>NC_051176.1:304200276-307002776 GCF_013339695.2 Rhipicephalus sanguineus | reverse complement strand
TAAATTTAAACAGAGTCGACAAAGCTGCATACTAGTATACTACAATGATAATACTATACGGATTGTTTTCAGTTTCTTTAGGGTTTCCGAGTTGGTCTCACGGTTAAAATCCTCATCTACATTTTCTCAGTGCTGTTTAGTAGCAGGTTTGCAGGAGTTACTAACAAAAATCACAGTTTGGAGCAGCATGTAACAGCATTTCTCTTTTGGAGCAGTTTGGAGCAATTGGAGCAGCACTTCCATCACTGCATTTGCTCTATAGGCCTGTTAGTTACTAAAGAAAGAAACCTGGTAAATCAGGCGAAAGTTAAGACTAATCTTATAATTTTTATATATATAAGATTATTTGAATGATCTATATATCCGTGCTCATTTTTTTGACCTATGAATTCATGCGAGAGAAGCCGCTTAGCTATTAGGTCTCTATTTTTTCTCTGGATCTGTGCGTGAGTGCTCGAAATGCAAAATAATCCAGGAGCATAGGAAGCATAATAATATTATCCTCCTCAGTTTAAAACAGGACAGCATGGTCATTTTTTTTTAAGTTTCATTTTTAAAATTCGGTCTCATGAAACCAAGAACACACAATATTTAGCAGGGAGTTCCATTGTCGTGACAACAGAAATATTTGCTGGAATTAGTGTGTTTCGAGTTTATATGGCATTAGTTGCAGCATAATGAAAATATAGTGTAGCACTGTAGCACAGACAATGGAATGCTATGCGGTTGTCCCATATACAATAGTAAAATACCTCCATGTCTGTTCAGGATGCACATCACACTCCCTACATAAGCAGGAGCACCAGGCATCAGGGAGGCCGTCAAGAAGTGTTTGATGATGCTTTGTACTGTAAGTACTGAGCGCGGAGCGGTATAGCTCAATGTTACGCATCTCCTGTGGTATGACACACGGTGCAAAACTGCACTAGATGTTTCTGCATATTGTCACGGGTATGGAAAAGTGACTCAGGCACGTGCACTGAAATGACACCTAATGGAGGAAGATGACAAGGTTGTTGTTGTGGGAGCTGCCCTATTGGCCTACAATCCTGTGCGCTCTGTGCCGCATTAACTCGATCAGTTCTAACTGAATAAATCCTCCCCGTAACATCTTTTTGGTGGAGGTTGCGGGTCTTTCAACAATCCGGCTCTAGATCTCCGCAGCGATCGCCACCTTAGTCCAGCCACGATGCCTGAAGACAGCGCGCAGTCCTCGCAGTCCGCGCCAGCTCCGTCACCTGTAATCTCATCTTCTCGACCCTGGTACATATTACGGCACGGACAGCACTGACGTCGAAGAATTGCTCGCATTATACGAGCGCCTCAGCAAGCACTACAGGTGGGATCAGACGCTTATGCTGGCAAATATATTTTACCTAAGGGGTACAGCACGCGCATGGTATGAGACGCATGAGGAAGAACTAACGAGCTGGGACGTGCGCTAGCAGAAGCTTCGCGACTTGTTTGGTCAGTTGCCCGTCAGATGCCTGCCAGGTATGAACTCGCGTCACGAGTTCAATCGTCCACGGAGTCATACGTCGCATACATCCAAGACGTGATAGCCTTGTGCCGTTATACTGAGAAAGACATCAGAGGTGACAAGGTCAGCAATGGACTGAAGGGCATCGCTGACGAGGCGTTTAACATACTAATGTGTAAGTACTGCACCACTGTCGATTCCATCATCAATGACCGCCGCCAGGATCGCAGACAGTATTCGAATCGCAACCCACATTTCTGGATGACCAGCTTCAGGACCCTTCACCTCGTCGTTCAGCTATACGCTCTGAACCATCCTACGCAGACGTCGCCGCCCAGAGAAATTGGTCTAGCCGCTCGCCGTCACCTCAGGATCGGCAGTCACGCTCCAATCGGTGCCGTCACTCTCCGTCGCCGGCTGGACACCCCCTGGGAAACTTACGAGTGCAGCTCCTGGAGGTGGCGCTGCATTGATGACTCGGACCGAAAACCCTCTACCGACCACTAATTGAAGACGAAATTTACTTCGTGTGCTCGCTGATTGCCTGGCCGTTACTCCTCTAATCGACACTGGCGCCCACTTATCTATTATGAGTTGTACGCTTCACTCCTGGCCAAACAAAGTTCTTACAGCTGCTATGTTCCCTACAGTGCGAGTGGCCAACGTAGGCCGAACATCAGTTCTTGGTATGTGCACTGCCCGCGTTACTGTTGCCGGCGACCACACTTCAGTTCTCTTCGCAGTTCGTGATGCTTGCTCACACGATGTTATTCTTGGCATTGTAGCGGAGCGTTGGAAGTCTGTAATGGGTCGTCCTCTCGAGCGCTTTCTACTGGGTCGTCCCCTTCGGCTCTTCTCTGACAGCACGCTCCTCGCGCTCAGAGTCCGCTCTCTGTCTTGACTGTCGCCGTTGTGCTTCGTTGACTAGTGCCGTCAATAAACGCCTTTATAATTTGGTGGAGGTGCTCGGTATTCCTGACCGCCCACTCTGCCCTCATGGGTTGTTCTACCAGCATTTTACGGCTCGACTTGCTCTTGTGCTCTGATGTCCCTTCTACAAGTCGCACTCTGCTACGGTTCGTGGAGTGTCTATGGCAACCGCCCCAGGTTGCTGTGTACGTCCCTATGTCGCCGTTCCCGTCAGTTCGGTCATAGGGACGTAGTGGTAGCTCCCCTCATTGATTTGACCCTTACCCAGAACATCGCACTTCCACATACCATAGTAGTTGTTGCCAACAACAGGACGCTTCCTGTTCTTGCAGCGCCCTCGTTCGGGCGACGCGCGAACAGGAGAGCACGCGATGGCGAGAGAAGAAAATAAAGAAGGCGCTAGGCTGTGGCACGTGAAGCCACGGCTCACGTTCCTTGCTGGCATCGATTATCGTCCAGGCGTGTCTTTCCTTTGCTCCTGTGCCATAAGTCTACAAGTGCTGACCTAGGACGAAGACAATGACTGACTCGAATGCACCCTCAACTGAACAAGCCTTACGTCTGCAGGACGTCTCGGCCCTGCAACTGCGTGTCCCATCTTTCTGGCTACAGGACTCGCAAGTTTTGTTTCACCAGGTCGAGGCGCAATTCTCTCTGTACCGCATTTCCTCGGAAACGACACACTACTACCACGTAACCTCAATCCTTCCTCCTGATCTTGCCAGCGAGCTCTCCGACGTCCTCTCCAGCCCCTCGGACACTACGCCATATCAGCACCTTAAAATCAAGGTGCTGGAGCGATTGATGCCTTCGGAACGCGTCCGCCTACAGCAACTCCTTACAAAGGGGGACCTTGGCGACAGGTGCCCCTCCCAACTACTGCGCCGAATGCGACAGCTTCTTGGGAACACGACGTCTCTGCCCACTCAGCGTTGTTTCGCGAGCTCTTCCTCCAACGCCCTTCTCAGCCAATCCGCCTCGTCCTCGCGGCGGCCGGCGACGTCAGCCTAGACCGCCTGGCGGAGCTCGCCGATCAGGTTCATGAAGCGACCTCCCCATCTGTCGACGCTGTCTTACCACCAGCAGACACAGCGATTTCGCGCCTTGGGACCCGCATCGACGAACTCGTCGCCTCCATAGCCGCACTCCGGAGCCCCCTGCAGGAGACTCTTTCGCCTCGTTCCGGTCGTCGAGCTCTTCCACGCACACGAGATGCTCGGAGTCCCAGCCCCCCACCTCTCTGCTGGTACTACCGGCGTTTCCGACACCGAGCCACGAAGTGTACACCTCCATGTTCGTGGCAGGTAAACGCCTGCCGGGATCACTGACGGCGGCGTGTGATCTCCTCGTTCCAGCCGCCTTTTCATGGTCACAGACCAGCTATCGGGCGCCAGGTTCCTTATAGATACGGGCGCGGAACTTAGCGTTGTGCCCCCGAGTAAGGCTGATCGAGGTCACTGGGGCAAGTGCTTCGTGCTGCCAACGCCTCGTCTATAGCGACGTACGGACTGCGATCTCACCCTCGACTTCGGCCTTCGCTGCATTTTCCGGTGGGATTTCGTCATCGCAGACGTGGTTCAACCAATCATCGGCTCGGACTCTCATACTTCGATTTGGACGTCAGCGTGCGGCGGCGCCGCCTCATAGACAGTCAGACTCGTCTCTCCATCTCGGGAGTCCTGTCCGACATCGCTCCAATAACCATCCGCATGCTGATACCTTCCTCACCGTTCGAAAAAATCTTAGCGAGTTTCCCGGAATTAACGAAACCGTGCAACCTCTTTCAGCCGCCTAAACATACTCTGACACGCCACATCGTCACCCGTGGTCCACCGGCAGCCGCTCGACCACGCCGCCTGTTTTGAGACCGCCTAGCTATTGCTAAACGGGAGTTTATCACATGCTGCAGCTCCGCATTATACGCCCGTCGTCAAGCGCTTGGGCTTCCCTGCTGCATTTGGTGCCAAAGCGTGATCCTAGTGACTGGCGTCCTTGTGGGGACTATCGAGCGTTGAAAGTCAAGACTGTCCACGACAGCTATCCTCTGCCTCACATCCAGAATTTTACATTGCGCCTTGACGGCTGCCCAATTTTCAGCAAAGTGAACCTTGTTAAGGCGTACCACCAGATTCCTGTCGAGCCCGCCGACATACCTAAGACCGCCATCACGACGCTGTTTGGGTTGTTTGAATACGTGCGGATGCCTTTTGGACTCCGCAATTCGGCTCAAACTTTCCAACGGTTCATTTCTGAGGTTACACGGGGCCTCCCTACTGTGTTTGCCTACCTTGACGATGTCCTCATCACCAGCCGCACGCCTGAAGATCACGAGCACCATCTTCACGCTCTGTTCCAACGTCTACAGCAGTAATGCCTCGTTGTGAACGCCTCGAAGTGTACTTTCGGCGCATCTGAGCTCCAGTTCTTGGGCCATCACATATCATCCAAAGGAATACGCCCTCACCGGTCCCACTTTAAAGCAATCCAGGATTATCCTCAGCCTACAACACTGCTCCAATTACGCCAATTCCTGGGGCTTGTGAATTTTTCCACGCGCTTCATACCACACTGTGCCGAACTGCTACGACTGCTCACCGACCTCCTTCGGTCCACCGCCGGCCCATCCTCCGCCATTCCTTGGTCGTCAGAGGCCCAGGCCGCCTTTACTGCTGCCAAGCAAGCGGTCGCTAACGCTGTGCTTCTTATTCATCCGCGCAGCAACGCCCCTACTCGGTTGATGGCGGACGCATCCAGCGTGGCCGTCGGAGCCGTCTTACAGCAGTGCATTTACTCCAAGTGGAGACCCTTGTCGTTTTACTCTCGGGTAGCTACTTCCTGCTGAGACCCACTACAGCGTCTTCGGCCGGGAATTACTAGCCATCTACGCACTTTCGGCATTTTCTGGAAGGATGCTCGTTTTACGTGCTGACTGACCATAAGCCACTGGCGTATGTTTTCCGCACTTACTCATCCAAGTACGTGCCCCGTGAACTCCGCCATCTTGCTTATATATCGGTGTTCACGACTGATATCTGCCACGTGAAAGGAGCTGACAACACCGCCGCAGATGCCCTTTCTCGTATAGCCGCGGTTGACTCTCCATCGCCAACCATCGACTGGGCCTCATTGTCCTTCGCACAGCAGGATGATAGAGAGCTTGCCGCTTTTCGGGAGAACCCCCGTTCTCTCCGCCTACACCTGGTGCCTCATCATTATCATCTGAGCCCTTGTGGTGCGATGTCTCAGCTGACCTTCCCCGCCCTTTCGTTCCCGCTTCATTACGACGCACCGTTTTCCACTCCTTACGCGACATCTGTCACCCCGGCATTCGGGCTACTTAGCGTCTTCTCACCCAGCGCTATTTCTGGCCCGGAATCAACGGTGATGTGCGCGCTTGGACGCGCCTGTGCCTGCCCTGCCAGATGACAGAGGTCTCCCGTCATACTAAGACGCCTCCCCAACCTTTCCTTCCTCCCGGCCGTCGTTTCGACCATGTTCACGTAGACATTGTGGGTCCTCTACCAGTGTTTCACGGGCACCGTTGTATACTGACCATGGTCGATCGTTTCACACGCTGGCCAGAGGCTGTTCCAGTTCAAGATATCACCGCCGAGACAGTTTCCCGCGCTTTCATTTCTGCGTGGGTATCCCGTTTTGGCTGTCCTGGCACCGTGACAACGGACCGTGGACGTCAATTTGAGTCCTCGCTGTTTACTTGCCTTAATGGCATCCTCGGAGCCAGACATTGCCGTACCACGGCTTATCATCCTTGCGCCAACGGCATGGTGGAACGCCTTCACCGACAATGGAAGACCGCCTTGACTACCCGCCTCAATAGAGCGACCTGGGCTGATGCCTTGCCACTGGTGCTCTTAGGTTTACGAGCTGTCATCCGGGCAGACCTGCAGTGCTCAACAGCAGAGCTGGTGTATGTCACTTCTCTACGTCTTCCGGGAGACTTCTTCACGTCAACGAAGCTACCAGACCAGCCACAACAATGCCTACAACGCCTCCTCGACTGCGTTCAAGACCTCCGGCCCACTCCACCCAGACCTTCCGAACACAAGGCCATATCGTCCAGCCTGATCTGGCCACTGCAACACATGTTTTCGTGCGCCACGACGCGGTCAGACAACCTTTGACACCAGCCTACGACGGACCATTCCGCGTCCTTAACCGCAACCCCAAAACTGCCACTCTTCTTCAGAACTGCCGTGAAGAGACAGTCAGCTTGGACCAGGGCTGGGCAGAGATACCGGGAAAAGTATTTCGGAATACAGATATCGAAATACATGGTCTGGAAGCCTAAAATACAGATACTAAGATACATTTGCCTTTACCGTAACGGGATATTTCAGGGATACTTTCGCAATAAGAAGAAAAAAGTATTCCGGAATACAGATACAGCAATACAGATACTGGAATACTTTTTTTTTATTTCAAGGATGCTCATACTTTTTTTCATTTCAAAGATGCTCAGCCCGCACGCCTGCCCCGAAGCGTCCGCGGTGTAACAGAACCCTGCCAAGAGAAAAAAAATAATAAAAATGGGACAGCAGCGAGGTTTGAACCAACGTCCTCGCAGTTTCGAGTACGACACGTTAACGGCTGCGCCACTAGGGGCAATTGGTTCGGAAGGTCTAACGGGCTGCATTTGTATTGTCACGCTGGACGTAACTTTAAAGACTCGTTATTCTTACGTCCAGATGTAACTGCAACGGCTCCTATCGTCACGTCTAGACATAACGCTAGACACTTCGTTTGTGAATACGCCGGTGATCAGTGCGAAAAATTTCAACCAAAGCGGAAATGGCCTTCGCGGCACCGGCAGCCAATGAACGCCAGAGCAGACGACATGGGCGTCTCCCCATGGTCTCCCCTCTCTCTCCTGCGTTCTGTAGCATACGGTTGTCAAATGCGCTGCCCGGTCTCCGCCGGGCCAGACGGCTAAGGATTCCGCTGCCCATATAGGCCAGCCATAATTACCTACGCGCAATGGAACTCAATACGTCAAAACTGCAAAATTCAAACATTGGCTTCCTAAAATCACCTTGTTTAGGGGTGATAGGGTTTAAGTCCTCCCAAGTCGCTCTTGCCATCTCTCTAAACAGGCGTGGAAACAGGGACAGCTGCTCAGAGCGCCCCATCACAAACTACAGCAAGCACTCGTCGCCTTGGGCGAAAGGGTCACTCTTCGATAAAGCTGTCACCACCACCGACGCTACCAGCACCCATTTCAGCAAGCCGCAACAGGCGAAGTCGGCTCCGGCGGTGGGGGAGCCTGGTACCACAAAAGACCGTTTCACGCTTGTGATCAATTAGGAACGCACCCCGACACGCTGGAGAGGTGGCTGAAAGCGCGACAAAGATAGCCATCTTCTAGTCACTTCCGCCGCGACAACGAGAACTGCTTTTCGAAGTGTCGCCGCTTTGAGAACTGAACGCACGCGAAGCATTGCAAAGCCTCTGGTCCAAGGCGGTATCCGCACGGGGTGTCACGAAGTAAACGCTTGCCACCTGAAAAAATTACGCGTGCTGCACTGGCCTTGAGAGACAGCGACTTTCATCCGCAGAGGCCGACAACACTGCCTCCGCGATTCTGCTGTCTGTGGCGTCGCGTGCTTTACCACATGGGCCATTCTGTGCACGAGGAGAAACCATCGCCACCCTTTCTGTCGGCGACCGGCGGCGCACCTTTGCTTGTCTTGGCACAGAAACAAAAGAAAAACCCTCATTCCCTCCTTGGAAACACGCCTCAACTCATTTCCGACAAAAAAAAAAAATGTAACGAGATGCTCGTGTCCGGCATAGTATCGCGATACAAACGATACATCGTAAATGTATTTCACTACTGAGATACAAATACATTTTTCAAATGTGTCTCGATACAGAAATACAGATACTCAAAAGTATCTCTGAAATACTATCGCGATACTCTTGTATCGCGATACTGCCCATCCCTGGCTTGGACCGACTTAAGCCGGCTTATCTGGAGACCGCCATAGGAAGCCTCTCATCTACGCCTGACCTTCCGTGGGACTACCACAAACGGCATGTCACATTCCGACTTCCAGTCTACACGGGGGGCCCTGTAGCACCCATGTTCGGGCGAAGCGCAAACAGGAGAGCGCGCGATGGTGAGAGAAGAACATAAAGAAGGCGTTAGGCTGTGGCACGTGAAGCCACGGCTCACGTTCATTGCTGGCATCGATTATCGTTCAGGCGTGTCTTTCCTTCGCTCCTGTGGCATAAGCCTACATTCTCAACTCCTCCACGTCGACCCAGGTTCTTCCTCAGGGGATCACCCTAGCGAAACTTTCAACTCTGGAGGAATGTACGATTTCTTGTTTCACACCTGACACCAAGATCGTGGCCAAACCTGTCATAGCTCCGCAAAATAATGCATTCCTGGACAAAATCATATTAACTCCCCAAGTTGAAGCACTCCGCGGTGTTCTGTTTTCTTACCTCGATATTTCTGACATCGACGACCGTCCCCTGGGGCGCACAAGCGTCGTATAGCCCACCGTATCGACACCGGCGACGCCAGTCCACTTCACAAACGCCCTTAGCGTGTGTCTCACGCTGAGCGCCAAGTTATAGAGAAGGAGGTCGAGCAAATGCTCAGCAAAGACGTCATAGAGCCTTCCTTTAGTCCTTGGGCATCACCTGTGGTGTTAGTTAAAAAGAAGAGCAGCTGGCGCTTTCGCATTGACTACCGCCACCTCAATCGTATCCCAAGAAGGACGTCTATCCTCTACCTCGAAGCGACGATGCGCCCAACTGCCTCCACTGTGCCAAGTATCTCTCATCGCTTCAACTTCAGTCTGGATACTGGCAAATTTATGTCGATGACCGCGACCGCCAAAAGACAGCATTCATCACACCCGACGGACTTTATCAATTTAATGTCATGCCTTTTGAGTTGTGAAATGCTCCTGCTACTTTTGAACGCACGATGGACTCTCCTACGCGGTTTCAAATGGTCGACCTGCCTTTGCTATCTGGACGATGCGATCGTTTTCTCGTCCACCTTTCAAAGCCACCTTCCTCGTCTCTCGGCCATTCTTGACGCTTTTCGCTGTGCTGGCCTCCAGCTCAATTCGTCGAAGTGCACCTTTGGACGCCGGCAGATCAAACACTTGGCCACCTTGTAGACGCTACTGGTGTCCAACCCGATACTGACAAAGTCCGCGCTGTTCGCGAATTCCCGGTTTCGCGTTCCACAAAAGAAGTTCGCAGCGTTCTTGGGCTCTGCTCATACTTCCGCCGCTTTGCATTCAACTTCGCGGACATTGCTCGGCCCCTCACGGATCTCCTCAAAAAGAACGTGGCCTTTTGCTGGAGGGAGAACCAAGAACATTCCTTTGCGTCGCTTATTACCGCCCTCACATCACCACCTGTCTTGGCTCATTTCGACCCAGCCGCTCGAACGGAGCTTCGCACCGACGCAAGTGGCCATGGCATTGGTGCTATACTCGCTCAGATACAGAATACCACAAACCGTGTAATAGCCTACGCTAGCCGCCTTCTGTCGCAGCCAGAAAAAAAATTATTCCATTACTGAGCGGGAATGCCTAGCTCTCGTCTAGCGGTCGCGAAATTCCGTCCGTACTTATACGGACGCCCATTCGCAGTCATCACAGACCATGCGCTCTGCTGGCTGTCAACACTTAAGGACCCCACAGGAAGAGTCGGCCGTTGGGCATTACGATTACAGGAGTACACGTTCTCGGTAGTGTACAAATCTGGCAAGCTCCACAGCGATGCCGACTGCTTATTCCGACACCCTGTTGATCCACGCAACTCCATAGAGTTGGGAGCCATGCCTGCATCTTTTGCCATCACTGACTTTCTACACGTGGCGGATGAACAACGTGGAGATTCATCGTTGCTCTCCATCAATAACCGCCTTCAATCCGGCAGTATTGACCCTTCACTGAGCATGTTCGTGCTTCAAGACAACGTTTTGTTCCGCCGCAACCTACACCCTGACGGCGCGGAACTTTTACTCGTCGTCCCAAGCCACCTGCGCAAGGGTGTCCTGCAACATTTTCACGATGCCCCAACTTTCGGACATTTAGGCGTCTCCGGAACTTACGACCGTGTTCGATGACGGGTATTTTGGAAGGGTCTTTATCGCTCCGTTCACTGCTGCGTCGCAGCTTGCGACCTGTGCCAGCGCCAAAAGAAACCTACTACTCCCCCTGCCGGTCGCCTTCAGCCTATTGAAGTCCCAGCCGAGCCGCAAGCTGACAGACATGCTTTCCATGTACGTATCTGAAGACCGCAGCGATTGGGACATTACCTTCCCGTTCGTCACCTTCGCCTACAACTCGTCGCGTTATAAAACAGCTGGCTACTCACCCTTTTATCTTCTTTTTGGCCGCGATCCATTACTAACCTTCGACTCCCTGCTTCCGTCTGACCCACCATCCACCACTTCTACGCTCAAGATGCCATCACCCGTGCTCTCATCGCACGTACAGTAGCCCGCGCTCGGTTCTCGTCGTCCCAGCCTGCACAAAAGTCTCTCTATGATAGTCGACACAGGGATGCCGATTTTCCTCCGGGCTCTCTAGTTCTACTGTGGCTCCCATCTCGACGTGTTGGCCTCTGCAAGAGTCTTTTATTGCGATACGTCGGGCCCTAGAGAGTCCTGCCCCGGCAGGGGCGTCTGCGCAAGCAGGCGTTTGGTATGTAGCGACACCACGGACCCGAGCTAACGGGGGGTTCCGACCCCTCCCACGTCCTGCCGTGCGTGGCATTGCCGTGTCCGGGGAAAAGGGGATCCTGGGGGTTGAGCCGACGCTGGGTGTTTGGACCTTTAAGGCCCTCCGGAAGTGGCAACACACCCCTTTGGCCCCGGCTTCACGTAGACGGCACCCTTGGGCTGACCCACCCAGGGTAAATCGGCAGTCGCCTTTTTCTATCTCTCTCTCTCCTCACATCTTCGTCTATCTCTCTCACTTTGCATCTTTCTTGTCCTCTCCTCTCTTCCATTTACTTCCGTTTTTTCTTGGCGGCGAGGGTTAACCTTGTGTATGTGCCCTCTCTTGGGCACATTATATTTGGCTATAGTAGCTGTGTACAAATGGCGTTGGCATGCCTTATGTCAATATAAGTGCTGTCGCGTCCCCATGTTGGGCTCCATGGTGGGCGGCTGACATGGCTGCCGAAATTATGCACAATCTATGGCCTCATCCATCATCCTTTCCACGATTGAATGATCGCCCTGTCACAAAGAGAGGGTGCACCTAAGACACTTTGAGTGCCTTGCTGAAACCAAAAGAAATTTTGCCACGCTGCCACGTCATCCACTGCCAAACACTCGAAAAGAATGCCAAAACAATCTCTCCCTTTGTTGTGTCCAAATGCCTCACCTAAACTCTCGGCCACGGTTACCAGGCAACTAGAATGGCTAGCAGAGACCTTCTCCTTGAAGTACAAAGTAAAATCTAATATGAAAAATGTCCAAACTTGCTTCGTTGGGAACCACACCTGTCTCAGTCACTCTGCATCGCTTCCTCAACAGCTCGCGAGGTGTGGTGTCAGAGCAAGACTTGCTCGACCTGAGAGAAAGTGAACTCCTCGAGGGCTGGAGCGACCAGCATGTGATCAATGTGCAGCGATTTAAATCAGGCGTGACGATAAAGAAATCAAGACAAAACACCCCATTCTCACATATACCACAAGCACACTACCAGAACATTTCGAAACAGGATACTTGAGACTAAAGGTCAGACCCTACATCCCCAACCCGCGACGCTGCTTCAAGTGCCAGCGTTTCGGTCACGGCTCTCAGAGGGTGGCCGTCAAACCTGCGGCAAGTGCAGTTCACACGAACACCCTGCTGACAACTGTGTCGAATCTCCACATTGCGCAAACTGCGACGGTGGGCATCCCGCCTACTCTCGCACATGTCCGTCATGGAAAAAAGAAAAAGAAAAAGCGCCTAACATTATTTGCATGGGTGATTTTAATGCTCCTGGTGTAGACTGGTCATCTATGACAGTTAGTGGACATGAAATATCTATCGGAAGAGAGCTAATCGACGTTTCGTTGTCTTGTGGC
Organism: Rhipicephalus sanguineus; assembly: GCF_013339695.2. NCBI lineage: Eukaryota > Metazoa > Arthropoda > Arachnida > Ixodida > Ixodidae > Rhipicephalus > Rhipicephalus sanguineus. The sequence goes on along the minus strand of NC_051176.1, from coordinate 306,990,292 downwards.
CTTCACCAAATTGTTAAAGACTCTACACGTAATGCTGCTGTCCTGGACCTGGTTTTTGTCACTTCATCTCTAGCTAACTCCGGTTTTGAATGTGATATTATTGATGACGTATCCGATCATAACGCTGTATTGTTCTCAGTTTCGGGTATCGTTCCAAAATGCCGTTACACTTTCTGCACGTTTCTTGATTTTAACCATGCTGACGATCTAGCAATTACAGACGCCCTTTGCGACTCTTTTCAAGAATTTGAGCTAAAAAGCACCAACAGTGATGTCAATACGTTATCAGCTTTTTTCGAAAGTCTTGTCAGTAAGTGTATCAATTGTTTCATTCCTTTGAAAACAAAGAAAACAAACACTGAAATACCTTGGATGACTAGGGACCTCTTGCATTTGACGCGTCGTGTGACCAGACTGCGTCGAGCAAAACGCTCTGGTGACTTAACAAAGCTCCAACAGTTTGTTAGCGCCAAAAACGAACTTTGTGCTAAAATTAAGGACGCGAAAGAATTTTATTACAGGGTTACCTTGCCGAAGCTAATGAAAGCAAATCCCCGTAAATTCTGTAAGGCTATCCAACCCAAGCACACGATGACAATTGACAACGTTGCAGTTTCTGATCCACAGACAGTCGCTTCTGCCTTCAACGCGTACTTCCACTCAGTCTTTACTACTGACAACTCGGACATCCCGGTTTTTCATTCAGAATCTCACCCCGGAATCGACGATGTGTCAGTGTCACTTGAGGGCGTACTCAATCTCATTTTAAATTTAGACACCAAGAAATCATGCGGTCCCGACAGCATCCCGACAGCTTTTCTAGTTAGATACTCTGTTTGGTGTAGCAGATACCTCACAATTATTTTTAGAAAATCTCTCTCGTCAGTCACACTTCCTTTCTCGTGGAAATGTGCTTCAATTCTCCCCGTATTTAAATCGGGTAATGCTCAATTATTAAGCAATTATAGACCAATCTCTTTAACAGCGCATTCATGTAAAATGCTAGAGCATATTATATTTAAACATATCATGGAATTCCTTGAAACGAACAATATCTTAAGCGCTTCCCAGCACGGCTTCAGACGCGGTCTTAGCACTATTACTCAACTTACAGAATTCGTTCATGACATCAGCAGCTCGTTGGACATAGGTGACCAGGTTGACGCCATTTTCATAGATACCGCTAAAGCATTCGACACTGTCTCACATCCTAAATTATTGCACAAGTTGTTTGCCATACTAAAGAACGTATCCTTGGTTGGCTGGATATCGGACTTTCTTTCGCAGCGTTCAGAGTATGTGTGCTTCAGCTCTACTAACTTGCCTTCGATGCCTGTTTCATTAGGTGTTCCCCAGGGTTCTGTGCTGGGCCCTGATATGGTCGGGGGTCTGCCCGTAGGACCGGGGAGCAGCCAGGCCTCAGGGAGAAGTCGAGATCAGGAGCTGGAGCTGATAACAGGAACGTTTATTTACATGATGAGTTGGTAGCGTGTCGTAGCGTCGTCTAGCGACGCTGCGTCGCGTCGACGTAGCCTCGACGTGGCCTGTGGAAGCCTCGTGGTAGCTTGTGGACGCTTCTGGAGCGTCTCAACGCTCGCGTTATAAAGCCTGGGGCTTCCCATGATCCCCTGTTGGAGAAAACAATCAAGTCCAGGGCAGTCCAATCAGCACGTTGTCTTCATCTCCGCCCACTAAACGAAAAGTAAGCACCGCCTCCTTCGCACTCCAGGAAAGAGAGAAGCGGCGCACCTGGACGACGGACGGTGCATTGCTGGAAACAGGCTGCGTTGTCAGGTGTGCTGTCAGGTGCAGTCGTTCCTTGCCTCGATATCGCCGTCGGCGCAGCGGACGGCCAGCTCCCAGTCGGGTCACCATGCCACAAAGGAACCATACACACAATGAACGGATTACTGCGGCGCACATTCCTAAAAAATGGCCGTGACGTCAGGTGTGTCGACAGCCTTGAAGGGTTCAGGACACAATTGCAGTGTTGTCGCCGCATCTGGTACGTTTCGGGAAAGGTTGAGGTCGAAGAAAGCAGGGCTGATGCCGCCATACCATTCCGACGATCCAGCGGCGCCAAGCCGTGAAGTCCGATTATAACAGCCCGTCCACCGCCCCAGGAGGTCTCGAAGGGGATGCAACACCAAAGCACCCCGGAGAGGCCGTAGACTTTCTCCTCTGTCTTCGTTCACACGTAGGCTGAGCCCCAGCTTTGGACCTGAGAAACGGCTTGCAAGTGCCGGAAATGAACCAGCCAAACCCAAGCCACAACAAACGGAGAGCACCCAACTGACCTTGAGAAATACCAGGCTACATTCTCTTATCAAACCTCGCTCGAAAATTACATTTATGCTCTCGCTCGTGAAAGTCACGGATCAAACAACAAAACCGTAGGAAACACAGACATGCTAAACATGAACAAAATCAATAGCCTAACGTTTTGTATCGTTTCCAGAGAAAGCCACATCCTCTAAGGCACGCAGGTGCTACGGGCGATACAATAACGAAAGGGAGTGATTAACACAATACACTAATTGCATGTCATGAACTCAAAACACAAATAAAAGGTGTCTAAAGCTTTGGTGTTCAACTGGAAAGGCATGGCTGGGTCAACAGTGTTTCTGCCACTTGCCCAACATCGTGGTCCAAACAACACACGCTCAGCTTTTGCGACAACAATTCTTACAAATAACCAAGCGACTCACGCGATAACCTTTCCCTATTCGCTCCTACACAGAGCGCACGCGGAAAGAACAATAAACAAACAAAACCAATTTTCTCGTGGCTCTGCCAAAACTCGCACCAAGCATGTCCTGGCCTATCCTTCCCGCAAGCTCCCAGCTTTAAGGGGCACTAAAGAGCAAAACGATTTTTCTCTCATTAGTAAAGTAGTCTTCCACGATACCAAAAACACCACGCTTGCTGCGAGAAGACGCTTAATAAGCGAGAAAACGCGCAAAAAGAAAATACAGGTGGCGACGCCACCTTGGAATTCCCGTACCATTTGCCGTGACGTCACATATTTTTGACGGCGCCTGCTTGGGCCTACGTAGTTCCTAATCGGTTAAATCGAAGTACATTGTCCTCTGGAAGGGCCAGAGATTTGACGTATCGAGTTTGTGGAAATTTCGTCGAGCCAGTGGCGCCAAAATACGTTAAATGCTCTTTGAAATCTTTTACGTCACGAATTACAAAGTTCGGCGCGAAATTTAAAAATGAAACTTTGAACTTGGTTTTCTCCTGTAATAATAAACCTATGGTGGTGAAATGAACTACACAAGAGTTCTCCGAGCACACTTTATCAATCTAAACCAATTCACTGTTTCTGTTTAAGTGTCCCTTTAACGCCTACGGGTCCGCTATCCAACACGTGGGACACCCTGACAATGTTTCCTGGCGTCCACGCATGACAAGCTACGGAAACGCCACAAACTCTTTTTGTAGTCAGCTGTCATAATCCTATTCAGGGCACCCATCTCTTAAGCCCTTAACTCGCTCGGATGCGTGTCACGAACCTTCGGATAGCTAACTGCACAATGCATATCGGCTAAAAGAAAAAAAAAAAACCATATGATCGGTCTGTCTAAAAGACTGTCCGAAGTCGGCGGAATTAACCACACGATTCGACGCGGCCCGGTATCCCGAGGGGAAGGCGCATGTGGCAGTGAGCATCAACCACGAGGGGATAATCACAAACTCGACGACGGTCCGGACGACCGCAGCCGAAACAGCCGAAAAATCTCCGCTGGATAATGCCACTCTCAAGAATTTCTTCTCTCACTTTTAAAGCTGGTCCAAATCTTGGCAAATGAATATTAATTTCTCCAAGACCGTCGTTATGTCAATTACCCGACGTTCATGCCCCTTGACTTTTGACTATGGTTTTAACAATGTTAGTTTGTGCTAGGTGAACTAATTCAAGTACCTCGGTATCCTTATGACACACAATCTCTCATGGTCTAAACACATTGTTCTCACATGCAACAAGGCTCTTAAGAAATTAGGCTATTTACAACGTACGCTCCGTCTTGCTCCTCAAGAAACCAAACTGCTTACCTACAAAGCTCTCATTCATCCCATCCTCGAATATGGTTGCGTAGTGTGGAACCCACATAAGAAGAGTGACATTAAAGAACTAGAATCCGTTCAAAAAGAGCTGTGTGTTTTGTATGCAAAAATGTGACAGGGATTTTTCTCCGTCGAATTTTCTGCCTCAACTAGGTCTCACTACTCTTGCGAAGCGCCGCCACGTTGAATGCCTGAAATTTCTTTACAATCTAATCAATTGTTCCCGCCTCGACACTCTAGACAGTTATCCTAAGTTCTCCAGACATTTATCTACGCGGAGCGACCACGCCCTTAACATTACAACTTTTTTCACCCGCACTGACATGTTCAAATATAGCTTTTTTCCTGCAACTATAGAAGCCTGGAATTTGTTGCCCGGAAGTGTGCGTCGCTTACCACTCAAAGAATTTCTGGAAGACTGTTCATGAATGCTGATTTGCTGTTATTGTTTTGTTTTCTTTTCCCACTCCTCCAATAACCTTATTGAGGCTGCAGTATGTAAAAATAAAATAAATAAAAAATAAATAATCACACTCAAGGTCACAGAAAACATCTCTTTTAGAGAGGCGCGAAAACGCCTTTCTTTTGCTCAGGGACCTTCATTCGCGGACGTGGCATGCAAGGGGGCAGTGCCAAAAAGGTTCGTGGCGGCCGCGCGTACCACGCAAAGTGGAAGGGCGGCAGCGACATCCGCCCCCTCAGCGGAAGCAGCCCATGCTGCTCCGCAACCAAAGGGCATGCAGGCCCAGGGCCTTCTGCTGAGACAGAAAGCCCCAAAACTCTGACACCCGTGCGCCTTAGCCGCGAGCGGGCATACAGCGCCTCTGCCTAGGCGATGGAGACAATGGCAAGACCAACGGCGTCTCAAGCGCCGAAGCAACGGCGCAGCTCTTTGGAGCGCGCCAACAAAGAAAAAGCCCTCATCACAGGGCCTCGAAAGGGCTCTGTGACTTAAGGCAATAGTTCTTCCAGTACATACAGCACTAATTTACACTCAAAATGTATACACATATCATACAGTGGAACGTGAGAGGTCTTTTAAGAAACCTCGACGATATCCAAGAGTTGCTACATGAACACTCGCCAAAAGTGCTGTGTGTACAAGAAAGACACATAAAATCCAAGAACACGAATTTTCTACGCCAATATGTTATATTCCGAAAGGACCGGGATGATGCTGTGGCATCATCTGGTGGCGTAGTCGTTATAGTTAATCAAGGAATTGCATGTGCCCACTCACCACTCCAAACGTCCCTTGAGGCAGTGGCTGTCCGAGCCGTTTTCTTCAACAATCTGATCACAATCTGCTCACTTTACATACCCCCCCCCCCCCTGCAAGCTCCAAAAACATGCATTCGAGTCCTTAATAGATCAACTTCCAGAACCATATCTGGTCCTTGGAGGATTAAATACACACAAGTCTATGGGGTGACTCTCACTGCGATGCGCGAGGTCGTCTGATTGAACAGTTCCTTTTCCCTTCTGGCGCATGTCTCTTGTATAAAAAACAACCAACATATTATAGCCTTGCAAACAGAACATTCTCGTCCATAGATCTCAGCATAGCATCTCCATCACTTCTGCCCCTAGTCAAATGGAAAGTTATCAATTATCCTTACGGAAGTGACCACTTTCCAATACTTCTGAACGCACCAATTACAAATACAAATAAATGTCCCCCTCAGTTTCCAAAATGGCAGACTGAGAAAGCCGATTGGGAACAGTTTCGGAAAGTTATACTGTTAAATTGGACGGACATGTCTGCATTAAGCATAGACGCAGCTGTAGAATACTATACAGCATTTCTGATTGATGCTGCAACCAAATGTATTCCACAAACAAGTGGACACTCTGGAAAACGACGAGTTCTATGGTGGAACAATGGGTGCGGAAATGCGCGCAAGAAACAAAAAGCATGGATGTTGCTTCTCGACTATCCGACAGCGGAGAATCTTACAAATTTTAAGAACATAAAGTCACAAGGTAGGAGAACGCGCCGACAGGCAAGAAGGGAAAGTTGGCAGAAGTTTTTATCGGGCATTAATTCATATACGCAGGAAGCTAAAGTCTGGAGCATGGTTAGTAGGGTAGCAGGACGGCAAGCATATTCGCTCCCTCTTGTAAACTCACAATGCGACAGCTTGGAGGACCAGGCAAACTTCCTCGGTGCACACTTCGAACAGGTGTGTAGCTCGTAACACTATAACGAAGCTTTCCAACGATAAAAAACATGAATCGAAAAACAAACTGGAGCGAAAATCCACAAAACACGAAGCATACCATGAACCTTTCTGCATAGCTGAGCTACAAGCATCGCTTAATTGCTGCAATAATTCCGCCCCAGGCTCCGACCGTGTTGTATATGAAATGTTGAAACTGCTATCTGAAACCGAAAAAGCCCTCCTTTCGCTGTATAATGCTGTTTAGTTTTCCGGCGAGATCCCCTCGGCCTGGAAAGAAGCCATTATTATTCCTATTTTAAAACAGGGCAGGGACCCATCCTCAGTTTCCAGTTACAGGCCTATAGCCCTAACAAGCTGTCTATGCAAGTTTTTCGAAAAGATGATAAACAGGAGACTCCTACACTTCCTTAAAACAAACTGTCTACTTGACGCATACCAATGCGGGTTTCGAGAAGGTAGATCCACAACTGACCACCTGCTACGTATCGAGGCACAAATTCGTGACGCTTTCGTCCATAAACAATTCTTTGTGTCTGTGTTCCTCGATAGTAGAAGGCCTATGATACCACATGGCGTTTTGGCATACTTCGAGACATCTCAAATTTAGGTGTACGCGGTAGGATATTCACCATAATCCATAATTAGTTGTCCAAACGAACATTCCGTGTTCGAGTGAGCAGTGTTTTGTCCCGAATATTTGTCCAAGAAACAGGAGTTCCGCAGGGTGGTGTATTGAGTTGTAGACTTTTTATTATCAAAATGAATTCCTTGCGCCAGTCCATCCCACGTAACATGTTTCATTGCACATATGTCGATGACGTACAAATCGGTTTTACATCTTGCAATCTCACAATGTGCGAGCGGCAGGTGCAACTTGGTTTGAACAAGGTAACCAAATGGGCAGACGAGAATGGGTTCAGCCTTAACCCGCAAAAAAACACTTGCGTATTAATCTCAAGAAAGAGAGGCCTCCATCCCGATCCGGACATTCACCTCCACGGCCAGCGGCTACCTGTGAAAACGGAGCAGAAATTCCTAGGTGTAATTCTAGACACGAAACTAACCTTAATATCACACATAAAGTATATAAAAAACAAGTACATAAAAACAATGAATGTTCTGTAAGTGTTGTCACGCACTACTTAGGGTAGTGACACAAAGTGTCTGATGAATTTATATAGAAGCTTCATACGGGCACGCGCCTAGATTACGGGGCGATAACCTATCAGTCTGCGACACTAAGCGCCTTGAAGATGCTTGACCCTGACCATCATCTAGGCATTCGACTTTCTACATGTGCTTTTCGTACTAGCGCCATAGAAAGCCTTTACGTCGAATCAAACGAGTGGCCGTTACACCTCCAGAGATCCTACCTCTCTTTTGTATATTTCCTCAAGGTGAACGCGAACGAAGAACACCCCTTACACTCTGCTATCAATGATTTGTTCAGTTCTGTCCTCTTTGACAACCGTCCTGCCATGAGACAGCCCTATGCACTTTGTGTGAGGGGCCTAGCTGAAGAAATGGGTGTGTCATTTTAGATGCGAAGTATCTTATGGCGGAGTTCAATCTGGTGGTGGTGGTGGTGTGCGGCGTGACCATCCTTACTGCGCATGCGCATACCCTCTCCACACACCTCTTCTCCCCTTCCCACTCACCATTCCCCTTCACCCTCTCCCCTTTCCCCTCTCCACTTCCCCTCCCCCATACCCCCTCCACTTCCCTTCTCCCCTCCCCCTTTCCACACTTCCTCTGAAACGCGGGCTAGACATGCCGAAATTCTCTCCTGCGCAACGCCGCGATGAGCACCTGCGCATGCGCGTCCCCTCCCCCTCTCTCTCCTCCCCTACGCTACCGCCCTCTCGCGTGCCTGTCGACCGCGTTCCCCGCTCGCCCTGTGAGAATTCACGGCCAGGCTAGAGGGAAGACAAGACGCGCGTAGCGTTTCTCTTCGCGTTCCACGACGCGAGGTCGGTAGCATGCCCAACGAACGCCAACGGAACGCGATCGTGCAAGTGCTCCGGCTTCGCATCGCCTCATGGTCCCCTTTAGCGGGAAATGGTGTAATTTTCTTGAACACCGTCTGCTGGCTCCCGCTACATATCCCCCGCCGTGGCAGTGCACACTCATAGATTGCGCTGTATCGTTCGTGGAAGTTACTAAGCACGCGCCTGCTGCACATATCCGTATACACTTCATGAAACTCCAACACAAATACTTTTCCAGAATTCTTTACCGATGCCTCTAAGTCTCACACTTCTGTGTCCTACGCCGCGGTCGGTCCATCCTTTTCGGATGCCAACGTTCTGCATCCTAACACAAGCATTTTCACGGCAGAGGCATATGCAATATTGGTGGCCGTTAAAAACATTAATAATAATAATATCTGGGGTTTAACGTCCCAAAACCACGATATGATTATGAGAGACGCCGTAGTGGAGGGCTCCGGAAATTTCGACCACCTGGGGTTCTTTAACGTGCACCTAAATCTAAGTACACGTTAAAAACATTAAACAATTAAAAATAGAAAATTCAGTTATATATACAGATTCGCTAAGTGTTGTAAAAGCTTTAAAAAGTTTGAAAAAACATAGAAATCCTGTCCTTGTTTCTCTTTATTCACTCATACGCACGATCTGCATGCGCGGACAGCATGTTATATGCTGGGTGCCAGGGCATCGCGAGATCGAAGGGAACGTGTTGGCGGACCGGCTGGTGGCATCCGTTCACGGAAACGCTGCCGATACACCCATGACTGTCCCTACACTGGACCTGAAGCCCTTCCTAAAACAGAAGCTCAGGGCTCATTGGCATCACCTATGGAATAAGGAAAAGCAAAATAAGCTACATCCTATAAAACCGCACCTTGGTAATTGGCCGCCGATATCCAAGACGCGTTGTTCACAAGTAACACTCTGCAGACTCCGATTAGGACACACACATAGTACGCATTCATACCTTTTGTCCGGAGGCGACCCACCGTTGTGTGACCACTGTGGCGACCCCCTCACTGTACTACACATCCTACTGCAATGCAGGGAACTAGACGCTCGCAGAAAAAAACACTTCTCATCAATATACCTTCAGTTCCCACTCCATCCCATTATGTTCATTGGCAAATAACCTCTCTTGAAGTATCAGTCCCTCTGTGAATATGTAAAGGATGTAAATTTCAATGTTATTTTTCCAGGCGCTCCGTAGCGCGGCCTCATCATTGAGGCCGCTGCTGCGGTAATTCTATCAAAGGAAGCACTTGCTTCCCGGCCTTTTGGCTCAAAGGCCTCGAGGAGGCATTCGTGCTGTTTTCCCGCCTTTCTCTTGTAGATACCATCTTCACTCGTCATTCATCCCACACCCATAGATCACATCACTTCACACTGCCATAATTTTATGCTCTATACACGTCTTTTACGCGGTCAGACAGCACGTGATTTTAGGCCTCTTTACAGCCATAATACATCCTGTCATCGTAATCATTGATCATCATTAACACCACACAGAAAGACATGACGCTCTTTGGCCACCCATAGCCCTTGCGCCACAAAAACCCACTAATCAGTCAAAGTACAGAGTCCTGCGCCAGGTGATACCTGTCACCTATGAGATCTACCCGACGGCCAACTCAACGATTGCTACACCCAGAACTGACAGAGTCCACGTTTATCGTCTAAAGCCCTACAATGGTGACACGCCCATTTAACCATAGCAGGCACCGGGACGGTGCTTCAGTGGCCGGGATAATGTCACGGGTATGGAAAAGTGACTCAGGCACGGGCGCTGAAATGACACCTAATGGAGGAAGATGACTACGTTGCTGTGGGTTGGAGCCTGGTGCTGCCCTGTTGGCCTATCATCCTGTACGCTCTGTGCAGCATTAACTCGATCAGTTCTAACTAAATAAATCCTCCCCATATCACTATGAAGCTGCACATGTGGAGCCGAACGCACATCATAGAATGGCTAGGTTGATGATGGCACTTCTGCCGATGAATGCAGTGTAGCCATTTGGAGAAAAAGGGCTCCTTTAAAACAATTTACATGCACAAGAGCTTAGTGGGATACTGCACAACTTTGAAGAAACACGTGCAACTAAGTAGTTACATGCGTTACTTCTTGAGTGATAGGACACCACCAAAATCAATGTCTGGGGCAACTTGCTAGCGCTAGCGTGACTCAGGGTAGAATAGTTTACTCCCATGTAACATTCTCAGTTTCCATGCTGGTACGAGCTAGATATTTTTTCCTTATTAAGTTCGATAGCTGCAATGGACACCAGCATGAGCTCGTGTTTGCTGCTTGGCTGAACGCTTTGGACAACGGCCTATTTTTGCCCTGCATCCCTCGCGAGTAAACCTTTTAGCAATGTTTCACCTAGGTAGTGGAAATCAGAGAATGACCGCTACCCACTCAATCATTTGCCGACATTGCGCCCCAGGAACTGACTAAACCGTGCACAAATGCGACTCGCATGGAGCGCATATATGTTAACAGTGCCTCTCACCTCATGCACTTGTATGAGTTGGTTGAGGTCACCTTTGAAGAAGGCCACTGCTAGGGTTATTAGCCCTACTGTTCCCGCATCGTTGATCCCAAGGCTCATTTCAGCTTGATTTATCTAGTGTAGTATCATTCCTAGTGCTCGAGCGAAAGACTGACGTGGGCAGCAGCACTACATCTTTCGGCAGATTACGCAACTTGCCATCTAGTCGCTCACCTGTAAGTCTAAAAAATGCAACACATCATTAAATGCCATCCATGTAACCACACACAGTTCTTACAAATAGGGCATTTGAGAGCTGGCCGCATTGGTATATCACTGGAATACATATACAAACATAAGTCTGTTGTATTTTTCTTTTGGCACATGCATGATGTCGGCATACAAACATGGTTTTTCTACATCATGTGAAGTAAATGCTTGGAAGATTAGTGGCAAGGCAATACCTGTGCATGTTACAATTGTATTTTCTTTGTCTCTTTTGCACTTGTACAAGTATTCAGCTTCCCGTCTGGGCATCACTCACCACTTGACAAGCTACAGAGCAGCCTCACAAATAGCTTATCGGTTTGCTCGACTTATATTCTTGTATCATTAGACCCAAAACGCTCACCCTAAACCTTAAGCTTCCAAATTGTTGACACTTCAAGCCCACTTCAGTTGAGCTACAGACATATACCTGTGCATGTTACAATTATATTTTCTTTCCCTCTTTTGCACTTTTACAAGTATACAGCTTCCCATCTGGGCATCACTCACCACTTGACAAGCTACAGAACAAGCTCACAAATACCTTATGGGTTTGCTCGACTTATATTCTTGTATCATTTGTCCCAAAACGCTCACCCAAAACCTTAAGCTTCCAAATTCTTGACACTTCAAGCACGCCTCAGTTGAGTTGCACATACTAAGATACAGCTAAATGAACCGAACGGACAATTTGGCCAGGGAAAGCATGGATGATACTAACTGTTGTTGTTGACTGTGGTGTACTAATTGTGATGTAAGTTTAATTGAATACAAGTGGACTAAAAATCACCCTTTCCATCAATGGGATCTGAACTAACTACCCCAGAATAACAGAGAGCTGAGCTAGTTGGTGAATATTCATTTTAAAAAGACAAGGCGTGCGAACACGGACACAAGAAAGAAGTCAGGACACCAAAGGCGTTTGTGGTGTCCTGATTTCTTTCTCGTGTCCGTGTTTGCACGCCTTGTCTTTTTATAATGACTACCCTAGAATTATGCGCCCAATTCTCTACCTATTGAGCTATGACATAAGACTCTTGCCCATACACTTCATTGGGTATTTCTCTGCATGTAATCCCCGGTAGTGTTAGCCAGCGCCGCTTGTGGACCAGGTGGTATAGTCCAAGGTTCGACGAAAACTCGTCAGGCGAGGGGGATTCATTGGAAGAAATAAAACAGGCACTCGCCTTGTTCAAGGAAAAACAAACATATATTGACGTTTCGGGGCCGCTACGGGTCCCTTGTTCACAGTGAAGAGCATGCAAGAGGGCGTAACTATTTATGGAATGGGTGGCGCAGAGTGCGCATGTATATCTCGGGGAGATTACCCCGTGTCCATATTAAAGGAAGTTCTTGTACTACAAGTTGCTTTGCCATAATGGGTCGGCACCTGCAGTCTATGGCTTACCGAAGGTCCACAAGCCTGAGGTCCCCCTCCGACCAATCGTTGACTTCACGCGTTCTCCGTTGTACGAATTATCCGGCTATCTTCACCGCGTCCTGCGCCCCTTGGTAGGAAACACACCTACCTATGTGAGGGATTCCGCACATTTCATTGAAATTCTTGGAGGTGTCACCGTCGACGACGACGAGGTGATGGTGTCCTTTGACGTTAAGTGAATGTTTACATGCGTACCCGTCGATTACGCGGTCTGGTGTTGCAAGGACCTATTTCACAATGATGCATCTCTGCCTTCCCGTACGCCCTTTGAGACGGAGGACCTATGCCGGCTGCTGGAATTCTGCATGAAAAACACGTATTTTATTTTCAACGGACATTTTTACAAGCAGCAGTTCGGAACAGCAATGGGGGCTTCTGTGTCTGTGGCCTGCGCGAACATCGCCCTTGAAGCACTTGAACATTCTGCGCTGAGTTCGTACCAGGGGCCCCCAAAATTGTTTATCCGATACGTTGATGACTGTTTCTGTGTGATCCGTCGCCAGGACGTAAAGCCTTTTTTCGAGCATTTGAACTCTTTTGTTCCAAGCATCCAGTTCACCATGGAACAAGAAAATAATGGAATGATTGCCTTCCTCGACGTTCTTGTAAGACGGTCAACCAAAGGACTTATAACCAGTGTGTATCGGAAGCCGACCCACACGGCTAGATACCTAAGGTTTGACTCTGCGCATCCTATAGGGCAAAAACGCTCCGTTGCCGCTGCCCTTTTCTCTCGCGCAATGCGCATCTGCTCTGAGCCTGGTCTGCGCAAGCAATCGCTAGCGGTGGTAAGGAAGGACCTCTGCAGCAACGGCTACCCCTCGCAGCTCCTGAGGACTCAACAATTGCGGTCTTCAGTTGCCCGCCCTGAAGAGGCTCGTGAAGCTGACAGGCCAAAACGTGCTGCTGTACGCAATGCGCAAGGCGTCAGTGGGGCACTTGCAAGAGTGTTTGACACATACAACGTAAAAATCGCGCATGTGCCGACCAACAAGCTAAAGAAAGAACTCGTACGCGTGAAAGACCGTCTGGAAAGCTCAAAATTTCCAGGGGTTATCTACAAGATACCATGCAAAGATTGTGACGCATCCTACCTAGGTGAAACTGGAAATTTCAATAGAAGAGTCCAACAGCACCAGAACGATGTCAAGAAAGGCAATGCAAGCTCGAACGCCTTGGCGGATGATCATAAAAAGAGTAACCACATCATCGACTGGGATTCTGCGAGCATAATTGCGACAGAGAAGCGCCTATTGACAGAGCTACTTTTAGAATCACTGCACATTCAAACGACCAAAAACGCGATTAACCGGACACGGGGTAATCTCCCCGAGATATACATGCGCACTCTGCGCCACCCATTCCATAAATAGTTACGCCCTCTTGCACGCTCTTCTTTGTGAACAAGGGACCCGTAGCGGCCCCGAAACGTCAATATATGTTTGTTTTTCCTTGAACAAGGCGAGTGCCTGTTTTATTTCTTCCAATAGACCAGGTGGTGAGTGCAGAACTCTCTTTTTGCCAGAAGGCGTGGCATGGCACATGACTTTTGCACGAGGGAGCAGCTGACCAATAAACCTTAAGGTTTATTACACAAACTTGAGGCATTATGTCCACCGTGGCGAGGCCCTCACCATGGACGAACGAAAGAATGGGTTGAGATCCCACCGACAGAAAGGAAGATTTTTCGCCCGCTTCAATTAATTTCAATTTACGTCACAATTGCACGCTACATTCAATGACATTGATTAACCTCCTCTATGCGTTCCCTGGCCTAATTCTGTGGATTTATTTGGGTGTGCCTAACCTATAAACGAGCCCCCCGGAAAAAATTCCCCGTTTTTCATATAAACATATCGATATTGAAAGACGCAGGAAGACTTCACCAGGCAGGGCCAGCAGCAGCGTTTATTCCGCGATGTCTGCCTCGGCTCAGAACAGCAACCAACCAGCCCAATGGCGATGATGATGGTTATGTACAAGTGAGAACGATGAAGTACGATAAATGTGCTTACACTAATTTCCCCCCCTCTTCGAAACGGCCAGCCTGGCCGCAACTCAAAGATCAGCTGAACGAGTAATGAAAGGCTTCATGCGTGACACGTGAACAATTTCTGTGCTGCGACGACGGTGGTCAGTGACGGACTGAAGCGGGATGACGAGATAGTTCACTGGGGAAGTTCGTCGTAGAACGGTGTATGGGCCAACGTACCGGTGAAGAAATTTCTCGCAGAGCCCTGACGCTCGAGTCGGGGTCCATAATAAGACCTTATCTCCGGAATGAAATGTCACGTCGCGTCTTTTGCTATCGCAGCGACGTTTTCGTTCTTCTTGAGTGGCTTCCGTGTTGCGCCGAGCAATTTCACGGCATTGCGCGACTCGAGCTGCGAACTCTTCTGGTAGAGGAGTACTGGACGGAGCTGGACCAAAGAAGAATGCCGTGTCGAAGACTGATGATGCAGATCGTCCATACACAAGGAAGAAAGGGCTGTAGCCGGTAGATCTTTGTGTCGCGGTATTATATGCGAAGGTGACAAATGGCAAAATATTGTCCCAGTTTTTGTGATCCGGACGTAGGTACATGGAGATCATGTCAGAGAGCGTTCGGTGAAAGCGCTCAGTAAGACCGTTCGTCTGTGGGTGGTACGTAGAAGTGGTTTTATGCGTCGTTCTACAGGCCCGTAGGACTTCCTCGAGGACGTGCGAAATGAAGGCTTTGCCCCGGTCACTCAGAAGAACGCGAGGAGCTCCATGGCGCAAGACGATGGACTGCAAGAAAAAGTCGGCGACTTCTGTAGCAGTACCGGACCGAAGAGACGCAGTCTCGACGTATCTTGTCAAATGATCGATTGCAGTGACGATCCAACGGTGACCGTTAGACGTCAACGGCAAGGGACCATACAAGTCAATTCCGACAAATTCAAAAGGTGTTGTCGGACAGGGAAGAGGCTGCAGGAAACCGGCGGGTGGGGACGTGGACCGCTTACGGTGCTGACATGACGCGCACGAGCCCACGTATTTGGCTACCGACGTGGACAAGCCGGGCCAGAAACAGCGGGTCCTGATGCGGTCGTAGGTCTTGCGAAAACCTAGATGACCAGCAGCAGTGTCATCGTGAAATGCTTCTAAAACGCGAAGACGAAGGCAGCGGGGAAGGACCGGCACCCACTTGGTACCCGTGGGATGATAAATATAGCGTTCGAGCACACCGTCGTCGAGGCGGAATTATCTAAGCTGGCGTCTCAAGCGGCTGTTAGGTGGTTTAGTGATGCCGCGAAGGTAGTCAAGGAAAGTTCGACAGTAGGAGTCGGCCCGCTGAAGTGAACGGAAACCGGCTTGCGAAGAAGGTTGAATTTTGTCCAGTGAGGTGATCGACAGTTGTCGTGAGGCAGGCGGGATGTCGGAGCTCTCAGGAGGCGATGCGGAGGACGTATTGTGAAGAGAGAGTGAAAGTGGGCATCGGGACAGCGCGTCGGCATCATGATGACATTTGCCTGACTTATATGTGATGGTAAAGTCATACTCTTGCAAGCGCAGGACCCAGCGCCCTAGACGTCCTGACATATTCTTCATCGAGGACAACCAACACAGTGCGTGATGGTCTGTGACGATAGTGAATTGCCGACCGTAGAGGTACGGGCGGAATTTCTGTATCGACCAGACAATAGCCAGGCATTCCTGCTCCGTAATCGTGTAGTTCCTCTCCGCTGTCGACAGAGTCCGGCTGGCGTATGCCACAACCTGCTCTTTAGAGGCGGCATCACGCTGCAAAAGTACTGCTCCAATACCTTGCGCACTTGCGTCAGTGTGGAGGATAGTAGGCGCGCTCTCGTCAAAGTGGCGAAGCACTGGTCCGGAAGTCAGGCGTTCTTTAAGGACTTCAAATGCGATCTCGCAGTCGTCGGACCAAGCGAAAGGAGCACCAGCGACTAATAGCTTATTTAAGGGAGCCGCTATAGTCGCGAAGTTGCGTATAAAGCGGCGAAAGTATGACGCCAGGCCAAGAAAACTGCGCAACGTCTTTTGGGTGGAAGGCCGAGGAAACTGCAATACAGCGGCTATCTTGTCGGGATCTGGCCGGACTCCGTCTTTGGAAACGACGTGACCGAGGACTTTTATACTTTTGCTGGCAAACATGCACTTTTTGGTATTTATCTGAAGGCCAGCGTTTGAAAGGCACTGAAGTACCTCGCCTAATCGTTGAAGGTGTTGGGCAAAGGTAGATGAAAACACAACAATATCATCTAAATAACAGAGGCAGGTCTTCCAGTTTAGGCCACGAAGAACAGTATCTATCATGCGCTCAAATGTTGCCGGAGCGTTGCACAGGCCAAATGGCATTACGTTAAATTCGTAGAGCCCATCCGGCGTAGCAAAGGCGGTTTTCTCTTTGTCAGCCTCATTCATGGGGATTTGCCAATACCCCGATCGTAGGTCAAGGCTGGAAAAATACTGCGCTCCTTGTAGTGTGTCCAAGGCGTCATCTATTCGAGGCATAGGATATACATCCTTGCGCGTGATCTTATTTAGCGCTCGATAATCAACGCAGAAACGAACGGAGCCATCTTTTTTCTTCACTAAGACGACCGGAGAAGCCCAGGAACTGGAAGATGGCCGTATTATCTTGCGTGATAGCATATCATCAACTTGTTCTTCAATGACTTTTCTTTCCGATTGTGAGACACGATAAGGCCGACGGCGTATAACACCAGAACCATCCGTTTCAATGCGGTGTACGGCCACGGGAGTCTGACTCAGTGTCGTGGCACAGCTATCGAAGCAGGCCTTATGCTTAGCTAAAAGCGCCAATAACGCTGTGGATTGTGCAGAGGTTAGATCGGAGCCGATTACTGCTCGGAAAGGGGAAGAACTCGCACCTGACGTGGGTACTGACGATGAAGACGGGCAAAGTGCTGCAATGGAGGTCAGTGGAGATGCGTCTATCGTCGCTACAGTCATCCCCTTGGGCAACATCATAGATTCTGCAGTTGTGTTGCAAATGGGCAGAAGCGCGCGGCCATGGGACAACCGGAGGAGACAGGAGGCGACGAGAATTCCACGAGAGGTGCAGCGAGGAGCAGGGGCAATTAGGGCGTCACCATCGGCTACTTGGCTAGATGCAACAGCTACCACGTGTTCATGACCAGGGCGCAAAACACAGTCTTCAGCGACAGCCAAGTTGAAGATCAATGATGGCGGGGCTGACATAGATGCATCCGATGTATCCGTGATGTGAACGACGTGTTCTTTACATGATATGACAGCGGAGGCAGAATGTAGGAAGTCCCAACCCAGGATAGGTTCATGAACGCACGTGCGTAGCACAATCATTTCGATGTGGTGACGTATGCCGTCGATGAAAACGCGAGCCGTACACTGTCCATCAGGTTGGATGAGTACGTTATTTGCGCCACGCAACACAGGTCCCACATAAGGTGTTCTGACTTTACGGAGCCGCGAGCACAAGTCACTACGTATAACAGAAGTAGCGGCACCGGTATCAACAAGCGCTTGCACAGGAACACCTTCAATAGTCACTGACAACAGGTTAGCCGGGGAAACGGGAGGCATTTTTGATGATCGACGGGACGCAGTTTTCCCTCCAAAAACTGCAATCCTTAGTTTTCCGAATGTTGTTCAAGAGTGCGGGAGAGGGGGCGAAGCGGCGATGCCGAGCGGCGGTAGGGTGATGGAGAGCACCGTCTGGAGGAGCGGTAGTCCTGATGTTGACGCGGGGACGCTGGAGGAGACGGAGACCGGTACTGCGTGAATGGGTAGGAGTCTGGACCATAATGATCGGGTCTTCGAAACCGGTCCCGCTCGAACTCAGCATAGCCTCGTCGTTCATCCTGCTGGCGGCGACGGCAGTAACGAGATATGTGGCCTCGGATACCGCAGTAAAAACAAACAGGACGGGACGGACGCCACTGAGGAGACGAGGGTGGAGCAGGTACCGCACCTCGCACAGAAGCCAAATGGCCACAAGTAATGTCTGCAGGCCCAGATGTGGCCGCAGCAGGCGGAATTGCAGCTATATCGGCATATGTGGGCATCAGTGTTTGAGCAACTGATGCTGTCGGTGTCGTCAAGGAGGCCACATCAGCGTATGGGGGCAGCGGGCGTGCTGGTGGAGCGACCGGCGCTGTCGGTGTTGTCATGGCCGCCAACTCCTGCTTCACAAGATTCCGCAGGTCGAACGGTGCGGGTGGAGTTGAGACGGCATGTGGACCGCTGCTGTTCCAGGTCTAGAAGTTCTTCACGGATGATGGCGCGGATAAGAGCTTTCAAATCAGAGGGAGGCATAAGGCGAGGATCGCTGTCTTGTTGAAGGCGGAGGGACTGCAATTGGTCAAGGCGTTGGCATGTGGAAATGATGTTTTCAACCGTAGTTGGATTGTTAACAGCCAAAGCGTTGAACGCAATCGTGCCAATTCCTTTAAGGATGTGGCGAACGCGCTCGGCTTCCGTCATATCGCTGTTCGCACAGCGACAGAGGGCCAAAACATCCTCGATATATGAAGTGTATGTTTCGTGTGCAAGTTGAACCCGCGTAGCCAGCTTCTGTTTGGCGGTTTCGGAACGACCTGACGAGCATCCGAAGATTTGTCGCAGCTTGGTGGCAAAGGTCAACCAATCGACGAAGTCAGTTTCGTGGTTGAAATACCACGTTTTGGCAACGCCGGTCAGGTAGAATGGGAGATAGCTCAATTTCTCCGCTTCGGTCCACCGATTGGCTGAACCCACATGGTTGTAAAGGTCGAGCCAGTCCTCGACGTCGTCACCGCGGAGACCAGCGAATACGGGTGGTTCGCGCTGAGGGCTGGTGACAGTGGACGAAGGGAGGGCAGCCGCAGGCATCGGCGCGGTAGGGTTAGGGCTAGGTGTTGGTTCCGTTGTCTGCATAGCTGTGGGGGTGGCCGGGCGCAAGCGGCGACCGGATCGTAGCTCCCGGTGGCACACGAACGTAGGAGGACGTCGGGATCTTGACCCACCTCCACCACTCTGAAAGACGCAGGAAGACTTCACCAGGCAGGGCCAGCAGCAGCGTTTATTCCGCGATGTCTGCCTCGGCTCAGAACAGCAACCAACCAACCCAATGGCGATGATGATGGTTATGTACAAGTGAGAACGATGAAGTACGATAAATGTGCTTACAATATATACATCATTTTGCATGCACCAGGGCAGCACGCTAATTTTTGTTTGCCCTCTGTTTTACATGTTTTTTGTCGTTCAGTATCATGTGGACATAAAGTCTCGCTCATATACTCTCGGGAGCATCTGAAATTCTGTAGTTTATATGTACTCCAGTCTCTGTACAGTACCCGCTGAAGTAAAATTACATACACTCTTCCACTCTTTCTTTTTTAGTATATTGTTACCACGCTCTAAAATGAGGTGCTCCTTTTAGAAGAAATGAGTAAAAAGCTGTGATCTCTTTCGTATTTCGACGCATATGGGTTTTTCTTCGACCGTAGTTTTATTTTGATGAGGCTGCATGCAACGCCCATGCACAGAATGAACTCTGCAGCCGGCAGTGCTCTTACGTACGAGATGGCGCCAGGGGCACCAGCGGTTTATTGCAGCGAAAGCTGTTATGAGATCACAACAAGGGCTGTTTTAGGCGCCGTAGTTGTCCGCCGCTACCGGTGTCCGTAACCACTATCGCGCAAAATAAACAAAAAAGAAATAAAAAATTCCAGAATGGAACGGGGTTCGAACGTGGGCCCTCTGCGTTGGAGCCCAATATTCTCCCTCAGAGCCATGCCGGTGTTTGAAAATACTTTGCAAAAAAGACCCTATACAGGCTTCATGTCGGGAAGGAACAACATCAACGTATGTAAAGTGGCGTAAAATGACGACCAGGCGTCACACAACGCGAATTCTGTAACCAGGTGTCACACAGTGCGACTTGCGCAACGATGAGTTGTTGAATGCTTCCAACCCATTACGAAGGGCTCTGCCATAATTCTTCATCGTCATCAGCCACAGCATCAACAAAGTGCGCATAATACCTTACAGGTGTTTAGCGGGTACCACGGTTCTCCGCAGAATGACGAAAAATTGCATAGTGGCTGCTTCCCTGCTTCACAACAATTATGATGATTTATAACGTAGTGGGTTCCTCGCAAGTGCACTTCTGTTGATTGCCAAGAACGCTCATAAGGCTCCCATGATCCATTTCCTCAGGGTTTCAATAAAGTTAATTCCGTCTCTGTCTATCACGTTAATGTATGTTATGAAGTGTGGTGGGAGAGTTAAATAACGACCGGGCGTGAACAATGCGAATTACGTAACTAGTGGGTTGTTTAAAGCTTCCAACCCATTAGAAAGGGCTTAGCCATAATTATTCATCGCCATGAACCGTTGCATAAACAAAGTGTACATAATGCCTTACAGATGGTACCTCGCTTCTCCGCGGAATGATGAATAATGTCGTGGTGGGTGCTTCCCAACTTCACAAAAATAATGATTTGTGGCGTAGTGGGTATGTTGCTAGTGTACTTGTATTAGTAGCCACAAGAGAGTTTATAAAGTGCTCTAGGAATGCCGCTCTTCCAGCTTTCGCTGTGACTGTGATTCGCTCTCCGCGCAGGCCTGGCGTTTTTGTTTCTGTTAATGTTCCCACAAAAGTCCATCGTAGTTGGTTTCATTATTTCATAGTTCATGCGACAAACGGCACTGATTGTTTCCTCATAACGGTCTCGCTTGGCCTGCTCGCACAATCACTGCATGCGTTCTCCACGTCTTTGCATAGCGGCAGCCTTCCATAGCCTCACGGGACCGTCTACCTGGCCTGCATCACCCAGACGTGGAAGGCTTAGGTCCGGGCTATTCTCGTGGATTTTAAACATGCACAGGCGTGGGTTAGCGATAAAGCACTGTAACGGTAAATTTTAGGAGTCACTGTGTTACAGATTTACCGTTCGAAGAACCGAAAAAATCTCTTGCTCCATTTTAAGAAATAATTCTAGAGTGCTTAACCCTTCTTTAATCGAATCTCAACTGTAAATTAAAGCCAGAAGCGCGCCCCATATCTTTAAACATGCACAGTGAAAGCACTACTGAAGTCCTGACATTGCTTTTTAACACGAAAGTGTTTTATGCCGGGGTCCACCAAGTCTTCAGTGACGTATTTCCGTCACGGAAATGACGTTGAAAAAATATACACAATCGAATGGCAAAGAAGAAAAGTTCCGTCAACGGGCATCGAACCCACGACCGCTCGCTCTCCAACGACAGATGCCGGGCACGCTATCCACTGCGCCACGGTCACAGACTCCAGAGGCTTTACAAACGCGCCTTTTATATCTACCACTCTCCCGGTCGGCGGTGTGGTGTTGCCCTCTCAGATCGGTAAAGTAATTTGTCATTACTGTGGCCTCCGCAATTCGCACCTGCAACGCCTCACACGTCCCTCCCATTCGGCGCGTTTTCAATAGGAGTTAAATTTTGTCAATGCCTTAACACACCGCGAGGTGGTGACCTTAGCCAAGCGTCGTAAAAGCGTCGGCCTCGCTTATAGCTCTGCCACGCGCGCCTGCCTCACCTGGCTGTAACACTACGTTCCCCGCTCACGAAATTGCGGCCGGGCGCCGAGGCGGCGCGACGCGCTTTGCGTTTCCCTCTAGTCCTTCCGTGGTGTTCAATGACATTTGAACATGGGGCGTGATGGCAACGAAGTTCTGCGTCCAATATGCGACGCTCTTCTGGCTATCGCACCTCGTTCTCTGATTACGCTTTCACCGTTAACTACTATAGCTACTATAAGGGTTTGTTTAATCATTGAACATGGACGTTAGTCGTCGGGATGGAGATGTACCACCAATCATCAAAGTGGGCACATCCACGTTAAACGGTGCTATAGCTACCAGACATCAATATACATTGTGTAAACTCTCTTATATCAATATACAGCAAACACTTCTGTAAGGGCACGCTTTACTTTCGTGTTATTCCGATTCCTATGGCGGAGGGATCAACCATGTTTTTTAACTGTTGATGTATACTACAGAATTAATTATGGGAATAACTGCTTCGATAGACTTTATAGACTTTTTGTGTGCATCTTCAAAATACCCAAAGATCTCAAACCTATTAGGACCCAGTGGGTACTATTAGCACTCAGAAAGGCGCAGATGTAGATGATAGCCCTTCTGCTGATGCCCCTTCTGCTGGAATCACCCTTCTGCTGAAATTGATGGTGGCATTTTGAAGTACATTTTCCCTCAGCTTGTCGTTTTCCCAGGTCTCCTGGAACAGCTGTTAAAAATTTCAACTGCAACAATCAATTGTGAAGACGCTCACAAATGCTGCCACAAGATTTCAATTTCCTTTTGTTTAACGTAAGCAACCAGTTTACCATATTTTTTCAACTTGTACAGTACGCTTACAATAGAAAGCCCAAATTATTCGCTGAAATGTATACCTGTGGGAATGGCCGAGGAGATGTTACTTCCCAATTTCTTTTGCGAATGCCGGTGTTCTACTTTTAAATGCCAAGCATTTCTTAGCGAACCTTTGACACTCTGAGCGTTTCTATCTATCTATCTATCTATCTATCTATCTATCTATCTATCTATCTATCTATCTATCTATCTATCTATCTATCTATCTATCTATCTATCTATCTATCTATCTATCTATCTATCTATCTATCTATCTATCTATCTATCTATCTATCTATCTATCTATCTATCTATCTATCTATCTATCTATCTATCTATCTATCCAGCCGCCTAAGTCTGGGTGCTCTCATGCGGCCTCCTTAACTTGTGTAGATCGAAATTTGCATGGGAGAGTAAGAGAATTTGACGAATATGACTGTCGGGTCATGTGTTGAATAACGTGAAAATCCTGTCGCATACGTCGTCAAACCCTTTCCTCCAGACACGTGTGGCACATACCTGTTTACCACGGGCCGCGGTGCACAGGTATGCGCCACAGGTGATTGACAGTTTATATCTACCCAGGAACGGCCAGAACAGACATTGGTAATTTAAATGCGAGAGCGTTAAAAAAACCAACATCTGCAGCGTTGACCCGACGAATGGAAAGAATAAAAATGAGGATCCCAGCAGGAATCGAACCCAAGCATTCTGCGTGACAATAAGGTATTCTACCGAAGAGCCACGCCAAGTCCATAAAGTGCTTTGAAAAAAAAAAAAACAGCCTATGCAGGCGTAATGTCTGTGCAACCTTAATTGTGGTTGTGGTGCTGGCTATCTAATTTTTTAACAAAGCAATAAACACTACGTATGTACTCCTACGATACAGCACAGGCGTCATGTCAGGTTGACGTCTGTGGTTCCAGTGTTGGCCCCGCTTTTATAGCAGTCTAATAAACATTGAATTTGTATTCCTGTGATTCGGCAACCTATAGTGAAGCATTGCCCGACCCCGGAGGAATACATTAATGACAGTTGTGTATGATATTCACATGACTGCACCATAAAGTGCACTTAGTTTCGATAATACTGCCGTATGTGCTCTAACGTGAGGGCTGACGCTACGTCGCACCATAAGTTACCCTTTAAACGCCAGTGTTGTCGACGTGCCTGGTAAGCCGACGATGTGCACACAGCTACTACACTTACAAGAACACGTCGATCCACCTCGTAACGCTTGGCTCAAAGCCATAAAATACAGCATAGAAGTACTCGCTTACTGCGTCGCATGAAACCGATTCCCACAACGCCTGGGATCTGCCGAATTTTTTGGCATGCAGTTGCTATCATTTTCACTATGTTCTGCTTTTTCGCTGGCTGAAAAGTTGCATCGTTGTTTAATGCATCTAGCACATCCTGGCTAAGGCTTTTGCAAGGAAGTTCAACCCTAGAAGCAAAATATCGTGCCAGGTCTGTGCTACTTCGTGAGCTTTCATTGACACCTGGAAAGCACAAAGCGTTGCCTTAAAATACTTTTCTGGCCAACACAGCCCACAGCAAAACGATATCTGGTATACAAAGTGTAAAATTAATGTGTTCTTTTTCTGTAAAAGTAGCAATGTTTGAATACACTTGCCTGAAATCCACTCCCCATTGCGTACTGTGAATGTGTGGGTGCCGCTCTCGGTGCTTTCCACTAAGCAGTTGAATGCTTTTTCGTCGACCTCCAATACATCCAGGAGATAGCTAGACCTGCAAGCAGCAGAGTTCACGTTTGCTATATTTTGCGCAGACATGAAATTCAAATAATTTTCAGGCTTTGCAACAAATGAGTGCTTGCCATATTCAGACTCCCTATGGAGAGGCGAGCACATGATTTTTTTATTCTTGTTTAAAAAATCCTAAGTTTACAGACATGAGAATGCCAGTAAAACCATTTGCTCTGTAGCCAAATATTCTGCATCAAGTTTACTATTAGTTGCTTGGAATTCACGTGCCAAAAGATCAACATGATTGTGAAGCATGGCGTAATGAATGGTTCCAGATAATTTAGATCACCTGGGCTTCCTGGCCGAAATCGAAGCCGCAGCTTTCGGGTCAGCAGCCGAGTACCGTTACCATAAGCCGTTGCCGCTGCTCATCAAGTTTATTCTTTCTCCCAGTAGGCCGAAGGCAGAATACATAAATAAAACTAACGTAAGAAAAAAAAATACCCCCATTTCCCCGAAGGGAATCGTGAGGAAATGCGAATGCATTTCTTGCGCCGAGAGATGGTACCGTTGCCGTCAGACATTCGCCTTCACCGACTTCTGCCATCGCCTTGAGAGGCGCCCAGCCAGCGAACGGTCGAGAGTGAGGCGCGAGCGGACGGGAGAGTGGGGCGCAGGGAGGAGAGAGAGCGAACGGCGAGAGAAGGAGCGGCGAAGCACTGCACCTACCCTCTGCTACACTCTCTCGCACCACATGCTCCGGTTGCTAGGGGCGAGGATAAGCGCGCGCGCCCGCAGCTGTTGCTATGGGAGAGGGCGCCGTGGACAACGCCGGACGCCTGACATAGCCCGACTAAGAAATGCATTCGCATTTGAAATGACATTTCATGGGATTAATCACATCGGATGTTCAAGGATTGTTAAGGTCAGAAGCAGCGGCAATGTCTGGCCATTCCAAACTACTTAGCCAGAATAAGAAACTATACGAAGCAATCAGCCCAACGTTTGTACATTCGTAAGAGAAAATTACAGGCTCAAAATATGGCAAAGAAAATGCAGTACACCCTTCCTAGTTTTCGATTGCAATCAGAATATATTACGAGTCATTAGCATTGGCTCAAAATATATTTACAAACCTTACTTTCGTCATTTCGGCACATATCAAATTCAACCGCTTTCTGAGTGTTTAAAGCAACTCGAAATAAACGGAAACAAAAGTAGGAACACCCGTTGGAAGTTAGAGCTCACGCTGTCGTCTTGCCTTCTCTTCTACCACTACCTTTGTTTCCTTTTACTCCGAGTTGCGCTAAACACTCAGAACATCTTGGGATACCAACACGCCCAAACTGCTACTATTGTCTGCCCACTGCTTTCTTTTTGGTTATTTTTTATCTGGGGCATAACATTCCAAAACCATGATATGATTATGAGGGACGCCGTAGTGGAGGGCTCTGGAAATTTCGACAACCCGGAATTCTTTAACGTGCACCTAAATCTAAGTACACGGGCCTCAAATGCGTTCTTTTTGAGGGCATCAACAATGCTCACAACTGCAAGTCCTTCGATGGTCTTGTCGTGACTCCATATCTTCACAGTCATCTGAAACAAAAGAAGTAGATGCATGGTGATTTATTTAAGAATGCAATAAAACTATCTGGTTAACAAAAGAGATACAGTCAAAGCAACCCTAAATTGGTCCAACAGAAACAGTAATACAAAGAATTCTGCAAAATCTCCAAGGCGGAGAATTAACATAGCGAGAATGAGACATGTGGCCAAATCTTAGCAGCATGCTACAACGGAAATCCATACAAGTTCCTACAAGGTGAAGCTTCATATCCGAGACAACTTTCTCGTGGTCTGGAACTCGCGCTCAGGACCATCTCCTTTCTAAGGTAGACATACCACCGCCCGAATTAAGTGGCTTGCAGGTGGCAGCATGAAGTTGCACTTATCAAAGAGCTTAAAGCAAAAACCGAAGATCTGAGGAAGAAATTCTGCGAAAAGATATGTGGGAAAAGCAAGGTAGATTACTTTGTTTCAGCATGTGTTTGTATATCACCACCTTGAAAATCTTTCCTCAACTGCGAAGCTTTGTTGTGGAGGAACCCATATAGGTTTGCTTTGTATGAATTCGTTAAAGTTGAATGGATGTCTCCTAGAGAATATGGGACTAGCTGCAAGTTGTACAACTGGACTGTGCATGTTAATTGCTCTTAGAATGAAACAGGGACAATATTCAGGCATACGCTCAGTCTGCTTTACGAGAAGCACTCCCACTCATGTCTGTGTAGCTACTCAATCATTATAGACAGAAACACCGAAAGTGAACTGAACAAACGTTCAATAATATTGAACATTTAAAATTATTTTGCCATGTAGATAAAAGCAGAAACTACCTCTAAAGTGTTTGGCGCAAAGAAGGAAAGTGGTCGTTACTGTTCTCAATTTTCAGAGAATGATACTGTAACACGCAGCTATTTTTTACAATTGAAGACGAGTTTGATCTTTGTTACCACGCTAACAACTGTCCATTCAGGCGCTTTCACCTTTACTCACTGATGTATACAATTAATTTGCTGGCATATCCACCCCACTTCTGCACGTTAGACACGTTCAAACAAGTGATATCGACACACGCTCTTTAAGCCTTGCTTTCGCGTTGACACACTCTTAGCCGGTGCTCATTCACGTACTACCGTATTTAGCCGAATGTAAGGCGAGTTTTTCCCCCAGATTATTGCTACCTAAAGTCCACCCTCACGTCACAATCGAATACCGAAATAACTATTATTTCTTCCTGGAGGGAACGAAAAGTCACCCCTTGCGTTACATTCGAGTAAATACGGTACATCTCTACAATCACTGACCAGAACTAAACATACATCAATTACACCGCGTGGCGGTATAAAGCGCGTTCGTTCAAGGCGCGAAAGGAAATCGCCGGGACGTCGGCGCAGTGGCGATCAAGATATCTGATCCGTGCCGGCTGGCGCGCTTCGCATCTTCAGCGCCTCGTTTTCGCCAGCGTTGGAACCTATCTGCGATGCTCCGAGGAAAATAGTCGCGCTGCGATAACCGCAGCTCGCGAGATGAATTTTCACGAGATCGGGGGCAGCGCTAGCGGGAGACATACAGTACAGGCTGTGCAACGTATAACCCTGTACGCTTTATGCAAGCCCACTATGCTTGACTATGCGTACTATGTACGTAATAAAACAACACTTTAGCAGCGACATCGCGATATGCAATATACTTGATGAACTTTCTGCAAGAAAGTGACTAATTTGGTCTGCGAAAATATCCTTTCACCCTATATTCCGTAGTAGCGTGCGTAGCCGAACCGTCCGAATGATTTCATTTCCCCAGCGTAGCGTGGTTGTCATCTCTGATCGCGCTTTCGTGTGCTATATTTACTAGATGTGAGATATACGCAAGAGCCAAATGAGCACTCCGTCAGTGCCGACACAAGTTCGTGCATCGGCACACCATACATGACGCGAATAACTACGGCTAAACGAAGTAACAAAGAAGCACCGGCACGCGATTGGGCGACAAAATTCCCAGCATGACCAGTCATGCAGGTGGACTGTACTGGAAGCTCTCCAGTTCAGCTACATGGCCACAACGAACAACGACGGCTCAACTTCGCCAAACAATTCACACGAGATTTGCCTGTAGCGAGGAAGCACGTCATACAGAAAGGCAGGCGCATGGGCGCGCAGTGGGTCGGTTGTCACAAAACATCAAGTTATTGGAAATTACCGTACAGTGCTTTGACAGGAGCCGTCGAGTCTGCCGCAATGTCGATGCTGCACGGCTGGACCTTGTTCTTGGGAAGGTATTGAATCCAGCACGAAGCCGCCGCTGCCCGTGCAATCTGAAACTACCATCGCAACAGCGGCGTTCGCAATATTGCGGTCGCCTACCAGTGCTCTTGAGCGCGATGGCGTCGTGGGGTCGCCGCGAGGATTCCGAACAAAGAAGTCGTGCGATCGAAGTTTTAATGCTGCAGCAGCAAAACTGCTGTGGTACGGACCCTTATAAATCGTAGACTGTAACCACACTCACCTACGACCAATCACAGTAAATGTAACTATTTATCGTGCCCCCTAGCAAAATTCCGTTGGGAGATTGGTTGGGAACCGTTGAGGCGCGCTACAGGATGCTGGAGTTAAAGCGTTTGGGCGGCTTCGGTCCCGTAGCTGCTCCTGTACATGTAAGGTTTTACAGCGAAAGCTGTTATGAGATCACAACAAGGGCCGTTTTTGGCGCCGTAGTTGTCTGCCGCCGCCGCCGCCATTGTCCGTAACCACTATCGCTCGAAATAAGAAAAAAAGTAATCAGAAAAAAATTCCAGGTTGGAACGTGGTTCGAACCTGGGCCCCCTGCGTGGGAACCCAGTATTCTACCGCAGAGCCATGCCTGTGCTTCAAACTGCATTGCAAAAAGACCCTATACAGGCTTCATGTCGGGAAGGATCCATTAACATATGTAATGTAGCGTGGTATAAGAGCAAAACAACAACCAAGCGTCACACAATGCGAATTCTGTAACCAGGCGTCACACACTGCGAATTGCGCAACGAGTAGTTTGTTGAATGCTTTCAACCCATTACAAAGGGCTCTGCCATAATTCTTCATCGTCATCAGCCACGGCATCAACAAAGTGCACATAATGCCTTACAAGTGTTTAGCAGGTACCACGGTTCTACGTAGAATGACGAAAAACTGCGTAGTGGCTGCTTCCCTACTTCACAAAAATTATGATGATTTATAGCGTAGTGGGTTCCTCGCAAGTGGTTGCCAAGGAAGCCCATAAGGCTCCCATGATCCATTTCCTCATTGTCTCAATAAAGTTAATTCCATCTCTCTATTTCTGTCTCATGTTAGCGTATGTTATAAAACGTGGTGGGAGAGTGAAATAACGACCGGGCATCACACAACGCGAATTAAGTAACTAGTGGGTCCTTTAAAGCTTCCAACCCATTACAAAAGGCTATCATAATTTTCATCGTCATCAGCCGTCGCATGAAAAAACTGCACATGATGCCTTACAGAATAGCACATGATGCCTTACATGATGCCTTACAGAGTGATGCCTTACAAGTAGGGTACCTCGCTTATCCGCAGAATGACGAGTAATGTCGTGGTGGGTGCTTCCCAACTTCACAAATATAATGATTTCTGGCGTAGTGGGTACGTTGATAGTGTACTTGTATTAGTAGCCACAAGAGAGTGTATAAATTGCTCTAGAAATGCCGCTCTTCGAGCTTTCGCTGTGACCTTGCTGCGCTTTCCGCGCAGGCCTGGCGTTTTTTTGCTGACAGTGTGACGCATTTCGCCGCCGATCAGTTTTTCGACTAGCCCCAGCCACGATGGTCTAGTGGTTATGGCGCTCGACTGCTGACCCGAACGTCGTGTGATCGAATCCCGGCTGCATTTTTGATGGAGGCGAAAATGTTTGAGGCCCGTGTACTTGAACAACCCCAGATAGTCGAAATTTCCGGAGCCCTCCACTACGGCGTCCCCCATAATTATACCGTGGTTTTGGGACATTAAACCCCAGACATTATTATTATTAGTATTTCGACTACCGATGAATGTGTTCGAGCTATAGTTGCACTGAGTTGTGTCACTTTGCTTTCTAGGCACAACTTCGTCCAATAAGGTGTTTCATCCTTACCTTCTGGAGTTCTGCTTGCTTAACCGTCACAATCACAGGACAAGATTGCTCGCGTTAGGTCGGCTGTAAAAACCGTACCCTTGTCGGAGATAAGAACATCTGGGGCACCGTGAGGCAGAACGGTGTTCTCGACGAATAACTTCGCTACCTCGGCGGCACTGCGTTTAGGCAGAGCCCTCGTTTCGACGTAGCCGGTGAGGTAGTCCGTAGCTACAACGATCCACTATAGTTGCCGGACGTTGACGTCGGAAATGGCCCCAGCAAGTCCATCCCGATCTGCTGGAAGGGTCGACGAGGTGGTTCGATCGTTCGCATCGCTTGCCATCCTTCGCTTCTCGGTGGACACCTATGAAGAAAGGAACGTCTGTTCGCGTGACATTTCCCATTGTAAGCTCTCCTAGGGCGCCTACTGCAGTTATAGTTACCAAGTGCCCACTACGCCATAATTCATTTCGTGAACCAGCTAATTACGCACTACGCATCTGTAAAGCAATCGGCGCACCTACGCAGCTGCACACTTTGTTGATGCTGTCTGTGGCTGATGATGATTAATAGCTGAGTCCTTAGTAATGGGTGGGCAGCTTAAACCACTCACTCGTCAAACAGTTCAATGTTGCAACGCCTGCAGCGATTCTACGCTTCTGCCACGCAATATTACTCCTGTTACTGTCCCCCTTCGCCCGACATGACACCTCTATAGGATATTTTTCCAAAAGCAGTTTTAAGCAATGGCGTGGCTCTATGGTAGAGCGCTTGACTGCCACACAGGATGCCTGGGTTCGATTCCCGCTCGAACCCAGGCAACACCCCCGATGCCGACAACGCACTTTCTGCGACAAGGACTCTCAAACGCTATCGTGTTAAAAAAACCGGCAGATCCCACGCACTGTGGGAATCGACCTAATGCGAAGCAGCCAGCAAAGAGCTGCATACATCGCCTTGTTTGTGTTTGAGGCAAATGAAGTCTAGTTCATTGTATATCCCATGTTTGTCTTGCATTCATGCATGACCTGTCGTTTATGTTCATCACGCACTCATGTTATGCTATACCAATTTTTGTTTATGTCGAGTTAACAAAACGGCCGGAAGCGCCGTTTTGTTAACTGGACAGTGTAATGTAAATCATGCCGTACATGACATGCATGCTGTGATTTACGTGTTAGGACTTGTCATTTATGTGCGTCATACAGTCACGACACGCAATACCAGTTTTGGTGTATATCAAGCTAGGAAACAGCCGTGAGCGCACCATGAGCATGGCATGTAAATCATGCTGTACATTAAATGCATGTCATGACTGTCATTTCACCACCTGCCATTTGTGTTCATCATACAGTCGCGTCGCGCATTACCAGTGTTGGTGTATGTCAAACTAAAGAAACGGTCGAGAGCAGCCCATGGGCGTGGCATGTAAATGATGCTCTACACGACATGCATGTCATGATTTTCATGTCACCACCTGTCATTTATATTCGTCATACAGTCACGTCACCAAATACCAGTTTCAGGGTACACCAAGCTAGCGAACAGGCCGCGAGAGCACTATAAGTGCGGCATGTAAATCATGCCCTACACGACATGCACACCATGATATTTATGTTACCACCGGCCTTTTATGCCCGTCGTACAGTCACGTCACGCAATACCAATTTTGGTGTGTATCAAGCTAGCGAAACGGCCGCGAGTGCATCGTGAGCGTGGCATGTAAATCATGTTCTACATGACATGCATGCCATGATTTTCATGTTACCGCCTGTAATTTCTGTTCTTCATACAGTCACGTCACGCAATACCAAAATTCGTACATGTCAAGATAGCGAAACCGCCGTAAACACACCACGAGCGGGCATGGATGTCATAGCGTACATGACATGGATGCCATGATGTTCATGTTACCACTTGTCATTTATGTTCGCCGTACAGAAGTGCTTCGTCGTACCAATATTGGTATATATCCATATAATTAAACGGCCGCGAGCGCCTTGAGACCATGTCATGTAACTCATGCTGTACATGACATGCGTGTCATGATTTGCACGATAGGACCTGTCTCACGTTTGTCATAAAATCTTGTCATGCAATACCAATTTTGGTAAATATCAAGTTAACGAAATGGCCGCAAGAGCACCAAGACCGTGGCATGTAAATCATGCCGTTCATGACATGCATATCATGATTTTCATGTTGCGACCTATCATTTATGTTCGTCATACAGTCATGTTAGTCATACCAATTTTGATGCAGGTCCCATTAACGAAGCGGCCAGGAGAGCACTCAGTCGTAGACGGCTAGATGGATAGATAGATAGATAGATAGATAGATAGATAGATAGATAGATAGATAGATAGATAGATAGATAGATAGATAGATAGATAGATAGATAGATAGATAGATAGACTGAAAGTCGCAGAAGGTCGCTAAGAAATGCTTCGCATTTAAAACGAACAATGGGTCGAATAGTCACATTATGTTGTACTGGGATGATTATTTTCATGCTTCTTGCAGGGAGAAATGGGCGTAAGCACAGCTCTCGGCTCTGCTGTGCTGAACGCCGCAGGCGTCGTGAGTGTGAGCGCACTTTTTGCTGGAAAGGTAAGTTTTGACGCAGTTCGTCAGTTGTTTCTGCATATAAGTCGCTGAAGTGTGTAGCGGATCATAAATACCTCCATGCAACGTAATGAGAACTAACAGACAATAATGCCAAGGAAAGCATAGGAGACGTTATTTGTAGTAATTAGGATATAAATGGGAAGAACGTAATGTGGAGGAAATCATAACTTGCCGGCGGCAAGGTATCTTTTCGTCCACTTTACTTTCTTCACATCTATATCCTAATTATTACAAATAACATCCCCTATGCTTTCCTTGGCATTATTCTCTGTTAGTTCTCATTAATATTGTGTCTAACAAAGAAAAACGAGCCCTTAAAAAGTATCTTCTTTCCTTCATTCTATGCAATGTGCAAACATGAAACTCGCATTCGCAATGTTAAAGATACCTACTGAATTATATGAATGCCTGAGCACCCCTCTTAAAGTGAGGTGGAGGCTGGGACCACTAAGGTAGTTATTTTGACTTTCCTGCTGAGTTTATTCTGGACCAATAAAAAGATCATGAACCACTTTTCCAAGTAATGGTCTAACGACCTCAGTATCGGAGTTTACTGTCTCCCTAATTGATTTCTGCTAAAATTTCTCGAATCCCTAAAGAACGAGTGGAGTTACGGGCGTTTGGCGCACGTTCTCAGAGCTTTCTCTCTTTTCTCGTCCCAACGAGCGCACTAGAACCTACACAGAGAGGGATGGCACGGGGGAAAGAAGTTACGTCAGCGCGCGTCATGAAACGCGATCTCTCTTCCGCTGTGATTCGCGTGCGCAAGTGTGGCTACCGTGTAAAGTTAGCAGACTGAGGAGTGCGGCGCCGGCAAGTGGCGGCACCCCGTGGCAAGAAGCGCATCTGATCTGAACGCCGCTCTCGATTTATGCCGGCTATCGGCCAATGAGGATGTTTTGTCTTTTACGGAGCGGAGAGGCAGATAAGCGACGTCAACCGGCAGGCGCTCCGCCCACCGACGAGAGTGAGAACCGGCCTATGTTTGAAAAGAGGGCGCCTGCGAAAACAGCAACTTCGCGCTCCGCTTGTAGCGTTTACGCGGCGCGCACGACTGCAATATTTGGCTGAGCAGTTCATAGCCGCGTCAGCTTTCCGCAGGATGTGTTTTTTCAACGAGCACCAGGGGTGCTTCATGACTGCTTTAAGATGCGTGAGCTGTGTTAAAAGTCGCTCGGCGAAAATTGACTGACTTGCCCTAAATATTACGTGCGTAATTTCAGTCTTTCTCCAGTCATGTTTTACCACTTTTCGTCTATATTGCCTCAGAAGTACCCGAAAGGGAAACTACGTACTCATTTGCTTCATGGTGGATACATGCTTACAAAACAGGTGCTATAATTCCTCGGATTTTTCAACACGCTTCGCATTCATAGATGTCACCGGAAAATATGCATGTACTAACGTGTTCTGCCAAACCACAACCTGGACAGCCCAATATCGTTTGAAGAGGTCTATGTCGCCACCCGTAGCAGCACTCGTAATACCGCCGCCGGTGCCGATGATGTCCACTATAGCGTCATACAGAATCTCAGCGATGCAGCTGTGCGTGATCTCACGACCTTCCTCAACGCACACTGGGAGCCGGGTACAATCCCACCCGAATGGAAACACGCCAAGATAATTTTGATTCCAAAACCAGGCAAAGCGCTTCATTTCGACAACCTTCGACCCATTTCTCTGACCTCCTGCTTTGGCAAACTTTGAGAGAGTGATTACCACCCTTCTCCAGAACTACCTAGAAGTCCACTCACTCCTTCCTAATTCCATGTTTGGCTTCCGGGCTCGCTTATCAACCCAAGATGTCATCCTTCAAATTAAAGAGGAAGTCTTCGAGACAGTACCCCAGCACGGAGCTCACATCCTCCTGGCCCTGGACATCAAAGGCGCGTTTGACAATGTCAATCATCGTGTTATACTAGACTCACTCGCTGCCCTCAATTGCGGCCACCGAACCTATGTATACGTCAAGACTTTCCTTACAAATCGCACTGCGATGATAGAGCTGGGCACACTTCGATCTGCCACACTGACTGTTCCTAACAAGGGAACCCCGCAGGGGTCTGTCATTTCCCCGCTGCTTTTCAATGTAGCAATGATAGGCCTCGCGCAGAAAGTCCACCATGCGCTTTATGCGGATGATATTACGCTATGGGCCACACAGGGTTCCCTCGGAGAAAAAGAGACTCATCTGCAACAAGCGGCCACCTGCGTTGAGGATTGCGTGCGTAATTGTGGCGTCGCCTGCTCCACAGAGAAGTCGGAGCTTCTCCGCATCTGGCATTCGAAGAAAAATAAACACAGCCTCCAAGATCCCAGCCATCGGCTACGCATATGCTGGCGGGGCAAGAAATACCTGAAAAGGCTATTTCACGCATCCTGGGCATGTGGGTTCAGTCAAACCATCAGAGCAGCCACACTCTCGGCACCCTTCGCTCCACCATTCTACAGGTCTCTCGTATGCTAGCGCGAGTGACCACTCGTCGTCACGGCATGCGAGAGGAGGGTACACTGAAACTCGTCCGCAGCCGCGTCGTCAGCAGAGTGACCTACAGCCTTCCCTATCAGCGTCTCACTAAAGCGGAGGTAGACCAGATAGATGCTATGTTACGACGGGCGTAAAAGACAGCCCTTAAGCTCCCTCTAGGGACCCTAATAACAAACTTTTAAGTCTCGGCGTTCACAACACGTTTGAAGAGTTACGGGCAGCGCAACTGGCCACCCAACACTCTCGACGTGCGCAGACTCTCACCGGCAGAAACCTGCTGCGGCGCCTTGGGCATATGGGCCCCCTTCGAGATATCGCTAAAGAACAACCTGTTCCACCAAACCTCCAAGCTACCTACAAGGTTGCCCCCATACCCCGTAATATGGCTCCTCAACTCCATCATGATAGACGGGAGGCCCGAGTCGAGGCTCTACGGAAAGAGCAGTCAAATAAGACGAGCACAAGATATGTACTACACTGGTAATCGCAATAAGGCTGTAGCCACGGTGGTCAACCATCGTCTTCGCGAAATCACCAGTGCATCAATCCACTGCTCTTCCATTACAGAGGCTGAAGAAACGGCCATCGCTTTGGATATTGCCATTGGCAACCACCAAAGACGTTCACTAGATATCCTCACGGACTCTCAAGCGGCCTGTAGAAATATCTTGAATAGACGAGTCGGTCGAGCGGCGATTAGCGTTCTCCGTGGTGCACAGATCCCAACGACACTCTTGACACACGAAACCCTATCATCCGGCACAGGGTAATATGGACGCCGGGTCACATGGGGCTGGAAGGCAACCAGGAGGCAGACAGGGTGGCTCGAGGGTACACAACAGACCGAGCACCTCAAGACCCTGCCCCCGAGGAGCCTATCCCGTTCCCGTGTGGGTATGCGGCCACCCTAAATTACTACAAAGGACTCGGACGTATCAACTCCCTCCGCTATAAGGAGCTCACAAAGAAGGAACCTGCCAGCTGGCGCATAATCGAGACCGGAACGTATCCAAACTTACATTTTCTCAATAAAATGCACCCAACAGAATACCCTGCGTGCTGCCCATGGTGCTCTGAGAAACCCACACTAATACACACTACATGGACTTGCCGGGCCATCCCCGGCCTGCCCCCTCTTGATTAAGCGAGTGTGGAGCGGTGGGAGGAGCTGGTGGCCAGCGATAACCTTGATGATCAGAACAGTTTGATCGACAGGGCACGGAGGGCTGCAACTGCCTGTGGCGTCCTGGACTGAGGGCAGCCAGCACTGCTAGATGGTACTTGCAGACCAAGCTGGCCCCGCACCACAAACCCATTTCTGTTAATAAATCTTTTTCCTTCCTTCCTTTAAGAATTCTGATTTGGTATCGAGGAATAGGTGTTAAGCTCTTTTGTTTTTGTTTTATTCTTTGCTGCTTGATATGGTACAATTGCGCATTTGTGCCCTTCCTTTCTTTCTTTTCGGCGCGTATCTACAGCTTGTCTTCCTGTAGTTTAGATTATATTTCAGGGGCGTAGCCCGAAATTTTTTCGGGGGAGGGGCTTCAACCAACCTTTCTGTGATGTATGCTTGTGCGTGCGTTTGTATATGTGCGTGTATTATATAGGCATGCAAAACTTGAAAAACTTCAAGCTTTTGACCCGCCCCCCCCCCCGCCCTCCGGCTACGCCAGTGTTATCTTTCATACCATGATAACACCGTGTTTCGGCGATTTTCAGGCCGAAAGCTAAGCTAATAAACTGCAGTCCGATCACTCTTCTTTATGCACGCAAGCGAAATGTAAGTAGCTTGAAAATACTTGGAGTTATCTTCACACAAAACATGCTTTCGGATATGCGCACATCAAGTCGGTTTTAGGCAACTTATCCCGTGTGGTTTGTATGATGGCACGCGATATATCACCTTTCAGAATAGAGCTTGTTATATTATACTCTTTTTGACAGCGGAGCTGACTAAGCTCCGTGACGGGTGAACAGAAATGATCATCATCATGAACCGGCACGCGCTGTCGTCGTCCTCTTCTTCATCGTCTTCCTCGTCTGCTGCTTCGCTCGCAAAACACGTGCGCCGATTTCTCCGGCGCGGCATGCAATAACTCTCATGCGCGAGACAACGAGTACAGAGAGAAAGAAAGAAAGAAATAAAGAAACAAAGAAAGAAAGAAAGAATAGAAATAAAGATCGAGAAAACGAGAAATTCTAGGGAAAAAACGTTCTTCGCGAGGCGAGATTCGAATCCGCGTACCCACGATCCGAAGGCGAGCGTCTTATTTATTATTATTTATTTGTAAATACTGCGGTCTAACTTAGACCATAGCACAGTGGTACATAAACACAAGAAACGTACATTTGGGTAAAAAAGAACAACAAACGATGTCAAGGCAGTCTCAACAGGTTATAGAACACTTCAGATCAAATGCTCTTCAAAGGAGACCAAAGATTTTTGGGTTACAGCTTTGTTAGACAGGTTATTCCAATCGTTTATTGTGCGAGGAAAGAAAGAATATTTAAAGAAATTGACTCTTTGCATTAAAGGCTTGATTGTGTGTGAATGTCGGAATCTAGTTGCATAACCTGTAGATGGAATCAAGATATGTAATGTGTTAGTTTTGTAACGACCATTTACCAATTGATAAAAGAACTTGTCTACAAACACGGCTTTTTTCAGTAACAGGTGGTAAATTACCTTTTTTATCAATTCGCTAATAGAGCTGCGACTATATGAGTTGTAAATGAATCTTAGAGCCTTTTTCTGCATTCTTTCTAAATTTTCGATGTTTGATTTTGTGAAGGCGTCCCAAATTATCACGGCATACTCTAACGTAAGACAGATAATTGATCTGTAGGCAAGCAAACGCACTTGAGAGGTACCCAACTTGAGTGTACGCCTTAAAAAGAACAACTTCCTTAAGGCATTCACTCACAGCGGCAAGAGAGTGCTAGCAACTCTCTTTGCGAGAATAAACGCTTATCCCATATTTCACTCCCTTTTCAGGAGTGCTGAGTGCTGGGAACTCTTTGCTGCACAGAGTAGGCACACTGTCTCGACAGAGTTCTGGTACTCTGGCTGAGCGAGAGTGAACAAGCTTCCTCGCCAGAGTAAAGTCACGCTTTTGAAATAGAGTACATACACTCTCGGCTGGAATTACGCTACTCACTCACAGAGCTTTGAACTTTGAACTTTGAACTTTATTATTATTAAACAAAATACAGTAAAACAAAAACATGTTAGCAACATCTGGATCCTTAGCAGAATGCTAGTATGGATCCATGCAACTATAGCATACATAAAGTACAGGCAGGAGACAGAGTTATACAATGAACGACATTTTAGCTTAAGATATGGATAATTTTGAAACACATATAACTTATACACAGATAAAGAACACATTGAAAAACATATAACTTATACACAACAGTTGAACTGGTTTTGGTTTGCATACTGAACATAAATAACTCATCTAATATTTCTATACATCTGTTTAATAGCATTCCTGGTCGGCATACAAAACATTAGTTAGTTTATCATGTCACTTTTTAATACTAAGCATATAAATAGTATAATACAGTTCCTTGTAATGACGTTTAAGCATGAAAATGAAAGCATTGTGTTGTTTCACTTGAACTGGTAGGTTATTCCACAATGACGTGCCTATAAAGTCGCCTTTTGCTATAAACATTTTTAACCAGTGGTTTTAGGAAGTTACCGCAATGACGGGCTCTTGTTTGCAATTGTGATGGCATAAAAAGGGAGCGGTCAAGAGGGACATTGCTTGTTAGAGACTTGTACACCATTATTGTTGTTTTATAATTTATGACTAGTTGTAGAGGCATGACGTGGTACCGACGAAAGAGTGGTTTAGATGAGGCCATGCAATTTGCATTCGATATAAACAGGATAGCACGTTTTTGCAGAACTATAAGTGGCTTTAGGTATGAATCGTATGTATGGCCCCAAGATTCAATACAGTATGAGACTTGGCTGTGAAATATGGCAAAGTAAATTGTTCTCAAAGTTGCTACATCGAAGTACTGGCGACATTTGAAAAGCGTAAGGCAGGCTGTCGCGAGTTTTTTGCAGAGAGAGTCAACATGCATTTTCCAGCTGAAATGATGATCTAGTACAACTCCAAGGTATGTTAAGCTACTCACTCTTTTTATGGTTTCGCTCTCAGCCTGAAGCACACACGAGTCCAAAGCAATAACTTTGTATGGTGAATGAATCACCATGTATTTTGTTTTGCTAACGTTTAAAGCCAGTTTATTGGCCTGAAACCTATCGTAGATTTGTTTCAATTCTTTGTTAGCCGTGCTTAAGGCTTCATTGATGGATTCGTGTGCGCAAATGAGAGCAGTGTCATCAGCGTACATGACTGGGGTGAAGTTATGTAATATTAAAGGGAGGTTGTTCATGTACAGTGAAAATAAAATAGGTCCCAATACCGATCCCTGCGGTACTCCCGATGTAATGGGCACAAATTCTGAATTAGTGTTGCAAAAATGAACCGTTTGTTGTCGGTTCGTAAGGTAGCTTCGAAACAATTCTAGTTCCCTCTCGGAAGCCATACCGTTCTAATTTGCTAAGTAGTATACCATGATGAACGGTGTCGAAAGCTTTTCTGACGTCAATGAAGATACCAATCACTATCATGTTGTTGTTTAGGTAGGAATTGACCATATCTGAAAGAAATAGTACTGCAGTGGAAGTTGATCTATTGCTCCGAAAACTATGTTGGCTATTTGTTAGTACAGACTCTCGATCGAGAAAATTTAGTAGTCGTTTCGGGATAAGTTTTTCGAACACTATATTTATGGCACTTAATACAGATATGGGGCGGTAGTTTTCCGGAAGGCTACGGTCTCCATTTTTGTGAATTGGAACGACCCTTGCTATTTTTAGTAAATCTGGGTAAGTCGACGTGTGAAATGCGTGATTAAAGATTTTTGCCAAAGGAGCACAAAGAATGTCTATGAAGTTTTTAAGTGTGAATGGTGATACCTCATCACACCCTGCACTATTTTTGCATAGCATAGCTTTAACGACAGTTACAATTTCCGCAGGAGTTATGTCGATGTATCCAAAAGAATTGATAACTCTATCCGGAACGGTACCGACGAACGCTTCACGGCAGGAGTTCGCAATTTCTTTACCAATATTACAAAAATATCGATTAAAAGTCGAAACCAAAATTTCTGCTGATATTCCCATTATCTGTGCATCAGCCATAACGTATTGATTAGGGGTGGGTTTTATAACAGAATTTATCATTTTGCACGTTATCTTTGAATTTCCGGAGTTTTTATAATTAGCTCGAAATAATACTGTTTCTTACGATTACGGGTAAGGTTCGTAACCATGTTGCGGGCCACCCGAAATTTTTCTCCATAGTACGAGTTGCCCTTATTTTGTTTAACTTTTTGTGCCAATAGTCTTTTTTCTTTACCATTCGTAAAATATCGTTGGTCATCCAAGGACAAATAGGGTCTTGGTGATACCTTTTTTTGCATGGGAGTTCAGATTGTGTAATGGCTTCCGTTATTTTATTACTTAGTGTGGCATATTGCTGATGAGCATCACAAAGGTGTAGTATACTGTCATCAATTTCTAATAAGTGCTGTTTCAAACTGCAAAGATTGATCCTATTGCGGTACATCGTGGATGTATTCGTACTATTTTCAGTAGAGGGAAAGAAAATGGCAGTTGGATAATGATCTGATATCACTGTGTGGTAGATGTAGCACTGACTGGTTGTAGTGTCAAAATTGCAAAGTATATGGTCAATTGATATTGATGTACTAGTCACCCAGGTGGGACTTGTAATGACGTTATGAGAACCATAAGAATTAACTAGATGAAAGTACTCATTGTTTTCATTTTTGAGGGAATCAATGTTAAAGTCGCCACATATAATCATTTTTGAGTTGATGCTGATAAAATATGCTAGTAATGCCTCGAAATGTTCATAAAAGTTTGCATGTTTTGGTTCGGAGCACGATAGATAACAGCAATAAAAACGGAGCTTGACTTCGCAACAAGAAAGTCAAATTCCTGGAGATAAGAGTAAGAAAACTGAGGGACTAGGTCGCATTTAGTGCTTACTCTCATAAACAGGCCAACGCCGCCTCCTCGTGCACAAGATTGTCTAGCAGTAGAAGTGAATGAAATACCTGGGATGTTCTGGGCTTCACTTGGTTTAAGCCAGGTCTCAGAAACAGCTATAAAGTTGAATCGAAAAGAAGTCACATCTAGGAAAGAGCATAGAGCATCAATATTTCTGT
Organism: Rhipicephalus sanguineus; assembly: GCF_013339695.2. Lineage (NCBI taxonomy): Eukaryota > Metazoa > Arthropoda > Arachnida > Ixodida > Ixodidae > Rhipicephalus > Rhipicephalus sanguineus. The sequence continues at coordinate 306,948,691 of NC_051176.1, read as the reverse complement.
TCAAGCTGCGCACGTTGCATTGCATCAGAGAACAAATAGAAGTTTCACTGTTATCACTCGATAACTGATTATTGTAGCCATCACTCTGAGGGTTAGCAGATCTTCAGTAGATCTTTTTCAGTTTGACTATGTAGAACGCTAGGCTTATCTGCTTTCCTTGCAAGAATTTTTCCGTTTGCAACCCAGGTGTACTTCCATTTTTTCTCCTTTTTGCGTGCAGTAGCCTTGCCAAGAAGCACCTTGTTTTCAATGCACAGATGTTCATTGATATAAACTGCATCATTTCCTTCATATCCAAAGTCTGACGGAACAAGCCTTTGCCTTTTAGCAGCTTGCAAAACGTTATCTCGGACTGAACGAGATACAAACTTCACGACCACGTTTGTCCTTTCCTTATCCTTGCTCGTGACTCGATGAATTACGTCTACATCTGCGCATGTCAGTGGAACATCTAGTTTCTTTCCAACTTCTACAATTGCATCAACTAGTTTTTCATAGGCTTCCTGAGAAGACCTTTGATTTCGAGGTTCTGATGACGACTGTATTGCTTAATTTCGGTAAGCTCATTTCGTGTCTTTTTAGTCGCTCTTTTAAGTAACCGTTTTCATTCTTAAGTGTCGTTTGTCCTTGCTTCATTCTCTCAAGTGTGACTAAATTCCTCGAACAATGTGTTCATGAACCACACGGAACTGTTAATTTCTTGCATATCTGCACAAACTTTCGAGCTGAATGCGTCAAACTTGCTACTTAGTTCCGCCACCATCTTAGCAACATCTTTGACTGTCGTCATTTCTGTAAAATGCGCACACCGCAGGGCAGCCCAGACACTAATCTAAACAAGTGTTAATGTACGAGTCGCGTACCTGCAATAGCGATGACCAAAATCTTAGCCAGTTCTGGGAAGCACACGTGCCTGGGCTGCCCGCAGTTATGCCGAGATCCAGTCACGGCGTGCTCTTATAACCAGGTGCTGGCCCGAAGGTGTCGCTCTTGATGCTTTGGCGCTGTTGCTTTGTGCTAGCTGCGTCGTCGTAGCTTGCGTAGACGCCGGCTCAATCAGCTTCCACGGGGTTCCATGTGGCAAGCGATTATTCCTGCAATAGCGATGACCAAAATCTTAGCCAGTGCTGGGAAGCACACGTGCCTGGGCTGCCCGCAGTTATACAGTGCTAGTTGGGCTAGAGTGCATGAACTCCCTCCAAGAGTAGAATCACTCTTGCTGCTAGGACTAGCGTCAAAAAAAGGGAAAAAAAGAAAACCGTCGTGCGTTTTCTACGATGTAACAGTGAACCTTGCTGGAATGCCTGAAGCCATAGGCGTGCGCAGGGTGGGGGGTGCAGGGGAGCGGCCGCCCCCGCTAGTTACCTAAGAGGAGGGGGGGCGCAAAGTCTGCCCCATACGTTGAACTTTTATGGAGGGGGGGGGGGGGCTGCGATGCACCTTCGCCCGCCTTCGACCCCCTGAAGGGGAACCCTGCGCACGCCTATACCTGAAGCTTACCTCATACATACAGTGAACTCACATCCACACACGCAATCATACACAACACAGCAACACTGAACATATGCACTACTGGCGCTGCACACAACCATATAGCCGTTAACCGTTTTATCCATGGTGTTTTGCCCCCCTTCCAGTGCCGGTGGCAACAGCTCTGCTGTGCGTATTTAAGCAGCAAATATGCACGGAACACGTGTAAGTATCTAATGGTCTATTGTGATATTGTTGGCACACCGACCTTTTACTATAAAACAGCATAATATTCAACGCCGTTTTCATGAGTACATTCCAAATATCAGCTGGGACTTTATCATATCGGCTCAATGCGGTACGGCCGCTCATGCCCAAGTCTGAGAATTGTAGCAACGCGCTTACAAATACACCTGCGACGATCTCTTACCAGGGCTGGCTGATGAATACTTTGCGACGTTACGATCTGGCGTCCGATCGGACATGCGGTGCCGCGGCAGGCGCGGCTTGTACGCCATAAAAGAAACGCCGGTCAACATAACCACAGTGCAAACGCATCTCTGGCGATTCTCCCACTTTCGCTTACCTCGGTTGCACTTTAATGTAACAGTGAAAAGATTTGGACGCTAAAATGCGCATTCTCCAACCTTCGTGAGCCACTTGCGCCGAGATTGGTCGCACTCAATATGACCCGTATGACTCCCAGCGTAGGTAGGACTAGCGTACCTGACTAGTCCGTGTGCACATGCTGTCGGCGCTTCTGGGTTGAAGGATACGCAATTCCGACGTGTAAGAATGAGTGCACAGTAGAGCTTTGGTATCGGTTAACCTGAATGAACCATTTTTTCTTGCGTACGGTGTCCGCACAAGAAGCGATGGGGATCGTTGCGACGCGCTTTCAGCAAACGCACCCCGGCAGCCACCGAAAGCCGCCGGGCACACTCGCTGGCACTTCGCTAACACAGACTTGTCAATTAGTACGCCTTGTTGAACTAATATGATGGCATACTTTCTTGCACGTTTAATTTGGTGTTTGGCGATCGGTTATGTATATTAGAATAACAGAGAGCTGAGCTAGTTGGTAAGTATTCATTCTAAAAAGACAGGGCGTCTCTTTAGAATGAACGGTTATGTATATAGTTGCACTTAACGATTGAGATGCAAATCAGTACACTGACACGGCCGCTGTACTGGTGTATCCTCGACTGTGCGAGAAAATACGCGTTATTCACTGTCATTCGTCGTCGGCAGCTGTTCGTGTGTTATGAAGACGTCAATTTTATTTGGAAAGGAAGATCGCGTCTACCTTCAGTATGCGACCCGTAAAGTGAGCTTTGTCTTGACTAGTCTTTTTACGGTAAGAGCGGTGCGTTGGAGCATGGCGTAGTGGTAGAGAACTCGGCTGAGAATGTGAGGGTGGCAGGTTCGATTCCCCCTGCCAAGCGTTTATTTTATTGCGATAGCAATTATATGGAAAGTCTCGACGGGTTTTTGCCGTTGCCGTTGCCGTCATGTCCTTCGGTATAAAGTCCAAATTGTTAAGATCCCCCCGCGAATTGTATGCTCTACCGCGGGTAAAAGCGCGCGAGTGGGGGCGACGAACGCGGCCGAAGCAGGGACTCTAAGAAAAAATCCAGTATTTGTGGAGGAGGAGGTAAAACTTTATTTGACCAAGGGATTTGGGCACGTACGTCCCAGGGTCCCCGCACGACCCCACTGCGCTATGCGTTCATGAGTTCATGCAGTTCCATGACGTGGGCGGCCCGGTCAGTGGCGATCTTCTGCTTGGCCGGGTCCGTCGAGCGCAGCAGGGTCTCCCATTCCTCCCATGTGGCCAGTGGCTCCGGGCCCCGCGGGGGAGGGTCCGCCGGGCATTCCATGAGAATGTGGGTAAGGGTAGCGTGGGGATGAGTGCATTGAGCACAGGACGGGGTGTACGCTCCCGGGTAAATGCGGGAAAAGAAATAGGGGGAGGGAATGGTGCGGGTCTGAAGGCGGCGCCATAATATTTGTATTTCTGCCACGCAACAATAATCGTCATCTGGCTTGCTCGCGCTTCCTTTCTTGAAAACCCGGCTCTCGTCACTTTCCTATCGAGAATGCTATGTCACGCCGATAACGCGTGTGCCGTTCGTGACCGGGAAGTGCCGGGACCGCGGTGATAACGCGAGGAAAGTATGCGAGGTGGATGACGATTAATGTTGTGTAGCAGAAATACTCCCCAAATACTCGATTTTTTGTTAGAGTGAAGTTCAAACGAGCTGGCCCATTGCCGTCGCTCGGAGGGTGCGTGCGATAACATCACCCCGCTCGGGACGCCTGCCGTCGAAGCATACAGGAAACGCCCCGCCCAGTTTTAACGAGCCTTAAAAGACGTGAAGACGCGAGGGGCGGGGGGGGAGTGTCGCGCGAGGAGCAACGTTGAACTTTGAATCTAAGGGCGCGGTCGCGATCGCTGGCGCGCGCGCTATCTCGAAAGCCATCACAGCGGGGCGGCCGGCTTGTATACCCTTCTACGTGCTGCGCTCGAAGTGACTATGCGGAGAGCATCGCTCCCTGGAGCGGCCGCATTTTCTTACACCATCGTTTTGTAGTTACGCGAGATCGGATAAAAACAGTTAGCTGCCAGCCTCACTTCATGTAACACTATAATTTGTTGATATCGCATTCATTGCTTCGCCCTTGCGGTGAAACTGTGACTTTTCTTTCACGGCATTTTTAAATTTTTTTTTGCAATAATGCTTTTAGTGTCTACCTTATTCATGTGGCAATTAGTTTGTGTCGTAAAATAAGTTTTGGCGATGCGTTAGAAGTTGCCGATGTTCGAGGCTTCGAAGCTGCCTCTGTTGGCGTTTCAGAAAGCAAAGGTTAACGATCACAAACTATTAACTTGCATATTAAAGTCACATCTGTGGCTTCTAAGATCGAAGGATTATGGTTAAGAGACAGTTATATATCGCTGTGCGGTGTCGGCCAGAAGCTCGCGCTAGTTTGTACTCCGTCTGCTTAGGAGGGAGTTCCTGACCCTGTTCACGCTACGTCGGCGCGGGAGTTCCGTGGACTGGGAACTCCATCTGAGCAGCAGAGATTTCACGGTCTCTTTTACTCTGCCTTCAAGGAAACAGTAAGTTCCGCGGCTAAAGCTCCACTGTTCCCCCACGGAGTTAAGGAACTCTGGCGAGAGTAATACAGCTGCTGTACTTTTGCATCTCTACATCTGTGAGTGTTGGCTACAACATTATCTAGGTGTGTGTTCCAGGAGAGTTTGTTGGTAATTAACAATCATAAGTATTTCTAGTGCTCAACCTCGGAAAGAACTTGATCAGATCACGAGTAGAATATGCAAAGGGCAGTGTTTTCTCTTTGTTAGTGATTGTCATAAAAACAGTGTTTTCAAAATTGATAGGAATTTGGCACTGCTCACACCATAAAATAATCTGACACCATAAAACTAACTGGGTAGCGGTAGAATATCTGCGTCGGAAACCGTGTTGAGCATTTGTTAGTACTAAAAGACCAACTGCCACGAAATTTTGCACACATTAAAAAGCCGGTTTACAGGTACTATAGCTGGAGATAATGCTACATGCCAAATGTCGTCTTCGAAATGCAAGTGGTTACACAAGAAAAAATCTCACCAATAACTCAATTTTTGATACCGAAACTAGAAAAAAAGACGCCATTACAGCTGACCGGAAGTGACGCGGATCCCAGCGCGACAAATCGGCTGATGAAGGTGAGTCGCCTGCTCTGCGCTCCGATGTGCATCGCAGCCGCGCCCCAGAGTTCTTTTTTTAGACTACGTAAACATGCACCGCGAAGAAAACACGCATACATGCTCATTAAGGTTCTTGGGCAGGTTAAAGCTTTTCTCGAATTAATGGCTGTCCGCTTCGCACCTGTCGTCTCGTCCTGCTGTCTTGGAGAGCTCGTTGGTTCGCAATAAATGATGCTGTCGGTTCACGCTTCAGGTATTCTTGCTTGATTACGCACGGTAGGACAGCGTTGTTGTGGATACTGATGCTCGGTTTGGCACACTCCCGCGCCTACTAAAAGCAACCATGCATTTCTATAAACACTTGTCTGACTACTCCCAAAACTGTTATATTGAACCTAATGTAGCACAATTTCTTTTCTTTAACAACGTTGACGTCCTTGAATTCTTTTGAACCTATTTGCGTCAGGTGTACTGAGCACGACTACATTTTTGCCGAACTTTGCCGCTTTGACTATTCGCAACTAGATGGCAAGCCGATCGGCCTTTGAAGCTTTGATTACTCGCGCGTAGATGGCGCAGTAAGTTTAGTAGCGCTTCCCCAAAGGAGCTCCTACAACTGCCCCTCCCCCCTCACCCGAAGAGTGGGAGAAAATGCTGCGAGGTGTAGCAGAAGAGATACAATGCAGGCTGGCGGAATGGACGGCGACAGCCCGACCTAGCATCCCCCCATGACCTGGCTCCCCATTTTCCCTTCCCTATACTATTAAATAAAGTTCGTTTCTCCTCGTCCTTGCTTTACCGGTTTTACGCTGTACTAAATTTCTTTCGAATGGTGTTAAGCTATATTTTAGCGTGCGGGACACCCTAAAGCAAGCGTTTTACGCGATACTAAAGCTGTCTAACAGTGATACAAGTACCTCTTGTCGCCGGCGCGTTTCCGAACTTTGGTCGGGGCTTCACGCTGTTGGGTTTGCAGTAGCTGAACATTGAACGCACTGCGTCATTTTCATTTTCATTCATCATTTCAACATCATTCTCATTTTCAACGGCATTTGGGCGAAGAGAGACCGGAGGTGGGGCACAAAATCGACATCCTTGAAGTGCGTCTCGCAAAACACCACACTCTTCAATAGCTCCCATTCCTTTCGCCTCACCGCGATAACCCGCAGCTTTCGGAGCTTTACGTTTTTCGGAAAAGCGTGAAAGCTGGTCGCGGCCGTGACATACGTCTTGCAGCGGCCTGCGGCCGCGCATTTCCTTGGCATGGAACTAGAACAGAATTAAAGCTTCTGAATCAGCCGCTCGTAGAGGGGAGTCGCGCAGAAAAGCAAGGAATGCAACAGCAGGGAGTTCTGCTCACTAAAACCACTCCATCGCGCCTTCTGCCACTCGTAAAGCGCATGGAAGGACTTTACTGCTCACGAGCGGCGGCGGGCTGGGATTTACGTCATTTCCGTTTGTATCCAATTTGCCCAGGCATACCGCTGGAGCTCCGCGTCGTCTGCTAGCTTACAATAGGGGATATTCATAATGAGAGGCCGGATTTTTAGGCAATAAAAAGCACGCTTTAGGTGCCAAAAATAGGCAGGCAAAACGGCGTTTTAGGCGCAAAAAATGAGCAGGCAAAACATGTAAACTCGCCAATGTCGGCCCAATAAATTTTTACATAAATGCAAATAATTTAAGAACAAAGACGTACACGACCTGTATCTACAGGAAAGCAAAATAAAAATGTTACTGTTTATGATGCACAAAGGCGCGAACAGTTGAACATAGCCGTGAAATTGTCTCGCACAGTTCGCAGAATACAGTATCTCATTTTATTCTGTAGCATGGTGGGTCAAGTGTCCACTGTCGAATCAACACACTCCTGGGTCTCATTCTTTTCGGCATGGCTGAGAAGGGCAGCACAGGAGTAGATAGCCAGACCGCGAAAAGAGCAGAAGGGAGGGATGCCTCTCATTGGCCGGGTCTAATCGCGTACGGATAATTTCTTCCGTGACGGTGAGCACCTTAAGAAGTAAATTAGAAACAAAACAAAAGCCGCGTGCTCATCACATTTTTCTTTCTTTTGCTTGTCACTCTGCTTTCCCCTGACGGCTCTTTACGGTTTCGCATTCACCAAACGCTCGTGCCATGTCAGCGCGGCGGTGCATGGTGGCTGGCGCGTCCCATTTCACTGCTGCTAGCGGTTGGTAGAACTCGAGGGCGAGGCTGCACCCCATAGAATTTGGAACAGTCAATGTTGCCCTGTAGTAGCATAAATAACGGTCTCAATCTGGACTCGATAGCGAAATTTGAGGTTAAACATTATATATATATATATATATATATATATATATATATATATATATATATATATATATATATATATATATACATACATACCGGGTGTTCCAGCTATCTTTAGCCAAGGGTTAGAAAATACAATATTAGAGGCAGGCGAGTGGGATCACTTGCAAATTACTGACAGTCACCTTGCACACTACAGACAGTTTTTGGTTTGTTAATTAACTATTTTTTTAATTAGGAATATTTAATTAAATTCCTAAATATTGACTGTAGGCAAGAAATGCGGCTTGCAAAGTTCGAGAGCATCTTGAGAAACCCCAATTCTAATATTTGCGATAAAGAAAGTCTCACGTATACCATTTTTTCCAAGCTGCAAAGAAAGCCCGCGAAATACAAAAAGAACCACGTGACTAGCTCGTTCGCGCGCCGCGAGAATGCTGCCCTCAGCACGTGGTTCGAGCGAACAAACTCAGCTGCGGCCGCGAGTCGCCGGTTTCGTTGCAGCGGTAGGCCTATAAGGGCCCGCTCACGCTAGCGGCACGGCAGCTCGCCGTTTGCCGTTTGACGTTCTCGGGCTGCCGTGCGCAAGCGATTTCGTTCGCGCACGTCTGCCGTTCTTTGCCGTCCGCAGAATAGGTCCGAAACCCATTTTCTCGCCGTCCTCCGTCTGCCGCAGAGCGACGTGGCCAATCAGCGACGGAGGAGCGGTTGCCATGACTACGGCGCGCCGCGTCGTCTGCTTTTGGCTTTCCGTGTCGTCTGCGTCTGCCGCGGGACGCTTCGAGCTGCTTGCTCTTTTTTTCTGCGCTTTTCACGCTAGAAGTGCGTATTTCGTCCGTGTCGTTTTCCAGGCATGGTTTCAGCAGTCGATAAAGCGTTTTAGTCTGTCCCGCATTAAAAAAAAGCGTCGCGCACGATCAAATAAAGTGTCCCCAAGCTGGCGCCAGGTCAAGTGGTGCCAGCTATGGAGAATCAGAAACAACTAACAAACGCGTAATCTATGTCCCCCGAGCATTCGGAAGCGCCCTTCTCGACTCGCTAAGCCTACAGCATCGATTATTTGAGCACGGCTGTCAAAAACGGGGCCGAATTGGCACGAATACTTTGCTGTCGAAGCTTAAGGACATGAATCTAAAGCAAATGGAAGCATCAGTCCGGAGCTTACACGCTACAGAGCGCACGGTGGCCACTTGATAGATTCGAGGTGGACGACAACCGCTTTCAGCAGTGAGTGGGTAGGTGCCATCATCCAAGGAACATCATCATCATCATCATCATGTTTTTCGGAGGCTCGCCGGCGAAGCTTGCCGTGCAAGTAGGACAGCTCTCGCGAGTGCGGCGACGACCGACGTTCTGCGGCACCGCGCCGTTGCGGCAGGCTTGCCGCTAGCGTGAGCGGGCCCTAAGTCGACGGTGTTTCTTTTTTTTTTTTGCCCGCGTCAGCTAGTTGGTGCGCGTGACGGTGCAAGTTGTAGCGAGCGCGGACCAAGAAACCACCGTCAACTTATCAGCCTACCGCTGCAACGGAGCCGCCGAGTCGCGGCCCCAGCTGGTTTCGTTCGCTCAAATTACGGCTGAGGGCAGCATTTTCGCGGCGGGCGAATGCGCTAGTCACGTGGTTCTTTTTGTATTTCGAGGGCTTTCTTTTCAGCTTGGAAAAAATGGTATACGTGAAACTTTGTCGCAAATAATATGATAGAGGCTTCTGAAGACGCTCTCGAACTTTGCAAGCCGCATTTATTGCCTAGAGTCAATATTTAGCAATTTAATTAAATGATCCTAAGAAATTAGTTAATTAACAAACAAAAAAATGTCTGTAGTGCGCAAGGTGACTGTCAGTAATTTGCAAGTGATTAATTCACTCGCCTGCCTCTATTATTGTATTTTTTAACCCTTGGCTAAAGATAGCTGGGACACCCGGTATATATATGTATATATATATATATATATATATATATATATATATATATATATATATATAGATATATATATATATAGCAAGCTGTCTGTGTGGTCCTCGATGAGGAGGTCTTTTCGGCCATATCGTTCGATGAGCACCTTGACGGCGACGTTGTAATTCTGCTCAGTCACGCGTGTTCCTTCGTCGGCTCGCCTCGTAACGCCGACCAAGTAAGTCTTCAAGAACTTAAACGTTTCGATGTCTGTGAGCTTGGGGTGCGTGTGAATGGTCGCCTCGTAGTGCTCCCAGAAACCCGGCAACTCACGGTTCTCGCTGCTGATGGTGGGTACTTGAATCCTCGGCAAGGCGTCTTGCAAGCCCGGTGCTCGTGCCCTACTATGATCGGCGAGTTTTTAGCCGGTGGTGTTCAAGTGGGCAGCTCCCATGAAGCTCCTGGATCCGTCACTTGTACCTGCATGCCTCGACAGGTTGGCTTCGACGACGGTAGGACTAACCGATGCACGCGCGTTCACAGCGGACCGAAGCCTGCTGACGCCTTTCACGATGTTCTCATGGTACTCAATAGCGCCCGTAATTTCCTCGCCAAACTCCTCACCGTCAAGGGCGTCGGCGATCTGTTTGTCCAGTTCGGCAAGAGCTGAGACTTTGTCGCGAAGCCCGTCGATGAGTTCCTGCAAGTCGGCGGAAGACGGTACTGTGCCTTGCAGGAGGATCGCGCTGGCCTAGACAGGAGTCGGGTAGTGGCACCGCGAAGGGCGCCTCGATGCCTGCGTAACTTGTCCATCCTCGGTACGCAGGGGCGTAGCCAGAAATTTTTTCGGGGGGGGGGGGGAGGGGTTCAACCATACTTTCTCTATGTTCGTGTGTGTGTTTGTATGTGCGCGTGTATATATACGCAAGCAAAACTGAAAAATTTCGAGGCGGGGGGGGGGGGGTTTGAACCCCCCCCCTTGGCTACGCCCCTGTCGGTACGGTATCGGTGCGGAGGATGTCGGCCTTCTCACCGGTTTTCGGCACCAAGAATGTAGCGACAGAGAAGAGACCGACACCCGTGTTGCCCGGGTTGAACACTTCTTCTTTCGTTTATTGCGTGCTCTCGAGCAGCCCTGCCTTATGCCCGCTTCTTCGCGCTTCTTCGCGCTTCTTGTGCGCGGCATGGCGTTTCCCACTAACGTTTTCCCGCGGTAGATTCAACAGTATCTGTGCCTATTTTCGAAATTGAAGCAATATATATTCTTGGTGCCGAAAACCCGTGAGAAGGCCGACATCCTCCGCACCGATACCGTACCGACAGGGGCGTAGCCAAGGGGGGGGGGTTCAAACCCCCCCCCCCCCCAGCCTCGAAATTTTTCAGTTTTGCTTGCGTATATATACACGCGCAGATACAAACACACACACGAACATAGAGAAAGTGTGGTTGAACCCCCCCCCCCCCCCCCCCGAAAAAATTTCTGGCTACGCCCCTGCGTACCGAGGATGGACAAGTTACGCAGGCATCGAGGCGCCCTTCGCGGTGCCACTACCCGACTCCTGTCTAGGCCAGCGCGATCCTCCTGCAAGGCACAGTACCGTCTTCCGCCGACTTGCAGGAACTCATCGACGGGCTTCGCGACAAAGTCTCAGCTCTTGCCGAACTGGACAAACAGATCGCCGACGCCCTTGACGGTGAGGAGTTTGGCGAGGAAATTACGGGCGCTATTGAGTACCACGAGAACATCGTGAAAGGCGTCAGCAGGCTTCGGTCCGCTGTGAACGCGCGTGCATCGGTTAGTCCTACCGTCGTCGAAGCCAACCTGTCGAGGCATGCAGGTACAAGTGACGGATCCAGGAGCTTCATGGGAGCTGCCCACTTGAACACCACCGGCTAAAAACTCGCCGATCATAGTAGGGCACGAGCACCGGGCTTGCAAGACGCCTTGCCGAGGATTCAAGTACCCACCATCAGCAGCGAGAACCGTGAGTTGCCGGGTTTCTGGGAGCACTACGAGGCGACCATTCACACGCACCCCAAGCTCACAGACATCGAAACGTTTAAGTTCTTGAAGACTTACTTGGTCGGCGTTACGAGGCGAGCCAACGAAGGAACACGCGTGACTGAGCAGAATTACAACGTCGCCGTCAAGGTGCTCATCGAACGATATGGCCGAAAAGACCTCCTCATCGAGGACCACACAGACAGCTTGCTTGCCATTGATTCGGTCGAGTCACCGTCACAAGTTTCTAAGCTGCGCAACCTCTACGAGAAAAAAACAGTTCAGGAATGGCTGTTTGGACAGGATTTGCATGCCGTCTGTAGAGTACGCGGTTGTTTCGCACCGACTGCCGATGCGCTCATTGCCTGGGGACCAGGCGATCTTGTACCGTAAGCGCACGAACACCGACACACACGTCGCGGACTGTGCGGGGCAATCAAACGAAGAGCAAGCGAAGGCAATCCTGAAGTTCGTTGAAGTTGAAGTGGGAAGTGAGGAGCAGAGACGAATGTCACGTGAAGAAGCCACTTCAGGGAAAGCGTCAGCCAACCGCAAAGCAACGGAAATCTTGACACCGCCTCGTCTACCATGCGCCGTAGCACTGGCAACAATGTCATCATCGCCAGGTGTAACTTCAAGGCCTGGACAGACTATGTGTCTCCTCCGCGGCATCTCAAGACACGTGACGCGTGATTGCCGAGCCAAACCATCAGAAGACGAAAAGCGCGGACGGCTATGGAGGCAGGGCACCGATTGGGAGGAGCTTCTTGCACCTGACGTCGACTACTTGTGTCAGACGGCATCGGAACTTCCTGTTCTTTCTGCACTTCGCATTCCACGTTGCCTCTCATCGACATCCCAATATCATGGAGGCGTGACAGTACATGACAGCCCTTTAACGCAACTCTGCGAGCTCACCGAGTATGCAGGGACGCAGACACCATCGCACCTCGTAACCGGCAAGCACATCTTGCGGCGACCAGTGAGAATTACCGGTTGTTTGCCTGGTTCCACCGCGCATCACCTGCGAATGCGTGTGAAGTGCAAAGACGAGCTTCTGCTACGATTATGGAAGAGCAGGAAGATAAAAGACTGCTTCTCCTGCGCTCCGCTCATCGGTGCCAGCTATCTTCGTTCGGGCTGCACGTTGGTGACATTGACTGTCCACAATGACGGCGTACCGGTGCTGCAGTGAAAACTCGGCAGAGTGGTCAAGGCGTCTCCAGGCAGGGACGGCATCGAGAGGTATTTCGAACTCGCCTACCAAAACCACCATCCAATCCGGCGCACGGCTCATCGGCTGCACCTATTGGAGGCAAGCGACCACACCGCGGCCCCGGGAGGATGTTGAATCTACCGCGGGAAAACGTTGGCGGGAAACGCCATGCCGCGCACAAGGCGCGCGAAGAAGCGGGCGTAAGGCAGGGCTGCTCGAGAGCAAGCAATAAAAGAAAGAAGAAGGGTTCAACCAGGGCAACACGGGTGTCGGTCTCTCCTCTGTCGCTACAGTTACTTATACAGGGTTTGTCCGAAAGGTAATGTCAGTGATTAGATTGTAAAGCGTGTATACCCGAACCACGCTAGGACCTGTTGATATTGGTGGAGGGGGAGTTAGCTTACGCTCACGCGGTCGCACTGTCGCCTGCTACCATCTGGAGAGTAAGGACAGACTTTTCCATGAAACTCGTTTTCATTTACCGTGCAACCCACAATGCAGCCCTTGTTGGAACAAAGGATTGCTATCAAGTGTCGTGTGAAACTCGGCAAGTCCGAAGGGGTAACTTTTCGTATAATAAAGGCGGCCTTTCGTGATAACTGTTAGTCAGAACGTCAAGTGTACCGGCGGCACAAGGCCTTTTTAGCAGATGGTAAAGAGGTCAGCGTAGAAGCCCGCGCTGGCCGGCCGTCAATGACCATCACCGATGAAAATGTGCCAGCCCACACCGCTGTCGTCGTAACTCGCTTGTTCGTCGATTCAAATGCGCCAAGGGTTCTCCAGCGACCCCACAGTTCTTACATGGCTCCTCCAGATTTTCTTTTGTTTCCGCGCTTGAAAACTTCCATGAAAGGACATCATTTCGGGACAGTTGACAAAGTCAGAGGCTTGCACCAAGGCTCTAAGGGACAATCCAGAAGAGGCCTACCGTCACGCCTTCGATGCCTGGAAATCTCACTGGAAGCGATGTATCGGCGCAGGAGGAGCCTATTTTGAAAACTTTAATTGTGTTGTACGGATCTGATCAATACATCTTTTTTAGTTGACTCAATGACATTGCTTTTCGGCAGTGTTGGCGGTAACGCGTTACAAGTAACGGCGTTACCGGTAACGCGTTACTTTTTTCGGTAACTTAGTAACGTACTCGTTACTATTTAGGAACTGTAACGGGTAACGTACTTACGTTAACATTTTTCGGTAACGTGAGGTGTCACGTTACTCGTTACTTTTTTTCTCAATTATCCCGGAAGTTTCACGCAAATTTCCCTCGTCTCATAGGCGCCACTATTGCAGAGCTCGCCCCGATGTTCTATTGTCACAGCGGCGTACTCATGCCGGCCCGCCAGGCGTTAATTGAATAGACTGTTGACGAGTTGGTAATTCATGATGAATGAAAATAGCGCGAAAAAACGTAGGACGAGACGAAGAAGGCTACAGCACATGCGCTTGTGCTTTAGCCTTCCTCGTCTCGTCTTACGTTTTTTCGCGCTATTTGCATTAATCAGGCGTTGAGTGTACCACCCAATGCGTCCTTCGAGTGCCTATTCAGTGTAGGTTATCTAGCGATGGTTATCTAGCGATGGTTATCAACTTTGTTTTCAAAATGAAAGTTGCTTCTTTCTATCGGCAACGGCGGGTACACGTTTCAGTTACCCAATTTTTCTGCGAACGAGGGTGACCTTGAACACCTTCACATAAACGCTCGCAATTTTTAGTCAGGTATACAGATTATTAAAGGGGAGAAATACATATGTGAAAAAATCTCCCCCCCCCCCCCCCCGAAACTATGCCGTTTAAGAATTTCTTTATGACTATTTGATCTTCTGTCTTGTTAGTAGAAGCGCACCATCAGAATTACTGTAAATTTGTTGACAGTTGTGGTGTTTTCTTTAAGGAGAGCGTTGATGATAAGATCTAATTTTGTGTTTAACGTCACACTGAGAAAATGGATTTACCATGTACCACAAAGTTAGCAGCCATCACATGTAACGGTATAGGCGACTTTAGGTCACTCCACTATTGCGAAGCACTGGCGTTGCCGGGGGGGGGGGGGGGGGGCTAGGTTGGGGGTTTCAACCCTCCTCTCCCCCTGCCCCGAAATCTTTCAATTTTCCATGTGTATATGTACAGGTACACATACAAACGCACGCACAACCATACATAAAGTATGGCTGAACGCTCCCCACCCCAGCCCTGAAAAAAATTGCTGGCTACGCTACTGTTGCCATGGTACGACACGTTTGTGCAACGTATTCTCGTTAAATCGGTACTTCGCGCATAATTGTTGTTAGTGATGGAAATTTTGTGTGAATTATAAATATCAGCTTTCTAAAACTGTTATTTGGGGTTCCTGCAGTGTAAATGCGGTGAATAAAATTTCTGACTATAGAGTAACGGCAGAAGTAACGTCCGTTACTTTTTTAGGGTAACTGTAACGGTAACGCGTTACCTTTTTTAAGAGGTAACGTAGGGCGGTAACGCATTACTTTTTCGTTAGCGTAACGAGTAACGTATTTAGTTACTTTTTTTCGGTAACGCCTACAACACTGCTTTTCGGACATACCCTGTAGGCATTTATGCACAAACGCCAAAAATAGACATTTATAGGCACTATAAGAACACTGTGAAAGCCCTTCTTAACCTCTAATGCATGCTCTTATATCAAAGTGAGGCGATAGGAACGCAAGCAACAAAATAGACATTTGCCTAAAATCCGGTCTCTATTCATAATGCTTGGTGCTCCGGCAACACTGGGCGCCTCCGCCATTTTCTGTTGCGCACCGTCGCGGAATCGTCTGCCAGCGTCTCCATAAGGAGAGGCCACGAAGATGCTGAGCAGCAGTCGTTGGCGAAGCTTTCGGACCGAGAAAATGCGGCTGTTTTTTTTCTTCATCTAGCGCCGAATGGTCAGCGCACCTCACTGTGCTGCCACTTCAACGAACGCCGGACCGAGAGTCACGGCCCATGCAGTGCTCTAGCGTGGCCTACCTTTCACGGTTCAAGGTTAAAAGTTCGCAGTGGACAAGTACGCAGCGTGTTGATGCTACATCACGTTGTTTTCCGCAGACAAAGGAATATTATTTATTTATTCATTAAATTACTTATTATGCCCTCACACTTTATTTACAGAGGTGAGGGCTTTCAAGTTACAACAGAACACGTAATCGTAGTAAGACGGAAAGGCGGGCTAGTTGGTTTCAATTTATTCTTGATTAAAACGCGCACGCTAAATAAGGACAAAACGAATAAAGCACAAGGTCGATGCGTCTTCTTCGTTTTGTCGTCGTTTAGTGTGCGCATTTTGATCAAGAATGAATGCGAAAGCACCGATAATGTTCTAAAGATGACCCAACCAGCCTTTGGAGCTACTGTCATGAGCCGTTCTAACCTGTACGGCAAAAACCTGTAAAAAGTACATTCGACGTCGGCGTGGGAGATATTGAAGATAACCCGCATGGAGTTAATATACTGACCCTAGAGCAAATGCTGGGCCGCGAGACCACTAACCACAATAACGCTAACATCTTGGAACGTTGTCATTATTGCCATCACATTACGTTAAAGATGCTCCAAAATTAGCGTTATACAACGCTCACAATGCTGATGATTGTAGGCGAGGTGGTAGGCTGCAAACTGTTTACACGTTAGCCATTTAGAGGGAAGCAGCAGCCCACTTTCGCACACGCCAGAACGAAATAAAATCTGAGAACACATTTTTCTTGACGAAAAGCCACCAGAGCAAGGTTTTGCTGCAGCAGAATAATTAAAACTGAGATTTACGCACAATGCAAGCTAATAACAACCACCAGTCGCACTGAAGTGAGCACACAGCAAGGGTCATTTTGGCCAGTTATACCTCGTAAACAAAGCAAATGAGGACATATGATACTAAAATCGTGTGTTCACTGACATAAGCGCTCTTCGATAAAAAATTGTCGTCGAAATTGAGGCCTGAGTTCTTTTTTACTTTTTGAAAATGTACTTTTTTGAAAAAAACTCGCTTCTTTAACTATTTTCTTCTTATTTTAAACTGCCTGTCGGAAAACGATCTTCCGCATAAATGTTGCGAAGGCTCCTTGAAATACTTGACACTTTTTTGAAGTGAAATAGGAAAGGCGCCAAGGTGCATCAAACTTAGCAAACTTTGTTGATTTGGACCGGGTTTGCCACTTTTTTTCACATTTTTTTTTCCTTTTGAGGCCGGCATAAAAAAGCACGGACAAAGTAATGCGTATTAAAAGCAACAAAAAAATTTGCGACGCATAATTTATAGTTCGCGTTAAATTTGGCCGTGAAATCAGAAAACATTGCACTGAACAAAAACAGGAGGTCGGCGCCGCCACCTTCAAATATTTTGTGGCACGCTGGGAGCGTTTCTTGGAAATAAAATTTTCAGTTCCGTGCACTTTGAATGTGCCCACATAACATATAAAAAACCCAGGCAAAACAAAAATATCAACCGGAGAGGCATGTTCGATCTCTCGTGGAATCACCCTTTAGAAGGCGGCAGCAGCCCACTTTCGCACACGCTAGAAGCAAATAAAATCTGAGAACACATTTTTCTTGACGAAAAGCCACCAGAGCAAGATTTTGCTGCAGCAGAATAATTAAAACTGAGATTTACGCACAATGCAAGCTGATAACAACCATCAGTCGCACTGAAGTGAGCACACACTGCAAGGGTCATTTTGGCCAGTTATATCTCGTAAACAAAGCAAATGAGGACATATGATATTAAAACCGTGTGTTCACTGACAAGCGCTCTTCGATAAAAAAATTGTCGTCAAAATTGAGACCGGAGTTTTTTTTTATTTTATTTTTTGAAAATGTACTTTTTTGAAAAAAACTCGCTTCTTTAACTATTGTTTTCTTTTTTTGCGCTGCTTGTAGGAAAATGATCTTCCGTATAAATGTTGCAAAGGCTCTTTTCTATATTTGCCATTGTTTTCAAGTTTCTGTTGGCAATAGCAAACGCGCCAAGGCGCCTCAAACTTAGGACCCTTTTTTGATTTCGGCCGTGTTTGCCATTTTTTCACATTTTCTTCTTTTCGAGGACAGCATAAAAAAAGCATGGATGTAATTCACAGTAATGCGTATTAAAACCAGCAACAAAAATTTTCGACACATCATTTATAGTTCGCGCTAAATTCGGCCGTGAAATCCGAAAACATTGCAGTGAGCAAAAACAGGAGGCCCGCGCCGCCACCTTCAAATATTTTTTTGGCGCGCTGGGAGTGTTTCTTGGAAATAAAATTTTCGGTTCCGTGCACTTTGAATGTGCCCGCATAACATATAAAAAACCCAGGCAAAACAGAAATTGCGACCGGACAGGCATGTTCGATCTCTCGTGGAATCACCCAGCATGTAGAAGGGCATACGAGCCGTCCGCTGATGCCTGTCGAGATAGCACGTACGCCAGCGGTCGCGCCCTTATACTCAAAGTCCACAGTTGCTGCTAGAGCGACCCCCCCCCCCCCCCGGGTGTCTTCATGCTCCTTCAAGACGGTCGGGGCGCTTCCTCTCTGCTTGAGCAGCATTCGATGGCAGGCATCGTCCACGGCGTGATGTATCGCATGCTCCCTCCGAGCGACGGAGATGGGCCGGCTCGCTTGATCCCTGCTTCAGACGCGTTCGTCGCCCCCGCTCACTCGCTTTTACCCGCAGATAGAACATACGATGCGTGGGAGGATGTTATTGATTTGGACTTTATACGGAACATGACGGCGACGCCGACGGCAAAAACCCGTCGAGGGTGTCCATACATTGCGCTCATAAAGTTATGCAGACAGCCCACTTCAAGAGCATATGTCACATAGCTCGCACTCAGGGATTGCCTTTCACGCTAGAAGCGGGTTTGGGGTACTCCATCGCGGCGACCGCGCGCAATGGTCGCTCACTGTATGTATTCTGTAAACTAGCGCCTAGCTGTAAACAATTTCGCGTTTTATTTTTTTCCAATATTGTTATTTCGACAAGACTGTGAGGTGGGCTAGTTGGTGAACATTCATGTTTAAAGCACAAAGCTTTTAAGCGCACATAAAACGAGGACCGAAGATTTAAGAACTTGACAGGACAGCGCTTAACTCTAACTGAAATTTTCATTGAACAGAATAACATTTAAAACACAAGAGAACCAATTGCACATGCATACTCGAACAAAAGGCCTAACTTCCAGACCAGAACATTGATAACAGCTTAGTAAAACTAACAATCTTCACTTATCAAGAAAGTCAAACTCCTTATCGTGTAACGTGATGGAAGGTTGACTAACACAGTCACGGCCCCTTTTTGTAATATGATATGCCTCCACTATTTCACGTGTTGCCTGATATTTATGCCTAAACAGTATCTCGGTTTCATGCAACACAGGATAACATCCGCATTTATGGCAATGCATTGCGAGATGCGAATGGGCTGAAGCTTTCAAGGAAGCGTGGTGTTCTATAAGACGTTCATTTACGCACCTACCAGATTGGCCAATGTATACCTTACCGCAAGAAATCGGAATCATATAAACAACTTTCATGACACACTCCACATATTGGTTCGGTTTTCGATGTTTCACGGTACAGCCACTTAACTCCTTCGGTTTGTTAACCCTAGGGCAGAAGCGTGCCAACTTGTTTCTCGCTGTGACTTCACATCCACGGTATATCTGTTTCCTATATGCTTCAAGTTGTGTGCCAGCCCGTGCACGTGGCGAATGAAAGCCATCTTGCGATTTTTTGAAGCGGCTTCTTGCTTTGTGCGTCCCCTTTTCCCTTTGTTAACTTCTTTGAATAAACTGTGACACACTGAATTCATCAACTGCTGGGGGTAGCCAGATTCCTGGAATTTCACTTCTTGGCTTCTGAAACAATCGCTTACGAGATGCACACACGATTTCTGCAATGCTGCGTTGAAACATGCTTTCACGATGCCCCTTTTTACTAATTTAGAATGCCCGGACCTGTAGTCTAGCACTGGTTTGACACTTCTTGGTTGGTAACCCCAGCAAACATGATCATAATTAAAAACCAGCCATAAATCTAGAAATTGCAATTCTTGGTTCGAGGGCAGCTCTGAAGTGAAGCAAAGGCCCATGCTCTGTTCGACTACGCATGTGCAATTGGTTCTCTTGTGCTTTTAAATGTTATTCTGTTCAATAAAAATTTCAGTTGTGAGTTAAGCGCTGTCCTGTCAAGTTCTTAAATCTTCGGTCCTCGTTTTGTGTGCGTTTAAAAGCTTTGTGCTTTAAACATGATTGTTATTTCGGCTCTAAAAACTTCCATTATTGTTGCTAAAGTAATTACATAAATGTCCAGGAGGGCTTCCGCGTGGCGGTTTCGTAGAGCGCCGACAGCCAAACCTGTTAGGAGAGTGCCGGCGTTATGGTACTTGGCCTGCAAGCGAGGTGCGTCCGACAGAGGGCCCTCCGTGACTCCTCGCCCGACAGTTTGTTATATGTGAAAAAGGCGTGTCTTGTATCTTAAAATACACGATACCTCGTCCGATGTATCAAAGTACAGATACTGAGATCCTACCAGCCAACAGTATCATGGTGAGTATCTAAGATAGTACCTAAGATACATGTATCTTCGATACTGCCCCGCCCTGTAAGTATAGAGGGGGCTGCGGGTTCGTGTCAAGTTGTCTTTTTCTCAAGCGACTTTCACCCGCGGTTTCCTCTATCGTGGATAGAAATAAACAAGGGATTATTATTGTTATTATTATTATTATTATTATTATTATTATTATTATTATACGTACCCGTTCACGAATCATTATTCATACGCATCTCACTAGCTCGTACTTGCTGAGTCTTGGAAACTAGATCAATATACTTACGGGGTGCACTGTGTGACACAACGCGTACCCTCAGGCGTCAGTCACGGCCAGGCGCTTTCTTCGCATTCTACCACGGTCGGAGGCCATAGTGGCCACGGAGCCATGCACGTGCATATTTGAGTACAAACACTAATTAGTTTGGGAGTGACGCGTTGGAGAAATACAGATGGAGCGGTCGTAATGCCGCTTCAGTCTCACAGACCGAATTTAAAAACTCGGTTTCGCCATATGGGCGAAGCAATGAATGCGATAATAATGTCTGGGGTTTTACGTGCCAAAACCACGATATGATTATGAGCCGTAGTGAAGGGCTCCGGAAATCTCGACCATCTGGTATTTTTTAAAGGGACCGACAACCGATTTTTGTTCACCCGGTTTTTTATGGCACAATAGAAAGCTCACCCTTCGTAGTGTTTGTAGCTGCAGCGGTTAATCCCAAAAGCAGGCGGTTATTTTATTAGCAGTATTTTTTGATCTGAAAAGCATCTGAACTGTACGTACATTTCCTCCAGAAACGCTGTGAAGCGATAGCGATGCCGGTAGCCCTCCTCGCATTATGCTCAAGGTTTTGCTTTCACGGGAGTGGGTCAAACTGTGGTTAACTACCGTCATATTGAAATTTTCGACCGTTTTGGAATATAAGAAGGAGGAAGAATAAGTTTTCCGAACGCTCGTCGTTACGTGAGATCTCTTTACCGCCTCGCGAGCTCGCCGCTTGTGGTCTCCGCGATCAGTTCCGGCAACACGTCACCGGAGGTGCTCTTCGTACTTTTCCAACATGTCGGCAGGTGCCGCTAGGCCCTCAGCAAACATTAAGCTAACAACATTCACGTTTCCGCTCATGAGCATCGGGTCACACGTCAAGCGAAGGCGGCGCCACTGTTTTGCTCAGTGCAAACGAACGCATATCTGCACGTTTTACGTTATAAAAGATTATAATAAAAAGTGTGCTGTATTTCAACGCTAATAGAGAGACAACCAACAGCGTACACCAGTAACACCAGTAAAAGGTAACGTGAGAGGTACTACAATAGATAAAGGATTAGTGGGGTTATCTCAATTCGTGTTTTGAGCGGTTGTCGGTCCCTTTAACGTGCACTGACGTCGCACACTACACGAGCCTCTACCATTTCGCCTCCGCCGAAATGCGACCGCAATCGAACCCGCGACCTTCGGATCAGCAGCCGAGCACTATAACCACTGATCCACCGCGGCGGACAATGAATGCGATAGCAACAAATTGTAATGTTTTACGAAGGAAGGCTAGCAGCCAGCTCTTTTGGATCCGATCTCTACAATTTCTGCATGGCTTTAACTGACTTAACGTCTTAGAAACCATCGTAAGTAGCGCAGCTAGACAGGACACACAGCAAGGAACAGACGAGCACAGGCGCATACTAACAACTGATTTTATTGAAGGCGGATTCATACCTTTATACATCAACAAGCTGCGCAGGCGCACTGTCGCAACAATCAAACAAGGTGCAAAAAAAAAAAGAAAGTAAAATTCAAACAAGGCGCGAAAGAAATTGAATTTCGGCACTGGGGTACAGCGCTATGGAAGTGTCGCGTACACACTCCCCACCTGCTTTCCTGATAAAAAAACGCTTCTAATGTTTCGCGAGCCGTTTTTTGTCTACTTCTGCCTGGGATTTTTGCACATCGCAAACGTGGTTCACAATGCGAGCACGGCATGCAATGGTCAATGAGGTGACTTCTCTCCTTATTATTAAGATTTCTTCCATATTCCCTGAGCCGGTATTTAAGGCAGCGCGCCGTCTGGCTGATGTAGACTTTGCCGCAGGACTGGGGAATCTCACACACCACGTTGATGGCACACGTTGTTGGCCGCTCTATGCCAGGCTACGCAGAAATCCAACCACTCTGCTCCGACGATCTGCGCAAGACCATAAAGGCCACAGTGCGCGAAGAACTTCGTCGAATGTTCCCGTCGTGCCAGCCTCAAGTTGCCTCGATCGCAGAAATCGCCAGAGAAGAAATACAGCAGTCACAGGGCATCCGTGAGTCAACCCAGCCGCAACCACAAGCTTTGCACTACGCTGCTGTAGTCCAGCGTCACATTCCCCCTCAGCGCCCACGTCAAGGCACCGCAGCGCCGCAGTACCGTCGCCAGACACCGCCAACGCCACCCACGCCATACCACCCGCCTGTTGCTGAGCGATACCCCCCAAGGAAAACCGACGTTTGGCGCTCCCCTGACCACCGCTCCGCTACCACTGCGGGGAAGCCGGCCATACCTACCGCCGCTGCCGGTACCGAGAGATGGGGCTTCGTGGTTTTGCCGTTAATGCGCCGCGTCCACAGTGAGGTGAACATCGCGGACTACCTCGCAGGAGAGCAGTGGACACCCCAACGTCCTTCGCGTTCACCGTCACCAGGCCGCTATATCTCACCGCAATGCCCGCAGCACCGCGATGCCCGGGACCATTCAGGGAACCCATATCCGGGAAACTAAAAGCAGCAACTGATGGAGATGCGGTTGCTGGACGTCGCAATAGCGAAGATCCTCCGCCGCCGACGACGACACGTACAAGAAGATCTGAAGACGCCACGTAGAAGCAGTGGAACAAGTCGACGTCGCCGTGATGTGATGTGACGTCGCGACTTAACCGCACCGCACGACGGCGAACTAGTGACCTCGACGTTCTAATCGGCGGCCACAACGTCACCGCACTCGTTGACACTGAAGCCGACTATTGCGTCGTCAGTGTGCCGTTCGCTGCGAAGTTGAAGAAAGTTAAGACTGACTGGGAAGGCCCCGAAATGCGGACCGCTGCAGGCCATCTAAAAACCCCGGCTGTTATCTGCGCAGCGAGAGCCACCATCAATAATCGGACTTATCCTGTGAGCTTCGTAATCCTACAACATTGCTTCGGGGATTTCATAGTTAGAAGACTTTTGCGAAAAAAATGGGGACAAAGTAAGAACCACACGAACACAGCGCAAGTGTGGTCCTTTCTTTGTCCCTGTTTTTTGCACTAAATGTCTACTAAGATGCTGAACCAACACGCCCAACAAGCCACTCTTCTGGATTTCATGTCTGCATGGACTTCCTAGACCATCACGGCGCCGTCATCGACTTAAGAACCAAATCGATAACTCTATCATCGGAAAAAGCGACACCGCCGGATACGAACACATGTCATCATGCCTTGAACGTGCTCGAAGAGCAAGTGACCGTTCCGCCTCGCTCAGGCGTCATAATTCCCGTCGGTACTGAAAACTCTTAAGACCTTGACGGTGTCTTCGATAGCGTTCAGCGTTTGCTGCTAATATTTATTATATTTGTTGGGGTTTAACGTCCCAAAATCACGATATGATTATGAGAGACGCCGTAGTGGAGGGCTCCGGTAATTTCGACCACCTGGGGTTCTTTAACCTGCACCTAAATCTAAGTACATGGGCCTCGAGCATTTTCGCCTCCATCGAAAATGCGGCCGCCGCGGCCGGGATTCGATCCCGCGACCCGTGGATCAGCAGTGGAGCACCATAAGCACTACACCACCGTGGCGGGTTCAGTGTTTGCTGCTGCACCGTGATATTTCCGTCGCAAGAGGCATTGCTCGGTTGCATGAAGGAAGAGGAAGCGTGATGATAACGAACTTCAGCCAGGAAAACCGACATCTCAGCAAGGGCACGACGATTGCACACATCGAAGAAATCGTGGCCGTCAGTGATGCGTTTGGCTTTTCGGATTCTGACGAAGCTACAACAACGACCCCACTAGCTCAACCACGCTTCGACGTCAACCTAAGCCAACAGCTACAGCCCCGACAACAGCAACAGCTCCGATGCCTTCTGCAGCAATACAAGGACTGTTTCTTGTCGTCATCAAGGGTTCGATAAACGCCACTTGCTAAGCATCGCATTATAATGAAAGAAAGTGCCAGACCAATCCGTCAGAGCCCGTACCGAGTTTCGACGCGAGAACGTGAAGCCGTAAATTAACAAGTCAACGAAATGCTATGCGACGACATCATCCAACCATCCAAGATTCCGTGGGCGTCTCCCGTGGTGTTAGTGAAGAACGATGGAACCCTTCGTTTCTGCGTCGATTATCGTCGCCTTAACAGAATCACAAAGAAGGACGTGTATCGTCTTCCATGGATAAATGACACCTTCGATCGACTACACAGCGCGAAGTACTTCTCGTGGATGGATCTCAAGATTGGCTGCTGGCAAATTGAAGTCGACGAGAGAGACCGAGAGAAGGCTGCCTTTATTACACCAGACGGCTTGTTCGAGTTCAAGGTCGTGCCCGTTGGTCTTTGCTCGGCACCTGGGACTTTCCAACGCGTTATGGATACAGTCATCGCAGGGCTTGAAGTGGTAGACTTGGCGTCGTTGTGTGCCTCAAACTTCGACGAACACCTCCGGCGCCTTGAAGCTGTACTTCAAGTAGTCAAGAACTCCGGGCTCACCCTGAAGCCAAACAAGTGCCGCTTCGCGTACGAAGAGCTCTTGTTCTTGGGCCACGACATCAGCAGGTCTGGAGTCGCCCAGACCTGCGGAAAACAGCTGTCATCGCTGCCTTTCCGCCACCCACTGACAAAAAGGCCGTATGATGATTTCTCGGCTTGTGCGCCTATTTCCACGAAGCAACGCCCAAGTTGAATTTCACGGACGGCATGTTGGAAAGGAAGAAGGACACACATGCTGGATGTTTGAAACGTGCTCATGCAGTAGTTTTTTGCCCTACAATTCGGACTACTTAAAGAATGTAAAACGAGCCATCGTGATGATGGTTTTTAACTCAGCACTAAGGCCCGTATTCTGAAACGCTGCTTACCTCAGTGAGGGTGCCTTAACTTCTTGAGGACGCCTTATCACGTATTCTGGAATGCTCCTTTCTAAGGTTCCCTCACTGAGGCCCTCCTTGATGCTTCCTCAAGTTAAGGTAGCGCTAGGGCTACCTTCAGGCCTCTTTACCTTGCTACTTGCACTGAAAGGGCGCTTCTCCGCAGTACTTTGTGAACGACAGTGTGCCCGTTTTCTTATTTTCGATCAATGCCTTGCACTTCTGCACAAGCTCGATGTAATTGTATTCTCGTCATTGTTGGAAAATTGCTTGCCAGGCGTGTTTTCGAACGTGCGGCCGAACGGCTGTCAACATTTTTCGTTAAGATTGCGCGGCAATCTTAACGAAAATTCGGCGTCGTTAGCAAAAACGGCGCCGAATCGGGACGAATACATTGCTGTCGAAGCTTAAGGACGTGAATGATTCATGTCCTTAAGCTTCGACAGCAATGTATTCGTCCCAATTCGGCGCCGTTTTTGAGAGCCATAGTCAAATAATCGATGCTGTAGGGTTAACGAGTAGAAATGGGTGCTCCCGAATGCTCGGAGGACATAGATTACGCGTTTGTTAGTTGTTTCTAATCCTCCATAGCTGGCGCCACTTACCTAGTGCCACCTTGGGGACACTTTATTTGGTTTTACGCGACGCCTTTTTTAATGCCGAACAGACTAAAACGCTCTATTCACTGCTCGAACCATGCCTGGCAACGACACGGACGACGTCCGCACTTCTATCTAAAGCAAATGGAAGCATCAGTTCGGAGCTTACACGCTACAGAGCGCACGGCGGCCACTTGATAGATTCGAAGTGGACGACAACCGCTTTTGGAAGTGCGGCCATGTTTTTCGGAGGCGCGAATGCCTCGCCGGAGAAGCTTGCCGTGCACGTTGGACAGCTTTCGCGCGTGCGGCGACGGCCGATGTTCTGCGGCACCACGCCGTTGCGGTAGGCTTGCCGCTAGCGTGAGCGGGCCATAACATCTGCCAAATGGCACGATGAGCGAACAGCGGAAGGGAGCACAACCAGCACACGCAAAGCCGCAGGCACGGAGGAAGAAATGGCAGGTAGCACAAGCGCACAAGCGCAAGGGCACAACCAGCAACCAGCCAACACAAACTCGTGACGTAGGTTTGTTTACATACCCGCCGCGTTGATGTCGGCGTCGCGAGGTGCGCGCATCTCGCTCAGTCGCGCGGCATGCACTTTAAAATTGATTTTAAATATGTTCTAGGCTATATTGGCCCTTCATATTTCGTAGACGTTGTGTATGGCTCCACATACATCTATTTCACTCATTATCTCGCCTTCGAAATTTTGTGCCAGTGCTCCTTTAAGATAAGGAGGCATGAAGGGCTCCTCACGTAAGGTAAGGAAATGGTCTGAGGTAAGGAGCGTTTCAGAATACGGGCCTAAGAAAGTCATGCCACCACGGTATGCAAGAAAGTTTTATACACCAGGTGTGCTATCCTGGACTTTCGCCATTTTCTGTGTAATTTGGCGTAGGCGGGACGTGTACACAATGGTGACGCAAACACGTCAATTGCTTGCGCAACGTGATGTAAAGCGGACAAAAAATATAAGGAAACGTGCAAATAAGTAGTATTTTGCTTCTTTATTTGTAAATGCAACAACAAAAAATAAAAGGAAATTGAAGCGTTTAGTTTTAAAATCGTGAAGAAGACAATATCGTCTGCAATTCAGCGCCATTTTTGGCGTTGAGCGATGAAGCCATAGTAACTTTCCTAGCCAATAAGCGAGCCAGCCAAGCGAGCGTCAACATTGTCGACATCGTTATTTCGCCGGTTTTCTTGTGTAGGTGTTCTGCAGTTATGCCGGCAGTTCGCCGAACAGCCGGCAGCAATGTTGGATTTTTTTTACCGATAGTCCCCGTATGGGGAGGGTGGCTTGCGACTTACTGCCGGAGGTACGACGCGAGCTGTGCCAGACGCTGACAGAGCGCGTTAACCGCCTGCGCCCGAGCAGCAGCAGGCGGCGGCTATGGCGAAGTAAGGTGGCGGCAGCGCGAGCCCGAGGCGCGAAATCGTAGCGCAATCAGGTAAGCCTGCGTTTCATTCGGGTAGTCTTGATGTTTCAGCTATGGACATGCTTATTGCAGGAGAAAACGTGGAGGGCCGTTTGATTTGGCGCCGCGCGTTTCGGTGGACGACGCCCGCGTCCTACAATTACGCGCGTCGACTCCGTGTTGGGCTGCGGCGGCCTTCGTTCCCAAGGCCCGCGGCGTCCAGAAGCGCTGCCGATGGTACAGAGATAAGGAGCTGCACAGCACTGCAAGTATTTATAATGCTCCTTCTGTTTCTTCTGTCTTTTTTGTTCTGGTGGCGGTTCAGTGTTTGGTTTATCTGAAATAATGTAACGACTAGCCAAACAGCCAGTTGTGCTATTACAACGTCTCCGGTGCGCGAAGTATGTTCCTGAACTATCGTGATCATTAAGATGGCGCTGTATGTTTTGCGAAGGACGCGTAAGGACTGCTGTAAATAAAAGTTACAATCATGTCAATACACAGAAGCAGAAGCAATAAGAGTTAAGTTCCAAGGCCTCACGTTATGCACGATCAACTGAATCTGAAAGATATGGTCTAGGCGAATCTCAATTCACAGAGGTGATGCATCCCCGAAGATGTTTACGATAGAAGGTACTTCTACGTTGTTTACAACATACAACATACGGATATGAAGTACATAATGGCCACAGATAATAAAGAGGCATTGTAGTATTTCACGCACGTGATGTAACTTTGGACTGGCAGCACTAAGAAGTGAACAAACTGCATGCAAAGAGATGTCTTTTTTCTAATTGTCCTTGTTTCAAAACTGGCTGGCACAATATTAGAGGCATCCTTCGTTGTTGCTGGCAGCAGTGAATGATGAGACAGTGATGTAAACAATGAGACAACTTGACTGCTTTTTATTATTGAAAAGACAAACCTTAATATGGTTGCTCAAGAGCTATGAAAAAACAAGGCAATTTCTGCAAAGCAGTTGGGAAATCATGACAGAAGATGGTGAATTGCCTGACAATACATTCTGAAATGTCACGTATTACTCATTGCATGTTAACTTCTATAGTGCACAAGAGAAACCAGGGCAGAAAGGAGCAACACAGTGCTGTGTCCGCGTCGCCCCTTTCGGTACTGGTTCGTTTTGTGCACTATAAGTGATTAGATAGATTATCAACCGGAGCAAGCTTGTGCTTTTGCATGTACGAGTGGCTGCTACATGAATAGAGCGTTTGTACAGAACCTGCCAGACGCTTGCAGTCATCACGTGATGTGAAATGTCTTTCACTGGGTTCGCATTGTGAATGAAGTGCTGAAAACAATGCTCTGGAATGGCATTCAAGGTTGCATGCACTGCTGCAAAATAACACAGGCGGTTTCCAGAGTTACTGTGGTCTCAACAAACTAATCCTGCTGTGATTCACGGCAGAAGCTGAACACTTTTTTGCTTAACTGCCTGGTACAATTAACATGCTCTCAAAACAAAGCAGAAAACTGGGCGAGTTGGTATGTATTCATCGTCACAGGATAGTGCGCACTTAAACGGGGACAAAGGGGGAAGAACACGACAACACAAGCGCTAACATTCAACTAAAGTTTATTCAAGGAAAAAACGGCACTAACAGATAAAGAACTGTCTTTTCTTGGCCACACTGATTAGCGCCTTGCAACGGTGAACAGATTGGTTATCAACTACCATGTTTTTAGGCTTTGATATTAGGTGTGGCTTATAATTTAGTTATGTTTTCTGCGCAGTGACGCATGCGCGGTATTTTGTGTTATTTTCTTCTCTTCCGTTTTTCCTTAAATAAACTTTAGCTGAAAGTTAGCGCTTGTGTTGTCATGTTCTTCTCCCTTTGTCCCCGTTTAAGTGCACGCTATCCTGTGACGATGAATAGCATGCTCTCGATGAACGAACACAATGAAGCTTTTGTCAGATACAATTCCTGCAAGAACACAAGTACAGGGGATAGGTATAGGATCGAACACAATGCAAGTGGCTACTTTGCCATGAGAAAAAACAAGGGCTTCTTGTGTTTCACGTTTCTTCGCACATCTCGCAGGAATGTAAACCCCGTCGCATCGATGGGTGCCAAGCTGTGAACCCCTGCAGAGTGTGATTCCGCATGGTACATGCCTACTGTTGCCGGATCGTCGCAATTGTTGTAAAGGTCCGCATCTTCTCATTCGAGTTCTTGAGTGCAAGGTATTTCGTCTGGCTCAGACAGCTGCTGCCGAACATCGAGGTTGTGAAGCACCACGCAAATTGCGACGATCTTCGACGTGAAGAGTGGGGCATAGTACAGTGCTCTGTGCCTCTGCCGGCAGTGAAAGCGGCCCTTGAGGTTTACAGTGCACGGTTAAACGACGCACCGCAGTGACGAGTGGGTGCGGTTGAATCGGGCAGCAGGGAATCCTGCAGGATGTGCTCCAGGGATCGGGTTAAGCAGCCAGATTGCAGCGGGTACGCACTATCACCTGCGGAGAACAGTGTTCCAATTAGCATAATATGAATACATACATGAATATGTACTATTCCTTTCTCATTTTTAAATTATTCGAAGACATCGTGCCACTGATATGCACTGCTTTCCTTTTGTTTTTGCAGCTAGACATATTGACAGAATTGCTTGTCTGGTCAGGTCACCTAATTACGACTTTTGAAAGGCTCCAACGAAAAAATGGGTTTATTTCCAGACGGCTTAGAATCAACTCAATTCCTTCGTCAGGAGGAATGACAACGAAGATGTTGAACTGCAACCTTTAACTTCTTTCATAGACCAGGTGGGACAAGTGACAGAAGGCGCGTCTTCTTTGGTGGTAAGGGTGTTATGCTTTCCTTTGGTTGCATGAGACTGATGTGCGGGGGGATGCTGCAGACGGTCAGGGTACTGAAGGCTTCGTTGCTCTTAGTTTTATTGTGCTCAGGCCATGAATGTAAAGCGACAGCAGGTTTCTTTTGCAATCGTTTGAGTTGTTTTTTATTGCTTTTTGTGAACCATGACTGAACTACCTTTGAGTTGTCAGTCGACTTATTTTATTGCTATATAGCACTTGGCTGTGCTTGCTTATTTGTATTTATTTGTTTATACAAGTTGTCCTTTCTATACATAATTGCTTTTGTGAATCAACAAAATTTATGGCCATTGCATTTGATGTATTCTTTTTATTAACATAGCCTCAGCGTGCAGCATTTCACTTCTGCATCATCACGTGCTTACTATTTATTATTTCACCACTTTATTAAAAAGGATCATACAATGTCTTCATGGAAGTTTCTTTCATGCTTGGCCTTTCTATTGCAGTAGTAGTCTTTCCCATGAACATAGAGAGACAAGTTGCAATCATACTCCGAGAGCAAGTTGGATTGTTGTGTGCTGCCTCGGGTCGAAGTATGACTTCTTTTGTGAAATGTGTGCATGAGAGAAGTTTCATTTAAGGGAAGAGCAGTGGCACTAAAGTAGTATTCGACCAAGGTATGCTGCCAGTAGTAACATATGGGGCAGAAACTCGGACAAAGAGACTGGAGTAGTTAAGAACCATGCAGCGTGTAATAAAATTACCATGAATGATGGCTTTGCTACACTAAGACGCCACACAAGCATTTTCATGCTTGCATACTAAGCAGCTATTCACCACCCTGGCCACGGAGTCCAGGGTGGTGAATAGCTGAATAGCCCAAGTCCTGGTTCACGGTGCATGTCCTCCACGTGAAGGCTTGGTGGACAGGCCCCGGGTGCGACGGCAGTGATCGGCAGGGTTGATCACATACCTGCAGAGTGTTGTTTGCATTGGAAGGAAGTCGGCAACAGCAATACAACCAGCTACATGCAGTACAACTGTAACTGTGTGGGGCAACGCAATTATTTCTGTGAAGTTGCTTTCGAAGCGCAGCTTCGATAGCTTTATCTTTCATTTCATATGTTGCAGTTACTGCATGTCTGCATATCAATGTTTATGAAGTTAGAGCGCAATGAGCAGGTTTGATTTCCTTTCATGCATTACTTTTCTTAAAAGCAAGGCAGCTACCACGATCAATTATGAAGCTCGATGAACGTTTTATCGTGTCGTCAAGTCAGCCCTGCCGAAACTAAATAGGGGCGGAAACTTCGTTTACCGCGACTACTGCGTTCTTTGATATCACTGCAGTTAGAGTCACGGAATATGTCGTTAAATATTGGAGAGTGGTCCAAAGGTGTCTTTCACGTTCCTCCTTTGGATTCTACTAACAGCATGTGCGAGATTAAATAGCATGAAATTTGTTCTCACCACCATGACATTGAGGGTGTAAAAGTTCTTGCGGCAAGAGTAGGGAGCCTTGTTGCCGTCATCCTTTTCATACGGCACACTTATGCACAGAAACGTGCCATCGACCGCCTCGACGCAGCCTTCAAATCTTGTATCCATGTATACAAAGCCTTCCTTCTGGCAGGGAGGGCGATCCACTCATTGCCGAGGCGCTCGACGATCGCTCCCACGACAGCATGAATCGTGAGATCCACACTGGACTGGCTCGTCGCCACGTCCTCGTTGTTTGTGATCGCGCCCTGGTAACTACCGGTGGCGAAGAAGGGAAGGGCGCAAAGCGCTTGCAGCTCAACGAAAACAACAACGGCAGGGGCTGTTCTCGTGCGGGAAGCTCCTCGCACAGCCATCGCACAATGTCCTTCGTCAGCCGGTACCGCAGTTGAAACAATTTATCGGCCATCGCAAAAGCATCGCGGTACTCGCGGAATTCTCTTTCTTCCTGCAGCTCCAGCCACTGCACGATGAAGGGCAGCGCCATTTCGCTTCACCTATCTAGCGAACAAGCTAAATTAAAGAACCTTTTATTTTTACAAGCAGGCTTCATATACAACACTTTATAATATTACTAACAGAAAACATGCTTGTAAAGTAACAACGGAACGACGTCTACACATACGTATGTGAGGCGGCACATCGGTTAAGCAACTCAGCTTACAACAATATGGCGGCCAATTTTGGGTATTTCGTCGTTCTCACATTTTAAGCAGCAAATTTGGCGGGATGCAACGTCACGAAACATCAAATTGACGCTACAAAAAGTGAGGTCCTGTGACGCAATGAGCATCATCAGTTGAATGTCCAATCGTGTTGGAGACTTGGCGGCTCTTCGTCAAGCGAGCAGTAGTTTCGATCAACCCCAAGTTGACCGTACCCAAAGCTTTGTATCATATTTTGCTTTCGTTCTTTAGCGAAAACCTCTGTTTATAGGCGGTAGAGTACGGCAAAGAGCTTATTCGAAAAAAAAAAAACAATTTTTGATGACGTTACGTCGTCGCAAAATCCTGTGTCGTAATTGCAGCGCCACATCACGAACGACCTCGCGGGACCAATCAAATCAGGCAACATGGCGGAATTTGACAATATCCAGAATAGCACTCCGGTCACTCGACTAAACAGTGCTGGCTACCTCAAAGTCACTGTAACGGAAAAAGTACCGCATTCGTTTTCTCTTCGCCGCCGCGCCCTTTCGGCGGCTTCGCCACATAAAGGGTCCAGCTCGCTCGCCTCGCTGGTGTCTCCCCGCCGCCGATGCACGGCGCTTTGGAGGGCGATTGTTTTTATAGCCCCAGAAAAGCGTGCAGGAACATTACGACATCCCGTATTGTTTTGACGCAAGCCTGTCGAGGCATCGAAGAATGCCTGGGTGCTGCGCTTTTGGGTGCAGCAACCGGCGGGAAACGGGCCAAGCCCTCTTTCCTATTCCCAGCGGGAAAAAGGATGCGAAGCGACAGGCTGTGTGGCTGCGCAGAATATGGCGGAAAAATTTGTTCCCACGACTATACGCGCCTTTGTGAGGTAAGCGTTTCATTGAGAATTCGCGAATGTTGTTTCGAGCAATGTTTGCGTCTCCCCTGCACAGCTTGTTTCGCGTGGTTGCCGCGGAAGGTTCATGCACAATAACATTGCCGGACAGCTCTTATTTTTGGCGTAAAATTGACGCCTTTGGACTCGCATATAACGATCAGCGCCATGAAATCTGACTGTTACAGATTGGTATTGGGTGACGTGACTGTATGACAAACATAAAGAACAGGTGGTAACATGAAAATAATGGCACGCATTTCATGTAAGGCATGATTTACATTCCATGCTCATGGTGCACTCGCGGCCGGTTTGCTGGCTTTATATGCACCAAAATCGGTATTGCGTGACCTGACTGTACGAGAAACATTAATAACAGGTGATAACATGAAAATAATGGCACGCGTGTCATGTAAGGCATGATTTACATGCCACGCTCATGGTGTACTCGCGGCCGGTTCGCTGGCTTTATATGCACCAAAATCGCTATTGCGTGACGTCACTGTATGTCAAAGATAAATAACAGGTGGTAACATGAAAATAATGGCACGCATGTCATGTAAGGCATGATTTACATGTTACCACCCGTCAGTAAAGTTCGTTATACGGAAACATCTCGTCATATCAATTTTACTATATACGCATTTCATTAAACGCGAGCACCCCGAAACCGTGTCATGTAAATCATGTTTTACATGGCATGCCTGTCATAATCTGCACGCTATAACCAATAACTTATGTTGGTCATACACTCTTGTCATGCCATACCAATTTTGATGTGTATCAAACTAGCGAAGCGGCTGCGAGCGGGCCATGAGCGTGGGATGCAAATAATGCCGTACATGGCATGCATGCCATTGTTTTCAAGTTGTCGCCTGTAATTTGTATTCGTCATACAGTCATGTTATGCCATACCAAATTTGGTCTACATCCCATTGACGAAACGGCCAGGAGAGCACAAAGTCGTGGGCGGCTACATAGATAGATAGATAGATAGATAGATAGATAGATAGATAGATAGATAGATAGATAGATAGATAGATAGATAGATAGATAGATGCGTTCAAAGTCGCATAAGTTCGCTAAGAAATGCTTCGCATTCAATAAATGCCGACAGCCGAGCGCGTAAATGCAGCGCAGTTCGCATTTTTTAATCGTGTTAGTGCGCGTGCGTGCGCGTGTAGGCAAGTGAAAAATGCCGCTATTTCCTAATCAGAGAGCAACGTAGTGCTTCATTCGGGGCTGCAAACGCGCACACAATGCGTAAATCATGTTACTCCGCGTGAAATTAACACCGCGCCGCCACAGCTTCGGCCGCGCAGGACCAAATATGGCGGCGGGCAGGGCGGTCGCGGTACTTTTCCCGTTCCAGTGACTTTAGGCTACCCTAAAGGCTTCGTCAGAGCAGTAGCCGAAGGACTACTGAAGAAAATACAAGCCCGCAAAACACTGGTCAAGAAGAAAAAGCTGAACAGAAGAAAAACACGGTCGTTATATCTTATGTACATAGCGTGACCCACAAAATAATGAAAATAGCCGGGAAAGAAGGCATCACAATTGTATGTTCTGCACCGAACAACGCTTATTGAATGTGTGCGCAAGTCAGTGACAGCGGTGAAAGGAATCGATGCAGCAAAGAACACAAAGAAAAGTGCAGCGCGTGACGAACCGGGGTCATCTACGACATACCATTATCATGCCGCGAAATTACATAGGACAAACGGGCAGGTGGCTCTATGACAGGACAAGAAAGCATGCGGCATCATTAGAAAGAACCCCTGCTGGATATGCCGCCTTCCACAATCGCCACTGTCAGTGAACTGTCGAACTGCACGACATCAAGATTTTAGCAACAAGTAATGACCAGCTGACGCGCGAAATTTTAAAAGCCGTGGCCATCGATTGAAGTGTACAATCATGCATCAGTAGGCCATCCATACTACTAAAGGAAAAACGAAAAAAAGACGTATGCGCAGAAATAACAATCTGGTAATCATTGGGCGATGCATTCTGTAACTGCCATAAATATGACAGAAAAATTTCAGTAAACGTTCTTCCTAGTCCAGCCGTGTGTATGTCTTTCTGTTGTCGTCCAAATAGTTGGCTGGAACCCTCCTCGCTATTACAGACGGTTGGTCAAGGACTTTAGATGTGAAGCATCTTATAGCGGAGTTCAATCCGGTGGTGGTGGTGGTGGGCGGCGTGACCACCCTTACTGCGCATGCGCAAACCTTCTGCACCTCCCCTCTCCACTCCCTCTCTCCCCTTTCCCTCTCCACATCACCTCTCCCCTTCCCTTTCCCCCTCTCATTTCCCTTTCCCAATCCTCTCTCCACTTCCCCTCTCCACTCCTCCTCTCCCCTCCCATCTCGCCTCCTCTCCCCTCCCCTTTCCCCTCTCCACTCTTCCTTTCCACATCACTTCTCCCCTTCCCCTCCCCTTTCCATTCCCCTCCCCCTCTCCACTTCCCATCTCCCCCTCACCACTCCGCCTCTGAAACGCGGGCTCTACATGCCGAAACACTGCTTCGCATCGCCTCATGGTCCCCTTTAGCGGGAGATGGTGTGATTTTTTCATGGATCGCCGAGCCACTAACTCACCTCACGAAGACCGATGTGGAATTTAAATGGGAAACGGCGCAAGTCGAAGCATTTCAAGAACTGAAACGAGGCCTGCAGACGCCTCCGACACTTGCGCGGAAATCCACACCGACGCAAGCAGCGCAGGGCTCGGCGCCGTCCTTGTGTAGAGGACTGACGAACTAGAAAGGGTTATCAATTATGCTAGCCGGTCGCTATCTAAGGTGGAAGCCAACTATTCCAAAACAGAAAAGGAGTGCCTTGCCATCATATGGGCCACATCATAGTTTCGCCCCTACCTTTACGGCAGGCCCTTCAAAGTTGGAAACGACCACCGCCCCTCATGTTGGCTAGCTAACTTGAAAAACCCTTCAGGTCGCCTCGCACGGAGGAGTCTGCAGATTTCAAGAATTCGACATTAACGTCTTCTACAAGTGCGGACAAAAGCACTCTGACGCCGACTGCTTGTCTCGCGCCCCCCGTCGACCCACCTCCGCAGGACCAACAGGACGACGACTGCTTGTGGGGAACCACTAGCGCCGACGACTTCGCTGAACGACAGCGAGCGGACCCGGAACTCGGGGGCCTTGTGGAATACATCGAGGGCAAGACTGCATGCTGCTCCGAAGGTATTCAAGCGACGACTGGCATCGTTTTCCTTGCGAAACGGCGTTCTTCTAAAGACTTCTCGCCACTTCGAGCCAACTACCTCCTCGTTATACCTTCAGCATTGTGTCTAGATGTTCTGGAAGCTTTACTTGACGACCCGACGGCTGGACACCGTGGATATTCCCGCACGCTCTCCAGGATACAAGAAACTACTACTGGCCTCGCCCCACTGCCGACGCCGCCCGTTATGTAAAGATCATTAATCTTGCTTCAGGTGGAAGGTGACTAGTCCGGTAGGATAGGTATGCATGATGCGGGTATGATGTATGTTTCTTGATGAAGGGAAGAACTGCCGGAGAGGTTGCGATAAATAAAGAGGGAAGTGATGCGAACGCAGAGAGAGGGTTGGAGGAACGGACATTAATTGTAGTGATGATGTCATATGAGTATCAAGAATGAATGTGATGTCATATGAGTATTAAGAATGAATGGGGCGCGATTGGTTAATGTTTTCCTTCGGCACTGATTGAACAGTTTCGATCAGATATGCTTGACGTGGATCCCAGACAGTGGAGGCATTATATAGTTTGACGTGGTGAAATAGTCGAGCATCCTCCGCCGGCTGTGTAAGTGCAGGCGCGACACCGGCCAGGACTGAATCGCTTGGGAGGATCCAGACTTAGCTCACCCACCTTGTTTTTTTTAAAATGCAAAGCACTTCTTAGCGAACTTCTGCGACTTTGAGCGTATCTATCTAGCCGCCTACGACTTTGTGCTCTCCTGACCGTTTCGTTAATCGGATGTATACCAAAATTGGTGTGTCATAACATGGCCTTATTACGAACATAAATGACAGGTCATATCATGAAAATCATGACACGCATGCCATGAACAGCATGATTTACATTCCACGGCCTTTGGGCTCTTGCGGCTGTTCCGTTAATTTTATTATACCAAAATTGGCACGGCGTGACAACAGTTCATGACAAACATAATGACAGGTCCTAACATGCAAATCATGACGCGCATGTCATGTGCAGTATGATTTACATGATATGGTCTCGGGGCGCTCGCGGCCGTTTAAATGAAGGGATGTATACGAAAACTGGTATGACGAGACATTTCTGTATGAGGAACATAAATGACACGTGGTAACATGAAAATCATGATATGCATGTCATGTACGACATGATTTACATGCCACGCTCATGGCGCACTCGCGGTCGTTT
Organism: Rhipicephalus sanguineus; assembly: GCF_013339695.2. NCBI lineage: Eukaryota > Metazoa > Arthropoda > Arachnida > Ixodida > Ixodidae > Rhipicephalus > Rhipicephalus sanguineus. The sequence goes on along the minus strand of NC_051176.1, from coordinate 306,911,189 downwards.
CGCTAGATTGATATACACCAAAATGGGTATTGTGCGATGTCACTTTATGAAGAACATGAATAACAGGTGGTATCATGAAAACCATTACATCCATGACATGTATGTCATAATTTACATGCCGCGCTCATGGTGCATTCGCGGCGGTTTCGCTTGCATGATATACACCAAAATTGGTATTGCGCAACACGACTGTATGACGAACGTAAGTGAGAGGTGGTAACATGAAAATCATGACATGCAAGTCATGTACGACCTGATTTACATGCCACGCTCATGGTGCGCTAGTGGCCGTTTCAGTAGATGGATATACACCAAAATTGGTATTGCGCGATGTGACTATATGAAGAACATGCTTAATAGTTGGTAAGATTAAAACCATGACATGTATATCATGTATGTCATGATTTACACGCCACGCTCATGATGAATTGGCGGCCGCTTCGCTAGCTTGATGTACAGCAAAATTGGGATTGCGCGAAGCGACTGTATGGCGAACGTAAATGAGACGTGGTAACATGAAAATCATGATATGCATGACATGCACGACATGATCTACATGCCATGCTCATGACGCACTCGTGACCGTTTCGCTTGCTTGATGTACACCAAAATTGGTATTGCGTGACGCGACTGCATGGCGAACGTAAATGAGAGGTGGTAACATGGAAATCATGACATGCAGGTCATGTACGACATGATTTACAAGCCACACTCAGGATACATTCGATGCTGTTTTCTTTAAATGAGTTATAAAAATCCTAATGTTCTGTATATCAGTGAAAGTAATGTTATTAACACACTTGTCCCTCGTTAGGCCGTTGATACCCTGGTACTGATGCATTTGCAAGTGCCAGCTGTTTACAGAGGCCAGCTAATAATTGCGTACGGAAACCTGAGAGGACTGTGGCCAGGCCCGTAGCCAGGGGCACCCCCCCCCCCGCCTGAAATTTTGATGGAGGGGGTATTTTACCGAAAATGATTAATGAAAATAGGTGATTTTCTCAAATAGTCAAGACCTTTGACAAGTGGGCCCCCGGAAAAGAATTGCTGGCTATAGGCCTGACTTGCTGTACGTGAACGACATGGTTGTGCCCAGGTGGTCCTGCTGCACCGCTGGCCCATGTATCGTGACAGCGTATTCTTCTTCGCAAGCGTCGTTATACTCTTGGCTGCCCTGCAGGACGAAGCCGTCAGCCGGTGAGTGCCACGTCATGTTGAACGCGGACATTGCCCCTTCAATCATATCCAAAACGTAGTTTACTTCCTAGGAGAATGATTACAAAGGTTAGGTGATCCCGCGCGCATATATGTCTCCCTGTACAGCAGGACATTTCTAACCGGCAAGAAACAAAATGTACGAGTGTAGTGCACTGAAAAGCGCCTAAATTTTAGGCTTGGATGGAAACATTGATGGGGCACGTTGTTTGATCCAGTTAGCGCTATATTTTTTGAGTGTTAGGATCGCTGCATCACCGACATCGTTCTTGCCATGAGTTGAGTGGCGAGAGTAATCCCATCCGAGCATTCATATGAAATCAATTCCTTTTATTTCTATGAATAACAGTTTCTGGAAAGGTTCGTTGGCTAAGAGCTGTTATGGACACCTCGATTGTTCCAATGAATGGTATTCGACAGAAACACTTCAAAGGAAAAATGCTAAAATACAAAACTAAAACTTTCGTAGTAGCCCGTGGCATTCCACAAAAAAAAAAACAAATGCTTTACATCACAGTTGCATTTCACCGCAAACAAAAAAGAAATATGTGCTATGCAGTAAAAAATACACCCAAAAAAACTTGAACATTAAAATAAATTTATAGATTACAAAAATAAAAGACAGAGAAAAAAAAAGACATGGGCAGTTTCGCATAGTGGTGCCAAGCCTAAAGAAACGGCGGAGCTGGGCGTCCTTCCTTGCTTGTCTTCGTTTTAGATGCGAAGTATCTTATGGCGGAGTTCAATCCGGTGGTGGTGGCGGTGTGCGGCGTGACCACCCTTACTACGCATGCGCATACCCTCTCCACTCACCCTCCCCTCTCCCCCTCTCAATTTCCCCTCCCCCTCTCCACTTCGTCTTTCCCCTTTCCACTCTTCCTCTGAAACGCGGGCTAGACATGGTGAAATGCTCTCCTGTGCAACGCCGCGATGAGCACCGGCGCATGCGCGTCCCCTCCCCCTCTCTCTCCTCTCCTACGCTGTCCCCCTCTCGCACGCCTGCCGACCGCGTTCCCCGCTCGCGCTGTGAGAATTAACGGCCAGGATAGAGGGAAGACGACACGCGTAGCGTTCCTCTTCGCGTTCCACGACGCGAGGTCGGTAGCATGCCCAAAGAACGCCAACGGAACGCGATCGTGCAAGTGCTCCGGCTTCGCATCGCCCCATGGTCCCCTTTAGCGAGAAATGGTGTAATTTTTTTCTCTTTGTTCTTGTACTTCTTTCTCTGTTTTTTTTTCTGTCTCCCTTTTGTCTCTTTTTCTCACACTCTCTCTTTCTGTATTTTATTGTTTCTTCCCGTTCTTCCTTTCTCTCCGTCTACTTTTATGCAGAAGATGAAGAAGAGGACGAAGAGAGCACGCGCCGTCCGAGTTTTTGCCAACGCCGTGCATAGCTCGAGAGGAGCATCAATAATAATGATGGTCTCTGTTCCACGCTCCTCACACTTACATGCAGCTTCAAAAGTTCCGCTGTTAAAAATATCCTGCCAGGTTCACGAAGTGCAGTCCAAGTTACAGCTGACGGTTTTTCACAGAAATACACTTATGATCGTTGACAAATTATATTGCATCATTCATAATTGGTATATATTTTAAAATCTTCGAACAAACTATATTTATTTGCGAATGCCATCAGGGATTGGCAAATGAGTGTTTAATTCATTTGTTCATTCATTCATTTGTTTAACTAATTTAATATATATATATATATATATATATATATATATATATATATATATAATATTGTCACGTGGTGGTGACGTTGACGAAGGCAGCAGTCAGCAAGTCAGAGATGAAACTCTTCATTTGGCCGAACTTGTGGCCGGGAAACTGAAAGTCAAACTATAGCAATACACTAATAGCGGCGAACAGTGCGTCGACCGCCGATCAACTCACAAGCGGTGAAGCGCGTCGGCATTTATGCATGTGCCGTAGAATATTCCAGCGTTATCGGTGGTTGTCGCGCAATCTCTAGAATCAGCTCGAGTGTTCGCGTCTTGCGCGCAATCTTAACAAAATGATCTACAATAATCGCGAAGCTTCTCGAACAATGAGCTGAGCGTTGCTGACAGTCTTTGTGGGCGAAAACCGAATACAGCAAAAGCATTATTAAGAAACGCACGTGGCGATGCCCCCCTCTGAAAAAGCATCGTCCCGATGCTTAAAAACAGAACATGAATACATGCAATACTAAAGAAAACTAATAAAGCAAGCAAACATTAGAGTCCTCAGGTGCGTTAACGAGCATAGTATCGTTTATGGCGCACCACATGCACGACCTCGGGTCGAGCTCGGCGCCTCTGAGAGTTCGTGATGCCGTCGGGGACAACCTCGTAGTCGAGTGCGCCGAGACGTCGGAGTACCCTGTACGGTCCGAAGTATCGTCGAGGAAATTTCTCGCTGAGTCCGCGTCGTCGTACTGGCGTCCAGACCCAGACTCGGTCGCCGGGCTGGTACTCCACGAAGCGTCGTCGAAGATTGTCGCGACGGCTGTCGGTGTGCTGCTGGGTCTTGATGCGCAGGCGGGCGAGCTGTCGTGCTTCTTCGGCGCGCTGTAAGTAAGCGGCGGCGTCGAGATTTTCTTCGTCGGTGACGTTGGGTTGCATGGCGTCGAGCGTCGTCGCCGGGATCCTTCCGTAGACCAACTTGTACGGCGTCATCTGCGTCGTTTCTTGGACGGCCGTGTTGTAAGCGAAGGTCACGTACGGAAGGACGGCGTCACACGTCTTGTGCTCAACGCCGACGTATGTACATGGCCAGCATGTCGGCGATGGTCTTATTTAGACGCTCGGTGAGGCCATTGGTCTGCGGGTGGTAGGCGGTGGTGCGGCGGTGGCTCGTCTCGCTGTATTTTAAGATCGCCTGAGTTAGGTCCGCAGTAAAGGCGGTACCTCTGTCTGTGATGAGGACCTCTGGGGCGCCATGACGCAAGACGATGTTCTCCACGAAGAACTTGGCTACCTCGGCGGCACTGCCTTTGGGCAAGGCCTTTGTCTCGGCGTAGCGGGTGAGGTAGTCAGTTGCTACGACGATCCACTTGTTGCCGCTGGAACGGCTGGTGAGGTGGTTCGATTGGCTGCAGAAGTCCCGCTGGCCTACTTGGCGGTGTCTTCCGTCGCTGGCAATCTCTGCAAGGCTTAACGTAGTGGGCGACGTCGGCAGGAAGGCGTGGCCAGTAGTATTTTTCCTCTATCTTCGCGAGCGTGCGGGAAAAGCCGAGGTGGCCAGCCGTCGGGTCGTCGTGCAGGGCCTGCAGAACTTCTGGTTGCAGTGCCGAAGGTACAACGATAAGGTAGTTGGCCCGGGCCGGAGAGAAGTTCTTCTTTGCGAGGACGTCGTTTTCAAGAAAAATGACGCCAATTCCCGCCTGAATACTTTTGGAAGAACGGCGGTCTTGCCCTTGAGGTATTCCACAAGACCCCTGAGTTCCGGGTCGGCTTGCTGTCGTTCAGCGAAGTCGCCGGCACTTATGGTTGCCAAGAAGCAGTCATCATCGTGGTCGTCCTGCGGCGGTGCGTCGACGGGGGCACGAGGCAAGCAGTCGGCGTCGGAGTGCTTTCTTCCGTACTTGTAAACGACGGTAATGTCGAATTCTTGAAGTCTTAGGCTCCACCGTGCGAGGCGACCTGAAGAGTCCTTCAAGTTGGCTAGCCAACACAAGGCGTGGTGGTCGCTCACAACTTTGAAGGGCCTGCCGTACAGGTTGGGGCGAAACAGACGTAGCCCAGATGATGGCAAGACACTCCTTTTCCGTTGTGGAATAGTTACCTTCTGCTTTGGATAGGGACCGGCTAGCATAACTGGTGACCCCTTCCAGTCCGTCGGTCTTCTGCACAAGGATGGCGCGGAGTCCTACGCTGCTTCCGTCCATGTGGATTTCCGTATAGGCTTATTCGTCGAAATGCGCAAGTATCGGAGGCATCTGCAGGCGTTGTTTCAGTTCTTGAAATGCCTCGACTTGCGCCGTTCCCCACTTGAACTCCACGTCGTTCTTTGTGAGGTAAGTGGCTCGGCGATCCGTGAAAATTCCTTGACGAAGCGTCTGTAATAGGCGCATAAGCCGAGAAATCGACGCACGGCGTTCTTGTCGGTGGGTGGCGCGAGGTCGGCAATAGCAGCTGTTTTCTGCGGGTCTGGGGGCACTCCAGACTTGCTGATCACATGACCGAGAAACAAGAGTTCGTCGTACGCGGATCGGCACTTTTCGGGCTTCAGGGTCAATCCAGAGGCCTTGAATGCTTGAAGTACTGCCTCAAGCCGCTGGAGATGCTCGTCGAAGGTCGAGGAAAACACGACGACGTCGTCCAAATACACAAGGCACGTCTGCCACTTCAATCCGGCCAGCACTGTATCCATAACGGGTTGGAAAGTCGCAGGTGCCGAGCAAAGACCAAAAGGCATGACCTTGAACTCGAACAGGCCGTCCGGTGTTATAAAGGCAGTCTTTTCTCGGTCTCTCTCGTCGACTTCGATTTGCCAGTAGCCGGTCTTGAGGTCCATCGACGAAAAGTACTTCACGTTGTGGAGTCGATCCAGAGCGTCGTCTATCCGTGGGAGAGGGTACGCGTCCTTGTTTGTGATTTTGTTCAGGCGACGATAATCGACGCAGAAACGTAGGGTCCCATCCTTGTTCTTCACTAACACCGTAGGAGACGTCCATGGGCTGTTGGACGGCTGGATGATGTCGTCGCGTAGCATTTTGTCGACTTGTTTCTTAACGGCCTCCCGTTCCTGCGTCGAAACCTGGTAGGGACTCTGACGGAGTGGTCGAGCATTTTCTTCTGTTATAATGCGGTGCTTAGCAAGGGGCGTTTGTCGGACCCGCGATGACGACGAGAAACACTCATTGTATTACGGGTGAGAAACAGCGCTAAAAAGACGGGACAAGAAAGGACACGAGACGACGGCGCTGACTAACAACCAAATGTGCTTTATTCCTTCAGTCAGCATAAATATACTTCACCACTAACGTAATGAAAATACAGAAAACTCAGCCTGCGCAGAGGCAGTAGGGCGATCAACGAGACATGAATTCTATCTCCTTCGGAAGGAGGGAAATCGAGGGGAAGCTTACACATGCCTCGCCGCTATTGTAGATGTGATAAGCTTCTGAAATGAGGCGCGCGCGCTCGTCATGGTATTTTGACAAGAAAGTGGTATCGTTAAAAGATGGATTGCAACCGCAACTGTTACAGTGAAGAGATAACTGACTATCTGTAGCTTGTTTTTGAACCTTGTTCAAATGCTCGCGCATGCGGTCATTAGCGCACCGCCCCGTTTGCCCGACATAGTAACGCCCGCAAGAAAGTGGAATCTTGTATACAACTTCTTGACAACATTCAACAAACTTCTGCCTGTGCTTCTTAGTGCATCTTCTTTTTTTCTCTTCTTCTCGGTTGACTTGCTGGCACAGGCTACCAAGCTTATTTTGGGCAGAAAACAACAGCCTAACGCCTGCCCTGCTGACAACTTTCTTGAGATTGTGCGCGACTTTGTGCACGTACGGAATAACCGCAACAGTTTGCTTCGAGTTTTTCTCGGATTGCACAGCAGCTGAGCGCTTGTTTTTGAAGCCTGCTACGAGGCTTTCGGCAATGTTAGTCAAAAGCGTTGCTGGAAAACCTGCGAGCTTCAGGCGTGCTACTTGTGAAAGAAAACTTGCTTCAACTTGGTGGTCACAGGACCTGTCTAGCGCCGCCTTCATGCAAGCTCTTGCTATTCCGCGTTTAACAATCTTCGAGTGCGCAGAGGAAAAAGGGAGAAGGCTCTTTTGAGATCTGGGCGCATAACTCCAACATAAATGGCTATTTGAGAACGAGAGTTCCAAGTCTAAGAAGCGCAGTTTGCTGTCTGAGGGATGCTCAGTGGTAAGTTCAAAAGAACTTAATTCCGTGAGGAACACGTCAAAAATTGTAGCAGCAGCAGGCTGCGCGTCAGAAGGGTTAGTGCTGTAAAAGATTAAAAAGTCATCCACGTATCGCATTACCTTAACCGTGCTCGTCTTACTTAGCTTGCTCTCAAGATTGCGGTCATAGCTAGCTAATAAAATGTCACTAAGAACAGGGGCGATGCAAGAGCCTATGCACACACCTTTCCGCTGTATAAAAAGCTTATCTTCCAAGCAGACAAAGGTGGATCGCATATAAAACTTTAAAAACTCTAAAAACCTGTCGACAGTGATTCCACTTGCGTTTTGAAACCTAAGAGCCCCATATTTGTCAATACAGTTGCTAACTTTTGTACACACATCTTCCTGAGGCAACGAATAATATAAGTCCTTGATATCCACGGAAAAGGCACGCATGCCCACTGGCACGCCCACTGGAGACTCGAGGTCTCTACAAAGAAAAAGCAGACGCGGCCATTCTTGGTAACTTCAACGAAGTAAAAGGAGTGGTTCCTGCGAAGGTAAAAACAAAGGCCGTTCAACTATGCGAAAAAGCCGGGCTTGCAAAACTGGCATCCTCCGTAAAGGCCTGCAAAGAGACCAGCCTTTCGGCCTTCTTCAGCGCCAAGACCCACAAGGAACAGTGCCCGTTCCGGGCCATTGTTTCTGAGCGCGGAACCTGGCAACGAGAAGTGGGAGTGTTTCTGCAAAAGTTTTTGTGCCTCCTTGATGTCGACGACCCCTACCTCATAAGGACGCCAGGTACTGTTTCTGCCTTTCTCCGGGATGAGTGTCCAGTGGGCGTGCGTGCCTTTTGCGTGGATATCAAGGACTTATATTATTCGTTGCCTCAGGAAGATGTGTGTACAGAAGTTAGCAACTGTATTGGCAAATATGGGGCTCTTAGGTTTCAAAACGCAAGTGGAATCACTGTCGACAGATTTTTAGAGTTTTTAAAGTTTTAAATGCGATCCACCTTTGTCTGCTTGGAAGATAAGCTTTTTATACAGCGGAAAGGTGTGTGCATAGGCTCTTGCATCGCCCCTGTTCTTAGTGACATTTTATTAGCTAGCTATGACCGCAATCTTGAGAGCAAGCTAAGTAAGACGAGCACGGTTAAGGTGATGCGATACGTGGATGACTTTTTAATCTTTTACAGCACTAACCCTTCTGACGCGCAGCCTGCTGCTGCTACAATTTTTGACGTGTTCCTCACGGAATTAAGTTCTTTTGAACTTACCACTGAGCATCCCTCAGACAGCAAACTGCGCTTCTTAGACTTGGAACTCTCGTTCTCAAATAGCCATTTATGTTGGAGTTATGCGCTCAGATCTCAAAAGAGCCTTCTCCCTTTTTCCTCTGCGCACTCGAAGATTGTTAAACGCGAAATAGCAAGAGCTTGCATGAAGGCGGCGCTAGACAGGTCCTGTGACCACCAAGTTGAAGCAAGTTTTCTTTCACAAGTAGCACGCCTGAAGCTCGCAGGTTTTCCAGCAACGCTTTTGACTAACATTGCCGAAAGCCTCGTAGCAGGCTTTAAAAACAAGCGCTCAGCTGCTGTGCAATCCGAGAAAAACTCGAAGCAAACTGTTGCGGTTATTCCGTACGTGCACAAAGTCGCGCACAATCTCAAGAAAGTTGTCAGCAGGGCAGGCGTTAGGCTGTTGTTTTCTGCCCAAAATAAGCTTGGTAGCCTGTGCCAGCAAGTCAACCGTGAAGAAGAGAAAAAAAGATGTACTAAGAAGCACAGGCAGAAGTTTGTTGAATGTTGTCAAGAAGTTGTATACAAGATTCCACTTTCTTGCGGGCGTTACTATGTCGGGCAAACGGGGCGGTGCGCTAATGACCGCATGCGCGAGCATTTGAACAAGGTTCAAAAACAAGCTACAGATAGTCAGTTATCTCTTCACTGTAACAGTTGCGGTTGCCATCCATCTTTTAACGATACCACTTTCTTGTCAAAATACCATGACGAGCGCGCGCGCCTCATTTCAGAAGCTTATGACATCTGCAATAGCGGCGAGGCATGTGTAAGCTTCCCCTCGATTTCCCTCCTTCCGAAAGAGATAGAATTCATGTCTCGTTGATCGCCCTACTGCCTCTGCGCAGGCTGAGCTTTCTGTATTTTCATTACGTTAGTGGTGAAGTATATTTATGCTGACTGAAGGAATAAAGCACATTTGGTTGTTAGTCAGCGCCGTCGTCTCGTGTCCTTTCTTGTCCCGTCTTTTTAGCGCTGTTTCTCACCCGTAATCATGAACCAACCAGCCCAAATGCGTACCCTTCTACACTCATTGTATTTCTGCAGAAGGCATCGAAGCTGTTGCTGTTGGCGAGCGGGAAGACTTGGGTTTACGTTGAAGGGTGACTCAGGTATTGGGGTAGTCGTCGTAGCATCGTCAGAATCTGAAAAGGCAAACGCATCGCTGACGGCCAAGATTTCTTCGATCGTCGTGTCCCTCCTTAGGTGTCTGTATTCTTGGCTGAAGTTCGTTAGCATCGCGCTTCTTTTTCCTTCATGCAGCCGAGCAATGCCCCTTGCGACGCAAATGTCATGGTCTAGCAGCAAACGCTGATCGCACTCGATGACTCCTTCGATGTCTTCAGCTTTTTCGGTGCTGACGGGAATTATGACGCTGGAGCGAGGCGGGATGGTAACCAATAACGTCGAAGTCTGGGTCAGTTGGTACATGACGCTGAGGCAAAAACCAGTCAAAAAGACGCCGGACAAGGGGAAGAAGTGACACACACAAGGACTGGCCTTGTGTGTGTCACTTCTTCCCCTTGTCCGGCGTCTTTTTGACTGGTTTTTGCCTCAGCGGGATGGTAACCTTATCCTCGAGCACGTTTAGGGCATGTTGACATGGATTTGTATCCGGCGTGGTCGTTTTCTCCGATGATATGGTTATCGAATTCGTTCTTGAGTCGATGACGGCGCCGTGATGGTTTATGAAGTCCATGCCAAGTATGACGTCCCTGGAGCAGTGTTGCAAGATTACGAAACTCGCAGGATACGTGCGATTATTGATTGTGACTCTTGCTGTGCAGACTCCAGACGGCGTTATTAGATGGCCTCTAGCGGTACGGATTTCGGGGCCTTCCCAAGCAGTCTTAACTTTCTTACACTTCGTGGCGAAAGGCCCACTGATGACGCAATAGTCGGCTCCAGTATCGACGAGTGCGGTGACGTTGTGGCCGTCGATGAGAACGTCGAGGTCGCTAGTTCGTCGTCTTGAGTTGCGGTTGGGTCGCGGCGTCGGGTCACGGCTACGTCGGTTTGTTCCGCTGCTTCCATGTTGCGTCGTCGGGTCTTCTTGAGTCCGCGACAATTCGTCGTCAGCGGGCTGTCTGGTTCGCGTTGTGTTGTGAAGGTTTCATGGCGGCGTCGTCGTCGGCGGCGGAGGATCTTCGGTAGTTCGTTGTACAGCAACCGCACCTCCATCGGTTGCTGCCCTTAGTTTTCCGGATACGGGCTAGGCGACCGGCCCCGGTTTGGGCCAGTGTACTGCCGGCGGTACTGTGACATGTAGCGGCCGGGCGACGGCGAGCGGGATGGTCGTCGTTCTTGCCACTCTGTTCCGGTGAGGTAGACGTCGATGTCGCGAGGTCGTTCGCCTGCCTGCGGGCGTGGTGCGTTGATGGCGAATCCGCGTAGCCCCATCTGTCGGTACTGGCAGCAGCGGTACGTGTGGCCGGCCTCCCCGCAGTGGTAGCAGAGCAGGCGGTTGTCAGGGGCGCGCCAAACGTCGGTCTTCCTCGGCGTGTGTCGCTGGCCGGCTGGCGGGCGGTATGACGTCGGTGGTGGCGGCCGTGGTGCCTCGCGGCGGAAGTGCTGGTGCGGCGCGGCGTCTTGACGTGGTCGAAGAGGGGGGGGGGGGGCGTTGCGTCGGGCTGAAGCAGCATAGCTCATTGCTTGCAGCTGCGGCTGCGCTGACTCAGGGATGCCCAGCGACTGCTGGATTTCCTGTCGGACGATGTCTGCGATCGAGGCATCTTGAGCCTGGCATGACAGGAAAATTCGACGATGTTCCTCGCGCACTACGGCCCTTATGGTCTCCCGCAGATTGTCGGAGCCGATAGCTTGAACCGCTGCACTGTCTTGGATCAAGCGGCGGTTGTATTGCCGGGTGCACATTTCCAACGTGCTCTCGATTGTTGTGGCCTCGGAGACAAATTCCTGGACTGTCTTTGGTGGGTTCCGCATGAGCCCAGCGAAGAGCTCTTGCCTTACTCCTCGCATTAGGAAACGGACCTTCTTCTCCTCGGTCATGTTAGGGTCAGTGTGGCGGAAGAGCCTGGTCATTTCTTCCGCGAAGATTGTCACTTTTTCGTTCGGGAGCTGGACCCGTGTCTCCAGTAATGCGGCGGCCCTTTCTTTTCGCACGACGCTTGTGAACGCTGCGAGGAAGCTAGTCCGGAAGACGCCCACGTTGTCAGGATAGACTCCCTGTTCTCGAACCACGTCCTGGCGCTGTCTTCGAAAGCGAAGTATACATAGCGTAACTTGTCGCTGAAGTCCCAGTTGTTGAAGGCCGCAGTGCTCTCGTACTTAATGTAACTGCGCAAAAACGGACGGAAACACGAAGGGCGAGAAAAGGACGTACAAGCGCAGACTATCAACTGAAGTTTTATTGGAAGAACGAGGCAATATAAAGGGCAGGAAAAAGCGAGAGAGGGCAAAAAAAGGAGGAGACAAAAGGCACGAGGGACCAAATCAACAAAAACTTTGGCCACATCAGGCAAGGCACGCCCGTCATACAAAACCAAGATAACTGTTTATCACGTATGGCGACAGTGGGAACACTGACACAGGACTCAGAATTCTTTTGAATATGCGCAGCCTCAATTAGTTCTCGCGCTCTTTGGTTCTTATGCCGGAACAACACAGAGGTATCACCAAAGAGCGGAGTGCATCCGCATTTCTTACAGTGGTCTGCTAGATGAAGACCGGAGTGGCCTTTCAGAGAATTAAAATGTTCTCGAAGTCTAACATTAAGGCAGCGACCTGTTTGTCCCACGTAAACACGTTTGCAGTCTGCGCTTGTTTGTCCTTTTCTCGCCCTTCGTGTTTCCGTCCGTTTTTGCGCAGTTACATTAAGTGTGGATCATTACCAACTAGCCCAACTTACCACTCTTCTGTCCTCTCGTACGACTCGAGCCTCGTTCCTGGGCCCTCACATGATGATCCCCGAAAGATCGGCGGCTCCCTTGGCTGCTGCATCACGATCGCGGCCGGTGGCGCAGTGGTTGTCATGGTTGCCGCAGTCGTGGTCCTGGCCTTGGTCTTCCGAGTCTTGTCAGGTAGAGGCCCGTACTCCGGCGCTAGACCTTGTTGCCTACGGCTAGCTCGGTGGTCGTGGTTGGCGTCGATGTCTTCTCCGCGCTGTGGGCTGGGTTCACGGCTTGACGGGGGCGTCCGGAACATGAAGGAACGGCACCTCCACCAGATGTGACGTGGTCGTGACGTCGACGAAGGCAGCAGTCAGCACGTCAGAGATGAAACTCTTTATTTGGCCGAACTTGTGGCCGGGAAACTGAAAGTCAAACTACAGCACTACACTGATAGCGGCGAACAGAGCGTCGACCGTCGATCAACACACAAGCGGTGAAGCGCGTCGGCATTTGTGCATGTGCCGTAGAATATTACAGCGTTAGCGCTGGTTGTCGCGCAATCTCTAGAATAAGCTCGAGTGTTCGCGCCTTGCGCGCAATCTTAACGAAATGTTCTACAATAATCGCGAAGCTTCTCGAACAATGAGCTGCGCGTTGCTCAGCTGAGCGTTCTGACAGTCATTGTGGGCGAAAACCGAAGACAGCAAAAGTGACATTAAGAAACGCACGTGGCAATATATACCCCCCCACCCCCACACGCACACAGCACAGTTACATCACTCCCTAATAAGAAACGTTTATAACTTTCAAAATACTTAACCGATTTTAATAAAACGAAAAGCATGTTGCTCACAACAATAAGACAATTTATTAACTACCTCATTTATGTCATTGGAGGTATCAAAGACATGGCCTCAACAAAAGTCGTTATAATAATAATTGTTAGGGTTTAACGTCCGAAAACCACGATATGATTATGAGGGACGCTGTAGTGGAGGGCTTCGAAAAATATCGACCACCCGGGCTAAATCTAGGTACACCGGCCTCAAGCATTTTCGCCTCCATGGAAAATGCGGCAGGGATTTCGTCCCGCGACCTGCGGGTAAGCAGTCGAGCACCATAGCCACTAGACCACCGAGGCGGGTAAACAAAAGTCGTTGGTTCATTCGTCGGTCGGGACCCAATTTGCAGGAAGCTGGTTGGGGCGGCGTGGCTCCCTAAAATGACCTGCAAAGAGTCCCTATGCCCACCGACTTGATCCTCTTGGGGTGCGCTAGAGAGGAATTTTATCGCACATGACGAAAAGCCTAGTGATGAATTCAGTCAGAGAATTCGAGAAGTTTTTGCAAGTGCACTACATGAATACCTGAAGCAGTGTGTCAAAAGCACCTCCAATCATTTACGAAAAAAATTGGTGAATAATGGTGGTGCTTTCAGGGAATTTTAGCAGTGCATAACGATTCTCAGATTGCAAAAATGAAAGGATTTTGTTTAATTAAGGTTAATGAATTGTTTCTAAAGTTTATATATATTGTAATGAACGAGACACAGAGACAGCACCCGTTCCTGGGCCGGCTGTTCTATCTTCTAAACTTCTTCCTCTTTTTCCTTGGTGCTTTCCCCGCTCCTCGCGCCAGCAGCCGAGCCGCATTGCCGTTCTTGCCTTTCACACTCGGCCACGCTGCGGACCTGGCAAACAAAAAGAAACAACAGTTCAGTCCGAGGGACGCACTCGTTTCTTGAAGCGTGACACATGCACTGCGAAGTTGTTCTTTTTCCGCCGATCGAGTGCAAAGCTTGGATTTGAGGTGGTAACGCGCCAGGTATTTTGTCCTAACCGTTCGGTGATCGTGAAGGGCCCCTCGAACTTCGGTAGTAACTTCTTGCCCGGGCAGCTGCCGCCCCTTTGTACCCACACTTCGTCTCCAATTTTATATTCCGGTGCAGGGCGCCGGCGGCGGTCGTAATAGCGCTTTTGTTTTTCTTGTGCTCGTGCGGCTCTTTTCCTGGCCGCAGCTCTGATCTTCTGACAGGCGTCTGTACGGCTGTCATAGCGTGTGACGCTAACAGGAGCATCTAGGCTGAGGACCGCTTTCAGCTGGGGCAGCTTTCCGTATACGATTTCGTACGGTGTCGCACCGGTAGACGTCTGCAGCGCCGTGTTAACTGCATAGCCAGCAGCCCGAAGGTGTACGTCCCAATCGGCCTCTCCTTTCTTGTCGACTTTGGTGTACGGAGCGAGTCTTGCCTGAATACTTTGATTAGTACGCTCAGTAAGGCCGTTTGTCTGCGGATGGAACGCTGATGCGTAATGGTGCTGTACACCCGCCTTGGAAAGATACGTTCGCAGTTCCCGGCTACGAAATGTTGTTGCACGGTCAGATATAAGTTTTTTTGGCAAGCCATGCCTCCATTCAAATCTGCGCTGCAAGAAATTGACTAAATGAACGGAGGCAAGAGATGGTACGGCTGCCACTTCTACGTATTTGGACAGATAGTCCACAGCTGCAATGATGTAGCGGTTTTGCAGCAGTGGTGGTGGGTAGCGGCCCTATGTAATCGATGCCCACCGTATGAAATATCTGATCGGGTATCTGCACTGGTGTTAACAGTCCAGGCTGACACCCCGGCAGTCGTTTAAACCGTTGACACTCTTCGCAACAGGCTACGTAAGAGCGCACATTACTCTGCATTTTCGGCCACCAGAAGCGTTCTTGCAGCTTGCGAAGCGTGGCTCGTTGTCCAATGTGCCCTCCTTCGGGATCATCATGAATGGCCCGTAGTATTTCGGTACGCAGACATTTCGGAACAGCCAAGAGGTAGCGTTCTTCCGAGAGGTCGTGGTGCCACTGACGACGGCACAGTACATCATTGCGTATTGCAAACAACGGATTTGTTTCCGTGCCCGTTACAGATGCAATGATTGGCGCCAACTCCTCGTCCTCTTCTTGGGTTTTGCGCACGTTTACTTGGGCAAAATAGATGTGATTTTGCTTGCTTCCTTCAACGCGCATGAGTGGGTTGCGTGACAAGGCATCGGCGATGTTGTTCAAGACCCCAGCGCGATGACGCACGTCAAAGTCATACTCTTGGAGCGTGATAATCCACCGAGCAAACTTATGCTTGAGCTGTTGCTTGGAAAACATCCAAGTCAACGCGGCATTATCGGTTACCACGGTGAACCTGCGTCCGAACAGATAATGGCGGAATTTATCGTCCACGCTCCACACCACTGCCAGACATTCCAGCTCATTGGAGTGATAGTGGCGCTCGGTCTCGGAGAGTTTCCGGCTGGCATAAGCGACGATGTGCTCGACGCCTTCTGGATCACGCTGGACTAGCACTGCCCCTAGACCGACTTGGCTAGCGTCGGTGTGCACTTCAGTGGCCCAGTCATCATTGAAGTGACTCAATACAGGACAGGCAGTGAGCTTTCGCTTTATCGTCCGAAAAGCAGTTTCTTGCGCGGCGCCCCATTCAAACTGGACGTCCTTTTTGAGGAGATCGCTCAGGGGAGCCGCACTCGAAGCGAAGTGGGGAATAAACCTCCGCAGGTAAGATGCCATGCCCATAAACGACTGCACTTGCTTCAAGCTGGCTGGTGTGGGAAATTCCGACACTGCTGCGATGCGCTCCGGGAGTGGCTGTATACCGTCGGGAGAAATCTGATGTCCAAGGTACGCTATCTTAGACAGACCGAACTGGCACTTCTCTCGGTTTAAGCGGAACCCCGCCTCGTAGAGCTTGTGTAGCACTTCGTTTAAATTGCGAAGGTGTTCATCCTCTGTGGTGCCGACGACGAGGATGTCATCTAAATAGACCACGCAGGCTCGGTTCTTCAGTGAGCCTAGTACGGAATTCATCGCGCGCTGAAATGTGCTAGGGGCCGTTCTGAGCCCAAACGGCATGCGATTGAATTCATATAGGCCTGACGGAGTGCGAAAGGCGGTCTTGCACTTATCCTCTTCTGCGACGCTAATCTGCCAGTAGCCTGCGCGTAAGTCGAGTGAGGAGAAGAATCTGCAGTGGCGAACTGTATCGATGGCGTCGTCGATGCGAGGCAATGGGTACGAGTCGGGCGTCGTACACTTGTTGAGCTGCCTGTAGTCTACGCAGAACCGCATGGACCCATTTTTCTTTCGCACGAGCACGACAGGTGCTGCCCACGGACTTGATGAAGGCCTGATTATGCCTGCGGAGAGCATTTCGCGTACTTGATCTGCGATAACGGCGCGCTCCTTCTCAGCGTATCTTCTCAACGGCACGCATATCGGAGAGTGGTCCCCCGTTGGTATTCGATGCAAAAGCATCTTAGTACCCGGGAGATCTGCCGTAGTGTCGGCGAATATTGCGTTATGCCGAGTCAGTATAGACCTTAAGGTAAGCGGACTCGGCGGCTCACCTCTCGGCGTTGGCAGGGGCGTCGCCGCAGCCTCGGTTGACGAAGGCCGGAGCTCTACATGGCCGCGATCGATGGTGATCTGGATGTCGTCCGACAGCAGGAAGTCTGTGCCCAGAATCATGTCGGCAGGTAGATCCTCGAAGACAGGAATGGCTGGCAGAAACTTTGTCCCCGCTGTCGTCCGGACGTAAACGTCGAGCATGCCCACTGGCATCACGCCGCCTCCCAGTCCGCGGAGTGGAGGCTGCGTCCATGGGGAAATGGCGTCGGGAGCGTGACGTCGGTGCAGTGCCGTTCGTTCAGCGCCGGTATCAACAAGCGCTGACAAGTCGCCGATCCCTTCAACATGCACTGGTAACACTGGGGTTTGAAATGCTTGGTACTGAATCCGGGGTTGGGACGATTGGCGGCACTCCTTGGCGTTGTGCCCAATACGTCCGCACAAAAAGCAACCCCGTCGCGCGGAGGTGGGTGGGGACTGTCCGGCCTGCTGTGTCTTGCCGAACGTAAGACGGCGTCGGGTACTCTGCTGCACTTCCGCGGCCTTGTGAGCGAAGACGGTGGGTGAGATCTCAGGCAACTGAGAGGACAGGATGGCCGCATGAGTGGCGTCCCACATTCCGTCGACCGCGTACTGGCGCGCAGCTGGAGACTGCCACGTGATTCCACAGTCGTTGAGGAGCTGAAGCTTATCATAAATGTAAGTCATGACATCTTCAGTGGGACCTTGCCGGCGCGATCGCATTCGCATGAACTGCTCGTCATACGTGGACGAAAGCGGGCGGAAGGCACTCACTAGGGCTGCACTCCATGAGGTCCAAGTGGTGTGGTTATGTCCGTCGTAACGATGCCAAGCTTTGGCCGAGTCGCGTAGTCGGTTCTCGGCGAAATACATTTTGACGTCGTCAGGCCAAGAATGTTTGCGGGCCAAGGCATCGATGGTCTGCAGCCAGATCGTTGGGTTGTCTTGAAATCCTCGAAATTCGGGAAGTTCGGTCAGAGATGGCGGAGGCAGTGTTGTACGTGCCAAGGCTCTTGCAATGCATGCGTTGGTGTCTGCCACGGACTTCATGATGGTAGAGACTGCCTGCGTGAGCACGGTGAAGTTGCTGCAGACCGCATTTGAAGTAGGAGTGTTGACCTCTGGCGTCGATGCGGAGGTCGCTTGGGCGGCGGTGTGCGAAATAAAGTCCGAGGGAGCATGGACAGCGTCCCTTGAGACTGAGGTAGCGTCCACCTGCAAGGCAGTGATGTCGAAGACCGGAGCTGGGATGACGCCTGTAGACGAGTCAGTTGGTCCTGGGGCGGGGTTGGGCTCGGAGCCCGAAGCCGCTGTAGCGGAAGCCGCTGAACGCGAAACTGTGCGTCCGCTCCGGAGCACTGTGTGCGACTGCAGGTCGTCAAGCAGAGGTCCGTCGGACGGCTGCGCCATTGTAATGAACGAGACACGGAGACAGCACCCGTTCCTGGGCCGGCTGTTCTATCTTCTAAACTTCTTCCTCTTTTTCTTTGGTGCTTTCCCCGCTCCTCGCGCCAGCAGCCGAGCCGCATTGCCGTTCTTGCCTTTCACAATATATATATATATATATATATATATATATATATATATATATATATATATATATATTGCCACTAGGTCATGAACTGCAGCAAGCGTGAGCCGATATTCAGCAAAGACAAATGAGGAAGCGTTTTGGGACGGGTATTGATTTATTTTATTATTTGTTACTAATACAGAAAAAGCTTTCGTTTTTATACATTTGATTGAGCACCAAAATTCCCTGTACGATACTGTAACGTTGCGATTTTATAAACTGCCTTATTGTAAAGTTTTATAACATTTTATAAAACCACTGAATTCTCGGCCATTCCCCCACAATGGGTGTGGGCCACGTTAATAAGCAAAGAACGGCAATAGCGCTGTCTCTCGCTCGGATGCTTTTTTTGTTTTTTTTTGTTTTAGCCCCGCCATTATATTCTTGTGTCACTCTGCGGGCGTGGTATTTCTTGTCCGAAGACCTTCTTTCACATGTGACAACTTGTGGAAGTGCTCCCAGCCAATGGTCCTCCTGGAGGCTGGTAGCACTGTCCACCGAGCCTGTCACCGAGCGCGAACCTCTTCCCAATATGACGTCAGCGGCGCCACAAAACGGTAAGGAATGCATTACGACTGCGAATCGCACACTGCCGAAGCCACGAATGCCGAAGCTGTTAAATGGTTTCGCCTCAGAGGACATCGAGAACTAGGTGGCCCACTTTGAGCACGTCGCTGATTTCACCGACGCCAACAAGCCGAGGAATGTGCAGCTCAGCCGGGACGATGGCGCGCCTACCTGATACGCACCCTCCCCGACGTGGAGCGTGTTTTGCCGTTAGCCGCTGGAAAGTTACGCCAATTCCGATCGCCGTAAACAAGACAAGCGGGCCATTCAATCGCGCATCCAAATGACGAACGAAAGCATAATGATGTACCTTGAGGGTATGACGCACTCTTCCGTCGCGCTGACCCGTACATGGCAGAAGATACGAAACTGCGGCAATTAATGCGAGGAGTTAAGGAGCAGTTTTTTCGTTGGCTTCGTTCGAGGTCCCCGAAGACTGTGGCTCAGTTTTTAACCGAAGCCTCGACGACGGAAAAAGTGCTACAGCAGCGGTCGGCTGTGTATGA
This sequence comes from Rhipicephalus sanguineus, assembly GCF_013339695.2. Taxonomy (NCBI): domain Eukaryota; kingdom Metazoa; phylum Arthropoda; class Arachnida; order Ixodida; family Ixodidae; genus Rhipicephalus; species Rhipicephalus sanguineus. The sequence goes on along the minus strand of NC_051176.1, from coordinate 306,891,906 downwards.
CCGGCAGGTCAATGTCTCTTCACCGATGGGCCATATCGGAGCTGCCGGAGGTAACATAAACATCGAATCGCTCTGCGACCTTATTCGATCAGTGCTACGCGACGAGCTGTAAAGCATTCACTGCCCCCCCCTCAACCTACTGGGGGGTCCATCCTCAGTCTCATGAGGAACGAGGTACACCAGGCCCTGCAAGTCCCGCTTTCCAGCCAAATTACCCCGCCTGTGCCGATGGAGCTTCGGCGTGCATCAACCGAAGAAGCGGCGAGTCGTGTGAGTCATCTTTGCCAAGTCATCATATGCCGAAGCTGTGAGTCAGCTTTTGACACTCGCGTTCTGCCGCGCGCGTTTTCCCTGAGTGGGAGTGCTAGGGGAAGGACGTGTTTTTCGGGAGCTCCGGAACGACAGCGGCAGATAAGTGCCTGCTTTGAGCTTGCGTTTATCAGTAGTTTTATCAGTCCATAAGCCACTAGAGTAAAGCTTAATTGGGCTTATTACTTTCTATTGTTTTTTAGGGGTCGGTCGCTTAGTTTTGTTTCTTTTGTCCTGCCACCATGTGGCTGAGGTGCGCACGTACACTACCCACGTGTGTGCACACGTGTTTGGAAGTGTAGCGTATTCATTGAGCTTTGTGGTATCTTTTGGCTTAGGGCAGTGTATGTAGTACGTCGTGTCTTGTGTTTATCTGGTGGGACAATTTCCTAACTCGTGGACACCGTTGAACTGGTTTAGCTATAGTAAAGAAGACAGTAAATTGTTTAGGGTGCGGGGTGGGTTTAAAAATACGGGTTTGGGCGGATGAGGAAGCAGAACAAGCCGCGCAAAGTGTAGGCAATAGAGAGTTTTAGCAAGCTACGGAAATACGGTACGCAAATACGGTAAGGTAGTACGGTAGCGTTCCTCCTTTCCCGCTGGTTGTGCTCTTGCCGCTCGCCATTCCAGTGACAATGCCTACCTCAAACGACAGGTGTCTCGTTAACAATTCGTAGGCTGACGGGCAACAGTGAGGCGTGACAGCCCCCACAGTAATTTTTGAAAAAGCTTTTGTGGTGTTCGGGTGCCTTCACCGGCAAAAGGGCAAAAGGTCGACGACCTGGAAAGGAGGAGTGGTACCGTCATACGGTAGCGTATTTGCGTACCGTATTTCCGTATCTAGCTAAAACTCTCTAATGTGAGAACGGAAGAAGTGATGGCTGCCCAGAGTATAGGTTCATGGTGAGAATTGCAGAGCGGGAGAATGCGTTGGCGACAGCGCGAGAAAAAACGATGTCTATGAGAGAAAGGCTTAGATCAGCCAAGGAGGGGCTATCGAAGGTCGTCAAGGTGAACTAAGAAGAAGCAGGCGACGGCGGAAGCATTAGGACGTCGACACCCAGCGCGGCAGAAGCGAAAGGGGAATCGGGCGTGACAAACGCAGGTACAATGGTCACAGGGCCCAGCCTCCTGAAAGTAGTTTTTGGGAGGGAGCAGACAAAGCAGCAGCCGTGACTCACGCTAGTCACCAAGTCAGTAGTCAGGTGTAGGTGACTTCAGCAGGAAAGTGTGAGCTCGTTACTATTGCAGGCTGACTCGACTTTAGTTCGATGCGCAGAGGCAATCAAGACGAGGGTGAAAGGCGATAAAAGAGTATCGATAGGGCGTTCCCAGGACATACGCTGAGTTCAGTCATGAGGCAAGCGAGAGAAAAACTCACAGCTAAAGCTCACGCGCGTAACCTCCTGGTAAATGCGGGAGGACTAAATGACGTCTTGCACAAAGAATCGTCAGAACTAGCCACAACATGGCCAAAGGGGTCGATGACATGCGCGCCGTGTCCCCCCAGGTGCAGATGGTAGTAGGCACGGTACCAGAGGTACCAGTGAGCGAAGGCAACCTCCAAAGAGCGGTTGTCAACACAAAGAGATATGACGAATGAGTCGAGCAAAAGGTTTCGAGCTAGTGGAAATAAACAGGGCGGTACACAGGTGGGGTGGTTTCCAAAGAGACAGAATTCACTTCGATAACAGGCTTGGTCATGAGGGGGGCTGGCGACTGGCAGGACTCGCAGTAGCTTTTTTGGGGGGGCACGCGGGCCCTTTGGAGTTCGGGTAGCTAATATCAAAGAAAAGAACCAGGGGGACTTCAACGGATTGGGAGAAACCGGAAAAAAGGTAGAAGAAGAATTACAGCATATCCACGGGTGAATGATGAAGAGCTTGGGCGAAGCTCCTGAAGCAATCATGGTTACACCGTGAAATGTTCAGTGGTTTCGCCCAGCAGTAATCAAAGCGATATGCCGCTTTGATTATTTTTCCTTTTTTCTTGAATTATTTATTTTTATTTTGTATAGTTTTTTCTGTTTTTGTTTGTTATTTTATTTTTTATTTTTTGTTTTTTATTATCTTTAGTTTTTATTTTATTTTATTTTTTTCTATCTCTATGGAACAGCGCCATATAATATATCGTCACCCAACTGCAGTTTGCATGCTTCTCTATGGGACAGCGCCATCTAATGAATGATACGGGAGACGCGACGGCGGGGACACGCCGCATGGAGCGATGACCGACCAGGTGATGCTGTAAGGAGCTTCGCCCCTAAAAGGAAGAAGGCGCGTGTTGCAATAAGTTATATAAAAAACATGCAGGGTGGCAGAACAAAGGCAAAATGTTACAGATTAAGGAGCAGTTAAACATAGAACAGATAGGAGGTTATGTGGTTACAGAAACACACCTTAGAGATTTGGAAGAGCCACCACATATTGACCATTATGTTTCGGAAGGGTGCAAGACGATCATGTCAGAAAGGAAAGGTGGATTGTTGGAATGCTAATTCATCGCGGAGCCAAATGGGATAGAGTGAAACACACGTGTACAGAGCACCTCTGGGTTTTGAGCACAGTAGGTGGAAAGGAAACGGGGCTAGGGGTAGCTGACTTATGGACGGGGAATAACTGCAGAGAAAAGAATCAGGAGATACAGAAATAAGGAATTAGGTAATTAAGGAATTTGGTAATGGGGCCGAAACCATCCTGTTAGGCGAAATAATGCCCACATACATGACCTTGACACCAATGGGAAGTTATTGCTAGATCTCTGCGAGGAACATAGTTTTGAGGTAGTTAACACGGGGCCTAAGTGTGATGGGCAGATCACGTGGGAACTCGGAAACAAGCAATAAAATATCGGTTATTGTCTCATGATTGAAGCAATTTATGACCTACTGAGAGAAGTGAGAATGGACAAGGAAGGGAATAGCAGCTTGGGTAGTGATCATAAACGCATAAGATTACGAATGGGATATAAAACTGGTAATGAGAGCATAGAGTCAAAGTTTTGCAGCTCGTATTTAAAAAACAAACAAATAGGCAATGCAGCCGCAAGAGTCGAGGAAGAAGTAGGCAGAATACCAGGCAAGGACTGGGGGTATAATGAGCCGTTACGTGTAATTATGAAAGAAATAAGGAAAGAGAAGAAAAATATTTGCTGGAAAGGAAAGCGAAAGCCAAAAAGTTGGTGTAACAAGGAAATTCGAGAAGCGATGTGAAGCATCACGTCGCTTCTCGGAAAGAGGAATGCCGCAATAATGAAACACAGAGCGTTATGGGGATACAATAGGTACGAGGTGCTTGAAGGTCTGCGGAAAGGTGTAATAATTCCGTTGCTTATATTTGGGAATTCACTGGTATATGAAGCCAGAGGTAGAATCAGGACTATGTAAATCAAAGGACTGTGGGACGCCTCGCGTTGGGCGCTCACGGGAAGACGACAAACGAGGGTATAAAAGGCGATATCGGATGGACAAGTTTTGAGGCGAGGGAAACTCAGAGCAAAATAAGGTTCGAAGAGAGGCTAAGGAATATGAAAGAGAGTAGATGAGCAGAGAAGGTGTTCCGGTATTGGTATAGAAAGAGCGTTGACTCAGAGTGGAGAAAGAGAATTAGGAGACTCACCAGCAAGCATACGGCTGGCAGTGTAGGGGATATAGCAATAAAGAACGTTAAGCGAAAAGTCGGAGAGGCGGGGGTGATTTATTGGATAGCAGTGATGGAAAATAATATGGTTGATCTTTCCGTCATAGTCATAGGAATCGGTATAACATGAAAGTGAAACGTGTCCTTGCAGAAGTAGTTGAATGTTTAATATACATGATATACGAGCGTTTGCACAATGTCTGTTGGTTTTTGGCAGTGATAGCACCGCTTGATATGGACGCACTCACGTTGACGCCTGGTGGCATATCTCCATCTCGACGGCTAATGTCCATGAACATGATTAAACCTTTGTGGTGCTGTAGTAGTTAACCTACACCTGGGCACAGCACATGGTGAATCTCGCTCCAAGGGGGCTTCAACATGCAAATAATAAACTCTAAGTCGACAATCGACATGCACTCTTCTCAAGCGTCGTCATTTGAGGAGAGCCCCGCAGGGGCGTCTGCGCAAGCAGGCGTTTGGTGTGTAGCGACAATACGGACCCAAGTTAACGGGGGAGTTTCGACCCCCTCCCACGCCTAGCCGTGCGTGGCTTAGCCGTGTCCGGGGAAAAGGGGATCCTGGGGTTGAGCCAATGCCGGGTGATTGGACCTTTAAGAACCCCCGGCAGAGGCAACACACCCCTTTGGCCCCGGCTTCACGGAGACGGCACCCCTGGGCTGACCCACTCAGGGGAAATCGGCAGTCGCCTTTTCCTATCTCTCTCCCTCATCTTCGTCTTTCTCTCTCACTGTTCACCTTTCCTGTCCTCTCCTCTCTTCAACTTACTTCCTTTTTCATGGCGGCAAGGGTTAACCTTGTGTGGGCAGCCAGCCTTGGATACGCCATGTTTGGTTATAGCGGTAACATAGAGCTGGCGCTTGCAGGATGTGCTTTTCACACTTCCTGCAGCGTCCCCTAGTTGGGCTCCATGGTGGGTGGTTGGCGTTACTGCCGAAAAATACGACATCCATGGATAGCTCTTTCCCGAAACTTCCCGATCGTCCCCATAAGAGGGGGCGCACCGAAGATGTATTTCTCTTTGTTGGACACTAGAAAGAAACCTTTCCACGTTATCATGTCGTACATTCCGAAAAAGCAGGAACGAGTGAGAATGATCTCACCTTTCCTGGTCTCGAAAACTCTGTCAGATACAATTGGAGCAGGCTACAAAGCATCGAGAATGGCAAATGGAGATCTTCTCTTAGAACTTCGCGACCAAATACAGCATCAGAAACTGTCGAATCTAACATCATTTGGGGACGTCCCAGTGACAGTCACCCCCCACCGCACGATGAACACATCCCGTGGTGTTGTCTCAGATGATGACCTCATGGGACTAACTGAGGCTGAACTTGTTGAGGGCTGGAGTGACCAGAATGTTTTGAGTGTGAAGAGAATTAGCATGAGGCGCGATGGAAAGGAAATACAGACCAAGCATCTCCTTACTTTTGGCTCCAGTATCCTGCCCGAAACGATCGAGGCAGGGTACATCAAACTCAAAGTCAGACCCTACATTCCAAATCCTCTCCGATGCTTCAAGTGCCAGCGATTCGGCCACAGTTCACAAAACTGTCGAGGCCGCTCTACCTGTGCAAAATGTAGTGCAACTGAACATCCGTCCGAGTCCTGCGAAAATGCTGCACACTGTGTGAACTGTGATGGGGACCACGCCGCGTACTCGCGATCGTGCCCATCATGGAAGAGAGAGAAGGAAATAGTTGTAATTAAGGTCAAAGAAAACATCTGCTTCAAGGAGGCACGCAGGCGTATTTCCTACCTACCGAATGGTAGCTTTGCCGATGTGGCGCGACAGGGGGCAGCGTCACAACGGCTTCCGGCGGCTGTCCAGCGCACACGTAGTGAGCTGGCAGTGACGCCAACTTCCCCCTCGGCGGCTGCAGCCAGTGCTGCATCGCCAGCTCTAAAAAAGGACCCACCAGCCTCTGAGCAGGTGGGCCCAAAGGCTCTGCCTCCTGAGGCGAAGCCTCTTCGGCGTACATCCAACGCCTCGCAAGAGGTGATGGACACTAGTTCGAGTGAGGCGGCGCGGAACACGCCAAAGGAGCGGCGCGACTCTGTCGACCGCTCTAAGGAAAAATTCCTATTACGGGGCTTAGAAAGAGCTCCATAACTTGAGGTTTCTCTAAACACACAGCACTAACCTTTCATTCAAGATGGATACGCAGGTATTGCAATGGAACGTCAGAGGTCTTCTGCATAATCTAGACGACGTTAATGAGCTCCTGCGTAAATTCAGTCCAAAAGTGCTGTGTGTTCAAGAAACACATCTTAAACCGATACACACAAAGTTCCTCAGACAATATGCCATATTCCGCAGGGACCGTGACGACGCAGTCACTTCGTTCGGTGGTGTGGCGATCATGGTTGATAGTAGCGTTAGCTGCAGGCAACTCCATCTGAGAACACATCTAGAAGCAGTCGCTATTCAAGCGGTGCTTTTTAACAAGCTAATCACTGTCATCTCATCCCAGGCAGCACACAACGTCGGGCCGATATTGGTTTTACGGCGGCTGTGCACGGCCCCACCTCGGGCCAGCGTCGCCAGCCTGGCGCCGATATCGGCGGAGCCGTTGACTTTCGCCGGCAAAATAGGGCCGATGTCGCCGCCTTTCAGCCGATGTTAGGCTTTCACCGGCGACATTGGGCCGAGTTTTCCGGCGTTCTGCCGTCTTTCCGCCGATATCGGCTTAGCCGATTTCTTTCACCGGCACCATTGGGCCGAGTTTGCCGGCGTTTTGCTGTTCGTCCGCCGACATCGGCCGAGCCGATGGTTTTCACCGGCAACATCGGGCCGAGCATGCCGTCATTCTGCCGTGCTTCAGCTGACATCGGCGGAGCCGATGGCTTATCGACAACGTTGGAACTTTCTTGTCTCCCTTCAGACAGTTATACGTGCCCTGTTGAGAACGTCCTGCTGCGTCGCGGCGCTCCAAAAGTCCTCGTCACCGACAGAGGTACGGCTTTTACGGCAGAGCTAACGCAAACCATCTTGAAATAGAGCCACACAAGTCCCCGACGGACATCACCCGTAGGCGAATGGCCTCACCGAGCGGCTAAATGAAACCCTCGCCGACATGCTGGCAATGTACTGTACGTCGACCACATGACATGGGACGCCTGATATCTTCCGCACATAACCTGAAGTTAAAAAGGCAGTGTAAGAAACGGCGCACATATCACGCCGTTCAAGTAGTTCACGGAGGCCCCTCAACGACGCTGGACGCCGTGTTGCCGGCCGTCAGTGACGAGAATAACCTCGACGTTGCGCTCTACCTTCAGCCCGCCGAAGAAGCCCGGCAGCTCGCCCGCCTATGATACAATCGTAATGCAATAGAGCATTAGGCGCTTGAATATTTGTAGCTTAAGCTGCAGAATGCCGCTACATGAATTGCTGTACCAGCACAAATAACAAAGTTCAAATATTGTGCCGTGCTAATGCCGCACGTACGAGTCGGGGCGCGAAGTATCGCCGACTGAATAGCTTGCATTCTCTTATTAGTTTCTGCTATGACAATGACTAACAACTATCACTAGCACAGTCACTTTTCTACCAAAAAAGGTGGTCTTTAGAAGAATAACTGACTCAAATTAGATGGCCACTTCGTTGACCAGCTGTTCAACGCTATCAAAAAATGTTGAAACGTTATAACACATACCATTAACTTCATGGGCCAAATTCGAAGTACTTTTGTTTTGTAAATGTGTTTGCCACTGGTCGGCCGACTTGACTAATGTATCCAGCATCAAAATTCACCCAAACATTACCGCACGAATGCTTTTAGCGGAAGAAGTTTTATGTGAATACTAATTCTCTGCATAAATCGAGCCTGTCATCATATTTATAGCGCTATATCCTTTCAGCCGCTGAATGTGTGGCGCGAGCGCTCATATACTACACGGACAGTTTCCGATCTCTGTGTTTACACATATTTATTCACGCGCGTGTTTGGGTCAAGCGTAACAAGCGCATTTGCTTCAGTGATGTCACATAATTTTACTTTAAGAAAATAGTAAAAAGCTCAGCAAGGCGTGTTGCTGAGCTAGTTGGTTCATTGCTTGAGAAAAATAGGTATGGTGCAAAAAAGACCGGACGAACTGAAGGCACGTTTTGTCGTTTGAATGTTTCCAAATCAACTAGCCCGCTGACCAACTTTAACGAACTGACAAACACGTGTTTGCCACGCGTTTGTCAGTTCGTATTTGCACTTCGTTGCCGTCCATTTTGTGACATACATATCTTTTTCAAGTAAAAATCTCGCTCAACGATTGCTTCCCACGTGCTTTCAGAAACAGTCGCATAAAATTATTATTGTGGCACGTGAAATACGATGAAAAATGCGGCTCCAACGTGGTGTACGCAAAGTTTTCATGTAGCGACATGTGGCAACAAGTGATGCATTGAAAATTCGACGAACGCCTTTCTCAAACGGCATGCCCATAGACATGCTGGGGGGATCGCACACCATTGTGGTAGGCTGAGCCGTGCTTTCGAGAAGGGAGAATTCAATTTTTTTTTCGTCTTCTTCAACCTCTAACCCCCCCCCCCCTCCCTCCCTTCCCCTCGTTCAGCGTCATTGTCCGCGAAACTCGCTTGACCAGGCAGGGTTAGGCAGGGTAGGGTGGCCTAAAGTCCCTAGATTTTTCCTTCTGACTTAAGTAGCGACAACTGCCTCCTTTCCCGGCCCTCTCTCACGCGCAGCTGGCGTGCGACGCCATTTTCTTCCTAACTTGGAAGATTTACAAAGCCATGCGCGTCTAAGTACATTAGCCACGCATCTTTCAGCGGACAATATGCTAACGCGACGTGCCTTTCTCCTCCCAATGAAAACCCCTGTCATTAGTGAATGGGGGATCGTGTTTCACCTGGTGCTGGAAAAGCGTTAGGAAGAACATGGCTACCGAAAACGACCGTTAGCCAATGAGATTCGTCGACGGCGCTTCAATGGTTGTCGGTACTTAAGGAAGAACAGGGAAAAATCTAGGGACTTTAGGGTGGCCGTCCCGACGGAGGGACAATCGTAGCTGCGGGAACAGGTTAATTTCACTCCGACCAGCAGAATTCTTCAAGAAGTGCGGTGTGTGGACATGTGTGGTGGAAAGTCAAAATCGTGCGCGAGACGGATACGCGGCAGGATTCCGGCATTGTTTTCGGCAGAGATCACCGCAGCGAGAAACCAGTGGCCCCCTGCTTTCATGTTGAACTCGCTCACCATATATAAGGCCACGTGTTCACTACTGTTACGTGTCATCAGATTTTTGTTCTCTTCTTATCGCGTATTTTCTATTGACCATCGTGTTTTGTGTATTCTGATATGGTGCGCTTGCATTGTTTATTCGCTCGTGTTTGTAGCGATCCAACGGGCACACGTGAGTGGTTTTTATGCACGATTCCTTTCTGTTAAAATCTTACCTTTAGATTAGGAATGCGTGCGTGTCTATCTTGTTTAGATGTGGAGTTCATGGGATCTTGTGGTACCGCTCGCAATGTTTTTCGCGTCGCGTGCAGCAGTTTATCCATCTTTTTGGCCCTTAAGTTATCACTGAAAAATTGCAATTTCCGCTTATAGGATAACGCTAATTTAATTGCCAGTCATGTGTTGCGAATGCCTACCGTTCCTTGGTGAATTTAATAAAGGTCGGGGGGGGGGGGGGCTTGCTCCTCTACGCCTAATTAGCTCACGCGTTGCACAATCTTCTAGTCTAGTTGCCACTCTTAATCTCGCTTTTCCGGCAAGCCGCCTAACATTATCTTTCTTTTCTTCGGGTCCGTCTTTAATCCCACTTTGATGCTGCTTTCGTTTACATCTCCAGAATTTTTTTCGTGATTCGGCACCGTCGTTACTGAAAAGCGCGATATCGTCCGCAAAACGCAAGTAGCTAAGATATTCTTCGTTAATCCTTATTCCTATTTTTGCGTGTTCTAGTTCTTTCAATATTTATAGTGAATGTACCGCGCATAACGTTGATGAGATCGTAACTCTTCGCATAGGCGTGCGCACAGTGGGGCAGGGGGGCGGCCGGCCCCCGTAGTCACCTAAGAAGAGGTGGGCGCAAGGTCTGCCAAACACATTGACTTAATAGGGAGGGGGGCGCCGCGATTAACCTTCGCCCCCCCCCCCCCCCCTCTGAAGGGGAACCCTGCTCACGCCTATGATTTTGCGCCTGACCCCATTCTCGATTAGGATTGTCCTGCTTTTTTTCAGGAACACGGTGGCTGTGGGGTTGTTTTAGATGTTGGCTACGGTATCCATAAATGTTTAGACATTCCTCTATGGCATAATTATTCCGGAACTGCTGGCGTGTGCTCATACCTGTGAATAAATTTGTGTTTATCACCTTGCAAATGTGTTGCTCCTTAATTTCTCAGACGCATGCGTAGTTGGTGCAGCAGGCATTTCATCAATTTAGTTGTGTTAGAGACAATATTGACTTTCGTTCTCGGCCTTGCACGGTTCGAAAGAATTGTGGGTCTTAATCGCACACTAAGGCATCAGTAGAGCAGTCGTTCTAATTAGGCAGCATTTTTCGAATATGGCACCAATGGTAGTCGATGAATGCCGTTGGGCCGCGAATAGTCTATTTTAGCGCTGCTGATTTACAGTACAGTAACCACAGTAATACCGAGCTGCCGTGGTCGGCACGCAGCCATTTTACTTTATAACACGTGTATCAGCCTGCCTGATCAAGTTACTTTACGCATCGAGCAACTACCGCCGGTGTCCCCATATAAACTAGGTGCAGACCACGACGGTACAGTACTACCGTACTTAACGCATGGTAAGCCACCACTGCTAAAACATAATAACGGGTGTAAACGGTCACGCCGGCGGCTACCCGACGTCGGCGGGGCCGACACCACGCCAGCATCGGCTAGCATACAGAGGCCCAATGACGGCTTGCCATCATCGGCTGAATAACGGCAGGCCCGTCTCGGACCGACGCTGGCTAGCCCACGACGGCCCGACGGCGGCTAGCCAACGTCGGGCCGATGCGGGTGAAAGTAGCGCGAGCGTGATTTGCCGACGTGGGGCCAATATTGCTGCCGTCATTTGCCGACGTTGGGCCAAGATCGGTCGAATGGCGGCGTGCTGCCTGGGATTATACATTCCCCCAGGCTATAGACTTAGTAGAACTGAATTCCAGAACCTAATTGATGAGCTTCCTGAACCCTATTTACTAGTTGGAGATTTCAGTGCACATAGCACACTTTGGGGAGATTCTCGTTGTGATGCGAGAGGAAGACTGATAGAAAATTTCCTATTCTCTACTGGTGCATGTCTGCTCAACAAAAACGAACACACATACTTCAATGCCACGCACCAAACATACTCATCTATCGACTTAACCATCACATCCAGTACTCTAGTTCCGTATCTTGAATGGCAGGTATTAAAAACCCATACGGAAGCGACCACTTCCCTATAGCGATAAGCTTAACAAAACGAGACAGTGGTTCCCCCCCAGGTTCCCCGTTGGAAAATTAAGTCAGCAAACTGGGAGCTGTTCCAAGAACACACATATCTACAGTGGGATGACATTGCTTCCTCTAGCATAGACGACGCTGTGGCGTATATAACACATTTTATTATAGACGCTGCTGAAAAATGTATTAAACAAACCAACAGACAAGTCAGAAAACGTCGTATACCCTGATGGAATGAAGAATGTAGGGAGGCAAGAAAAAAACAGAACAAAGCTTGGGCTGCAGCCCAAGCTTTGACCATCATTCGTGACCATCCAACAGCTGAGAACCTCGTTAATTTCAAGCAAACAAAGTCGCAGGGCAGACGAGTCCGTCGACAGGCTAGGAGAGAAAGCTGGCAAAAGTACATATCTAACATAAACTCTTATACGGATGAGGGTAAGGTATGGAATAGCCTAAACAAATTAAATGGACGGGAAACACAACCACTACCCTTAGTAAATACCGAAGGCAATAGCATGGAAGACCAGGCATACTTTCTGGGTGAACACTTTCAACATATTTCTAGCGCATCCCACTATAATCCAACTTTCCTGAGGTTCAAGGAACGCGCTGAGCGGGAACGCCTTGAACGAAAGTGCGCAAAAGATGAACCTTACAACCGTCCGTTTAATGTAGCCGAACTCAAGGCCGCTTTGAACTCCTGCCACAACTCAGCACCAGGTGGTGATCGTATAATGTATGAGATGATCAGGAACTTACACCCCGAAGCACAGAATGCACTTCTGTCTCTCTTCAACACCTTGTGGGCAGCTGGGTACATTCCAACGTCTTGGAAAGAAGCCATTATAATTCCAATACACAAGCAAGGGAAAGATCCGTCCTTAGCCAGTAGCTATAGGCCAATAGCATTGACGAGCTGCTTGTGCAAACTCTGAAAAAATGATAAACCGGCGATTAATCTATCTTCTCGAAAACAACAACCTACTAGACCCACTTCAGTGCGGCTTCAGGGAGGGTCGCTCAACACTAGACCACCTTGTTCGCATTGAGGGAATAGTTAGAGATGCCTTTATCCATAAACAGTTTTTTCTTTCCGTATTTCTCGACCTCGAGAAAGCCTATGACACAACATGGCGATTTCGAATCCTCAAAGACCTGTCCGCGTTGGGTGTTCGGGGCAGCATGCTCAAAACAATAGAAAGTTACCTATCCAATCGCACTTTTCGCGTCAGAGTGGGAAATGTCCTGTCAAAACCGTTCACTCAAGAAACTGGTGTGCCACAAGGAGGAGTGCTTAGCTGCACCCTCTTCATTGTGAAAATGAACTCCCTTCGTACGGTTATTCCTCCCGCAATGTTTTACTGTGTATATGTTGATGACGTCCAAATAGGCCTCAAATCATGTAACCTCTCAATCTGTGAGCGACAAGTTCAGCTTGGCCTGAACAAAATAACTAAGTGGGCAAATGAATATGGTTTTAAGATAAAGCCCCTTAAAAGCTCGTGTGTTCTTTTTAACAGAAAAAGAGGCCTTGTATCAGATCCTGAGGTTACGCTGGATGGACAACGCTTGCAGATCAACAAAGAACATAAGTTTCTAGGTGTCATTCTTGACTCAAAACTGTCCTTCATCCCACACATCAAGTACATTAAAACAAAGTGCCTAAAAACAATGAATATCCTAAAAATACTGTCACACACAACTTGGGGAAGTGACAGGAAGTGCTTAATAAACCTGTACAAGAGTCTTGTCAAGAGACGTTTAGACTACGGAAGTGTGGTGTATCACTCTGCCGCACCAAGTGCGCTGAAAATGCTTGATCTGATTCACCATTTGGGCATACGCTTAGCCACTGGCGCCTTCAGGACGAGCCCAGTACAAAGTCTCTATGTGGAATCAGACGAGTTGTCACTCAGTTTGCAACGGTCATACAATATCTTCACGTATTTTCTGAAAGTGAATGCACAATCTGAACACCCTGCTTATCCTACTGTAAATGATACAGGATGTGCCACACTATTCCACAAGCGACCGGCACTAAGAGAGCCGTTCTCACTTCGTGTCAGGAAGCTTAATGAAGATATGGATGTCTCGATTGTTACACACCATGTAATGCCTCCGACTAGACCACTCCCGCCATGGCAGTGCCAGCAAATTGACTGTGACATATCCTTCATCAGAACCTCCAAACATGCTCCACAAGCGCATATACATACACATTTTCTTGAATTACAGGCAAAGTACTGTTGTGCTGAGTTTTTTACTGATGCTTCCAAGTCGCATGCCGGTGTTCGTTATGCAGCGATCGGTCCTTCATTTACAGAATCCGGCGCTATGCACCGAGAAACAAGTATCTTCACAGCAGAAGCCTTTGCACTATTGACTCCTGTGAAACATATCAGCAAAGAAAAGTTAGAAAAATCTATTATATTCACAGACTCTCTCAGTGTGGTGAAAGCCATCATGTCTCTCCGAAAGAATAAAAACCCTGTAGTGATGGAACTATATGCACTCCTTTGCACCATGTATGCATCTGGCCAACATATCGTGTTGTGCTGGGTGCCTGGACATAGAGACATCGAAGGCAATGTCTTGGCTGACCAACTAGCCACTTCTGTCCGCGTAAATGCTACTAATACATCTATGGGGGTTCCCGTAATGGACCTGAAACCCTTTTTAAGGAAAAAGCTCAGGGCCTTCTGGCAAAGGTCATGGGATCTAGAAATAGATAACAAATTACACTTGATTAAAGGAGCACTGACACAAAATTTCGAAGGCGAGATAATGAGTTAAATAGATGTATGCGGAGCCGTACACAACGTCTACGAAATATCAAGGGCCAATCTAGCCTAGAACATATTTAAAATCAATTTTAAAGTGCATGCCGCGCGACTGAGCGAGATGTGAGCGCTTCGCGACGCCGACATCAACGCGGGGGGTGTGTAAACAAACTACGTCACGAGTTTGTGTTGGCTGGTGGCTGGTTGTGCCCTTGCGCTTGTGCCGTGCTACCTGCCATTTCTTCCTCCGTGCCTGCGGCTTGGCGTGTTCTAGTTGTGTTCTCTTCCGATGTTCGCTCGTCGTGCCCTTTAATTGGCAGATGTTATGGCCCGCTCACGCTAGCGGCAAGCCTGCCGCAACGGCGCGGTGCCGCAGAACGTCGGCCGTTGTCGCACACGCGAGAGCTGTCCAACTTGCACGGCAAGCTTCGCCGGCGAGGCATTCGCGCCTCCGAAAAACATGGCAGCACTGCCAAAAGCGGTTGTCGTCCACTTCGAATCTATCAAGTGGCCACCGTGCGCTCTGTTACGTGTAAGTTCCGAACTGATGCTTCCATTTGCTTTAGATTCATGTCCTTAAGCTTCGACAGCAATGTATTCATCCCGATTCGGCGCCGTTTTTGAGAGCCATAGTCAAATAATCGATGCTGTAAGCTTAGCGAGTCGAGATGGGCGCTTCCGAATGCTCGGAGGACATAGATTACGCGTTTGTTAGTTGTTTCTAATCTTCCATAGCTGGCGCCACTTCACCTGGTTCGGCGCCCACCGCACTCACGCTCGCGCGTCGCCTACGTCACAATTTTGCGTGTTCACGTGGCCAGCTGTGGCTACCCGTCCTCCGGAAGTAGTGCTGCCCAGCTCGGTGCTTTGAAACCGAAACTGCGACTGGGCGCTCTAAAAACGTCTCTAAATAAATAACCGTCGCGCGCTCGCGCAAACGAGGTTTGCAGCCGTGATAAGTGGATCATAAGCTATCTGTTGCAACAAAAAAAAAAAACAAGGTGCAAAATTTTTGTGTCAGTGCTCCTTTAAGCCACACCTTTATAGTTGGACGCCCACTGCAAAGACACGCCACACCGAAGTAACATTATGCAGACTTAGAATAGGACACACACACAGCACACACGCGTACCTTTTATCCGGTGGTGAGCTACCCAGCTGTGATAAATGCGGCCAGCCACTCTCAGTCCTTCAAGTCTTGTTGGAATGCCGAGAACTTGAAGTGCTTAGGAGAAAACATTTTCCAGTACCAGTCCGACAACAAATCCCACTACACCCAGCAATGTTGCTAGGCAAGGATCCGTTTTTCAAATGCGAATATCTTTTATATCTTTTAAGATACTTCAAAGAACTTCGTAGTTTTCACATCATATACACAGGTGATCCGTACCACGGCCTCTCACAAGAGGTCGATGTTGCGATAGTCTCTTAAGAGAAAGCACCTACCTCAGGCCCTTGGTCTCAAGGGCGTACGTGAGGTTTTCGTGCTACCTCCATGCTCTATTTTAGTAACGCAAGCACTACTCATTTATCCCCACCACACACAATTCACGCCACTGTCATGATTTGAGCAATTATACGTTTTACGCACCGTCACTGCGAACAATTTTAGGCCCTTATACAGCCATCTAACATCCTCATTGATCACATCCCATACCATGACCTGGCACTCTTTGGCCACCACTGGCCCTTGTGCCATAAAATACGATATAACAACATTTGAGGAGAGAAACGGCAAGGTGTGTGCTCTCTAGTAGTCGGTGCCAGTGCACTCGAAGCTGTAGGCGGCGGAGAAACACCGTCAGTCTATTTGGAAGCGGCGCTACGCTAGCGAGGAGGCCTCACAAGCTGACTCGAAAGGCGGATCGTGTAACTGCATCGACACCGAATCGAATAAACACGGACGCCGCATTTCACCGACCATAGAGTTTTCTACAGTATTGCAGCAAGAGCTTGTGCCACGCTTAGTCTACCGAAACGCTCGCAGTCGGTGCTCGTTAGTGTCATGATGCATTACTTGTGGCCTCCGAATTGCATCCGGCAGCGCGCCGTTGCTAGCATGGTTTCGAGTGTTGCTCAAGCCGTTCCATTCGCACTGGGAGAGCATAATCCGAGAAAGCGGTGTGACAGCCAGAAGAGCGTCGGTTACTGGACGCTGAGCTTCTTTACGGAGATTAGGCTAAGGGCGCCATCCCGTTGAATGTTAAAGAGTTAACAGAAAGATCACACCACGGCCGGGCTAGAAACGCGACGGGAATCGCGACGCGCGTCGTGTCTCTGCTCTAGTCTGGCCGTGATTTCTCACGGTTCGAACGGGGAACGCGGTGTGACAGCTAGGCGAGCGTCGCAGAACTATATGGACAGTCTCGGCTGATTTTTGCCGTCACCGTTGCCGCCGTCATGCACCGTATATGTGTATATATATATATATATATATATATATATATATATATAGAGAGAGAGAGAGAGAGAGAGAGAAGTCACGAAGAAAAATAATTCAGAAATACTTTCCGACGCGCGGAATCGAACGGCCGACCTCTCGCTCCAAAGTGTGCGGCGTTAGACGGCTAAGCCACTGAGAGTAGCGTTTTTCAGCATGCTAATGGCGAGCTATTTATATACACCATTTACTTCAGCGTGCTTTCTTACTCACCAGCGAGATGGCGCGATGTGCGCGCTGGGCGCTCTTTAAAGGTCGTCGCCCCGCTCCTGCGAACGCCGAGGCTCTTCGCCCTACAGGGGTGGTCGACTTCGTGCGCTTATCTCAAGGAATGAAGGAGACGGGTGGGGGGGGGGGGGGTGGAGCGGGGGGTTGTATGTCTTGTGCTTTCCCCATGATGTCCGCGCTGAAGTCACATAGCGTACGCAAGTCACTTCGCTCGCTGCAGCGGCCGCGTTTGCGACAGGAGCGTGCTGTTCAAACAGAAATAATTAACAACTGCGACATTTCTTCCGCGCCCGTCCTGTGTGTACCTTTTATAGTTTGTTTCGTGCGTCCTGCTTTATGTTTCAGCAGTGTGCTTCAAGAATCGAGCTGTGACGCATGATAGTTCGCGCTCGTCCTGTGTGCGTTCGCTTTGTGCGTCCTTTGGGCTCCAGCGACGCGCTGGCAATTTCGAGCTGCTTTCCGTTGTTCGCGCTACATTCTAATTTGTTGCTATTGCATTCATTGCCTCGCCGTTGCGGCGAAACTTTGACTTTTTTTAAATATTGTCGCGTGGTCGTGACGTTCTACGAAAACAGCAGTCGGCGTGTTCAAGATGAAACTGTTTATTTGGCCGAACTTGTGGCCGGGAAATGAAACTAGAACTACAGCAATACACGCTGTACACTGATAGCGACGAACAGGGCGTCGGCTGTCGATAATCTGCTCATGGCTGGGGCGCGCCTTCTTTTATACATCACGCATCGAACTTTCCAGTCTTATCCTTGGTGGTCGCACAAACTCTGGAATAATCTATACTATTCGCGTCCTGCGCGCAATCTTAAGAAAGCGATCTACTACAATCGCGAAGCATCTCGAACACTGCGGCGCGGTCAGCGTCGAGCGTTGATAACGCGTCCTTGCTGGTCAAACCCGAATACATCAAAATAAAACAAGAAGCGGGCGTGGCATTATGGATGGATGCTGTGAGCGAGGCTTCGTCTAAAGCCGCCACCTCACGGTGTAAGGTGTTGACAAAATTAAACTTCCTTTGGAAACGCGCCGAATCAACGCGCCGGAAACGCGCCAGCCGTAGCAACGGTGCAACGGCGCGTTGCCGGAGCTAATCGCGGAAGTCATGCATTGCTTCACTCTACCGCTTCCAGACGGCGACACCAACCCGCGAACCAAGACCACTGTGAGAGTGCTCGAAAATCATGTCATGCATGTCATGTACGTCATGACATACATGTCCCGGCCATGGTGCTCTAGCGGCCGTTTCATTAAGTTGATGTATACCAAAATTGGCCTGGCATGATAAGAGCGTATGAAGAACATAAATGAGTGGTGAAAACACCAAAAACATGTGATGCATGTCATGTAGGTCATGACATATATGATACATGACCCGATGGTAGTGCTCGAGCGGCCATTTTGCCAACTTTATATATACCAAAATTGGTTAGCTTCGCGATGACATCTCTGAGCTTCGCGTTGTTTTGGCGACAACGGAAATGTGTCTTAACTTCGTAAGGGTATGTCAATGATGCTTTGTGGGGTCAATCCGATCGACGTGTGTATACTGCGCGGTAGTAAACACGGACGACAAGAAGATGATACAAGGACAAGCGCAGACTTTCAACTGAAGGTTTATTTTTCACAAACCACATATATATGACTGAAACAGAACAAGAAAACACAAAAACCTACAAAAAAAAACATGGCTGATCCCTCTGTAATAGGAATCGGTATAACACGAAAGTGAAACGTGTCTTCACAGACGTAGTTGAGCGTTTGTTGCGAATTTTTTCGCCCCAAGCGCGAAGGAATGAATGCTACAGCATCAAATTGTAATGCTACGCGAAGAACGGCAAGCCGCTCGAAACTTGCAATGCGCTACTCAAGCAGAAAGGACGCGCGGAACGAACATACACAGGATGAGCGCGAACTGTCACAGTTGTAACTTATTTCTGTGTGAGCAGCGCGCTCGTTTCGCAAAAGCGGCCGCTGCAGTGAGCGAGGTAACCTTCGTGCTCTCAACGGAAACTTGCAGACAGAGCGCAAGACGTACTAACCACCGAGATCACGAGATAAGCGCCCGCACGAGCGACCACGCCCTGTCGAGGCGCGCGCTAATCCGCGTGGGGGACGACTTTTAAAGCTCGCTCTTCGAGCCCTTCGCGCCATCTCGCTAGTGATAACGAAAACACGCTGTACCGCCGATCTCTGAGTACCGCCACCGGCAAATGGTGTACATAAATAGCTCGCCGTTAGTGCAGCAGAGAACATGCCGTATGTGGCGGAGTCGTTTCGCGTTGCGCGCTGGCGATCGAGAGGTCATAAGTTCGACTCCCGGTGACGGACCGTTTCCTTATAGTTTTTTCTTTGCCATATGTTAGTCTATGTTTTACAACGTCATATCCGTGACGGAAATGCGTCAGTGGAGCCGTGGTGGACCCCGGCATAAAACACTTTCGTGTTAAAATGATGATTTAGCTCTTAACAATCAACAAAACTTGAACGTTTGATAAAAGCAGATTCATGGTCCATGTGCGCGACTTGCCAGATACCGTAGCTCTTTTATCTAGAAGAGCTAACGACGGTTTGCTTACGCAGTTTTCTGGTTCCCGTGCCATTTTTTCCGCTTCGACGATCATACGGGTATGATCGTCTTTGTGCCTGTACATTACGACCGTGCTTTCATGTGCACGCAATGTACGCAATGGCAATGAAGGTTTTGGCCCAGCACGTCAGTAAGTGTGGCTGCCATGCGCAGTTCGAAAGCACGGTCGTAATGTAGAGGCACAAAGACGATCATACCCGTATGATCGTCGAAGCGGAAAAAAATGGCACGGGAACCAGAAAACTGCGTAAGGAAACCGTCGTTAGCTCTTCTAGATAAAGAGCTACGGTATCTGGCAAGTAGCGCACATGGACCATGAATCTTCTTTTATCAAACGTTCAAGTTTTGTTGATTGTTAAGAGCTAAATCATCATTTTTTGTAGGTTTTTGTGTTTTCTTTTTCTGTTTCAGTCATATATATGTGGTTTGTGAAAAATAAACCTTCAGTTGATAGTCTGCGCTTGTCCTTGTATCATCTTCTTGTCCGTGGTTACTACCGCGCAGTATACACACGTCGATCACGAATCACCAACTCGCCCAATCGTCCACCTTGATTGGTCAATCCGAATTAGCTTAATTCGGACTAATCCGGATTGGCTTAATCTAGCCATACTCAGTCATCCAACTGGCTAGGCCAGTGGTTCCCATCGATGGATGTTTCGGGGACCCCGTGTGTGCCTGCGGAAGCGATGAGGGACCCCTTGCAGTGAAATAAGGGGGAGGGCGGGTCATAAATTAACACCACATGCAGCCTGAAATAGGTGCCTTTTATTGCTCCCTGGCAAAGAATGGTCGAACTAAAGTGCCACGCCAATTCGATTTCACCAGCTTGTCAATAAGTTGTGCGGTCCGCAGCCGCATTCAACCTGTTTCTAGCTATGTGTGTTCCTCAAATATTCAAGCCTAGAAAAAGTATGCTTGCATATTTGGTAGAAAACTGCAAGAAAAGCTTTAAACCCATCTCATGGAGAAGGGGAAACATAATTGAATCCGCCGTAATGCAAACATTTTATGCGGTGAAGCATACTAAAATCAGAAGGGCCGCTTTAACGGCAAATAGCGTGCCGCGTTTTGTTCTTTTTTTTTCCAAGTATGGGTTTTGCGGACCACCCATTTGAGAACGACTGGTATAGGCAATCTCAGCTTACTCAAAATTGACTTGTTCAGGATTAGCTTAATTCAGATTAGCTTAAGCTGGCTTAATCCGGATTGGCTCAATGTGGCCATTGTCAGTCATCCAACTAGCTAGGCATTCTCAACTTACTCAAAATTCAATTGTTCGGGATCAGTTTAATCCGCATCAGCTTAGTCCTGCTTAAACCGGATTAAGTTAATCCAGTCGGGTCTAATCTACCTCATGGCTAGGCCATCTCATCTTGGTTCGAATAAGCTTAATTCGATATAATCCAAACTAATTCGGCTTAATTGGTATGGATGAGTATTGATTGGTATCGACTAGAGTTGATTGACATGTCTAAGCTTAATGAAGCCGGAATATACTGGCTTAACTAGGCTTTTTTAAAGCTTAATCCGGCAGCTTAATTGGTATCGGTTATTATCGATCAGTACTGACTGGTAGCGATTAGTATTGATTGGCTTCACTAAGCTTAATTAGCCTGAGCTATGAATAACTTGTTTTTACTAGGCTTTTAGCTAAGCTTAAATTGACTTAAGTAGCGATAGGCAAGCTGGGCAGAGTTTATGTTCACTTCGCAGGCCTAACGAAAAGCTTAACAGCTCCTCCGTAATAGCAGCTTCACAAGATGATCGTGCTATGCTGCTATAGCGAGACAAGTGTTTATTTCTTGCACGAATTCGTTCAACAGCACGTTCACAGCCAGTGGTCAAAAAGACACAGTCATATACCACGAAACGTCAACAACTAACCTCGCATATCTTGGTGCTGTCTGTCGGATGCCAGCGGTCGCGCTTCACTTGCGCCTCCCACTTTTTTATTCGCTCACTGTTACGAGGGAAGCGAAGCATCCGTTGGCCTTTCGCATGTGAAGCAGTACATAATGACACGCAGAAGCCTGTCGTAGCGGTCAAAGAACTGATCTAATAACTTAGCACCAACGCGTTAGCAGCACCGTCCCCGTGCTAGCCACAGCACTCGGCCCGACACTTTGGAACCAATATGTCTCCCCGCGAAGAAACGGCGGCGCGGAGTGTGTCAAAAGGTGTCGCCACCCTGGAATTGGCAACGCTGGCATCGAGGCGCACTAGTCTTTCCGCTAGTGTGTTCAGGCTAGAGTGACCTAGAATAGAGTTTTAGTGCTGGGTTCCCGCGGGCTTGGGGACGCGCGGGCCCTTGCGCTCTTTTGTATTCTCGGTGGATGCGGCTGGGAGTACAAAGGAACGCAAGACCGTGCGTACGCAGGTGGCTTGGGGTCCCCAGCACTAAAACTCTCTAGTAGAGAGTTTTAGTGCTGGGGACCGGCTCCCGCGTGGGCCTTTTGTGGTGAACGGCCGCGCCGCGCTGCCTGCTGCGCTGGACACGTTAGTATTCACACGAGGGAGAAATGTGCGGGGTACATGGGGGGATTACGGATCACGTGAGTCGGGACCAGGCGTCACGGATTAGTGAGTGGGTGCTACACCCCCGCGCCTCCTCGGAGGAGACGGGGACCCTTTCCCCGACAGGACAAACGATCCCCCGCGGCATAGGCGGAGAGTTTTCATTTTACCGGAGGGGGCGGGGGCCCGACTTGCCCTTCCAAACTTTTCTCTCACTCTCCCTATATATATATATATATATATATATATATATATATATATATATATATATATATATATATATATATATATAGACAGAGAGAGATGAGTCCAACTTCCAAAGTAAAGAATTTAATGTAACTTTAGTCTTTTAGGTGCCCGCGAAATCATAATGAAGATCTGTAAGTGGGAGATCCTAGATTTATTTTTCAATTTACACAAAGTCATTTACAATTTACGCAACTCTTGGCTCAAAGCGAAAAAGGTCGCGTAGGCTGCTACTCGTTGACTGCGTCGTGTAAAATCGATTCACGCAATGCGTGGGGTTTATTAATAGGCTTTACTTTGTTAAAACATGCGCCACAGAGGAGAGAGTAGGCTAACGCTATTACGGGAAGTTTTAATTATGGCAGTGAATTCAATTCAAGATGGCCGAAAGTAATTCTGAGATGGTAGCAAATACCATTTGCTACCACTACACCTTGTGCGAAGCTGCGGTTACGAATCTTTCTGCCAAAGGTTGTTTTCTGGACGAGTGATGGAGTTGCTCATTGGTGACCGAACTTTTAGTAAAACCCTTTACAGATAAATCAAAACTGCGTACCATCTTTTCTCGGCACTTTTATAAGCAGGCATGTCGAAGGGTACCAATATGTAGGCAACCAAGAAATTACCCGTTTTTTATTGGCGAATAAGTTTGTGCGAAAGCGTTCACTGACTGACTGTGTCGGGATCGCTTTGTATTCTCAGTATCATTTTTGTGTTCTCAAAACCGTTCACTACGGGGTTCAAGTCCTTTCCTGCGTTGAGCGGCATCGCCTTTGGCGTCGGCGGCGTAACGGATAGCGCGAACGAGGACGAAAGAGAGCGAACGTGGAGTCTGTCAATATCACGAGCATGGAGGAAAGATACTGGCCTCTAACCTCGCTTTCTTCCTCTGTCGCGCGCGCTGGCCCCTCGGTCAGAGCTCGTGCGCATGCAGGGCTGGCACGTGCACTGCGGCTGAATTCGCTTGTCGTAACGGGGCTGTGGGCGCTTCACTTGGTTCGCGACAGCTGCAATGCACAAGGTATATAGTGTGCGTAGCACTCGAGCGCTGGCAGTTTCTGTGGTAATATGTAACGAATATTACACTGCTACAACTGCGGATAGTCAAAACTTAATTTGTCATAGCTTAAGTGGTCGTCGCTTCAGTTGTTCATCAACACAACATATTCTGCACGTAAAAATCCGTTTGAGGGGCATTTTCCCCTGAATGTTTTACTTGTCACTGGCCCATGAGCCGAACTTTAAATGGCTGAAATGAAAAAGAAGAGGGCTTAAACAGCCTCCTGTGAAATAGCTGCCAGACAGGACGACCCGGGGACCTAAGCCAAGCTCTTAAAAAATATCCTGGGCCGGCGCCAGGGGGGCTCGGCCCCCCCCCATGAGGCAGTCCGGGGGGGGGGGGGGGGGGCAAGCCCCCCAGCCCCCCCGTACTCTCCGCCTATGCCCCGCGGTAGGGGGAAAATATTTTCGGGCAGGTGTTTGGCGCAGTTGCTCCTACTGCAGCAACCATTTTGCAATCGCTTTGCGGGTCTGTTGGCTGCAGCCACGGCAGCCGCGATGGCCAAAGTTAACGAAGATGCCGTTTTTTTTTTTCTCGATCGTCTGAGAACATGCCTTCGAGACCTGCTGAAATTGAATGCTGTGTCAGAGGTGGTTTTCAACCCGATGGCACAGCGCTACCACCAATATGGCCCATATACCGGTCACTGATACTTTTTTTTCGAATGGGGTGATTTTTATGAGCATTTTGGCGTTGCCAGTTTTCTTGAGCCCGTTTAACCCGCCGTCGCCGGTTTTCTTCAAATAACAACTTAACGAAAAAAACGCAAAACGAATGTTTGTAGTAGTATATTAATGATGAAAAGCAGAACGAACTTTCTAGATGTTTGTTTAAGCGTCGCTTGCTCTCGCACACTACTTAGTTCTCATCCAGTAGGCTCCCGCTCATTATACGTAATTTTAGAGATCTCTGTCAAGCATCAAGAGGCGACATTTTTTCCGTTCTCCCGAAAAAAAAAAAGCTATGATAGCTGCACTTCTTCGTTAACACAAAGCCGACCAACATCGAAAGACGCTTCACTTCAATTCATATTACTCGACCACATGACGAAAGTCTCACAGATTAGAACCAAAGTTGACTGGTCTGAAAGGTTGTGCACAATTTCTTCAGCTGAGGAAAAAAAACATGGCTGATCCCTGTCATAGGAATCAGTATAACACGAAAGTGAAACGTGTCTTCACAGACGTAGTTGAGCGTTTGTTGTGCACTGTTTCGGCACAAGGGCGAAAGAATGAATGCTATAGCAACAAATTGTAATATCATGCGAAGAACGGCAAGCAGCTCGAAACTCGCAACGCGCTGCTCGAGCAGAAAGGACGCACAGACAGAATATAGATAGAATGAGTGCGAACTAACAGCTGTCACAGCTCGACAGTTAAAGCGCGCTGCTCAAATACAAAGGAGGACGCACGAAACGAACGCACAAGTATACACAGGATGAGCGCGAACTATCTATCACAGTTGTAATTTATTTGTGTGTTATCAGCGCGCTCCTGTCGCAAAAGCGGTCGCTGCAGTGAGCGAATTCAGTGGCCTTCGTGCTCTCTGTAACTTCAACGCAAGCTTGCGGTGAGAGCACAAGACGTACAAACCACCCCCGATCACGAGATAAGCGCGCGCGCACGAGCAACCACGCCCTGTGGAGGTGCGCGCGCATCGGAACGCGGGGGGCTACGACCTTTAAAGCGCGCCCTTCGAGCCCTTCGCGCAATCTCGCTAGTGATAATAAAAACACGGCGAAGTGCCACCATTCTTTGAGTACCGCCAACGGTAAATAGGGTATATAAATAGCTCGCTGTTAGTACGCTGAAAAATGTGCCGTCTGTAGCCGAGTCGGTTCGCGCTGCGGAGCGAGGGCTCGTAGTTTCGACTCCCAGTGACGGCAATTTTCCTTCTTTGCCGCCTGTTAGTGTATATGTGACAACGTCACATCCGTGACGGAAATACGTCAGTAGAGCCGTGGTGGACACCGGCATAAAACGCTTTCGTGGTAAAAAAAGTCGTCATCAATAACCTCGCGAAGAATGGCACTTTCTTTCAGTCCTGGCTTACGACAACGAAAGCATGTGAAATACTCAGCGTCGTTAATTTACCCGCTTTCTGCGAAAGGCAGCAGCGCACGTCTCAATAGCCTTGTACAAGCCACCACAGTAGTCTGCAGTGGTCTCCCTCTCCGCTTGCCTCGTCCGTATGAGCGGGGGACTCTTGAGGGGAATTGTCCCCGTCAACTAACGCCACTAAGCTCCGCCTTTATCCCCCGAGGATTTCTCCCTCGTATCAATACCGCTTTAAACTAATCACTGGAACGGGAAGAGTACCACCACCGACCGTCCCACTGCCATATTTGGTTCAGCGCGGCGAATGCCGCGGCGGCAAGGTGTTGATTTTGCGTGGAATAATGCATCTTTTGCGAATTCCGTACACTTTTTCAGCCCCGAATGAGACATACCGCTGATCGACTACTGACTAGGAAAGAAGTAGCGGCAGTTCTGATTTGCCTACGCACACCCGCACGCGTACTATCACCAGACGAAAGAAAATGCGAACTGTGCGGCAATTACACACTCCACTGTCGGCATTTATGTTCAAGCGCTTGTAACCCATCTGTTAATAAAAAGACACTAGAGATGCGGCGGAATCAAGGATGATTCTGCCGTAGGGGAGAGCGCGATGAAAACAAGTGCCAACAGCACAGCACGCGGGCGCCGCGCTGTTCACCTTTCTTTTGATCGCCTCGACACATGCCAGAATACGTGACGTGAAGGCGTACGGAAATATACAGGGTGTTTCAAGAAATGTGTCCAACCTTCACAAAAAATCAGGAATATGCGACATTTGCTCGGGGCTTTCAGAATTGCTTTTTCTGTAGCGGCAAGAATCTTAAAGTAGTTAAGGACATCATTTCGGACAGTAATTAAGAAGGTTACATTAACTTTTTAATTAGTGGAGTTAGGTGATTGTGTCAAATGGCAGAATTGAAGTTCTTCATGCGAGAAACCCATCCGAGCTTTGAGATTTCGAAAAAATGTCCTGTAGTAATTGTTGTGGCGTAACGAAATTCAACGAAATTCACCGGCTTTCAACAGCGAAAGCCATCGAATTCGGTTGAATTTCATTACTTCGTAATTATTACTAGAGGCCGCTTTTTCGAAATCTCAATGTTGGGATGGGTTTCTTGGAACACCGCCCTGCTAGCGGTGTTCCAAGACATCTTCAGCAGCCAGCTGGGCCTCATTACTGGGCATCCTGCCCACCTGAAGCTGAAACAAGCAGCCACGCCAAAGTTTTGTAAGGCCCTTTCCCTTCCTTTTGCGTTGCGCGACAAAGTTTGAAAAGAGATTGACCGGCTAATGTGACTTGGGGTACTGTCATCTGTAAGGCACTCCGAGTGGGCTACCCCCATTGTGCCGGTACTAAAGAAGGACGGTACTGTCAGGATCTGTGTTGATTTCAAGGTGACGTGAGACCCTGTCTGCGAACCAGAACAGTATCTGTTATTAGATAATGCCACGTGCCATGCCGTTCTGCGCAGCTGCCACTATAGAGCGACAGCCGTCGCGTCATTTAGATAGCTAGAGCGGACTGCGATTAACTTCCGATGGGCCCATCGTATCAGACAGTGCACGTCATTCTCGGTGCGGACTTCCTTTCGGCAAACAAAGCAATCATAGATCTTCGAGCGCAAACAATCACCCTGTCACCAGATACGGGCGTCACGCGAAATCCAAGTCCTGCATTATCAGCGGCGCTAATGATTCTCGATGAGCACGTCACATTGCCACCACGCTCGAGTGCTGTCATCCCCGTGGGCGCTGACAGCTGCATCTGCGCGGAAGGTTTGGTCGAGGCCAACCAGTTTGCTCTTTGAAAAAGGTTTGGCTATCGCCAGAGGAATCGTTCACATCGTTGAAGGAACCGTCAGTGTACTAATCACTAATTTCTGCTCGGAATATCGTCACCTTGCAAAGGGCACCACTGTGGCACTATTCGAGACCATCCCGGACATAAGCGATGTACTCACGATCGACGACGCACTCCATCCTCGTACACATGAGGTGTTCTTTAACGTGAATCCGGCGTTGCCCCAGGAAAGACACGAAAGGCTGCGGAAACTGCTCTATAGCTACCAGGATTGTTTCGCCACGTCACCCAAGATCCGCCAGACAACGCTTGTGAAACATCGCATCATAACTGATGAAAATGTGCAACCAAGTCACCAATCGCCGTACCGTGTGTCCATGAAAGAGCGCGAGGCAATCCGGAAACAGGTACAAGAAATGCTTCATGACAACATCATTGAGCCCTCCCAAAGCCCGTGGGCTTCCCCTGTAGTGATCGTGAAAAAACGGGACGGCACTCCAAGATTCTGCGTCGACTATCGCCGACTCAATAAGGTAACGAGAAAGGACGTTTATCCGCTCCCTCGAATTGATGACGCCCTCGATCGTCTCTGCAATGCCAGATACTTTTCATCTATGGATCTAAGGACTGGCTACTGGCAGGTGGAAGTTGACGAAAGGGATCGCGAAAAGACGGCGTTTATTACACCAGATGGACTATACCAGTTTAAAGTCATGCCATTTGGACTTTGCACTGCCCCTGCAACTTTCCAAAGGGTAATGGACACCGTATTGGCTGGCCTGAAATGGCAAACTTGTTTGGTGTACTTGGACGACGTCATAGTCTTCGCTCCATCCTTCGAGGAACACATCAGCAGGTTAAAAGTGGTACTTGATGCACTTAAGGCTTCAGGACTTACGTTAAAGCCCGAAAAATGCCGTTTTGCCTACGAGCAGCTGAAGTTCCTTGGTCACGTCGTCAGTTCTGCCGGCATTCTACCAGACCCAGAGAAGACAGCTGCAGTTCGAGACTTCCCGCAGCCCCGCGAAAAGAAGAGCCTCCGAAGCTTCCTCGGACTTTGCACGTACTATAGGCGCTTTGTCAAGGACTTCTCGCAGGTCTCCGAGCCCCTGACACGTCTAACGAAAGAAGACAGCTCGTTTGTGTGGGAAGCACCCCAAGAAGAAGCGTTTCGGGAGCTCAAAAGACGTCTTCAAGCGCCCCCTATTTTGGCCCACTTTGACGAGAACGCGGCAACAGAAATCCACACCGACGCCAGCAGTGTCGGCCTCGGTGCCGTTCTTGTTCAAAGGCGGGACGGACGAGAACACGTCATCGCCTACGCCAGTCGATCTTTGTCTAAGGCAGAGTACAATTATTCCACGACCGAAAAGGAATGCTTGGCAATTGTGCGGGCAACTTCCAAATTCCGCCCATATTTGTACGGCAGACCTTTTACCGTCATTACCGACCACCATGCTTTATGCTGGCTTGCGAACCTAAAGGATCCATCCGGACGTCTCGCAAGGTGGAGCTTGCGGCTCCAGGAGTTCGACATATCGGTAGTGCACAAGAACGGAAGAAAGCATTCCGACGCAGATTGTCTGTCTCGAGCCCCGGTTGAGCAACCACCACCGTGTGCAGACGACGACGCCAGTTTTCTGGGCATGATCACCGCTTCCGACTTAGCCGCCCAACAACGGGCCGACCCTGAACTGAACTGTCTCATTGAACATCTTGAAGGAAAACGTACGGAGATACCCAAAACTTTCAGGCGTGCTCTTCACACATTCTGCTTAAAAGACGGTGTCCTTGTGAAAAAGAACTTCGACTCTAGGAAGAGCACCTACCTTCTCGTCGTGCCGTCGTCATTGCGTCAGGAAATCTTGCAGGCGTCACATGACGAACCAACCTCCGGGCATCTTGGGTGTACACGAACGCTTTCGCGGATCCGTGAGTGTTACTACTGGCCGCGCATCCTAGAAGACGTCAAGCATTACGTACGGATGTGCCGAGAGTGTCAACGCCGCAAGAGACCGCCAACAAAACCCGCTGGACTACTCCAGCCACTTCAACCATCAACAAGGCCCTTCGAACAAATCGGAATGGACTTTCTGGGACCCTTCCCGACGTCTACCGCAGGAAATAAGTGGATCATTGTGGCGACAGATTACCTGACTCGCTACGCAGAAACCCGCGCCCTTGCTCGAGCCACTGCTGAAGAAGCCGCCAGATTCTTCGTTCACCAAATTGTCCTGCGCCACGGTGCACCTCAGGTCGTTATCACTGACAGAGGGACAGCCTTCTGTTGCGAACTGATGCAAGCCATTTTGCGGTACAGCCACACCACCCATCGCCGAACTACCGCATACCACCCGCAAACTAACGGTCTCACAGAACGGCTCAACAAGACCCCGGCGGACATGATGTCGATGTACGTCGATGTTGAACACAAAACATGGGATGAAGTGCTCCCATATTTTTGAACGGTAGATGATATTTTTGCGTGTCTGAATGGTGGCGACTACTTCAGTACGCTGGATTTAAGAGACGCGTGTAACCAAGCTCCCCTGGATGGGGAGTCAAGGCTGTGCGTAATAAACAAACACGCACCGCGGGTTGTTTTCTTTCAACCGACTGCCGTTCGGCATAGTTTCCGCGCCTGCTATTTTCCAACAAAAGATACAAACCGTCTGCAGGGCTTGACGGGTGTCCAAGCTTACCTCAACGATATCTTGGTGTCAGAAAAACACGGCAGCCTCGGCAAGTTAAGACAAGTACTGCAGCATTTCCGTGAGCATGGAATAAAGCTCAGGCTTGACAAGTGTTGTTTTCGACAAGAGTCAGTTACGTACCTCGGTCATCAGATTGACCGCGAGGGTCTGCATCCAATCAAGAAGGACATCGAGGCGATCGCGCAAGCCCCTAACCCACAGAACGTTCAGCAGTTACGTTCTCTTCTGGGCATGCTCACATTCTATTCGAAGTTCGTGCCCAAGATGTCTTCCTTACTTGCACCGCTGTAAAGCTATTAGAGAGCAACACATCTTGGATCTGGGGACAGTCTCAAGCAGCAGCTTTCCGTGAGTCAAAACAATGCCTCCGAGAAGTAGCTGTTATCACCCACTATGGTCCCAAGAGACCCTTCAAGCTAGAATGTGATGCCTCGCAAGATCGAATAGGTGCCGTGCTTTTCCATTCCTTCGGGAAGATCAACAAGCCCATCGGTTTCCGATCTAGAACGTTGACAGGGGCGGAGAAGAATTACTCACAGCAGGAGCGGGAAGCCCTTGCTCTTGTGTTTGGAGTGTGTAAATTTCGTGATTACCTCGTAGGCCGAGAATTCGTTTTGGTCACGGACCACCAGCCGGTCGTGAGCCTGCTGAGGGCGGACCGACCAACTCTAGCCTTGGCTGCCGTGGCGCTGGGCGCTGTACGTGGGTGGATTCCGCTACCAACTTCAATATTCTTCCGGTAAGCAGCTGCTGAACGCTGACGCCCTCAGTAGATTGCCGCAGTGGACGGCAGAGCCGGAACCCCCTGAAGCAGATCCACCAGACTATGTACTAGATTTGGTTGGTTACAATCAGGCAACTGCGTCAGCTGAAGAACTAAAGCAGGTGACTGCAGATGACCCCCTCTTATGTCAAGTGATGAATTTCACAAAGGACGGCTGGCCGTCCTGCGCGAAAGGCCTGGACGCGAATATGGCACCCTTCATCGAGAAGAAATTGGAGCTGTCTTTGGCTCACGGGTTGTTGTACTGGGGCCGCCGAGTAGTCGTTCCGATGAAGGCGCGACGTCGCGTTCTATACCTTTTGCATGTGACACACCAGAGATCTTCGGCCATGAAAGCGGTCGCTAGATCGTCATTTTGGTGGCCAGGCTTAGATGGTGATATAGAGCGGGTTACCGCATCATGTCGCAACTGTGTTCAAAACATGCCCATGCCAACGTCAGCTATTCCGATGAGCTGGCCCCCTACTACGGAAAAGTGGTCACGAGTGCATATTAATTTTCCTGGTCCTATTGCAGGGAGCATGATTCTAGTGGTCGTGGCCGCTCACAGTAAGTGGATCGAAGCGGTGCCCATGAGACAAGCCAACGCTGCGTGCAAAGTCAGCTGCTTGCGTGCTACCTTCTGCCGATTTGGCGTGCCACGAACCATCGTCTCTGATAACGGAGTGCAGATAACCAGTGACACGCTCTTACCTTTTGTCACGATGAACAATATAACCCACATGCGCACAGCTGTTTATCACCCATAATCGAACGGTCTGGCAGAAAGGGCAGTCAGGACTATTAGGGAGGCCTCAAGAAATTAAATGAGGGACGGTTGGAAGATAACCTAAACAAGCTGCTTTTCAACTGCAGGAGGACGCCGAACAGCTCTGGGAAATCGCCGTCAGAACTTCTCTTCGGATATCAAATACGATCCCGTCTGGATGCACGTTTTCCTCCTGCATGCGCAGTTTCGTCTGAGGACGCGGATGAGTGGCCACTTCCACCACCGGGCGCTACTGTGTATGCTCGGAAGTTCGGGATGGGTGAAAGATGGACGCCAGGTACGTTTGAGTCTACTGCAGGGTCTCGGATGGTTGGAGTACGAACGCCGGCCGGAGTTTTAAGACGACGTTTTGACCAGTTGCGAAAGCGGCAATGTTCGACACCAACGATAGAATCTGATCAAGAACCGGAGAGGCAAGCATCACAAGCAGGGACTACTAGCGACCATGAACAGTCTCCGATGCCGTCAACTGAACAGAGGGGCATTGCAGCAGCTTATCCCGAAGATCACCCGGAAGCCACAGCTAGCAACGCTGCCATGGCCGTGCCCGACACACCAGCCCAAATCTTGTGGCGGTCTACTCGTCAACGAAAACCAGTGCAGCGACTTCAGTATTAAGGGAAGAGAGATGTTGTAAAGTGACGTCAGTCCCTATCAAACTGCTCTGCACGTGCTGGTGGCGCATGCGCCTTTAGTTGCTCTCTCTCCCCCTTTTGCCCCACATCCCCCTTCAGTTGCTTTATATACGCTTCCAAGCGGGAGGAATAAACGATTACGTTTCGTCGGTCATCTGCGTGCTGTCGTACTTTGTACACACGCCCTGCATGTGTCGGAACTATATAACAATAAGTAAGCTCATTCCTTGATGCCGCCGCATTATTGTGACGAAATCAGGCATAAAAGTTAAACTTCCGGTGATCGCCCATTATTTTCGCTCGCGAGAAATAACCAAAACCTATCACGCTTTTCTTTGTTGCAGAACGGAGTCTATTCTGTTGCTGGCTGCATACGTGGTGTATGCGGTGTTCATGTGTTTCGACAGCAAAGCTGAGTCGTTCTTCCTGCGACATCTGGCTTTCCTGCGTGACGAACCGCCGGCGTCGTCCAGTCCAGCGGTGCAAACTGAGCCGCCGCCGGTCTGCCGCCGTGCCAGCCGCGGCCTCGTGCTCACCGCGCTGAACAGCGCAACTTCATCAGCAGTGCCTCGAGCGCGTAGTTTGGATGCACAGAGCGCCAGGCCACCACCACCACCGCCGCGCCGGAGCCTCGCGCTGGACCCCAACCGACGGCGCCTGTCGCTCATATCGCTGCGCAGCCGAAGCGGTAAGTGCCCTCATTGGGCGCCTTTGGGAATGCTGTGGCGGTGAGGGCATTCTGCTCACTATCGTCGACGGATGATAGCAGCGGAGAACCGAAGTGTGGTGGTACCGATCGTAGGCGTGCGCAATGTTCCTCATCAGGGGGCCCCCGGGGGGAGGGGGCGAAGGTTCATCGCAGCGTCCCCCCACCCCCGGCGTGCGCACGCCTATGTTACCGATGGTATCTGGCTTTCTTGCGTTGAGACTCTATACGCTTAACAGCGGATATGTCGGATGTCTCAGCGAACACCCACATACGAGGGTACTTGTAAAAAGTTGCTTTCATACGTTTTGACAGGATGTTGATATTTAGCAAAAATGAAGGCATTTTTAAGCGATGAGGCATCCTCGAATTTCTGAAATACCGACCATGAGATCTGCGCTCCCTATTAGTGAGGGGAAGATGCTGTCTGTGCGCATCTGCATAAAAGTTTACTTTTCTATATTTTGGGTACCACGTTGGTAGATGGATGCTGCGCTTTCGAAAAAGCAAAACAATAGGTCAGACATGTGGGAGCATTCGGACGTATGGAGAGGTGGGAAAGGAGCAGCCACAAGAAAAGGCTGTCTTCCCATTTGTTAGCTGTAAAATATTCTTCCAAACGAACTGTTTGCACTTTGTTAAGGTTGTTGATCAGTGAAGCTGTATAATGTCAACGTAGGTTATATTTAGGGCTGATGACGAACTGACCACCGCCGGGAGTCAGGGCGTCCTCTCTTTCAGTCCCTCTTTGTGAAAGGCAGGAACCTAATACCATGAGCAGTGACAGGAAGGTATTTTCTGATTGTTCTATTTAGAATGTCCCAGAAATGAAATGCATCACGACAATGAATACAGCAGTGTTCGATTGTGTCTGCTTGCTTGCAAATTCTGCAATTTACAGTCCAGGGCACATATATTCCTGCTTCATCGAGCCATGTCCTTACTGGTAAAGTGGAGGTGCGCAACTTAAAGAAAAACATTTTCGCCGCTGGCGATACACACATCATACGTATGCTAAATAATACGTCATGGCCAGGTAGAAGCAAATATGGCAGTCGATAAACAGATTCAGGGAAAAGGTTATTGACAAGTGCAGCGGTTAGCGTTGTTCTGTCAACATTGTACAAATACTGTAATGTAAATTTGACTTTCAAAAACGTGATAGTATCAACAATGTCATTTAAGAATCCCCACAGCTGCGATCTCCGAGCAACACTTATCGTGACATAAAGGCAAGGTGTTTAGAATAAGAGAGCTGAGCTAGTTGGTACGTATTCATTCTAAAAAGAGACAGGGCGTGCAAACACGGACACAAGAAAGAGATCAGGACACCACAAACGCCGACTAACAACTGAAGAGACGCACAACGGCTGAAAAGAAAAAAGGCACGAAAACTTATCTG
This sequence comes from Rhipicephalus sanguineus, assembly GCF_013339695.2. Classification (NCBI taxonomy): domain Eukaryota; kingdom Metazoa; phylum Arthropoda; class Arachnida; order Ixodida; family Ixodidae; genus Rhipicephalus; species Rhipicephalus sanguineus. The sequence continues at coordinate 306,857,768 of NC_051176.1, read as the reverse complement.
CGCATGCCCATGCAAACGGCGAACCTATCAATCCGGCACGCGTGGCGGTCTACGTGGAAGATAACTGTTAAGGCATTTGATTTCATCTTTATGCAAGTTAATCGACGGTTGGCTCACGCATGCGCTACCACTATTCTCGATATGCCATGCTTCAATCATCAGGCGCGTTTCTTCATTTCTGTGCCGGTACAACACTGCGCATTCATCGAATTTTGGCGTGCACTTACAATCTCGACAATGTAATGATAGATTAGAAGATGAGCCTCCTGTTAGCGATTTCTTATGTTCCAACAATCTCTGGTTAATGCATCGGCCCGTCTGTCCTACGTAGAAGCGGCCGCAGCTGAAAGGGACCTTATACACCACACTCGTACGGCAATCAGTGAATTTGTTGGTGTGTTTTACGAAACAATTATCGGTCCCCTTCTTGTCTTTTACTCGCTCATTCTTCCTCTGCACAGCGGCACAAATCTTACCTAGCTTATTGGCAGCCGTGAAAACAACATTAACGCCGTATCTACTTCCTACTTTCTTTAGCCTGTGAGATATGCAATGAATGTACGGAATACCTACGACACGTTTCGTCCTATCGCTTTCTGCAACCATGCTCGGACTTAACACAATAGACTTCTTTAAACGCTCAGCGACCGTGGCCACTGCATCACGAGGATACCCTACATCTAAAAGACGCGTAACCTGTGCGCTAAAGCTATCACTCATTTTGTGCTCACACGACTTGGTGAGGGCTGACTTAAGGCAAGACATGGCGATGCCGTTTTTCCGTTTTTTACAACCTTCGAGTGCTTCGACGAAAAATTTAACAGCGGTTTGGAAGATCTAGGAGAATACTGCCAGCACACGTGGTTCTTCTGGAACGTTAAGGAAATGTCTAGAAATTGTATTCCATTATTCTGAGGCTCCTCTTTAGTAAAGCTCAGCCCTCCTCCATTTAATTCAAATTTTTCGCTCACGGAAGTTACCACCTTTTCAAAGTCCTCATCACTACAAAAAATCAAGTAGTCGTCCACATAACGAAAAACCTTAATAACCGAATTACCTAAGGCGCCTTCCAAAAGATTGTCAATCTTGCTAAGGTATAAATCACTAAGAACCGGAGCAACCTTAGAACCAATACATATCCCTGATTTCTGCACATAAACGCCTTCCTTCCAACCTACCAGCGTCGACTTTAAATACATGGAAAGGATTTCTAGAAATGCCCCAGTAGAAACACCACATTTATCGGTGAAAACCGTCTGGTCGCCTTGTTCGTTAATACATTCATTAACACATTTTAACAAGTCCTTATGCGGCAAAGGATAATATAGGTCTTCAATATCCATACTAAAAGCTTTACAACAGCCGGGGTTCTCCTCTGAGAGGAACTGAACTAGCGCCTGAGAATTACGCATACGAAAAGGGTCTGAAAAACTCAAAGAGGTTAAGCAGTTCTGCAAATAACTAGATACAGCGACTTGCCAGGTGCCTTGCTCTGAAACGATTGCTCGAAACGGAATCTCGTTCTTATGTGTTTTGGCTGAAAAAAACAATTCTAAAGTAAGTGATTTAGCCTTCTTGACATTACAAGCTATTCTCTCAAGATTATGTCTTAACAAAAGGTCGACAGCACGTTGCCTAACTACCGATGGCTTAAGTTTTACCGTCCAAAAATTCTTTTCTATGGCTGTTAATGCTTTTTCTGAGAACAAACTGTCCGGCATAATTACAAAATACCCTTCCTTATCTGGAATACCTACCGTGGCGTAGGTATTCCGTACATTCACTGCATATCTCACAGGCTAAAGAAAGTAGGAAGTAGATACGGCGTTAATGTTGTTTTCACGGCTGCCAATAAGCTAGGTAAGATTTGTGCCGCTGTGCAGAGGAAGAATGAGCGAGTAAAAGACAAGAAGCGGACCGATAATTGTTTCGTAAAACACACCAACAAATTCACTGATTGCCGTACGAGTGTGGTGTATAAGGTCCCTTTCAGCTGCGGCCGCTTCTACGTAGGACAGACGGGCCGATGCATTAACCAGAGATTGTTGGAACATAAGAGATCGCTAACAGGAGGCTCATCTTCTAATCTATCATTACATTGTCGAGATTGTAAGTGCACGCCAAAATTCGATGAATGCGCAGTGTTGTACCGGCATAGAAATGAAGAAACGCGCCTGATGATTGAAGCATGGCATATCGAGAATAGAGCGCATGCGTGAGCCAACCGTCGATTAACTTGCATAAAGATGAAATCAAATGCCTTAACAGTTATCTTCCACGTAGACCGCCACGCGTGCCGGATTGATAGGTTCGCCGGTTGCATGGGCATGCGCAGATAAGTTTTCGTGCCTTTTTTCTTTTCAGCCGTTGTGCGTCTCTTCAGTTGTTAGTCGGCGTTTGTGGTGTCCTGATCTCTTTCTTGTGTCCGTGTTTGCACGCGCTGTCTCTTTTTAGAATGAAGGCAAGGTGGTAAGTCAGACGATTTTGAAGAACCGCCAGAAGAAGGAGGTGATAGACGTCCCTAAGATAAAAAAATCGAAACACCATCTGTCGCACAAACAAATGCACAAGACTGAGGTCACCCTTCTGAAGTTTTAGAAAACGGTTACCTCTTCTCATGTGTTTCCATGAAGAACACAAAATAAAACAAGTAAATATATCCTTTGAAATGCTTGAATGTTTACACGTGATCAGTGCGATACCTGTAGAACGTAGATAAGCTTTGTTGCAAGAAATATATTGCATGCTTTAGATCTTACAAAAATGGAAAGGTCTCTTCCCTGCCAAGTTCACACCGTTCGATGGTTAGGAGATGTGCAATGTGGGCCACTATTACCATAGTTGTCGAAAAGCACACAAAGACAGCGTGCAGGAGTCTCATTCCAGTGAATATCTGAGAAAACTGTCATAGCCAGAGCCCACATGCCCAGCCAGAATGTTCTGCTTTTATCAAAATTTATGGTCGCGCCAACAATTTCACAGAAACCTAAAGTAGTGTTGACTGCTTCTTGATAACTGGGATTATCGATGCAAAAGAAAGCAATTTCATGAGCATAATATAAAACTTCAACTTCCTCAGCTTCGTATCTGTGTCCTTTAATACATTCAATCATTTTTTATTTCAACTTCACTTATTACATGAAAATATACAACGCTGCTTAGACCCATAGCCACTGGCCAATGGGGGTCTAAATAAATATGCATTTAAAAGAACAGATTGTAATTGTGAAAGCAGGTATTTTATACATAATTTGCAAGTGACGTCAGTTCCTGTCTTCCATCCGCCATCACCGAGCACATACGTCTCAGTGGCCGCGCTGTGTTTACGTTCGTGCGCGGATCGTTCGGCGTAGTGCGCGTGTTTTGATCGTTTGCCTTGCGCTTATGACGAACGAGAATTGTTCAGGACATTATGCAGCTTGCAGTGTCGTCAGTGGTGTCGCGTAAACTTCGTACGAGTCACGTACGGCGGCGATATCGCCGCCTGCATTTTGCGGCGCTAAAACTGCACAGGTTTCGTCGCTGATTGCTGCATAAACCCATGGCCCAAAAACATGTTTGGCGCCCAGTCGGGGTTTGTTTCACCGAAGAGCTAAGAGGGCCTCCCGAAAACCAAGGCGCGATCGCTGTGTTCAATTCGGTGCTTCACGTTTGGACAAAAGTTGACCTCGCGCGTAACTCCGTGGTGATACACTCGGCGAAAAGGTGAGGAGATTCGGAAGCATGACTTGCCTGTTATGAAGTTACACCCGCACACACATACGTTGCACAACGTCTGGGTCCTTCCTGTTTACGCGCTCATAAGCCATGTGCTCCGCTTCCCGGACAGCTCTTTCATGCGCGCACGGGTTTGTGATCACGTTTGGCAAACAGTACGTCCCCGCGTCTGGTCTTTTTTTATTTATTGATTTACACTTCTCATGCAGCAGCCAAATATCGCACAAATCGCCGTTGCGATGTGCAGCGTTCACGGGAAATGCGAGAGCCGCACAGCTTGAGTCGGTGTCGTCTGCTGCCATGTGCTCGGTAATGGCGGCGCATGCAGCGAAATCGTATCCCAGAGTTCCGCGGTGTGACGTAGTTGCAAGTTATGTGTAAGTACACTTCAATCATAACATGAAATAAATGGAGCAAAACATAAAAAGAAATATATTTGAGATAAGACAATTGCTGTATCGTGCAACATGTTGCATGCATGCAACGGATTGTATATATTGTGGAGATAGGTTTAGCACAAAGCTTACCCTACGAGGCGACCGGGAAGGGACGCGACGTTCTCCACTGCAGCAGCGAACAAAGACACTACAACCGGGTTCGTCGACTCTCCAGCACGGCGCAGAAAAGGCACTCGAGGCAAAGATGTTAACAAACAACACGGGTTTATTAACCCAAGATGCAGCACAGTACGACAGTCACGGGCTTGCAGGCCGTAAGGGGAACTCCGCAAGACCGATCGGGTACGCTTGCCAGCGGCGCTACGACTATCACACAAAGGGCAGCAGTCGAGCACACGAACGAGAAGCCGCCTGCCAGAGCAGTGCGTCAACCTCTCGTGCCGGCCTGAGTGCATCTGACGCGGGCAAGCCAGCGCCAGACAGAAGCGAGCTCAAGGGGGAAAGGGGTTGTCACTGGCGGCCAATGAGGACAGGCGTTGCGCAGTGACGTAGGCTAGCTTGGTCACGTGTTGGCGCGAGCATGCTCCGGGCATGTCCGCACACGTTGCTCGTGCGGGGAAGACCAACGCATGGCTCGCACCATAGAGTTTCTTACAATAGTACCTAGAGGGGAATCTGGCGCTAGTGTCTACGCGGGCTCCTTGAGACGCGCTTCAACCACCATGGGAATGATGGGAAGTACAGGCTTCGGATTTGCTTCGGATGGATTAGGTTCTTGAGATTCGCAACGCTTGTTTGCCGAGTGTAAAACAAAGCGATATGAAGTTAATTCCAATTCAAACTTGCTTAATTCTTTTGTATGTAAAACTTATTGCAAAAAGTTTGCGTGACTGTGAGATTGAACTGAAACCTGAACAAATTCAATCACCAGGGTATGCATTACTCTGCAACTGTGCTCCAGATTTGGCATCACCAAATAATGGATTATTTTTGTACAACACTTGAAAAGAAACACGCTTGTTTTTCCCTCGAAAGTACGCATTATCTATTTATGGAAATAACAGTACTGTGTTGAGTGAGAAACACTTAACGTATCGTCTGCTGCGATGCCAGGTGCGCCTGTTCAAGTGGTCTGCCTCCAACGCATCTCTCGTTTTGTTGTGAAGTCGAGTCAGAGGAGCGCGACAGTGCGTCTACTTAGCTTCGCCGTCGTTTCGCAGCTGATTTGAACGAGTTTTGGTAAGACGCGCTTATCAAATAAACCTGAACTCGATGCAGTTTGCTGCACTGACATGGGACGCTACATCTGTGCGCAGCGGTGAGTGCACGACGCTTTACTAAAACTGTCACATACAACCTGTAAAGCTGTGGCGTCGCAGCAAACCAAGAGATCTAGCGGTCTTCAGCCTCTTTGAACAACAAAGGCGTTGCTTGAATGCTTTGAAACGCACCCCACTACCCACGCTTCGCGAAGAACGAAACTGAAACTGTAGAAAAAGATCCGTAGACAGTTCGCTATCTAAAGCTATCCAATCCGAAGCCTGTACTTCCCATCATTCCCATGGTGGTTGAACGATCGCAGCGCCAGTTTCCTCTCTAGGGTATTGTATGAAACTCTATGGCTCGCACCAAGCAGAAAGGCCTGGCGGCGTAGCCACGATAGCCATGTCGCCGATTAAAGGCGGTTCCCGGCGCTCGAGCGGCGCGGGGCCAGCACACGCGCTAGCTGGGGAACGAGGCGCCAAAGGGGAGGGCGCGCTCAATTCCCACAATATGCTATACATCAAATATAAATACAGAGAAGTACGTAATGCCAGATTTAAGAAGCACACTTTAACAAAGTGGTTTCAAGCATACTGCAGAAAGCAAAGGCGAGAGCGGATATCTCCGGCGTACGGGTGAATTTAACTCTGTTAGGGTCCAATTCACGATTAGCCGTTTGGGCTTTTTTCAACACAGTAACATGCCATTGTGCAATACATCACCCAACTGGGCATGTATTAGGAGCCGGAACAGTAAATCATGGTGTACCTTATCAAATGCTTTAGCGAGGTCAATCTGAAGACCTGCTTGATCCATACTACCTTCAGTACACTCAAGGACTGACCGTGCTCAATGAATATTCATTTATATAGAGCGGCCTTTAATTCCACATGTTTGGTGGTCACCTACACATTTAGTGATCACTGTATTGAGCCTATTTTGAGGAATTTCGCACGTATTTTATAATCAACCTTACATAATGATATAGGCCGGTATCCGTTAACTTTATTTAATGATTCATTCTTAGTACTCGTTGAGAATAAATGCTGTATGGCCCGGATATCAAGAAGGAGGAAGTTTGCCGCGTTCATAGTCTTCTTTGAAAAGTTGCTTCAGAAGAGAAATAAGAATTTTCTGAAATATTATGTAAAATTTCCCAGTAAGGCCATCTGAACCACGAGTTTTGTTTTTCTGCAAAGTTCTGATCGCAAAACAAGAATATCTACCCTAGCGATGGGCCCAGAGCCGATCGTCATCTTATGAGACAGAAGCGCAATAAATCGGTCAGCTTTTGCTTCATAATCGTCCGGAAAACTCTGCTTCATAAGCATTCTTCAAATGCTGCTCTCATTTGCCATGTCTCTGTGCAAACGTAACCACATGATTAAACTTGAAATATCTGCTTGGAAAGCGCGTATCGCTATTCATCCCCAAGAGCTGTTTTTGTGGGTTCCTCAGCAGTGAAGCGAGTAACACGTGAACGAATCATTGCCCCTCTCTATACTTCCGTATCACGTTTTTTGTATTTGTGCTCGAATCTCATCAACGTACGACCCCAGCTCCTGACTTTCAAAAGCATGGAGCTTACGAAGTAAGTCAAGGACGACGTTTTTAAGCTGTTTTCTTTTGGTACAACTGGCATGAAATACCAACTGCTTCATATTTAACTTTCTCTTTGAACATTTCCGATTGAGCAAAAATTGGCAGCTGTCGACCATTGGTTGGCACTCACTAATACTCACTCACCCCAATTTTTCCCGCCTTCGCACTCACTCACGCTCATAGGAACTCACTCACGTTCATACCCACGCCTACTCACACTCATAGACACTCACTGATGTTCATACTCACGCCTACTCACACCCATAGGCACTCACTCACGAGCATGCTCACGCCTACTCACACTCATAGGCACTCACTCACGTTCATACTCACGCCTACTCACACTCATAGGCACTCACTCACGTTCATCCTCACGCCTACTCACACTCAGTGGCACTCACGTTCATAATCACGTGCATTGACTATCAAACCTACTCACTCACGTTCACACTCACACCTACACACACTTAGAGCACTTACTCACGCTCCTACTCACATCTACTCGTACTCGCTCAACGTTTATAGATACTTTTTCAGTTCCGTATCTCCTCGCGGCGCGCGTAGGGAGGAGGCGGCCTGTCGCCGCACCCGCCACCACAGCGCTGCAGTCGCGTTTTGCGCTAGGAGAGCGAGGGTCGTCCGCTAGCGCGAAGGGTTTTGCATGAGCATTTGCATACGGCCAAATGAAAATTGCGCGAACACTGTACTTGGTCTTTACGCCAGTTACTTAACGTTAATTGGACATGTACTTTAATTTGTGCTCGTCATATTGCTCACGAACTTGAAAAGACCTGTACAGACACGCTTCGCAGGCGTCAGTTTTGTGCAATGACAAAGCGCTCGCTTCGCCCTGCGCCTTTCCATGCCCGTTTCATTAAGACCACACTAGTTTGGCTATTGAGCATGCTCCAAAAATACGAATTTCAAATGTAGAAAACTCGGGGTTACACAACATCTCTCAAACGCGGAAAAATTTACGGGTGCAACATTTTGTAGTACGAATAAAACATTGCTGTATCAATATACTCGAATTATTCGCCGAGAATTTTTCGCGCTTGGCAAGCGTGTCACGGATTTAGCTAAAACTGACGGACACATATTTCAGTAATTCTAGTGCGTCCATTAACTTGAAAATATTTGGTCTAGCCAAGAGCACAGCATATTCCGCGCATAATAATTTTGCAACTTCGCGTTACGTGACGTTTTCGAAAGTCTTGCATTGTACGAAATAATAATGCGCATTTGTATTGTTTCAAAACGTCAAGCAACATGCATTTCGGTCAATTCATTGGAATATGGTGGCATCGCAAAAAATATTACTTTGTGAAAGCAAACCGAGATCCTTGGTATGCAAAATGAACGGGGAAACTTTTTACATGCGTACATACTGTACAGCATTGTTGGCAGTCAGTAGCATAACCAGGCATTACATTCGCGGATGGGGGGGGGGGGGGGGGGGGGGGCGTAATCATATTTTTTGTATGTTCGTGCGTGTGTTTTATGAGTGCGTGGATATACACATGCAAAATCGAAAATTATCGGAGGAGGAAATTTGACCCCCCCACCCCCTTCCTGGCTACGCTTCTGTTGGCACGTTTGCTGCCAACTAATTTTTAAACTTGCTTTCTTGCTCTCTCTCTGTGCCCAAATGGTATTACTGTTTTCCAAGCATTTGGCTTGTGCCAAGAAGTGCATGGGAGTAAATAAAAGTGAAGCCAACAGTGTTTGTGCCTCTTGTTATAAGAGCATTCAGCACACCCCAAAACAGGTCACCAAAAAATGTGCCCTTGCTAGCATGCTTTATAGCACGCTCCACCGTAAGTGCTTACATGCAAGCAGTTTCTCTGAAAGGCTACCACTGACACATTCGCGCACAGCAGCGGCGTAGCCAGGGGGGGGGGGGGGGGCACACCGGGCCCGTATCCCCCCACCCGAATTTTTTTTTTGCCATAGCATACAGAGCTCTCAAAATGACACTCGATCACATTTGCCTGCCCGACCCCCACTTAACCCCCCCCCCCCTTCAAAAAAATTTCTGGCTACGCCCTTGGCGCACAGTGACCAGCATAGACTCATGCGGCAGGGAATCCCGCATACCAAGGGCATCTTTCTTGCAGACCTCACAGCGCGTTGTTTTCTTCAATTTGAAAGCCACGTAGCCTGCCAGTAACAAAAGGCTTTTGCTTCTGGTGATGGTGCACAATTACCCGTGGTCGTCAGGAGCACGTGCCTGAGAGGTCACGGAACGGCATGGACGTGAGCTATCGGCAAACTTTGTCTTTCATCGCATTTTTCTGGACAAGGTGTTAGACGTTCTTAAACTGCGCGAAATGACCAGGACACAAGCAAGGAAACACAGCGCAGTTCGTGTTGTTCTCTTTTCTTGCTTGTGTCCTGGTCATTTCGTGCAGTTTAATAACGTCTAACAGCAATGAACCAACTAGCGCGCCAGAACGTATTACTCTGGACAAAAGACTCACGACGTTTTTCTTTCTTTTTTTTTTTTTTGCACAGAGGCTTTCAAATGCACTATGCAAGAGTGACTAAACTTGGTCGCTGTGGTATATGGTCTCGCATGTTTCGCTCAGCGGTTTATCGGCGCGAGAAATAGCTCGCATCCAGCTTTCAAGAGGCTGCGGATTGGGCGACGGCGCAAAAAAGTGCCGCTTTTCTGGGTCATGCTTTTGTACCTGCTGGTACAGCCGGGCATTAAACAAGTTGGCATCGCAAAGCTTGAAAACTGCTTGACTTCCTCTGGCAAGGAATGCTCGGTTGTCTGAATTCACCGAAGTCGTCGAGAGTAACCTCGCGCATGCACAGCAAACACACCCAGGAAAGACATTCCATGACAGCCCCGCACGCGGCCAAGCACTATGGGCTATGGGAAAGAACACGTGTGCCCGCGCGCGCGACAGCGCTATTCACGACTGTGGCGCCCTCTCACTGCCTGGGTAAAAGGAGCGGCCGCCTTCGGCGGAGGAGTTACAAAACTGAAAAAGTATCTATAAACGTTGGTACTCGCTCACGTTCACATTCACGCCATCTCACACTCATAGGCACTCACTCGCGTTCATGTATACTCACGCCCGCTCACGTTCATACTCAAGTGTACTAACACTGATGGGCACTCGCTCACGTTCATACTCACACCTGCTCATACCCATCGGTACTCACTCGCCTTCAGTTCATACTCGCGCCCACTCACACTGGTAAGTACTCATTCACGCTTACTCACACCGGGGCTCACGTTCATACTCACACCTACTCACAACCATATGCACTCACGTTCACTCATGTCTACTCACTCCCATGGGCACTCACATTTATGACACCTACTACACTCATATGTTACCTTCACACTTATGCCTGCTCACATCCCTCGTCACTCAGTCATATTCACACTCACGCCTTTGAAATGAGCCCACTCGTGAATGAATGCCAAGCTTTCCGCTCTACTCACTCAAAGGCGGCCCCTGGCGTTCATATTGAAGTAAACTCCCGTTCATAAATATTCGCCTTTACACGTCTACCAGCTCCCATCTTCGATCATTACCACTCACACTCACTCACCCTCGCCGGGTCTCCTTCACATACCTGTCTGTCACACTGGACGTTTTGTATGCATTCGCATCTAAGATGATCCCTCATATATTCTCGTTACATCCGAACGTGCAGATTTGTATTCGATAGTCTTAGGGACAAACCGCGGATGTTAACACTCGTTCAAGGAAACGTCCTGTGTTTTATATGGGATGCCACGACCGCGGAAAAAACGCCCAATTATCGAAGTATCAAGAAAACAATAAACAAGTGTCTATTACATCACTGCATTTGCATTTTCTTGACGAATACGTAAATTCATGGTACATATCTGGCGTAAAACCAATGTAAATGCCGCAAATTTCTTTATTCGCGACTTCGTTCACAATGTGACCGCGGCTCAAGACAGCCGTGTCTTAACACTAAACGTGCTTGCCCCCCTCCCTTATTACGTACCGCCACCACCACCACGCGCACGTGAAGATAACATTCGCGCCGGAAAAATGATCGACAAAGGATCGTTCGTTCATCATAATGTCGCAACCAAATTTTATACCGACATGCAGACTGCGGCTGAAGCTCTTCACCTTCCGCAGCTTCCACTATTTTCGGCTTGCGTGACATTGCGCGCGCATTGCCCGAAGTCAAAACGAAACTGCTGAGTGCCGCATCCGCTGTGGACGAAAGCGTGGTCGCTAAATTAAGACACGACCATATACACCAGAGCACGCCTGTCTCGCACCCAGGCTGCTGGCGAGCCGAGCGGATATTCTCGCACCCAGACGCCGGGCTGACCGGGCTGCCAAGGCACGTGCGGGCTGCACCAAGTAAACAGGGCAAGCTGCAGTTCTGAGGCTTTAAAGTGCGAAAAAGTACCCGTTCACGCCGCTTCAGCGTATAAGAGCTCGTCTGGGCCCTACTGCGTCGTCTTTGGATGCCAAAACAAGCAGCGCAACAAGAGGATAATAGCGTTGTCTGCGACGATTACGACGCGCCACGGAAATAGTGCCGGTGCGGTGTTTTCAGCTTCGCCGCGAGTGGATAACTGTGATTCAAGCAAAAAACTAGGAGCCGAGTGAAAATGCGCGAGTAAGTACACTAACTGCGTGTATTCTGCACTGTGATGCCCACCTATTTCATTTTGCGAACCTAATTTGCGTGACACGCAGCTGGGTTGAAGGCAGGCGCGAGCTTTGTGTGGGGGTGCACTTCGTACCTTTGAGCGTTTCCTTTGACGAAAGTCTAGTGCAAGGTAGTGCTTTCAAGCACAAGCAATCAGCATGCTTTGCCACTTTCAACGTAGTATTAAGCTTTAGTGACTTGATGGCATACACGCCTTCGAGATTTCGTCTTCAAAAGGTAATAAATGGCACAGTGCTCCTCAACAGCTGGTCAGAATTTCGTGCTTTCATTGCAGTGTTTGATGTCCCCAAATATATTTGGACACGAGGCATCCAGCTGCACATAATACATATATTGGCACGTAAGTAAGCAGTACTCGCGCCAGTGTCCTCTACGTCGCAGGCGTAGCTAACCGGCTTAACTAAGAGTAGCACAGTTTCGCTTGTAAAGCACCATCGTTACAAGAATAAAATCGTGCAGGTAGCTTCCAAAAGGGACCGCTGAACGATACTGCAGGTTATACTCTCTGATAGCACGCTTTTGTGAGCAAGACGCATTATTGTAAGAGCGCTCGTGAAACAAAAATTACGTTCCGCGAAACTACCCGTAAAGCGTACTCTAATTATTACGCGATGCATGCTGAAATGATCAGCTTTCACAAAACTTTGTGCACAACTTGTCACATGGCGCAACAAAACATCGTTTCACTGTTTCGCGAGCTGCACTGCAATTACGATTCACGCGTACTACAGCGAGAACGTTTTTTTTACAAATTTAACAGCGTACGTATCTGACGAGGTTGCTTCCGCAGCCCACTCAGCACGTACTGCATACATTGTGGACCTGCATGAGCAAGATGTTCTTGATGTTCCAATAAAATCAGCGAAAATGTCCAGGCTAGAAAAGACGCGAAACACGCTCTCCGGTGGGCTGAGTTTCGGGAGTTTCACGTTTGCTCTTTGTAGCGTCTGCTGGCGTGGCAGCCCGCGCATGTTGTTTCGTCGCGTGTGCGATAGATGGCGCGACGCACGATGCAAATATGGCGATGCGCATGGAATTCTTTGTGTTCTGGTCTATAGCGTCAACGCAGTTCCGAAGGCGCGCGCGAGGCCTGCGCCCACAGTCGGAACAAAACTGCTCAGCACAGCATACGCTGCTGAATAAACTTGACTCGCTAATGCGCAATAATGGATGGCGACTACGCAGTTCTGAAGCGACGTGGCGAAAACGAAACTACTGCTTGTCGCAGCTTTGACCCGCAGTCGCCGCAGGCGCTATGGACGCGATCGTAGACATATCGCCCACGCAGTTCGCGTGCGCCGAGTAAAATCGAAGACTAAGCAAGTGGGCCACAGCCGTCGAAGACTTTGGCGCCAAAAATGTGATTATGGCTAGATCGTGGATGGCGACCACGCCTTTATGAAGGACCGCAGCCATTTGAGTTGTTCGCGAACGCCGTTTTCCCTCCTGTGAGTCGAACATTTGCGGCGCTTCGTGCTTGGCGCGCTTCGAGGATCGTCCGAATAAGGCGGGTTGCGGTCAAATATGACCGAATTAACGAGAGTTTTTTATTAAACAATGCATAAGCTTGCCGGGACCAGAGAACACGTCCGAATCATCCGATTTTTCGAATTAACGGGGGGCGAATAACGACCTTTTACCGTATAACCTTTCATTTTCGTCGACTGACCAAATGGCAAATGTATGGCGCGCTTATTTTCTAACTCCACCTTCACTGTTTATGCCAGGGGTCTCATACTAAGCTCAGCTGACGAACTGCAGTCGCGTAAATTTACTCTCGCAAGGGCCAGGGCACAGTGGCGAAGGTAAGAGCGGGGGGCGGGTAGGAATAGTTTGTACAAAATGTCAGCTAGCGTTGCCATATGAAAGACCTTTCTCATATTTCATAAAGGGGTCATTTTTGAAGGGAATTTGGCGCCAGTAATCCAACGACATATCTATCTACAAAATGACTAAAATATGGACGATGGTTTTGAGAGTTTGTTTCACTGCTTTGAATCACTATATGTTGACCGCAGCGGTTCCCTTATGAAAAAGAAATGCTTTAAACAAGTCATGCCTGTGTAGCTCATGAACATACTTATTAAAAAAAATGTGACGAAGGCAGTCACGTGCAGGGCTCGGACCGCTTGTTTTAGGCCCCTGGCTTACACGATACACTTTGGTCATCACTTGCCAGAATAACGCGATCATGTTTCTATGGCTGACGGTCAGTTTTGTAAATGCTGCATTCAACGGCAGGCATAGTGATTTCACCTACTTGATTTTTCATTTGTGTTAAGGTGGCGTAGCGCGAAACAAGACACGTGTCGTTCGCCTTGCTTCGCACTGTACGACATTTACAAAATACCACTTCACATAATGAGCATGGCTTTTGGACTGCACGTTATCTTCGTGATACAGAGCGCAGCGCGTGCAGACGTTCGGCGCACAGAGCCGCCGTACAGGCTTTTGCTTTTGCGTTAGGCACACGCCATGCATAAACATGCACTGCCGGTCAGGGCTGGGCAGTATCGCGATACAAGAGTATCGCGATAGTATTTCAGAGATAGTTTTGAGTATCTGTATTTCTGTATCGAGATACATTTGAAAAATGTATTTGTATCTCAGTAGTGAAATACATTTACGATGTATCGCCTGTATCGCGATACTATGCAGGACACGGGTATCTCGTTACATTGTTTTTTTGTGTCGGAAATGAGTTGAGGCGTGTTTCCAATGGGGGAATGATGTTTTTTTTTCTTTTTTGTGCCAAGACAAGCAAAGGCGCGCCGCCGGTCGCCGACAGATAGGGCGGCGATCGTTTCCCCTCAAGCACAGAATGGTCCATGTGGTAAAGCGCGCGACGCCGCGGACAGCTGAATCGCGGGGGCAGTGTTGTCGGCCTCTGCCGACGAAAGTCGCTGTCTCTCAAGGTCAGTACAGCACGCCTAATTTTTTTCGGGTGGCAAGCCATTACTTCGCGACCCCCCCCCCCCCCCCCCCCGCGCGGATACCGCCTTGGAACAGGCTTTGCAATGCTTCGCGTCCGTTCAGTTTCCAAAGCGGCGGCACTTCCAAAAGCAGTTCCCGTAGTCGCGGCGGAAGTGTCTAGAAGATGGCTATCTTTGACGCGCTTTCAGCCACCTCTCCAATGTCAGGGTGCGTTCTTAATTGATTACATGCGTGAAACGGTCTTTTGTGGTAGCAGGCTCTCCCACCGCCGGAGCCGACTTCGCCTGTTGCGGCTTTTTGAAATGGGTGCTGGTAGCGTCGGTGGCGGTGAAAGCTTCATTGAAGCCGACAGGGTCAGACGGCTGAGGATTCCGAAGATGGGAACCGACTTCGGATTCTGAACAGTCAGAACAACCCAAGTGAGGGCGGAAGTGTTTCGGTATCTAGATGACCCGAGAAGAGATATCACCACGCTGCAGGGCAATCCGGCGTTGAAGGCGGTATTTATTCACTATAACAAGAATTTGTGCTCGCCTTCAGCGGTAGACAAACTTTTTTTCTTTCGTGAGTCTATTGCTGAGGCTGAACCGACGATGTTAGAAGACAGCCCATTTGAGAAGCCTACACAGCAACCTTCTCAGCAAAGGAGATCTTCAAAATAAATGTGTGCTTTTTCTCAATTCACTGGTGTTCATTAGTGACTCGAGTGATTTGCTTAAAGTGTGCTATTTCTAGCATAGCTTAGTTTGTTCGCCAAGCATGTCGATTTCGGTGTCCAATCCTTGTTACTGTTGCTGTGAAATAGTGTATTTTTATTGGAATTGATACTTGTAATTATGTCATTATTACTAATTATGTACTATGTCCCCCCCCCCCTCCCCTGCAGTGTCTTAATGGCGCTGAGGGTACTGTAATAAATAAATAAATGAACTAAACGTTTGTATGCGCTGTAACTTTAATTACAACATTATGCTGCACTAATAGGTGTCTTTGCGTAGTATGAGCATCCTTGAAATAAAAAAAAGTATTCCAGTATCTGTATCGCTGTAACTGTATTCCGGAATACTTCTTTCGTCTCATTGCAAAAGTATCTCCGAAATATCCCGTTACGTTAAAGGCAAATGTATCTCAGTATCTGTATTTTAGGCTTCCAATTCATGTATTTCGATATCTGTATTCCGGAATACTTTTCTGAGTATCTCTGCCCAGCCCGGCTGCCGGTATGTCAGGAACAATTTTCTACCCCCCTCTCTCCCCTGAAAGTCCATTGCGTTTGCGCGCTGTTCGACCATTCTAGCATTGAATGCTTGGGTTTGTTGGGCCAGCATTGTGAAAATACAGCGCACAATCACGACGTAGACGAGGA
The DNA here is from genome assembly GCF_013339695.2 of Rhipicephalus sanguineus. Classification (NCBI taxonomy): domain Eukaryota; kingdom Metazoa; phylum Arthropoda; class Arachnida; order Ixodida; family Ixodidae; genus Rhipicephalus; species Rhipicephalus sanguineus. Next base: position 306,841,805 of record NC_051176.1, on the reverse strand, counting down.
AGAAGCACACCACCACATCGCTGATCGGCGTTTGCCACATCATGTTTCTGTGCTCCACACCAGTGGCCCCGTTAATCTTTGGATTATGCCGCTTTTGAAACATGGCGAGTTGATGCCGCAGTAAGGACGTCTGCGTTACGCCAAAAAATGTGTGTCCGCTACATTGAATCGGTGTACTTCATATAGAAGTATTTGTATTAAGGCGAAAGGCTTATGTACCTCATCAGACTTTAAAAGTGACCTGGAATGCCGTGTGGTGCTGCACGCACACACGCACGCACGCACGCACGCACGCACGCACGCACACACACACACACACACACACACACACACACACACACACACACACACACACACACACACACACAGAGAGAGAGAGAGATGAGATAATGGAAAATACACCATCTCCACATTATGCGAAAGGGTGAAAACGTCATCGCAAACTGATATTTGATTAATGCGATAGATTTCATGCGAAGGACGAAAGGCTGGCTCAAAAAATCTAGTGACTTCTCAAGCGCGACGCTCTGCTCTAACTTTGCCTTTGCGGCCTTCGTGTGACAAAAAAAATGTTGCAGTGGCTTAGCTAGGCTATGCCAGGATAACGTAGCGTTAGCAAAGGTTCAGCTAATTATTCTTAGCTTTCCTGATTGTCTAGGACTACCTTGATTATCATGCTTACTGCTGCTCCAATGACAGACACACTGTATACGTATTATGTGACACGTATATTTATTTTGCCAGGCAACTACTTCGATGAGTTAAGCTTCTCCGCTCTTCTGCGCCGTTGAGCAGCATTTGCGCTCTCCTTCTCCATGGCTATACCACAGTGGCAAACGCCAGTCAGAGGCTGATATCAACTTCAGGATTAGCAGCGTTTAACCCTTCCGGAGTCGCGCCAAGTGTCATCCCAGGAGCTAACTTACATGCTGTCGGACGCGCCAGAGCTTCAACCGTATGGTCATCAAAACAAACGCCCTTTCTAAGAAGCATATCCGAGTCATTCGAAGAGGTATTATGAATGGGCAGGTTTTGTGACCCGGCAGCCTCAATAACGGGTAGTCCGAACGATCCCACAGTCTCCACCTGGCTATCTTTAGCGCTTTCTGCTCCCTTAATGTCGCTGCTCTCCACCAAAGAGAGAACATTTCTCGGCTTTCGGCAGCCGGTCGAAAGGTGACCAGGCTCTTGGCAACGGCGGCAGACGACCGGCTTTCTAGCCTCAAACGTCTTCTGCTTCTCTTTTTCTTTTAAGCTGCTCGCTACGGTTTTGGTCTCGGCAGGATTGTCTTTCCCTTTCTTATCGCAGGGTGCTCTCACGTTAATCGGGTTACTTGGTGCCTGATAAATTCCTAATTATAATCGCCTTTTGTAATTTCTCCTGTCTATCTCGGCGTTTTTCCTGTCTTCCTCGGCCCATTTTTTGGTTTTCTCGGCCTTTTTTTTCCTTTTTGCAACTTCTTCCCAGCACTCCTCAATTTCATCATCCTCCACACCGCATTCCTGGATTGCCTTAATCAGCTGCGGCTTTCTCTGACTTCTCCCCGCCTCAATTCCAAGCTCTTCACACAGTAATAAGAGGTCTGGTTTTTTTAGCTTGGTTACTAAATCCATGGTCTTTACGGGTGAGGACTTTCTTACGAGCCGTGACGTTAGGAAGCGAACAAGCGAAGTCTATACATACGGAAAAATGACTGCCGGTTTTAGAAGAGGAAAGCTAAAATCTTGTAAAAAGCTGTGACGTATGGAAGCGGGATACGAAGCCGATACGCCCTGAAGTTTACGACCAGTTTGGAGAAACACACAAAAGCTAAAACCTGGCAAATCTCAATGAAAGTCAAGTACGCACCATCGCTGAAGCCCGAGTCAAGCATGGGACGTCCCGTCGCTGCCAACCAGTTGATGTGGTCGGGGGTCTGCCCATAGGACCGGGGAGCAGCCAAGCCTCTGGGAGAAGTAGAGCTCAGGAGCCGGTGCTGATAACAGGAACGTTTATTTACATGACGATTTGGTAGCGTGTGCTAGCGTCGTCGCGTAGCGTCGACGTAGCCTCGACGTAGCCCCGTAGTGTAGCCTCGTAGCGTAGCCTCGACGTAGCCTTAGCGTAGCCTTCTTGGGGCGTCTCGACGCTCGCGTTATAAAGCCTGGACCTTCCCAGGATTCCCTGCTGGAGGAAACGCTCAAGTCCAGGACAGTCCAATCAACACGTTGTCTTCATCTCCGCCCACTAAAAGAAGAGTAAGCACCGCCTCCTTCGAACCGCAGGAAAGCGAGAAGCGGCGCGCCTGGACTATGGACGGTGCCTGGGAGGCGAACAAGAGACACAATAGAGCACTATACACACAATGAAGGGACTCCGGTGGAGCACATTCGTGGAAACAGGCTGCGTTGTCAGGTGTTCTGTCAGGTGCAGTCTCTCCTTGCCTCGATGAGTCGCCGTTGCAGGTGACGACCAGCTGCCGGTCGGGTCACAAAGCCACAAAGACACCGCATAGTGTGGGAAAGGTGCCCGATGACGAATTTCCGGCGCTCGGCTAATTGGCCGGTGCATCTCGCAGAAGGCTGAACAAAGCATTGTACAAGTGACTGCGTCCTCCGAGCAGCCTCGACTGCAAATAGTTCACCTTCAGGCCATATAACCGTCAAAATCAGCCAAGCGTGTCCAAGGCTACTGACGAGGAAAACTGACAGCCTGGAAGGGTTCAGGACACAATAGCAGTGTTGTCACCGCATCTGCTGCGTTTCGGGGAACGTTGCGGGCGAAGAAGGCAGGCCAGATGCCGCCATATCACTTCCACATTCCAGCGGCGCGAAGCCGTAAAGTCCGATCATAACAACCACCAGCAGAATGATTGCTACGAGCAGCTGAGACAAAGCATGTTTGGCATTTCCACGCTCTTTTTTTATGCGTTGTCCTTAGCCTTGAATGTAGCTTTGGTTAACCCCGAGCATGTACCCAAATGGTAGCCGTAGTTACATTCAAAGCACGTTGGATACGAGCTTTATCTGGGAGAATCTCACTACAGAACAAATACAACTCAGACATTTCTGTTCACACCACACGGGTTATATGATACTTCAGCTCAGAAAGTACAATATATGCAGCAGTGGTGGTGACAGTATGTTATATATAGTCAGTGATAATAGAGAAAGAAAAACAACCTGCAAAAGTAAAGAATAACGGTCACTGAAGAGTCAGTCGTTCTTTTCGTTGCCACCACCGCTGAGCAAATTCCCGTTGAAGGGTTTTCCGCCGTCTTTTGGGCTGTGCAGGTGGTGACGTGGTGCATGACGTAGGAATAGTCGGCGTAGAAACTGTGGCCGATATTGGCTGCTATCGGGAAGCTGCAGCAGACAGTAGGCGTTTTTGAAGACTGAAGGGTTTCGACGCAGTACCTGCAAAAGCAGAGGATAACGGTCACCGAAGAGCCAGTCTTCCTTTTCGTTGCCACCACATTGATGCCAGCGACATCATCAAGGGGAGTTGTGGGTGCTCCGATGAAGCGCAACTGGATGTGGAGGGAGCAAACACTATTGCAATATGTTAACAGCGCGTAGGACCCGCAGGAACACGTGACGGCTGAGCGTTCGCCACTTGGCACCACTTCTGAAGCTTCTCTGGAGCCGAGAAAGCTGGCTGCAAGTTGGCGCGCTCTCCTACCTTTCCAAACCTTATATGAGCTGTTAACATATTGCAGTATATCCATACCAACTTGCCCGGGCGTCAATCCTTTCGAACGAAGACTAATAGGTCAAAACCAAGTTTTATTCAAGGGTGAAGCAATCGTTGTTTTACAAATGACATTCATTTCCTTAACAATATTATCTAGATGCAATGAGGAAACAATTCATGACAGTGTTTAGTTATTACGAAAAACCTTTTTTAGCGCCCTCTGCAGAGAGGCGCACGCCATTATTACTTAGTGCAGCCGTGTATGGAAAGGCGCGCTCATAAAGTTCGTCTGCATCGACACACCCCTCACGTGATTTGGTGTTCCGCACTTGCAAGCGTTCTCTGCCCATCACGATGGTCTAGGGGTTATGGAACTTGACTGCTGACCCGCAGGTAGCGGGATCGAATCCCGGCCGCGGCGGCCGCACTTTCGATGGAGGCGAAAATGTTTTAATTCCGCCCCAGATATTATTATTAAATCCCAAAAATTAATACTGCATGCGTTCTCTGAATTATTTCTTCAGAATTTAATTTTTGCTGTGCGCGGAGTTGCCGTTTCATTGGTGAACGCGTTCAGTACAATGTCCAACGGGCAACTGGGCGATACGGGTAACATTTAACGCCAAGCGCTTGCCTCAGTACCGTGGAAACGATGTGGTGTGCATGTCTTCTAGATAAGAAACCGAGGCAACTGTTCGGAGTACTGTGCTCCCTGGATTTTCATGCGGCCCGGTTTCGTTCGTATGCACGCTGTGCCTGCTATTATTCGTGTTATCGCTGAGCAGACCGCTAAGTTATCTATTGAGCTACAATTTGCATGCCTGTAAAGGTAATTCATCGAAGCATAAGGCAAAACATAGTGAATGCAGTGTCCGTGCACTTTTAACACGAAAGTGTTTTATGCCGGGGTCCACCGAGACTTTCGTGGCGTATTTCCGTCACGGAAATACGTCAGCAAAGTGAACGCCATCAGATGGCAAAGAAAAAAGATCTCAGAAAGAGTCGAACCCACGACCTCTCGGTCCGTGACAATGGCTGGCGGGCGTTTAGCCCACTGAGCTACCGCCAAACACATACCGGAGGATACATGAACGCGCCTTTTACCTTTCAGACTTTCCTGTCACAGTGATCTTTGATGGCCAAGGTGCGTTGGCAGGCTAGTTGGTTTATCATGCTAAGTTTGAACAGCGCGACTGAACGCGGACAGAGTAGAACACGCACACACCGCGCTGACCATAGAATTTTCTACTATAGTACCTAGAGGGGAATCTGGCGCTAGTGTCTATGCGGGCTCTTTGAGTGGCGCTTCAACCACCATGGAAATGTTGGGAAGTACAGGCTTTGGATCTGCTTTGGATGGCTCTCGTTCTTGAGATCCGCGACGCTTGTTTGCGGAATGTAAAACAAAGTGATTTCAAGTTATTTCCCATTAAAGCATGCTTCATTCATTTGTACGTAAAACTTAATGCAAAAAAATTTGCGTGACCGTGCGATGGAAGTGAAACCTGGACAAATTCAACCATCAGGGTATGCATTACACTACAATTGCGTTCCAGAATTGGCATCACGATACAATGCATTATTTTTTACGACACTTGAAAACAAACGCGCTTGTTGTTCCCTCGAAAGTACGCATTATCTATTTATGAAAATAACAGTACTGTATTGGATGAGAAAAACTTAACCTATCGTGTGCTGCGATGCCAGGTGCGTCTGTTCAAGTGGTCTGCCCCCAACGCATCTCTCGTTTTGTTGTGAAGTCAAGTCAGAGAGCGTGACGGTGCGTCTACTTAGCTACGTCGTCGTTTTGCAGTCGATTTGAAAGAGTTTTAAGAAGTAGCGCTTATAAACTATGCAGTTTTCTGCATAGTTTATAACTCTATGCAAATTCTATGCAGTTTTCTGCACTGGCATGGGACGCTACATCTATACACAGCGGTGAGTGCGCGACGCTTTGCTAAAACGGTCAAATGCAACCTGTAAAGCTGCAACGTCGCGTCAAACCAAGAGACCTAGCGGTCTTCAGCCTCTTTGAACAACAAAGGCACTGCTTGAGTGCTTTGCAACGCACCCCAATGCCCACGCCTCGCGAAGAACGAAAGTGAAACTGTAGAAAAAAATCCGTAGACGGTTCGCTAGCCAACGCAATCCAATCCGAAGCCTGTACTTCCAATCATTCCCATGGTGGTTGAACGATCGCAGCGGCAGTTTCCTCTCTAGGTTATTGTATGAAACTCTATGGCGCTGACTTCCAACTGCCAATGTTTATTTTCATATGCAAGTGGCACATATATATACATACGCGAGCAGGTGAAAACAAAACAAGAAATATACAGAACAGCGACCCAAACGCGCATGCTTTACCGCAGTCACAAACTTTTGCAACCAAACGAGGGTGACGGATCGAGAAATGTAATTTCCTTGTCGGACAGTCACAAAGATGGCATGCTTGACACACTTTTCATTCTTGAAGTCCCGAAGGACAGTTTCATGAGATTCTTGGACAATTCTCTGTATAAGTCATGTGAGCATAAGAGTGAAGAAAGTTTGGGGGGCCAGGCAAAGCGTCTGTACGACTCGGGTTACCCTTTGAGACTGTTGTCGGCGGTAGCGGAACGCCTGAGCAAAAAGTACCGGTCAAGCCCGATGAGCGTGACAGCGCTACTCGAGCCAAAATGGTTGCGGTAGTGTCCTACATTCACACCATATCTCACAATCTGTAAAGGACTGCAAGAAGGTCTGGTGTCGACGTTGTGTAAACATTGACCAAACTGGCCCCTGTGTTAACCAAAGGTTGAAGGAGCACAAATACAACGTGACAAAAGTAATTTGCGGCCACCTTGTTATTCACTGTAAAAAATGCGGCTGTTTTCTGATGTTTGAAAAAAAAAAAGAGTATTCTCAATGAGGCTAAATAAAGATACATTCACACGGGAAATTATTGAAGCCTGTGAAATACAAAAAAATGAATGATAAGTGTGTCAGCATGCCATCTTTATCACTGTCCGACAAGCAAATGGGATTTCTAGATCCGTCACCCTAGTTTGGTTGCAAAATGCTCTGATTGCGTTAAAACATGCGCGTTTGGGTCGTTGTTTTTATCTTTCTTGTTTTGTTTTCACCTGCTCGCGTATGTATATATATGCACCCCGTGCATATGAAAATAAACATCTACAGTTGAAAGTGCGCACTGTGTGTGCGTGTGCGTGTTCTACTCTGTCCGCGTTCAGTCGCGCTGTTCAAGCTTAGCCCTTGGATGAATGAATGGATGCTATGAGCGTCCCCTTTATAACGGGGCGGTGACATGTGTGCCACCAGGGTCGAAAAAAAAAAGTCACAGTTTCGCCGCAACGGCGAAGCAATGAATCCGATAGCAACAAATTGGAATGTAACGCGAAGGACGGAAAGCAGCTAGAAATTGCCAGCGCCTCCCTCGAGCACAAAGGACGCACGAAAAGAACAGTCTAAGAAAAAATCGAGTATTTGGGGAGTATTTCTGTGTGATTCCACGTAGACATGTGCGCCGGACCCAAAATCACCGGCCGCGGCGCTCTGGTGTTTCCACCTCCAGCCGCGGCGCGTGAACGGCGCGGGGTTCATCGGACCGGCGGCGGCGCGGCGCGGGCGGGGGTGGTGGGGGGGTTGGAGGGCGAAGTAGTGAATGCGATAAGTACACGCCGTAATGTTACATGAACGAGGGCTAGCAGCTAACTCTTTTTGCTCCGATCTCACTTAACTCTACAAAACGCAGGTGTATGGCAATACGGCCGCTCCCGGGAGAGAAGCGGTTTTCGGTTAGTTTGTCGTATCAGTGGTCCAAGCGCGAAGCAGAGAGATCACAGCGCTCACAGCGCTCACAGCGCGTAGAAGGTATACCAACCGTTCGCTGGGGGATGTCTGCCGAAATAGAGCGCGTACCAGCGCTCTCGACCGTGCCCTTATAGTCAAAGTTCACATTGCTGCTCGAGTTACGCAGTCCCTCTCCCCAGACATCCCTTCCTGCTCCTTCGCCCAGCAAATGACGGGCGGGGCGTTCCCTTCTGCTTCAGGAGCAATCGACGGTAGGCCTCGCACGCGGGTTGATGTTATTCCGTGTGACGGAGATGGCCAGCTTGTTTCATCTCTGCTTTAGCCATGTTCCTTGCCGACGCTCGCGAGGTAGAACATACAATGCGCGGAGTGATGTTATCGATTTAGAGTTTATGCGGAACATGACGGCGACGATGAAAACCTGTCATGAGTGTCCATACAATTGCTAACGCAATAAAAATATACAAAAAACCGTCGAAGCGGGCTCGCTTTTTTCCTGGAAAGCTGCATCGTCTCCGCTGTAAAGAGCGCGTCCGTTGGAAGAATCATATAATCCGGCGCCTTTTCCATTGGTTTCGTTCTCTTCTTCAATAACCTTCTACAGGGGACATCTCCTCGCCACTTATTTCTTCATAAAACACACGTACAATGTCAGCACTAAGCGTTGAACCTATCATGATTTCGCGCTTGTCGGCTACAGTCTGTTATCTCTGCATGCGTGGTCGCAAACGCACAAAATGGAGTGAAATCAGTTAATCGTGCACGATAATCGTGCGAGAGAAGCAAGAGCGGGTGGGCGGCTGCATAGCAAAACAGTATGGGAGACAATTCACAACTATTATTTCTCGTACATGAACCAGTCGAGAGTATGTACCCTGATGATGTCACGTGAATCACTGTTCTGGCATCACGAAGTGCACCAAAAGACAAGAAACGCCAAGAGAGAATAACGCGCTCGTTATTTTTGCTTTTTGTTGTATTTTCAGAGGCTGTTAGGGGCCCTTTATAAAATGGCGTTCAAACACGGACACAGGAGAGTAGTCAAGACACCAGAAACGCCGCTGACAACTGAAAAATCATACAGCGGCGGAACCGAAGGTAGACACAAATATATATCTGCGCATTCCCACGTAAGAGGCCATACCTGTCAATCAAGTGCGAGTAGTAGTCTACGTGAGAAATAGCTGTTCACTCTCTCAACTTTTCTTTTGTGTCCGTGTTTCCACGTCATGTCTTCTTAACATGAACACATACCAACTAGCTCAGCTATATTCTATATATGTTTGCCATTATCTTTACTTCTATATTTATTTATCGATTTACTCGAGTAAGAATGAAGGAAACAGGGTACTAACGCACCGATATATATATATATATATATATATTATCTATTTTATTTACTTCTGCACAAAGTACTAGGTCCTAGACTCCAAGGATATGCTGTCCAGCGAGTTGGGTCGTCGCCGTTTAAGGCTGGAGGACGCGGCAGCGTTAAGGTCAGGCAATACTCGTGACATTTCTGGAGAAGAAAAACACATACAACTTCTGGGGAGCTGTCATCGATGCGTTCATCCAAAGGAGGTGTCCACAGTCCATTTCGGCAGAGCGCATTCAGGGATTCGAAAAAGCGGTGAGCCGCGATGTCACCTCGCTCTTGACCACGTCGCCGCACCGAACCCGCCAGCACATTCCTAGCGTAAGAAGAGAGTGGACGAAATGCACAGAAGCAGGAACTTTTCAAGTCTGAATTTGCATATGAATGTGTCCCAGATGTTTGAGAACGATGCAGGGAATGCGTACCGACCTTACAGTTGCGTTAGACGAGCGGCCGCATTAAACCTAAATCGATGGTTAACACGATCAAAAGACATGTGCACCGAAAATTGGATCTCTGAGGGCTGCGTTCGTTGCATTGAAGCGCATTCCGTCCCTATCATTTGTATCGAGTGTTTGAAAGCTTCATGATGTCATGATGGCGCTGCAGAACAAGAAGCGGAAACAGGGGGCGCGCTTATCGCAGAGCTCCCGCTATTCAGCGGCTACTGAAATGGACAGTTCGTTACATGGACGCATCGAGAAGAGCTCCTGCGGCGAAGTGCTGTATATTATTTCCAAATTTCCCATTCGAACTAAAAGAAGAGACTAACGGCGGCGCGCCGCAATTATTGCGCGGCGGCGGCGGCGTGATCTCTCTTGGGACGTCGGCGGCGGCGCGAGCGGCGTGACCAAAAACAGGCGGCGGCGCACACCTCTAAAGCCTGTTTCACATGCGAGCGACCGAGCGGCAGCAGGACGCTCGGACGCGGCTTCGTTTCACATGCACCGCTTTTGAGCGGCGGGCGCCTCTGCGATGCGCAGTGATGGTTGTGGGAAGGGCCCGTTATCCGCGGGTTTCCTTTCTCCGGGCTCGCTTGTTTTGGTGCGCTTGGGTTGCAAGTTTCACGAGCCTTCTACTTCGGTGATCGATTTTCACGCGCCTAAACCTTGAATGATGAAAATGTGCAGTGTATCAGAGTGCAATTAAGCAACTTCAGTAGTCACGTTTATTTCTGTTCCAGCTTTCTTTTTTTACCACGCAAGTCATGTTGCACGCCCATACACTTAGCCATGGAAAAGCAAAAGAAAGAATTTGTTTGGGGGGTTTTAAGCTTTCACAGGGCTTTCGGTGGCTTTTGCTCTCGAATGCCGCAAGGCGTTGGTGCGCCGTATGGGCCGGCAACCGGATGCAAGCGGCCCAGTCGACGACATTGTGGGTTGTGAAGGAGCTCGTCTCTTTTTTTTTTTGCCTATTGACATTCTGCAGTAAAGAGGCGGCGGCATTTGTCGTCTTCGGGGTATGTAACCACTAAAAAAAAAAAGAAAAAGAAAACAGTAAACTATTCGAACGTGCTGCACCAGAGTAGTAAAAAAAAAACTGAAACATCTGCTGCGAACAAGTGCGGAGTGTCGTATGTTCCCCCTGTCCGGACCTATGTTGGTGTCACGATTAGATAAAAATACAAAAGAACAAAATGGCACGTGCAAACGATTTGTCTGCTTTGATGGAAGCGCAGTAAAGAACAACAAAAGGAAAAGAACGGCGTTTTCTACACTGCCCGCTCGTTACGTGTCATTTTGTTCTTTTGTATCTTTATAGAATCGTGGCACCAACACAGGTCCGTACAGGGGTCCCATGGCACTGCGCACTTGTTGGTCGCATGTTTCAGTTTTTTTTTTTTTTTTGCTACTCTGACCCAGCACGTTCGAATAGTTTACTGTTTTCTTTTTCTTTTTTTCAATGGTCACGTACCCCGAAGACGACAAATGCGAGCCCCCCAGACGACGACATTGTGGGTTTGCAATGGTTGCCGGCCCAGACTGCGCACCAACGCCTTGCGGCATTCGAGAGCAAAAGCCACCGAAAGCACTCTGAAAGCTTAAAACCACAAAAACCAATTCTTTTTTTTTTTTTGCTTTTCCATGGCCAAGTGTATGAGCGTGCAAGAAGACTTGCGTGGTAAAAAAAAGAAAGCTGTAACAGAAATAAACGTGACTACTGAAGTTGTTTAATTGCACTCTGATACACTGCACATTTTCGTCATTCAAGGTTTAGGCGCGTGAAAATCGAGCACCGAAGTAGAAGGCTGGTGAAACTCGCAACCCAAGTGCACCAAAAGAAGCGAACTTGGAGAAAGGAAACCCGCGGGTAACGGGCGCTTTCCACAACCATCACTGCGCATCGCAGAGGCGCGCGCCGCGCAAAAGCGGTGCATGTGAAACGAAGCCGCGTGCGAGCGTCCTGTCCCCGCTCAATCGCCGCGGGCCTCGCCGCTCAGTCGCTCGCATGTGAAACAGGCTTAAGATCGAACAAACGACGGCTGGTCGACCTCTTAAATTTATTTCAAAATTTTATATATTATTGCCTGAGGAGTGGAAAGAAGAGACCCGCAATTTGTTCTGCCGCCAAAAATTTCTTCGAAGCACAGGAAATCAATAACGACGAAGAGGTGGAGTGGAGCGCTCATCCGCTCTGCTGTTTTGGCTATCTTTCGTTATGAATTGCACAAAATATATTAAAGGTAGGTAGCTGAAATTTCTTTACCTAAATATATACATATTTTTGCTTCTGCTCAGGTATTTTTAGTTTTTATGTGTAGTGTAGATGTTTTTATAAAAACCTCAAAATAGGCCCAATTGGCAAAATTTTCTTTAATTTGAAGGTCTTTATCTCCAAAAAGCCTTGTAGCAGAGCGACAAAAATTCCGCGTTACGTTCTTCGCATGCTTATCTACCAAAGTGCCGAATCTGATATTTATATAACTTTTCAGTAAAGAGATATGATCGGGCTAATTTCAAGATAACACCGAACAATGGAAACTTCTGAGGACAATTAAAAAAAAACGCAATTTTTAAATTTCTTAAACTTTGTCCACTTATTCTCCTCCACGTCAGCTTTCACAATAATTAAAAACATGTCGTTGCACTAATAGTTACGGCCCCTCCAATGAGACCCTTAGGCAAGGATTGGCAATTCCGACTTCTTGCCCAGCAAGTGTATAAAATGCAGGCAGGATTGAATTTCTTTTCATTAAAAGACCAACAGTACCGAAAAAGGTGTCGCCGGCACTGAAGGCGTTAATTTTGAAATTATTTGGTCACTGCAGCGGCCACGAGCAGGCGCGCGCGCATCCGAGATGCTCGTTGTAAGTGGGCTTAGCTCGTTCTCGCGTCCTCAGACCGATTGAGTTCGAAACAGCAACACCTCTCGGGTGACTTGAACGCACGTGCACTGGAGCTTCGCTATTCTATCCGCCCTCTGTTCGCATCTCAGCTAGGCGCTGATAACACGGCGGAGATGGAAGCAAGATGAAAACTCTATAAGGGAGGTATGAGAGCTCGCTTCACGCACGCTGCTGCCACAGAAACTGCGCTGCGCCAGTTGCGATCAGTGGAAAGCATGAACGTGGCCTCCAGTGGCAAAGCAAAATATGGAATGTGAAAGGAGAGAAAAGCAAAACTATCGGTAACCGGATGCGCTTGCCTATAGACCCTTTTCGAAAAAGGGCGCCCCTAGCGCCGCGCACGCAAACTACAGTCTGCCGCCATTGTGAGGGCACCGCAGCAGACGACGCAAGCTTCGGCAACGTGCCAGTGCGTGACATTTCAGCACCGCCGAATCGTGAATTGTCATCAACGTTTTTTGTAGAGACGGCGTGCTGCAATGGTGCAGACGTGCTGCGTTCCCATGTGCCACCATCGAGGATATCGCGACGAGAACAGCGATAAGGTACGCGATAAAACTTGAACAACAAACACATGTGTTCTCTCTCCGTACGTGATGTCAAACGGACGTGCGGAAGGGCGCCGTTTTCTAAACGCGCTACAGAAACGGACGTGCTTATTTCATAGCGCCATGTGCAGCCTCGCTTTTACGAATGAATAGTCTTCTCCCGAGTGCCTGCACGCGGTGCATTGCGATAAGATTGTTTGTGCAGAAATACTGCGAGGGTTCGTAAGGCCAGCCAGAAAAATGAAGTTGCGTACCGTTCATTTAGTAGCGACAGTACTCGCATATCGTAAGCCACGTGTCAACATTTTTAGTACATACAAACAGGGGCGTAGGCAGAAATTTTTTTCGGGGGGGGGGGGGGGGGGGCACCACCTTGATCTGAAGTGCGGGCCGGGCAGGCAGATGTGGTCGAGTGTCATTTTGTGCTTTGTGTGCCAAGGCAAAAATTCCGGGGGAGGGCACAGGCCCAATGTGCCCCCCCCTTCCCCTCCCCCCCCCCCCCCCGTCCGGAAAATAGTTGCGTGGTGTGGCTTGCGGCAGACAGGATTTTCACCGGTTGCGGTCGCATAGTTCCGCGACAGTGAAGTCCTTCCTTTCCTTCGGTGAGAAGTTTGTAGCTTCGGCGAGCCTTTTTTCCCTGTCCGGGCGCGCACGCGAGTTGGCTGTAGTCACGGTCCCGCAACCGCGGCAGTCGAGCCAAACTGCTCGTCCAACCCGTTGAAGGGTACAAAACGTTGCTCATTGTGCAGCGGAAGCACCTCAGAAAGACCAACGGAGAGTACTAAGAGCTCGTTCAAGCACGCAAACGGTGAGATTTCAGCGGATGACACGGAGAACTAGCCGCCAACACAAACATCACAGCGCTCACGCATTTGACGGCTCGCTTTCCATGCCCTCACGATGGCGCTGGCTATCCCACGCTCCTTTGCGAAGCGAAACTAACGAAAAGCCCACCGTCAGGTGGCGTATTTATGAAAAGGGTCTATATTAGATGTCGGCAGCAGACGGCCTGAACTGGCCGCGCGTTCGGTGCTCTGTTCACACTTCATTCGGCGCGGATAGTTCTTGTGCTTTGCTCTTACTCTACTCCTCCTGTGCGTCTCATGGCGAGAAAGTATAGCTCTGAAAGAGTATATTGTGGAGACTACCTTTCGAAGCATAAGAAGCCTAAAGGAGTACTGACACGAATTTTAAAAAATTTCGGATTGTTGCTCTAAATAAAAATATTGGTGTCGAGAAACCTAAAACGACTATTGTGGCGCCTGGGTATGCATCCTATATATTTTAATTAGCGCCACCTTAAAAAGACACTTTCGGTTTCGATATCGAGGGGGTGGCTTCTCAGTGTCGTTTCATAGCAGGGTGACGTCACAGAGATGCAGAAACTCGCGACGTACTAGCGGCAAATCCGTTATCTGCTCATGGTGCACATAAACGATGAGTGAATTGTCGTCCAGTGACCCTGACAGTGATTTCTACGATTAAGGCTGCATGCAGGACGCAGAACTCGCGAACTCGAGGGAACTGTATTGACTCGTCGGGATAATGTCCTTGCAGTGTGGCTGGCTTGCAGATGCTCAGCGACGAAAACTTCAAAGTCAAATTAAAATATTTTATACGTGTTCTCCGACTCCACTGTGTGGACAGCGTGGACACTGCACATCAACGAAGCAAAAAATGTCCCTTTTGCGATGTCTCAAAATCGTGTCAGTACTCCTTTAATTATTGCAAAGAAGCCAAAATTTCGCTGAGTTACCGACCTAGACATAAATGCTTTGAAGGAACGTTTAACGCCCGAAAGATCAATGACTGTCAGTTAGACGGACTACGTGTGCTACGCGTGCTTTTGTTACCACTGCAATGAAAGATCTTCACGGAACGCACTGTTTAACCATGACATTCTTATGCCCCATGAAAAAGAAATCGACGCCATTAACGAGATCACTGCGACTACCGGTGCACGTGCGTTCAAGTCACCCGAGAGGTGTTGCTCTTTCGAACTCAGTCGGTCTGAGGACGCGAAAACGAGCTCTGACTGCACCGTCTCTTACAACGAGCACCTCGGGTGCGCGCGCGCCTGATCGGTAGCCCCGCGCTCGTGGCCGCTGCAGTGACCAAATATTAAAAAAAAAACGTCTTCAGTGCCGGCGACACCTTTTTCGGTACCTGCTGGCCTTTTAATAAAACGAGATTCAATCCTGCCTGCATTTTATACACTTGCTGGGCAAGAAGTCGGAATTGCCAATCCTTGCTTAAGGGTCTCATTGAAGGGGCCGTAACTGCTAGTGCAACGACATTATGCAACATGTTTTTAATGATTGTGAAAGCTGATGTGGAGGAGAATAAGTGGACAAAGTTTAAGAAATTTAAAAAATGGTTTTTTTTTAATTGTCCTCAGAAGTTTCCATTGTTCGGTGTTTTCTTGAACCTAGCCCGATCATATCTCTTTACTGAAAAGCTATATAAAGATAAGATTCGGCAGTTTGGTAGATAAGCGTGCGAAGAACGTAATGCGGAATTTTTATCGCTCTGATACAAGGCTTTTTTGGGATAAAGACCTTCAAAGTAAGGAAAATTTTGCCAGTTGGGCCAAATCTGAGGTTTTTTTATAAAAACATCACGCAACACATAAAAACTAAAAATACCTGAGCAGAAGCAACAACATGCATATTTTTAGGTAAAGAAATTTCAGCTACCTACCTTTAATATTGCCGCGAGTCTTATATTTCGTGAGTTGAAGCTTCACCCACAAAGACTGTGGGCAACGCGCTGCGCAGGCATCGCCGTGATGTGTAGGAAGCTTCATGATTGTTTTGGAACAATCCGTAAGATTGCGCGCCGCACGAGAATGTTCCAGCTTTGTCGAGAGATAACGCCGCCAACAGCGATATCGCTGGAAAGTTCGATAGCGCCTGTATAAAAGCCGACGCGCTTGACTGCTTGTCAGTTGATCGACGGTCGACGCTCTGTGCGCCGCTATCAGTGTGTTGCTGTAGATTGACTTACAGTTTCCCGGCCACAAGTTCGGCCAAATAAACAGTTTCATCTCGAACGTGCTGACTGCTGTCTTCGTCGTCACGACCACGTGACATCTGGTGGAGGTGCTGCTTCATGATCCGGACGCCACCGCGGGGCGCTGACCCAAGCCCAAGCCGAGAAGAAGACGACGCTAAGGACAACCCAGATCCTCGAACCAGCCGCCGGCAGAAGGGACTACAACCAGAGTACGGGCTCCTTCTCGAAAACACCAGGCAGCCGAAGACCGTCACATCGACCGCCGAGACGATGACAGACCCCCTGCCACCTACAACGGTAGTGATGCAACAGCCAAGGGAGCCACCGACTTTCCGTGGATCGTCGTTTGAAGACGCGGAGAGCTGGCTGGAGACGTACGAGCGAGTCGCCGCCTTCAACCACTGGGACACTGAAGAGAAGCTGCGCCACGTCTATTTCTACTTAGAAGACGCCGCGAAGACGTGGTTCGAAAACCGTGAATCGAGCCTTCAATCCTGGGACCTCTTTCGGACGACGTTCCTTAATACCTTCGCGAGCATCGTCCGCAAGGAAAAGGCCGCTGCTTTGCTGGAGACAAGAGCACAGCTACCGAATGAGACGGTCACCATCTACACGGAAGAGATGACGCGACTTTTCCGCCTGGCTGATGCTGCCATGCCTGAGGAAAAAAAGGTCCGCTTCCTTATGCGGGGAGTGAAACAAGACCTCTTTGCAGGATTGGTGCGGAACCCACCGAAAACTGTCATCGAATTCCTAAAGGAGGCTACAACAATTGAAAAAATTCGGCAGATCCCACGCACCGTGAGAGTCGATGTATGCGAAGCATGCGGCGGAACTGACTGTGGCGTAATTTTTTCTGAGCGAAACGTTACAAAGTGACGCTAAGGATTTGCATAAATTTTATACGCACACATATACGTCGAAGAGCAGCATATGTGTTATATAACCAGTTGTTTACAGTTGGGTAACGCTGCGTACGGCAACATGGTTTTACCAACACCAGGAGCAGTAACCTGATATGTAGTGTTTGTCCTTGTGATGGAGAACGTAAGCACGTCTCACGAACCCGTGTGCATGTGTGGAAGAAGTTCCTGACAGTTCTTGAACAAGTTCATCATCACCGTGGTCAGTGAGCACCAACAGCTCGTCATGACTTGTAACTGGATCCGGTCCTGATCGCGGTGACGAAGGGTCCATGTGTAGTGAAGTATGACGTATTGTGCACCTGTTGGAAATCGTGGATGCCTCCGTCATTTCGTCAACAAATTGTCTGTCGATAGAGCCGGCGACATGTCGGAACCTGAAGTCACCCTTCGCGTTGGTGAGGTATAGGCCGTTCAGGCTGGTAGGCCTGGATAGTGCTAGGTAGACCAACATAAATTGATGGCGCTTGTCGTATTCGTAGACTACCTGGGCCTATGTGGCCTACGTAGCCTCGTCTACAAAGCGGCTGTCAGTAAACCTGGTATCATCCTCGGTGAGCATGAGGCCCTCGCCCAGCCTCTTAAGAAATGAAGAATACACTGCGGCGTTCTGGCGGGCTAATATCATACGTAACTTTCGTTAATGTATTCCTCCGGGGTCGTGCAATGCATCAATATAGCTTGCTGAATCATAGGAATACAAATGTAATGTTTATTAGACTGCTATAAAACCGGAGCCAACACCGGAACCACAGACGTTAATCTGATATGACGCCTGTATCGTAGGAGTATCATGTAGTGTTTATTGCTTTGTTCCAAAATTAGATAGCCAGCACCATAACCACAATTGACGTTGCACCGATATTACGCCTCCATAGGCTGTTTTTTCCAAACCAGTTTATGTACATGTCGTGGCTCTGTGGTAGAATACCTGATTGCCACGCAGAATGCTTGGGTTCGATTCCTGCTGCGGTCCTAATTTTCATTCTTTCCGTTCGTCGGGTCAACGCTGCCGATGTCGGTTTTTCTTCACGCTCTTCTATTTAAGTTACCAATGTCTGTTCTCGCCGTTCCTGGGTAGATATAAACTGTCAATCACCTGTGGCGCATACCCGTACACCGCGGCCCCTGGTAAACGGGTATGTGCCGCACGGGTCTGGAGGAGAGGGTTTGACGATGTACGCGACAGGATCTTCGCGTTATTCATGTGAAGACCCGACAGTCATATTCGTCAAGTCTTCTTGCCCTCCCATGCCAATTTTGGTCTACACCAAGTTAAGGAGCCGATCATGAGAGCGCCCAGACGTAGGCGGCTAGATAGATAGATAGATAGATAGATACGTAGATAGAAACGCTCAAAGTGCCAGAGGCTCGCTAAGAAATGCTTCGCATTTAAAATCCCTCGAGATTAGGACGAAGCAATACAACCGCTCAACCCTGTCGACAGGCTACACCGAAGCGCACTCGCTAGGCACCGACGACATACGGGAAACCATCAGAGCGATAGTGCGGGAGGAGCTGCGCAAGCTGTTGCCTTCAGCGCAGCCTCAAGTGGATTCGATCGCCGACATGGTCCGCGAGGAAATCCAGCAGTCGCTGGGCACCCCCGATGCAGCGCAGCCGCAGCTGCAAGCAATGAACTATGCTGCAGCAGCCC
Source organism: Rhipicephalus sanguineus (assembly GCF_013339695.2). Lineage (NCBI taxonomy): Eukaryota > Metazoa > Arthropoda > Arachnida > Ixodida > Ixodidae > Rhipicephalus > Rhipicephalus sanguineus. Next base: position 306,823,458 of record NC_051176.1, on the reverse strand, counting down.
GACGCAACGCCCCCGCTCCTCGTCCACGTCAAGACGCCGCGCCGCCGCAGCAGTTCGGCCGCCAGACGCCGCCGCCGCCACCACCACCAACGCCCTACCGTCCTCCTGTCGCCCAGCGCTATGCCCCGCGCTACGCCCCAAGGAAGACCGCCGTTTGGCGCGCCCCTGACAACCGCCCGCTCTGCTACCACTGCGGGGAGGCCGGCCATACCTACCGCCGCTGCCAGTACCGTCAGATGGGGCTACGCGGATTCGCCGTTAACGCGCCGCGCCCGCAGCCAGGCGAACGGCCTCGCGACATCGACGACTACCTCACCGGAACACAGTGGCAAGAACGACGACCTTCCCGCTCGCCGTCGCCCGGCCGCTACATGCCACCGCACCGCCGGCAGTACACTGGCCCAAACCGGGGCCGGTCACCTAGCCCGTATCCGGAAAACTAAGGGCAGCAACCAATGGAGGTGCGGTTGCTGCACGACGAAATGCCGAAGATCCTCCGCGGCCGCCGACGACGACAACGCGAGGAGACCTGCAGAACACGACGCGAAGCAGACGAAGTCCCGCCGATGAAACCTCGCGGACCGAAGTAGACCTGACGACGCAACGGGGAAGCAGCGGAACAAACCGACGTAGCCGTGACCCCACGCCACGACCTAACTGCAACGCGAGACGACGAACTAGCGACCTCGACGTTCTTATCGACGGCCACAGCGTCACAGCTCTCGTCGACACCGGAGCCGACTATTCTGTCTTCAGTGGACCGTTCGCCACCAAGCTGAAGAAAGTAAAGACCGCTTGGAGTGGACCCGAAATCCGGACAGCTGGAGGCCACCTGATAACGCCGATTGGTGTCTGCACGGCGAGAGTCACCATCAATAACCGGACTTATCCTGCGAGCTTTGTAATTTTACAAAATTGCTCTAGGGATGTGATACTTGGAATGGACTTCCTAAGTGACCACGGCGCCGTCATCGACCTGAGATCTGAGTCGATAACGCTAACCTCAGACAAAGCGCTCCCGCCCCACGCGACGCCAGGGAACCATGCATTGAATGTGATAGAAGAGCAGGTGACCGTTCCGCCCCGCTCCAGCGTCATTATTTCCGTCGGCACCGAAAAACCTGCGAACCTTGAAGGCGTCATCGAGGGCGATCAGCAACTACTCCTGAACCGTCAAATTTGCGTCGCAAGAGGTATAGCCGAACTGCGTGACGGTAAAGCAAAGGTACTGCTGACAAACTTCAGCCACGAATATATGCACCTCAACATTGGTACGACGGTTGCCTACATCGACGAATGTGTAGCCGCCAGCGATGCTTTCGCCCTCTTCGATGCTGCCGAACCTGCTTCAACGAATAGAGGTCCCGAACCGGATTTTGACGTCAACCCGAGCCTTCCGAAGGTCAAGCAAGACCAGCTCAAAACCCTGCTCCTGCAAGACAAGGACTGTTTCTCGTCGTCATCGCGGGTCCGACAAACGCCCCTTGTTAAGCACCGCATTATAACAGAAGAAAATTCTCGACCACTCCGTCAGAGCCCCTACAGAGTTTCGACTCGAGAGCGCGACGCGATAAAGAAACAAGTCGACGAGATGCTACGCGACAACATCATCCAGCCGTCCAAGAGTCCGTGGGCGTCACCCGTGGTGTTAGTGAGGAAGAAGGACGGGACACTGCGCTTCTGCGTTGATTATCGGCGCCTGAACAAAGTCACGAAGAAGGACGTGTACCCCCTCCCACGGATAGACGACACCCTGGATCGACTTCACAACGCGACGTACTTTTCATCGATGGACCTCAAGACCGGCTATTGGCAGATCGAAGTAGACGAGAGAGACCGAGAAAAGACCGCTTTTATAACACCCGACGGCCTCTTTGAGTTCAAGGTCATGCCTTTCGGTCTTTGCTCGGTGCCTGCGACGTTCCAGCGCGTCATGGACACTGCACTGGCCGGATTGAAGTGGCAGACGTGCCTTGTGTATTTGGACGACGTCGTCGTGTTTTCCTCGACCTTCGACGAGCATCTCCGGCGGCTCGAGGCAGTACTTCAAGCAATTAAGGCCTCTGGACTGACCCTGAAGCCAGAAAAGTGCCGATTCGCGTACAACGAGCTCTTGTTTCTGGGCCATGTGATCAGCAAGTCTGGAGTGCGCCCAGACCCGCGGAAAACATCGGCCATCGCCGACTTCGCGCCTCCCACCGACAAGAAGGCCGTGCGCCGATTTCTCGGTTTATGCGCCTATTACAGACGCTTCGTCAAAAACTTTTCACGCATCGCCGAACCACTGACGCTTCTCACGAAGACTAACGTGGAATTCAGGTGGGAAACGGAGCAAGTGCAAGCATTTGAGGAACTTAAACGACGCCTGCAGACGCCACCCATACTTGCGCATTTCGACGATTGCGCCGACACTGAAATACACACCGACGCTAGCAGCGTAGGACTCGGTGCCGTCCTTGTGCAAAAGACTGATGGGCTTGAAAGGGTTATCAGTTATGCTAGCCGGTCACTATCCATGGCAGAAGCCAACTATTCCACAACAGAAAGGGAATGCCTTGCCATCATCTGGGCTACGTCAAAGTTTCGCCCCTACCTCTATGGCAGGCCCTTCAAAGTTGTCAGTGACCATCACGCCTTATGCTGGCTAGCTAACTTGAAGGACCCTTCAGGTCGTCTCGTACGATGGAGTTTGAGGCTTCAAGAATTCGACATTACCGTCGTGTACAAGTCCGGACGAAAACACTCTGACGCCGACTGCCTCTCTCGTGCCCCCATCGACGCGCCGCTGCAAGACGACGACGATGACTGCTTCCTCGGAACTATAAGTGCCGACGACTTCGCCGAAAGGCAACGAGCTGACGCGGAACTGGGGGGCCTTATGGAGTACCTCGAGTGCAAGACCGCCGTTGTTCCGAAGGTATTCAAGCGAGGACTGTCGTCGTTTTTCTTACGGAACGGCGTTCTCCTGAAAAAGAACTTCTCGCCACTTCGAACGGACTACCTTCTTGTCGTGCCCTCATCATTGCGACCAGAAGTCCTCCAGGCCCTACACGACGACCCGACGGCTGGACACCTCGGTGTTTCCCGCACCCTCGCCAGAATACAGGAAAAGTACTACTGGCCACGCCTTGCTGCCGACGTCGCCCACTACGTCAAGACTTGCCGAGATTGCCAGCGACGGAAGACACCGCCGACTAGGCCAGCGGGACTTATGCAGCCAATCCAACCACCTCACCGGCCGTTCCAGCAAATCCGGATGGACCTACTGGGGCCGTTCCCGACGTCGACTTCCGGCAACAAGTGGATCGTCGTAGCGACTGACTACCTCACCCGCTACGCGGAGACGAAGGCCTTGCCCAAAGGCAGTGCCGCCGAGGTAGCCAAGTTCTTCGTGGAGAACATCGTCTTGCGTCATGGCGCCCCAGAGGTCCTTATCACAGACAGAGGTACCGCCTTTACTGCGGACCTAACTCAGGCGATCTTCAAGTACAGCGAGACGAGCCACCGCCGCACCACCGCCTACCACCCGCAGACCAATGGCCTCACCGAGCGTCTAAATAAGACCATCGCCGACATGCTCGCCATGTACGTCGATGTCGAGCACAAGACGTGGGACGCCGTCCTTCCGTACGTGACCTTCGCTTACAACACGGCCGTCCAAGAAACGACGCAGATGACGCCGTACAAGTTGGTCTACGGAAGGAGCCCGGCAACTACGCTTGACGCCATGCTACCCAACGTCACCGACGAAGAAAATGTCGACGCCGCCGCTTACTTACAACGTGCCGAAGAAGCTCGACAGCTGGCCCGCTTGCGCATCAAGACCCAGCAGCACACCGACAGCCGTCGCTACAACCTTCGACGACGCTTCGTCGAGTACCAGCCCGGCGACCGTGTCTAGAGTGACTGGAAAAATTTCAGAGTATCGCATCTGTTTTCCGCGCGCCGCCGCCGACGCGATTGGCTTATTCGCATCACGTGACCTCTCGCCGCCATATCCGTTCCAAGCGCTTTTGGTGCAGGCGCGTTCAATCCAGAGCGTGGCCGGACATTTAGCAGTACCGCGGTCCCCAGAAGTACTTCGTCGCTTTTTTAAACGCGTCATGCAGACAGGGGCGTAAGGAGACATTTTTTTCGGGGGGGGGGGGGGGGCACGGCTCGGTGTGCCACCCCCTGGCTACGCCACTGCATGCAGATGCCAGAAGAGAGTAGCTCACCATCAATCGAGCGTTACTGGTGAGCTACTCTGGGAATCTCGTTTGCCGTGTGGGAAAGATTAATGTCAAAGAGCGCCGTTCTACGTGGCTGCATAGTTGGCCTGAACGAATTCGCCCCCCTCGAATAACACTCCTTCCTGCAGTGAACTACATTAACTTTGCTGGAAAAGATCTTATGCGACAGGATACTTCGCCTTTTCGGTTCGCTATGGTCAGCGATATTGCAAACTACATACATTTCTATTTGCTAGGCCGTTTATATCTCGATCTGTTGAACAGATTACGCATGCTATCCAAGTTATAAGCGTGTCACGCACGAGAGCGAAATCGAAGATTTAATAAAATAATAAATGTTTACTGGTATACCTTGAAGGAAATTGTGGCATGATCTTTGGCATTGCACAAAACAGAAACGTGGAACTCCGTTGATAAACTTGGTATAAATCAATGTTATCAAGCGTATTTTTAAATTTGTTGCAAAAAAATGCCGCCAATGCTGCATTGCATCGAGCGTACCCTTAAAATACTGTATAGTTGGTGAGAAATGGTCACAGCAAAAAAAAAAAAAAAAAAAAAGCAGATCCCACGCATTGAGGGAGTCGATTTTATGCGAGCCCTAGGTCTATATACACAATGTGTTGCAGTAGCATGCGCTTTAAAAATTCGGGGATGTGCTATTTCTGATCAAAGGAATATAAAGCACCGTGCCGAGGAAGTTTTAATAAGAGTGCATTATGAAAAAAAAAAGTGCAGCAGTGCAGAAACCGAACCCCAGCTGTTTACGCGCTGGCAACGCCAAAAAAAGAAATGTTTTGTCGGAAACAGCAAAATATTTGCAAATTCATTGCAACGTTGGGAATATTAAGGAGACAAGAAATAGGAAATGAAACAATTAAGTAGTGATGTCAATCATTTTTGATGGCCTATTTTCTACGTATCGTAAGATAAGGTGCACCTTACCTACCGCACGCCGATTCGCCCGTGCGTTCGGCTGCTGGCGTGCCGAATCAAGACGTCGCGCACAACTTCCAATTACCGTACACACACAACTTCTATTACACATATCAACCAGTTGAACAGCAAGCACGGTGCGCAAGCAAGCTATGCGTCAGCGATCAGTCGAAGGACGCAATGTTGAATGTTCTCGATGTTGTTCGATAACGTTCTCGAGTGCAGTGAACCTGAACACCGACTGCAAAGCTAGCGCAAACAGTCAAGATTCACCAAATGTCGAAGTAAGTGGCATCTCGCACGATGTCACTGCGCTAATGCAACGATGTTTACAGATCCAGACCTAGCGAACACGCCCGGGCGTGACACGAAAAGAGACCGATGAAGCCATGAAGAGAGTTCGCGAGCACATGGCAACATTCGCCGTACGTTTCATTAGTTACACCGCTAACCGCGCAGTCGATCCATACCTGTCGATGACTCGAAATCACTTCTAATATCCTCTTGAAGAAACACACACACACAATGCCGTTCTGCCGAGCGTAACACGGCACCGAGGCTAAAAGATCGGTCACTTCTCAACACACGCTAGCAACGCGCCGGACGGTCTGGAAGGGACATGGCCGCCGCCACCCAATGTTGCCCGCGTGCAGCCTACCTTTGCGGTACTCTGATTTTCCAGTGACTCTAACCGTGTCTGGGTCTGGACGACAATACGACGACGCGGACTGAGCGAGAAGCTTCTTCGACGATACTTCGGACCGTACAGGGTACTTCGACGTCTCGGCGCACTCGACTACGAGATTGTCCCCGACGGCATCACGAACTCTCAGAGGCGCCGAGCTCGAGCCGAGGTCGTGCATGTGGTGAGCCTTAAACCGTACTATGCTCGTTAACGCACCTGAGGACTTTAATGTTTGCTTTCTTTATTAGTTTTCTTTAGTATTGCATGTATTCATGTTCTGTTTTTAAGCATCGGGACGATGCTTTTTCAGATGGGGGCATTGCCGCGAGTCTTATATTTCATGAGTTGAAGCTTCACCCACAAAGACTGTGGGCAACGCGCTGCGCAGGCATCGCCGTGATGTGTAGGAAGCTTCACGATTGTTTTGGAACAATCCGTAAGATTGCGCGCCGCACGAGAATGTTCCAGCTTTGTCGAGAGATAACGCCGCCAACAGCGATATCGCTGGAAAGTTCGATAGCGCCTGTATAAAAGCCTACACTCGCGGCAATATATTTTGTGCAATTCATAACGAAAGTTGGCCAAAACAGCAGAGCGGATGAGCTCTCCACTCCACCTCTTCGGCGTTATTGATTTCCTGTGCTTCCAAAAATTTTTGCCGGCAAAACAAATTGCGGATCTCTTCTTTCCACTCCTCAGGCAATAATATATAAAATTTTGAAATAAATTTAAGAAGTCGACCAGCCATCGTTTGTTCGATCTTACGTGGAATCACCCTTCTGCTGCACAACAATAATCGTCATCCACCTCGCGTACTTTCATCGCGTTACCACCGCGGTCCAGGCACTTGCCGGTCACGAACGGCGCGCGCGTTATCAGCGTGACATAGCATGCTTGATAGGAGAGTGACGAGAGCCGGGTTTTCAAGAAAGGAAACGCGAGCAAGCCAGATGACGATTATTTTTGTGTAGCAGGAATACTCCCCAAATACTCGCTTTTTTCTTAGAGTGAACGCACACAGCACGAGCGCGAACTATCATGCGTCACAGCTCAATACTAGAAGCGCACTGCTGAAACATAAAGCAGGACGCACGAAACGAACGAACAGGTACACACAGGACGAGCGCGAACTAAATGTCGCAGCTGGTACTTATGTCTGTTTGAACAGCGCGCTTATTTCGCAAACGCGGCCGCTGCAGCGAGCGAAGTGACCTTCGTACGCTCTGTTTCTTCAGCGCGGCCATCGCGAGGAAAGCACAAGACATACAACCCCCCGCTCCACCCCCCCGCCCGTCCCCGTTTTTTCCTCGAGATAAGCGCAAGAAGGGGACCCTGTAGGGCGAAGGGCATCGGCGTTTGCAGGAGCGGGACGACGACCTTTAAAGCGCGCCCCGCGCGCACTTCGGACGATCTCGCTGGTGAGAGAGACAGCACGCTGAAGTAAATGGTGTGTATAAATAGCTCGCCGTTACCTTGCTAAAAGACGGTACTCTTCGTGGCCTAGCCGTCTAACGCCGCATGTTTCGGAGCGAGAGGTCGGCCGTTCGATTCCGCGCGTCGAAATGTATTTCTGAATTATTTTTTTTCGTGGCTATATATATATATATATATATATATATATATATACGGCGCATGACGGCGGCGACGGCCAAAACCAGCCGAGACTGTCCATATAATTGCTATCGCAATAAAAACTTCGTTGCCTCCGCCATTAGCTCCTGCAACGCGCCGCTGCTACGACCATCCCATTCCGCGCATTTCCAATAGGAGAAGTGTAATGTCGTCAACGCTTTAACGCACCGTGAGGTGGCGGATTTAGCTGAAACCTCGCTCATAACATCTATTCATATCGAAAAATAGCTCTCCGACGCTCGCCTGGTTGTCGCACCGCGTTCCCCTCTCGCCTTCTGAAAATTAACTGCTGGGCTTGAGGGAAGACACGATGCTCGTCGCGTTTCTCTTCTCGTTTCACCACACTTTGAAGCAGTGAATATCGAGTATCAGTGTTTACCATGTGCTTGTTGATGCCATCTCTGCGCGGGATTCACCCTATGCGGTATCCAGGTATGTCTTGACAACTTCAGCTACCGCAAGGGTTAAATCATGATCATGGGCGTTAGTCGTCAGTACGGAGATGTGCTACTAGGCGTCATCAGGGGCGTCCACATCGAGCGGTGCTATATCTGCCAAACAACAATAGACATTGTACAAGCTCTCATATAGGCCTACCAGTGCACTATAAACAATCTACTACTTCTGTGACGACACGCTTCACTTTCGTGTAATAACTATCTTTTTTTGGGCCAGGCATCTTTTCTTGTGATTATTACCACACTAGGTGCTCCTTGTGTGCAGTGTAATAAAATTGCGTTATTCTGACCATTGAATAAAACTGAAATGTCATAATTTTCGCGTGATTAGGCGATATTTCTTCTTGTTAGAACTGAAGCACACAAGCAGTGTGCAATATAAGGCACCTGTGTACGTGCGAAGCAAATAAGCAACGCTGCAAGTACGAGAAGTACGCTGCTGCATGCTTTAATCTATCTGCGGAAGATACCACGAACGCTGAATAAAAGTTCCAAGAATAATTTTTCTACCAAGGCGAAATAAACGGCAGTACACTTAAAGGGACTGAAGCACTTTTCGAAAGAAATGAGGTTTTGGTGCCATGTTGTAGATGCGGCGAGCGGGAAAATAACCTCGAAGATTTGCATAAACTAGCGCGAACCAATGTATTTCGACAAGAATGCGCAGCACGTGCCTCGGGAGGCGCCGCGAATCTCTTCGCCGCTACTAGTCGAAGCTTCGTGACGCCATCATGGGTGCCGCCAAGGGTGCTGTCTGTGCAGAGCAGCAGGCGATAGCGTGTAGTGATTGTTTTTAAAGACGTTAGCCTTTCTTGGGGAACATAAACGCAGACATTTGGTATGTCTGTCTGTCTTCCGGTTTGTCTGTATGTCACCCGATTCAGCCACCTGGCCAAAGTTTAACCACTTGCTGAACGCCCAGCCATCTTGAACTGGTAGCGCCGTTCATACTTGTGAACATTGTCGATCAAAAAGCAAATGTTACGCATATCAGAGGCGCAATATCAATACGTAAGTATTAGGTGGTGTGTTCCTTTACTAAAAAATACATAGATACGTAATTCTAAAGACCCTAGTGCTTCTTAGGCTGCGCGGAAAATGCTAGTGTTTTTTGGGCCGCGCTGCAAATGCGACGCTATGAGCCAGATGCGGCGCGGCGATTCAACATAGAGTAGGAGGACTCATGTAGTACGGCCGGCAGAAGACTATCGTCTTCGACGACATTTGTAGCGAAGCACGCAGATACGCGGCCAATTTTTTTCGTTTGAAATAAGCGCATAGTTGTTAATACGGCGATCTGTGGCTGTCGCAATGAGCTGAACGTAGTAGACCCCTACTTGTTCGAGCCAGTGGCGCGTGTATACGAGCGGTGACCGAAGATGTTGCCATCGATCGATGACACGGCACAGGAAAGCGCGCCTCAACCCGCAACCTTCACCTGTTATGAGAACAGGTTAAAATTGTTTATATTCGTGGCTAATCACTAACCTATTGCTGTTGAAGCTGTCACACAGGCAGTGATCACAGTCGAGCCCGATCACGATGACTACTTTTTTTGCATCAGGTGATGCTACATGGACACTTTGGATAGCAATTTTGTTAGTACGATAAGATTGTATCATGACCGAACATCTCCGCATTGCTTATAGGCTGTCGTTTATATCATCATATGAAACACTGCTATACTGAGTAGCAGCGGGAACTTTTGATCTTGATTAAAAAATACGATCGGAGCCGAACTCTACTCAAATTGCCCGTGTGATATGGTTGTGGCGTAGCCACTCTCTCTGTCGATCAAGCGCTGCTTTGATCGATATTTTCGATCACGATCGAGAAATGTCGCTGCTACATACGGGTACAATCATCCGGTTTCTAGAATGTTGATTTTATTCGGCAAGACGGTTTAATCGACAGCCGAATGTTGTGGCTGACTGAACCTTAGATCGAGCAAAAAGCGCGATGGAAAGTGTCCATGTCACAGCATACAATCCGTAACGCGTTCGATAGCGATTCAAAATGAGCGTTTTGCGGAAGAGTCTAGCATCGCATTCAAACGTAGCGATAACCCGCGTGTTGACACATAAATTCAGCCTAGTCCCACTGTTCAAATTTGGTAGCGCAGCAGGATTACGCACCGTTGACGTCCTTTGTTTCAATCACACGTTCCTTGGAAATTCATCAGGGTTTTCTTTTTTGAAGCTTTGTTTTAATATTAACAGTATTGCTCCGAAAGAGCACTAATTTTCGTTTAAGAAAGAAGCGCGCCCGCCGCTTCTCCATTTCTAGAAGCGACACGAGCAAAATAGTGAGCGCCGGCGAAGTGGCAACATATGTTGCTGGCCCTCCAGTGACGCGAGCAAACCACTCACACTGGTAAAATAGAAACACTGCGAATAACACGTTTGACATAACTTGAGTTCATCGTTACGTCTCGACGTAACGAACAGCGTCTTCGGAAGCGAAGCGGCACTGAGAGCTGCACTGTCGCGGGCCCCACCGAAATTCTCCGAAACGGCCTGCAAGCCCGCCATTTTTAGCACCGGCAGCGCCACCTCCAGACCGCGCCCCAGCTGACCACTTGTCTACAGAAAGGAGTGACGTGAGGCTCAGCTGCTCAGCTAACATTTCCTCTGCTAGGCGCCCACGTTCAGTCGTGCCTTGTCACCCACCAGCATCGCCGTCAAAAATGTCGAGTAGTGTTGAAGACAACATACTGGAACTTAGAATCGCCGTGATTCGCGACGTCGCGAATCATTTTCGCTTCGACGCTTTACAACACAGCGATTCAAAAATGAAAGCCGTTCCACGCAGCAACGAGGAGGTGCCCGGGGACGCACGCTTGGGTCATGCTCGCTGGTGACATGTGTCTCAATTAGCTAGATTAGAGAATTTTAGCGTGCACGGCATTCCGGTACACGCAAAGGTGTCTATGGAATATCGGTAGAGCGAATGCACACCAGCGGAGAAATAAAATATGTTAGGTTTCTACGATAGCAATTCTGTGCTTGCAAAGTTCTTCTTTGCGCCGCCAGATGGCCCCACCTATACGGCATCTCACGGTTACGGCTGCAGTAACCCGGTATTACGAACTAAAGATCACTATTAACGCTACCTGCGTGTTACTTGTTAGCGATGATATTTATCCACACGCTACTACACTTTGATAGCTTGTCGGTGTGTACCTCACGTGTAATGAAACGACACACTCATTCCGCTTTTTCCCCGCTTCCAACAGCACAATTCCCCTACATGCTGACTGACGAACACACGTCGAATCATGCTCTTTCCCTTCGCCTGTTTTTTCTTGGTGGTTTGCGTCTTGTAATTTCATGAAATCATTGAAAGCGGCGCGACGAAGATCAGGCATGAAGAATGAGAGCGTTTCCAAGCGTCGGCGCCACGATAAAAACACTCGAATAGTCGACGTCATCGCTACTAGTGCATCGTCACTCATGATGGTATACGCCACACCGAACACGTCACTGTAGTGTCGATGTCGCAGGATGTTGAAAGTCCCTTTGAGCTTTCTTACGCTCTTTGCCCTCGAAATAGAATAACTTCCATGTGACTGACGCCATTCAAACTTGGTCAAAAATACTTATGCATACCGAACAATCGAATGAAGGACACATCTCGAGCTTGAAATTTTATGTCAGGGCCCCTTTAAACACGGCGCATAGGTTGTTGCAAAAACGCTACTGGTGAACTTCGGTATCGCAAGGATCTCGAAGTGAGCGAACAGCACGGTGCGGCGGTAAGAAGATCCCTGCAAACCCCACTGCTTCGCTTGGCCGCAGGCAAAGACGCCAACCAACGCAGCGATCTTTAGCGCCTCTCCCGTGACGTCCCTTCCTCACATTCCTCTCTTTGCCGTCCTCCTCTCCTATGCGCCGATGGGCGTTCACGCGGCCAAAGTTTAACCAGCGCTGGAGTTTCTGCGTAAAGCCCCTGAAACTTCGTAAAGTAGCGACACTCTCCTCCTCCGCTCGCGTTTCTCCTCGGTCTCCTTCGCACTCTCTTTTCGAACGTGGCGCCACCTACCTTGCTCCTGCGTAGCAGACGACGCTTCGCCACGGCCGGTCTGGAGACACGCGCTCGCTCCTCCAGACCGGCCGTGGCTTCGCAAAGTGAGCGCGCGCTTGCCAGGCGGCGCGCTTTAAGCATTCGCACTAGCCCTCTAGCTCTTGGTATCCTTTTTGTAATTATATCTTGTTTAGGAGACCTTAGGACACGTTTGTAAACGACACGTGTGATGTTGAACGTTAACGTCCCGCTCTACAAAAAGCCTTTTGAAACCTATAGATTGTACACGTCGCCCTCGCGAGGCGAATTCGCCGCGCGTACCAATGACGCACTGAGGCTGCCAGTACGCACTAGAGGTAGCCGTTCTGAAGTATCGGTTGGGTAAAAATAGGTAATGCAGCTGTACGTGCCTGTATTATGTATCGCACTGTACACTGCAATACAAAAGGGCGTATTTGAGGCATCTCTTTCCCACACAACAATATTGAGCATCTGGCTCACTTGTTTTTTTTTTTTTTTGCACCAAATCTCTGCGCTCGCTATTTCCTGTTAAAGGGACACTAAAGGCAAATATTAAGTCGACGTTGATTGTTGAAATAGCGGCCCAGAAACCTCGTAGCGCTGCTTTTGTGCCAAGGAAGTGCTTATTTTGAAATAAAATCACGTTTTTAGTGGTCCGCATCGCGTTAGCGCGCTTCAAATCTCCCGCCTGAAAATACGACTCTCATACGTCACTGCTGCCATGCCCAACGTTGCCCGCTTTTACTGCGCGGCCGCCGACACTAGTAGCAGCCGAGCGGAAGTAGCGGGACCCACAGTAGCAACAACGGCGCTGCGGCAAAGACTTGCTCGGATGGGCACATTCAAAGCCGTCACCAAGTTGCGGTTGGTCTCGTAATCCTCAGTACGAAAGTGCAGCGAGCACACACGCAGAGGTTTTGACTGTTTAGCACACTGGCGCAATGGCATGTCACTAAGCCACTTCGAGCGTAAGGGTTCATTCCGCGGCACCCAGTGAAAAGACACACCGGTTTCCTTGCTGCAGCACTGGCGTTGTGCACCATTCGGGCATCCGGCAATATCACAGGCATGCGGCATTTTGTCGAACTTTCTGTCAGAGCGACCTTCACGAGCGCGCAAAACACGCACGGCAGTACGCGATCCCGAAACTGCCACTGAGACGGGCAAGACGCAGTTCGGCGAAAACTGAACCTTTGAACCACGCGCGCCGTTCCCCATGGCAACGCCACAGAGGTTTTGTTTTCCATGAATCAAGCGGAAACGAACAAACAGCATTTTATTTCGTCTTTTGATGCTCGGAATGTTCTTTTTTTACTGCTGCTAGTTTGATTACTAGTGATTTATTGCAGGCCGACTTCCCTACGTCATCGGGATCACTTCGAAAATGTCCCACTCGTGGCGCTCGTCATGTGATACATTTAGCTTAATTTCTCGGTAAGTAGGGCACTCCTGGTGATAATATTGCCGTTTTAGAAGTTGTCATACATTGGGTTTTCACTCTGACATAAATTGTTATTTGCCTTTAGTGTCCCTTTAACTGTTTAACAATCTCACAAAAAGGGCGTGCTATGGGGCGTATTCCTGTCCCGAAACAATAACCATCAATCTCGCGTGCCTTTCCTTGCATTATCGCCGGGCGCGCGGTACTTCCAGGCCACGAATGGCGTGTGTGTTATTAAAAAGCATCCTTCATATGAAAGTGGCGTGCGCAGAGTTTTCAAGAAAGGAAGCGCAAACTAGCCAGAGGACGCATTTCACTCACGCTAGCTAACACAATTACGTTGAGCTCATGCTGAGAACATTACTTTTAGTCTGCCACAAGGTTGCAATACAGTGCGATCGCACACCCGTATTGTGTTAAATTGTCGTAATGGAGCTGAAAAGAAGAATAAGAAACTTCATGCCATTCGTGCTTGACCACAAAAGCTTCATGTTTGAGATTTATTTTCCAACAATTATACATTACAAGTTTGCGTTTGCGGCCGCCCACGTACATAATTGCAGTACCGAGAACATAACATGCACGCATGAGTTTAAACAGACGCAAGCTGTTTGGTAAGTTTGGTAATTCACGTTTAATGCAATAACGCCTTTGTGCTAAGTACTATAAGCAAATAAGTAATGCTGTCATTAAATGGCAATTTAACACCGGTGCGTGCTGACGAACGTACACATTTGAGAAATGCAGCAAGAAAAATGTATCGTGTTAATTCAAGGTGGATTGCCATATAAGTCAACAGGCTTTATTATATAGCAGGTCCTTAATTATAAACCAAATGCAATCAAAAACAAAATCTCAATAACACTGACTAGGAAAAGGAAACTAAACCGAAAATGTGGAGGACGATTCCTCGAGCAAAGAGCAACGTTTCAGTAGAAAAAACGGGAGACATCAATTAGACGGTTCTCACCTTACGCCAGTTGTCGCCACTTGCTTTCCCACACTACGACTACCACACTTCACATTTGAACAGTTTGATGCTGCACGCTCATTCTCCTTCCCCAAAAGAATGTGTAGCCTTGTTTTGAAAAACACCTTCAGAAGCTTCGACTCAACATCATGGCAAGATGGGAAGCAATTTACTGATGTAATATTACTCTTAGCAGACGATTCTAGTTGTGCAAGAGTTACTTTATTTTGCAGAAGGCCTCGACTGTTAGCACGAAATAAACCCTCCGCAGTTTCAATCAAATGTAAAACTGCTGGCAAAGGTATGACAAGGTTAATGTTACTCGTGTAGGATTTCAGGCGTGTCAGAGTGCTCGCACTGTTCGAGTGAATTGACGCGTTGCACTCACTACAGCATACTGCGTTTTTCAGCACATTGCTCACAACGTACCCTGCCAGGTAGTCTAACGATTCTTGTTCTGCACTGCTCAGTTCAAGAATTTCATTAGGAAAGGCAGGAAATTATGTGCCTTCTGTCTCGGAACAAGCTTTTCCAGCTGAGGTATTCAGGCCAGTGAGAAAAAATCCATCATCAGTAGCGTAGCTGCCATCTTTGCTAGGTCTTAAAAACTGTGCCATTGTTGCAGCTCGAATGGCACAGCGGAATTCAAGGGGCCTGGGCACTGGATTTTTTGAGCGCAATGTGGAAAATAAATTTTCCAGCACATCTTGTCCGAATCTGCTAAGGAGCACACAAAAGAAGTTCTTTTTGTTCAAGTAGTATTCCTGCAATTCAAGTGCTACACTCACAGCGGCAGGAGAGTGCTAGCAACTCTCTTTGCGAGAGTAAACGCTTGTTCCATATTTCACTCCCTTTTCAGGAGTGCTGGGAACTCTCTGCCGCACAGAGTAGGCACGCTGTCTCGACAGAGTTCTGGTACTCTGGCTGAACGAGAGTGAACAAGCTCCCTCGCTAGAGTAAAGTCACGCTTTTGAAATGAGGTACATACACTCTCGGCTGGAATTGCGCTACTCCCTCGCAGAGTTTTACAATTCTGGTTGGGCTAGAGTGCATGAACTCCCTCCAAGAGTACAATCACTCTTGCTGCTGGGACTAACGTTTAAAAAAAGGGGGAAAAAAAGAAATCCTTCGTACGTTTTCTACAATGTAATAGTGAACCTGGCTGAAACCCAGGCAGCACGCCGCCATTGGACCGATCTCGGCCCAACGTCGGCAAATGACGGCAGCAATATTGGCCCCACGTCGGCAAATCACGCTCGCGCTACTTTCACCCGCATCGGCCCGACGTCGGCTAGCCGCCTTTGGGCCGATGCGGGCTTGCCGGCTTCGGGCCGACGTGGGCTAGCCAGCGTCGGTCCGAGACGGGCCTGCCGTTATTCAGCCGATGATGGCAAGCCGTCATTGGGCCTATATATGCTAGCCGATGCTGGCGCGGTGTCGGCCCCGCCGACGTCGGGTAGCCGCCGGCGTGACCGTTTACATCCGTTATTATGTTTTAGCAGTGGTGGCTTACCGTGCGTTATGTACGGTAGTACTGTACCGTCGTGGTCGGCACGTAGCTAGTTTATATGGAGACACCGGCGGTAGCTGCTCGATGCGTAAAGTAACCTGATCAGGCAGGCTGATACATGTGTTATAAAGTAAAATGACTGCGTGCCGACCACGGCAGTTCGGTATTACTGCGGTTACTGTACTGTAAGTCAGCAGCGCTAAAATAGACTATTAGCGGCCCAACGACATTCATCGACTGCCATTGGTGCCATATTCGAAAAATGCTTCCTAATTAGAACTCCACTGATGTCTTAGTGTGCGATTAAGACCCACAATTCTGTCGAACCGTGCAAGGCCGAGAACGAAAGTCAATATTGTCTCAAACAAAACTAAATTGATGAAAGGCCTGCTGCACCAACTACGCATGCGTCTGAGAAATTAAGGAACAACACATTTGCAAGGTGATAAACACAAATTTATTCACAGGTATGAACACACGCCAGCAGTTCCGGAATAATTATGCCATAAAGTAATATCTAAACATCTATAGATACCGTAGCCAACATCTAAAACAACCCCACAGCCACCGTATTCCTCAAAAAAAAAGCAGGACAATCCTAATCGAGAATGGGATCAGGCGCAAAATCATAGGCGTGAGCAGGGTTCCCCTTCAGAGGGGGTGGGGGGGCGAAGGTTCATCGCGGCGCCCCCCCCCCCTCTCCCTATTAAGTCAATGTGTTTGGCAGACCTTGCGCCCACCTTTCTTAAGTGACTACGGGGGCCGGCCGCCCCCCTGCCCCACTGTGCGCACGCTTATGCGAAGAGTTACAATCTCTTCAACGTTATGAGCGGCACATTCACTATAAATATTGAAAGAACTAGAACGGGCAAAAATAGGAATAAAGCTACTTGCGTTTTGCGGACGATATCGCGCTTTTCAGTAACGACGGTGCCGAATCACGAAAAAAATTCT
Source organism: Rhipicephalus sanguineus (assembly GCF_013339695.2). Taxonomy (NCBI): domain Eukaryota; kingdom Metazoa; phylum Arthropoda; class Arachnida; order Ixodida; family Ixodidae; genus Rhipicephalus; species Rhipicephalus sanguineus. Next base: position 306,806,596 of record NC_051176.1, on the reverse strand, counting down.
GGAGATGTAAACGAAGGCAGCATTAAAGTAGGATTAAAGACGGACCCGAAGAAAAGAAAGATAATGTTAGGCGGCTTGCCGAAAAAGCGAGATTAAGAGTGGCAACTAGACTAGAAGATTGTGTATACGCGTGAGCTAATTACGAGCAGAGAAGCACCCCCCCCCCCCACGTTTATTAAGTTCACCAAGGAACGGTAGGCATTCGCAACACATGACTGGCAATTAAATTAGCGTTATCCTTTAAGCGGGAATTGCAATTTTTTCAGTGATATCTTAAGGGCCAAAAAGATGGATAAACTGCTGCACGCGACGCGAGAAACATTGCGAGCGGTACCACAAGATCCCATGAACTAACAAGATAGACACGCACGCATTCCTAATCTAAAGGTAAGATTGGAACAGAAAGGAATCGTGCATAAAAACCACTCACGTGTGCCCGTTGGATCGCTAAAAACACGAACGAATAAAAAAATTCAAGCGCACCATATCAGAATACACAAAACACGATGTCAATAGAGAATACGCGATAAGAAGAGAACAAAAATCTGATGAAACGTAACAGCAGTGAACACGCGGCCTTATATGAGGTGAGCATGGATGCAGGGGGCCACTGATTTCTCGCTGCAGTGATCTCTGCCGAAAACAATGCCGGAATCCTGCCGCGTATCCGTCTCGTGCACGATTTTGACTTTCCACCACACATGTCCACACACCGCACTTCTTGAAGAATTCTGCTGGTCGGAGTGAAAAAAACCTGCTCCCGCAGCTACGATTGTCCCGCCGTCTGGACGGCTACCCTACCCTGCCTGGTCAAGCGAGTTTCGCGACAATGACGCTGAACGAGGGGAAGGGAGGGAGGGGGGGGGGGGTAGAGGTTGAAGAAGACGAAAAAAAAAAAAGCGAATTCTCCCTTCTTGAAAGCACGGCTCAGCCTACCACAATGGTGTGCGATCCCCCCAGCATGTCCATGGGCATGCCGTTTGAGAAAGGCGTTCGTCGAATTTTCAATGCATCACTTGTTGCCACATGTCGCAGCATGAAAACTTTGCGTACACCACGTTGGAGCCGCATTTTTCATCGTATTTCACGTGCCATAATAATAATTTTATGCGACTGTTTCTGAAAGCACGTGGGAAGCAATCATTGAGCGAGATTTTTACTTGAAAAAGATATGTCACAAAATGGACGGCAACGAAGTGCAAATGCGAACTGACAAACACGTGGCAAACACGGGTTTGTCAGTTCGTTAAAGATGGTCAGCGGGCTAGTTGATTTTGTAAACATTCAAACGACAAATCGTGTCTTCACTTCGCCCGGTCTTTTTTGCACCATACCTATTTTTCTCAAGTAATGAACCAACTAGCTCAGCAACACGCCTTGCTGAGCTTTTACTATTTTCATAAAGTAAAATTATGTGACATCACTGAAGCAAATGCGCTTGTTACGCTTCACCCAAACACGCGCGTGAGTAAATATGTGTAAACACAGAGATCGGAAACTGTCCGTGTACACTCTTAAAAAAAAGGGTGTCTGTACTGACTACCTTTGGGTGGTAATCGCCTCGCTACACATATGATGACCTTTTGGGGTGTCAAACGACTCCCTTCGTTCTTCAGACCAACGACTCCCTTCTTCACAAGCAGAGAGTCTACGTTACTCCCAACGCAGGAGTCTACGTGACTACCTTTTATTTCCCGCTAGTACCTCTAGGTAGTCAGGGTGACCCCTTTGCCATGGTAACGCTGACCCCCACTGGAGCGTTCCTTTGACTCCGTTGTCCTTAAGGACAGTGGTGTACATGACTCCCCTGGCAAGAGTCAGTGTGACCACTTCGTTGTACTCAATGAGACACTCTGCAACAAATAATGCGTTTATTTTTCTTCTTGGTCGATATTGATGAAACTTGCTGAGTTTAGGTTTACTTATGTGGCGATTTCAAATATGCAATTATCTGGAAGAAAACGCAGTTTTTACACATAAAAATTTCATGTGTCTTGATGAGCAAGCCTTTCAAAACTTGGAGTTACAAAGTAAACCGACATATCGCTATAGTTAGGGGATAAAAACTGTATGCAATAGTTTTAAAGGAGTTTACTGCGCTGTTCTGGCATAATGTTCATGAACCCACTAGCCCACATACGAACTCGCGTTTTAAACCCATTTGAGTTAAAAGTTACGTAATATTGAACTCTCGTGAGTGAATCACCAGCTAGACATACACTTACTGGTCAATGTTCAGCATACTATGACTATTGTTAAGTGGGTTTAGGACATGCATTCTGGTTATGTTGCATACAGTTCCGATTTCATATTATTGTGATATGCTTACTTTGTAACTCGTGCAGGCCTAACATGGCACATGAAATGTTTGATATACTTAACACGACATATAATAGTAGAAAAATATTTGCATTTTCAAAATGAGCGTACAAATACACATAAACTAAACAAGTTTTATAGAGATTGATCAAGAATTTCAAAAGAACTTCAAATCAGAGCGAACACCATTAGGGTTTTTATCTGACAATCGACGAAAGTTGGTGCCGCTACCTCTTGTTACTCAACAAGGCACTTCCACCGGGTTTACTCAAACAGGAACACTGTGGTGGATGCATGACAGCCGCAACAAGTTTTTGTAGCAACTTTAGAGTGCTGCACTCGATTCCTCTGGGGGAAATAAAATACTACTCGAAGTTTATATAGATGAGTCTTAGAACAATTTCCGCTCGCGTAAAACAACAAAAAATGTTGATTCTAGAAGAAAGTAAGCCATGCAACACGGAAACAGAAGAGATGCGGACAGCTCAAACGCTAGCGTTTGGTTTGTCTGTGTCTTCTCTTTCACGTCTGCATGCCTTCATCCTATAAACAAACTGAAATTTCTGCGATTCGTAAAATTATTCTTTGAATCGGTTTTAAACACTTCATGCCATTTCATACATGTTCACATTGTAATGACAACCTACTGTTTTATCAGTAAGCACCTAAACTATAGGCACAACATCCTGCGAATAATGCGTAGTCCTTAGCCACGTCACCACAATTGTTAAGCATTATATATATGTATATATATATATATATATATATATATATATATATATATATATATATATATATATATATATCTGCGTGTGTGTGTGTTTGACATTTTTGAGCGCGCAAAAGAACAGGGACGAAAAACGACGCGGACACAGTGCTGACTTCCAACATATGCTTTATTTTCTACAGTGGTACATATATATATATAGACAACAAAAAGCAACGCACGCAGGTGCATTGTACAGGAAGGCTTCATGTAAAACCACAAATAAGTATGCATGATAAGCAATCAAACAACCTGATACCGGATTTTTTTCTTCTTTAAGAGATCAAGCGGTGATTCCTGACTACCACTATCGTCTAGTCACCCTGTGGGCCTTGCTTAGAAAGTCTAGTTCTTTTTGGATAGGTTAATTGAAGGTGCACTAATGCACATGTCTCCCAAACTTGCAATCTTCGCCGCTTCAATTATCTCGCGTGTTGTTTGTGCCTGGCTCCTTCCTGTCGCAGTGCACTGCGAATACATGTGATCGTACCCACACTTCCTGCAGTGGAAAGCCACATGTCCCACACCTCCAGTTCGCACGTTATTTGCGTGCTCACGCAGCCTGTCATTGGCACACCGTCCCGTCTGCCCTATGTATTTCTTGCCACAGGACAGCAGTAACTCATAAACGATGTTGTTCTCACATTTAACAAAGCTTTCTTTGTGCTTTTTTTGGCACCTGGGTTTTTCAGAACCACTGTAGGAGGCCTTGCACAGATTATAAAGCTTGTTTGGTGCTGAAAGGACGACTCTTACGTTGGCGTTGTTTCCTGTCTTTTTCAGCCTATGTGAGACATCGTGAAGGTACGGTATGACGGCGCATTTCTGCTTGACAGGCTCCGTTTCTGGTGAAGCCTGCTCCTCACCCTCGCGAGCATGTTTGACAGTCTTGAGAAGACCCTCCGCCACAGATGTGACGACATACTGAGGAAACTCCGCCTTTTTCAGGCAGTCAGCTTGCGCCTGGAAACTACACGAACACTTGTGAGGACATGAGCGGCGAAGCGCATTCATTAGGGTTAATTTTGCAATACCCCTTTTAACTAGCTTGGAGTGGCCCGTAGAAAACGGCAGAAGCGGCTTATTGGCCCTAGGCTCGTACGACCAGCAGACCTGGTCTCGCTCGAAGAACATTCGTAAGTCAAGAAAACGCAAGGCGTTGTTTTGCGGCATTTCATGCGTGACTGCGAGCGGTTGCGGGAAACGCGTGAACAGATCAAGTACATTTGAAGAATCATTGCCAAATTCGCCTGGACTTGATTCTAGAAAGACAACGTAGTCGTCTACATATCTAAACACCTTCTTACATTTGTGCCTGTTAGCTCTGTTTCTAGTTTCTAGTAACAGGCACAAATGTAAAGAAGGTGTTTAGATATGTAGACGACTACGTTGTCTTTCTAGAATCAAGTCCAGGCGAATTTGGCAATGATTCTTCAAACGTACTCGATCTGTTCACGCGTTTCCTGCAACCGCTCGCAGCCACGCATGAAATGCCGCAAAACAACGCCTTGCGTTTTCTTGACTTACGAATGTTCTTCGAGCGAGACCAGGTCTGCTGGTCGTACGAGCCTAGGGCCAATAAGCCGCTTCTGCCGTTTTCTTCGGGCCACTCCAAGCTAGTTAAAAGGGGTATTGCAAAATTAACCCTAATGAATGCGCTTCGCTGCTCATGTCCTCACAAGTGTTCGTGTAGTTTCCAGGCGCAAGCTGACTGCCTGAAAAAGGCGGAGTTTCCTCAGTATGTCGTCACATCTGTGGCGGAGGGTCTTCTCAAGACTGTCAAACATGCTCGCGAGGGTGAGGAGCAGGCTTCACCAGAAACGGAGCCTGTCAAGCAGAAATGCGCCGTCATACCGTACCTTCACGATGTCTCACATAGGCTGAAAAAGATAGGAAACAACGCCAACGTAAGAGTCGTCCTTTCAGCACCAAACAAGCTTTATAATCTGTGCAAGGCCTCCTACAGTGGTTCTGAAAAACCCAGGTGCCAAAAAAAGCACAAAGAAAGCTTTGTTAAATGTGAGAACAACATCGTTTATGAGTTACTGCTGTCCTGTGGCAAGAAATACATAGGGCAGACGGGACGGTGTGCCAATGACAGGCTGCGTGAGCACGCAAATAACGTGCGAACTGGAGGTGTGGGACATGTGGCTTTCCACTGCAGGAAGTGTGGGTGCGATCACATGTATTCGCAGTGCACTGCGACAGGAAGGAGCCAGGCACAAACAACACGCGAGATAATTGAAGCGGCGAAGATTGCAAGTTTGGGAGACATGTGCATTAGTGCACCTTCAATTGACCTATCCAAAAAGAACTAGACTTTCTAAGCAAGGCCCACAGGGTGACTAGACGATAGTGGTAGTCAGGAATGACCGCTTGATCTCTTAAAGAAGAAAAAAATCCGGTATCAGGTTGTTTGATTGCTTATCATGCATACTTATTTGTGGTTTTACATGAAGCCTTCCTGTACAATGCGCCTGCGTGCGTTGCTTTTTGTTGTCTATATATATATGTACCACTGCAGAAAATAAAGCATATGTTGGAAGTCAGCGCTGTGTCTGCGTCGTTTTTCGTCCCTGTTCTTTTGCGCGCTCAAAAAGTCAAACATGAATTACCAACTTGCTGATGCCTACGCTCTCTCAATATATATATATATATATATATATATGTGTGTGTGTGTGTGTGTGTGTGTGTGTGTGTGTCATTCCATGCCAAGTGTCCCAGACGTGGCGCTCGCACATCACAGATTTTGCTGATAAAATTTGTGCCTTTTTCCTGTGCCACATGGAGTATTGTGGCAAAACATTTTTGGTCGAAAAACATTTTGACAATCATGGCACCCCCTCGAAATTTGCTTCTATTTATAAACTGTACCTAATAGAAAAATGTGTATAAAATCTATTTTTGTGTGTTGAGCTACGAAACCGCGCTTGCGCTATCACAGAGGTTCTGTTTAGTTGTCCCATTCGTTATTTCCGATTTTTTTTGTGTTTCACTACCAGCTACGTAGCTTCAAAAACTACAAAAATCTTCAATGTTCGTGAATTTTTCTTGAGCTATTTGCAACTCACCCTAACCAATATTAATCATAGCCTGATTTCCAGGAAAGTGTATTTTAGTACAGAAATGTTTAGGGGTAAAATAGGCTTCAAATCTTTCCGAAAAAATTGTGATATTTGAGAAAATGTACGATTTGTCACATGTTTGACCATATTTTTCATACTGATGCGGTCAAAGTAAAAATCCTCGTCATGTGGCGTTTGATAGAAGACTTCCTCGTTAAGTAACGAAGAAAGTCTAATCAAATCATTTTTTTTGTTTTAAGGAAGAAAATAATTTTTGAATTTGGCCCTCCGATCGCGCAGTGCATTTCATTTTGCTGCCACTTCGCCGCAAAGCACGTGGTCGCCCTTACAGCTGACACTCGTCACAGGCAGCGGCCAGATGCGAGATGTATGTCAGCGGCTCGTGAGTGGTCGAAAGTCTTGTCGCGCTGTCAGGGCGACGAGTAATGAATTTGCGTTACAATGAGCATTTGCTAGGCGGGCCCAATGGGAAATATGGACGCCCGAGAGCAGCATGTGGAGTCGTTGGCACAATGTCCTAGAGGGACGTCTGCACAACTAGCATACACATACTGAAATAAATAATGCACACTGTACACACTTCTTTCTCAGGGTATACATGTTGTACAGACGGCCTCTAGCACAATGTGCCAACGACGCCATAGGCTGCTCTCGGGCGTCCATACTTCCCATTGGGCCCGCCAAGCAAGCTCACATTGTAACGCGAATTCATTACTCGTCGCCCTGACATCAACGTGACAAGACTTTCAACCACTCACGAGCCACTGACATACATCTCGCATCTGGCCGTTGCCTGTGACGAGTGTCAGCTGCAAGGGCTACCACGTGCTTTGCGGCGAAGTGGCAACAAAATGAAATGTACTGCGCGTTCGGAGGGCCAAATTCAAAAATTATTTTCTTCCTTAAAAGAAAAAATGATTTGATAAGACTTTTTTCATTACTTAACGATGAAGTCTTTTATCAAACGCCGCATGACGAGGATTTTTACTTTGACCGCATCAGTATGAAAAATATGGTCAAACATGCAACAAATCGTACATTTTCTCTAATTTCACAATTTTTTTTTCGGAAAGATCTGAAGTCTATTTTACCCCTAAACATTTCTGTACTAAAATACACTTTCCTGGAAATCAGGCTATTATTAATATTGGTTAGGGTGAGTTCCAGATAGCTCAAGAAAAATTCACGAACTTTGAAGATTTTTGTAGTTTTTGAAGCTACGTAGCTGGTAGTGAAACACAAAATTCGGAAATAATGAATGGGACAACTAAACAGAACCTCTGCGATAGCGCAAGCGCAGTTTAGAAGCTCAACACACAAAAGTAGATTTTATACACATTTTTCTATTAGGTACAGTTTAATAAATAGAAGCGAAATTCGAGGGGGTGCCAGGACCGTCAAAAATTTTTTCGAGCAAGAATGTTTTGCCACAATACTCCATGTGGCACAGGAAAAAGGCACAAATTTTATCAGCAAAAGCTGCGATGTGCGAGCGCCACGTCTGGGACACTTGGCATGGAATGACCCTTAAATATAAGAGCTACAGAAAGATCACGAAGGTCCTGATACTGTAGGAAGGCATTTGACACACGACGTACGTTTTAGCACTATGCTAATGCTAAAACGTACGTCGTGTGTCAAGTACCTTATGTATATAAGGTATGATATATATAAATATATATATTTAGCGGTGGTATGGAGAGTTCTGTACAGAACTGAAATACAGAAACACCGTCCAGAAATACAGCGAGACACATTACTGTCAGAATGAGTGAGATATGAAAAGCAATAGTTTCGCTAACATCGTTCATTACTGTCAAATGCGGCAATATACTAGACCTAGCATAAACATTAGCATAGCCAGCAGTCAGTTTTTATGAATAGGAATCAATGGCCAGCCATCAAGCACTTCTTTGCGACATCCATTACATATTTTATGTGGCATACAGCGCAAAACATGCAACATGTGTAGTTCTCATGTAGTACAGGATTCTCATGTAGTCATCTGAGATACAGGACCCCAATAGGTGACACAGCTTGCGTGCATGAGCTTGGCAGTGTCGTGTTCCCAGACCATGTCAGGGTCAGGTGGCATTCTGGCGAAAAGGACAGCAGGTTGCACTGATTCGAGACCACTCACGGCCAGACCTTAAGCGTGGCTATTCCGAATTCTTGGACACGTCTTGACTACCTCGAGACACGAAGTTTCCAAGGAGGCTTCCTGGTCAAATGCAGCTGTAGAGCTTCAATGTGCAGTCTTGAAGCAACCTGAAATAGTCAAGTGCACAAAAATAAACACATGATGACAGACAGATCGATCACCTTTCAATCTGACAAGGGCAGCGCTCACACACCAGATTCCATGAAGTGTCATGGCAATGAACAAAACCAGGGATACTCATTAACTTTGCTGTACTTTGAGGGTCTGTTACTCCCTTAGCCAGCTGCAACTGTTTCCGCTGCATGACCTCCGTACAATTAGAAGGATGTTTTTTTAGAGAACGCATATTTCTTATCAAAATTGTATAATAGTCACGCTCAAGATGTTTTCGCGCACACACTCTATGTCAAGAAGGAAATAGTTTGCTGCAACTAAAATGGCAATGAAGAGATTAATTAACAAAAACTCATTAATTACCTTTTAATTCCTGACCTGGAGGTAGTTGTTTATATTAGAAAGTTGTATCGCGTGCCAATTTATGGCATACACATTTTTTTAATCGCGAAAGTTACACGTAAATCGTGATATTCATCCTTGAATTGAAGGACGAATTCGAAACTGATAGCGCCTGACGTGCAGGAAACGTCGCTTCTCTGTTACGTAAGCTCGGAACTACACGTGAAAAGAAGGTGATGATAGTTTAATGAAGGTGGGCCGAAGCAGAATGTGATCAGGAAAATCTGCAAGCATTCAGAAATACACAAGTAAACAGCTTATTATTTGGGTGCGATGTGTGGTACTTATCTGTAAACATAGAAAGAAAAGGTTGATATTACTGCCGTTTCGGATGCGCGCATCTCGAAAGAAACAAATGAGCACCAAACGCCACATGCAAAGGTAAGGCGATCTGCTGACGCAAGTTAGATGACTTGCCAGTTTTCACGAAAAGGTACGACCACGACGCGCCTTCATTCAAATTTCGTCACTCCCTTGTCGCGGGCAGCTCCGGTCTGATGTAACAGAAAAACCGCGTTTTCTGTGTGCCGGACACGATCAGTTTTGATTTAGCCCTTAAAATTTCACAATAAATATCTCGAGTTACGTAAAACTTTCATGATTTCTGAAAAATGGGTATACCATAAAGCGGCACGCACTACAAATTTCTAATATAAACAACTGCCCTCAAGTCAATAAATAAAAATTAGTTAACGGGTTTTTGTTAATTAGTCCCGTCAACGCATTTTTTGTTGCGGCAGAATATTTCCGCCTCGAACTAGAGTACTACTGGAGCGTGACTGTCATAGAGTTTTTTTATAAAAGATATGTACTGTCTGAAAAAAAATCACCCTGTATAGCATGGCAGCAGTATTTTAATAATAATAATAATTGTTGGGGTTTGACGTCCCAAAACCACGATAAGATTATGAGAGACGCCGTAGTGGAGGGCTTCGGAAGTTTCGACCACCTGGAGTTCTTTAACGTGCACCTAAATCTAAGCACACGGGTCTAAACCATTTTCGCCTCCATCGAAAATGCGGCCGCGGCGGCCAGGATTCGATCCCGCAACCTGCGGGTCAGCAGTAGAGCACCATAACCACTAGACTAGCAGTATTTTAACAAAGACCTGTAGGTCGCGGGATCGAGTCCCGGCCTCGGTGGCTGCATTTTCGTTGGAGGCGAAAATGTTTGAGGCCCGTGTACTTAGATTTAGCTGCACGTTAAAGAACCCCAGGTAGTCGAAATTTCCAGAGCCCTCTACTACGGCGTCTCTCAATCATATCGTGGTTTTGGGATGTTAAACGCCAAATGTTATTATTAGTTTAACGAAGAAAACGGCAAAATGTGTATACAGCTACACGAAATATGGCGAATGTACGACAAGACTAGGCTTGCCTTCACTGCCTTCTTTCTGTCGCATCATTGTGAGCGTGCCCTTCTAGTGCCTGACTTCAGAACAGCTGCACGAAGGTGCAGCTATTCTAAAGGCCTAATGTGCCATTTTTTCTTCAGATCTATATCAACAGGCAAAGGTCTCGTTTTTCCGTTTGTCTGGAAGGACAACCCACCAGCCAGCGTTGACCAGCATAGAGGGTTGGGAGCAAACTCGGGCAAACTGTGCAGCACAAACATCACCTCAAACGTCAAACAATTGAGGTGATGAGAAGCGGTCAAACAAAAAGGAACAGTGCTGAAGTGACTTATATACATATTAAAAACAACAGCTGATTATGGCACGAAATTGGGACAATTAAGGTGCATTGTAAAAGAATGTCAAATGAGGTACCCTGCTCTAAAAAGTGCTAAATATTCATTGCAGACTATGGCGAATAGAATTCAAATAGGATACAGCGAGTGTTTCGAGGTATAATGACGAAGCAATAATTGCTAGAGATTTATGAGCGAAAAGCACAATGCGATTAAGCGGTGCTACATAGTGGGAGATCACGGATTAATTTCAACTACCTGGAGTTCTTCAACGTGCACAAATCAGAGGGCATGGGAGTTTCTGTATCTCGCCCCCTTCTAAATGCAGCTGCCGGGGTCAGGAATAGAACCCGCGTCCTTGGGCTTCGCAGCGTAACGCTTCCAAGTCCATTTTAAAGGATTTTTGTCCGTTGCCCACAACATCACTGTAGACTGTATCTTTGTGTTGAAAATAATAACGAACTGAACCACGGCTGGTATAACAAAGGCATCCAATATCCACGAAACACAGCGTTTGAGCAGTATGTTTACTGCCATTATTACTAGCCGGTGTTGTGTTTACTATTAGGTACTAGCACCACACCACATTAGACAAAGCAAGTATCACAGGAGGATGAGGTTATGCGCGTATGCAGTTTGTGGACAAAAAAAAAAAAAAAAAACTACAACTTTGAAGTGAACTCACATTTACCTTTGTTGCATGATAATTTTTAGCATCATAAGATCAAGTCACCACTGTTTCAATTAAATGAAACCGTGCTACAAAAGCTATTGCATCAAAGTTTTATAGCAGTTACGCACGCACGCACGCACGGACGCGCGCGCACGCACGCACGCACGCACACGCACACACACACACACACACAAACAAACAAGCAAACACGGCGAGAAGTTCGAATATGCAGCGAATAAATACGTATTAAACGTGTTTCAACGTCTGGGTAGCAAAGGAAAGAAACACTAAATTCTAGAGTTTCACGAGCCAAAATCATGATCTGGATATCAGGCATGTTCGGGCCGGGTGCATTAGATTGATTTTGATCAGCTGATCTTACTTACCCTTCAAATATATATCGGTGCAACGTTGCTCTACGTGTCACCACAACCGAGATTTCAACTCGCAATTTCATGTTTTTCTGGCATGTATGGAATAAGGAAACACGATATTGGCGCGCACCACTCCGTTTTACCCGCTACTGGATAGTCCAGTGCGGTTTTCGTCGTTGCCAAGCCATTGAAACACGATAGCAAAATCCGTGCAACTGGAACATCAGAAAGACAAGTGGCAAAGCTACGTGTGAAGCGAATAAAAGAGTTGTAGGCAGAAGCCGGCAGAACTCACCTGAAATCTATAACGACCGTAGGAGCGTCGTCCACAGGCTTCGTCTGTCGGTGCCACTGGGATCCGTCATGCGCTGCCATCTTGCTCAGGCAAGTTCACGACGAAACGAAGCTTACTGCAGGGACTTCTCCGTCCGGAGGCTGCTTTTCCCAAACACTGAGTGACACTGCTTCAGCCAGTCACGGCAAGCGTGAGCCGACGACACGATACTACGCCACGAATGCATAGCACGGAAGGAAAGTCACGCAAAACGATCAGCCAGACACGGCAAGAGCGAGCCGACGATACGATACTACGCCACGAATGCATAGCACGAAGAAAGTCACGCAAAACAATCACTTGCAATCACGCCTGACGACACAGATTATTCTGGCGGACTAAAGAACGACCACAACGAGACGGATCACGAACATCACGAATGCCGTTTAACGACGCCAGGCCAAAATGGCTGTCTCGTATTGATGGCTTCGGCTTTGGATTAAAGTAGCCTCCACGAACGCCTAAATGGTTTCGGTTTTGTTTTGGTGCTATAGAACACACATCCATGCATAGTTAAAGCTCTATTGAATAATATCAGGGTGGAGGAGGCGAAGCGTGCCCTGCGTGTGTCTGTAAGGGCTGTACGGTGGGAGGGGGCGCAGGTGAACGTGCATCCCCTGCTCTAGGGGCTAGGGAGAGTGCGGTGAGGCCGTGTGTGCGTGCCTAGCTGTGCTCAACGTTTGCTGAGCGATTTGGTGGCCCGCGCGGATTATCGTGAAGATATAGTTTAGCTGTGGCGGGCAGAAATGATGACCACGCGAGCTATAATTCTGGTAGTATTGTCGCTCTTTAGGAGACGCGGTAAAGCGTCGCCTTGATAACCGGTCTGCGCGGTTATCATGCCAGCTTTGCGGCACATGTTTTTACGGCCGTCGAGTTAGATGTGTTCCCGATCGCCAGTGCGTTCAACACCATGCACGTCCATTTCACTAATAAATGTATGTTTTCTGCCATACATGCTGTCGTAGGAATCTACAAACCTCGCTTGCAAACGTGCGAAGATTCGCAAATTTGTCAGCGCTGCCATTGTTAAACGTTGTCATAACTCTGAATGTTTCGCTTGGGGGCAAGATTTTTTAAGAACCCTGTTTACTTGTAGACGTTTTCGAAGCGCCGTTTCAGCAATATCGTAACTGAAGCCATAACACAATACGTGCGTAATTCCACATTTTACGAATCCATGTTATATATTCTCAACCAAAATTTTTCGGTATACCACAAGCCAAAGCAGCGAACTGTATCTTGGTCGCAGCCAGTGAAGCTTTCTTTTAAAAAAAAAAACCCACCCTGTATATGCAGAACCATCACTGACTCCCTTGGAGCAAGGGAGTCATCTATTTCATTCAGGAGCGTCGACCAGAGCATTGTGACTCCCCTTAGAAAAAAAGGTGGTCATCGGCTGCCACAAAGAGAGTCAAGCAGACGTGACTCCCTTTTGACTCTCTTTTTTTTAAGAGTGTAGTATATGAGCGCTGGCGGCACACATTCAGCGGCTGAAAGGATATAGCGCTATAAATATGATGACGGGCTCGATTTATGCACAGAATTAGTATTCACATAAAACTTCTTCCGCTAAAAGCATTCGTGCGGGAATGTTTGGGTGAATTTTGATGCTGGATACATTAGCGAAGTCGGCCGACCAGTGGCAAAAACATTTACGAAACAGAAGTACTTCGAATTTGGCCCATGAAGTTAATGGTATGTGTTATAACGTTTCAACATTTTTGATAGCGTTGAACAACTGGTCAACGAAGTGGCCATCTAATTTCAGTCAGTTATTCTTCTAAAGACCACCTTTTATTTGGTAGAAAAGTGACTGTGCTAGTGATAGTTGTTAGTCATTGTCATAGCAGAAACGAATAAGAGAATGCAAGCTATTCAGTCGGCGATACTTCGCGCCCCGAGTCGTACGTGCGGCATTAGCACGGTACAATCTTTGAACTTTGTTGTTTGTGCTAGTACAGCAATCCATGTAGCGGTATTCTACAGCTTAAGCTACAAATATTCAAGCGCCTAATGCTCTATTGCATTACGATTGTATCCTGCGGGCGATGCCGTGCTTCTTCGGCGGGCTAAAGGTAGAGCGCAACGTCCAGGTTATTCTCGTCACTGACGGCCGGCAACACGGCGTCCAGCATCGTTGAGGGGCTTCCGTGAACTAGTTTGAACGGCGTAATATGTGCGCCGTTTCTTACACTGCCGTGTTAACTTCAGGTTATGTGCGGAAGATATTATGGCGTCCCATGTCATGTGTTCGACGTACAGTACATTGCCAGCATGTCGGCGAGGGTTTCATTTACCCGCTCGGTGAGGCCATTCGCCTGCGGGTGATGTCCCTCGGTGACTTGTGTGGCTCTATTTCAAGATGGTTTGCGTTAGCTCTGCCGTAAAAGCCGTACCTCTGTCGGTGACGAGGACCTTTGGAGCGCCGCGACGCAGGAGGACGTTCGCAACAGGGCATGTATAACTGTCTGAAGGGAGACAAGAAAGTTCCAACATCGTCGATAAGCCATCGGCTCCGCCGATGTCAGCTGAAGCACGGCAGAATGACGGCATGCTCGGCCCAATGTTGCCGGTGAAAACCATCGGCTCGGCCGATGTCGGCGAAAGTACGGCAAAACGGCGGCTAACTCGGCCCAATGTTGCCGGTGAAAGCCATCGGCTAAGCCGATATCGGCGTAAGAGCAGCAAAACGCCGGCAAACTCGGCCCAATGTTGCCGGTGAAAGAAATCGGCTAAGCCGATATCGGCCGGAAGACGGCAGAAGGCCGGATAACTCGGCCCAATGTTGCCGGTGAAAGACCAACATCGGCTGAAAGGCGGCAAAATCGGCCCAATTTTGCCGGCAAATGTCAACGGATCCGCCGATGTCGGCGCCAGGCTGGCAATGCTGGCCCGAGGTGGGGCCGCGCACAGCCGCCGTAAAACCAATATCGGCCCGACGTTGTGTGCTGCCTGGGAATGCCTCAAGCTTACCTCACACATACACAAAACTCACATCCGCACACTCATTCATACACAACACAGCAACACTGAACATATGTACTACTGGCGCTGCACACAACCATACACCCGGTAACCGGTATATATATCCATGATGTTTTGCCCCCCTTTTAGTGCCAGTGGTAACAGCTCTGCTGTCCGTATTTACACAGCAGATATGCACGAAACACGTGTAAATATCTAATGATCTATTGGGATACTGTTGGCACATCGAACTTTTACTATAAAACAGCATAATATTCAACATTGTTTTCATTCGTAAATTCCAAATATCAGCTGGGACTCTACACTGCAAACGGGTTTGAGCCTTTTCGGGAGTTTCGGGCTCGACGCATAACGTGCATCCAAAAGGTACTACGCAAAACCCCCTTCAAAAGGAGGTTCAAAAGGAGGTTTTATTTACATCCTTTAAGGGATTGATTAAAAAGAACTAAGGAGGTAAATGTGTGTTTTTATTGAACTCATTTTGAGGGCTTGAACGGAGCGCATTGGAAGTTTTTCTGGTCCTTTTGAGAGCTTTTAAAGTCTCCTTTTGGAGGTAAAGTTGGTGTTTTTATGTAATCCATTTTAGGGGCTTGAACAGAGCGCATTGTGAGTTTTTCTGCTTCTTTTGAGAGCTGTTAAAGCCTCCTTTTATACGAGCCCCTAGAGCGGTCGCGAAATGAACAAAAAAGTATATTTTAGGCACTATATTACGTTTACCGGCCAATTTCCGCTACTATTCATCACTAGGACATAATAGAAAATGGACATCCAAGTATTTATGCACAACCATGACATTTGCATACAAGTACGTACGACACAAGAATCGAACTCGCGACCACACGCACTTAAAGCAAGCACTATAACCATTACACCACAGCGCCACCACTTGCAAGCTCGCTTTTTTTGTGGGCTTATATATGTACCAATGTATGTACAAAGCGACTGGTAACCCGTCGGCACAACTTCGAACTTCTGTTCTTGTACCATCGGCGCGTGTTTGCTCTTGCGGAAGGTCAATACATAATTTGTGGGGCCTCATGCAGGCCGAGCCGATCGACGTAAACACCCTCGGCTCCGAATTCTCCGGTTCACCGTGTCGTGCCGCTAGAAAAATTATAAACGTGTGCCCTCTTCGCTCGCGCTAAATTCGTGAATACCAGCGTGACAAAGGTATCTTCAGATGAGCGAACGTATGTGCATTCAATGAGCGTATGCTGTGGAGCAATTTTCGTTATTTCTGCAGCCGCGAACTGCGCGCGTCGAGATGTGGCAGCGTGTTCTGAGCGGTTCGAAGGCCGCCTGCGTTCTCATATGAAAGTTACACACGCAGATGCCCGACTTAGAAGAACATTGTAACGCGCCTACATTACGTGCATTTAATGCGCGCGTACTGCCGCGAGCTGCACGCAGGGGCAGCTGCGCGCTCTGAGCAGGTGAACGAAAACCTATTTCCGCAATTAGCGCTTATTCGCAATGCACTCTTTAGCGCGGCATACTGTGGTTCTCTATGACTCATATTCAGTATTTAGTTGCTTTCATACTCGAAGACTACCTACTATATTACTCATTAACCTTTTTGTTAAGCATCACGCCTCCGCGTTAAAGCGAATACGCGACACTTGCCCCAAGGTCAAGCACAACCTCCCCAAATTTAGGAGTGACAGGTCCCCTGCAAAATGAAAAAAGTTAATGTGCTTGCACTTCTCTCTTGTGAACGCCCATGTGTACTTGGCCCTCATCTAGCACAGATGATGTAGTACGAATAGGCATTACCGCATTCCTCAATGAAACAGCGGTTATTCAGAAAATGATGGTTCTTTTGAATTACTAGTATGGTATTTTCACAGCAGCAGACAGATTGGCTTGTTCGCAAGTATGAAGTTCACATTGATAACACAGAAACATGAGGACTGTAGCAAATATGCAAAAAAATGGAAAAACTGTATGATATGTGTACTCCTTCGACCACCTGGTCATTATGTTAAAATTTATTTACACAACAGGCACTTTCAATTATGCTACTATGGATGAAAGATCACCCAATCTACGTTAGAACACTGATTTCTGCCTAACATTCCGTTGTCTATCGGTCCTCTACCATGTGTCATAATGCGTGCATCATCTGTTCAACTCGTTTGGTAATAAAACACAAGCAGTTATATTGAGCAGACAGTGTTTCAGCAATTGGTTTTGCATGCACAAGTTCATTTCGCTCATTTCTATGCACGACAAGTAGTCATATTTCAATTGATACAAGAACCAGTGGTTGCAATATTTTATTGGAATCAAAACAGTAGCAGTCTCATGTCAATGTAAGGATATATATATTTCTGTCGTGGCGCACACAACCTACTCCCAATACTGAACACGTGGAACAACATATACAGTAGAACCTGAGCACTATACATAATTCACAGCAGTAAAACAACATGAAAGTGGGGTGTAAAATTATATCATAATGCACACTGACGTGCACTTCAGCGTGCCAGTATGTAAGTAAAATCCAAAGAAATGGGATACCCGAGAAACTTGGTGTCAGCCTACACATGAAGGCAACTAAATTAGTACAAAAGGCTAGCATCACTTTTGAGAAATATGCAACCGTGAAGACAGGCAGGTTGTACGGTTTTTGTTGCGTTAGTTTGCCATATGGCATCAAAACATGTCACACATGATTGTGCAGTTAAGCTTCCTGCAGAAAAGATCAAAATAGACCTGTGGTGTTGACTGTAGGTCCACTTACCAAAATTCATAAAAGCAATCAGCAATGCCCACAAAATGAAAATGTTGTCTTCACATATTTTACTGTACATATTTACTCACAGGTATCTGAAAACCATTGTAAATTTCTGGACGTGTGCTTGCGAACTTGTCAGCATAATCACACGACTGCAATATACCAGTACTTCAAATATGCATAATTATTACAGTTATGCTTCAATGTTTTCATGCCAGCCAGTGCCATCTGCAATTCTAAAGTTCTGCACCTTTAATTCCCCACTTTATGGCTTATGCATAATTACCCCATTCAAAATTAATCCAAGTATCAAGGCTGCGAAGTCAACTTGGAATTTCGCAATCACATGGAGTGAACAAAATTTTCCTATATATAGTGACTGGTGGCTTTGCACATTAGGACTTGATATCTCATGAGGTTAAATAAAAATTGATCACGCATGTATAGAGGCTGTAACACAGCCAGGACTTCAGTTCATAGTTAAACAAAATGCGAAAACAAAACCACAACACACAGAAACGAAGGGGACAGGACGACGCACTGCTAACAACTGAAGTTTAGTACGTGCTTGGCTTTTTTATTCATGTTTGTGCTCTTTCTATGGATGTGTGATTATTAATTCTTGTAAATTTTTTCGTACTGTGTGTTTATATCTTTCTGTGGTTTCGATTAAACTTCAGTTGCTAGTAGTGCGTCGTCCTGTCCCATTCATTTCTCTATGTTGTGATTTTTTTCGCACCTTCTTTAACGACGAGTGTACACCAACTCGCCAACTGTCATGTTAGGACTTAAGTTTGCTGAATAACGCTGGCTCCACTCAGCCTCTTTTTAACACAATGCGAAATTTTAAAATGCACACAATATCAGAAAGGTTGCACACAGAATTGTGCATAACTCTCAGCCTCAACCCCAGTGTTTGCTCAAATGTAGTAAGATGTACGAGAGGTGCTACATAGTGTATAGTGAGGCACCGTAGTGTTCTCGCAATCGTGGGCATTGGCAAGGGGTTCCAAATGAGGCACTTGACCCCCGCCCCCTTCTCTAAAGACACACCAGCACTTGGCCTCACCCAGGCTACACCAGTGCTCTCCCGCTTATTCGGCCGCTATGTTACACGAGCTTGCACCCCTCAAGACAAAATCCTGTTGACACTGATGCCCACAATAGACTGTCTTGAGCACAAACAGGTGGGCGAGGAACTATTGCTGCTTTTGCAGAAGTGTATTGCTGAAAATGACACAAAAAAGAAGCCCTTAAATTTTCTGCATCCATAAAATGATTGTCCATGAAAGTCTTAACCAGATTCGCACTTGACTATCCTTATTGCAGACATTTTGACAAAATACAAAATAAATACAAAATTGAGATACTGCTAATATTTCCTTGTGAGCTTTTCACTTAGTTTACACAGGGCGAAAAATACACGCAAGTAAAAAAATACGAAACAACACCAGAGGTGTACTCTTGTCATGTTTACCATCATTCGGGTAGTTTTGATGTAAGTGAAGTAATCATTACAAGTGCGCTTTAAAAGGGGTGTGAATGTTGGTAAGGTCTTCTTGATCAACCGCAGCTACACTGTTTAGGAGTGAGGATTGGGCAAGTTGGTATTGATTCATGGCAAAAAAAAACAAAGAAAAACAGTGCACTTCTAATGAGTATAAAATAAGGCCTGGGCACAAGAACAGCACTTTCACCTTGTTAAAGTGTGTCAACAGTCATAATACTGTGTATTGATCATAAAAACCATGGCAACATAATGCAAAACAGCGAAGTAACGAGAGGGAATAAACAAGGTGATTCAACAACGTGGTTCAAAACAGATTCAACTGACTTGTATCAATGCAATTAAATTAGACCTGCACATCTCCTAATGGCTAAGAATATGCACCTGTAACCTTGGCAAGTTCCACTGCTGATATGTGACTAATGAAATTGCATTCCTTCCATGCCGTTCAAGAGCTGTTCATTGTTTTCTGTTTTCACTGTTTTACAGCGAAAGCTGTTATGAGATCATTTCACCGGCCGTTTTTGGCGCCGTAGTTGTCCGCCGCCGCCGCCGCCGCCGCCGCCGCCGGTGTCCGTAACCAGTATCGCTCGAAATAAGAAAAAAAAAACGAAATAAGAAAAAAATTCCAGGATGGAACGAGGTTCGAACCTGGGCCCTCTGCGTGGGAGCCCAGTATTCAACCTCTGAGCCATGCCGGTGCATGAAGCTGCTTTGCAAAAAGGTACTATACAGGTTTCATGTCGGGAAGGAACCACTTTAGCATATGCAACATAGCGTGCTAGAAGAATAAAATAAGCACCAAGCGTCGCACAACGCGAATTCTGTAACCAGGCGTCACACAATGCGAATTGCGCAACGAGTAGGTTGTTGAATGCTTCCAACCAAGGAGGTTTAAACCTCCTTGCTTCCAACCCATTACAGGGCTCTGCCATAATACTTCGTCGTCATCAGGCACAGCATCAACAAAGTGCGCATAATGCCTTACATGCGTTTAGCAGGTACCAACGCTCTCCGTAAAATGACGAAAAATGGCACAGTGCCTGCTGCCCTACTTCTCAAAAATTACAATGATTTATAGCGTAGTGGGTTCCTCGCAAGTGCACTTGTATTGGTTGCCAAGGAAGCCCATAAGCGCATGATCCACTTCCTCGGGGTCTCAGTAAAATTACACTGATTTATAGCGTAGTGGGTTCTTCGCAAGTGCAGTTGTATTGGTTGCCTAGGAAGCCCATAAGCGCATGATCCATTTCCTCGGGTCTCAGTAAAGTTCTTCGCCCCCCCCCCCCCCCTCCGTCTCTCTCCCAAGTCAACGTATGTTATACAGCATGACGGGAGAGGGAAATAGCGACCGGGGGTCACCCAATGCAAATTACATAACTGGTGGGCCGTTTGAAGATTCCAACCCATTACAAAGGGCTGAGCCATAATTCTTCATCGTCATCAGTCGTCGCGTCAACAAAGCGCACATAATGCCTTACAGACGTGTAGCTGGTGCCTCGTTTCTCCGCAGAATGACGATTAATGGCTTAGTAGGTGCTTCTCAACATCACAAAAATTGTGATTTATGGCGTAGTGGGTACCTTTCTAGTGTACTTGTATTGTAGTTCCAAGAGAGCTTAACGGGCTCTAGAAACGCCGCTCTTCCAGCTTTCGCTGTGACTGTGCTGCGGTTTCAGCGCAGGCCTGGCGTTTTTTCTGGTTTTCATTGTTTTCACTAGCGCAAATGTTCACCCTTTTTGATTTTGTCACTTTGCAGTTCGAGTATGTGTTTTGCCTTTGAATGTGCACATGTTTCTGCTGCGCTGTCTTTTATTTTTTTGCTCAACAGTGCCTCATGCACTTCTCAAGCTACCATTGTAGCTTTTTGCTCGAGGCGCATTTCTTGTATTTTGCTGGGATAAACGTTCATTCATTCAATACCATAAAATGCATGTGCTTCACAATACACAGTCACTTAGCAGATGTCTGTCACATAATATGACGTTCATTATATCGCTTTAACGTGATTTATTCTTTCGAGCTAAATGAATCCAGATAATGACGTTTATGTGCCTAGATATTCTATTTTACTGTACCTTGGTACATATGTAGCAAGGTACAGTGCATATATACCTTAATATGGTATTTCAGGAGACAGGCAGAGTGCGCAATCCAACTTGTTGTCGAAAAGTCTTCTCACTTGCTGATAATCCGTGCTTCGGTGGGTTATCACAGTTGCATGGCGGCAGAAGGATGTTCAGGGTAGTTCACAGTATCCAAGGTAGATGCTGCAAAACGAGAGCGCATGGATATGTCACACGTGAATGCGCACAAATCGACACTGAGACGAAGGATCAGGGTTCAGAGTTCAGAGTTCTTTATTTGCACGTAATAATGGTAGTTACAATTGGGGATTGTACAGATACAGAGGGAGGTCCCAAAGTCGACAGAGTGTACAGGGGACCTCCCATAAGAAATGAGTAAACAAAAATATGTTTAATGCAGCTAAATATGTACACAAAGTACACAATATGTAGGCAAGAGAAACAAATGAAGTTTGAGAACAGAATAAATAGAAAACTAAGTTGGCCTTTATGCACATTTCATCACATAGTAACGTGATATCTGCAGCCTTCTTTTTGCTTTAGTGTATATTCCCTGAAAGCATTCTGCTTCATTCATGCTTTCGCAAGCAAGAAAATAATATCGTGCAAACGCCTTTTTCAGGGCGCACTCGTGCGTCCATTGACTGGTCGTGCGAAGCACGAGCTATATTCAGAAGAATTTCAAAACACGCATCACACATCGTCGCTATGTGATCTTAATTACTCTTTTTTTTTGCTTTTGCACTGCACTTTTCACGCGACGAAGTGCTCTGAACGACACCTACAGATGCCTGGGCGACGACAAGACGCGCAAACAGAGATAACATAAGTATTACTTACCATTTTTGTTTCTGACTGTGCCAAGCACGCAGGGTGCCCATCATATCTGCTTGGTAATACACAGCGGCACGCTCGCTTGAGTCGACGGGCCGTCGCGATTATCCAACTCGCAGTGCGGCATGTTGCACTGTCGTCAAACCAGAGAACATCTATACCACTGTCAAACCACGCATTTCACATCCAAAGGCGAGAACATAGTGGGCTGTAGGCACAGAACGCGCACACACGGCCGACACAGCTGATCACTTGAGAAGCGGCGTCAGCCAAGGTGCGATATGGCGAATACCGCGACGGCTCCGCTTCGGCATCACGCCGCCGCTTCAACGACTGTGTTCTCGCGTTTATTTCTTGTTTTCTTGTATTTTTTTCTTCGCGCGCGCATGCGTCATGAAGTTTCCCTTCGGTAGCGCCTCTTGCTTCTGGCGCCTCGGTGCTGGCGGGCCGCAGCTGCCGCAGCCGCCAAGGTCGAAGGTCGCTCTCGCTTTTTCTCGGAACGCATACAGGCCCCGTTCAGGGGGCCGCTCGAGGAGAGTCGCGTATATCTTTTTCTTTGGGCTGTCTGTGCACAGGATTTTATGCAGTGCTCTGAAGCATACCGCCTCTAGCCATTATGTTGTACGCAAGCGTATACTGAGTGTACGTGCGGTGCCGATCGGCCAAAACGATGGTTCGCAGGCTTTTCCTTTTAGTTTCTTTATTTATTTATTTCTATCTTTTACTCCCCCCCCCCCCCCCCCGCCTCCGCGCAGCGGCGTATATGCCCGCCAGCATTGAAGGCATTATAGAAAGCTTCGGAAAAAATAGAAAAAAACATAGACGTGAGATGCGAGACGTGAGATGGGAGTTTTTTGTTCGTGAACTCCATTTGACGAATGGCGTCATATAGTGAATTTACCTCTTTTATCCCACATAATTTTGTAATGAAGTAAAACTGAGGACGCAGAACCTTATTACACCCCCCTCATTACACCCTAAGGGAGTGCCGTCTAGATGCAGGTAGTATTAAGGAAGATCGTGGCCTTTAAAACGCCCAATTTGGCTAGTTTTCGTTTGCAGTGTATGATATCGGCTCAATGCCGTACAGCCGCTCATGCCCAAGTCTGAGAGTTGTAGCCACGCGGTTACAAATACCCTTGCGACGATCTTTTACCAGGGCTGGCTGATGAATACTTTACGACGTTACGATCTGGCGTCCGATCGGACATACGGTGCCGCGGCAGGCGCGGCACGTACGCCAGATAAGCAACGCTTGTCAACATTACCACAATGCAAGCGCATTTCTGGCGATTCTCGCACTTCCCCTCAACCTCGGTTGCATTTTAATGCAACAGTGAAAAGCTTTCGACGATAAAATGCGCATTCTTCAATCTTTGTCAGCCACTTGCGCCGAGATCTGTCGGACTCAATATGACCCGTACGACTCCCAGCGAAGGTAGGCCTAGCGCACCTGCCGAGTCCGTGTGTACATGCTGTCGGCGCTTCTGTGTTTAAGGATACGCAATTCCGACGTGTAAAAATGAGTGTACAGTAGAGCTTTAGTATCGCTTAACCTGAATGAACCATTTTTTTCTTGCGTACGGTGTTCGTACAAGAAGCGATGGGCATCGTTACGACGCCGCTTTCAGCAAACGCACCCCGGCAGCCACCGAAAGCCGCCGGGCGCACTCGCCGGCACTTCGCAGACACAGACTTGTCAATTAGTACGCCTTGTTGAACTAACATGATGGCATACTTTCTTGCACGTTCAATTTGGTGTCTGGCGATCGGTTATGTATGTAGTTGCACTTATCGATTCAGATGCAAATCAGTACATTGACACGGGCGCTGTGCGGGTGTATCGTCGATAACGCGAGAAAATTTATTGAATGTCATTCGTGGTCGTCAGCTGTTTTGTGTGTTGAAGACGCGAATATTATTTGAAAAGGAAGATCGCGTCTATCTTCAGTATGCGACCCGTAGATGAAGTCGAGCGGTGAGCTCTGTCTTGACTAGTCCTTTTACGGCAAGAGTGTGTGTTGCGTTGGGGCGTGGCGTAGTGGTAGAGACCTCGGCTGAGAATCTGATGGTGGCAGGTTGGATCCCTCCTGCCGGAAGTTTTTTTTTTCTCACGGCTCTTTTTTTTTTATTGCAATAATGCTTTAGTGTCTACCGTATTCCAGTGGCAATTAATTTGCGTCGTAAACTAAGTTGGCGATGCGTTAGAAGTTGCCTATGTTCGAGGCTTCGAAGCATGCCACTGTTGGCGTTTCAGAAACCAAAGGTTTACGATTACAAAGACTTTCTTTTGTTATTACTGAAAACTATCCTATTGCACATTAAAGTGACATCTGTGGCGTCTACGCTCGGAGGATTATGGTTAAGAGACAGTTATATATCGCTGTGCGGCGTCGGCCAGAAGCTCGCGGTAGTTTGTACACCGCCTGCTTAGGAGGGAGTTCCCGACCCTCTTCACGCTACGTCGGGGCGGGAGTTCCGTGGAGCAGAGAGTTCGCGGTCTCTTTTACTCTGCCTTCGAGGAAAGAGTAAGTTCCGCGGCTAACTCTCCACTACTCCCCCACGGCGTTAAAGAACTCTGGCGAGAGTAATACAGTCGCTCTACTCTTGCAGTACTCCCTCTACATCTGTGAGTGTGCTCTTGTCACTAAGACCACTCCTGTCTGCACAGGTTTCCAAGCACTTTTCTTTACACTACCAATTTGCATTCTTTCAAATAAGTCAGTGACATTATTGAGGAATGCAACCGTTTCGCTGTACTTCTGCTTATCAAGCTTACTAATGGCAAGCTTTGTTGTCCTGGATGTCAATGACTTAAACCATCGGAAAACGGTCTCAAAAAACAAGGCAGTTGTGAGGGCTTCCTTGGGGAGGTCTCCTTGTTGTACTAGGAAATGAATGGCAGCTGCTGTATCATGATTAAAAAATGAATAGGCTAGGCCTACTTTCATCTTTTCAAAATGCCCTGGCTCTCAACAAGCTGGCTTCAGGTGAGGCGCGAGATTCAAGTCAAGCTTGGCATCAGTCTGCACAAGAGCCTTTACGTGCTCAATCTTAGCCTCATTTGATGGCAACTTCTGCTTAGTCACTATGTCATCTGGCAAGAAAAATGATTGCCCTCTTGTAAAATGATTGCGAAGGTTCTTCAAGAGATGCGCAACATCTTCTATGAAATACAACCTGCGACTTGCATCAGATGGGTGCGGGCATGAGACATATGCTTTGCAGTACTTGCCGACAATTATGCCAAACTCTTTCCAAAGGGCCTGGTTACCGCCGGCCATATCGCTGACCACTGCGTCTACGTAAATAGAAATTTTTTCGCACTTTTCAATTATGTCGAGGATGACATTCACAGCACCAGAACTAAAAGAGTTCCCTGTGAAGTGATAGGCCACTGTCTGCTTCCAGCGCGTGGTCACACCACCTAGCATGAACACTAGTCCATGCGTAGCCATAGTGTCTTCTGGCAGCGTCCCATCAGCTAAATGTATCGTAGGTCTGCCAATTACCACGCCGGTTGACTGATCAAGAGCAAGACATGCTGTTAGTTGAATCTCGTCGAACATTAGGACTGCATGCCGCTCGTGGTCATCCATAACCTTAACCTGAAAAATGAAAGCGGATATTCAGATATCAAAGTCAATTTGTTATAAACAGTGCCGCATCCACTTACTTTTAGAGAAAGGCAGTGCAGAATGTCATGAAGCACACCTGGAGAAAATTTGTTCTTTTCTAAGTGCCTTTGTAATGTGCGTTCAGCTGGAAGAGGTGTGCTAAGTTCCTTCACAACGGCATATCCGTGAGCACCGCACGACAGTCTAACTATTAGGTCTTTCTGTATAGTGCTCGGTGACCAACGCTGCTTTCCATTTCATGACCTTTCTAAGGACTGCAACTGGTCAGGGGCTAAAAAGTGATTAATTTGCTTCTGGAGGTTGCTCTTTTCTTGCAATACTTTCTTCTTCTGTTGCTGTGTAAGTGCCAGGCTTCTCTGCGTACGTTGGAGCTTGTTTTCCAATTCCCTTATCCTCTCGTGGAAAGCAGTTACAGCATCCGGTGAAAGGTATCTACCGTCCGAAGGGACTTGTACTGGTGGGCTCTCTCTCAGTTCATTTGTTGGATCTACGAATGAAACAACATTAGATATCTGCGGTAAATAAAACTGTAGTATGGAAGAAAATACAAGTGATGCATACCAACGATAAAAGTGGAAGTTTCAGTGTCCATTTTCTTTGGTTGCCCTGAACTATGACACGCTCCTTCCAAACGTTCAGAAGCGTAGGAAACAATCGGGGTAGCTGCAAATAAAACTGTGTGAATTAACTTCGCTGGCAATTCGTACCAGGGATGCAAAATTCAAAGGACTACAACTTACCGCTGTCTGATGTTACAGCTTGTGAGTCAGCTCTGCTCAGAATGCCTGCGCTGGTTGAGCATGCTATTGACAAAGACACCATGCAGTTTAGGCAGAGCTAGACAATGGCTGCACGAAACAGCAATGAAAATTTACCTGCGACATGGGCTGCAGCTTTCAGCAGAAGGTCGGCACCTGCGTGCTCACTGACTTGTGAAGCTGTTCGGGACACAGAAAAATAAGTAGCTCTTAGACGATGCACGCAAATCTACTACTTCAATGTCGCATAATATAAAGTACAAACCCTGCGGAAAGGAGCTTGACGCAGACTCATCGCCGGATGTTGGAATGACTGAAAATGTGAAACAAACAGGCAATTGTGTGAAAGAGACTTTCAGAAGCCTAAATTGCTGACAACACCTACGCGAAAAAGCTTTATGCGCTGTGTACTCAGGCAGTTCCTCATACAGATCATCCACATTGTCCAGACTAGATGCTAGGGCTGCTCAGTACATGAAAAACAGACGTTGATTAATAAAGCTGCATATGAGTGTTACAGCGTAGGCAACGTAAACTCACAATCGGTGTCTGCCGCAAGCGTCTCGTTAGTACTAGGAGGCGCATTTTCTGAAAGCATCTGTTGACCTGCAAGATTGTGTGGCGTATACAGGAAATGCAGTTACTTCCATGATTTTGTTGCAACGTTGTAGCAAGCTTGCAAAGAGCTGGTGCATATTATGTCATTGCTACCAGCTACACAGCATCTACAACTTGCTTTATACGCCTCTTACCCCTGTGAGACGAGGCAGTTGTTGAGTGTAGCTTGTCCAGGTAACCTGAGCTGCTGGAGGATGCTGTAGGCATTAAAAAACATGCCGCATAAGTGGTACGCCACGTATGCACAAAGTAGCAATGACACCTTACAGTCAAGATGAGCAGCAGCTGCAAGCAGTAGGCAAGCACCCACATTGTTGGCATTGGCTTCAAGAGCTGCATTTCGCATAAAACAAGGTGCAAAAGGGCAGTCGAAAGCCTTCCTACGAATAAATTATTTGTAGCACCATACTCACCCTGCAAGTTGCAGCAACCCACGATAATACCGCTACCAGATGAAGACGCTGGAAGTACATAAGAACGTTAAGTGACCAAAACAACAAATGGACCATATTAATTGGTGCAAATGTTCCAATATTTTCACAAAAAATGTGCATGAGGTCAATCGTTGAAACCGACCAAAAGCTTGCGTTCATTTTGAACCACGGCTACGAAATGGGGACTTGAACACGTGACCTGTACAGAGTTTAGCAGGCCTGCATGTGATGTACTGAATAGGCTGAGAAGCAAGGGCATACATACGCATGTACCGTCCCGATCCTGCGAATGCGGATGTCTAGCGGACCTGTAGAGAACCACCACTACAATTTGCTCAGGGGGTTATTTAAACGTGGGAAAGCATTTTATTGCCAGTGAAGCGAAAAATCCTGCGTTACCATACGATGGTACAAAAACTCATGGGATCAAGTGGTGACGTTACGTAGGAAATCATGACGCGATGACGTCATCACGCAACAGGTTGCGTGATGACATCCTGTGAAACATTACGTTGCTTGCAATGTTACCGTCACGTGCCGATATCAAAGATGACGTCATGAAATAACGTCGCCAAGTCAAGCATTTCGACACTCGAGGGCGGCATCGCCATGTGATGTCAAATGCTGACGTCATGTGATGCCTCTTGGGCATCAGCATAGTGCGCTTCCCCTTACACTGTCTCCGGGATTGGCCAACATATTAAAGGGCCCCTAAACTACCCAGCGGTCGAAATTTGGTTGTCGCGTTGCAGTTGTGCACGAGTCTACAGAGAACGCTGGCGGAGTTGCACGCGCTTTCTCGTTTCGCACTTTACTTCGCTAGGCTGCGTTCGTCGGCTCGTCTATCCAACTCTCCGAGTGCCCTTCCTCAGCGTCCGAGGTGGAAACACAAGAAGCGCGCGCATCTGCTAGCACAAAACAGGCTCTTGTTCACCCACTGACAGCGTCTGCTGCTCGCGACGTCACCTAATCACACAAGTGACGCCACGGCGGCTGTTGTCGACAGAGCAAAGGCACGCGATAGGAGCAGGCGAGCGTCTGTTGGTGATTTAGTGGCCCTTTAAGGCGAAAGCCTTAGATGCTTCATCAAACACGAAAATTGACCGTCGGCGTCTACACGAGTGATGCGAAAAGGCATCATCACGTGCTGACGTCATCACATCACGTCACAGATCGCCAAAATTGGTGACGTACATCGTCGCTTTGCACTGCCTCCGTGATCGTTGGGCCGCTCACGGAGCATCGCACTGCCTCCGTGATCAGCCCACATTCCACCAAGGGACGATGTCACGTGATGACGTCAGCGCGCGACTTTACGTGATGTCATGATGACATCACAAATTTACGGTATTTGAGATGTCATCATGAAGTCATGTGGTGACGTCAGCGCGTCACGATGATTTTCTGCATCACTCGTGCTGGCGCCGACGCCGGTCAATTTTCGCGTTTGAGAAGGCATCAGAGGCTTTCGCCTTAATAATGTAGTAAATACCTAAAGATGAATAAATACCATGAACATGCAAATACCTGTCAACGTCGGGGTATTTGATGAACATGCATTTCTCGGCAGTAGAGCACCTGAATTGTAGAAAGGTGCCACAAAATTGGTTAGTGTACATAAAAAAGAAAAGTTCAGACAGCAGTATTTTAGGACTACCATCCTTACGTTCCAAAGGTGGCTTCCTGGCTTTAGGTAAAGTCCGGTGTCTGAATATACTTGGTACAGCACCAGGTCTTAGCTTCTTTATATTCCGAACTTGCTCAGAAATAGAGGCTCAAACTGGTCCTCGCAGGAATGGTCCTAGAAAGATTAATTTCAGTTACACTACGCATTATGCATTGCTGCTCATGTTAGTATTTATCTTAACAGTACTTTAGAATGAACGAAAAGCGAATGCAAGATAGCGCTCCGGCAAGATTTGCCATGTGAAAAAAGATATGTGAAGAGAGCAATTTCCAGTTCATACATTTAGACAGCGTTGGTTGTTTTGTTAAGAGATTAGACGCACCAACCATAGCGCGCAAGTGCGCCCCGTAGACGTACTTGACATGCGAACTATACTTGGTGCTCAATGAACGAGCAAGCGAACGAATAAACTAGCCTGCCACCGTAAACGTTTCCTTCGCGATAGGTCCACTCGCGGATAACATTATCATCTGGGGTTTTACGTCCCAATACCACGATATGATTATGAGAGAGGCCGTAGTGGAGGGCTCCGGAAATTTTGACCATCTGGTGTTCTTTAACGAGCATTGACAGCACGCGGCGCACTGGCCACAAGCATTTCGCCTCCATTGAAATGTGACCGCCGCGGTCGGTCGCAACCTTCAGGTCAGCAGCCGAGCACCACAACCTCTGCTCCACCGCAACGGACAGCCACTCGCGGATATAAACCTCCACACGAGGAAGGAAACAGAAAAAGGAGAAGGCAGGGAGGTTAACCAGAAAGATTTCCGGTTGGCTACCCTACACTGGGGGATCGGGGAAGAGTAATAGAAAGACGAGAAATAGGGAGGAGGGAAGAGAAAAAAAAAAGAGAGAGACAGAGAAGATATGCAGTGCATTCACTACAGCGTGCAGGATTGCACCACAAATCAGAGGCGTTCGCATAAGCCCGTCGTTTTCAAAAAACACAAGAGTGCTTTCACTGCTTTGTGGGCCGTCGAGAGATGTGGACGGCGCTGTGTAGCACCTGCATGGAAATTGGCCGATCATACGACATGGCACGTAAACCTTCGAGCTAAATAACACGTACACGTGAGGCTCCTAAACGATGAACGCACCCTGCGACTCGGTTGGGCACGCACGCTTTGCCTACCTACCTTCTATCGCAATTCCACCGGCAGATCTGTCGACGCAAAAGAGCCAGAGAAAGCTATTTGCTCCGGGAAAAAAACCGAGCACGCAACAAAAACAAACAGAGAGTACCACTCCAAATGTCAGCTTTCGCACAGCAGCTTTGTTTCTTCAAAAGAACTGCGCCGAATCTCTGAAGTTTCGTAATCACATTATCGATCGGCGTGCCTCCGTAGTCGGCGTGCCATGCTAGGCGCACAAACCTATACCGCGAACTCAAACCAGTGGGCGCATCGCGTCAAGCAGAAAACGTAACCATATATTCTTGGAAAAAAAGAAACTTAGTACAGACCCCGCAAAAGCAGTGATAAAACGTGTGAAGAATAGCAACGTACTGCACAATTAACTGAGACGTGTCTACGGCATTATAGCACGCAGTGATTTGCCCGAACCTCGGCGAATACTTATAGTGAGAGGATAGGAACTTACCTCGCATAGTCGCGTCGAAAACGCGGCCGAAAGTTCTCCCTGCCGATTCGGTGTAGCCAAGCCTTTCTTTGCAACTCGTTGCGCTTGCCAGACGGTATCATAAACAGCTTCTTGCCATCACTTGATTTGTTTCGGCATCCGAAAGCGCAGCAGAAGCCCATGGCAAGCAACCGTGACGTCGGTTTTGTGTGCAAAGAATCTCAGAGCACAACGCACACGGAATGGAAAGTGCGCATCCATAAAACACACGCGGTGAGTACCAGCGAGTCCGCGCTTCGAGAGCAAAGATGGCAGTCGCGAGCGGCTGCAAACACATGAACTCTCCGAGCGGTACCACGTGACGGCAGTTGGCCAATACCGACGCGGCGTCAGCCTCGGAGAGGGCAGGGGAGGGAGAAAAGAGGCGCGCTCTCATGCACGTATGTCGCTACTTTACGAAGTTTTATGGACTTTATTTCTGCGGTGTGGGCAGTGCCGCCCTGGCGACCAAAGCGCGCATACTCCAGCCGTTCCTGCGGACGAGAGTGGCGACTAGTTGAGACGATGCGGGCGCGTATCGCCGAAACAAAACTAAAGGATGCTGGCGGTAGTGTTGCGCATTCAAGTGCCACAATACGTAGAAATAAGGGAGGATGTATCCTTCTATGCTTTTCCTTCTAAAACATATGAATAGGAACGGATGCGACGTTGCATCCCGGCAATCAGGCGAGCACGGTACGTTCTGCTCTTGCTCTCCTGTGTAGTGGTTTCTAAACCGAATTGCGCGTGTCTGCTAGATTTATTCGATAGTGAGGGCCACCAGAGGAAACCGGGGCCAACGAGCAGAATTTAATCGGTGTTTTGTCGTAAATAAAACTTACATATTATGCAGCATGCGGCATATGTAACCATCTTTTCATTTGACCACCACCAAGCTCCTTCTGATGCCACTGCGTGCAGTGAATAGGATACGATAGGCGGGTAGTTTACATTGTTTGCAAACAGTTGCGCAGAAGGAAAGCTGTCTGTCTACGAGATGTGTACGGGTGCACGTTCGCTGAAGCCGCTGAACTGCTATGAGAAATACGCACGCGATGGATGCCTGCGTTGAACTTCACTTGTGCTACAGACAGAGTTGTCACGAACAAAGCAGCGGACTACTCGAAGCTTAGCTTTCTGGAATCAGCCGATGCGGTAAAGCTCCTTTTTGCATTGGCTGCCGCGGCGAAGTGACATCGCAATTTAGGCCGCACTAGAAAAGGGTCAAATGTCTTGGATTTTTACTCGCCGTTTAATTCGCCTAACGTACTGTGTTAGTTTTTTCGCTTGCCTGTGTCTGCTTAGAATAGACGTGTTTGATCAACATCGACAATTGCTGGCGTTTTACGTGCCAAACAAGGTATTATTATGAGGCACGCCGTAGTGTGGGAATCAGGATTAATTTGGACCGCTTGGGGTTCTTTAATGTGCACATAAATCTGAGTACGCGGGTGTTCTTTGTATTTCAACGCCATCGAAATGCGGCCACCGTGGCCGGGAATCTATCCGCGCCCTCGAGCATAACAGCGCGACGCCATACATGCTATGCTAGCACGGTGGCTTGCTTGATCAACGTCCGCGTGCATACACACCGCGGGCTGGGCCTAC
The DNA here is from genome assembly GCF_013339695.2 of Rhipicephalus sanguineus. Classification (NCBI taxonomy): domain Eukaryota; kingdom Metazoa; phylum Arthropoda; class Arachnida; order Ixodida; family Ixodidae; genus Rhipicephalus; species Rhipicephalus sanguineus. Next base: position 306,774,165 of record NC_051176.1, on the reverse strand, counting down.
ATACCACGGCAGAAAAACGATGACGTACCTACCCCTTGCCTATTACTTTTTTTTTACTGTGGTAGTGGGCAGCTAGTATCGACGCAGCACGTACTTATCAATGGAGGCTTGTGAGCCTTCACTAGCTTGACACAAATCCCAGGACGCAACCAGAAAATGTTGACGACGGAGTCGCCACCACGGCACAGCACTGTCTCTTCGACGCCGTATGCGCAGACGTAGTCTGCTTTGCAGGGCTTCTCTCCGTTTTCCATTGCTTTCCTGAGAAAGTAGCCTTCAGACAAAGGTATCTTTTCCAAACCATAGAGCAGTATTACTGCCGCAATGGCTGCTCGAGGTGTTCGCGCCAAAATGAAGCACGGGAACGGCGCACGCGCGTGCGCTCACCGCGGTATAGTGCGGGCTGTGCGGCCGGTCGTCTGAGCGCGAGCGGCCTGGCCTCCGAGATTAGCCGGCGGCACGGAGGCCATGTGACCGGCTGAGTTATGTCGCGACTCCCCGCCAGGCGCCCTTTTTCGGCGCGCCACCTATACAGCGCTGGTCTCAAATAGCGCCCTTTAATTGAATACCGCGAAAAAAAAAGTATTACGCACGTATGTTCAAGGAGATAAAGATCCCGAATTATTACAAAACTCGAGAATTGAAACCGCTTCAATGTCTCTTTAAACACCACTGTCTAGTCATGAGTCGATATTAGTTTAGCTGGCGTTGACTTAAAGGGGTCATGAAGCACCCCTTGAGTTTGTTGAAAAAACACATCCTGCGGAAAGCTGACCCGGCTATGAACTGCTCAGCCAAATATTGCAGTCGTGCGCGCCGCGTAAAGGCTTCAAGCGGAGCGCGAAGTTGCTGTTTTCTCAGGCGCCCTCTTGTGAAACAGAGGCCGGTTCTCACTCTCGTCGGTTGGCGGGTCGCCTGTCAGTTGACGTCGCGTATCTGTTTTTCCGCGTCGCAAGAGACATAGCACCCTTATTGGCCAAGAGCCGACATAAATCAAGAGCGGTGCTTGGATCAGATGCACTTATTCCCGTTGACACTGTGTAAAATAGCTGTTATAGTTAAATAAACAGGCTGAAATATGGGAAGACTTTGTTGCGAGTTTTTAAAAAGATGACTCACTTTCGGCTGAGGCCAACTGTCGTCTGCTGAACTCAGCACGTCCGCGCATGTTCGAGCGTAACCTAAATTTGGCCACACCGCCTTTTCGGTGTCGCAGCCTCTTGTGCCTCGCTTCCTTCGATTAGTTTTAAATGTCATAACTGGCCTCAAATCTTACAAAACTTGTGTGGGGCGGTGAGTTATAACGCGACGGATCTCGTGCTGGCTTGATCAGTGCGTGCACAGATCGAGTTGCAAGCAGGTTCTTAATTGACGGGCCGGAGAGCGGCCCCTCGTGAACAATGAGGGTTGGATTATAGCTGATGGGTTTAACGCTATTATTGTTTTGACAGAGAATGCACACGATCATTTAACCTTTGGATAATACATTTCACGTCAAAGATATGCCGAAGATGGATTCAGCGGTAAGGTCGAAATAATACAACCTGAATTCCACTGCAACTCACTGAGAGTACTTTTGCTTCCAGTCTTCAAAGAACAACCATGGGCCTGTGTTTGAGCTTACGTAAGGACACTACGTAATTTGTGGGGCGTTATGCAGGCCGAAGTGAACACCTTCGGCTGCGAATTCTTCGGTTCGTCGTGTCGTGCTGTTATAAAAATGATAAACCCTCTTGAGTGCTTGAGTGATGATGAAATGAACTTTATTTGCTCCTGGAGATCCCCGATCAGACAACTCCCTCCTCCATATATCGAAAATGCTTCACTCGCCCGAAATTCGTGGATACCAGCGCGACAAAGGTATCTTCAGTTGGCCGAACGTATGTGCATTCCATGAGCGTATGCTGCGGGGCAATTTTATGAATTTCTGCCGCGAGCTGCACGCGTCCAGTGGCAGCAGCGTGTTCTAAGCTGTTCTAAGACCGCCTGTGTTTGCCTCGTAGGAGTCTGGACCAGCCGCCGCGCAGAACCCCTCGGAGACGAGGACGAGACACTGACAAACACGTCTTTATCATTCCAAGACTCGGCCGCGACTCAATATCGACGGCCTCTTCTACCGTTGCCGCTGCCATAGCATATAAAAGTTACACACGCAGACGCCACAGTTACAAGGATATTGTGACGCACCTGCATTAGGTGCATTTAAAGCGCGCCTACCGTCGCGAGCTGCACGCAGGGGCAACAGCGCCTTCTGAGCAGCTGAACGATAGTCTATTTCCGCAATTAGCACTTACTTACAATTTGCGTTTTAGCGTGGCATACACTGGTTTTCTATTACTTATATTTTGTATTTAGTTGCTTTCATACTCGGAGACTACCTACTACCTTATTAATTAGCCGTTATTGTTAAGCATCACGCCACCGCGTTAAAGCGAATGGGAAAAGCGTGCCCCGATGTCAAACTAATCTAGTAACGTTGGTCAAGCACAACATCCACAAATTTACCAGTGACATGTCTCCCGCAAAATAAAAAAGTTAATGCACTTGTACTTCTCCCATGTGAACGTCCATGTGTACTTGACACTCCTCTTGCACAGACGACGCAGTGCGAATTAAAAAGATTATGTATTACAGTCCTCCTCAATGAAACTGCTGTTCTTCAGAAAATAATGGTTCGTTTGAATTGCTAGAATACTACATTCACAGCAGTAGACAGGTTGGCTTCTTTGAAAAAACTCGGTCGTATGTGCACTCCCTCGTCCGCCTGCGCATTATGTTGAAGTTCACTTATACAACAGGCAGCTTCAATTATGCTACGATTGATGAAATATCACCCAATCTACGTTAGAACACAGTGATGACATGTTGCCTAACTGCCTGTCACCTATTTCTCTTCCACAATGTGTTCTAATGAGTAAATCATCCGTTCTGTTTGTTTGGTAATAAAACACAAACCCTTACATTGAGCGAGCAGTGTTTCACCAATTTGTATTGCATGCAGAAGTTCATTTCTTCCATTTGCATGCACGACAAATAGTCATACCTCAGATGACACCAGAAACAGTGTTTGCACTACTTTGTTGGAATCAATACAGTAACAGTTTTCATGTCAGAGCAAATATGTATATTTTCATCTGTGTGCACAGAACCTACACCCACTACTGAACACGTGGAACAACATATACAGTACAGTCCAATCACTATATATGATTCACAGTAGTAAAGCAACATGAAAGTAGTGTGTAATAAAACCTCCTCATAATGCCTACTGACATGTGCACTTCATAGTGCCGGTATCTAAGCACAATCCAAAGAAATGGGATGCACAAGAAACTTAGTGTCAGCCAGCACATGAAGGCAACTAAATTAGTACCATCAGGTTAGCTTTACTCTTTAGAAGTATGCAAGCACGCAGATAGTCATGCATGTTCTAGTTTTTTTTTATTGCATTTCCACTATGGCATCAAAACATGTCGCACATGATCATACAGTTGAGTTTCTTGCAGAAAAGTCTAAAATTGATTGTAGATCCACTTACCACGATTTATGAGAGCGTTCAGCAATGCCCACAAAATGGCAACGCTACCTTCTTATTGTAACGAACAATCCAGGTAGTCTCGGGAAAACTATTTATTCAGGGCTAACTTGTCGAAAACAAGAGGCGTTCTCCCTCTTTATCGAGCGGCTCCTCACTTCTGCTTCCTCTCTTTCCTGGCCACAATCTTCCACGATTCCAGCGCGTGCGGCGAAGGCGCGTGTCGTCGTGGCCGATTCTTGCTACTGCAGCGCGCCGGTGTCCGCTGGGAAGGCGCGCGTAGCTTAAAGACTGTTTCATGGCTTGCGTCATTATTCCCCCTCCAAACGCATCGTCCCGATGCGTATGGCGGCGAGGTTGTTGACACGGTGTTATCCGTTATCTGCGTCGGTGATAGTGGTATTCGACACAAAGTAGAGAATGCTCACTGCCGGTCGTAGTAAGGCTTCATTCTGATCACATTAACAGTTTCTGTGCGACGTCGGCATCGTCATGAACTCACTTGTCCTTCTGGCGTAACCTCGCAGTTGAAGGGGCTAATTCGGTGGAGCACTCTGTAAAGACCGAAATAACGACGGAAAAGCTTTTCGGAGAGGCCAGGGCTTCATACGGGAGTCCATATCCATACTCTGTCACCTGGTGCATACTCTACTTCTCTTCGCCTTAAGTTGCATCGGTCCGCATCGATGCGCTGCTGTTGTGGAATGCGGTGTCATGCCAGCTGACGTGCTTCTTCAGCCCTCTCGGGAAAATCGCTGATGTCAGGTTTGTGTTCAGCATTGTCGCTGACGGGCAGCATATCATCCAGAGTCGTGGTGACTGTTTGGTCATAAACAAGCTGAAAGGGCGTCACTTGAGTAGTCTCCTGCAATGCGGTATTATAAGCGAATGTGGCATACGGTAGTATCCTGTCCCATGTACGGTGTTCTAAGTCTACGTAAATTGACAACATATCGGTCAGTGTTCTGTTGAGACGCTCCGGTAGCCCATTTGTTTGCGGGTGGTAAGGAGTTGTTTTCCTGTTGAAGGTGTGGGTAAGCTTCATAATGGACTGCGTCAAATAGGCTGTAAATGCAGTTCCTCGGTCTGTAATAACTTTAGGGGCATCATGCCGTAGTACTATAGAGGTGACGAAGAATTCTGCTACTTCGATGGCTGTCCCCCTGATCAGAGAAGCTGTCTCGGCATATCGGGTTAAGTAATCCGTCGCTACTACAATCCCTCTTTTTCCTAATGAAGATGTCGGAAATGGACCAAGCAGATCCATTCCTACTAGTTCGAACGGGGCCTCTGGGGGTTCTATTGGGTGAAGGAGGCCGGCTGTTTTTAGTAGAGGCGTCTTGCGTCGTTGGCAATCCCTACAAGTTCTGACATAATGCTGTACCGAATTCAACAATTTTGGCCAGTAGTACTTGGCACGTATGCGAGCGAATGTTCGACTCACTCCGAGGTGTCCTGATGAGGGGTGATCGTGACAGGCTTCCAAGATTTCGGGTCGCAAGTGCGAAGGGACGACAAGTAGGAATTTCTCGGTGCTGTGCTCAAAAGTCCTCTTGTACAGGACGTTATTTCTATATCACATACGATGACAAACTCCGTGTGAAAACTCGTGGGACGCGGACAGGGTGTCCTTGCAGATATCTGATGAGAAGAAGAAAATCGGCGCGAGACTGCTGATGTTCAGCCACTTCTGATGTGCTGACGGCTCCAAGAAACGGACAGTCACCTGCATCTTCCAGAGGCGCAGATTCGACAAGTGCTCGTGACAAGCAGTCAGCGTCACTGTGCTTCCGGCCAGACTTGTATACGACCCTTACGTCGTTCTCTTTCAGCCTCAGGCTCTATCTTGCAAGTCGCCCAGACGGGTCCTTGAGGTTTGCGAACCAGCACAGCGAGTGATGGTCGCTCACTGCTCGAAATGGTCTACCGTATAAGTATGGTCGGAATTTTCCTATGGCCCAAATCACCGCGAGACATTCTTTTTCTGTCGCGGAATAGTTAGTTTCCACCTTCGAAAGAGTGCGGCTAGCGTAAGCGATCACTCGCCCCTCTCCATTTTACCACAGAACGAGGACGCGCCGAGTCCGAAATTGCTTGCGTCCATGTATATGTATATCTCCGCTTCATGATCAAAGTGTGCAAGAACCGGGTCATTTCGAAGCCGGCGCCGTAGTTCATTGAATGCAGCATCTTGCTCACTCATCCAGACGAAAGGCACATCATTTGTCAGACGTGTTAGTGGTCCGGCAATCTTGGAATATTTTTTGACGAAGCGTCTGTAATAGGTGCAAAGCCCTGAGAATCGCCTGACAGCCTTTTTATCCGTGGGTCTTGGGAACTTGCCTACTACTGCATTCTTCTCAGGGTCAGAGCGGATGCCTTCAGAACTAACCACATGGCCCAGGAAAAGGAGTTCGCGCAAACCAAAATGGCGCTTTTGTGGCTTTATTAGCCCTGCTGAACTAATAGCTTTGAGAACAGTACGTAGTCGTTCCACATGCTGATCGAAGGTGGTCGAAAAGATTACGACGTCGTCGAGATAAACAAGACAGGACTGCCATTTTAACCCGGATGTGTCCATCACCCGCCCAAACGTGGCAGGTGCGGAATAGAGCCCGAACGGGAGTACCTTGAACTCGTACAGCCCATCTGGAGTGACGAACGCTGTTTTCTCGCGGTCTCTTTCGTCCACCTCTGTCTGCCAGTATCCACTCTTGAGGTCCAAAGAGGAAAAGAATTTGGCATCCCGTAATCTGTCAAGGGTGTCATGGATCCTTGGGAGCGGATAGACATCCCGCTTCGTGACGACGTTCAACTTTCTGTAATCTATGCAAAAGCGCAAAGTGTGGTCCTTCTTTACTAGCACCACAGGCGACGCCCACGGGCTGGCTGACGGTTGTATGACGTCGTCTCTGAGCATTTCTTCAACTTGGCTCCTGATGACCTCCTTCTCTTTTGGTGACACTAGGTAGGGGTGCTGGTAAATAGGCCCCACTGAGTTCTCGACTATGATGCGGTGTTTGGCGATAGATGTCCTCTGGACTTTTGGTGACGTTGAGAAACAGGAGGCAAATTTTCGTACAAGGCTCTCGATTTGCCGCTTCTGGTCCGGTGATAGGGCTGTGTCGATGCGGATGGATGCGAGTATGCAGTTTACGTTTTCAGAATTGAGTGGTGCGATATCAGAAGGGCCCATGTCTGTAATCTCAACGTAATCGCTCAGGCGGGCGATGATGGTTCCCTTCGCAATATGGTGTTCCTCGTTTCCAAAATTAGTTAAAAAGACATTCGCGCACCCATCACGCAGCCGAACAAGACCTCTTGCCTACAGATCCATTTTTCGAGGAGAAGCCCAGTGTTACTGTCCGCCATTGCTTCGTAGTCGCTAAATACGTTGCTTCTTACGGTGACAGCTATACTGGATTTTGGGGGTACCGTGACGTCGTCGTCCACAATCTGGAGCGCATCGTATTGCTCTTCACATTCGAATGTCGCAATGGCGCGCTTCGTGGAGAAGGACACGGACACTTCCTGCAAGTTTGTCACTGCACCGTTCGCCTGCAAAAAGTCCATTCCAATAATTAAATCCCTTCAGCATTCCGACAGGACAATGAAGCTGGCGACGTACGTGAAGCCACGTATTCCAATTCTAGAAGTGCACCTGCCGGCTGGGTTGATCATGTGTCCTCCTGCCGTTCGCACTTGTGGTCCTGTAGAAGGAGTCAGCATTTTTTTCAGTTTTGTCGCAAGCTCTCTACTCATAACTGAATTGTCTGCACCTGTGTCCACTAAAGCAGTAATTTCGCAGCCGTCTATAAACAAACATAAATCGGAAGTGACGTTACTGTTTCTGCACCACTGCTCGTGTCCGTCGTCATGTCCCGAAATCAGCGCTGGAGGTGTCGGCATTTGTGTCCAGTGGCGTAAATCCAGCAAAACAACAGGGGGGTCCCGGACTTTGCATGGCAGCCATCTTGATTATTAGAAATGTGCATTTTATTTTACACAAAAATGAAAACTTTACAATAAAACAAAAAGAAAACACACAAATATTCATATATCGCGTTATTGCAATGCTCTTGACAATCTGCACTGCGCGACGAATGAGTCTCATACAACGTTTTGAACTAGTTTCTACAACACAGTTCCAAACAGCCGATGAGTATTCGATGAATCTACACACTGGATATGAAACAAACGTTAAAGGAACACTGACACCAAAATTGAAACCTCGAGATGTTTGTATTGTTTGATTGTCCTATGCGTGCAAGGGCACTTCTGGCCGTTTATAACTGGCGGACGTTAGCTTTCAGTTATCTTAATTTGATTTTGAAGCAAGCGTGAATGCTCATCTGAACCGCAACCACAACAATCCCCTCCTCCAGCCTTTCTCCACTTCACAGGTTGAGTCAGACACCCCCTTCCTCAAAAACTTCGCAGGTGAAGCACCCAGGGGTATGCATACTATACTCACAACAACCGAAAAAGTCCTGGCAGAAGCAAACAACATAATCACCTGTATGTTGCATATTTATACTCGCTATAGCGCATATAAGAGCTACGTTTAAGACAACCTCAACGTCCATAATGTTTATTGCACCAATTGCTTAATTATGGGGTCACGCTATGCCTGGCAAAAATTTGAACGCGAAAAAATATTTCTGCTGTGTGAACAAGCCTCTGAATGGGATAGTAAACAAAAATAGGAAAAAAATGACGAGAACATAAAAATTCTACTCGGAGAACCTACTGTTCCGAGAGATAGAATTTATTTCACATGTTTTTGAACAAATGGCTGTATCTATAGAGGACTGTGAGCGTGCGGCGGCTGCACGTCAAAGCGAGCCGTGACGTCAAAGTCACCGCGGCAGATGCAGGGAGCACGTTTGCCTGTCCTGCTACTTCCCTTTCTGCGCCTCTTTCCCCTTACGCTAGGACATGGCTAGGACGTGCCCCACTTTTAGGAGCTTTACCCTACGCGGGAGCATTGCCCGCTACCGGTTCCGTTCGTAGTGGTTCTAGGAAACGTAGTGGGAGCTTAAGCGGGCTGCGAGACACGCGCAACGGCTAGCATTGTTGGCACTCCCGTTTCTAGTGATGTTAAACTTCACTTCCTCTAGTTCACATCGCGGCCGCCGGACGCTAGTTTGTGAAAAACGTAATAAAATCATTATTTTCCGCTAGTTTCTTCCTGAAATGAAGGTTGTGTCTACCGATTTCTGCCCCCAATCTTTTTTTTTTGCTGAAAATATCGCTGTAAAAATTCCGTTTAGTATCACTTCAAATATGCGCTTCCTCCTACCCCACACTATTCCCCCTCGCCTCGTTCTCTCCGAAACAGCATATGACAAAGAAAGTTAGAGGTGACCGAAGTCACTTTCATGTCCCTTTCATCAGGTGCATACACAAAATATTTTTACAGATATCAAGAACTCGTTGCGCAGCTTATGTTTGCATAACAAAATTAGAGCCCGGTATACACATAAGTAGACGTACTCCTTTACAACTTCCAGCGTCTCGCCACCTATCGCGAAGCGCTGTTCTCTGCCAAGATTGTTCCACATTACTGTAGTTTTATGCATATTAATTTTCAGACCTACTCTTCTACTTTCCGTATCCAGTTCAGTAATCATGAGCTGTAATTCGTCTCCCGCGTTACTTATCGATGCAATGTCATCAGCGAAGCGCAGGTTACTGAGATACTCTCCATTAACTCTTATCCCTAATTCTTCCCAATCTAGGGCCCTGAAAACCTCCTGTAAACACGCGGTGAATAGCATTGGAGAGATCGTGTCTCCCTGTCGTACGCCCTTCTTTATTGGGATTCTGTCGCTTTCTTTATGAAGGACTATAGTGGCTGTGGATGCGCTGTAGATTTCTTCCATTATGTTTATATAGGCTTCGTCGATGCCCTGATTCCGCAGTGCTTGCATGACTGCTGATGTCTCCACCGAATCAAATGCCTTCTCGTAATCTATGAAGGCTATGTATAGGGGTTGGTTGTATTCCGCGCATTTTTCTATCACCTGATTGATAGTATGAATATGGTCTATTGTTGAGAAGCCTGTACGAAATCCTGCCTGGTCCCTTGGTTGATTAAACTCTAATGTCGTATTAATTCTGTTAGCAATTACTTTTGTGAATAGCTTGTAGACAACGGACAGTAAGCTGATGGGCCTGTAATTTTTCAGGTCCTTGACGTCCCCTTTCTTATGGATCAAGATGAGGTAGTAACCGCGGAGCCGAACCATGAGAGTGAAATAACTAGAAGAATAAGGATGGGATGGGGCTCATTCGGCAAGCATTATCAAATCATGAATGGTAGTCTACCACTATCTCTCAAGAGGAAGGTATATAACAGCTGCATCTTACCGGTACTTACCTACGGAGCAGAAACCTGGAGACTTACAAAGAGGGTTCAACTTAAATTGAGGACGACGCAGCGAGCGATGGAAAGGAAAATGATAGGTGTAACCTTAAGAGACAGGAAGAGAGCAGCGTGGGTCAGGGAACAAACGGGGGTTAAGGATATCATAGTTGAAATTAAGAAGAAGAAATGGATATGGGCCGGCCACGTAGCACGTCGGCAGGATAACCGGTGGTCATTAAGGGTAACTGACTGGATTCCAAGAGAGGGCAAACGCGTGAGGGGAAGACAGAAAATTAGGTGGGTAGATGAGATTAAGAAGTTTGCAGGTATAACGTGGCAACAGAAAGCACAGGACCGGGTTGATTGGCGGAACATGGGAGAGGCCTTTGCCCTGCAGTGGGCGTAGACAGGCTGATGATGATGATGATGATGATGATACACATAAAGCCTTCTCCTTGCTTTCTCACCGCGGGAGCGGTTGACTGAAGGAGCCATGAAGCGACGCCCTTGGACGGTTCGTTCTGTGTTACATCACTTCCTGCTTGATGTCCGAATAAACACGAAGAGTGCATCATGCCATCATGGGATGTTTAGATTGAAGTATGCGCTTTTTAATATTTTTTTTCTTCGCAAATACGCAACTCTGAGCCTTCACGTTGCGAGGGTGCATGGTTCCTAAAGCCCTAAACCCACCGTACGCGTTACAACGCGTATGTAGTGATTCGAAAGGAAAAGGAAAAAGGCACCTAATTTCTGCAGCCCAATAGGGAGCACGGCGCAGTGCCTTAGGGGGTAGGGGGAAGTGGGAGAAAAAGAAGAGAAGAAAGAGGAAAGGGGTGAAAGCGCAGCAGGCGCGGGCGTGGCAAAGTTGGCGTGGAGCTGAGGCTGTAGCGGTTGAGTGCCGCAGCCGAGGTTGTAGTCCGCCGCAGCAGACGGTGCCGGGCTTCCTCAGGAGGATGTCCCGACGTGTAGGGGAGAGTCTACTCGCTCCCGGGGGCACTGGACCGCGTGCCGATCGCCTGGAGGCAGGTGGCTCGCAGCGGGTGCTCCTCAGGAAGGAATTGCATCACAGCCTGCAGTGTGGCCAGCAGGTTTGTGATGAGGGTGTCCCGCGGGTCCTCGGCAGGCGCAGCGGGTGGGGCAGCAGGCAGGCTCGACCTGGGGGAGCTCGCCGTTGGCAGGAGGGATCGGCGTGGCGCAGGAGATGGGCGCTGCAGGCTGGGATCCGTGGTGTTGCCCTCGAGAAGTTTGTTCTTGAACGCAGCAGCGTAGGAGCGCACCTCACGGGACTCCTCGCGTACTGCGGCCTTGACCGCCCTTCTCGAGAGCGGCGTTGGAGTGGCGGCCATGAGCGTGGCCACTCTCCTTTCCTCCTGCCAGCGAGGACAGGTGGGCGTGTCAGCTGCATGGGCCCCGCCGCAGTTGACGCAGCGGGGCTTGCAGCTCTCCGCCTCCAGGTGTTGGCGGCCGCAGCGGATGCACGCTCCCTTGCGCTGGCATGCCTCGGCAACGTGGCCGAAGCGACCGCACTGCTGGCACTGGCGTGGTCGCGGCCTCACATGTCGCACCCGCAACCGCAGGCCGAGCAGCACGACTCGTTCAGGTGGGAGCGGTTCGGCGAATCGTAGCTTCACCGAGGCTCCCTCCCTCGTTGCCGAGAGCACTGGGACCGCCGATGTGATGCCCGCGAGTAGCTCCGCGTTCGTCAGGTCACCGTCCACGCCGTAGACGAAGCCGGTGCTGGAGCGACGATCCGCGGGCTCCCTGGCAGTGACAGGGACGCCGCCGAGCTCCCTGATGGCGAGGAGTTCCGACAAACACGTCGGCGTCGACGCGTCCGCGGCCACGATGTTTAGACGGTGGTTGACGCGCACCGCCGACACACCGGGCCGCTTAGCGAGCGCCGCCGCGAGTGTCAGACGCGGCGATCCGCTGAAAGAACCGCCAGGGGCTGAGGGACGGAACAGGGCTGTCCCTACCATGGCAGGATCGATCGCAACAGCCGCGGCCTCGAGTGCCCTGGCTCTCCGCTGTGCTGCCTTGGAGACGACGGTGACGAAGTCGTCCTCGGCTGGCAGGGGGCCTGGACACGGGCGCGGCACGGCGACCGTGGTGTTGAGTGGCCTGGGAACAGTCGGGGCCTCTGCTGCGGATGTCTCGTACTCGCGCACCGGGAGCCGGCGCTTGGGGCGAGCTTTCCGCTTGTTTTTCTTTCTCCTTTGCACTGGAGCCGCAGGGGGCGCAGCCACGGTGCCGGCGGTAGAGTGCCTCGATCTCCTCCCCGCCCCTCCTCGCCCGGGCGAGGAGGACATCGAGGCACTCTAGCCGGCGGAGGCCACCTGTGGGAGGAGGGCTGTAGGAGTTGCTGTCAGGCTCGCCGCGTCGTCCCGCATGGAGGGGGAGGCGGCAGGTGCTGCTGCAGCTGTTGTTGTTGTGGTTGCCGCTGTTGCGTGTGTGCTCGCTTGCTTCCGCGGGCCTTCCGCTGCGTCTTCCTCGCGTCCCCGCTTACGCGAGGTCGCCGTGGCGTCCATGGCTTCGTCTTCCGACGTCGCGGCATGTGAACTAGACGGCGCGTCTGTGTTGACTGGCGTGGTAGCTGCTGCTGGTTCGGGAAGGTCGGCGGTAACTGGTGCTGCATCCTTGGCCTTGTTGAGCAGCCAATCTCCGATGGTTGTCACCGCCTGCTGCTCCAACTGGTTGGGGCTCGCAGTCGGTGTTTGTGCCGAGCTCGTGCATGTGTTTGCATGTGCCGCGTGGATTGCAGCACGCTGTGTGGCACGCTTACGAGCTAGCCAGGCTTCGAAGTTCTGGTACTCTTCGTCTTCCTGTTTTTTCCGTTGGGCTGCAATTTGTAGTGCCCATGGATTACAGTCAAGCCGGAGGGCCTCGCATCCCACTCGGGTGCCCGAGCGCGAGCGCAGATGAGGCTTCGCGGCATAGCGAGGAGCGGCAGGTGCGGTAACAGCAGCAGCAGCAGGGGCAGCAGGTGCCGAGGTGTTGCAGGCAGGCTTAGGGGGTGCCGCAGTGGTGGCGGGAGGCTCCGAAGTGGCCTGGGAGCGTGGTAGCGCTTCCTTGGCCTTCTCCAGAGGCCGGTCATCGATGGCAGGAACGGTCTGGCGCTCGGAAATCTCCTCCTGTTGTTGGAGGGATCTCTGGTCCTTGCCGGCCTTCTTCATGTTCTTGCCAGAGTTCTTCCGAGGCATGGCCTCGCTCGTCCACTCAGGAATCGTGGGGCCAAGCGGCCGGGCGGCCGCTGAGGGAAGCGTAAAGTTCGCGTTCGAAGTCGCGGAGCGCGAAGGAGACAACCTTTCACTTCAGCGGCCCAAACGGAACTCTCACAACGCGTCAGCTCGTGGCGTGTGGGCTCGGCGCCGCGCCCTTTCCCCATGGAGTGAGAGGACGCGCGGCTACACGTAGCTGCGCGCCCTCTCTTTCCATAGCAGTCGAGAAGGTGTTGAGAGGTGAGAGGAGCTGATGAACGAAGGAAAGAGAGAAACGAGCGATGGCCTTTTTTGTATCATCAAACACGTGTAACTAAGCTATTACAGCAGCGTTTCGAAAAATTCTCACGGCGACGTGTTCGTTGATTGTAAACACTTTTGTTCATGAATAAACAGACTGTCCGAAAGTTAGCCACCAGCCTGGAGATCGCGCGTGGGGAAAATTTCGCCTGCTGACATATTGCAGGAAAGCTGGGAGGTTGAACATTACAAAGTTTCGAGGTTTCTCGCGTGATTCAAGAACCGCGCTAGGAAAGTCATGTAGATGGTGCGTAGAAGAGTTTTCGGGTAGCTCGTCACTGGACTCAATGCCTTGATAACATGTCACTTCTGTGCGTGCGCTTCTATAAACTCCAAGGCGATGACAATGCATGCTAAAATGACTGGGCGTGCAAGCACGAAAACAAGAGAGAAGTCAAGACACCACAAACTCCGCTTGTGGCTCACTAGTTCGTCTCTCTGTTATTATTCTAAGGTAATGAAGAGTTGGCCGAAGCGTCTAAATCACTCTTCTAAATGGCATTAATTACTTCGGTGCGTGATCCTGGAACCGGTGGATGAAACCACCAAACATTCCTTGCTTTTTAGCGAATTGTATAAATTAGGGTAGTCCTAATAATAGCTCCATTGAAGCTGTAGTTGCAACTTAGTTCACGAAACCATTGATTTAAAAGTTATCTAGCAGATTTCTGTTAGTTGTTTAACGTAACGTTGTAGTTATCCACCTGTCTAATGAATGCAAGCCGTTTTGGGCTTTCAAGGCGACATTCAAGTAACTGTCACTTCCCCCTTTTTTAATCAGAATAAAAATCCTTGTATGTTGCACTAAGGTTACCCAAACAACAAAATTATAATCAATGATCAATAACATAAAAGGCTCACCTCATCAGTGTTTTTGGTGACATTGTCTTCCGAAGAAGGTCGCTTGGAGTTCGGCAGAAAGAACGAGCTCAGTGAACTCTGCCGCTTGTGCGGCATCTTCCCAGTCCAGTTGAAAGTCGCAAGCACATTACGCCAAGAAGGTTGCGCGGCCAGTTACTGTGCAGTGCTGGCAGCACTTCTGTGGACGCGTGCAGGCTGAAACTGCCGAACGACTGACAAGTGATGTCGTATTTGTCGAATATTGGGAAGCAGCCCCCCACTTCGAAGCAGCTTTAATTGGAAGACCCCGCGGCGAAAAGGAGGAAGAGGGGCAACCCGGGGGACGCATTTTCGGGGTTGCAACCATGGAGGTTGAAGGCGGCGACGATTACAGGAAGAGCGGGGAACGTCCTTGACATTCGTCGTTTTACGACCCGCGCGCCCACCCCGTCAAAGAACACTGAAAGCCACAGGGAGCGTCACCCAACACAGGGAAAGCGTTTTCTCCCTCTGTTCTTCAAGTTTGTTGCACTTGCGGGGTGCAGAGAAAATCTTTTGACTGTGCTTGTATTTCTGTATTTCTTTTTTTTCCTTTTCATTTTGCCTCTCTACGAGAGCACTGTAAATAGTGAACAAACAAAGCAGTCTTCGTGATGCGTTCAAACCAAGCGGACGTGTTGATTCTCTGTCGTCGTCCAACCTACTAAAGAAAGTTTTGCCTCCCTGCTTTTCCGCCACAAACTGAAACCGGAGGACAGGCGCCTTCGTTTGAACTACAGTATACTAGAATTGGACAGTGGGCTCACTGCCGTACCTCTGCGCCGCGCCTCCACGGCCCTCTCCGCGTCGACTGCTTGGGCGCCCGCCAGGGGCCTTGCCGCCAGTTTCTCCTGAAAACTTCTCTTGCGGGGTGTGAAGCGCGTCCTCTTGGTCGGGGTTACGCTGGTTACGCTGTAATTCCGGGGGGGGGGGGGGATCAACAAACGCGGGGTTGGAGGCGGGGAGAGGGCCACCACAATGACACAACAAGACATCAAAAAAAAAATCGAGGGAGAATGGGGTTGAGCATTTTATGCTATTTTAAAGCTGACCCAAGTAGTAGAAGCTACTGTTTCCATTCGTGCATGCCCTGCAACGCATGTTCCCACCATTCATTCGTTTGAAGGACCTTTGTCGGCACCACGCGAGCAGCTTTGCTGCACTTATGTATGATTGTTTTTCTGAAGGAGCGGCATCTGTGTCTATCCGTACACTGCAACTGTCTCAAAGACGGCCCGCCGCTGCATCTAGACGAGAGGGATGCGCTTTTTACAGTCTCCGGCGGTCGTGCACATAGAGCATGCAGCGTACGTGCAGAGAAATTTCTGCGGCAGCGTTTGACAACAAAAAAACAGCTGGACCCATCGAAGCTAAGAGTGACCGCGCAAAGTCAAGTGCGATAACAATAAAAGCAAGAAAATACGAGGGCGGTGACAGCAAAACCTTACTCGTGCTTTGGTAAAGCCGTCAGGGTACTTCTAAAAAATGATAAAGAACTCTGGCTGCTTGTTTCGCTATCGAAGTCCTAAGCACAGAACTACTGCCAGATGAAACAGGCTGGATAGAGATCGATGTACAAAAAAAGAGAGATTTAGGGGGGATGATTGAAGTAATTACGAAGAGGGGGAGGCCCACGGGGACTGGGCTCCTTTGAGATGCTCCAGTTAGATCGACGGTTGTCATCGGCAGTTTATTGTTTTATCACGAGTGACCATGCATGCATTGTTAATCCCTATTGTGATATGGCCAGCATTTGCGCATACATAGGCAGGGTATCGTGTAAATAGGATTAGTTTGTCAGCACGTGACGCTGTCGAGTGTTATTTTGGTGGGGCAATTCTGCGGTGTAATAAAAATGTACGCACGTAATGTATGTTACTTGTTTGTACTCATAATACCTATGTATAGGTATTTTTTTTTTCATTGGACCCGCATGTACCAATATATATCGCCTACGAGTCCAACCAGTTTTGGTAACCTTGTACGATCTACGTCTGCAAATAAAAACAATTAAGATTACCGTGCGGATACATTTAATACAAAGCCAAGTGATACCGCCGATTATTGATTCGCAAAAAAAAAAAACAGCAAGTAGGTTAGTCGCAGAGACCAGCTCATGCGAAAGCAAATAAATAAAAAATGAGGCATTGTTTATATTCGGCATAGTGGGGCTCGAAAGGCGGGAGTGAAGTCGCTAGAATCGCTACAGTGGCGAAAGGCATTGAAAATCGTATCGACCAGCAGTACAAAAAAAAAAAAAAACTTGAACGCCCCACACGCAGGAGCATTCATATTCATCATAGCCGCTTAAAATGTCGCCCACCCTCTGTAAATTGGTCACAACGACAGCACTTTATTTCACAACTCACAGAAAAGTTGCATGAAAAGAAGTTTCGTGTGTTGCGCACCGTAATTCAGACTTTTCTTGCGCACAAAACAGCAACGTGAGCTAGCCGCGCCCTTCAACCCGCCGGAAAGTTTCAGGTGACGTAGAGTTACTGCATTGGCTACCTCTGGCTCTAAGTGACTCTAAGGTGACGCTGCGAACACTTCTAGAACACTGTAGTTTGAACGATCGGGTGGATCGGGCCCAGAAGTTCGTCAAAAACGCGCGCGCAGCCAGGGGCTCTGGAAGCGGCGACGTCCGTGGGTTGAATGTTGCATCGTGTATATATATATATAGGGAAGTCTGGTTGTAGCTTACCGCCTTATTGAAGCCGACGGCATGGCCGACAGTGAGGTCGATGTTCTTGATCATTCTCTGCCTGCTTGGGCGTCTGATACACAAAGCCAGTTAGGGAAAAACGAACACTAACGGGAAATATGAAGTTCAGCTACACTGCAAAAACTGTCCTTTAGATTCCTTCAGATCCACGAACAAGACCTACGTAGAACTTACAGATGGCTCTCATTATATGGAAATAGGGAGTACATGTTCGTAACTTCAACGGACATATTGCTTTCTTTTTAGTTAGGGAGAGAGTGTTCTAAAGTCCAAACAAAAAAGAAAGTTCTAAAGGTCCTAAAGTTGAAAAGTCCTAAAGTTGACTGCGCTGTTAAGGTATTTTCCAACCAAAGACCGTCACAGGGCTACTTTTATTGCGATAGCAATTATATGGGCACTCTCGACGGGTTTTTGCCGTCGGCGTCACCGTCATGTTCCGTATAAAGTCCAAATTGATAACATCCCGCCGCGCATCGTAGGTTCTACCCGCGGGTAAAAGCTCGCGAGCAGGGGCGACGATCGCGACTGAAGCAGAGATCAAACGAGCCGGCCTATCTGCGTCGCTCGGAGGGCGCATGCGATAACATCCCCTCGCGTGTTAGACCAGCCGTCAAATGCTGCCCAAGCAGAAACGAAACGCCCCGCCCGTCTTGAACCAGCATGGAGGGATGCGGGGGAGGGGGAGGGGAGGGTGCTTGAGCAGCAACTGCGATCTTTGATCCTAAAAGCGCTTTCACGATCGCTTGCGCGCTCGCTATCTCGCAGGCATCAGCAAACGGCTCGTATACTCTTTTACGCGCGCTCTCAACGCCAAGAGACTGCGAAAAGCGCACCTCTCCCTGGAGCGGCCGTATTCTCTTGCACCAACGTTTTGTATAGTTACGCGAGATCGGATCCAAAAGAGTTAGCTGCCAGCCTTCCTTCGTATAACATTACAATTTGTTGCCTTCGCATTCATTGCTTCGCGCTTGCGGTGAAACTGTAATCTTTTTTCTTCAGGCACGATGCGTTTACAGAAGGCCTGGGGAGCGTGCAACTACCACTGTTCTCTATGTGAGCGGTTTATCTTTAACCTTTTTTTTCAGGTCAACCGAGAGTGGTTAAATTTGTTGTTTTGTGCATGTTACCGTCGCGAGCAACGAGGGTAAACAATATTTTGCTGCCGTCCTGACATACTGGCAGACTGTCTGCGTCTGTTTGCCGCGAAGTAGGCATGTGCGAATATTCAAGCACTAGGAATGTTTGAAGGAATATTACAGTATTCGAATTCGCTTCGACACGAATTTAAGGTTCCGAAATTTCAAAGTATTCATTATGAACGAATAGGCGTATATTGGACGGCATGTAACCCACCTGTGAAGGTGGTTTCACTGCAGCCTGCAAGTGCTATGCCGTGAAAACACCTAACCAACAAAATTGCGCAATGCCGCGAAGCCCCACATCAAGGTTAAATTAACATATTACTCCGACATAGATTAATCATTTTCAGGGGCGTAGCCAGAAATCTTTTTCAGGGGGGGGGGTTCAATTATACGTTATGTATGTCCATGCGTGTGTTTGTATGTGTGCGTGTATATATGCGCAAGTAAAATTGAAAAATTTTGGGGGGGGGGGGGTTGAAACCCCCAACGTTAACCCTCCCCTTGGCTACGCCTCTGATCATTTTTTAAGTTCAAAAGCTTGTTATACGGGCTCATATGTTATAATATGGTATATGTATAGTAATTTTTAAAGTGTGACGTATTTTATCGGTTATCACTTGCATATCTTACTGAAATTGAAATCCTGCTACTGTTTGATGCTACTAAACGCTACTAAACGTAGCGTTTAGTAGCGCTGCGTAGCGCTTAGTTTAGTAGCGTTTACTTGCAGCAAAAAGAATGACAGTCGTACATGCCTCGTTCCAATTAAAAAAAAAACGCTGTGGAGGTTAGTTGGGCCTCGACAATATTTATGCTAATTTTTTATATAATGTGTGATACATACTATTCGAACTATTCGATTCAAAATTATTCGACGTAACTGTTCGCTTCGAACCTAAAATTTGCTATTCGGACATCCCTACCGCGAAGGCTTCTGTGCGGCGTTCCACGGTGCCTAATAGACAAGGACACAAGGGACATGCGGCGCTGCTTCGTATTGGTGAAAAGCGTCCCTTTACGAAATCGGGACTGTGGCACGGGAGTACAAACCGGTTCGCTGCAGCGGCGGCGGCCTGCGCATCAGCTTCTCCGCAGTGCACGATTGCTAGCGGCGTTTCGAAAACGGATGCGCAACTCCGCCACCTAAAAATAACATTTGCAGTAACTCTAGGGTGCAGTAAAGCTTTAGGGTGCAGGCACTCGTAGCGGCCGCCGCTACGGTCGTCGGAAATTAAAGGAGGGAGGGGGTAAGGGCACCGGTACCCTGTTCCTCTTAGATCCGACCCTGGAACTTTTGTGGTTGTTGCAGTTTCATTCCGAGCTGCGTCTTGAGAGGTTCGTGCATGCTCGCGTGCGACTGCAAATCGTTCTAGCCTCTCCAACACACCATGCCTAAAAAGAAAAAAACAACCTGTTCCATGACGTTATGCAAAAGAACTCGTGCAATGAAAAGGCATCGATTCTCATTCAGAGCTTCTACGGATCCAGTACGCCTGCAAGAGTGGGCGTGAAACATCAAGGGAGGTCCCTCATGTGTACATAAATTTCATTTGACTGTTCGCTGATTCTTACTTTTAATTATTTATTTTTCTTTTTTGTATGCACCTATCTTTTCCTTTCATTGTTTACTCACATTCTGCGCGAAAATATCTGTCTTTACGTCTCATTCACTGTTCATTGTATTTTTGTTCTTGATGTAACCGCTATAATTGTCACTGAATATTTCAATCATTGTACTCAACCATAACTGCTTGAAAAAGAATGTTAATAAACTAGAACGGAAACCCCGAATCTCCTACATGTTTGTTCTCTACGCCAGCATATGCCGTTCAGAAGAAGCTAACCGGCCCGCATGGTCTCCAGAGTTGTCTTTTCTTCGTTTTACAATTTATCAGCGCCATGTGTGGCCTACACAACGAGCTTTTACCGCAACTACAAAGAAACTCCTCAGGGCGCACCAGTGCTGGGCGCGCCAGCGAGCGCCCCGCCCTCTGCACGCTTCATCGTAAGCTATTCCCGCCTGGCAGGCTCGCTGCTTCGCTCACGACACTAGGCAAACCTTTCTAGCCACGATAGTTCTGCGTTCGTGTGTGTGTCGTCGTGCGAGTTTTGTTCATACGGTCGACTTTTACCGCGCTGCCACCCATTGTGTGTTGTATGTTGTGGTTACTGACGTAAGCGCAAGTTCGTCACGCAGTGTTATACGCGGTAGCAGGTAAATAGTCACCAGATGCCGGCCGTGCGACTCCAATCTGCGACTGCTTTGTTCAGTGTGACCGACGGAGGCGATTCATAGTTTTGAAGAACACGTTCTTCAAATATTTCCGCCTGTCAGTAGGGTGCCTTGATGCGCGTTTTGTCCGCTCACATCGAGGCACACTACACGGCAGTGAGTAGCAGCGCTGCAATCCTTTCTCGACGACGCGTTCTGTGGTCCTGGAAAATGCCTTGACGCTCGGGGACGGCCGGTAGCTCGGCGATTCCTCGCTTGGCGCACCATTGAAAACCGGCGGTCATCCAGCAGTGTACGCTGCCAGCGTATTTTCATTGCCAGAGGTAAGTGAACGTTACGCTTCGAACATTGTGAGTTGTTCTTATTGTAGTACGCGTTGTCGCCGAATAAAATCGCATAACGTGTTGATAGTGTATGCGATTGTAGTTGTGCGGATTGTGCTCGCGCATGAAATTTGTCAAGAACGTAGTCGGTAGTGTTATAAAGTTTTGGTAATTAGCTCGCTTGCACGCACTGCTGTACGCTAATATTTGCTGAAAGGAGACAACATTTTTGTCAGGCTCACCACTGTCATGCGTTTTATGCATGTCAAATTTATGCATGTCTCTTGACAAATTACTTGGAGTAACGCCATGAAACCGAAGCTTCAACATTCATTTCGTTCGCACGAGCTCTGAAGGAATAATCATCAGCCACCGTGTGAATCGTGAATCGGTACAGTGGGAGAAATAAAGTGTATTTAGGGATGTTTTCCTTAGGCGTGCATTTTATTCGTCATTAAGTAACGTGACCCTCAAAAGCGTTTAGGTTAGCATTCTTGGACATTGCTTATCATCTTTCAAGCAATAGATAACATAGATTTGTTAAAAATGTAATTTCTGCAGCATGACACTGTATTTTGTTCAATTGGTTTGCCCCATTTTTATCCTTTATGCACGTTGACCTAATTTGACAAGGCGTACTTTCAGCTGAATTTTCAATTGCTTATGGCACTATATGTGCGTCCGTGTATTGAAGTCCCACCTCTCATCGCATAATAATAGCTTGTGAAGAACAACGCTTGTCTTTAATTAGCCAGTTGTCAGAGCTCTTCCTCCCTCCTCAAAGGGCAAGGTGCTGCTGGCACACCTGCTTCGGCTTTTCTTGATCTTTTTTTTTTGAATGCTGAAGTTTTTTGCAACGTACTGCAGGTAGCAAACAGCAGTGCCACGACAAACAGTGGAGTGCTGACCATGCAGTCCAGAAGGTGGCTGAGGCAAGTATGCTATAGGAGGTGCTTATTCAGGCAGAAGAAATAAGCATCTGCAGCCAACGTAAAGGTAATGTACAAAGTTCCATTTAATGAAGAAGAATCTTGTTTTGAGCTATTGTCGAAGGGAAACAATGAGCGCTAGATAAATGAGATGGAAATGCAGAGTAACAATGTTATGTATGCCAGCAACCAACTTAAGTTTATTCATGCAAAAGGGTTATTTCCAACTGGTTCATTTGGGGCAAGAGCCCACAGTTTCCACGAATGGGCATACCTGGTAGCCGTTGCACATCCTGTTACTGTGTTCTCGCACTCATTATTATGTGCCACTTACTCTTGTGACGTTCCACCAAGGTGAAATTACTTCACATAAACAGCAGCGAGAAGGCTTTTGCTAGCCATTTCAATTAAGACAGCGTTACCGTAGCTTTTAGTTCCAGTAAACCAGCTAAGCTGTATAGAAGAGCGTACTCCATGTGTTTTTCACCATGGACAGTGCATTTTGCCTGGGAACATGGCTTAGTTTTGCAAAGGAAAATGTTGCCTTTCTGTAAAACGTGGTACTGGGAAATGGCATTGTGCCAAAAATATCAATGTTTATGACTTCTTGCAGCACGCATTGTTGTACAGGGATGTTAGCATTTTCATAAATGCAATGCATGGTGCCTGAAGAATATAGCGGCCCACTTTAAAATTTATAACTTCATGATTTCAGTATCTGGGACAGACTTTACTGTATACGGTTTGTTTCTGGAAAGCTTCAACCTATCTTGCAATTCTTCAAGGCCAATACTGAATTTGCTGTGTACATTTGGCTGCACATTCTCATCACTTATGCCAAACAACAGGCTTGAGTGATGTGTGGAATTCTTGTCAATCAATTTTATTGATTACCTCGGACAATCTATTCTGCTTCCCACAGTTATTGGGTGCTTTGTGTGCATGTGCTATGCATGCTAGGAATGAAAACAGTGAATGCAGCTGGCAGCATCAACGAGTACAATGCCCATAGGCTAGTATGAGGTGCGAAATGTTGCCACTGCTAGAATTTACATTATGTGTGCATGGTACAGCTGATTGTGTAATTTAGCACTTTCCAGCTACTTACGCAGTTGGAGCAGATGTCGATCATGTTTACTGTGGTATGGCACGGCCACCAAGTTCGTGCATTCTGCATACCAGGAAACCTGACACGAAGCAACGTATTGCTGTGATGGCAGCTAAGTGAGAACGAATGAGTTTGTCTTCTCTGTCCATTTGTCAATACCATTACACAGGCTTGTTAAGTGCATTCAAGCGGCTTTAGCTATGCACTAGCAGCTACAGAGCCAGTAAAGACAGCCAATTTCATCATCAGAGTTCACTCTGCAAATCCCACTTTCTATAAAGGACATTGTTTTGTGATAGCTTAAAGTCAAAACTTGCTCAATTAAACACTTCTTGGTGTCTGACATTACAGGAATTATGATAATTGTTATATCTCATGTGAAATTATGCCATTGTTTTTTTTTCATATTCTTACTTTGCATACACACTTTACGACTGCACCCTCCCCAACCGAATCTTTACTAGTGCTACATTCTGTTATGGGTGAAAACAATTATTGAACTAAAAACCAGGCCAAGGAAAGCAGTATGATGCCCTGTAATGTAGGAGGATGCTGCTATTGCAGTGTTTAGTCTAGAGCTGAATTTAATGAGAAAGGGCAGCAATGTAGGTCACCTGTTGATATTTGAAGACCATAATTGTGTTGTGGTCATTTTGTTATCGCAGGAAGCATCTTCAAAAAGCAGTGCTACAAGGATGTGAGCAGCAGTTTCCCTTCAACGAACGGGTCAAATTCATGGAAGCCACGTGCCTGCTGCTTCTGGCCTACACAAATATGCAGCCACCATAGTAAAGTTCTTGCAAAGGTGTGAGACATCCCTATGCTGCATGGATTGCGCATGTTAATTGCCTGTTTTTTATAGCTTATAGTAATATGTCTACAAGTGTACTTCCTTCCAGTGTATGTTTACATTCTCTTAAAGGGCCAGTCAGCAGGCTCCTACTTCTTTCTTTTACACCTCCCAAACAAGCTCGCTAATTCGTACAGAGGGCCGCAGGAATCACATTGTGCGAATGTCAGACACTCCACTTCTAAAAACAATAACCGCGCCTCCTCTTCAGCGCTTGACCAGTCCTCTTTGCTAGCGAAGTGGTGTAATGTTGCCTATGAGCAACATTAAGTAACGCTGACTGTTGAATAGTCCTCTGCAATACGAAACGGCATTTTGGCTTTGTGATGATGCAGTATCTGTGGTTGTCACAAGTGTTGCGAATTGGTTTATCTCGCCAGTGCTTTGACTGTGCTTCCTCACCGCACCACTCTGGCACAGTGGCACACCGAGGAAGCCCCTCTTCAGGATGGTCAGGCTGAGCGAGAGACTGAAACCAGCTGGAATGTTTGTTCTATCTCCTGTGGCTTCATTATTACACCACTTAAAAAATTCATGTGACAACATGTTCACGTTGTACAAGCGTGCAGTTGTCACAAATTTTAGACTCCGGAGTTGTTTAGGGGCCCTTTAGCCTTAAATTATGAATGGTAAATTCACACGTCACGTGGTTTTCTTGCTTTATTTTTTGCAATGCTCATTTTTAAAATAGCATGTCAGCTTCTGTGAGTGGTAATTTATACATTTATCATACAAAACATCCTGCTATATTCAACAAGTGTTATTATAGATTTTTCATGGCACCAGAGCCACCTGCTTTTTGCCCTGTGGCAGCTACATGGAAGTTCATTGCTATGCTGCTTTGTTTAACTGATATCTTTTCAATCAATGCGTTTCACAGTCCAGGGTGTTTGGTGTATTTGCATCTTGATGTGTTTAATATCATACAAGTGATGGATTTTTTTCTGTCTTCTAGTGTTTACTTTGCAGCTATTTAACTGTGGTTTTCAGGGGCATATCTAGACAGGAACATCAATTCTGCTAAGCTTTGGTTCGAAAAGAGACGCTGAACAGGAGTTCCTTAGGTACATGCCCTGAGCACCAGCCCTTTGGATTACAGAAATATCTAAACTGCATAATGTCTGCAGCTCCTTGCTTAATTGCATGTCTTTCTTCAACCTACAGCTCTTTCCATAATCCTTAACATTAACCTACATTACCAAGTGAACATCCCCCGCTGCAATACAGTGGTTATAATGGTCAGCTGCTGATCTGAACTGTGCGGGTTCGATCCTTGATGGAGTGGTTGCACTTTCGGTGGAGGTGCAAATCCTAGAGGTTCCCGTGCTTTTAATTTGACGTTTACATTGCAGAACCCCATTGTTATTATTACATCAGCAAGTGGACAGAGTGGTAATTCTAGATTGTATACATATTTAGTATAACAGACAGCTGAGCTGGTTGGTAGGTATTCATGTTAAAAAGGCAGGGCATGCAAACATGGACACAAGAGAGAAACCAAGACACCACTAACGCCAACTGGAAAGGTGGACAGTGGCACAAAATAAAGTAGACACAGAAACTTATCTGTGCATGCCCAGGCAAGAGGCGATACCTATCAATCTGGCACGCGCGATAGTCTACGTGAGAGATAACTGCTAGTTAATCGACGATTGGCTCTCTTGTGCACTGCCATTATCGATATGCCAGGCCTCGACTATTGGACGCATTTCTTCATTCATGTGCTTGTACAAAACTGCATTCATCGAATTTTGGCATGCATTTAGGCTCTCGACAATGTAAAGGTATATTAGGTGATGAGCCTCCAGTTAGTGATCTCAGCGTTTTAGGCGTCTTGACTCTCTTGTGTCCATGTTTGCATGCCCCATCTTTTTAACATGTATTCATATAGTGCATAAGAGAAATAGGTTATCTAGTGAGTTATTTGGAAAGTAAGTTTAGGGCGAACACCAAAATAGCAGTGTAAATTAAATTTAAGCGATGAATGCATCGGGCTGGATTAGGAAACGATATAATGGCGAAATATAGCCGCTTGCTCTTTGCTTATACTTGTCTCAGTTTCTTGTCTCGTATGCTTTGACAATGACCAGGTGTCGTGTTGGATGCTACTAATTGGTTATGAGCTATACACAGACAAAGCAGCGGCTGTTTGGACGCTTTCTAAACAGCTACCTCATGGGGAGAGAAAAGTTAATTTGGGTTATGTGAGGCATGCTAAAAAAAGTCGACTTGTTTCTGATGTTTTTGTTTTCCTGGCAGACATTCTACTCAAACTTGCCCAAAGGCGGAAGGAAGGCACGCACAGATGGACGCACAGAAATCATGGGGCTGCCGTAGAAGCTGTGAATGAGCATTAACCTGTGAGTATGTGTCTTAAACAATTTGCTGAAGCCTTTTATTTTGGCTGAACATTCTTATCGATGCTTTGTATTCCCTGATTTGTAGTGCAATATTGTTACACCCTGTTGCTTTCACAACAGAGCTCTTTAGTCTGGTACAAGGCCCAAAAAGTTCGACCTAGATGACCAAATTGCGGCAGCCAGTTGTTTTCACAATTAATGCATTAGTGTAAAAAAACGCAATAGACGGAGCACAAGAAAAAGGAAGACACAAACAGTGCTGTGCTCGTGTGCTCAGTCTTCTGCACTGCTTTGTTTACGCTCTGTCATACCAACACACAAGCATCCATTTTAGCTGATGTAGTAGTCCAGCTCATACACTTGGTAACGTTCTCCAACGGCAGGATTACCGGATATATGGCTTGTGAAGTCAATCTAAAGTGCATGCCTGTTCGTGTAGACTTGTGTGCATCCACCATTGATATGGAAATGCAGCTGTGTTTTAATATTTTAGCCAGTATAGGTCGTGAATGGAATTTGGAGCTGTGGCAGCAACACTTTTATAGGGGGCGAGTTACTAAATTATTGTATACTTGAGTGCATCCACTATTGAGTTGGAAATGCAGCTGTGTTTTAATATTTTAGCCAGTATAGCTCGTGAATAGAATTTGGAGCTGTGACAGCAACACTTTTAGAGGGGGCGAGTTACTAAATTATTGTGTATTTCTCGATGTTTGCATGTTATAAAACATAGCTGGTTAAAATTAGTCCAGATTTTACGCTATTTCTTAACATATGACCTTCCGTACTGTTCGAAGGCATTGAACCATATGAAATGCTTTGTGCCTTTGTGTGCCGAAGGTTATGAGTCATTATACTAGAGATAGATAAAAATAGGTCAGAGGTTAAAGTAAATTTTTCGCAATCAACTTCTTGTGGGCAGTTATCAGAGCAGGGTTTTGAAGTAATTTAGCAATACAAGCAGATTAGTGCTTCATTTTAGTGTCTGACAGTGCACACTGTTTTATTTTAGTACCTATTTGGGTCATTTCACGCCAGTGTGCCAAGTCGTTTTTTTGACCATTTCCAATATTTTGTAAAACTGGTGCTGTTATGTTTCAGTGTGGGAAGTAGTCATTCAAGCGTTATTTTCGGGGAAAGAATTGCATGATGCAGAAAAGACCTTTCAAACTTCGCACGCAGAAATGAAGATGTGTCAGGCAAATTAATTGACACATGATTATTGCGTCGAGCTATTACTACAAAGCATTCGTTTCTTTAACATAGTCACCAATCTTTCATGACTATGATAGTCGAATTTATTTTCATTTCGATTTATGCTATTTGCAGTCGTGAGGAAACATTGCAAAATGCAGCATTTTTAAGTATATTGTAAAAAAGACTGAATGTTTCATGTGAAATATATTCACAGTATGAGTTCAGTGCATATACCAAGGGTTGAAAATGCTGCTGGCAAAAAGAAGCAAAAATGTCTTCAAAATTGACACTTGGAAGAAGTAGTGTTTGAACCCATATTGCGGGCTCTCTTTCACTGTGTAGCAATCCCAGCAAAAATGTTGCCTACACATCATAGTGTGCTTTCCTCGTGCGATAATTTAGACAAAGTTTTTAAGGTGTAATATTATCTTCAAGCGAAAAATAATTTTTTCAAATGAAAAATAACAAGGCTGTGGGAAGTTTCTTGGAGCATTGCCTTCACTGCACAGCACATCATTGTTCTTGCATGGTACTTCAGACAGAAGTATTGCTTAAATCTGCAACATTTAGACTTGCACTATATGAGCACAGGGGCACCCGCGTGAATCCTGTGCAAATGTGCTGTGCAGCGAAGGTCAAGGAACGAGACTCTGTGCAGGCTAGGGATTATTCACTTCAGTAAATTTTTCCTTGCTTACAACCAAGCAGTAGATATTTCTTTTAAAATGGAATATAAATTGCCAGCAAAGTATACCACACAATAATGTCTTGGCGGCATTTCTGTTTGGAATGCTACATAGCAAAAGCTAAGCTGCAATATGGGTCAAGAGCTATTTTTTCCAACTCTGTTACAGTTTGGGTGCAACGTTTCTGTTTATTTTGTTTTCATAGTAGTTTTATGACAAGTGGATATCTATTTACTTATTTATTTATTACTTGACAATACTGCTGACACCAGTAAGCAGTATTGCAAAGTGGGCTACAGTGATAAGTTACACATAAAATGATCTTGCTAAGCAAAAACAGGAGCATAACATATACAAAACACAAGATAAACCAAAGAACATCTATACAACCAGTCTTAAGGAAAATGATAAGGGAACAGCACAAAATACAAAGGCAATGAACTTTAGAAATCAACCTTCGGTATTCCATACGAAAGAATTGGTCTTTCTCCTGATAAATGTTAACATTAGAACTTCAGCATTTTGCAGTGTTTCCTTATGGCTGAAAAAATGTAACTTGAAATGCAAATTAGTAAACTATTTTAGCCATGAAACACTGCCACCTTCAGATTAAAGAAAGAAATATTCTGCATCAAAACGGGAACAAACAGCGCTGGACATGGGACGAAGAAAGAACAATAGACGAGGGTGCTGTCGCCCTCGTCTACCTTTTTTTCCGTCCCGTGCCCAGCGTTGTTTGTTCCCATCGTAATCATGTACTAACCAGCACAGTTAGGTGCTCTCCTGAAATATTTTGCGCTAATTGCTCAAAGCAATAACTTTGTATAAGTTATCTTGCATGACGCAGTTTCACATCTGTAGATGGTTGGATGCTATGTGTGTTCCCTTTAAAGCGAAGCATTGACATGCAAGTGGCCAAGCTCAATTTTTGAATTGGCTTAATGCCTTTCCTACCTGAATTAAATTTCTTTCCTTAAAAAAAACTTATAATAAGTAGCTTATTTTTCGGCATTGTACATAAAGACCCTGCAAGTTTGTTTTTGGCTGTTCTCGCTGCTTTTCCACTACCAATCCTCCATCTGTCTTTTACTGATTTCTCTTGTGGATGTGTTCATCTTTATCAAGTTTTCTCTAAGCCTAGGGCTTCATGAGAGCTAGTTCCCAACACGCACATGGGTGGACATTTTTACATTTATTTAAAAGGTGGTCCGTCATTTCCATATCTCTCTCACAACCAGTGCATGTGACGCCTACTTACTGGACCTCACTTTATGACTGCATATTCTAAGGCAAGATTACCTCGCTTCAGACATTGCACTAGCTTATCATATGCTTCCCTCCTTACTTCGTCCTTATTCTTGCGATAGTTACTCAGAGCTTTTCATTTTTAGTATTTGCTATCCATTAAATCATCTCCACCTCTCTGACATTGCACCTAACGCTTATCGTGCATAAAGTTTAATGCATGCTCTCAGCATCACGAAATTTCGTCCTGGAAATTATCACTTGACTACAGGTATGATCTTTTTAGCAGCATGATCTTTTTCAACAGCAAAGGAGTTCATTAAAAAACCACCTTGTATACTTAAAATGGGGATCACTAATTCCATACCTCGTTTATTAAAGTTAACCTCTTTCAATTTCCTTACGCTTGTCCTTTGTGTTGTGCTTGCCTCATGGTTTTCAGTCTTTATGGATCTGGTATATTTAAAGAGTTGAATAGCCGGTCACCTGCTTATGACACTGCAGCTTAAGTATTGCACCCACTATCATTGCCATAGTAGCATTTGGTACAGTAGAGGTTTGTAATGAATGTAACGAGATGTACAGCTCATGAAATAATTGTTGAACAACGAATGTTGTTGGAGCTAGTGACTCAACATGAGGACTCGTCTTTAGAGGGGCAACGAATTGCATCAAAGTTGCTGCAACAACTTAGACACATCAATTTGTTGAAACATTGGCTCCAACAACACGCTTTGTTCAATGGTTTGACATTCATTCAAGCCGCCATCTTCAGCTCAACTTTTGTCGCGTCAAGATGTACAGGATATACAACTGTCATGTTGTGTTCTGATAGAATTCAAGAGCTATTGACAGCAAGCCTTGCTTCTCAATTTAATTCTCATCCTTTACGTTTACGCTTTAATCTTTGTCATCTTCAGCCTTATTATATGTGCACTGCAGCAGTAGCCCTTCGCAGTGGTCTACAATTCGCCTCGTCTTGTGCGAGCCGATTCCATTTTATACATGCGCAATTCTTCATTTCTTCACCCACATAACTCTCGGCCTTCTCGGCAGCATTAAGTACAAAAATTGTAACTGTTAAGACTTTTGCTTCAACATCATGACAATAATTGAATAGAATTGGTAATGCACGTACATAAATACTCTTGCAGTTAGAACGTAGTGTGTTTAACCCTGAATTCTTGTGTACTATAGCAATAAGTCTTCGTAAAATCATGCTGCTTGTCCTTCATATGATCAGAACGAGTCCAGAAATATCTGCAAAATATCGTTTCTGCTTTTTTGATTTCTGAAACAGTGATGCTAAGGGAGGCCATGTGCACATGCACCATGGCAATGTTTAAATGGGTATAAATTCTGAACATTGCTGTTGCTCTAGGTGTTTTCTTTCACTTCCTTTTCAGACGTACAGAAAGGAGCGAAGTGGAGCTGTCCATGGGCCGTGCACACAGTTTCATAAGCAGGCTTGCAACACTTTTGACAAATATGTTCCTGAATACATCTGCCAAAGTGGCATTTAAAGAAGCATGTAGTAGTGTACTTCACTGTTTATTTGGCATGAAGCAGCAGGTATGCTTCCGTCATCAGCAAGTTCACACAGTACAGTGCATCTACACATGGCATGCTACCCCCACATCTACCAGCTCGGGATGTGTAGCTTGATTGTAAAATGTTTACTTTGACTTAACACAACAATTAACAAAATGACATGAAAGTTTTGCCACCTATGCAGGCGACATTCTCAGTATACGCTGGCAAATATAAGCGGAGTTTGACCAGTCCATTAGTCGCACATTTCCTTGTAAACATCTCGTAGAGGGCCGCTGTTGTTGTTGCAAGCCAATGCGCCGTGATGAATGAACCAAGATTCCAAGATTTTTCTTTTCCTCCGACTTTTGTACACGAGGTAGCATCGTCGAATTGATTAGGTCAAAGTTATGCCTTGTCATTCAGCAGCGTTCAACAAGCTCCGTCTTAGAACACGTTGCATGGGTGGTTTTCGCAACATCCTCTTTGTGTTCTTTACCCTTCGATCACCTTCTTCAACCCATTTCGCCTATGCAAGTTGTGTCGCAATCCCCACATTGTACTTCGTAGATGATCCCACTAATCTTCGGCGGTGTTTGTGTATACATTGTCCTTAGGACGTGTTCACAAAGCCCAAAGACCGCACACTTGCGGATGATTAGAGCAGGGTACTCTACAGAGTACGTTGTGGGGTTCACGACACCACTTACATCGGCGAATAGGGGAGGAAAGTGCCAAAGACGTTCAAAGAACACAAAGTGGGAATGTTGCTAAAGCCACCCATGGAGCGCATTTTAAGACAGCTTGTTGAATACTGCTAGACGACAGGTTATAGCTTCGACCTTAACAATGCGACGATGCTGGCTCAGGAACGAAGGTGGAGGAAAACTATTGCAATTATGGTTCATGCGTCAGGAAGCATCTGCTTGAAACAACAACCACAGACTCATACCGAACGTGTACGTGGACGTATGTGGCTAGTGGACTGGTCGACCTCCGCTCACTTGTTGCCAGCGTATACCGAGACTGCCACCTGCATAGGTGGCAAAGCTTCTATGGGATGTTATGGTGCAGTTGTGGTACAAAACCATTATTTTGCATTAAGGCAAATGTGCCGTATTATATTGGACAGTACGGGCAGACCATTCTTTAGTATCTTAACGTAGGAGGTACGTAAGAAGACCTTCTTTGAAGGAAATTGTTGTATTCTGGGTCACGGAACAGTGTTCTCATTCAAACGACGTGACGGAGTGCATTGTGCTAGCTGTGCTAACGAAGGCACTTCGTTAGAAGGCTCCTTTTTAGAGAAATCGTTTAATTAGGAACACGGAAAAGTGCTCGGCAGCGCTATACCTTCAGCTTTGTCCGTGTTTAGGGGCCAGATTTTTTGCAGTGTAGAATGAACAGGGGTACTGAAAAATGTGTGCAGTTTCAGTTGGGTGTGAAAAGATGACTCATTTGTGGCGCTATTTGCAAGCAAAGGCCGAATATCTCTTACTCAATTTCTCTCGCCCCAGACTCGGTGCTGAAGAAATTTCTTCACGAATCTCGGTGCTCTCAGCGAGTTAGAAGGCGCAATGATACGTCACCACGTGGATAAACGGCCGCTGCATGGCAGCGGCTTTCATGATTGCCGCTATGGATGTGGTTGCAGACTTTGAACATCGCTCGCAAGATCTCGTAAAAATATTATCGTAAGTTGTTGGATTGTGCTTATTTCTTTCGTTGTATCTGAGAGCTGGAACTCTGAGGCGATTTTGAATGGCACGTGTGAAAATAAACTTCAAGCAAGTCAAGATGGAAGATGTTCGAATGCAAAATCTCAGGGGGGGGGGGACCATTGCATAGGGGGTCCCCCCCAGTCTAAACACAGGGGGGGTCAGGACCCCCCTGACCCCCCCGGGATTTACGCCACTGTTTGTGTCGGCCGATTTTAGTATTCTCGAAGCGGGCTTTGGGAACGTCGCCTTGGGGGAACTTGAAGATGGACGCGGGCTTGGTGACCTATACCTCAGTGGCGCTGTTGAGCGAGGCTGATGCTGTTGTGAGGTGTGAAGGCTTTGACGCGTCGACAAGTACTCCTGGATTGCAAAAGGCCGTTCTCCGTTTCTTAGGCAAGGAGCGATTACGGAGAAACCCTGAAGTCCTGCTCGGCAGTATTCGCACATCTGGTACAGGTGGCCAGCTTCGCCGCAGTGAGCGCAAAGAGGGATTGGATCGGGAGTGCGCCATATGTCAGCCTTCCGTACTCTCATATTGGGGGGGGGGGGGGGTTGGCGTGAACCGAGGTTCGGGTAGATGTGTAGTTGCCGTGACAAAGATACGTCCAGGTGTTCCCCTGAGTACCTCGCCATAGGAGATCGCTGGCTGCACCGGTAAAGACGCTTGAGATAGTGCTTGGGGCTGCTGCTGACGGTCTGCTAGCCTAACTTCTTCGTGAACCACTTCTGCCAACGAAGAGATCGTTGTTGGGTTACTGTTTAGCTGCTGCCTCTGGAGCTCTTCTCGAACTACAGATCGCACGAGTTCTCACAAGACATGGATGCTGTTCCCGAATACTGCGGACACCCCTTCTACAGATGCGGCGTTTACTTCTCGGTTATAGAGCCTTGATCGCTGTTGGAGTGTCTTTTCCATAGTTATCGCCTCGCAGCGGTATTCCGCGATGGTGCGTGGAGGGCTTCGGACCAAACCGGCAGAAAGCTCCTGCTTCACACCGCACATCAGATGCCGAAGCTTCTTGCCCTCGCTCATGCTCGGGTCAGCGCGGCGAAACAAGCGGGACATATCTTCGACGTACATTGCCTTACTTTCATTGTTCCGCTGGCTTCTCGCTTGCAGAGCGGCCTCAGCTCTTTCGCTGCTGTCCGCCCTCGGGAACATGGCCAGCAGCTCCCGCCGGAAATCGTCCCATAACCGGAAAGCACCTTCATGGTTTTCAAACCATGTTCGTGCACTGTCTTGCAACGCGAAATAAACGCGGCGCAGCTTCCGGTCTTCAGCCCATCCATTGCAGTCGGCGACGCGCTCAAAACCTTCAAGCCATCGGCGTCTTCACGTGTCGCCATTTCACGGCGTCTTCACGTGTCGCCATGGAAAGGTTCGTACGTCCGCGGCTGATAAACGATGGCGTGGGTTGCGACGACAAGGGATGTCATTTAGGTATTGCCACGGCAGACAGCTGGTGCTTCCCTAGCAGGCTCCCGGCAAAAGAGGAAATTTGGGTGACTCACCACGCAGACGACAGCTGGTGCGCTGGTGGACAGGCGTGAGCTCGTTGGATTCCAGTCGGCGTGGCTTAGGGCTTCCTTCTCTAACTCGAACAGGGCTTGAGATCATACCCAGCACCAGAATTATAACAAACAATTCAGGTAGTCTCGGGAAAACTATTTATTGAGCGTTAACTTGTCAAAAACAAGCGTTCTCCCTCTTGATCGAGCGGCTCCTCATTTCTGCTTCCTCTCTTTCCTGGCCACAATCTTCCGCGATCCCATCGCGTGCGGCGAAGGGGCGTGTCGTCGTGGCCGATTGTTGTTACTGCAGCGCGCCGGTGTCCGCTGGGAAGGCGCGCGTAGCTTAAAGACTGTTTCATGGCTTGCCTCAGTATAGTGCTGCACATATTTACCCACAGATATCTGAAAACTAAAGTAAATTTCTGGAATTATCCTTGGGAACTTATCGGCATTATCACATGAATACAATGCACCAATACTTCTATTATGGATCATTAGTACACCTATGTTTACAATATATCCATGTCAGCTAATGACATGTGCAACTTAAAGTTCATCTTTAACTCTACATTTCATGGATTACACATTATCACCACATTGAAAGTTAAGCCCAGCATTATGGCTGCAATGTCAACTTGAAGTTAGGCAATCACATGCTTAAAATTAAAAATTTCCTATAAATAGTGGCTGGTGGCTTGGAACAATCGATCCTATTACTTGATATGCCATGAGGTTGAATAAAATTGGACCACGCACGTATAGAGGCTGTAAAGCAGTCAAGACTTAAGTTCATAGTTAAAGAAAGCGGGAAAAGAAAACCACGAGATACATAGAAATGAAGGGGACAGGACGACGCCGTACTACCAACTGAAGTTTAGCCCGTGTTTGGCTTTTTTAGACGTGTTTGCTGAATAAAAGTTTGCTGAATAAGCAAGGTGTGTGACCGGGCTAGTTGGTATTCCATATTGACGTGAACAGCGCTGACGTCCTTGTGTATTACACGCGCTGTTCACGTCAATTTGCTGAATAAGCCGGTTCTAGTGAGTTTCATTTTGAACAGTGCAAAATTTTCAAACGCACGTTCTACTGGAAAGGTAGCGCGCAGTATTGTGCATAACACTCTACATCAATCCCAGTATTTACCCAAATGCTGTAAGATGTGCGAAATGTTCGAGAGAGCGTACAGTGAGGCACAGTGGAATGTTCCCACAATACAATGTCTCCTACACAACATGAATTTCTTGCCAAGGACTCACACTTGACTAGACTTATTGCAACTTTTTTAACAAAACATGAAACAAATGCAAAATTCTGAGGCTGCTAAGTAGCTCCTCGTGAAGGAAGGAAGAAACAGGCGGAAAGACAGAGAGGTTAGCCAGTTATTAGACCGGCTGGCTACCCTGTGCTGGGGGAAGGGGTAAGGGGGATAAAAGATGATAGAAGAGAGATGTTAGAAAAACTTGTCACTTAAAGTACACAGGGCAAAAAATACACAAAGGTAAAGAAACGCGAAACAACACCAGAACTGTTACTCTTGTCCTGTGTACCACCATTCGGATAGATTTCGATGTCAGTCAAGTTAGCATATAGTGTTAGTGTTAGTGAGGTTCACTATGTTAATGACCCTCACTAACACTAATGTTAGTGAGGTTCACTTTGTATTTAAAGGGGTCATGAAGCACCCCTTGGGCTGATTGAAAAAACACATCCTGCGGAAAGCTGACACGGCTATGAACTGCTCTGCCAAATATTACAGTCGTGCGCGCCGCGTAATGGCCACAAGCGGAGCGCGAAGTTGCCGTTTCCCCAGGCACCCTCTTTTCAAACAGAGGCCGGTTCTCACTCTCGTCGGTGGGCGGGGCGTCTGTCCGCTGTACGTCGCAGAGACATAGCACGCTTATTGGCCGATAGCCGACGTAAATCGAGAGCGGCGTTCGGATCAGATGCGCTTCTTGCCGCGGGGTGCCGTCACTTGCCGGCGCCTTCCTCAGTACACGGTAGCCGCACTCGCGCAAGCGAATCACAGCGGGAGAGCGATCGCGTTTCATGACGCGCGCTGGCGTAACTTCTTTCCCCCATGCCGTCCCTCCCTGTCTAGCTTCCAGTGCGCTCGTCGGCACGAGAAAAGAGAGAAAGCGCTGGGAGCGTGCGCCAAACCCCCGTAACTCCGCTGATTCTTGACGGATTCGAGAAATTTTTGCGGCAATCGATTCGGGAGGCAGTACACTCCGATACTGAGGCCATTAGATCATTACTTGGAAAAGTGGTTCATGACCCCTTTAAGCACGTTGGACATTCTTGATCAACCACAGGTGCTCTGTTTAGGACTGAAGATTGGGCGACTTGGTATTGGTCCATGGCAAAAATTAACAGCGTACTTGTAATGAGGACAGAGGAAGACCTGGACAATACCAGCGCTTTTACCTTGCCAGAAATTGTGTCAACAGTGACAATACTGTGTACAGATCTCAAGCACTATGGCAACATAATGCAAAACAAAATAACGAGAGGGAAGAAACAAGGTGGTTCAACAACGTCGTTCAACAGGTTCAACTGACTTATATCAATGTGATTGAAGTAGCCTTGCACAACTAATACATCTCCTAAAGGATGTAACTACGCACATGTAACCCTGGCATGTTCCAGTGCTGATATGAGAATAATGAAGTGACAACACCATAAAATGCATGTTCTTCACAACACACACTGTCACTTAGCGGATGTCTGTCACATTATATGGCCATAATTATGTTTCATCATATGGTCATAATTATGTGACGATTATTACACGTCAACGCGCACAAATTGACATCGAGACGTATGATCAAAACAAGCAAATCAAGCATGAAAACAGCATAAACAGAAAACGAATTTGACCTCAATGCACATTTCATCACATGACAGCATGATAATAGCGGACTTTTTGTTTTCGCTTTAGTGTATTCTCCTTGAAAGCACTCGCTTCATTTATTCTTTATAGGCAGGAAGAAAATTACGTTGTATAAGCCTCTTTTTTCGAGGCGCACTTGCGCATCGATTGGCTGGCCGTGCGAATCATGTGGTATATTCACAGGACTTTGTAAACACGCATTACACATTGTCGCTATGTGACCTTAATGACTGTTCTTTTTTTTTTCGATTTTTCATTGCACTTTTCATGCGACGCAATGTGCAGAACGACACCCACAGCTGCCCGAGCGACCATAAGGACGCGCGAACAGAAGAAACATAAGTATTACTTACCATTGTGTTCCTGATGGTACCGCTAACGCAGCGTGCTCATAATCTGCTTGGTAATATACACAGCGGCAGGCTCGCTTGAGTCGCTGGTTCATCGTCACACCATATCGCATTCGCAGTAAGGCATACTGCACTGTCGTCAAACCACGCCTTTCACGTCCAGCGGTGAGCGCAGGCACAAAACGTGCACACGCAGCCGGCACAGCTGGGCAGTTCAGAAGCGGCGTTCACAAGGCCAAGGTACAGTGCGCTGCCAAGGTAATCCCGGGAGGGCTTTGCTTGGCCATCCCGTACGCTTCTGGGGCCAGGCTAAAAGGACTCTCTTCTCACGTTTCTTTCTTTCTTGCTTTTTTTTTGCCTCGCGCGCGAATACGTCGCGACGCTTTCTCCCATCTCGCTTGTATTCCGACGCGTCTGATTGTCTGATTTCCTCGCTCTTGTCGACGTGCAGGCGGGCTGCAGCCGTCCGAAGGTAGAAGGGCTGACCGAAATGAGGAGGGGCTGGGGATACCCAGTGCTGAGCAGTCTTTCAGCTTGACGCTCGAATGCTTCTGAAGTACAGTGAGGGCAAATAAGATTTGCCAAGGGCGTTCTTGAGGCACGACGTGACAATAGCTCGTTTAACGAGCTTAGAGTGGGCGGACTTGAAAGGCAGAAGAACTGTAGTTCAAAAGCGTTCGAGCGTGAAGCTGAAAGACTGCTCAGCGCTGGGTATCCCCAGCCCCTCCTCATTTCGGTCAGAGAGAGCCTGCTAAAGAAATTGCGCCATCGCCCGCAATGTTGTCAAGCCAGCGCACCGCGCAGGCAGAAGGTGGCTGTGATACCTTATGTGCACAAGCTTTCCGTATTCACGGCACCACACAGGCTGTCTAAGCTCTGCAGAATGACCGACCCGGAGTCAAGGAAGCAGCAGGTCTGTGGCAAAAAGCACAGGCGGCCCTTTGTTGATTGCGCAGAAGGGGTGGTGTATGAAATTCCTTTAAAGTGCGGAAAAGTGTACGTTGGCCGAACCGGGAGATGCATCAACGATAGCCTAAGGGTGCATGCAAACATTGTAAAAATGCACGTGACGGAAAGGATTTTGAAGCTCTCCTAGCCAGCCATTGTATAACCTGTCAGGATTTCGCACCCGAGCAAAATAACACGTCCGTCATTAAGAAGAGCAAAACGCGAATCACCCGATAAATCATAGAAGCAGAACGCATTTCTTATCTGGGGGAGAGTTGTGTAAGCGTGCCGTCCCTATACAACTAACTGATAAAGAGATGGCATACCTACGCATGGGTGTGGATGACGTCTGCGTCGGACAGCATAAATATATGTGCAGTTTTTCCAATAAAGGTTATTGCAAGTTCAGCGCTCGTCGTCGTCGTCCGTGTGCGTTTCTTTTGCGCTACAGTGTGCCAGAAGTAACACCGAGTGCGCTGAAGGCAACGCAAGCAGGGGGCTGACCAGAGGACAAAGAGATGCGTCCCTTCGTCAGAGGGCGTCATGACCTTGAGCCCTATCTTTCAATTTTTTTTCTTCGAAGTCGCGGCTTACTTTCATGGTGATCGCGAGTGTGCGAGCGGGCACGCGGCGGCCACGGTGACTACGCAGCTTGCGGTGATGAAATTAGCTAATGGCCGTGGACTTGGGTATATCGCATCATTTGTCGAGAGAACATGAAGCAATTTCTAGCTGACTGATAATTAACTATAAATTCCCGGCCGCGTGCTGCGCTTTAATGTTTAGCTCACGTGTTCTCGGGAGCCTCGACTACCGATCGGAAGCGTTTTCTGACCACACTCAAGAAGTTGTGCGGGGTTAAGCGCATGCGTGCAGCCGCTGCGTCGCTAATAAAGCATCAGATCAAAAAAGCTAGAATCGCTATTGAATACTTTCAGAAGCCACGGATGTAGCTATTTCGCGCAAAGAAAACACAACCCTCCCCTTGTGTTTTCTTTGCGCGAAATAGCCACATCCGTGGCTTCTGAAAGAACATGAACCGACTAGCCCAACAACGTGTGCTTCTCGCTATTGAATAAATGGATACAAGCGTCGCTAATACACTTCGTGCCCTTATTCTTAATGGGTTCCAGCAACTCTCTTCCCAAGTTATCAGCACTTCTACCCGGGAAATTACTCTCGCGAAGCCGTGGTGCACATGTGTAAGCAGCGCAGTAGATGGGCAAATGCGCATTACTTTTATTTTTCAAAGACGATTCATGTTCCCGTGCACGGTCCTTAATAAATCTCCCAGTTTGACCTACGTAGGTCTTCCCACACAATAGTAGTATGGCATACACAACGCCGATTGCGCACTTTGCGTATTGTCTGGAGTGTTGCTTTTGGCATCCGTGCTTTTCCTTTTCTTGCCATACGCGTGCGCACAAGCCGCCCAGCTTTCGAGGGGCGGAGAGCACGACGTACAACGAGTGAGCTTGGGAATTTGAAGTGGTAACGTACATTCACAGGTTGTCTCACAACCTTAATTAGGTTGCCAGCTAACATGGCGTGCCAGCCGTGCTCTCCACCCCTCGAAAGCTGAGCGGCCTGTGCGCACGCGTATGCCAAGAAAGAAAAGGAAAAGCTTGGATACCACAAATAAACATGCCAGGCAATGCGTAAAGTGCGCAATCGGCGTAGTGTACGCCTATAGGCGTGCGCACAGCCGCTGCGATGAACCTTCGGCCCCCTCGACCCTGCTGTGTATGCCATACCACTATCGTGTGGGAAGACCAACATAGGTCAAACTGGGAGATTTATCACCGACCGTGCGAGGGAACAGGAATTGTCTCTGAAAAACAGAAGTAATGCGCATTTACCCATCCACTGCGCTGCTTGCATATGTGCTTTGTGCACCACAACTCGAGAATATATAGCGACCCAGAAGGGTCGTTCGCAGTGAATAAGCGACGCCCAAACATCGAAGATAACATTTTGCTCTCATGGTTTGGCGATTTGTTTGAGAAGTACCGTTCAAACAACCGAGGCGTATTCAAGTAATAGACGCCAAATAGCCGTACAGTCGCAATCTTTTTGAGGGTGAACACAGGAGCCCGTGGCTTTCTGCGCAACCAGCGCCGTCAGGCGACACTTACAGTATCTGCGCGCATGCGCAAGGAGGGTAGCTTCCCTTCGCGCGCATCACGTCACTGAAGCGCTCGTGTGTCGTCTGCTAGCTGTTTTCCGGCCTCGGTGGTGATAGTATTATGAAAACTAAAATTTTCATGCTTTCAGTTCAACCAATGTGCTTCTTATGCCTGGCGTTTCACCTTTTTGTTTTCGTTTTTTTCCCGGTGTTCATGTAGTCGTACAACGAACAGGCAAAGAAGCACAAACATCTGAACTATTATTTGGCGCACGTTTTGCAAAAAAATGTTACAATTACGAAGTAGTATAACCAAAGTGCTATAATTTTCTGTGATGTTAAAATTATTTTGTCATGTCCTGCTTTGCAAAAAGCACTGCTGCCATTATAGTGGGTGGTGGTGACGAATACAGCGCTGGCACAAAGTTATAATTAAACGGCGACTGCGGACGACCTGGATGTTGTCCGCACTTGCCGTGTAAACAGGGGTCGCACCATGGCTGCTTTTATGTATATTCGCACATACTTTCACGAATGTTCATGCCGGTCAGAAGAGCACAGCGATCTTACGAGTTTCTATGTGCTCTTTCACGCCCCTTGCAGTGTGTACCGGCTCCAGGTCATGTTGGAACACAATATGTGCGTCAGGGAAAGCGCCCAGCTACAAATCAACGATGTTCTTGAGAACGCCAGCAAACGAGATCACATTTTCAAGTTTATTCGTGAATCGCGTGTAACGTAATTGCAAGTATACAACACTGTTACCACTTTGAAGCACACGGCCGGCTTTCCTTCTGCAGTCCGAGTGCAGCAGACGACACGCGCTTCCTTGCCTGACGCAATGCGCGCGACGGCACAATTTTCGCAAGCCGGACGCACTGCGCATGAGCAATGCTTCTCACTGCTGCCGCTTCGCTGTGCTGGGAGCTCGTAAAGCCACGCGATCGCGTGTTCACTCTCAAAAAGATTTCGACTGTACATGTGCAGTTATCGAAAGCGTCTTAAAGCCACTGCATAGCCGACAAATATTTCCCAGTGGTTAACACACAGAACACCTGCAAAAAATGTAGAGAAAGGAAACTGTACCTTTGACAGTGCAACAGTAATAAGGGTAGCGGTGGTGTTGTGAGCTAAAGTATTGGCCTCGAGGGCCACCACAGGAGAGCCCGGCGCTGCTGTCGCTATGACGTGTTAAACGGCGTCACGTGACTCGCCTTTGCCGCTGAAAGCCACGCCAACGCTGCGAGTCTCATCCCCGAGGTTGAAGTTCTGTTTTTTTATTTGCTTCAGTGGAGGTTTATTGCTCAGTGCCGCAGTGCCGGACGTGTTCGACCAAGCCTGGTGTGAGTTTCCATGCATAACCCAAAACGAAGAAGCACCGAGATGCATGGTTGATAAAGCTGAGAATAGGGAAGCAACCCACCAGTCATTATCGCGTGTGCAGCAAGCACTTTCGCGAAAATTTGTGTACTGCGTTAGAGCGAAAATGTTGGGTGAGTACGAGGTAGACTTTTCGGGACTGTAGTACCGCACACATAGAAATTTACGACGTTGATTCACGCCAGGCTGGGAGGTTTATTACAGCTTTTTACAGCACAAGGACGGCGAGAGTGATTTTGTCCTCAGGCTGTTGCTTTGCGTTGCATATTCGAATGTGGTCGGCCTCATACACTGCCTCTCCTTCTGTTAGGAGCCGTGATGTGCTGAGATGCTGGGCCACGAATTGGTTGATGCCAGAGACCGGCAGAGTCACTGAAAACGGTTTACTGTAATTGTAATTAATAGTCGAGAGAGCGATCGATGCACACGGATTACGACGTGCTCTTACGATATCGTTTTCGATCAATGCACCCCGCGTAGAGAAGCACATGTAGCGGAAACGAAGCGTGGATTAAGGAGACAAAAATATGCGCGGTTGAAGTTCCACTTATTAAAATATATCTGTTTTAAATCATCGTCCGGCAACGATTCTGGTGAAAGTGTCGAGCCGCACAAACCACTGTTGTTGTGAACAGTACTGTTATTGCGGCAAAAGAGCTCATGGCTGCCTTTGTAAAAGGTCACGCGAATTTAATAACCAATGTCAAAGCATCGTTCGCAGTCGGCCATTTGATTACGCGCTGAAAACTAGGGCAAGGTGTTGCCGTGAATCGCATGCGGCAGTCCACGCAGATCGAAACGTTACCTCTCAGCCGCGCACCTTCCGCGCAAAAGCAAGAGACAGTGGTTGCAGTAAAATAAACACTTCAATTAAGTAACAGTTGACGAATAACGAAAAACCTTAGCCTGAAGCCAGCATTTGAGCAAGTGAAAATTCTTGTGAATATTGTCACAGCTAGAAGACAAGTTACGAGGATTGAGCTACCCTTGCTCGCCCACAGTTCACCAGCTGACCTATGTGATAGAGGATGCTTGCGCATGCTCTTCACAGCACTCATTTGTAAAAAGAAGTGATGTACCAGTGAACAGCACCAACAATAAATGCACTGCACATAACGCGTGCACATACAAATGGGACATTTGGAACAGCAGTACTAGACAGCTAGGAACTGCTGGACGTCATGGTAGCAATGTTGGAAAAATAGGAAGTGAGTAATCATTTTTGTCAAATCTGTAGAATTCGCGTTTTTAAAATTGAATACAAAGTAAAATAAATTGAAAATAAATAAATTGGTCATTTTTTTCTGCGGCGAAAAGTGCATAGCCGCCAAAGACGCTGCTAAAACGATAGACGACTGCGGAAGCTGAATTTGCATTTCCATTCTTCACTACGTCCTAACTGTCTGCCTCACTCTTAGCATGGGTGTCAGACAACACTAGCCTTTTTTTTTGACTACATAGCTCCAGATCAATGTCAAGAAAATATTGCCACGTGCGTTTGTTATTATCACTTTCGCTGTATTCGCTTTTCGCGCACAAAGACTGTCAGCGACGCTGGTCT
The DNA here is from genome assembly GCF_013339695.2 of Rhipicephalus sanguineus. NCBI lineage: Eukaryota > Metazoa > Arthropoda > Arachnida > Ixodida > Ixodidae > Rhipicephalus > Rhipicephalus sanguineus. Next base: position 306,731,045 of record NC_051176.1, on the reverse strand, counting down.
CATTGTTCGAGAAGCTTCTCGATTATTGTAGATCATTTTGTTAAGATTGCGCGCAAGACGCGAACGCTCTAGCTTATTCTAGAGATTGCGCGACAACCAGCGATAACGCTGGAATATTCTCCCAAGGTGGGTACCCTACGAGAGGCTACCCTACGTTTCTGCGTCGATTATCGTCGCCTGAACAAAATCACAAAGAAGGACGTGTACCCTCTCCCACAGATAGACGACGCCCTGGATCGACTCCACAACGCGAAGTATTTTTCGTCGATGGACCTCAAGACCGGCTACTGACAAATCGAAGTCGACGAGAGAGACCGAGAAAAGACTGCCTTTATAACACCGGACGGCCTGTCCGAGTTCAAGGTCATGCCTTTTGGTCTTTGCTCGGAACCGGCGACGTTCCAACGCGTTATGGATACAGTGCTGGCTGGCTTGAAGTGGCAGACGTGCCTTGTGTACTTGGACGACGTCGTTGTGTTTGCCTCAAGCTTGGACGAACACCTCCGGCGCCTTGAAGCTGTACTTCAAGCAATCAAGACCTCTGGACTCACCCTGAAGCCAGAAAAGTGCCGTTTCGCGTACGAGGAGCTCCTGTTCTTGGGCCACGTAATTAGCAAATCTGGAGTTCGCCCCGACCCGCGGAAAACAGCTGCCATCGCAGCCTTCCCGCTGCCCAACGACAAGAAGGCCGTACGCCGATTTCTCGACTTGAGCGCCTATTACAGACGCTTCGTCAAGGAATTTTCAAGGATCGCCGAGCCACTAACACCTCACGAAGAGCGACGTGGAGTTCAAGTGGGGAACGGCGCAAGTCGAGGCATTTCAAGAACTGAAACAACGCCTACAAACGCCTCCGATACTTGCGCATTTCGACGAATACGCCGATACGGAAATCCACACCGACGCAAGCAGCATAGGACTCGGCGCCGTCCTTGTGCAGAAGACCGACGGACTGGAAAGGGTCATCAGTTATGCTAGCCGGTCCCTATCCAAAGCAGAAGGTAACTATTCCACAACGGAAAAGGAGTGTCTTGCCATCATCTGGGCTACGTCTAAGTTTCGCCCCTACCTGTACGGCAGGCCCTTCAAAGTTGTGAGCGACCACCACGCCTTGTGTTGGCTAGCCAACTTGAAGGATCCTTCAGGTCGCCTTGCACGGTGGAGCCTAAGACTTCAAGAATTCGACATTACCGTCGTGTACAAGTCCGGACGAAAACACTGACGCCGACTGCCTGTCTCGTGCCCCCGTCGACGCACCGCCGCAGGATGACCACGATGATGACAGCTTCTTGGGAACCATAAGTTCCGACGACTTTGCTGAACGACAGCAAGCCGACCCGGAACTCAGGGGCCTTGTGGAATACCTCAAGGGCAGAAGCGCCGTTGTTCCGAAAGTATTCAGGCGTGGATTGGCGTCATTTTTCTTGAAAAATGACGTCCTCGTAAAGAAGAACTTCTCCCCGGCCCGGGCCAACTACCTTATCGTTGTACCTTCGGCACTGCGACCATAAGTTCTGCAGGCCCTGCACGACGACCCGACGGCTGGCCACCTCGGCTTTTCCCGCACGCTCGCGAGGATGCAGGAAAAATACTTCTGGCCACGCCTTGCTGCCGACGTCGCCCACTACGTTAAGACTTGCCGAGATTGCCAGCGACGGAAGACACCGCCGACTAGGCCAGCGGGACTTCTGCAGCCAATCGAACCACCTCACCGGCCGTTCCAGCAAATCGGGATGGACCTACTGGGGCCGTTCCCGACGTCGACTACCGGCAACAAGTGGATCGTCGTAGCAACTGACTACCTCACCCGCTACGCCGAGACAAAGGCCTTGCCCAAAGGCAGTGCCGCCGAGGTAGCCAAGTTCTTCGTGGAGAACATCGTCTTGCGTCATGGCGCCCCAGAAGTCCTCATCACAGACAGAGGCACCGCCTTTACAGCGGACCTAACTCAGGCCATCTTCAAATACAGCGAGACAAGCCACCGCCGCACCACCGCCTATCACCCGCAGACCAATGGCCTCACCGAACGTCTAAATAAGACCATCGCCGACATGCTGGCCATGTACGTCGACGTTGAGCACAAGACGTGGGACGCCGTCCTTCCGTACGTGACCTTCGCTTACAACACGGCCGTCCAAGAAACGACGCAGATGACGCCGTACGGGTTGGTCTACGGAAGGAGCCCGGCGACGACGCTCGACGCCATGCTACCCTACCTCACCGACGAAGAAAATCTCGACGCCACCGCTTACTTACAACGTGCCGAAGAAGCTCGACAGCTCGCCCGCCTGCGCATCAAGACCCAGCAGCACACCGACAGCTGTCGCTACAATCTTCGACGACGCTTCGTGGAGTACCAGCCCGGCGACCGTGTCTAGGTCTGGACGCCAATACGACGACGCGGACTGAGCGAGAAGCTTCTTCGACGTCTCGGCGCACTCGACTACGAGGTTGTCCCCGACGGCATCACGAACTCTCAGAGGCGCCGAGATCGACCCGATGCCGTGCATGTGGTGCGCCTTAAACCGTACTATGCTCGTTAACGCACCTAAGGACTCTAATGTTTGCTTGCTTTATTAGTTTTCTTTCTTATTGCTTGTATTCATGTTCTGTTTTAAGCATCGGGAGGATGCTTTTTCAGAGGGGGGCATTGCCACGTGCGTTTGTTATCACTTTCGCTGTATTCGGTTTTCGCCCACAAAGACTGTCAGCGACGCTCAGCGCAACCCGCGTCTCATTGTTCGAGAAGCTTCTCGATTATTGTAGATCATTTTGTTAAGATTGCGCGCAAGACGCGAACGCTCGAGCTTATTCTAGAGATTGCGCGACAACCAGCGATAACGCTGGAATATTCTGCGGCACATGCATAAATGCTGACGCGGTTCACCGCTTCTTCAGTTGATCAACGGTCGACGCTCTGTTCGCTGCTATCAGTGTATTGCTGTAGCTTTCAGTTTGTCGGCCACAAGTTCGGCCTAATAAAGGGTTTCATCTCGACGCGCTGACTCCTGCCTTCGTCGACGTCACGACCACGTGACAATATCTGTCAGTACGCATCCAAATCCTTAACATGCACAAGCACTGGCCAACGGTAATGAACTGTGATTATATCTATTGAGTGCACTCATGTATTCTCCTGTTAAAAATAAACGTACTTTTAAAAACTATGTGTCATGCGTCAGGTCTCTCATCTAGAAGAAATAATATTTGTCATTGTTCAGCTTGACACACAAAAGAAATCGATTGCACAAATGCAATGGCGCTACCCTCGTTCTGGACACTGTCGATTCACATATCATCCCATAAACGTATTGGCTCAGTTCATTGAATAGAGCTAAAAACAAATTTTTCAAACGGTTTACAAGTTGCATAGCCTCTCTCATAAAACGCTGCCCAAAATGTCCTTATGCACATGCTTTCATTCTCCTACTCCCATCATCAAACGTTATTTATTTCATAGTAGTGACCCGGCAAATATTCTCCAGGTGACCGCTACACGACATATCTCGTTTAATGAAAGGACGAGTGTTTCCACACAGTTTCCTATTTTAGAACCTTCACAATGTCACTCCACACAAGCAAGCGGTACACATAACTTTTTGTTTCAGCACTAATGTAGCTTTCCCTGCCATTGCTATGCAACAGTCTTCATCTGTGCAGAAATCTGTACTCAGTGTGAAAACGTAGTGCTGTTAAATACGCACTACTACTGGCACACTTGTTACCAAGGTATATGTGAGTCTCTATGCAAAGTTTGACATGTATATTAAACTACAGTATGTGTGCCCCATCACAGGCGCTATCCAAGAAATTTGAAGCCAGCGCATGTCCTCTAAACTGATTAATTCATGAAGCAAAAAACAATAATTTGTGCACACAATTTTGTACTGCTTCAACATACCGTACACTATCACTACTTTTCAGTATAAGGCTTGCATTTGTCTGCCTGGTAAATTTTGGTGCCCCACGGGGTTGTCACATGGCGACCGTTGAGCTTCTTACAACTTGGTGTGGGTAGCTTGCAAATCAATGATCTTTGTTTTGTCCATTTTTCTCAGAAGAAACAAAAAGAGTCATGAGAAAGAGTAAGAAAGAAATGGTGACGCAAAAATGGCGTCGATAAATAAAGTGTCCACAACTATACCTTGCAATGATTTTGGCCCATGAGTTTACTTTTAGTGATAACACATTCTCTGCTGGCTTGACGTAGGTCCAGATGTAAAGCATCCAAGAGTGTGCTGATATGAGCAGTTTCTTGGAGGCTGTGGTTGGAAGAGGAAAAAACAGTCATGATTACTATGGTAGAAGCATGAATGGTCTTGTGATTCATGTCTAAGAAGAGTGTAAATGAGAAAACTGCATGAAAAAAATAGCATGCACATAGCATTGCTTTGTGAATTTGTTGTAGTGGTGTCTTTCAGTGGACAGTGTCTGGCCAGTTCAGTGCCCAACTGCATAATCTATACGGTATGTGCAAACTTAATATGCCTGATTGTAAACTTACGAAAATGTACAAGTGCTTATACATACTGTCACGGGGTCGTGACATCGATAAAGGCAGCAGTCGGCGTGCCAAAGATGAAACTCTTTACCTGGCCAAGCTTGTGGCCGCGAAACGGAAACTTAAACTACAGCAATACACACTGTACACTGATAGCGGCGAACAGAGCGTCGGCCACCGATAAACTGCCCCGCGGCAATGCACGCCGGCATTTTGTACATGCGGCATCGAACATTCGAGCCTTATCGCTGGTAGCCGCGTTAGTTCCACAATAATCTCAGCTGTTCGCGTTTGCGTGCTCAAGCCTATAAGAAGATTCTAACATAATCTGGAAGGTCCCCACACAATATGGCGCTGCTTGCGCAAGGCAGCGCCTACGCGTGCAACGGACTTGTTAGATAAAAATAATAAAAGAAGCGCGCGTGGAATTGCCCCCCTCTAAAGAAAAAGCATCGCCCCGATGCTTGTAACAGAACATGGAGAAAGAAACGTGCACACACAAATCAACTACAATGATAAAGGAAAAAAAGCACAGTCATAAGGTTCGCTAACGTGTATAAAACGGCTTAAGGCGCATGACATGGACGACTTCAGATCGTGCGCGGCGCCCCTGAGAGTTCGTGATGCCGTCCGCAATGACCTCGTGGTCTAAAGCGCCGAGTCGTCGAAGCACCTTGTATGGCCCGAAGTACCGCAGAAGAAGTTTCTAAAGACGATAGTCTTGGATAACTTAAACGCAGAAATTTTGGTCTGCCTGTCTGTCTGTTTGTCTGTCACACGATTCAGCCACCCGGCCAAAGTTGAAGCACTTGCTGAATACCCAGCCATCTTGAACTGGTAGCTGCGTTCATACTTGTGAACGTTGTCGATCAAAAAGCAAATATTACGCATATCTGAGGTGCAAAATCGATACGTAAGTAATAGGTGGTGTGTTCATTTGCTAGAAAACACATATATACGTAATTCTAAAGACCCTAGTGTTTCGTACCTGCGCTGAAAATGGTAGTGTTTCTTAGGCTGCGCGTGAACGGCGCAGAAACGGCTGGCAGAAGACTATCGTCTTTCGACGACATTTGCAGCGTATCGCGCAGATGCGCGGCCAATTTTTCGCTAAGTCCACGTCGGCGTATCGGCGTCCAGACCCAAACACGGTCGCCGGGCTGGTATTCCACGAAGCCTCATCGAATGTTATGACGGCGACTGTCCGTCGTCTGGCAATTCTTGATGCGTAGGCGGGCGTGTTGTCGGGCTTCTTCGGCACGCGGAAGGTAGACAGTCACGTCGACGTTTTCTTCTTCGGTGACGTTGGGTAGCATGGCATCGAGCGTCGTTGCTGGGTTCCTTCCGTATACCAACTTGTATGGCGTCATCTGCGTCGTTTCTTGCACGGCCGTGTTGTATGCGAAGGTCACGTATGGAAGGATGACATCCCACGTCTTGTGTTCGACGTCGACGTACATGGCCAGCGTGTCGGCGATGGTTTTATTTCGGCGTTCGGTGAGCCCATTGGTCTGTGGGTGGTAGGCGGTAGTCAGGCGGTGGGGCTGGTGCAGCTGTATCCCAAGGTCGCCTGAGTTAGGTCCGCAGTAAATGCCGTACTTCTGTCAGTAATGAGGACCTCTGGGGCGCCATGACGCAGGACAATGTTCTCAACGAAGAACTTGGCTACCTCGGCGGCACTGCCTTTGGGCAGGGCCATTGTTTCGGCGTAGCGGGTGAGGTAGTCGGTAGCTACCACCATCCATTTATTTTTGGAATTCGACGTCGGGAACGACCCCAGTAAGTCCATCCCGATTTGCTGGAACGGCCGGCGAGGTTGCTCGATCGGCTGAAGTCCGGCTGGCATTGCCTGCGGTGTCTTCCGTCGCTGAGAGTCACCGTAAGTCTTTACGTAGTGGGTGACGTCGGCAGTGAGGCGAGGCCAGTAATACTTTTATTGCGATAGCAATTATATTGCTATCTGAATTTTGCCGTCGCCGTTGAATTTGCCGCCGCCGTCATGCACCGTATATGTATATGTATATATATATAAAAGGCCCAAAGAAAAATATTTCAGAAAAATGCTTCCGGAGCGCGGAATCGAACCAGGGACCTGTTGCTCCGCAGCGAGCGGCGCTAGCTACTACGCCACGGAACGCAGGTCCTCCACTTAGCTAGCGGCGAGCGTTATATACACACCCTTTGCCGCTGGACGGACTAAGAGATGGCCGGCGCTTATAAGCGTTTCTTCATTACCAGCGAGATGGCGCTACGAGCGCGACGGGCGCATTTTAAAGTCGTCGGCGAGCTCACTCGCTTCTTCTTATATTTGCGCAAGGAGAACCTTGGCCTTCCGCTGTGTGCTCGCGCGGTTGTCTCGTCGTGAGCGCAAGAGGGATGTTTCAAGCTTTCAACGTGATGTCCGCGCTCATGTTACGGAGCGCCGCTAAACGACGCCGCTAAACGAACAAACAGAAGATGAGCGCGAACTATCAAGTGTCACAGCTCGACACTTGAAGCACGCTAGTTTCCTTCGCTGCTTCGGCCGCCTTTGCAACAGGAGCGCTGTTCAAACTGAGAGTATCCATTGGCGAGCCTCACTTCGTATAGCATTAGTTTCTTGCTATCGCATTCATTGCTTCGCCCTTGCGCCGAAACTGTGATTTTTTTCTTGTATTCTCGCGAGCGTGCGGGAAACACCGAGGTGTCCAGCCGTCGGGTCGTAGTGCACAGCTTCCAGAACCTCTGGACGTTATGGGGAAGGTACTACGAGGAGGTACTTGGCCCGGAGTGGCGAGAAGTTTTTCTTTAGGAGAATGCCATCTCGCAAGAAATACGACGCCAGTCCTCGCTTGAATACCTTTCGAACAACGGTGGCCTTGCCCTCAAGGCACGGAGCAAGAATTCTTGAGGATGCGAAACTGCGCTCGCTCGGGCGTCCTAATAAAGTCACGGAATAGGGCACAGCGCTCACGCGCCCTCTGCCGTGAGAGTCCGTTAGCGGAGAAGGAAAATTGCGCGCGTCCCTCTCACCCATGGAGAAAGAAGTATTTAAGGAGGAGAATCTCTCGGCCGCGGCAGCGCGCGAGGGCGGCGCGATAGCGTCACGGCGGAGTGCGGTTACGCCGAAGCACGACAGATGACGCTTTCGGCCTGTTGCCATCTTTTACATGCTCTTCTGTGGACGCGACGCATAAAAATCGTGATAGCGCCTCGTACATTGTAAAATTTCTAAGATTTCTGTCTGTAACATCAATCGGTAGATATGACAGATATTTTAGCTGCAGTTCCTAATCGATACTGCCAGAATTATAGGCCGTACAGCGCTTGAAACGAACTGCTAGTAGTGGCCCCTCAGCAGACGACGTCTGCCGCCGCATGCACGCGCCCCTCGCTCCTCGCTCGCATGTTGTGCGCGCGCATGCGTAGGTGGCCTTGGGACGGAACGTTCCCTTCGCGATTCGCTGGTTTCTTTCTCTTTAGCGCTCTCAGTGGCTTCCGCGCGTTGCGCCGGCGGCGCCGACTCCTCGATGTTTGCGCGTGCTTTTCACGCCGCGACAAAGAAGAGTGCTTTGCAGATTTCGACCAGTGGTTCTTCAGGATGCGGCGGAAATGTGTCCTGCCGAACTGCAGCCGTGGGTACGGGTCCTGCAAGGAGAAGGTAATTAATTACCTTCGAAGTTCCTAGTGACCCAGTGAGGTTGGAAGCGTGGGCTCGCGCCATACAAAGAAAAGACCGACAGCTGACGCCTCGTGACTACGTTTGCGAGAAGCACTGCTCGGATAGTGACACAGACAGGCGGCGCTATTATGGAAAACTTGGTGGCGAAGTTCTCCTTGACAAACCGACACGGCCAGTGTTGTTACGAGACGCCGTGCCTTCAATCTTTCCGCGTGCTGTCCCAGATACTTGTCTGCTGTTCTAAAAAAAAGACAATGTGAAATTTCAACCACCTGCGGTTTTGTAACGTGCACCTAAATGTAAGCACACGGGCCTTTAGCATTTCGCCTCCATCTAAATGCGGCCGCCGCAACAACCTATATAACTCTGAATTGATGGTATATAGGGTAAGTCCCATCATTCGTTGAAATAAATTATACCTAACTCATTGAGTTGACGTTACAAAAAATTATAGATTTCACGTTGTACAAAAAATATCGCGCTGGTAGTTTTCTTGTATCTGACGCCATTTTTCTCGTTAATTTACCGAAAAAACTTAGAGTGCGCTTGAGCTTCGCCTTTAAGAGTAGAACGCGATAGCGTAATCGGGCCCCGTGCGCATCGCCTTCTCAATTGCTAGCCTCACCGACGCGGACGCCGACACCGGTATTTCTGCGAAACGGGCTCTTTAACGCTGTCGCGTTAAAGGGGTCATGAACCACTTTTCCAAGTAATGATCTAATGACCTCAGTATCGGAGTGTACTGCCTCCCGAATCGATTGCCGCAAAAATTTCTCGAATCCGTCAAGAATCAGCGGAGTTACGGGGGTTTGGCGCACGCTCCCAGCGCTTTCTCTCTTTTCTCGTGCCGACGAGCGCACTGGAAGCTAGACAGGGAGGGATGGCATGGGGGAAAGAAGTTACGTCAGCGCGCGTCATGAAACGCGATCGCTCTCCCGCTGTGATTCGCTTGCGCGAGTGCGGCTACCGTGTACTGAGGAGTGCGGCGCCGGCAAGTGGCGGCACCCCGCGGCAAGAAGCGCATCTAATCCGAACGCCGCTCTCGATTTACGTCGGCTATCGGCCAATAAGCATGCTATGTCTCTTGCGACGTACAGCGGACAGACGCCCCGCCCACCGACGAGAGTGAGAACCGGCCTCTATTTGAAAAGAGGGTGCCTGGGGAAACGGCAACTTCGCGCTCCGCTTGTGGCCATTACGCGGCGCGCACGACTGTAATATTTGGCAGAGCAGTTCATAGCCGTGTCAGCTTTCCGCAGGATGTGTTTTTTCAATCAGCCCAAGGGGTGCTTCATGACCCCTTTAAGGACATTCCTCAATCGAATGGAGACAGTGATGCTGTTATTGACGCGGGCAGGGAATTCCATTCATTACAAGTTCTTGGGAGGTATGATTGGGCATATGTTAATGCGTTTCAATGGGGGACTTACTTTTTGTTGGTGATTACGGCGAAGAGAAATGAAGGGAGCAGGCTGGAATAAACCGCAACGAAGTTCCGGATTAAAATAAGATATTTTATTAAACAGGCAAATGCGAGTGTGCTTTCGGCGGGTAAGTAGTGGGATGAGGTTCAGAGATGTCTTCATTTGGGTTACACTAGCTGAACGATGGTAGTTAGCCACAATGAAACGAGCTGCACGATTTTGAACAGATTCCAATATGTGTGATAATGTTACCTGACCGGAGTCCCAAACAGATGAAGCGTATTCCATTTGAGGACGGACGTATGTGCTATATAGTAATAACTTTAGTGACGATGGAGCAAGAAAGAAGTTTCTTGGAAGGTAAACCAGTGTTTTATTAGCTTTGGACGTTATATGTTCTGTATGCAATTTCCAGCACACAATGTTAGTTATGTAGACGCTGAGGTACGGGCAAGATGTTTCAGTTTCAAGGGGGTGACTGTGAAGGAAGTAAGTTGGACAAGATGTATTCGACCGAGAAATCTTCATAGACTTGCATTTCTTAACGTTAAGTTCCATTTTCCAAATATGACACCAATGAAGTATGTTATTGAGATCAGCCTGCACAGAATGAATATCATTGTCATTAGATATTTTGCGATAAATCACACAATCGTCAGCGAACAAACAAAAGCACTCTCCTTTGTCGCGACGTGAAAAGCGCGCGCAAATATCGAGGATTCGGCGCCCCCGGCGCAACGCGCGAAGCCACCGAGAGCGCTAAAGAGAAAGAAAACCAGCAAATCGCGAAGGGAACTTTCCCTCCCAAGGCCACTTGCGCATGCGCGCACAACATGCGAGCGAGGAGCGAGGGGCGCGTGCATGCGGCGGAAGACTTCGTCTGCTCAGGGGCCACTACTAGCAGTTCGTTTCAAGCGCTGTGCGGCCTATACTTCTGGCAGTATCGATTAGTAACTGCAGCTAAAGTATCCGTCATATCTACCGATTGATGTTACAGACAGAAATCTTAGAAATTTTACATTGTACGAGGCGCTATGACAAATTTTATGCGTCGCGTCCATAGAAGAGCATGTAAAGATGGCAACAGGCCGAAAGCGTCATCTGTCGTGCTTCGGCGTAAACCGCATTCCGCCATGGCGCTATCGCGCCGCCCTCGCGCGCTGCCGCGGCTTAGAGATTCTCCTCCTCAAATAATTCTTTCTCCGTGCCTGAAGGTATTCCCCATGACCCTTGAGTTCCGGGTCGGCTGGCAGTTGTTCGGCGAAATCATCAGCACTTAAGGTTCTCAAAAAGTAGTCACGATCCTGGTCGTGGCGTGGCGGTGGGTCAACGGGTATAACACGTTTCGAGCTAGTTGGTTGTTCATACTGAGGCCAAAACAACCAACTCAGTATGAACAAAACAACCAGCCTCAGTATGAACAACCAACTAGCTCGAAACGTGTTATTTCGGTTCATTTCTAGTGCATCGAGCATTCCTTCCTTCGCCTTGCATGATACGCTCCGCCTAGTACTACTCATCGTAGCTGTTACGTGCAGAGCACGTTCGCTCAGCTTCTGCATCCGCAACAAAACCTTGCCCCCTGATATTCTGGCCCTGTTCGGAGCTCTTCCGCCTTCGGCAGGACATAGAGTCCGTTTTTGCCAGCTAATACGGATTGAGCTACATAGACAACGGCGCATTTTCAAGGACCACTTGTGGTTGCAGCTGCGAGCCTCGAATCCTAACAGGCTCGGCAGAGTTATGCCGTCAGTTTGGTCAGCGCCTGTGTCTGTGCCATTTCTTGTGTCTGTTCGTACTCGTCTCTACGCGCTGTTTTCGCCTCCGGGTCTACGGGGGCACGGGACAGGCAGTTGGCGTCGGAGTACTTTCATGCGGACTTGTAAACGACGATAATATGGAATTCCTGAAGTCGCAGACTCCACGGTGCGAGGCGACCTGAAGGGTCCTTCAAGTTAGCTAGCCAACACAAGGCGTGGTGGTCGTTCACAACTTTGAAAGGTCTGCCGTAAAGATAGGGGCTAAACTTTGATGAAGCCCAAATTATGGCAAGGCAGTCCTTTTCTGTTGTGGAATAGTTGGCTTCCGCCTTTAATAGTGCCAGGCCCACTTCTTGTTTTATTTTGAATTATTCGGGTTTGACCAGCAAGGACGTTTATCAACGATAGACGCTGTCCGCAAAGCAGTGTTCGAGAAGCTACTCAATTGTAGTAGATCGTTTTGTTAAGATTGCGCGCCGCCCGTGAATGTTCTAGCTTTGTCGAGAGATAATGTCGCCACCAGCGATATTGCTGGAAAGTTCGATAGCGCCTGTATAAAAGCCGACGCACTTGACCGCTTGTCAGTTGATCGACGGACGATGCCCTGTTCGCCGCTATCATTGTACAGCGTGTATTGCTGTAGTTCTAGTTCTCATTTTCCGGCCACAAGTTCGGCCAAATAAACAGTTTCATCCTGCAAACGCCGACTGCTGTCTTCGTCGACGTCACGACCACGTGACAATAGCGACCGGGTAGCATAACTGACAACCCTTTCTAGTCCGTCAGTTCTCTGCACTAGGACGGCTTCGAGCCCTACGCTGCTTTCGTTGGTGTTGCTTTCCGTGTGGGCGTATTCGTGGAAGTGCGCAATATCGGCGGCGTCTGCAGGCGTCGTTTCATTTCTTGAAATGCTTCTACTTGTGCCGTTCGCCACTTGAATCCACATCGGTTTTTGTGTGGTGCGTTAGCGGCTCGGTGATCCGTGAAAATCCTTTGACGATACGTCTCTAATAGGCGCACAAGGCCCAGAAATCTGCGTACGGCCTTTTTGTCGGTGGGCGGTGGGAAGGCAGCGATGGCAGCTGTTTTCCGTGGGTCGGGGTGAACTCCACACTTGCTAATTACGTGGCCCAAGGACAAGAGCTCGTCATACGCGAAGCGGCACTTCTCTGGCTTCAGGGTGAGTCCAGAGGTTTTGATTGCTTGAAGTACAGCTCCAAGGCGCCGGAGGTGCTCCTCGAAGGTTGAGGCAAACACAACAACGTCGTCCAAGTATACGAAGCAAGTTTGCCACTTCAAGCCAGCCAATACTGTGTCCATAACGCGCTGGAAAGTCGCAGGCGCAGCGCAAAGAACGAAGGGCATGACCTTGAACTCAAAGAGGCCGTCTAGTGTTATAAAGGCGGCCTTCTCTCGGTCTCTCTCGTCGACTTCGATTTGCCAGTAGCCGGACTTGAGGTCCATCGACGAAAAGTACTTCGCGCTGTGGAGTCGATTCATGGGGTCGTCTACACGTGGGAGAGGATACACGTCCTTCTTTGTGATTTTTTTCAGGCGACCATAATCGACACAGGAATGTAGGGTTCCATCCTTCTTCACTAACACCACGGGTGACGCCCACGGACTCTTGGATGGCTGGATGATGTCGTCGCGCGTAGCATTTCGTCGACTTGTTTCTTTAGGGCCTCGCGTTCTCGCGTCTAAATTCTGTACGGGCTCTGACGGAGTGGTCTGGCGCTTTTCTCTGTAATGATGTGATGTTTTGCGACTGGGGTCTGTCGACTTGACGACGACGAAAAGCAGTCCTTGTATTGCAAGAGCAGGGTTTTGAGCTGTTCTTGCTTATGCTTCGGAATGCTAGGAATTTAGAGCAATGCACGGGCCCGGGCCGACCCGAAAGCCCGGCCCCGCCCGCGGGCCGGGCTGGCCCGTCCGAAGCGTTTTCTGGCTGGCCCGGGCTGGTCTCGGGCCTGCTCATTAAAATGCCTAAGTCAGGCCTTCGAGCATACGCGAACGTTACGAATGGCATGGTCTAAGGCATTCTGTGCCAAGCTGAAGTCACGCGTGCAAAGAGCTGGCTCTTAGTAAAGCTTAGCAAAGAAAATAGAAAAACAGTTGAAGTTCTATTTTTTTTCACCAGTATAAATATATCTATACTGGTGCGTTTATTTTATGCTGTATGCTCGTGAATTCACATATATATATATATATATATATATATATATATATATATATATATATATATATATTCGTGTGCTAGATGCCCTGATTGGACAAAATCGTACGATCAAAGTAATTTACAAAGTAAATATATGTGCACCAGCGTAAAAATAAAGATTTCGGTCTTTTATTTGAGGTTGACAAATACGGTTCATTTCATTTATATTCCTTGGTATTACGTGCCAAAAGCACGATATGATTAGGAGGCACGAAGTAGTGGGAACCGGATTAATTTCGACCACCTGGAATTCTCTAACGTGCACCTGAAGATAAGTACACGGGTGTTCTTGAATTTCACCCCCATCAAAATGCGGCCGCCGTGGCCGCGGGAATCAGCTTGACCGCTGAGCAAAACAGCTTGACCGCTGAGCTACCACCGCTGGCAAAGCAGCATTTGGATGCATGTATACACACCGGATTTTCTGTCCGATCGCCCGCTACAAAACGCAAGGCATCATTAATAATCATCATCAACAACTAATATCCTGTAGCGGGCCCGGGCCGGGCCTGATCATGAACACGCGCGCCATGGATAAGTGTAGCAATGAACGCCCGGGCCCGGTCTTGGAACCACGGGCGCGGGCTGGGCTCGGGCTTCATAAAGCGGGCCCGGGCCGGGCCCGGGCCGGTAAACCAGGCCCGTGCAGTGCTCAACTAGGAATAACGTCGAAAGCTGGTTGAGGAGCTTGGTTTATCGGAGTAGGCTTGGAAGAATCGGCGAGGGCGAAAGCACTGGTGGCTTCTTCGATGTAAGCGACCATCGTGCCTTTGTCCTCGTGCTTATACTCGTTCCTGAAATTTGTCAGCGTCACTGTTGCTTTCCCTCCCCGCTGTGACGCAAATCTCGCGGTTAATGAACTGGTGCTTGTCGCCTTCAACGACGCCTTCCAGGTATGCAAATTTCTGAGTGCTGACGGAAATGATGACGCTGGAGCGAGGGGGAATGGTGACCTGGTCTTCTAGCACATTCAAGGCATGCTTCCCTGGCGGCGTGTACGGCGGCAGTGCTTTTTCTGTGGACAGTGTTATCAATTTGGATCTGAGATCGATGACTCCACCATGAAGGCCTAAAGTCCATACCACGGATGACATCTCTCGAGCAATGCTGTAGGACTGCGAAGCTGGCAGGATAAATCCCGTTGTTAATGGAGACCCTCGATCTACAGATTCCTGCCGGAGTTACTAGGAGACCTCCAGCTGTCCGGATTTCGGGGCCTTCCCAGGCGGTCTTGACTTTCTTCAACTTCGTGGCGAACGGTCCACTGATGACAGAATAGTCGGCTCCGGTGTCGACCAGAGCTGTGACGCTGTGGCCGTCAATAAGAATGTCGAGGTCGCTAGTTCGTTCTCTTGCGTTGTGGTTAGGTCGTGGCGTCGGATCACGGCTTCGTCGGTTTGTCCCACTGTTTCAACGTCGCGCCGCCAGGTTTTCTTCGGGCCGTGAAGTTTCGTCGTGAGGGCTCCGTCCGGTTTGTGTCGTGTTCTTAGGGTATCGTCGCGGCGTTGTCGTCGGCGGCGGAGGGTCTTCGGTAGTTCGTCGTACAGCAACCGCACCTCCATCGGTTGCTGCCCTTAGTTTTACAGATACGGGCTAGGCGACCGGCCCCGGGTTTGGCCAGTGTACTGGCGGTGCTACGGTGAGACAGCGGCCTGGCGACGGCGAACGGGAAGGCTGTCGAGGTGTACACTTCGCTCTTGGGTGGTAGTCGGCGATGTCGCATGGTCGTTCACCTCACTGTAGACGCGGCGCGTCAGTGGCGAACCTACGCAGTCCCATTTGTCGGTACTGGCAGCACCGGTAGGTGTGGCCAGCTTCTTCGCAATGGTAACAGAGTGGCAGTGGTCGGTGCCGCGCCACACGTCGGTCTTCCTCGGCGTGTATCGCCGGCAGGCTGGCGGGCGGTATGACGTTGGTGGTGGCGGCGGAACTGCTGCTGCGGCGGCGCGGCGTCTTGACGTGTGAAAGGAGGGGGGGAGGCGTTGCGCCGGGCTGCAGCAGCATAGCTCATGGCTTGCGGCTGAGGCGGCGGCGGTTCAAGGTTGCCCAGTGACTGCTGGATTTCTACTCGAACGACATCTGCGATCGAGTCCACTTTAGGCTGTGGTGAGGGTAACAGCTTGCGCAGTTCCTCCCGCACGATCGCTCGGATCGCTTCGGGCTGTCTAACAGCAGGGCTGTCTTGAATCGATCGGCGATTGTACTGGCGGGTTCGCATTTCCAGCGTCTTCTCGGTGGTCGTTGCTTCAGAGCCAAATTCTTGAACTGTCGAGGGGGGGGGGGTTCCGCATCAGCCCGGTGAAGAGCTCTTGCTTTATTCCTCGCATGAGGAAACGGACCTTGTTCTCCTCGCTCATGGCAGGGTCAGCGTGGCGGAATAGTCGGGTCATTTGCTCCGCGAAGATGGTAACACTTTCGTTCGGGAGTTGCATCCCTATCTCCATCAAGGCTGCGGCACTTTCCTTTCGGACGACGCTGTGAACGTTTCCAAGAAAGCGCTGCGAAAGATGTTCCAGGTTCGAAGAGTGGACTCCCGATTCTCAAACCAAGCCCTTGCGGCGTCTTCCAGGTAAAAGTACACGTGGCGCAGCTTGTCCTTGGAGTTCCAGTTATTAAATGCTGAAACCCTTTCGAACGTCTCCAGCGAGGTTTCGGGGTCATCGCTTGGCGATCCATGGAAGGTCGGCGGCTCTCTGGGCGGCTGCATCACGACAGCTGCAGGGGACACTGCGGCTGTCATCGTGCCCATTGTCTTCGTCGCCGTGGCTATTGGCTTGTCCGCTAAGAGTCCAAATTGAGGGGGTAGTCCTTTCCGTTTACGGCTTGCTTGACTATCCCTGATGGTGTCGGTGTCTTCTTCACGAACGGGGCTGGGTTCACGGCTTGACGGGGGCGTCCGGAACATGAACGTGCCCAGCACCTCCACCAGATGTCACGGGGTCGTGACCTCGACGAAGGCAGCAGTCGGCGTGTCGAAGATGACACTCTTTATTTGGCCGAACTTGTGGCTGGCAAACGGAAACTCAAACTACAGCAATACACACTGTACACTGATAGCGGCGAACAGATCATTGGCCATCGATAAACAGCCCCGCGGCAAGGCGCGCCGGTATTTTATACATGCAGCATCGAACATTCGAGCCTTATCGCTGGTGGCCGTGTTAGTTCCAGAATAATCTCAGCTGTTCTGGTTTGCGTGCTCAAGCCTATAAGAAGGCTCTAACATAATCTGGAAGGTTCTCAGACATTAGGGCGCGGCTTGCGCAAGGCGGCGGCTACGCGTGCAACGGACTTGTTAGATAAAAATAATAAAAGAAGCGCCCGTGACAGTACAGTAAGTTCATTTGGCTCAACCATGCGTTGAATTTATGAGCATTTATCGCAGCTGACTCATTTGTGCAGAAGCAGGTAAAGGCTATGCTGTGATCCGTGTTGTAAAGTTTAGCAGTAAACATATTTTCTGCAAATGTGAGAACGAAGTACACAGTTTCAGAAAATGTCATTGGAATCCACAGGCTGTGCATCTGATCAGCTGGATAAGTCGTAAAACCTTTGAAAACACAAAACCCGTAGCACATGCAAAAGAAAAAAGCAAGTTATGTTGAAGATGCAAAGCAGTGCATTTGTACTCACCGGTGCGCATGTGGTGCATGGTTATTCCGCTTTTGTAGGCAGTCTCCGAGCACTTTGCAGCGTTGAATTTTCACGATAGAAGCTGTGCAGCCGGTCAAGCGCTTCAGCTGCGCAGCTGACATGATTAACACGCTTTAGAGACGTTAGCTTTGTGGCAGCGGCATGAAAAGTCTGGCACACGAACTTACATTGCTATATAAAAGCTCATTTAAAACGGTGCTGCGTAATGCTGATGAAAGAAAACCCGTACAATTTGAATGAAATAAGCGACCGAAACGCAATCGATGCCAATGGGCTACTGCTTTTTGGGCGTCAGTGTGATCTCAATACTTGATCTCAATACTTGACCTCAATACTTGACCTCAAACACTCAAACTCTTGTTTTAATACTAGAAGTAATACAAAAGCCAATTCCTACTTACTTTATGAAAAATTTACGGTAACTAAGCCTCTAACGTTCTTTCGAAACGTTCTGTGATAAAATTTTTGGCCACGTTGAGCGCCCCTTGCAGGCAAGTTGCGAACTAACTTATACGACCGCTAAAGAGAAGGCAGTAGCTCCACTATAGGTTGTATTCACGTGACCTCAGGTTGGCGGAAGCGATAGCGGAAAGTGCGCCGGCTGTGCTGGCAACCACGTAGCCGCCATTTTTGGAGGCTGTCCGTCCCGACCGGTGCATTCACCGTCCGCTGCTTACAAGCGGCATTTCCTGTTAATTCCTCTTGTTTTAATTTATTTGGCTGAAAAAGTATTACATTTACCGGTTGTGAAGCTGCTGTAGCCATGGGCGATGAGCACTCGGCTCGCTTGATCATGTACGCCGAGAAATTGGAGGCCGATGCGAAACAGCGATGCACGGACGAAGGGGCTCTCAGCGATGGCGTTGACCCACTCATTCTGACAAGCTCATTCGACATCGCACTCGTACCGAAGGTGGAACTTTCAGACATAAATGACTACTTGGTGCACGCTACCAGTTTTGTGACGCATGAACGACTGAAAGCCAAGAAATCTTTGGAAGAGTGGGTTTCCAGGAACCCTTGCTGAAAAGTTACGGCGACTGCATCGTTGTGCGCCCAAAGGTAAGATCATCTTTAGCGTTGAACTTCAGCTCTAAGTGCGAAAGGCGGGCGTACGAAACAATTTGATGGCAGTGCGATTTTCTACGAACCTGGTTGAAGCAGCGGTATTAACAGCGCTTACGAAGCACCGCATGTAAATGCACCGCTACACGGGGAACTTTCGATTGCAGTCGAGTGCGATTGACTCACCTACAGCTTTGATCGATCGCGATGAAAATTTATCTCTAGGGCGTTAAATTATTTCCCCTGCACTTTGATGCAAGTGCACAAAAACTCTCAACCAGAAGTACACTTTAGCCAAGAAAAACAAAAGCGTGTGTCTCTCATTTCAGCTCGCAATGTACCGCGCATGTGTAAACATGGACAGTCCAACGTTGAGTACTTTACTGTGTCGTGCTTTTCGCAGACGTTTTCGCCAGTGCGGTGCAGCAGAAACTGAATGCATTTACTGTAATACGTTCTGGCAGGCTATTTGGTTCATCGCGATACCTTTCTTAAACTGCGCGAGAAGACGAAGACGCAAGTAAGAAAAACATTCAGAACACCACGAGCGCAGTGGTGTTGTGAATGTTTTTCTTACTTGTGTCTTTCTATTCTCGCGCAGTTTAAGAAAGCATTTACTGTGTCAATGCGATTTTTTTTCTCTTGTTTCGTCCGCGGCTTTCCTTCTTTTTATACACATCTGTCAGAATATGAACTCAACTGAGGTTTTATTCGCAGGTAAACCACTCTCAGGCGCCTACCACACAGCCTTTGGAGCGCGGCGAAGGCGGCGGAAACATTCATCACGGCACTTCGCCGAAACCCCCAGACTATGGCTACATTGGCCGCGAATAACGTACACCGATGAATAAAATTTTGCCGGTTTTGCGTTCTCACGTGTGTCACCATTCGATTTTGTGCGATTGCTGCATCCAAATACGGTGCCTTTAATCATGATATCGGATGACGGCTGAACTAAACATCGCGCATAGGCACACACAGGGGACACAGCCGCAGACATGACGGCACAGAACACCCTGAAGCAGGGCCTTCCCAGCATACCGCGCGGGTATGGTGCGGGAGCGCAGGGTTGCTCGGGGGTGAATACCACCTATACGCTCATCTCGATGGAATTCGCCGCGGTTGATTTTTTCGCCCTTTGCGGCCATGGCTGGAACTTGAGAGTTTCCTGGGCGTGATTAGCAGCTGAACTTTGCGCATGATGTTATGGACGAACTCTTGTTATATCTACCTGAAAAACAATAGTATGTAAATGACATTGAACGTCTTTATTTTGTTTGCACAGCCAGCTGCGATCAGCGGGAGGCCGAAAGCAAGGGGGTTCCGGAGTCCCAAGGTGAGCATGGTAAGCAAACGGTCAGATGCCGCGCTTGTAGGCTCGCGACATGTATCTACCGCTGTGTCTGCCAATCACACTTGGTGAACACGCGGCGTGACTGGAACTGATGGTTCAGCCAATCACGTGCAGCGAAGAATTGCGCCATGAAGCACCTAACGCGTGTATTGAATAGCCCAGTCTGATGAATCTTTCCTGGAAACGCCGACGTCGTTTTTCGAAGGCGCACTTGAGAGCACTGCAGTCCAAGTTCGGGAGCTGCTTCATTATTTATTGAGCTGTCTTTCCCTATTCCGCGAAAATGCACCTCAAAAAACATATGTTGCGATGAAACCACTGCATCCAGCCTGTATAAACCGACAACTTTAGCAAAAACCGATTCCCTGAAAGGATTATTGTAGCAATTCATAATTATTCATATTTTCCTAACGAAGCAGGACTACAAAGGGCTGCTGTAAATTGTGCTTCGTTTAAGGCCACCTTGTCGGTTGACCATTGGAAGGCAGTTAAGAGTGCGGAAACGGGACTTAGACAAGCTTAGACGTCGCAAATATTCAAGAAAAAAGAAGAAAATCTCCATGTTTGCACATGATTACTTGAGATGTTTTTGTCAGTGGCCATATACGTACATTCTACGAATTGATTCGTGCGCAATATGATATAATAGACCCTGTGAGGACCGTCTTTGTTGTCCTGTTGCTCACTGAATATTCCTGTGAGAATTTCTGTCAATAAGGTGACCCACCTCATTGCAGTGGCCGCGCTGGAAGAGATGGCGCGTCGAGCGGCCTCCTCAGCGTTGGCGCCACCTCGTGGAGGCTTCTCGCGGCTCCTGTGGCTTGTGCTGTTGCCGCTTAACACTCTACTGTTCATCACCGTGCCAGACTGCAAGCGTCACCGCAGCTGGTTTCCACTCACGTTCCTCATGAGCACTGTACACATTTCGCTTTTTTCGTATCTGCTCGTCTGGACCATCACCATCATAGGTGAGTACCCTTTACTGTTACTGCTCGTTGAACATAATCAGCCACCCAGCTCCCTACGTCACAAAATTCACACAGAGAGATCACAAAGTTATTAGGCGTTCACTGTTAAATTAATTGGATACACAAGTGTCATATCGCTCGGACATTGCAACTGTATTGCAGGTTTGCTTGTTGAACCCTTGTATTGCCGAATTATATCGAGGAAAAATTGTTTGTGAACTGAATTCTCATTCCTTAAAGTGTACCACTATGCTTCAAAGAAAAGCCATCTCTTAGAAACTAAACTTGGTAGTTGAGCAATGGGTTCTGATCCGGGCATGGAACCAGGAACCACTGGCCGCCATGTCTATTTGACCTAACCATAAGTCAAGGGCAGTCTAGGATCGCCGCACTGGGCAGAATTCATGGACAATTCGAAATACAGGTAGAAAAAAGGCGAATGAATCCCTCGCCTCTCAACCTTGCGGCTTTCCACGAAACTGGTTTACCATATTTATTTCTCAGTTACGCGAGCGCGAAATTTATGCCTGATCTCTCGTAGCCTGGACACATTGATTTCACGTGTCGTAAGGCCTCAAAACGTTTATAATATTTGTGCAGAATGATCCAAATGGTATCAAACTGTTAATGTATAAATATTTTGTTCACGCCATTGTTGATTATGCCACCACGGTCAGGTTATCTTATAGACAGTGCAACTGAGCCGGGGGAAAAGTTCAAAAGAGACCGTACGTTTTACTACTTCCACTTCCATGCTCTCCCCAAACCTAACGCTACTTTCTGTACGTCGTGATGTGAAATCATCAAAATGTTTGCGCAACATAATTAACATATTGCTCCACGAACATAGCTTGCTTATCTTTTGCCAAGCCTTCCACCTTCCGCAACTTCCACAAGCTTAATGTTACCCTTCTTTTTGCCCATGCAGATCTTTTCAAGTTTAGGTTCTTTCTCCCCACGATATAACTATATAAGCAAAGCTTAAGACAGCACTATTTCGTAATCCAGAATTATAGAATTCCACATCTAGCTGTATACATTCACTTCCATTACATGAATTTGAAAGTGCGCATCATATAAAAAGTCACAGTTTCGCCGCAACGGCGAAGCAATGAATGCGATAGCAACAAATTGGAGTGTAACGCGAAGAACGGAAAGCAGCTCAAAATTTCTAGCGCGTCGCTCAAGCGCAAAGGACGCACGAAAATAACACGCACAGGACGAGCGCGAACTATCAAGTGTCACAGTTGTTACTGGGTGTGTCCAGATAAGATCGAACACGAGGTCCCGGTCACCATTCGCGATTGTGATGAAATTTACTGTAGGTATAGGGATTACACCCAGAACAATGGTTTCGTAGTTAGTTTTGTGGAAAAAAATTTTGTTCGCCTGAAAAAAAATATACAACTTTCGGGCGCAAAAAACGCTTTTCCGCCAATTTCGCGATTTCTGAATTTTGAGCGCACCTAGGGAAAGAACGGTGCACTTTTTCGTCACAATATTTATTCCCCTTAAAGAACAAGTGAAATACAATCTTATGAGTCTATTATTTTTCTTGCTTGTCGAAGCACTTTTGAAGAAAAAAATCACAAACTTGGCAAATCGCACAAAATACCTCTATTTTAGGAATTTATTGCTGCAAGCAAGTTAAAGTGAGGATAATGAAAATCGGTACACATTAACTTTGATACTTTAGCTCTCCTGTAAAATAATTTGCGTGGTTCTATCGCGCTTCGTTTTACTCGATAATTGGGCTGAAACGTAAGTGATTTACCAAAAACGCCGAACTTTGAAAATCATTTTCTCAAAAAGGCCATTTTTAATTTTTTTTTAAAATCCCTCTAATTGAAGTAAAGGACGTCATCTACCATTGTGCAGAAAAAAACGTTGCCTTATTTTGGTTGCTAACAAGTTATAGTGCGTAAAATGTGACCATGCCAGCCTAGCGGCCGCGTCGTTCATTATGGGCTGAAACTCGGATATAAGTTGCTAAAAATACTTGCACGTGACATAATCACAAATCAGCAGCTCCACACCAACAAATGCGCAGCGCGGTGTCATGGTTAAGCAAGCTTTGTCTTGGGATCAGCCGCTTGAAAAACCCGCAGCAGCGGTCGCTCGATGCGGCGGGCACTCACATTACATGAGTACCCCTTCGACTGCGGATGAGCTCCGCTTGCGCGGCAAACTACGATCAGAGGACAAACGAAAGAAGGAATGCATCACTGTGAAAGTTAAAGGCCGTTAAGTGCCAACAAATGTCATAATATGCAACGAAATCTCTGCCGGCGATTTCCCGGTGAGCGCCTTTAATACAGCACGGATGTATTTTTTTTTCCCTGCTGTTATGCCCTTATGAAAATGACTGTTGATTTTCCATTGCCGGAGTATGATCGAATTATTGACTTTATTGATTATCAATGATTCCGCAATACTCATTGACTTGCTTCAATACTTCGTCAAGAACATTTCTGCTGAGCAGTTCGCAATAAAAATGTCATTGACTCATTTCTATCGAAATACCATTGAGGGAATATTTCCTCAATAATATTTCTGTTGAGCAATTTGCAATAAATATTTCATTGACTCATTTCAATCGAAATACCATTGAGGGAATATTTCCTCAACAATATTTCCGTTGAGCAATTTGCAATAAATATTTCATTGACTCATTTCAATTGAAATACCATTGATGGAATATTTCCTCAACAATATTTCTGTTGAGCAATTTGCAATAAATATTTCATTGACTCATTTCAATCGAAATATCATTGAGGACATAATTCGTAAACAATATTTGTGTTGAACATTTTGCAATAAAAATTCCATTGACTCATTTCTTTCGAAATACCAATGCATGAGGACGTCATTCGTAAACAATATTTCTCTTGAACACTTTGCAATAAACATTTCATTGACGCAATTATTTTGAAATACAATTGAGGAAATATTTCCTCAGTATTTCTGTTGAGTAGTTTGCAATAAAAATGTCATTGACGCAGTTATGTCGAAGTATCACCGAGGCGTTATTCACTGCCGACGGAGCTGTCGTGCGACTTAAAGTAGTTCACGCGCCACTAACCTCTGCTAATTATAAGCCCCATTTATTTCACTTAGTGCAATCGATGCCTCGTAAATATTAATACTGTAGGTCAGTCCAAAACACACACACACACACACACACACACACACACAACACACACACACACACACACACACACACACACACACACACACACACACACACACACACACACACACACACACACACACACACACACACACACACACACACACACACACACACACACACACACACACACACACACACACACACACACACACACACACACACACACACACACACACACACACACACACACACACACACACACACACAAACGCGCTGGCCGAAGTCTTGACTCTGACGAAGGCTGTGCTACGTACGGCCAAAACGTTCACAAACAAGTATAATGCACGCAGTTTTCGTAGCCCCGCCACGGTGGTCTAGTGGTTATGGCGCTCGGCTGCTGACCCGAAGGTCGCGGGATCGAATCCCGGCCGCGGCGGCTGCATTTTCAATGGAGGCGAAAATGTTTGAGGCCCGTGTACTTAGATTTAGGTGCACGTTAAAGAACCCCAGGTGGTCGAAATTTCCGGAGCCCTCCACTACGGCGTCTCTCATAATCATATCGTGGTTTTGGGACGTTAAACCCCAGATATTATTATTATTATTACAGTTTTCGTAAGTACGCCCTTTCATTTCTCCAACCATATGTGCACCATATGTCCAACCATATGAAAGGGCGTAAGTACGCCCTTTCATTTCTCCAACCATATGTGCACCGGACCTACAGAACTTCCTCGCACCCTTACCTTTGAAACTCCACGTTTCTTTTGTGAACATTCGTCGCAGTTCGCTCTTCTCGACCGATCCCTTATTGTAAAACCACGGCCAGTCTGGAGGAGCGCGCTCGCTCCCCCCCTCCCCCGTCCATGGTTTCGCCGGTCGTGTGCGTGTCGTTCGTTCTCATCGTTATTTACCACTAATGTCTTATTTACCCATCTGAGAACAGTTATTGTGTATGCACGGGTTCTTTGACTCTAACCCTCCTGGGATCAATGATGCTATAAAAACGCATCGAAACTTGTAAATTTTGTCTTGTATTTATAGATCGCACTTTTAACGAACACAGTAACTCACAAAAGAAATTAATATAACTGCAAGGACCGTATGGCCTTTCCGCCTTCGTTTGTCCAATCATTGCCAAGGACAACGTATTTCATGGAATACTGCAAAGCGAAATGTCGAAGCTGGACAACGGTCACGCTGAACACAGGAAAACAGCCTCTTTCAAGACATAAATAGCAGAATTCAGTGCAGTATTGCTGTTTCTGTTACTATTCAGTATACACAGTACATTGGCTTTCTTTTCGAATATAAACGAACTTGCCCAGAAACGAAGTTTGTTAAACTACTATTTTGTCGATTAGCTGTCGCCTTTCAACAAATAAGTATTTTCTCCTGCTTTTATTACGACGACGTGCAATGTACTTTTGAATAGTGTTTAAATGGGCAATTTCAAATTGATAGTAACTTGCTTACATGGCCCACTTAGAATATATCAATTAAAACTAACTAAGTACATCAATAAGAAAAAAGCTGCAGTTGAATCACACTAAGGGCGAGGCATTGATGGTGCCATTGGTTCGTTGCTCAATACGAAGAGGCAGGCACGTAGAAACGATTTTTTTTTTCGGGGGGGGGGGGGTCTTGCCTACATGCCTGCGAAGAGGTATCAAGTAGTACAGTGAACACTTGTTGTCAAAAGGCCCCGGTTTTCGATGTGCTTTTGTTTTGCACACGCACGGACGTGCACACTTAGCCAGCCGTAAAGACAGCAGCTGTTACTTTTAGCAGTAATTAAAATGCACCACTCGTGTACAGATGCTGTCTATATTTAAACAGCAAAGGCGTAGTAGTAGTATTCAGAACCGATCAGACGCGGTTGACGCGTTGCGGCCGCCCGATTGTACAGTACAGTACAGGCGCGCGTCCGAGAAAGAAATGGTGAACAAGGCATGGCCTCCAAGATTGCGCGCCGGCGTATCGGAGGCCATGAACAAGCAGATGCAGTAGACGGAAGGGAGAGAGAGTTGCCGCAACTCAGTTCAAGGATTCAAATCGCCCGCTGAGCGAGAGAGCCAATCAGTTCAAACCGGAGAACGCGCACGCGCAGAGACGTCAGTGAACACGTGACGTCCAGGCTGGTTCAAAAAACTGGTTCCGTTGAAAGGCTCCCTGCGCTCGCTGCGAACGAAGTGGTGTTTCGCGCTTCTATTTTTACCGTGTTTATCAATATTACGTGCGGTTATCGTTGTTGAATGAACACGTACTACTTACATCGCGTGTCGGGACGTTCGGGTCGTTGTTTGACATGGAATCGACGGCGGCGATGCGTCGTCGTGGCACCAACCAACGGACGCGAGCTTTGAACAAGATCGCAAGCGCGGGCCGTTTGACGAGACAGTCGCCGCAGCGGATACAACACCTCGGTGAGTTCAAGAATGTTGCCAAATTGCGTTACTGAGTTACCTTAGTGCATGAAAACTTTTATGCAGGTAAGAGTGCCTGGGCGGGCGGCCAGTTACCACAGAAGGGATGCTGCGCAAGAGAAAGGGCCTGCTAAAAAAGTATGCATTGTGCTAGTATCTCTGCTTTCTGTGCTCTTCGTTATACCTTTCTACGGAGCGGTTGCCGTGTGCGTTGATTACAGTTGAAAACAAGCTGAAGAATGCGCGTTCCATTACGGGATTCTGTGCTCCTGCCACGCACGCCTTGTGTTGTTGAGCCGTTATAACTTGGCTGCACGAGATCGTCGCTTGGAGCGACTTGCACATTGCCTTGTCGCCGTAAAAGTGGGTCCGCTTTTAAACATACTGGTCGTTTCAGTCGTTTCATAAGCATAGGTATAACGAATTAACTTGCAAAGGTAGACGGGGACGCAGGTAGGAAGACACAATGCTGTCATGCACACGCTATAATGCTCAGAGCATAGTCTCTGGTTGCGTCGGCGTCTACCGTGCTGCGTCGTTTTTGCAAGTAATTAGCACAGTTGCCTTCTGGCTGCGCAAGGTCGCGGCTCGTAGCACCTAGATGTGTACTGGATGCCCATTGGAAGCAATGCATTTGTGTGAATCACGCTATGGATACTAGTAGTAACAGGAAGTACACACATCAAATTTAACGGGAAGTCGCACAGCATGCATGTAGTGTGTGTGTTTTCTTTTTGGACATTGCATATTTTTTATAAACGTTGTGTGACAATCAGGCTCCTGTCATTTTCGCTCATGAACATGAAGTCGAGGCGGGAATACTTTGCCGCAAGCAAAATTACATTTACGCGGTTATTTAACAACTCGTTCATCCACTTTTTAATTATTGAGAGAGGTAGTTTATATTAAAAAGATATAGTGCGTGCCAAGTTGTGGCATGCAGTTTTTTTTTTGAAATCGCGAGAGTTGCACGTTATCTGAGATATTCAACTTCCAATTTTAAGGTTGTTATCGAAACTAGGCGCGCCCGGCGCGGGACACGCGGCTTGTCTGAACTGCACGTGACAAGGAAGAGACGACATTTCAAGCAAAAATTGGTATGCGCTAAATTGTCATGCACCACAACTTTCTAATATAAACAACTGCACTCAAATCAGCAATTAAAAAATAGTTAATGCGTGCTTGATAATTAGTGTCAGTTCAATTAAGCTTATTAAGCAAGTACATGCTCTGCTTGTTGCTGTGTTTGTGTGATAAAAATTGGGTCAGATATCTGACATGCCATTTCATATTTTCTTTGATGAACCGTACACGTTCTAATACAAATTCTTGTAACAGGGAATAGCACCATTGCAAAAGCTTCTTATCCCAAATGGTAAATGGTTTAGGCTGTGCTGGTGCATTGAAACACTACTTGATTGTGTTGTACTATATAGTTCTTGTTTTCCTTGGTGCTTTGCTAAAGAAAGAGGAAATTGAAAGGGGGTTCTTATTTGCAGGCTGCACAACTAAGACCTAGCATTCAGTGAAACTGGTGACAATGCTGCTTTAGTTTATGAAGTAATTAATTAGAGAACGCAATTTCTGATATCTGTATATGTGTTTGCAGATCACAGTGAGGTTACTGGTTCTCAGGTGTGCTTACAGCACTGAGAAATTGAACAAACTAAAAAAAAATGGAATAGATCAAGGGGTTCAGTTTTTTTGTTCGACAAAACCTGATGAAGCCAAGGGAGGTAGAGGGGAGATTATTCGTAGTTTTTAAAAGTAGTGTAGTAATCATGACATAAAGAGGAATTAATGTAGACAAAAATACAAACATTCTGCGGCCAGGGCCTGAACCTACAACAAAGTGTTGCATCTCATACTCCACCACTCTAGCTACGACATAGTCGTTCTCTCATCCACCCCACTGGCCACTTCTGTGTGTGTAGTCCCGGCAGTGCCACACCAGCATTCGTAGTCATGCTGGTGTCCCATAGCCCGTGAACTCTACGAGCTGGTAGCTGATCAATAAACCGTCATGTGCTACCTGAGGGCATCAAGTTTGCTGGCACGAGGCCCTCGCTATTAAAGAACAAAAGAACGGGAGTGGATCAAGGGCTCATTAAATTGAACAGGCACTTCTAGTGTACAGGACCAGGTCTGCACATGAATGGACTTTAGTACAGCAAGGATAGTTGTTTCAGACAGAGGAAAATTGGGCATGTTGCTAAAGCGTGCCCAAGATTTAATGAAAGTAAGAACAGCAGAGGGACAGAAAAACTGACACAGTGCTCAATCTTTTCCGTCCCGTCTGGCATTCTTGCTCTTTTACTGAATCTTAAGCTTTTTTGAAATCTCCACATTCATGATGTCATACAATAAATGGGCTCATTGTCATCCATTCTGCAAATTGACCACACGTATATTTATTTAATATTTTGGTGGCAGTGCTCCTGGAGTTTTCTTGTGTTCAAATTACCTATATGGCAAGCTGTATATCTCGCCCTTTTGTAATACACAATTGTAGGAAAATTCGACACCTAATGCAAATTACAATTATTTGCAGTGACCCACTACTACTCTAATACTTGTTCTTAATGCATCCTGGGCCTATTTTCGAGGAAAATTTTGGTATATAATGATATGCCTGTGTTAAGCCATCATGCTTAATATTACTACTTGTGTGCTGTAAGGACTCTTTGTGCACAAGTTGACGGAACTTTTTGTGGTATCTGTTATGCATGTATCCAGCATAGACAGTTGCTCAAGAGACTGAAGTGGTGGACAGCTTGCTGTGAAAGATGGAAGCATTCTTCCTGCAAGTCTGGACAAGGCCATATTAAATGGTATTTATTTGTTTCCATCACTACAAATCGACAGTTTAGACCTTTTCAATTGAGACTTATTGCTCCTATATTGTGAGCAACTCCAAGACAGCAAACAATATGTAATAGCAAGTGCATGTCATATACATGTTCCACTTGACCATTCATGCTTGTGGCCACCTGCTTCTGGTAGGATGTGCTGAAAAAATATGTTGTCAGCTACCTGCACAGCACCATAGCAGGATATCTCACTGTTTGAGGAAACTTGGGACATCTATGCGAGGCAGAATTAACAAATTGATTTTCAGAGTTTCATGATGAAATAAAACTTGGTAAAACAAGTTGTAAGGTATGCATGCTTGTGTGTTAGAGTGCCGTCTTAGGCATTGTATTTGCCCTAACCAAGTTGTGCCATGATCTGGCAGCGGACTATGGCATTCAAGTATTATTCATTACCTTTATGTGCGAAACACCAATAACGAAGAGCAAGACTGGTAGAGCACAGCCAGAGTGCTGACTACGAACTGAATGTTATTAGTAAAATCCAGCCATATATTGCAGTTTCAAAAAGTAATTTTCACAGAGGAAAGGAAAAAAGGGACACATGAGGTATCTTATCATTGAGAAATGTTACTTCTGCTGCCATATCGATTAATGGCGTGCTGACTATCTTGTCACCAGATGAAGCAAATTTTTGCATGCACGCTCCTTGTACTGTAATGCTCAGTGACTTCCATATTCTTTTTTACATTGTTTGGCCCCTGCCACGGTGGTCTAGTGGTTATGGCGCCCGACTGCTGGCCCGAAGTTTGCGGGATCGAATCCCGGTCGCGGGGCGGTTGCATTTTCGAAGGAGGCGAAAATGTTTGAGGCCCGTGTACTTAGATTTAAGTGCACGTTAAAGAATCCCAGGTGTTCGAAATTTCTGGAGTCCTCCGCTACGCCATCTCTCATAATCATATCGTGATTTTGGGTCGTTAAACCCCGGATATTATTACATTGTTTGCGCTTCCATAGCTTGGTCGTTAACATTGTCCCGTCTGCTTTTTAAAACTTCACTACAAGCTAATAGGATATTGTATTCCAGATGAGTTATTCGATGTCTTGTGTGATTGGTGGTCCCCTTATATTTGCATGTGATGTTTGGTGCTTGTTTGCCAGTAAGCACCTAGCCCATTTATCAACTTCGCTGCTAAGTTAGGGAAAACGTGTTTAACTTTTTTCAACATGCTGACTAAATCAAACAGCTCTGAATAGGCGTTTGATGTCTGCTATTTTTCGCTTCTTACAAACTGTGACATGTACCTTAGAATACCACTGTGAAACTGTTCAACTTTCGTGATTTCTTACTTCAAAAGGAGCATCTGGCTGTCGTAGACTGCTTGTCAGTAAGTGTGGGTTTATAGTTATAAAAAAAAATAATATTCTTACAAGTATATCCCACAGTGAATATGCCACTTTTGAAACAGAACATTTCTCATAGCTGGTGTGTTCTGCAGGCTGTAGTCTAACCAGCTTGCATAACTGCAGTAAAGCCAAAGTAAAATGGTGTTCTGAAGTTTGAAAACACACTTCATTGTCAGCCGTGTTATTACATTTGTTTGTAGAGAAGCCTATGAAGAGTAATTATGACATACAAAATGCTCTTAACAGCATATCAGCTTGTACGATGCAAATTAAATTGAAGCTACTCTTAATTCTTGTGGCGTGGTGGAATTTTGTTTAGGAGCAATGAAAATATGCTACACGATACGAACTTCCAAAAACTGTTTGCATCTCACTTGGGTAAACAGACAAAATTACTTCAAAATGTCTCGTAGTGTTTGTAAGTTTTCTTAGTAAACATATTGTTACTCAGTAGGCAAAGTTAAATAAGAGAGTTGGGCTAGTTTGTGTGATTGCTTTAGCTGTGACATATCTCCTAACGCCTATGCTGAACAGGAAAATGAAGAGTGAAGGGGCAGAGGCAGCTCAACTGCCAGAGAGCGCTAGGCTTCAGCTGACGAAATTGAAACAATCAGACATGCAAGGAAGTCACTTTACGTGCAAGCAAATCCACTGAGCAATGCACTCTATTTATTTGACTGTTAAAACTAAAAACGTAACTCGTGTTTTTAACTAGATATGTGGGCTCTGACTGCTCTCTAGACAGACAGGCAGTAAGACTGCTGCATTTTCATGGCTGGTGATAAATATGTAAGCGTGCCATTTTTGAACTCGTTGGGCAAGAAGTGGCATATCTTAAGAAGCTTACCGGCAATGACTTCTGTCGCCAGTGAAATTTTTTTGCTGGCCTGCTTGAATGTTATTTTTGGCGCACTTGTTGGATCATTTGTTTGTCCATTGGGGATACTCTGGGTTTGTGAATGAATTTCAGCAGTTGAAGGCAAGAACTCTGCCCTGTCTCTCCTCCTATGTTTGTTATATGTCTAGCTGGAAATTATGTTGCAGCCAAAGTGGTAAACTTTGGTTCACACCTTTGACATAGAAGGTATTCATAAAGCTCTGGCACAGCGTGGTTTTCGTTGCCCTCTTTTGCATTTTTACTGGGGAACGCAATGTGCTGGTCATGCACTGCAGTTATACCCATACAGAACTAATCAAATAATTTCATCGTGACGTGTGCAAAGTTTGTTATATTTTTCTCGTGGAACTTTTAGTTATAAGTACCCTGTCCTTTTGTCGCAGGCTTCATCTGTCACAAATCGCTGGCCACGAATGTAAAGAACACCTTGGCCCCACTTCTGTCGAGGGAACCGAAGTTGCCTGAACAGATGAAGAGTGGTGGTGCTACCAATAGTGAACGACTGTGATTTTATAATGTGCAAGTGTATGAACAATCGCGTTACGCTAATTTAACATTAATTGCATTCACTAGTCAAGTGTTGCAATATTGTAATGTGTAAGTTTATGCACAGTTGCATTATGTGAGCTTCGTAATTTTCACATCATATACACAGGTGATCCGTAGCACGGCCTCTCACAAGAGGTCGATGTTGCGGTAGTCTCTTAAAAGAAAGCACCTACCTCAGGCCCTTCGTCTCAAGGGCGTACGTGAGGTTTTCGTGCTACCTCCAGGCTCTATTTTAGTAATGCAAGCACTACTGATTTATCGTCACCACACAATTCACGCCACTGTCATGATTTTAGCAATTATACTTTTTACGCACTGTCACTGCGAACAATTTTAGGCCCTTATACAACCATCTAACGTCCTCATTGATCACATCCCATACCATGACCTGGCACTCTTTGGCCACCACTGGCCCTTGTGCCATAAAATACCATATAACAACAACAACAAAGCATTATGTGAGCGCTCAATCAAGCTTCAAGTTTGCAATCACATATTTTGGTGGTATTCATAGGGCACACATTCCACTTTAAATTGTGATCTGCTCCTTTACTGAGGGTGCATGAAGGTCCTTGAAACGATTGAAAACCCTTGAAAAAGTAAAAGTACATTTTTAAAGCCCTGAAACCCTTGAAAACCCTTGGAATTTCTTAGCATATAGTGTCCAATATTGACAATACTAATTTCTTTCTGTGTTCTGTAAACATTTGTCTAGCAAACTGAGGGAACATGTCGTGCTCAGTGATGATTCCGCTACTGTGTTTACCTTGCTTGCATCACTGCTTGACCGATCATTCATTTCGTTTCCGCAACTGTCGGTCTGCCTTCTCCCCCTTTCTCTTGATTTGGCTCCTTGGGACTCGACTTCACTTCCAGCGCCTAGCTTCTCTTCTTCTATAGCAAGCTCACTACGTGTGATAGATCTTCTAGCTCAACAAACATCCACTGTCCTATAATGCAGGCAAAATGTGAAAAAAAGTTGCTTTGTGCTAGAAACCAAGTACTTCTGACTAAAGCTGATGGCATTGCTGCTCAGGCTCAGTGATTGACTCCCATGTAGTGATTGTTATTGCTCTTTTGTGTAGGCAAGAACCTTGACTTTATATGTAGAGGATATTTGCTAAGTTGATTGCTCTAATGGCATAAATCCAATTCGCACTTGACTCACATGTTATCAAAGCCCAAAAACAGGAGAAGCATGATGAGTGCATGGAGTCGAAAATGTATTCAACGATCAAATTGTGAAAATTGGGGATAAAATTATGAAGCAGTCATTACCATAGGTCGGCAAAAAATGTGGAGCTCACTCAGACTCACTCATGAAATATATTTTGCCCTTAGAGCTCACTCGGACTCAGATTCGCGAAATTTTTCCACAACCGGACTCATTCGGACTCAGACTCACTGAACATTTTTTCAGCCGGACTCACTCGGACTCAAACTCACGAAATTATTACTCACTCGGACTCACTCAGACTCACGGCTTTGAGTCTGAGTGAGTGAGTGAGTCGACTCATGAGTCTGTTAGCGTATAATTGGTTTTATCGACTATGGTGTCAATGCTTTTTCACTCCAATATCTCGCATAATTGGTGCTCTACTTGGCGCCTTTTGATGTCGTACCTTCAAATATGAGTTATCCGTGGTTGCAATAGAGTAAGGACATTTTTATTTAAAGGGATGACTCAGACGAAATATTTTTATCAAGAACTTCCTGTGAAAGAGTTTTCGGGGGCAGGTCATGGCACCCCCCACCTCTGTAACTCATGCCTCTGATCAATAAATATTGAGCTAGCGTATGAACTCTAGGGCTTTGAAGTATGCGTGAGTCGGCGGGACTATAAACGTGAGCTGACATATGGCTGATAACATTGCTGAAGAGGTGCAGATAGAACGAGTGGTCGGCAAAAAGGTGTGGAGCTCACTCACACTCACTCATGAAATATATTTTGCCCTTGGAGCTCACTCGGACTCAGACTAACGAAAATTTTCCTCAACCGGACTCACTCGGACTCAGACTCACTGAAAATTTTCTCAGCCGGACTCACTCGGACTCAAACTCACGAAATTATTACTCACCCGGACTCGCTCAGACTCACAGCTCGATCTGAGTCTGAGTGAGTCTGAGTGAGTCGACTCATGAGTGAGTTTGCCGACCTATGGTCATTACTATCATACCTGCCAACTCTTCCGAATTTTCCGTAAAATGTACGAATTTCGACCTCGCTTACGATTTTACGAATGTTAGCTGAAACTTTACGGAAACCATATCATTTCCGATAAAAAAAAATTAAAAGTTCATTAGAACAGCGTGGCCTTCGTGATCAGCCACTGCGCATTGCTGTAGCTAGTTAGTCGCGGAGGCCCCGAAAACGGCGCAGTGTTATCATCATCAGCAGCAGCTGCTTCAACATTTAGCGACTTCTGTCGTCTTCTCGGCGGGTGGTTACGAATCCATACCGCCTTGGCGTGTACGCAAAGCGCAAACATGTGGCAGTGGGCTTTGTTCGCGGGTCGGCGGTGAGGACTACATTGTTCGTGTCGCTTTTCGTATGACCGGCTGCCGCGTCCGACGCAGTAGGACTGCTATGTCTAAACCCAGGTGCGACGTGCAGTGGGCACGTTTGGGAGCTGTTCGAAGTGTTGACGGATCGCTCAGGTTCCACAGAATTTTATTGGTTATGCTGGGCATTCTCTTCATTCCCCACAGTAATGCGGAATGCGAGAGAATATTCAGCACTGTCAACAAAACTCGAACGGAGTTTTGCTCATCTTGTCTGTGAAGAAACTCTCGAGAGCCTGCTGATGGTGAAAGGGCACCAGAGTGGAACTTGCTTTGAGCAAAGCTACACGGAGAACTTTCTGAAGCGGGCACAAAGTCCGCAACAGCAAAGTCACTGCAAAAATAAATTGTTGCCCAATTGAGTTGTTGCTGATTACTCTCTGACCGTTTTTACTTATGGTTGCAAAAACATGATTAAGCTTGTCGCCAAAGGCAAAACCCTCCGAACTTGAAAACAAAAAAAAGTCACAGTTTCACCGCAAGGGCGACGCAATGAATGCGATAGCAACAAATTGTAGTGTTACAAGAAGTGAGGCTGGCAGCTAACTGTTTTGTATCCGATCTCGCGTAACTACAAAACGCAGTTGTAAGAGAATACGGCCGCTCCAGGGAGCGATGCTCTCCGCATAGTCACTTCGCGTTGAGAGCGCAGCACGTAGAAGGGTTTACGAGCCGCCCGCTGTGATAGCTTTCGAGATAGCGCGCGCCAGCGATCGCGACCGCGCCCTTAGATTCAAAGTTCAAAGTTGCTCCTCGCGCGACCCCCCCCCCCCCCGCGTCTTTTAAGGCTCATTAAAGAAGAGCGGCACATTTCCTGTCGGCTTCGACGGCAGGCCTCCCGAGCGGGGTGATGTTATCGCATGCACCCTCCGATCGACGGAAATGGGCCGGCTCGTTTGAACTCTGCTTCGGCCGCGTTCGTCGCCCCCGCTCGCGCGCTTTTACCCCGCGGTAGAACTTACAATGCGCGGGGGGATCTTATCAATTTGGACTTCATACCGGAAGGACATGACGGCGACGCCAAAAACCCGTCGAGACTGTCCATATATTTGCTATCGCAATAAAAAGTGGGTTGGCTACACCCCCCCCCCTCCCTCCGCCGCATGAAAGTTTTACTAATTTCTATGTCGCCAGGTTGGCAGGTATGTTACTATTTCGTTGTTTAGCAGGTCAGTACTCGGAAAAAGTAGAAGCGTCGTACATCACCGTCATAAAACTGAACAGTTTCTCAATGCCTGAAAAAGTGAGACGGGGGAACTGAACAAGATTACTTATCTAATATAAAAAGATGTCCCAGCAGCTGCATTAATGCTGTGAATTTTGTGCACAGTAGGAAGCTAATATGATCAGGTAGAGTATCGGACGCATTATCTCAAGGTTGTAGATTTGGTCCCTATCAGCAGCAAGTTGATTTTTCATCCTGTTTAATTCCTTTCCATTTATGTCATAATTACTACTCTACTGTTAAAGCCTACGAATTATGTGCTTTATACTTTCCTTGGCTTCATTGTCTCTAGGTTCTCACTTGGCTGAATCCCATTTTTTACTTCAAATGCATAAAGCTGCCCGTATTGTTTTGGAAACTTTGTTAGAGCAGAAAATTGATACTTGTGATGCTGCCTCCCATCCTCCAAGAACCTTCTATAGGAATCCTTGAAGATCCTTGAATTTGGGCTTTGAAACCAGTATGAGCCCTGTTCACTCCTTCTGCACATTTCTTCCCGTAGCGTGTGTGCCTTGTCAGCAGTGTTTATGCGCTTTTTTACCTTCTGATACCTTTGGTTGCCTAAATTTATTTATTAAAGTGGTGCTTTACATAGTGTTTAACTTATTTTGTCAACTTGGATGCGGTTTGCACATTACAGTGGGAAGTTCTCGCTATGTCAAACCACAAATACTTAGAAACTTGAACAAAAGTTGTTGCTTAAAAATAAATATTTTACTTAGAAAACTGTTCTCTTCTTTCTTCCCAAGTTACACGGAAACTCAGCTAGTGTCCATTAAAACAAGCTAATAGAGAAGAACAGAGGTTCATGGCAGCGTTAATGTGTTGATGCTTGGCATGTGCCTTGGTGTCGCCAACCTCGGGTACAAGTATAAGTGTCGTTTACTCACAGGTGTTTGCACCCTGCAAACACTACCTGACTGGACAAAGGGAGCCATGTACACTGCTAAAATATGACCTGTGTGAATATCTGTTGGTAGAGGAGACTGGTATATAGCTTTGGCAGTGATAGACTTTGAGATATATTACAGATTTGAGTAAGTTTTAAACATTACCTCCTTTGCTGCACCTTACAGCGTGTGAAAAACAAGCAGTGTATTCATAAACGATGATGCTAAAGGTTTTATTCCAGCTGGCAGCAATCTGAAGCTATGTCGCGTAATTGAGATTATTGTTGTTTTGAAAGAATGGGTAAATGAAAGTGTAAGCACTTATGTACTGTAGGCCCAAGGTGACCTAGCTAGGCCTGCGGTACACATGTACTTACATTTACATTTGGCCGTTTTCGCAAAGCAAGAATGATCTCAGTCAGGTATGAGCGTTACCCATGTTTCGTTGACCTTTCAGTGTTGAATGTGAAAACCCTATCAACAATGCTTCAATTCGACGTTCACCGTTTTTTCAACGATAAATCAATATTGATTTCCTTAATGGTCGTTCAATTGAAAGTCGTGGGCCAATTTTCAATACTGGTCAACAGCTTGCTCAACGGTTTTTCAATTGATCCACAACGTATTTTCAGTTGATGTTTCTTTTTCTTTCAACGATAAATCAATGTTGATTTGCTTAATGGTCGTTCAATTGAAAGTCGTGGGCCAATTTTCAATACTGGTCAACAGCTTGCTCAACGGTTTTTCTATTGATCCACAACGTATTTTCAATTGACATTTCTTTTTCTTTCAACGACAAATCAATGTTGATTTGCTTAATGGTCGTTCAATTGAAAGTCGCGGGCCAATTTTCAATACTGGTCAACAGTTTTCTCAACGGTTTTTCTATTGATCCACAATGTATTTTCAGTGCCATCTGTTGACATTGCTCAATAACTTCTCTATGTTTTTTCAATAAGAATTTTTGTAAGGGTGCCCGAAGCGGCATAATATCGTGATAAAGGCTCGACTTGCGTTGAATATTCTATCTGCGGACGCCCAACAATACAGTATTGTAAAAGCGGTTCTTTAATGAAGTAATGGACTTGGACACACTTCTTTTCACAGCCGGCTGACACAAGTGTTCTGGCACGAGATGAACAACTGCAGTTTGAGTTGCTCGACCATCGGAAGCACGTATGACAGCTTTCTTTAGATGTCAATGGTTTTCTTTTGTGCCATATGTTGCTCATAGAATGAACCTAATTATATTTAGGCCATCCGAAGAGAGAAAGCAACACATGAGCGCACTACTGGAGGCGCTCACTGGGAAATCGCCGGCAGAGTTTTCGTTGCATATTATGAGATTTGTTGGCACTTAACGGCCTTTAACTTTCACAGTGATGCATTCCTTCTCTCGTTTGTCCTCTGAGCGTAGTTTGGCGCGCAAGCGGAGCTCATCCGCAGTCGAAGCGGTACTCATGTAATGTGAGTGCCCGCAGTATCGAGCGGCTGCTGCTGCGGGTTTGTCAAGCGGCTGATCCCAAGACAAAGTTTGCTTAACCATGACACCGGACTGCGCATTTGTTGGTGTGGAGCTGCTGATTTGTGAGTATGTCAGGTACAAATATTTTTAGCAACTTATATCCGAGTTTCAGCCCATAACGAACGACGCGGCCGCTAGGCTGGCATGGTCACATTTGACGCACTATTACTTGCTGGCAACCAAAATAATGCAACGTTTTTTTTCTGCACAATGGTAGATGACGTCCTTGACTTCAATCAGAGGGATTTAAAAAAAAATTAAAAATGGCCTTTTTGATATAACTACGTTCGAGACTTTCTATCCAACAGAAGGGCGTTCCTCTCGGCAGGGGACATTCAGTCGGAAGAACTCGCTCTTGGTGCCGCGGGCACCCCGCAAGGTTCCGTCATCTCCCCAATGTTGTTTAATCTAGTCATGATCGGTTTAGCACAGGAACTCCAGAAGATCGACGGTATTGAACACACCATTTATGCCGACGACATTACGATTTGGGCCGCGAAGGGCAGCGACGGCGAAATCGAAACCGCTCTGCAAAACGCGATCGATACCGTCGAAACTTATCTCCGAGGCACGGGACTCCGATGCTCGCCCAGCAAATCGGAGCTTCTCTTATATCGCCCAACGCTCCGCGGACGCCCACCGCTACGCTTTACGCACAAACGCTACTACGAAGAAATCCAGCTTCACACAGGGAACGGTGACACCATACCCGTGGTTTCCACCATCCGGGTCCTTGGCATGACCATCGAAGCCAACGGTGCGAACTCAACGGCTATCTCCAAGATCCTCCGACAGACGGCCAACACGTCGCGGCTGTTAAAGCGGGTGACAAACTGAAGGCAGGGCATGAAGGAAGAAAGCCTCATCCGCCTCGTTCACTCGTTCGTTATCTGCCACATCACGTACGTCGCCGCCTTCCATACCTGGTACAAAGCAGAAAAAACTAAGCTGGACATCATCATTCGCGGAGCCTACAAGCTTGCCTTCGGACTACCAAACAACACCAGCACAGAACTTCTTCTCCAATTAGGACTCCATAACACCCTCGACGAATTAATCGAAGCGCAGCGTCAGGCTCATCTGGAGCGCCTCACCCTCACAGAAACGGGTCGGCACATTCTGACTAAACTCGGCATCACCTACCACCGCCAGCACGGAGACAAACACCCAATCCCAGGATGTATCCGGGCTTGGCTACATGCCGACCCCATCCCCAAAAACATGCACCCTGAATACAACAAGGAACGGCGGAAGGCACGGGCCGCCTCCCTCATCAAAGCTTACGGCGACACCACAGGCGTCACCTTTGTCGATGCAGCTGAATATCAAGACGGGCACCGCTTCGCAGCGGCTACCACCCAAGGCGGCTCGCTCAGACACGCTGCCAGCATCGTAACCCAGAACGCTGAGACTGCCGAAGAGGTGGCCATCGCCCTGGCCGCCCTCGACCCAGACTGCGACACCATCGTGAGCGACTCCCGCACGGCAATCAACAACTATATAAAAGGCCGCATCTCACAGCAAGCATTACGCATCCTACGCCACGCCCCTCACTCAGCAGATAACCAAATCACGCTCGTCTGGATTCCAGCACATGCCGGCGACGTTCATCCGCACCTCACCAACCTTAACGAGGTCGCACACTCCGTAGCACGAGGCCTGGTCAACCGTGCCGGAGACAGCGCAGGTGTACCCGCGGAACGCGATCGCCTCACCAGCTACAACGACATCACCAAAGCATTTTACCTTGAAAGAAGAACCTTCCCCACCCCTCATCACAAGCTAAACAGAGCGCAGGCAACCACCCTCCGCCTGTTACAGACAAACACGTACCCGTCACTACATCGATACCACAAGATATACCCAGACATTTATCCTAACCACACCTGTAAGGTATGCAAGACCCAGGTCGCTTCGCTCCCGCATATGCTGTGGGAGTGTAAACACCAGTACCCGTCCGTTAACACCGAGACCCTCTCGTCGAGATGGCATGCCGCCCTGCGCAGCTCCCACTTCGACGACCAGCTTTGGGCGACCCAGCAGGCCCGCGAGGCGGCGGAGAGGCAAGACCTCGACGTCCCCACGTGGGAGGCCTAGGCCCAGCCAAACAAATTGCTGGTCTCAATAAAAGTTTATTCCTCCTCCTCCTGGCCTTTTTGAGAAAATCATTTTCAAAGTTCGGCGTTTTTGGCAAGTTACTTACGTTTCAGCCCAATTATCGAGTAAAACAGAGCGCGATAAAACCACGCAAATTATTTTAAAAGAGAGCGAAGGTATCAAAGTTAATATGTACTGATTTTCATTATCCTCACTTTAACTTGCTTGCAGCAATAAATTCCTGAAATAGAGGTATTTTGTGAGATTTCCCAAGTTTGTGATTTTTTTCTTCAAAAGTGCTTAGACAAGCAAGGGAAATAATAGACTTATAAGATTTTATTTCACTTGTTCTTTAAGGGGAATAAATATTGTGACGAAGAAGTGCACCGTTTTTTCCCTATGTGCGCTCAAAATTCAGAAATCGCGAAATTAGCGGAAAAGCGTTTTTTGCGCCCGAAAGTTGTATATTTTTTTCAGGCGAACAAAATTTTTTTCCGCAAAACTAACTGCGAGACCATTGTTCTGGGTGTAATCCCTATACCTACAGTAAATTTCATCACAATCGGGAATGGTGACCGGGACCTCGTGTTCGATCTTATCTGGACACACCCTACTTATTTCTGTTTGAACAGCGCGCTCGTTTCCCAAACGCGGCTGCTGTAGCGAGCGAAGTGACCTTCGTGCGCTCTGTAACTTCAGCGCGGACATCGCGGTGAAAGCACAAGACATACAACTACCCCTGCTCACTCCACGGGACAAGCGCGCAAGCAGGCGACCACGCCCTGCAGGGCGAAGTGCACGGAGGAGCGCACCCAACGCTGCGAGTGGTGCGATGACCTTCAAAGCGCGCCCCACGCGCCATCTCGCTGGTGAGCAAGAAGGCACGCTGAAGTAAATGGTGTATATAAATAGCTCGCCGTTAGCATGCTGAGATGCGGTACTCTTCGTGGCCTAGCCGTCTAACGCCGCGCGCTGCGGAGCGAGGGGTCGCCCGTTCTATTCCGCGCGTCAGAAAGTATTTCTGAATTATTTTTCTTTGTGGCTTTTATATATATATATATATATATATATATATATATATATATATATATATATATATATATATATATACGGGACATGACGGTGACGCCGACGGCGAAAATGAGCCGAGAGTGTCTATATAATTGCTATCGCAATATTAATCCATTCCACTCTGTGAAGGTGGGTGATCATCGGAGCTGACAGGATCACTCTTGTCTCTGCTGTTGCCGGCGTTCTTCATAAGCGCGCAGTTCCTCGGGCGTTCTGCCACGCACGACCGCGCCAACGCGCGTGGCGAAACACGTACGAAGAGCGTATCACTCCACTGAAGCTTTCTACCTCACTCGGTGCTGCTCTTCCTCTGGGATCCGACCACCCTTGATCGATCGACAATGTCATTTGACGTCGGGTGTGGAGAAAGGGTATTTCACTATGTTCACAATATCCAGCGCAGCCACACAGCGCAAATCGGTTTTGACTCAGCGCGCTCTGCCCCGTATTGGCTTGCGGATCAGGGTGCCCCTCAAAAATGCATACTGCCACCACTCCTTTACAACATCGGACTACGCAAAAATGGCCCGAACTTGTAGAATGACCAGGACCTTGGCTGCGTCATATATACTGATGGTGTCACGTTCTGGGCCTGCGAAGGACCTTAGGCAACCTACAGGACACGCTTCAACGGGCCATCAACACGAATGAAACCCACATGAGGCGAGCTACCATGAAGTGCGTTCCCGCCAAATTGGCGTAAACGCATATGAGATGTAGACACCCGCGCTACTAGTGCAACAGGCCTGCAGGTTATCTAGGAGGTAAAGCCAATCAAGCGGGTATGCCACCTGCGCTTGCTTGGAATGCGCATACAAGAAACGGGCAGTGTCATAATAGCGCTCTCCAATCTCAGACGCACAGTTCTGCGCGTAACGGCACTTATTCGTGGAGTTGACTGCAGCCGAGAGGGAATAGCTGGAGCAGATATTATGAATATAATACACACATTTGTTCTTAGTCGCATTACCTATTTTCTGCCTTTCCAAAATACTCGAAATCGGAAATTGAACAAGTAGACAAGAATCGCTTGTAGAGTAGCACTATGGGATGCGTGCATCACCTAGAGGTGGCGCGACAGTCCGCTCCGGCAGTGCGCCGCCAGCGCCACGAGTGGCCATTTACGGCCACTTCAGCTTCCACTCGCGTGTTACGAATTGCCTCTCCGTCTGCTACGCCCGCGTTGTATGCAAGTGCGTGTGCGCGAAGGCGACATGTTTGTTGAAACAGGTAGGCTTTCAGACAGTTAGCAGTGCAGGTTTCTTTTAGAGCCTCAAAGAGAAAGGACATAAATTATACGGAATCAGTCATGTTTTCGATGCGACAGAAAGCACGGACGTGCGACAGAGCGTTTTGAACGGGCAATTTGTGCGGCAGGCAAGCGTAAACCTGAAAGCACAGGCCGTCACCACGATGTTTGTATTCATTTTCTTGTAAATGTGCCTTCTTATTGTTGAGTAAACGATGACATTTGTGTCTGACATGTTTTAGACAACCCACTGCGATGGGCGCAAGTATAACGTGCGATCGCCGTACTGCATATTTTGCATTTAGTAATGCCGTAATAGTCAGGGGCGTAGCCAGAAATTTTTTTCGGGGGGGGTGGGGGGGTTCAACCATACTTTATGTATGTACGTGCGTGCGTTTGTATGTGTGCGTGCCTATATACGCAAGCAAAACTGAAAAATTTCGCGGGGGGGGGAGCCTTGAACCCCCCCAATCCCCCCCTTGGCTACGCCCCTGGTAGTAGTTCCTCGAAGTTTTCTGTGCTGTATTTCAGCTCCGTTTGTAGACGGGCTGCATGAGTGCGTAAGTTTGCCACGTGCCAGCTTTGCACGTGATATCTTAGCCGTCATGCAGTGCAATATAACGGCGTGTCGCGGCTTCGCTTGCACGCACAGTGCTGTTAAGTGGCAAAGGCAGTACAAGGGGAATAGATTTCAAAATTCTCGTGGTCCCCAACGCATTTTGTCACGCATCCGGGGCTCCTTCCTTTTACAGACTGCGCAGTCTGCGAACTGCACCACTCGACGAACTGCGGTAAGGCGGAAAAATGGCAGCATCGTACAAGGGAGAATTCCTGGATCTCTCAATGGCTTCCCGCCAGCGAAATGTAGACTGCCGACTTGAGATCACATTGCCGGCGGCCACTCGCTTCCGTCAGCACTATCATCATCATCATCATCAGCCTGTCTACGCCCACTGCAGGGCAAAGGCCTCTCCCATGTTCCGCCAATCAACCCGGTCCTGTGCTTTCTGCTGCCACGTAATACCTGCAAACTTCTTAATCTACCCACCTAATTTTCTGTCTCCCCCTCACGCGTTTGCCATCTCTTGGAATCCAGTCAGTTACCCTTAATGACCACCGGTTATCCTGCCGACGTGCTACGTGCCCGGCCCATATCCATTTCTTCTTCTTGATTTCAACTGTGATGTCCTTAACCCCCGTTTGTTCTCTGACCCACTCTGCTCTCTTCCTGTCTCTTAAGGTTACACCTATCATTTTCCTTTACATCGCTCGCTGCGTCGTCCTCAATTTAAGTTGAACCCTCTTTGTAAGTCTCCAGGTTTCTGCTCCGTAGGTAAGTACCGGTAAGATGCAGCTGTTATATACCTTCCTCTTGAGGGATAGTGGTAGATTACCATTCATGATTTGATAATGCTTGCCGAATGAGCCCCAACCCATCCTTATTCTTCTAGTTATTTCACTCTCATGGTTCGGCTCCGCGGTTACTACCTGTCCTAAGTAGACGTACTCCTTTACAACTTCCAGTGTCTCGCCACCTATCGCAAAGCGATGTTCTCTGCCAAGATTGTTCCACATTACTTTAGTTTTATGCATATTAATTTTCAGACCTACTCTTCTACTTTCCGTATCCAGTTCCGTAATCATGAGCTGCAATTCGTCTCCCGCGTTACTCATCAATGCAATGTCGTCAGCGAATCGTAGGTTACTGAGATACTCTCCATTAACTCTTATCCCTAACTCTTCCCAATCTAGGGCCCTGAAAACCTCCTGTAAACACGCGGTGAATAACATTGGAGAGATCGTGTCTCCCTGCCGTACGCCCTTCTTTATTGGGATTCTGTCGCTTTCTTTATGGAGGACTATAGTGGCTGTGGATCCGCTGTAGATTTCTTCCATTATGTTTATATAGGCTTCGTCGATGCCTTGATTCCGCAGTGCCTGCATGACTGCTGATGTCTCCACCGAATCAAATGCCTTCTC
The DNA here is from genome assembly GCF_013339695.2 of Rhipicephalus sanguineus. NCBI lineage: Eukaryota > Metazoa > Arthropoda > Arachnida > Ixodida > Ixodidae > Rhipicephalus > Rhipicephalus sanguineus. The sequence goes on along the minus strand of NC_051176.1, from coordinate 306,686,621 downwards.
GTAATCTATGAAGGCTATGTATAGGGGTTGGTTGTATTCCGCGCATTTCTCTATCACCTGATTGATAGTATGAATATGGTCTATTGTTGAGAATCCTGTACGAAATCCTGCCTGGTCCCTTGGTTGATTGAACTCTAATGTTGTATTAATTCTGTTAGCAATTACTTTTGTAAATAGCTTGTAGACAACGGACAGTAAGCTTATGGGCCTGTAATTTTTCAGGTCCTTGACGTCCCCTTTCTTATTCTTATTCTTAGTCAGCACTATAAAAGATATCAGTTAACTTGCGCTCCGCGGAGCGCCACGACGGGCGCCGCGCGATGTATTGCGGCGCAAAGCGCAATCAATGCCAGAGGCGGAGTTAGCTGCGCGTCGTGCGCTACGCCCTTACAAAAAATCATATTGAAAAATAATTGAAAAGCTAGTGGTCAATGTTGACGCATTGTATTGAAAAGTATTTGAATGATATTTGAAAAGTTATTGAAAAGTCATTAAGCCCACCATTTACACCCATTGAAAATTGGCCGGTGATATTTTATAAAAAAGTTATTGACACAAAAGTGATTGAATAGTAGTGAACCTGTTATTGAATAGTTTATGAGCTGCAATTCAAGCGGCATTGAAATTTGATGATCTAGTTATTGAAAGTAAATGTACAGTATGTCGTAATAGTTGTTGAATTCTTGTAGACATGCAAGTGTGATATATATCCTCCCCCTGAAAGAACAATGCCTACTGAAGCACATGCCACAGTAGGCATGGTCCAAAAGGTCTTGCATAGAACCTCTTGAAGAATGCCTGCTGAGGCACGTGTTTACAATATAAATTGCAGTTCCTTGGGCTTCATAAAACACTTTTCGTAACTCTAATAACAGCTGCTAAGTGCCCTTTATGGGTTTTATATGAGCACACAGCTATCTGTAGATAGGCACTGCTGGTGTATGCTTGCATAAAAAGCAATAAGAGGCCAGCATAGTTAGTGTTATTGTGGCAGACTATGCCAACTCACTCTGCACGGGAAACAGCAAGCTACATGTACACAAAAAGCAAAGAATAACTTAAATCAGGTCAGTTTACTTTCACTATAGCTGAATTACAGTAGGTAAGGCACAACTGCACGGAGGCAGATCGCGCTTTCAATAACTGCAATAGCAAAAGCTTTTTATCGCCTGTTATAATGCTTCAATTCTTCCAACCCCGCGTAAACCTGGAAACAAGGTAATCTGCGCGAGAAATAAAATACCAGGACACGGGCACATAAGCCAACTGAATGACACACACACAGACACTGGGAGAAGTCAACTCTTTTATAAGTTCTGTGACCTTTCGTTTTCTTTCAAGAGCCCAAGGAAAAGAAGAAAACGCAAATATGCGGACAATCTATCTTTATTTATGCAAAAACTGCAAGTAACCCCACCATCAGAGATGAAAGCCATAATTTGTTTGGTGTAGCACTTGTTTCAAAATAAAAAGGGTGACTCCCACCTGCACAAAAAAAGAAAAACCAGGAGAAAAGGAAATTGTTATATAAGTTCGTACCTAGCAGAGGACGGTGTGAACAGGCGAAAACTCGATAACATCGTACGGCTACAAAGGGGCGAAGATGCTACAATTAACCAGGCTGAAGCGACGCGCGGGAGAACGACCACTTTGAAGGCGCGCGTTGAAAGAGTCAAGGCAAAGTAACATCTTGGCACTAGAAAGACGCCCCACTTATGTCCCTAAAACAAGATTTTGAACACTCACTCACCATTCGAAACTATTCCAAAATAGCGCAAATAGCGCAAAGTAGCTTTGCAGAGTCAGAATCGTAGTACAGGCGCTCGAACGTAAACGTATAATGTATACCTTGAAACAAGCTCCGTTAAGCGCGGCCAATAAAAGTCAGTACGTTCGAAAGTGAACGTAAATCGTAACCTACATTTATATTAGGACAGTGTAATCCTGCATGCCGCAAAAATTACGCAGTCACGTACTTCTGAAACATGTCGCGCATGTAGCCCGTGATGCAACAAACACGCATTTTCCATCGCTTTCGAATATAATTGTGCACAGGTAAAGAAAATTAACTTACCTTCAACAAGGACAGAGGCCTGTAGTTTAAAGAATCCGCAAATCCAAGCAATGATAAGCGCACATCAAGGTGATCGCTTCCGTCCCTCCATCTAAGCAGAAATGAAAATGCGACAGTCTCGCACCCAAACTGAGACGTCCATTTCTCCGCAGGAAACGTTCCGGGACAAGGCTTAACTCCAGTACGCGTATAACGGCCACTAACAGGCACTCCAGAGGAACGTAGTCCTTGCATGCAGGTACACGACTGCTGAACATGCCGCGAAGTAGCTTCTTCACAGCTGCGTTCATAATTTCCGTGAATCACGGCACTCACAGAGCACGAACCGTAGCGAGAGGAGACTAGCGCGGCGAGCGCGACCGGCACGTTCGAATTCCGCGTACTCGACTGACGTCACACAACGACGCGGATGGATACACCGGATAGAGCACCAGCGCTACGAAGCCCGTCACGAAGTTAGGCGGTAATTGCTATTATTAAAAAAGTTACGTAAAGCTTGCTGGTTAACGACCTTCGCACTCTGCATGTTTGTTGACGCAATGCAACACAACAAATTTATTATTCTTTTGGCGTTATTTTCTTAGTCGCAATAAGACATGGCACGCAAGCTCCAGTTCAAGCGTTCAAGTTTCAACGTGTTTTGCATGGAGCAAAGGCGTGCGTTTGCGACAGCAGGGATAGTAATAAAATAAAATGAAAAGGAATGATAGTCGCTGGTACATCACGTTTCTCTGGTAGATGTATGCGGTGAGCTTTGAGAGAATGGTTTAGTCGACACCGCGTACAGGCAGGCGCTGTATTACGTACCGAGACCCCCACCATTCATAGGTAGATACTTTTACGTCATGCCCGCGATAGCGTTAAAGAGCTCGTTTCGCAGAAATTCCGGTGTCGGCGGCGGCTTCTTTGGTTGCGAGCGAAAAAGCAGCGTTGGCCGTGAGCGAAAATTTAAGGTAGATGCAAATAAAGATATCAGCCATGGGGCACCGTACTTTGGCTTTCCTTGTGGCACGGTTTGGGTATCTACCGAGAAGCGAAGGCAGGCTAGCGATCGGCAAGGCGATACTCACCCGTATACATTGGACACACAAAATATTGTTGTAATAAATGTGCTGTTGAAGAGGGCGCAAACCTTTACCTTTACAATACGTATTTCGTGTGTGTGTGCGCGTGCGTGCGTGCGGATATCGCTATCGCGTTCAAGTTTAACGGTTTATCAATTTTTGTTACTGGCTTGCCTCCACGGCGGTACATAAATGGTGCCTATCCTTAAACACTGCTTATGACCGTTCAATCCTCAAACGAATCTGCCTTTGGGGCCGCCGCGGTGGTACAGTGGTTACGGTGCTCGGCTGTTGACCCGAAGATCGCGGATTCAATCCCGGCCGCGGCGGTCGCATTTTTAATGGAGGCGAAAGTGCTAAAGGTCCATTTACTTCAATTTAGGTGCACGTTAAAAAGCCCCAGGTGTGTCATATTTCCGGATATGAGCTCTCCACAACGGAGTGACTTACAATCATATTGGGGTTTTGGCGCATAAAACCGCAATAATTCATTATTTAGCTTTCTTTGTGTGTTCAGCTGCAGTACAGTTTCTGCGCACTGTATACCGTGTCCTAGGATGGTACAGTTACCTGCGTTGCTTCGGGTACTAAAGCAAGAAGTCAGCAATGCTTTGTTGCCGCATGAAGAGTTATGTAGTGGGTCATTCGGTTAGAGCTAATTAAAACGGACAGGCTTGAGAAATCACGTTGCCGAAGGTAGGTAGTAATATAATGCCACGTAGGGACCCCCAGGCCAAACTTGAGGGCCCGATCGAGGGCACGTACTCTGGATGGCCAGGGTTTGGTCATTGAGTTCGAGGCTTCGCAAGCCTCATGCGCTTCTGAATATCAGTTACCATTGTTACATCTCTGCATTACTGTACAAGGTTGCGTAAAATGTGGAGTCGTATTTAAAAATAAAATTGTATTTTTTGTAATTTATTACATTACTTGCAGCAGCAAGTTCTGCATATGCTTAAAAAAATTTTGCTTTACATGAGCTGACACACAGAGAGCGTCCGTGATGCACGTAGTGCTGTAGTGTTGATTGTGTGCAAGAGTATTTGTTGCTTGCCGGAAATCAAATGTCATGTATGCCGGCTACCAAAAAAAAAAGGCAAATAAACCTACTATATGCGCATGTGTGTCTGGGTTTCTTGATAAGATGGCAAGAGTGCTCGTGATCTCGAGTTTCACGCCCACCTTCATACGTCCGCGGCCGGTCCTAAACTCAACCACCGTGCAACATAAAATCAACAAAACATCAATATATTTTTCAACATGTACTTTTGATTGGAAAGAATCAATGACAATTTCGTTGTCTAGTCATTGAGAAGATTCAACGACATTTGACATTTAGTTGAAAGGTCATTGATTCAATCATTCATCAATCATTTGTCAACAGTTACTCAATAGTCATTTTTATAAGGGCGGTTCCCGCCACTTCGCCGCGAGCGGGGAAACCCAGAGCGGGGGTGGCGAAGTGAGAGGAACCGTAGCAGACGACGCGCCGCTAACTCCGCCGCTGGCGCTGATTGCGCTTGCGCTGCGATAATTCGCGCGGCGGCCGCTAGGTGTTCTGATCTAGAAAGTAGCGACACTCTCCTCCGCGCGCGCGTTTTCCTCCTCAATTCTCCTCGGATTTCTCCCCTCCCCTGGCCGGCGCGCTGCGCACGGCGCGCTGAACCCTCCACTGGCTCGCCGCAGCCGCATTAGAATCACTGCGCGCACTTGTTTAATCGGCCCCTTGAAGCATTAAATGAGAACCTGTCTCTTAAGCAATAGTCATGACGACAGTGGGCTTCCGATAGAACAAATTAAGTGACAAATATATTTTCTAAGACGCTTCGATAAATACAAATGAGCGCTTCGGAAAAAATGAGTATACGAACTGGCGGCTGAGCGGTTTACATCTCCGTAGCCTCCTCGGCTATGCGTAACGCGGAGGCGTATTAAGGGCATATAATGTAACGAGCATAAAGTATAGGCGAGAATTTTTTTCATAATTGTGGTCTTGATGAGCTCAAAGAAGGTAGCCAAGAAGGAAGGTGGTGGTTTACTTAAATTGAATTGGGCCAAATGAGTGGGCCCGAAGCCTTTTTGTGTCAATGCCGCTATGAGACGCACGCACGCACACGATACAGGCACGCAGGCACACACACACTCATACACACGTGATCAAGACACGCATATACATACATACATACATACACGCACATAGATACACACAATCATAAGCACGCGATACAGGCAGGCACGCACATACACACGCGATATAGATACGCACATACATACACACGCGCGTACACACGTGATACAGACACACGTGCGTGCACATGCGAACAGACACGCACGCACTTACATACACATGCGCATACACATGCGACATAGACACGCAGGCACATACATACATATACACGCGCATACTGAAGCAATAGAGACGCGCACATAAATACACACGCGAAACGGACACGCAGGCACATACATGCACAAGCGATACAGACACACCCACACATACATAGCGATACAGACACGCACGCGCATGCACAAGTGATATAGACACGTACGCACATACATGCACACGCGCATGCACATGCGATACATGCACACACGCACATACATACACACGCGATACAGGCACGCACGCACATACACGCGCAGAAAAACACACAAACGCGCCCAGGCTCATACATACACACAGATACTTGCGTACACGCGCAAACACGCGGGAAGACACGTACACAAATGCACGCACATACACTCACACGTTAACACGTGGGCACACGCACATACAGACGCAGGTGCACATATGCACACATACAAACACGTATACACCTGCACACACCAGTGCTCACACGCCTGGAGGGTTGCCGCCTGGAAGGTTCATGGCGTGCGTGAGAAACTGAAAGCGCGCGAAGTTTGCTTCCGCTCGCTTCTCGTGACGTCATGGTCACCTGACTGAGGCGAATCGCGCGTCGCAGCCATTCAGCGTTGTGGATGCGACGGCTCCGCGTAAGAGGGTGAAGAAAGAGGAGGTTGACGGCCCGGCGAGAGTGAGGCGGTGTGGATAAAGGCGCGCCGCTACTTTTCAACATCAAGGGGCTTTAGGTGTTCCGAGGAGCGCGGCCACGCGCGCCCTGTTACCTGTAACTGTGGCCCCGCGTGTACATACTTCATAAACATGCCCCGGCTCACTCGTTTTACTCGGCGTACGCTGTGAATCTAGCGTTCCCTCTGATTTCAGAAGCACGGTCACGGCGGAATACCGAAAAACCTTATTCCAGGTGTGTAGTTCTTATTGGCTGCGAGATCGAGCGGAGTCGCCACCTGACTGCTCCTGACTGAACCGCGCCTAGTGTGGATTGCTCCATGCGTCGTCTGCTAGCCACGTTGTGTTTGCATGTGCACGTACGTCAAGCAGGACCTCAAAAGGCGGTTTGATCCGTGTGTTAGTGTAACTTCAACCGCTCGTACGTAAGCCTAACACAAGAAGCATTTGGCCTTGATCGGCTGTATATGTACTGTAATAAGATCAGTGAGTGCGCTTGTCGGGAGTGCTGTGTGTGGTCGTCGTACCCTCCGTGCACGAGTCATATCAGTGTAGGTGCCGCTCTGTGGTTCAAGCACATTGCAAAGTTCACTTGGCGTTGTCCTAAAGCATTAAATCTCATTTGAATATAGCGTTTTATCGGCTTGGTGGTAAAAAAAAGGCGCTTATGCACTTGCGCGTTGTGGTTAGATGTATAACTTCGGGACTGTCGTTTATAGGTTACGCGACGAGCTTGAGTTGTGCATGGTCCTGGTCTCACTACACAGAAATATTTCTGTCAAGTCACGTCCGACACTTCGGTACTTAAATTGTGCCCTAAAAAGAACACAAAATAGAATGACACGGAAATCGCAGAACTGAGTTGCCTTGCGCAATTTTAACTTGTGGCGAAATTTATACAAAAACACCCGTGTACTTAGATTAAGGTACGCGTTAAAGAGCACTGATGGTCAAAATTAATATAAACGGCGTACTTTATATTTATGTCGTAGTAATTTGACGCGAAGCCGCATCTTTTTTTCTTTACATTATCTTGAGCGTTTGTGTTGCGTTGTAATAGATTGACGGAAAGCAGCGGACATTATTCGCTTGAAAAAACGTACTTTGGTCCTGTGAAATAACCGGGCCTTTGTTCCATTAGTCGTGCAAGTAATCAATCGAAGAAAGTTCCGTGCTTTACAGTTACCTTTGTGTACTGTTACTGGAAAAAAAACAAGCGTGTGCGTGTTAAACGCTTCTGTAGAGCTAAAGCGCTGTCAGCCACATAGCTTTCCTTATTAAACCTATCAAGTGTCCTACATTGGAGAACAGAATAAGAAATCTGAATGAATATTTGGACACGCAGTCTACAAAGTGCTATTTGAACTCATCGTGCAGGAATACGTGCTTTCTTTTTGTTGCGGGGTATCCAGATCAACAAGAAGTAAAAACTTAATTCAGTCGCTCTACGGCAGTGCGTAGTCGATAGAACACAAGTTGAACATGTACAAATAAAACAAGAAAACGTCATCCATTGCGAAAACGGCGACTGTTGCCGAAGGCGAGCAACCACGTTCGTTATCAGAATGCGCTTCTCTCACAAGTAATGGTAACGTTCGGCGCGCTTCGTGCATTAATTCGGGAATGAAGAGCGCACATATTACCCGAAAGCTGCAGTCAACGCAATTTTTTTGCCGGAAATCGGGTCAAATCGTTCACAACGATGTGCTGTTGTGTGCGTTGGTATACGCGCCGACAACCGCCTATCCACACTAGCGTGGCGACGGTGCTGCCACCTCTAGCCCGATCTCGCGGCGAATAGCTATTGGCACAGTTTACAAGACAGCAATTCATGCGAGACGTTGCGAAGGACCGCTAACAACCTGACACGGCTGCACTCATGGGTTGGCTGATACACGGAGCACGCGAGTCGCCTTTGTTCACTCCCGCACCGCGGCGCCACCGGCTCAGTGCACGTTTCCTATACCTGCCTCTAAACTAAAGTACAGCAGGACTGCACGAATTGGGAATCACAAACACGTATGGCGAATATGCAGCAGCCAGGCTAATGACTCAGCGTGGACGACTAAATACGACACCAGGGACGTTCGGTATTACGGAAACTACATTACCCACTCACGCCACAGTTACACGGCGATGAGACCAGACTACTGCCATCTTAAATTCGAGAGGCGTTCCACGTGGCCTCAGCACTCCGTCACTTGCACCGAGTCCGGCTCGGAGGCAACCTTACGAAAGCGGCGAGACGATACCTACTTTAGAGACGCCACCCAGGCAGCACACAACGTCGGGCCGATATTGGTTTTACGGCGGCTGTGCGCGGCCCCACCTCGGGCCAGCATTGCCAGCCTGGCGCCGATATCGGCGGGGCCGTTGACTTTTGCCGGCAAAATTGGGCCGACTTTGCCGCCTTTCAACCGATGTTGGTCTTTCACCGGCAACATTGGGCCGAATTATCCGGCCTTCCGCCGTCTTCCCGCCAATATCGGCTTAGCCGATTTCTTTCACCGGCAACATTGGGCCGAGTGTGCCGGCATTTTGCTGTTCTTCCGCCGATATCGGCTTAGCCAATGGCTTTCACCGGCAACATTGGGCCGAGTTAGCCGCCGTTTCGCCGTACTTTCGCCGACATCGGCCGAGCCGATGGTTTTCACCGGCAATATTGGGCCGAGAATGCCGTCATTCTGCCGTGCTTCAGCTGACATCGGCGGAGCCGATGGTTTATCGACGATGTTGGAACTTTCTTGTCTCCCTTCAGACAGTTATACATGCCCTGTTGAGAACGTCCTCCTGCGTCGCGGCGCTCCAAAAGTCCTCGTCACCGACAGAGGTACGGCTTTTACGGCAGAGCTAACGCAAACCATCTTGAAATAGAGCCACACAAGTCACCGACGGACATCACCCGCAGGCGAATGGCCTCACCGAGCGGCTAAATGAAACCCTCGCCGACATGCTGGCAATATACTGTACGTCGAACACATGACATGGGACGCCATAATATCTTCCGCACATAACCTGAAGTTAACACGGCAGTGTAAGAAACGGCGCATTATGACGCCGTTCAAACTAGTTCACGGAAGCCCCACAACGACGCTGGACGCCGTGTTGCCGGCCGTCAGTGACGAGAATAACCTGGACGTTGCGCTCTACCTTTAGCCCGCCGAAGAAGCCCGGGAGCTCGCCTGCCTAGGATACAATAGTAATGTAATAGAGCATTAGGCACTTGAATATTTGTAGCTTAAGCTGTAGAATACCGCCACATGGATTGATGTACTAGCGCAAATAACAAAGTTCAAATATTGTACCGTGCTAATGCCGCACGTACGACTCGGGACGTGAAGTATCGCCGACTGAATAGCTTGCATTCTCTTATTCGTTTCTGCTATGACAATGACTAACAACTATCACTAGCACAGTCACTTTTCTACCAAAAAAAGGTGGTCTTTAGAAGAATAACTGACTGAAATTAGATGGCCACTTCGTTTACCAGTTGTTCAACGCTATCAAAAATGTTGAAACGTTATAACACATACCATTAACTTCATGGGCCAAATTCGAAGTACTTCTGTTTCGTAAATGTTTTTGCCACTGGTCGGCCGACTTCGCTAATGTATCCAGCATCAAAATTCACCCAAACATTATTCCCGCACGAATGCTTTTAGCGGAAGAAGTTTTATGTGAATACTAATTATGTGCATAAATCGAGCCTGTCATCATATTTATAGCGCTATATCCTTTCAGCCGCTGAATATGTGGCGCCAGCGCTCATATACTACACGGACAGTTTCCGATCTCTGTGTTTACACATATTTACTCACGCGCGTGTTTGGATGAAGCGTAACAAGCGCATTTGCTTCAGTTGGTTGGTTGGTTGAAAAAGTTTATTTGGGTCCTGCAAGGCGCGCGTCAGCGCGCAGCTGGCGACTCCCACGTCGGGACCGTCAGACCAAGCCTGCCGGCCGCTCCGTGATGTCACATAATTTTACTTTATGAGAATAGTAAAAGCTCAGCAAGGCGTGTTGCTGAGCTAGTTGGTTCATTACTTGAGAAAAATAGGTATGGTGCAAAAAAGATCGGGCGAAGTGAAGACACGTTTTGTCGTTTGAATGTTTACAAATCAACTAGCCCGCTGGCCATCTTTAACGAACTGACAAACACGTGTTTACCACGTGTTTGTCAGTTCGCATTTGCACTTCGTTGCCGTCCATTTTGCGACATACATATCTTTTTCAAGTAAAAATCTCGCTCAACGATTGCTTCCCCCGTGCTTTCAGAAACAGTCGCATAAAATTATTATTATGGCACGTGAAATACGATGAAAAATGCGGCTCCAACGTGGTGTACGCAAAGTTTTCATGCACCGACATGTGGCAACAAGTGATGCATTGAAACTTCGACGAACGCCTTTCTCAAACGGCATGCCCATAGACATGCTGGGGGGATCGCACACCATTGTGGTAGGCTGAGGCGTGCTTTCAAGAAGGGAGAATTCGCTTTTTTTTTCGTCTTCTTCAACCTCTACCCCCCCCCCCCCTTCCCTCCCTTCCCCTCGTTCAGCGTCATTGTCGCGAAACTCGCTTGACCAGGCAGGGTAGGGTAGCCGTCCAGACGGAGGGACAATAGTAGCTGCGGGAGCAGGTTTTTTTCACTCCGACCAGCAGAACTCTTCAAGAAGTGCGGTGTGTGGGCATGTGTGGTGGAAAGTCAATATCGTGCACGAGACGGATACGCGGCAGGATTCCGGCATTGTTTTCGGCAGAGATCACCGCAGCGAGAAACCAGTGGCCCCCTGCTTCCATGTTGAACTCGCTCACCTCATATAAGGCCGCGTGTTCACTGCTGTTACGTGTCATCAGATTTTTGTTTTCTTATCGCGTATTCTCTATTGACCATCGTGTTTTGTGTATTCTGATATGGTGCGCTTGTATTTTTTATTCGTTCGTGTTTTTAGCGATCCAACGGGCACACGTGAGTGGTTTTTATGCACTATTCCTTACTGTGACAATCTTACCTTTAGATTAGGAATGCGTGCGTGTCCATCTTGTTTAGATGTAGAGTTCATGGGATCTTGTGGTACCGCTCGCATTGTTTCTCGCGTCGCGTGCAGCAGTTTATCCATCTTTTTGGCCCTTAAGATGTCACTGAAAAAATTGCAATTCCCGCTTAAAGGATAACGCTAATTTAATTGCCAGTCATGTGTTGCGAATGCCTACCGTTCCTTGGTGAACTTAATAAACGTGGGGGGGGGAGAGGTGGGGGAGTGCTCCTCTGCTCGTAATTAGCTCACGCGTATACACAATCTTCTAGTCTAGTTGCCATTCTTAATCTCGCTTTTTCGGCAAGCCGCCTAACATTATCTTTCTTTTCTTCGGGTCCGTCTTTAATCCTACTTTAATGCTGCCTTCGTTTACATCTCCAGAATTTTTTTCGTGATTCGGCACCATCGTTACTGAAAAGCGCGATATCGTCCGCAAAACGCAAGTAGCTAAGATATTCTTCGTTCATCCTTATTCCTATTTTTGCCCGTTCTAGTTCTTTCAATATTTATAGTGAATGTGCCGTGCATAACGTTGAAGAGATTGTAACTATTCGCATAGTCGTGCGCACAATGGGGCAGGGGGGCGGCCGGCCCCCGTAGTCACTTAAGAAGAGGTGGGCGCAAGGTCTGCCAAACACATTGACTTAATAGGGAGGGGGGGGCGCCGCGATGAACCTTCACCCCCCCCCCCACACCCTCTGAACGGGAACCCTGCTCACGCCTATGATTTTGCGCCTGATCCCATTCTCGATTAGGAGTGTCCTGCTTTTTTGAAAAATACGGTGGCTGTGGGGTTGTTTTAGATGTTGGCTACGGCATCTATAGATGTTTAGATATTCCTTGATGGCATAATTATTCCGGAACTGCTGGCGTGTGTTCATATCTGTGAATAAATTTGTGTTTATCACCTTGCAAATGTGTTGCTCCTTAATTTCTCAGACGCATGCGTAGTTGGTGCAGCAGGCCTTTCATCAATTTAGTTTTGTTTGAGACAATATTGACTTTCGTTCTCGGCCTTGCACGGTTCGACAGAATTGTACACTAAGACATCAGTGGAGCAGTCGTTCTAATTAGGAAGCATTTTTCGAATATGGCACCAATGGCAGTCGATGAATGTCGTTGGGCCGCGAATAGTCTATTTTAGCGCTGCTGACTTACAGTACAGTAACCACAGTAATACCGAACTGCCGTGGTCGGCACGCAGCCATTTTACTTTACAACACATGTATCAGCGTGCCTGATCAGGTTACTTTACGCATCGAGCAACTACCGCCGGTGTCTCCATATAAACTAGCTACGTGCCGACCACGACGGTACAGTACTACCGTACTTAACGCACGGTAAGCCACCACTGCTAAAACATAATAACGGGTGTAAACGGTCACGCCGGCGGCTACCCGACGTCGGCGGGGCCGACACCGCGCCAGCATCGGCTAGCATACATAGGCCCAATGACGGCTTGCCATCATCGGCTGAATAACGGCAGGCCCGTCTCGGACCGACGCTGGCTAGCCCACGTCGGCCCGAAGCCGGCAAGCCCGCATCGGCCCAGAGGCGGCTAGCCGACGTCGGGCCGATGCGGGTGAAAGTAGCGCGAGCGTGATTTGCCGACGTGGGGCCAATATTGCTGCCGTAATTTGCCGACGTTGGGCCGAGATCGGTCCAATGGCGGCGTGCTGCATGGGCAGTTCCTAGCTACCATGGGAGCGTAGGCATGGTCCCTCCCTTCGCTGCAGTTGTGACTAACGACGCACGAAGAACCACAGCGGCGTCCATACGCACAAAATCAATTGCAACGGCCGAAACCGCGGCCATAGCGTTTGGCATACGCGCCACGGAGACCTGGGGCTAGTCGGCCTTTGTGCTGACGGACTCGCAGGACGCCTGCCACCTCTTCCTAGGCAGGGCTTTACCAGACTACGTCTTCCGCATACTGGGGACGGTTCTCACAATGTATTACGGCGTGACCTGATGTCCGGCGCACTTGAGAGTAGAGGGCAACGAAAGGGCGGACTGCTTGGCTCGAGGCATGACTAGCCTCACCGCGGGCCTCACCGCCCGGGACGACACCTCGACACCTGGCGTGCCAAACAAAATCCTCGTGCACAAAGAATAAGTAGGCGAACTGAAGCCCCCTCACCCTAACCTAAACAGGAGACAAGCACAGGATTAGTGCCACCTGCAAACAAACATTTTCCCATATTTACACAGGTTACACAGAATGTACACAAGTGAGCAAAAGTATGCCGACCACGGGGGTGCGCACCGAAACCGCGTTCTGTGTCGTCTAGCGGCGAGCCGTCTGCTGCCGAGAGTATTGGTCTGGCAGCGCAGTAGTCGCCAGTGATGCTTTCGGCAGCAGACGGCTCGACATTAGATGGCGCAGATGGCAGTTTCGGCGCGCGCTCCGTTGGTCCGCATACTTTTGCTCACAGCTGTACCCTCCCAGATACAGGAACAAATAAATGCCCGTGGTGCGACGCAACGCCGACAATGGAGCAAATCACATTTATCAGTACACAACACAGCTGGAGGCTGCCATCTCGCCTGTGTCGGACAACACTCCCCTGAGCTACTCGTGGGAAGCGCGACTCGCGGAACTGTAATTGGGAAGACAACTGGTGACAAGGTCCGGCAGGCGCTGTAGCCAGCGGTGCTGTGGAAGAGGAGCCCCACCCATGGTGACCAGACACAACCAAAATCCCCACGAATAAATGTTTATTCTCTCTCTGCCCGCCATCGGCTTCGCTCTGCGCTCGATTTGATTTGCTAGTTGTTCCTATTTTTATCCTTCTTTACTAGGCACTCTTGGCCAAACCCGCACTCGCTGTCCCATGGAGAGTTACTCCTGTTGATGCATCTTTTGTGGGCTGTGAAGATGGAACAGCCGTGTTTGATCATATGGCATTGCTTGCAAGCATCTTTCTACGAAGGCAGCGCACAACGAAAATTGAAAAAGTTTACAAAAATTATAAAGTATAAACAAAAACTATTAGGAATGTGCGCGCGCAGAGTAGTTGAAACGGACAATGGATTAAACTTTGTAGAATGTTATGGGAGCCGAAATATTCTTCTAGAGCTTTTAGATGCGAAGCATCTCTTACTGGGGTGTACGTCCCTCGGCGTCGGCCTGGTAGTCCGCACTCACACTACGCATGCGCAACTCTCCCCCTCCCCCTCTCCAACAGCTGCGCGTTACTCTCTCCACTTCTCTACCAGCACCTGCTTGCGCTTCTCCTGCGTTCTCGCTTCTGCTGTCGCGGCGCATGCGCTACTCTCCTCCTCTAGTCTCCTCTCCTTCAAGTGGTAGAGCGCTGCGCGCGTTCAGTCTAGCGCTTGCTTCGGTTGACTCCTCTGAAATGCGGGCTCGACGTGTCGAAATTCTCTCCTGCCCAGCGCCGCGATGAGCGCCAGCGCATGCGCGTCCCCTCCTCCTCTCTCTCCTCTCCTACGCTGTCTCCCTCTCGCGCGTGCCTGTCGACCGCGTTCTCCGCTCGCCCTGTGTTGGTTGACTCCTCTGAAATATATAGAGTGGCTTTTAAGAAAGGAAAAAGGCGCTAATTTCTGTCTGCCTATAGGCGACACGGCTAAGCGCCTATAGGGGTAGGGGGAGGGCGAAAAAAGAAGAGTAGAAAGAAATAGGAAAGGAAGCGATAGGAGGTCGACAGGCGCGACGGAAAAGAGAAGACAGGAAAGATGGGGTTGGAGTCCGTCACAGAAGTTCAGGGACGGGAGCACGATCGGCTAGAGGCACGAGCACGTCGGTGACGGGGCGAAGCCCCGGTCGTTGAGAGGCACATGGCATGGCGGACCAGGCAACCATCACGGGGTGACGATCGGCAAGAGGCACTATTACGTCACGGACGGGCGAACCAGGATTGGTGAGAGGTGCAGGGCATCGCGGGCGAAGCGACCGTTCTTCCTGAAATCCTCCGAGAGACTTTCCTCTGAAATGTGGGCTCGACATGCCGAAATTCTCTCCTGCGCAGTGCCGCGATGAGCGCCAGCGCATGCGCGTCCCCTCCCCCTACTCTCCCCTCTCCTACGCTGCTCCCCTCTCGCGCGCCTGTCGACTGCGTGCCCCGCTCGCCCTGTGAGAATTATAGCCAGGCTAGAGGGAAGACACGACGCGCGTAGTGTTCCTCTTCGCGTTCCACGACGCGAGGTCGGTAGCATGCCCAACGAACGCCAACGGAACACGATCGTGCAAGTGCTCCGGCTTCGCATCGCCTCATAGTCCCCTATAGCGGGAGATGGTGTAATTCTTTTGTCGGAAAGGGAGCAACGACTGTTTTAGATAGCGGGCCCTTCGGTGCTATATTCTTCCACTTTCTCACGATCTTAGAAACAAAGGGGCGTAGGTTAAACTTCATATATTCTGTGCACATAACAATCGATATTGCTTTAAGTGTTTGTCACGGCTACTTTCGTGTGGAGTTGCAAATTTGTGCATTTGGCTTTACTGTTTTTACATTTGTGTTACATTTAACCCAAACTATTTCATGGCCAACGCAAATATGTACGCTCCATGGCGCCATTTCCTCACGCCATGGCGCCACGGCGTGAGGAAATGACGACATAGAAATGACGTCGGTAAAATGCACGCGATCAGATGACAAAGAAAAAGTTCCGTTGACGCAGGTGACATGCGAATCGAACCTACGACCTCTAGGTCCGCGACGAAAGGTGCCGGGAGCTCTACCCACTGCGCTACCGACACACATGCACGATGCTTAATTCACAAACGCGCCTTTTATATCTCATACCTCCTCCTGTCACAGTGCTCATGGTTGGCGGGACGGTGTTGCCGTCTGGGAGCGGTAAAGTGAAGTGCTGCGCATCATGCACTAACGAGCGCTGACAGGGAGGTCTTCTGTAGTTGTCAGAGTAGTGCAGCTTCCACATGCACCAACTGTGCCGCCTACTGCTTCGAGAGCGTTGGCACCGACTAATAAAACTGCTGCAATAAGCATCACAGAAAGGCATCGACGTCGATGTGTGTACGTCGCGCAAATGAGTGCGCTTTGGTGCAGCGAGAGAGACGCGCCAGCGGAAAAGGGAATGCCTTCGCGCGTTCACGGCTCAAGCTACAAACTGTGCCTATCGAGTTCCTGAAGCGTTCTATGGTAGTATAAGCAAGAGCGGAGGCGTAGGCACCCCACTATTGGGGAGTGCACAGCTTTCCGTTTCTCTCCTCAAATGACGAGGCTTTCAAAGCACCAGTGTTTATTATGTCCATGTTGATGGCACCTTTGCTCGGGATTCCTCATATGCTGTGTCCAGGTGTATGTTAACTACTTCAGCTACCACAAAAGTTTAATCATGATCATGGACTTTAGCAGTAGGAATGGAGATGTGCCACAAGGCGTCAGCGTGGGTTAAGTCACGTCAAATTGTGGTAGAGCTGCTAAACACCGATACACATTGTACAAGCTCTTATATGTATATCAATGTACGATGAACATTGAACTACTTCTGTGAGGGCACGTTTCAGTTTCGTATTATACCGATCCCTCTCATATGACGGAGGGATCAAGCATGTTTTTTTCGCTCATCTGTACCTTTACAAGCCTCCGCTCAAGACCCCATGCCTTTCAGGCACATTAAAAGTGTAATGATAACAAATCTACCTTAAGGGGCACTGACGCAAAATTTTGCGGCTGAGGTAGCCTGCGGGATCGATTCGCGTGATCACGCGTATACAGGGTGTTTTTTTTTTTTTTTTGGAAAATACGGATTTCTCATAAAAATCCTATAACAGTAAGGTTCCTGCCGTTTTTCTTTGTCTGCGAAGCATAAAACTCAGAGGCGGCCACTGCGGCGCTTCTTTTTGCAGACAGGCAAAATAGTTTTTCGCGCACCTGCTGCAGAACATGAAATGAGATGACTCCACTGATGGAAAGATTATCCGTCGCATTGACTCAAACCAAGCCTTTTTTTTTCGTGAGAGATGGATTTATATTTTTATTTTTTAATTGAAAGTCGCGAAAAATGACCTGTGGCGCCTCTGACGGCAAAACCCTGAACGATTCGGTGAACCCGGCCACGTGACTGTTGCTTGCTGTACGCGGTCGACGATATTTTTGTTAGCATTGAAATATTGTTCGTTTCCTTATATTAAAAGGTATTACTCCGTAAAAATGTACATATAGGCCTGTGTTAGTAGTATGCATTAAAGTGGCGCTGCCTTCGCGTGACATAATGATCCCATGCTCGTCAGCGCGTCTTGAGCAACTTAATTTTCAGTAAATTCCCTGAAAAATAACTAAAGTAGCGCCATTCGTGTCAGTGTACAGGCAACCCTCTCCCGTGCGCTTTGTAGATTGCAGTCGCAGTTAGTTGAGCCGCGAAGCTCGCAGAGCATGGCTCTTGGCCGGAAAGAGAGGCCTGTGCAATTCTTCCGCTAGAGCGCCCGAGGGTGCTGCAGTTCTAAGTGGCGCCGTTGGACAAGTCTGCGAAATAAAGGGTATGAACAAAAAAATCACGCCATATCCACGAAGTGAATGATGATTGAGGAGCTGGATCGGAGAACATCAGGAAAAACCGTGAATCTTCCGTACAAGTCCTCTACGATCATATGAAGACGTGGCACACGCTGTTATATATACATATATACAGAATGTTTTATTAATTTACAATTTTGATGAACTATATACACAATATACAATTATATACATATTTATGAAGCCTATAAGAAACATCTAAGAGCATCTGATTCTCCATTGTCGACACTTGCAGACGCAATGCTCCTAATGTTCTTTCAATTTGAAAACTGCCCTCGAGACGCGCACGACAAAGTGGCCCTCAAAATAGCTGTCCGACACTCGCCTGGCTGTCGACTGCGTTCCCCGCTCGCCCGGTGAGAATTAACGGCCAGGCTAGACGGAAGACACGACGCGCATAGCGTTCCTCTTCGCGTTTCACGACGCTTTGAATGGATGGATGCAGGTTGCGGCGCCGGACATGGCCTCAGCTTGAGAACCTGGCGAGCCAGCTTCCAATAGCGACAAATACGGCAATGCAATGTATACCGAAGCAAGTGGCGTCTTTCCATGGTGTCCGACAGCATAAAATTGCACGGTACATAACATTTAATACGCAAAAGTGATCGCTCCTTATGGCAGCGGCACTGCAAACTCGGCGGCGCTAAGAAATCGCTGGAGTGCCGCACTAGCTTTTTAGAAGATCGTCCAAGCGCCATCTTGTTCGTCGTCGTCTGGGTCACGGTGTTAGAAGTACAGGTGGAACGACGCAGCACCGGCGCTATGCGCTCGCTGCGTCGAACTTCGGTTCCTCCGCGCCGTCACGCCGCGAGATGGCAGGAGAAGTCAAGAGGCTCACAGCGGCGCGCGCCGGCCTCTCTTCGGACAAAGCCACGGTGACGAAGCAGTTGTCGCCACATTGCTTCCTCGTTTAATTCTTTTTGTGCGATGGCAGGTCATGCTATTCGAGTGACAAAGCCGTGAAATGGGCAAAAATTGTTTTGTGCCGCGGTGCAACTCTGTGTACAAGACCTGCACTGAAAAGTCGATTTTTCCTCACCCCGAGATGAGGAACGCCTGAATGTTTGGCGCCATGCGATTCCGCGCAAGGACCGCGTGCTGCAGTCGACTGAATACATGTGCGAGAAGCACTTCGAGCCGAGGTACATAACGAAGACGTGGGAAGCAGTGTACAAAGGGCCCGTTCTTGTGAGCACATCACGAAAGGCGGCTCTGGTTTATGACGCCGTGCCGACGAAGTATTGAGTTCATCGTCTTGAGTTCATCCACGCCGTGAGTTGGCCCGTTTTTTTTAACACCTACGTTCGTGTGCAGTCTTTCTCTCTCCGTGCGAAAGCTACGCTTGTTAATAATGAGAATATCTGGGGTTTTACGTGCTGAGACCACGTTATGATTATGAGGCACGCCGTAGCAGAGCTCCACAAATTTCGGCAATGTGGTGTTATTTAACATGCACTTACATCGTAGAGTACACGGGTCTCTAGCATGCCGCCTCCATCAAAATGCGACCGCCGCGGCTGGGATCGAACTAGGGAACTTCGGTCAGCAGCCGAGTACCGTAACCGGTGTACCATTGCGGTTGACTGGCTACGCCCGTAAAGACTCCGCACACCACGATCGACGTGTTCCTTGAAAGACGAAGTAGTAACGCTGTCTTCGGGTGACTATGCGAGACACAAACAGTGAAATATATTCCTCAGTTGGCAACAGAGAATAATCGGAAACATATCCACCATTCATAATGTCTCCCCTTCTCGCAGTGCCAAACCAGGATGCTTTTTCATATCCTTCGTCGGTGCCTCAAACTTAGCTGCTGGCATTCGCTAAAATTCAGTATTTTATGCACGGCCAGCTAAAAAGTCGTATTCGTGACACATCTTTTATCCGCGATCAACGACCGCAAATTACTTCGAATGTTTGCGACAGCAAAGACGGTGTGCATTTTCTGTTGTAATACTACGGCTAATGCGGTATTTTTTCTAACTATCTAAACTATATACTTCTACAAATAGAACTAATTTTTGTCATATTTCAGCGTGACATCACTGTCACATCTTTAATTGTCCGAATGAGGAAAGCATATGTTGAATTTGCCACCGCCAACCTTCGCGGTGGCAAATTCAACATATTCAACAGGTAGCGGCTGTATCGTCCAAATTTCGATTTATTCGAAGCTATTATTTATTTATTTATTTTTGCGCTCGTTATAGCGCGAACGCACAGTTTTTTATTCATTTCGAGGGGCGGTCGCGGCTCCGAAGCGACCACGCCTGATACCGCTCTTGAGCCACTAGTAGTGTAGCGCCATCTAGGGCCCTGTGAACAAGACGCCACAAACCGCGGACAGAAGTTCGCCGCTTCCGGAGGCGTCGTCGGTCCACCTATAATACTTCTAACACCGTGGTCTGGGTTGTTTACTTGATCGGTGCACGGTGCGTGGTCGGCCGCGCTTGAGTCAGTTCCTACGGTGGTTGTGGATGCTTGAGGATGCCGACCTGCTGTGCCAGTGGCACCAACCACAACGGCAGAAAGAAGAGGTTTTCACTACAGCGGCTAAAATTCCCGGTAGACACCCTAGAGGCGTTGCTGCAGCTGCTAGGAGAGGAGGCA
Source organism: Rhipicephalus sanguineus (assembly GCF_013339695.2). Taxonomy (NCBI): domain Eukaryota; kingdom Metazoa; phylum Arthropoda; class Arachnida; order Ixodida; family Ixodidae; genus Rhipicephalus; species Rhipicephalus sanguineus. The sequence goes on along the minus strand of NC_051176.1, from coordinate 306,666,304 downwards.
GAGGCGAAGGGACGCAGTTGGCGCTACCTTATATTTTTCAGGGACTTTACTGTTCAGCGTGCTCATGCAACCGTGCACGCTGTTTCCAGGTCGGTAAGATTTTAGACCGACATAGTTTTGCTACCTAGACTTCGTCTCAGAAATGACGCGCGCTGCTACTCGGCGCGGCCGCCCATATGCGTAGTGACGTTTTCGATGACTCGGCTTGGCTCGTGCATCTAGAGAGTAGCGACGCCGGGACAAGCCACCCATGACACAGGCGCAGGCAACCTTAGACGCATGCGCACACACCACGGTACAAATACAGGGAAGGTGTATAATGCCACATAATCTCATTGTAACAGCTTGTTACAGTGAAACCTCGGTGATACGATCGCAGCTCATACGAATTTTTCGTTGGTCCCGGCCAAGGCCCATTGGCCTGCAGTGTAATGGAGTACGGTTGTTGCGAACCGATTTTCACCCAGCAACGTTTGGTATGAACGTACGCTACCGCCCAGGTACGAAGAGGTGCTCTCCGCGCTGTCGTGGAAGACGCGCCAAGCACGTGCGAGCGCGGGAACACAAGCGTGGGCATGCGCACCGCAGCGCCAAATCGTCAGAATCAGGGTGTAAGAAAAACTTTTTTTTTATGGTCAGAATAAATCTTCAGAGACGCGTAACGGCCTCCGAGATTGTGTGCGCGAATCTTTGAGGATCTTATGTGCCTCCGTGTGCCTTCGCGTTTAGATTACAGAGGACATTAGCGCCATGCTTTTTTTTCTTACGCATCGACGCGGGCTGCTGTCGTAGTACTGTGTTTACACGTGCCTGCCTCGTGCATCAGACACCCTATGAAAAGTGGTCGAGGACGGTCTTGGCGAAGGAGTCAGGATCCACAACGTCAACGTGCGCGACCGTTGAGGTCGCACTTGTGCTGCCACGGCCGTAAATCTCGTAAAAAACGTCCGCAACACCTCCGCGATAAGAAAATCATAACACAGGACCGTGGTGCTGTAATTCTGTGGCCTTGATCCATCGCGTCAAAGCGCTTCTTCTGTTACTTTCACTGCAGTGCTCCGGTGTCATGCAAAACAGCATACTAAAATTTGGAAGGAGCTACTATTGTCGCGGGTCACAACGCACCTGGTTCATTAATTAAATACGCCCGTACGCGCCGTATATTAAGGTAAGAGTGCCAACATCTAAAAACTTAACTGACAATCATTCACGGTTTTTCCTGACGCTGCTGTGGCCCTGAAAAACAATCTTTTGTCGCATGCTAATTTTCCATGCTTTCTGGTGATACGGATTTCGGATGATACACATATATTTGGTGGTCCCGTGAGATTCGTATCACCGAGGTTTCACTGTATTTTCAAAAATTGTTGAAAAGCTCTAAATAAAGGTGGTTAAGCATAGTTACAAGAACTCCTGCGAAAGCAGAACAACGATAGCTTTCACAAATCGTGAGAAGGGCTGGAGGCATCGCTATCAATTCTCAGCTTTGCTGGAAAAAAGGTACGTCCGTGTTTAGAGCCTTTCAGACGAAAAATACTGCTTGTAAAATAACTACGTGCTTTTGGGATTAACTACTGCAGCTACAAACACTGAGAAGGGTGAGCTTCCTGTCGCGCCGCGAAAAAAATGGGTCAAGAAAAATCAGTTGTCGGTCTCTTTAAGAAAGAAATAGATAGGGACTACCCATCGCACGCAAACATTAAGTTGTGTACGAGTGTATTTGAGAATGCTTGCCGATTTTTCTAGGCAGATTCTGCTTTGGCGCCCCCTCATTCAAATTTCATCACTTCCCTGTCACCTGCAATTGCGGTGTTCCGCCGCGCTTTGTGCGCGCCAGGCGCGATCAGTTTCGATTTCGCCCTTGAAATTAGATGATGAATATTTCGAACTACGTGCAACTTTTGTTATTTCTAAAAAATAGGTATGCATAAATTGCCACGCACTACAACTCTGTTATATAAATACCAGCCCTGAAATGAATAATTAAGAAGTTAATGAACCAATTTTTGTTAATTAGTCGCGTCAACGTCATTTTAGATGCGGGAAAGTATTTCCACCTCGACATAGAGTCAATGTGCAAAAACGACAGGAGCCTTACTTTCGTAGAATGTTTAAAAAAAAAATCTGTATTGTCTAAAAAAACACCCTGTATGATCCACCCAATCTCTACAGCGAATAGAGCTTGGAAGGTAATATATGTGAATTTTGAAGTTCCCATGCTCAATCCAGCGCTATACGCTGCAGTTCGCAACACTTACATCATCTAAGGTGACCGGAAGATCACCCTCAACTTCTGCGACATCACGACTGCAGCCGAGCTCCGAACTGGCGCAGCTAGTAATGATGATGTCATTGCCGCCATTGCCATTTTGCTTACTGAAAGACAAAAAGACGCGTAACCACCAGTGAACGACTCGAGACAGAACTTCTTTGGCCGTTACGCGTATTTAGTATTTTCAGTAAGCATGTACCAACTGGTCCAGCAACGAGCTTCACTCAATGCCCTTTCGCCACGCTTGTGCCAGCAGACTACTATTCGGCGGCTGCTCGCGAGTCCGAGCCCACGGCGAACGGGTGGTAAATCTGGAAGGCTCAAGAAAGTCGTTGCCACGAGATGACGATGATAACTACGACACCGATGACAGCAACGACATCGCGCAGCACATGCGGCAGGCGAAAGAACGCGAGCAGACGACGCAGGGAACGCGGAAGCGCGTCAGAGTGTTGTGTGCCCACGTGGTCAAGGTCGTATACCACGTGTCACACGCTAGATGACGTTAGTTGCACCCGGTGGCTTGTCGTTGACGGAGCTCTCCCAAAGCGAAACTGATACCGGTTGGTAATACACACACTGTGATTAGTTATCTGTCGCGAAAGGCGGCAAGCGATGTACCATGTTATGAGTAAGAGACCACCAGTAACACATTGCGGCAAAAAAAAAACACCAGACCAAACCTTTTTTTGTCAGTGCCCGTTTAATATTTCTGTCCATTTAACTAAAAGAGGCAAGGCCAGTGGAAAGCCTATCGCCAAAATCCGAAAGATCGAAAGGGACTTTGCTCCAGCGAACCCGAACCTTTTCAAGTTGCCCAATCGAGTGAAACAATTTCGATCTTAAACCTGTGCCGAGGACCCGAAGCCGTTGAGTAGCCGTCCCTAAGCAGGGTACAAAAGAAAGCAAGAGCTTGATGCGCAAGCTGCCTAGAAACTAAAACTCGCTAATATTCGCAATGCCCATAGACTGTCGCGCCGCCAAGCGGAATTCAGGAGCATTCTCTCGAGGAGGGTTAGTAGACGACAAAATGCCAGCACTACGCAGTCGCTCCCTTGTTCGGCTGTGCTAGCCTCAGTGTTAACGCGTTGGCAAGAAAGGAACGTTACGACTTTGCATGTTCCCTGCATCAGTGAACAAACCAGGCCCTCCGTGACACGAGAAATTTGATTTGTTCTTGCGATGCAAAGTTTTCGTGAAAAAAAGTGGCAACTCGCGCTTTCAATCATAGCCCACAGCGTACACGTATCAGCTTCGCGAGGTTTGCTGTAGCCACGTAGGTTAGTTAAATGTTACCGTCTGACATTTTCATTTGAAACTCACCCTGTTTTACTTGCATATAGGATTCGTTAGTGTTTATTGTAGTGCATGTATCCCATAGCATTGTATATACGCGGGAGGTCGCGCAGGCTCGCGTTGTGCTCTTCTCTAACTGACCAATCTCAAGTTGGCATACATTAAAATATAGCCTCTATCCTTTGTCAGGAAAGCGCTGTTGTGAATCATGCGAGCGACATTTCAGTCATTGGAGGACGCGTCCGCTTCACGCCTTTCGTAGAGCGAACGCTCTCAACGCCGTGCTTCACCAATGTGCTGATTTCATAGCCAGCACTGCGCCGCTTGTTTTTGTACGTTTCTTGATAGGTGGTAGCACACTGCAAGCGATTTGCTTGTTGACCGGTTTGAGGGCAAAATGTTCTCCGCGCCCAGACGTCTCTCTAATTGTAAACATGGTGGCGCGGAGTGGTCGAAGCCGTTCGGCGGAGGATTGCTTTCAGCAGTGATGTTGAAAGAAACCATCTTGACGACGAGGATTTTTCACTGGACGTAGAATGCTGTGAAAGCACCGAGAGTGACAGCGACGATGAACCATCAGCTGATAACTCACGAGGAGCGAGTTGCACTTCACGTCTCCTTGTGCGTTAATGTTCTTTCACGCGTGTAATCGACTTTGATTGTTTTTAATGTATAATATCCTTGAGCGAAATCAAAATAAAAGCATAGTTTTTCTTGCGCATTGCATGTAGCGCAATTATTCTGGATATTATGGAGCTCCGCATCCCGCCAACACGCTCGAGCTCGACCAGCGAAGCGAAATGGTTAGAGCAGAGCAATGAAATGTGCAGGCACGGCCACAATCTACGCCTCTTGGCTAACTTCTCCTGTACTTCACCGTTACCTTCCGAACTGCATTGTTGCTCGACGAATTTTGTGACGTTGCGAAAAGCATACGTGTGGATTCTTTTCGATATTCATGTTTCGATCGTGCTGATCGAACCTGCAACATGCGAGTGAAGTGATTTGAAGTTGGCTAGAGTCTGATCATGGCTGTGACACAAGCGCTACTGAATGGGATGTTGAATGCTTGTGTTCCGTTGAAGAAGTAACTCCGCGTTCCTGATTGCACAAGTAATGACGACGGCGCAACATGTTTGGAAACCATCACCACGTTAAACATGCGGTCCCGTGTAGCAGCAATGGCGCTACTCGCTGGCGGCCTACTACTTCGGCAAATCCGTCAGGTAGGCTCGGTACGTACTCCCTCGGAGTGCCGTTCAGTTTATACGTCAATTCGAGTTCATGCAGTTCTCTGTAGCACGCATAGGATTTCGCAAAGCATCGTTGATACACGGTACTGGAGCTGAAATATAACCTTTCACACCGCAGCAAATAATTAGGTGCTGAGCACTTAGCACTTTCCATGGTTTCGGAAAGTATTTTGGTCTGATATCCATTTCTGTGCAGCCCATGACTTCATCCGGTGAAAGTGGCACGGGCCTTACGTCCGCACGTCCTATCTTTTCCTACGCTAACAAACGGGTTGACCCTCTTCCGGGCGCCATCTTGAATCGCACGGCGCACCACCTATAGTTCGTGGGCATTGCGAATAACGCCACTGACTGCAACAGGAAACGTTGGTTTGCCTGCAGGATTCACCCTGGGCGTCTCTGATAATGTGATGGGGTTGACGTTCCTGTCCATCGGAGTGACACTTCCCGACGTGGTCGCCAGCCTGTTGGTGGTGCGCAGGGGTGAGTGAATACGCATAATTGTACGAGCATTTTTAACAAATAGCTTGTTGTTGTTGGTGGTGAAACTATGAGTATATGGCCGCCATTGAGACATATTTAATACAAGTTCCTTCTCACAAGGTACGATGTCTGGGCGCGTTGGTTTGTCTTCGTTAACCAAAATACATAGCGCAGAAAGTTAGCGCTCGTTCCGTCGTCGTCTTGTCTCGTGTTCGTTTCTGCGCTCTGTATTTTGCTTGGCAAGTTCCTTGATGTAGTCGTTTCGCTATAGAGTGACATATAAGTAGGGCTCCGTGTTTTCGGATAAATCTGAAAATATCCCTTAAACACTCACTGGTAAAAGTTTTGACAATTCGAATTTATCAGATAAACTCCAATTTTAAAAGGGCATTTTCAACGTTCAAAAGGCATTTTCAAAACAGAATCATCACTCGAAAGGAGCGTACCTCTATCAGCGGCAGCAACCTCATAAAATATGCTTGCGTCTGTTACAAGCTTTAAGTTTGTAATACGTACAAACGTAGGTGCTTTGTATTTAAATATTTATGCGTTCAAACGTTCCAGACATGTAAAATACACTTATTGTGTTCGCATGTCTTCGTGTTCAGACATCACTTCATCTAAAATTTCGGGGTATTGAAAATAACAATATTAATAATATGTCCTTTATTTTTCATCAGGAAGATGAGGGAGGCTGGGAGAAAAAGCTGAGCAGCAGCTTGACTAGCTCCTGCCCCCCCCCCCCCCCGCCCAAAGAAAATTACACTTTGGCGAGTTTACAGCAGTGCCTTATTAACAGGGTAAATCAACAGGAAGTGAGAAAAAATGAAAGGATGGAGAAACAGGATTATCACCAACAATGCAACGCGTTTTCATTGGCAATGACATTAATAAGAACCCAGTGCAAAAACGTATAATGCGAAATGAAACACCAAATTTCGGATAATTGGAGATTTACGTAAAATAAGCTCCGATAAACGCCGAATTTCCTCCTAAAATGAACTCCGAAAACCACCCTCCGAATTTCAAGAAATATAAACTCCGAAAACAAGGAGCCCTACATACAAGCAACATGGGCATGCATGCCAGGCTCTCCTACCTCCAACATTAACTCCCGATCCATTGACATGACTGACAGTTTTTGGCCCCGAAAGAACACCCTAGATTGACCTCTCTTTTGACCGAGATAACTGTTTAACAGTCCATGTTTTTCTCCAAACTCTACGCCAGCACCATACCTCAAAAGACTCTAGCTACCAGACGAATTTTGGTTCGAGGCTCACATCTTTGTCTTTCATGATCGTTGAAAGTCCACACATTTATCTTTTTCCTAGTATCATTTCTCGCAGCATTTTTCTTTCTTGCAGAGCTACTGTCAGCATCTCTTCGGATACCAGGAAAACGTGGTGTTCTACAACATCTATTACTTGGTTATCTGTCATAATGCCCCGCGCTTTACCTGTTGTCATAACTTCAGGCTTTTTTTATGTTTAGGAAAAGTCCAACTTTCTGGCTTTCTTCTTTTAGCTTCAGTATGCGAGCTTTTAAGTATTGTACGCTCCCTACCGCTAATGTAGTGTCGTGTGCATAGCGTAACTGTGTTACTAGTTTTTCGTCTAATAACCCAGTTCTCCAGGTCGTAATGTATGAAATATAGGAGTACATATCCTGCATATCAGTTCAATAATAAGATTAAATAAATAAGTTAAAAATTAGTTAAATAAATAACGAGTATTTTTTGTCCTATGTATAGATGCCTTAGTAGAAATAATATGTTCAGGAATACCCGCTTTCCAAATAGTTGTCCAGACCTTGGCATGGTCTACGGTGTCAGAATTGTGGCTATAAACGATAAAAAAAATACAGTGGCTTTTGGCATTATCGGTTTTACATCTTATATTTGCAATAGGGTCTCTCGTGCGACGCCCATTTCCGAAACTCAGTTGCTTGCTCTGTCGCCATATCTCTTTCCGCGTAAGGCTCTAGCTTTTTCTGCAATATTTTGGGGAGCAGTTCATTAATAGAGGAAACAATAGAAGCAAAAAAAGCAGGTGTCGAAACCACATTGTAGATAGATGATAAGACGCGTTCGAACAACGCCAAGCACGTACGCTGCACGGGCTGCATGGGACACGCAGGCTGCTTTGAATACGGAGAATGAGCAAGTGATTTCGTTCGTGTTGTGACAGCGCTATGGGAAGACGACGTGCAGTTGGGACTCCCGAAGGGCACCGTGAACAGTCCGTGAATCGTCTTGCCGTCAGTCTTTTTATGTAGTGCATTGCTCATTTGTTCAAGGCTATGTCGCATTGATTTAAAACAGGGATCTGAAAGTCACCTCAGCTAGCGGGCTGCAGCCACGACATTTAGTCCCCTGCAAGGGCCGGGACAGTAAAACAGATACGAGCAAGCACGGGGGGGAGGGAGTAGTTTGTGAATGTCAGTTAACGCTGCCTTTTTAAACAAAAATATCAGTTTTGCCGCAAGGGCGAAGCAATAAATGCGTGAGCAACAAATTGTAATGTTATACGAAGAAAGGCTACCTGTTTTGGATCGGATCTCAACGTCGGTGTAAGGCAGCCATTTTCGTGCAGTCTCCGCGCGAAGCGGTGAGAGGCACTGAGAGCAAAGCCCCTGAAGCTTCGTAAAGTAGCAACCCTCTCCTCCTCCGCTCTCGTTCCTCCTCGGTCTCCTCTCCTTCGCACTCTCTTTTCGAACTTGACGCCACCTACCTTGCTCCTGCGTAGCAGACGGCCTTTCGCAGAAATGCGCTTGCTTGCCAGGCAGCGCGCTGTAAGCATTTGCACCAGCCGTCTAGCTCTTAATATTTTTTCGTGTTTTAATTATTTTTGTTTAGGAGACGTTAGCGCTTTTATATAGCACGGGCTACTCCTTTTCACAAATAGAATTTGGAAAAATCTCAGCAATGAAAAAAATTGCATAAAAGAGCACCAAGGGAGAGTTCGTCTATCTTCTTCTAGAGCACAAAATTTCTCTCCGGTGGCTTATGCACATTTATTAACTGCACCTTTTGTTGTTTGATAACTTATTCTAAAACTATCTAAACGAGCGTAACGGTGGCCCATGACAGCTCTGTGTAGTGCCGCATAGGGTGTACAATATGTGCAGAGAGCACGTGCTTGCCTTTCAATGGTAAATTTAGCAGTTTTTTTTTTCATTAGAAAGGTAGTTTTTTTCACTGGTAAATTTCAACTCACGAGACGCACTGCACTCCCTGAAGTCACCGCGCGCGCAAGATCAACTAGTCCTGGACATCAGGTGCTTCAGCAAAACTCACAGGGTCCCTTATGCATTCGCCTAAGACGACTCAAAGGTTAAAGCCATCTTCTTGTTCTTCGGTTGACGTATTGACCCTACCCCGAACCCCTCCGGAAACTTTCTGCACCTCACCTTGTTTTGCATTACCTCAGTGATCGGCCCAACGACCACGGAGGCAATGCAAAGCGACGATGTCATACACTCTAAGCAAAAATTTGTGGAGTATTTCTGCCACACCGAAAATAATCGTCATCCACTTCGCGTACATTCCTCGCGTTATCACCGTGGTCCTGGCACTTCCCGATTGCGAACGGCGCGCTCGTTATCAGCGTGACATAGCATTCATGATAGGAAAGTGACGAGAGCCGGGTTTTCAAGAAAGGAAACGCGAGCAAGCCAGATGACGATTATTGTTGTGCGGCAGAAATACTCCTTAAATACTCGTTGTTTTTTCTTAGAGTGCATAATGTCATCGTGTGACTTCAAGTAATGTGACGCCATAATGGCGTCATAGTGACCTCACCAGTTTTGGCATCTGTGCCGTCATGATGACCTCATTTGGTGACGTCTTCGTGGGATGATATTTTGGATCACACGTGTTGACGCCGCCGACGCGGGATGCCGACGTCGCCGACGGTTAGTTTTAGCGTTCGATGAGTCTAAAGCTTTCGCAATAATATTGCGCCAGAAGGCGTACATCAATTATCGTTGATATGTGGGACGGCGTTGGTTGTTTCGTTAAGTGATTAAACGCACCAACTGTATTGCGCAAGTGCGCCTTGTAGATGTATCTGACATATGAACTATATCGCTGAATGAACAAGAAAGCGAATGTAAAAACTAGCGTGTCACCGTAAACGTTTCCTTCGCGAGACCTCCACTCGCGGATATAAATCTTCATACGAAACAGCACGTAAACCTAGGCGCGAAATGGCACGTATACGTGAGGTTCCTAAACGATGAACGCACTCTACGACTCGGTTGGGAACGCAGGCTTTGCATAGCTACCTTCGCATCACAAGTCCACCGGCTGATCGGTCGGCGTAAAAGAGCCAGAGAAAGCTATTTCCTCTTAATTAAACGAGCACGCAACAAAAGCAAAGGGAGAGTATAAACCCTAATGCAAGTTTTCGCACTTAAGCTTTCTTTATTCAAAAGAGCTGCGCCGAATCTCTGAAGTTTCGCAATCACATTGTTCATAGTCAGTCCGCGTGCATGATGCTAAGCTGCGCACAAACCAATACCGCGAACTCTAACCGGTCGGCGCATCATGTCGAGCAAAAAATGTAACCACGTATTGTTGACAAAGAAACAAAAGCAAAGACCGCGCAGAAGCAGTAATAAAACCTGCGTGAGAGATGGCGACTTACGGCAGTGCGATGCCCGCTATACTATACGGCGTTCGAGTGGGCATCGAACTTCCCGCACCTCGACGCATACTTACACCCAGGTAGCACAAAACAGATAATTGACGTTTTATAAGCGTTTATCCGGGACGATAAAAGCGTTTAGAAAACGTCACGGAAGAGAAGCTAAAGGTCTAGAAAATGTCTTATATCTCGTCTATTTTCCGGTTAGAATCCGTTTTTAAGACCATCTAGAAAACGTTTTTAAGACGATCTAGAAAACGTTTTAAAAACGTCACAAAAAAATCTCATTTTAATAATTGGATTAAAATGTCCCATTGCATTGTCTTTGAAAAGACGTTTTCTAAACGTTTTTAAGACGTCATGCAGGATCTCTTTTCTTTTAGCTGTTTTGTTTTTGTGCATGCAATTATAATAGTGCACGTTTTTAGGAAGCCCTCCATGTTATAGTAATTACAGTTACTTTATTCGGTAATTACTATTACAGAGTGAGAGCTCAGTAGATTCACAGACAAAAATGGTCATGTCATAATTTATTATGTAAAACTGCAACAATTCCTGTACAGCATAGAAACGTAAAAACCACCACATGAGATATAGCATGCGACTAGATAACATTGAGAAGCGGCAAAAGAACACAAAATATCGCGGTAATTGAAATGCAGCTATATAGTATCCAACCTTCAAGAGCACTTTTTTGTTGCACGATTCAGCATTAGCAAAGTTGTTGTCAAACAACTAACAATGCAATATGACACAATTTAGGATCAGGCACAGCCATTCTGCAATATGTAAGCGCCGTCTCAGTTAGCTTTACTGAATGAAACGCAAGGATGAAGTGAAGAGAAATTGTCGAAAAGGGAATGTCGCTGAAGGCAACGACTCGACAAGGGCACTAGTTTCCGTCAGGGCCCTGATGAAGACAAGCGTCCATGATGAAATGTTTCCTCAACGCTTCATCTTCCGCTGAACCTTTTTTCTTGTAGGAAGGAGAGAGAGAGAGAGAGAAAGAGAAGGAGTAGAGGATAGGCAGCGAGGTTTACTAGCGTTCAGTTTGCTGTCCTGCTCATGGGAGGGGAATGAGGAAGTAAACATAGAAATAGACACATTTCACAACACACACACAGAGGAGCGTATCACAGGCGGTCGCTCAGTTTTGTTGCCTTGAAGTACTGCAGGAGGGCTCGTGTGCTTTTTTGAGCTGATGTGTTATAAAGACAGACTCCCAAGATCTTTCCTTCAGTAAAAGACCGACCATCAAGACTAGTCACACTGGCACACTGGAGAGTCCGGCGATGTGCTTGAAATTGCGGGCAGCGGCACAAATGATGTTCGATAGTCTCTACACAGTTGCAGTTTCTGCACATTGATGAATCTGCCCTACCAATCCGATAGGTGAATGAGTTAGAAGACGCTACACCAAGCCACAGCCAACACATCAACACAACAAAAAGACGTGGACATTAGAAGTGGACAGGACAGCGCTTACTCCTGTCCACTTCTGCTGTCTACGTTTTATTTTTCAGTGTGCTTCAGCCTAGTTTTCCAAACATGTACGTAAACCAACAAGCCCGACTCGCAATCTTGCTCCAACACAGCATTCTATGCAGGAAAGGAAGCATGCATCGAGCACGTGGTGAGTGACTCCCTTCGTTTCAAAACAATCGTTCAGTAGCGCTACTTAAGACGACAGTTACTGGAAATCGACTCCAATGTGTTGAAATCACTAATAACAAAACAAAACTGCAAAATAATATATTTGGCCCACCCAGCCAAGAATACGTAAGAAGAAAAGAACGTAAATTGCTTACGAAATCACTGTTGCTAAAGTGTATTACTCACAAAATGGAACTTTTAGAAACTTTCTTACAACATACTCTGTTGGAACATTTCTCACTGAAGAAATGTTGGCAAAGAAATCTGGCATCATTACAGAAGTGAGACTAGGCGTACGTTCGGAACAAAAGGCGCCATTTTAGACGTTAGCTAGAAATATTTGTGGATGCAGCATCCATGTTTCAAACTGCGCCCACTAAAGAAGTAACGGTTTGAGGCTTAGAAATGGAGCGTACAAAATTTACCATGGGAATTATGGTCTGACATTCCTAGAGAGCACACAGTTAACTTTAAATGTGTCATGGCTAGCAGAAAATATGAACATTCTAAATTACAGCAATATATAACAAAAAGTACAACTACACCAACTGTAGTGCGAAAAAAAATGTATGAACAGAAAAATAATGGAAACGACCACAAAAATTAAAATGAATGTGCCACTTAGTAAAATGAATAAATAAAATTTAGGAATATGAAAATACCAGCCTGATAAAAAAACAATTTTCTTTTATGATGTCCAGCATTAAAAAATGTCAGGCTAAAAGAACAAATATAACGAGAAGACACGTCAGGTAAAGAAATTGTGACTCTTCCCCATTGCAACCGAGCACTGTATAGAACACTTTCGCACTTTTTCGGGAGTCGAAGTGCCCTCTACCGTAATAAACCGCACCTGAAACTTCATGGTGCGACAGATATCAGTGATAAAATTGCATCCGAGCACTGTATAGAACACTTTCGCACATTTTCGGGAGTCGAAGTGCCCTCTAACGTAATAAACCGCACCTGAAACTTCATGGTGCGACAGATATCAGTGATACAATCGCAACCGAGCACTGTATAGAACACTTTCGCACATTTTCGGGAGTCGAAGTGCCCTATAACGTAATAAACCGCACCTGAAACTTCATGGTGCGACAGATATCAGTGATACAATTGCAACCGAGCACTGTATAGAACACTTTCGCACTTTTTCGGGAGTCGAAGTGCCCTCTACCGTAACAAACCGCACCTGAAACTTCATGGTGCGAAAGATATCAGTGATACAATTGCAACCGAGCACTGTATAGAACACTTTCGCACATTTTCGGGATCGAAGTGCCCTCTAACGTAATAAACCGCACCTGAAACTTCATGGTGCGACAGATATCAGTGATACAATTGCAACCGAGCACTGTATAGAACACTTTCGCACATTTTCGGGAGTCGAAGTGCCCTCTACCGTAATAAACCGCACCTGAAACTTCATGGTGCGACAGATATCAGTGATACAATTGCAACCGAGCACTGTAGAGAACACTTTCGCACTTTTTCGGGAGTCGAAGTGCCCTCTACCGTAATAAACCTCACCTGAAACTTCATGGTGCGACAGATATCAGTGATACAATTGCAACCGAGCACTGTGTAGGACACTTTCGCCAATTTTCGGAAGTCGAACTGCCGTCTAACGTAATAAACCACACCTAAAACTTCATGATGCCACAGATATCGGTCGTAAGATTGCAACCGAGCACTGTATAGAACACTTTCGCACTTTTTCGGAGTCGAACTGCCCTCTGACATAATAAGCCGCACCTAAAACTTCATGGTACGACAGATATCAGTCATATAATTGCAACCGAGCACTGTACTTTCGCTCTTTTTCGGTAGTCGAAGTGCCCTGTAACATAATACACCGCACCTGAAACTTCATCGTGCGACAGATATCAGTCATATAATTGCAACCGGGCACTCTATAGAATACTTTCGCTCTTTTTCGGGAGTCGAAGTGCCCTGTAACGTAATAAACCGCACCTGAAACTTCATGGTGCGACAGATATCAGCCATATAATTGCAACCGGGCACTCTATAGAATACTTTCGCTCTTTTTCGGGAGTCGAAGTGCCCTGTAACGTAATAAACCGCACCTGAAACTTTATGGTGCGACAGATATCGGTCATAAGATTCCAACCCAGCACTGTATAGAACAATTTCGCACTTTTTCGGGAGTCGAAGTGCCCTCTAACGTAATAAACCGCACCTAAAACTGCATGGTGCGACAGATATCAGTCATATAATTGCAACGAGCACTGTATAGAACACTTTCACTGTTTTTCGGCACAGTAAATGTCCTCTAACGTAATAAACCGCCCCTGAACCTTCAGGGTGCGACAGATATCGGTCATAAGATCGGAACCGAGCACTGTATAGAACGCTTTCGCACGTTTTCAGCAGTCGAAATGCCCTCTAACGTAATAAACCGCACCTGAAACTTCATCGTGCGACAGATATCGGTCATAAGATCGGAACCGAGCACTGTATAGAACGCGTTCGCACGTTTTCGGCAGTCGAAATGCCCTCTAACGTAATAAACCGCTCCTGAAACTTCATGGTGCGACAGATATCGGTCATAAGATTGCAACCGAGCACTGTATAGAACAATTTCGCACGTTTTCGGCAGTGGAAATCCCCTGTAACGTAATAAACCGCACCTGAAAATTCATGGTCCGACAGATATCGGTCATAAGATTACAAGCGAGCACTGTATGGAACAATTTCGCACTTGGATGGATGGATGCTATGAGCGTCCCCTTTATAACGGGGCGGTGACATGTCTGCCACCAGGCTCGAAGGAAAAAAAACTTCCTTGTTTCAAGATGGCTTAATACCTTATCTACACTGAATAAATCTATGTTATTATACAAAAAAATATAAATTCACGGTCCATCTCTCTGCCTCTTAAGGCAGAATGACCTTATTTTTCCCCATTATTTATTTTTGTACTTTATCTCTACTTTTCTGCCACCAATACTCTAACCGTCTCTTATTTCTATCGCGGACGTATTCAGCTTTCCATTGTTGTCCCTAAAACCTAAGGCTTCATGTAGACTCGTGCCCACACGTATACCTGGGTGAATATCGCCACATTCATTCAGTACATGTTCCATCGTTTCCTTAGTTCCTCCGCAGCATGTACATTGTCTTCGTTACTGAATCTCGCTTTATAACTACGCGTTCTAAGGCAGCCCGACCTTGTTTAAAACAGCAGAGCGCTTCCCCTTGAATTATCATAAAACCTTTCCCTCCTTATTTCGTTTTTTCCCTTTCGATGGTTACTCAGAGCCGACTTATTTTCCATCGCTGCCATCCAATAAGTCCTCTCCGCCTCTCTGACCTTCTGCTTAATGCTCCTTGTTGCCATATTGCCCGCACTGCTAGGTGTATAATTACTGGTGAGCCTCCTGGCTCACCAGTACTTTTTCGGCAGTCGAAATGCCCTCTAACGTAATAAGCCGCACCTGAAACTTCATGGTGCGACAGATATCGGTCGTAAGATTGGAACCGAGCACTGTATAGAACACTTTCGCACTTTTTCGGGAGTCGAACTGCCCTCTAACGTAATAAGCCGCGCCTAAAACTTTATGGTGCGACAGATATCAGTCATATAATTGCAACCGAGCACTGTATAGAATACTTTCGCTCTTTTTCGGGAGTCGAAGTTTCATGTAACATAATAAACCGCACCTGAAGCTTCATGGTGCGACAGATATCAGTCATATAATTGCAACCGAGCACTGTATAGAATACTTTCGCTATTTTTCGGGAGTGGAAGTGCCCTGTAACGTAATAAACCGCACCTGAAACTTCATGGTGCGACAGATATCGGTCGTAAGATTGCAACCGAGCACTGTAGAGAACAATTTGGCACTTTTTCGGGAGTCGAACTGCCCTCTAACGTAATAAGCCGCGCCTAAAACTTCATGGTGCGACAGATATCAGTCATATAATTGCAACCGAGCACTGTATAGAATACTTTCGCTCTTTTTCGTGAGTCGAAGTGCCATGTAACATAATAAACCGCACCTGAAGCCTCATGGTGCGACAGATATCAGTCATATAATTGCAATCGAGCACTGTATAGACCCTTTTCGAAAAAGGGCGCCCCTAGCGCTGCGCACGCAAACTACACTCTGCCGCCATTGTGAGGGCACCGCAGCAGACGACGCAGGCTTCGGCAACGTGCCAGTGCGTGACACTTCAGCACCGCCGAATCGTGAACTCTCATCAACGTTTTTCGTAGAGGTGCTGCAATGGTGCAGACGTGCTGCGTTCCCATGTGCCACCATCGACGATATCGCGACGAGAACAGCGATAAGGTACGCGATAAAACTTGAATAACAAACGCACGTGCTCTCTCTCCGTACGTGGTGTCAAACGGACGTGCGGACGCCGTTTTGTAAACGCGCTACAGAAACGGACGTGCTTATTTCACAGCGCCATGTGTAGCCTTGCTTTTACGTATGAATAGTCTTCTCCCGAGTGCCTGCATGCGGTGAATTACGATAGATTGTGCAGAAATACTGCGAGGGTTCGTAAGGCCAGCCAGAAAAATAAAAATGAAGTTGCGTACCGTTCATTTACTTAGCGACAGTACTCGCATACCGTAAGCCACGTGTCAACATTTTTTAATACATACAAACGGGCGCAGGCAGAAATTTTTTTTCGGGGGGGGGGGGGGCACCACCTTGATCTGAAGTGTGGGGGCCGGGCAGGCAGATGTGGTCGAGTGTCATTTTGTGATCTGTGTGCCATGGCAAAAAAAAAAAAAATCGGGGGGGTGGGTCGGGGGGCACGGGCCCGGTGTGCCCCCCCCCCCTGGCTACGCCACTGCATACAAATATACATATAGAGAAAAGAACTGGTCATCTCGGCTTCATCTCGAATCTATCACGATCCAGACAACGGCGCACACACTCATTCGAAATGACGGAAACTTTCCACACGCCTGCACACGTTGCTTACGTCACGTTTTATAACATACATAACCGGACCGCTCACACAGTCATTTTTCACTTGTGAACAAGGCTCCCGTACGGAGGCCGAAACGTCGTGCTTTTATTTGCTTTTAATCGTGGTCAGAGTGTTGTTTTAATTGTCGCCGCAAATATACCTAACGCGTGGCGTCCGGAAAATAGTTGCGTGGTGTGGCTTGCGGCAGACCTGCAGGAATTTCACCGGTTGCGGTCGCATAGTTCCGCGACAGCGACGTCCTTCCTTTCCTTCGGTGAGAAGTTTGTAGCTTCGGCGAGCCTTTTTTTCTGGTCCGGGCGCGCACGCGAGTTGGCGGTGGTCACGGTCCCGCACCCGCGGCAGTCGAGCCAAACTGCTCCTCCAACCCGTTGAAGGATACAAAATGTTGCTCATTGTGCATCGGAAGCACCTCAGAAAGACCAACGGAGAGTACTAAGAGCTCGTTCAAGCACGCAAACGGTGAGATTTCAGCGGATGACACGGAGAACTAGGCGCCAACACAAACATCACAGCACTCACGCATTTGACGGCTCGCTTTCCATGCCCTCACGATGGCGCTGGCTATCCCATGCTCTTTTGCGAAGCGAAACTGACGAAAAGCCCACCGTCAGGTGGCGTATTTATGAAAAGGGTCTATAGAACACTTTCGCACTTTTTCGGGAGTCGAACTGCCCTCTAACGTAATAAGCCGCGCCTAAAACTTCATGGTGCGACGGATATCAGTCATATAATTGCAACCGAGCACTGTATGGAATACTTTCGCTCTTTTTCGGGAGTCGAAGTGCCCTGTAACGTAATAAACCGCACCCGAAACTTCATGGTGCCAGAAGATATCAGTCATATAATTGCAACCGAGCACTGTAGAGAACACTTTCACTCTTTTTAGGTAGAGTAAATGTCCTCTAACGTAATAAACCACACCTGAACCTTCATGGTGCGACAGATATCAGTCATAAGAATGCAACCGAGCACTGTATAGAACGCGCTCGCACGTTTTCTGCAGTCGAAATGCCCTCTAACGTAATAAGCCGCACCTGAAACTTCATGGTGCGACAAATATCGTTCATAAGATTGCAACCGAGCACTGTATTCGAACAATTTCGCACTTGGATGGATGGATGCTATGAGCGTCCCCTTTATAACGGGGCGGTGACATGTCTGCCACCAGGCTCGAAGGAAAAAAAAACTTCCTTGTTTCAAGTTGGCTTAATACTTTATCTACACTGATTACATCTATGTTATTATAACAAAAAAATATAAATTCACGGTCCATCTCTCTGCCTCTTAAGGCAGGATGACCTTATTTTTCCCCATTATTTATTTTTGTACTTTATCTCTACTTTTCTGCCACCAATACTCTAACCGTCTCTTACTTATTTCTATCGCGGACGTATTCAGCTTTCCATTGTTGTCCCTAAAACCTAAGGCTTCATGTAGACTCGTGCCCACACGTCTACCTGGGTGAATATCGCCACATTCATTCAGTACATGTTCCATCGTTTCCTTAGTTCCTCCGCAGCATGTACATTGTTCTTCGTTACTGAATCTCGCTTTATAACTACCTTGCTTAAAAGAGCAGAGCGCTTCCCCTTGAATTATCATAAAACCTTTCCCTCCTTATTTCGTTTTTTCCCTTTCGATGGTTACTCAGAGCCGGCTTGTTTTCCATCGCTGCCATTCAATAAGTCCTCTCCGCCTCTCTGACCTTCTGCTTAATGCTCCTTGTTGCCATATTGCCCGCACTGCTAGGTGTATTATTACTGGTGAGCCTCCTGGCTCACCAGTACTTTTTCGGCAGTCGAAATGACCTCTAACGTAATAAGCCGCACCTGAAACTTCATGTTGCGACAGATATCAGTCATATAATTGCAGCCGAGCACTGTATAGAGCACTTTCGCTCTTTTTCGGTAGAGTAAATGTCCTCTAACGTAATAAACCGCACCTGGAACTTCATGGTGCGACAGATATCGCTCATAAGATTGCGACCGAGCACTGTATAGTACACTTTCGCATTTTTTCGGGAGTCGAACTGCCCTCTAACGTAATAAGCCGCACCTAAATATCGGTCATAAGGCCTGCGTATGACGATCGTGAAATCGCTTCATTAGAGTGAACGTTGTCAGTGGCCGTCCGCCCCCTCGCCGGTGAGTGAGAGAGATCCGTCCTGGGTGTTGCTCTGCGCAATTGAGCGGATAATTTGGGTCTTGGGTCCGATGGTGCACCAATCGGCACCCTCCAGAGGCTTTTCGGGGGACATGTCCTCACCGTTCAGGGTGACTTCTATTGTTGATGGGCAAAGCAAGCTTTAAAAATCTGCTGTTTCTGAGGAAGCGCTGCCACTGTTGTGTTCAAGATGTTTCGCTGGAGTTGCTACTTAAAAAGTTGATTAAGCAATATTTGTTAACTACCGAGCTTGGTGGATTGGAAAAAAATATTTTGACGTGCTCCATATGGCTTAGTACGAGACTGCGCCAATTCGAGACGTGTAGCGCCTATGTTTGTTCTTTAAGTAATTGGTTCTAATTCGCTGAAACACCCTGTATATACTATTCGCTTCGCCATTACATCCTGTTGAAAGTCAGTGCTGTGTGTGTGTTGCTCGCTAGTCCTTGTTTGTGGCGCTGTTTTTACATTTATTTCACGAAGCTGTGGTGAACTTTCACAAACTGTTTGGTGGGGAACCGATGCTGCTGGTTCTGCACGTCATCGAAACTAAGTATAGTTTGTGCTGATGCTGTATTCCTCCCATTTGGTTATATCTTACCGTGTTGAGCGACTGCGTCTGTGTTTTCCCCTGTCAGGATTCGGTGATATGGCGGTATGCAACGCACTTGGAAGCAACATCTTCGAGATTCTGGTGGGGCTCGGCCTTCCGTGGTTTATCCAGACTGTTCTTCTCACTCCAGGAGAGCCGGCCACGGTTCAAGGAAAAGGCAAGCGCAGCTACCGCTTATGCATCCTTACAGGCCGAACCAGCGCATGCCAACGACGATGGAAGCAAAGTGTAAATGCCTAAACACATGTACGCGTTGCAGCGCGTCAGCGCGTGACCTTTTGACGCGGCGCCGCGCGCTCTTCCTATAGAGAGAGAGGGCGCGCGGCTACGCGAAGCTGCGCACCCTCACTCTCCATAGGGAGAGGGCGCGGCGCGGCTTCAAAAAGTCACGCGCTGACACGCTGCAACGCGCAGGTGTGTTCGGGCCTTAAAGGAGTACTGACACCATTTTGAAGTGCAGCAAAACGGACGTTTTTGGTTTCCTTGGCATGTAGTGTTAACGCTCTCCCCACACCGCATCCGGGAAACACGTATAAATATTTAAGTTTGATTTTAATGTTTTCATCTCCCAGCATCTGCAAGGCAGCTTCACCGCATGGAGAGCCCTATGACGTTTCAAGTCAGCTCACTTGGTTTGCGAAATCTGGGTTCTGCATGCAGCCTAAATCACAGAAATCGCTGTCGGAGGCACTGGACGACAGTTCACTCATCATGAACCACGTTCGACTGACAGCAATGGACAGCAGGTGCATATTTCGTGGGTTGCAGTCTGCCCGTGACGTCACGGGCCGACTTGATACGTCACTATGAAGCCGCCCTCTCGAAACCGAAACCGAAACTGCTGGTTGAAAGAAGCGGTATTAAAAATATATGCAATGCATCCCCAGGCACCACGACACTCTTTTTAGGGTTCTCGACACCCGTGCTTTCATTTAGAGCAACAACCCGAAAAATTTTAAAATTCATGTCAGTACTCCTTTAAAACATTTCAGTTTGTCTCCCGCATGCACGCCATCTGGAACACTAGCTGTCAAACAGAGCGAAGGGAATCAAAGACAGGAGGGTGTTGACGCGAGTGAAATACATGTCACGTGCACCACGTGTGCCTGTAAAAGAGGCCCGTAGGTGTCGCCGTACCATTACGCACCTCAGGAGTTGCCAAAGGCCCAAACACCCCGAAATTTCTACATTTTGTATGTATATATAGAGGGTGCCCAGCTAACTTTAGCCACAGTTTAAAAATATGCGGAGTGCCTGGGCATATTTCATGATGACGCTCTGACGTCACACAACATGATGTCACATGATGATGTCACCACACGAAATCATCATTTGGTGAAAGGTAGGCCGAAACCGGAGGTACTGCCAAACCACGTGAGGTGGATAAAGCTTCCAATACCTCCGATACAGGAGGTAATGTAAAAACACGTTGGAGGCGGAAAGTTTTCGGGGGTGCGATCTATACAACCAACGTAGAAAAGACCTTCCCGTAGCGTTGGGCATGAGGGACGCGTGTCTTTTGTAGCTTTAGCTACACTGGCCGAAGCGGAGCAGTTTCGCGTGGCAGTTCGAGAGCTGTGCTGCGCATGCGCGAGGAGCAGAGACGTCACACGGCGCGCAGCTGGCGCACAGGGGCCGCCACCGCCGCGCGCGCTTCGCCGGTCTGTGCATTCCACAGGAGTGACGTCATGCATGTGGCAGACGCATTGGCGCCGGAGCGCGCCCAACTGTGCGCCTCCCTTGCGCAGTGGCCGTCTGACGCTGCGCCGAAACTGCTTGATAGCGCCTCTCATTTTGCGCACATACGCAGACGTATCAGTGGGGTATACATATAGCGGGGAGGAGGAGGAGGAAAAGAAAAACGGAAAGACAGGGAGGTTAGCCATTTGTCAGACCGGCTGACTGGCGTTTTCCAGTGTGGTATAGCCACGGAGAAGGAGAGCACAAATGCTGCTAAGCGGCGCAGAAAAGCGGAGAAGCTTGACAACCAAGAACGTTAAGAAAAAATGCCCCCGCCTCCCCGAAGGGAATCGTGAAGAAATGCGAATGCATTTCTTGCGACGAGAGTACACGGCGTAGTAATTTTAATGGCGTACAGCTGGACAGATCGACGCGCTCAAGTGTCTCCCTTTTGGGCGCCTCTTTCAACGAACGCTTCTCACGTGCGTTCGTAATCACCTCAGGGATGTTGCCACCGCCTTCAATGCAGCACAAACGCGTTTAGAACGCGCTCTTTTCAGGCTGTGCCAAGCCAGCACAAACGCTACAAACGCGTTTCAAACGCACTGCATTCAGGCGGTGGCGCAGGGAGGAGAGAGAGCGAACGGCGAGAGAAGGAGCGGCGAAGCACTGCACCTACCCTCTCCTACACTCTCTCTACACACGCGGGAGCTCCGCCGAGCTCCCGCGATGCGAGCGCCCTCACACGTCAGAGCGTGCTCCTCCTCTCCACTCACTCTCCGCTACTCCGCCCGCACCACCTGCTCCGGTTGCTAGGGGCGAGGATAAGCGCGCGCGCCTGCAGCTGTTGCTATGGGAGAGGGAGTGAGAGCGGAGAGGCGCGCGGACAACGCCGGATGCCCTACATAGCCCGACTAAGAAATACATTCGCATTTAATAATCAGCTGAACCTTAGCTAACGCTGCGTATATCCTGGCATAGCCGAGCTAAGCCACTGCAAGTTTTTTCCATAGTGGACGTAATGGCGACCAGACAGCAGAATCTGTAGCATTCACCCCGTGAATATGCTGTAATTTTTTCATCTTACCAGCGCCACCAAGCCCCTTCTGATGCCACCGCGTCAAGTGAACGATGGGCATGTAGTGTACATTATTTGCAAACATTTATGTGGAAGGAAAGATGCCCTGTAATTCGGAAATATGCGCTGGGGCACTTGCGACTAAACCGCCGAACGGTTATAAAAATACACACGCGATGAATGCTCGATGCTGAGATGCCTCCGTTAAACGTAATTCGTGCTACAGACGGAGATCTCGATATGAATAAAGCAGCGGACTACTGGAGTCAGCTGACGCGATCAAGCTTCCTTGTGCATTCGCGGCTGTGGTGAAGTGACTCCGGAATTCATGCCTCGCTAGGGAAGTGTCAAAATCTTGAATTTTTACACGTACATGAATTGGCCTAACGTGTTGTTTTAGTTTTTTTTTCGCTTGCTTGTGTCGGCTTGGAAATGAGGTGCTTGATCGACCTCAATCATCATCAGCCTGTCTACGCCCACTGCAGGGCAAAGGCCTCTCCCATGTTCCGCCAATTAACCCGGTCCTGTGCTTTCTGTTGCCACGTTATACCTGCAAACTTCTTAATCTCATCTACCCACCTAATTTTCTGTCTTCCCCTCACGCGTTTGCCCTCTCTTGGAATCCAGTCAGTTACCCTTAATGACCACCGGTTATCCTGCCGACGTGCTACGTGGCCGGCCCACATCCATTTCTTCTTCTTAATTTCAACTATGATATCCTTAACCCCCGTTTGTTCCCTGACCCACTCTGCTCTCTTCCTGTCTCTTAAGGTTACACCTATCATTCTCCTTTCCATCGCTCGCTGCGTCGTCCTCAATTTAAGTTGAACCCTCTTTGTAAGTCTCCAGGTTTCTGCTCCGTAGGTAAGTACCGGTAAGATGCAGCTGTTATATACCTTCCTCTTGAGAGATAGTGGTAGACTACTATTCATGATTTGATAATGCTTGCCAAATGAGCCCCATCCCATCCTTATTCTTCTAGTTATTTCACTCTCATGGTTCGGCTCCGCGGTTACTACCTGTCCTAAGTAGACGTACTCCTTTACAACTTTCAGCGTCTCGCCACCTATCTCAATAGTTGCTCAATAGTTGCTCAATAGTCAATAGACCTCAATAGTTGCTGGGATTTTACGCGCCAAGCAATATGTGATTATGAGGTACGCCGTAGTAGAGGCACCAGATAATATTGACATCGGGTTCTTAAACGTGCACCCACATCTAAGTACACGGGTGTTCTTTGCATTTAGTCCCCATCAAAATGCGGCTGCCGTGGCCGGGAATCTATCCTGCGTCCTCGAGCTGAGCAGCGCGACACCATAGTGCTAAACTACCACGGCAGGTTCCTTCTTCATTAACGTCCGCCTGCATACTTACCGCGGACTTCCAAAACCCCCGGGAAAAGGCATAGCACCCTTTGCCTTTTTTTTTCACTGCAAAAGTGTGCAGCACGGCATCGACGCAGCACACACTTATCGATGGAGGCTTGTCAGCCCGCACAGCTTGGGACAAGTTAAGATCTGTCCAGGCTGGTAGGAGGCTAGGCGTTTCCCGCTACTAGGGATGCCTCTTCCTTATCGTCCGGAGACACCTTGCAACCAGGGAGGCCAACTTCCAAAAACAAAACTGTTTATTAGAAGCAAAAAGGAAAGTTCAGATCAGATTAACATACATGACTATCCAGCGGCGGCCGATGCCCGGCTCGCGCTCTTTCTTCATTCACACACACACCCGATTATAAACACTCGCGATGTAGGGCGGAACCATTGTTTAATCTCCTCGCTCGATTTCTACCAATGAGTGTATCATATCGGACGATAGAAAAACAGGCGGGGCACCTTCAGTGTACACGCCCCCTTTCGAGCCCGCCTTCCACGACACGTCATGCACGTAACACTGTGGGACACTTACAGCAGTGCCCCAGGACTCTCCTGTTTACACTTGCACACATTTCAGTGTAGCTGGCCTGGCGCGGCGACATCACACGCGAACACAACACTGGTTCGAATGTTGTCAACAATGAACAAGTTATCTCGCCCTTCGCCCCACGCAATGTCAACGCGGGACCTCTTCTCACTGTTGTCCCATTGAAGTCATAGACCCGCGCCGCCGAAGAGTCCGCTTTGTCGGCATCCAGGCCCCATTCGGAAAATGAAGCTGCCGGCACCGGGAGGGTTCGGGCTACTGCATGTGGCGTGCCTACACGCGACGAGACGACCGCTGTACAGCTAGTCTGGCACGGCCACATTGCTCGCAAACACACAAATTGGTCCGAGGATCGCCAACAATGCATAAGCAACTTGCATAAGCCCAATCCATGGCCCGTGTCTCTTATCTCCCCCGAAGCCTCAAACGGCGCACGCCGTCGGGTAGGCTCCTTGTCCACTCTCGTGTCCCTCCAGATGACACGGCGGAACGGCCGCGCGTCCTTGAAACTAATGGTTCTTTTACCGCAAAGCAGCAAACTATCGGACCAAGTGAACAGTGGCGCGGGGTCGGCTGCGACTGATGCTCTAACAATCGGAGCACGTGTTCTGCGCACTGCCCGAGGGCTCCCTCGAGCTAACGTTCGGCTTGGCGAACTTAACTCCTGCCCACCGAGAATGTTGTGGTACACTTGTTGTACACACAACACATTATCAGAACATGTAATACACCATGACACTTTAAAATTGAATAAATGAGCACTAACGGCACTGTAATCACGAGATAGCATGAAATGAATAGTGTACAAGAATGTTTGTTCCGCACCACACAACACCAACACATCAAAGGGGTCTGCAGGTCAGGCCACCACCCTGTACATTCCTTGGCCCACCATGTCACACTCGCAGATGCCAACGCTAAGTTTAGGTTGACGAGACAGACCATGCATGGCGTCTGTAATAAGTAAGATCGGTCGGAAGGCGCACTATTTCGAAGTATGACCAAATGTAGTCCTTGCAGTACTTAAGCAAACCAGGTGCGCTACGAAGTTCTTTCTTCGTCACTGGTACTTCAAGCTGCTGAATAGCTTGAACCCGCCCTAGGTCCCACGAATCCGACTCTGGTTGCGCTACATGACTCAGTTTTTTTCACATTTCGCTGTGCAATGTTACCATTGGAAGGGTTAACCGTACTCCTAACATCTTTAACAGCGCACAGCCTCTCATCTACATACTCCAGGATTTCATCCCACTTCTCATCAGAGTACACAGCAACCTCATTAGAAGGGTCTAGAACGTTGTCTACGCCAGCCAACTCCCCCTTCTCTACATCTCCTTGTCGCTTCGCCAACGCTGACTCGGCCGTACCTTGCTCTGGAGAGTCCAATGGTGACTCCTCATTTCCCAGTCCCTCCGTCTTATCCTGCCCTGCACCCTCGGGTGACCCAACTACCAACACCGACGCTCCGTCGTTGCCCTCCTTGCGTTGTGTTTCATCCTTTAATTGTGCTACCCGCTTCGCGTGTTCGGCAGCTATTTTTCTTTCACGTTCGAGTTTTTCAAAAGCATCGGGAGTTAGTAAGACATCAACATCCTGCGCTAACTCATCGGTAACAGCACACCATGTCACCAGTTGCGGACTTGTCCCACCATTTCTTGCGGGTAAACTCCAAGGTACCCGCATGAGGTCTGCTATGACCGTGTGCCCAAACGCTCCTCGCAAGCATACCTTTCTACTGCGTTCTCCTACCAATCTCTCCGGTAGTTGGCTCTTTCTCAGTATGATTATTTCGGCTCCTGAGTCCAGACGGGCCTTCAACAAACGCCTCCCACACACAACATCTACCCAAGCTCGTCTAGATTCCGACGCCGAGTCTCTGGGTCCCATTTTCCCCCTACTAAAGTCGAAAACGGCCCTTCCCGCGAACATCGTCTGCTGTGGCTCCTTACCATTCTGCCATTCGGTCGCTCCCTTCGGCTTAGCCTGAGGACAGTTCCACTGCACATGACCGAATTTCTCACATCCGTAGCATTTCGGCTGAGGGCGCGGCTCATTAATCTCCTGACATCTATTCACGCTTTCGCTTGCTGCCGTTCGTAGCTTCGGTTCTGCCGTAATTGTAATCCCGGCGGCCCCTGTCTGGCGGTACCCAGCTCTACTTTCTTCAAATTTTTCGGCTAGTTCAGCCACCTTCCTCGGTCTAAACCATTCGCCTGTTTCATGCTGGAGCACATAGGCACATACCTCATGCGACATCTCTTTCACACGGTCAGAGATCATGAGCGCGCGAAGCTCTTCCAAAGTCTTTACGTTCCGGCTCCGCAAATAATAGTCGAGGGTTATGTCTAATAGTGTGACGAACTGTCCCCAGCTCTCCTTGCCTTTCCGGCAGGCGTAAAACCTGCGCTTATACTCCTCGGGCGTCAGTTTTAATTCCGAGAGCACTAGCTCGCGGATTTCATCGTATGACAAAACTCTGTCCTCCGATTTGTTTGCAACGAGGGTCCTACTTTTCTCATTAAGGAAAGGTACAATGATAGCGCCTGCAGCATCCTGTGGAATGTCGCAGCTTCTGAGCATACTTTCCGCACTTTTAAATCACGCTGGCGCCAGGTCATCTGATTCAGGCATTGCGGGAAGTACTGCCCTTAAGTCCTTGGCATAGCTACTCAATTTTGCCCTCCGTCCGCCTTCGCTCTCATGAATACCCTGCTCTTGCAGCCTTAATGTCTGAAGCTGCTTTTGCATCCTGAGCATTTCTAGATCCAGCTCCTTCTCCCTCAGCCGTATGGCAGCATCCTGATCACTCGAGTCTAAAGGACTCCTATGCACTTCCGAAGCCACTTGGCTCACAACATCTGTCTCTGTCAACGCTGATTCAGCGGTTATCTCTCCCGCTGCACGCTGCGGGAGCCCGCGTTTTAACCGACATGGTGCTTCCGGAGAAAATAGGGCAGGGCCTACCTGAGTTCATGCGGCGCAGCCACTTGGCGAGCCGTCTGTAGGTGACGCCTGTCGAAATCCTCCAACGTCGGGAGCCGAGAAGTCGCTCAGTCGATCCACCGGGTCTTTCACAGCGGTTCGTGGTCCTTCACCGTCGTAGTAGTGACGCCGCTGCTAGTCGATACAGCAGGACCCGCACCTTTCAGTCGCCGATTCCTTGCCCGAAGAATATGCTTGGGTGTCGTCGCAGGAAGCTGGTCGGGGCCTCTACCTTTGATGACGCCGCGCAAAATTGAGCCTTGACTCCAGGAACAGCTTCCAAGCAGAAATCACTAGATGTCGCCTGCCCTGATGCAGCAAGTCAGTCAGACGATCCTGGTCACGGCACCAGTTAAGATCTGTCCAGGCTGGTAGGAGGCTAGGCGTTTCCCGCTACTAGGGAAGCCTCTTCCTTATCGTCCGGAGACACCTTGCAACCAGGGAGGCCAACTTCCAAAAACAAAACTGTTTATTAGAAGCAAAAAGGAAAGTTCAGATCAGATCAACATACATGACTATCCAGCGGCGGCCGATGCCCGGCTCGCGCTTTCTTCATTCACACACACACCCGTTTATAAACACTTGCGATGTAGGGCGGAACCATTGTTTAATCTCCTCGCTCGATTTCTACCAATGAGTGTATCATATCGGACGATAGAAAAAGAGGCGGGGCACCTTCAGTGTACACGCCCCCTTTCGAGCCCGCCTTCCACGACCCGTCATTCACGTAACACTGTGGGACACTTACAGCAGTGCCCCAGGGCTCTCCTGTTTACACTTGCACACATTTCAGTGTAGCTGGCCTGGCGCGGTGACATCACACGCGAACACAACACTGGTTCGAATGTTGTCAACAATGAACAAGTTATCTCGCCCTTCGCCTCACGCAATGTCAACGCGGGACCTCTTCTCACTGTTATCCCTTTGAAGTCATAGACCCGCGCCGCCGAAGAGTCCGCTTTGTCGGCATCCAGGCCCCATTCAGAAAATGAAGCTGCCGGCACCGGGAGGGTTCGGGCTACTGCATGTGGCGTGCCTACACGCGACGAGACGACCGCTGTACAGCTGGTCTGGCGCGGCGACATTGCTCGCAAACACACAAATTGGTCCGAGGATCGCCAACAATGCATAAGCAACTTCGTCTTCCGCGCCGCGCAATCCATGGCCCGTGTCTCTTATCTCCCCCGAAGCCGCAAACGGCGCACGCCGTCGGGTAGGCTCCTTGTCCACTCTCGTGCCCCTCCAGATGACACGGCGGAACTGCCGCGCGTCCTTGAAACTAATGGTTCTTTTACCGCAAAGCAGCAAACTATCGGACCAAGTGAACAGCGGTGCGGGGTCGGCTGCGACTGATCCTCTAACAACCGGAGCACGTGTTCTGCGCACTGCCCGAGGGCTCCCTCGAGCTACTCGGCCAGAAAATGATGACGAGAGAGTCGCCATCACGGCACGGTACCGTCTCTTCGACGCCGTATACGCACACGTAATCCGCTTTGCAGAGCTTCTTTCTGTTTTCGAGTGCTTTCCTGTGAAAATAACCGTCAGGCAAATTTATTTTTCCTAAACTAAAGCGCAATATGACTGCCGCCACTGCTTTTTTGTGCCAAAGACAAGCATAGGAACAACGCACGCGCGTGCACACACTCCGGCTGGTCGTCTGATCGAGCGGCCGCATCTCCCCGCGAGCCGTCCTTTTTCGGCGCGCCACCTATCCAACGCTGGTTTCCCATAGCGGAACTCTGGACTAGCTAAAAACCCCCTCCTTCGAACAACCCTGTCGCCTCGCCGTCCCGTACAACCAGGTTGTAAGCGAGGAGGGTATCCATGTGACGCACAAGCCCATATCAGCACTTGGCCGACTCATACCAGGACAAGGAGACCAACCGCCAAAAGAAAGATTCCCCGGGCTAGTTTACCAGGTGCCCTGTGCTGATTGCCACGCCACTTACATCGGCGAGACAAAAAACTTCCCGTAAACAATCCGCCAGCACGGAAACGCAGTTTCAACGCAGAGCGAAACGCCTTTGCAGAACACAATGTCAAATAGGACCATCCCGTCAACTTCTACGACGCCTATAGAACATAAAAAAACCGAAGTTAGTCACACAAAAAGACTATATATACTTAGCTCGTGCATTACACAGAAGACGCCGGGAAACAGCAACACATCAACGCTACCGAACGTATAGGTGCATGGGCCTTCAAAATTAGTGGAGAAGCCAACACAAAGACAGCGACGGTGGATAGAACTATGGTCGGGAGCCGCTTAAAAATGCCATCCCCGGTCAAGAAGATCGTGTATTTTTACCCACACAGAGGTCTGTCGAAGATATGTACAAGAACGTCTTTGTCTACTCTTAGCGGCCGACATACTAGCTCAACATTCCTCCGAGTCGAGCAGTAATGGTAAGAACAATATATATGAGTGGCTATGTACCCCCAAGGAACAAAATAAGGTCCCCCCAAATGCATCGTCGTCGACGGGAACGAGTGGACTATCGTGCGCGCTTTTCGCGAATGGTGTACGGAGTTGGTAGGGCGACTAGAAGCTGGGGCGAGTCGTCAGCTCATTTTGCCCGAGGAGACGATGCCCACCCAGGGAAAGTCGGAGGTCCCCTTCGCCCCCTTTACGTAAACGGGGCTTCTAAATAAATTTCCGGCTATGGCCCTGCTGCGAACCATCACCAAGCGGGTCATGTAGCCGAGCGCCTCCCGTTTATTTTTCAACGCCAGCCGAATCGCTTGTAGCGCTATGGAGCCGTTGGCACGGTTTAGTTTGCTGTTATGTAATGGCTGCGTCATGCGTGCATTTAGACGCACCAGTACAAAACAGCCAGCATGATCTCCAACCTAAAGTGACTTTAACCTGAAGTCATTGGAACCTACAAATTACCGCAATACTTTTCTCTGCGCCGCCGATTGGTTATCTTCGTCAAGTGATCGCTTTTCTCCATAGGTGGTCCACGCCCCACCTTGGCGGACGCGCTGACAAAGGTGTCTCTCGTACACGCCGCGTTTTTGCGCCGTCGATGTGGTTTCATTTTGTGCACTACGTAAGTTGCAGTATATGCAGGTTATTTGTCCAAAAAAAAAAAGAAAAAAATCCAGAGCTAACGGTATTCTCCTGTTGGAATGCATTTTGCGCCGTTGCACTGAATGAAGTGCGACCGTGCAATTCCCTGCCGCGAGCGACGTACACCCAGCTTTGGTAGCTTTTTCTCTGATGAACATTTAGGTTAAGCGTCGCATAAAGTGTACTTGGATACCACGTGACCTTCAAAACAATACCATTGTCCCAGCCTGGACAACCCTCGCCGAAATTTCCGTAGCCGAAATAAATTTCTCGCTACGCCCCTGGTCACCGCATATGTTTGTGTATTTTATGACAAAAGCTGCGCCGTTGGTCCGTGAAATCACTTTATCGTGCGCTGCATGTTTTTATTGCGTCCTGGCGATGGCGTTAAGGTCACGCCTATCATAGAGTCACTGGAAAATCAGAGTACCGCAAAGGTAGGCTGCACGCGGGCAACATTGGGTGGCGGCGGCCATGTCCCTTCCAGACCGTCCGGCGCGTTGCTAGCGTGTGTTGAGAAGTGACCGATCTTTTAGCCTCAGTGCCGTGTTACGCTCGGCAGAACGGCATTATGTGTGTGCGTTTCTTCAAGAGGATATTAGAAGTGATTTCGAGTCGACAGGCATCGATCGACTGCGCGGTTAGCGGGGTAACTAAAGAAACGTACGGCGAATGTTGCCATGTGCTCGCGAACTCTCTCCATGGCTTCATCGGTCTCTTTTCGTGTCACGCCCGGGCGTGTTCGCTAGGTCCGGATCTGTAAACATAGTTGCATTAGCGCAGTGACATCGTGCGAGATGCCACTTACTTCGACATTTGGTGAATCTTGACTGTTTGCGCTAGCTTTGCAGTCGGTGTTCAGGTTCACTGCACTCGAGAACGTTATCGAACAACATCGAGAACATTCAACATTGCGTCCTTCGACTGATCTCTGACGCATAGCTTGCTTGCGCACCGTACTTGCTGTTCAACTGGTTGATATGTGTGATAGAAGTTGTGTGTGTACGGTAATTGGAAGTTGCGCGCGACGTCTTGATTCGGAGCGCCAGCAGCCGAACGCACGGGCGAATCGGCGTGCGGTAGGTAAGGTGCATCTTATCTTACGATACGTAGAAATTAGGCAATCAAAAATGATTGACATCACTACTTAATTGTTTCATTTCCTATTTCTTGTCTCCTTAATATTCCCAACGTTGCAATGAATTTGCAAATATTTTGCTGTGTTCCGACAAACAGCTCTTTTTTTGGCGTTGCCAGCGCGCAAACAGCTGGGGTTCGGTTTCTGCACTGCTGCACATTTTTTTTTTCATAATGCACTCTTATTAAAACTTCCTCGGCATGGTGCTTTATGTTCTTTTGATCAGAAATAGCACATCCCGGAACTTTTAAAGCGCATGCTACTGCAACACAGTATGTATACATGGCTCGCATAAAATCAATTCCCTCAATGCGTGGGATCTGCTTTTTTTTTTTTGCTGTGACCATTTTTCACCAACTATACAGTATTTTAAGGGTACGCTCGGTGCAATGCAGCATTAGCAGCATTTTTTGCAACAAGCTTAAAAATACGCTTGATAACATTGCCTTATATCAAGTTTATCAACAGAGTTCCACGCTTCGGTTTTGTGCAATGCCAAAGATCATGCCACAATTGCCTTCAATGTATAACAGTAAACAGTTATTATTTTAATAAATCTTCGATTTCGCTCTCGTGTGTGACACGCTTATAACTCGGATAGCATCCGTAATCTGTTCAACAGATCGAGATATAAACAGCCGAGGAAATAGAAATGTATGTAGTTTTCAATATCGCTGACCAGAGCGAACCGAAAAGGTGAAGTATCCTGTCACATAAGATCTTTTCCAGCAAAGTTAGCGTAGTTCACTGCAGGAAGAACTGTTATTCGAGGGGGGGAGAATTCGTTCAGGCCAACTATGCAGCCACGTAGAACGGCGCTCTTTGACATTAATTTTTCCCACACGGCAAACGAGATTCCCACAGTAGCTCACCAGTAACGTTCGATTGATGGTGAGCTACTCTCTTCTGGCACCTGCATGCAGTGGCGTAGCCAGGGGGTGGCACACCAGGCCCGTGCCCCCCCCCCCCTCCCCGAAAAAAATGTCTTCTTACGCCCCTGTCTGCATGACGCGTTTAAAAAAGCGACGAAGTACTTCTGGGGACCGTGGTACTGTTAAATATCCGGCCCCGCTCTGCGTTCAATGCACTCGCACCCAAAGCGCTTGGAAGGGATATGGCGGCGAGAGGTCACGTGATGCGAGTAAGCCAATCGCGGCGGTGGCGGCGAGCGGAAAACAGATGCGATACTCTGAAATTTTTCCAGTGACTCTAGCCTATCACTCTATGTTTTGATTTGAAGGTTTAACGGCCGTGTTCAGAATAATCCATTCCAAGCACCACAATTCTTTTTCATGAGCCACATTACTCTCACAAGCGGACAATATCTGCACGACAGGTCAAATTGAACTATTCATTATTTCACAATATTTTCACCAATTCGCATTTGCATTCTACGGCAGACAGACAGACAGACAGACAGACAGACAGACAGACAGACAGACAGACAGACAGACAGACAGACAGACAGACAGACAGACAGACAGACAGACAGCGAACTTTATTGGATCCTGAGGAGTTACTGACAGGACCCCCTAACAGGAGGCCGTTGTAACCGCTGGCCGCGCCCACGTCACATGTTATAATTTACATACTGCAGTCGATGACATCCAAAGTCACGTTCACTTCGAACGGATTCTGCCGATGACACCAGTTTCTAAAAATACGTTCGCAATGTTAGCGACAAAGCGCATAGGCGTTCCAGTATTTTTCGAGGTTAAGGTGGTAGGCCACTAAAAAAAAAAAAAACCTTTTTTAGGAGCAGCCAGTGTTGAAATAAGTTTTTCTTCAAAAGAAGCATGTCTTATTTAACTTACCCAGCCATTTATAGTGCAAAATATTAATTATTCATTTTTTGGGATGTGATCTCTGTCAAAAATTGCATTAAAAGTGGTAGTCACGCCAGCCGTGATAAGTGACTAATGGGTGGCTTAATTCAGTAAAGCTTTGGCATTTGTATAACTAAAGATTGGAGCTATGCAGTGAACTAGCATAAATAATATGCAGGAAATATCAAGGAAGTAATGGTAAAAAAAAACAAAAAGACACGGAAAAAGAGCCAACTTAGACAGGACCTGTTTACAAAACCAGCTGTGTATTCAAAAATATTCCATCAATTCTTTTTATTCGAGTTCGTTGCACAGATATATATGTTGTAAACTATTATACAAAATTTCAGTTCGAAGTACACACTGAGAAAAAAGTTATGAAAGTTCGCGTCACATTATTTGGAGCAATTCATATTTTGAGAAAAACGTAAACAAAGATTTCAGAGCTTGCAAGACGTGTGCGTCCCCCTTGTGGCCCTTTTTAGAGATTTAAAAACAATTAAAAATACAGAGTTATATTTAACGACATCCTCTTATGTAACAGTCAAAATAAAATTTATAAAGTATTTTGAATGTCATCATTATGGACGAAAAAACACTTACTTTCCAATAAAATACAATGGGGTTTCAGTTTCGCTATACGAGCACGGGGTATGGAAAACTTGCTGTAACTTGCACACTAATGATGACAGGAGGATAATTTTTGTTGCAACATATTTTCGATTGTTTGGGGGTGCACAAAAAACAAAAAATTCACCGCCATATCCACGAAGTGAATGATTTTAGAGGAGCTTGCTCGGAGATGATCGGGTAACCCGCGAATGCTCCGTGCGCATTCCTCTACCATCATATATAGACGTGACAACGTTGTTATACATACATTACATCCACAATGTTTATTAGTGTAAGGCTGGATGCACTATATACATTTTGATGAAGTATATATACATTTCGATGAACTATAAACATTATACATACACAAGAGATGTTGTTTTACCAAGTTCAAGAAGGGCGTCCCTCGATGAGTTCGCGGACTGGTTTCCCTTTAAAGATGATTGCTTTATGACGGATGAACTATATGCATTACATATACACAAGAGATGTTCTTTTACAAAGTACAAGAAGGGGCGTCCCTCGATGAGCTTGGCGACTCGTTTCCCTTTAAAGATGATTGCTTTATGATCAGTAAAGTATGTTGCCAAGGGATCACCGATGATGGGACGCAATGGAAAGTTCGAGAAGGCAACATCGATACAGGTGCCCCTGATGGTGGTGGGACGTTTTCAGTCGTGCGATACGCATCGGAGAGCGTAACGTGACATCATGTGTTGGCTGGTTATCGGCAGCGTTGTATGCGTTACCGAAAAAAAGTAACTAAATACGTTACTCGTTACGCTAACAAAAAAGGCACGCGTTACCGCCCTGCGGTACACATAAAAAAGTTAAGGTGTTACCGTCACCGTTACCGAAAAAAAGTAACGGACGTTACTTCTGCCGTTACTCCATAATCAGAAATTTTAATCATTGCATCTTAGCTGCAGGGACCCATAATAGGAATTTTATAAAGCCCAAAGTACTAATTTAACGAGAATAATTTTCACAAATATGCCGTTATATAGTGGCCTGAAGTTGTCTGTGCAGTATATTTGATGGCTTCTAACTCTCTGGCACATGGGAAGGTCATTTCTCTCAATGTGACATTAAATATAAGATGATCGATGTCACCATAAACGCTCTCCGCAAAGAAAAGATTAGTGAACAAACCTGCAGTAATTATAACGGCGTGCTTGTACTAACAAAATTAATGCGCAAACTTGTAGCAATAAAAAAAATGCTTAAATGACATAATTGCGGGAAAAAGTATTTGCGCTCATTTTTTTTAAATTTAACCTGCATAATTACTGCAAAAATTGCGATTGTGTATTGAAGCTGTTCAGGGTCAGCCTCGCATCCTCGGGAATTCAATAGCCAGAAAGCTAATGGCAGCTGTAGATAGCAAGACGCCAAACTAATTTTGGGAACGAAGTTTATAAACAGTGCCAAAGTATTGCACGAACAACTTCCTAATGTAACTGCAACTTTCTGAATGTAAGAAGCAGTTGCATTTCAAAGCTGTCATCGGACAGCTTGCCTCGTTTCTTGGTGAATACGTCCGCACCTACGCTAAATAGGCGCTTGACGGACACGCTTTGAGGTACTCCTGTATTCACTTTCCGAAAGAGCTGGTGAACGCGCGGGTTTTCCTTGAACCCACTCAGCGCGATGTAATGAGGCACCAAAGGTACTAAGACAGTCATTCACCCACAGTTGGCGATGATGTTGAGAACGCATTTCCGACGAAGACATCGTTGTGCTGCAGGTCAGGCCGGTCACTATACCCCGAGTCTTGATCTCCGCAAGCCAAGAAAATCTCGACAGCTCGCTTTTGACGGTTACGAGGACCGCATTTCGCTTCGATTCATCGACGATCAACGTCTACTTGACCCTCGATAGCAAGGTAGTCGAAACTAGCAGATCGATTTAAGAAATTTCGAGAATTTGCTCCCCATTGCAATTTTTTTTCCCCGCGTGGGCGCTTTGTCATCGCTCGGCGGGCCGACAGCAGTCCGCCACTGCGACGATATAACATCAGGGGGAGCTCTGGGAAAGTAGCTCTTGGAGCCGAAATAATTTTATGTAAAATCCTTGAGTTGATTGGAAT
This sequence comes from Rhipicephalus sanguineus, assembly GCF_013339695.2. Taxonomy (NCBI): domain Eukaryota; kingdom Metazoa; phylum Arthropoda; class Arachnida; order Ixodida; family Ixodidae; genus Rhipicephalus; species Rhipicephalus sanguineus. The sequence goes on along the minus strand of NC_051176.1, from coordinate 306,630,550 downwards.
AAAAAGTAACGACTAACTTGACACCTCGCGTTACCGAAAAATGGTAACGTAAGTACGTTACCCGTTACAGTTCCGAAACTGTAACGAGTACGTTACTAAGTTACTAAAAAAGTAACGCGTTACCGGTAACGCCGTTACTTGTAACGCGTTACCGCCAACACTGGTTATTGGCAAGGCGAGATCTTCCCGAGCTGCTGCTGCGTTGCGAGCCCGTCGCGCTGCTGCCGTTCATGCTGCGGAGCGGCAACGAAGAGTGTTAACTTAGTGAGCTCTCGGCGAAGATAAAGGAAGCGAGCCAAACGAGAGGTGCGGCCCTCGAGCAGTCATCTAAACACCTAACTAGCGCTTGCGCCGAGCGTGGTGTGTGCTGCCTTGAGCGGCGGCGCCATCCAGTGAGCATTCTTGAAATCACCGGAGAGAGCGCAGCTGCACCGAGCGTGGTGTGTGCCGCCGACGGTCACGCGTGTGAGGACAAGGCGCGAGCATAAGAAGCTTGGCGAGCAAGCTCCTAAAACTAAAAACGACTTCGTGAAAAAAATTTGACTTTTGAAGGTGGCCTACCACTATAAAGGGACCCTGAAACGGTTTTTGCAATTTTGTCAGCGTTTAAGCTAAAACATCTTCAAATCATTCGCACCACGGATTAAGCGACGCACCGTGTACCAACACAGCTACGGGCAAATATATGTGTACACTCCTTCTCACCACTGCCTTTCCCCTTCAACTGATCGAACGCTCAGCCGTCGCTGGCGACGGCAGCGTACTCGAAGGGTTGAACTCCGTAGAGTGCGCCCGGCAGCGCACCGTCGGCCAACAGAGACGGAGTTGAGGTCTGCGCCGCCGGGTGTGGCCACACTACCAACCGTTCTTATTTTATTTTCCTGTACGGTGGCAGTCTGCAGACGGACAAACCAAAAGTATCTGAGAACGATAACCGATAAGCGTAAACCATTAGCGCACTCAGGATTTCTCTCAGCGGGGGGGTTGAACTTCTGACAAGATTACAGGAGTGCGGGGGGGGCAAGCACATTGCATAATATGACATTTCCTTGCTTCAGCTGTAGTAATGCGACAACAAATAAAATACCAAATAATAATAATAATAATAATAATAATAATAATAATAATAATAATAATAATAATAATAATAATAACATGAATTATGATGATGATTATTCAGCGTTTTACAGAAAGGTCTTGAAATAACTTGACAAGGCCAAAAAACCGTTCAGTGGAGCAGTGCACGTAGAAAATAAACTACAAATTGAACCGACATGTCGGCTGGCTGGCGGTCGCGCAATGATGTTAAAACTTTATTACTATGGTAGGTAATAATAATATCTGGGGTTTAACGTCCCAAAACCACGATATGATTATGAGAGACGCCGTAGTGGAGGGCTCCGGAAATTTCGACCACCTGGGGTTCTTTAACGTGCACCTAAATCTAAGCACACGGGCCTCAAACATTTTCGCCTCCATCGAAAATGCAGCCGCCGCGGCCGGGATTCGATCCCGCGACCTTCGGGTCAGCAGTCGAGCGCCATAACCACTAGACCACCGTGGCGGGGTTACTATGCTAGGTAGCGCATACAAACAGGACGCAAGAAAGGCACATGAAGACACCCAGCGCCGTGTGTGTGTTTTCGTGTGCGTTTCTTGTGCCCCGTGTATTTGCACTATCAGTGTAATAAGAAAATGCCATACGAACAAGCCCGCATGCATGGCAACTTTAACTCTTAAAAAACGCTGCAGCTGATAATTTCCTACGCTTCCTTGGAGTCTCACCAAACAATAAATTTCAAAGCGCACCATAAATTTTACTTATAAACTACATAGTATTGATTATAAATAGCATGTACAGTTCAATGCAGCACACGTACAGTACAATTCTCAGCTCACGGATAAACTGCATTAGAGCCGCACTTACTGACTTTCCGGCGTAGATTCCCAGGTCACTCCGGCGCATATAGCTTCGGCGGCTGAACCATCCTTAGTAAAAATTGACTGGTTAATGGACGCATGAGACGACGATATCTGCTGAGTTACCGGTTCCTCTATGGACGTAATCGGGCATTCCGGTGTTGTTGCTGCGTCGCTTGAATATGAACACGAAATCCTTTTTGGGTAGTAGGTGAGGATGTGTTCGACCATAGCGTCGTTCGACTGGCGCTTCGAGAGAGGGCTTCAGATTCACGCAGCAAACACAGCAACAAGTTCTAGCAAGCAAACTGAACGTGCACGCATGTGTGCACATCAAACTTTGTAGTTTCCGTCCGATGTACATGCAAAAAAGAAGTGGTAAAAAGAGAGGGCGAGAGACGTTTACTGAGAAAAAGAAAATGTGCCGCCCCAACAGACCTTCCGCACTTTCCCAAGGTTCTTTTTTTCTTAGCAGACGTCGTTAAAAACATTTACTTCTTCTGCCACGGCTTCTTGCTCCTCCCATCTTGTGACGGCCAGACTCCGCATGGCATGCCACGGCCGGCGCGCGCCTCCAGACCGGCCGTGGGCATGCTTAGAGTCACTGTGTGCGTGCGATGCTGCGACAATGGCTGGCGACGCACACACTAGTTGCTCCAAGGCTTGCTCAGAAACAGCCTCCGTGGGTTCGCGGTCGCTTTGATGAACGAGCCGCTTGCGAGGTGGCCTTTCTTCTCGCCGCACTAACACGTCTCGTTCGTCCGCTGTCAACGAGGTTCAGAAAAAAAAATGCGCGACAACTCCGTTGCAGCCATTAAGCGACAGACGGTACCATTCACCAGCAGCCCCGAAGAAAATAGAAAACACGTGCGTCGAAGCTTGGCGGATGGATCAGATGCCGCCGACGCCTTCTTATCTTTAAAATTTGAGTGAGCATTGTCCCGAAACCATACGGTTCCCTCTTCGGAGTTTGAGGAAGGGAAACACATGAATAGGGCTTCTTTTCTTGTTCGGCGGGTATGGAAGGGTGCTTCAGGCGGCGGCGGTGCTTGTCGGCAAAAGAACAGAGCAGTGCAAGGGCTTGACCGGAAGGCATCAGATGAACAGTGAAGGGGGTGGGGAGCTTTTTAGACGGACGCGTCGAAGTGGGTACGCAGATGCCTCTCTCTCTCTTTTCTTGTTTCTTTTTTTGTGTGCTGTACAAAAGGGGTAGGTTGCATTGAGCGCGGTTCACGTTGTTTGGGTCGTTAACATATGTCAGGATTCATTTCCGGTAGTTGGTTTCAACTGCGAAAACTGTTGTTTCAGGAAAATTGATTCGACGGTCCGCGTCCTCGGAATCTTCGGCTATGAGTTGCGATCTCTTGCAAAATTGGTTCCCGCCTTTCTTTCAGGTTCTCGGTTCAGCTGGTGTCTTGAATTTTCTCTTTCGGCGGCCGGTCATTGGGAGCGATGGTTTTGATCACTACTCGGATAGTAGAGACTGATGCATTTCTGTGGTGGTGTTGATTGGAAAGGGGGGGGGGGGGCGTTGCTGAATTTATCAGCTTGCGTCGTGTTTTTGGAAGTGAACTGCTTTCTGAATAAATGACTTTCCGTAGCTGTCCTTGGTGAGTTTCTTGAATATATCATCTGTTTTTCTTTTGTTTTTTCACGTTGTGCGCTGCACTATGTACCGGCTCTTCGTATTGATGTCTAAGACTAATATATTCCGCTTTTTGGGGGGGTCTGAAGAAAACCGAAGATATCGACTTGTGTAAGTGTTTTTGCAGAGTTTTATTTTCAGGCTACGGGAACATCGAAACACGGCCGAGAGTCTTATGTTTTAAGGGCGAATTGAATTCTCGTTCAATGAAATTTATATGAGAGAGAAAAATTATGACGTAGGAACTCTTGACGATCGAAAAACAGTCGTTTAGACGTATCTGAGAAATATTTTTGGTTGCGGCTGGAGTGAAATGAGAGCTCGTCCCTCGATGTGTTCCATTCTTATATTTGCCGTGGCATATGCTCTATTGTAGTAATCAAAGGGGCAAGAAAATAAAAAAGGGGCCAGACTGACAACCCGTGAAAGCATATTTTTTCTTGGAAAGCTGCGCCCCGCTACGGTGGTCTAGTGATAAGTTATGGCGCTCGACTGCTGACCCGAAGGTCGCGGGATCGAATCCCGGCCGCGGCAGCTGCATTTTCGATGGAGGCGAAAATATGATTGAGGACCGTGTATTTAGATTTAGGTGCACGTTAAAGAACCCCAGGGGTTCAAAATTTCAGGAGCCCTTCACTACGGCGTCTCTCATAATCATATCGTGGTTTTGGGACGTTAAACCCCAGATATTGTTATTGGAAAGCTGCTTCCCTGGAAATTTAGGAACGCAGAGCCATAGAGCACGCCATAGAGCACTCCTCAATTTAGGAGTAGATGAGTAAATACAACACATTTCTAGAGCCAGTTAGGAAAAGTCGACCTCAGGACACCTCTGGATATGAACCTTGGACTACCGGTGAGGACAGCGGGGCAGTTACGGGGGGGGGGGGGGTTACAACCCCCGAACCCCCCCCCACCCCGTCGGTGCGCCACTGGCGTAAATTCGGGCAATGTGGTTGCGTCTTCAGGGGTGAAGTTACAGCCGCACGCGGGTGGATCCTGGCGTTGATCGCATAGCGAGAGCCCGACGCTCATTGCAGCCACAAGCTGAAGCAACTCCCCTCGCCAGGTGCCTTACAAGCCTTACAGGATGTCGCAGTTTTACAAGCCGCCAATCGCTAGATTTGCGGCGCACAACTCAGCTGATGGTGTCCGAGGAAAGAGATACACACTGTCGCGCAGCTCTCGAAACACGTTGTAACACAGGCAGAGGACGCTCGCTAACCACCGGAGGTTCAGTGACGTATAATGGACATATCCAATCAGATCTATCGCCGGTGGTACGTAAGGGAGAGGTTCTTTTCAGTACGTTCCACGTGGGTTTCCTTTGCGCATGCGTGGCCGTCGCCTAGCAACGGAGACACGCGCCTTGCGAGCGCGGCCAGATGTTCTCTGGCGCGGCCGAGCGCAGGCATGTCAGGCGTGTGGTAGTGCGGTAGTGCGGTAGTACGGTCCCTAGAATATACTGAGCGTAGGTGTAGTGCCGCTTTGCCGCTGCTGCGACTACGCTCAGCACTTCACTCTTAAAAAAAAGTTAGGAGAAAGCTTGTAACCACGAGCAAATAGTAACAGCCGCTGTTACTAGCTTTCTTGGACCATTACTAACTCTTTGCTACCTTTTTACTACCTACGTTAGCAGACACTTAAAAGTTGCAACGGTTACTACCTCTTGCGTACCGTTACTAACTTTTTGCGATGCACCTGTTAAATGAACTTGTTAAGCGAATCATAGAGGTTATTATTACGAGCTTTTTACAACCTGTTCACTAGCACGGGGATCCATTCAAGATCATTGAGGCGATATTAGTAAGCTTAGTACCCCGTGTTGGGTCTTGTATATTAGGCCATGTTGAGATGATAGTAAGCAAAAATATACATATAACATATTGATTTTCTTAATATGCTTGATTAAAAGTTCTACGCTACGTTACCTTGCGCACCTAATAAAATTGTACGCTATATAAATATAGGCGCATAAATTAACCTATCTATCCTAAAGCCTAGCTGCCACTGGCACCAGCTGCGTACCCCAGAGGTAAGGCTATATATACTCCTGGAAACACTTTTGAATTATACGTGTCGCGTAGCCTTGTCGTTGTGTATGTGTGCTGTTCTGATTCATGTCATACTGTGCATAATTACCTAATGATATATCGCAATGTTGATGCTCGCGAATTTGACCGTTATAAAAGCAGGAGGCTCGTGATGCGAAAGGATCACGGTCACTAATTTTTTTTTTTGGTAGTAACCGTTACTATCTATTTTACTAGCTAGCAACGAGAAGGTAGTAACCGCTACTAAGTGCGTTTGTAACGGCGAGGGTAGTAACGGTTACTAACCTCCCAGTTACTAACCGCACTTACTAACAGGGTAGTAACATATGTGACAAGTAGTTAGTAAACCGAAGTGAGTAAGTACTACAACCTTTTTTTTAAAGGAGTGGTGACAGAAAATTTGTGAACCTCTGTTTTTTGCTCTTAATCAATGGCTACTGGCTCGATAATAGCGGCAACGAAACTCATTTGCCCCAACGCGAGACGAATGTGTAATTATATGCTGGTATGTTACGACCGGAGGCAGTTTCGATTTCGAAGAGCACTCGGTAGCCCCGTGACGTAGATGGTCTACTTGGTAAACAAGACCGCAAGAACCAGTGACGTCACTGGCCAGCTTCTGCTATGTTGTCAGTGCTGCTGTTTCGTTTGCTGTGTTGAGCAGGTGTTGTGCGTTGCGAGTGCTTGTTCCCTCGATTGTCAAGCTACGTTGCTTATCTAGTGCGGCGATGGACGAAAGAGCTGGCAGGAGTGTAAAAATCAGTAAGAAAAGCTCGATTCACTTTGCGAATCTCGCCGGTAGCTGCGATTTTGTTCTTGTAGTCGTTGTCCAACTGAGACGACGTTTTCCGCCAGGCTTGGAGTAGCCGCAGCATTAGACGTGCTGAAACATTTTCGCTCCGATCATTCGTAAAGTAGCAGGATGAGAAGTGATGGAGGAAGCATTGAAATCACAACATTGGCACTCTGTAACAGTGTTTATGCGTAACATGCAAATGACGTGATGTACGCTTTACTGACTCGTATTTATATCAGGCAACGCCGCGTTCTCAAGGCATACCAATCCCACGTACGCACGTCGGAGGGTCGAAGCAGTTATCTGTCCACTACGCAATATGATCCCGGCAGCAGAGAGCTTTAGTTTGTCTGTAGACTTCCTATCGTTTGCGGGTACCTGGTTACCGGAGCTGTTGACGGCTGCAGCAGCAGCAGCAACTGCGTACAACTGCGGAGCCCGTAGCGACATCTTGTGGCGTTTTGTCCAACTACAATAGCTTCTTTTTCGATTTTTTCCGTCGCGTTGTAGTTCTTGTCGGGAAAAAAAGCATTAAGAATACTGTGAGTTGCTAATTATCTTACTGCAAATGCTTTACATAGAATCAGTAAGCGGGTAAGTCGCTGCGATGTTATATTGTAGGTCTCTGGTTAGGCTACGCATCATCAGGTGTCGCTACCAGCTTTGTCGGTCTCGTACACGCCTCCGGTAACCCGGCCAGAACTCGTGACGTACGTGGTATCCACTCGGTGACCTCATCGTCTTTTGCTTCTATTTCCGATCCGGCACTTTCACGAACTTCAAAACTCAAATAAAATACCTTTTAGGCTGTATTTGTGGCTGATATTGTACAGATGGCACCTATATGCACCCATTAGTGTGATTCAACAGTCAAATTGTGTCCGAATTTTTCTGTCACCACTCCTTTAAGAGTGTTGTTGAGAGCAGATTCCGTGCCACTTTTCCTGCGGCGTGGGTCACTGTGGAGCCTGCAGTGGCGACAGCACCCGAAGAAGATGTAAGGCACCTGCGCGACTTGTTAGTAGCGACTGACATTTGCGTGCGGCAGATATTGCCGTACTTATGGCGTTTACCGTACGGAGGTGCTAAGATGCCCCAATGAAATGGCCTGTACTGAAGTACGATAAAAACTCAGGGTCCCTTATGCATTTGCCTGAGACGACTTGAAGGTGAAAGCCATCAAGATGATGTTCTAGATGAATTACCAACCCGTTCGAACGCTCACGTTAATAGGCCTACACTCTACACTCTAAGACAAAATCGAGTATTTGGGGAGTATTTCTGCCACGCAACAATAATCGTCATCTGGCTTGCTCGCGTTTCCTTTCTTGAAAACCCGGCTCTCGTCACTTTCCTTTCCAGAATGCTATGTCACGCTGATAACGCGCGTGGCGTTCGTGACCGGGAAGTGCCGCGACCGCAGTGATAACGCGAGGAAACTACGCGCGGTGGATGACGATTGTTGTGTGGCAGAAACACTCCCAAAATACTCGATTTTGTCTTAGAGTGTATGAAAAAATCGAGTATTTGGGGGGTATTTCTGCCACGCAACAATAATCGTCATCTGGCTTGCTCGCGTTTCCTTTCTTGAAAACCCGGCTCTCGTCACTTTCCTTTCCAGAATGCTATGTCACGCTGTTAACGCGCGTGGCGTTCGTGACCGGGAAGTGCCGCGACCGCGGTGATAACGCGAGGAAACTACGCGCGGTGGATGACGATTATCGTTGTGTGGCAGAAATACTCCCCAAATACTCGATTTTTTCTTAGAGTGTAGTTGCTGCATAACTTCGCAGGTAAGAACTTCAGCACAAACGAGGACGAATTACAAAGAGATGAGACGAGCCCTGGCGCAGTGCGCGTGTTCCGTCCTATTAGCGCTGAAGTTTTCACCTTCAAAATGTACTGAAGTAACATCTGTATCGGATGGAATGGAGTAGCACAAGCACAGACCCTTAATATTTTCATGAAGCTAGATGCATGGGTCGCGGGCCGCTGCGGATGCCTGCGTGCAGCGCATATAATCGCCCATCGTAGCAGCTGCACGCCCAATACTTGTTTCAAATGTGCCCGCGTGGGAGCCTTCGTCCCTTTTTCCTATTCTTCTAAGCTTGATTTCGGCTCTTGTAGAGCGACATTTTTAGTTGGGTCCTCATAACCGTCGGCGTGCGGCGTCTGCTAGCGCGCGCTGCCCATATTTTCCAAGTCCAGGCGTTTGCGTGAGGCGGGTACCGTAAAGTCGAAAGAACAGGGAAAAATATAGGGACTTTAGGTGCCAGCGCGCGCTGTCCATGGTTGCCAGGCGTGGCCACGCATGCGCAAAGGAGACCCATGTGGAACGTACTGCAAAGCATGGGACAACGCTACGTAGAAAAGACGCGGGAAGTTGAAAACCCGTTCGGCTTAGCCACGGCGATCTGTAGCGATTCACATGTTTGAAGTCTTGTAATAAATTACACAGTTGATGCAGAGAGTTTAAACCGGTCTGCAAATGATTCTTAGGACTTATTTTACCGCTCAATGCGGTTATACAAGATCGTCGAAACCGTTTCAGGGTCCCTTTAAGTGCACAATAGGGTGTCGTACTTTTCCTCAACGTTTTGAACAAAGCCACGAGTGTAAAGGCTCTGTTATACTCCGACTTCCGACGCAAGCGCGCGCGAGGACGTTGCGTTTCGTCACGCCGAGCCGGCGACGCTGCCAGGCGCAAATCGGGCTCCGCTACAGTCGAGCCTAAAGCCCCTCCATGAGTTTTCCGCCGACCAGGCTAAGTAGCGCCAACTCGCCCTCTCCCTCTACCTTTGAAAAAGCGGAAGGAGGTGGCCCAATAACTTCCTTCCGGAAACTCCGGAACCGGAACTAGGCGGCGGCGGCGGAACAATGCTTGGCGCTACTTAAAAAAGCGGCAGTAGACGTGATGGAGGGGCTTTAGTCGAGCCGGCTGCAACGCGCCGGTGCGATCGCATCTCGAGGAGCGCATGCGCAGAAAAGAGACACACACGCCGCGCCACCTGTCGGGAACCGACGAAACAGGCCGCGAAACAGGTTCCTGTACATGCGAGTCCGGCGCGAAATGCAGCAGGATCTATTCGGAGCCGAGCGACGCCCGAGAGCGCCAGAAGCCGTCGGCCGCGTCGGCGGTCAGCGGACGCCGGACCATAGAGTTTCTTACAAAAATACCTAGAGGAAAATCTGGCGCCACCGTCTATGCGAATTTCTTAAGGGGCGCCGCTGGAGCGCTGGGAATGACGGTATATGTGTCTGCGAGGCTTGTGTTGGCTGGTGTTGAGCGAGGCTTCGGCTCAAAAGCGGATACGACTGCGCAAATAAAGCTTCTCTGAAACAAAACTTTTATAAGCTGATGTCATTTACGCGTATTATATTTTAAAATTAGCGTCCACTCACCTTGACGACATAACCAAACGGCGAAAGAAAGAAACAGACGACGAACAGTGGCAGAGGGAACGCTGCCTTCGTCGTCTGCCTGCCAAGTTTAGCGGCCGTTGGTTACTTTTTACGCTTCGTAAAACTATACATCGACGAAGAAGTTTCCAATCATAAATAAAACTCGTTTTTATGCAATAATAAAAAAACAAAAAGCTCACTACGCGTTCTTTCAGTAAGAAATCAACCATTTCGACGCAAGGAACGCGTTTAAGCCAGACGCGTCTTCGAGGTGTCTGGGCTCTACGTGAAGGATACGAATCCGAGTCATGTTCGAAGCTCACATATCCCGTCATTCCCATGCGTCCAACAGCTCGCAGCGCCACTTTTCCCTCTAGGTAAGTGTAGGAAACTCTATGCTGTGTTTTGCTGACGCAGCGTCGCCGTGACGCGCGCTCGCGCTCGCCGACGTTACGCTGGAGTATATCAGAGCCCTTACACAACTAACGTAAACAAACCCCAGATTCATTTATTCCCGCGCCATATAAAATGCTGAAAACACGAGTCATGTGTTGCCTAGTTTTGCTTGTTGTTGAGAAAATTACCACAACCCTTCGATAGTTTGCAAACGAACACAAAATTGATCGGGGAGGAGCAAAAACTCAAGAAAGGCCGCTCGACTTCCCGTGCTGTCGCTGGTCTCACTTCATGCTCTTGGGCGCCTATTAATATGTCTTGATCGTACTTACTTGCCTCATTCACATTCGTAGTATATAGATCAGTTCAAGTTTAATCGAAATGTCGAAGAAATGAGTCACTTAGTGATAGAATAATGCGGCAAGCGAAGCCACGCAGCTGCTGCTCGAGCGACGCGCTGGACCAAATCTGACAGCAGCGACGGTTAGGTTCCAATTAATGTGAAGATTCATAGAGTTAGTACATACTCTAGACTCGAAAAGCTGGGCAGGAAGAGCGCCGACCGCAAGAAAACCGCCTATACACTACCATTGTCATTGTTGCATCTGCAATTATTTACAGATCGGCTAAAATTAGTGCTAATCAACGCTAGTAATACTGCGAATATAAATCAAACATGCATTTTTACGCATTAGAAACGTGCAGACAGTGTTCAATGTTTATTTAGAGCATTTTTAGGAACGATTCAAGGCTATTTAAGCACATGACTCGTAGCACAGAAAGGTGCGTTTGCATTCCTGGGACTGTATAGTTTGCAGGCACTTTTGCTAGATGGCGGGACCATACCTACTTGAGTTCGAGATCAGTGGCGTAGCCAGGGGGGCGGGGGGGCTGAGCGGGCTACAGCCCCCCCCCCCCCCCCCCCCACGGAATTTTTTCGTTCTGTCATGTACCGCCGCCCAAAACAGCCACCTGCGCCAGAAATTAACTGGATTGTTTCTAAAATTCCTTTCCACAGTCGAAAAGACACTTCGGTGCGAACATTGTTGATTTGGGCTGGCTGTCCTGGCTGCGCCCATGGCGGCCCTGCAAGTGGCTCCCAAGCTGGCTGCGCAGCGCATGACCGTCAGAAATACCTTGCAAACAGAGGCGTGGTGCCATGGATTGCCATTTTGCGACGCAGCGACACGCTCATTAACGACGGGCTCCGCTCTCCCACGCTGATGCCGTGCTACCGCGAATGAGTAACTATTGTTGACTAGCCGGACGCTAGTGACTAAGCTACAGAGAAAGTATTGTGAATACACCGTTGCGGCGGGGACGTCTTGAACTGAAAGGATAATAGTGCGCTAGCGGAGGGCCCGATAAGGGGGTGGTCATCTTTCACAGATCTCCGGGGATGTTCCGTTCTCTTGGCCCTGTACGGAGAGCAGGGAGTCGTTTTCGGCAGTCTTAATCTTTTTAATTACTTCCCCTCAAATGCGCGCGAAAAGTACAGTTTCACAGTCAGCCCGTTTCGTTGCTCTGAAGGACCCTTTGCAGAAAAGTCGTGTGTCTGCCATGGATTGCCTTCTCCCCCGCTGACCGGCGGGACCGCTTGACCACGAAAGGGTTGTCTTTACAGCCGAAGGGGAATTCTTCTTCGAACGTTTGCCGTTGACGTTTGATCCTTTGTATCTGTACCGGTGGCGACGGCAGGGTCGTTGAAGGCCGCAATGTACCCCGAACCAGGTATAGACTGCAAGACGCACCGGCCGAGAGACAAGGAAATGGACCATTCTCACGGTAAAAACTGCACGTGGGCACCCCTACCATACCCTCCCATAATTAAAAAGGGGCGTGGTCAATATATTTTTAGGGCCGAGTTGGTAAGAATGAAACGCGCATGATCGTACCCATGTGGAGGTCCCTTTTCCCTCAGTAAGAGTAGCGGGGGACACGAAGGGACATCGCCCTGCTAATCAGTCTAGTTGCTTGTCTAACCTGGTGTAGAAGCAGATCAGCAAATATCCCTTCTGGAAGTTTTTAGTGTGGCTCTGTATCTGCTGGCCACCTAAACTTAACCGTTCGTCTAGTTGATACGCGTAATTATTATCTGCAACGTAGGCATCGGAACTGCAATGTCAAGTTAGCTCATGCTGCCTGAAATTGCCCTCAAGCACTAGCCCCCGGAAAGATCAACGTTGAAAACTCCGCCGACATCTCAGTCGTGTCAGACCTCTGTGACTTCTCTCATCCGATCGTTGGGGACTCAACGCTTCCGGTCATCGCACATATGCCTTCATCTGTTTATACTTTCGAACTTTCACATCTTTAGCTACTGTTAACTCGATTAACGTCCGCTGTTAACCTAGATGTACAGCCTGCGTTAATATCAAGTACTGTTTGTTAATTGTGGGATACTTGCCCCTTGTAAGCTGATTGATCGATGTTATACGTATGTTAGTTTGCTTTAAGTGCTGTACTGCTGAAATACGTTGAGTTGCGATACCGCTAGATTAAAGTAGTTGTTTTGTTTTCCAAACACGTCTCTGATCTCTTCGATGTGTTTGCTTGCGTACTGAACGACCTAACCTGCTGTCATTCCCGTAGCCGAGAGACGCGATAGTGCACGGTCGCAGCTTTTGGACGGCCCTATCTGATCCGTGCAGGCTGTCGCGCTTCGCATCTTCTGCGCCTCGTTTTCGCTAGCGTTGGGAAACGCCCCCAAACTCGAGACTCTGGCGCAGTTTGGCGCAATTTTCTTCGATTTTAGGCCATTTCGCGGCCTCTTGCAAGTGCTTTAGCGTTCCACCCCGCGCCCCTGCCGCGGCCGGTCGCCACCGGCATGGAGTGCGTGGTTGAAGGACACACGATTTCGGCAGAAGAATGGTCGGACGGCTCCTGGCAGCCGTCGCCCGGTTTTCGCGCCCAGGAGAAGCGACGGCTCGAGCTCCGCCAGGCCACGCCGCACCAGAACGCCGCCCAGCAAGAGACGGCTACACGAAGCGACATGAAACCGCGCCCGCCGCCCCAGCGAAAACGCGGACCACTACCTAGGATGCCAGCTGACACCATACACATCGTGGGACGGCCAAAGACTCCCGTCGACCTTACCAAGCTGCCGCCATGGCAACTGTACGAAGCCCTGCTGAAGGCCGCGTCGTTACCGGACCAGCCACCAGCATCCCGCGATAAGCTACGTGTTCACCCCACAAACAACACCTTCACCATCAGTGTGCCAGACTCCGTCCGAGCACAAGCCTACCTTCGCATCACGTCCTTGCAGATAGGAGACCGGACCATCGAATTTCACGTTTACGCCCCACCGCCCGACGATGCCTTTTGCGGCATCATGTTCAATGCCTACGACAGCTTCACTGATGACGAAATCCTGAAGGACTTGCAAGAGAGCAACCCAAGCATGCCTGTCGTGGGCGGCCGCCGCATGGGAAGGACCAACCACGTACTCGTCACCATGCTTGGAGACTGTTTGCCACGATGGATACTCTATCACGGCGTCTACATTCGCCTCTACCCATTCTACCCAAGAGTAGAAGCTTGTTTCAACTGTCGCAAGGTCGGCCACCGAACTGACGTTTGCCCCCATCCAAAACGCAACCGCTGCTCCCGTTGTGGCCAGGACCACCCGCCGACCCCACAGGGTACCCAACCGACGTGCCTTGCCCGCTGTATCGTTTGTAATGGCGGTCACGCAATGAACAGTTCGAACTGCAAATATCGTTTTATTAAGAAGCCCATCCCATCCGACAACGCGCCGAAGCAAGCACACAACCAGGAGCCACCACAGCAGCAGCCGTCGATCCTCCGCAACAGTCGCTCACCGTCACAAGAGCGGTCGCTCCCGCCTCCCGGCCAGCCGCAGCAGCAGGAACAGACCAGCCGCTCCAGATCCCACACCCGTCGCCGGTACCGATCGAGGTCCCGAACGCGGTCCCGATCACGGTCCCGTTCGACCAGCCGCTTCAACTCGTCCTCGTCGCCCCTCCCCTGCTCGCCGAATTCATCCCAGGGATCGTCACCGTCTTCGTCCACGCCCGGTCCCAAGAAGCTCGCCTGGGCCCAAGGACCCCCGGAGTCGCTCAAAGCGTCGCCGACGTCGTCGCCAGATGCGCAGGTGAGGGAGCTGATCAGGGAGAACTCCTCTCTTAAGGCACAACTGTCCTCGCAGCAGCCTCAGATCTCTAAATTAATGTCCCAAATAGGAAACCTTACACAGTACATCCAATCATTAGAAGCAAAGCTAGACAGAACCATTGCGCAACCACCCGCAACCGCGCCGCAACCGATGGAAGCTACCTCTCTGCCGTCCCAGCCGCAATCGCAGCCCGCGGGTAAGCGTAAAGCAAACACGTCTACTGCGTCGCTTCATGCGGAAATAGATATCGCCGCGGCGGTCTCGAAGGCAGTATCCGCGGCTCTCACGACCCTAGACGCCAAATTCGAAGCCCGTTTCAACACTCTGCAACAGGCCATTGCGGACACGAACAGCTCATTGAACGCCCTCAAGAGTTATACGGAGGCCACCAATACTTCACTAAACACCCTCAAAAATTACACGGAGGCCACCACAGCCGAAATCAACGCGCGCCTCGAGCGCCGCCAGCGTTCGACCACGTTCTTCCAACCTGCCACGCTGCAGGCGGGCCCCAAACCCGGAACGGCTTAATCATGGCGCGTCCTACACTGACCGTGTGGCAGTGGAACTGCAGGGGTTACCGTAAGAAACGGAGCCACCTGCAGCAGCTCGTACAGAAACTGCAAGCTGATCCACAGGCGACGGAACCGGCCCCGGATGTTATCGCCCTGCAAGAGACATCCACCTCCTCCGCTCTCCCCGGTTACGCGGCCTACCATCAGCTCGGTTCGCACGCTTCCCCCTGCACATCTACGCTCGTTCACAACGGCCTCACGGCCGTACAGCACGAAATAGAAGCCACGGCCATTCAGCACACGCTCGTTGAGATTCTCCCTCGCAAGCGCACAGACAGGTCGCTGTTCGTCCTGAATGTGTACAGTTCCCCACGTGAGAAAGCGGCAGACTTCTCCCACCTCTTCAGTGAGACGATCGCTCTCGTCGGTGACGCGCAGCTGCTCCTGCTCGGCGACTTTAACGCACGTCATCCAGACTGGGGTTACGTGCACACGGACCCGAAAGGCAGAAAGCTCTGGTCGCTAGTACAAGACCTTCGCCTCACCCTGCTTAACGACCCGCAGCAGCCGCCTACACGCATAGGCAACAGTGTGTGCCGTGACACCTCGCCAGACCTCACGTTATGCAAGAACGTGACGCGCGCTACTTGGGACAATACGGGACTCTTGGCAGGCAGCGACCACAACATCCTCGCGATCACAATCGAGACGCGCCTAAGTAAGAAGCCGAAACCCACGGCTCGCATTACCGAGTGGCCGAAATTCCGCAAGTTGCGTGAAGAAAGAGCCTCCGACACCATTACCGACATCAACGAATGGATCACCTCATTACAAGAGCACGTGCAAGCCACAACCCGCGAGGTGGAGACCACCGCCGACTTGCACACAACCGACTCTCGCCTCCTCCACATGTGGGACGCACACGCTGGCCTCTTGCGCAGGTGGCGACGGCAGCGTCACAACAAGAAGCTACGCCGCCGCCTCGAGACTCTAGCGCGCGAAATCGAGAACCACAGCCTCGCCCTCGCGCAACAGCAACGGGGCCAGCTGTGTGACGGCCTCAATGGGCAGATGAGCTCCAAGAGAACGTGGCACCTACTGCGGCAATTGCTCGATCCCTGCTCGTCAAAATTGTCTGCACAAAAACAGCTGCAACGGCTCCTACATCGCTACCCTGGCACGGACGCCGAGCTGCTCGACGAGCTAGCTCTTCGTTACGTGAGCCTCGCCTCGCCAGACGCGCCGCCGGAGAAATTGCCCCCGTACAGCGGCAAACCGAACCCCCAACTGGACGAAGATATTACGGAAGCGGAAATCTACGCGGCCATGCTGAAGCTACGCACAACCTCGGCGCCTGGTCCTGACGGCGTAAGCAACAAGTCCCTTCGAAACCTGGACGCCAAATCGGTGGCTGCGCTCACGCAGTACGCGAACGAGTGCTGGCGCTCGGGCCACATACCGCAAGAGTGGAGGCACGCGAAGCTCGTATTTATCCCCAAGCCAGGCAAGAAGGTGGACATCACCAACTTGCGCCCCATATCGCTCACCTCTTGTCTTGGCAAGCTGATAGAACACGTTGTCCTAGCCAGATTACAGACCTACGCTGAAGAAAATGACCTCTTCCCTCCCACGATGCTCGGCTTCCGCGCCCACCTATCTACGCAAGACGCGCTCGTGCAGATACACCACGACCTCCTTCGGACCCCGCCGAAAGCCGGCACTCGCGCCGTGCTCGGTCTTGATCTTCACAAGGCCTTCGACTCGGTGCGACACACGGCCATCGCCTCCAACCTTGCCGCCATTGACCCGGGCGAGCGGACGTACAACTACGTATGCGACTTCCTCTCTAACCGCACCATCGAATTTTCGTTGGCCGGCGGCTGCACTTCTAAACGCCTCACACTCGGAGACAGAGGCACCCCTCAAGGAGCAGTTTTGTCTCCATTCCTACTTAACCTTGCCATGCGCACGCTCCCTTCTTCACTCGATCGGATCCCGGGTCTCCGTCATACCATCTACGCCGACGACGTCACGCTGTGGACGACTACGGGCTCAGACGGACAGATCGAGGAGACCCTCCAACGTGCGGCCGACGCCGTCGTTAGCCACGCGACGCAGGCGGGCCTCACGTGCTCGGAGAGCAAGTCGGAGCTCTTACTGCTTCGCCCTCCCGACCGCCGTAGGAATAAGTCTCCTCCCCTACCGGCCATCCACGTCTATGTCAACGGTGTAGCCGTACCACACGTTGACCACATCCGCATTTTAGGCCTATTCGTTCAATCGAATCAACGCAACACCATCGCGCTAGAACGCCTCACCGTCACCGTTACTCAAACGACCCGCCTCATCGCTCGCGTGTCGGCTCGAAAGCAAGGAATGAAAGAAAAAGACCTGCTCCAGCTTATCCACGCCTTCGTCATCTCTCGTCTCACGTACGCGCTGCCCTACCTTCGCCTACTGGGATCCGAGAGGGACAGAGTCGACCGACTCATCCGCAAAGTGTACAAGACGGCTCTTGGCCTCGTCCGTACGACTTCTACATCGAATGTCCTCAGCCTTGGCATCCACAACACCGTCGACGAACTCATCGAAGCACACCGTACAGCACAAATCCAGCGACTTCGCGGCAGCAAGACCGGCCGCTGGATACTCGCTCGCATCGGCCTCACCGCCTCGCCATCGGGCGTAGACCCGGCCTCAATACCGCCGCCTTTACGTCGACGTTTTTTCATCAAGCCACTGCCGAAAAATATGCTTGCTGGACATCACGACGGTAGACGGCGAGCACGAGCCCAAGCCTTAAACGACGCCTACGCCTCGCGGCCCGATGCGGCCTACGTGGACGCGGCACGCTACCCCTGTCAACCAAGCGCGTACGCACTCAGCGTAATGGCTACTCGCACCCCCCTCGACACCAACGCAGTCTTACGAGTAGCCGGCTCCGTCCGTGCCCTCCACCCTGCCGAAGCCGAGGAAGCGGCCATAGCTCTCGCGGTGACCTCCGGGTTCACCACGATACTCAGTGACTCGAAAACCGCGATCTCCCATTTCGCTCGCGGTACCGTTGCTCCCGGTACCTTAAGGCTCCTTCAGTCCCTCGCCCACTTCGAAGACGAGGATCCACCTCCCATATCTCTCATCTGGGTCCCTGCGCACGCGGGAAACCCGGGGAACGAGGCCGCCCACCGACAAGCTCGAGAATTCGTCAACCGAGTGGTGGGCCGCGCCACGAACCCCGAGGACCTCGGCGAGCCCCTGACCTCCTATCACGAAATAGCCCAGCACTATCGCCTCGGGCGTCGAACGAAACCACCGCCGCATCCCAAACTCACGAAACCACAAGAGATCGCGTGGCGTCGCCTCCAAACGAACTCCTTCCCGTGCCCACAGGTGTACACACACATTTACCCCGATCTGTTCAGTCCACACTGCTCGCAGTGTGGCTCCGTCGCCTCCCTCTCTCACATATTATGGGACTGCAGCGAGGATCCACCCCCGCCTGATCTCCTGACCACTCCCTCGCCCGAGGCGTGGGAAAGTGTACTCCGCAGTACGAGCCTCGAAGTACAGCTCCGGGCCATACAACAAGCCGAGGAGGTGGCGGCCAGGCACGGCGTGACCGCCATCCCTCCGTGAAAATATTTTCACTTTAATAAAGTTGCTTCTCTCTCTCTCTCTCCCGTAGCCGACTTCGCGCTGGTGACGCTATTATGGCAACTTGTAACAGTGTCACTGCACACGAACGCCTTTCTGGAAGATGTCCCCTCACGTAAAGGACTTGAGAGTGCCCTTGTGTCAGGACTATGAAACGATGAAATGGCCGTGTGCCGCGCGGGCTGGAAACGAAGAAAGTGCTCCGTTTCCATGTGAAAATCGCAGGTGCAGGATGTACACATCTCTTTGGATGCAAAAATGTTCTAAAATACGGGTGAATTCATGATTGTAAAAGGTTCGCTCCAATTTAACAAAACAATTATTAACAACATGGCATAGACGTTTCGCCGCATAGGCACCCATGCACACCCCTGCACAGGACATTACAAGGACCTGTAATATATATATATATATATATATATATATATATATATATATATATGTGTGTGTGTGTGTGTGTGTGTGTGTGTGTGTGTGTGTGTGTGTGTTTGTGTGTGTGTAATTCAAAAGAAAGTTCTGAAGGTCCGGTGCACATGTAGTCGAAGAAATGAAGGAGCGCACTTACGAAAATTACATATTTTCACTCATTTACGTTTCGGCCGTGGCACGGCCTTCGTCGGAATAAAGCTATGCAATTTTCGTAAGTGTGCTCCTTTATTTCTTCGACTGTATATATATATATATATATATATATATATATATATATATATATATTGTAGTGAACCAGAGACAGCACCCGTTCCTGGGCCAGCTGTTCTATCTTCTTCCTCGCTGTCCAGCCCGTGCCCCGCAGCTGCCGTGCCGCTCTTCATTACATTCGGCCACACTGCGGGCCTGACAAAGCAAAGAAACGACAGTTCATTTCAGCTGTACTGCCTGACTGTTGTTTTCAGGCGCGACACGTGCACGGCAAAGTTATTTCTTTTTCGCTTATCGAGAGTGAAGTTCGCATCTGAGGTGCTCACACGCCAGGTATTTTCTCCTACGCGCTCACTGATTGTAAATGGCCCGTCGAACTTAGCGAGTAGCTTCTTGCCCGGCCCGCTGCCGCACTTTGCACCCACACCTCGTCACCGATGTAGGAGCAGGTCTACGGCGGCTGTCGTAGTAGCGCTTTTGATCTTCTTGTGCTCGGGTGGCTTTCTTGATCGCCGCAGTTCTTATCCTCTGACAGACCGATTTGCGATCGTCGGAGCGTGCGACTCTAGACTGAGGACCGCTTTCAGCTGTGGCAGACGTCTGCATTGCCGTGTTAATCGCAAAAGCGGCTGGCGGGAGGTGGACGTCCCAGTCGGGAGCGAGTCGTGCCTGGATGCTCTGGTTGGTTCGCTCCGTAAGGCCGTTTGCCTGGGGGTGAAACGCGGATGCGTAGTGGTGCTGTACACCTGCCATGCAAAGGTACTTTTTCAGTTCCCGGCTGCGAAACGTTGTAGCACGATCGGATATTAATTTCTTTGACAAGCCATGCCACTATTCACATCGGTGCTTCAGGAAATTGATAAGGTAAGTGGTCGCAAGAGATGGCACGGCTTCCACTTCCACGTATTTCGACAGGTAGTCTACTGCTACAATGATGTAGCGGTTCCCTGCAGTGGTGGTGGGTAGAGGTTCTATGTAATCGATGCCAACCGTGTGGAAAATAGTCTCAGGTATCGAAATAGGGGTTAGTAATCCAGGCTGGCGCCCCAGCAGTCGCTTAAAGGGCCCCTCACCAGGCCACATGGCAAATTTTAGTTAGACGCTGAAAGTTGTTGTGTGCCGAATGAAGAGTAGTATGCCGCAAGAATTTTTCAAATCGGTTCATTTCGAGCTGAGAAAAACAATAATTTGTAGCGGCGCGAAACCATGATGCGAGGAGGCGAGTTTCGAACCCTTGCCACTCGCCCCGTGTAGCCTTAGCAAGCCAAATCCCTTTCCTGCCCTCTTCACTTGACACATACGCATGAACACGTCATGCGCATGCATGGTCACGTGCGCATGACGTGCCCTAGCCAGCCCGAGCACGCAAGCGGCGTTGCACGGCCGCAACCTTTTTTTTTTATGTAGTGGCCGTGGGCGTTTTGTCGGCGTTCTCTGTGGTGTACTGCCTGTTTCTGCGGGACGGGCATGAAAGTTGAGACATTCGTACGGGCACGAGAGTGGCGGTATCATGATCCAGTGCCGCATAAACGTTTACTTGGACGCGGTAGAATAAGTGAGCATAATGAGTGCTCGAACGCGCCAGATTATTACTTTCGTTTCCAGGGCTGGCGTCTGCTCGATGCGCTAACCGCGGGGACACGACCGCATGGGAAAGGGAGGCACATTAGCCCCGCATCTCACTGCAATTCGCGAAAAAAAAAATGAAAAAGACTCACACATTCCCTTTGTGTGTCTCATTATTTCTCTCAAGTTTATTAATCTATTCAAGCAACAAATTACACAAACTACACATTTCGTGTCAAATAATTATAGCAGTGTCACGTGCTAGTGTTGGCGACGTCAGGGCACAGTCGTCAACGTAGAGGAGCGACGTCACAGCACTACCATCTACGTACGGGCATTTTCTCATGTAGGTCATCCCCTCATTCTCTAAAGCGCGCGCCCGCGAGAGGAAGGGCAAGCAGCGTTCACCTTGAAATTTGACCCATTTCCGCGGCGCGTAGCGTTGCAAATTTTGGCAGACGTGATCGTAAACCCCCAGTGTATGCATTGCGCTCGTTAGCTCAAAATTGTCAAACCTGGTGAGGGGCCCTTTAAACTGCCGACAGATTTCACAACTGGCGACGTACGAACGAACACTACTTTGCATCTTCGGCCACCATAAGCGTTCTTCTAATTTGCGGAGCGTGGCTCGTTGGCCGGTGCGTCCGCCTTCTGGGGAGTCATGAATGGCTCGTAGCACTTCTGATCGGTAAGACTTAGGGACGACCAGCAAATAACGCTCTTCAGATTGGTCCTCTTGCCAGTGACGTCGGTACAATGCGGCATTACGCATCACAAACATCGAGTCGTTTGCTTTGTCAGCGATAGATAAAATAATTGATGCCAAGTCTTTGTCCTCGTGTTGAGCTTTGGAGATGTCCAGCTGGGAGAAAAAAAATGTGGTTTTGCCTGGTCTGTGGCACACAGTCAAGGGGGTTCCGTGAGAAGGCATCGGCGGCGTTGTTTAGCCCCCCGGCGCGATGGAGTACATCGAAATCGTAGTCTTGCAGCGTGATTATCCACCGGGCAAATTTGTGCTTTAGTTGATGCTTGGAAAGCATCCATGCTATTTCAGCATTATTGGTCACCACCGTGAATTTGCGCCCGAAAAGATAATGTCGGAATTTATCATCGACACTCTATACCATTGCAAGAGATTCTAGCTCATTGGAGTGATAGTGGCGCTCGGTGTCTGAAAGTTTGCGGCTAGCGTAAGCGACAACATGTTCTATGCCATCAGAATCGCGCTGCACTAGCACTGCGCCTAGACCAACTTGGCTGGCATCGGTGTGAACTTCGGTGGTCCAGTCATCATTGAAGTGACTTAATATTGGGCAGCAAGTGAGCTTTTGTTTTATCGTTTGAAAAGCATTTTCTTGCTAGGTGCCCCATTCAAACCGTGCGTCCTTTTTAAGAAGACCGCTCAAGGGAGCTGCGATCCAAGCGAAGTGAGGAATAAACCTTCGCAAAAACGAAGGCATACCCATAAATGACTGAACCTGTTTCAAGCAGGTTGGTGTGGGATACTCCGACACCGCGGCCAGCGCTCCGGGAGCGGCTGAATGCCGATAGGAGATATATTATGTCCAAGGTATGAAATCTTGGGCAGTCCAAATTAGCACTTCTCTCGGTTTTAAACGGAATCCTGCTTCATATAGTCTGTGCAGCACTTCGTCCAAATTGCGAAGATGTTCATCCTCTGTCTTGCCAACGACCAGGATGTCGTCCAGGTATACCACACAGGCTTGATCCTTCAGAGATCCTAGCACGGAATTCATCGCACGCTGAAATGTGCTAGGAGCCGTTCGCAGTCCGAACGGCATGCGGTTGAATTCATATAAGCCCGAAGGAGTGCGAAACGCAGTCTTACATTTATCTTCCTTTGGTCTGCTAGTACCCTGCGCGTAAACCAAGGGACGACAAGAACTTGCAGTGGCGTACTGTATCAACAGCGTCATCAATGCGAGGTAAAGGGTACGAGTCAGGTGTTGTACACTTGTTGAGCTGCCTGTAATCCACGCAAAAGCGCAACGATCCGTTTTTCTTCCTTACAAGGACGACTGGCGCTGCCCACGGGCTCGATGACAGTCTAATAATGCCCGCGGCGAGTATTTCGTCTACATGTTCTGCGATCACTGCACGCTCTCGTTCAGCGTATCTTCGCAGTGGTACGCATATTGGCGGATGGTCGCCCGTTGGTATACGATGTAGCAGCAAATTAGTGCCCGGGAGTTCTGCTGTATTGTCAGCAAACACTGGCTCATGGCGAGCCAGTATAGAAGTTGGGTAGGGGAAGTGGATTGCTCACCTGTCGGTGGTGGCCGTGTCGTCGCTTTTTCCCAGATGTGGTAGACCGGAGCTCGACGTGGCCGCGATATATGGTGAGCTGGATGTCTTCAGACAACAAGAAATCTGCTCCCAAGGTCATGTCGGCAGGGAGGTCTTCGAAAACAGGAACAGCTGGAAGAACTTTAGTCCCCGCTGACGTCCGGACTGAAATGTCGACCATGCCCACCGGCATGGCTGTTCCTCCAAGTCCGCAGAGTGGTGGTTGCGTTCACGGCCGGATAGTGTCTGGAGCATGACGTTGGTGTAGTGCCGTCCGTTCTGCACCGGTATCAACCAGTGCAGACAAGTCACCTATTCCCTCGACGTGGACTGACATCTGAGGAGTTCGACAGGCCTGGTAATGCATTCGGGTCTGTGAAAGTTGACGGCACTCCTTGGCGTTGTGGGCTATTCGGCCACACTTGAAGCATCCACGTCGTGTTGAGAGGGGCGATGAACGTTCGGTCACTAATTTTTCGAAGCTCAGGCGACGGCGAGTATTCTGCTGCAAGTCGGCTGCCTTGTGAGCGAAAACCTGGGCTGACGCCTCAGGTGACTGGGAAGATAAGATGGCAGCATGGGTAGAATCAACGAACCCATCAACGACGTACTGGCGGGCAGCTGGAGAGATCCATGTAATGCCACAGTTTTATAGAAGCCTGAGCTTATCGTAGACGTATTGACGGACGTCTTCACAGGGAGCCTGCCGACGAGATCGCATGCGCATGAAGTGGTCGTCGTATGCAGAGGGAAGCGGGCTGAAGGCAGTGGCGATGGCTGTAGTCCATTCACTCCAGGAATTGTACTTATAGCCATCGTATTGATGCCACGCCTTGGCAGAACCGCGCACTCTCCTTTCGGCTAGCGATATCTTGAAGTCGTCAGGCCAAGCGTATCGACGGGCCAACGAATTGATCACTTGCAACCAGGCAGTGGGGTCCTGTTCCACGCCACTAAATTCGGGAATTTCGTCGAACGATGGCGAAGGCAATGCGGTGCGTGCACAGGCTGCTGTGAATGAGACGGTATCGTCTTCAAAGCGATTGGATAAAGTGGAGATGGCCTGCATAATCGCAGAGAGGTCGCTGGCGGTCGCAGGCGAGAGATTACGCCTGTCTTCTGGCGACGATACGGCGCGTTACTCTCTCCACTTCTCTACCAGCACCTGCTTGCGCTTCTCCTGCGTTCTCGCTTCTGCTCTCACGGCGCATACGCTACTCTCCTCCTCTAGTCTCCTCTCCTTCAAGTGGTAGAGCGCTGCGCGCGTTCAGTCCAGCGCTTGCCTCGGTTGGCTCCTCTGAAATGCGGGCTCGACATGCCGAAAATAGTGAGTAATAGCTAAGCGGCTCAGCGGGCCAGCGGGCCCAGCGGAGGAGGGGAGAGGGCAGCGGAGCGCAAGACGAAAAGAAGAGTAATAGGTAAGCGTCGCCCCGCTCGTTTCAGCGGATTACAGCGGATCGCATTGCTGCGCGACCTGTTGAACAAGGTTGAAGTTACTGTCGATTGAGCAGAGGATTTGCTTCGTCAGCTGCCGAATAAAATTGAAGTTACTGCAAAAACAATATTGCAAAAGGAATTTTTTCTTAGATTTCAATTGATTTATTGGAGGGGCCACCGACGACATGCCGCCGCCGGTTGTGTTGGGGGCTGCCATATTGGTAAACGCTCGCACGCTCGTCCGCTGCGCATGCTTCGCTGAGGAGACGAAATGAGCGGGCGAGCGGTTCGCTCCGTAAAGACGCCGGCTTTCACAGCGTTCCGCGCATGCGCAGTTCGCCTCTCCGCTCGTCCGCTCGGCGCGCTGGCTCGCAAACCCGCCCAGCTATTACTCTCTACTCTCTCCTGCGCAGCGCCGCGATGAGGGCCAGCGCATCCGCGTCACCTCCCCCTCTCTCTCCTCTCCTACGCTGCCCCCCTCTCACGCACGCCTGTCGACCGCGTTCCCCGCACGCTCTGTGAGAACTAACGGCCAGTCTAGAGGGAAGACACGACGCGCATAGTGTTCCTCTTCGCGTTCCACGACGCGAGGACGGTAGCATGCCCAGCAAACGCCAACCGAACGCGATCGTGCAAGTGCTCCGGCTTCGCATCGCCTCATGGTCCCCTTTAGCGGGAGATGGTGTAATTTTTTTTCTGATGAGCGTCCCAACTAGCCGTTTTACGCTGTTTTCCATACGCATTGATATTAAGTGTCATAGCTATTAGGAGTTACCGCTGCAGTGGTCTATAGTGGTTATGGTGTTTGACTGCTGACCCGAAGGTCATGGCGGCCGCATTTCAATGGAGGGAAAATGCTAGAGGTGCGTGTGCTTATATTTAGGTTTTAGAATCCTAGGGGGTCGAAATTTCCGGAGCCCTCCAATAGAGCGTCTCTCGTAATCGTATCGTGGTTTTGGGACGTAAAACGAACAATTATTATTAGTTCTTTTGAGTAACATCCTGTATTGTGTTTCTATACTTATTCCCTGTGTTTGATACAAAACCGCTTTTTGGTTTGCCATGACATATTTGTTTTTCTTGTTTAAGCTGCCCTAAATTATTTTACTGTTACTAATCACCAGGTAATCGGAGCTGTAAGGGACAATAGTGTGAATCCTGTGGCGCTTTGGGCAACTGTACAATACATCTGCGTCGTCCTCAATTTAAGTTGAACCCTCTTTGTAAGTCTCCAGGTTTCTGCTCCGTAGGTAAGTACCGGTAAGATGCAGCTGTTATATACCTTCCTCTTGAGAGATAGTGGTAGACTACCATTCATGATTTGATAGTGCTTGCCGAATGAGCCCCATCCCATCCTAATTCTTCTAGTTATTTCACTCTCATGGTTCGGCTCCGCGGTTACTACCTGTCCTAAGTAGACGTACTCCTTTACAACTTCCAGCGTCTCGCCACCTATCACAAAGCGCTGTTCTCTGCCAAGATTGTTCCACATTACTTTAGTTTTATGCATATTAATTTTCAGACCTACTCTTCTACTTTCCGTATCCAGTTCGGTAATCATGAGCTGTAATTCGTCTCCCGCGTTACTCATCAATGCAATGTCATCAGCGAATCGCAGGTTACTGAGATACTCTCCATTAACTCTTATCCCTAATTCTTCCCAATCTAGGGCCCTGAAAACCTCCTGTAAACACGATTAAACACGTGAGCGATGGAAAGGAAAATGATAGGTGTAACCTTAAGAGACAGGAAGAGAGCAGAGTGGGTCAGGGAACAAACGGGGGTTAAGGATATCATAGTTGAAATTAAGAAGAAGAAATGGATATGGGCCGGCCACGTAGCACGTCGGCAGGATAACCGGTGGTCATTAAGGGTAACTGACTGGATTCCAAGGGATGGCAAACGCGTGAGGGGGAGACAAAAAAATTAGGTGGGTAGATGAGATTAAGAAGTTTGCAGGTATAACGTGGCAGCAGAAAGCACAGGACCGGGTTGATTGGCGGAACATGGGAGAGGCCTTTGCCCTGCAGTGGGCGTAGACAGGCTGATGATGATGATGATGATGATGATGATGATGATGATGACAATACATCTGAAACGATACTGGGCTGCGCATGTTCTTGGCGACGTACACCTGTTCGGCGATACGTCATTGCGGAAACCGCAACACGTTTACGGGCAAGGAAGAACCCCACAGCGCCATTGTGCGGATACTTCTTATTGAAGTTCCTCTGATTAGATGACAACCCGCTAGCAGGTTGGCAAGTAGAGCAGCGACTCCCATCAATCAGAAAAGCGACAAACAAAAATCGCTGTCAGCGATGTGTACAAAGAGCTGTTATGTTAAGCAGCTAAATCAAAGCCAATAAGTTGTTTCGGAATGAAATTAATATACCTTAAGCAAGAAGTACAAAACTTTTGCGGTACTAACAAACACTTCATTCGAATGAAACGAAATTGGTCGCAGGTAATAAATTTTCAAGCGAACATTTTAGTGCGTAGGTGTATAGTGCTACATTGTATAGACATATAACAACAAATTTTCGAATGTATCGAAGTATCTTAAGATACAATTGGAATGTATCGTATCGGATACAGTCAGTGTTCTAGTATCTTGTATCGATATCTGAAATACTTCTTGCCCGGGTACCTCGTATCGTATCGCGATACAATTTCAGAGTATCTTCGCGCAGCCCTGCCCACGGTCACGTAAGGTAACGTGAAGCTGCGCAGCTGTACACTTTGTTGCTGCTGTTGCTGATAATAATAGTTAATTATGCCTGAGCGCTTTGAACTGAGTGGACCTTTCGACAACCTACTCGTTGCGTGATTCACATGTTTTGACGCTTGGTGCGATTCTGCGCTTCTGACACGCAATATTACATGGGTTAAGGAGACTCCTCGCACTATGACATTCGTATAGGATTATTTTCCGCAATGGCTTCAAACAAAGCGTGGTTTTGTGGTAGAACACCTGCTTGCCACGCAGGAGGCCTGGGTTCGATCATCACTCGGAGCGGTGATAGTTTTTTTTATTTGCATCTATCTCGAATTTTTGCTCACGGACAACGCTGATTTTTAGCTCACAGCCAACGACGCCGACACCGGAATTTCTCCGAAACAAGCTCTCTAACGCTATCGTGTTAATATGGAGGGCGGGCCCGGCCCCCTTGGCCCCCCATATATATATATTATATATATATATATATATATATTATATATATATATATATATATATATATATATATATATTAGATATATATTATATATATTTATATATATATATATTATATATATATATATATATATATATATATATATTATATATGGAGAGAGAGGAGGGAACTTGATTCGCACTCAATGCGGTGTGATTTTTCATATACTGAGATAGACTTTGGTCAGCAGTGTTTAATAATATCATAGAAAAAGTACAGTCAGTTCTACGTAGCATACACTGAGATAAAAAAATCTACACAGTGCTGCTGGCAATACATGTAGTATTGCCAGCACACTTTCATACATTACCCACACACCGTAATGCGTGGATACCGTTATACGGATGGCGGCCTCCCAGCAGTATAAATTTGCATCATTCAATGAAATTTCGTGAATGCCAGAAACTGCGCACTAATAATTACTTTATTTAATGTAGGCAACAGTGACTGCAACCTTTTATTTTCGTAATTAGTACTACACTTTCTTGCTGATATTCAGGTTTCCATGTCTCATATTTTGTCTTGTTTGCTCCTAGTCGCAAACAGTGTTTCTAGCGCAGTGTTGTTAGTATTACTACTAATTATTACTATTATTGCTACATTGTCAACAAGTTTTTTTTTTAAGTAAGAATTTGTGGTATTAGTGGCGTAGCAGATTCTGTATACTCCTCGGATTTGCATTCGCAACTATTGCTTGCAATACTTGCTTGAGCATGCGAACTTCATAAACAGCTTTGCGCGTGTGTGCTTCTTTGCCGTCCGAGTTGTATTTTGTCCTGTACAAATCAATTCGAGATTAATCAGGCCAACTGCCGGCTGTCAAATCAGCCTCCGTAGTGCATAAAACCGTGGACCTGACCATTTCCCTGGTCTGGTAGATCAAGTTGCGGCACAAGCTTGAAAGCTGGGCTTCCCAATGTGCTCGAGTCCAATGCCTTTCTCATCGCCTTGTTCCAAGCCGCCGCGATCACTGTACGCTACCATATGATAAGCAAGTCCAACGGAAAGCGAAGCAGGTTAATCGGAAACTCAAGTGGAAACATTCCCCCACTGCGGCCCAACTAAACACTCAACAGCTCTGCACACTCATCGACTCACAGTGTGGGAACAAAAGGCTCGAAGCAAGCAAACATTTATTTGCGCGGGTAACTAAGCTGACGTCGCAGCCATGATGTTCTTGTTCACCTTGAACTTTGGCTCACACCGACTGTGGGGGATTGTTGTTGTTGTTGTTGTTCCTCAGACACTTGGCGCAACCCACTTAGGGGGATAGGCCATGAATCGGACGGTGCCTTTCTCAAAGATTGGATTCGCTTCTTGAAAGAAACGGTTTTAAAAATTAACATTTTATGCGTTACACATCACCAGTACAACTTCATAAAGCTTAAAGGGGAAAAACGAAACGAAAGAAAAAGGGCCAAAATACCTAGATATACAACTGTGATTAGAGAAAGAAACGCTCTAAAAATAAACTGAGCTATGTTACACCTAACATTCAAATCTTTAGTCTCTCGTAGAAATTGCATACAGCGTCGAAAACACTCCTGTGGCTAAAACCAAGTACGGTAGCACCAAATGAAAGAACCACCGGAAGTGACAAATTTAATCCCATCTTTCGAAGGGGATCTTCTAGTAGTCTTTTCCTTTGGATTTAAACCTGCGGCACGTCAAAAGAAGTGATCCAGAGATTCACTCTCCATGCAGTGAGGCATAAAGGTGACTGAGCCAGACCAGACCTGTGAAGGTAAAAGTTCAGTGGGGGACTCGACATCGTAACCTTGTACTGAGATTTCTTCCTTTCTAGAGGAACACCATCTGCTCTTCCAAGGAAACTTCAGTTGCGGGAAGTCTGATGAAAACAAAGGAGATTTGTCGAAGTGATTGGACCTGTGTAAGCTTTTCAAATCTAGCTGCAGTGACATATGCCGACGTCGGCAAAATAGACATACAAGGGCCATCGAGGGATGATACTGCAAGTGAATCCGCATATTCATTGAGTATCAAACCTTTGTGGGCCAGGTACCCCACACTAAACGGATAAGCCGTAAGTGTCTTGGAATTAGCGAATAGATGTCTCTGAGGTACTTGACAAATTTGTGCTCTTAAGGAAGAACAGAGGAGGCAGTTAGAATAACCGCTTCCGACAGGCACTGAGGCAATTTACGCAATGCTAAGACTATAGCCAGCAATTCCGCCTGGAAAATAGGTGTATAGTCAGGTACCGAATTGAGAAAGACCAATCTAGAGAGAATGATGCGATTCCCACCCCTGCCTTTTCTTCGCAAACGGAAGCATCAGTCGCTAATCACAATGTTTTGTTTCCAGATTGGCCAAATGATCTTCAAAATGGCCGTTTAGATATCGATATGGTAACTGTTTAGCATTCTGTGGATATATGTCGTCAAATTCAATCCTAATCATTTCTACAGTGCTGAGTATAAGTACTTCATAGAGGTGAACTTTTAATGGGTCCAAAAGTCTTTGTGTAAAAATGACTTGGGGGGCAGCGTAATCGAGACCATTGGCGGTTAAAGAATGAGGCCGGCTGATTATGAAAACATACTGTGACCTCCTCTGTGGAGACGCATAAATTTTTAAGAGTGTTCGTACTGTTAGAATATGAAACCTTTTGATAAGAGAGGGCAGTCGTGATTCTTCGTATAAAATATTGTTTGCGACAAATTTAGGAAGCCCAAGGCATAATCGTAATGATTCACGTTCTAAAAGAACCAGTGGTCGAACTTTGTAGGCTGGAGCACCAGAAAACAAAACGCAGCCGAATTCTAATATCGGTCGAATATACATACAATAAATCATAAGAAGCACATCTCTGCGTAAACCTGCGCGCTTGTTGCTGAGCCTGCGTAGCATACCTGCTGCGCGTGCTCCCTTAACAGCCATGTTTTCTATATGGGGACTCCAGTTAAGTTTTTCGGTGTAGGTTACCCCTAAATACCTAACTGCCTCTACCTGGGGTATGATGTCTTGTTGGTAAAGTAAAGAAATTTGCACTGGAGCACTTTGTGTGAACACTACAATGGCACTTTTATTGATATTGAGTGATAAGTTAATGGCCTCCAGCCATGTTTCCAGTCTGTTCATATATGTCTGCAGAATTTGGTATAGTGTGTGAATGTCTGCTGATGTAGCAAAAAATGCGATGCCATCGGCATACGTACACCTGTACATCTTGTTGTATGGGAATGGTACATAGCAGAATATTAAACAATAACGGTGACAATACAGACCCTTGTGGGAGACCTCTCGTTTGT
This sequence comes from Rhipicephalus sanguineus, assembly GCF_013339695.2. Classification (NCBI taxonomy): domain Eukaryota; kingdom Metazoa; phylum Arthropoda; class Arachnida; order Ixodida; family Ixodidae; genus Rhipicephalus; species Rhipicephalus sanguineus. The sequence goes on along the minus strand of NC_051176.1, from coordinate 306,599,594 downwards.
TTATATTTTGAAGAAGCCACACCGGATTGCGAGCAATAAAATTCTCTATCACTTAAGAATGCATAGATCCACGCTACAAAGTATTGTGGCAGACCTAAGTTCTGGAGTGAATGTATAAGTTTCACATGCTCCACACTGTCGTAAGCTTTTGTTATATCTAATGTTACTAAAGCGCAATATTGTTTCTCATATCGAGCAAGTTGTATTCTACTTTCTAGGTCGACGTGCGCACACCAAATGGAGCAGCCACGCCTGAATCCAATTTGGCATGGGCTCAATATCATGTTGTCATTCAACCAATTGTCTATCCGAATGTGTAAGATTCTTTCGATGAGTTTTACTAGATTCGATGTGAGAGATATAGGCCTGATATTATCTAAGGTAAATCCAGCGCCTTGCTTTTTCAATAATGGAATTACTTTCGCAACTCTCCAATCCGGTGGAATCCACGAATTTCTGATTGAGTAATTAACAATTTCGAGTAGTCCAATGGGGTGAATTTTATGTAATTTTTTTATACCCGACGTGGTCATGCCATCTGGACGTGGCGCGGAATTAGGCAGCGTTCTTATTACATTTGCTAGTTCTGCAACTGTGACCTCTTCAAAATCCTCTCCCCGATCAGGAGACTGGGAGGGGTATAATAAAACAGTCGTAAAGCGATTTTCTAATCCCTTAGCTATATCTTCGAGAAAATTCTTCAGTTCACTTGGCGTTGATACAACAGATTCCATGTTTTTCAGTTCAGGAAGAACTTTCTTGGTTCTTAGGAAGCGAAATAATGTTTTTCTATTGGCAGTCTTTGAAAGAAACTCTAACCGTTCACTCTCATATCTGTCCTTCGCATTGGCTACTGTTCTCTTAAAAACAGCGGCCGCATATTTATAATCACTCCAGTTACGAGGGCACTGGTTGAAAAGTAATTTTTTCCATGCAGCTTTTCTCAACCTATAATCACGCGAACATTCCGCATTCCACCAAGGGTTAGTGGATCCACTTTTCGTGACGTGAATGGTAAATTTAGAATGATTTAACGAGTCTTTTAAGATGTCGCTTAATCTGATGGCATCGAGTTCCCTATCATCTGTTCGGTTAGATAAAGCCGCGTGTAATAGTTTTTCAAATGTTCTGAAATTTACATGCGTAACCGATGGCCTTGTTACAGAAGTTAACGGGCATACAACCTCAAACAGTACAGGCATATGATCGCTACTTGTGCCTGAATTTATAGCAGACCACGTTGAGATGGACATAGTAAAACTAGAAAAAGTCAGATCGATCGCAGAATAAGACTGATTACACATAAAATGGGTGTTTTGGTGTTAATACACGCAAAATTATTCTTAGCAGCCCAATCCCATAGACGCTTCCCGTTCAAGTCAGTTCTGAAACCCCATGAAATATGATGAGAGTTGAAATCCCCCACTAATACTATATCTTTTCGGCAATATGAAATTACGGCATCTAGCACGGCAGAATTCTGTACACCCGCTGGAAAATATGCATTAATTAGCCATGATGCCCGAGTTTCTCTGTCTCTTTATCTTTTTCTGTGGACCGAAGCACACTGTCCACTACAGCGCTATGGCATGTCCGATGCCCACTACATGGCTCCCCCCCCTCCCCTAGCGATGAAGGCATTGTCATCGAGACTGTGCCGGTGGATTGGCTGAGTCTTGGGTGAATTTTGCCGGTGATAGTTCAGTAACGATACATATTATTTGTTTATGCACCTGAATCCGTGCTAATGTCTACTTCGTCTCCTGGCCAAGGCACAGCCCTGGTCAGCCTCTTTGCCTAATGATGATTTGCCGTTGGAGTATTTCTTCCGCAGTGGTGTTAGCAGCATCCCTGTCGCACTGGTGCCTTCGAGTGGCCGCTTTATCATCTCAACAACCCGAAAGCTGTCCAGGCGGAGCTTCAGGCCATGACACCACACTTCCAATTGATCAGCGACGTACGGCAATTTGGAAGGGGTGGCGTGGTTTGTAGGTCGGCAGATCGTTCATGTGTTGCAGACTGCTAAAGTGCAAGATATTCGCATCGGTTCCGGTGAGTGCGTTTATCCCGCCTCATTTAGCATGCACCAAGGGACTCGTTCGCGGAGTAGATTCTCGACTAACACCAACTGAGACTCTGGAGAAGCTGTCTGATGCTGGGGTGATAGCGGTATACCGGTGTAACCGCACAGAGAATGGTGAAAGTTCCCACTGAATCGGTTATTGCTACATTTGCCGGCACCTCTTGCCATCACAGTTGAAAATATGGCCACTTATTTTCCGAGTGGAACGCCTTGCTTCTCGTCCTCTTCAGTGTCGCAACTGTTGGCGTTTTGGCCACAGTGTAGCGGGTTGCAAATCTAATTCGCGCTGCCGTGTCTGTGGTGAGGATCATCCGTCTAATGAATGCAATGCCGAGATAGAAAAGTGCTGTATTTGTGGAGGAAACCATCCCGCTGATTATTCAAACTGTATGGCAAGAGCAAATGAAGCTCAGCTGCTCGAAAGAATGGACAGGCGACGATGTTCGCGGCGAGAAGCTATAGCAGTTGTTAAGGATAGGGCCTTTGGTTATGCTGGAGTTACTGCGAGGCAAGATCCTTTAAATGAGACAAAACTTTTGCACCTTGTTGAGGCAGCAGTAGAAAAAGCAATGTCGAAGGCGATAGATCACATAATCACAACTGTAACTGAGTGTGTCTCGCAAGTGTTCTGTTCTCAAGTGACACAGCTACTTTCAACAGCTGCAGTACCGATGACTAAACCGACATCTTGTGCAGCAGCAGCAGCAGTAGCAACAGAGACGTCTAATTCAGCCCCACAGAGGAAACCCCGAGCAGATAATACGGCTATTCTATCCGAATCCTCCACCTCAATTCAAGTAGAGTCACAGGATAGATGGACATTAGCCATGATAGCAGGCGTCGGAAGCGAACTGGGTCTCCAGTAAATTCTCCTTGTCCAAGTTCAAAAACCAAGAAAGGAAAGCTAATTCGAATCCAGATATAAAGAAAGTATCTTGGAAACGGTTGTGTGCTGAGTATTCGTTCATCAACATAGATACCTTGAAAGTTCTACAGTGGAATTGTCGTTCTTGTTTTCTGCTTCAGCGGATTTACTTTGCTTAGTTAACCAATTAATCCCGACATAATACTGCCAGAAACCTGGCTTACTCCCAATAAAATTATAATATTAAAAATGTTCGTATATTTCGTTTAGATCACCCTTCACTAGGTGTGTATAAGATACTGATATCGAAGAAATTTGCCACAGCGAGCATGGCTTTTCAACTACTGTCCTCTGAGCGTGAAATTTGGCAATGGACCTCAGCATGCCAGGATACCGACCTTTTTCTATTATAACCGCTTATTTTCCCCCCGGCGTGCATAAACAACAATTAGATGGTTCTAGCCAGCTGCAAGACTGAAGTATTTCTTACTGGTGACTTCAACTCCCATCATGTTTCATGGGGATTTAGAACAGACTCTGCTGGTACTCTTCTGTGGGACTGGATCACACATAAAAATCTTACCTGCTTAAATATGAGGCAGCCTACATTTCTTCGTGGTCGATCACGGTCAGTGTTAGATATGACATTTTGTAGCTCAATTGTTCCGCTGAAGTCTTGGAGAACAGTTGATCTCGCTTCAAATAGTGACCATCTTCCTGTCTACTTTGAAACTGCATGTCCAGTGCAGTCACTTGAAAGAAAAGAGAAACATTGGTTAATTATAAAAGTTTAAAGACTGTTTGCGTTCTATATAAGGCAGTCTCCAATGGTAAAATGAAGACCTCGGTAAGAACGTTTGCTCAGTGTTAGAAATCTCGAAAAACACATCGGAATTTGCAATTGCTTCATCCTCAACCAAGAACTTCACTTGCCGATGGTGGAATACGGAGTGCACGCGGGACTACAGAAGAAGAAAGCTGCGTGGAAAAGTCTTATACATAATCAGAGTCCACGAAATTGGAAGGATTATCAATTCATTGCGCCACATTTAAACGTACTGTCTCACGCGCGAAAGAGGAATATGATAAAAATCACTTTGCGTATTTGTCTAAATCGAAAACAAACGGGCATTGTTCAATTTCCTTCGTTGTAGGAAGAGAATTCCAATACCGGGAACTTAGATTCAATAGTTTATACCTCGCAAGAATTACAAGAATCATTAAATCTATTGGCTCAGGGACTAGAAACAGGTTCACAACACGCCTTCCTAATTATGTTATACACCAGCGTCTTCGGATTACTTAGAAGTATCGACTTCGGAATTAGATCAGGCCATGTTAAATTGCCAAATGCAGCACCAGCCCTGACGAATTACAAACGCAATGTTAAAGATAATATACCAGAGTACCCCAATGACCTTTTAGGTCTTATAACTACTCCATAATGAAGGCATGGATACCTTATAATTGGAAGATTGCCAAAATTATACCGTTGCTTAAAAAACAAGGGGCAGGATATAATCTCGACAACATAAGACCGATTGCATTAACATCTAATGTAGTGAAACTTATCGAAAGGGTCCTCCATGGTCATATAACAAAATTTATTAATGAACAACAATTGTTGAGCCCGTGTCAACTTGGCTTTAGATCTGGATAACTCAATATGGCACGTGCATATAGACCTTGAAGTCGATTCATGTTGCCCGGTACAAAAGCAGCACGCGGCTCTAGTTACATTTTGGACATATTTAAGCATACGATAGTGGTCGAGCATTCCGTTTAATTAATCGGTGGCGGTGTCACGGTTTCCCTATTTATTTGTGCATGGGTGACGGAATTCTTAAACGAAGAGAGTTTATTTTTTCCAAGATGGCTTTTCTTCCGGCAACACAGCAGACGCGAGGTGTGCCTCAGGGGTCAGTTTCTTTCACCAGTATTTTTACATATTGATAGTACTATCCCCATTCGACCATGCGTGCAAACTTATGTTTATGCTGACGATATTGCGTTTTTTGCTATGGCCAATGACCTACATTGTCCTTTACATATCTTGCAGACATACTGTGAGTGACTTGAAATGGCTAGATGGATTACACTTGTCTGAATTCTACAAAGTGTGCTATTCTTGTTTTCCCTGTTAATGACCCTGTGTACATATCTATTATTACAAGCTGCAGGATATTCTCCAAGTGGAATTCAATAATACCTTGAGTTTATATATACGAACATCTAAATTGGCGCCCTCATATTGAATAGTCGCGACAAAAGGAGCACGTGCAATGGGGCTTTTGCGCAGGTTGAGCAGCCGTAGATCTGGTATGAGAAGGAATGCACTCTTGATGGTTTACCAAATGTACGTCCGACCTGTTTTAGAATTCGGCTGTGCTCTTTTCTTTCGGTGCGCCAGCATCAAGCTTCGGCCACTAGTTCTATTGGAGCGACAGGCTCTACGGCTGTGCTTAGGCCTTCCAAAAACTCCCATGCCCGCTCCTTCTTCTTCACTAGCACCACCGGGGATGCCAACGGACTCTTCGACGCTGATGATGTCGTCGCGTAGCATTTCGTCGACCTGTTTCTTCACGGCCTCGCGTTCTCGCGTCGAAACTCTGTACGGCTCTGACGGAGTGGTCAGGCGCTTTCCTCTGTTATGATGCGATGTTTTTCCCACGGAGTCTGCCTAATTCTTGACGACGACAAAAGCAGACCTTGTATTGCAAGAGCAGGTTTTGAAGCTGTTTCTGTTTGTTCTTCTGAAGGCTGGGATTGATGTTGAAAGCGGTTGCGGCGCTTTATTCGTCGGAGTAGGCTCGGGAGAATCGGTGAGGCCGAAAAGCATTGCTGGCTTCTACGGATCGTCGTAGCTACCGACTACCGCACCCCTACGCCGAGACAAGGGCCCTACCCAGAGGCAGTGCCGCCGAGGTACGAAGTTCTTCGTTGAGAACATCCTCCTGCGTCATGGCGCCCCAGAGGTCCTCATCACCGAAGAGTATTGCGTTTTACTGCTGACCTAACTCAGGCAATACTGAGATACAGCCAAACAAGCCACCGCCGGACCACAGCGTACCATCCACAGACCAATGGCCTCACCGAGCGGTTAAAACAAGACCATCGCCGACATGCTGACCATGTATGTTGACGTCGAACACAAGACGTGGGATGCCATCCTTCCGTATGTGACTTTCGCATACAACACGGCCATGCAAGAAACGACGCAAATGACGCCGTACAAGCTGGTCTACGGAAGAGCCCGGCAACGACGCTCGACGCAATACTACCAACCGCCTCCGACGAAGACGATCTCGACGTTGCGGCCTATTTGCAACGCGCCGAAGAAGCTCGATAGCTCGCCCGCCTGCGCATCAAGAACCAGTAGAGGGCCGACAGCCGTCGCTATAATCTTCGATAAGCCACATGGAGTACCAACCCGGTGACCGTGTGTGGGTCTGGACCCGATACGCCGACGTGGGCTCAGTGAAAAACATCTTCGTCGATGCTTCGGCCCATACAAGGTGCTTCGACGTCACGGCGCTCTTGACTACGAGGTCGTCCCGGACGGCATGCGAACTCCCACCGACGCCGCGCACGACCTGAAGTCGTCCATGTCGTGCGCCTCAAGCCGTTTTTTTGCGCGTTAGTGAACCTGGGGACTCTACATTTTCCTTTGTTATTGTAATTTATTTGTGTATGCACTTGTTTTTTTTTTCCTTTCCATGTTCTGTTGCAAGCAGCGGACGATGCTTTTTCAGAGGGGGGCAATGCCACGCCCGCTCCTTCTTTTATTTTGATGTGTTCGAGTTTGACCAGCAAGGACGGTTATCAACGCTCTACGCTGGTCGCGAAGCAGTGTTCGAGAAGCTTCACGATTTTAGTAGATGTTGTTAAGATTGCGCGCCGCACGCGAATGTTCCAGCTTTGTCGAGAGATAACGCCGCCACCAGCGATATTGCTGGAAAGTTCCATAGCGCCTGTATAAAAGCCGACGCGCTTGACCGCTTGTGACGACGCCCTGTTCGCCGCTATCATTGTACAGCGTGTATTGCTGTAGTTCTAGTTCTCATTTTCCCGGCCACAAGTTCGGCCAAATAAACAGTTTCATCCTGCAAACGCCGACTGCTGTCTTCGTCGACGTCACGACTACGTGACAATACGTTGCAAATGTTGTTTTATACCTGGAAGCGCGAACACCTCCCCTCGTATGCCGTTTTAACCTTCTTACGGTACAAACTTTCTTAAGGTCGTACGATTCCCCTACTAACCATACTCAAATAGTTATCATCTCCGATCCCGATTTATTTTCCTCCGAGCATAGGCCCAGATTCCGCAACCGCAATTATTTGTTCAGATGCTACTTGATTCACTAAATGTGCAAATTCGTGATGTTCTTCCTATGACTATGCAACATAACTCTCCAGTAATTGTCTACCACGATATTTTTCCGAACCACGCGAAATTACTACCTTATGGCATTTTAAATGGGCTGTTACAAGAGCACCTAAGTACACTACCAACGAATGTTGTTATTGCAACGGACGCATCGCAATCAGAGGAAAAAGCTGGCATAGGAATATTTTGCCCTGAACTCGACTGGTCTTTTTCATTACGGTTGCCTGATATTCTTCCTATTTTTCGAGCGGAATTTATGGCAATAATATTAGCTTTACGCAAGTTAAGTATTTCAGTTAGACTAGTTGCAATTCTAACCGACTCTTTATCTGTGTGCTCTTCTCTTTCCGCATCTGGTGAAACGCCCATACTAAAGCTCTATAAGGTACTAGTTCCCGCTCATCTTCATATATTCATTTATATGGGTTCCAGGACACAAAGGTTTGTTGTTAAATGAAATGGCTGATTCTTTAGCAAAGGCGTCGCTTTTGGCGCCGATTATTGGTTTTCCCGATACAGCTTACATCACGATGGCAAGATTTCGCTCACTAACGTACAGAAAAAGTTTCTCAGACTCGGCATTGACTGCTTCTCGAGAGTATAAGCACCTCTCATTTTCCTGGCGCAGCAATTTATCCACGTCAAGAATAGAAGTAGTCATGACGAAATTTCGTTGCCGCGTTAGCTCCCTCAATTTTTACTTACATAGAGCAGGTTTAGCGATTTCCCCACTGTGCCTCTTCTGCAATCAGGAGGAAACAATTGGTCATTTCTTTTATCCTGTCGTCGGTTCACGACATTGAGGAAAATAATCATAGAACCACCTCTTCGAAAGGGGTCTGGAAGTATCAGAGCCGGTTATACTTTCTTTGGGGCCACCACTCTGGATACAGCCACAGGAATTTTCTTCGCCATTGAGGAATTCATTCGACAGTCTAAAAGAATATCTATCTAAATTCTGCTGAGGTAAATATTTAATTACCAATAACATCAATTCATTATATTAGTTAATAATAGCTCCTACGAACGACCCCCTTAAGAAATATTAGGAAAGTTCACCCTCTACTCGGCCAATCCCCTGCAATTGGTATGAGCCATGCACGGAGGACAACAACAACAACAGCGGTTTAGTTGCTAAAATGGCGTTGCCAGCGTGCACGTGAGCTGGCTTCAAACGGTCTATAGAGCTCGTCTCTTCGCGTCCGTTAACAAGAAGGTTGAAATAATTGTGGTCGCGCTTGTCGAGCAAATTGCTATAGAGCAGCTGTGATGCTATTCCTTTCCGTGAAGGAAAATGAATTGCCGGAAACAGGAAGGGCGCTTGATCGGTCCATAAAACGTTTACTGGTCCCTGCCCGTATTGCGTCGTCGATTATGTGAATTTGAGGCCCGGCAGAGCAGAATAAAACCATGACTAAGTGCTCTCTAACGTTATAGGGCCCATACTCAGCGGTAATCTTTTCTGCAATGCTGTAGCGCAAGGCGCGAAAGCGTGGCATAGGCGGCCTGCACCGCAGAGAGCCTACAGTGTGTGGTCGTGAGATACGAGAGACAATCTCCACAGCAGAAGCGCAGGACAAATTTCATATATATTGAAGTGATTGCTGTGTAGAAGTAACTTGGCCTCAGTTGATGGTTTCCCAGTGTGCATCCGACAGTGAGCACTGTCGAAAGGTTGGGGGGGGGGGGGCGTATCTACCCTTGCCCCTATGGCAGATACGCCTATGCTGATGACATTTCGCACAGTTAATGCACGCACGGCCAGGCGGTGCGCTCGAATATTTCGCGCTTGCAGTCTGGCTGCGAGCATCTTCATTTGTGGCTCAATGTTCTCTTCGGCGGGTTATGCAAATTTACACTGCACTTTTGCACTGTTTTTATACCTATTCCACAATCAAACTAGCGCAACGGTGGCCCATGACATGTTCGAGGGTTGTACACTACAATTCGGGACCCAATTTTGTAAAGAGCCCGTATCGCCTGGTCCTGTTGCGAATCGTTGTAAATGACACGTTCGAGACTGAATGCTAACGTCACGGTCATAGGCGTGCGTTCGAGGGGGGGGGGGGCACAAAGTCTGCCCCATACGTTTACTCAGTTATGGCCACGCAGGCTTTTGACGATGGGGGCGGCCATGGTCTTGCATTCCAAGAACTTTTATACTTCTCGTTGTTACTTCAGAAAGCCAAGGTGACCGTTGTGCGAAGGTCGTCATCGCTTCGTTTTCATGTCTTTTTTCTATTGTGAGGCATGTTCTCCTTTGCGGTCGACCAACGGGGGCTACGATGAAACTTTGCCCCCCCCCCCCTAATGGGGAACTCTACGCACGCCTATGATCACGGTATACAGCAAACCCTCTGAAACCTGGATAATCCTTGCCGATCCTGCCAGGTGAATTCGTGGGGTGTAGTTATAACGCACGAAAGTGGCAGCTGTTCCGAAGGTTCGGAGGGGTGTTAGAGCTCATTACAGGTTACGTGCCAATGTTTCTACTGATGTAGTCGGGGTCTGCCCAGAGGACCGGAGCCAGCCAGAGTCCCGGGGAGATGTCGAGGAGAGGAGCCTGGAGCTGTTAACAGTAACGTTTATTACATTATTTACAGGTAGCGTGTTGCTACATGATGGGGTTAGCATCATGGAAGCTCTCGGAGCTCGTGAGAGCTTGAGAGAACTTGTGAGAGCTTGTCGGGAGCTCATCGGCGCTCGCATTTTATGTCCTGGCCTTCCCAGGGTTCCCTGTAGGAAAAAACAATGGAGGCCAGGACAGTCCAATGAAAATTTCCATCTTCACCTCCGCCCCAAAAGGGGAAGGTGAAACGCCGCCTCCTTCCCAACCCACGAAAGAGAGAAGAGGCACATCCAGTTCGTCCCATGGCGAGGGAAAAACACTGCCCACCGCGCACACACGGCACAGCACGAAGACGTTGGTCTTACGTGGAAGTCAATTTCGTAGTCTGTTGCAATGATGGTTATGCGCGAGGCAGACCACGAATTGTGGAAACAGCGGCAACAAGGCGCCACGGAGAACGTGGGAAATGCATCCGTCCGCAGACGGTTCCCAGACGCTGGGCCCTTTGTCCGGGGCACCTTGACGACAAAGCAAGCCGCCTCGACGGCCAACAACTCTTCCTAATCTGTCAGTCGGTCAGGCGTGCCCAAAGGGTTTTACGAGGGGCGCAGACAACCTGAGAATATTAGACGAACGACCTTCGTGTTGTCGCCGCTCTTGGGGCATCTCTGGAACCGCTGACCCGGAAGAAATCAGGGTAGTGTTAGCCGCAACGTCTCATGCGTCAAAGCGGCGCCAAGCCAGGCAGGCCGATCATAACAGCCCGTCCACCGTCACAGGAGGTCTCGAAGGGGTTGCAGCACCCAAGCACTCCGCAGAGACCGTAGATCTGCTCCCTTGTAGACGTTGACGCAGGCTGCACCAATCTCTGGACCTGAGCCATGGCCAGCAAACGCCAGAAACGAACCACGCAAGACCCGAGGCACAACAAACATAGAGCACTCAACTGACCTCGAGAAATGCCAGGTTACAGTTTTGGTAAAACTCCCTAGAAATTTACAATTGGTGCGCTCACTCGTGAAAATCAAGAATCAGATAACGAAGCCATAACAAACTCAGACCTACTACGTGCGAAGCAAATCAACAGCCTAACGTTTTGTATCATTTCCCAGAGAGATTCACAGCGTTCAAGGCACGCAGGTGCTACGGGCGAAACAAAACGAAAGGAGTAGTTAACGAATTACGCCTCTCACAGTATAAGTAAAACTCAAAATCAAACTTGCGCGTATGAAAATAAAACAAACAGAGAAACAAAAAACCTACACTACACTGATGCGCATACTAACAAGTGTGCTGCAATTTACACAAGGTTTATACAGAGGCTTTTACCCTCACCTACTCTCTGTTAAAAATCAACTTGCGCAAAACCCTCTACTCGGGTGTTAGGTTTCGCTAAATGTCAGCAAACACTCAGTTCAACAAGTATCTTAATGTCTGCAGTTATCATGACGAAGAAATAAAAGTTACAAAAATCGACATATTCCTTGCTCATCTGCAGACACGCGAACATTAAAAGCAAAACAATTCAAAACTGGATACAAGAAATTCTTGGTAGCCTTACACTGTCCGAACATTATGCGGATAAAATAAAATCAACAAAAGCAAAAACCTACACTACACTACAAAACAGAAGGTTTAAACAGAGGCTTTTACCTTCAGCCTACTTCTCTGTTAAAATCAGCGCAAAACCCTCTACTCGGGTGCTAGCTTTTGCAAAATGTAAGCAAACAAGCAGTTTAGCAAATATCTCAATGTCTGCAGTTAAGATGAGGAGGAAAATAAAACTTTCAAAAATCGACACAGTCCTTGCTCATCGGCAGACATGCAAACGTTAGACAGCTAAACAAAACAATAATAAAACTGGATACAAGACAAATTCTTAGTATCCTTCGTGACACTGCGTAATTTAATGCGGCACCCTTTCAGACGTGCTCTGGGGGACGCGCATACCACAGTTGTCGATGGGCCAGATCGCGACGGAGGGACAAAAAGCCAACCTGTCCGAAGCACAGTGGCGGTGACCTTTGTTCCGCGGCCCCGAACTCCGACAAAGACGCACCCGGACGCTTAAGCTTCCTCATTGTGGGCCGCCCAGAGCAGCGGTCACTCTCTCGCAAACTTGGGGGAGGACCTTTGTCGTTACAGTCGCGTACGCACCACCTCGCTTTGCTCCACCGTTTAGCCTTCCAAAAAGATGATGAAACCAGGCGACCACTTCGGCGTCTCTTTTTCTTGGCCCTCGCGACACGCTTTATGCCTAATCTCGATTTGTGCGAGACCCGCAACTTTTGACTTTTAGAGAACTTTTTCGGGGTTTCCAGCCTCCGCTCGAGGCAACTTGGACCTTTCCCCTTTCCCCGAAGTTTTCGCTGGCGCCTTTTTCTTTCAGGGGCACGGAACGCTCCCCGACTCGGCAATAATACTCGGAAGTACATTGCTCAAAACTCCAGGCGGCTCAACTGGCTTATCCTCGGCGTTATTTCTAGCTGTCTGCTCTTCAGAAACAACGCTACAATCGACACTTGCTAAACCAGCCGGCTCGCCATCAGATGTCTCTCCTTGATGAGAGTCATCACCTCGCGCTAATCTAAGCCTCATCACCTCGCGCTATGTTGAGCGCCTCTTCCTCTCGTGGTAAGCTAAGCGCCTCATCATCTGAACTTTTACAGTCTGCTTCGTTAGCGCTTTCTGCTTCCGGAACCTCATGAGCAGACTCACAGGCCATCGGATCCGTCATAGCTGCCGCCGATTCGTCACCAAAACAAAGGCCTTTCGAAAGCATATCCACGTCATTCTGAGAGGGATAATGCTCGGGCAGGTTTTGGGACACCAAAGTTTCGTGGCGAGCAGTCTGAACGGTCCCTCACTCTCAACGCGGGCTAATGGCAAACACACACTTTCATTTTCAACTACTTGCCATGCACACGGGCGTTCCCCTGTGGTCACCTCATTTGTCAAAGAGTACGGATGTACACTATCAAACGTTGCGGCAGAGTCCCGCGGTACGTTTTCCTCAACTAATTCCTGAATGGGGGGTTTCAATTGTTCCAGATCATTGTCGCTGCTGTCCCGAAAACAGAGAACATTCCTAGGCTTGCGGCAGCCGATTGCGATGTGACCTAGCTCTTTGCAACGGTGGCATACAACCGGCTTCTAGCCTTAAACGCCTTTTCTTTCTTTCGATCTTCTGAGTGGCTCACTGTAGACGTGGACTTAGCAGGACTGCCTTTCTTTTTCTTATCTGAGGGTGCTATCTCGTTATTCGGGTTACTTGATGCCTGATAAAGTGCTAAAGCCAATCGCCTTTTCTCATTTATCCTGTCTTCTTCAGCCCATCTTTTGTTTTCTCAACCTCCCAGCACTCCTCAATTTCATCATCCTCCGCCCCGCATTCCTGAATAGCCTTAATCAGCTGTGACTCTCTCTCTTCTATCCCAACCTTAATTCCCAGCTCTTCATACAGTAGTAAGAGGTCTGGTCTCTCTAGCTTCTTTACCAACTCCATGGTCTTCACGAGTGAGGACTTTCTATCCACCGTGACGTTAGGTAGCGAACAAGCGAAGCCTAGACGCACGGTAAAAACACTGCCAGTTTTAGAACATGAAACTAAAATGGTGAATAGCTGTGACGTATGGTAGCGGTACAACGAAGCCTATACGCACAGAAGATTACACACAGATTTAGAAAACTTCAAAAGCTGAAACCTGGCAAAACTCAAAGAAAGTCAAGCACTCACCATATCGTTGAGGCCCGAGTCAAGCATGGGTCATCCCGTTGCTGCTAACCAGTTGATGTGTTCCAGTTGTCAGCAGCATCACACCGCTGCCATCCAGTTGATGTAGTCGGGGTTCTGCCCAGAGGACCGGAGCCAGCCAGAGTCCCGGGGAGATGTCGAGGAGAGGAGCCCGGAGCTGTTAACAGTAACGTATTATATTACAGGTAGCGTGTTGCTACATGATGGGGTTAGCATCATGGAAGCTCTCGGAGCTCGTGAGAGCTTGAGAGAACTTGTGAGAGCTTGTCGGGAGCGCATCGGCGCTCGCATTTTATGTCCTGGCCTTCCCAGGGTTCCCTGTAGGAAAAAACAATGGAGGCCAGGACAGTCCAATGAAAATTTCCATCTTCACCTCCGCCCCCAAAAGGGGAAGGTGAAACGCCGCCTCCTTCCCAACCCACGAAAGGAGAAAGAGGCACATCCAGTTCGTCCCATGGCGAGGGAAAAACACTGCCCACCGCGCACACACGGCACAGCACGAAGACGTTGAGTCTTACGTGGAAGTCAATTTCTAGTCTGTTGCAATGATGGTTATGCGCGAGGCAGACCACGAATTGTGGAAACAGCGGCAACAAGGCGCCACGGAGAACGTGGGAAATGCATCCGCAGACGGTTCCCAGACGCTGGGCCCTTTGTCCGGGGCACCTTGACGCACAAAGCAAGCCGCCTCGACGGCCAACAACTCTTCCTAATCTGTCAGTCGGTCAGGCGTGCCCAAAGGGTTTTACGAGGGGCGCAGACAACCTGAGAATATTAGACGAACGACCTTCGTGTGTCGCCGCTCTTGGGGCATCTCTGGAACCGCTGACCCGGAAGAAATCAGGGTAGTTAGCCGCAACGTCTCATGCGTCAAAGCGGCGCCAAGCCAGGCAGGCCGATCATAACACTGCCAAGCACGCACAAACGCACAGATGGTGGGCGCTGGCGCTGTTATGTCTTTAACGCGTCAACGGCTACAGCAGTACGCGCTACGAAATTGCACGTGCCTCTTCAAGACTTGTAATGTTTTCTAGCGATGACCACGCCAAGTATCTCCGTCGGACCCGCACCTTTGCAAAGCAACACAGTATATACTTTATTATCGCGAATCCACCGCCTGGCTGTCATTGGAAAGGAAGGAAGGAACACAAAAGGGAGAAGGCAGGGAGGTTAATCAGACAGCAGTCCGGTTGGGTACCCTACGGGGGGAAAGGGAAGGGGAGTGGAAAGACGGGAGAGACAAGAAAGAGAGGAGGGAGCGAGAAAAAAAACGGAAATGATCAATAAATGAGCTGACACGTTGTGGCGGTGGCACTGTACAACAGTCATAGGCGTTCACAAAGGCCCGTAGTCTTTAAAAAGCGCAAAAGTGCTTTAACTGCCTTGTGGGCCGCCGAGCGATGGGGACGGTGCTCCAGCAGCATCTGCACGGAGAGCGGTCGATCGTCCAATCGTCGCATCGCATCAGAAAGAGTTCGTCTTTCGGAGGCAAATCGAGGGCAGCGGCATAGCAGATGATCAATGTCTTCCTCAGTACTGCAGACCTCGCATGCTGCACTGTCGATCACTCCAATTAATGTTGCGTATGCCTTCGTGAAGGCGACTCCTAACCAAAGCCGACAAAGAAGCGAAGCTTCACGTCGACGAAGTCGGATGGAGGTCCGAGTTCCAGGGTAGGGTTTATTTGGTGGAGTCTTGTACGTTATACTTGGCATGTTCCACTCCGCCAAACGGAGACTACGTGCCAGGTGACGAAGCTGCCTTGCAGCGTCTGTCCTAGAAAGAGGAATCGGAACGGTGGTCTCTTCTTGATGGGATGTGCGAGCAGCATTGTCTGCGGAAACATTGCCACTGATCGCGCAATGACCAGGTAGCCACTGAAAATCAACCTCGTGGCCTTTTTCTTTGACGCGGTGATGAATCTTCAGAATTTCGGACGTAAGCTTGTCGTGGCATCCGCGTCGGAGAGCTGACTGCAGGCACTGTAACGTCGGTTTCGAGTCGGAGAAAACAGCCCATTTGCTCGGTCTGTCCGAATCGATGTACTCTAGTGCACAACGCAGAGCCGTAAGTTCTGCCGCCGGTAGATGTAGTCACATGGGATGTTTGAGTATTAGGGTTATTTCTCGTGCTGGTATGACCACCGCACCACCGGAACTGGACACCGTGGTTGACCCATCTGTGTAGATGTGCGCGTGGTTACTGTAGGTTTCATGGAAGAAAAGTAGGCTCAATTGTTTCAGTGCTGGGTCGGGTAAAGCCGTTTCTTCTGCATTCCTGGAATTGTTAGGCGTACTTGTGGAAGGTACAAGTACCACGGAGGAAACAGCGGTTTCCAGCAGGCGCATACCCTGATGTAAACGATGCGCAATGGGCATGGACAGTTACACTAAATATCGTGCGGGGCCTTTCAGCAGCGAGGCTTGCCAGGTGGTGGGAAGGGTTCCTGGCATATTGCCTGAGGTAAGTGCGCATGGTCTCAACGGTGATGTGTGTCGTGATTGAGTAGTCCTGAGTGTCATGGATAAAGAGGCAAAAAGCCCCATTAGGTGTAAAAACCAATTACTTAAAAAAGAGCCACAAATTTCCAATCCTAAGGTGAGATTTCGCGCCCGAGACCCATGTTTTATCAAGAGAAGTGTGCTAAATTTCTAAATTTTCGTAAACAAATTCTTGCACGTCTCCACGCGTGCCCGTGAATCAGTGAGTCCGCGTTTTTAATGTTGGCGCACGAAGTATACAGTAAAACCTCGGTGATACGAATCTCGAGGGGTTACCAAAAATATTTGTATCATCCGAAATTCGCATCACCAGAAAACATGGAAAATTAGTATGCGACAAAAGGAAGTTGGCATACGTTTTGATTCAGTGTTTCTCAGGGCCGCAGCGACGTCATGAACAGCTCTGAATGATTGCCAGTAAAGTTTTTAGACGCCAACGATCTACTTGTACTCGTAAAATACGGTGCATGCGCGCGTGTGTAATTAATGAACCATATGTGTTGTGCCCCGTGACCGCTAGTCATCATCATCATCAGCCTGTCTACGCCCACTGCAGGGCAAAGGCCTCTCCCGTGTTCCCATCAACCCGGTCATGTGCTTTCTGCTGCCACGTTATACCTACGAACTTCTTAATCTCATCTACCCACCTAATTTTCTGTCTCCCCCTCACGCGTTTGCAATCTCTTGGAATCCAGTCAGTTACCCTTAATGACCACCGGTTATCCTGCCGACGTGCTACGTGCCCGCCCCATATCCATTTCTTCTTCTTGATTTCAACTATGATATCCTTAAGCCTCGTTTGTTCCCTGACCCACTCTGCTCTCTTCCTGTCTCTTAAGGTTACACCTATCATTTTCCTTTCCATCGCTCACTGCGTCGTCCTCAATTTAAGTTGAACCCTCTTTGTAAGTCTCCAGGTTTCTGCTCCGTAGGTAAGTACCGGTAAGATGCAGCTGTTATATACCTTCCTCTTGAGGGATAGTCGTAGACTATCATTCATGATTTGATAATGCTTGCCGAATGAGCCCCATCCCATCCTTATTCTTCTAGTTATTTCACTCCCATGGTTCGGCTCCGCGGTTGCTACCTGTCCTAAGTAGACGTACTCCTTTACAACTTCCAGTGTGTCGCCCCCTATCGCAAAGCGCTGTTCTCTGCCAAGATTATTCTACATTACTTTAGTTTTCTGCGTATTAATTTTCAGACCTACTCTTCTACTTTCCGTATCCAGTTCAGCAATCATGAGTTACAATTCGTCTCCCGCGTTACTTATCAATACAATGTCATCAGCGAATCGCAGGTTACTGAGATACTCTCCATTAACTCAGATCCCTAATTCTTCCCAATCTAGGGCCCTGAAAACCACCTGTAAACACGCGGTGAATAGCACTGGAGAGATCGTGTCTCCCTGTCATAGCCTTTCTTTATTGGGATTCTGTCGCTTTCTTTATGGAGGACTATGGTGGGTGGATCCGCTGTAGATTTCTTCTATTATGTTTATATAGGCTTCGTCGATGCCCTGATTCCGCGTGCCTGCATGACTGCTGATGTCTCCACCGAATCAAATGCCTTATCGTAATCTATGAAGGCTATGTATAGGGGTTGGTTGTATTCCGCGCATTTTTCTATCACCTGATTGATAGTGAATATGGTCTATTGTGAAGCGTGACCGCTAGTAGCCCCTTCTTAATCTTACTACGCTTTTATGCATGACACCAGAGTACTGCGGCGAAAGTGATTTAAGAAGCGCTTTGCACACGATAGATAAGGCCAAGCTCCTTCGCCAAGACCGTCCGCTTCGTCCCTTGGGGTCTTCGTCCACCTTTAATGGGACTTCAAGACGAACCCGCAGCCCAAGTTTCACTCTTGTTTCACAGAACGTTCATTGCGGGACATGGCTTGCATCGACGTGGCAGACACGTGTTAACATAGTACAAGGACGCTGCTGCCTTTGGGCGCGAGGACATACCGTGGCGCCGCCATGCGGAGGCATCCCTGTGACGTGCAAGGTTGGATTGCTCCGCGAGCCCTCTCCCGCTCAGCCCGCAGCCGCTTTCGCGTCTGCTTTGTTATTATTATTGCTGCACTTCATTTTGACGAAGACAGTAAAATACTGCTGCGGCTTCGTCACTGACTGTAGGAAATGCTAAATAACTGCTCAGAAAAGAAATGTTACGTTCCCCATAATGTCTTATACAGCGCCCTGACTGCCGGCGTCGTGTGCTATAGCCACCGATATGGAAACCAGGGGGGCCGAGCACGCTGCTTTTGTAAAAGGTAACGAATCGTTTTGCGTCGAATGGGCTTTAGCGCGTACTTTCGGCAAAGAAACATATTTTTGCTGCAAGATATGCGTGCAACCGTGCAACTTCATTCATTGTAGGTTTGCATATAAAAACGGGCCGCGCTTGACACAACAAGGATGTCAAATTTACATTCCTGTTTAGTACACATAACCCTATGAAGCACGACGAAAGCGGTTTCTCCGATTTGTGGCAAGCAATCCAGCATGCTTAGAGATTCATGCAGCCGCAACCTTTCTCATATGATTGTAGGCAAAAACACCAGAGCAATACGCACGCGCGTGCCTCATTCAGTGTTCTAGCTAGATAACATTTCACATGAGTTTGTTTGCGGCACGATTTTAATATCTATCTGTTGCTTCTCATTGATCGAATTTTCTTTGTCACACGGTGCATTTTCGACCACCACCGAGCCACATAGGGATGAAAATTTTCGACAATTGACTCCGTTATCCAGCTTGCACAAAGAGAGCCAATCACGATCGAAAAATACGGTCCCGCTCGGGCTCGATTGCGATAGCAAATGCACTGTGTGCCAGCCGGACGTATTACTTGCGCACTTGAATGGCGATGCCGCTAGGTGTACTTACCGTGGTCTAAATGACAATTTTATGTTTTAGTGAAAATACCAGCGTCCAGTATTTATAAAGCGTAATTGAAAAGCAGTATGACCCTTCGCGGCTGCTGTTGGAAGGTGAATCAGTGTTTGAAGATGGCCACGTTTTCGTCTGAAGTGTAAACAACATAGAGAAGAACAAGTGACACTGGCTATGTTCTCGTTTTACAGAAATATTTATAAGCCAGGAACCCCATGAACTGAAGTCGAGAGTCTAACGAAACTCGTGAGGTCGGGAAAAGACACGAGGACAATTAAAATGATCACGGGAGGGGGGGGGTGCAGACTGTGGTGAAGTTATATCGGTGAGACAGGTAACTTTTAGCAAAACCTGAAGCAGCACATGCATCATGTAAGAAAGTTTTCATCGAACGCGCTGGCCGAACACGCAGAAGCAACTGGCCACAGAAACAGACTGGGACAAGATAATGAGAGAGAAAAGAACTGGACTTCTCGGCTTTCTTGAATCTCCAGATAACGGCGCACACGCTTAATTGTCATGACGGCAACTTTCCACACATGTCCGCACGTTGCCTACGCCATATTTTAAAATAACATAACCGGACTGTTTGCGCATTCATTTTTCACTGTGAAGAAGGCTCTCGTGCGGGAGCCGGGACGTCTTGCTTTTTTGTGAATATTCGTGGTCAGTATCCATTTTAACACCATAGGCTTGAAATGACAATAAAAAAAGACAGGTGACAGCGGCATCATGCTCGTAAAAAGCGCAGGGTAGCGGTAAAAGTGAAAGCTCACGCCTGGCCCCTTCGCGTACGTATAGTGCACGGGGCACGGAGCAGAAAAGTACCGTGCCACCGATAACTTTTACTTCACTTTTCAGGACTGTGTAGTCTCTAGGGGTCCACACACAGAAGTGAGAGCAAAACAACGCTGTTCAAAAGCGAAAACGCCACGAAATCCCGGTTAGAAACACCGCATTCAACCGTCCGCTTCCCTTCGCCAGAGCGAGGCGAGGTCACGTGATCTAACCCTGCACGTCATAGCGATTGCAGCGCCCGTGTCTCCAGTGGTGGTCCTCGCGCCCATTAAGCACGGGAGCACGCGTGAACGCTTCGGGAAAGAAAAGCGGGACTTCAACTTCATCTGTAACCTAAACGCGAAGGCGCCTAAAGACCTCCAAGATTTGCGCGCACTATCTCGGAGGCAACGACGCGCCGTGGATGGTCGCGCAGCGCGCCTCCCCGCGCCCGCGCGTGACTGCCGCGTCTTCCGCGACAGCGCGGGCAGCACCTGTTCGTACCTGTGCGCTAGCGCACATTCGTATCAAACGCCGCGGGGTGCAAATCGGTTCGCAACAACCGTACTCCAATACATTGCAGGCTAATGGGCATTGGCCGGGACAACAGAAAAATTCGTATCACCTCGAAATTCGTACGAGCCGTGATCGTATCACCGAGGTTTACTGTATAACTGCGACACTGAGCCATTTGGCGTGTAGCGCACAAAAAGCAGCCCGTGTATTGCAAATACAAAGATACCGCAGAAGCTGTGTTAGAGTTCGAAGAAAAACAGCGATGTGCTGAGTGAAATTCAGCCTGTTTACGATGTTCCAGCGCATGCGCAAACCTCGAAACGTGTAACCATAAGCGTGCGCACCTCCCTAATCATCTCAAGTGGGGCGCTGACTCTGCCTTTAATAACTCGCACCTTTCAGGTCATTTTTTATTGCGCAGGTTTATGGCTACACTCTCAGAACAAAAGGAGTGCCAGGACGCTCTTTGCGAGAGTTTTCGATTGTCACGCTGGGCACTCCTTTTTCCAGGGTGAAACAATTCTTTCTATACCAGCGGTTCTCAATGGGTTCTTCGGAGCCTAGGGGTTTCCGTGACGCCATCGCCCGCGAAACAAAACTTTTTGGAGGCGAGTTTTCGACTTATTTCTCAGTTCTAGGCCCTGCTCCAGGAGCTGCAGCAACGTTCTGAACAAGATCGCCTGTGCTCC
Organism: Rhipicephalus sanguineus; assembly: GCF_013339695.2. Taxonomy (NCBI): domain Eukaryota; kingdom Metazoa; phylum Arthropoda; class Arachnida; order Ixodida; family Ixodidae; genus Rhipicephalus; species Rhipicephalus sanguineus. The sequence goes on along the minus strand of NC_051176.1, from coordinate 306,578,552 downwards.
GCCAAAACTTCAATAAAAGCTGAGCCTGCTACCATCAGCCCCCGCCCCCCGGTTTCGTCACATCAAGAGGTCCGCCACCACTTCGACCAGTCCACAAGGGTTCATCGACGGCTGAGACCACTGCTCTAGACAGAGTGGTCCAAGGCCTCCTCATGAGGTACAGTACTCCGCCTGCGACAGAGTGAAAGCACTCCTCCGCAGGAGTAGAGCTATCACATTGAACGGCTTCGGCACCAAAGTTAATCGAGCGGAAAAAAAAATTACACATTCATACACGCACACTCGACGCAGTCAAAACGTACATTAGAACAGAACCTTCCGCTCTCTTAGGAAGAGATGTGAACGCAGCTGTGATGTTAGTGAGTTTCGTTGCACTGTTAGTCAAATACTCGCTAGAATACACGCCTGCAGGCAGGAAATCCGTTCAAATTACAGCCTGCTAGTCGGCTTATGCGACTCCCTGAGAAAGCAAAATAATAGCCTTGACGTGACTTTTGCAGGCTATAAGGTCATGTTCTTCCCGGCTAGCAGCGCTTACGCGTGGCGTCCTGTCAATAGGCGGCCCTAAAGCGGCACGAAAAAGGTTTTTAACTGCGTTTCACGGATTAATTTCAGTAATAGTTGCTCTGGGAGAATTAGAAAATGGACATCAATGCAAACACACACTATGACAATGTACAAATCACACACTCCACAGGAATCGAACTCATGACCACAAGCACCGAAAGAGACTCTCTAACCACTACTCCAAAGAGCCACCGCACGCATCGTGAAGTTTTCACAGGCTTATGTATTTACAAAGTTGGTTGCAACGAGAGGGCTGAGCTTGCAACTTCTGTTCTTGCATCATCGGCGTGTATTTGCGCGTGAATTAGGTTAGTAAATAGTTTGCGCTGCGTCATGAACTCGCGAAGGACCACCGTTAGCACCTTCAGCTCCGACTTCGGTTCGTCGTTTGTTGTGCCGCAAGGCAATGATAAAACGCGTGTCCTTTTGAGTGTTCAACCATACATCATGGATGTCTCGCTCGCCCAAATTCGCGGATACAGGTAGCGAAACTCACGCATGTGTATCCTATGAGCGTGTGCTGTTGAGCAATTTTGGTTATTTTTGCCGCGAACTCCAAGTGTCTGCAGTGGCAGCAGCGCGTTCTCAGCTGTTCGAATACCATCATCTATCGCATATTTTTGTTACATACGTCAATGTCAGTTACAAGGGTATTTTAGCGTGCACCTATGCAAGCATGTGCATTTATTGCGCGTGTAAGTGCTACTGCGAGCTTAACGCAGCGGCACCTCTGAGGCACGGCATACAGTTGGCATGCCTCTTAGTTCGTCAGTATTGAATTGATTTTATTCTCGGAGACTAGCTGCCCTTTTACTAAATAACCTTTACTCTTCAGTATCACGCCGCCGTTAAAATGAATGTCGAAGGCGTGCGCCAAGGTGAAGCATGATGTCCACAAATTCGCGAGTGACATGTCTCCCTAAAATAGAAAAGATAATACTGCTGCACTTCTCTGTTGCGAACGTCCGCGTGTAGTCGGCGCTCCTCCGGAAGAGATTGGCAGCGCCTATTAAAAAATGGCAATATTGTATGCCTCAGTGAAACAGCTGTTCTCCAGAAAAAAACATGGCTGGTCCCTCCGTCATAGGAATCTGTATAACACGAAACTGAAAAGTGTCTTCACAGAAGTAGTGCTTATTGTGTAGTGATATATGAGAGCTTTTACAGTGTCTATTCGTGTTTGGCAGTTACAGCACCGTTTTGACGTGGACGCACCCATGTTGACGGCATGTCTCGCGACGACTAACGCCCTGATCATGATTAAACCGTTGTGGTAGCTGACTTTGTGAACATATATTTGGACACAGCAAATCGTGAAACCCGCGTAAGGATGATATCAACAAGCTCATAATTAACATTGGTACCCGGTATGCACTTCTTCAAAGCGTCGTCAATTAAGGAGAGAAACAGCACGGTGTGCGCTTTCTAGCCTGGGTGACCGACGCCTGCGCTCATGCTACACCACACACTACGCTTCAACAACACGGGAGGTAGAGGTTCGTAGCCTGAGCCGCGAACGCGTGCGTCCCGCTGTGCTCTGCCTCGCAGGCGCTGGTTTCGCTCCAAAAGGCACGACATTCGCCCGTCCAAATCGCGTCCTTTCTGCAACGCGTATTGCAGCAGTTTTGTTAGTCAGTGCTCTCGCAATCGAAGCAGTCGACGGCGGAGAAATCCCGTTGGTGCATGTGGAAGCTGCACTACTCCGATGAGCCGATGCACGCTAACACGAAGCGAAAGGCAAAGAAAGAACATAACATACATCGCTGCGTCAAGGGTGCTTTGGCGACGCCAGCGCGGCCAGTGTACCTCGCTGGTATCGAGACGCTGTAACCATGACCTCCGATATTGCCCGCAATCTCGGAGAAAACGCTAGTAAGTGTCGATCGTGAAGCATTACTTTTTCACCTCTCACAGTCGGCGGCACCGCCCGATACCCGCCGCCTACCCACACCCCCAACAGAGAGCACCGGGCGAAAGAGAATGTGTGAAAAATATAAAGCGCGTTCGCGCCGTGTCCAGCCTCTGTCAAGTTAGCTTAGTCGGTAGGGCGTCGGGCGCTTGCCGTCGCGGCCGCAAGATCGTGGGTTCGATTCCCAGCGGGGGATCTTTTCTTGGTTTTGTCTTTCTCTCGCCCGTTGGCGTCCATTTTATCAACGTCATATCCGTGACAGATGTGCTTGGTGGACCCTGGCATAAAACACTTTCGTGTTAAAAGATGCCTCGTCGCTCTTCTTCAAAAGTTAGGATTACAAATCAATGTTCCGCAGATTTTATCATTTGGTGGCATTACATTAGGTTATAGCCACAGGGAGGTCCCTCTGCAGTGTTTGATTACATACAGGAAACAAAAAGATTACCATGCTAGTTTATATTGGCTTATTTTCATTCCTAATTACAACCCGTTGTCACATCCGTCAAACATCACATCTGATAGTCTGACTTTGTGCTCTGCAGAATTCTCAAGTATTAGCTACGTTTTTTTTTCTTTTCTCTTTTAGTCTAAAAGTACATCGTTTATCTTTAGCTTCATAAGTATTTACGTGACAGATCCTGCCCCGGTTCTTGGCCCATTCCCTTTGTGGGTAAGCGCCATCCGTAAGAGGTCATCATCATCATCATCAGACCTTGTATCAGCTGCGACCGGAAAAGCAGTTCCTCATCATCTTCAAGAGCTCAATTTATGGCTCATGCAAAAGCACCACATTTAGAATTAATCCGAATACCATGACAGGAAATGTACCTCGGAATGGTGGATCCCTGGCAGCCTAGCCCCTGGCACAATAACAACCGTTGGACAAATAAAGTTTTTCAACTCAACTCAACCTCGGAGTTAGGCACTAACATTCTTTGAATTACAAATTGTCTGTGAATAATACTGGTGATGACTTGCACATTAGTCAAGGGACTGGAATTCCATGAGGTTGAATAAAAATTTAACAGGCTATAAATAAGTCTGTAAAACAGTCCAGAATTATGCTTAGTAAAAAAAGGAGCTTACATTCAGCACCTTTTCAAGCCATGCAAAATTTTCAAATGCACTGTTATTGGAACTTTGGACACAGCATTGGGCATAACATAGTGCAGCAGTCCAAGTGCTGAAAATCCTAAATGCTGAGTGATGTACAAGATAATCAATATAGTGTACTGTAAGGCACAAGAGTGTTCGCAGAGCAGACCGTTTTGTGGACAAACAGGTGGGCCAGAACTATTGTTGCTTCGCTAGAAGTGTTCAGTCTTCCTGAAAAAATAAAAACATCAAGTAATGAAGTTCATTAGGCTTTGTGCATCCATAAAAATGAATGTCTTACAAAAGAGTAACTTGACTTCTTTTACTGCAGACATTTTTAAAAAACACAGAAATACAAAATTGAGAAGCTGCCATATATTTTCTTGTGAGATATGCACTGAGTGTGCAGCACGCTTATATTCTTGTAGTATCTAGAAAGACGTGCCATAACGATAGAGAAAGATGGAGCTCATTTGCCTTTCCATGTTTTTCTGCCATGTTTTGATACACATAGCCAAAGAACGAGGTACAATTGCTAGTGCACAGTGTTGCTTGTTGATTTGTGGAGGCAACTCCTACCAAATATTATTCACTCATCCTCAAAACTTACTGTAGGTTGTGCCAAAGAAATTATTTAAAAAGTTGGGCTAGCCGGGACAAAATATAGATATATACTTATGAGGCATGCCACAGTGGACAGCCTCGATTCGTCATTGTACATTGAAGCCTAAAACTCTGCTAATGCCACAGCAGCACCTAGACGTAGTCGCTATCACTGCACGCCTATCTGGCTAAACCAACGGTGTACATAGCACCTTCCTATACGCACTGCACCATCCTGCTACTGCCAACTATGAAATGCGTGCGCTCTGGAAAATTTTCTTTGCTGCTTACTACATATTATTACCTTAAATGTCCCCTAGCCAACACAAACTAGACATGCAATTAATATAAGTATTAAGTGTAAATGAATGTACAAATTTCCCTAACAGTGATAACTTAAATAATGAGGTGCATGCAGCCCATCCTTTGTACTGTTCACCTCTGTTCAGCACATTTACTTGTTTGGAAAGTCTAAAACACTTGCAACAGAGCTGGTTCAACCTTATGATTTCAAAATAGAAATCAGGGCATGAAGGCAGTGCATCACCTTTAAATTGCTTTTTTTTTTAAGACAAGGTCCTTGAATAAGCCCGATAGCCAGAATCTCTGTCACCGTGAATTAAAACGTACACCTAAGTTTCGTAGTTCAGGGGCTCAAGCCTAATTTCAAGCAGTCGCAGCAGGACTAATATTTGTGTCGCAACTTTGTGAATGGTTTTGCAACTAACGAACACAAAGTAAAGTTAACGCCATAATAAAATGCGCTCGGGAGCTTCCAGGTACTTCGATGTACATGCCACTTCGTCGTAAAAGTAACGCGTCACGATACTGACCATTCGAAGCAAAACGGAAAGGTGAGCTAGTTGGCGGATAATAAGCGAGGATCGTGTTTAGGTATATATTTTCTGTTAAATCAATAAAGGTTGGAGCTGTGAGTAAGTGCTCGTGTTGTGCACTTTCTTGTCTTCTTAGCTCTGCTATTATATAAGTACTGACCATTTGGCCAGGAACACTACGAATCCTTCACAATACAGTCCATTTCATGCTAGAGGTGTCTATTATCGAGGCACTGCACTGTAAATTCAATATAGTGTTCTAGGTGTGACAAAGGGCAGGTGCAGATGTAGCATACTGTATCAGGGTGGCTGAGATAAGAGCTAGCGTGAAGTTGGACTCAAAATAGTGGTGCTGTCAAGGTTTCCAATGTATCAACGACTTGCTTCATTAAAAATGGTATGCACTGCATAATTCAGAAATGCATTCTCTTTCATTACGCTATCCTAACGAGATTGCTGCTACCAACCCAGGTTCTGTAAAGCATCCAGATGAGCTTCATGAGTACTTGGAAAGTTGCTAGTGCCCATAGCTGCACAGCATTTCATGTGCCATCTTGAGCACCATCTGCAAGGTAAAAAAAAAAAACGTACGCGTTTTTTGTAGTGACTCACTATTTTATGCTGCACTGATCAGCTGTAAAGCACACCAGTACATAATTGAGATAACTGGCAAAAATTCAGTTTGACGTCCATGCATGACACACTTTTTTAGCTCTAAATTATTATCCTAAGGCACTCGAACATCACAGTACATGATAGAAAACTGGCAATGTCGATTCAGCGTTTCTTTTATTACGGGAAAACAGATTCCACAGCTGCTAGATTTTTGTCCTTGCTGCTCGCGGTTAATGTCAACATTGGAAGCATTGCTGTGCTTACGCAAAAGTGACCTTACACAGACTTTAAGAGGTGGCGTACTCTTCTTTCCTGTGGTTTCTTTTCTGTAAAGTTTCCTTTCTATTATCCTTTCTTCTTCGCACCCTCTTCCTTTGCACAGCATGGCCAGCCAGTTCAAGAACTGGCTAACCTGCCTCTCGTCCCATCTACTTGTTTCTTTCCTTCCTTGATTTCTCTTGCAGCATTTCGAAATATACATATCAAGTTCAGTAGTGCAGTGTTTCCAACTGCACAAACATTCATAATCTCCATCCAGCCGAAATTGCACTGCCTGTGTGAGACCAAACAGCAAATACTTGCAGTTTCAGCTCACTCCACGCCATTTTGTCAAAAATACAGCATTTGAGTTTCTTATAAATTAAGTTCTTTGCCAGGTATCACGTTAATGAAAGAGCAAAACTAAGCATGGTACAGCATGGAGTAGGTGCACAACAGCACATGCTTTGCGAATTAATAGAGTAATCTGGTGACGTGCGTGCCATTGTTTACTGCTTTCTGGTGCTGCACTAAATTCAATATTTACATTCATCAAGAATTAAGCATGAAGGTAAGAAGCTTACATATGACTTACAAAAGTAAACCATAACAAATGACGAAATGTGTTTTGTTCTCGCTGAACGTTAGTTTTTTTTTTTTGTTTTTATCTGTGATAATGTTTAATGGCTACTTATATAGCCTTGCTTAAGAGCTTCATAATATGCTGATGGGAGACACAATTTTTTTATGATTGTTCCTCTTCCATCACGATTGCATTGAGCTGACTGAATTAGTCTGGCACAGCTCACACATCTTCAAGCGGCTGAGAATAGACGAGTTGCGAAAAAGAATTCATTGCAGTGCCGCCTGTACGTATGTACATGAAGCAGCCAACGGCCGCCATTGTCCATGAGCAGTTCCGTGCGTTTGCCGGGCATGCATACCACCTGCATCATACAAAATGTTCACATCGAACTGAAACGTATATCTCACGTTCATACTTCATTGCACTCGCACGAGCGCCGCGTTCTTGCGTATTCTTTTTTATTTGTTTTCATGCACAATGGCGGCTAAGGCCAGTGTTGCTTGAACACTTGGAGATTTTTCAGTGTTGCTGGTATTTATGCAACTCGTCTATATTCACATGAAATCCATCCAGGAAAGTTCAAGTGCTGATATATGTCACTGATTAAGTGACAATACCATAAAATGCATGTGCTTCACCATACACGCTGTCACTTTGCAGACGACTGTCATATATTATACCATAATCATATGTCTGCAGCACAATTTATTAGCTCTAGTCAATTAAATCCAACCTAATGACGTTATTTCCCCACTGTATGTTCTTTCTTTTTTTTTTGTCTTGGAGACGAACAAAGTGCGCCATGCAAAATTCTTATCGAAAAGTATTCCCACTTACTGATATTCTATGCCTCGATGAATCGCTATAGTTGCACGGCGGCAGAACGAAGACGCCCGGGGTAGCTCACAAGTGTATCCCCCGTAAACTCCTACCTCTACCACCTGAACTTTGCCCTACACTGTAAACGAAAATACACCCAGCTGGGAGGCCCTGGGGATTGATGCTCCCGCTTAAAGGGGTGGTGCCATGAAAATTCGAGGCTATAACAAGCCTGTTGTGGGTTTCCTCTGTATGCAAGGACATTCCACACGAAGGGTCGGACAAAGCAAGCATTTAGAATATATTTTAATTCATTGCCAAAGTGTACCTAAATGCCCATTCTCCCGATCGAAACCCATCGCTAGCGCGCCAACTCTGACGTAGATCTGTAGGATAGGCAACGAAAGTTGTAGTGACATCACACCAAACCTGCTGTATTAACGTGAGTGACCTCCGGACCTCTGCCACTTCCGCAACGTGCGTACCGGCTGTAGTGAACCAGAATAGTCAACTAGAATACGTTCTTGTTCAATATAGTACCGGCAAAGCATCGGTTGCTACATCACTCGCCGAGTTTCGATCGCTTCCTGGCCATGTGCGTCACAGGCTTGTGTGGTCACGAGACCACGCCTCCTACACTTCTACGTCACTGCCCAACCTCGGCGCCCAGAAACCGAAACCGAAAGTTGTCGACATCAACAGGCGATATTAAATTATTTAGCGAGAATACATAAATCTTGGTGCGTATATCATGCTTCCTGGAGCTATAGGAAACGCCTACAACAAAGAACGCGCAAGCCACAAGTTGGTGGCACCACCCCTTTAACTCCGGTGGCATCTGCCCAACTCAAGCTCATTGGAACGTACCGGAGTGTATACGTTCATTCACCGCCGCTCTCCTCCCGCGGGCGATGGACGGAGGTAAAGGGCGCCCATTCCCTGATAATACTCCGGTGCTCATGCCACAAATACTCCGGCGCATCCTTCAGCTGCTTTCATTGGCTGCTGGAGGAGTGACGTAGGCAGCCTCTCCAGGCGGCCAGTCCCCAGAAACTATTGTTAAAGATTTTCCCTTTCGCTCGAACCGTCGCAGGGTCTCTGACCGACAGTTGCCTTCCCACGGCTGAGGTTGGGTGATTGAGACCCCTGCGTGTATGTTCTCTGAACGGGATGATGACCAGGCTTGTACCCGCTTTGCTGGGCCGGACGGTGCAGCTAAAGGGGTATTCACATGAGGGAGAAATCGGCGGGGGACACGGGGGGATGGCGGATCACGTGACCACGTCGTCACGGAGTATTGAGTGGGCGCGACCCCCGCGTGACTCCTCGGCGGAGACGGGGACCTTTTCCCCGACAGGACAAACGATCCCCCGGCGGTGGGGGATATGGCGGAATTTCGGGCTCTTGTTTGGCCACATTGTTGCACTTGCTCCTGCAGAGAGCGGCAGTGGGTGTCGAGTCTGCAGCTGCATAGTCGTCTGCAGCTCGTCGTCAGCAGCTCGTCAAACGGGTGGTACAAGCCACCAGAGTAGTCTAGTAACACTGGTCTCCCCCTCCGTTCGCCTCGTCCGTGTGAGTGGGGGACATTTGTGGAGACTTCTCCTCGCGAGCTGGCGTCTCTAGGCTCCGCCTTTATCCCCGAGGATTTGTCCCTCGTCTGAATACCCCTTAACAAGAAGGAGAGAGCAAGAGAGGGTGGCCGGCGCGGGGGGAGTCCGCCGAGGAGTGAAGACAGACGTCCAAGCAACGATAGATGAAGGATCCTTCTTTGGCTCTCTAACAGTTGTAAATATGTAAATAAACGTTCTGTATGATTTGGAAATCTAGCCTCATCCAGTTATTGAAATCGAACCCTTTTATAACAACCAACATAGCATAGGCCAATCCACCCTAATCGAAGTGCAGCGAGGATTGTGCGAAGCCTTCGGTCGCGTTCGAAAAAATGAAATCGTTCCGTGCACTTTGTGGACATTGCAAGCGACTACAAGCGTCAACGAAGGTTGTCATCGACCACAGCAAGTTGCGGGAACCTTAATCATGGTATGGCGCCGTGCAGCAAACGTCACACTGTGATCTCGCGAGTGGCGAAAAGCGGACGGTCGCGGGTGCGACGCAAAACTGGTGAGTGAGCTCTTTTTGTATTATGGGCGTCATTTTTGTCAAAAAATGCTAAAAGTGGGTACAGTTATGTTAACATCCACAGGTTACCAAAAGTATGCTAGCATTACAGGATGGTTGTAAAAATCCAGCAGAAATTTCGGAAAAGCGTTGTTTGGACCACGTGTTTTTTTTTTTTTTTTAATATGGATAACTGCGGTAACTTTAAACACGCCACTGTAATATTTGGAGCGCGGAGTGAATCTAGCGATATGCATTAATGGAAAACATCATAGTTGTGGGTTGATTTAATAATGAATGTTATAAGTAAACCTAATTGGTAAAAACATATTTTGGTCTGGTATGAATAAAAGGTAATTTTGTCCCTTTTTCGATAATAAACGCCAGGTCGAGGTCTATCATTACGTGTAAATAATCTTGATCTTTCATGTAAACTGAACTAATAGAACATGAAAGACTGAAATCAGTATTAATTTTTTGTAAATTTAGCGAATTGAGCTAGAGAAAGGTGTTTGGTACAGATTTTTAGAACGCATATGCGTGCTCGTTTCGGTGAGAAGATATTTTCATATGTTAAGTGGTATCCCATATATCAGTATAGAAATATTTGACACTTGAGGGTGTGGTCCGTCCACAACAAGAAAGGGAGAGAGGGGGCTCACGAGACCAGTTTGTGGGTGACTGGGTATGCGAAAGGAAGGCAGAGGTCGCTTGGCACAGAAACGGGTTGTGGGGCTAGTGGGGCTAGTGGGGCGCCTGACGTTTCGTTGCAAGGGGTGGTATTGTAGTAGTAATGGTTTGAGGGTAAAAAAAACGCTTATTTCTGCGACTCATTAAAGAGCATGGCTCAACGTCGTTGGGGGGCGGGGAAATGGTAGTGAAAGAAAATGCAGGAGAAAGAGAGGGAACCTTATTGAGAAATAAGCAGTCTTTTCCGTGTTGCTGAGCAAGTAGGGTACCATTGCGCGGCGGCTTTTTTTTTTCTTTTTTCTGTCCTGCTGCCAAGGCCGTGTATGTAGTTCTTTTTAGAGCCTCCAAACCTCCTCCGCTTCCCGAGGAAGCGGGGAGGTTTGGAGGCACTGTTAAATATCAGTTCATCTCGCCCACCAGATAGTTAAAACTGTCAAGAATCTTCAAGCAGAGTGTCTGTGTGAATAAACATTTCTCTCTATATCTCTCTGGTGAACAGTGCTCGAATACGGGGCATAGTTTGAACCTGGACATGCAACGACGCCGACCCGTGAACAAAAAGGGAAAGGAAATCCTCGATCCTGGTGCGTACGTCGTGACGCCTTCGCCTGTAACACTATCCGTGGTCTCCTGGCGGACATTATCAAGGACCTGTGTGGTTGAGTAGACTGGTCGACACTCCCCATTTCTGTCAGTATGTACTGAAGATGCAGTTGGCATAGGTAGCGCAATGTTTGTGCCTTTTATCGTTAATTTATTTTGTTAAATGGGAGCAAATATTTCTTTAATTTGTGCTCGAGGCTGTACGTACGTTTGGAAACTATATATGCTCACGCAATAACTATTTTTAAAATGTCATTACGAAACGTTTCATGACAGAGCGGGCGCGCAAATTAAGAAAGAAAAGTACAACGCCGACTTGCCCCGAAGCCTGTTTTGCACAGCATAAAATAGGTACAATGTTCTTATGGAGCGACCGTAAGCATAAAAACTAAGCGCCTAATATGCGGAAGTAGGACGATAAGCCAGATTAAGGTGCAACTGCAATAATCATTAATAATATTTTATAAAATTAGCAAGTTAATCGGGAGAGGTATTCTTGGTATTGTCGTCGAGAGTACCAAAATTCACGCATTTTAGTGAAAAAATGGTTTTGAAAGATTGAGCAGAAGTAGAGGTATCGATTTAGAAATGTATGGAAAAGTTTCGCACGCTTTGCACTTTGTTCGTGGTGCGGAGGTTTTTTAGATGCGAAGCATCTTATGGCAGAGTTCAAACCGGTGGTGTGCGGCGTGACCACCCTTACTGCGAACCCTCTCCACACACCACCTCCACTCCCCCTCCCACTTGCCCTCCCCTCTCCACTTCCTCTCTCTACTCCCTCTCCACTTCCCCTCTCTCCCCTCTCCACTTCCTCCTTCCCTTTCCTCCTCTCCACTCCCCTATGAAACGCGGTCTGGACAAGCCGAAACGCTGCTTCGCATCGCCTCATGGTCCCCTTTAGCGGGAGATGGTGTGATTTTTTTATCATAGAGCGGCTGGCTGACACCACAGTACATAGGATTTGCTTCTTGATATTGACTTCTTTGTGATATCGTCTTTGTGTAGTCCGTTTAATTAACGCTGCTCTGTCAAACTTTGTCGTTAATGTTAGTATTGACTATGCTGTGAGAACCTGGGTGTTCTCATGGACTGGCACCCTGTATGGGATTTAATCAGTATCTGCGGCTTCAATGTCCTCAGTTTTCGTGTCTGTGGCATGATTTTACAGTTCTCATATGTACAACTTTTTGTGAAGTTATGCAGGAAGCAATCAGCTGAGCCTTTGCGTCGTCAATGGACCTGATGGATGGTGCTTCGTGGATGATTCTCGGCGACTACGCTTCCTTCGCTTGTTGTGCACGTTTTGCAGCATTCTGGGCTTCATTTCGTTTTCTACATTGTTTTTGGTGCCTTTTTGCATATTTGTTTTCTTGTATTGCTTTTCCAAATGCTGGATCATCAACCGAAAACTGCAGCTTATTGTGAATGAATGAAATAATAGAAACTGAAGTGCTCTCTTGATTGATTTTATCTCCTAGAGCTCCGTGGAAAAATACACAGTGACTTTGCAGTGTTTGCATGAGAATTCTTTCATGTAACCACCGCGCGACACGATCAGCATAGCGTAAAGAAACTGTAACAGCGGAGCAAAGAAAAATACTCGTGATGCATTCCGCTGAAATTCGCTCCGGAGAGAGTAAGTAAATTCGTAAAATACTCCGGAGGTGCGACGAAAAGTCCGCATAGCCGGAGTGAAAGAACAGCCAAGAATACTCCGAATATGCCACGGAAGAACTCCGGCCCGCCGGAGTGAAGAAACAACAAAAAATACTCAGGAGGCGCCACGCAATAACTCCGGCCAGCCGTAGTAAGAGCACTACTCCGGAAGTCCGGAGTATAAAAAAACTCCCAATAGGGGGTTCGCTAGAGGACAAGCATTTTACTCCCACCTGGGAGTTTTTTTTTACAGTGTACAGGGCGTGGTCGGCCGTGCCCGCGCTTATCTCACAATGGGGGTGGTTTGTACGTCTTGTGCTTTCACCGCAAAGTTTGTGTTGAAGTTAAAGAGAGTGAAGGTCACTTCACTCGCTGCAGCGGCCGCGTTTGCGAAAGGAGCGTTCTGCTCAAGCACAAAAAAGTAACAACTGTGAGTTGTTAGTTCGCGCTCGTTGCTCTCTTCCTTTTTCTCTGTCCTTGTGTATCTGTGTGTGCAAAAGAAATATAATAATAATAATAATAATAATAATAATAATAATAATAATAATAATAATAATAATAAAATAATAATAATAATTGGGGTTTGAGCAGCGCGCTGAAAGTTTCGAGCTGCTTGCCGCTCTTCGCATGGCATTCCAATTTCTTGCTACCGCATTCATTGCTTCGCACTTGCGGCGAAACTGTGACCTTTTTCTGCTTTTCATTGCACTTCCCACGTGACACACTGTGCAGTACTCTGTGCAGCACACTGTGCAGTACTGACACACTGTGCAGTACTCTCTGTGCAGTACACACCTGAGTGACGATAGGACGCGAAACAGAAAACAAGCACCACTTACCGTTTGCAGTGCCGAATCAGGCGTTGGCCGAACACACAGACACGCAGCTGCACATACATCCATACAAAGAACTTTATTTAAAGACCAGAGCGACTAGTCTGAGGAAGTCCTGAGACCTTCTCAACCAGTCGGCGGCTCTACCCAGGTCGGCACCGGAAGGTTAAGACCCTCCGCGATGGCCCGGGCCCTCCGACAGCCAGTAGTTGCAGACCCAGGTCCGGGCTGTGTAAACTCCGCCGCCACGAGTCCTCGTCACATAATTCCTTCCCCACATTCGCGGGCCACTGCCAGAGCATGTGAGTTAGCGAGCAACTCCCGAGACCACAACGAAGACGCCCTTCTTGGAAGTCCGGGTCTATCCTACGATATGTTCGCGGGCAGAAATATGTACTCGTCTGTAGGAGTCTAAAAGTGATTCCCTGTGCTCTGGTGAGCCCAGCATTAGGAAGGGGACAACGCCTCCTACCCAGCTTGTTGCTAGACGTAATCTCGTGGAACGTTGTCAAAGGATCCTTTCTGAGGTCAATGTCCCCCCCCCCCTAGATGCCTCACCATCCCCCGCACGGTTGCAAGCTCGCTTGAGTCTCAGACCATCACGAAACCAACGCGCTCACAGTACGAGATGATGTACTGCTGCCGCTAATGGTGCATCCAGACGACGGGCCAAACTGCTCTTTTGGCCCGCGGCCTCGCCGTCACGTGACCCTCCACTTCCGGTTGGGGGAGTCCGTAGCTGGGCCGCGGATCGGGAGGGCCAACAATGCCGAAAACATTTTCGCGGACCGTCCGTCCCCATCCTCGCCTGCGGGCCGCGTGCTCGGAGGGGTGGGGTGTCAACAAAACAGGTTTTTCCCTCTTTTTTCGGTAGCCAAGTGCGCCGGCGGCTCTTCGAACTTGCGGTTTCTCTTTCGAGACGCGCGCGCTGCATCGTCTGCGGTTGGAACAGGACTCGGCCCGGGCTTTATTCCTCCCGTTTCGGACTGCACGTGTGTATCGCGCAAGCGGACGGGCTAAAGCCCCTCCATCACGTCTACTGCCGCTTTTTAAGTAGCGCCAAGCATTGTTCCGCCGCCGCCGCCTAGTTCCGGTTCCGGAGTTTCCGGAAGGAAGTTATTGGGCCACTCTTCCTTCCGCTTTTTCCTTCCACTTGTTTCCACACACGCGAGACAGCAATTATTTTCCTCTGCTACAGTGAACTAGAATACTTTACCTCTGCCGCCGAGGGAATTTTCGCTCGGTGTTTCTGCGTCGCTAGGGATGCCGCCTCGCTGCTGCAGCACCAGGCTGTCCGACGCGATGAATACCGGCAAATCTCTCTTTCTTTACCCTTGTAAGTATGAGAAGAGAGAACAGCCGTCTGGCTGCAGCGCATTGGACGACAAGGCATCCAGCCAAGAGAGTCGGCACTGAGCCCCAGTAGCGCTTCATACACATGTGCAGAAAGCAGCATTTCTACAGATAACTAACTGCGTGCCGCCTCGCAAACCTACTTCCCGCGCAGTATAGAATATTCCGCCCGTGTGGTCCACTGTTAACTTCTAGTGAACCAGTGGGGTGAGTAGCGGAATTGTTCTATCTGTCTACGACACCACGCAAACCCTCGCGTTCGATGACTGCATGGCGTAGATGCGGCAACAGACGCAAAGGAGGGTCTTTCATCGACGCTTGACCGACGTCTGAAGAAGCATCCGTGGAACAGAGATGTTCGGAACTTTACATTGCAAAACGATTTATTAATCGGTCACATGCCCAGTCTATTAGCATTCACACCAGTATGACGTTGGCAGAAGGCGTTTAAGTCACTTCAGGCAGACCAAGCGAGCTTAACTTCACACCAAGCTCGCACACTGAAGCTCGCATTCTTTCATTCGGCTCGCCTTTTCGCCGCATGACGAAGGCACAGTTTCGGTGCGTCGCACGAACTTCACACAACACACATATCAAGGAGGTCCTTCCTCGGGCGAGATGCACTTGGCAGTTGCAATGCCCGCCTTTCGCCGCATCGACGTCGTAGCCGCACGGCGAAGCCACATTTCGGGTGCAATCGCACGAAACTTCACACAACACACATATCAAGGAGGTCCTTCCATCGTGCGAGACGCACTCGGGCAGTTGCAATGCCCGCGCACGCATCACATACGCACAGCTGCAGTCCCATTGATCTCCTAGACGCTTAGCTACATCACCTAGTGTGTGCATTTTAGCGAGATCGATGTACATCAAAAGCTCCATTAAGCAAAATCACGACCGAGTCCTCCGCCGGCAGGAAGGTTGCGGAGACTGCCGAGCGGCAGGACAATCAGGCGGAGGCGGGGGGGTGGTGGGGGAGGCTGCAACGGGAAAACATCATGGCGGCACGTCCGCTTCCGCTGCGGAGATCCGTTCAAAGGTAGAGGGAGAGGGGCGAGTTGGCGCTACTTAACCTGGTCGGCGGAAAACTCATGGAGGGGCTTTAGGACGGGCCACTCGCGTTCCTACTGTCACGTGACTCAGCCGCCCGCGGGTCGGTCCGTCGTCTGGATACACCATAAATGCCGTTCACGTCCAGCGTCGAGAACACAGTCGCACACACACGGGCACGCACTGCCGACACCAGCTGAGCAATTAGAAATCTTCAATGACCTGGCAACGGGACAAAATGGCAAAGAGCGTTGGCCGATGGCGGGACTTCAGCACGCACGCATCTCCTCTCCCAGTGTTTTTTTTTTCCTCGCTTGCGCATGCGTTATAAGGTTTCGTTATCATGTTTCTCTCTCGGGGGCGCATGTAACAGCCCTCCCGTTTAGCGGCCGCTTGAAGTCGCGTCTATTTTGTAACGCGACAGCGTCAAAGAGCTCGTTTCGCAGAAATTCCGGTGTCGGCGTACTTGGTTCTGAGTAAAAAGAAAAGCAGCATTGGTCGTGAGCAAAAATTCGAGGTAGATGGAAATAAAGATAGGAGCTAGGGGGCGTTTGCACTTTGGATTTACTTGCGGCACTGTATTGGCCTCGAGGGCCAACACAGGAGAGACCGGTGCTGCTATCGCTATGACGTGGTAAGCGCCATCACGTGACTCATTTGCCGCCGAAAGCTTTGAAAACGCTGCTCGCTGCATCTCATGCCCGAGGTTGAAGCTTTGTTTTTTCTTCAGCGTGGTCTATTGCTCTGGGCCGCAGTGCCGAACGTATTCGACCGCGCCCGATGTGAGTTTCCACGCATGCCCCAAAATCAAGAAGCAGCGAGATGCGTGGTTGATAAAGCTTAGAATGGGGAAGCAACCCAGCATCCATTATCGCGTGTGTAGCAAGCACTTTCGCGAAGAAGATTTGTGTACTGCATTGGAGCTAAAATGTTCAGTAAGTACTACGTGAGACTTTCCGTGACTGTACAAATACGAATTTACGACTTTTATTGACGCCAGGCTGGAAAAGACGGTGCCTGGTTCCCGAAGCAGTACCGTCGCAAAACCTTCCTGTCCGGCCCTTGGACCGTCCAAAACACACCGAGCGTCGCCGGAAGGCGCTCGGCACAAGGGCGGCGAGAGTGACTTTGTTTCGATGTTGTTCTTTTACGCTGCATATTCGGACGTGGTCGGCTTCATATACTGCCTCTCCTTCCGTTAGCAGCCGCGATGTGCTGAACTACTGGTCAACGAACTCGGCAGAGTCACTGAAAACGAGATACGGCAATTGTAATTAGTAGTCGAACAAGCGATTCACACGTGCTGGCATGATATCACATCAGTCAATGTACCCCTCGCAGAGAAGCACACGAAGCGGAAGCGTGGATAAAGGAGACAAAAATATATGCGGTTGACAGGCACGTAGCCAGGATATTTTTTCGGGTGTGGGGCCCAAGGCCTAATTGTTCGAAGGAACGTCTTCCATGCCAAAAAGAAAAAAAAAAAAGTTGCCCAGAAATATAGAAGGTTGGACGAATTTCGGGGGGTGAAAGGGGCGTGCCTATGTGCCTGGCGGTTGAACTTCCACTTATTAAAATATATCTGTTATCAGGGCTAGGCAAAGATAATTTGAAATTGTATCGCGATACGATACAAGATACTCAGGCAAGAAGTATTGGAGATACAGATACAAGATACTACCGTAATAATTGTATCCGATACGATACTTGCCACTGTATCTTAAGATACTTCGATACATTCGCAAATTTGTTATTATAGACCCCCACAATGTAGTAGCGAACGCCTATGCACAAAAAGGTTTGTTTTAAAATTTCTTTTATTTGACCAATTTTGTTTCATTTTAACGAAATGCCTGTTAGTATCTCAATAGTTTTGTCCTTCTTGCTCAAAGTGCATTAGCTTACTTCCGACAGAACTTATTGGTGTTTGTTTGGCTGCTTTAACTGGACAACTCTTCACTGACAGCGGCTCTTGCTTGTCATTTTTGTAATTGATGAGAGTCGCTGCTCAGACTTTCCGACCAGCTAGTCAGTCGCCATCTAATCACGAGAACTTCAATAAGAAAGCCTTCACACGATGACGCAATACCGGTGTGGAGATTTACCTTATCTGTACCGAACAATGCAATACCGAACCACCGGTGTACAGCAGCAGCAACGCTGCTAGCGACATTTGTCGTGACGCATTGTGTATACGTATAGAACTCATAAAAACTGCAATGACATAAAACTGCAATGATTGTTAAGTTTGCACGTTAGTGCATACTTAACAATCTTTTTCAACGAGAGAACATGTGTACCCCAGAAATGCCTAATACCTATTGTGTTATCACGTGGTGGTGACGATGAAGAAGGCGGCAGTCACTCTGATATAGACGAAACTGCTCATTGGGCAAATTGTGCCCCAAAAAATATGTAACTCAATGTACAAGCAAAAGAACACTGTGCAACTGATAGTGGCAATTAATGTCGTTGGCGCTTTAGTATTTTGATCATAGGTGGAAGGCGTGGTCACATCAGCGATACAACCTTCCAGCGTTAACCGCTGGTGCTCGCGTAAGCTCCCGAATGAACTACAGTGCTCGCATCCTGCGCATAATTTTAATAATATCATCACAAAACCGCGATATGATTATGATGGACGCCGTAGTGGAGGGCCACCTGGGGTTCTTAACGATCACCTGGGATTTTCGACGACCTGGGGTTCTGTACGTGCCCCTAAATCTAGTACACGGGCCTCGAGCATTTCGCCTCCATCTAAATGTGGCCCGCCGCGGATGGGATTCGCGTGTAATCTTCACAGAGCAATCCGAAACAACCGCGAAGATTCTGAAACATCGCGGCGCGGCTTGACCGAGCGCTGCTAATATTTTTTTTTGCGGTTTAAGGCCGATTGCACCAAGATAAACAATAAGAGCGCATGGCAGTATAGCTGCGCAAATCGTCGCAGCACACCGCTGTTATTCACGCTATTGCTACATATAGCTCCGATTACCTGGCGATTAGTAATAGTAAAAAGAAAAAAAAATGGAGGCCTAAAAAAGGAAAGTAAATATATGTAAATAGCTAGAAAGCCGTTCTGCATCGCACATTTATCGTGAATAAGTATTGAAACACGATACAGGCGGCACCTCCTAATAGCTATGTCAATTAAGCATGAAGTATCGTCCATTTACCTGTTAATGTAAGACAATAAAAATATTTAGTGCCTATGAAAAATTGAGTGAAACGGGCTCGTTGGTACGTCATGAGGAAAAACAGATCATTGGTATAGCAATGTTTCTCCAATCCCCTTCCTAACTTTAAGATGGCACCTAATTATTTCCATAATTACAGTGCAAGCTCAATTTTGCTGTTTTACTAAGTAATAGCAGGATGTTTGGTACTGTATACTCAGTGCACTCCCGCATAATTACATAAATATATAATCCCACATAATTACATATTTGCTTTCAAAATCGCCTTGGCAGAACATTAAACCTCATGTAGATATAAATGTGTAAACAGTAGCAGAAATAAGCAGACAATTCAAAGTAAGAATAAAGCAGAGAGCTTATTTTAGCAGCACATTGCAAGGGACATATTGCTGTGACAAGACCGGACAAAACAGTTCAGAGCCCTAGGTAATGTATAGGACGCAAAAGAGGGACATGTAACTAAGAAAGCACTTGTGCTAACAATCAAATTATGATTTCAAAAACTCTTTGAATAAAGATAGCAGCAAGGTAATAATAGCAATTGTATAGGCATAACGTCCCGAAACCCCGGTACGAATATGAGGGACGCCGCAGTGGAAGGCTTCGGAAATTTCGACCACCTGGAGCTCTTTAACATGCACCTAAATCGAAGTACACGGGCCTGAAGTATTTTCGCCTCCATCGAAAATGCGACCGCCGCAGACGGGATTGGATCGACAGCAGGAAGAAAAAGATACGATACGCGAACACATCTTCTGCTAGGTAACCGCTTCATCTATTAGATCTAGCATCGGTACTAGTGGTGGTATAGTTAGGATCTAATTTGCACATAACTCAATCTCATGTAAGTCGAACTTACATCCACAAGATCCTTCAATTCGCTGATGTGTGAAAGATACGAGACTCAAAGCAACCCTATGCTCTAGATTTCGTAACCAAGCACTACGCAGGGGAGCGACATCAGAATTTGCGCGATAATCGCCACACACGTTATGGTACGCGGCGCTAGACAGTGGATAAGGGTAAGTGTCATGGCACTGGCATAAGAAAAAAGAAAAATTCGAGAAAACGAAAAGCAGTGAGCTAAGCATAGAACTTTGCGCGCTTGTTCTGTCGAGACTACGCGAGCACTGTCATGTTGCTCTGCTCCACCAAAAGGGGCGCACATATCTCATCGTTTGCCTCACTGGTGGACTCTGGCGGACAAATAAAATCATGTCACTGCGCTCAGTTTATTCATGCGGTTTATAGGCACCAGTAACAGCTTGAGAAGCGGAGTTGAGCCAGCGATTATTCTTTCTTACGGTGCTGTTTCTATAGGAGTATCTTGTATCTTAAGATACACGATACAATATTTGATGTATCGGAAATACAGATACAGATACTCGCCTTGTGAGACGTATCGCAATACAGATACAAGATACCCAAAGAGTATCTAACATAGTATCTAAAATACATGTATCTTCGATACTGCCCAGCACTGTCTGTTATAAATCATCGTCCGGCAACTGTTCTGGCTAAGGGGTAAAGGCCTCACCGCGCTGCCACCGCACGTCCGTTTTCGCTCCCTTTTTCTGCTCCGTTCCGGTTTTCGAGGCGTGAGGCTTCCGCAACAGTCCTCGGTGGGACCGCACGAGCGGACAGCATGCGCGCGCTGATGGCCGACACGATGTTCGCGAAGTGCTGGCAACCGTTCGTCACTGCAGCGGTGTTCGATGGCGGCGACTATCACCAGCAGACGACTCAAACATATACTTTTGCCCATGTGGGTTTAATTTTCCGCATTTTGACGTAAACAAAGCATTTGCACGGTTGCGTTCTGTTCTACAGCGGCACGAGTTGCATGGCATGCGGTCATGGACGCCCGGAACGTTGTATAGAGTGGCTTTACGCTGTACAATAGTTGAAATTCAGTTATTGCTGCCGCCTCTCAGCAACAATCAGCCCATCTGCGCTAGGTCGCGTTCGGCGCGACATCGCAGCGTTTGAAGGTGTGTGCGCGTCAACGTGCAAGAACACGGCGTCCCCGCACACGTCTCTAATGCGATGATTCAGGTAGGGAACCTGTCGCGGCAACAGCGCTGCATGCTCACGACGATCAGGCCATCGATCGCGACGTGCAGACGTGTAGGTCATGAATAAAATTTCTTCCTCTTCATATCATAGAAGTGCGCAGTGCCGGCAATGGGGAGGCGGCGGGGGGGGGGGGGGGGGGGCGGATGCAGTGCATAAACTAACGGCGACCCCTGCCACCGATGGCACCGTTCTGAAATGCAATGAAAACAAACGCTCACTTGCACAATTGTCTGTTTTCTTTCCAGCTAGCACTGCAGAATCTACGCAGTTAGCCACATAGGCACGATGCTAAAAAAAAGCAGCAAGTAGGAGAATTTTCACAAGGTTCACTCGTATATCCTAGTTCTCCCAAAGCCGTTCAACCTTGCGTCATAAGTCCGCGGCCATGGCAAAGCACGAGTGCCTGCTCAAATTATTGCCACTGTTCTTGCCGTCCTTTTGACTGATAGATATATGAGCATAGGCGTGCTCAGGGTTCCCTTACAGGGGAGGGCGAAGGTTCATCACAGCGCCCCCCCCCTCCATATTAAGTCAATGTATGGGGCAGACTTTGCGCCCCCCTCTTCTTAGGTGACTAGGGGGGGGGGGTGCCCCCTGCCCCCCTTCTGCGTATGCCTACGTATATGAGTTTCTATTCTAAGTTGTAACGTTTGTTATCAGAAGCTACAGCATCAGACTGGCATCCTCTCCTTTCTAATACTGTGCAAGCCTGTTGAGTAGCTGTGTTCTTTTCTTACTCTGCCCAGATAAAATACATGGATACATGCAATGTCTTTTTCCTTATTGTTAACAGTTATCACATACTGAGGAAGACATCAGAAGAAATAGTCGCGATACTTAAGTTGTAGAACCAAGGAACAATTGCCTGTACAGCTGGGAAGAAAAACTGGGACCTAGGCAGCCCGATAATTGAGGGGAGGACAGGGTGAAACTTATTAGGTTCTGTATGTAATCCATGCCCAGCCCCGCCAGAATCATTAACAATTATGTGGCAAAATCTTTGTGATGATTCTATCGTGGCTCCCACGCAGTATCTGATCGAATACTGGCAAGCAAGACAGCCACCTACATAAGTGGTAAACTGCACAGATGGTAATTATCCCAAAGCCAAGAAAAGAGGTGCAACGAGATCACCTCCGGCCTATTTCAATAACATCGAACACAGGCAAGCCTATTATGTAATGCTCATATGACTAAGTACATTCAGGTCGCATTAATGTTATTTTGTTGACATGCTGAAATGGTCATACCAAGCCAGAAGCTACGTACGTAGCTTGAGGCATTGATGACCGCGATCTTTTTTTGCATACCTTGATCAGGTTAAGGCCAAAGCTGTCCGCACACAACATTATGCTACAAATTGAACCCTACATAATAGACGTGTGATTGCAGATATTGCATACCAAAGCAATCGTTAGAACGAGTCTCACGAAGGCCTTTGACAACATCACACACAAGGCTGTTATAGAGAAGCTACAGAAGCTAAACGTATACGTACATGTATGTGAGGACAACCATGTGGTGGTAATCGTAACAGGGGAGATCATATCAGATCCAAAAAAACACGGCAGGAAGTGAAAGATGGAAGCTTGCGATGAAAAAAATTCGTAAACAGGGGGTGGGTGCTCGAGCCGACCTTTCGGCAAGTGAACTTGGCTGGAACTGAAATCAGCTCCAGCCTTGAAGAAGACAAGTCCACTTGTCGAAACGTCCGCTCGAGCACCTACCCTGTTTACGGAGATCAGATCAGGTGACATAGAATTCAAAAGCTGGCGAACACCTTGGGGATTGGTTCCGTCTTCCTTTGTACTGAATGTATACGCTTACTGGAAGAACTGAATAGCATGAAAGCATTACAGCATGGCCTGTAAGCTTATGGCATCATGTTGTGGGTAGGTGACCGCAATGGTCAGATAGAAAAAAACTGTGCAATACATCATACACAGGCTAAACCATACGCCAAACAAATGTTGTGGCTTAATTATCTAAAGGATATCCAGTTGTCATGCTGCCATGAAAGAGGCCAACTTGGTACGCCTAGCTAGTGCAGGCCTTCATTATCATGAGCTGTGTGCAACACCGTACCAAACTCTAAATGGCAGGGAAGACTACTATAGATAGTGGTCACTAAAGATAGTGCAATATTACGACTCACGCAGAGTCCTATGGGTACACACATACTCAATGAACTTATTGACATAATGAACTACACAGCATGAGACAGCATAAGGGCGAATATTCCCCATAATGTACGCAGATATCTTTAATTACTCCCCCTACCTAGAAAGATTCACCCCAAATCACAGAATAAAAATGCAGGAATGATGTGACAATGTTCATAGCTCTTTGCAACGTGTCCATTGTAACAGATGGCGATCCCAAAGTGGGAGGCTCAATGTGAGCTGAAAACGCCTAAGGAGCCGAGGAACTGCCCATTGCATTGGCAATGGCTTCCACGTGAGCCAAATATGTAATCAATGAAAGAAGGGAATTTTGAGGGCTCATTTCTTTGCTTCACACAACCTTAACGAAAACCAGCACATAATGAAGCCACGGGTATAGGGGACATTAATTGTACTGTTTTAAGTAACACTGTACAAATTGTGATATAGATGTGAAGGAAGTAAAGTAGACAAAGTGACAACTTGCCGCCGTCAGGGACCAAACCTGCTATCCTTCGGATAACACGCCAAATACTCTACCAATTGAGCTACGGTAGAGCATTGAGCGCATTATCCGAAGGTTGCAGGTTCGGTGCCTGATGGCGGCAAGTTCTCTTTTCGTCCACTTTACTTTCTTCACATCTATATCACAATTTATACAGTGATACACTTAAAACAGTACAATTAACGTCTCCTATACCTTGCTTGGCTTCATCATCTGCTGGTTTTCATTAAGGTTGTGTCAGATATGTAATCAGCAACTCCAAAACCTCACTCTGCAACTTCACCAGGGGTGCATCTCGCTGACCGAACAGCAAATTCTGTCCAAATGATCGGGCACCTGTACACTATACCTTCCCATAAATAAGGCGGCTCATGCCATTGCTTGAGCAATTACATAACGAGCCACCAAGGTGCTGCCTCTAAGGTCAAGAGGGAACTGCACAGTTAACTACAGGGAGATCTAAAGTCATTACAGACTGGGAAGAGCCCAGTATACCCCTACGCATCCGACAATTGCTATGCAGCAAGTGGGGACCCGGTGCCTCCACTAAACCAATAACGCTTGAACCTGGTGGCTTGAACCTCATATCAGCCTGGAAAGAGCAACTCTGGGCCATCCCATTGGCTAAAGACGGCCCTGGGCCCATGGGTTACTAGTCACTATTTAGGTGTCCATTTATTGCCAGAAACTGCTGGACACAAGCTAATGTTATCTCTTTCTCTCTTCTCTTGCTGTCATCTTTTTCTTCACATATAAAACCACACGGAGAAACTGCAGCACAAAACAACAACCTTGTGGGAATTTAATTCTTGCAACTTGTAAATTTTCTGAACACAATAGTTCTACTCTACCAGAAACACAAAATCTGTCCACCCGTGCCTGAAGTTCTTACTGTGCATAAGATGTTCTACATACCTAAGTGGTAAGCTTGATGGAGCATTTAAGCGAAAGTAATGTATGCATGAAATTTCTTATAACTTATCTAATGATTGTTATACATAGCTGTTTGTCACACGTTTTCAAGAATACAGTACTTAAATAAAAGTGATTATTTATATTGATGCCAACATAAAGTGTTTGCAGTGAACATAATATTCACATTTCTTGTTGCTGGTCTCAATGGTTTCCGCTGTCCCTTTAATATACCTAGCCATACTTCACACAACAATTAAACAACGCATAGTACATTATCAAAGTGCACAACAATAAGCAGTGCCATGGCATGTACGATCCTGCTCTCAGCAATGATGAAATCCGAGAATGATTGACTAATGACTGTGGCAGCCGTTAAGAGCACCCATGTATGTGTTCCCATTTGATCACTTTCACTACAAAGATTTGCTTGTGTAGGGCAACCAATGTTACTGAATTATATATAGCAAGCTCTACCTGAGCTACTGGCACACCTGCATGTGTCATATAGCTATTAACAACTTGGATAGGTAATATAGAGCTATATTTTTATAAAATGAAAAGAGCATGGCCTGGATAACATAAATAGGTTAGTTGTACCTGCACTTCATTTGAAAGCCCGCTCAAATCAAGCAACTCAGCTTTGCACTGAGTACAGTGCAAAGCTGAGAACAATGACATGAGTAGGCTCATATGATGCAGGACAAGGAGCAAGACAGAACATTAAGTACCAGCTGTCACACTGGATTCAGATCATAGTACTGTATATATGCAGTGAATGCATAGTAATTGCATCTCTGCATCTTGTATACTTATATTAGTCTCTACGTATAGGGTGCTATGTTTGCATAACCAACACTAGTTCATTAAATATTCTTGTAGTCACCAAATGTTGTGTTCATTCTTCTATTATCACCTAGGCCAAGGTAGGCTGATAAATCGAGAAAACATTTCTTGCAATTCGTCATTTTCATAACAAAACCTGTACTTTCTCGAGTGACGCTTTGAGACTAATGTGCTATATGTTCTGTTTGAACCTGCAAGCTGGGCCTCTTTTATAATTACCTAGTCACTACATAACTACCTGATGAAATGAGGATATCCCCATGGGCATTGTGAGAGTGAGCAAAGAAGTACGTGCAGAGCCTAAAATTGCCTCAAAAAGAAAACATGCATAAGGGCAGCTTTGGTATTCTTTCACAACACCACTTGAATAGCACAGCACGCACGATCTCGTTTGTTCCTATATTGTTTATTATTGCAGAACTGTGTTTGAATAAAGTAACCTGATGATTATCACAGCCAACCACAGTTATCATGTCCACCAACTCTTAATGCATATGAGCAGTAACACATTAAAATTCACCTATTAAAAAATACCACTGTAATTAGATTCTTTTTACAACTTTACATATTCTTTAAATTGTACTGCATTAGGTATATCATCGTGTTTTCACCAAGCATATAACAACGATGCCATTATGCCATTGTCTTCTATTATCTTTGTTATGTACGAATAGGATGCTATATGTAGTAATGCTCTCTTTTGTACAAGTTGATAATTATTATTCGTCTTTTGCATGTATAACTATTTTCTTTTGCTAGTACATATGCCCTGTAATTGCTCCTACAGTGGGTGGTGCCTAAATGTTTACTCCATCTCCCACTTTTCACCATTGTGCTTGATTTGCTGAAAAATAAACACGGACTGACTGCCTGAGTTATACATAGGTGTCAATAAACCAATTTTGCAACTGACTATGACACGTTAACCATGCAATCACGGAATTATATGATCAGGTTACGTCACCAGTATAACTATTCTTTTGCTTCCCACCCATCTATGAAATACTCAGACAAAATAACTTAACCTCATGTTTTGACACAACAAATAAGAGAGAAGAAAACAACTTTATTGAAAAGACTGCTTGATTACTGATGGTGGAGCCTGTTCTCCATGGCCTCACTGGCTATTGCAGCTCAACGTTCGAGGGTTACCAATTCGTTTCCAATGACAGATTGGAAAGCCACACCTTCCACGACCAATTGTTGGGTCGTTGTTAAGTAGTCGTAAGGCGGCATTTGCGGGACGCTGTGTGCACTGGTAGTGGAAGTCGCTGTCTCCCTTCTGAGGATGAGACCGTATCAGTAAAGTAGATGTTTGCGTCCTACTGCCTTCTGCACAGGGTGGCTTCTTAGGCTTGTGGCTGTTTTATTCGGAAGTACGGGTTCATGTGACATGGCATGAGGATTCTTGCTCCTACATCAGGTGGCATAAGTGTCGTTCAATTTTACATACCTGAGGCATTGAGGGGTAACACAGTCATATTAGATTCAGTGGAAGCATTTTTCCAGTGACTCTAAGTCTTATCAACACAGAGTGCCCTGGTGTGTTGCATTGAGTCCTTTGTGCTGGGCCATAAGTGTGGCCCCAGCAAGTTTCTCAAATGTGTTGATCATGCCTAGTTCGATGAGGCAGCCTGTGCTCATGTTTTTGGGCAGACCAAGTGCCACCTCGCAGGCAGTCAAAATTATTCAATTTGCTTGGTGGATTTCAGTTTGTTGCGCATCTTGGAATGGGAGAGCGCAAGTTATTTTGCTTATGACGAAGGCGTGCTTTACTTTCATAGTGTCTATCTCCATTATTTCCTCTGTTGAGTGTGAAATTCTTAATAAAGTTAGTAACATTATGCATTGTGTACTTGAGGTTGAAAAGGGTATTACTGGCACTGCCAATTTTTTTCACATGCATTGCAAGCACTAGCAAGTGCACACTCTTTGGATAAGTTCTCCATCTAGCAATAGTAAATGTAGGGGTGGAGCTGTGTTGGTTTAGGGTTCTTGGTGGTCAAATATATTTTTATTTTTATTTTCTTGGAGCGCACTTCATAACAACTTCTGCTGTGTGTGATTCAACCTCATTTAGGTCCCGTTGAATTCTGTCCTGTCTGTCACTGTACAAGCTTGTAGTGGCTTAGAGTGCAGATTGCCATGCTGAGGTCTCTGTCTTGCTACTGTACAGTAACTTGAACAGAGGCAGTATAAAGTTCCCTCGGGAAGTGAATACATATCCTTTTGCAGTAGCAGGTTTTGAGAACTGTTTGCTGGCATTAGCAATACTGCTTCAAGTTCATCAGCCTGACTATTCTTAAGGGTAGGTGGACCTTTGCCGTGGTCGCAGTCATACATAGGATATAGCGGTTGTTACATAGATTTTCTACAATGCTCCAACTAACATTTGGTAATGGTGGAATCTGGCAGTGTCTACAGCCGCACTGTTGCCCATCCTTGTGGGAACTCTTGGGGATTTAAGCAGCAGGAACTCATAGGCCTGGGTGACTCCCTTGTTTATATCTCCCCCCCCCCCTTCGGTGTACTATGCATATGTCCTCAAGGAGAATTAGTCGGTCCCTCTGTGCCTGCCAAACTAGCACAACTAGCACATGTGCTTCACTTAATTAGTACAAATGCAATGTAGTGCACGTTATGAAGCCACGTTACTCATGCGCTATTTATTTATTTATTTCTTCATTCGGTGGCTACATTTCACCCGAGGGCATTGCAGAAAGAGGGTTCCAGCAACAATAACAACATTTGTACTGCACAAAGTGAAACAGTGCTTGGAATCGCAGTGTTATGAATCGAAATGTGTCTTGCGGAACATAATACATGGTCTAAATGTTACTGACCACTTTGAAAAAGAAATATGTAGCATCCAAGTGATAACAAACACAAAATACACACAGATACACTGTTGAATATGGTAGTGGATGCACACGATATGCAGAAATATTCAGCCATAACATTATCTACAGATTCAGTGTAAACAAAACCTGAGTGACACGTAGCTTGTACAACTTCAATCAGTAGTTTATTCTGGTGATTTATAGCATGAAAGCACAATAAATTTGGCTAAGCCGTGACCACCTGGGTTTGTTAGTTTAACACAGTGGAGGGCAACAAAAGCTATTCTTATTTAGTTAACGATTGCAAGGTGATGAGACATGCCTCAGAGTATGAAGTTATTGATCACTTTTAACCCTTTCAGACGCCAGCTATGAAGAACTGTCGGTAAATGTGTCAAATCGATACAATGTTATTTCAAGGCAATCGATATTATATTGCAACAAAAATAATGTTGTAATATGTTCATTTATGTGTGTTATAGTAATCATTCCTAATTACTTTGTAATTAAATATCTGTTTATTCTGAACCCATTCATGCTCTGTTTTTGCATAGATAGAATGAAATCTCAGGCTAGAAATATAGTGCAAATTCGTTTTCGGTGATGTCCATGTTGAACAGAGAAAAATTATACTTTTGACGTTTCCCGCGGTCACTTTTGAAAACAATTTGTAAGACCATATAGCGATGAAAGAACATCAGTGAGCAACCAAGGAAAAATAGGTTGTGCAAAACAAGCAGATGGGACAACTTTTCAAATTGCTTTAGAAAATTTTGTTGAATATGCAGTCGTTTTAAAATCTTTTACATCCAATGAGCAAAATTGTTAGCACTAATACAGGTGTCACACCACACAGTCACTTAATGGTCGCGGTCGGGCCTGATCTGGATCGAATTTCTTTATCGACGTGGCTGCTTTACGCTAACTGTAAAAGGAAGCCAATCACTGTTGAGAAATTTGATAGGGGCGTGCGACAGCGAAATTTCATCTCAAATCGACTTCAAATCGAATAGTGCCGCATTGTGGCCAAAAATCTTCAATCGAATAAAGAATATTTTATTGAAAATTGCAAGAAAAACCAAGAAATGAAATCTGCTGATGTTCTCGAGCACCTAACGCGGTGAGTGACTGCTACCCAAAGCGTACAAATTGTCATGCAGAAGCACAAGCTGTTCCATGTGACCTGGCTTCAGGCTCTCTCGCTGTGATGTTACAGTGTATGCTGCAGTTGAAAACACACGCTCACTGGGCACCTCAGTAGTAGGGATGGGAAGGTGTTGCAAAGCAATTTTGAAGATTCCTGGATAGCTCTTTCCAGTATTTCGAAGGATCATCCTTTCTTGTGATCAGGGACTCATTGAAGTATTTTTCAACCTCTTGACTATAAGGCCTGAGCTCAGTGTGCTGGTTATTTTTTTACACTAACAGTTCGACAGTCTCACAGACTGTTCCCTGGCCTTCTTTTGCTGGAGCCATTACGTGCGGAAATGACATAATCTCCTTTAAAATAAACGTGTGCTCGCTTACGAACCAGGATATCGGCAAAAGTGTTAACGAAAGGCCTACTGTAACGACGTTAGCGTTAGTTTTAGCCACCCCACCCTAAGTTGCACCATTGGCCTTTGTCATGTTTAGATATTCGTCGCGTCGAATCATTCAAATCTTTGAATACTAGCTATTCGAAGGCCCTCAATCGAATTATTCGTTTCAAATTCCAAACTGGAATATTCGCACACCCCTAAAATTTGATCCCAAGCGGCCTTAATAGCGATTAACCGTGTTACATGCTGGAACACCAACATGAGCTTACCGAGAAGCTTCTGCAATGATACTTCGGGCCCTATAATATACTCCAATATTGTGGTGCACTGAACTATGAGGTTTAGCCCAATGGCAGGATGCAGTCATAACGGCACTGCACATGGCCTGAAATCCTCCATGTATTGCGGCCTAAACATTGCTGTGTATGCTCATGGACTATGGGACGTTATTTCCAACTTGCTTTCTTAATTTATTTGATTGCATGCAATCACACTTTCGTGTTCTGTTAGCAGCAATGGGACAATGCTTTTTCAAAGGGGAGTACTAAAATGTGTACTTTTTTTCGTTTTCGATGGGACCGCGTTTCACTAACTTGAAACTGTCCCTACCAAAAAATCTCATATGACACGTATGACACATATCCAATAATCTCGTATGATCATACGAGAACACATATGATTCATATGTGTTCATACGAGATTATTGGATACGAGGCATATGTGTCATATGAGAATTTTCGATAGGGACGTTGCACATGTTTTCACTCGTCGCAAGCGACACCTTCATGTATCGGAACATTCTTGAACGGTTTCCATATTTTAACCCTTTCCCTACCAAAGACGAGCCGAGCTCTTCGACACAGTTTGTACTGCTCCCACCGAAAACGAGCTGGGCTCGTCTACACTGAAAGATACGTTTGGGGCGCTGCAATTAAGCTACTCTGATTAATTTTGCTGAGTTCTCTGTGGCTTGAGGAAATAGTGCAGTAAAAAACTTAAAAATGTGCTCATAGAATGCATTTTGATCAAGAAAGGACTGGATTCTGGAAACCGCAATTAGAAAATGGCATCCTCCTCTGTGCACAAGCGGCGCGCGCATGCTGGCAACAGCTCTGTTAAGAAAAAAAGAAGAAAATGCATGTTTGCCTATGTTTTGTGAAAAGAATTTCAGTTCTTATGTGAGTGTGGCAGCGACTACACAGAACAGCATACTTTTTTTTATATTATCAGATTCAGATGACGACTGCTTCTCAACATGTATCAGCAGTGGACGCCGACAGATGTAAACAAACCCCCACAGGCGCGTCCATAGGTCGGCAAAAAAACTGGAGCTCACTCAGACTCACTCAAGAAATATATTTTGTTCTGAGGGCTCACATGGACTCAGACTCACCAAAATTTTCCTCAACTGGACTCACTCAGACTCAAACTCACCAACATATTACTCAGCCTGAGTGAGCCTGAGACGTCGACTCACGAGCCCGTTGGCATAAAATTAGCTTTATCAATCATGGTGTCAATCCTCTCTAACGCCAATATCTGACATAATCAGTGCTCTATGATATGCATTTTTATCTTGTACCTTCAAATACGAGTTATCATCATATATCATCATTGTCATATATTGATCCAGTAAGGACATTTTTAGAAAATACGCGACTCACACGAGATATTTTTATCAACTTCCCATGAAAGAGTTTGCGGAGGCAGGTCATGGCACCCCTTCCCCAACTCACCCCTCTGATCAATAAATATTGAGGTGGCCCATGAATGCTAGTGTCCTGAGATATGTGTGAATAGATTTGAGTATAAGCGTAAGCCGATATACGGCTGATAGTAAGGCTGAAGATGAGTAGATAGGACCATAAGTCGGCAACAAAAGGTGGAGCTCACTCAGACTCACTCAAGATATATATTTTGCGCTTAGGGTTCACTCGGACACAGGATCACCAATATTTTCCTTAACTGGACTCACTCGAACTCAGACTCACTATAATTTTCTTCAACCGGACTCACTCGGACTCAAACTCACCAAAATATTTCTCAGACTCACGGCCCGATCTGAGTCTGAATGAGTCTGAGTGAGTTTGCCGACCTATAGGCGCGTCCAAGGCTTTTTCACCGGCTCGCTCGATCCTGTACATTATTTTTTTAATTTCAAAAAGACATTTTCTGCATCGAAGGCTGGAGAGGTTGGGGCACTTTCTGTGGTGCAGTGCAGTGAAGCCAATCGTCTGCGTATTCGCAAAAAATACTTTGGTTGTTGTATAAAGACACATAGAATCAAATAGGCAAATAAAAGCGTCGGTATTTTTGCATCGTTTTTGGCCAAAAGCTTGGTAGGAAAAGGGTTAAAAGATTACAAGCACGATGTAAATAGCATAGTACATTACCAAATACGGAAGCACGAGCGATCGTGCTGAAATGTAGTGCGACTCATTAATGAAAGCCTGGCACATTTGGTTGCTACATCATACTCTTGACAACTGTACTCATCACTGCAACGCGAGTGTCTTGGTAGCTTAGCAGGCAAAGTGTCACATTGCTAAGTTTGAGGAAACTAGTTTGATTGCTGGTGATGGCGGCTGCATTTCGATGGGGGCAGAGTTCAAGAGCAGCAGTGTATTATCGTGAGCAGTATGAGTACAAAAGATTTCAAAGAGGCTAGGCCTTTCTCATATATGGGTCATTTCTGAATTACTGAAGGGGATTTGGCATCAGAGGATTCGAACAACATATCAATACCGATCTGCAGAATGACTAAAATCTGAATGCTGATCTGTATATAGAGATTTTGTTGTGCTGCATGGGATGCCTTATGAAAAAAAAACAAAAAAAACTTTTGAGGCCAGTCACGTCTGCATAGCCATACCCGAACAAAGCGTTACTAATCGCAATAGATGAGAAAACAATGCGATTGCAATTTAGCAAAGTCACAAAAATTCAGTCACAAGTCATAAAAAATATGGGACAAAGACAGTCACGTGCGGGCCACTACAAGGTCTGCGGGCCGCAGGCCACGTGTTTGAAAACCATGGTTTAGAGGAACCATGGCGCCTTTTCCACATTGTTTCTGTCAGCTGCCGCTATGAATCGCCCAACAGCGGGTTCAAGGCTATTTGCCACACGCTCATGTGGTAAATAGCGTGTTTCCTGTCACAGTGCTCACGATAGTCTATTCACAGTCTCACGATAGTCTATTAATATCGTGCTTGTATTTAATTTAGGTGAATGTTAAAGAACCCCAAAGAATTAATCCAGACTACCCCAAACAGTATGCGTTATAATCATTATTGCAGCTTTTGCACGTAAAGTCTCAGAAGATATCTTGCTTCGCTAGGTTCACATTTACCCAATAAAGACTTCATTTATACTTTACCGTAGTAAAATGCTTTGCTTGGCGCGTTGGTTCATATAGTCTAGAATAGATTTGAGTGCAAAAGGATCAGTCTTGGGCAGTAACTAGTTACTAGTAACGCGTTACCGGTAACTAGTTACCTTTTTCAGTATCTTGGAACTGTAACTAGTTGCTTTTAAGTTAGAGGAACTTGTAACTGTAACACTGTTACTTTTTACACAGTAACTGTAACGGGAAATAGCGTTACAGTTACTTTCCCATTTCCTCTCCACCTTTCGCCTTTCCACAACGCTGCTCCCCTCGCAGTTTGGGAGGCGAAGTCGCTAAGACTAAGTTCACGTCCGTTTTTTTTTTCGACATATATATCCTTTTAGTCACTTGAGCTGCTAGCTCTGCTCTCGGTGTACTGGTCAATCATTTGGACTCCAAGTTTAAAGTCTCCTTCGTCCGAGGTTCGGAGCTAATCGTGTTTGAGAGGTGGCTAGAAAGCAGCAGAGCGCAAAACGGTTGAGAGCCAGAAATACCGTGAATACAATCTTTTTACAAAACCTCTCTGGAACTGGTTGTAAAAGGTTAACTCAGTCTCGCAGTTTTCTGTTGTCCCCCAACTTCATTCGCGAGCCAGCTTCATCGCATTGTTTAGGTCAAAGCTATGTCCAGTTGTCCAGCAGTGTTCAACAAGCTCCGTCTTAGAACGCGTTGCAGGAGTTGCTTTAGCAATATCCAGTTTGTCGATCCTAGCAATATCCAGTTTGTCGAGCGTGTTCGAAGCCGCAAGCACGAAGACAAAGCAAATCTATGTACTATACCATCATTTTCTTCGTTCAGCGAACTGGGAGCGCAGAAAAGCAATGTCTAAATGAATTACCAACTGTCCCACCTGTCGATCCTCCTGCTATACCATCATTCCCACGGTGGCTGAGCGATCGCAGCACCAGAGTTTCTTCTAGAAAATATTGAAGGAAACTTCAATATTTACTAGAGTGACAAGACTAGAATGACGGTGGTCTGGCGGTTATGGCACTCCACTGCTGACCCGAAGGTCGCGGGTTCGATCCCGGCCGCGGCGGTCGCATTTCGATGGAGGCGAAATGGTAGAGGCCCGTGTATTAGATTTAGGTGCACGTTAAAGAACACCAGATGGTCGAAATTTCCGTAGCCTTCCACTACAGAGTTACTTTTTTGGCTTAGGTAACTGTAACTGTAACACTGTTACTTTTCACTGGTAACGTGCCCATGACTGAAAAGGATGAGACACAAGAAGACAAGACTGCTAAACGAGCGCCCACTACCAATTCATTTAGTCGTCTTGTCTTCTTGTGTCTCTTCCCTATGTGCTCAAATCTATTCTAGACTATACTTTGCCGGTTTGGCTGCTGTATTGTTCACAGTCGCAACCTCATGACGATATAAAATTTTCGTGAAACTACAATCTAGCTGGCATTCCCCTATGACTGTGATTATCTGAACACACCTTACTCTGTTCTCAAAACAAATAAGTGTGCACCAAGTTGCCCGGCAATTTGAATGACTGATTTTGATTCTTACACACATGTAGCCTTCTTCGAGAACACGAAGATATGTAAAACATTAAAATTAACTACACAGTCCTCACAAAATATGTGCTTATCTGTCATCTGCTCTCACAAATGCCTGCACTAACCATCTGCGCATTTAGGCACGTGCAAGAACAGAGGAGTTGTGATTCTTTAGTGTGCGAACCGTTCTGGTCTGAACACAAAACCATACACTTTGTTTAGTTATGAATATCTTGCGGTTCAAACTAACATCCCCGTAACAAAAATGAAGGCCACCCAAAATTCCCATTAAAAACACCTCCTACGGGTCGTGTCCAGACCTATCAGCACATGTCCAGACCTATCACCTCACTAAAAGATGTACCCAAAGAAGTGCACAAGTAACTTTTCAGGCAGACAGTGAGTGTGAGAAGCAGATAAATCCATGTGATAAGCAGATAAATCGAGCTTTTATAGTTTGACACACAGGAACACGTGACTGATTGCTTGCATGGTTCACTTCGTAACACAAACACATTGCACGATGCGCAACACATTAAACAATTAGCACCTAGAACCACTCCAACACTGCAGATACACATCTAAGGACGCCATTGTTCGCTCGAACGCTACACGGTCACCACAGAGCACAACAAACGGCAAAACAGCTCAGACGGAATAGAACATGTACGACGACGATGAAGAGGCAATAAAAATTGTAGCTACTGAGTGTATCATCACTCTCGCCCTTGCAGTTCGCTGAAAGTATCAAAATACAGGTACGCATTTGGCTGCGAACACAGGACACACACAAATGGCATATGCTGGATGCAGCGAGCGAACACTTTTCATGTTTGTGTACGATGAGCATGTGCCATATGCAATTTACACCTGCATGGAATTACCTGTAAAGTGAACGATGGCATGAAGCACACGCAATCGACAGCACCCAACGTTCACGTACACAGCACACTTCGCATTTTTTCATTGGCAATCGCACACGTTGATTAGATCTCGAAGCTAGCCCCACCTTGTTGCCTTTCGATGAATATTTCGACGGATGCTGATTAACACTGGTACTAATCACAATAACATCCAAATGAACTCCTTTTATGCAGCTGGCGACTAGGCCACTGCTCCCACTTCGTCACTTCATGCAGGTGTCATGTTTACATCGAACAGACATGAAGACGTCAAATTGTCACTGCCTTTTTTTCAGTCAAGCAGTGACAGATACGTGTAACAGCACTAGTGAAATAGCTCACGTGAATGTTTTGCTGGTATGAGTCGTTTTAAGACACATTATACAGCACCAGCTGCAGACAGAATTGGTGATCAAAGAGTACCTAAAGGAGCATCTAGGCAGACTAATTGGGTAATACGTGTCAATTTTGTTTGCATTAAAATGAAGGATCATGGAAAATAGGTATGCCACAAACGATAGAATGAACGAAGGCATATCTGCAAGGTAGTGGAAAGCTTTGATTTGGGCGACTGCCAGCTTTTGTAACATGACCGCAGCTAGCCTGTGAGGGCACACTGTCAGCAAAGTTTCGAGCAAGTTAGGGTGCCAGTTGTACGTCATCGGATTCTACATCGAACTCACAATTTTGGTTACAATATTGCTTTACCGTTCTCTTACATGCATAGGGCTTTTGATTATAAAATGGAAATTTGTAGATAATTAAAGCATTTCTCCTCCACATGACCATCAGTAAGCAGTCTCTGTGGTTGGACACCAGCAAGAAGCCGCTCGCATCACGACTTGCTTTATCTGAAATTTCGTTTACATTATTTCCACATGATAGAAATGAAGGCTACCTAAAGTTGTCATTCATGACTCGGCATTCTCGGGCATATCTAACGCAGCACTCTATGAAAGCAGAATGTTCAAAGTGCACAAAGAACTTTAAATACGCGAGCTAAACAGCAAATTCAAGTTTGATGGAGCTTCTGTATCGAGATGGCTGATACACAAGAAAACTGCACTGGCAGCGCACATGTACTGCACACTTCAGAGCACACACACGCCGCAAAGAACACTTTTACGTCTAGCACCGCTGCAGCAAATCGCAGGCTCATGCCTCGACTTGTATCTTGTGAGCAGACTTCGTCAACTGAGGACACGATCGAGCACTTCGGACGCGACGCGACGCGCTCACCACAGCGCACCGCAAGCGGCAAAGCAGCGCACTCGTAGCAGAACATGTGCAATGACGGCAATAAAACTTATCATCACTCCGTACTTCACACAGGACTGGCAATACACGTACGCATTTCGCGGGAATGAACCCCGAACACGGATCACATACAGATCGCATACGCTGTTTGCGGCGATCGAACACTTTTGACGTTCTTGTACGATGAGCATGTGACATTACGCCTCCATATGATGATATTCTAGTTCCCAAAGCAAAGCGAACGACGGCACGAAAGACACGAAATCGGTGGCCTCCGATCCTCGCGTAAACACAAGCACACTCCGTCGGTTTCCGTCGGCGATCGCAGGCACCGAGGAGGGCAGGAAGGTAGCGCCGGCTTGCTACCTTTCGATGAATATATCCGTAGATGATGATTAACTCTAGCACTAATCACAATAACACTCAAATGAACTTTTTTTACGTGGCTGCTAGGCCTCGATTCTCGCTTCGTCGCTTCACCCGGGCGCCATGTTTCTCGACGAGCAGGCGTGAGGACGTCATAGGTCACCGTTTTTTTTTCTGCCAATCAGCGACCGAGAAAGCGAGCGGAACCGGAGAGTTTGGCCGGTACGAAAAACGGCCGCCGCCTCCGCACTCTGCGAGAGGCGGAACGGAACACGAAAAACGGAGCGGAAAAGGACGTGCGGTGGCAGCGCGGTGAGGCCTTAAGCCGCACTCACCACGAGCGTTTTGGACATTACTGTTATTGCGGCAAAATAACTTATGGCTACCTTTACGAAAGATCTCGCGAACGTAATAACCAATGTCGAAGCATCGTTTGCACTCGGCCATTTGATTACGAGCTGAAAACTAAGGCGAGGCGTTGCCGTGAATTGTGCGCCGCAGTCCGCGTCGATCGAAACGGTACCTCTCGGCCGCGCAATTCCACGCAAAAGCACGAGATAGGTGCGTGATGTCGCGCTTGCCTCAGTAAACATAAATGTACACGAGATGCGAGGATGCTTCGAGTTACATATTATGAGGTAAATTACGTAAATCACCTTTTACAAGAGTGGCCTCTTCACGTTCGGTGTCCATGGCTCCGCTCGCACTCGCTCCGTCAAGAGCGCACGACGCGACGATGACAGCTCGTTGGCTCACGAAAAACCTTTGCTGGCAAACACACTGGCTGCTTCACAGCTAATACAAGTGCATTCAACGCTTGCGAAGCGAAAAAAACCGTGGCTGAACACTGGCGACGTCGAACACTCTGCGCACTCGGTACCACGTGATGCCGTTTTATACGTCACAGAGAGATTCCGGCAGACGGCGCCACGGTATGTCCTCGCCGCCATATAGCGAAGCGAAGGCAAGCTAGCAATTGAGAAGGCGATAGTGTCTGTGTGTGTTGTGTGTGCGTGCGTGCGATTATGGCTGTCGCGTTCAACTATTAAAGGCGAAGCGTAAGCCCCCCCCCCCTTGGGTGGGGGGGGGGGGGGCTTTCTGTTCACAACATTTTATTCAGTACGCTGCAGCGCGCCTCCTCTAGTCCGTTTTTTATTACCTGACTGAGAGTGTGCGTACCTGTGAACATAATCGCGTGCATTTATGAACGCGGATGTCACGATAAGTTGAAGAGGAATGTTTGACGTCACTTCATCGATTGAGCGACAGCCGGAGATATTAGAACGCACGAACTTTTCTTTACAGCTCCTTATATTCGGAGAGGTGCAAGAGTAAAACAAGCTCTGAAACAAGCTCGTTTATGGTGAGAGAGTAAAACAACCTTTTTCTCTGCTGTGGGATGCAGGAGTGGAACAGGCACTGTGCTCTGTTTTGCCGTGAGGCGCAAACACTCTCCTCTCGTCTGTCGAGAGTGCTAGAGAGAGTAGAACGAGATCTGCAGGAGTAACGAAGCCCTTTAACTCTTACTGCAGGAGTTTCAGTTTTTAGAGTGTAGCATGATTTTTGACAATAATGGCGACCAAGATCCCCTGATGTTGCACATTCAAAGATCTGTTTACTTCCCACTTTTGCCCCGGAAAGCCGGGCATCAATGGCAGGCCTTCGTAAGAAGCACGACATTGCTTCATTTTCATCTTTGTACTCACTACAGAGCTCGTCTTCTCTCGGACGCGCCCAAAGCGTGTGGGGGGGGGGGGGCGGGGCGTTGCGGTGAAGCTTGCCCCCCTCCCCTCTAGTGAAGAGCCCTGCGCTGTCTATGCGCGCTACACTGACATCCTCCCTCCTAACTTAATGAACTCGCGACGGCGCCCTTGTAATCAAATTCATGTCGCAACACAATGCACACGGAGCAGCAACTACGTATTCGCACCTGAAACGAAATACAGGGGGTTCTGCGAAGTTAGGCAACACTGGCAAAGATGGCGGCTGTAAGAAGGTCCATGTGCGGATTGTTAATGTTGGAGGTACTGCATTTTGTAGATTGCGATGTCAAAACGCGGTGTTTTGTCGAAGGCGAGAGTGTCCTTGCTGTCAAGTACCTCATTTTGGTTGTGGCGAAGGGCAAGATCGACAATGAAATAAATGCTGCACTGTTTGTGTAAACGTCTGGTGTGAACTCGGATAAAGTGAACTAGAATAGGGTAGCGGTCTCACTCGCCGGCCGGCGCTATGCATTGCGGTGACGCCGCCAATGTCACAAAAACGTGCTTCGGCGCGCCTCTGCGGCGCAGCGCCACCGCCGCATGATATGTAGTGAGCGTTGGCGCTGGGCCAGTTGCTGCCTGTTTGAAGTGGCGGTCGGTGTGTGCGAGTTTCTTTTTTTTTTTTTTTGAGAACTCTTCACGCTTTGCATCCTCAATCTGCTAGGTTCTTCTGCGAACAGCGATGTGGCCTGACAAGTAGTGACCGTCTCACGAAGTTAAAATGCTTCCGCGGTGGCAGAACCACTGTTTTGCGCCAGGCTGTCGGACAGGTTACGTCCACGTGAAGGGCAGCACGAAGACGTCTTTGTTAGGCGTTCCGAAGGATACAGCCCTGAGGAAGCCCTGGGAAAGGAATTTGCATCGAGCGGACAAAGCACTGGACGACACATCTGCCGTTTGTGAACTTCATTTTGAGCCGAAGTATGTGCTACGGTACTACGTGCATATATAATCGAAGGGAACGAAGTACGCACACCACGTGGGAAACCTTGCCTACGAGAGGACGCTGTGCCTACAATTCTGCCTAACTTGGCGTCGTATTTGACAAAGAAGACACCACGAGAAAGACCGATCCGAAAGAGAAAGCGATCGGGAAGCGTTCAAGGCGAGAAGAAGTACGTTCTCGTACCATTGGTGATACTGTTCAAGCAACTGTGCCCAATATATGATGAATAAATGTTCATGTACTTGTGCCCAGTACTTGAGGAGAGTGGTTTCCTGTTTTTCTTGTCTGTGAATTTTTACAGTCTTTGCATAGGAATATTCAGTGCGGAAATAGCCAATTTACAGAGCAAAGGTACTGGAGATCTGCAGGAAGAATGAGCAGCTGCAAGTTTTTAAATACTGTGGAATGTATAACATTAAGAGCTTGTGGTAAACTCCCGAGTGTGTGTTAAAGTCAGCATCGGCAGTAATTTCACACGCTCGTAAAAGGCGTGCGTGACGAAAGTAGTGCTCAAGAAATGCAAAGAACCCAGTTTACAATTGATAGCCGCAAAACGCGTAAGTTTTGAAAAGTTCGCCGTCGCTGCTTATCACTCGTAAGAGCAATTTATATGCATCTCAAATTTGCGCAGCATCCCTTGCATGCATCGAGTTGTGCATGCAGTTTAATGGCGTGTTCGCGCGAGTTACGGCGACAGAGTTTCAGAAAAGAATGTTTTTCGCAGCTTTACTCGCACGAGTACTGACGGTCTTCGGTTTGTTTCATTTAACATCAGATAACTAGCTAACAGCAGAGCTGCATAAACCATGCTACAGTGTTCTAGATAGTTACCATGCCAAACGCGCACATGTAGACCAACGCACCTAGCTCGCGCTAGTTTTCTTTCTTTATTTTTTATTGTGTCAGCAACATCAGCATCACCGTTTACACTGCCGAAATTCACATGCATTTCCGTCCAGTGCATATGATAACAGCGCACAAAAAAGCATGACATCAGTTGCGCACAAACGCCTGCGTCAGGCACTGCCCTAAATTTAAGTCGCTGGTGGCGCCACCACACATGTGACATACCCGGCGTCAAGCAGGGGACCCCAGCAAGCCCACTACCCTCTTCTAGCTCACCATAACTCGGACGCACAAGAAACCCCAGTGCGGCTGCGAAGTGTTTTTGCTTAGCCTGTGATCCTCGATGGCCAATGCTCCTGCACTGCTGGCTTTTTAGCGAGCTGCAAACGCGTATCAGCCGCTCACGTCCACTGCTAGTCAAGTGGTGCTGCGATGTCACAGTCCGTGTCAATCAGCAAGGCAGACGAACTGTTCGGCAGTGCGTCATATAGGTGGGCTAAAGTAGGTGGGCTAACGCACTCGGTAGTTGCCAGTGGGCATCGTTTATCGAATACTGATTGCCTAGAGTATCACGGCGACACGTCAGCATTCTGTAGTGACTTAGTCTGCCGGTTACTTCATCGCTTCCTTGAGTATATTTAAATCTAAAGAGTGAGGCGGTGGTGGTACACTGATCGAAATAACAAGTTTCATGTACAACAAGAGGCAGAGACAAAGAGCGAATACTAATCGCAGAAAAAATGATGGCAGGAAACTTGTTCAGAATTTTTCCAATGCGCAATGCCTTATTTATTTGTCTGTGCGTGTGTGTCAGACAATCCGCGTACGTGAGCGGAATTGTCCTGCCCGTAAATTCATCAGAACTGTCAGTTGGGCGAGTTGGTGTGCTTCCATCTTGAACGAATATTAGCGCGACAAAAAACGAGGACGAGTATAGAAAAGACAGATTGCAGTGCTGCAGTCTGTCTCTAGTATTTTGTCGCGCTAATATTCGTTCAAGATGCCCGCAAGTTCGCCTGCTTACCTGCTGCTACAACAGTGTAGCTCCCTGAACCCCACGATGAGACATCAGCCAGGTTATACCACTTACACATGCCATACAAATCAAGGAAATCGAGCGCGCAACATCTGAAGAGCAAGGCTCAAAGATATACTATACGTCGTAATCCAGCGGGCATCTCTTGCCTTGACCCCACGCAGCAAGCGCGCTGACATCAACACTACGAAGATTTCGATTTTGTTCGCCATTGTGGTAGAATGCTTACGGTGCTTTGGAAGCTGACCCGAAAAACGCCAGTTCGATCCCAGTTTATGTGATCAATGGAGATGAAATGCTAGATGCACGCGTGCTGTGCGATTTCGAAACCTCAGCTGGTCGAGATTATCCGGAGCCTTCCGCTACGGCCTTTCTCATAGCTTGAGTCGCTTCGTTACGTTCCCATAAATCGATTCTGATTCATTCCAGCTGTGTTATTCGTACAATTGGTTGATGTCATTTGAAGAGTGCAACAAACTTTTAACACGTCGATGTATTAGCTTGTTCATGAAGTGCCGAGAACAAACAACCACCGTCGGAGCAACTTTGCCGAAGCGGATGTTGGTGATTTACGCCGTTCTTCGCCGTTCATTCAGAAAACGGAAGCTTGTGAAAAGATCCCATTATCCTAGCCACGTGCATGGCGAAAAGAAAACTGCAGCGCAATGCGTTTTTTTTAACACGAAAGTGTTTTATGCCGGGGTCCACCAAGTACACCCGTCACGGATATGACGTTGATAAAATGGTCGCCAACGGGTGAGAAAGAAAAAAACCAAGAAAATATACCCCACTGGGAATCGAACCCATGACGCTGCAGCCGCGACGGCAAGTGCCCCACGCCCTACCGACTAAGCCAACTCGGGAGATGGGAGGCACGGCGCGAACGCGCCTTATATCTTTCACATATCCTCTTTCGCGGCGGTCGGAGCCGGAGCGAAGCGGTGCCGCCGTCTGTGAGAGGTGAAAAGAAGCAATGCTTCACAATCGACACTTACTAGCGCTTACTCCGAGATTGCACGCGATATTCGGAGGTCATGGTGAAAGCGTCTCGGTACCAGAGAGGTAGACTGACCGCGCTCTTTGCCTTTGGCTTCGTGTTAGCGTGCGTCGGCTCATCGGAATTGGCCTCGAGGAGTTACGGAGTCGCCCTCTATCGGACGCGCCTCGATTGCGTGCTAGGCAGGATGCCGCCGGCGCGCTCCCCATATGTTTTGCTGTCGGCGCTCTACAAAAACACCTCGCGGAAGCCCTCCAGGGCATTTCTATAATTTCGAAATGAACTGTGTTCTTTACTGTCAAAATAATCATTTTCAACGAACTGAAAGCACAAGGTAGTCTACAGTCGCTGTCTCTTTGCAGAAAACCGAGCACCCGCTTCACGCTGTCACCGCGTTGGAGACCCCTGAACCGGTTTCTTGCGTGAAAGGTAGTCACTCGCTGATTGCAAACTATGTGAAATATCTCGTTAGAGTAGACTGCCTGTATAACCAAACGGAGCATAACAGAA
Source organism: Rhipicephalus sanguineus (assembly GCF_013339695.2). NCBI lineage: Eukaryota > Metazoa > Arthropoda > Arachnida > Ixodida > Ixodidae > Rhipicephalus > Rhipicephalus sanguineus. The sequence goes on along the minus strand of NC_051176.1, from coordinate 306,535,357 downwards.
AGAAGCCTCAAGCCAGCGATCGCACGGGTTCGCGACGACTGACGGTGCCTCTGCATGTATGAGTGTCTGCATGTATGTTCGTACTGATGGTTTCGCGTTTGCTACGAGCGCGTTTTGGCACCGCGCTGTGAACTTTAGGCCGCAAAATATGAGAATTTGTGAGTAAACAAACAACTACTGTTGCGCGGACGCTATCAGAGCAGTTCAAAAACAATTTCCTTGCAACTGCGGCTTCGGTGCGCATGGCAACTTTGTGATCTGCCGTCCCGACGATTCAGTGTTTTTTTTTTTTTTCGGTCTAAATTCGGGTACGTTTCAAAGTCATTTGACAGTTGTCTCGCACTGCGTATTGATCGGTCTTCTCAGCGGGCAAATACCGCTGCTTCTGTTTCTTTATTCAGCGCATTCGTTTCGTTTGGTGCTGACACAACACGTGAACAAATGCGACGTCTTTTTTTTTAATGCTCCTTAATTATCGTTCCGTTTGCATTCCAGTGAACTTGCCGCTCTCTGTCATCAATAAATTCATAGACCAAAGCTTCATTACTTCGAGATTGCTGGTGGAAGGAGAGCCAGTCTACGAGACCGAGCATGTAGTAGCATGCGACGCCTAGGAAAAGAAAGAAAATACAGTAACGTTTGCGGGACTTGTTCTGCAAACATCGGCTGTGAACGAGGACCCAGATGAACTTGAAATAGTGGTGAATAAAATAGAAGGTATTGCAGCAACCAGCAGCCGGAAAACAGGATAGTAATTATTTGGCGAGTACCCCAGCAATTTTGGAAGCAGTGTCGTGTCTAACGCCAACAGGGTGGCATCTTTCCCACGTAAATAAATGAGGCTCCAAGAAAATACATGGGAATGGCCGGTGGGCCGATCACGGAGGCAATACACAATTTATGTAGCTTATGAAGCAATGCATGCCTCATGAAATGGGAAGGTTGCCTGTCGGCGTCCCGCGTCGGCGGCGTCAACACGAGTGATGCAAAAAATCGTCACGTGATGGTGTCACCATATGACGTCATCATGACGTCACAGATCGCCAAAATATGTAGCGTCATTATGACGTCACATAATGTGACGTGACATTATGACGTATTCACACGTCCTGGCCGCTTTGCACTGCCTCCGTGATCGGTCACGGAGGCCGTGCAAAACAGTGTTAGGTGCAGAACGCTTTTGGAAGGGGGCGCGGGAGAATCAGTACATCGACTGACAAGAAGGAGATGGCTTTCGCCTTCTAATCATCTTTACCGAATGCATAAGGGACCCTGTGCGTTTTTTTAATTCAACGTATCTAAACAATGACCTCCGCATCTGCAGCCGATTTTGTGGACGCTGAGCAAGGGGCCGAAGATCAAGAGGTCGCATTGGAGGGTTCTGAGATGGCATCGCACGTGGTAAAAGGTAGCGCTTTTACCATCCTGTGCCAGATAAGCATCATTTGCCGGCGGGAAGCGCGCGCGAGCCATCGTCTCAGTGCGCGCTGTCTGCTACTCACCGAACATCGCAGGCCCGACGCAGTAACAAAAGTCTTCGTCGCGGAAGTGCTTGTTGCACACAAGACTCGTCGCGGATGGCTACTTGCCGGTTCTTAGCTTTACAACCCATGCTTCACGCTGTTTCTTGTCCCGCGGTTACCAGTGCAGGCTGACACTGGGCTCCTTTGCGTAAGCGCGGCACTGCGGCACTGAGCGGTAGAGCCCCTTGTTCGTCGCCTTCGGAGGCAGCCACTCTACTACAATGGTTTAAATTGAGTAGAAAATGAGAGAAAACTTCCGAATTTGAACAGACCGCAGCGCATGTGGGACTTGAAACTCGTTTTCAAAGCACGCGGCAGTGCGCCACAAGCAGCCGACGCAGCCGCTGAGACCACGTGATCCTGCCAAGCACGTCACGCCGACGGTGGCGCTGGCGTTTCCAGTGGTGGGCCTCGAGGCCAATAGTGCAGCTTCCACGTGCACCAACGGGATTTCTCCGCCGCCAACTGCTTCAATTGCGAGAGCACCGACTAACAAAACTGCTGCAATATGCGTTGCAGAAAGGACGCGATTTCGACGGGCGAATGTCGTGCCTTGGTGGAGCGAGAGCAGCGCCTGCGAGACAGAGGCCAGCGGGACGCACGCGTTTGCGGCTCAGGCTACGAACCTCTACCTCCCGTGTTGCTGAAGCGCAGTGTGTGTTATGTATGCATGAGCACAGGCGTCGGCTACCCATTACTGGAAAGCGCACGCCGTGCCGTTTCTCTCCTTAATTGACGACGCTTTGAAGAAGTGCATGCCGGGTACCAGTGTTGATTATGAGCTTGTTGATATCATCCTTACGCGGGATTCACGATTCGCTGTGTCCAAATATATGTTCACACAGTCAGCTACCACAGCGGTTTAATCATGATCATGGGCGTTAGTCGTCGCGATAGAGACATGCTGTCAACATGGGTGCATCCACGTCAAACGGTGCTATAGCTGCCAAACACGAATAGACATTGTACAAGCTCTCATATATCATTACACAATAAGCACTACTTCTGTGAAGACACGTTTCACTTTCGTGTTATACCGATTCCTATGACGGAGGGATCAGCCATGTTTTTTCTTTGTTGGCGCTGACGACGAATCCATCCGCCAGAACCGCCACCATACATGCCAAAGTGAATGTCGTCTGGTACATGCGCCTCAATAGCTTTTTCACGCTCTCTCCGCTAGGTGGCATATTGGCTCAAATTATTCGCGAATACACGCGGCACCTGCGCTCTGCGCCAGCGCGCGGAGAGATCCCGAGCAAGGATGGCTATCGAGAGCGACTTTAAACAAACGAACTCTACGCGTGGTTCCACGTGACGCCAGTTGGCCAATAGCGACGCGGCGCTAGCCTCGGAGAGAGCGGAGGTGGGAGAAAAGGAAGCCTTGTTCCTTCATAGCATGACGCTACGTTACGAAGTTTCAGTGCCTTTATAGTCGCAAAGAATGCGGCTCCGGCGTCGCAAGCATAGGTCGGCAAACTCACTCATAAGTCGACTCATTCAGACTCACTCATACTCAGATCGAGCCGTGAGTCTGAGTGTGAGTGAGTCCGGTTGAGTAATATTTTGGTGAGTGGTGGTGAGTAAGATTTTGGTGGTTTTGCCGTGCACTGGCATTTCCTTTACGTTTTTTAGATGCGAAGTACCTTATGGCGGAGTTATGGCGGAGTTCAATCCGGTGGTGGTGGTGTGCGGCGTGACCACCCTTACTGCGCATGCGCATACCGTCTCCACTTCCCCTCCCCCTCTCCCTTCCCCTCTCCCCTCCCCCTCTGCACTTTCCCTCTCCCCTCCCCCTCTCCACTCTTCCTCTGAAACGCGGGCTAGAATGCCGAAATTCTCTCTTGCGCAACGCCGCGATGAGCACCAGCGCATGCGCGTCCCCTCCCCCTTTCTCTCCTCTCCTACGCTGCCCCCCTCTCGCATGCCTGCCGACTGCGTTCCCCGCTCGCTCTGTGAGAATTAACGGCCAGGCTAGAGGGAAGACAAGACGCGCGTAGCGTTCCTCTTCGCGTTCCACGACGCGAGGTCGGTAGCATGCCCAAAGAACGCCAGCGATCGTGCAAGTGCACCGGCTTCGCATCGCCTCATGGTCCCCTTTAGCGGGAAATGGTGTAATTTTTAAAGGACCCCTGACAGTGAAAGTTTTGTCTGCGACTTTTTTTTACTGTAATTTCTAGCTTTGTGTCTAGTAATCCCGGAATTGAATCGTAAATGATCTAACGCTTCGTATAATTAATGCTAGCCTCGTTAACTCCGAACAATTTTGCGTCATTCAGAACGCCCGCCTAAATTCCATAAGAAACTTGCGCCCCACAGCAGGGGAGCGCCTGAGATCACGTGCACTCAATCTTTGGTGTCGAAAGCGCAGTTTTCAAATCGGGACCCCGCGCGCGGTAATGAATGAAACGACGCGGGTGCTTCGGTATTGTTAAGTACGTGCCTCCCGACCCTCTCCCCCTACCCAGAAAAAGTAAGCATGCCGGGCCGAAGCAACACCACCTAGGCCGAAGCAGCCAGAACTACGTTGAGAGAGCAGCCCGACAACAGAGGCGTGACGAACAATATATTCCTCGCCGGGTGCCAGTCGGGGTATTGTGCGCGCCCCGCAAATATCTTAGAGGCAGCGTTCATCACTCATAATCGTTCAGAAGTGCCCACGCATGCAGGACTTCAAACAGTACAGGCATCTCGAGTTTCCAAATTTGGTGTCAGGGGTCCTTTAAATTTCATGACCCTGTCACATCAGCTCCTATGCGCTTTGGTCAGGATTGCAGGAAACAAAAATCGTCTTCCTTGCATGTGTATGCGTCAAAGGGCCTGCACGTTTTAATGTGTTCGATTTTTTTTAATTTTTAATTTCTGAACTGTACATTGAACTTTTCTGTTGTTTAATCATGGAACACTGTGCATTCTTCCCTTGTGTTCTTCTCTACTTAGATTTAGGTGCACGTTAAAGAACGTTAAAGGAAAATGATAGGTGTAACTTTAAGAGACAGGAAGAGAGCAGAGTGGGTCAGGGAACAAACGGGGGTTAAGGATATCATAGTTGAAATCAAGAAGAAGAAATGGATATGGGCCGGGCACGTAGCACGCCGGCAGGATGACCGGTGGTTATTAAGGGTAACTGACTGGATTCCAAGAGATGGCGAACGCGTGAGGGGGAGACAGAAAATTAGGTGGGTAGATGAGATTAAGAAGTTAAGAGGTATAACGTGGCAGCAGAAAGCACAGGACCGGGTTGGTTGGCGGAACATGGGAGAGGCCTTTGCCCTGCAGTGGGCGTAGACAGGCTGATGATGATGATGATGATGATGATGATAAAGAACCCCAGGTGGTCGAAATCTCCGGAGCCCTCCACTACGGCGTCTCTCATAATCATATCGTGGTTTTGGGACGTTAAACCCCAGATATTATTATTATTTTGTTGTTCTCCGCAACATGTACCGTGACCCATTATGTGCAAGTCTTGAGTTTCAGAAACTGAGCAATAAAACCAGGCCAAAGATATGTTGTGAGTCGAATTCATTTTTTATGCTCTCACACATGCTGACTGCGTGCATTCAAACGCACTGCTCACTCCTAGCGAATAGGCAAACATCAATGTGCGGCCAAGCACAACACGCGCGCGAGCGCACAGCAAAAAAAAAATAAATAAATGAATAAAAAACGCGACCGGCGCAAAAAAAGAGAAAAATAAACGGCGCGCGACATGGGAGGACGAGAAGAAGCAAGCGCGCAAGAAAAAGAAAAGAGGGAAAGACGGCGCGCGGCGTGGGAGGGAAAGGGCGAGAAGAAGCGAGCGGTTGTTGTTACTGTTGCCCTGACGACGTAAGCAACGTAATCGCTAAGTAAGCGCCGCAATAGTGCGTCCCCCGGCCAGGAGGGCCTTAACTCAATGGGGCTGTTGCCGCTCTCTGCGCTAGCGTCGGCGGAACGTTTGATTTTGACGAACCAATTGGAGGTATTCGAAGAACCGTCCTCCTGGCTTTATCCTAAAGTAGAATTACTGTATATGCTACCTTTAGGTAGCAGATTTGCGCATTTGTCTTCCAAACGCCGCTAGCAACCATGCAGTGCGGAGAAGCTGACGCTCCGGCCAATTTTTGTATTTTTCGACGCCGCCGCTGAACGAACTGAATTTACAGTAGTCATCGATAGTCAATGTTTATCGCCGGTATTTGACACTCCAGACATGTTAATCGGCGACACGGTATTCTTCTCGCCTGCAAAAACAGAGTGCGACTTCACTGCATAGCTGTGGTTGCAAGCCAGACCTATGCTACGGTCCCTAGAATGTACAGTACCTATGCTACCTAAAGGCAACATATACATATACATATACTCTATAGAAAGATAGATTACATAAATAATGTGTGTGTGAGTGGACTCAACGAAAGTGTCCTAGCGCCACCTAACGGATGGACAAATGAGCGAACTATAAAGTAGTTTGTCCAATTTCCATCATGAGGCGCCACCGTGCAACACCGCAGTTTTTCTGCGAACGCTGGCCGAACACGGATAGTACGAAATGATAGGGCCCAAAATGAGCATAAGTCGCTGGTACAGCACACTACTCGACGCTCGCACTTCGCTTATTAGTTAGGCCTACAGGCCTAACGTAGTTGACATTCATCCACATCATGATGACGAATTGGCGCTTATAGAACGTGGTGTGTGTTCGCGTCCGTGCGCACTACAGACCGGGCAGAGCGTAGATATGACTCACTCAAGCTGTGAGCCTTTAGACGTACGCATGTACTTCTGAGTAGCGCAAGAGAAGGCGGACGAGAAATGTTGCTTGTCATGAAACACGAAACGCTTACTTTATTTTCCTACACTACACGGCAATAACCTGGTACTCTATACTTTTGCGATTTTGAACAAGTGACGGCTTCAATCTTTTGGGCTACCAACTCCTACGCGTAGATTTTTCTTCACTCGGTGTGCCGAGCATCGTTTTAAACAAATTATTTCTGGGGCTTTACTTGCCGAAACCACGATATGATTATGAGGCACGCCGTCCTGGAGGGAACTGAAAATTTCGGCCATCTTGTGTTTATTGACGTACACTCACATCGCACCGTACGCGGGTCTCTAGCATTTTGGCATCCATCGAAATCGGAGCGCCGCGGCCAGGGTCGAACCGCGACTTTCGGGTCCACAGGCGAGCACTCGAGGAGCTCGTTTCACTCTTCTGCAACAGAGAGGCCACGTTTTCCGATCAGTTTCGATTTCGCCCCTAAAATTCGATGATGAATATCTCGAATTACGTGCAACTCTCGTGAGTTCAAAAACATGAGTATATATGCCTTAAACTGGCACGCACTACAACCTTCTAATATAAACAAGCGCCCTCAAGTCAATGATTAAAAAGTTAATTGAGCAGTTTCCGTTAATTAGTCGCGTCAAGATAATTTTAGTTGCGGCAAAGTATTTCTGCCTCGACATAGAGTTCGTGTGCGTAAACGACTGGAGCGCGACTATCATGGAATTTTTATAAAAAAACTGTATTAACTGTCTAAAAAAAAAACACACTGCATATGTCACAATAATGACAACCTTGCTAGTTAATGCGTGCAGTAATGGTATAAGTATTCAATTTTATAGCGATATAAGGTGACTTCAGGAAGCGCTCTGCAATAAATCACAGCCATGTGATCGATCAGGCGTAATCGAGAAATCTGCTGAGCACTTCAAGAAACTACTTTTCGTAGACTACGAAAAGGCATATGCCACACACTGGAGATAGCATCAGTTTTGGAGGCACTGCGTCAAGAAGGAATGCTTGAGACATATAGAGGGTGTCCCAAATATCACGCTGCACGATTAAAAAAAAAGAGGAACGTCGTAACGCGAAGCATACCTGGTGCATATTGTTCCCAGTGTACTGTAGTAGCCACTACTAATTTTTTCGTTAATGGGGTTTTGTTAATTAGTCCCAATTATGTTTCTAGCTCAACAAATACTCACGTAATTATTGAAATAGGTAGGCATGTTCAAATGACATCTAATCGTGCTATTTTCAACAACGTACTAATTGCGTGTTCGCTTTTTTTTTTGTTAATACAGAAAATAAGCCCGCAAAATCTGAAAAAAAAATTACACCATCTCCCGCTAAAGGGAACCATGAGGCGATGCGAAGCCGGAGCACTTGCACGGTCGCGTTCCGTTGGCGTTCGTTGGGCATGCTACCGACCTCGGATCTTTATAACGGTGTTATTCGCGTGCCCTTCGCTTCGCAGCTTTGTCTTGAGTGGACGCAATTGGGCTGATGCTGACGCGTGCTTGCATCAGCCCACTTACTGACGGGACTGTTGCTTCCATCACGCTTCATCAGAAGCACCAATGGAGTCAAGCGGAGTCAACCAAAGCAAGCGCTGCGCTCTAACCTCTTAGAGGAGGAGAGTAGCGCATGCGCCGCGAAAGCAGGAGAAGCGCAAGCAGGGGCTGGTAGAGGAGAGAGTAACGCGCAGCTGTCGGAGAGAGGGAAGGAGGAGAGGCGCGCATGCGTATTGTGAGTGCGGACTACCACGGCGCGTGCGGATTACCGCGCCGCCTTACATACCCCCGAGCAAGAGATGCGTCGCATCTAAAATGACACTTGACTGGACTGCAGCGCGCATCAGGACGCAGTGCCCTGTTAGGTAGTAAGTCAAGACTACGCTCCAATCTTTTGCGGGTGAGAGTGCAGTCACGTGTTATTTTTCTTATTTCACCTGCTTTCTTGATGAGCGGGAAAAAATCAGCACGTATAATTAGCACGTTGCTGAAAATAGCACAGTTATATGTCATTTAAGCATGCATACATATGCCTCATTGACATATCTTAATGATTAGGTTTGTATTTGTCCAGTTAGAAACATAATTAGGACTCATTAATTATACCTCATTAACGAAAACGTCAGCAGTGGCTACTGCAGTATACTGCGAACAATATGCACTAAGGGCGCTTCGCGTAACGAAGTTCCTCTTTTTTTCAATCGCACTGCGTGATATTTGGGACGCCTTGTATATAAATACCACAGCCGATATCTACAGACTCCACAGCTTCGCCACAAGGGAAACAAAGAATTGCCATAAAGAAATGAGTCCAGCAGGGTGATCCAATGCTCTTAACTGCATGCTTAGAAGAAATACTCAGACAATTGGATTGGGATGAAGTGGGAATAAAGATTGACGGAGAATATCGTAACAATTGGCAGGTGTCATCGTGCTCCAGATTAGGGATGGTCGATTAAAATTTTTAATCGATTAATCGTGAATCGTTAATCGATTTAGCCTTTAATCGATTAATTGCTTTCGGTAGAATGTTTTAATCGATTAATAGATTAATCGACATTTTTGTGGGCGCTTTAAAACCGATATCTCTTTGTAGGAGAGGCATCGTTCGTGTTTGATATGGACCCAAATCTTTTTATCAGACGCGCTGACGATACAAAATTCCCACTTTTGAAAGTGTCGACAATGACCCCATTGTGTCCAGTGTGCGAAAATTCGCACTTTCGCACAATGGACACAAGGGGCCCGTTGTCGTTGGTTGATGTCGCGGATTCAAGCATCTGTGGCCATCATCTCTGGACTATTCGGCAGCAGGTCGTATTTTCTCGAAGCCTGCCTACTGGAGCTCATCGAAACCGGAGGCGCGTTCGGGGACCACACTGGTTGGAAAGTCGCAGCTGAAACATGCAGTGTGGCGGAGGGTGAGGAAATCCCGAGAAAGGTAAAAGAGAGACGAGGAGGAAGAGGAATTAAATAAGACGCTCGATCTCGTAAGCACGGCATCTTTTCTCGATTTGTCGGTTAGATATTGTGGAAGCCCTACATAATATTTTAACTGCGGACTGACGCGACCTTTTCCTTGAGGTCACCCATGCAGAGATTACACAGAAACATACTGGCCTCAAACAGACCATCGGCATACAGGTAACTGCGGGAGTGACATGAGTTTCTGGCTCCAGCTAGAATAAACAGGAGCTGCTCCAGTATACTCCGCAGGTTTCATCTGATCGTTGCCTTAACGCGGCGCCACTCGCATCTTTCCAATCGTACGTACAGCCTGAACGGTGAGCGCTGTCTAGTGTATCAGAAATTACAACATCAATTTCGCGACTGTCCTTCTTTCTTGTCACAGCAGAAGACGGGGGCCTCTGGCTGAAAGCTGTATTTCTCCCTAAATATGCGACCATACAGTATTAGTAAATGCTACAAGGTCACTTCTTCAATAGTAATGCACTGGATGCTAGACGTTCTGTAAACCGACGTGTAAAGCTGAGGATTACATAAAGGATCTATAAGGCCCTTTTCACAATTCGCGAGTGCGCATTCCTGCGCTACATTTTCTCGCAACTAATAGAGAGTTTGAGAATTGGGGCGCCAAGGAGCTTGGGGACCCAAGAAGCTTGCGAGCCGCCAGGGCACATTCGCACAACCCAAGCAACTCTTGGGCTCTTGCGCTCGCGTTGACCCGAAACGCAAAAATTGAAAACTAGCGTGAGGCCCCAAGGCGTCTTGGGTCACCAGCGAGAAGCCACAGACGCAGCGCGGGCCACGGTGCAGTATGGCCCGCGTCTCGCATGATTCTAAATTTCGTCACGCGTGGCGCTCCGTGTGCTTGACCCAACGCAACCTGCGTTGGCCCAATCAATTGGCCCAATTCTCAAACTCTGCTGATCATCCGAACGCAAGAGCAGGCATCCCAACGCAGCTTGGGGGCCCAGCGTCTTGGGTCCCCAATTCTCAAACTCTCTAATGGCAGCAACTTTCGTGCTTCAAGTGGAGACGAGGTCGTAGTTGCACGTGCTGTCTATTATGCGTGTTCGTGTCGAGAGAGCCGAGTCTACATTTCCGCGTCCCAGCGTAAGCATACCGCGCTGGAACACTCTGAAGAAGTGACTAGCTGTCATTATTTGGGCTAACTGCATCGAAGGAAAGCTAGGTGAACAATTATGAAAGTGGTATATACCCTATAAGACGGACAGTTGGGCTAGTTGGTATACAGCTGTCCTCTTTACGCTAGCAAACGTGTCTTATTATGTATATAAGGGTTACGTAATCCTCTCCCCATCATCGTACTTCATCACTCTTCTTCCCCCGTTGCGTTTTCCCCGGTGCAGAGTTGCAGGCAGGGGCGTACTAGCTCATGCCACCCGCTCTGCCTTATAATATATCTTTTCTCTCTCTTTCATTGGTACAGAATAATTTATTTGCTAAAGAGTAAAACAGAATGGCACTAAGAACCAGTCAGGAAATAAGCAGCGCATATTACAATGCCGCACTTACACAAGAAACGAGTAAAATGTGAGTGTTGAATAAAATACAAAGAAAGTTGCGATTGACACTACAGGTGACGAAAACTATTCGTTTATCAAATGTAAGGAGAGATGCGTTTATGCGGCAACACGATGAAACAGCGCGGCAAAAAACGAACACGAACAAAATAAGCAACAAGACGATATGCGCTGGCACATACGAGGCAGCAGCAGATGACGGTGAGCCGTAGAGAAGCGGGCAAGTTCATTTCTGCCTCGATGGGGTAGAGCCGCCTCTTGCCCGGGCTTGAAGCATTGTGGAGTGCTTGGAGTTGGACGCCGGACGCGACGGAGATCAGAGCGTGTTCATACCTTTCTCTATGGGGTATGGCCGCCGCCAGCTCCGGGCTCGTTCTGCTAGTGCAGATATATGCGCTGTAGTGAAAGCAGTGAAAGAGACGCAATGTGCACGGCATCTGCGTCTCAGGATAGCGCGCCTCGCACTCATGCGCTCCGGCCAAGGGGCGAGGTTGGGGGCGGGAGTGGGGGGTGCCGTAATCGATTAATCGAGTAGTTTTAATCGATTAATTCGATCAATCGAAAGCCGGGAATAGATGACGATTAATCGATTAATTGTTGACTTTTAATCGATTAATCGTTCATCGATTTTACCATCCCTACTCCAGATCAATGATGACGACAAATTTCAAATATATGCACCTGAAAGGCTGCGATATCCGACTGGTTTCGCTTTCGCGCCCAACAAAACATGGCGGATTGAGCTTATGAGATAGTCGACAGATGACGCTGTACATTTTGAATATCCCCTATTGGGTGTTAGTTTTATTTGGAACTACAGCTGAAAGCGCCACACCGTAGGAGAACGCCTTGTGCAATGAGTCTTCTGATAAAGAGAACCTCTGCAGCCTTTATTGCGCTTCGTGGCACTAATAGCGGCATATCCCAGTAAACTGTTCATTGCTGCCAAGGCACGCACACGCGTCCAAAGACACTCGCAATAAGGACGCACATGAGAAAGCGGCCAAAAAGCCCTAGTGTTTAAGCCATTATTAAAAAACAAGAAGATTTTGTTAGTGCGGGCAATTGAGCGTTTCATTAAAGGGGTACTGGCACCTTTTTTCGAAGGCGATTTTACTCTGCCATACAAATCTCCTGTATGCAGAGACAGCTCTGAGGAAGTGTGAAGCTCAGCAAATGCTGATAAGATATTTTAATTGGATATTAAAGTCAATTTTTCCATGACGCACATACTGACATCGACACTAGCTTGGCGTCATGCTACAGTACAAATTCTGGTGACTTCACGCAGCAGTCTATACCATAGCCATCACCCTACACCTGGAGTAGCAAGGCAGGCGACAAACCATGGCTAACCTCTCCGGGAATTTCATTAAAGAAAATTATCTCTCTTTCTGGCTAGTTGTGATGACGTTAGGTACCAAAACCATGGAGGAAGGAATACTAAGGAGAGGCCCTATCGTATTTCAATGCATTGCGAAAAGTGTGGCGGAAGTGACGTCAGATTTATGGGGCAAACAAACCGGTATGGGGCAAACAAAACAGCAGACGCCCCGCGGCGTGCTCTCCGCGGTGATTAGCTTCTGCGCAGATTTGTAGTCCCGGCGTGAACTTAGCGCGTATTGTGCGGTTCGCACGCAGTAAAATGTTGCAAGCAGACGTTTACCAAGCTGTTCGTGCGTGGCAGGCCCGAGCGCTGCGTGCTGAAATTCTTCGTGGAGCGTTTTTGTGCAACAGTACAGAATACCGGTACGTGCCGTGATGAAAAACGTTCAGCCCCTGCATCATCTTATTCGAACTCACCAAGCAGTGACTTACGCGTTCTGCTGGGCGTTAGGCCTTCCCTTTCTCGTAGCCCGATTTGCCGATCTGTTGCCGGATTAGCGGTTCTTTGTTCGTGTATATGGAGTGAGCGTAGTAGCAATTCGGCGCAACGCCAACCTATAGTTGACGTAACTTCACGTCCAGAAGAGGACACCGCTGTATTGTATACGCGATCGTGTACGTAAAGTTTGTAATTCCAGTACGCACGCAACAACAAGCACGCAGCGAGCGCACAACGCACAATACATACATCACGTAGTCCGATAACAACAACATAAGTTTATTGCCCTTTCGTTGAACGACACAGCCTCTAAAAACGTACGATGCCTCCGGCGCATATTATGTACGGCGCGTCATACGCCAAAAACAAAAGTTCACGTGTGTTCTGAGTTGACACAATGAGTAAGAAGCAACACAGCGCACATCCGAGAGCTTCGCATGCGAATACCATGCATTAGTGATCAATGAAGCGAACGTGTATGTACGTACACATGAAAAGTGATACCCGGTACTTTCCGCAGTGCACCCGATTTGCACCGGGTATACGCAACCATGCGCAACAGCTGGGCATTGCGTAGCTTTCCTAAAGAACACACACAAGGAGCATCATGCGTGAATCGACTGCGCCGCGGCGCCGCTTGCATGGCGAAAAAAAAAAAAAAAGGCTCGAATCGCACATGCGCTTGCAAACGACACGGCGGAAATCGCAAATGTTTCGAGGCTTTTTCGCTAGGAGGTGATGCGGGTGTTTGCGATGTGGAGGCTTCACGAATGTGACGTCAGAGCCTCTCCTTATTTTTCCTTCCTCCATGACCAAAACTTCCAAGATGGCCGCTTGTGCGTCATCAAAACTTCCAAAATGGCCGCTTGTGCGTCACATGGAGCCACGGTGTGGAGCGGCCGTGGAAACGTCACTATATATTGTGCGAGCACGTGACGAGAAGCTCATACCGTGTTGTGACGTCTGGGTACAGTAGGAACCGAAACTAGCTTTCAAAAACATAGTGTAATTACTTTTTAAGGACGCACTCGCGCGTAGCACTGCCTTTTCTAGGCTTTGAGGGCCTGACCTTTCGTTTGACGCCAAAAAGCGACAACTGAAAATATTCGTGTCAGTACCCCTTTAAGTGCCTCATGAGGCCCTGAAAACCACGGCGTGTAGTGCAGAAACGACCCCTCAAGGAGAAAGGAGAATCACTGTGGCAGTCAAATGTTGCACCACAGAGCCACGCCGCGGTGCCTGAATGCAGCCTTGCAAATTTGTCGGGCGACGTGAACTGTGGGGAGAAGCGTAGGATTGCACTATGTGCACTGTGTAACGAGTGAGTGTTGTGAAGCTTGTGTTGTGAAGTGAGTGTTGTGAAGGGCACATCCATATTTCATCACCATCCTCTTTAGCCGCAGCTACGTTTGTGCGCGTATTGCCTTATAGGCGCGCTGTGGGCACTTCGCTAAGATCTGCACACACTTGAAAAAGACAAACAGAAATGTGCTTGCATAGGCCGCTCAGAAGATCTGTAATGCAAAACATATGTACTTGCATTTGTCATACATGAGTGCAGCCAGGCTTTCGCCTTCTTCTGTTGCAAACCTGTAAAGCCTGCCGAGTTTTTTTTTAAATGCCAAGCATTTTTTAGCGAACTAAAGGCATTTTGACTGTTTCTACCTATCTATCGAGCAGACTAGGAATGTGCGCTCTCGTGGTCGTCTCCTTAGCTTGGTATATACCGGAACTTGTGTATGTCGAGCACGATTGGCAGGTCATAACATGAATAAACGTGACTTGCCTGTCGAGTACGTCGTGAAACTCTTTGCATCAGTCACATGTGACACATACCCGCATAATACGTCGAGTGCGGTGGCACCGACTAATAAAACTGCTGCAATAAGCGCCGTAGAAAGACATATCGACGTCGACGGGCGAATGTCGCGCATATGAGCGCTTTGGTGCAGCGAGAGACACGCCAGCAGGAAGCGGAACACATTTGCACGTTCACGGCTCAAGCTACGCACTGTGCCTATCGCGTTCCTGAAGCGCTCTGTGTTAGTGTACGCATGACCGCAGGTGTCGGTACCCCATTACTGGGGAGCGCGTATACCTTTCCGTTTCTCTCCTCAAATGACAACGCTTTCAAAAAGTGCATATGGACTACCAGTGTTCATTATTGTCATGTTGGCGCCATTTTTACTCGGGATTCACCATATGCCGTGTCCACTTGTAAACTACTACAGCTACCACAAAGATTTAATCATGATCTTGGACGTTAGTCGACGGGATGATGTGCCAGAAGGCGTCAACGTGGGTTCATCCACGTCAAATTCTGATATAGCTGCCAAACACCAATAGACAATGTACAAGCTCTTATATATCAGTGTACAACAATAATTTATCTACTCCTGTGAGGACTCGTTTCACTTTCATGTTATACCAATTCCGATGACGAAGGAATCAGTCATGTTTTTTTTTCATTATCGAAGTGGGAGCATTGACTTAATCTGCTGTCGGCATTTCGTAATGGAAGCACTGGAAATAATGTTGTCAAAATGGTTGCATCAGGTTTAGCTGTCAGCCACATTTATAACTGAAAAATGAACTGTTCATTTTGAGTACCACGCATGTCGCGGAAAGTTTCACTGTGGTGCTCCTACTTTGCCTCGCTCCCTCTTTCTGAGCCGGTGAAGTTTGGAGCGCTCAGCAGTGACTTACTATAGACGTCAGAAGGCGGCGCTGTGAAAAAGCAACTCGTTTATGTGTAACTAATGCTGTAGTTATAAATCCTGCGCTAAATGCAGCTCACTACTGTGAAACCTGAGGAAGTGCGTAGCACGGGCAGTCAGCGATTCTCGTTCGTAGAGTTCCCATTGCTTCGTTTACGAAACCGTCGATGACATCAATGGTTGAGGTAAGCATGTAGGTTTTCCCCGGCACGAGTAGAATCTCGTCAAGGAGATTCGCATACTCGGTGTGCGACATGCGCGCTACTTTTTTCTGCGCTTTATCGACTTTGTGCTTGTTACGGCCGTTGAGATACGTGTCGTCTGCAGCGAGTTCCGTCAGGTCGTTCCTCCTTCAGAAGCAGCTCGAGAAGGACCACTAGGAGGAGCCATCGTGCACTTGGCGAGGCGGTGGCGCCCTCTCTTGCGCAGCTCGGGTGTCAGCCTCATGTTTCCAAAGCTCCTTTAGCGATTTTAAGTAAATTATTTCGATTACTTCTTCGTTACTTCTGTTAATTATATACTTTAGACCTTGTTCATTTATTTTAAACCGTGTTTGAGCATTGCTAACCTTGTTTTCGGCCTGTATTGACCGCTTGATTTTGAGCGTGAGAGTGCGACATGAGACACTGGATGGACGACCAGCCGGGCCCCTGCCATTTTTGTCCAGGCACGGTTTCCTGAAAATCAAGGAGCTGGAAAGCTTCTGCCGCCTATTTCTGCTTCAGAAAAGTAGAAAGCTTATCAAAGCGAAGTGCGGGTGCAATACAAAAGAAGTTTCAGTTATTTCTGCCCGCTGCAATTCGAAAGTGCAAGCGAGTGTCGAACGACATCGAGTTCGAGGCAAACCCTCCAACGTCCGTTCTCTAGCGCTAAATGCGCTAAATTTGGGTATATGTATAATGTCAAAGCAATGACGTACATACATGATCAACTTAGTTCGCTATGCATCTTACGATCAGTGGTACAAAACTCGCTTTATCAGGGACGAATGACCCCAGCGATTTTCGCCATTTCAGTTGAATTCTCCCTTCAGCTCTCGATTCCTGTGCGTTTGACTGTGTTATTACTAGGGCTTCGTGTTTACGGAATAAATCCGAAAAAAATCCGATAAACACTCCACGGTAAAATTTTATCGGATTTATCTGATAAACTCCGATTTTAAAGGACCCCTGACAGCAAGATTTTTGTTGGTGACTTTTTTACTGTAATTTGTAGCTTTGTGTCTGGTAATCCCTAAGTCAAATCGTAAATGCTCTAGCGTATCGTATCACTAATTCTAGCGTAGGTAATTGTGAACACTTTAGCGTCACTTCAAAACGCCCGCCTAAAAACCACAAGGAACTAGCGCCCCATGCGGGGGAGCGTCAAAGCCCACGTGCCCTCAAGCTGGGGTGACGTTGAAAGCGCGGTTTTCAAATCGGGGCCCCGCGCGCGCTAGAGATTGAAAGTATATGGGTGCCTCGGTATAGGTTAAACCTGGCAACCCGACAACAGAGCGAGAGGGTGCGGAACAATAGGCCTCGCCGGGTGCCAGTCGTCGTATTGTGCACGTGCGCCCCGCAAACCTTCTATGACGTCCACAATACTTGCTTTAAGGCCGAGACAGACGGTACGATTTTCCGTGCGATGCGGCGTCCGACACGGCGGTGGGGGAGAGGGAATGGTGGCTGTCCGATGCTATGAAAGGTCACCATTCCGGTTTTCCCACCGCCGTGTCGGACGCCGCATCGCATGGAAAATCGTACCGTCTGTCTCGGCCTTTACTCGTGGAACGTCACGTGGGGCCTCTATCTACGTCATACGAAGATGTCGCGAGGTGCAGCCAACTCAAATGAGGAATCACGCTTACTTTAAAACCAAATTAAGATATCTTAAATGCAACGTTCGTCACTAATAATCGGTCAGATGTACCCCCGTTTACAGGAAAGTCAAACAACACAAACATCTCGAGGTTTCAATTTTGGTGTCAGGAGTCCTTTAAGGGCGCATTTTCAACTTTCAAACGGCATTTTCACAGCTGAGAATCATCAATCGAAAGGAGCGCGCCTCGCTCCATCAGCGGCAGCAACCTCGTAGAATGTGTTTGCGTCTATTACAACAAGCTTTAAGGTTGTAATACGAACAAACGTAGGTGTTTTGTATTCTGATATTTGGGCTTGTATGTATATGTGTTTGTGCGTTCAAACCTTCCAGACATCTAAAATACACTTAGTGTCTTCGCATGTTTTCGTGTTGAGATATCATTTCATCTAAGCTTTCAGAGTATTGAGAATAATAATAATAATAATAATAATAATAATAATAATAGGTCCTTTGTTTTTGATCGAGAAGATGAGGGAGGCTGGGAGAAAAAGCCGAGAAGCAGCTTGACTAGCTCCTGCCCGTACAAAGGTACACTTTGGCGAATTTACAGCAGTGCTCATCAGCAGCCTTATTAACAGGGTAAATGAACAGGAAGTGAGAAAAAAAACGAAAGGATGGAGAAAGAGGATTATCAGCAACAATGCAACACGTTTTCATTGGAAGTAAAATTAATAAGAACACATTGCAACATCTTATAATGCAAAATTAAACACCGAATTTTGGATAATTGTAGATTTACGTGAAATAAACTCGGATAAACACCGAATTTCCTCCCAAAAAATGAAATCCGAAAAGCATCCTCCGAATTTCAAGAAAAATAAACGCCTAAAACGCGGAGCCCTACGTATTACGCATCTTCGAATTTTCTGTTGACGGTTGTCTTCCGTGTGTATATACTGCGAATGGGGATACGTGCGTGTCCGCTTTCGCGGGCGAAATCCGAAGGCAAAACAAAGCTAAATGTGGTGACGACCAGCATTTTGCGATTTTCTAGTTTTACACACATGCTAGCATTTGCTAGTTAAAACGGGAACATTGAGCCTTCGAAACGTATATGCGAGATGCTGTGTGGTGATGACCAATTCAAATTACGGGAGGTCGCGGTGTGCGTGATGTTTAGCGCGCGTCTTGAGTCTGCCTCTAGCTGCTCTCTCCGTGGTACACGGCGCGCACCGCGGTCACAGCTTCAGAGTCAAGGTTGCCATGGTTCTCCGTCAGGGTTGTGCAAAGAAATAACAGCAGAGTCACATTGTCACACGTTTTCAGGCGACCGGCTGTAAAGAATGCGACTAATTGCGACGCTTACCCAACACGTTCAACGACCCGCATCCAGCACTCTTTCCTTTCTGCTTCATACGACAGCTATGTAAATCGGTAAAACGGAAAATTGTTATTCAATCCTTTACGTCCGTGCAATTCACAACGCAGCAGTAGCGTCGATTGCTGCGTTTCTTCGTAGCGGATGGAGCTTTCGCTTTAGCTTGTTTTCGCAATTGTTCTGGGGAGTGTTGGAACTATAGAACTTCATAGCGGTTCGGTGGGGCGTCTGACTAGCGAACAGAAATTCGTAGCTCTCTTTCTGAGTGTTGAATGCGCAAAACACACGCAATATTAAGTTGAATCGTTGTTTCGCACTCGCTAGTTGCACCTGGTTCCTTAGCAAACTGCATGGGAGTCGGACTTTGCACTACGATGGCCTCCGAGATCGCGCGCCGGCGGACGTGCAGTCTCGGAGGCCATGGAACTACTCAATTATTTCCCTCTCGCTTCGACAGGTGACGCGACGCGTCTTGCGAAATTCGAGTCTGACGTCTATCAATAAAGAGGAAAGAATTGCTAGGACTAACTTCATGCGTTGCTTTCGCATTAAGTGCTCAGCTCAATACCCGCTTCGAAAAAAATATTCTTGGAAGCTGCCCTCGTACCAGATGGATATACACGATTTCGCAGGGTTGGCCTACTCCACAGCCTGTCTTCTGTCAACCGTTGTGTTCCTGCTGCTGGTCACGCATTTCAACAAGTGGCGGATGAACAAGATCTACGGCGCCATCCTGATGGGCTGGTACCTGGCTTTTATGGTGATAGCCTGCCTCCACGAACTGAACGTGTTGGGATACGTCAATCCTCCTTCCTGCGATAGTGATTACTGAGCGACAACACAACTGCGTATAATGCTGCAATGTACTAAAGCTTAGCAAACAACTTCTAGATGTGCTCACCATGAATGGTCCACGATAAGATATTCATTGCGGTAATGTCTCCGGACCTCAACTTTACTTGTAGGAGGTGCTTGACGCATGAAAGCGCGCGGCTGGCGAAACTTGGTATCCACATGAAATCAGAAGCAACAACAGCGCCCTAGCACCGAGTCGGTAGAGTGCATCCTACCTCGAGTGAGGATGTCAGACACCTAGGGCGCAGATTGCGCTCGCTCAAAATAAAAGTTTATTTTCTCTCCTAGATATTCTAATATCGTGTCAGCGTTGACTGGCCGATGGACTCGCCGATGACTGTGGCGGAGAATGGTGATGATTCTTCGACAGTGGATCATTCTGCTGCGATTCTTGCCGATTATCGGTGTGCAGCAATGAACAGAGACTGGGAAATTAATAGAACTGTCAATTGATGTATGTGGCGGGTACATCCAAGTTTGGTGACTGTGCTTGCAGTTTAAACCAAGTGGAACGGCCTGCAATCTTAGTCGGGCTGCTCTTCACGCTTCGATTCGGGAACGCAACAGTCACGTAGCTACTGAGTATTATGCATGTGTAATGCACAACAATCCAGCACCTCTCTAATGCGCATGACAAAGACTTGGGGACATGAGCACGTGGCGCCATGCCGCAAATGAATGGGGCATAGGCCGAAAAGATGACATCTGACGAAGAGAACTAATTATCAAAATCGATCCCCAGTTCTGTACAGCAGCGACCCTCTCAAAAATTCTTGTAGCATTTCAGATGCGTGGGAAAAAGTGCTTATATAGCTTCGTAGAATATGAAATTTTTTACAATAGGGCCCATGTGGTTCATGTGCGGGAAGCCACACGCTGTATAGTGCGATACTGCAATTTTACCAGAATGTTCCAGTGCGTCGCTGCTGTACAGAATCAGGACGCAATTTTGATAACCTATTTTTTTTCGTCAGATATGACTTTTTTTCGCCCATTTGCCATTTCACCCATTTCCCAAATCCTCGGTATTGTTACCTATTTGTGCTTCAGTTCTATCAGTCCTTTTTCCTCCATTAATGTAAAAGGCTTTTGCTTATTCGTCCGGTTCCGCACTTCTTCATCCCCCCGAAAGACGCACGCTATTCGCGGGAGACAGATTGGGTGCATATCCTGGCATTCCATTAAAATGTGCTTAAGTTTCGGGGCTTAAAGGGACCGACAACTGATTTTTCTCGACACAGTTTTCTACGTCGCGACAGGAAGCTCACCCTTCGTAGCGTTTGTAGCTGCAGTGGTTTATCCGAAAAGCACGTAGTTATTTCATAAGCAGTATTTTTCGATCTGAAAGGCTCCAAACACGCATGGAGGCTTGCTCCAGCAATGCTGAGAATTGATAGCGATGCCGCTAGCCCTTGTGAAAGCTGTCGTTGTTGTGCTTTCGCACGAGTTACTGTACCTATGCTTAACCACCTTTATTTTGTGCTTTCCAATCATTTTTAAAAATAGCAAGCTGTTACAATGAGATATGTGGCTTTATACACCTTCCCGGTATTTGTACAGCGTTGTGTGCGCCTGCGCCCAAGGTTGCCTGCGCCTGCGTCATGGATGGCTTGTCCCGGCGTCGTTACTCTCTCGATACACGAGCCAAGCCAAGTAATCGAAAACGTAACTGTGCATATGCACGGCTGCACCGAGTAGCAGCGTGCGTCATTTCTGAGACGAAGTGTAGGTACCAAAACTATGTCGCTCCAAAATCTTAGCGACCTGGAAACTGCGTGCACGGCTGCATGAGCACGCTGAAAAGTTGCTCAAGACGCGCTGACGAGCATGGGATCATTACGTCACGCGAAGGCAGCGCCACTTTAATGCATACTACTAACGCAGGCCTATATGCACATTATTATGGAGTAATACCTTTTAAAATAAAGAAACGAACAATATTTGAATACTAACAAAAAAATCGTCAACCGCGTACAGTAATCAATGGTCGCGTGGCCGTCTTCATCGGATCATTCATGTTTTTGCCACCAGAGGCGCCACAGGTCATTTTTCGCGACTTTCAATTAAATAAAAATATAAATCCATCTCTCATGAAAAAAACAGGTTTGGTTTGAGTCAGTGCGGCGGACAATCTTTACATCAGTGGAGTCAACTCATTTGATATTCTGGGCAGTTGTCGGTCCCTTTAAGTTGTGTTTCAGGAAAGATGGGTCATCTTATCTTGTTGAGAATATTTCGTGCGCTCTGTCTTTGTCCTCAACGGGTTTTGTTCTCAAACCGACCTGGTTTGAGGACCAAGCTGCATGTCATCCTTAGGGCTCTGTGTTTTGGATAACTCCGAAAAAATCCGATAAACACTCGACTGCTTTTGACTTGTAACCGAGCCACAGGCGTGCGCAGATGGGGGCAGAGGGGCGGCCGCCCGCCCTAGTCACCTAAGAAGAGGGGGGCGCAAAGTTTGCCCCATACATTGACTTAATAGGCAAGGTGCGGGGGGGGCGGCGATGAACACCCCCCCCCCCCCTGAAGGGGAACAGTGCCTATGAACCGAGTATAGTGGTGCCAAGCCTTACGGAAGAGCGGAGCTGGTCCGCCTTCCTTGTCTCTCTCGATTTTTATCTTCCTTTCTCTCTGTTTGTTGTATCTCTTTCTGTATCTTGTTCTTTCTATGTCTTTCTTTCCCACTCTATCTATATTTATTTCTCTTTCTTTCTGTCACTCTATTTGTCGCTTCCTCTTTCTTTCTCTATCTTTCCCCCTCTTTATTTGTTCATATTTATCTCGTTCTTTCTCTTTCTGCCTTGCTCTCTGTTTTTTCTATCTCTCTTTTGTGTCTGTTTCCATCTCTTTCTCTCTCTGTTGTTCTATCTTTTTATGTGTATATTCCTTTTAATTCTCTCTGTTTTTTTTCTTTCTATAGACGATTTTCCGCAGCGGAGCACGGGCGCTGCCGTATTTGATCACGTGATCGTAACTGGCCTTTCCCCAGCCAGTTGCCCCAGCCAACGCATTGGGCCAGCGAAGTGGCCGTACTACACAAGCTGGTTGTAGCAGGGTGTAAGGAAGTCACGTGCTTGCGCAGGAAAACATAGTTCTACATGTAATCACCTCAAAGGTGATAACGTTGATATATTTGCGTTTGTTTGGCACGTACCACGCTACAACGATAAGCGATATGTTTAATCTACTTCGTATTTATGGTGTATGCCTTTAATTGTTGTATTAGCAACCGCCAGTAACTGGGGTTACTAGCCAACATGGCAGCACCCATGCAGACGCGACAGCCCGCTTCGATCCGAACTCGCGCTTGCTACTCGACCACTGTCCTCACAGCAATAAATAAATGGCAAAATCGGCCATCGCTTTGTGTCAGCTCACGCTGGAGAAAAAGCATCAGGTATGCTTTGTCTTTATTATTGCAATCAGCTGTGTTTATTTAGCCATGCCTGCTAAGCATTGTCTCCGACAATATGAGAATGAATCTTGAAAACACTGCAAAATACCGACGAGTGCATTGCTCTCGAAGCTTCAGGACGCGAATATAAACCAAATAAATGCGGAGGTTTTGAACTTACGGGTACACAGCGCAGGACGAGGACGTGATAAATTCGAGGCGGAAGGAAACTGCATCCACAGGTGCCGCCATGTTTACTTTCCCGGCGCTGCCGTCTGCTCGCTTTTACTCGCGTGCGCGCAGACGCTATGGGAACGCCGAGCAGACGACGCGGATGGAGACATATTGAGCAGCGCTGCCAAAGGCCACGGCAGGGTGATGGCCATGGAGACGGCCACGGTAGGGGGAAGGCCACAGTGCGGTGGCGCCATCTAGTTTTTATTGAACAAACCAGCTGCGGAAAATCGTCTATCGCTTTCTTTCTCTCTCTCTCTCTTTCACGTGTTTGTTTAACGCTCGCACCTATTGTACTCGGTAGTGGGGCTTACCCAATTCCTGTGGCGCATACCCGCCCGAGGATTTTTGTTCGCGTTGGACAAACAGCTCCTCTGTTAAAAATACCACGTGACACGCCCTCGTACTGACGATATGCTTCCCTCGCAGTGGTTCATAACAGTGATGAGCAAACGCAGCGGTTATCGCAGAATGCACTAGAACCAGGGGGAGTGCCCGGATCGGGCTTCGAAAGGTGGAGCCCAAACAGGCCCCCCCTTGTGGTGCTGCGATCGGTATCCCGCAATACGAAGTCATTCAAAAAATGCGCGCCGCTCCACCAAAATGGTGCAGAGGCAGAATGGCCGCTAACCACTCAAAACACCCAGGTTCGAGTTGCAGCTATAGATGGTGTTTTTCTTTTGTAAGACTTGTCCTGGTTGTATTGATTTTTTTTTAATTTCTTAAAACTCGCTTCAGTTGCTACGCACTGCCACAAAAAAGTCACGTGAAATATCAAGGAAAAGAAAAGAAATTTGACAGTGAGCGTGAATATTTGTAGCGCCACCGCACGGGATTCAAGAAAAACAAAAAAATATGGCGTCCGAAGTTTTCTTGCGAATAGTAGACTCAGCCGCACACGTATTCTTAGACGAAATCAGAGAAGTCTTGCTTAACACATCATCGCGCCGAGGAGGCTTGTGCGCAAATTGCATTGTTCTTTGAAGGGAAGGTGTCACGTGATCTCGGCAACGCTTGCAGTGTGGATGGGATTGAGAGAGACGGGAGACGGCGGTGGCACGGCTACAGACTATTTCACACAACACGGCAAAAAATTAACATATGGCGAGCCGTCAACGCGAGAGAAGACGACGAAGTTGCGCTTCAGCTGCTCCGCACGTTCGAGCCTAGCGCGTGAGAAGAAGACGCCCGCAAGAACGACAGCGGCTGTGGTTGTACATCGGAGAGCAAGCAGCAATAAAATATGTGGGAAAGTGAACGCCTCACGTCATCCCACAAGTGGTGACCCGGACATCGAACGGCAACGCGCCTCCTGCCCGTCCCTTCGCCAACGCACTGAGCGTCACGGCCATCCCCGTTTCTTCGGTGACTAGAGTAAGGACTTCAGCAACGTACATTCCGACTGACCATGGACACCACACCCAACAGTGACGCAACGCCGAATCCCACGGTACCCGACCCTGTCGTCGCTACTCTCAAGATACCGGAGTTTTGGCAGGCGGACTCGGAACTCTGGTTTCTGAGCGTCGAGCCACTCTTCCGACGACACCGGGTCACATCGCAATCAGCGAGGTACGACTATGTCATCGGCGCTTTACCACCTGCTGTCATCGCCATCGTAAGAGACATTCTGCGCTCTCCGCCTCCTGACAACCCCTACGACACTCTTAAAGCAGAGCTCATCCGCCGCACAACCGAGTCGGAACAGCGTAGGCTGCAGCAGCTGCTCACCGCGGAGGAACTCGGTGACCGCAAACCTACGGAGCTTCTGCGTCGCATGCGACATCTCATCGGGGACAACCCTGCTGCATTGGACGCATCCATCCTACGAGAGCTCTTCCTACAGCGACTGCCGCAGCAGGTGCGGATGATTTTGAGTGTGTCCTCCACGGAAACCCTCGACTCACTGGCACAGATGGCCGACAAGATTATGGATGTCGGTGCCCCGTCCATATCTGCAATCGAGAGACGTGATTCTTCCCACTTTGCGCAGGTCCGCGATGACCGCTTAGACCGCCTCCTTCAAGCTAACGAGGAGCTCAACCGCAAAGTGGACCAGCTGGCCGCTGAACTGAGCTTGCTGAAAGCAGACCACCGACGCACTACTTCACGACAACGACGCCAAAGCCGCGAGAGATCGCCAAGTGTGCCTCGCAGCGTCTTCTGGTACCACCACCGATACGGGGCACGCGCTCGTCAGTGCCATCAGCCATGCCAGTTTGCGGGAAACGCACGGGCCACGCACTGACGGCGGCCAGTGTTGCAGGCCCGACATACAGCCGCCTATTCCACGTCACGGACCGCGTCACCAAAGTTCGGTACATCATCGACACGGGTGCCGAAGTGTGTGTTGTTCCTCCTACGCTGGAGGACCGTCGGCGACGCCAGACCACGCCGCCTGTCACTGCTGTTAATGGTTCCACCATACGGACCTACGGACAGAGGTCTGTTACGCTTGACATCGGCTTGAGACGCACGTTTCGTTGGATTTTCTTAATCGCCGACGTGCGTGTACCAATTATCGGTGCGGATTTTCTTTGGCATTTTAAGCTTGTGGTGGACCTACGACATAGCCGCCTCGTGGATTCTGAGACCCACCTAACAGTTCAAGGCGTGACATCGAATTTACCACCCTTACCTCTCGTGCAAGCTCATGCCAAAGTCTCTCCGCCGTGGTCTACGCTTCTGGAAGAATTTTCCGACCTCTTCCGTGCTCCATCTCTGGAAGACCCAGTGCGCCACAATGTCACTCATCACATTGTGACAGTAGGAGCACCTGTGTTTGCACGTGCTCGTCGTCTCGCACCTGACCGTTACAAGATTGCACGGCAAGAATTCGAGCACATGCTTGACCTCGGATACGTCCGCCCCTCTTCCGGTGCCTGGTCCTCACCGCTACACATGGTCCCCAAACACTCAGGTGACTGGAGACCGTGCGGTGACTATCGCGCCCTCAACAAAGTGACGGTACCGGACCGCTATCCGATACCGCACATCCAGGACTTCACGGCATTGCTGCACGGTGCCACCATATTCAGCAAAATCGACCTAGTGAAGGCATACCACCAAATACCTGTCGAGCCTTCCGACGTACCGAAGACTGCCATAATAACACCTTTTGGAATGTTTGAATACATACGGATGCCCTTCGGTCTACGAAACGCAGCACAAACCTTTCAACGGTTCGTAGACCAGGTTCTTCGTGGTTTGACCTGCTGCTTCGCGTACATCGACGACATTCTCGTCTTCAGCACTTCAGCAGAAGATCATGAACTTCACCTGCGTCAGGTTTTCACGCGGCTCCGGAAATATGGACTTGTCGTCAACGGATCGAAGAGCGAGTTCGGAGTTTCCTCACTGGACTTCCTTGGCCATCGCGTGGATTCCCGTGGGATCTCTCCACCGATGGCGCGCGTGGAAGCTCTATTGCAGTTTCCACGGCCAACAACTACGAAGAAGCTGCGTGAATTCCTCGGGCTCGCCAACTATTACCGTCGGTTTATTCCACACTGCGCGGCCATCTTGAAACCGCTACATGCACTTCTGTCCGGTCAAACGAAGCCGAACGCTTCCATCTCCTGGACAGACGACGCTGAGACAGCTTTCAATTCCATCAAGGAAGCTCTGGCTAACGCAACGCTCCTCGCGCATCCAAAGAGCGACGCCATCACGTCACTCACCGTGGATGCCTCCGACGTCGCCATCGGAGCAGTCCTGCAGCAGTTGGTCGACGGAGTTTGGCAGCCGGTCGCTTTCTTCTCTAGGAAACTCTCACAGACCGAGTCCCGTTACAGCACGTTCGGTCGCGAACTACTCGCGGCCTATTGGCTGTCAAGCATTTTCGTCACGTCCTCGAAGGTCGGCAATTCCATATCCTCACCGACCACAAGCCGCTCACGTCTACCTCGACCGCTACCAACTCTGCCCACACCCCACGTGAGATCCGCCAGCTTGCCTACCTATCGGAGTTCACGAGCGATATCCGGCACATCAGTGGCAAAGACAACCCCGTGGCTGACGCACTATCCCGCGTAGAAATCAACGCAACGATGGATGAGCGCCCGCCAGTCGACTTTGCAGCCATGGCTACTGCACAACAGGAGGACAGCGAACTTCAGGTTCTCCGACGCCAAGAGAACTCCCTCAAGTTCGAAGATGTCCAACTTCCAGGCTGCGTGATTCCCCTCGTTTGTGACACGTCTACCGGTTGTCCTCGACCGTACGTCCCAGCGCCATTTCGCCGCAGTGTCTTTGACGCCTTGCATTCCTTGTCGCACCCCGGCATACGTGCGACTCAACGCCTCATCACAGCGCGATATCTATGGCCACGTATGAACATCGACGTCCGCCGCTGGACACGTGCTTGTCTCAAGTGCCAGCAAACCAAAGTCCAGCGTCACACAGTCAGCCCACTGGGTACCTTCACACCTCCGGACTCACGGTTCAGTCACGTGCACCTGGACCTCGTAGGCCCTTTGCCCCCATCGGAAAACAGCCGGTATATATTAACGTGCGTAGACCGGTTTACGCGGTGGCCTGAGGCACTACCGCTCACCAACATCACCGCAGAGTTAGTTGCCCACGGACTCATCACCGTGTGGATAAGCCGCTACGGAGTTCCCAAGACCATCACAACGGATCGAGGTCGTCAGTTTGACTCCGCGCTCTTCCGGACTTTGTCCCGTATGCTTGGTGTCAAGCACATCAAGACGACAGCCTACCACCCTATGTCGAATGGCATGGTTGAGCGGTTTCACCGCCAACTCAAAGCCTCGCTCATGGACTCACGATCATTGATACCCTGGACGGAGCGACTGCCACTCGTCCTCCTCGCCCTTCGCAGCACGATACGCACGGACGCTTCTTGCTCCTCAGCTGAGCTCGTTTTTGGCACGACCTTAAGGCTTCCTGGCCAGTTTTTCGACGTGTCTCCGGTACCACCAATGGACGTTGCTGATTATGCCAGTCGCCTCAGGAACGCCATGAAAGACGTGTCTCCTATCCCACCACGTGAACACTCATGCCCAAGTTTCGTCAGTCGTGCTCTGCGGGATTGCACACACGTCTTCGTACGGCACGACGCTATCAGACCACCACTACAACCGCCTTACGACGGATCCTTTAGAGTCATCAAGCGTTGCCCCAAGCATTTTGTCCTGCTGATTAATGGACGCAAAGACAGTGTCTCCATTGACCGCATTAAGCCGGGCTTCCTCGACACCGACGCCGTCCTCGCAGACGACAAGCCATCCTCCAACACCAGACGAACGCGCTTCGCAACAGTAGCAACTACCAGCCAGGGGCGGATCCAGGCGCTTGCTTTGGGGGGGGCGGTTGGTTGTTGGGGGGGGGGGGGGAGGGGGGGGAGGGGGGCGTTGCCCAACTTTAAAACTTCACGTTAGTAACCAAATGCTCATTATTTTTGTTCTCAGTTGCATTGCTCAGTGCCATTTCATTATCTAAAATAATATCTCGTAGAAAACCACGTGCAGTTTTGAAAACAATTTATTGACATGGTGGGCATGGTCAAATCTTGTAATATCACAAAAACCTAAAAGTTTACGCAGGAATCTGAGTAATATCGGCGACAAATATGAACACAAGAGAGAATGCAAATCACGCAAGCAGCATTAACCAGCATAGAGCGGCGATTTGTACGTTTACACGAAGTCTCACCGAGCTTTGTACATAGGAAAGTAGAGCGACACTCATCATTCATGAGTCATACACAAGAAGTACGATGAGGTATCTAGAGTGATACAAAACAACTACAATAATGTTTACTAAAAGTAAACATAACTGCATTATACAGGGTTGATGGCAACTTTGAAGAAAACAATTCAAGGGTTTTTAAGGACTTTCAAGCACCTAACGAAGAATTTTCAAGGACTTCAAGCAACACTTGTTGAGATCGTAGAAAAAGGAAACACCAGCTTTTACAGCATGAAGCACATCCTTCATTGCACACAAGCCAAAGTAGGAACATTTTCACAATTAATAGCTAACTAAAGGAATTCTCACCGTTCCTTTTTCGCTCATAATTTTTACACTATTTTCCACGGGTTTCAGTGTTCTTCTGCTAAGTTGCTTAAACTGATTCACCTCACAATATGGATGTATTGCGTGAGCGCGTGTGCACATGACACATACACAAAATGTGCATTGCCAGCCTTAAAATTTTTTCAACTTATATGTATATAAGACATAATCGCCGCTAATATAACACAATAACGCAGGAAAAAACACAAACATGACAACATGGGCAGCACTTGCAACTTATTTTGTGACATTTTAGGGGCAATTATGTCACATATAGCAAGTACCAACTAGGCGATGAACACGTTCACCTGTTGAGCATATATGCCCACACACACACACATATGCAAAGGGGTCGGGCTCCCTTCACTCTCTACTGCCACAAAATAAAATCCTCGTCAACCCTCTGATCAAAAGTAGGCTCGTGCAAACATAACTTTCTAGGCTCAAAGTGAATGGCAATTAGTGTCGAATAATTTTGTAGTGATTTCATATAGTAGCGGGATTTGAATTGTAGTAGGATGCAAACTATATGTGGAAAAATAATTTAAGTTTTAAAATTTCTCATACGTAAGCAATATAAGACGATAATAAAAGGAATGACTGAAGTGCAGAAGTGTGGCTTCGCGCTGGGACGGATTTCCCCTGACAAGGTGGTTTTTCGGCACAGCAGTCCCGTGTTGCAGTGAAACCATCTTTAAAGCGGGTTACATGTGTTAGAATATGTCTGTTCGTTCTTTTTAAATACTTTCAAATTCTAAATTAATGTCATAGCGAATTGGAACCGTGTAATATGAGCTCGATTATTGGCACAGAACTATCCAAAATGCAATTGCTAAAAATTGGCTCAACAAAAGTGTATTGACAAAATTCAAGGACATTTAGGGACCTACAAGAATTTAAGAGTTTTCAAGGCCTTAAAAGTGCTATTTCAAAATTCCAGGGTTTTCAAGGGTTTCAAGGACAGCTACGACCCCTGTAGCATAAGAAAAGGCGGCAATCTTAACCAACAAAACAAAAATCGGAAAGAAACATGTGCAGCAGAAAAACGATATTTACACACGAATGAATGTGTATATTCGTGATAAAAAGGTTCACAGGTTTGTTAGAAAAGCATGCGGGGTTGGCATCTTCGGCAATTAAGCTTGTAAAGACTCAAACTATGGAGGCTGGTTAAATCACAAGCTCTAACCTCCGCTGTCCGCTACATTTGGTTGCGAACCGCTCAATCACTTTACTCGTGTCAATGGTAATGTCCCTATTAGCATGTAATAATGCCAGCCCAGTCAAACGCTCTTCACCCATTTGAGAGCGCATCCACGTCTTCGGACGTCGTAAAGCAGAAAAAGACCTTTCGGCACTGGCCACACTTACGGGTAGAGTGGCCAGTATCACCGCATGCGCATTGCGATCCTGCCAGGGCAGATGTAAATTTATGCTCTTCACGCGGAGCTCATAATAAATTTAAAGACACGCGACAAACTTGGCATCCAAGCAATCGAAAGTTATCAATCGAAAGCGCACGCGAAAGCGTGGTGGTTGTTTGCTGACAGCTCCGAGCAGACACGACTGCCGCAACGAAGGTGTGTTTTACCGGTAACATATTCGCAACTTTCACAGATGGTAGCGACGCCATGCGGCAGCCGTCAGAACTGTCCTTCAGGGGATGCCCACGCAGCCAGCCCATTCCCGCGTTCAGTCGGCACCACTTCGGCGGTTCGCTGGTGCTTTATTTTTAGTCGATGGCGAGTTTAACGACGGCTTTTCTGAACGCTGTAGTGAACTACTGAAGTCGGACAGGTACTGCGAGTCGTAGTGGCAATTATTTACTTTATTGTTTCCTCAGTATGGGCAAGAGGTACAAGAATCATAAAATTTCCTGCGTGCCGCAGTGCACACGCCGTGCCGTCAAAGGCGAGGTTTCCTGTTTTGCACGAGCAGTGACCCTGCAAGAGAAAAAAAAAAAAAAAAACATTTGTACTCGCGGCATTTCAGCTGCGTGGGGGATTACTCCATCGAATTTTTTGTCATCAAAGTACTTCTTTTGTAGACTGTGGTTTTTTACTTATATTCTGCACTGATCACATATCATCATTTGTTAATTGACTGGTTTTTATTTCTGTTGCACACACGCCAATCATTGCGTGGGGCTACGGTTTAGTGCAGCAGCCTACTGGCAGATTTATTTTCCATTGTCCTCTATCTGTGAACATATAAATGATGAAAATAAGATTTCGATTTGAAATTAGTGTTTCTGTGGTGATGAAATCTGCTTCCAAGCATGTCTCATCTGCTGTTCTACCCCATAAATCCCGCTTCAGCAGTCAAATACAACAAAGTTCCTTTTGTTTACAAGCGCATAAAAGCAGCGAAGTTTCTGCCGTGCAAAGCGATAATAGGGTTCGAACAGCGACGTCGCGACTGTAGGTACACGCTCGTTCACTCTTAGCTAGATCATGCGAGAGGATGGCTGGGCTCTTCAGAGCGCCATTGCTTCCGTCGTAGCCGAGCATCGAAGCGAAAATAGGACAAGAAGCAGGAGCTTCAGGTTGCTCTACACCTGTGCTACTTTTGCTTCCGACGAACTGATCCTCTAGAGCGCAGCCATCCGCTCGCATGATCTGAGAGCGAACGACCGTGTGCATATACTCCATACCACACGCATCAGCAGCAAGCGCTTCGTTCGCGGGCAGCGTTCGGGCCCGGTGAGCAACAGGTGTTTCTGTACTATCTATCAGTGGTAAAAAAAAAATAACTACACTTCCATAAGCGCGGTCACACACGCAAAGTCGGCGAGAATACCCCGTCGAAGAAAGGGACACGAGGAAGGTAAACAAGCCAGTACAGTACGTGGACTTACCTTTATCGTTTGGTCGCGCCTGAATTCGAACCACAGCTCGTGTGGGCATTCCGCAGTTGGAAAGTCTGCTGGCATAATCCTTGTACGACGAAGCTGTGCACTCCTTCACACCACAGCAAATGATATGCCCGGCGTTCAAAACATTTTCTCCTTCAAAAGTACACCGCACACGCGTTTCTGAACCCCCAATGTGCGATGTAATACATCCAAGAGTCAATGACCTTCTAAAAAAAGCCGTGACAAAACGACGGCTGTAGCCGAATGACTGCGCGGTTCGAAGTGACAGACACACTCTCTGGCGGTGTCGGCACGGTCCCCTAAACGACAGCCATATTGGATTTCCACTAGCGCCCTCTCTAGGCCGTGAAAGTTGCGAATAATTACAGAACCCGCGCAGTCACCTCCCTATTCATGTCATAGAAATGTGGCCTTTCACCATCGGCACGCACGTAGCGCTCGCCCAAACAGCATCGTCCTTGACGACCTGCTCGGTCCCGCAAAGGTGGTCGATCAACCGCTCTCCTCTGGTGAGATTTACACCGTGAAAACGTTTTTTCCATCTTTTCCACCTTTCTAAACCTTCAGAGCAAGCGACAAGTGAAGCTGCACGTGCAAGGCGAGCAGAGAACAGCGCGTGCAGGGTGCGTGAACGTGCTGAGACAGCGCAGTCAAAAGGCAGGTGCGGGGAGAGCAGCGACCGGTTTTTGCAAGAAAGGCGGCGAAACGCGCGCGACGCAGCGTCCCCTGGCCGAGCTTGGGAGGCCTGGCCGGGTAGACTGCACGTGCGCACGCTTCTTTCCTTAGCGAGCGCG
The DNA here is from genome assembly GCF_013339695.2 of Rhipicephalus sanguineus. NCBI lineage: Eukaryota > Metazoa > Arthropoda > Arachnida > Ixodida > Ixodidae > Rhipicephalus > Rhipicephalus sanguineus. The sequence continues at coordinate 306,502,630 of NC_051176.1, read as the reverse complement.
CACGTGCAGTCTAGCCCGGCCGTGCCGTAACTAGCTAAAACAGGAACAAGAAAACACTGCATTTGAAGCACAACACTCGACTTCGCCATTTTTTTTCGCAAATGTATCGCATTTTTAACTTTAGAAAATTTCGGGAAGTAATCAAAACCATTTTCTCCTGTCCCCTCCTGGCAGCTAAACTCTTAAAAAACAAAGGCCGACAACATCACTAACCTAATACTAACCGTTTACTAGTCACAAAAGCACTACCGTCTTGGCAATGGAAGATAATAAAATGCGGGTTAGTGAAATTCACTACCGGGCTAGCAAGTGAATAGTAATAACTCGAACGATTTGCCCATTCTAAGTTCTTCGTACGCATAGGTCGGCAAAAAATGTGGAGCTCACTCAGACTCACTCACTAAACATATCTTACCCTTAGGGCTCACTCGGACTCAGACTCACCAAAATATAATGGGCCTTTTTCAGGTCTGAACAGCGCCTCTAGTGGAGATCGCTGAAATCGAAACTGAGGGTCCATGGCCTCCGAAGTTGCCCGCCACGTGCCGGTAGACGTTCTCGGAGGCCTGGTATTTTTTGGGAAAATTTGCAACTCTTCCACGCCAGGTGGCGTTCACTTCGCTCCTGTCGACACGCTTTGACCCTCAAAAAACATGGCGCGCGTGTCGTCACCGCCGCTGCGCATGCGCAGACTGCCCTCCTGAAAAAGGCCCATTCATTCGAACTCACTCAGACTCAGGCTCACGGCTCGATCTGAGTCTGAGTGAGTCTGAGTGAGTCGACTCATGAGTCCGCTAGCCTATAATTAGCCTTTTTCTAGCATAATGTCAATGCTCTTTAACGCCAATATCTCGCATAATCGGTGCGCTACTTAGCATCTTTTGATTTCGTACCTTCAAATACGAGTTATCTGAGTTTGTAGTTCAATAAGGACCTTTTTATTGAATGAGATGACTAAAACACGAGATATTTTTATCAGTAACTTCCCGTGAAAAAGTTTGGGGGGAGAGGTCAAGGCGACTCCTCCCCCTCTCCCTCCTCAACTCACGCATCTGATCAATAAATATTGAGCTGACCTATGAACGGTAGCGCGTTGAAGTATGTGGGACTATACGTGAGTATAAACGTGAGACGACATAAGGCTGATAGCAATGCTGAAGTTGAGTAGACAGGACCATAGGTCGGCAAAAAATGTGGAGCTCACTCAGACTCACTCATGCAATATATTTTGGCCTTTGGGCTCACTCGGACTCAGACTCGCCAAAATTTTTTTCTACCGGACTCACTCGGACTCAGACTCACCAAAATTTTTCCCGACCGAACTCACTCGGACTCAGACTCACAAAAACTCTACTCACCCGGAGTCACTGAGACTCAGACTCACGTCTCGATATGAGTCTGAGTGAGTCTGAGTGAGTCGACTCATGAGTGAGTTTGCCGACCTATGTTCGTACGGCACAGCCATGGAATTTAGACTACGACTGATCGGAACGGCCTGCCCCGCGACATTGCCGAAATCACCCGTTCAACAGCATTTACAATAAAACTAAGATCTAGCACCACTTAATAAATGTATGGAGCCACGAATTTGAAGAACTTTGTAAACCCCACTTCTCATGTAATACCTCAAATGTGACGTTTGTAAGGAAAATAAAGTGAAGTAAAGTGATGTGAAGGGATGATCAATATTTGATACCTGATAAACGCAAAATATGGCTTTCACTTCATTAAAACCTTGCTAGGTGACACACAAAGGACAGCGCCATACATCTTACCCGCAGCATTTCATACGCAAGGATTAATAATAACAAAATTTTGAAAAACTTACGCATTGGTCGCCGCAGTAGGCACCCAGGAAACTCGGATAAAAAGCTGGTCACCGGCGGTTCAATCTTCCAAGTGCTAGTAGGCCGGAGTAACGGTTCCTTCCATGGGTGCCCGAAGACCACGATGGAGATTGGGCGGAGACGAAAAATGGGACTTCGGAGCTGACACTCTACAGTGGCACCTGAGAGTCCTCACTGAGAGTACCCTCTGACAGTATTGCGCTGCTGCTTAAATACTGGTCCAAGGCAGGTGCCGCCGAGCAAGCTTGCGAGAGCAATTGAGCGTGTCGAATCAGTCCATTCAACAAAATTCAGCAGGCATTCGTCAATTCCCCCTCGGTGCATGTATAACCGTGTACTTGGGAGGACCTTTTTGCAAGTGTGCGGGGTATAATCGAGCGTGACTCCGAAAGCTCCGTTTGACCGTCCTTAGGCTGCGGAGATAGAAAGGGCATTTTCTGGCAACACGACCGGCCAGAAACGTTTCCGAGAAAAAAAAGAGAAAAAACAGGTGGTAGGACCATTAGATCGCAGAAGTCTTCTTCATTCTTAAAGTGGATAAGTAAGTTGCCCAGCGGTCGTTAACTTCGGATAAAGTAGGGATGGATTATCTTGGTGCTTACTAAAATGACCGCCACGTGTAAGGGCTAGCCACGAGAGGTCAAAAGCGTTTTTTTTTCATGTGCTCTGGGATGAATAAAAAAATGTCAGTTGCCAGTTAGCGCCGGTGCCGTCGCCTCGTCTTCGGGCTCCCCGTTTCTTGTGCACATTTTTTCTTCCAATGATACCAAGAAGCCCAACATTCCAGTCTCCTCAAAAAAAAAGGCAATGGGGAGGAGGGGGCGGGGTAACAAAGGGAGGCTTACTCCGAAACTACGTTCAAGGAATACTAGAGCTCGCCGTTGTGGGAATACTCATTTATCGAGCAGGTGGCCTGCCCTTCCCTCTTTCACCCTCCTCTTACCAACAACACTGATACGTGTTCCCCAATGTTTAGCGGAAATATGCGTTTTCTTCATCATCAAACCAATACTGTTCATTCATTAAGTGGCAGCGCCAACCCAAGACAATGAACGAGAATGGAATGCAAGGGACCAGACAAGCGCCGACTCGTTGCTCAGTTTACTGCGGAAAGGCAGTTACATGAATATGCAAACTCTAGTAGCGCACGTGAGCAAGGCCGTACAAAAAAAAAAGGTATCACATTGTACAACCAATTTGCAAAATAAAGTATTTTGTCTACAAAAACCACAAATAATCACGTGACACTGCCACAGGAAAATTCTTCGTTAGTAAGCTTTACGGCTCGCTTACGCAGTTATCTGAACGTCTCCTGATATGTAAGGCATCTGTTATATTACGTGCAATTTTGTTTCTGTAAGCAAAGAACATCTTTGAATCAGGCCAAACTGGCTCACAAATTTGACACTCTTTTGCAATGATCAGCTAAGTGTGAGTAATTAATTATTTTTGCCTGGTGGTTGTCCATGCTGTTTCAAACCGGCTGTTATTATACCAGCCGGTCTAAAACGATGTAAACATTATCGTAAGTTGGTGGCTACATGTAAACTACATCCAGCTGAATATCTTTTGTTTTAAGACGCAGAATTTTCGTTGTTTCTTTTGTCGTTTTTTATCGCCCGCACGGCAGATTCGTTTAAAGGTATCGGGGGCATTGAAAACATTAAAGGTATCGGGGGCATTAATGCCGAAACGGCTGCTTGCGTCCGTGGAAAAAGCGATGTATACATAAGGCAGAGCAGTGATGCGTTTACGTTGCGGCTTGCGTGTCGTTTCTTACACTATTGTGCTGTGGTGCAACAGGTTTCATTATCTCAATTATTCTTTAAGCCACTCACAAGTAATGTTTTCCGCTAATCAAGCCGCTTTGAGTGGGTTAATTTGACGTGAAAATGCTAGATGCATTTTATAAGGGCACGATTTTTAACAAAGAACAAAAAACATAATTGCAGCACGAGGCTCCAATTACGTTTTTTTATACTTTTATAATGGCCTGAGTTATGTTTAAGAAGTGATTTTATTGGTGTTAATTCATATGAGCAACAACGGTGTTTGGGGGTTAGCTGTGGTGACAAGTAAAGGAGATGTAATTCTTTATGCTGTGCAAGTTCATTTGCGAAACTAAAGTCGATGCCATTATCGCGGAACACTTTTAACGCATCAAGAACAATGCACCCTCGTACAGCTTTGACATAAATAATCAAATAATCATCTAAAAACCGAAAAACATTTTAAGTAAACCATTTCCAATCTTTCTGTAAACTCTGGCCAAGCAAATAGCCCTGAACATTGAGGCAAACGTGGAGCCAGTACATAACCCATAATTCTGCACATACGTGGCGCTTTCGTATCTGATAAATATATATTTTACATCGGAAGCTACAATTTCAAACAATGTTTTAGCAGATCTTGTGCCATTATTTCCGAACTTGTCTTTATCATTATCATCACAGATACTCAATATGCAGCTGTTAGCTAGTGTGAAGAATCGAGTAGTAGAAGTGCATGTATAGTGAAAACACCACAACCCACTGGATTTTTTTCTCTGAAATGCCTGACGACCACTTCAGAATTCGGTATGACAAGTGGGTCGCAGATCTTTAGCCTCGAAAGCTGATTCTGAATAAAGCGTGCTATATGTTGTCGCCACGTGGTTCTTTTGTCGCCACGTGGTTCTTTGAGTAAAAGTGGCTCTAAATGGCCTTGTTTTTGCGCTTTTTGCAAGAAAATTACACTTCAAGTTCAATATGAATGTTTTCATTGGTTTATGGGGTTTAACTTCCGAAAGCGACTCAAGGTATGAGAGATGCCTTAGTGGAGAGCTTCGGATAATTTCGACCGCCTGGAGCTCTTTAATATGTGCAGAAATCGCACAGTATACGGGTCTCTAGCTGTTTAATTGCCTCCATAGAAATGCGAGCCCGGCCGTGGTTGAATCTGCGTCGTTCGGGTTAGTAGCCTTCCACCATAACCATTAAGCCATTGCGGCGGCTCTTCAAGGTGCATATTTCTTGTTTTCTTAACCGAAGAATACAGACGTTCTGAAGTGATCAACTTAAGTAATTCCACAGCGTGATGCTTAACCTTCTGCAGTCTGTCGTCTATTTTCCCTTTTTTTTTATTGGCATCACCATGGTTTTATACAAAACATGTCATGCGACATTAATGCACAAAGCCGCCTTCTTTTTACTAGCAGTGATAATACGCCTAGAAGCGAGATCAACCTTTCGGGGCGTTGTCCATCGTCACCCCAGCTATCGCAAAATGCATCTAGCATTTTCACGTTAAATTAACAGATTCAATAGGCTGGATTGATAAGATAATAAAAACTGCTGAACCAGAGCACTCTAGTGTAAGAAGCGATACGCAACGTAAGCGCGTCACTGTTCGCCTCATATACAGTCGGCGTCAAAAGTTTAGAGACGACTAAGTCTGCATCTGACAAAACTTTGAATTTAGTGATTTGTGAGTGTATTCGGTCGAAATACACAGTACATGTTGTTAGCACATTTTTAACACTGCGGAAATCTAAATTCAACGGTGCCTGCCAAGCAATCGGAATATTCAGCTTTTACATATGTTTCATGGTCCACAAACTTTTGACGCTGGCTGCACATGTATACATCTCATTTTCCACGGAGTTAAGCACGCAAGCAGCCGTTTCGGCATTAACGTTTGTTTTTAATGCCCCCGATACCTTTAAACGAATCTGCCGTGCGGGCGATAAAAAAACGACAAAAGAAACAACGAAAATTGTGCGTCTTAAAACAAAAGATATTCAGCTGGATGTAGTTTACATGTAGCCACCAACTTACGATAATGTTTACATCGTTTAGACCGGCTGGTATAATAACAGCCGGTTGAAACAGCATGGACAACCACCAGGCAAAAATAAATAATTACTCACACTTAGCTGATCATTGCAAAAGAGTGTCAATTTGTGAGCCAGTTTGGCCTGATTCAAAGATGTTCTTTGCTTACAGAAACAAAATTGCACGTAATATAACAGAAGCCTTACATATCAGGAGACGTTCAGATAACTGCGTAAGCGAGCCGTAAAGCTTACTAACGAAGAATTTTCCCGTGGCAGTGTCACGTGATTATTTTGTGGTTTTTGTAGACAAAATACTTTATTTTGCAAATTGGTTGTACAATGTGATACCTTTTTTTTGTATGGCCTTGCTCACGTGCGCTACTAGAGTTTGCATATTCATGTAACTGCCTTTCCGCAGTAAACTGAGCCAGGGGCGGATCCAGCCACTCATTTTAGGGGGGGCGGTCGCTTGAAGAAAACTGGAGGTGGGGGGGGGAACTGACTTTTGTTTTTAGTAGTTACCATTATTAAAAGAACCCCATCACAGCATAAAGACTGTTAATTTGTGCTTAAAGGCCAACTCCGGCGATTTTTTGGCCATGTCAAAGTAATGGTGCTTTTATGTTCCTGAGACGCTCCTGTTACGGGCCCGATAGCAGAAATACTCGGCAAATTGGAGAATAATTTTAAATAAGCAAAAAAGCGCAACACCGAAACCGAAACCCAACCGAGTGTACTGTCTACCTATGACGTAGACGTTGTTACGAACGAACCAGAAGTCGGGCAAGGCATGCCGGTCACGCCAGCGCGGAGTATGAAAACTGTGACAGCCGGGACGACCAGCGAAGCGCCGGTCAAACCAACGCTGTCTGTCGCCTTGTGCACAGTAGAGGCTCGCTGTAGCGGCCGAAGCGCCGAAGTTAGCGGTGCCCTCAGCTGTGTCACTTCCGCCGCCTTCCCAACATTGACGTCACAGACGCAATGTTGCCAATAATTGTGGGAAGCCAGGAGGGCGTTTGCAGATAATCTTTAAAATTCATTTGCAAACAATCTGTGCATGCCTCAAGCCTGTAATGTGGCATAAATGACGGAAACGTGCAAAGGAACGTACCCAGCGAATTTCATTGAGATCCATCGACCTCGAAAAATCGCCGGAGTTGGCCTTTAAAGTGGTTCCACTCATTTGTGCCAATCAGTTTTTTATTCTTAATAAATTGGAAGAATTACTACAAATTACGGGCTACCACACTTCAGATATATGCCCATTTTGCTGCGCTAAGCCTTTGTTAGAAATCGGGCTGCGTGGCCGGTGCGAACACGAGTTGGTGTCTCGTTGGGCAGTCATCAGGATAAGTTAATGGAAAGAAGAAAGCTATATATACAAGTATTTATATTATTCAGATCACAGGGAACAGGCATGGTGCTTTCCGGTGCACCAGCACCGGATTAAATGATCAGATTGAGGTGCACCCCATTTTCCCTCTCTCCACGCGGTCACCAGGATTCCACCAATCCTGGAACCTTGATAGGGTCATAATGATGAACACACACCTGCACTTCAAAATTCAATGTCTCTTTGACCGCGCATGACTTCAGAGGTTGAGGACCGCCACCTCTCACAATCCTTTCGGGGATTAGGAGGCTCGTTGACCTCGCGTCGTCAGCACTTGCACGCGGATTATACGTTTGGACAAAGATCATCCGTATGGCGCCGAAGAGACGACACGGCAGGTGCACGGCGCGCTATTAGAGTCTTTTAGCGAGTTAGGGAAACACGGTAGGCAAATAGGGTATGGGATTACGGTAGCGCTCCTCCTCTCTCGCTCGTCCACTCCCAGTTCCAGTGACGTCCCCCGAACGACAGGTGGATCGTTAAGAATGCATGGGTTGACAGGCAATAATGAGGCGTGACACCGCACAGTAAATTTCAAAAAAGCTTTTGTGCCGTTGGGGTGCCTTCACCGGCAAAAGGTCGACAACCTGAAAAGGAAGAGCGGTACCATCGTACGGTAGCGCATTTGCGTACCATATTTCCGTAACTATAGTCGGATACAACTTTAGAAGGCAGGAGAGGCCCCGTCCAGACCGAAGCGCGGCAGCCGATCGCCTCCGCGACTAAAGAAATAGTACCTCATGCACGCACCGATGTTTTCCGAAGGCGGAGCCACCGGCCGTTCCGCTCATGACGTCAGTCCCGAGTGCGCGCCCCTTGGTGCAAGCTTGTGTTCATCCGCCTTTGAGGAGGAAATGCCACTGCCTTCTAAAGCTGTATCCGACTATAGCTAAAACTCTGAGCATGAGCAAGAGATGCTGAATATATGAGCGTGCGACATATCGCTTGTACCTTAGCAAAATTATCTCAGTCAGTGTGGCATTGCTTCAGTACATTTGAAACTTCCGAGCACAAAATGGTGGGCAGCGTTTATTTCATGCAAAAGAAAACAATTCATGTTCATATTCTTTCACACGTTTTGGAAAGCATACCTTGGAGTTTTTTAACATATGGAAAAAATATGCTAAAGCGAAAAGTACTTAATTAAGTCACAATGTTATAGCGGATTATGTAGGATATTAGTACATTCCTTGTAACTGCATTAGAAGGGCTTCAGAAAGATTCACTATAGTCAATTTGCGCATTTCTTGGCTCCTCTGAACAGCTTAATGACGACGAATTGCAGGATATACTTGGCTGAATACTGGCGTGACTGGTATCTCTAATACTGCAGCTAGCAATGATAGGCATGTTTCAAGTCTTCTTGAACTCAAAAACAAAACAATCTAGAGGTGACGATATCAAACCTTAAGTTCTAAACGCAAGTTATATATTTGTGCGTGACCTGCGCTTACCTTGTGTCGCCGGGACGGGTCAAGTGGCAACCACAGTACCAGTCTCCAGGCTCATACGACTATATAGTGGTTGTTGAGGAAAGAGGCACTTCTTTCTGTCCACCAGTTGGGGACACGGCTCAGCGCCATCTCACAGGACTCGGGTAGTGCACGTCTAGACACTCGCAGGGCGGTGGGACAGTCGCCAGCCGCCTGTGCCCTGTCAACGCCCACCGCTGTTTCCCGCCAAATTTGAGATTGGAAATCCTTGGCGTAAACAAAGGCGATGCAGCCACTTTCCTTTCACTCCTACGCTGTAAGAAGCGCAGTGCAATGTCAAACCTACAGCATTAGGACTGCAGTTCGAAAAACCTGCAGCTGCCGCGGAAGCTCTCCCATGGTTTTCGCCGAAAGAATAAAGGGAGAAAGAAGTGAAAGTTGAGACCATGCGTGAGACTAAAACGTTTTAGCAACCCTACGTTCTAGTAACTTCGGCAGCCTAATACCTGCAGGCGCATCGTTTCAAGAACCTCTTAACTTTGAGTTCTCAGAGGGACAACTTCGTGCCAAGCGACAAGCTGCGCTGGGAATGCCGGAAAAAACGGTGACGGGAAGAACACTGTTTCATCCCGTCGACGGCAACAATCCAGAGGTTCCTACAGGCTGGTTCAGATATGTCAGCGATGTGTGCAATCCAGCGTCTTGCTTTACGCCGCGAAGAGACTTTGTTAGAGGAGTACTGACACAAAAGTTTGAAGGCGAGATAACTTCTGAGATAGATTTGCGTGGACACACACGCATCACCGACGAAGTATCAATGTATATCGCCTAGAACATATATAAAATTGAGTTTAAAGTGCGTGTCGCGCCACTGCACGCAAAGCTCGCCACGAGTTTGTGCTGGCTGTCACGATTCTTGCGAGCGCTCTCTCCTAGCAGACCTTTTCAACGGGAAGAGGGGGCACACTTCCATGGGAGTGCAAAGGCTCATGTACTTGCCTCGGCAGTGCATTTTTGGGGGGTCACGCATAAACGCCTAAGAGGGCTCCAGCACCCAGAAAGCCTTCGTTGAAAAGAGCTGACGACACGGTGCGCATGTGCACGCGGTTTTGTGTGCTCACGTAGTCAAATATATGTTTTAAGAAGTTGAAATGGCTCCAGCCACAGTTTGAAGAGAGCCCAACGTTTCGGGATTGATTCGGTCCCTTCCTCAGGGGGTGACTGCGTTGGTCATGGAATCATCGCCGCGTCTTGTTCTTTCACCACGGCTCCGGCTTTCCCTTTCCCTCACGTTTTGGAGGCCGTGAACGTATACTGGGGGCATAGTTCCTAGCGAGCGGTTCACATTTGCAGGCGTGTACTGAATGTGCCAGGACTCGAGCAAGTCTCCTTCAGAGATTCCTTTCTGTTTCTAGAACAGAAGCGCCGTCAAAGTCGATTTTATGGTCGTGCTTCTCACAATGCTCTGCAAGAGCGCTGCGCTTTCATCTTCCTGACGTCGTTCTTGTGTTGGTGTATTCTCTCCGGGAAACACTTGCTTTCGCCTATGTAGTTGGCTGGACAGTCAGAACACGACACCTTGTAGCCTTGGTGATGGTCGGTCTTTCGGCCTCGGTAGCAAGCGGGCGAGCGTCGATTCCGGTTTGTGAATTACTGTGACCCCCGCTTTTCTGAAGACGCTGGAGAGCTGTTCACTGATGCCGGCACATATGGAATAACGACGCGCTGGGCCGGCTTCTTCGATTCCATTGGAGCCGGTGGGGTGGCCAGGGAGGGAGGGTGGTCGCGTAGTGTGTCTCTCTGCGTAGTGTGTCTCTCTCGATACACATAACTATTTACATGATAACTATTCTTCACTCGCGCTCTCTGAAACCGAAACTGCCACTGGGTGCAATAAAAATATCTACAAATATTTAACCGTCGCGCGCTCGAGGAAACGAGCTTTCCATCCGTAATAAGTGAGCCATAAAAAAAGCAAGATCCAAACTTTTTGTGTCAGTGCTCTTTTTTGCCACCCCATTTTGCTGAGGAAGCAAGGGGGTTGACGAGATGAAATTCTTAGATAGAGAAGAAGAGAAAAGCGCGACCCCCCCCCCCCCCCCCGCGCCTTCTCAGAGGACACGGGGACCTTCTCCCGACAGGACAAACGATCGCGGCAGTGGGTGTCCAGTATGCAGCTGGTCTTCTGCAGCTCGTCGTCAGCAGCTGGTGAAACGGGCGGTACAAGCCACCAGAATAGTCTGAAAATACTGGTCTCCTCCTCCGTTCGCCTCGTCTGTGTGAGTGGGAGACATTTGTGGGGAATTTTCCTCGCGAACTGACTCACTAAGTTCCACATTTATCCCCCGAGGATTTGCCCCCCGTGTGAATACCGCTTAACTGTCTCTCGTAAAGGACATGTCAACTAGGGTGGCTACTTGAGACCATATCTCAATCCTCCTGTCCAGGGAAGGGGAATTAAAATAGCAGAACAGAGGCGCCTCTTCGTTGGAAAAGATAGAAAGGGGGTGAAAGAAGTTGGAGGAAAGACGAGGGCACCATCTCGAGTTGTCAGAACACGAACTGCCAAGCTGGGGCAACTCTTTTACCTATTAGAAAAACCGACGGGTGTCCGGCGTTACTGGGAATCGAACCCGGCAGCTCCCGCATTGGAAACGGACGCTCTAGCCATTCGGCTTCCTCTGCGGTTTGGGCAGTGGTAGCCGGGGCATTCTGACAAAGGAGGTGGACGCAGGCAGTGGAGGGAAGGGGGCGGGGGTGTCACACAGGCTTTGGGGGGGGGGGGGCGATCGCCCCTACCGCCCCCCTCTGGATCCGCCACTGCTCGTGCCCCTTTACTCATGCCAGAAGGAGACATAAATCAGGGCACGATGTAGAAGAAATGAGCTCAAGGTGTGTGCGTTCACATGCCTCTTCGCCACTGCAACTTGTTAGGCAAGACTTTTCGGATTTTGCCTAATTTCTTTAAAGCTGCAAGCTCGTTGAAGATACAGTAAAAAGCATAACCACATTTTTAGAAAGCCATTCTAAACATTCAGCGCGGGTTCCAAGAGGGCAATGGGCTGTTATAGAAGTGGTCGCTGTCGTTCATTTCTTTGCATCAACCCTTCACAGGAACGTAAAAATTGACATAATTTTTCTAGACTACCGCGAAGCGTTCGATACGGTCCCGCACGATAAATTACTTAACTTGAATAATGAAGGAATTCTGAGATGTTTATGTCTTGGATAGCTGCTTATTTTTGCAACCGGGAACAATTCGTTTAGATTAAGGGTGAAAAATCTGGCTGCCTTCCAGTGGCACCGGGTGTGCCGCGCAGGGCAGGGTCCTCGGCCCTCTTCTCTTTGTTCTATAGATTAATGACAATGTAAACACGCTTGAATGTTGTGTGCAGATTCTATAATTCGCCGATAATTGTGTGCTTTTTGACTATATTACGGCTATCCATAATCCAGCTAGTTTACCTTATAATTTAAATGATATTCTTGCATTATGGTAATGACACCAAACACATAAAAACTTACTGCTGCAAATGAAACATGAGAAATCACCTCTGCTTAATACGTGTAAGTTGGATTTATCGCCTATACACCAAGTAAGTAGCTTTAAATGTCTAGAAGCGCGCATCCTTAACGTGAAGTATCACGGAACGATCTCATAAATAATACTTGCGCCTGAGCCGTCTGAAAATTGTTCCTCTTAAGGAACTAATTAAATATGCAACTTAACACACCTGATCGTGCCTGGCCTTTGGTTAATTATTGTGTCGAGAAGAAACTCAGGCCAGTAATTTGAGACAAGGAAGGGTATTTCGTAATTATGCCGGGAACTATGTTCTCAGAAAACGCGTTAGCTGCCATAAAAAAGAACTTTATTGATTTATTGATATATGGTATTTTATGGTACAAGGGCCAGTGGTGGCCAAAATATTGCCAGGTCATGTTATGGGATGTGATCAATGATGATGCTAGGTAGCTGTATAAGGGCGTAACATTGGTCGCACTGAAGGTGCGTAAAACATATAACTGCTAAAATCATGACACTGACGTGAATTGTGTGTCATGAGGATAAATGAGTAGTGCTTGCGATACTAAAATAGAATGGGGAGGTCGCACGAAAGCCTCACGAACGCTCTTGAGACCAAGGGCCTTGATGTAGGTGCTATCTCTTGATGAAACTACTGCAGCATCGACCTCTCTTGAAGGCCATGCTACGGATCAACTGTGTATATGATGTGAAAACTTCGAAGTTCTTCGAAGTTCTTCTAAATATCTTAAAAGATATTCATATTAAAAAAAAGATCCTTGCCTAGCAGCATTACTGGATGTAGTGGGATCTGCTGTCGGAATGGTACTAGGAAATGTTTTCTCCTAAGTGCTTCAAGTTCCCTGCATTCCAGGAAGACGGGAAGGACTGAGAATGGCTGGCCACATTTATCACAGCTGGGTGGCTCATCACCGGATAAAAGGTACGCGTTTGTGCTATGTGTGTGTGTCCTATTACGAGTCTGCAGAACGTTAATTCGGTGTGGCGTGCCCTAGAAGTGGGCGTTCAGCTTACGAGGTATGGTTTAATCAAGTGTAATTTGTAATGTATTTCTCGAACCCATGACCTTTGCCAGAAGGCCCTGAGCTTTTTCCTTAAAAAGGGCTTCAAGTCCATTACAGAAACACCCATGGATGTATTAGTAGCATTAACGGGGACAGAAATGGCTAGCTGGTCAGCCAAGACATTGCGTTCGATGTCTCTATGTCCATGCACCCAGCACAACACGATATGTTGGCCGGATGCATACATGGTGCAAAGTAATGAATTCAGTTCCATCACTACAAGGTTCTTATTCTTTAGGAGAGAAATGGTGGCTTGTAATTACCACACTAAGGGAGTCTGTGAATATAATTCATTTTTCTAACTTTTCTTTTCTGACATGTTTCACAGCAATCAGCAGCGCATCGCTTCACGTCGCAATGCCATACCAACTAGCCCCAGTGGAAGCACTACTAAAAGCAAAAGCTTCTGCTGTGAAGATGCTTCTTTCTGGGTGCATAGCGCCAGAGTCTGTAAATGAAGGACCGATCGCTGCGTAACGAACACCGGCATGCGACCTGGCAGCATCAGTAAAAAAAACTGAGGACAACAATACTTTGCCTGTAGCTCAAGAAAGTGCGTATGTATGTGCGCTTGTAGAGAATGTTCAGGTTTTGATGAGGGCTATGTCAGTCAATTTGTTGGCACTGCCATGGCGGGAATGGTGCCGCCGAAGCAGGCCCGTAGCCAGGGCCCGCCCCCTCCCCGAAATTTCGGTGAAGTAGGTGTTGTTACCAAAAGTAAATCTTGAAAATAGGTGATTTTCTCAAATAGTCAAGGTTTTCAGCAAGTGCCCCCCCCCCCCCGAAAAAAATTCCTTGCTACGGGCCTGCGCTGGAGGCATTACTCGGTGTAGAAAAATTGAGACATCCATTTCGTCGTTAGGCGTCCTGACACGAAGTGAGAAAGGCCTCTCAGTGCCGGTCGGTTGTGGAATAGTGTGGCGCATCTAGTATTGTTTACAGTAGGATAAGCAGGGTGTTCAGATTGTGCATTCACTTTCAGAAAATACGTGAAGGTATTGCATGACCGTTGCAAGTTCAGTGACCACTCGTTTGATTCCACGTGGGGACTTTGTGGGGAGGTAGTAGATTCGAGAGTTGATGGGGAGAGAAATTTGTCCCTTGAATTTTGAAAAATATCACAGCATATCCACGGAGTGAATGACGATGAGTGGGCGAAGCTGCGGAGGTTTAGATTTAGGTGCACGTTAAAGAACCCCAGGTGGTCGAAATTTCCGGAGCCCTCCACTACGGCGTCTCTCATAATCATATCTTGGTTTTGGGACGTTAAACCCCAGATATTAATTATTAACTGCGGAGGTTCATCGGTAAACCGTGAATCTTCCGTGAATTCTGCCCAGTACATCATCACCGACGTGAGATCGGGCGCGTTTATACTAAAGGTTCGATGAGTTATGATGACTTGCAGCTCACTTTAATTTTACATGTACGGTGTGAATTTTCATTGTTTAGAAAACCATTGCTTTAGAAAACATCTGGCGTCTTTCGTTGGTTTATTTCAGCAATCAACGGCGTTTTGAACAAAATTTTTTTTGTTTAATCACGCACAGGAGAAATCTCACCAGGCACTACCTTGGAGGTAAACAATGTCTGCTAATGGGAATGAGACACAGAAGAAGTGGGCTTTTAGCTAACACACTTCTACTTCTACTAACGTTTCCTACTGGAACATGCCAATGGCTGCTAATGGGGAATGAGAGACAGAAGAATTCGGCTTTTAGTTAACGCGCACGCTGCGAATTTTTTATTGTTCAACAACGCACAGGAAAAATCTCCCACCGGCACCACCTTGGAGGTCAAGATCTGGTACTAGCGTTACGACTGGTTACGCACTACTACGAGGGGCGAACGGGTGCCTCCTTCAGGAGCTTCGCCCCTAAAAATCTGTTTCACCGAAAGGGCGAAGCAGTGAATGCGATAGCAACATGTCGTCATAGGCGTGCGCACGTGGGACATGGGGGCGGACGCGCCCCCTAGTCACCTAAGAAGGGGGAGCGCAATGGCTGCCCCGTACGTTGACTTAGAGGGAAGGGGACGCCGCGATAAATGTCCCCCCCTCCCCCCGAAGGGAACCCTGCGCACGTCTATGCATGTCGCAGTGTTATATGAACGAAGGATATCAGCCAACTTTTTTTTGTCCGATCTCACGTAACACTAACAAAAGGCTGGTGCAAAGGAACTCAAGATCAAGTTTGGGCGCGACGTTCGCGCGGCCCAGCTATGCGTCACTGGGGGAAGACGCTGCCCGCAAAGGCGATTTGTCACCGGATTTAACAGCGGCGGTGGCAAGAACACGTGCGCGCATGCGCTCCTCATTCGGCCCGAGCGCAGCTAGTGAGTAATAGTTACATTGTGACGCACCACAGGTGCAATCCGAGAGCTCTGAGCATGCGCGGAAGCGGGGGCGGCAGTGTTGTGGCCGTGGACATTCCCAGTAGCGAAAGAGCAGTGGCGCCGCTCGACGTTGCTTCGGAAGCCTATGGCAATACGGTCGCTCCCGGGAGCGAAACTGTTCTCGTGCAGATTGTCGTATCAGTGATCACAGCGCGATGCGATGAGATCACAGTGCGTAGCGTGGTATACGAGTGGTTTGCGAATGTCTGCCGAGATAGCGCGCGTGCGAGCGCTTGCGACCGCGCCCTTATAGTAAAGGTACACAGTTACTGCTCGAGCCAGGCAGTGCCCCTCCCCTCCCCCTTCCCCGGGAGAGGGGAGGGGCATCTCCGTCGCCCTCCGTGCGACGGAGATGGCCAGCTTCTTTCACCTCTGCTTTAGCCGTGTTCCCCGCCAGCGCTCGACAGGTTTTAGTCGCAGGTATACAGAAAAAAATTGCAGTGGCTTAGCTCGGCTATGCCAGGATATACGTAGGGTTAGCTAAGGTTCTGCTTATTCTTCTTAGCTTTCCTGGTTGTCAAGCTTCTCCGCTTTTCTGCGCCGCTTAGCAGCATTTTCGCTCTCCTTCTCCATTTCTATACCACTCTGGCAAACGCCAGCCAGCCAGTCTGACAACTGGCTAACCTCCCTGTCCTTCCTTTTTTCTTTTCCTCCTCCTGCTCCCCGCTATATGTATACCCCGACTGATACGTCAGCTCATGCGCGCAAAATGAGAGGCGCTGTCAAGCTGCTCCGGCGCAGCCTCAGACGGCCACTGCGCAGCGGAGGCGCACAGCTGGGCGCGCGCCGGCGCCAGTGTGTCTGCCGCAGCTATGACGTCACTCCTCTGGAATGCGCCGACCGGCGAGGCGCGCGCGCCGGCGGCGGCTCCGGTGCGCCAGCTGTGCGATGTGTGGCGTCACTGCTCCTCGCGCATGTGCAGCACGGCTTTTGGACTGCCACGCGAAACTGCTCCACCTCGGCCAGTGTAGCTAACGCTACAAAATATGATGCGTGGGGTGATATCGATTTGGACTTGATACGGAACATGACGACGACGGCGAACACTTGTGCGGTGTGACCATATAATTGCTATTGCAATAAAAAATATACAAAAACCGTGAAAGCGGGCTTGCCTTTTTCCTGAAAAGCTGCATCGTCTCCGCTGTAAACAGTTCGTTCATTGGAAGAATCAAATATTCCAGTGCGGTTTCCATTGGTTTCGTTCTCGCCTTCACTACCCTTATTACAGGGATATCTCCTCACCACATTTCTTCATAAAGCACGCGTACAATCTCAGCACTAAGCGTTGAACCTATCAGGATTTCGCGCTTGTCGGCTGCGCTCTGTTATCTCTGCATGCGCAGTCGCAAACGCAGAAAATGGAGCGAGATATGAGAAAAGCAAGAACGGGTGGGCAACCGCATGGCAAGGCAGCGTGAGAGACAATTCGCAACTCTTATTTCTGTTACATGGACCAGTCGAGATTATTTAGCCGCATGGTGTCACGTGAAGCACCGTTCTGGCGTCACAAAGTGCATGAAAACGACAAGAAACGCTAAGAGAGAATTGGTCAGTCTGGTAGGTGCGTAAGTGAACGTCTTATGGAACACCACGCTTCCTTGAATACTTCAGCCCATTCGCATCTCGTAATGCATTGCCATAAACGCGGATGTTATCATGTGTTACATGAAACCGAGATGCTGTTTAGGCATAATGGATCAGGCAACACGCGAAATAGTAGAGGCATTTCATTAGAAAAAGGGGCCGTGATTGTGCTAACCATCCATCCATCACGTACATGATAAGGAGTTTGACTTTCTTGATAAGGGAAGATTGGTAGTTTTACTATGCTGTTAACGTTGTCCTGGTTCTCAAGGCAGTTAGGCCTCTTGTTCGACTACGTATGTGCAATTGGTTCTCTTGTGCTTCTAAATGTTATTCTCTTCAATAAAAATTCAGTTGTGAGTTAAGCGCTGTGCTGCCAAATTCTTAGTTCTGTCCTCGTTATATGTGCGCTTAAAGAGCTTTTGCTTTAAAAATGAAAATGACTGCCGTGAAGGGAACAGCAGCAGGTATATATATTTGCAGCGAAAACCAACTTAAGCCGAAAATTCCTCTTTCGTTTTCCTCCCTCAGTCAGGCGTTAATAGGATTTTCTCACTGCAAAGGCTCCTTACCAGTACCAAATCTGGTTGAGTGCTTTTGCCACAGTTCGTGCTCTGTTAGCTTTCATAATCGTATAGTCCTCAGTGCCGTATGATAATTAGATCACCTGCAGACAGTCTTCCCCATCCCATGTGGTTTGCTAAGTCGCAGCCTGCAGGTTTATTACGTGCGAGCAATAGGCCGGCCACCGCGAAGTGAAGACGCA
Organism: Rhipicephalus sanguineus; assembly: GCF_013339695.2. Taxonomy (NCBI): domain Eukaryota; kingdom Metazoa; phylum Arthropoda; class Arachnida; order Ixodida; family Ixodidae; genus Rhipicephalus; species Rhipicephalus sanguineus. Next base: position 306,484,785 of record NC_051176.1, on the reverse strand, counting down.
AAAAGTAAGGCCACGCAGCTTACCAGAATATTTTCTTTTTAACGTAACGTCCTGTGGACCATCGTATGAATGAAATAATAGCCAAGTGCGCAACCTCGTGACGTACGTTTGGAAGCGAGAAGAAGAGAGGCTCGTGCCAGTAATTGAGTCCCGCAGTCGTTCCCATGAAGCGTCCCTACGACGACACGATAAGGTCTCCCACTAGACGTATTAAATGTAGGCGGCGGATGACAGACGCCCTCTTCGCGATTGCTCCTGGCCGAGCGGTCTCTGGGGATGCGGGGCTCCGGCGCAAAGATAACGAGCCGAAACAGGGGAGCCAAAAGAACGGTGGATTTTGTTCTCGCGGTTGCAGGGCGGTTTCTGCGCGCTGCCATTATCGGCACAGCCCTGGATGCATGCAGCTGGATTGAACGGAGCTCGCGTTCTTCGGAGCGACTCAAAACGCTAACAATAAGCGACTGTTCTAACGAGCACGGCTTATCAAAGTGCCGTTTTAGTTTCGCTGTTGAAGGTTTATTATCGGGATGCTTTGGCGCCACTTACGCGGAGGCGAGAAACGCTCAACTTTGAGCGAGTGGTTATCAGCCTAGAAATTGCTGTCAAGAACACGCGTGTAATATATATATATATATATATATATATATATATATATATATATATGTAAGGAGAGAGAGAGAGATCATTTCTTGTTGACTCTCGAGCGAAAAGCAGCGAGTCAGAAAACTATGCCTTTGTTCACGCCCTGACGCCCGAATGTGACATTGGCGAAGCCGGGATACAACATGCTACTAGTAACTAACTTATGCAGCTCGCCCACACACACAAACACAGTTTATATATATATATATATATATATATATATATATATATACATATATTCATAGTGGCACTGGCGCCGATTGACACTGTTGGCGTCTTCGGAGCACTTCTAGTTTTGCGATTATTCAGAAAAAGCCTTGTGCAAACTAAACTGGTGCGCAATCGATAGTTCTGGTTCTTGTTGAGTGTTATATCGGAGAGTTATAATATCGGAGCACAAGTTTAATAAGGTAACGGTCAATCAACAGTAAGGATAATTATTGAAAATTAATTGAAATAATGAGCAGACGGGTTTCCTTTGAGCAGCTGCGATTGTTGCGGCACCCGTCGGTGCAGCTTTCAAGCACGCGCTTCCTTCAGCGTGGCCTCTGCGATGCGCTTCAGCAGCGCGACAAAACACCGCATTAACCAAGCCAGGAACGCACCGAGGCACACGAGCGCCACTATGCCCGAGGGTCGCCTCCAATGTTTAAGGCGAGAGCGTTGAAGAGCTCATTTCGCAAAAATTCCGGTGTCGGCGTCGTTGCTTGCGCGCGAAAAATCATCATCTTGTCCGAAAAATTGAGAAAGATGCAAATAAAATGAACGATCTTTGGTCGAGTGAGAATCGAACCCAGGCCGTCTGCGTGGCAAGCAGATGTTCTAACACAAAGCACACTACTGCTTGAAACGTCTACACGTTATGAATGTCATGTAGTGGAAGGAGTCTCCTTAATGCGTGTAATATTACGTGGCAGAAGCGTAGGATCTCACCAGGCGCCAAAGCATGTTAATTGCGCAACGAGTGCGTGTTTTAAAGACCCACCCATTACAAAGCGCTCAGACATATTTAATCATCATCAGCTGCAAAAGCATCAACAAAGTGAGCAGCTGTGTAGGTTCACGTGTTGCCTTACGGACGCGTAGTGGGCCCTTCGCTGATTCGCAAGAGGAAGAATTATGGCGTAGTGGGCACTGCGCAACTGTACATGCAGTAGGCATTCTATGATAGCCTGAAACGGCCAATGTTACGCGCATATACGTTCGTTTCCTTGCGGCATGGTTGAGGCATGCACCGAGAACCGAAGCCGGCTAGCAGTTGACAAGGCGACGTGCACGGGGCCCGATTACGCTATGGCGTTCTTCTCTTGAAGGCGAAGCTCAAGCGTCCTGAAAATTTTTTAACGTATTGTTCCTCAAAGGCCTCAAATGACGTGTTACATGAACGATTGGTTATAGAGTGATTCCGGAGCAGCCTTGATTTGATGTTTATTGGAGTGGTGCACGGAAATCCGTCTTTTGTCACAGCGCATGTACGGCCCTCCTCATGCCGAAAGGTCGGGAAAATTTTTGGTATAGTCCCCGCAGACCGCTCGATCTCTGAGGCTTTCATTCTAGGGATTCCAGATACACGCGGACTGCCGCAAACGGGGAAACTGGGTGCAATTGCCCTGCTACAGCCAGGTGGAGCTACGCAATTCGAAAGTATCGAATACGACAATGTGGCGCCAGAAGCATCTGCATATGTGCGCCTGCAACCGCACGTACACAGCGCTCCACTATTAAAGTGAATATCGGAACGTGTGGCAGCCGCTCTGCTCGACCGCAGGCTGCAACGAGTTGCGCGCATGCGCAGGGCACGCTTTGAGCCGTGCTCTTTCGTCGTCTGCTACCATTCTTCCGCGCTTCAAATCGTCTCGAAACAAGCCCATCGTGCGACGAAAGAGCACCACGCGCGGTGCTCACTGCGCATGCACAAAACTTATTGCGGCCGCCGCACGCTCTGATGTTCCCTTTAACAGTGGACCGCTGTGTATAGCCGCCTATATTTTTAGCCTGAACGCGCGAGCGTCGAGTTGATAAGCGCCGTACAACGGAGCGCAGCGGCGAAATGAACGAGAATACGCGCATGCGCGCCATGAGCGGTCCTGGGCAGCTGTCGTCTGCTAGGCTTTTCCGGGAACCGGACACCACCTCTGCTTCTTTTGAGCACCGCTATCGTTATCCTTTTTTTCTTGTCTGAACGCTGTCATCATGTTATACAGAAAAGGTTAAGTGGTCGTGCTAGATGGGACGTGATTACGCCCGCTAATTGTACTACGTTCGTATCAACATTTTTACAGCGGAGTTGTTATGCTTTTCGTTTTGCCATGCAAAATCGAGAAGCAATTTCATCAGCGGCCGGCGCGCGCTCCGGCTGTCTTCGTCCTCTTCTTCATGGTCTTAGTCAAGTCAATTAAACAAAACTATGCTAAGATCAAGCTAACTAAGCCATGTCATGCTAAGACCAAGCTAATTAAGAGCACGCTAATTAAGGTCATTGTAATTATGTATTTTTTAAGTAAGGGCATGCTATTGAGACATAGCTAATTAAGCACCTGATTATTAAAATCGTTTTAATTACTGGCATAGTAATTAAGTACGTGCGATATAATTCGCTTTACGCCCTTGCCAATTAAGGCGTTGCTAATTGGGATCGTGCTATGTAAGACTTTGCTTATTAGCAAGATCCTAACATGACCCTAATTTGCAAGGTCTTAACTAGCGTGATCTTAATTAGAAGTACTTAAATAACATGGTCCTCATTTGCAATGTCTTAATTAGCATGGTCTTAGTTATCATGTTGCTGATTAGTATCTCTATAATTACCAATGTCTTAATTAGTAGGGTCTTAATTAACATGGTCCTAAATTGCATAGTCGTAAATAGCAAGTTCTTATTCATCATGACCCTGATTTGTGTGATTATAATATGGCTTGGCTTGATTAGCTTGACCTTAGCATAGCTTGGCTTGATGGGCTTGACTAAGCATGAAGACAGACTATGAACAAGAAGAAGAAAACGAAGAGAGACAGAGAGCGCGCTGGCTGCTGATGATAGCTTTCCTGACCCACACGGAATAGCGAAAAGCTTAAGAGCACCCCTGTAAAAATGCTGATACGCGCGTAGTATAATCAGCATGTGTAATCACATCCCATCCATCTCAAGCGCGACCGCTTAACCGTTTCTTTATAACTTGATGGCAGCGTTCAGAAAGAAAAAGAAGTGCTTTACGATAGCGGTTCTCCAAAGAAGGGCGGGGGGGGGGGGGGTGCTCGGTTTATGTATGAGCGTCTGCATGCATGTCCGTACTCATGGTTACGCTTTCGCTACGAGCGGGTTTCGGCACCATGCTGTGAACTTTAGGCGCAAAATATGAGAATTTGTGAGTACACAAACAAATTGTCGCGCGGACGCTATCAGAGCCATTCAAAAATAATTTGTTTACGACTTCGGTGCACCTATGGCAACGTGTGATGTGCCTTCCCGACGATCCAATGTTTTTTCTTTTCCGCTCTAAATTCGTGCACGTTTCATTGTCATTTGACAAGTTAATTGCCTCGCACTGCATACTGACCGCGCTCTTCTCAGCGAGCAATTTTCCGCTGCTTCTGTATCCTAATTCAGTGCATTCGTTTCGTTTGGTGCTCACACAAAGCGTGACCAAATAGATGCCTTTTCTAGTGTGCTCCTTAATTATCGTTCCCTTTGCATTCCAGCGAACTTGCCGCTCTTTGCCGTTAACAAATTGATCTACTAAAGCTCCACCAGTTCGAGATTGCTGGTGGAAGGAGAACTGTCTACGAGACCAAGCATGTAGTAGTAGCATGCAACGCCAAGGATAAGAAAGAAAATACCACAACGTTCGCAGGACTTGTTCTGCTAACGTCGGCTATGAAAAATGACTGCCCTGAACTTGAAATAGCGGTGAAAGAAAGAGAAGTTATTGCAGCAACCTCCAGCTGGGCAAAGCACGGTTACAACAACGTGTAAAGTGCGAAATGCAAAACTTTAATGCACAACATTATTTGGCCAGTACCGCCCAGCAATTTTGACAGCAGTGCCTTGTCTAACGCGAACAGCGCGGCATCTTTCCCACATAAATAAATAAGGCTCCAAGAAAATAAATGGGGTTGTAGAGGCCCAACTTGAGTAAAAGAGTGGCACAAATAAATTTGGGCTTTTTAAAAGCATGTAGTGTTTGCGTCAGAAGAAAGCAAGCTTCACTGAAAGAATGTTATTGCCAACATAAATGCAGCCCAGACTAGGGATGGTAAAATCGAAGAACGATTAATCGATTTCGATTAATCGAATAAATCGACTAAAACTGTTCGAATAATTGATTGCGGTGTCCGCTAAGACCGCCCCTTTGCCGGAGCGTATGAGTGCGAGGCGAGCGATGCAGACACAGAAGTCGAGCGCATCTCCTCTTTTTCACTACAGCGCTTATTTGTACGATAGTGGTGCTAGTAGAACGAGCCCGGAGCCAGCGGCGGACCCCATAGAGGCAGAAATGAACTCGCCCTGATCTCCGTCGCCTACGGCGTCCTCCTCCAAGCCCTCCTCAAGGCTTCAAGCCCGGGCAGGAGACGGCCGCACCCCGACGAGCCAGAAATGCACTTGCCCGCTTCTCTCCGCTCACATCCTACTTCCTTCACCTGCTCTCGCCCTCCTTTCTTCTATCGTGTGCGGGTCATGATGATTAACCCATGCCCCGGAAAGTCTCAAGTTCGAGCGGTCGCCGCAGAGGGCGAAAAAATCAACAGCGGCGAGTTCCATCGAGATGCGCGTGCAGTGAAACTACTGACTCCTGTTTTAGCGGTCGGATAAGATAGTTCGCGCTTTCCGTGTTAGGGGCGCTCAACGCGGCCAAAAATTTTATTTCAGAATGGATCAGATGGTCGTTAGAAGCTTAGTTACCGTGTCATTTTCTATAAAGCTAGTAGAAATCGGCTTTTGTGTTACTTCTATAATTAATTCAAGAGCTTGATTGTTTGAGACCCAGTATTGAGATTACGCGGACGCTTGAAAAGCAGTAGCATTGGCATCGATTCCCTTTCGGTCGCTTATTTCATTCAAAATTGTACCGCGATAGTTTTCTTCGTTACTCAGCTCCGTTTTAAATCAGTTTTGATATATCAGTGCGAATTTGCGCTCCACTTTACATCTCACTGCCACAAAGCGAACGTGTCTAAAGCCCGTGAATCATGTCAGCTGCGGCGCTTCACCGGCTGCAACAGCGTTTATAGATACTTTATAAACGTCGGGCTTCCAGCGTGCAAATTCAGGGCCGGCAAAGAGCTTGGAGACTACCTATGAAAACGGAATAACCATGCGCCATGTGGGCATGCGCACCGGTGAGTGAAAATGCACTGCTTTGCATTTGAGCATAGTTTTTTTTTTTTTGCATGTGCTACGGAGGTTTTTGTCATTTTATAATGTTTAACGACTTGTCCAGATGACCAGATGCACAACTTGTGGATTCCAATGACATTTTCTAAGATTATCAACTTGAATTCAAGTCAAGTCAAATTTTATTTAGAAAATACACGAAGTACAATGAAGGCCACCCTAGCAAGAAAGCTGTAAGCATACAGCTTGACGAGGCCAGGGGGCCGCAACCAGGCAACTGCAGCAGTGCACACATGCGCAATACAGACTTTTCGTTGTTGTAGTTAAATTGCTACAACACATTTTTCTTTGGTGATAAATATATCACCAAAGAACTTCATTCTGACTTTTGCAGAAAATACTGCTAAATTTGTAACATAGATAACAGCATATGAGTCTGCTGAGTCTGCTGCGATAAATGCTCATAAATTCAATGCCTAGTAGAGTCAAGTAAGCTTACAGTATGTATATGCATTTGTACATTTTCGTACGTTTGCAGTTATACATATTACATTTGCACATGCCATATAGTTTATAGAGGTGGGCAATTAACCAACTTAGTATCCTCTAATTGAGGCTTGGTCAGACACTGTCCACTAAAGGTCACCACTAAAACAAATTGACAAACGAAGCAACGTTATGTTGACGCTATTTTTCTCATGCAGTGTCCTCATATATTCTTCTCAGACATGAATCACAAATCCGCTCACGCTTCTACCATAGTAATCATGGCTGTTTTTGCCTCTTCCAACCCAACCACAGCCTCCAAGAAACTGCTCATATCAGCATACGCTTGGATGCTTTATCTCTGAGCCTACCTCAAGTCAGCAGAGAATGTGCCATTACTGAAAGTAAACTAATGGCCCAAAATCCTCACAAGGTATGGTTGTGGACACCTTATTGATTGAGCCAATTTTTCTTTCATCATTTCTTTTTTGCTCTTTCTCATGAATTAATTATTTGCTTCTGAGAAAACTGGACAAAAGAAAGATCATTGGTTTCCAAGCTACCCGCACCAAGTTGTAAGAAGCTCAAGAGTGGCCATAGCGACAACCCTATGCGCCAGCAAAGTTTACCAGGCGGACAAATGCAAGTCTTATACTGAAAAGAAGTGATAGTGAACGGTATGTTGAAGCAGTACAAAATTGGGTGCAGAAATGATTGTTTCTTGCTTCATGAATTACTCAGTTTAGAGGAAATGAGCTCGCTTCAAATTTCTAGGATAGTGCATGTGATGGGGCAGCCATACCGCACACATACTGTCAAACTCTGCATATAGTATCACATATATCTTGGTATTAAATGGGCCAGTAGTAGTGCATATTTAGCAGCACTTCTTTTTTCACACTGAGTATATATATATATATATATATATATATATATATATATATATATATATATATATATATATATATATATATATTGATGTTTAATTTGTTTGATTGATTTATTGATTGATGTAAGTGTGAAGACTTGCTAAGCAATGTCAGGGAAAGTACAGTAGTGCTGAAACAAAAAATTATGTGTAGCGCTTGCTCGTAGGGAGTGTCATTGTGAAGGTTCTGAAATAGGAAACTGTGCAAACACTCGTCCCTTCATTAAACGATTAATTTCGTGTAGTGGTCACTGGAGAATAGTTGCACGGTCACTACTCTGGAATAAATACCGTTTGATGACGGGAGTAGGAGAACGAAAACATGTGCATAAGGATATTTTAGCCAGTGTTCTAAGAAACAGGCTGTGGAATTTGTAAAGCATTTGAAAAATCAGTTTTTAGCTTTGTTCAATGAACTTTGCAAATGTATTAATGGGATGAGATGTAAACAGACACATCCATAAAAGAGGGTACAGCACAGTTGCATGTGTGGAAGCAATTTGTTTTGCATGTGAAGTTGAACCACAGACAAGGAGGAAATAATATTTGTTCTAAATAACAGACCTGACACAACACATGGAGTTTTGAAAAGTATGTTTATTTTTACAGAACAATAAGTCGTTGCACTCAACAGATATAATCGGAGTTCATTAGAGCTGGCCAGTGTTTGTGCATGCTAAAGATTTGAATGTGTAATAACTGCTATTTCCTTGATATTGCTGTGAGCTATGTATCAAAAAAAAAGGCTAGTTTTGAGTGATACCCATGTTAAGAGTGAGGCAATCAGTTAGGAGGTAGTGAAGAATGGAAATGTAAATTCAGCTTCTGAAATCGTCCATTGTTTAAGCTGCGTCTTTCACGACTACGCACCATTGGCACCATAAAAATAGACTCATTTATTTATTTCTCAGTGCAAATCAGAACAATTAGAGAAGAAGCTAATTGTGCGGATTTGACAGAACCTTGTAAAAGACTGATCTAGACCTTACAAAAGACTGCTCTAAATTGCTTGGCCACCTCAAGCGATCACTCTATCTGTCCCCAATCCCTGTCCGCAAACGCGCTTACGAAACGTTCATTCGGACAAAACTAGAGTATGTCTCAGCGATTTGGTACCCTCACCAGACTTGTCTTATCGACTCACTCGAAGCAGTACAGAATCGCGCGGTACGTTTTATTGCTTCAAACTATGACTGGCACACAAGTATCACTTCCATCAAATCGTCCCTCAGCATACCTAGTCTATCTCTTCGCCGTAAGATTTCACAACTTTCCCTTTTCCACAAACTGTATTATAAATTCCCTCACCTGAGAGACACCACTTTTCTTCCGCCCAACCGCACCTCACACCGTCTGTTTAATAACCTCAGTGTTCAATGCTTACATGGTACCACTAAAGCATTCAACAAATCCTTCCTACCAACTGCTATTGAGCTATGGAACGCGCTGCCCGAACAAATAGCAAATGAACAAGACTCCAATAAATTTAGGCACATACTTTCATACTTTCTCAACCCGTAATCTGCCACCATGACAGTGTTATTTAATGTACTATTCTTTGTACTGTACTTTCATGCACTACTTTGTACTTTAATGCACTGTCACTGCTTCGCTCTTTAATTGAAGCCATGTATTCTGTATTTTGCAAACATTTTTTTTCTTTTTTTTCTCTTCTAGCATTGTATAATAATGACCATGCTGTTATGGATGCTCTTGTCCCCCCCCCCCCTTTTGTAATACCCTGAAAAGGGCCTTTAATGGTCAATAAATGCTGCTGATGATGATGAAATGAGAACTCACTGCTTATTTTTCCAACATTGCTATTATGACATCCAGAAATTCCTAGCTGTCCAGTACACTACTGTTCCAAATGGCTCTATTGTGTGCACACACATCATGTGCAGTGTATTGTCGGTGCTGTCCACTTGTACATCATTTCTTTTAAATGCGAAGCATTTCTTAGCGAACCTTTGTCACGTTGAGCGTTTCTATCTATCTATCTATCTATCTATCTATCTATCTATCTATCTATCTATCTATCTATCTATCTATCTATCTATCTATCTATCTATCTATCTATCTATCTATCTATCTATCTATCTATCTATCTATCTATCTATCTATCTATCTATCTATCTATCTATCTATCTATCTATCTATCTATCTATCTATCTATCTATCTATCTATCTATCTATCTATCTATCTATCTATCTATCTAGCGATCAGGTATTCTACCACAGAGCCACGCCAGGTCTATAAACTGGTTTGGAAAAACTGCCTATGCAGGCGTAATGTCGGTCGGTGCAACGTCGGTTGTGGTTGTGGTGCTGGCTATCTAATTTTAAAAGAAACAAATGACCACTATATATGTACTTTTATGATACAGGAGCCATAGCAGATTAACGTCCCTGGTGCTGGCTACACTCTTATAGCAGCCTAAAACAATAAATTTCTACTCCTATGACTGAGCCAGCTATATGAAGCATTGCACGACGCCTGAGGGATACATTGGCGAAAGTAACATATGATATTCACATGATTGCACCATAAAGAGCACTTAGTTTCGATAATACTGTCGTATGTACTCTAACGTGAGGGCTGACGCTGCGTCGTACCATAAGTTATCCTTTAAACGCCAGTGTTGTCGACGTGCCTGGTAAGCCACGATGTGCACACAGCTACTAGACTTACAAAAACACGTCGATCCACCTCGTAACGCTTGGCTCAAACACAAAATACACATAGATGTACTCGCTGACTGCTTCGCATGAAACCGATTCCCACAAGCGTGGGATCTGCCGAATTTTTTAAAGAATGAGTGCTTTTAGCAACACGCGCAGGCATCCCTAATACATGTGTCAGTTGATAAACAGTGAACGAGCAAGGGTAACTAAATTCTGGAAACTTGTCTTCTATGACAACATTCACAGCAATGTTCACTTGCTGATATGTTGGATTCAGGCTAAGGCTTTCCTTATTCGCCAACAGTTACTCAATTGAAGTGTTTGTCACTGCAACCTCTTTTGTAACATAAACCGAGTTCCCTTTTCACCGCGATACCGTAAATAGTGTTTTCCCAGAATACATGAGCTTAGCTGAACTGAAAGTTGAGCTAAATGGTCGGAATTCGCCGTAAAATGATCGGCGCGCAGGCACGAAGACAAGGATATTGAGCACCATAACGAGAACACGTTATGTACAGAAACATCTAGCATAACAGCGTGGTTTTACATTTCTTTCAACGCCGTGTGCCTCTCGCCAATGTGTTGTCAAAATAGTGCATTGGGGCTCAGGCTAATCTTACTGGCACTGCATCTTTTGCGAGCAGTTTTGATGCTGTTTATTATTGCTCAAATCGTCAAACACCCATGTGTAGTGGGAAAGACGATGGGCAGCACTGTGTGCAAGTACTGTGCAAGGGTCACCCATCGCAAATAGTATCGTTGTCTGACGCTTAGTTCTGCGTACTATAAGAGCTGGGCTGAACGAGCCGAGATATAAAGTTGCTCAGTTTGAGCTGGTTATTTTATTAAGCAGATGGATGTTTCTGTTTCTTCTATGTATTGTTCACATTTGTGACTGACAGTGCTACTTGTTTACAGTATACTGCTACATTCACGAGTGCAAAGAAACAATGTAAGCTTACTTGGCGTGTTTTTTGCCAGTTGAGGCCCCTCGGTTACCTGGCGACATAACGGAAATATTTGTAGTAACGTTAGGCTGCCGTGCGCGCGAATACTACCCTGGGACAGCAGTGAATAAACGCTCAGAACCAGCGGGCACAGACCGCGACCACCCGCACCCGCCAGCAATGCGGCAGCCATATTGCCCCAGCGTAATGATCATGATAGTTTTCGTAGCGCCACAGCTACCCTTATTTATTTATTTATTTATTTATTTATTTATTTTTTTATTTATTTATTCTTTATTCAATTATTACCCCGCTTAGCCCGAAGGCGCTGCAGCAGGGGGGGTTACAATGACAAGAAAAACATATCTTCGTTGATACAGCACACTTGTTCACGGGTTACAATGACAAGGGTTACAATGAAACGGGTTACAATGACAAGAAAAACACATCTTCATGGATACAGCACACTTGTTCACTTAATAAGCGGTTCCATTCGCTGATGGATCGAACAAAAAAAGAATTAGCAAACAAATTAGATCTACTACGATATTGCCACGCCCACTTCTTGTCTTGTTTTGATGTATTCGGGTTTGACCGGCAGGGATGGTTATCAACGCTCGACGCTGTCCGCGAAGCAGTGTTCGAGAAGCTTCCCGATTGTAGTAGATCGTTTTGTTAAGATTGCGCCCCGCACGCGAATGTTCCAGCTTTGTCGAGAGATAACGCCGCCACCAGCGATATTGCTGGAAAGTTCGATAGCGCCTGTATAAAAGCCGACGCGCTTGACCGCTTGGCAGTTGATCAACGGACGACGCCATGTTCGCCGCTGTCATTGTACAGCCTGTATTGCTGTAGTTCTAGTTCTCATTTTCCGGCCACAAGTTCGGCCAAATAAACAGTTTCACCCTGCAAAGGCCGACTGCTGTCTTCGTCGACGTCACGACCACGTAACGCCGACGAACGTGGTCGTGACGCCGACGAAAATCTTAAAACAATGATCATTGCGCGAAAAGACATAACGAGGACTATGAAGGTACATTTCTTTTCTAATGCCGGTTTTACCATGAAATATTTGATATAGGAGTTTTAACCGCAGTTTCCTTCGACGGGATGAGAGTAATTCCCATCCCAGCTCACTTTTCTTGTTGGTGCAACTGCCATTTCTCGACTACCGGTTTAGGGCAAACCTTGCAGCTCTATTCTGTATTTTTTCGAGTTTTTCACTTAAAGTAATTTGCCAAGGATCCCACACGGCACAAGCGTATTCAAGCATAGGGCGAATGTATGTTAAATACGCCGTTGATTTTAAACATGGCGGCGCATCTCTCAGGTTTCGCTGCATAAAGTTTAATGACTTGGCGGCCTTCGCAACAACTGAATCAACATTAGCATTCCATGAACAATCGGCCGAAAACGTTACACCTAAGTATTTATACTGTGGCTTTTGTATTACCATACTATGGTTGATCACGTACTCTGAGGTTAACCTGATTTCTTTTACACGTGAAAGTGACATGCACGCATTTTTTGGCATTCAGTTGCACTGTAAAAGGTACAGTTTCCCTTCTCTAAATGGTTGTATAACTCTGTTGTTAATTGTCAGCAAAGTACACGTGGGGCTTTCGTGCTATATTGCGTTATTATTACATTTTGGTGTGTGTACTGTTTCCTTCGTCATGTCATAATGGCTAGCAATCACAAGAGAAGAGCGATGCGGACGTTGTGCACAGAAAATTCGAAAACGAATACTGCGAAGTGTGATCAATTTGGTAAGCAGTGCTCGAAGCTAGCGACGGAAACTCTTATAATATCGCCTGCTGCACGCCCACTTTATTAACGTGCCAAAGAGTCGTACTCCAAAGAAAGGTGGTCATGACGAAAATGACAATATTGAAGACCCTGTTCCTGAAGGCACGCATCCGCCTCTGCGGGTAAGTTATCAGTATCTCGCTATTTAGCTAATAGCCATCTACCTTTGTGTAACTTGTCTTGAAAATCAAGTGGCTTTTCAATTACTTAAAACATTGTCATTTCAAAAGGGTGGATTGTTGGTAATTCATATTCATTAAAAGAGCTGGGTCCTCTTCACAGGGACCTCTTCCTTGGTTGCTGTGTTTTCAGCGCGATGGCATCATTGAATCAAAGCAGCAAGGCGATGCGTCAACACTCAACAGTGAAGTTTGTTCTTTTCTGTGAATTTCAGACGTGCGAGCGCATCGTCTTGTTGCTTCTTTTGTTCGTGTTTATTTTTGGCGCAGCGCTGTTTCATCGTGTTACCGCACATACTCAGCCCTATCTGCCTTTAAGATAAACAAGTGGTTATCGTCGCCTGCATTGTCTGTAGCAACCTTTTTGGTACTTTATTTGACCCTCAGCGTTTACCTGTTTGTGTGTGTGTGTGTTTGTAACTGCGCTATACAGTGGTCCAAGATGTACCACATCGTAATATGCGTCGTTTATTTCTTGACTGATACCTATTGCCGTTATATTTTACTTCTTAGCAAATCAAAGATTATTGTTTATCAATGAATGAGAGAAAATATGTTGGAAAGCAGAGAGGGTGGCCTCAGCTAGTGCGCCCTGGCCTGCTACTCTGCACTGGGAAAACACAACGGGGGAAAAAGAGTGATGAAGTATTATGATGATGACAGGAATAAGTGATCCGTATATATTTAATCAGATATCATTACCAGCGTAAAGGGTACAAGGACGCTAATAATAAACTTTTATTATGCCATATACCAACTAGCTTAAGTGCATGTGTACCGTTTTTATGATTGTAAAGCTAGCCTTCCTGCAACGCAGTTAGCCCAATTACTGGCAGTTAGTCACTTCTGCAAACAGCGTGTTTGAGTCTGATTGCGCTATGACGCGGAAAATGTAGACTCAGATCACTTGACATAAACACGCAAACAGACACACGTGCAACTCGTCTCCACTTAAAGCGCTCACCATGAGTTGGGCGAATATGCAGCGCAAGGAAGCGCACTCGCGGAAAAGAGTCTGTTATGCCTTTTTTATAATCCGCAACTTTACGCATCTGTTTACCAAACGCTTAGCATCCAGATCAATATGATTGAAAAAATACCCTTGTAGCATTTGGCAATACTGTATGGTCGCATATTTCGGGGGAAATGCAGCTTTCCGCTAATGCGTGCCCTTGCTCCTATGTCAGTCAGCCTATAGAGGCCCCCGTCTTCTGCTGAGATACTAAGGGTGGACAGTCGCAAAATACATGTTCTTATGTATGATACATTAGACAGCTCTGACAGGCCTGGCTCCACGGTGGTCTAGTGCTTACGGTGCGTGACTGTTGGCCCGAAGGTCGCTGGATCAAGTCCCGACCGCGGCGGCTGCTTTTTCGTTGAAGCCGAACATACGTAAGGCCGTGTACTTGGATTTAGGTGCACGTTAAATAACCCCAGGTTGTCGAAATTTCCGGAGCCCTCCACTACGGCGTCCCTCATAATCATATCGTGGTTTTGGACGTTAAACCCCAACAATTACAATTATTATTACAGTTCCGGCTGCACGCACCAGATTGAAGAGGTGCGCGTAGTTAAGGCAACGACCAGTTGAAACCTGGGGAGTACACTGGCGCCGTTTATTCTAACCGGGAGGCGAGAACTCATGTCACTCTTATTTCCCGCAGAAGCTTGTACCGATGTTCTGTTTGAGGCCAGTATGTTGCTGTGCAATCTCGCATTGGTGACCTCAAGGAAGAGATCATGTCAGTCCTCAATTATCGAGGGCTTCCACAATATAAAACGGAGAAAAGATGCCGTCCCTAGAGTGCGAGCGTCTTATGTACTTCCCCTTCCGCCTCGTCTCTTTTACATTTCTCGGGATTTCCTTACCCTCGGCCACGCTGGATGTTTTCGGTGCGACTTTTCGACCAGTGTGGTCGCCGAAAGCGCCTCTGATTGCTGTGCGCTCGAGTAGGTAGGCTTAGAGGAAATACGACCTGCGGTCGAATCGTCCATGGATTATGGCCACAAATGCTTCAATCCGTGACATCATTCAAAGACGACGGGACCACTGTGTCCAGTGAAGAAGGTGCGAATTTTCACGCAGGCGCAAATGCGCACATGTGATCTCTAGCGCGTCTGTTAGAAAGACGGGTCGAGATCAAACACAAACAATGCCGCTAGAACAATGAGATATCCTTTTTAAAGCACCCATAAACAATGTCGATTAATCGATTAACCGATTAAAACATTTCATCGAAAGCAGTTAATCGATTAAATGCTAAATCGACGAACGATTAACGGTTAATCGATTAAGCATTTTAATCGACCATCCCTAGCTCAGAACAGCCGCAGCATTTGACTAGCTCGCTATGTACACCCACCAGCAAACATCAAGTAGCTTACGATGGCGAAAGCCTTAGACGCCTCATCAACCATGAAGATTGACCGTCGGCGTCCTGCGTCGGCGGCGTCAACACGAGTGATGCAAAAAATCAACACGTTAGGACGTCACCATGACGTCAGAGATCGCTAAAGTTTGTGACGTCGTTATGACACGCCACATGACGTATTCAGACGTCAATTAAATAGGAAGATTGGCCGCCGTCGTTGGCGTCCCCCGTCGGCGGCGTCAACACGAGTGATGCAGAAAATCAACATCACGTGATGACGTCACCATATGAAGTCATCATGACGTCATAGATCTCCAAAATTTGTGCGGTTATTATGACGTCACCATGACGCCACATAGCGTGACGTCTCATAATGACATATTCAAACGACATGGTCGCTTGCACGGCCTCCGTGATCGGTGGGCTGATCACGGAGGCAGTGCGAACCCGCGTTAGGTGCAGAAAGGTTTTAGAGGGGGGGCGGGGGTGAAATGAATACTTGGAATGACAAGAAGAAGATGGCTTTCGCCTTAAAGTCATCTTAGGTGAACGCATAAGGGACGCTGTGAGTTTCTTTAATCCAACGTATCTCAACAATGGCTTACGTATCTGCAGCCGATTTTGCGGATGCTGAGCACGGGGTTGACTATTATTAGATCGCACGGGAAGGTTTTCACAATGCATCGCACCTCTTAAAAGGTAGCGCCTTTTCCATCCTACGAGACATACGCACCATTAGCCGGCGAGAAGAACGCGCGAGCGATCGTCTCAGTGCGCGCTTTCTGCTACTCGCTAACATCGCAGCACCGACGCAGTAGCGAAAGTCTTCGTCGCGGAAGCGTTTGTTGCATACGCGACTCGTAGCCGATGGCTGTTTGCCGGTTCTTAGCATCACAACCTACGCTTCACGCAGTTTGTTGTCCCGCGGGTAACAGTGCAGGCTGACTCCGCGCTCCGTTGCGTAAGTCCGGCACTGCGGTACCGAGCAGTAGAGCACCATGTTTGTAGCCTTTGCAGGCAGGCACTCCTATTAAAATGGATTCAGTAGTCAATTTCGCGCTAAAATCACGACCACACTGAGATACGAAGAAACACATAGGACGGGCGCCCATCCTGTCTGTGTGTTTCTTCGTATCTCAGTGTGGTCGTGATTTTGGCGCGAAATTGACTATTGAATTCAGACATGCACAAACTAGCCCAACAGCGAGTACAACTATTACAATGTGGTCAATTGTTTTCAAAATGCGAGAATACCTCCGCATTTGAACAGACCGCAGCTCAGGTGGAACTTAAAACTTGTTTTCAAAGCACGCGGCAGCGCTCCTCAAGCAGCCGACACGGCCGCTGAATCCTGCGAAGCACGTCACGTCGACGGTGACGCCGGCGTTTCCAGTGGTGGGCCTGGCGCCCAGTACGGCAAAGCTGTATGTACATGGCTAATTTCTGACCAAAAGTGCATGCGTCGGTAAAGAGTAATTAGTATCTTCCTAGGCTTGGCTTATCTGAGCTCATGGGGAATTCGACTTGATTTAATGGGCTACGATACAGGTTTGCCTTATTTAGGCGAATTATGCTCGGCTTAGTTAAGGGATACGATGGTCAACTATGTCTAATTAGACTTGGCTATATACTTACCTCGACTCATCTGGGCTCATCGAAGCTTAACTTGGCTTAACAAGAAAACAGCAAGCTGGACTAGGCTTAATTAGAATCACCTTAATTAAGCCTACTTATGCTTGGCTTTATTAGTTGAATGCATGCTCAACTAGATTTGATTAGTTTTGGCTACACTTACCTTTGCTTAACTAGGCTGATCTAAGTTTAACTTGTTTTAACGCGACAAAGGCAGGCTGGGCTGTGAAAAGTTAATTTTGTATGCTTGGCTTCATTAGGTTTTACGATGCTAGCTATGCTTAGTTAGGCTAATTAACCGGTGTAAAACACGACGCGAGCCCGGCGCTTGAACCGGCCCCGCCGCAGCCACTACGCGAAAGAACGGCACAGATTCGATGGAGCAAAGAAAGCGACACCCAGTTGTCGTTTTGGCTACGAGCGCCGTAACCCCGTCAGACAGAGCGACATGAGAGGCCACCTGATACGATGGGACGCGCATGCGCACCGCAGCAGGCGCCGCGTCGGTAGATGGCGCGTCGATGCATGCTGCCACGCGATCCCATGGTCTGTATACTTTTGCTCAAGCCTGTACGTCAACTTTGAGCACAAGACTTGGGACGCCATCCTTCTGTACGTAAGTTTCGCATATAACGCAGCAGTGCAAGGAACAACGCACATGACGCCGGCCGGTCAAACTGCTTTACGGAAGGAGCCCGGCAACGACACTGGACGCCATGCTGCCAAATGTCACCGACGAAGACAATCTCGACGTCGCCGCTTATTTGCAACGCGCCGAAGAAGGTCGACAGCCCGCCGGCCTGCGTATCAAGAACGAGGTTCCACAGCCGTCTCTACAATCTTCGACGACGCCACATGGAAAGCCAACCCGGCAACCGCGTATGGGTCTGCACGCAAATACGTACGCCGACGTGGACTTAGCGAGAAGCTTCGTCGACGACACTTCGTACCGTACTATCGTGCTTCGACGTGTCGGCCCACTCGACTACGAGGTTGTCCCCGACGGCATGACGAACTCTTTCGAACGTCTCCCGGGCGAAAGGGAGATAGACGAAGACGAGGTCGAGAAGCTGATGGACGTCGACGACTTGGATGACCCAAAGCAATGCGTCATGGCTATGATGAACGCGTCGAGTCAGACGGTTGTGTACGATGAAACATGCATGGCAGGTCTGCAAAATCAGGCGCACTTCTTGGCCATCGCTCCTGGTAAAGGTCAGACACCAATCTCACTTTTGTAGGATTCTAATGCGGAAGACCATTCAAGCGAAGTCACAATGGGTAATCGTTCTGGGTGTCATTTACAGCATGGCTGTACAACTTTCACAGCGTGGATGGGAGCCACATTTTTTTTTCCCCTTCCATGTTCTGTTTCTAGCGTCGGGGTGATCCTTTCTGTGAGGGGGACATTGCCACGCGCGTTTATTGCTGTATTCTGGTTTCAGCCACAAGAATTGTTAGCAACGCTCGGCAAAGACCGCGCCGCCATGTTTTGGAAGGTTCGCGATTGTTTGATATCATTCTATTAAGACTATGCGCAGGACGCGAATGGTCAAGTGTATTCGAGAACTTATGCAAGCACCAGCGATAACGCTAGAAGGTTCGATGACTGCTGTACAAAAGACGACACGTTCCGTTGATGATTGCATTACCGACGGCCGACGCTCTGTTCGCCGCTATCAGTGTACAGCGTGTATTGCTTGTACTTTACATTTCCTGGGCCCAAGTTCGCCCGCATAAAGAGTTTCCTCTTGAACCTGCCGAATGCTGCGTTTTTCAACGTCACGACCACGTGACAATAATGACATGCATGTCGTGTACCTCATGGTTTACATGACATGGTCTTCGTGCGCTCGCGGCCGTTGCATACCCCATATATGCAGGACAATTGGTATGGCATATGGCATGAGTATATCACGAACATAAATGACAGGTCATGCATTGTGTATATAACAGTCATGGGCACGTTACCAGTAAAAAGTAACAGTGTTACTGTTACAGTTACCTAAGCCAAAAAAGTAACTCTGTTACAGTTACAGAGTTTCCGAAAGTAACTTGTTACAGTTACAGTTACTGTGCAAAAGTAACGTCGTTACTTTTCCGTTACTGTATAAAATAATAGGTCACAAATCAAATTATAGAATTCATTTAATAAGGGTTGCACGTCGTAAAACCCTAGACGAAGGAAACATAAAAGGGGGCCAACACCAGCAATCATTTTGAACGCCTCTTACTTGAAGTGGAAAACGTGGTTGATGTACTGGAACGGCGGCAGTATATCCTAAGGCGTTTATTAACTATACCCAGAAGCGCATGCGAAGAGCAGCGGCGAGTCTATCACGAGTGGGTACGACATCCATTGTGTCTGCTCCATATGTTTAAGGTGTGTCAGACTCTGTTCGGAGAGCTTCCGGTCCGCTGGGCATACAAACCGTTTTTTTGAGTCCCGTTATTATACCTTGGAACAAGAAAACGTGTGTTCACGAAATCCTAAGACTGCACACCTGCGGATGATCATGGCGGTATCTAAAAGTGCGATGTGGGGATCGGCGAAACGGGCAGGAAATGATCAACGAGGCCTAAAGAACTCAAGCGGAATGTCGTTAAAGCAACCCATGCAACGCGTTCTAAGACCGAGCTTGTTGAGCACTGCTGGATGACAGGTCATAGCTTTGACCTAAACAATGCGACGACGCCGGTTTGTGAACGAAGGTGGGGGAATAGCAACTCTTGGAATCGTGGTTCATTCGCCGCGGCTTGCAAAAACAACCGCGGCCCCCCACTGGACATTTACAAGGACATGTGTGACTAGTGGACTTGTTGACCTCGGCTCATTTTTTTTCTTTTTTAGGATGGCACCTGCATTGGGGCTGTAACGTCTGTCATTTTGTTAATAATTGTTGCATTAGGTCGGAGTAAACATTTTACAATCAGTTACAAAGAAGTTTTAAAAAATCGCTTCGCTAGTTCGCGGAATTTCTGGCCTTAGCCGTTTCGCGTTCTGCTGTTTTCTAGCCACCTGTCAAACACGATTAGCTCGGAGCCTCAGACGAGGGAGACTATAAACATGGCATCCTAATGCTCCTCCACCTGTAAACCAAGAACAGAGCTAGATGCTCAAGTGACGAAAAGGATATATATGCTGAAAAAAAAAATTGGCCGCGTATCTGCGTGCTTCGCTGCAAATGTCGTCTAAAGACGATAGAAGAGGCGCTGCGTGAGATATGGACGCCATCTGGCAATACGTCGGCAAACATGAGTGCTGTGTTGCAGGCTGGTAGTCCCGGCGCAGCGGCAGGCGAAGGCCGGCGGTGACCAACGCGACCGGTGGGGACGCCGGCCAGCCCGAACACGCTTTTTGGCGCGATGCGCTGAAGGAGAAGAAACGTCCGCACTTAACGAGTACTCTCCACAAACTCTCTTATTTACACGTCGCCTGGGTAAAACAGGAATTAGGGAGCCTACATGTAGTTCCCTAACAGGAATGCCAGAGCGGCGCCCCCTGTCATTTTTACAATGCAATACAGAACCGAAACCGAAACACAACATGAGCTTGTGCAGAGGGCACGGAGGAAGAGGTTTTAGCGCAGTCGCATTTTCAGCGCGGCTTAAGAAACTAGGGTCTTTAAAATTGCGTATCTATGTATTTTCTATTAAAGGAACACACCATCTAATACTTACCTAATGATGTTGCGCCTCAGATATGCGTAATATTTACTTTTCGATCGACAACGTTCAAAAGTATGAACAGCCGTACCAGTTCAAGATGGGTGGGCGGTAAGCAAGTGGTTCAACTTTGGTCGGGTGGCTGAATCGGGTGACGTGCCGACAAACAAAAAGACACTCCAAAATTTCTGCGTTTAAGTTCCCCAAGAAAGAATATCGTCTTTAAAAAAACGGACGCGAACTTGGCAGGCTGTTCAGTTGAACCACGATTGATTTACATGTTGCGTTAATGACAGACCTCCAACCTCGGTCTTCTGCGGGGAAGATAATCCGCTTAGTCACCTCCTCTCCTAAACTGCGAGTGGAGCCCTATTCTGGAAAGTTGAGGGGTGGAGAGGATATATGGTAAAGAAGAAAGTTCGAAAAAGTGTTGCTGTTGGATAATTTTTCATAAAGACAGAAGTAACTGTAACGGTATTTTCCGTTACAGTTACTGCAAGAAAGTAACCGTGTTACAGTTACAAGTTCCTCTGACTTAAAAGTAACTAGTTACAGTTACAAGTTACTGAAAAAAGTAACTAGTTACCGGTAACGCGTTACTAGTAACTAGTTACTGCCCAAGACTGGTATATAAGAATATGTTTCATTAGCATGGCATATATAAGAATGTATGCATGCATGACAAACGTGGGATAGTGAGCGATATGTCGTGACACGAATGCCTTGATTTGTATCAAAGCCAAAATGCGGTGTATGCAGCTCCTCGCTGACTGCTTTGCATTACATCGATTCCCACAATGTGTGGGATCTACCGGATTTTTGTTTGCACAGATCGTCGAATGAGTAATGTGAAATCGGGTTTGTGCCGATCCAAAACGTTCAACGAATTTCCTAAACTCCGAGTTGGGTCACAGGCTTCTCTTACGAGCGCCTCTTCAACACGAGATATCGGGAACGTGCCGCTGTTGAAGGTTCAACGAACTTCTCGTATGCTCACTTGGGTTGCTGGGTATGTGCTGCTCCCGAATGAGCCTCGTTGTTTCACCAGAACGTGCTCTGCTGGTTATGTGACACTTGGTATGTACCGCTATTCAACGTTTAGCGAACCTCCCACATGCCCATTTGTGTCGGTGGGTATGTTATACAAGTGGACCTACATTTTGATTTCATTTATTGCGTTATTTAATACAACAGTAATGTTGCGGGATCAATCAAGATACAGTATGTACTAATCAAAATAGTATGTAATAGATATCCGCAATCTACGCGAGTGAACACCCTTTACCTTGACTAGGTTGCTGTATGGATTGATGTCGCATGTGACCTGCAAAAGATGAATGCGCCTGTTCAGTCCTTGCGGTCGGATTGCTTCCCTATCCATTCTCTTCTTCAACAACACCCCAAAAGTCTACGTTGTCGGAGAATAAGATTTATGGAAATTTCGTGCATACTTGTTGCAAAATTTTTTGTGTTATTTAGATGCAACCGCGAACGCTCCAGAAACGCTGGTTTGGGTTCTCTTTACGCGACGATGTTGTGGCGCGATGAACAATAAGTGGGAGCAAACAAGTGTGGGATGTGCGGTCGCTGATTGTTTTAAAATCTGGTGGGCAAACAGTGGATTCAACAGCCATATATGCGTCGTGAAGTGGAAGGGGAGAGAAGGGAGTTTTGGTAGAGCGGCTACGAAACAGGCGGGCGCGCGTATGGCTTTAACCTTAGCACACAAATCAGTTTTCCATCTCAACAAGTGCGGGGAGCATCTGTCGTGTAGAGTGGGGCTATCGGGGGAGCCACCCGCCTGTCGGGGTGCACACTCGGGTGATCATGCCGAGCACAATACCGCCCCTCATGCAGGCCGTGGAGAGGTTAAGCGGACCCCTCTGCGTCATCGCGAGCTGCTCTTTTGGCCTCCCCGCGGCTTGTCACCTTGACGTCACGACGAGGGGTGAGGCTGCAGCCCCGACTTCGCTGCCTGGAAGCAAGCAAATATTATGCCGGTTGTTTTTTCGCTGCTCACATTCATACCTAAGCCGTTTTGTTTAGGTATGAATGTGAGCACCCTCGGCTCCGAATTCTCCGGTTCACCGTGTCGTGCCGCTAGAAAAATTATAAACATGTGCCCTCTTCGCTCGCGCTAAATTCGTGAATACCATCGTGACAAAGGTATCTTCAGATGAGCGAACGTATGTGCATTCCATGAGCGTATGCTGTGGAGCAATTTTCGTTATTTCTGCAGCCGCGAACTGCGCGCGTCCAGATGCGGCAGCGTGTTATGAGCGGTTCGAAGACCGCCTGCTTTCTCATATGAAAGTTACACACGCAGAGGCCCGACTTAGAAGAACATTGTAACGCGCATACATTAAGTGCATTTAATGCGCGCGTACTGCGGCGAGCTGCACGCAGGGGCAGCAGCGCGCTCTGAGCAGCTGAACAAAAATCTGTTTCCGCAATTGGCGCTTATTCGCAATGCACCCTTTAGCGCGGACCGCCTGCGTTCGCATATGAAAATTACACACGCAGAAAATTCCAGTTACAAGGACATTGTAACGCGCCTACATAAAGTGCGTTGAATGCGCGCGTACAGCCGCGAGCAGCGCCTTCTGAGCAGCTGAACGCTTATCTATTTCCGCAATTAGCGCTTATTCGCAATGCACGCTTTAGCACGGCATTCAGCGATTCTCTATAACACATATTCAGTATTTGTTTGCTTTCATACTCGGATACTACCTACATTTCTTACTAATTAGCTTTTAGTGTTAAGCATCACGCCACCGCGTTAAAGCGAATGCCTAACGCGTGCCCCAAGGTCAAGGTCAACCTCCCCAGTTTACCAGTGACAGGTCTCCCACAAAACAAAAAAGCTAATGTACTTGCACTTCTCTCTTGTGAATGTCCATGTGTACTTGGCCCTCCCCTCAGACAGATGATGCAGTACCCATTAAAAAAAAGTATTACCCTCTTCCTCAATGGAACAGCTGTTCTTGAGAAAATATGGTTCTGTTGAATGACTTCACCACAGCAGCAGAGAGGTTGGCTTGTTTGCAATTCAGAATTTCACAATCGTAACACAGAAACACGAGGACTGTAGCAAATATGCAGAAAACTGGAAAAACTATCATATGTGCACTCTCTCGTCCACCTGCACACTACGTTAAACTTTATTTATACAACAGCAACCTTCAATTATGCTACCATTGATAAAAGATCACCCAATCTACGTTAGAACACAGATATGACTTTGTCTTTCTGTTGCCTATCTTCTACAACGTGTCATAATCTGTGACTCATCTGTTCAATGTGTTTGGTAATAAAACACAAGCAGTTACGTTGAGCAGGCAGTGTTTCAGCAATTTGTTTTGCAAGCACAAATTAATTTCTTCAATTTGCATGCACGACAAGTAGTCATACTTCAACTGATACAAGAACCAGTGGTTGCAACATTTTATTGGAATCAAAACAGCAGCAGTTCTCGTGTCAATGTAAGGATATAGGTATATATTTCCATCGTCGTGCACAGAACCTACTCCCAAAACTGAACACGTGGAACAACATATACAGTACAGCCTAAGCACTATACATAATTCACAGCAGTAAAGCAATACGAAAGTAGGGTGTAAAATCTCATGATGCGCACTAACGTGTGCACTTCACCGTGCCAGTATGTAAGTATAATTCAAAAAAATAAGCTACCCAAGGAACTTGGTGTCAGCCTACACACGAAGGCAACTAATTAGTACAATAAGGCTAGCATCACTTTTGGGAAATATGAAACCGTGTAGACAGGCAGTTGTACAGTTTTTTATTGCATTAGTTTGCCCTACGGCATCAAAACATGTCGCACATGATTTTGGAGTTGAGTTTCCTACAAAAAAGCCCAAAATAGACCTGTGGTGTTGACTGTAGGTCCACTTACCAAGGTGCATAAAAGCAATCAGCAATGCCCACAAAATTACAAGGTTGCCTTCATATGTTGCTGTACATATTTACTCACAGATACCTGGAAGCCATCGTAAATTTCTGGAAGTGTGCTTGGGAACTTTTCGGCATAATCACATGACTGCAATGACCAATACTTCTAATATGCATAACAAGTACAGCCATGCTTCTATGTTTTTATGCCAGCTAGTGCCATCTGTAACTCAAAAGTTCATCCTTAATTCCTCACTTGATGGCTTACGCATAATTACCACATTGAAAATAATTCAAGCACCATAGCGGCAACGTCAACTTGCAATTAGGCTATCACAGGCACTAAATACAAAAATTCCTGTAAATAGTGACTGGTCGCTTTGCACACTGGATCCTAGGACTTGATATGCCATGAGGATGAATAAAAATTGACCACACATATATAGAGACTGTGAAACAGTCAGGAGTTCAGTTCATAGGCAAGGAAAACGTGAAAACGAAATCAGAACACATAGCAACAAAGGGGACGGAACGACACACTACTAACATGAAGTTGAACATGTGCTTGGCTTTTTTAGTCATGCGTGTTTATATCTTTCTGTGGTTTTGATTACACTTCAGTTACTAGTAGCGTACTGTCCTGTCTGCCCCCTTCATTCCTCTATGGATGTGTGATTGTTTTGTAATTTTTTCGTACTGTGTGTTTACATCTTTCTGTGGTTTCGATTAAACTTCAGTTGCTAGTAGCGCGTCATCCTGTCCCCTTCATTTCTCTGTGCTGTGATTTTTTTTGCACCCCCCTCTTTAACTATGAATATACACCAACTCGCCCAACTGCCCCTGTTAAGACTTATGTTTGCTGAATAACACTGGGTCCACTCAGCGTCTTTTTAAACAATGCGAAATTTTCAAATGCACACGATATCAGAAAGGTTGCACGCAGTATTGCGCGTAACACTCTGCATCAATACCAGTGTTGGCCTAAATGTGGTAAGATGTACGAGCTGTTCGACATAGTGTAAAGTGAGGCACATCAGGGTGTCCCCACAATCATGGGTGTCGGCAGGGGTTTGCACAAAGGGCACCTGCCGCCATCAAGACACACCAGCACTTGACCCCACCCAAGCTACACCAATGCTCTCCTGCTCACCAGGCCGACACGTTACATCGCCTTGCACCCCAAGACAAAATCCTGCCGACACTCATGGCCACAATACACTTGACTTGAACACAGACTGGTGGGCAAGCAACACTTACTGCTTTGCCAGAAGTGTATTCCTGAAAATTACACAAAAAAGAAGTCCACTAAGATTTCTGTATACATAAAAATGAATGTCTTATTGAAGATTTGCACTTGACTATCCTTATTGCAGACATTCTGTCAAAACACGAAATAAATACAAAATTGAGATGCTGCTAAGTACTTCCTTGTGAGCGTTTCACTTCGTGTGCACAGGGCGAAAAACAAACAGATGTAAAAAAAATGCGAAACACCACCAGAAGTGTACTCTTGCCATGTTTACCATTATGTGGGTAGTTTTTGATGTCAGTAAAGTTATCACTATAAGTACACTTTAAAAGGGTTGTGAATGTTAGCAAGGTCTTGATTAACTGCACCTACTCTGTTTAGGAGTGAAGATTGGGCAACTTGGCACTGAACCATGGCAAAAATAAACAGCGCACTTCTAGTGAGGATAAACTAAGGCCTGGGCACAATAACAGCGCTTTCACCTTGTCAAATTGTGTCAACAGTCATGATACTATGTATTGACCTTGAAAACTATGGCAACATAATGCAAAACAGCAAATTAACGAGATGGAATAAACAAGATGATTCAACAATCTGGTTCAACAGACTCAACAGCTGACTTATATCAATGCGATTAAATTAGCCTTGCACATCTCATAATGGCTAAGAATATGCACATGTAACCTTGGCAAATTCCACTGTTGATACGTGACCAATGAAGTTGCATTCCTTCCATGCCGTTGAATGGCCGTTCCTTCTTTTCTGTTTTCACTGTTTTCTGATTTTGATTGTTTTCACTAGCGTAAATGTTCACCCTTTTTGATTTTGTCACTTTGCAGATGGCGTAGGTGTTTTGCCTTTGAATGTGCACGTTTCTTCTGCTTTGCCTTTCCTGTTTCTTTTTGTATGCGTATATGTTTTGCCTTTGAACGTGCACACGTTTCTGCTGCTCTGTCTCTCTTTTTGCTCTACTGGGCCTTGTGCACTTCTCAAGCTACCACTGTCGCTTTTCACTTGAGGCCCATTTCCTGTATTTTGCTGGAATAAACATTTATCCATTCATTCAATACCATAAAACGCATGTGCTTCACAATACACACTGCACTTAGCAGATGTCTGTTACATGATATGGCCGTCATTGTATAGCTTTAACATGATTTATTCGTTCTAGCTAAATGAATCCAAGCTAATGATGTTAATGTACCTTGATATGCTATTTCACTGTTCCTTGATGCATATGTATGAAGGTACAGTGCTTATGTACCTTAATATGCTATTTCAGGAGACGGGCAGGGTGCGCAATGCAAAATTGTTGCCGAAAAGTCTTTTCACTTCCTGACAATCTGTGCTTCGGTGGGTTCTCACAGTTGCATGGCGGGAGAAAGATGTCCAGGGTAGTTGACTGCATCCAAGGTAGATGCTGCAAAATGAGAGCGCACTGTCTTGTCACATGTCAATGTGTGCAAATTGACACGATGATGAAGCATTAAAACAAACAAATGAAGTTGGAGAAAAGAATAAATCGAAAACAAAGTTGTCCTTTATGCACATTCCATCATGTGACAATGTGATAACCGTGGCCTTTTGCTCTAATGTATATTCCCTGAAAGCATCATGCCTCATTCATGCTTTATCGCAGGCAAGAAAATTATATCGTGCAAACAACTTTATCAGGGCGCACTCCTGGGTCGATTGACTGGTCGTATGAAGCATGAGTGATATTCACAGAAGTTCCAAAACATGCATCACACATCATTGCTATCTGAGTTTAACGACTTAAATGTGAAGCATTTGTTAAACACTTCTACGACTTTGAACGGATCTATCTACCTATCTATCTAGCCGCCTACGACTCATAGCTCGTGAGGGTGTTTCATTAATGGGATGTATGCCAAAATTCGTGTGGCATGACACGACTGCATGAAGAACATGAATGATGGGTCTTAACTTGAAAATCATGATATGCATTTCATTAACGACATGATTTACGTCACTCTCTTGGTTCTCTTGCGACTGTTTCGTTAACTTGATTAAGTGCAAACAACTTTATTCAGGGCGCACTCCTGGGTCGATTGACTGGTCGTATGAAGCATGAGTGATATCACAGGAAAGTTCCAAACATGATCACACATCCATTGATCTATCTGAGTTTACGACTTAAATGGAAGCATTTGTTAACACTTCTACGACTTTGAACGGATCTATCTACCTATCTATCTAGCCGCCTACGATCTCATAGCTCGTGAGGTGTTTCATTAATGGGATGTATGCCAAATTCGGTGGCATGACACGACTGCTGAAGAACAGAATGATGGGTCTTAACTTGAAAATCATGATATGCATTCATTAACGATGATTTAAGTCACTTCTTGGTTCTCTTGCGACTTTCGTTAACTTGATATTACCAAAATAGGTAGGCGTCACAAGAGTGTATGACGCATAAACGACGTTTCTAACTTGCAAATCATGACACGCTTGTCATGTATGGCGTTATTTGACAACATGGTCTGGGGGCGCTATTGGCCGTTTCTGCTGCTCCATATACACCAAAATTGGTATTGTGCTGTGTGACTGCACGTCCAACATAAATGACAGCTGGCAACATGAAAATAATGACATGCATGTCATGTACACACGCCACGCTCATGGTGCGCTCGCGGCCGGTTCGCTAGCTTGACATACACCTAAATTGATATAGCGTGACGTGATTGTGCGACGAACATAAATGACATATAGTAACATGAAAATAACGACATGTATGTCATTTACGGCATGGAGCGTGGTGCACTCGCGTCCGGTTCTCTAACTTGATATCATACAAGATTAGCATAGCCTGACGTGACTGTATGACGTACATAAATGACAGCTGGTAACATGGAAACAATGAATGACATGCGTGTAATGTACGGCATGGGTTACATTCCACGCTCATGGTGCGGGCATTTCGTAAGCTTGACATGCCGATTTTCTTTCTTTTCTTTCTTTTTTTTTTTCGCTTTTCATTGCACTTTTCAAGCGACGCAATGTGCAGAGGGTCATCTACAGGTGCATAAGCGACGATAAGGGCTCGCAAAGAGAGAGAACATCAGTATTACTTACCATTTTTGTTCCTGAATGTGCCGAGCACGCAGGGTGCCCATCATCTGCTTGGTAATGCACAGCGGCACGCTCGCTTGAGTCGACAGGCCGTCGCGATTATCCCACTCGCAGCACAGCATGTCGCACTGTCGTCAAACCACGCATATCACATCCAGCGGCGAGAACACAGTGAGGCTGCAGGCACAAAACGCGCACACACGACCGACACAGCTGATCACTTCAGAAGTGGTGTTGACAAGGCCTAGCCGGCCTTGCCTAGCTACGACGATCGCGCCGCCGCGGGAACGACTCCCTCCTCACGTTTCTTTCTTTTTTTCTGTTTTTTTTTCTTCGCGCGCGCATGCGGCGCGAAGCTTTGTCCCATTTCACTTCGGTAGCGCCTCGTCTGGCTTGCTTTTGACCTGACGGGGGCGGGCCGAGTAGGCTGCAGCCGCCAAGGCCAAAGGGCTTGCTCGCTTCCTCTCCAGCCGTTCGGAGGGTCTCGTATATCTCTTTCTCTGGGCTATCTGTGCAAGGGATTTTTAGTGTGCTGAAGCATGCCGCCTCTTTCTTTTACTTCTTTCCCCCGCACAGCTGCATGCATGCCCGCCAGCACTGAAGGCATTGTGGAAAGCTTCGGAAAAAAAAGAGAAAACATGCTAGAGGAAATGAGATGGGAGTTTTTTGTTCCTCTAACTCCATTCGACGAATGGCGTCAGATAGTGAATTTACCTCCTTTCTTCCACATATTTTCTTAACGAAGTAAAATTGAGGACGCAGAACTTCATTGCACCCACCTCATTACACCCTAAGGTAGTACTGTCCAGATGGAGGTAGTGTTAAGGGGGATTGTAGCCCTTAAAACGCCCAATTCGGCTAGTTTGCGTTTGCAGTGCACACGAAGCGCTTCGTGTGGTGTGGTGTGTGTGTTCCTTCTTTGTCGTCGTTTACCGCGCTGTTTCCCGTTTCATCATGCTTTACCAACTAGCCAACAAGTTGACCTTACACAGGCACGTGTTTGTCCTCAAGTGCCATTTTCAATAGAAGATGCGCCTAAGGATCCGCTATGACGACCCGCTTTAATGTCTTGTGTAATATGAAACAAGCCGTTTTAAAACATGCAGGTTGTTCGCTATTTTCTCTGTATTTGGGACGCCATCTCCATCGCCGGTTTTGATGTAGGTCCTAATTTGCAGCTGGATGGATACTGTGTCATGCTGATTGATCACGGCAGTTGTGCTTTGCCCATTCAACGTACTAGAGGTATTTTCTTTGAGGAAAGTTATCTTTGCAAATTGTTCATGAAACCAGTTCTAGTGCTTCATATTTTAAATTTTTGATTGAATAATTATATTATATAGCATACACTTCAATTGGTTTGATTTTTTTTTCTAATACTGCTCTCGGAAATCGCTGTCAGTGGTGTTCGCAAAAAAGGCTTGTTTAGCGGGCACGCGACTAAATTCGACACGTTTTCAGCGCGTCGCTTAACATACAACCTACAAGTAGTTAGCTGGAGGGCTATCAATTTATTACCATCCTTCTCAGAAGCAAAGCGAAAAATGACTAAATCATAACGTTCTACAGCACGCCTTTAGGACCAGCGCGATAGCAATATTCTTCTGTTTGCCGCCATTATGCAATTAGAGTACGTTGCCGCAATCGATTGACGTGTGCACTGCAGCACTGTGCGCTGTTGCCGTCGTTACGTGCGAACAAGGTGCGTGGAAATGACGCACGACACAGGTTTGGGAAGCGCCACCGACCGTCGAAGTACCATTAGGCTCTTTTAGCTGAGCGTCACTTACGCTCAGCCCCTCGCAGGTGTAGCGTCCCGAGAGAGTGAAGGGAACTGCATAGATTTCGTGTTTTAGATGCGAAGCAGCTTTTGCTCGGGGCTGTGTCCGTCGTCCGTGGTGGCGTCCGCGCTCCACTGCGCATGCGCCTACTCTCTCTCCCACTGTCCTCCTTTACGCAGGTGTTCGGTCGCCTTCTCTCCTCCCCTGCGCTGCAGCCGCGGCGCAGCCTGTCCTCCCACGTGACGCAGCCACGCCGCAGTCAAATACAGCCTGTAACCACCGAGGAAGAAATATTTAGGAGGCGATACTCCCGTGAGAAAGGGTGCCGGCGGGCGTCCAGATAACGTCATAAAATGTACAAAAATAACACGCGCCGACGGAGGTACCAAGGTAAATGTAAATGGTAGCGAAGCTTCCATAGAAGCCCATACGTTCAGAAAATGGCTGCTCATCAGCTGCTCATGAGGCTTAAGGGCGAGACAGACGGTACGATTTTTCATGCGATTCGACGTCCGACACGGCGGAGGGGAAACCGGAATGGTGACCTTTCATAGCATCGTACAGCCACCATTCCCTCACTTCCGGCGGAACAAAAAATAAAGCGGATGTGACGCAATATCCGGTAAAAAAAGTGACGTCATTTTGTTGGCACTAGCGCGAAATTTGACCTCAAAGTATTGTTCATAGTCCCCTGATCGCTAAGGACGAATGCGCTTGAAGCCAACGCTAGCTAAACTAATATCGACCCGTGACTAAACAGCGGTGTTTAAGTGTACCGTCGTGCAATTCGCCTTGGTTTTACCAGGAAACTTTATTCTTTGAGCTTTTATTCTGCGTTCGTGTCATCTTCCACGTCGTGAATAAAGTAGGCAACGGCGTACCTCTCATGTTTGCAGCGTTGCTTATTTGCTTCGCACATGCGCAGGGGACTTAAAGAGCGCATTGCATGTGTGCTTCAGTTCTAACGAGAAGAAATGACGCCTGGTTACGCCAAAATAATGATATTTCATTTTTATTCAATGGTCACAATAACGCAATTTAATACACCCTACACAATGAGCAACAAATGTCATAATAAGTACAAAAGGTGCGTACACTACGTGCACTATGTTTGGCTTTTGTTTCGATAAATTAACCTTACGTGTAACGTATCAAGACATGCGAATTGTAGTGATTGTAGCGCGACAAATAACTTATCGATGTGCTCACCGATAACAGGAAATATAGTAGGCACCGCGTGTTCACGAAGGAAACCGGGCAGCAGGAATACTGATCCATGAAAATCCAGCAAGCACACTACTCCGAACCGTTGCCCCGGTGTCTTATGTAGAAGAGAGGGCTCGCCAGGCGTACGCGTGTTGCTATTGCATCCTTGGAACACCACATCGTTTCCACGAGTACCGAGGAAAGCGTTCGGCGTGAAATGTTAGCCGTCTCGTGCCGTTGTCCGTTGAACACCGTAGCCAACACGTTCACCAACGATCAAACGCACTTCGCAACTTCGCGCACACCAAAATCAAATTCTCACCACAATAATTCACAGAACGCACAAGAACGCATGCAAGTGCGAAACACCAGAACACCTGAAGGGGCGTGTCGCCGCAGACGAACTTAAGAGCGCGCCTTTCCATGCACCGCAAGGGCTGCACTGAATGATAATGACGTGCGCCTCTCTTCAGGGGGCGCTAAGAAAAATGTTTTTCGTAAGAATTAAACACTGTCGTACATTTTTGGCACATTGCACCTACATAATACTGTTCGGGAAATAAATGTAATTTGTAAAACATAAAGATTGCTTTACGTTTGAATAAAACTTCGTTTTTCGCTATTAGTGTTTGTTCCCTCCAAACATAGTCGCGCTTCAATCGCAGCACCCATAACTCCCCTTGCTGGTGTCGTTGGCAATAGGTTCTGAACCGTTTTTCGCCCGAAGCTTCGCGACCTATTTCAATCGACCTTGGAGGTACTTTAATTGGCCGCGCCTTGCGGTGCGCAGCCGCAAGCGCCAGAAAAGACGGAGAAGCGCTACTAGCCGGGTTCGGCCGGGCGAACACGCCCGCGCACGTTCACTTTAGCAGCATTCGTGAGGAGACGACAGCGGCGTTTGCTTCAGCGGGCACGCAAAATCTTCTTTAATGCGAAGCATTTCGTAGCGAACCTTTGGCACTTTAAGCGTTTCTATCTATCTATCTATCTATCTATCTATCTATCTATCTATCTATCTATCTATCTATCTATCTATCTATCTATCTATCTATCTATCTATCTATCTATCTATCTATCTATCTATCTATCTATCTATCTATCTATCTATCTATCTATCTATCTATCTATCTATCTATCTATCTATCTATCTATCTATCTATCTATCTATCCGCCTACGTCTGGGTGCTCTCATGATCGCCTTGGTGTAGACAATAATTGGCATGAGAGGGTAAGAAGATTTGACGAATATGACTGTCGGGCCATGGCATGAATAACGCGAAAATCTTGTCGCGTACAGTCGAGTGCATAATTTTAGAGACCACGGGAGCGCGTGCCGAGGCGCGTCGCTGCGCCTTCTGGCGGCTGCACGGCTCTGTCCGGGAGCGCGTACTGCGCACGCTCGTCCCATATCACCCGGCAGCCTGTCCTTTCGCTCGTTTCAACGGCGCGCATCTAGAAACGTGGCGGACGGTGCAAGGTGTCACTTCTGTAGTCGCTGTGAAGACAATGAAAAAAGCCGAGGGCTATTGTGACGACAGCACATCATTTGCGGGTTTCGGCGTGCTGTACATAGTGCACGTTACTCCTAGGCGATCCGCGGCGTGATCACATTTTGAATGTCGAGTTAGGCAATCAATAAGCTCAGCCAGCAGTGTTGCCTTTTGCGCTCTCATTCGCCGAACTAACGCACGTAGTAATACTCGGTCCAAATATCATGCGTCTATGAACATGCATGAAACCACCAAACGTCCAACAGCTGCAGAAAAGAGCCGAGGAAGAAAGGTGAAAACAAACTCGGTTTATTAAGGATAAATCCTTTATTAAGGCCGCTGCGGTGGTGCAGTGGTTTCGATGCTCGGCTGATAGATAGATAGATAGATAGATAGATAGATAGATAGATAGATAGATAGATAGATAGATAGATAGATAGATAGATAGATAGATAGATAGATAGATAGATAGGAACGACCAATGTCCCTTAGGTTCGCTAAGAAATGCTTGGTATATAAAAAACTTGGAGGACGCTTGAGCTTCGCCTTCAAGAGTAGAACGCCATAGCGTAATCGGGCCCCGTGCGCATCGCCTTCTGAATTGCTATCCTGGCTTCGGTTCTCGGTTTATGCCTCAACCATGCCGCAAAGAAACAAACGTATGTGCGCGAAACATTGGCCATTTCAAACTATCATAGAATGCCTACTGGAAGTACAGTTGCGCAGTGCCGACTACGCCATCATTCTACCTTTTGCGAATCAGCGAAGGGCCCACTACGCGTCCGTAAGGCAACACGCGAACTTACGTAGCTGCTCACTTTCTTTATGCTTTTGCTGCTGGTGATACGCGCGCAGCTCTTAATGGTGCACACAGACGACGGACCGAATCCGGATTTGGACCTCACATCAGCGATTCCCCTCCTCCACGCGGCTCGCGGACCGATGACCCCAACCTGTTTTTCACGTCGAGATTCTGGCGGCGGAACGCCACAGATTTAGCGGACAAACAGGCTGGCAACCAGTACACTTTAAGATGTGAAGCATCTCTTGCTCGGGGGTATGTCCCGCGGCCTGGTAGTCCGCACTCACACTACGCATGCACAACTCTCCTCCTTCCCTCTCTCCAACAGCTGCGCGTTACTCTCTCTACTTCTCTACCAGCACCTCCTTGCGCTTCTCCTGCGTTGTCGCTTCTGCTCTCGCGGTGCATGCGCTACTCTCCTCCTCTAGTCTCCTCTCCTTCAAGTGGTAGAGCGCTGCGCGCGTTCAATCCAGCGCTTCCCTAGGTTTACTCCTCTGCAATGCGGGTTCGACATGCCGAAATTCTCTCCTGCGCAGCACCGCGATGAGCGCCAGCGCATGCGCGTCCCCCCCCTCTCTCTCTCCTCTCCTACGCTGCCTCCCTCTCGCGCGGCTGTCGACCCAACGCCACCTAGACAAACTTCGTCAAGGCCGGGAAACTAAACTCCATTTGTCACGTGTCGTCAGAGGTAGTGGGCTGACTTTCTTCAGTGGGCTGCTCTTGCTCGGCGGACGCTAGCAACCATGCATCACTGCAGGGCTGCGACGCTGGCTGCGTTGTGCGCTGTGCTTGGTGGCGGATCATCACCTACGCCCGCGTTCGGCGGCGCGTTCGCAGCGGCGTTTTGGTCACTTGAACATTACTAGTGTTTGAAGCTGGACGTGTATCGAATCTCTCACACGCTGGCTGCCATCCGATGTTGAGTTAAGTTGAAAGCAGTGCGAGAAACGCTAATGTTGCGTTGCTCTGAGCGCCGTCGGTTCCTTCGAAACTGTGATGTGTGCTGCTTCTGTTTGTGCGCGTGTTGGTTGTTGAGTGACTAGGCTGCGATGCCAGGGAAGTGTTGAGTTCTACATTGTTGTGGCAACTACGACTCGAGGCCCAAGGTACACGTATTTGGATTTCCAACCGATGAAGACACGCGGAAGGCATGGATACGTGTTATCCCAAGGGATAATTTCACCCGAAAAAGCATTCAAAGGTAAATACACACCTTCTATTTTGTTTTTCGTCTATTCCGTTTCACGTAGTATGATGGTATTACGTTTCATTTTTGTCTCGTGCGTGCGTTTTGCACTATGTTAGGGTGAACTCAGAAACGCGAATCGTAAAGTTGTCACTTTCTTGTCACTTGCAGGTGTGCGAAAAACATTTCAGTCCGGACGATATTCTACGAGAAGTAAGCCACATGGACGATAGCACCGGGCATGAAGTGACAGTACCTCTTCCGCGTGTGCGGCTTCGACCAGGAGCAATTCCATGCGTTTTTCCTGGGTGTCCTCGCTATTTATCAAAATAGAAACACAGACGCGAAGACCCGGACTTCAAGCAACAACGTTTGGAGGCATCCGCACTGCAAATAGCCATAAGGAAATCTCTTGTGACTTTGCGTAATGAGGAAGACGCTGACAAGATTCATAACGTAAGAGAATTGGCTCATTACATGAGAAACTCGCCGTCTGCGTTTCGGCATGTTGTGGAAGCAAATGAACACCTCTTACTGTTTCACTTTGGCGGAGTTACATCGACAGCGGCGGACTTAACACTAGGATTGTTGGCAGATCATGAGTTCCAGACTTCGATGAATGTGAAAATGGCCATGACAGTGAGCTACTGCTAAATCGTGTACTCTGGTGCAGCACAAACTTCTTGCTGAAAAATTTTTGCCGACGCCTTAACGAGAAACAACGAGACAGAGAAGACAAAACCAGGAAAAGAAAACATTCCACGCTCACCAAAAAGAATGAGTGCACAAACGTTTGCAATAAACAAGGCACAAAAGCGGAACGAGATGTGTATGCTTACTTACAAACTTTGAAGCATGCGTTGTTTTTCATTGTAAGAACATTTGGCACGCAAATACCGGGGGTCACAATCGAATATAAAAGTCGCCACATGTCACGCACTGTGGGAGTTGATGCAATGCGTAGCAGTCAGCAAGGAGCTGCATATATCGCGTTATTTGTCAGAGGCAAATGAAGGCCTTCGTGTCATAACAATGGGTTCACTATTGAATGTTTGTCGAGCATTCATGCATGTATATTTCATTAAATACCATGCTATAGAACACACATTCTGGTATATACAATACATGGTTGCTTAATTATATTCGTTACGCACATATTTCACGTCCTACCGCTTTTGGTATAAATCCAGTTAGCGAAACAGCCGGAAGTGTACTTAGACAATATCATATAATTCACGCCTTACTTTACAAACTTGTCATGATCTGCATGCTAGGACCTGTCACTTATGCTCCTCATACAGTCACGTCACGGCATACCAGTTTTGGTACACATCTTGCTAGCCAAACCGTTGCGAGCCCACCATGAGCGTGGCATGCAATTCATGCCGCACGTGGCATGACTGTCATGAATTTTACGTTACAACCTGTCACTTATGTTCGCCATACAACCATGTCACGCTATACCAATTTTGGTGTACATACATTTAATGAAACGGCAGCGAGCGCTCCAAAAGTGTGTCATGTAAATCAAGATTTACATGATATGCACGTCATAATTTACATGTTACAACCTATGAGTCCTGTTTGTCATACACTCCTGTCCCGCCATAACGATTTCGGTGTATATTAAATGAATAAAACGACCGCTAGGGCATGAATACCGTAGCTCACGCAGGTCCAGCGCCAGCCCACTAGCGACACGTCACTCGAACAGCTTCCAGGCCTTGACGAAGTTTGTCTAGGTGGCGTTGGTCGACCGCGTTACCCGCTCGCCCTGTGAGAATTAACGGCCAGGCTAGAGGGAAGACTCGACGCACATGGTGTTCCTCTTCGCGTTCCACGACGCAAGGTTGGTCGCATGCCCGAGGTCGGTAGCATGCCCTACGCAGGGCATGCCCTACGGGTAGCATGCCCTGCGATCGTGCAAGTGCGCCGGCTTCGCATCGCCTCATGATCCCCTTTAGCGGGAGATGGGTAATTTTTCTTCTTCTCGAGCCGTAAGGCTGCCCTCGCAAGTTGAGTGCAGTCCTGCTGGCGCTTCGTTTAGTTCATTGGACGATCACTTTCGATATACATATATATATATATATATATATATATATATATATATATATATATATATATATATATATATATATATATATATATATTGTAAGCACATTTAACGTACTTCATCGTTATCACTTGTACATAGCCATCATCATCGCTATTCTTCTTGGTGTTGTGTGCCGAGGCAGACACTGCGGATTAAACGGTTCTGCTGGCGTCACCTGGTCCGGTCGTTCTGCGTCTCTCACAGTGGTGGAGGTGCTGGGTTACCGTTGTGGATAAGCCAGGCCAGAAACAGCGGGTCTTGATGCGGTCGTAGGTCTTGTGGAATCCTAGGCAGCGGGGCAGGACTGGCACCCTCTTGTTACCCGTGGAATGATAAATATGGCGATGAAGCACCCCATCTTGCAGGCGAAAGTGTGGAAGCTGGCGTCGGAATATATATATATATATATATATATATATATATATATATATATATATATATATATATATATATATATATATATATACCGGATTCTTTCAACGTCATTCTCGCTGGACCCGACGTACCATATGCAAGGAAGAGGCGACGAAACTTTCTTGAAAGCATATTTACTTAACGGTTGAAAACGTTAAAAAAATCTGCTTTCAAGAAAGTTTCGTCGCTCCTTCCTTGTATATATATATATATATATATATATATATATATATATATATCAATTTTAATGCGTGCCGATTGACAGGTTGGAGAGCAGCGGATAAGTTGTCGCTTTAATGATTGAATTGTGTTTATTCACAACAAGGTTGCGAGGATGACCAGGCAAAAATGCTGCATTGAGCAGCTTGAGGGGAACCTGGCCACCTCATACACTGGGCGGCTTCACAGCGGTCAGACAAACGATATACATAATGAATGGACTAACTTAAACAGAAAAACAGTAAACATGCACGGTCGTAATAAATAAACAAGGTTATTGTGGAAACATATGAAAACAAGGGGAAGAAATTAGGCGAAGTGTTAAAGACATATAAAAAGACAAACAAATGGACCCATGGCAGCACAAGCAATCACATAAATACGTCGCGTAGCCTTTTTAACGACAGAGTTGATAGACTGAGACCATTTTCTTTGTATAATTGATTTAGAACAGTAGGTAAACAAAACTGTAGCATTTCGTCACCGTATTTAGTTCTGTTTTTGTTAACGATCCAAGGTTCTAAATGACGAAATTTATAAAAAGAATTATGTTGCTGTAAGGATGCCAATTTTGTTAAAGCGTTATCATTCTTACTTTTTTCCATTCTATACATGCGGCAAAGCCTATATGTTTACTAAGATTCAATTTTTATAGTTCTAAGCTTTGTAAACAAAGGAGCAGTATGCCAAAGATATGGCACCCTGGAGACAAGGCGTATTGCTCTTTTTTGTAATACGATCAGCTGGTGAATGTTCTCAGCTGAAGTCGTCCCCCAGACTAGAATTCCGTATTGAACTAGGGAAAGAAACATTGAATTATATAACATCATATTAATGGATGTAGGAAGATAGTTACAATGGCGACGCATGGTACCTATTGCTCTAGATAATTTACTAAGTGATTCACTTGGCAATCCCACGACGTAGTTTCAGAGAAATATACGCCAAGCGATTTGAAAGACGATAGTATTTCTATTTCAGTATTACTTAATTTACTGGGGGTTAGTTGAAATTGTTTGTTACGTGGATGAAACATCACCGCCTTTGTTTTTTCTACATTAATCTTAAGACAATTACTTGTCGCCCACTTTTGTATATATACTTGCAAGCGTCTTATTGGGTCGATTTGACATTTCAGAACCTAAGTCTCCATCAAAAAACAGACTTGTATCGTATGCGTAAATTACGCACTTAGCAGATGGATCAACATTGACTATGTCATTGATGTACAATATGAAGAGATACGGACCCAATATGCTCCCCTGTGGGACGCCTTTTCTTACAGATTTCAACTCCGATTGGTCCCCGGCTATAGCTACGAACTGTGCTCTGTGCTGAAGGTAGGACGTAATAAGAGAATGAGCTACGCCGCGAATACCGTAGCGATCAAGTTTTTTAAGCAAAAAATCATGACTGATAAGGTCAAAGACCTTAGAAAAATCGAGAAAAATTCCAAGCACCATTTTCTTTTCCTCAAATTTTTGCAAGATAAACTCCTTTTGGGTCATTAGGGCTAATTCAGTTGACCTGTTTTTACGAAAACCGAACTGTGCAGGACTTATGATACCGAAGTGTCAGTAAACGAACAAAACCGCGCTAAAATCACCTTCTCTAAACCTTTCGAAAAAACAGGCAACACTGATACAGGGCGGTAATTTGAACGATTATTCTTGTCGCCTTTTTTGAATATTACTGTCACCTTTGCCGTCTGCATGCTACGAGGGAAAACGCCTGTTGACAAACACAGATTAAAAATGTACTCTAGGCAAGATGCAATTATGTCTATGACAAATTTTACCGGCGCTGTTTGAATACCAAATGCATCAGTGGCTCTGCTGTTACGTAGTGACAAGAATGAAGAAATAACTTCTTGCGTTGTAACACCCCTTAGGAATAATGACTGCTTATTAGGTGAATTCATGTACGAAAGGTCGATACTATCACATGCCTGACCAAGGGACAAAAAAAAATCGTTAAAAGCATTAGCAAGATCAACACCTTTTAGTTCATTGCCGTCTTTTATGACTGGTAGTTTTTTGAAGCGCAGTCCCAGTTATTGAAGCAAGTGTCCTCCAAATTTTATCAGGGCGTCCTGCAGATGAGTTGAAGAAAGTAATAGTGCTTCTTAGCAAGCCTTAATTGTTTTGTGACGTAGTTCCTATATTCTGTAAATGCTTTTAATGCTTCCGGTGATTTAGTTTCTATAAATGAGCCGTACAACCTGTCTCTCTTATTTATAAGCTTAAGCAGGTGCTTATCTACCCACGGTTTGCGACATTTCTTTGTCTGCTTTAAAGTTTTTACTGGGAAACATGCGTAGTATATTTCCATAAATAATTGCATAAACTTATCATAAGCCGCATCTGCATTTTTTTCTCTATACACATCATCCCATGTGGCATTTGCAAGACGTTCTCGGAATGCATTCAAGATGTTAGTATTTACGAGCCGATAAGAGAACGCTTGATGTACTTGTTTTTGTTTTTCAACTGCGGTAGCAATGAATATAAACACAGGTAAGTGGTCACTAATTGCGTTACTAAAACACCAGGTTTTACAGAAGACACATCAAAGTTAGTCAAGAACAAGTCTAATGTAGTTTCACATGTTTGCGTAACTCGCGTAGGCGATGTTATAACATTTTGACAGAGATGAATATTTAGGAGAGATTCTAACTAATTTCATCTTATTCTGGGTAATCATATTTATGTTTAGGTCACCTCCAAGAACTATTTGGTAATTATTATTGTTAACAAATTCTAACAGAGAATCTAAATACGATGAAAACAGCAAATAATTTCCCGATGGAGGCCTGTAGCAAACACAAAAGATTATATTGCTACATTTAACTACGACAGCGTCATAGTGCTGATTAGTACAACAGAATTCAGGAAGAAGCTCAGAGATAAATGAATTTGAAACCAGCATTGAAGCACCTCCCCCACGTCTATCACGGCGGTTCATGTAAAAGGATTTGTAACCGGGGAAACTATACACATCATCTTCTGAAGCAAACCATGTTTCCGAAAACATCACAACACCAAATCGACAGTCTGTTTCGCCAAAAAAGCAGTCAAGTTCATCTCTCCTGTTTCTACCAGATCTAAGGTTAAAATGTATGCAACTGTAGCAATTCGAACAGTGGCTTCGCATGATATTATCTAAGTCAGAGAATTTTACTCGGTCCATGAAAAACAACACAGGTTAGAAGATAAGCTGGCTATCAAAATTCAAGTGCTGGAGAGTTTATCAAGGTCAGTCGTGCAGCGGATGACAACCGCAGATTCGTTTTCCTGCTTTCGAACAAGAACTTTCCCGTTCGCATGCCACGCGAAGCGATAATCATTTGCATTTGCCCATTCTCACGTCACGCAGCAGTTTCCGGTTCTGTACGGTCATGTTTTCACAGACTCAAACGTCAGAGCGCATGTTTCGTAAAACTTTGCGTTTTTCGATCCATCTGTTTCGCAGAGAGAGGTGTGAAAATCGGACAATGATTCCAGGTACTTTGCCGTGTCGCGAAGGCAACCTGTGTACCGCCTCGACATCAGTAGCGGTCAGCTCTGACAAGCTCACCGATTTTGCTACTTCATTTAGCTTTGTGATGAGATTTTCGTTATCAGTTACTGGTATTCCATGCACTTCAACGTTAAGCTTCCTGCTGCGCCATTCAAGATCGTTTACAGATGCCTTGAGTTGCTGAATATCGCTTGGGTTTGCATTTTCTTCGAGCTTACAGACTTTTTTCTTCAAGCTGGTTAATTCTTTTTCCTGGGCAACTTGACGAATCAATATATCATCGTATTTTTGAGACTTTAGCTGGACTGAAGCCTTCACTTCTTCAACCTGTTGTGGCAAGTTGGTAAGCATGTCTAATTTGCGAGTTATCTCGGCCGAGGCGACTGAAAGGTCGGTATCCAACGCCGGTTTAGGTTTTGGCGCTCTGCACACCGCACATCGCCACGCCCTACGCCCACTCTCACCTTTACTTTTATATGTTGCTTCGCTGCAGCCAGAACAATCGCCGAGATGGTAGCCGTACTCACATTCGGAGCATTTCATGAAGCGTCCATCTGGAGGAAGGGAGTCGCTGCAGGAGCGGCATTGCATCTTCACTGGCCCACTAAGTGTACACACAGTGCAAAGAGTACCAAAACGCCAAAGCACTTGACACCAAAACAAGTGTCAACACGGTGGTAACGGGGGTGGCGGTGGCAAAAGATATAGGGCAAGTATTTTAGTCAGGAATGAACCTGAGTTTACCAACCTGCAAAAGGTAGAATATAGATGTAAGGGGGCGTCCTTCCACCACCGCCGTCACCGCCCGTATGAGCTGGGTAAGCTTGACCCTCACGAGCGCAGCCAGCACAGCCAAGATGAATAAATGTTCGTGACGTCAGTGCGGGCAAGAATCCTTGAAGACGGCGCAGCACTTCGTGTTGAGTCCAGCTGGAAAAGGTAGAATATAGATGTAAGGGGGCGTCCTTCCGCCACCGCCGTCACCGCCCGTCACTACACACGCAGGATTCTGCGGCCGGCCAAGTGGCGTTGTCGGCGAACACGGTTGTCTGAGAA
This sequence comes from Rhipicephalus sanguineus, assembly GCF_013339695.2. Classification (NCBI taxonomy): domain Eukaryota; kingdom Metazoa; phylum Arthropoda; class Arachnida; order Ixodida; family Ixodidae; genus Rhipicephalus; species Rhipicephalus sanguineus. The sequence continues at coordinate 306,442,083 of NC_051176.1, read as the reverse complement.
CACGGCCCGTGTTTGAACACTGATTTTAAGGCCAAGATGCGAACCAAGAGAAGGAAACATAATGTGCAGCAGTACATTGTGCACTATCGGTACCTGCTATCCGCAAAAGAAAAAAAAAACTGCTGATATCGGCGCATCACTGTATCCTCCCTTCGCATGCGGGGCCCCACGCGCGACAACAGCAGGGTCAGTCTTGAGCAGCTCTCTGTAAAGCAGATTTTCTTCCCATTTAGCCATATTCCCCCAACAACACCGCTTTTACTGAAAAAAACTACAGTCCTCGACAATGCTCGGCGAGCTTCGCGTTCTATCGGCCTCCATGTTTTTGAATACTCTCAAACCGGTCTGCTGGCAGCGGGCGCAGGTGAGTGCGGAGGCTTCGGTCGAGGGTAAGCCGGCTCACTAATGCTAGGACACCTCAGTCGTGTGGATGTGCCAGCTGGCGGATAATACGTTGATTAGCCGTCCGCGTCCACGATAAATGCAGATTCGCTCCGTCGTCTTAATGCACCATAAACGACGACACACTGAACGCTACCGATCGCAGTGCCATAAGCGGTTTTGCCCTCTTTTGGCTTCACTTTCTGTGCATTGGTGCACAGAAGATCTTGGCCAGCGTGTAGCCAGATTCTCCCGCGTCGAATTCTTTGGGTCGTTCGGCGTTAACATACTATTGAATCATTGACCATAAGTATGACGATGAGCCAGCGGATTCGTTCAACTATCACCCCTTCAATGACAACGCTTCTGATGCTGCGACATCCCTTAGTCCGCGGGTCGTGCGAAGAAACAAGGCAAGATGGCCTGGCAATGGACGGTGTTCTTTCTTGAGACATGTCAGTGGCTCTTGGCGTCGCGGCAGGAGAGGAACTAGCGCTACACGGCACGAATTATGGACATTACGTGTCTACCGGCATTACGTGTACTAGAATAATTTAGTACGTTGTCCCTACATGCTACTCTTCTACAACTATGTCACGGTATTCGCCTGGCGTGTCAACTGGCGGTCAATGTGCGACATCTGTGTCGTTATCGTTGTGGCGGTGGCTGCTGTCGCTTTGGATTTGAAATACTCTTTTTACAAATGCGAGTTAAAGTGTTAGTAATTACCTACCGTACACAGCTGTCAATAGAAGTGCATTTTGCGATTGCATTCCAAAGCAGAATTCTGTGTACGGGATATTTATGCTGCACGCGTGCATTATTCCGTTCTGATTCCAGTGATGGCATGCGTAATTCAAAGCACATGCGATTGAGAATTTTGGCTTAATTGACAGAATTCATTGGCTTATTTTTGAGAAATGTGCAATTGTGATGCAGCTTAACGTTTCTGATTATTGTAATCCAGTCTAGGAAATAAACGCTCAGTGAAACGTTGCTGCCCATTGCTTTCACCCGCCGTGGTAGCTTAGCCATAGGGTGTCGCGTTACTAAGCTCGAGGGTGCGGGTTCGACTCCCGGCCATGGCGGCCGCATTTCGATGGGGACGAAATGCAATGTACACGCGTGTGCTTATATTTGGGTGCGCGTTAAAGAACCCCTGGTGCCCGAAATTTAAAGGGACACTAAAGAGAGCAAAGAATAGGTGAAGATCGATAAATTGTGCGCTGAGAACTCTAATGTTAATTTCGCCATCATAGGTTTATTAATAGAGGAGAAAATCAAGTTCAAAGTTTCATTTTTAAATTTCGCGCCGAAAAGTCTCCGCGTGACGTCACAGATTTCAAAGTGTATTTATTGTATTTTGGCGCCATAGGCTCAACAAAATTACCCCAAACTTGGTATGTTAAGTCTATGGCCCCCTCAGAGGACAATGTACTTCATTTTTACCGATTAGGAACTACGTAGTCCCAGTAGGCGCCGTCAAAACATGTGACGTCACGGCGAATAGTGCGGAAACTTCAAGGTGGCGTCGCCACCCACATATTTTGCTTAACATGAAAGTGTTTTATGCCAGGGTCCACCAAGCACTTCACGCGCCTTATATCTCTCACACATTCCCTCTCGCACGGTGCTCTCTGTTGGCGGTGTAGGTAGGCGGGGCGGTGCCATCGTCTGTGGGAGCTGAAAAGAAGTAATGCCCCAGGCAGCACACAACGTCGGGCCGATATTGGTTTTACGGCGGTTGTGCGCGGCCCCACCTCGGGCCAGCATTGCCAGCCTGGCACCGATATCGGCGGAGCCGTTGACTTTCGCCGGCAAAATTGGGCCGAGTTTGCCGCCTTTCAGCCGATGTTGGGCTTTCACCGGCAACATGGGGCCGAGTTTTCCGGCGTCCTGCCGCCTTTCTGCCGATATCGGCTTAGCCGATTTCTTTCACCGGCAGCACTGGGCCGAGTTTGCCGGCGTTTTGCTGTTCTTCCGCCGATATCGGCTTAGCCTATAGCTTTCACCGGCAACATTGGGCCGAGTTAGCCGCCGTTTTGCCGTACTATCGCCGACATCGGCCGAGCCGATGGTTTTCACCGGCAACATTGGGCCGAGCATGCCGTCATTCTGCCGGACTTCAGCTCACATCGGCGGAGCCGATGGCTTATCGACGATGTTGGAACTTCTTGTCTCCCTTCAGACAGTTATACATGCCCTGTTGAGAACGTCCTCCTGCGTCGCTGCGCTCCAAAAGTCCTTGTCACCGACAGAAGTACGGCTTTTACAGCAGAGCTAACGCAAACCATCTTGAAATAGAGCCACACAAGTCACCGACGGACATCACCCGCACGCGAATGGCCTCACCGAGCGGCTAAATGAAACCCTCGCCGACATGCGACAACACATGACATGGGACGCCATAATATCTTCCGCACATAACCTGAAGTTAACACGGCAGTGTAAGAAACGGCGCACATATGACGCCGTTCAGACTAGTACACGGAAGCCCCTGAACGACGCTGGACGCCGTGCTGCCGGCCGTCAGTGACGAGAATAACCTCGACGTTGCGCTCTACCCGCAGCCCGCCGAAGAAGCCCGGCAGCTCGCCCGCCTAGGATACAATCGTAATGCAATAGAGCATTAGGCGCTTGAATAATTGTAGCTTAAGCTGCAGAATGCCGCTACATGAATTGCTGTACTAGCACAAATAACAAAGTTCAGATATTGTACCGTGCTAATGCCGCACGTACGACTCGGGCCGCGAAGTATCGCCGACTGAATAGCTTGCATTCTCTTATTAGTTTCTGCTATGACAATGACTAACAACTATCGCTAGCACAGTCACTTTTCTACCAAAAAAAGGTGGTCTTTAGAAGAATAACTGACTCAAATTAGATGGCCACTTCGTTGACCAGTTGTTCAACGCTATCAAAAATGTTGAAACGTTATAACACATACCATTAACTTCATGGGCCAAATTCGAAGTACTTTTGTTTTGTTTTGTAAATGTTTTTGCCACTGGTCGGCCGACTTCACTAATGTATCCAGCATCAAAATTCACCCAAACATTGCCGCACGAATGCTTTTAGCGGAAGAAGTTTTATGTGAATACTAATTCTGTGCATAAATCGAGCCTGTCATCATATTTATAGCGCTATATCCTTTCAGCCGCTGAATGTGTGGCGCGAGCGCACATATACTACACGGACAGTTTCCGATCTCTGTGTTTACACATATTTACTCACGCGCGCGTTTGGGTCAAGCGTAACAAGCGCATTTGCTTCAGTGACGTCACATAATTTTACTTTATGAAAATAGTGAAAAGCTCAGCAAGGCGTGTTGCTGTGCGAGTTGGTTCATTGCTTGAGAAAAATAGGTATGTGCAAAAAAGACCGGGCGAAGTGAAGACACGTTTTGTCGTTTGAATGTTTCCAAATCAACTAGCCCGCTGACCATCTTTACCGAACTGACAAACACGTGTTTGCCACGTGTTTGTCAGTTCGCATTTGCACTTCGTTGCCGGCCATTTTGTGACATACATGTCTTTTTCAAGTAAAAATCTCCCTCAACGATTGCTTCCCACGTGCTTTCAGAAACAGTCGCATAAAATTATTATTATGGCACGTGAAATACGATGAAAAATGCGGCTCCAACGTGGTGTACACAAAGTTTTCATGTAGCGACATGTGGCAACAAGTGATGCATTGAAAATTCGACGAACGCCTTTCTCAAACGGCATGCCCATAGACATGCTGGGGGGATCGCACACCATTGTGGTAGGCTGAGCCGTGTTTTCGAGAAGGGAGAATTCAATTTTTTTTTTTCGTCTTCTTCAACCTCTAACCCCCCCCCCTCCCTCCCTTCCCCTCGTTCAGCGTCATTGTCCGCGAAACTCGCTTGACCAGGCAGGGTTAGGCAGGGTAGGGTGGCCGTCCCGACGGAGGGACAATCGTAGCTGCGGGAACAGGTTATTTTCACTCCGACCAGTCAAGAAGTGCGGTGTGTGGACATGTGTGGTGGAAAGTCAAAATCGTGCACGAGACGGATACGCGGCAGGATTCCAGCATTGTTTTCGGCAGAGATCACCGCAGCGAGAAACCAGTGGCCCCCTGCTTCGATGTTGAACTCGCTCACCTCATATAAGGCCACGTGTTCACTACTGTTACGTGTCATCAGATTTTTGTTTTCTTCTTATCGCGTATTTTCTCTTGACCATCGTGTTTTGTGTATTCTGATATGGTGCGCTTGCATTTTTTATTCGCTCGTGTTTTTAGTGATCCAACGGGCACACGTGAGTGGTTTTTATGCACGATTCCTTTCTGTTACAATCTTACCTTGAGATTAGGAATGCGTGCGTGTCTATCTTGTTTAGATGTAGAGTTCATGGGATCTTGTGGTACCGCTCGCAATGTTTTTCGCGTCGCGTGCAGCAGTTTATCTATCTTTTTGTCCCTTAAGTTATCACTGAAAAAATTGCAATTTCCGCTTAAAGGATAACGCTAATTTAACTGCCAGTCATGTGTTGCGAATGCCTACCGTTCCTTGGTGAATTTAATAAACGTGCGGGGGGGGGGGTGCTCCTCTGCTCGTAATTAGCTCACGCGTGTACAGATTCTTCTAGTCTAGTTGCCACTCTTAATTTCGCTGTTTCGGCAAGCCGCCTAACATTATCTTTCTTTTCTTTGGGTCCGTCTTTAATCCTGCTTTAATGCTGCCTTCGAAGATGCTGCCTTCGTTTACATCTCCAGAATTTTTTTGTGATTCGGCACCGTCGTTACTGAAAAGCGCGATATCGTCCGGAAAACGCAAGTAGCTAAGATATTCTTGGTTAATCCTTAGTCCTATTTTTGCCCGTTCTAGTTCTTTCAATATTTATAGTGAATGTGCCGCGCATAACGTTGAAGAGATTGTAACTCTTCGCATAGGCGTGCGCACAGTGGGGCAGGGGGGTGGCCAGCCCTCGTAGTCACCTAAGAAGAGGTGGGCGCAAGGTCTGCCAAACACATTGACTTAATAGGGAGAGGGGGGGGCGCCGCGATGAACCTTCGCCCCCCCCCTATGACGGGGAACCCTGCTCACGCCTATGATTTTGCACCTCACCCCATTCTCGATTAGGATTCTCCTGCTTCTTTTGATGAATACGGTGGCTGTGGGGTTGTTTTAGATGTTGGCTACGGTATCTGTAGATGTTTAGATATTCCTTTATGGCATAATTATTCCGGAACTGCTGGCGTGTGTTCATATCTGTGAATAAATTTGTGTTTATCACCTTGCAAATGTGTTGCTCCTTAATTTCTCAGACGCATGCGTAGTTGGTGCAGCAGGCCTTTCATCAATTTAGTTGTGTTAGAGACAATATTGACTTTCGTTCTCGGCCTTGCACGGTTCGACAGAATTGTGGGTCTTAATCGCACACTAACACATCAGTGGAGCAGTTGTTCTTATTAGGAAGCATTTTTCGAATATGGCACCAATGGTAGTCGATGAATGCCGTTGGGCCGCGAATAGTCTATTTTAGCGCTGCTGACTTACAGAACAGTAACCACAGTAATCCCGAACTGCCGTGGTCGCCACGCAGCCATTTTACTTCAGAACACATGTATCAGCCTGCCTGATCAAGTTACATTACGCATCAAGCAACTACCGCCGGTGTCTCCATATAAACTAGATACGTGCAGACCACGACGATACAGTACTACCGTACTTAACGCACGGTAAGCCACCACTGCTAAAACATAATAATGGGTGTACATGGTCACGCCGGCGGCTACCCGACGTCGGCGGGGCCGACACCACGCCAGCACCGGCTAGCATACATAGGCCCAATGACGGCTTGCCATCATCAGCTGAATAACGGAAGGCCCGTCTCGGACCGACACTGGCTAGCCCACGGCGGCCCGAAGCCGGCAAGCCCGCATCGGACCAGCGGCGGCTAGCCGACGTCGGGCCGATGTGGGTGAAAGTAGCGCGAGCGAGATTTGCCGACGTGGGGCCAATATTGCTGCCGTCATTTGCCGACGTTGGGCCAAGATCGGTCCAATGGCGGCGTGTTCCTGGGGCGTCACGATCGACACTTACTTGCGCTTACTCCGAGATTCCGCGCGATATCGGAGGTCATGGTTAAAGCGTCCCGATACCAGCGAGGGACACTGACCGCTCTGGCGTCGCCGAGGCACCCTAGACGCAGTTACGTTCTTTGCCTTTTGCTTCGTGTTAGCGTGAGCCGGCTCATCGGAGTAGTGCAGCTTCCACATGCACCAACGGGATTTCTCCGCCACCGACTGCTTCGATTGCGAGAGCACCGACTAACAAAACTGCTACAATACGCGTAGCAGAAAGGAGACGATTTCGACGGGCGAATGTCGTGCCTTGGAGGAGCGAGACAGAGGCCACACTCTGTCGGGCCTCACTACGTTCCTCGAAGCGGACTTGCCTTTGTCGCCTCCTGCCTCCTCGCGAAGGTCACCGCCCTTGCAATCTCGCACCTGCTCCAACGCTCCGCGAAAAGCACAACGGGGAGTTCCCTTGGCCTACGACTCTTTCCGCGAACCCTGCGCTTCTCTTTTCTTTTTCTTTCGCCGGTCAAATAGAGATAATGTTTGGGCAGGTTTTGTGACACGACACCCTCCGTTTCGAGCAGTGCGAAGGGTCCCTCACTCTCGACGCGGCTATCAACTTCAGGATTAACAGCGTTTAACAATTCCTGAATCGCGCTGCGCTTCATTTCAGGAGCGGACTTACGAGCCGTCGGACGCGTCAAAGCCGCAACCGTGTGGTCAACAAAAACAAAGGCCCTTACTCAGAAGCCTCTCCGAGTGACTCGATGTCAAATAGGGACAATGCTTGGGCAGGTTTTGTGACGCGGAAGCCTCCGTTTCGAGCAGCCCTAACGCTCGTTCAATGTCCATGCGGGCTACCGGAATACGCACACCGTCCTCTTCAACAATCTTTTCTGTCTTGTCCCCTCATGTTGGTCGTGCCTTTTAACCCGTGGATCAGCAGCGTTTAAGACTTCCTGAATCTCGCTGCTCTTCATCTCCGGAGCCGACTTACAAGCTGTGGGACTCGTTGGTGATTCAGCCGTATGGTCACCAAAACAAAGGCCCTTTCTCACAAGCATATCCGAGTCATTCGAAGAGGGATAATGCTTGGACAGGTTTTGTGACCCGGCAGCCTCAGTAACGGGTAGTGCGAACGATCCCACAGTCTCTACCTGGCTATCGACCTGTGGATCTTTAGCACTCCCTGCTTCCTTAATGTCGCTGCTGTCCACCAAAGAGAGAACATTCCTAGGCTTTCGGCAGCCGGTCGAAAGGTGACCAGGCTTTTGGCAACGGCGGCAGACGACCGGCTTTCTAGCCTCAAACGCCTTCTGTTTCTCTTCCGAGCTGCTCGTTACGGTTGTGGTCTCGGCAGGAGTCTCTCAATTTCTTATCAGAGGGTGCTCTCCCGTTACTCGGATTACCTGATGCCTGATAAATTCCTAGTTCTAGTCGCCTTTTGTAATTTCTCCTGTCTATCTCGGCCTTTTTCCTGTCTTCGTCGGCCCATCTTTTGGTTTTCTCGGCATCTTTTTGCCTTTTTTCAACTTCTTCCCAGCACTCCTCAATTTCGTCATCCTCCGCACCGCATTCCTGAATTGCCCTAATCAGCTGCGGCTTTCTCTGACTTCTCCCCGCCTCAATTCCCAGCTCTTCACAAAGTAACAAGAGGTCTGGTTTCTATAGCTTGGTTACTAAATCCATGGTTTTCACGAGTGAGGACTTTCTTACAAGCCGTGACGTTAGGAAGCGAACAAGCGAAGCCTATACGCACGGAACACTTACTACCGGTTTTAGAAGGGGAAAGCTAAAATCTGGTGAATAGCTGTGACGTATGGAAGCGAGATACGAAGCCGATACGCACAGAAGTTTACGACCAGTTTAGAAAAACACACAAAAGCTAAAACCTGGCAAATCTCAATGAAAGTTAAGCACTCACCATCGCTGAAGCCCGAGTCAAGTGTGGGATATCCCGTCGCTGCCAAACCAGTTGATGTCATCGGGGGTCTGCCCATAGGACCGGGGAGCAGCCTGGCCTCAGGGAGAAGTTGAGATCAGGAGCCGGAGCTGATAACAGGAACGTTTATTTACATGATGAGTTGGTAGCGTGTAGAAGCCTCGTGCCGTTGTCAGATGGGACGAGACGCGGCGCCCGGAGGCACTTTGTCCCAGAGTTCTACGATACTCATCAACCCATCATCACGTAAGCCTGCCCCACGCGCCGGGCATCGCCGTTCGCACAGCCTGACAACAAACAGTCTCGTGCGGCACACCCTGCATGTCACCCCAGAACAGCAGGCCTACGTCAATGGGCTCATAGACAAGTGGCAAGCCAAGAATCCCCCCAAGCCCTTCAAGCCCTTCGAACTTCCCGCGGAGTTCGCAGTTCGCTTCAGCGCTCTATCCAACGCTGTTGCTGAACCACTGCTACCTCAGCGAGACGACCCTGGAGCTCCCGAACGAGCCGGCCCCTCGGAGGAGCACCGAAGCGTCGCACTGCCCCCCACCAACAGGGAAGAGCAGATGGACTCAACTGCTTCTCGCAAGCGCAGCCGCGAGGAGGTCAGCAGCGACGACGAGGAGGACGGACCTCACAAGCAGTCGGCCACCTCTCCTGCCGATCCCGAGCCTTCCGACGAGGACAACGACCCCACACAGTGCACTGAGGAGACAGGGACAGAGGCCACAACACCTGCGAGCCTCGACGAAGCTGCCGCTGCTACAGTGACCTCCTCGGCGGCCCAAACTACTTCGGCGAGCCCCTCCCCCGCCCTCTTCCCGTCAGGAGACACGCTGGTGGCCGATGCTGCTGGCCAGGGCAGCGGTAGCCCTCCTCCCGCTCCTGCGGCAGCTGAGACGCCGACAACCCCTCTCGATTCACTCTCGGCTGAAGCAGAGGCCATGGACGAGGCTACAGTTGACAACTGCACGCAGGAAACAACTCGGAAGACCACCCCAGCGACCGCAATGGCCTTTCTGAGGTCCCCAACGACAGGAGAACAGCCAGCATCCCGCAAGAGGAAGAAGGGCAGGAAGACAGCTCGGAAACAGCACACCCCTGCTGCTCCCCTGAGCACCTCGGCTGTCTCTTCCTCTGCGGGACCAAGTGCCCCTCCTGCTGATCCTGTCACCACTGGGAGACCACCAGCCCTGACCCCTGCGGTTACCAGCACCCCTGAGAGCCAGCCAGACGAGGTGAGCTTCCAGGAGGTGAAGTCAAAGGCTGCACTGCGGCGCGCCAGGAAAATCACCACCGCTGCCCTGCCGGTGGACCCTGCTGTCGTGGGGACAGTGCTGTTCCGGCCCTCTGATCCTGGCGGCTCATTTCGCGGCACTCCACGCCTGAGTATCGCGCAGGCGCTCCCATCGCACCCGGGTGTTGCTGACATCCGGGTGAATCACCACCGCAACATCGTGGCGGTGGACGCGACCTCTCAGGAGTGCCTCACTCTGCTCCTGGCCCTCACGGAGCTGCGGGACATACCGGTCACTGCCAGGGAGCCCGCAGACCGCCACACCAGCATGGGGTTCATTCATGGCGTGGATGGAGACCCTGCAGAGGACACCCTGCTTCCTGGCCTCCAGTCTGCTGTTCCCGTGCTAGCAGCCACCAGGGAGGGCCGCACGTCACGCTGCGTTTTGGGGGCCCAGTTCCGCCGGAGCGGGTGGCGCTCTTCCGCGTACGCTTCCCCGTGCGGCCAGCCAGGCCCCGACCGCTGCAGTGCAAGCAGTGTGGGCGGTATGGCCACGTACGGGAGGCGTGCCGCTGGCCGGACAGCTGCATCCGCTGCGGCAGGACCCACACAGCTGACGCGGACTGCCAGCGGCCCCGGTGTGTCAACTGTGGCGGCCCCCACTCGGCTGACACCCCACACTGTCCCAGGTGGCAGGAACAACGCCAGGTGGCCTCCATCATGGCGTCCTCCACCACTGCCCTCTCTAGGCGAGTGGTTGCAGCGGCAGTGCGGGAGGAGACCAGGGAGGCTCGCACATATGCGAGTGCTGTGAAGGGGCACACCCTTCCTGCCAGGCCTGTTCCTGCTCCCCGTAACCGCCGTAAACCACCCCCTGTGGACCTGACTGCTGCAGCCGCCTTGGAGGCCCCACCTGCTGATGCTGCTCCCACGGCCCAGCCTGCTGTTGCTGCTGCTCTCGCAACACCCCCTACTGGGGCCACTGCTCCTGAGGCCCAGGCTGCTGTGGACCACGTCACCCAGATCGTCACTAGTCTGCTACTCACCCTGCAGGATGCGGAAGCCAAGCTTCCACACGATCACCCCTTGCGAGCCATCTGCCAGCTGGCAGCGGCCTTGCAGCAGCCCACGAGCCACCATGGCTAGTCCTCCTGCCAAGGGCCCACCTCCGCCGCTGCCCGAGCATTCTACAGTGGAATGTAAACTCGCTGCGGGGGCGGAGAGACGATTTCTCCCTGCATCTCCAGCGGGAGGGCTTCGACGTGCTGGCTTTGCAGGAGGTCTACGCCCAGGCTGAGGAGGTGCGCCTGCCGGGGTACGTGGGCTACAGCAGCAGGACCAGGTGCACCCTGGATGCCTGCCACGCTGCCCCCTGCCTGGATGACTGCCACCCGCAGGGTACAGCCCGGTGCGCCGTCTACGTGAAGCGTGAGCTCCTACAGGCTCAGGTTCCGGTGGCCGACCTGGTCGGTGGTCCCTTCGAGTGCTGTACCGTCCGTGTACGCCTCGAGGGGGGAGACACCACTGTGGCCAGTGTGTACGTCCGGCCAAACCAGCCTTGGGACCCCAGGTGCCTTCGGCAGCTGGCGCACAGGCTGGGGAAGGAGTTCGTGCTTTGCGGGGACGTCAACGCGCATCACCCGGCATGGGGCAGCCACCGGACCTGCCCAAGGGGCAGGGCACTCAGGGACACCTTGCAGCAGCTGGGCCTGCAGATTCTGAACACAGGGGTCAGGACTTTCATCCGTGGTGGGGGCCGGGCAGCCCAGTCGGCCATCGACATCAGCGCCGCCACGGAGGGATGCCGCTACTCGTGGGCGCCGGCTCCGGACACCTGGGGTTCGGACCACCTGCCCCTCCTGCTGTCCCCCTTCCGAGGCAAGGCCCCCAGGGATCGGGAATACCAGGTGGTGGACTGGCGAGCCTACCGGCGGATATTCAAGGAGGACACGAGTGGCAGGGACCTTATGCAGTTGGTGGTCGACAGCGCCAGGGCAGCAACCGTCGTCACCAAAGTCTCACAGGGGCAGCCCGTTCCGGACATCAGGCACCTGGCACTGAGGGCGGCGCGGCGGCGTGCAGAACGGCAGGCCTTGAGCAAGGGCCTACCCGAACTCTGCACCTGTTTCCGGAGGGTTGACGCCGTCTGCAGACGCCACGCTCGCAGGCGCAGGAACCAGGAATGGGTGAGCGTCTGCGTCACCATCGACAGCTCAAAGGATGGAGCCCGTGCCTGGCCCCTGCTGAAGTGCCTGCTGATGGTGCCCAGGGCTTACAACCAGGTGCTGTCCGTGGCTGTCCTCCTTGCCATTCCGGCCTCCGAGCTGGCCGAACGCCTGGCCGACCACTTCGCCAGCAGACAGGTCGCCCAGCTAGCCACAACACCTCCTCCAGCCGCTCTCCCGTGTCCAGCCTCCTGCCATCATCCCGGATGGGTGGTTACACAGGTCCAGGAACTGTGCAACGAACCCATCCGGATGCACGAGCTCGTGGCAGCCCTCGATGGATGCAAGCGACGCAGCGCCCCAGGAGCAGACGGCATTACCTTCCAAATGCTCCGCAACCTGGAGGAAGGAGGGCGTCAACGTCTCCTGGGGCTCTACAACGACGTCTGGAATACCGGGGAGCTCCCGGAGTCCTGGCGAACTGCGGTGGTGGCACCCATCCTGAAGCCCCGGAAGAAGGCCACGGCGCTCTCCTCATACAGGCTAGTATCGCTCACCTCAGCAGCGTGCAAGGTGCTGGAGAAGGTGGCACTGGAGAGAATGCAGTGGATCGCCGACCAACTGGATTTCTTCCCGGAGCAACAGACTGGCTTCAGGAGACACCGGTGCACTGCCGACTCCATTGCAGACGTCGTCGCCACCCTGGAGGATGCCAAGAGCTGCGGGGACGTGGCAATGCTGCTGCTGCTGGACGTGGAGAGCGCCTTCGACGGTCTCCCGCACGTTGTCGTCAAGCGGCCATGGACCGGCTTGGCATCAGCGGGTGCCTCCGAGGCTTCGTGTCCGCCTTCCTGTCCGGGAGGACCTTCTGCGTCCGTGTTGGAGGGGTGACCAGCCAGCCTAGCGACATCACTACCGGTGTCCCACAAGGTTCTGTGCTAAGTCCTTTTCTCTTCAACATGGCGCTGGCAGGACTTCCAGCCTCCCTCCCGACAGACACCAGGCTCCCGGCCCGCTGCTCCGTCTACGCTGATGACGTGGCACTGTGGGCAAGGGGACCAAGGCGGTCCATTCCTGCCATCAGGAGGTCACTGCAGGCAGCCCTGGATGCAGTGATCTCCTTCCTCGGAGGCATCGGCCTCAAAGTCTCTGCCACCAAGACCGAGGCCCTGCTGATCCATCCACTCGCTGCGGCACGGGTCTACGGGAAGCCACTGAGGGTCGGCAACCGCAGTCTCCCCTGGAGAAAGGAGGTGAGGTACCTGGGCCTCACTGTCGACCACCGGCTCACCTGGATTCCCGCTGCGAAGGCCGCCGCCACCAAGGTCCGACGAGTTCAAGGGGCCATCGGCAAACTTCAGCAGCGTGGCCGTAGATGCTCCACGAAGTGGGCGCTGCGGCTCAACCAGGCCGCGGCGTCCTCCGTGCTGCTGTAAGCCCTGCCGCTGGTGAACCTGACGCCAGCCAGGAGATCCCTGCTGGAGGGACTGCACAGAGGAGCCGTGAGGACCATCCTAGGGCTCCCCAGGTGCTCCCCTGTTGCAGCGACGCTTGCCGAGGCGAGAGAGTGGCCCCTGACGCTACGCATGTTCCAGCGAGCGTTGGGGCACATCGACCGCCTCCACCGTGCCGCGGACGGTGCAGCCCTTTTGGAACGCTTGCGCAGCCTGCCAGGATCCAGGATGGGAGGCCTCCTCCCACTGTACCACCAGATGGTACCGGATCCACCAGCCCCTGTTGCCTCTCCGCCGCCACACCACCGGCCGCCTGAGGTGCACCTCCACCTGGCCGGGGCAACGAAGCGACGAACTCCTGCAGCAGCACTGCAGCAGGCAGCCTCCTGCAAGCTCCAGGAGCAACTAGAGGGTCGGCTGCAGGTCTTCACGGATGGATCCGTGATGCCAGATGGGACTGCAGCGGCGGCTTGCGTCGTCCCTACGCGGACCAGCAGCAGGCAGTGTAAGGTGCCTTTTCCGGCCAGTTCAACGGCGGCAGAGCTGGCCGGACTCCACCTGGCAGCTGACCTACTGGCAGAGGACATCCCATCAGAGCCTGTCGCCGTCCTCTGTGATAGCAAGACAGCACTACAGATCCTGGCCAACCATCGAGACACCGGACTGACCGGAAGCCTCCTGGCGGCCAAGTACCGTGCCCTTGCTGCATCTGGTGCGTCCGTCTCCTTCCACTGGCTGCCCTCCCATGTGGGCATCGCTGGTAACGAGGAGGCAGACGCGCTTGCCAAGGCAGCACACCAGCCTGGCACCCCCATCACCCGGGCCGTCGCGGCTAAGGACTACACGCAGGCCCGTCTCAAGAAGCTCCTGGTCACGGTCCACCCAGACTCAAGGGTGGCCAGTGGACGAGGGCCAAAGCTGCTACCAGAGACGGGCCTCACCAGGAGAGATCGGTCTGCCCTGCTGCGCCTGCGGACCGGCTGTGTGTGGACCGCTGCCCGCCGACATGCAAAGGGTCTCTGCGCCTCCCCAGCCTGCAGCCGCTGCGGCGATCCTGAGACCCTCGAGCACCTCCTCTGTGCCTGTCCTGGCTTGGCACAGGAACGCTCGAGGGTCACTACGGCCTACCGGAGCCAGGGCCTACCTGCCTTCACACTCGAACACCTGCTCTTCCCGTCGCGTCCCCACCTGCCAGCACTCCGGAGCCTGGTGGAGTTCCTGGACGAGACGGGAATAGCCGCCTACAGATGAGCCGGGAACCTGCCGCCCCTGTCCTTGCTGCCGTCTTCCCTGCTGCTCCGGCCACGGCGAACGAGACACAATCACATCCTACACACCACTATCCTCTTTCATTTCCCTTCCCCCCTCTCCCAAGACGCTGCGCCGTGCTCCCGACTGGGTTGCAGAAATAAGCGTCTCTTCCTCTACATAACCACAAACAACAACAAACAGGCTGCGTTGTCAGGTGTGCTGTCAGGTGCAGTCGTTCCTTGCCTCGATATCGCCGTCGGCGCAGCGGACGGGCAGCTCCCAGTTGGGGTCACCATGCCACAAAGGAACCATACACACCATGAACGGATTACTGCTGCGCACATTCCTCTAAACGAAAAGGAAGCACCGCGTCCTTCGCACTCCAGGAAAGAGAGAAGCGGCGCACCTGGACGACGGACGGTACATTGCTGGAAACTAAAGTCCCTAGATTTTTCCTTTTTACTTAAGTAGCGACAACTGCTTCCTTTCCCGGCCCTCTCGCACGCGCAGCTGGCGTCCGACGCCATTTTCTTCCTAACTTGGAAGATTTACAAAGCCATGCGCGTCTAAGTACATTAGCCACGCATCTTTCAGCGGACAATATGCTAACGCGACGTGCCTTTCTCCTCCCGTCAAACCCCTGTCATTAGTGAATGGAGGATCGCGTTTCACCGGGTGCTGGAAAAGCGTTAGGAAGAACATGGCTACCGAAAACGAGCGTTAGCCAATGAGATTCGTCGACGGCGCTTCAATGGTTGTCGGTACTTAAGAAAGAACAGGGAAAAATCTAGGGACTTTACTGGAAACAGGCTGCGTTGTCAGGTGTGCTGTCAGGTGCAGTCGTTCCTTGCCTCGATATCGCTGTCGGCGCAGCGGACGGCCAGCTACCAGTCGGGTCACCATGCCACAAAGGAATCATACACACAATGAACGGATTACTGCGGCGCACATTCCTCTAAACGAAAAGTAAGCACCGCCTCTTTCGCACTCCAGGAAAGAGAGAAGCGGCGCACCTGGACGACGGACGGTGCATTGCTGGAAACAGGCTGCGTTGTCAGGTGTGCTGTCAGGTGCAGTCGTTCCTTGCCTCGATATCGCCGTCGGCGCAGCGGACGGCCAGCTACCAGTCGGGTCACCATGCCACAAAGGAACCATACACACAATGAACGGATTACTGCGGCGCACATTCCTCTAAACGAAAAGTAAGCACCGCCTCCTTCGCACTCCAGGAAAGGGAGAAGCGGCGCACCTGGACGACGGACGGTGCATTTCTGGAAAGAGGCTGCGTTGTCAGGTGTGCTGTCAGGTGCAGTCGTTCCTTGCCTCGATATCGCCGTCGGCGCAGCGGACGGCCAGCTCCTAGTCGGGTCACCATGCCACAAAGGAACCATGCACACAATGAACGGATTACTGCGGCGCACATTCCTGAACATTGGCCGTGACGTCAGCTGTGTTGACAGCCCTGAAGGGTTCAGGACACAAATGCAGTGTTGTCGCCGCATCTGGTACGTATCGGGGAACGTTGGGGTCGAAGAAAGCAGGGCTGATGCCGCCATATCATTCCGACGGTCCAGCGGCGCCAAGCCGTGAAGTCCGATCATAACAACACCATGCCGTTTCTCTCCTGAATTGACGACGTTTTGAAAAAGTGCATATCGGGTACCAGTGTTGATAATGAGCTTGTTGATGTCATCTCTACGCGGGATTTACGATTCGCGGTGTCCAAATATATGTCCACAACTTCAGCTACCACAACGGTTTAATCATGGTCATGGGCGCTAGTCGTCGCGATGGGGGCATGCCACTAGGCGTCAACATGGATGCATCCACGTCAAACGGTGCTACAGCAGTCAAACACGAATAGACATTGTACAAGCTCTCATATAGCACTACACAATAAGCACTACTTCTGTGAAGCGACGTTTCACTTTCGTGTTATACCAATTCCTATGACGGAGGGATCAGCCATGTTTATTTTTGCGTGTTTTCTCGCTTACTAAGCGTCTTCTCGCAGCAAGCGTGCTGTTTTTGGTATCGTGAAAGAGTTCTTTACTAATAGGGGAAAGTTGTTTTGCTCTTTAGTGGGGGACCCCGTATTAAATACGGGGTCCCCCACTACGGCGTGGCTCATATCGCGGTGTTGGCAAGTAAAGCCCCAGCAATGGACCATTTGCAAAAAATCTGCAAGGCGGCTTTCCTGCAAGGTTGTTTTCCAACCAAAAACTCTCAATCCCCGACTGCTTTTCTCGCTCATTCTGTTTTTGCTTCTCTACCCCCCCCCCTTTTTTTTTCTTACGAACGACGGCTGCCTTGTCCACCTAGCGAAGGCTGAGGGTTCGTACGAGGCGGCCCCACAGTAATAGTTGGGGAAAGAGGTCGTTTTGTCGTACTCGCGTGCCTTCACTGGAATTAGGAGCGGTAAAAGTACAATGAGCGAGAAAACCAGTCTGCGACGGAGAGTTTTTGGTTGGAAAACAACCTTGCAGTAAAGCCGCCTTGCAGATTTTTGCAAATGGTCCATTATGTATGATCGTACCTTCACGCAGGTATCACCTTTGCTAAAACGTTGAAAAAATTGACTGTGGTGTTTCATTATGTTGACTGTATAGACAAGCGCTATAAGCGCCGTGCAGAACTAAAAATGCGTGCATTTGCAAAGTATTAACACCGAAAAGAAAATACATTATTGGTGTACAGTCGAAGGTGTTCCATAAAGCAAGACTGCTTTGTGAAGTTGTGTTTGTGGTAAACCTATTACGCGCAAACGTATAGAAACAACACGAGACACACAAAAGTATGCGGCGCATCGCGCGCACGCAGAGCGATAAAAAAACGGCACTGACATTACCGCACAAATAAAATAATAAAACAATAAACATCCCTCGTGCATTGTGGGTACCAGTAATTGCAGCATCCTAGGTACCAGTAATTGGGCGCGACTGGCTGAGGTCGGGCAGAGCCGGATAGTTTGAGAGTGCCGACTGAGCGCGAAAGGACTTGAAGTGAAATATAATACTCGTAGCGCAGAGCTCCGCAACACGGAATCATGGCGTAACTCGGTGTGCGCATGCGCGCAAAACCACTAGGGTTCAGGAGAAGCGCTTCTCCGCTTGCCGCAAGAGGGCGCGACGGGCAAAGCTTCCGCAAAGGAGAACGTCGCTCGCTTTGGTGCGCTTTTAGATTCGCTTGTCACATGTTGCTCTTTGATGCGCTATAATAGGCGCTGCAGTATCAGTATAGTGCGAACTGTTCGCGGAGCGGCGTCACCGTTTCCACTTTATTTTTAAGATCCGGGTATCGGTCGCATTGGTGTTTGAGGCAATATGCCTCGGGCTCGCGTGTTCCCTCGTATATTGCTCACGATAGCACGTACTACATGCGCAAGCAGGAAGAGGCGTACATGAGGGGCTGCATTACCCACTACCGGAGCGCTATGCAGATCATTCGAACGGCGGAGCCTTTATACCGTCAAATGTTGACGTCGTCGATCTGATGGCGTAACTTATCGGAGCTGCAACGGGTAGGAGCATGACTGGATGTGCGCAGAATCACCGAAATAGCAATTACGTGCGCACAAAAGCCACGGCTAGCCACCATACCACGGCGTTCCCACGCGTGGCTGATGGGCCTAAACAAACTGACGGTGTTTTCGTCGGTCCGATGCCGGATGTGCCACTGTCAGGACAGGAATGGCAACGCGAGCGAAGAATTCCCGGAAGCGACATGCTCAAGTGCCGTTGCATTGCTCACTATGGTGGTTCGGTTTTTTTGTTATTTTTGTTTAGGATTACTGTTCGCCTCCTTTTATAAGCGCAAGAACGTACAATGTACCGGAAACAGTGCATGGACGCCAGCCCGCCTGCCCACTTTTACGGAAGTGGATGTTAGGGATGGCCGTGACTCTCTCTTGGGGGTGGGGGGGGGGGGGGGGTGATGGCCAATTCAGAGTTCCCTTTACAAGTTTCCTGACACCCTGAGTGTTATCGACGAAGTGGTTTCCCGAGCACAAAGTTGGGCGAGTTTGTCACGCAACGTTTCCACAAAACTGTGCAGCAACGCTGAAGGTCGAAACAATACAGCGACTGTGTTGTTTGGTCTTTCACAATGTTCCTGTTGCAGCACTGTACTTTTTTTCTTCGTTCTGTGAAAGAATTTTAATATATATTTTCAATACCGCAACAGCGATTACACGAACGATTGGAGCACATTCTCGACGGTTTGAATGAGTGCGTGAAACTGACGCGCTGTCCCCATATCGACGACGCAAGCTTGCCGAGACGTAATGCACAAACGACAGCGTTGTGCCTTCCGCTGTTGGTGGTGCAGTATAGATCGTGTATACTATAATTAGGGTGTACTAGAACAGGGGAGTGCTCGGAACGGCTGCAGCACCAATGTACAGAAAGTGAAGCCCAAACAGGGTCAATCCACTTGTGGCGCTGCGATCGGTAGTCTAATGCGTCGTCGTTTATGAGTTGCGCGCGGCTCCACCAAAGTGATGCAGGGGTAGAATGGCCGCTTTCCACTCAAAAGTCCCGGGTTCGAATCGCCGCTGTAGTTGGTGAGTTTTTATTCTGAGTGTCACCTTTCATAGTTGTATTGGTTTTCCTTTGTTTCATAAAAATAGCTTCAGTTGCTACGTGTTGTTACAAAAAGTAGCGTAAAAGCTGAAACCTCGTTTCCAGTCTCGTATTCGCAAAAGTCTCGGAGGCCATACTTTATGGTTTTTGTTGAATCCCGGGCGGTGGCGCTGCAAATAACTACACTCACTGTCAAATTTCTTCTATTTTACTTTACATCTTGCGTTACTTTTTTGAAGCAACACGTAGCAACTGAAGCTAGTTTTAAGAAGCAAAGGAAGCCTAATACAGCTATAAAAGGTGACACTAAGGATAAAAACCCACCATCTATAACTGCGATTCGAACCTGGGCCTTCTGAGTGGGAAACAGGCATTCTACCCCTGCCCCACTTCGGCGGAGCCGCGCGCAACTCTTAAACGACGACGCATTGCAGACTATCGATCGCAGCGCCACAAGCAGATTGACCCTGTTTGGGCTTCACTTTTCGAAGCTCGTTCCGAGCACTCCCGTGTTCTAGTACACTCTACTATAATCTGAGCTTAACGGAAGCAAAACACCAAGGTAGCTTTACGCGATAATTTCATTGGGCGCCTACTGTCGCCAACGGTTTCGACCTCGCCCCATGAGACGGTGCGACTACAGCGCCGCTGGGAGCGCTCCTTGTGACGCAATCATTACGAGACGAGTGGCAGATGCCGGGGAACTCTTTCTTCCATGAGCATGAACAGCTTGCGTCGCACGAATGAAAAAATTACACCATCTCCCGCTAAAGGGGACCATGAGGCGATGCGAAGCCGGAGCACTTGCACGATCGCGTTCCGTTGGCGTTCGTTGGGCATGCTACCGACCTCGCGTCGTGGAACGCGAAGAGGGACGCTACGCGCGTCGTATCTTCCATCTAGCCTGGCCGTTAATTCTCACAGGGTGAGCGGGGAACGCGGCCTACAGGCGGGCGAGAGGGGGGCAGCGTAGGAGAGGAGAGAGAAGGGGAGGGGACGCGCATGCGCTCGAGCTCATCGCGGCGTTGAGCAGGGGAGAATTTCGGCATGTCTAGCCCGCGTTTCAGAGGAAGAGTGGAAAGGGGGAGGGGAGAAGGGGGGAGGGAAAGTGGAGAGGGGAAGGGAGAGGGAAAGTGGAGAGGGAAAGGGGAGAGGGAAAGTGGAGAGGAGGTGTGTGGAGAGGGTATGCGCATGCGCAGTAAGGGTGGTCAGAACGCACACCACCACCACCACCACCACCACCGGATTGAGCTCCGCCTTAAGATACTTCGCATCTAAAAATTAAAAGCAGAAAAAGGAACGCATGAGCTCAGTGCTAACGAGTGTATTGTACTGGGGCTTTGCGTTCTTTTGTTGCGTTCTTTTGTACTGCGGCTGGTGAACGAAAGAAAGCAGGGAAAATACAAAAGAAACCAAAAGCTGGAGTACGCAACTGCTTGGGTACCCCGTATTAGATGTCTGCTGTAACAATTACGCCATGTTCTTTAATTATTGCCACTTTCAGAACAACACGTCAAGCAAATAAGTAGCCATTGCACTATACACAGTATATAGAAATCCGAACCTCACTATTGCACTACGGACACACTGGCACCCATCAGCAGCGATGGAAATGTCCAAGACACTTCCTCTGCAATGCGTTCGGTGTGTCGCTGCATCGCATGACATACTCGGCCATCGTGAGATGGGATCTGCGGGAAATTTATTTCGTTCTTCGCAGGAAAACTGCACAGCAGTACTCTTGAATTCAAAATCAACTTGTTAAAACCTTAGCCCAATCTCACGCAACTGTGCAAACGAGCAACGTTTTTCTGCGCAAAAAGGGGGGACGATGCGGTGTCATCTCGCCACGCGTTTTACTTGCTCGGCTGAATGTTGTACGTAAAACGTTCCTCCGCATACCTTTCAGTTTTTACAGCGCACATAAATGTAGATTCTACTCATTGAACCCGCTTGGCCGTTTTACTGCTTCCCGTTAAAGTGCTTTGGGCGCTCCATAGACGTGGTTCGTTTTACGGGACCAAGCGAGCGGTAAGGAGGCCTCTCTCAAGCTCTGATGTCACCAGAAGGGTGTTCGTCTCACTTAACACAAGTGCTTTACTAAGCGTTCATGTTCTTTATGGCACTTGAGCGCGTGCAGCCACGTGATTATGGCGCTACCTTAAGACATATAAGTTTTTTATGTACTGTAGTCCGTATGGTCGCAATACCGTAGAAACGTAACTCAAGTGATGCTGGCTTGATTGCTAGTCTGCGAGCTGTGTTTCATCACTGTTGGAAGTAATATTTCGTTAGCCTGTGTTGTCGGCTTTTCTTGGAGAAAATGTGGTCTAGCCGTTCAGCCTGTCTAAGCTTGAGGCGCCTAATCTGCACGAGCTCATTGCTCCCCCTGTAATGAAGAAGCCTGTATCACTTCACTCTGCTCCTGCCAGAGGAGTGTTTCGGCGTCAACAGTCGAGGTCTTACTGCGGTTGGGTGAGGCGACTGGCTCTTCTTTCAGTGGCATTACGTAACTAAATAACAAGCAGTAGCTACATATCCTTCCTGCGACAAGTATCCACCTTGATGAGCACGTTGAAGCGAGGCTTACGTTTCGTTTCTTTGAGGTGCCTGCCTTACCGCGGCGTCTCCAGAATGTGTGGTACACACGTACGCGATTAGGACTGGGAATAATGTATGCTATGACACCATTTCCTAATCAGGCCTAATCCCCCCCCCCCTCAGTATGACAATGAAAAGAGCAACAAATCTGTAAGCTATACATCCCGATGCACGCACCGTCTCAAATAGTGTTACATATCATTCAAATCGATCTGAAGCAATCTGAGAGCAACAGTCAAAACCATAAGAGCGATGGCGATAATTATGTAGCATTCTGGTAAGCAACAGCTCATGAGCCTGCCTGCGATATTTTAACGCAGGCAGGCGAAACATGGAAGAAGAATGGCAAGGCAATCAAAATGACATCTGTGGAGCTGAATGTACTCCTTTTCCCACAGAAACGATATGTTTACCGGCCTGAAGACTATATATGCGGCGGTTAGGCTAGCAATACCACAAACATAATCGTCCAGCCGGTCAGTGAAAGGAACTACTGCAGCTAAGAACATGCGCTCAGATTTTTCTAACAAAAATTTGGAGGCACAAAGGAACGAGGACAAGAAATGACAGGTTTTGCTCAGATTTGTTTCTTTTGCAACAACGTGGCTTCTATTCGCAACTTTCACGTACCGTGGCGCCGCCGAGCGGTGGCCGCCGGAAGCTCTGTTGAGATTATTGAAATGTTGGACGCGCTGGAGTCAGCGAATGTTGCCACTTGTTTTGTCTCGTTTGGGGTCGTTTTGCGACGGTTTGCGCGGTCTCGATATTAGCTTGACACTTTCGGTTCCTCAATGTGAACGAAAAATAAAAAGAAAAAGGCAACTGATTTTAATGCGGGCCTCATGCTCACACACAGTGGGAGACAAAGTAAAAGCCTCCCCTTCAGATTAGCGCCTCGAAAAGCCGTGAGTGGTTAAGTGGGTTAAGCTTCGCAAGCAAATAACTAAGGCCCGTGAATGTATGCAGAATCCCATTTTGTGTACCAGTACATACCTGCTACCTCATATCACCTTTCTCGCACTTCGTTCCTCCGCTCGACACAGTCGCTGTGCAGACAGTACCAGAACTGATTAGGAATGCGTTCCGCCTCTAGAATATGAAAAGTCCGGTTTCAAAGCGTCCATCGCACCATTCCACGTCTGAAGGCTGTGAAGTGCCTCCGTGACCTTCACATATCCAGCACTTTTTGTTCGGTATTACTTGCTGATGGCGCTGTTTTTTCTCGTCCCTGTCCCGTACGATGTTACCTATTGCACTTCTCAAACTCCGAAAGCGTAGAATGATAACAGGAACGTCACATCTTAAACGTGAAAATTGCGTCTTGCCGCTGGTTTCATTCGCTGCTTGTCGACCTATTGTGGCATTATTCGGCTGTTTTTTTTTTCTTTTTACCAAGAAAGCACAATAAAATCGTATTTCCGATAATCGCACATGCCTCAATCGGTTCTTGTGCTTTGGTCTCGAAGGGCAACACTTTTTTTTTGTTTACTTACATTACTTCGTGCTTTGAAGTGAGCTGAGCAAGCTACGCGACAGAATGCAATGCAAGCAAAAATGAGATAAAGCACGTCTCCGAGAATGTATCTCGTATTGCTGAAAGATATTTACTGAGACTCCTACTATCATATTGTGCTAACAACACAGCGGGGGAACGCTGCGAGTGTGTTTGCTTTATTTACACTTGTGTGCATATTTATCTTCCTAATGAGGTTCCAATCACGTACCCGACGTTCCTTTACTTATTAAAATATGTCACTGCAACCCTGCTCTCACAAAAACATAAATCGGAGTGCAACCGAAGCGCAAAGAACTGAACTCTTCGCCAAACGTGTACATTCCTAAACCGTCTGCAGCGGGCCGACAATCTCAACGACCGCCATGTTAAATGAACAGTCGCGCCACCTATAGGCCGTGAAAGTTGCGAATAGCAGTAGGCTTTCGTATATGTTGATCGGTTCAACTCAGCAAAGATGATTAACTGCATAAATATACGGTACACCAAATTGGAGTTTAATCAAGAGGGCTTCTGCGTATCTCGAAGCAACCAGTATAAAATATTTCTGAAAAAAAAAAGTTTTCATGCTTAAGTACAAGGTTGCCACGCACGTTTCAGCATTTGCAATGAACGAACGTTTCAATTAACAACCGTCTAAAATCTGAACCTGCCAGCCAAAATTTGACTGTGGTAATATAGAGCCTGCTTCTCTTTATAATCGCATCATGGTGTGGACGTTTAAGGGCTCCTACTCATTTTTTTCTCTAATGCCAATATTTTTCATATGTAATTTATCCAATAAGCTGGCTTTATTTACTTATTAAATTACTAGCCTAAATAACTATGATTTCTGCTTGTTTTGCCCATTGCCATCGTATCTGGAGCTTTGCAGCGCAATGCATTGACTTGCACTGATGACAAATGAACTCGTTGATCATCGGACGATCAGAGGCACAGAAACAGAAGAAGACGGCAGGTTTCCAGCCTTTATCCTTCGGAATGTCATGTATACCAAACATCGATCAAAACGGGCTGGTAACGCGACTTTGGGAATAAGGTGCGTTCTTTTAAACGCGAATGACGCACCAACTGTGGGCGAACAAAACAGTTTCAGCGAGATAGGGTGATTAATTATCCGAAGGAGAATAAATCTGCACGCCGAGAAGAGGTTAAATGTTTGACGAAATGTAGTGCAACTAGTTCCATTGTGATTGTTGCGCCTCCTGTTAATTCACAAAGAGTTTCTTTCGTAAACGTTCTGAGATATTGGTTCTCGTCAATGGTATCTTCAGTTTCGAGATTTCCTTTTGCAAATGGTAGCGTAAGAGCTCAACGCATTCACGCACTAAACGGTTCATCTTTTCCCGAGAACTGATGTTGCGCAATTAATGCCATCCTACTGTTGCGCACAGCGTTGGCTCTCCCGACCTTGGCAAGCGACGCAGGCTAACCTCGTTATACGGGGTGCCCGGCGGCGACAAGTGCGCAAGGCGATCTGGTGCGCGCCAATGGGCGGCCAGCTAACGTGCGTCGAGAGGGCGCGCGCAATAAAAGCGGGCGGCCCGCCAACTGGAACGAGGAGGGACGGCCGACGAGAATTTACAAGCGCGCGCGCGCGCTGGGGAGGGCGAATGTGTATCTTTCGCAGCCCATATAAATCGGGTAGCGGGAGCGCCGTCCGGGAGGCGCGGAAGTAATCAAACGTATGCGGGGCAACGGGGTAGCCGGCCCGAAGGAGGCGATGGTGAAATACGGGCGCCGGATCGCGGCCGATGGGCAAACTTGGTGCGGAAAGCACCCCTGGGGAGCAGCAGACAAATTCCCCCCTTCGTGCCATTAGCCGCAAGAGCGCTTTTATCTGGAAGCTTTACAGTCCACCTGGGAGCTCGCCGGTCGGCTATTCGGCGCCCCCATCCATCTTGACCCTCTCCTCGAGGGCCCTTCCTTCTCTCGGTCGCAACATGGCGGCCACGCTGTTCTCCCGCCCTTCACAACATCATGCTGTGCTTGATCGCTCGAACCCTGTGCACAATTTTAGTATAAGTAAACAGTATCTGAGAACCTACGCTTACCGCGTTAAAAGTTGCACGCGTATGGTGTTGAGTGTTCACAAGTCGGATGCCAGGCGCATTTAGATGCGCTACCTTGTTCGCCTGTGGCAAGGAAAAAAAAATAGGAATTGGTATTATGAAAGGACCACAGTGTTTCTGTGCTTGACAAGTTCTGAACAGAGCGGTATGCAGTGGAACGTTAGATGACATAACCGCGGCAGCTCCGAGTGCTGTCGGCGTCGCGCTGGTGAATTTCAGTGAATGTTACTGCAGGTAAAAGAACTTTTATACAAAATAAGTTTTATACAGTAAGCGGCCGCATCTCACGAGTGCCAATGGGCAACGGCGCGGCTCGTGTTCTGTCTTCTTACTTTAATGGTGATGACAAATTCAGGCATGTTGTGGTCCTAAGCAGTGTCCGTGCAGTTGCGATGCGAGACAAGCTCAGCCTGGACATGGCTATATTGTGCGCCTTTTCTCGACACCGTTCTTGTGCCAGCAGCTTCAAAATCTTTGAATATTGCGAGGCTATGCCATAGCGTGGCTCCGTGTGGAGAACGGCGGCGCCCGCTGATATGCGCTTCGCAACTTACGGACGTAGATGTTTTTGTTACTCGAGAGAGCGTTTAATTTGATTTCTTTATACGCTGCATGATCAAATCCTGCGTGTCTTCTTTTGTTTCATCACGCTTCGCTTCGACCACGCCATTTTCGCCCCGACTGAACGCATACCCTCCCACCCGTACGGCTAGCAATTTTGTTTGGGGCGGCCAAAGTCTGCAGCTGTTAAACATGGCGAGCGTTAGCTTTGTGACGCCAAAGTACGGAATATACCCTTTCACGTCGCTTCAAAATTACGAGCAATCGTGTTTCGGTGCAAAAACAGCCCGTTCAAGAGGATCTTGCAGGTTACATAGCGCTATCTGCGACAAGACAATGGAGTGCTGTTTTCACAAAGCTGGACCAGTTGGAGTGTTCACGTAATGGCCCTCAAATACCGGAAAACAAGGGCACAAGGACAGTGCTAAGCTATCGTGGGAATCTTTAGTGGATATCTTATGGTGATAGGCTACGCTCCTCTGCACCTAAAAAGAAGTCACTAACTAAAACTATCTGTGTGTCAGTCATCGCAGCAACCTGTCCTGGAACCCTCATTTCCGTAAACTGTGCTTTCCTGAATACAAGGATAAACATGTACAAACCTCCCTTAAACTACTCCCTTATTGCTATACTTAATTCAACCGAACCACAAGCACGCTTGTATTGCCTGGGATCCCTAAACTCAGAAAGAAACGAATCAAAAGACCCCTGCAGCCTATTTTCGACATTGGATTCTCCAACTAAACTAATGAGGTCTCATAATACACCAGCGCCTGAATGGAACTTTTTTAAAAACTTTACTTATTAACAGTGTATGCACTCCCACTAATGGCGACACCAACTAGAGCACTGCACGGGCCTGGGACGGCCCGAAAGCCCGGGCCGGGCCGGGTAAGGGGTTGTTGGATCGGGCTCGAGCCCGTGATCTTCGGGCTCGGGTCGGGCTCGGACCTGAGCCAGGCCCGTATTAGGCCCGGGTCTCATACGTATATGTACAGTTGCGTGTGTACGTTGTGTGGCTTTGTTTTTGTTGTTTTGTGGGGTTTAACTTCCCGAAGCGACCCAGGCTATATGAGACGCCGTCGTTGAGGGCTCCGGGTAATTTAAACCACCTGGAGTGCATTGGCGTGCACAGAAATTGCACAGTACAAGACGTCTACAATTTCGCTCCATCGGTATGCTACACGGGATTTCAAGAAACGCCTAATATAAGTTTCCGCCATTATAGTGAGTGAAAGACGTTCTTCAGTGCTGGCGGTAACGCGTTACAAGTAACGGCGTTACCGGTAACGCGTTACTTTTTTCGGTAACTTAGTAACGTACTCGTTACTATTTAGGAACTGTAACGGGTAACGTACTTACGTTAACATTTTTCGGTAACGTGAGGTGTCACGTTACTCGTTACTTTTTTTCTCAATTATCCCGGAAGTTTCACGCAAATTTCCCTCGTCTCATAGGCGCCACTATTGCAGAGCTCGCCCCGATGTTCTATTGTCACAGCGGCGTACTCATGCCGGCCCGCCAGGCGTTAATTGAATAGACTGTTGACGAGTTGGTAATTCATGATGAATGAAAATAGCGCGAAAAAACGTAGGACGAGACGAAGAAGGCTACAGCACATGCGCTTGTGCTTTAGCCTTCCTCGTCTCGTCTTACGTTTTTTCGCGCTATTTGCATTAATCAGGCGTTGAGTGTACCACCCAATGCGTCCTTCGAGTGCCTATTCAGTGTAGGTGTGGACGTATTCATTAAGAGAGAGGCAATCTGTCCGATGACAGCGTTCAAATGCAGCTGTTGCTTTATTTCTACAAGAAGCTGTAGTTATTGGAAAATTCTCCTTGCATTAATCTAGCGATGGTTATCAACTTTGTTTTCAAAATGAAAGTTGCTTCTTTCTATCGGCAACGGCGGGTACACCCCAGGCAGCACACAACGTCGGGCCGATATTGGTTTTACGGCGGCTGTGCGCGGCCCCACCTCGGGCCAGCATTGCCAGCCTGGCGCCGACATCGGCGGAGCCATTGACATTTGCCGGCAAAATTGGGCCGATTTTGCCGCATTTCAGCCAATGTTGGTCTTTCACCGGCAACATTGGGCCGAGTTATCCGGCCTTCTGCCGTCTTCCCGCCGATATCGGCTTACCGATTTCTTTCACCGGCAACATTGGGCCGCGTTTGCCGGCGTTTTGCTGTTCTTCCGCCGATATCGGCTTAGCCGATGGCTTTCACCGGCAACATTGGGCCGAGTTAGCCGCCGTTTTGCCGTACTTTCGCCGACATCGGCCGAGCCGATGGTTTTCACCGGCAACATTGGGCCGAGCATGCCGTCATTCTGCCGTGCTTCAGCTGACATCGGCGGAGCCGATGGTTTATCGGCGATGTTGGAACTTTCTTGTCTCCCTTCAGACAGTTATACATGCCCTGTTGAGAACGTCCTCCTGCGTCGCGGCGCTCCAAAAGTCCTCGTCACCGACAGAGGTACGGCTTTTACGGCAGAGCTAACGCAAACCATCTTGAAATAGAGCCACACAAATCACCGACGGACATCACCCGCAGGCGAATGGCCTCACCGAGCGGGTAAAGGAAACCCTCGCCGGCATGCTGGCAATGTACTGTACGTCGAACACATGACATGGGACGCCATAATATCTTCCGCACATAACCTGAAGTTAACACGGCAGTGTAAGAAACGGCGCACATATGACGCCGTTCAAACTAGTTCACGGAAGCCCCTCAACGACGCTGGACGCCCTGTTGCCGGCCGTCAGTGACGAGAATAACCTGGACGTTGCGCTCTACCTTTAGCCCGCCGAAGAAGCCCGGCATCGCCCGCCTAGGATACAATCGTAATGCAATAGAGCATTAGACGCTTGAATATTTGTAGCTTAGGCTGTAGAATACCGCTGCATAGATTGCTGTACTAGCACAAATAACAAAGTTCAAATATTGTACCGTGCTAATGCCGCACGTACGATTCGGGGCGCGAAGTATCGCCGACTGAATAGCTTGCATTCTCTTATTAGTTTCTGCTATGACAATGACTAACAACTATCACTAGCACAGTCACTTTTCTACCAAAAAAAGGTGGTCATTAGAAGAATAACTGACTGAAATTAGATGGCCACTTCGTTGACCAGTTGTTCAACGCTATCAAAAATGTTGAAACGTTATAACACATACCATTAACTTCATGGGCCAAATTCGAAGTACTTCTGTTTCGTAAATGTTTTTGCCACTGGTCGGCCGACTTCGCTAATGTATCCAGCATCAAAATTCACCCAAACATTCCCGCACGAATGCTTTCAGCGGAAGAAGTTTTATGTGAATACTAATTCTGTGCATAAATCGAGCCCGTCATCATATTTATAGCGCAATATCTTTTCAGCCGCTGAATGTGTGCCGCCAGCGCTCATATACTACACGGAGAGTTTCCGATCTCTGTGTTTACACATATTTACTCACGCGCGTGTTTGGGTAAAGTGTAACAAGCGCATTTGCTTCAGTGATGTCACATAATTTTACTTTATGAAAATAGTAAAAGCTCAGCAAGGCGTGTTGCTGAGCTAGTTGGTTCATTACTTGAGAAAAATAGGTATGGTGCAAAAAAGACCGGGCGAAGTGAAGACACGTTTTGTCGTTTGAATGTTTACAAATCAACTAGCCCGCTGACCATCTTTAACGAACTGACAAACACGTGTTTGCCACGTGTTTGTCAGTTCGCATTTGCACTTCGTTGCCGTCCATTTTGCGACATACATATCTTTTTCAAGTAAAAATCTCGCTCAACGATTACTTCCCACGTGCTTTCAGAAACAGTCGCATAAAATTATTATTATGGCACGTGAAATACGATGAAAAATGCGGCTCCAACGTGGTGTACGCAAAGTTTTCATGCAGCGACATGTGGCAACAAGTGATGCATTGAAAATTCGACGAACGCCTTTCTCAAACGGCATGCCCATAGACATGCTGGGGGGATCGCACACCATTGTGGTAGGCTGAGCCGTGCTTTCAAGAAGGGAGAACTCGCATTTTTTTTCGTCTTCTTCAACCTCTACCCCCCCCCCCCTCCCTGCCTTTCCCTCGTTCAGCGTCATTGTCGCGAAACTCGCTTGACCAGGCAGGGTAGGGTAGCCGTCCAGACGGCGGGACAAGCGCTGGACACATGGTACGAATTCGGATGCGATTCGTCGTACGGCTGTTCGTGCCAACAGCCGCATCCGACAGACGCCCAACAGGTTCCATCAGCGTGCGGAGACGATTCGCACGCCGCACGGGCATCCAACTTGCTGAATGTAGCCGCGCGGCTGCCGCGTCGGTCTGACGGCCGCAGCCAATGGTAGCGCGGGAGACGCCTGACGTCACGCCTCTGGCCCTCTGGTGGCGCGTTTGTTGCTTGTTTGTTTGTTTGCGCGTTTGCTGCACTACGTTCGGACGGCTCCGATCATGAAAAACGTTGGATAAACTTTCTTTCTGACATCAAATAACCCATGACGTTTGAAGTGTGTCATTTGTGCAAGGCGGCGCCAGTTTCCGAACCACTAGCGAGATATCGAGCCGTGATGGAAGGCCACTTCGCAGGTAACAGCCGCACCGGCCGTCTCGGCGAACCGGCCCGCTTCGCTTCCACCGTTGCTC
The DNA here is from genome assembly GCF_013339695.2 of Rhipicephalus sanguineus. Classification (NCBI taxonomy): domain Eukaryota; kingdom Metazoa; phylum Arthropoda; class Arachnida; order Ixodida; family Ixodidae; genus Rhipicephalus; species Rhipicephalus sanguineus. The sequence continues at coordinate 306,411,644 of NC_051176.1, read as the reverse complement.
GTCAAATCGAGGCCTACGAGAAAACCAATTACGCATGTAAACGCGTGTCATCAGCGTAAAAGTTTTAATCGTCTTGATAAAAATAAGTGTTCGACGATCAGCTCGCGTTTGATCGCGAACGGCGCTAGCGACAGCGTCCGCCTTGCTAGGCCTACGCTCGGAGACGCGAGTGAATGCGGGCTGTTCAGATGTTTGTCGCTTGCGAAGGCGTAGCTTTATTGGCAATGTTCTTACAGAACGAAGCGTGGCTGCGTAAGGTTGTTTGTTTTGTAGTCAACGAAGAGGATGCGATGTCTTCCGAGCGTGCAAGCCGGGGTGCCGTGTGTGGGCGGAGCCTGCGCGCTGATTGCTCGTTCGCCCCATGTGTTCTGAATCGCCGTATACCGCGTGCGGCGTCGCGCGTCGGATCGGATGCCGAATCGCACCATGTGTCTAGCACTACAATCGTAGCTGCGGGAGCAGGTTTTTTTCACTCCGACCAGCAGAATTCTTCAAGAAGTGCGGTCTGTGGACATGTGTGGTGGAAAGTCAAAATCGTGCACGAGACGGATACGCGGCAGGATTCCGGCAGAGATCACCGCAGCGAGAAACCAGTGGCCCCCTGCTTCCATGCTCACCTCATATAAGGCCGCGTGTTCACTGCTGTTACGTGTCATCAGATTTTTGTTCTCTTCTTATCGCGTATTCTCTATTGACCATCGTGTTTTGTGTATTCTGATATGGTGCGCTTGCATTTTTTTATTCGCTCGTGTTTTTAGCGATCCAACGGGCACACGTGAGTGGTTTTTATGCACGATTCCTTTCTGTTCCAATCTTACCTTTTGATTAGGAATGCGTGCGTGTCTATCTTGTTTAGATGTAGAGTTCATGGGATCTTGTGGTACCGCTCGCAATGTTTCTCGCGTCGCGTGCAGCAGTTTATCCATATTTTTGGCCCTTAAGATATCACTGAAAAAATTGCAATTCCCCCTTAAAGGGTAACGCTAATTTAATTGCCAGTCATGTGTTGCGAATGCCTACCGTTCCTTGGTGAACTTAATAAACGTGGGGGGGGGGGTGCTTCTCTGCTCGTAATTAGCTCACGCGTATACACAATCTTCTAGTCTAGTTGCCACTCTTAATGTCGCTTTTTCGGCAAGCCGCCTAACATTATCTTTCTTTTCTTCGGGTCCGTCTTTAATCCTACTTTATTGCTGCCTTCGTTTACATCTCCAGAATTTTTTTCGTGATTCGGCACCGTCGTTACTGAAAAGCGCCATATCGTCCGCAAAACGCAAGTAGCTAAGATATTCTTCGTTAATCCTTATTCCTATTTTTGCCCGTTCTAGTTCTTTCAATATTTATAGTGAATGTTCCGCGCATAACGTTGAAGAGATTGTAACTCTTCGCATAGGCGTGCGCACAGTGGGGCAGGGGGGCGGCCGGCCCCCGTAGTCACTTAAAGGGACCGACAACTGATTTTTCTCGACCCAGTTTTTTACGGCGCGACAGGAAGCTTACCCTTCGTAGCGTTTGTAGCTGCAGTGGTTTATCCGAAAAGCACGTAGTTATTTTATAAGCAGTATTTCTTTAACTGAAAGGCTCCAAACACGCATGAAGGCTTGCTCCAGCAACGCTGAGAATTGATAGCAATGCCGCTATCCCTTGTGAAAGCTGTCGTTGTTCTGCTTTCGCAGGAGTTACTGTAGCTATGCTTAACCACCTTTATTTTGAGCTTTCCAGCCATTTTTGAAAATAGCAAGCTGTTACAATGAGATGATGTGGCTTTATACGCCTTCTCGGTATTTGTACAGCGTTGTGCGCGCCTACGACCAAGGTTGCCTGCGCCTGTGTCATGGATGGCTTTTCGCGGCATGGGATCATTACGCCAAGCGAAGGCAGCGCCACTTTGTTGCATACAACTAACGCAGGCTTATATGTACATTTTTATGGAGTAATATCTTTGAATATAAAGAAATGCACACTATTTCAGTACTAACAGAAAAGTCATCGAACGCATACACGAATCAATGGTCACGTGACCGGCTTCATCGGACCGTGTATGATTTTGCCGCCAGAGGCGCCAAAGGTCATTTTTCGCGACTTTCAATGAAGAAATAAAAATAGAAATCCGCGTCTCACGAGATAAACAGGGTTGGTTTGAGTCAATGCGACGGACAATCTTTCCATCAGTGCAGTCATCTCATTTCATGTTCCGGGCAGTTGTCGGTCCCTTTAAGAAGAGGTGGGCGCAAGGTCTGCCAAACACATTGACTTAATAGGGGGGGGGGGGGCGCCGCGATGAACCTTCGCCCCCACCCCCTCTGAAGGGGAACCCTGCTCACGCCTATGATTTTGCGCCTGATCCCATTCTCGATTAGGATTGTCCTGCTTTTTTTAGGAATACGGTGGCTGTGGGGTTGTTTTAGATGTTGGCTACGGTATCTATTGATGTTTAGATATTCCTTTATGGCATAATTATTCCGGAACTGCTGGCGTGTGTTCATATCTGTGAATAAATTTGTGTTTATCACCTTGCAAATATGTTCCTTAATTTCTCAGACGCATGCGTAGTTGGTGCAGCAGGCCTTTCATCAATTTAGTTGTGTTTGAGACAATATTGACTTTCGTTCTCGGCCTTGCACGGTTCGACAGAACTGTGGGTCTTAATCGCACACTAAGACATCAGTGGAGCAGTCGTTCTAATTAGGAAGCATTTTTCGAATACGGCACCAATGGCAGTCGATGAATGTCGTTGGGCCGCTAATAGTCTATTTTAGCGCTGCTGACTTACAGTACAGTAACCACAGTAATACCGAACTGCCGTGGTCGGCACGCAGCCATTTTACTTTATAACACACGTATCAGCCTGCCTAATCAGGTTACTTTACGCATCGAGCAGCTACCGCCGGTGTCTCCATATAAACTAGCTACGTGCCGGCCACGACGGTACAATACTACCGTACTTAACGCACGGTAATCCACCACTGCTAAAACATAATAACGGATGTAAACGGTCACGCCGGCGGCTACCCGACGTCGGCGGGGCCGACACCGCGCCAGCATCGGCTAGCATACATAGGCCCAATGACGGCTTGCCATCATCGGCTGAATAACGGCAGGCCCGTCTCGGACCGACGCTGGCTAGCCCACGTCGGCCCGAAGCCGGCAAGCCCGCATCGGCCCAAAGGCGGCTAGCCGACGTCGGGCCGATGCGGGTGAAAGTAGCGCGAGCGTGATTTGCCGACGTGGGGCCAATATTGCTGCCGTCATTTGCCGACGTTGGGCCGAGATCGGTCCAATGGCGGCGTGCTGCCTGGGACGTTTCAGTTACCCAATTTTTCTGCGAACGAGGGTGACCTTGAACACCTTCACATAAACGCTCGCAATTTTTAGTCAGGTATACAGATTATTAAAGGGGAGAAATACATATGTGAAAAAATCTCCCCCCCCCCCCCGAAACTATGCCGTTTAAGAATTTCTTTATGACTATTTGATCTTCTGTCTTGTTAGTAGAAGCGCACCATCAGAATTACTGTAAATTTGTTGACAGTAGTGGTGTTTTCTTTAAGGAGAGCGTTGATGATAAGATCTAATTTTGTGTTTAACGTCACACTGAGAAAATGGATTTACCATGTACCACAGAGTTAGCAGCCATCACATGTAACTGTATAGGCGACTTTAGGTCACTCCACTATTGCGAAGCACTAGCGTTGCCGGGGAGGGGGGGGGGCTAGGTTGGGGGTTTCAACCCTCCTCTCCCCCTGCCCCGAAATCTTTCAATTTTCCATGTGTATATGTACAGGTACACATACAAACGCACGCACAACCATACATAAAGTATGGCTGAACGCTCCCCACCCCAGCCCTGAAAAAAATTGCTGGCTACGCTACTGTTGCCATGGTACGACACATTTGTGCAACGTATTCTCGTTAAATCGGTACTTCGCGCATAATTGTTGTTAGTGATGGAAATTTTGTGTGAATTATAAATATCAGCTTTCTAAAACTGTTATTTGGGGTTCCTGCAGTGTAAATGCGGTGAATAAAATTTCTGACTATAGAGTAACGGCAGAAGTAACGTCCGTTACTTTTTTAGGGTAACTGTAACGGTAACGCGTTACCTTTTTTAAGAGGTAACGTAGGGCGGTAACGCATTACTTTTTCGTTAGCGTAACGAGTAACGTATTTAGTTACTTTTTTTCGGTAACGCCTACAACACTGGTACCGTGTAAGGAAAGCAACGGTAAACTGCCTATATTAGTGTGTATAAGATGTGCGCGTTTGTATCTAGGGAAACATTTCGAGTATGCAGCTACGCTCGCATGCCCGTAGACTGGCCAACGTGACTTGTAAGTCATTAATATCTCAGGAGCTGTTTTTAGTGCATTTTAAGTGCAAGATGCGGAGCGACTCTTATCACAGGGCGAACGTCGTTGTTAATTTTCCCATTACTAGTGGTGAGGCGCCAGACCATAGAGACACTCGTTTCCCCGAGTGTGGCTCACAACTGGAGTGACGAGGCAAGACAAGCGATCCGGGATTCTGGGAATAACCAACACACAGGCTGATTAGTTTTATTTAAACCACCCTTTCTTCAACACACCGTTACTGTACACACGTCTGACACGAGGACGGTGGCTCGCTCGTTAACGGGTGCGCCTCGCTTTGACAGATCTCTGACACTGCGGTGGCGGTGGCTCGGGGAAGAAGTGTGGGACAAAGAACCTTGTTGTTTTGAACACGAAAACGTAGTGTAGGTTGGGTGCAGTTGCCTGCCGAGGAGTCAACACGACAGCTGTAATTTACGTAACGCGGCCCAGCCTGGATATTCCTCCCAGAAGCAGCTAGAGCACGTTTTTTTTTCATTGCATTCTGCAATAGATGAAGTTTGCAGGAGACTTGCTACTTTTACTCAACAGCTCTAGCTCGTATGCAGCTGATGTACACTCAACCTAAAAATGTCTGCCATGCTTTTTTTTTCAGCACTTCATGCAGGTATTATATTTTGTAGTTGTTCTTTGAAACGCAAAAAATGAGATTGCGTGGTTAGCACTGCGTTCGTACATGAAAGAGCCAGCTGTGACTCCAATTATATTTTATATTGCCCTGAAATCATTTCGCAATAGTGTTACGCGCGTAATTCACCGAAAGTATACACAGTACCAGTGAAAGTCGTGACACTGAAAGAAGTTCCTAAAACAATCTCTAGAAAATATCTTGTGTGCGGCAGGTACCTTCACAATAACCGAAGGTTGGACAGTGCCTCCTTTATGCTCAAGGCATAACTAGCTGAAACGGGCCGGGCCGGGCCCAAATCTTTCGGGCCCGGGCCGGGCACGGGCCACATTTAGGAACACTGGGCCGGGCTCGGGCGGGCCGGAGCATGGCGTTGCCGGAAAAATCGGCCCGTGCAGTGCTCTAACACCAACGCGCCATTATACCCAAATAACCTCCTATTTTGCTCGAACCAACCTATCTAAAGATTTCTTTCCGTTAATGAATTGAATAACTTGCCTTTTTAAACCGAAAGAAGGAAAATTTTAAGGGCTCGTTTTTTTTGTTAGAGACAACATTAATGATAACAGATAATCAAGCTAAGGAGAGTTTAGGGGATGTTATTTTGTAGTAATTATGGTATAAGTACGATGAAATTAAAATGGACAAAAAGAGAACTTGCCGCCGGCAGGGACCGAACCTCTAACCTTCGGATAACGCGTCCGATGTTCTACCACTTGAGCTAAGGAGGCGGTCATCCTCCCGTCCTGTTTATCGAGTATATCTGTACATTTAACTCTTTCGTTACCGCGCCTAGAACGTCGGTCCGCGGTCACCCCAACGCGCCCCGAGCGAGAATTTAAAAATACGGGCGCTCCTATGAACTAATTTCACCAGTGTTTCGTTTCCTGCGTAGTTAGTTTTTTTTCCCGGGCGGCGGCCATTTTTATTAGGGACTCAAAAAGAGCGGTGCGCTTCTTTTGTTCACTTAAATGGCAGACGATCCGATAGCTGTACCCAATCGGAAATATTATTTCTTGGACGATTCTGTTGCGTCCCTAAGCGCTTATTCTGGTGTTTCTAGCAGAAGTGACTGTTAGGATACTGTCAAACCATGGAAGTATAGTTCGGATGAAAAAAAAACCTTGGAACAAGCCCGGATCGTAGTCAGGTGGTGATCAGTACTTTTCGCCTTCTGGCACAGCAATTTTTTACGCCGACTGAAATGTCCTGAGGATGTTGACACTTTTATATCTTTATTTGTAGTGTCTCAATAGTATGTGGTAAAGATTTGGTGATATCACCTTCAGCCAGCAGAGTTCAGCGCAAGACGGCTACCCGGCCGTGACATAAGAGTATGGTGTTGCGCAGTGAAGCGATATGTGTCAAGGAAAATCGGCGTTTTCGGCAGCTTTTTCACAGCGGAAGTAATAAACAGGATTTGTGTGAACATAACTGAGTATGAGGGGTTGCAAATTCTGTAGAAGCAGTCTTATACCGAGGACGATGGTTCTTGGATAATGGTCACGGCTGCAGAGATGGCGAATTTCATTTGCCTGTTGGTTTATATGGGCACCGTCGAGCTTCCAGGACTACACCTCCTCCAAACAAGTACATTTAGAACAAGCCCTACAGATTGATGAAGCGGAGAAAATACAAAAAGTGCTATGAGGACCGGAGAAATGCCTCTTGTAAAGTCTGTTTTGCCCTGTGGTGCCACCTTAGAAAAATTTTTTTTGCATCTTATTTCGATAGTGTCACCCCCGTATTCTGAAACAATCCTCGACTCGAATTTCACCCTTCACTTGACTGAGCTGGGCATAGCGCCACCGCTCCATTGAAAATGACTCAGCGGTTTTCACGAAATGATGCTGGCTATCGCTCATATGCAGTGAACATTCCTGCCGAAAGGAGGATCTGCCATATACATTTTCGAGTAAAGGTGGAGCGCCGAATGAAAGGACATTCTAGAATACGGGGGTTCAGACATTGAAATGTGAAGACCTTTTTGCAGCTTACACGTTTAGAATATTTTTATTGTGTGCGGTGAAGCCATACTTTAGGACGTTTTGGTGCGGTGTTAGTTCTGTGCTGCTGTTAGCATAATTTTGTAAAATACCTATGGCTCAATAGCAAATTCATTCCTATTCTTAATTATATACATTTTATTACTCTGTTTCGAAAATTTGTAGAGGGAAAAGATTTAACCGTGTAACTTAATGGAATCATGCAGTTTTCACTGGGCAGACAAAATAAAATTGCTAACTCACATGCTTTTTGAGCTAGATCATTCAACATTTCCTGTAATACAGAAAACTGTTGCTCAAACATAATGTGTATTTCGGATTATTTTTCGTTTTGTTTTCTTTCATGTTGGGAACACAACATTAGAAACGTTCAATAAATTTTGTTTTTCATAAATATTCTTGCATATTATACCCTGATAATTATTGTTTTAGGTAATACCATTAAAAAGTACAATAACTTATATTGATATATAATATTACACTCTAACTATCATACTATTCATAACAAAAAATAATAAATAAAACCTAGAAAGTGTGGCCAATTTTGCCATGGTAACGAAAGCGTCAAACCTGAGAGTGTTAGGAAGCGCGCCGCTCGTAGCCATGACGGCGAGTGTGGAACACTCGTTTTCTGCCTGCTAGCATTCTCAGAAAACTTTATCGTTAAACCTGTAATAATACTATATGGCGCCAGGGCACTGGTGTACTCTTACATAGGACGCTCGCTAACGTATACGGGGACATTACCAGAGTTCAATCATACCAGTTTCAAAACACCCCATAGGCCCCATGGGTTTGACAGTAGAGTGTTCGGACGCTCATGCATTTCTGCTTTTCGTCCAGATTGCCCTGCTGCGGGAGGATGTCGTGTAGGATCCGCAGAGATTCTTTCACTGCAAGCCAGTACCATCGCGCATGCGCAGGAACGACATCTCGATGGAGCACCGTTATTGAAAGCTGCGCCTCAGGTGTTGCTTCGACGCCACGACCTTCTAAGTGTGACGACAACGGATACTCACCAATTTGACTATAAAACCAAGGTCCATCTTCAGCACCTTCTCAGTGGGTTTGGCAGCAACGTGTTCGGACGGACGCTCATGCATTTCTGCTTTTTCGTCCAGGTTCGGGACAAATATTCTGTCTACTCTATTCGCGACGTTTCGCTTACTTTGATATTGCTGCCAAACCCACTGTTTGTTTGTTTCGCTCTGCGATTATTTGCTTGTTATTAGACGGCTCTTGTTAACATCGGGGGACGTGGAGCTTAACCCGGCCCGTCTTCGGAGTCAGAATCCGAGGCTGCTGTGAACAGCCAGCTTCTCAGAAAAATCCTAAAAGAGCAAACAAAAACCAATAAGACGCTCACCGTGCTTTCCGCCAACCTCAAACAAATGGAAATAATTATAGGCGGTGTACAAGAAAGGATAGCGTCAATTGAAAAAGAGCTTGGTCGCTTACAAAAATGTGAGGAAAAGCTGGTCGAGCACGAAGCAATCTGCAAAGGGACGAGGGAACTAGTGATTGAACTTTCGACTAAGGTTGATGACCTTGAAAACCGTAGTCGAAGGAACAACTTGATGATTTATTGTTGAAGTGAAGGATCAAAAGAGGATGACAAATCTCTGCAAGACAGAGCTAAGCAAGAAGTATTCACTTAGCGTCGAATGGAATTCGGTTTAGCGCATCCACGCGCTGGGAAACACGGGACAATTATATTGAGGCTCTATGATTTTTCTGAGAAAGTTACAATTATGTCAGCTTGCTTTAAGCTAAAGAGAACGCAGATTTCCATATCGGAAGATTTTTCGAAGAGAGTTCGTGACTTACGCCGTAGATTGTGGCATTCGGCAACGGTGGAAAAGGTCAGTGGAGCAAAGGTTTCACTCTTGTTTGATAAACTGAATGAATACGATAAGGTTTATATCTGGGACGAGATTTCAAACCAAAGAGAGCAGGTTACACTACGTGATGCGCTGGCCCGGTAGGATTCTGGTCATTCTGCAAGTACCCGAGTGAAGCAGCAATAAAAAACGTAAGCAAAGTTCTCGCTTCGCTGAGTGTTGTTAATAAAACCAGTTCCCTTGAAGACGTAATCTCCTCTTATCATCCATATGTCTTGATAATCACTGAATCGCTGAGACATGGCTACATGCAGATGTGCAGGATTCGGAGGTCGTACCGTCTACCTACAAGCATATTTGTAACGATAGGGAGTCACGAGGGAGTGGAGTGGTTACCGCCAGCAAAAAAAAGATGTCTCATTTACTTTTTCGGATGGTATTAGTAACCATGAAAGTTCGTGACGCAGAATTAAATTTCTTAGTAAAAGCATACTTCTAGGTGGCATGTATCGACCCCCGAATGTTTAGCCCGCATACTTAGAAGCCATTCAGGACTATCTTCCAGATAATACGAATTCCCGATCACGAATTATAATAACAGGCGATTTTAACCTGCCGGGTATAAACTGGGCTTATTTTTGTCACGATGGCAAAGAATCACCAAGTTCATAAATACTGCTCACGACCGCGTTCGACTTCTGCTTACAACACCTAGTTTCCGAGGCTACCAGAGTTGACAGTTCGTTATCCTCTCTCCTTGATTAGGCACTCATTAGTAGCTCACTTCAAGGCTGTTCCGTCTGTGTAGAGGAAGGGACATTCGATCACAAGTTGCTTGCTCTGTCATGTCCTGTTTCAGGTACACGTTCTTTTATTAAGCCGTCCGATATTTTCGTCAGATATTACACTCATGCATATAACAACGCTATTTGAGACTGTTAGGACTCGCGCTTTGGTTGGTTTAGCCAAATTATTGATGTCAATGAAATGTGCTCATATTTTAAAGAAATCGTTCTCTTTTGCGAACAACAGTATGTGTCGTTAAAAAAGAAACGCGCTAATAGGGAATATCCGTGGTTCCCGCGAGAAATGATTCACTTGAAACAGAAAATTAGGCGTCGGCGCAAGCGAAGAAACGCGCGTGACCTTTCAGGCCTTACTTCTAATCTGCGGGAACTAACGCGATTGGCAAAGAAAGCTTTTTTTTCACTTGCTCTACAGTCATTCATGACGAAAGAGCCCCCAAAATTCTGGCGCTATCTGTCGAAAGATAAACGTGGCGTTTCAGAGCCATTCCATTGCCATTGCCAACAAATTCCATGTCTTTTTCCAGTCCGTTTTCCCGCGGGCAGCCACGCATGCTCAGTTGCGGTCATACGACTTGATTGCCTTATGCCAGAAGTGGAAATAACTGAGGATGGTGTTCTTTGCCTTTTGCACAAACTAGATCTAAAGAAATCACCTAGCCCTGACGAACAATCAAATACACTCTTGGGTGGATATGCTGTATGGGTGGCAATATATTTACATCACATTTACCCTATATCATTAAACGCTGCAGTTATTCCTGATGATTGGCGCTCGGCCAAAATAATGCCGTTACGTAAATCCAGCTCCGCTTTGGAAGTTAATAACTACAGGCCCGTTTCTTAACTAGTACTCGCTGTAAATCATTCGAGCACATTATTTTTAAGACCATTATTACTTAATAACAAATTACTCTATGCCCAACAGCATGGATTTGTATGGGTTTATCTAACATTACCCAACTGGCAGAAATAACTGATGAATTAATTAGCATGCTCAATATGAAAGGCAAGACCGACGCCATTTTTTAAATGCGGAGCATTTCTTAGTCGAAACCTGCGGCGTCGGCCGCCATCCACACCCCCACTGCACATGTTCGGCTCGTCTCGTGCCGGCAGAAAGCCTCTCCTCTCCCTCCCTCGCATGCTCGGCTCGTCTCGTGCCGGCAGCAGGCCTCTCCTCTCTCTCCCTCCCTCCTTCCGCCCCTCCCTCCTCTCGATCGAACCGGCGGAGCGCGCGTTCGGAATTCAGTCAAGGGCGTCTTGGCTTTCGCTTGACTTGACGCTTTGCTTGACTCGAGTAGATGCGATGGAAGCAACAGTACCTTCAATCAGCGTCCCACCACTCGTTGAAGGCAACGTTACCCCACCCTCAGCGTCGTCGGCGTAGCTTTTGTAATAGGTCACTTGGCGACAAGCTTGCAGCACAAGATCATGTGAGCCTCTTTTAAACAACAAACGAAATAGGTTTGAGCTCCTTTGCGTGGGTGCCACTCACCTCCTTTCCTACGTCGTCTTGTCCAGCCAAAGAAAATGTAGAACCGACTGCCTCGTTCGGTTGACAGGGCAAACGCCGCTGTTGATTTTTCCATCATGAGCGGTGAGGCGCCAGACCAAGCGACACCTTCCTTTCCCCAGTGTGGCTATCAACTGCAGTGAAGAGGCGGGAGAAGTTATCCGGGATTCTAGGAATAACCACAACATACACACTGCTTATTTGTATTTAAAACCACCCTTTGTTCAACAAACCGTTACTGTACACATAACTGACACGAGTGTTTCGTGCGAAATAATTTCCCAGCGAAAACAAATTTTCACGTAAAAGGCAGCGGGAACATCGTTTCGCAATAGGCACTGGCTATACGCGAATGAAAGCACTTCTTTTCTGAGAAATCGCTTCAAAATTTCGTTTCAGAATAAGCACGACTTTGCGCCAGCATATTCCGACACCCAAAAACATCCTCCGGCAGTCAGGAGCACACCGTGAGTGTTTACTGACCGCATGTTTTACAAACGTAACCCATCCTTAAATATTCAGCAAACACATTCGAGTACGAGCGTCCGAACGACACCCAGCGCACGCGGACACCGTCTACGTCGAGATCAGACATGTAATATGCTAAATTTAGCGCACGTAACTCCCACAATCACACACACTCACTTGATTCTGTTATAGCGTCATGGCAGACGTGGGCAAACCAGGAGAACAGCAAACAGAAACGAAGGGAAAAAGTGCACGGCGGCGGCCGCAAAAACGCGCGCCGTCGAAAGTCTCTAGCTTTTTCGCCTTACCGGCGAGGCGTGTCCAACTTAAGTGACTAACGCGTACGTGCTGGAAGCATCCTACTATATCTGCACCTCAAACTACCGTCTTTAAGCCAAGAAAAACCATAATATATAGTGCGTCTAAGCGTTCTGTAGACAGGCGTTTTTTTCACGTTCCCACGCGCGGAAGGACGCTGCGCGCTCAAGGTTGATGAAAATGTTGTTATGAAGTAGACTAAAGCGCATCTCAAAACGACATCTTGCACCTTCAGCAGTGCAGACACAATGTACGATCAGCAAAAAATGACCCTTGATAATTGTTTGCGTCGCTCATTTTATGGGAGCTTGTACAGCAACGCGCATAACGGTGTCAACCCGTTAACTGACAGCTTTAGTTGGGCATACGCAACAGCCCCGCGGACGCAGGCTGCTGTTGGAAATGGCTGGCAGATAACTTCCGCAGAGCTGCTGCAGACGCCCAGCTGAAGCTGTATAATTAGTACCTACGAAAGCAGTACACTCACCGTTTACGGGCGCACGTTGTCCGTGTCCGCAGCTCCATGAATATTCCGCACACCAAGCGTGCTTTCGAGCACTGAGCCTGGCGTCAACGCCACCTAAGATGCGAATTTTTGTTCGAACACAAAACTGCACGACAGCCAACTGACGCAACCCGGGCAATCAACGCAACGCATTCCAAAAGCCCGAGCAGACTGAGAGAGGAGGCCGAGGCGCGGCGCGAGCCCGGCTGCCTCCGTAGGCGAGCGAGGCGAGCCACCGCGCGAGAACGGCGTCGAACGGCAAACGCGCGATACGTATGGCGTATACGACGGCGCCTTCATCACGGAAGGCAATCGAAACGCTCTTCAGGAGAGTCCCGTGACTCCGGCCGAAATGCTAACTCTCTTTCTCTTTATCTACCTTCCAAAAGGGGTCAAATGGACACCCGAAGAGAGTCACGCGGCCGTGATCCTCCTTTGAATTTTTTTTTTTGAGAGCGGTCCACCTCCGTCCGTTTTAAGAACGCGTACAAAATCGCGCCACAGATCCATGTGCCATATACTTTGTACATAAGGCACGGCCCAACATGTTTCTCTTATGTGAACAAGAAGCCCGTCACGGGGTCGTGACGTCGTGAGAAGCATGTCATGGGATCGTGACGTCGACGAAAGCAGCATGCAGTCGGCGTGTCTAAGATGAAACTCTTTATTCGGTCGAACATGTGGCCCACTACGTCCCTTATAGTCTCGCGCAGATCGGCGGAGCCGATGGCTTGAGCCGCTGCGCTGTCTTGGATCAAGGGGCGGTTGTACTGGAGGGTTCGCATTTGCAGCGTCTTCTCTATTTTTGTTGTCTCCGAGAGAAATTCCTGGACGGTATTCGGTGGATTCTTCATAAGTCCAGCGACGAGATGTTCCTTTACTCCTCGCATGAGGGAAGGAACCTTCTCTTCAGGCATGTTGGGGTCAGCGTGGCGGAACAGCGGGGTCATTTCTTCCACGAAGATGATCGCGTTTTTGTTCGGGAGTTGCACTCGTTTCTCTAGCAAGGTTGCGCCCTTTCGGACGATGCTCGTGAACGTCTCCAAAAAAGCGCTGCAAAAGAGGTCCCAGGTTCGAAGTGTGGACTCCCGTTTCTCGAGCCATGTCCTTGCTGCTTCTTACAGGTAAAAGTACACGTGGCGCAGCTTGTCATCGGCGTTCCACTAGTTATTGTTAAATGTTGCGGCTCTTTCGAACGTTTCCAGCCAGATTTAGGTGTCTTCACATGGCGAACCACGGAATGTCGGCGGCTCCCTGGGCCGCTGCTTCACTATCGCGGCAGGGAACGCTGCTGACGTCATCGTGCCTGTTTTCTTTGTTGCCGTGGCTGTTGACTTGTCCTTTAGGGGTCCGTATTGAGGGGGTAGCCCTTTCCGTCTGCGGCTGGCTCGACTGTCGCTGACTTTGCCGGTGTCTTCTTCGCGACGTGGGCTTGGCTCACGGATGGAGGGGGGCTTTCGGTACATGGACAGGGGAGCACCTCCACCAGAAGTCACGGGGTAGTGACGTCGACAAAGGCAGCAGTCGGCGTGTCGAATACGAAACTCTTTATTTGGCTGAAGTTGTGGCCGGGGAACTGAAAGTCAAACTACAGCAATACACACTGCACACTGATAGCGGCGAACAGAGCGTCGGCCATCGAAAAACTGATCATGGCTGGGACGCGCCGTCTTTTATACATCACGCATCGAACTTTCCAGTCTTATCACGGGTGGTAGCGCAAGGTCTCGTTTCTACGCAGGATGGCCCGAGCTTCTCGGGCGCACGAGTTTGCTCCGAGCTCGCATTACGGTGGTCATGACAGGAAGACAGTGTGGAGCACGCAATAGCAGCGTTGATAAAACGACTACAAGAACGAGCATGGCGCCACAAACGCATGTGCGGCATTTGCGGCGGTTTTCAAAGGAACGCCGCCTGCGAACGCGTCAGCGCCGGCACTCAGTCAACATTTTGACAGTGCAGCGACGTCAGCGTGATTGTTGCGCTAACTTTTTGCAAACTGATCATCGCGCCTCCCATGGGCGTAGTCGTGGGCGTAGTCGTGGGCGTTTGTCCTCTTCTGCAAAATTCTTTCGTTTTACCTGCAGCATGGAGATTTCCACTCTCGAAGGCAACAAGGGCGCACACGCAGCACTCTGGTGCAGCTCGTTTCGCTTCTGTGGAATATTAAAGATAAATAAATGGACAGGTTACTGATATACTTACATTACACGTCTGAAGATTCTTCTGTAATAAAGAATTGGTAGAAACACTCTCCACAAGCAAGTAAATACTAATATTTCTCGCCGCAAATACCACCAGGGGTGCTTGCTTCGTGGGTGTGAGTGGTATGTCGTGAGCGCCGTGAAATTGAATGCGAGACATCGTAGCCACGTGATGACATAACCTTTAGTTCTTCATGCGTGCGCGCATAGTCTGTGCGATTAAGCTGATAGAAGAATCGTGCCGCTCGCTTATGTTGCGCCGTGAGCACTGCTCCTCGGCAAGAGCAAACGCGGTGGGCGCACCCGATCTTCGCCGCGGGCGTCTGTCAATTAAACTGATTGACGTGCGAACTCGGGCGCAAACTCGTTGATCCTGACAAGGCCCCAGTTCAACTCGTGACTGTCATAGTGCTGGTGCGCCTATCAAGTGTTTCATGCGATGGACGCTACTCAGCAGCTTCTTTGCATATAAAATAATTTGGTCACCTTGCACTACTTGTGCAAGACTGGGGCCATCGGAGGAGCTTGTGGTCACCTAGCTTCTTCCAGCTTATTACGTGGCTCGTCAACTGAGTATGCTTGGTCTGCTTCGGAGTAATGACCGTGTCAGTTCGGTCTGAATATTGGTGCTATTGATTAGCTAGGCCTAAATTAACGTGGTAGTGAATAGTCATGTCTTAATTGGTAATGTTTTAATTCACACGACATTAATTACTCAGATTTCATTACCAAGGTCCTAATTAGCACGAATGTACTTAACATAATGCTAATTAGAGTGATCCTAATTACCGCGTACTTGGGGAGAAAGTTCCTAATTAGCTTGGTCTGAATTAGCGTGCTCCTAATTAGTACCATGGTAATTAGCATGACCCTAATTAGCTCAGGCCTAACTAACATGCTATTGGAGAGTCCTGTCTTGATTGTAAATGTTTTAATTATCACGACATTAATTACTCAGGTTTATTTCGCAAGGTCCTGAATAGTACCGAGGTAATTACCGTAATCCTGATTAGCAATATATTAATTAACACGATCATGGTGAGTAAGGACCTGATTATCTTGGTTTTATTTACACGCTCCTAATTCGCGTCGTGTTAATTAGCATGATGAAATTAGTTTGTTCTTAGCTTTACACGGCTTCATTAGCGTGGTCTTAGTAAGACGTGCCTTAATTAGCTCGGCCTTAGCATGATTTGGCTTAATCAGCTTCGTCATAGCACGTCCTGACTTAGCTAACTATACCGCCCAGTCAATTAGCTAATCAACCGGGCGCACCTGCTCGGGGAGCGAGCAGACGATTAATAAGAGGACGAAGAGGGCGCGCGCCTGCCGAGCAACGCGCTAGAATGTACAGGCCGACAACGGTTATTATACACGTGGCCTCGGCGATGAGCTCTAGCCGCGGTGTTGTAAGGCACTCGGTCGGAACTAATCTCAGAGGCCACAGTGCTGATTATTCTAAAGGATACTTAGCACAGACATTAAACGCTTGAAAATGAATCCAAATGGCCCGCGTACACATAAAAATATAGTTAGTAGAACTTTCTGTCACTTTTCTTGCATGGGTGCACTTCTGCACTCAGTGGAACGACAAACAAATGAAAGAAGGTGCCTGTAGTTTGAAGACACCACCCGACCTTCTCGACCGCCCGTGACGGGACGCCGCGTTCCATCGTAACCAATGGAACGGAGCGCGCGCTGAGGGATAGATTTCACCTTCTCTTACTGTTTGCTCGTTCAAAAAGGGGTGTCGCCAGAGCTCGGAAAGATCCCGAGTTTCGCCAAACTCGGGCCATCCTGCATAGCACCCCTGGAATAATCTAGACTATTCGCGTCCTGCGCGCAATCTTAACAAAGTGATCTACTACTATCGCGAAGCTTCGCATACGCTGCGGCGCGGCTGCGTCGAGCGTTGCTAACCTTCCTTGCGGGTCAAACCCGAATACATCAAAATAAAACAAGAAGTGGGCGTGGCAATACCTTACTAAGCGCGTCGCATGTCGTAAAATTGGGCAACTCAATATGGCGTATCAAGTAGTATCAAATTGATGTAACTAAAAGAGACGCCACCATAAGCGCGCTAGCTGAACTAACTTAGGTCACAACATTAACTCACATTCTGCGCCTGTCATCGGCACAGAAAAATCGCTATCATCGGCGTTTTTTGGAATATTTATTCATTTACTTCAGACGTCATGCACTTAATCAGAGAAATAAAAATGTGCCAGATATATGCACCAGATCTATGCGCCATATACTCTGTAAGTAAGGCACGGCCCAATATGTTTCGCTTATGTGAACACGAAGCCTGTAAAGAGGTTTTTATTTGTATGTGGCAAGCGTCCGCTTACTGTCAAGAAGAAATGTGTGCTCCTTGCCGGACGATGTTTCGTCGAACCATCCATTATTAAATACAGCTGCAAATTCTTGAATTAACAAAAAACATGACTGATCCCTCTGCTATAGCAATCGATATAACACGAAAGTGAAAGGTGTCTTCACAGGCGTAGTTGAGCGTTTCTTGCGCATTCTTTCTCCCCAAGGAATGAATGCTAGAGCAACAAATTGTAATGTCACGCGAAGAACGGCAAGCAGCTCGAAACTTGCAATGGGCTGCTCAAGCAGAAAGAACGCACGGAACGAACATACACAGCATGAGCCACAGCTGTAACTTATTTCTGTGTGAGCAGCGCGCTCCTTTGACAAAAGAGGCCGCTGCAGTGAGCGAGGTGACCTTCGTGCTCTCAATGCAAACTTGAGGTTAGAGCACAAGCCGTGCACACCACCGCCATCACGAGATAAACCGCGCATGAGCGACCACGCCCTGTAGAGGCACGCGCTCATCCGCGTGGGGCGACGACTTTTAAAGCACGTTCTTCGACCCCTTCGCGCCATCTCTCTAGTGATAATGAAAACACGCTGATGTACCACCTATCTCTTAGTACAGCCACCGACAAATGGTGTATATAAATAGCTCGCTGTTAACATGGCAAAGAAAGTGCCGAGTGTGGCCGAATCGTTTCGCGCCCCGCGCTGCGGAGCGAGGGGTCGTAAGTTCGGCTCCCGGTGACGGAACTTTTTTTTCTGGTTTACTTCTTTGCCAACTGTTAGTCCCTATATTTTACAACGTCATATCCATGACGGAAATACGTCAGTGGAGCCGTCGTGGACCCCGGCATAAAGCACTTTCGTGTTAAAATAAATGGTCTGTTTGTATTGGGCAACAGTGTGCACTAACGCCGCTTCTCGCATACTTTCCGCCCTCTCGGTATTAACGACTCTCAGGTGGTGGTCATACAAGTAACGCTTAGCTAAAGTATATTTACAAACACATGAGCCAGGACGCGCTCCCATGTTCGCATGTCAACCTTGGCCAGGGTGACAACACGTTGAAGAGCGCCCAGGCGTCGGCGCGAAACGGAGAACACCACAATGTGCGCTTGACCCCCTTTAATTTCGCTGAAAAAAATATTTTTGCGGTTCGAATTCCCAGAGCCACGAAACCATTCTTAGCGTCGCGAAAAAAAATTTTGCCTTAGTAAAAAAAATTCGGAAGTATCCACTCAGCAGAATCGCTTCTTGCGAATTGCACGAAAATGGGATTTTGAGGAGGTCCTACAAGATAAATATTGTAGCTGTGAGTCTCAAAATTTTTCTTGGCACACTCCGAGTAACGTATGTTTACCAAATATTGTTATCTTGCTGTTTTGTTGCTCGTATTTTATGAAAAAATCGCAAATACGGCACATTGCTCAATAACGCTCTAGTTTCAGATTTTTTGGCTTCGCGTCTATAATACTCACAATATCCAAAATTTCTCAGAAGGTTGCCGCACATTAGTTTAACAATTGTGTTAAATATGATAGCCGAGAATGATGTGAAACGCGAACCAGAAATGCATAAGTTAAGGCATGTCTATAAAAATGCAATATTTTGAAATGCAATAAAACAAAACGCCATCTTCGATTTTCTTTAATCTCCCCATAATTAAAGCCCAGTGCGTGTTCTAACTGAATCTTTAAAAACGTGTGGTATTATTTTTGTGAGGTCGGAGTTACAAATCCGCCAAAGTGCCCAAATTGACGCTCCCGCGCAACCACTTGAATGAGCGAGCATGTAGCTATTGTTGCCATTGCCATGATTTTAACAGCGAATCATTTCTTGTCCGACGAACCAAAAAACTATGATCATCAGAAACGGGTATGCGCCACAGGAATTGGGTAAATCCCAATACTTACCACTGGTCCACTAAAAATGAAGAAGGCAACAGTTAGCCCAACAACAAATGGCTGCGAAGCGACGGCGGCGACCCAAACACCCCGAGTACGTACAACGAGAGAACACTAGGTAACGTACGAGAAGGCCCCGAAGCGATAGAAGGCCTACGCCAACGACGACGTGCCCTTAGATCTGAGAGGTGCAAACGCTTTGTTTCAGCGCGAGTTTCTGTCTCGGGAGTTTGTACGTCGGTGTCGTGTCTATGACTGTCTGTGGTTTAACTCGAACCTCTCTGCGCTGAGAATCAACATATAAACATCCTATCATCACATAGCTCTTCGCGGTCGAAGGCATCATCATCACTGGTCATATGACACATTCCCGCCAAAAACCGAAGCCACTAGTCATGCAACACATTCCCGCCAAAAGTGGCGTCACTGGTCATGTGACCCGTTCCCGCCAAAAGAATCACGTGGTCTAACATACCACCTGCTTGTACTCCGCCTCCGATGACGCCATTTCCAGCAGCAGTCAATCCGAGAGCGTCTTGCCACCTACAGCCACGTTCAAGCCAAGTTCAACCTCCCTACAGTCAATTTCTGCCAAGATATAGCAATAAATAAGCATGAAACCGATCAGCTTCGCTGTTTATCGAGCTTTGCGTGGCTTAGTCCAAGCTTTGAGCCATGTTTTTGGGTCTTAAATATGTTCTTTCGCATTCACAAATTATCAATAGGCTTTTTTTTAGTCAGCGTAGTATTGTTTCTGGCGAAAGCAATCATGGCAAAAAGTTCGTCTAGATGCACATTCGAGTCGGGTTTTCGCATGCAACAGTTTCTTCAGCCCGAATGCACACAGGACGTGAGACAGGCATTAAAGGAAGACTGGGTCCGCGCAGAAAGTGTCCTGTAGACGGCACCGACGATCTCCGCCTTCTTGCGCCTGGGGGGGGACGTCCGACAATGACGATTCCCTTAACCGCCACTTTCAGAGGAAAAATTTCTGTTAAGTCAATGACTAAGTTTAGCTCCTAAAGAGCATTTTGCCCAGGAACAAAAATTTTGACACACACAGGTGCATCTGTACATTTTACGACGATTTGTTTGAAGAGACTGAAGCAGTTGCCAAGACGGAGAGAGTTTCTTCTGGCACAAAGCTCATGAACAAGGCTTTGTCCAAATCTTCTATACTCCGAAAGTTCAGCTTATAGCTAATCTTTTTCTTCTGCTTGTTCAGATAGCGCTAAACGCTCGCTTCGAGCTGTGCAACTCAGCCATAAATACGGTACACAGATAGCCACACTCAGATACGCTGCTCAGTAGAGGACTGTCGGGCTGTCGACGACACGACTGACGGACGTGATAGCTGATGAGCTGTAGCGATTTCAACCTTTCTGAAGTGTACTAAGCTGTTTATTTTCATTTTTATTTATTTATTTATTTATTTATTTATTTATTTATTTATTTATTTATTTATTTATTTATTTATTGTCTTTTTTTTTGTTCCTGTATTTTTCATCGTGCTAGGGCTGCAAAAGTACAGCCTCTACCACCGAAATTTCTAGGCTGTAAATATGCCCTCTTGTGTTCATGAAACGACAATAAAAATAAACAGCTCAATACGCTTCAGAACGGTTGGAATCGTGACAGCGCATCAGCTTCCACGTCGGTCAGTCGTGTCGTCTACTGCCCGACAGTCCGCTACTGAGCAGCCTATGCGAGTATTCATGCGCTTCTTGTACTCCCCTGAGATTTATGGCTCAGTTGTACAGCTCAAAGCGAGCGTTTAGCGCTATCTGAACAAGCAGAAGAAAAAGATTAGCTATAAGCGGAACTTTCAGAGTATAAAAGATTTGGATAACGCCTTATTCATTACCTTTATGCCAGAAGAAACTCTCTCCGTCTTGGAAACTGCTTCAGCCTGTTCAAACAGATCGTCGTAAAATGTACAGGTGCACCTGTGTCCGTCAAAAATTTTGTTCCTGAGCAAAATGCTGTTGAGGAGCTAAACTTAGTCATTTACTTTACTGGAATTTCTCTTCTGAAGATGGCGGTGAAGGAAAACGTCCTTGTCGGACGTCCTACGCCAGGCGCAAGAAGGCGGAGATCGTTGATGCCGTCTCGAGGACACTTCCTGCGCGTACCCAGTCTTCTTTCGATGCCAGCCTCGCGTACTGTGGGCATTAGGACTGAAGAAACTGTTGCATGCGGAAACCCTACTCGAGTCTGCATCTTGACAAACTCTTTCCCATAATTGCTTTCGCCAGGAACAATGCTATGATGACTACAAACACGCATATGTACAGATTTTCACTTTAAAGCAAGACTTCACATTTTTATTGCGATAGCAATTACACTCTCGGCTGAATTTTGCCGTCGCCGTCGCCTTCATGCCCCGTATATATATATATATATATATATATATATATATATATATATATATATATATATATATATATAAGGCACAAAGAAAAATAAACAATTCCGAAGCATCCGACCGGGGATTCGAACTATCAACCCCTCGCTCCCCAGGCCGCTGCATTACACAAATCAACCATGCCCTATGCATGCGCCGGCGAAATAGCCGCGAGCTATTTATATGCACCATTTATCGCTGGTGGTGAGCAAATCTCGGAGGAGCTTGAGCGTGTTTTCCATCACGCAACGCTCCTAGTTTTCTTTCAATTTGAAAACTGCCCTTGAGACGCGCACGACAAAGTGGCCCTTTTCTGTACCCACTCGTGATGTGGAATGAAAAAAAAAACACCGAGCACACCTTGCATCAGACGTCCCCTTGTGGCAAGAAACGCAGGGGGTCACTCCACGCGCCGCAGTTTAAAAGAAAAAGAAATATTCAAGAGCGTCTGATTCTCCACTGTCGACACTTGCAGACGCAGCGCTCCTAATTTTCTTTCAGTTTGAAAAGTGCCCTTGAGACGCGCATGACAAAGTGGCCCTTTTCTGTACCCACGCGCGATGTGGAACGAAAAAAAAACACCGGCCACACCTTGCGTCAAACGCCCCCGTGTTGCAGGAGATGCAGACGGGTCACTCCACGCGCCGCAGTTTAAAAGAAAAAGAAATATTCAAGAGCGTCTGATTCTCCATTGTCGACACTTGCATACGCAACGCTCCTAATTTTCTTTCCATTTGTAAACTGCCCTTGAGACGCGCACGACAAAGTGGCCCTTTTCTGTACTCACTCGTGATGTGGAACGAAAAAAAAAACACCGGGAACACCTTGCGTCAGGCGCCCCCGTGTTGCAGGAAATGCAAACGGGTCACTGCACGCTCCGCAGTTTAAAAGAAAAAGAAATATTCAAGAGCATCTGGTTCTCCACTGTCGACCCTTGCAGACGCAAGGCTCCTAATTTTCTTTCAATTTGAAAACTGCCCTTGAGACGCGCACGACAAAGTGGCCCTTTTCTGTACCCACTCGTGATGTGGAACGAAATAAAAAAACACCGGGCACACCTTGCATCAGACGTCCCCTTGTGGCAAGGAACGCAGGGGGTCACTCTACGCGCCGCAGTTTAAAAGAAAAAGAAATATTCAAGAGCGTCTGATTCTCCACTGTCGACACTTGCAGACGCAGCGCTCCTAATTTTCTTTCAGTTTGAAAAGTGCCCTTGAGACGCGCATGACAAAGTGGCCCTTTTCTGTACCCACGCGCGATGTGGAACGAAAAAAAAAACACCGGGCACACCTTGCGTCAAACGCCCCCGTGTTGCAGGAGATGCAGACGGGTCACTCCACGCGCCGCATTTTAAAAGAAAAAGAAATATTCAAGAGCGTCTGATTCTCCATTGTCGACACTTGCATACGCAACGCTCCTAATTTTCTTTCCATTTGTAAACTGCCCTTGAGACGCGCATGACAAAGTGGCCCTTTTCTGTACTCACTCGTGATGTGGAACGAAAAAAAAAACACCGGGAACACCTTGCGTCAGGCGCCCCCGTGTTGCAGGAAATGCAAACGGGTCACTGCACGCTCCGCAGTTTAAAAGAAAAAGAAATATTCAAGAGCATCTGGTTCTCCACTGTCGACCCTTGCAGACGCAAGGCTCCTAATTTTCTTTCAATTTGAAAACTGCCCTTGAGACGCGCACGACAAAGTGGCCCTTTTCTGTACCCACTCGTGATGTGGAACGAAAAAAAAAAACACCGAGCACACCTTGCATCAGACGTCCCCTTGTGGCAAGAAACGCAGGGGGTCACTTCACGCGCCGCAGTGTAAAAGAAAAAGAAATATTCAAGGTCATCTGATTCTCCATTGTCGACACTTGCAGACACAGCGCTGCTAATTTTCTTTCAGTTTGAAAAGTGCCCTTGATACGCGCACGACAAAGTGGCCCTTTTCTGTACCCACGCGCGATGTGGAACGAAAAAAAAAACACCGGGCACACCTTGCGTCAAACGCCCCCGTGTTGCAGGAGATGCAGACCGGTGACTCCACGCGCCGCACTTTAAAAGGAAAAGAAATATTCAAGAGCGTCTGATTCTCCATTGTCGACACTTGCATACGCACGCTCCTAATTTTCTTTTCTTTCAATTTGTAAACTGCCCTTGATATGCGCACGACAAAGTGGCCCTTTTCTGTACCCACGCGCGATTTGGAACGAAAAAAAAAAAAAACACCGGGCACACCTTGCGTCAAACGCCCCCGTGTTGCAGGAGATGCAGACGGGTCACTCCACGCGCCGCAGTTTAAAAGAAAAAGAAATATTCAAGAGCGTCTGATTCTCCATTGTCGACACTTGCATACGCAACGCTCCTAATTTTCTTTCAATTTGCAAACTGCCCTTGAGACGCGCATGACAAAGTGGCCCTTTTCTGTACTCACTCGTGATGTGGAACGAAAAAAAAAAACACCGGGCACACCTTGCGTCAGGCGCCTCCGTGTTGCAGGAAATGCAAACGGGTCACTGCACGCTCCGCAGTTTAAAAGAAAAAGAAATATTCAAGAGCATCTGGTTCTCCACTGTCGACCCTTGCAGACGCAAGGCTCCTAATTTTCTTTCAATTTGAAAACTGCCCTTGAGACGCGCACGACAAAGTGGCCCTTTTCTGTACCCACTCGTGATGTGGAACGAAATAAAAAAACACCGGGCACACCTTGCATCAGACGTCCCCTTGTGGCAAGGAACGCAGGGGGTCACTCTACGCGCCGCAGTTTAAAAGAAAAAGAAATATTCAAGAGCGTCTGATTCTCCACTGTCGACACTTGCAGCGAGTTGCTCAAGCACGAAGAGGTAACAACTGTGGCAGGCGCTGGAAGTATTGAGTTTCTTCTTGTTCTTCGTGTGACATTCCAATGTCTTGCTATCGCATTCATTGCTTCGCCCTTGCGGCGAAACTGTGACTTTTTTCTGTCAGTTTGATGTTCCGTGAAGAGAGAGGACATATTTAAGACCTAAAAATCTTGACAATGGCAATAGCTATATGCTACAATATGTGGGCTCTTTGGCGGCTTTGTAACTTGGATCGCACAAAAATAATACCACATGTTTTTACAGATTCATTTAGAGCACGCACTGGGCTTTAATTCTGGGGAGATTAAAATAATCGAAGGTGGCTTTTATGCTAATAGCATTTCAATGTATTGCATTTTTATGAACGTGCCTTAATTTATGCATTTCTGGTTTGCGTTTGACTTTATTCTCGGCAATTATATTTAATACAATTGTTAAACTAATCTGTGGCAACATTCTGGGAAATTTTGGAAATTCTGATTATTATAGACGCTTAGCAAAATATCCGAAACCAGAGCGTTATTGAGTATTGTGCCGTATTTGCGATTTTTTTTCACAAAGTACGGGCAACGAAACTGCAAGATAACTCTGTTTGGTAAACATAGGTTACTCTTAGTATGCCAAGAAAGATTTGCATACTCACAGCTACAATATTTATCTTGTAGGTCGTCTTCAAAATCCTATTTTCGCGCAATTCGCAAAAAGCGGTTCTACTGAGTGGAGACTTCCAATTTTTTTTACAAAGGCAAATTTTCGCTTCGCAATACTATGAATGGTTTCGTGGCCCTGGGGACTCGAAACGCAAGATATATATTTTTTTTTTCAGCGAAATAAAGGGTGTCCGCGGACATGCACTGACGTTCTTATCTGAACACACCCTCCTGGTGTCGCCTGCTAGCCATCAAAGCGTACATCTGCATGTATGATGATGATTTCTTTTCGCAACTATTCTGTGGTAGTGGTGCACTCAAAATGACTTTCCGGCCCCTTTTCGATCACTGACTTCCGTGTTCGGGCTTCGGCTTCCGTGTCTGCGTTAAAGCGCTATATATGTGTACCGCGTGCTGCGCGTGTTCGGTTGCCAACCTGCTCCTTCGGTTCAGTTCCTATGTTCGGAGTTTTAAGCGCATGAGAAACGACGTGTGATGTCATTCAAATAAATAAATGGTCGTTACAGGGAACAGCCTTCGATTAAATCCAAGTTTTCAGCAGCTGCTGTGTAAGGGCGTCATAAGAACCTGAAATTTAAACAAGAAATAACGTGGTTGAGAGCACGTGTCAAAAAGGGATGCATGACGGTGATATGAAATATTGGTAGGTTGTGAGGAGTATTTTATGCAACGTTTTATTCCCTACGTTAATAAATCGGCATTTTCTGAGCCGTTCATAGTCGTCTGGAAGTATGCCGAAAAAAAACTATTGTAACCATACAAACGTAGATAAATACAAAGCTTTCCCATCGGAAAGTCGTAATGGATGTATTTGCAAAAGTAGTGCGAATCACTCACTCTCAACAGTCGACTTTTTATAGGGTGTTGTGCGATCACTGTACTAAAAAGACTCACAAGGTCCAATATTCGTTTGCATAAGGTGACTCGAAGGCGAAAGCCATCTTTTTTTTCTTCAGTTAATGTATTCTTCCTTCCCCGCCCCACTCCGAACGCCTTCTGGACGTAACGTGGTTTTGCACTGCCTAGAGGATCGGGGGCATTGCAAGCTTTCTACACATCAACTGGTTTTGCATTGCCTCTGTGATCGGCCCACCGATCACTTAGGCAATGCAAAGCGACGATATCATATGATGACGTCATCATGTGGCATGACGTTATGATGTCACAAGTGTTCGCGGTCTGTGTTGTCATTATGACGTCATCATGTGATGATCTTTTGCATCACTCGTGTTGACACTGCCGACGCGGGACGCCGACGGTCAATTTTCGCGTTTCATGAGGAATCTAAGGCTTTCACCTTAAAATATTCAATCTTGTTACAGCGCGGTAAAGAATAGTAATTACCAGTCCAAGGGGCCAAACGAATGGTGGGAAAGAGCTCTCTTTCTCCTCTTCCGGTGCACACTCGCCGATTTTTCCTACTATTTATCAAGTTGTACTATCGGTGTCAGATGAAACACGAACAGTGGAGCGCGGTTCCCAAGCATTAGGAACTGTATAGTGCGCGCTGTTTTGTCATCACCACTGACAGGCCCGCACACCCGATTAGGCAGCAGTGCGCGATCGAGAGCATGCATGTGGCTCACGAGCGGCAAACCGCATGAGCGTATCTCTAATCATAACGGTGCGAATTGTACCACGCGCACCGCTGCTGGCGCTTCATTCGGAGCCGATAGTACGTGTAACAAGTTTTATTGTGCCGCCCACTCGCCCAATCTACGCTAGTTGTCCACAAGAACTCGCTGGTAGGTGAAGTTATCAATTTTATTTTGTCGGCAAACGTTTTCTGTCCACAGGTCTACATGACTACAATTGGGAGTGGAGTGTGAAGTTTCGTTCAACTGAAGTCTGCTTACACAACGCTAGCATTTACTCATCGCGCTTCTCTTCCAAAAGCAGCGTACACTCTCTTTAATTCGCTTGGCAAGACGTTCGTGCTATCACGTAAGCTATTTCAACGCCGTCCAGCGCAGTCAGTGACGGTACGAAGTGGAGGGCATGATCCTGACCGCTATGGCTGTGGGTACATAGAAGACACGTTAAATGTTAACGTTTCTTAGCTTCCTGTAATGCTAGCAGGCATCTAAAGAACTATGAGTACAAGAAAATACAGCTAGTAGTCGAGGAACGCCACGTGACGCGAGCGAACTATGACGAAAATGCTGCTGTTCTAGCCAGAGCCTAGCTGACGACAATATCCTAATCCCCGACTTTGCGTCACCGGAGCGTAAAGCCCCTGAAACTTCGTAAAGTAGCGACACTCTCCTCCTCCGCTCTCGTTACTCCTCGGTCTCCTCTCGTTTCGCACTCTTTTCGAACGTGGCGCCACCTACCTTGCTCCTGCGTAGCAGACGTCCTTTTGCGGAGATACCGCTTGCTTGTCAGGCAGCGCGCTGTAAGCATTCGCACCAGCCGTGTAGCTCTTAATATTTTTTCGTTTTAATTAATTTTTGTTTAGGAGATGTTAGCGCTTTTATAGAGCAGCGGCTACTCCTTTTTTCAAATAGAATTCGGGAAAATCACAGAAATGAAAAAAAAAATGCGTAAATGAGCACCAAGGGAGAGTTCGTGTATCTTCTTCTAGAGCACAAAATTTCTCACCAGTGGCCTATGGACATTTATTAACTGCGCCGTTTGCTGTTTGATAACTTATTCTAAAATTATCTAACCAAGCGTAACGGTGGTCTATGACAGCTCTGTGTAGTGCCGCATAGGGTATACAATATGTGGAGAGAGCATGTGCTTGTTTTTCAGTGTAAATTTCGTAATTTTTTTCATTAGGAAGGCAGTTTTTTTTTCATTCGTAAATTTCAACTCGTAAGACGCACTGGAGTCCCTGAAGTCACCGCGCGCGCAAGATCAACTACTCCTGGAAATCAGACGCTCAGTCAAAATCCAAAGGGTCCCTTATGCTTTCTCCTAAGACGACTCGAAGGCGAAAGCCACCTTCTTGTTCTTCTTCAGTTGACCACTCCGAAAGCTTTCTGCACCTCACCTGGTTTTGCATTGCCTCCGTGAGCGACCCAACGATCACGGAGACAATGCAAAGCGACGATGTCATCTGATGTCATCGTGTAACGTCACGTTATGTGACACCATGATGACGTTATTTGGTGACGTCTTCGCGTGATATTTTGGATCACTCGTGTTGCGCCGCCGACGCGTCACACCGACGTCGCCGACGTCGCCGACGGTCAGTTCTCGCGTTCGATGAGGCATCTAAAGCTTTCGCAATAACATTGCGCCTGAAGGCGTACATCACTTATCGCTTATGTATTTGGACGGCTTTGGTTGTTTCGTGAAGTGATTAAACGCACCAACTGTATTGCGCAAGTGGGCGTTGTAGATGTATCGGACATATGAACTATATCGCTGAATGAACGAGAAAGCGAATGTAAAAAAAAGCCGGCAGATCCCACGCATTGTGGGAATCGATGTAATGCGAAGCAGCCAGCAAAGAGCTGCATACATCGTCTTGTATGTCATTGAGGAAAATGCGTATCATGGTTTTCATGTTAACTCCTATTATTTATGTTCGTCACACAGTAACGTCGCGCAATACCAACTTCGGGGTCGATCAAGCTAGAGAAACGGCCACCAGCGCCCCATGAGCGTGGCACGCAAGTCATGCTGTACATGGCATACGTGTCATGACTTTCATGTTAACTCGTGTTATTTATGTTCCTCACACGGTCACGTCGCAAGACACCAATTTTGGTGTATATCAAGCTAGCGAAACGGCCGCCAGCGCCCCATGAGCGTGGAACGTAAGTCATGCTGTGCAGGGGCGTAGCCAGAAATTTTTTTCGGGGGGGGGTTCAACCATACTTTATGTATGTTCGTGCGTGTGTATGTATGTGTGCGTGCCTATATACGCAAGCAAAATTGAAAAATTTCGGGGGGGGGGTTGAACCCCCCCAACCCCCCCCTTGGCTACGCCCCTGATGCTGTGCATGACATGCGAGTCATGATTGTCATGTTAACTCGTGTTTTTATGTTCGTCACACAGTCACGTCACAAGATACCAATTTTGGTGTATATAAATCTAGCGAAACCGCCGCCAGCGCCCCATGAGCGTTGCACGTAAGTCATGCTGTACATGACATGCGTGGCATGATTTTCATGTTAACTCGTGTTATTTGTGTTCTTTACACAGTCACGTCACGCAGTACCAATTTAGGGGTAGGTCAAGCTAGCGAAACCGCCGCCAGCGCCCCATGAGCGTGGCACGTAAGTCATGCTGTACATGACATGCGTGTCATGATTTTCATGTTAACTCGTGTTATTTATGTTCGTCACACAGTCATGTCACAAGATACCAATTTTGGTGTATATAAATCTAGCGAAACCGCCGCCAGCGCCCTATGAGCGTGGCACGTAAGTCATGCTGTACATGACATGCGTGTCATGATTTTCATGTTAACTCGTGTTATTTATGTTCGTCACACAGTCACGTCGCAAGATACCAATTTTGGTGTATATCAAACTAGTGAAACGGCCGCCAGCGCACCATGAGCGTAGCATGTAAATCATGCTGTACATGACATGCGTGTCATGATTTTCATGTTATGACTTGTCATTTATGTTCGGCATACAGTCATGTTACGCCATACCAATTTTGGTGCACATTCGATGAACCAAGCGACCAGGAGAGCACAAAGTCGTAGGCGGCTAGATAGATAGATAGATACGCTCAAAGTCGCAGAAGTTCGCTAAGAAATGCTTCGCATTTAAAACTGGCGTGTCACCCTAAAAGTTTCCTTCGCGAGATCTCCACTGGCGACTATAAACCTTCGCACGAAATAACATGTAAACTTAGGCGCGAAACGGCACGTATACGTGAGGTTCCTAAACGATAAACGCACCCTGCGACTCGGTGGGGAACGCTTTGCGTAGCTACCTTCGCGTCGCAAGTCCACCGGCTGATCGCTCAACGTAAAAGAGCCAGAGAAAGCTATTTCCTCTTAGTTAAACGAGTACGCAACAAAAACAAACGGAGAGTATAAATCTTATTGCGAGTTTTCGCACTCAAGCTTCTTTGTTTATTCAAAAGAGCTGCGCCGAATCTCTGAAGTTTCGCAATCACATTGTTGATCGTCACTCCGCGTGCACGATGCTAGCTGCGCACAAACCAATACCGCGAACTCGAACCAGTCGGCAGAAAACGTCAAGCAGAAAACGTAACCACGTATTGTTGACAAAGAAACAAAAAGAAAGTGAAGACCCCGCCCACCTCGACTCGCTAAGCCTACAGCATCGATTATTTGACTACGGCTCTCAAAAACGGCGCCGAATCGGGACGAATACATTGATGTCGAAGCTTAAGGACATGAATCATCTCAATAATTTGAGATTCTAACACAGGTGGAGACCCCCATGGTCTCCACCTGTGTACAATATCACCAACAGCAGTGCAATGATAGCAGCATGGATTCAGTTATTGAACATGACAGGCTACACATCACGCAAGGCGACACTGTCCACAATCACTTCAGCATTCGGCTCCTGAAAGAGGTCCAATCCATCATAAGCAGCATGCACGAAAAAGACGCCGCCATCGCCGATTAACAGAGCACAAGACACGGGGAGAAGACGACCAACCCACGGGATGTGAGGGACGTGTGTTGGACACTCTCGACATGGTTTGGATGTGAACGCATGATGAAGATGTCGCAACGGGGAAACTGGCTGTATTGCAAGAACCAATCGTTTACTGAATGGCAAAGGTCGACAAGGCAAGCTAACAGGATTTTGGCATTAAATTGTCATTTTGCTGGCCAGTATCCAGTTTGTACTATTATTAAATGCTTAGCATTTCTTAGCGAACCTTTGGCACTTTGAGCGTTTCTGTCTACGTATCTATCTATCTAGCCGCCTACGTCTGGGGGCTGTCATGATCGCCTCCTTAACTTGGTGCAGACCAAAATTGGCATAGGAGGGTAACATGCATTGACGAATATGACTGTCGGGTCATGACATGAATAAAGTGAAAATCCTGTCGCGTACGTCATCAAACCCTTTCCTCCAGACACGTGTGGCACATACCCGCTTACCGCGGGCCACGGTACATGGGTATGCGCCACAGGTGATTGACAGTTTATATGTACCCAGGAACGGCGAGAACAGACATTAAATGTGAGAGTGTAAAGAAACACCGATATCGGCAGCATTGACCCGACGAATGGAAAGAATGAAAATTAGGATCCCAGCAGGAATCGAACCCAAGCATTCTGCGTGGCAATCAGGTATTCTACCACAGAGCCACGCCAGGTCTATTAACTGGTTTGGAAAAACAGCCTATGCAGGCGTAATGGCGGTGCAACGTCAGTTGTGGTTGTGGTGCTTGCTATCTAATTTTACAAGAAAGCAATAAACATTATACATGATACTCCTACGATGCGTATACTCCTACGATACAGACGTCATATCAGATTAACGTGTGTGGTTACAGTGTTGGCTCCGCTTTTATAGCAGTCTAATAAACATTACGTTTGTATTCCTATGATTCAGCAAGCTATATTCAAGCATTGCTCGACTCCGGAGAAATTCATTAACGAAAGTTACGTATGATATTCACATCATCGCACCGTAAAGTGCACTTTGTCCGCCAGAACGACGCAGTGTCCTCTTCATTTCTTACGATGCTGGGCGATGGCCTCATGCTGACCGAGGTTGATGCCAGATTGATTGACAGCCGTATTGTAGACTAGGCTACGTGGGCCACATACGCCCAGGTAGTCTACGAATACGACAAGCGCCATCCACTGATGTTCGTCTACGTAGCACTATCCAGGCCTACCAGCTTCGACGGCCTTTACCTCACCAACGTGAAGGCTGACTTCAGATTCCAACATGTCGCCGGCTCTATCTGCAGACAATTTGTCGACGAAATGACCGAGGCATCCACGATTTCCAACAGCTGTACTATACCTCATACTTCACTACACATGGAGCCCTCGTCACGGCGATGACGACCTGATCCGATAACAAGTCATGACCAGCTGCTGGTGCTCACTGATCACGGGGATGATGACCTTGTTCAAGAACTGTCAAGAACTTCTTCTACACATGCACACGGGTTCGTGAAACGTGCGTGTGTTCTCTATCATAAGGGACAAGTATAAGCACTACATATCACCTTACGGCTTCTGGTGTTGGTATAATACCCACGTTGCCGTTGACAGCGTTACCCACCTGTAAACAACTGGTTATATAACACATATGCGGAACTTCAACATATATGTGTGCGTATAAAATTTATACAAATCTTTAGCGTCATTTTGTAACGTTTCGCTCAGTAAAAAAACAATTACGCCACAGTCACCTTCCCACCGCATGCTTCGCATCACATCGACTCCATGGTACGTGGGATCTGCCGAATTTTCTTTGGTCATAACGATATTTTCACCATAGCAATACTGCGCTATCCCAGCCGATTTCGTTATTCTGAGGTTTAACTGTACTACTTAATATATATAAATATTATTATGTAGAACAGTTGTGAAGACATCCCTTCTGTTCACGATACGCTTCTGATAGGAATGCACTTGTGCATTCAATTGTGCGGTGAATATATCCCAATTAGCTCCAGTGTTCTTGCTATGAAATTATATTAAGAAGCAATCAAGGAGGGCGAACAGTGCTGTATCGATTGCTTCAGATATCTTTGTCCTTTAACTGGAAATACTTATAGTAATTGTGACTTTTTTGGGATCACCATGAAAAATTCAAAACTCAGCTCAACATGCTCAGTCAAGTCAGGCAAATGTGAGAATGCAGGTGGCAGATCATGAACAGCACTTGATATCACGTCTACTGAATTGGCTGCTTTTATGAATAGCCAACCTGGTTTGGTGAAAATACGATCAAGACGAAATACCTAAATACTTGAAATACTGATGGCAGTACGTACAGGAGGCTCAAGAGACCAAGAAATCGTTCACTGGCGCAGCCAGGGTCGAGGGTCCAACTCACCCCCCCTCCCGCCTCGATATCTTTCAGCCAGATTCGTATGTATATATAGTGCACAACGTCACACCTCCATCACATATGACGTCTTGATTGGGTACATTTATATAGCCCGAGGACTGCACAGTAAAAAGGCACAGGTTACTTCCCATGATGATGATGACACACGACAAAGACGGGGTTACACAGCCAAACCTATGCGGGTGTGGTGTGCGTGCCAACAAGCGACAGTGCCCGTGCATGTTGTGGCTGAGGAAGACGACAATGACGCTGATGCATGTGCAAAAGAGGCCCGAGTAAAGAAGAGTATTGTGCAGGGCAGAAAAAAGGGAGAGGGGAGACCGTGTTCGGTGTGGGACAGGGTCGGGTGATCGGGCCCGACTGTCCAGCCTCCGCGATGCAATCCAGGAGTTTATGCTGTGAGCTTGACCTGGCCCTATGAGCTCTCTGCCACTCTGCTGTCTTCCGCAGACTTTGCAAGGCAGCGCCGTGTCTTCGAAGCAGTCGCTCCACTTGTCAGCATGCGTCTCCTCGCCTCACACAAGCATCCCGACCATTCATTCAGTGTGTGAGCCTGCGTCAAACTATCTGACTGTCTGCTTATGTATAGACGCTTTAGCTCGTTCTTGTTTTTTTTGTGTAGGTGTCGCGTGCTCTTTGTATGTGTGCTTGCTTTTCCATGTGTTCATAACGTGGCGTTTAAAAATCTGCAAAGAGCCCCGTCACTTGGTGGAACCGTGAAGTGTACCGCCCGGGAATTGAGGAGAGCCTTCCACCGACGGAAGCAGCCCAAGCATAATATACTTGCACATAAATTTATACGTTCCACAGCAGCAGTATCGTTGATGAAGGGAGTTGCAGGTTTTCAGAATGCCAGTGTGAGGGCTTTGTGGGTAGTTATAGAAAGCAGCACATATTTACATCCACACGTGGCATACAGGACATTGTCTCAAATATAAAACAGGAAGCTTAATGATAGAGAGCTGTTGAGGAGGTACATGTACGTGTTAAATATAAAAACAAGAAGCTTAATGACGGAGGGTTCTTGATGAGGGATAAGCTGGTGCATAAGTCAGAAAAATGCAATGTTCACAAACCCAAGAATGCTTGTGAGAACATGCCTGCAAGGTTATTTCGTGATAATGTCATACAGGCCAATGAAACTTGAAAGCGTCTTCATGAAATTGGGCTAGGAATATTCGGCAACAGCACGAAGAACACCTTCCTAGCAGATGGTGTCCTAATATTGTCGGCTTGCGTGTAGCGAAATGGGACGTCATCATACTGGCCATCAGAGGTGAGGTACGTGATAATCGCAAAAAGTTGAACATGGTGTGTTGAAAAAATTTAGGAAAGGACTACAGTGTCTTCAATGTAGCACAGCCAAGTATTAGCACTTGTAGCCATGGAGGATGTCAGTCATCATCCGTTCAAAAATATAACCGGGGTGTTGCACAATGCAAACAGCAAGACGTTAAACTTATACAGTCCATTCAGGAGTGACGACAGCAATCTTCGGACGACCAGTGTCGACGATCAGAACTTTCAAATAACCATAACATAAACCTGAAGATGACAAACACAAGTGAGGCACGTAGACATATTGTAGAGTGTCCGCTACACGTCCTGACACTGAAAAAAACGGGCCTCAAAGCCTTGTGAAGGGGCTTGCACAGCGGTCATGGTGGTTGGAAAGGCATGGGTTGGCACTGCTGCTAAGTCAGATCATACAGGCTGTTGGGGGGGGGGGGGTCGAGCAGCAACAGATGCGCACATACGTATCCCAGCGATAGGTGGCTGTTGGTGCTTCATCTCATTAAACCCTGATCGACAAACTGCTGTGCTAAAAAGGGCAAAGAAACATTGCGAGGGAAGACCTTATAATTAACAAGTTGTAATCAAAGGAGTGTGCAGCAGGTACTTTCTTCAAAGCGATCATGTTCAAGGCTACCATATAAGAAAACTGTTCTGGAGCCATGCCGACAGTCTTGAAAGATTATGCTTCTTGCCTGACGCCTAGCTCAACACAAGCCTCGCTAGGCGGCAACAGCTAGGAATCTACCATTGCGTTCGCAACCAAATCAACGAAAAGCCACAGAAGAGCCATTTTATGACATTTCAAGTGCACATGACTGCACTAATGAGTGCACTAGAAGTGTTTCCACACAGGAAACCAGCAGTGAATGAATCTGCAATGAGTGAGTCGTTACGTTTCATTGTTAGGAAGACTGCATGCTCAAATTTCCTACTACTTCTTAAGCACAGGCAACCTTACTCAGCAAGTAGGAATAAAAAATCTGACCGCCCACCATGAAGACAATAATTACAGCTTGATGCAGATAATTGTTAGGGACTCTCGCGAAGGAGAAAGGCAGGCAGCTTTCCTTCTAAGCCATGAAATGAGCACCGAAGCTACCCTGAAGATACAATAGAATGCATCATTTGGCGCTTAGCATCACTCATGCTGCTCATTGTCATCGATGTTGAGCAGAAAGCAACACAACATCACTGGAAGCTGATGAGGCCGCAATAAAACTGCAGCGGTCATAAGTCCGAAAGGCGGACACCTATATTGGATTAAAAGACACAAGGAACAGCAGTGCATCCTGGATAGAATATTATGTGCTGATCTTCAAGGTGGAACGAGCACACAGACAATGCCTCGCTCGTATTGTTTTACACATCAACTCAATAGGAGGGATCTCATTGCTTGTGTTGAAGAAGTCATAGCAGGAGTGGAATCTACCGGGTTTATATTAGTGCATACAGTGACCAACAACTACTCTGCCAACAAAACAACATTGAAGCGGCTAAGAACTTGTTGATTATTTACAACTGTGAGCCAGCCGTAGGACGACATAGTTAATTTTTGAGTTTTGACCCTTGCCACATTCTGAGGAATACCTGAAGTCAACCTTGAGCTGACCCTCACTAACAGCTTGGGTGTGATTACTGGAACATTTGTCCGGGGGCTGTACAAAGTCCTGAAGGACAAAACAGCAAAACTTACTAGAAATTTTGATGCTAAAGCGGGTCTACCTCTCAAATCTCGAGAAGATGAACGTGCTTCGAGTCGTACAAGTATTCTCGCCGCAAGTGATTGCAACGTCTGCAAGCTAGCTCCTATAGCAACTCAGCTGCATGCACCTTCGAGGAAGCAGCTTCACAACTGGCTTTATGAAGAAAATAAAACTGTTAAACATTTATGACAACCTGGAGTAGGTGTGACTGGTACATACCTACTTCACAACAGCAAGGCTATGGGTTGCTCTGGCTGGAAAATGAGCTGTTTCATGAAGAACATCCAAGAGCGTTTGCTTTTATCATGAGGGGGGTGGCTTCTTAGACGGAGCATTCCATGTTTTGTTACGCACTATAATATTTATGGTGCAGATGACACAGTACCTCCTAATGAGGGCTGTCGATACGACTTGACAAGAAAATGCAATAGCCACCAAATGAGGCCGTCTTCGGGGGACTGAGCTCCACGTGTAAAGCCAATGATGCACCTCATGCCAGTGCTGTAACGGCCCTTGACCACATTGTCAAGAAAAGCAAACCTTAGATGCATTTCCACACATCAGATGTCCGAATAGCGAGGGAGGTACTTGATGAACTGAATTGCCTAAAGGAACAGCAACGCAATCACCATCGCGAACATACTATGACTTGCACTACATTAGTGATTATCTCGAGAAGGTCATCAGCGAGTATATATGTGTTGCCTGGCTGCTTTCAACTACCATAAAAATAATGCTTTGTTTGAATTTGTGAAATACTAAGACAGAAGTGGCCTTCAGTACCTGAACCCTAGCATTCTGGTTTCATGTACTATAAACAATCATGTAAGCTTTTCACGCCACAGTGTTAAAATGCACGTGCTGCAGAAAATGCGGTGTCGGTGTCAGCAGCGCTGTCCATCAGCGAAAAAATCTCAATGGATGCAAAGAATAAACATCAGGAGTTGAACAGGAAACGAACCCAAGCGTTCTGTGTGGCAGTAAAATGTTGCACAACAGAACCACGTCAATGCTTGAAACTGCTTTGGAAAAAGACCCTACAAAATTGTCAGGTTGGGCGAGGAGTCACAATGACAGATGTAATAATGCGTGGTAGAAGCACAGAACTGTTACAGGCATCACGCTATGTCAACTGTGTAACCAATGGGTAGTTTAGAGGTGTCAGGCCATTACAAAGCGCCCAGCTATAATTCATCATCATCAACAACAACCACAGCATCAAAACAATGCACAGCTATTCAGGAGTGCATTTTCTTTACAGACACGTAGCAGGTACTCCGCAGCTGTAATTGCACTTTGCACCCTAGGAGAGTTTAAAACGGTCTATGTTCCACAATGTGCACAGACGTCCCATCCATCACAGCATGGTTCAGGTCACTGAAAAATGAAGCATGGCAAGCCAATGCGAAGGCAGTGTGAATGGGGCCTGCTCGTGCAATCGTACTGCAGACTTAAAGTTCAAGCCTAAGCATTCTTCAAGTGTTTTGCAACAAGGCTGTGTATAAATCAGCCACCTGCAGCTTTACGAACACTTGCATACTCAGCAGAAAATGATCATCAACTAACTTTACATTCAAATTTTGAATACAGCGACTGTGGCTTCCCAGACTGAATCCAAACGGCAGCTGACACACCAGGCACATTGGTTGACATGACTGCAATTCTGAGATTCATAAGAAATATGAACTTACTCTAACTCCGCAAACAGTTACCTAGTCAACAGAAAGCCCCTAGCAGGTAGGTGCCACAAAAATCG
The DNA here is from genome assembly GCF_013339695.2 of Rhipicephalus sanguineus. Taxonomy (NCBI): domain Eukaryota; kingdom Metazoa; phylum Arthropoda; class Arachnida; order Ixodida; family Ixodidae; genus Rhipicephalus; species Rhipicephalus sanguineus. Next base: position 306,374,099 of record NC_051176.1, on the reverse strand, counting down.
GGCAAACCCCACCACTCACTACTGGTCACTACTACAAGAAATACTAAAAATAGAGAAAGCAAATAAATAAATTAGCAAACAAATAACCACGTACGTACATAAATAAATAAACATAAATAACCTGCGCACTGCCCTTCTGGCCCACACAAATTGAGGTGGAATGGCTTTAAAGGAACATGTGCTACATTTAAAAGAATTATTAATAAATGCATAAATGAATAAATGTAATAAGGCAATCATTGTGCTACACAGCTTTGCTGGTCATCCACTTTCACAGAGTGGAATAGCTGAGAATTGTTTTTTGAAACCCGTGCAACATCTTCCCCATGCAAACATGCACATGGTGCTGTATTTATACGCTATGCCTACTTGGAAGGCTCTCCCATTCTGCTTTGCCCAGAAAGCCACAACAACTGCCAAGGGCAGGGGATCGGCACACAGAATTGTTAACAAGTTCCTTCGAATATTTCTGGTCAACCGCACAACATCTACCACCAACAGAACGACGAATCATGGTCGTATTCATCCAATCAGTTGAGAAAGTATTTTAGCCCATTGCGACACGGCATGCTCCTTTGGAGAAGGTGCTTACTTTTTTAATTACTGCGCACTACTGGCCAGAAAGAGACTACAAACACTGAGCTAATGGTAAATTAAGCATTCTTGTCGTCTAAAGTTCATTTGTATCACGCCTGCTTAAAATATTTTGCTACACACACTAGCTTTGGTGAAGGCAGTGACGTGTTTAACGAGATGGTCGTGGGCCATTTCATGCATACATGCACGAAAAGGGCTTATGTGCAAGCTCCACTTCAGGGAACATGCACGCAACCAGCCAAATCGGAAACTTAGCACCGTGCTCCTAAATATTTCATGGTTTCCATTTCTTGAACACACTTCACAGCATTGGACAGAATTGCTCAGATGTGACACGGTGCGCAGAAGTTTCACCACAGCGCATACCATCGGGCACAACAACACTCGCACGACGTTGCGCATTACGAATCACAACAATGACGGAGCAATAAAACTTGCCCATCCTGATCGTATTATCGTTGCTGGAGCTTCGGCTCGACTACTTTTTGCCACGACGAACGGCACACACACAGCACACCCGACGTGAACACTTGTTCCGGGGATTGAGCGCTTTTCACTTCGGCGCGCACTGAACGCATATCCTGCTTAGCACGGTGCATGATTCCGTCATGGAAATCTTCGAAATTCTTTGCGATTACACTTGAAAGAGGGACGGTACAAAAAATGAAACGGATTCCCACAACGCGTGGGCAGAAAAATTCCGCAGATCCCACGCGTTGTGGGAATCAGTTTCGATCGAACCAGTCAGCGAGTACTTCTATGCTGTATTTTATGGTTTTGAGCCAAGCGTTATGAGGTGGATCGACATGTATTTGCAAGTATAGTAGCTGTGTGCACATCGTGGGCTTACCAGGCACTCGACAACACTGGCGTTTGGGTAACTTAGGGCGCGACGTAGCATCAGCTCTCACGTTAGAGTACATATACGTCAATATTATCGAAACTAAATGAACTTTATGGTGCAATCATGTGAATATCATGCGTAACTTTCGTTAGCGTATTCCTTCGGGGTCGAGCAATGCTTCAATATAGCTTGCTGAATCACAAGATTGCCAGTGTAATGTTTATTAGACTGATATAAAAGCGGAGCAAACACTGGAACCATAGACGTTAATCTGCTATGATGCCTGTTTCGTAGGAGTACATATGTAATGTTGATTGCTTTCTTGTAAAATTAGATAGCCAGCACCGCAACCACAATTGACGGTGCACTGACATTACGCCTCGATAGGCTGTTTTTACAAACCAGTTTATAGACCTGGCGTTGCTCTGTGGTAGAATACCTAATTGCCACGCAGAATGCTTGGGTTTGGTTCCTGCTGGGATCCTAATTTTAGATTGCAAAGCATCTTATGCTCGGGGCAGTGTCCATTCTGCGGCGTCCGCGCCCATACTGCGCATGCGCCAACTCTCCCCCCTCTCCTCACGTGAGCGCGAGGAGGTGGCGTGAGCGCTGCCTCCGCTTCGTTTCTCCTTTCCCGTTTTTCTCTCTCCGCCACAGCTGTGCGCTCGTATATAATGCGGGGCACGCTCGCTCCCGTTGCAATCTCCTTCGCAACGGCGGTATGGACGCTCGCGAAGCAGTACGTAAACGACAACGCAGGCAAGCGTTGCACTCTCCTTCGCAACGGCGCTATGGACGCTCGCGACGCTGAACTTAAACGGCAACGCCAGCAAGCGAATCTCCAAGCTGCGAAGCTGCGAAAGCGCGCGTTCGCTGTGCTTCCGTCATTCTCTCTCTGTGCGACGGTGTGCGAAACGCCATGAACAACGTCAACGTCGGCGCTAGTTGCAGCGGCAGCGTCACCACCGCGGTGCAGAGGAAGGCTCAGGAAGCCGAACGTAAACGTCAGCGTCGGCAAGCGGTAATTCAAACGCCTCGACAACCACCGGCTCATAAGTCACATAAGAGAAACGGAAACTCGATGCCACCCCCCGCGATGCTTTTGCATTCCACCATGGTTGCCCGTAGGGGGAGATGGTGGTAATTTTATACTTTCCATTCGCCGGCTCAATGCTGCCGATGTCGGTTTTTCCTAGCGCTCTCGAATTTAAATTACCAGTCTCAGTTCTCGCCATTCCTATGCAGACGTACACCGCGGCCCGTGGTAAACGGGTATGTGCCACACGTGTCTCGAGGAAGGGCTTGACGACGTACCCGACAGGATTTTCACCTTATTCATGTCAGGGCCCGACAGTCGTATTTGTCAAATCCTTTTACCCGCCCATGCCAATCTTGGTCTACACCAAGTTAAGAAGACGATCACGAGAGCACCCAAACGTAGGCGGCTAGAGATCGATAGAAACGCTCAAAGTGCCAATTGTTCACTAAGAAATGCTTCGCATTTAAAACACACGAAACGACGGCACGCGCATCAGCACAACACACTTTCTACACTGCGTCCGTTTCATCGCACGCACTGACGGGGCCAGGACGTGCACACGGGCTGACTACGTTTGATGAATATCTCCGCGGGAGTTGTATAGCGCTTATGATGATAAAAGCAGCCGTTTTTTTCACGTCGCTGCAGCGATAAGCCTCACGCCCGCTCCGTTTCGAGCAAGCGCCATGTTTGCTATGAAGATGGCCGCCTTCGAGCAGCCAATGAGAGGCGAGCCTGGCGAGCCGGCCAGGCGGCTGCCAAAGTTGAGAGCCGCTCTTCGTGACGTCATAGGGGCGGCCGCTCTCGGCAGTTCGAGCGGGGCGGGTGTGCGGATAGCGCGTGTACAGGCCCTAACCCCAAGGACCGCGTCCTGCGGGGTGATAGCGATACGTCCGTCATGATAGCCGGCCCGTGTGGCTACGCGGCGGAACTGCGCTCGCGAATAGACGCAGCCCTCGACCTGGCGCGTTCCAACCTGGTAAAAGCGCGAGCTACACAGAAGGCTTAACACGGCCGGTCGCATCGGGACGTGCATACTATGTAGGTGGCCTGGTCCTCCGGCGGAATCACATCTTCAGTGACACAACCAAAGGCATCTCTGCCTCCCTGTCAACCAAGTGGTTGGGCCCATACCAAGTGCAGACCAAAGTGTGGCCTCTGGTGTACAAGCTGGTGGACTCCCAAGGGAGACAAGTCGGTGGTCCAGTTAACGTGTCCGACCTCAAACCTTTTGTTGCCCACAGCAACGACCTGCGGGGAGGGGGGGGGCGATCTCCGAACTGCAGGAAAAACATGAGAAGGCTGGCCCCAGGTCACGCTAACGGTACAACCTGCGGAAGCGCACTTAGGCAAGCTTCTTCCCACTAACAGGTAGCTGGACTTAATTCCATACCATGATAGTGAATAGAGAATAGCCGCTAAGTTGCGAGGATACATGTCTGGAAGCGGCAGAAGGCTTTCTTGGCCGAAAATACCCTCACGTGTCAACCGAGCCTTTCCCTGCCGAGCGCCCCTTTGTTGGGCAGTACCGTCAGGCAGGCACCTTTCTTAGCAAGCCGGCTGTACCGGGGGCGTTCCTGTCCACTCCGGCATCGCCCCGTCGTCTCCCTGCGCCTGGCTATACTGTGCCGCCAGCCTGTTGTTGACCAGCTGGCCTGCCTTTCCCTGGTCCTCCCTGTTGTGGTCTTCTTGCTGAGTTCCGCCCTCCAGACACCACCTTATTCGACTGGAGGCCCCGGCAGCCTCTTTCGGAGGCTGGTCTGCCCACTCAAGCTTTGGCCCGTGCCCGAACATCGTCGCTCCGGCTTCCGTTCTTGGCTGCCAGCTATTCCGGCCTGCCGTTCCTGTCAGCCCTTACCCCCGCGACTTTCGGCGGACTTTCGCAGCCAAGCCTCGGTATGTCCCCGGCGGCCTACTTCTCCAGACCGGCGAACTTCAAGCGGGATGGCTGCCCCCCTTGTGTAGTCTTGCTCCGTTCCTCCTGGGCTAGGGTTTTTCTCCCGGCAGTGGGCTCTTACTGGTGTGTGGGACTTTTGTGTGACAAAGGCAGACCAATGAACTCTTATCAACAGGAGCAACAGCTTCGCCTCTCCGTGTTGGGCGGCACCGTTCTTCTCACCTGTCCTTCTGGAGGACGACGCCACCTTCTTGGACATTGCCTCGTTGGCCAACCCCCTTGTGGCCGTGCGAACCTTGTCACTTTCACTTTCACTTTTATTCTTTAAAGACCCCACTAAGGGGTGTTACATGAAGGGTGGGTTACAAGATATATGACATGAACACTTTGTCACAGAGCAGATGGGCTTGACTTAGAAGCAATATCTTGCGTAAGGTCGTTCTGGTCTTTGGCTGCTCGAAGAAAAAAAGAAGACGCGAAGGTGACAGTACGCGCATAAGGATGGGCTATGTTTAAGGGGTGACCAATGCGATAGCATATGCGTGATGGTGGCAAAATATATAGTGCATGATGAAGTGCGCTGTGGTAGAACTTATGGAATTATGATAAAGTAGGGGCGTAGCCCCCCTGGCTACGCCCCTACGACAACAGCTGAGCTATGGTCCCTAAGCATGGGACTCGACCTCCTTCTAGAGGTGTCACCAGCTCCATCTAATGGTGAGACGCTATGCATGCGACTGACCCGCCGGCCTACGCAATATACGCGATATAGGCAAGCTCGCCGCGCTCGTCAGGAGGGGCGTAGTAGTCCGACTGCAGTGCGTCCCGAGCCACTGCGATATTCTTGGCGATGAAAGCTGACGCGCCAGTGGCGAATGCACATCTGCTGCCTCGCCTCGACGTGCCCCCGAACAGTAAAGGCATGCGTCTTACTATCCTACGGCACCTGCAACAGCAGCACCCTAAACCACGTATCGCGCGCGGAGAGAAACTACCCGCGGTCCCTGCGCACTGCAAGCGCGGGACTCCTGCGATCGCGTGTCGGGCGTGAGGACGCTGGGGCGCAGGCAACCCCCCGGACTCGCATCTACGGACACTGGACAACACTCTCGTGAAGTGGAGACCCTCGAGCACTTGCTCCGGCGGACCAGTGCTATGGGATGACCTACTGAGCTGCTACCGCGCGCGGGGGCTGCCGGCCAACAGCACCGAGGCGCTCGTATGAACTCGCGGCCGCTCCCGCCCGCGGCAGGCTGCTCACGAAACCCTATGCGACTTCCTCGAGCAGTCCGACCTCGGCTGCTCTCCGTGATGTAACAGTGGCGTTTGCGGGGCCGGGTGACGAGCTCTTTCAAATGTCACACCACAAGCGAACTATGGGGCATCACGTTCTTCTGTGTACATATATGTAAACAGTCCCCGTCTGTCCTCTCCATTGCTCTCTGTCCTTTCTCCTCCCTCGTCCACTGATGGCCAACGTTCAGGTGTCAGCCGCTCGAGCTAGACACAATGCGGCCATTGATTTTACAGCGAAAGCTGTTATGAGATCATTTCACCGGCCGTTTTTGGCGCCGTAGTTGTCCGCCGCCGCCGGTGTCTGTAACCAGTATCGCTCGAAATAACAAAAAAAAACCGAAATAAGAAAAAAAAGGCTCGAACCTGGGCCCTCTGCGTGGGAGCGCAGTATTCAACCTCTGAGGCATGCCGGTGCTTGAAACTGCTTTGCAAAAAGGTCCTATACAGGCTTCATGTCGGGAAGGAACCACATTAGCATATGCAATATAGCGTGGTAGAAGAGTAAAATAAGCACCAAGTGTCGCACAACGCGAATTCTGTAACCAGGCGTCACACAATGCGAATTGCGCAACGAGTAGGTTGTTGAATGCTTCCAACCCATTACAAAGGACTCTGCCATAATTCTTCATCGTCTTCAGGCACAGCATCAACAAAGTGCGCATAATGCCTTACATGGGTTTAGCAGGTACCAACGCTCTCCGTAGAATGACGAAAAATGGCACAGTGCCTGCTGCCCTATTTCTCAAAAATTACAATGATTTATAGCGTAGTGGGTTCCTCGCAAGTGCACTTGTATTGGTTTTCAAGGAAGCCCATAAGCGCATGATCCATTTCCTCGGGGTCTCAGTAAAGTTCTTCGCCCCCCCCCCCCGTCTCTCTCCCGCGTAAACGTATGTTATACAGCATGACGGGAGAGGGAAAAAGCGACCGGGCGTCACCCAATGCAAATTACATAACTGGTGGGCCATTTAAAGATTCCAACCCATTACAAAGGGCTGAGCCATAATTCTTCATCGTCATCAGTCGTCGCGTCAACAAAGTGCACACAATGCCTTACAAACGTGTAGCTGGTGCCTCGCTTCTCCGCAGAATGACGAATAATGGCTTAGTAGGTGCTTCCCAACTTCACAAAAATTGTGATTTACGACGTACTGGGTACCTTTCTAGTGTACTTGCATTGTAGCCCCAAGAGAGCTTAACGGGCTCTAGAAACGCCGCTCTTCCAGCTTTCGCTGTGACTGTGCTGCGGTTTCAGCGCAGGCCTGGTGTTTTTTCTCTTCCCTTCCCCAATATTTGCTCATATAAACACCCACTTACTACTACTACATAGCATAGTTTAAAGGGACTGTCAACCGTGCTTTATTGCTTTTATTTTTTGTGTCGCAAAAAAAGTCTTACAGTAGCAGCCGTGTGCTTTCGCGAACAAACGTTTGCGGCGTGCGAAAAAAAAGATTATACGGCCATGGCACTGCTTCCTGAGAAGGTTAGAGTCAAGTCCTCCGTGCCGCTGGAGAATCACCCGCTGATTAAGACGCGAGGCAGCTAGCTGAGCTTTAACCACTGTGAAGCAAGATGAACTGCTCGCCTCGTTTTTTCGGCTCTCGCGTCATGCTTGCAGTCTGTTTTTATGATATCGACTAGAAAGGCGTATAAAACCTGTTGCGTGGACGCGGCTAGAAAATCACACAAAATCATAGGGTGGTTACTTCAAGGTTGCAATTGCAAAGCATCTATTAAGTGCCAGTTATATTTAGCGGCTTAAATATATATCACCCTAATAAAGTGACAAAAACAAAGCAAACCTGCAGAATGATGTCAAAGCTTGCTGAAAATGCACAGACGTCCGTTCCGGCGTGATAAAGCAGCCTTCCCGACGCGTGAAATGCAGGCGCCGAACTTCTGACAATGTGCCGAGTTCATTTGAATTCAACCAACCGCGCAACGCTAACGGTATAACGCGAATGTGAACGTTGAACAACGACGGGTAGGTCTTACGAGCACGGGGAATCAAAACACAAAGTTGCTTCACCAGAACCGTAACTGGACTTTAACAATGCGAGAAGACAGCGAGCAATCATTACTGTAGTCGCTGCGTGCATGCACCGCGTTACTTACCGATTCAGGTAGTCGGAACGAACGAAAGCGATGAACTCAGACAGCCGAAACAGAAGGCGAGACAGCGCTGTCAGCTGTCCACGCTTGCCGCCTTTATTTCTCGTACGACACGCCCGGGAAACGATACAGTTTAACACGTGAATCGTGTGCCTTGGTGTTGTCTGCACTGTTGCGGCTGGCCACTAAACCGCAATACTTCGGACCACGCTTGCGCTTCCGCGGGGTCGCTTCTGCCATCGCAGAAATGCGCAGCTTCGCACAGCAAGCCTCTCGGTTCAACGTACCCAGCTGACGGCCCCCCAGTTACCCGCACCAAGAGAAGAACACGTGCGCACGTGCGCTACTGCTACCGTGAAAGGGGCCGAGTCGGCCGCGCCTAAGGTTCAGAGCTTTCCGACAGAGCCGCAGCGCGGCTGGCGCGGCGCTGTCGTCGCGCCGCAAACTTGAGCTTGGGTTCCTTATTGCGCGCTAGAAACTGCGGTTTAATTTTGGCGCCTGGGTTACCTTAACCTCCACCCAGCAGCGCCTATATTCGCTCTTGGCCTCATCAGTGTGGCCGTCTGAGAATGGAAAGCGCGACACCTTAGCCACCTTAGCCGTTTAGATACCTTAGCCGCTACCTTGGCGGGTGACATGCGGGCCGTCACATGCGTGAATACTGGATGACCGCAAACACCCGCTGTGAAAACGCTGGAGTAGGTGAGCGACCACGTCGCCTGCCGCTTGACCGTGTCTACGCAAGTCACGTCGAACACTAAAGCCCCTTGATCTTTTTAAAGTACCGCCGCTCCTTGAACTCTGCCGCCGTGTGGCCTCCTCTCCCGTCCTCTCCGTCTTGCGCCGGCTTTTCTGCAAGACGATTGGTCTCCTTCTTGTTGCCCTTGGAAACGCTCGCGGATCTGACGTTTTGCTTGAGTTTTATTTTTCGTTGTCGCCATTTTTCTTCATGGCTGGGCTGGCGCGGCGTAGCGAACGTTTCATGGTGCGTTTTCTGCGCTATGTGCTATCTCTGTGCCGTGTTTTTGCGCATATGACTGCGAATATAACGGCTATGACGGTGCTATATGTTGCGCATATAGCACCAGCATAGCCCGTTCTGAAAATTGCCTATGGTAGCGCTATGACCCACGTGCTCAAAAAGCTTTACTACCATTTCATTCTAACCATCCCAAACTACCAAGACAGGTATTGCGATAACGTGCCTCAGCAACGCACTGAACAAGTCTTGTGTCCATCTAACAAAGCATAGCTTCCAGAACCGGATTTCGCACTTGAAGGAATCTGCCTATCCTGACGATGCTTTACTGTCTATGGGAGAAAAGGTGGTGGAAACAATTCGGGGAAGTTCAGGCCAGTCTAACGCTCATGGCCGCATAACGGCAGAAATGAGACGCACGGCTGTAATGTCATTCGTTGCGGCGGCTGCATTTTCGATGGAGGCGAAAATGTTTGAGGCCCGTGTACTTAGATTTAGGTGCACGTTAAAGAACCCCAGGTGGTCGAAATTTCCGGAGCCCTCCACTACGGCGTCTCTCATAATCATATAGTGGTTTTGGGACGTTAAACCCCAGATATTATTATTAATGTCATTCGTTCACCAGCTGTCGCATAATTCCAAGAAGATGACACTTCGCGATAGTATTAGGGCAGTCGTTTCAGTGCCTGATAAGCTTGTGAAAATGTGTATCTTGACAAATCCAGCTCGGGCTGAAAAAGTTGGGTGCACAAAAACGCATACAAACAAATTTGTTGATTGCAAGGCATTTGTCATTTATCGTATTCCACTCTCATAAACGAAAGACAGAGCTTCGCGCAGCTGTCAATTCATTGGCGGGGGGTGGACATTTGGCAGATCACTGCCGAAGGTGTTCCTGCAAGCTTGGCTTTGAGGAGGGCGCCCGTATCTTGGGCAGCTTTGCTGCTCAGCAAGCCCGCGAAATCTATGAAGCATATTGTATCAGTTTAGACGCTGACAAGTGCGTGAGTTCGCTGTCACTGGCGTTGCATGCAAAAGAGATAGCGCATCTGAAGCGGCATTGGAGATATCAGTGTTAGTAGCGCCTTCTGCTCCTTTGTGAAGGTTTTGCGCATGTCTGTACAATTTCCTCTTTTTTTTTGTTAGTAAATCTTCAATTGATGTCTAGCGCCCGTCCTGTCCACGTGCCTCTTTCTCCTGTGTTTGTTCCGCTGCGCTTCATAGATGCACGAGTTCCAAACCAGCAGGTGCATGAATGAGCGATTCAGGGGACAAAATTACAAATCTGCCGCCTGAAGGGTTTCTCTGCGTGTGGTTCCCGACCTTTGCTTCACAACAGTCACTGTGTGTTCATATAAAGAAGAGATCGCCGTCTGGTTGGTGAAGCCGAACTTATCGATGAACTCGGTGATTTGTGTATAAGCAAGCCATCGATAGCTAAGGAGTTTGGTTTCTTGCATAAGCGGTGATCTCGTGCCATGATTTCGCTTGCGGACTTTCTTGTCTCTGAGTGATCTCACGTGTTCAGCTGCCTGCCTGGCAATTGTGCTTTATAAGTGGTCTCATTCTGAAAATAAACATGATGTTGCTAGTAGCCCTGTGTGGTGTCCTTGTGCGTCGTTTCGCACTACGTCAAAGCTATTCAAGTGATTCACCAACAAGCCCACATGGCTACCCTTGAGCATAGCAGCTCGCCTCAAAGGAATACGCGATATTTCATGCACCTGCAATTTCAGTGCAACAGCGACGCAACTTGGGAACGACCAGCCGCAAGAACCCATTGTCCGTAACCTTCCGGCCGCACTGAAACTGTATCCGGAATAAAACGGTCTTAGTTTCTCTCACGACATACTGTTACCACTCACTGAATTGTGCATTATTAAGCATTATATTTTTTCGTCTCGGCTGCCATCCATACTCCACGACACATTTCCATACTAGCATGTGTTTTCATGCTGAATAGTATACGATGCTCTTTTCGGTGACGCGCATCTTGTTACTGAAGGTTTTTGCGCATGTATAAAAATAAACAATTTTAATGGCGCTACTACATCTATTGTAGCGGCATTTCAGTGTGAACGTGCAAATTACGTTATTGAAAGAAATTTCTCTTGGCTAAAAATATAGAATGCCGTCTTCAGTTAAAGGTTAAAAGAACCCAGTGGTTCTTTTAAGGCTTCCTTGACACCGATGCTTAAATAATATTCCCTGAATCTTTCACCTGAGCTTGTATAATTGTGGTCGATGAGAGGTTGCCGTCACCGCTCGGTTGCACTGAAATTGTGCAACTGTCGTATTCAGTTTCGAGACCACAGCGCAAAAGCTACGCTCACATTAGGAAGACAAACACATAGACGGACGATAAACTCTCAACTAATTGATTATTAGAATGCACGCTTAATACAATACCTGTGTAGCACAGGCAGGCATAGCTAATAAAAGCAAAGCCAAACACAGGGTGATGTGGCACAAGCATTTATAGAACAGGTACACAAAGTAATAATAAAAATTGTTGGGGTTTAACGTCCCAGAACCACTATATGATTATGAAAGACGCCGTACTGGAAGACTCCGGAAATTTCGACCACCTGGGGTTCTTTAACGTGCACCTAAATCTAAGCACACGGGCCTCAGGCATTTTCGCCTCCATCGAAAATGTGGCCGCCGCGGCCGGGATTCGATCCCGCGACTTGCGGGTCAGCAGTCGAGCGCCATAACCACCAAACCACCGTGGCGGGTCAGGAGCGTCCCTCTAAGTATGCCTCATGCACATGATCGTAAGAAACCAATCTCCTCCTGAAGGTTACATTCAGCATTCTCGATACTGTTATCACAATTTCTCAAAATTTAGTTCACCACAGAGGCGCGGGCGCGGGGAAGCTAAGGCGCAATATCGTTTCGTGCGAGGAGGGTGTGGCTACTTCCTAAGATCAAGAGGCGTGTACAAAGCTATCTCAGCTCGGTTGGCCTTTGCACATTACCAAAAGCCGAATTGTCGGGATGACATCGTGTACCCTCCAATTCAGAAAATGACTGGCGATATTTGCTATCGAAATGAAAGTTAGGTGGGGTTACACTCGTCGCGTCTCGTCTCTTAGAGCAGCTTTTAATTCCATCATTTTTTTTACATCAGTGGTGTGCGTTTATTGGTTTCGTTGCACACCATACCTTGTACGATCTATTAAAAATGCAGATATTGCTGCGAGTGTTGCGAATGCCTCTTAATACAAAAAATACCCAGCCAATATGTTAAGGGAAATCCATCTTCACTACGGCCAATCTCACTCAGCAGTATAATAACAATGCCGTCTTCTTCTTTTTCTGCTCAATCGATGTATTGATCCTCCCCCTCCGACAGCTTTCTGCACCTAACGTGGTTCTGCGCTGCCCCCACGATCGCAGGCACTGCATGTTTTCTGCACCTCGCCTGGTTTTCCACTGCGTCCATGATCGGCCAACCTTTGACAAAGCGACGATGCCATGTCATGCCGTCATCGCGTGGCGTCACGTTATGTGACGTCATGGTGGCGTCACAAATTTTGGCGATGTGTGACGCCATAATTACGTCATATGGTGACGTTATCACGTGATTTTGTCCATCGCTCGTGTCGACACCGACGGTCCGTTTTCGTGTTTGATGAGGCATCTAAGGCTTTAGCCGTTAAAATAATTTTTATTTGCACAAAGATATGAACCACTGGGTGACGTGTGAGGTTAGACAAAAAGGCAATGCCCGTGCGTCTGCTTGCTTCTGTCTCAGAGGCGCTGTATGCACAGGAATTTCAAAACACGGAACATGTTTAAATCCACGGAGTCATCAACACGGAATGGTTATTCTAGGGTCGATGAAGTGATGGAGAATTCTAATTGATGTTGCTTTGTATTACCATCTCGTCTCATAGGTTGCTCGTGAAAGCAAAATAGTTCTAGTTAAAACGCTCTGAGTCGTCATCCTGAGTCGTCGCCCACTTCGTAAAGAAGAGTTCGTAACGCTTATTCGCCGCAGAGCATTCTAACACCGTCTTTTATTGCGGTGGTAATTATACGGATACTCTCGACGTTTTTTTGCCGTCACCGTCATCTTCCGTATCAAGTCCAAATCGATAACATCGCTTAGCGCATCATATCTTCTACCCTCGAGTAAAAGCGCGCAAGCGCTGGCAACGAACGCAGCTGAAGAAGAGATGAAATGGGCGGGCCATCTCCGCCGCACGCGCATACGATAACATGACCCCGTGCGCGAGGCCTGCCTTCGATTGAGTCGTCATCCTGAGTCGTCGCCCACTTCGTAACGAAAGAGTTCGTAACGCTTATTCGCCGCAGAGCATTCTAACACCGTCTTTTATTGCGATGGCAATTATATGGACACTCTCGACGGTTTTTTGCCGTCACCGTCATCTTCCGTATCAAGTCCAAATCGATAACATCGCCCAGCGCATGGTATGTTTCACTCTCGAGTAAAAGCGCCCAAGCGCTGGCAACGAACGCAGCTGAAAAAAAGATGAAATGGGCCGGCCATCTCCGGCGCACGCAGGGCGCATGCGATAACACGACCCCGCGCGCGAGGCCTGCCTTCAATTGCTCCTAACCAGAGAGAAAACGCTCCACCCGTCTGTCGTCGGGCGAAGGAGCATGAAGGGACGCCGAGGAAGGTGGCGGGCGGGGAGGAAGCGGAGGGGAGGTTTGCGTCGCTCGATCAGCAACTGCGTAGTTTGATCATAAGGGCGAGGTCGCGAGCGCTTGCACGCACACTTTCTCGACAGACAACAGCAAACGACTCGTATACGTGCTGTTCTTTCACCGCTTCCTTCGCATTGAGACGACAGACAGCACGAAAACAGCTTCGCTCCCTGGAGCGGCCGTATTTTCTCATACCAACGTTTTGTAGAGTTGTTTTTCATGGGGCTAGTTGGCGTAAATCCATTATAGCTTACAGCGCACTCTGACATACGGACGAAGAATAGACACACGAACACAGCGCTTGTCTTCGCGTGTCTATTCTTCGTCCGTGTGTCAGAGTGAGTTGTAAGCTATAATGTTTTGTAGAGTCACGCGAGATCGGATCCGAAACAGTTATCTGCTAGCCTTACTTCCTATGACATTACAGTTTGTTCCTGTCGAATTAACTGCTTCGCCCATGAGGCTAAACTGATATTTAAATGCGAAGCATTCCATAGGGAACACAAGGCACATTCAGCGTTTCTATCTATCTATCTATCTATCTATCTATCTATCTATCTATCTATCTATCTATCTATCTATCTATCTATCTATCTATCTATCTATCTATCTATCTATCTATCTATCTATCTATCTATCTATCTATCTGGTGCTCTCGTGATCACCTCCTTAACTTGGTGTAGACCAAAATTGACACGGGAGGGTAAGAGGTTTTGACGAATATGATTGTCTGGTCATGGCATAAATAACGTGATAATCCTGTCGCGTACGTCGTAAAACCCTTTCGTCCAGACACGTGTGGCACATAGCCGTTTACCACGGGCCGCGGTATCCGAGTATGCACCACAGGTGATTGACAGTTTATATCTACCCAGGAACGGCGTGAACAGACATTTGTAATTTAAACACGAGAGCGTTCAGAAAAATCAACATCGGCAGCGTTGACCTGACGAATTCAAAGAGTTCTACCACAGCCATGCCAGGTCTAGAAACTGCTTTGGAAAAACACCCTATATAAGCTTAACGTCGGCGCAACGTCTATTGTGGTTGTGGTGTTGGCTATCTAATTTTATAGCAAAGCAATAAACACTACATATGTATTACTGTGATACAGGCGTCATGTCAGGGTAACATCTGTTGTTCAAGTGTTGGCTCCGCTTTCATGACAGTCTAATAAACATTACATTTGTATTCCTATGATTGAGCAAGCTATATTCAAGCGTTGCTCAACGGCCGGATGAATACGCTAATGAAAGTTACGCATGATATTCACATCATTGCACCGTAAAGTGCACTTCGTTTCGATAATGCTGACGTCTGTGCTTTAAAATGAATGTTGACGTTACGTCAGATCATGGGTTACCCTTTAAATGCCAGTGTTGTCGAGGTGCCTAATAAGCCCCCGATGTGCACGCAACTACTACACTTACAAAAACACGTCTATCCACCTCACAACGTTTAGCTCAAAGCCAAAAAATGCAGCATAGAACTACTCGCTGACTGCTTCGCATGAAACCGATTCCCATAAGGCGTGGGATCTGGCGAATATTAGGGGCAAGCACCTTAAGACCTCACAATGCCCGTCCGTCCGCCGTAGTCTACAGTCGAAGTGCAGGTGAAAAACAGCTGTGCATAAAGCGTCTACACATCGAGCATAGTGCGCATATGGTTTGAAATTAGACCATACTCGGCGCGGCGCCGCTGGAAAACTGCTCGAAAACAAGCGCATCGATTAACAGGTGACAACATGCGCAAAATCGTCGACAGAGCGCGCGTAGCGCGCACATAGTCCCAAAATAGACCGTTCTCGGGCGCGGCGCCGCGCGACCTCGTCTTTGCCAACTTCAAGCTAGATCCGATCGAAGAACCATTGGCTCTACATTCCACGGACCACAAAGCATTAATAATGAAGGCAAAACGGAATCCACAACTGAACACGACATACGAGTTATGAACAATAAAACACATTGTATATAACTGTACACACGCGTTGTCACTAATTTGCATGCTCGAGTCGGCAATGTCACGGGAGATTCACGGTTACCGAACGATCCCGAGTGCTTCGCTCACTCATCCTCATTCACTTCGTGGATATGCGTAGATTTCCTTTTTTTTTGCTTTGCCCTAACACACAGAAAATCTGATGAATGCTTGATCGCTAGCTACCCACAAAATTCTTCGCCTCATGGTGACTCTAGGAGCTTTAAAGAGACTGTCTACCGTCGTTCACCACTTTCCTTTTTTATATCGCAATAGAAAGCGTACCATCTGAAGTGTCCAACCTGGCAGCGGTTTTTCTAGAAAGCGAGTACAAATTTTTAAAGCAGAACATTTCCATCTTCGTTTGGTCTTCCATTGGAAGTGGGATGCCCAGAACACTGGTTGGTGGACGCGATGACGGTTGTAGCGCCGGTGAAATTGTAGAGATTGTAGGCAGGCGAACGCGTCGCCGGCAGCACCACCGAGCGCCTCTTAGAACGCGTGAGAAAAAAAAAGTCAGTTTCGCCACAAGGGCGAAGCAATGAATGCGATAGCAAGAAACTAATGCTATACGAAGTGAGGCTCGCCAATGGATACTCTCAGTTTGAACAGCGCTCCTGTTGCAAGGGCGGCCGAAGCAGCGAAAGAAACTAGCGTGCTTCAAGTATCGAGCTGTGACACTTGGTAGTTCGCGCTCATGATCTTTTTGTTCGTTTAGCGGCGTCCCTTGAGCTCGAGTGACTTTCGTACGCTCTGTAACATGAGCGCGGACATCACGGTGAAAGCTCGAAACATCCCTCTTCCCCTCACCACGAGAAAACTGCCCGAGCAGACAGCGGAAGGACAAGGTTCTCCCTGCGCAAATATAAGAAGCGAGCGAGCTCGCCGACGACTTTTAAATCCGCCCGTCGCGCTCCTCGCGCCATCTCGCTGGTAATGAAGAAACGCTTATAAGCGCCTGCCGTCTCTGAGTCCGGGTTCGATTCCGCGCCTCGGAAGCATTTTTCTGAATTATTTTTCTTTGGGACTTTGATATATATATATATATCAAAGTCCCAAACTTGGCGGCAGCGGCAGCGACTTGTGCACATCGCTAACGGCGAAACTGCCTTTGTTGCAGATCGGGCTTCCCCTTCTTGAGTACCCCTGCGGCCTGAATCCTGGAAAAAAAAAACGACATTTCTGCTGCTGCAAACCAACGCCATTTGTTGACGATATCGTCACCAAGCTTGATCATCGAGTGCCTGGCGTGCTACCGACACATTCTGCGCAGACGCCGACTGGGAGCCCACGCAGGATAAAACGAGAGCTCTTCGGAACGGCGGGCTACTTGGCGGCAGCGGCAGCGACTTGTGCACATCGCTAACGGCGAAACTGCCTTTGTTGCAGATCGGGCTTCCCCTTCTTGAGTACCCCTGCGGCCTGAATCCTGGAAAAAAAAACGACATTTCTGCTGCTGCAAACCAACGCCATTTGTTGACGATATCGTCACCAAGCTTGATCATCGAGTGCCTGGCGTGCTACCGACACATTCTGCGCAGACGCCGACTGGGAGCCCACGCAGGATAAAACGAGAGCTCTTCGGAACGGCGGGCTACTTGGCGGCAGCGGCAGCGACTTGTGCACATCGCTAACGGCGAAACTGCCTTTGTTGCAGGTTAGTGAAATATTGTTTAAAATTGCAATGAACCGTGCCAAATGCCACTGTCTCTGCTGCTGCCGCCACTGATGTTATTGATTGGTTGAAAAGCATATTTCATATTATGTTGTTTTTGCCGCAGTGACCAGTCACAAAATCAAATGTCTAGCGTGTGTTTGTCCTGTAAGTCAGCCATCCGTGGCGATGGGCCGAGTGTGACGTGTACAGAGTGTGAAAGTGTGTACCACTTTGGTCAATGTGCAGGCGTGACAGAAAAGTCATTTAAAGCAAAAAACAATGCTGCGAAGAAATCGTGGCGCTGTCTCACATGTAGGCAAAATGCTTCTCGCACGAGTAGCCAAGACGACATTGATAATGAACTCGATGTCAAGCAAGCTCTTGCTTCTATCTTAGAAAAGCTTGATAGTTTACCAGAACTAACAAAGAAAGTGGCGGAAATCGAACACTCTGTGCAACATATGTCGAAGAAATTCGATGAATTTGAAAGACATGTTTCCCGCCAAGACACTGAGATTAGGGCATTGAAGAAGCGAGTTGCAGAACTGGAAGAGAAGGATGACATGGGCCAGGTAGTGCAAGCACAGCTCCAGCAAGAAGTTAATGACCTTGAGTATCGAAGCAGGAAATTGAACCTAGAGATACATGGCATCGCGGTTGCACCGGGTGAAAATCTACTTTCCCTGTTAAATAACCTGGCTCCGAAACTTGAGGTCCCGACCTTAACTGCCGGAGACATTCAAACAATACACAGATTGCCTGCCCGACAGGGTAAGACGCCGGGAATAATTGCTTGTTTCACCCGACAGGCGCTAAGAGACTCGTGGCTGAAAGCTAAGAACAAAATCAAAGATAATGAACCACGCATCCACATTCAGGAAAACATGACTCGCCATAACAGAGAGCTGCTTCGGGCTGCGAAAGAAAGAGCGAAAGATAGTGGCTATCGCTTTGTCTGGCACAAGAATGGGAAAATCCTCGCCCGCAAAGACGAAGGAACGGCTGTCATTCATGTCAGGGGAATAAACGATCTAGATCTGCTTAAATAAGTATTGCGCAACTTCAGTGCGCAATAAAATAAATAAAAAAAAATAATAATGATACAACACATGTATTACCTTCCCACTGACCTGAACAGCATTGCTTCTTCTTTTCCATCCGCATCCATTAAAGCGGTGCATATTAATGCACGATCAGTAAAGAATAAAGCAGGATTACTAGATGAGTTTTTCTGTGAATTTCAGTTTAAATTCACTGCGATTATGCTGACCGAAACATGGAGCACAAATGAACATAATGTTTTCAATATGAGCAATTATAAAACTTACTATCTTAACAGGCCTGTTGGTCGTGGTGGAGGAGTGGCACTACTGCTGGGTGCGAATGAAAATGGTGAACTGCTGAGGTCATTCACTGCAGTTACACTGGACTACGAAATAATATCAGTGTGTGTGGGTACATTAATTTACTCTGTTTGTTACCGCCCACCAAGCGGAAATGCAGCTACGTTTTTAAAATTTTATGACCACTTTTTGTGTTTCGTAGCTGACGGAGGCTACACGCTTATTGCTGGAGGTGATTTTAATATTGATATGAGTATAAACAATCATTGTAGTAGAGATTTTGATACGGTTTTGGCTTCAAACGGCTTTGCGAATGTACTTGAAGTGCCCACCAGAGTAACAGCTGAAAGTCACTCAACCTTGGACTTATTCATTACTAATTTCTCTCATCCTAAAATCAGGACGGGGGCATTATCATGCCCCATTAGTGACCATCTACCAGTGTTCTTCTGCATGGATGCTCCGGCGCAAAAACTAAAACAGCCAGAAGTTATTAGGTACCAGCGGATAACAGATTGCGCCCTTGGTGCTTTTCGGAACGCTCTTAAAAGAGTTGACTTCAACCACATTCTCTTGCTTACAAATGCCAATGAAGCCTATAATAAGTTTGTCGATATTTTTAAACAGGTATATCACTCCCATTTTCCCTTTATAACATGTAAGCCATCTCGAAAAACTCGCAAACCATGGATTACACCTGAGCTTCGTAAGGAAATCAATTATAAAAATAAGTTATACAGGAAGTTTCTAATTACACGCGCGGCTGACGACTTGTGTTTATTTAAAGAGTTTCGGAATAGATTAAATAAGAAACTGCGATTAGCACGAACGGAATATTACTCCACATATTTAGATGCTAAGAATGGCCGTCATGATGTAGTTTGGACTCGTTTGAACACATTGTTGCAACGTAAACAGTCACAAAGCCACGTGCGTGCTTTAAATATTGATGGCACAGAACTAACGGGGACTGATCTGGCAAACGCATTTAATGACTTTTTTACAGCACCTAAAATGGACGGATCTTTGCCGGAAACATATGACAACATAAACTTTAACAATAACAACACAATATTTTTAAATCCTGTAGCAACAGATGAAGTTCTATCCACTTTGCTGAGCCTAAAAATAGCAGATGTCGAAATGTTGATGACATTCAGATAAAACCTGTAAAATATGTTGCAGATATTATAGCGCCAACCATCACATATATTTTTAACCTTTGTTTAGCTACATCAGTATTTCCAGAAAGGATGCAGATTGCAAAAGTAACTGTTCTATTTAAAAAAGGTGATAAAAATGATATGGGCAATTATAGACCTGTGTCCGTACTCCCTGTCTTATCCAAAGCGCTAGAAAAAATTATCCACTGTAAATTCACCAAATTTATAGACAAATACAACTTGCTCACGCCGTGTCAATATGGATTCCGGAAAAACAAATCGACTGAACTAGCGCTTTTAGAACAAAAAGAATATATACTCTCTCAATTTGAGAACAGAGCTTTTGTAATAGGAATATTCATTGACTTCTCCAAGGCGTTTGACCTTGTAAATCATGAATTAATTCTAAAGAAGCTATGGTACTACGGAATTCGAGGGCAAGCTGCAGAATTAATAAAATCGTATTTATCTAATAGGAAACAAATGGTCAATATACATAACATGCACTCAGAAGTAAAACCAATTTTTTCTGGTGTCCCACAAGGAAGCATATTAGGGCCACTACTTTTCAATATTTACCTAAACGATATCGTAAACATCAACCCAAGCGCAAGATTTATAATATATGCAGATGATACGAGCATTTTTTTCTCAGGAAGTAACATTCATGAGCTAATACAATCATGCAATACAACGATGACCACGCTAGAAAAATGGTCAAAATATAATCATATGCGTGTCAATGAAAAAAAGACAAAAGTGGTAATCTTCAGGCCGAGAAATAAAGTGGTTCCTTCGCATGATAGCATTATATATAACTCCAAAGAAATAGAAATAGTTGATCAGTTCAAGTGTCTCGGTGTTATATTTTCATCAAATATGTCATGGGCAGCCCATGTGAACCATGTTATTAAACAATTAGCCAGAATAACTGGCGCAATCGGTTCCATCAGATACATTCTTCCTAAGTCTATTAAACTGCTCCTTTATAACTCTTTATTTTATTCTTACATTAATTACTGTCAGCTAGTGTGGGGCACTGCATCATCGTCCTGTCTCCAGAAAATATACATTTTGCAAAAGAAGTTTCTTCGTCATATCTTTAATGCGAACTATGGGACACCCAGTAGAGAGCTATTTCTTGAGACTGGCATAATCAAAATCTTCCATTTATACCAATACAGGCTAAGCATTCGTTTTAAAGTAGAAACAAAACGTAATATAAATTACATCCGACATCTCGCCAATTTGGAAGAAAAGAAAACGAGTTACCCTTTTAGGCAACCCGAGAGCTGGTTAGTGCCAACAGCACGTATAAATACCGGGACAGAGCGCCTCCAACATACACTTCCCTCCCTTCTAAACGCGTACACATCTGCAAACATTGACCTGTTTGCCTGTACCCATAAAAAACTTCGTTCTATGTATAAGGATGTACCCCCACATATATTCTATGTTTCGTAAAATTCAAATACGGTATCTCTCCTTCCTCTGTATCTGTATTTTTATTTGTGCTCTTATTTGATACATGATGATCTTCGGAATGTGTTATTATTGTTATTACAATTAATATTATTATTGCTTTGAGGAAGCAATTGATGCTGTGTGTAGAAAGCGTAGATAACACTCTGTCTGCTCATTTTCTTGTCTGCTTTGATATGCAGTGTTTTTGTTGTTTTTGTTTTTCCTGTTTGTTTTTTTTTTTGTAACATGAAGCTTTGTGTATGCGACGGTTTTTGCTTTCAACTGCCTTTTCAACTGCCTTCGCTGTTGCCTCGTATTTAGGGGCTGTGGCTCTGTCAAGCTGTCTATTACAGCTTTTTCTGCAGCTCCCCTGTCCATGTATTTCTTGAGGCAGAAATAAAAAATTATTATTATTATATATATATATATATATATATATATATATATATATATATATATATATATATATATATCTATACATATACGGCGCATGACGGCGGCGACGGCGACGAGTCCAGCCGAGACTGTCCATATAATTGCTATCGCAATAAAAGCAAAAGTTACTGGTTGACGCAAAGGAAAGCTGCGAAAAGTACATAAAATGCAATTTTAAGTTGTACATATTTGTTTTCAACAAAATAAGTCTACCTGCGAGAGTTTCTTGCTCCTGCCACTGGATTGGACCACATCGCTCTTTGGTGACCCTAGTGGTCATACTTTCACGACTTTCAGAGCCCAACTAAAAATATAAATAATTTTTATTGGACAAAAACATGCTCGTTACCGCCGATGTGACAAACGATCTTCTCATTTTCACCACAAAAAAAAAAATTCTGAGCGGTAGGCAGTACCTTTGATATCGACGCAACTAACTTTGGCTGCAGTAGCTCTGTGACCGACGCACTACTAAGCACCAAGTCTCGGGCACCGCTTCCCGACCAATGGAGTGGAGCAGAGAACGGCAGCCAACCTGTCACGGACATGGGATCTCAAGACGCGCACTCTAATTTTGAGTTGTGCACGATGGCATAGAATTTTCGTACAGGTTCATTAACAAAGTACGGAATGTTGTTACGAGATCCTGGCGCTCAAACTGAAGCTCGTGAGACTGGAACCTACTTTTAAAAAAGGCCGCACTCACGCATTCGCAATTTAGTGTTGCAACGCTCAGCGCAAACCGCACCTCATTGTTCGAGAAGTTTCGCGATTATTGTAGATCGTTTTGTTAAGATTGCGCGCAACACGCGAACACTCGAGCTTATTCTAGACCTTGCGCGAAAACGAGCGATAACGCTGGAATATTTGACGTCAGATGTACAAATGCCGACGTGCTTCACCGCTTGTCAGTTGATCGACGTTCGACGCTCTGTTCGCCGCTATCAGTGCATTGCTGTAATTTGACTTTCAGTTTCCCGGCCACACGCTCGGCCAAATAAAGTTTCATCTCTGACGTGCTGACTGCTGCCTTTATCGACGTCACGACCACGTGACAATATGCCAAGAGTGAAAAATGCTGACTAAATGGAACAGATAAGTAAATTATCATGAAAGCGTTGCAGCACATTATTAAGTGTAGTGAATTGAAAACAAGGGTTGAGAAAAATATAGGTGAACATAAATCAATTAAGTCGGTCGCTGCGTTGAGGCGATTCGCTCAGTGCGTAGTAGTTCCTGAAATATCATTATGGTTATTTCGGTAGCTATGTGCGACGGTTCCATTCAGTGAGAATGAATTAGCAAAACGATGGGTGCGACATATGGGTCGTTTGACTTTGTACTGGGGATCGAGGCGAGGAAAAGCGACTGCAGAGGGCTGAAAGAAATCGTCAGAAAGAATGAAATTGATAGAGTTTATAAAAAATGGGGAGGGGGCGAATCATCTCATGAAGGGTGTTTCAGCTCCAATAACGTGAAACCTGTGGAGGAGCGAAGCATGCAGTGTGCGCCGGTGTTTCCCGCAGCAAAATCACTGCTAATGGGCAGTGAGAGACGATTAGACACAGAAAGATTAGAAGGAAGATTAGACACAGAGACCCGCGGTCCGCTTTTAGTCAACGTGCACGCTGCGAATCTTTGTTGTTAAACTACGCACAAGAGAAATCTCCCGCCGGCACTACACTGCAGGTCAAGATACAGTGCCTATATATTATGGGGTGGCCGGTGAATGGTTCTGCAGCGCGAGCAGTCGGTTGAAACTCGCTAACAGACACTGCCTGCGTCGGCGTTGTCTCTCGCGGGCGAGGGCGCGTTATCGTTCCTTGAAAGCTGGTAGTTCAGCGTTCATTCGCTCTCTCTCTCTCACCAAACGGAGAGCGCTGAAGCGGTGGCGCCCTCTCTTGCGCTCAAGCAAATGGACCGTCCCGACAGCAGACGATGATGCCCGATGCACGCCGGCACGCCGAGACCCTAAGGTGCTTCACCCCTAAAAGCGAAAGGCGAGCTACAATTGGCGACGATGACATAAGGTTTCTAGTTCGGCGCGATCTCTTAGTGCGGTGATGCAAAAATGACGAGAGCAATCTGAAAAAAATTAAGCGCACAGCGCGGTCTTTCAAGGATTCGATATTCTGGATAAGATAGGTTTGAACTGGCTCCCGAATAGTTGATGCGTATTCCATTTACGGGCGAACGAGTGTTTTTTAGGCGAGGGAACCCAAGCTCAAGTTTGGGCGCGACGCTCGCGCGGCCAAGCTATGCGTCTCTGGGGGCAGACGCTGCCCGCGAAGGCGGTTTTTTCGCCGGATTTGGCAGCGGCGGCGGTATGCACACGTGCACGCATGCGCTCCCCATTAGGCCCGAACACTTCTAGTCAGCAATAGTTACATTGTGACGCACCACAGGTCCAATCCGAGAGCTCTGCGCGTGCGCGGAAGCGGGGGCGGCAGTGTTGTGGTCGTGGACATTGCCACTTGCGATACGAGCGGTGTCACCGCTCGATGTTGCTTTGGAAGCCTATAGGGGTATTGGCACTTTTTAGAGAATGTTTGATAAGACCGAGTGAACGATTAGCTCAAGCAAGGATGACGTTAATATTGCCGCGCTCGCTTCTTGTTTTATTTTGATGTATTCGGGTTTGACCAACAAGGACGGTTAGCAACGCTCGACGCTGACCGTGCTGCAGTGTTCGAGAAGCTTCGCGATTGTAGTAGATCATTTTGTTAAGATTGCGCGCAGGACGGGGATAGTCTAGATTATCCCGGAGCCTGCGCGACCACCAGTGATGCGTGATGTATAAAGGATAGCGCGTCCCAGCCATGAGCAGATTATTGACGGCCGACGCCCAGTTCGCCGCTATCAGTGTACAGCGTGTATTGCTGTAGTTTGAGTTTTCATTTTGCGGCCACAAATTCGGCCAAATAAAGAGTTTCATCTTGAGCACGCCGGCGGTTGGCTTCGTCGACGTCATGACCACGTGACATCTGGTGGAGGTGCTGCTTCGTCCATCTCCCGGACGCCCCCGCAAGACCGTGATCCAAGTCCACATCGTCAATAAGAAGACCCGAAAGACATCCCGGATCGTCGAGCTAGCCGCAGGCAGCTAGGACTACAACCGGAGTTCGGATCCCTACCTGACATTACAAGAGCCAAAACGACAAAGTAAGCGGCCACGATGACAGCCACTGTACCGCCTGCACCGATCCTTCTCCGGCAGCCCAAGGAGCCGCCAACATTCCGCGGATCGTCATTCGAAGACCCGGAAAGCTGGCTCGAAGCCTACGACCGAGTCGCCGTTTTCAATGCCTGGACCAACGACGACAAGCTACGGCATGTCTATTTCGCTTTGCAAGACGCCGCTCGGACCTGGTTCGAGAACCAAGAGCGAAACCTGACAACCTGGGACATTTTTCGCACCAGGCTCCTCGCCACATTCACGAGCGTCGTCCGCAAGGAGAAGGCCGAAGCTCTGTTGGAAACCCGCGTCCAGCTCCCAAACGAAAACGTGGTGCTCTACATGGAAGAGATGAACCGACTGTTTCGCCATGCTGACCGTGACATGCCCGAGGAGAAGAAAGTTCGCTTCCTCATGCGAGGAATCAAGCAGGAGCTATTCGCGGGACTAATCAGAAACCCACCCAAGACCATCCAAAAATTCCTCTCGGAGGCAACAACCATCGAGAAGACGCTCGAGATGCGCACCTGGCAGTACAATCGCCGCGGATTTCCAGACAGCGCAGCTGTTCATGCCCTCGGCTGCGACGACTTGCGCAAAAGGATCCGAGCCATCGTGCCAGAGGAGCTGCGAAAGCTCGCACCTTTTGCACAGCCCGAAGTAACGTGGATTGCTGACGTTGTACGCGAGGAAATCCAACAGTCACTGGGTGTTCCTCGGCCGGCACCACCGCAGCTGCAAGCAATGAGCTATGCTGCTGCAGCCCGACGCAACGCCCCTCCTCCTCGCCCACGTCAAGACGCCGCGCCACCCCAGCAGTTCCGCCGCCAGGCACCACCGCCGCCACCACCGACGTCATACCACCCGCCAGCCGGCCAGCGATACACGCGGAGGAAGACCGACATTTGGCGCGCCTCCGACCGCCGCCCACTCTGCTACCATTGCGGAGAAGCTGGCCACACCTACCGCCGCTGCCAGTACCGAGAGATGGGACTGCGTGGGTTCGCCATTGACGCGCGGCGTCCTCAGCGGGATGAAAGACCACGCAACATCGCCGACTACTTCGCAGGAGTGCAGTGGACGCCCCGACAACCTTCCCGTTCGCCGTCGCCATGCCGTTATGCCTCACCGCAGCGCCGCCAGTACACTCGCCCAACCCGGGGCCGGTCACCTAGTCCGTATCCGGAAAACTAAGGGCAGCAACCTATGGAGGTGCGGTTGCTGTACGACGAAATACCGAAGAAACCCCCGCCGCGACGAAATCTCAAGAACACGATGACGCATACCAGACTCAGCCCTGACGACGAAACCTCGGTCCCTGAAGAATACCTGTCGACGCGACGTAGAAGCAGCGTGATAAGGCGACCTAGCCGTGACCCGACGCCGCTCTTTAACCGCAACGCAAGACCACGGATTAGCGACCTCGACGTACTGTTCGACGGCCACAACATCACCGCTCTCGTCGACACTGCAGCCGACTATTCCGTCGTTAGTGGACCATTCGGCACAAGGTTGAAGAAAGTTAGGACCGCTTGGCAACGCCCCAAAATCCGGACCACTGGGGGCCATCTAATAACTCCGGCTGGAGTCTGCACAGCAAGAGTCACCGTCAATAACCGGACTTATCCTGCGTGCTTTGTAATCTTACAGCATTGCTCCAGGGATGTGATACTTGGGATGGACTTCCTAAGCCACCACGGCGTCGTCATCGATCTGAGGTCTTAGTCAATAAGGCTAACCTCAGAAAAAGTGCTGCCGCCACACACTACGCCAGGAAACCCCGTATTGAATGTGATAGAAGAGCACGTCACCATTCCACCTCTCTCCAGCATCATCATTTCTGTCGGCACCGAAGAACCCGCAGACCTTGAAGGTGTCATCGAGGGCGATCAGCACCTACTTCTGAACAGTCATATTTGCGTCGCAAGAGGCATAGCCGAGCTGCGTGACGGCAAAGCAAAGGTAGTGCTGACAAACTTCAGCCACGCATATAGGCACCGCAACATTGTACTACGGTCGCCTACATCCACGAATTCGTGGACGCCAGCAATGCTTTCTCCCTCTTCGATGCTACCGAACCTGCTTCGACGGATCGACGAACCCAACCCGATTTCGACGTCAACCCGAGCCTCCCGAAGCACAAGCAAGACCAGCTAAAAGCCCTGCTCCTACAATTCAAGGGCTGCTTCTCGTTGTCGTCAAGAATTCGACAGACCCCTGTCGCGAAACATCGCATCTTAACAGAAGAAAGTACCCGACCAATCCGCCAGAGCTTGTACCGAGTTTCGACGCGAGAACGCGAGGCCGTAAAGAAACAGGTCGACGAAATGCTACGTGACGACATCATCCAGCCGTCCAAGAGTCGGTGGGCGTCACCTGTGGTGTTAGTGAGGAAGAAGGATGGAACCCTACGTTATTGCGTCGACTATCATCGCCTGAACAAGGTCACGAAGAAGGACATGTACCCTCTCCCACGAATAGACGACGCCATAGATCTACTCCACAACGCCAAGTACTTTTCGTCGATGGACCTGAAGACCGGCTACTGGCGAATCGAAGTCGACGAGAGAGACCGAGAAAAAAATTGGCGGCGTATCTGCGTACTTCGCTGCAAATGTCGTCGAAAGACGATAGTCTTGTGCTGGTCGTACTACACGAGACCTCCTCCTCTACGCTGAACCGCCGTATCTGCCTCATAGCGTCGCATTTTCAGCGCAGCTTAAGAAACACTAGCATTTTCAGCGCAGCCTAAGAAACATTAGGATCTTTAGAATTACTTATCTACGTATTTTCTAGTAAAGGAACACACCACCCAATACTTACGTATTGATGCTGCGCCTCAGATATGAGTAATATTTACTTTTTGATCGACAGTGTTCACAAGTATGAACGGCCGTACCAGTTCAAGATGGCTGGGCGGTAAGCAAGTGGTTAAACTTTGGCCGGGTGGCTGAATCGGGTGACAGACGCACAAACAGAAAGACAGACAGACCAAAATTTCTGCGCTTAAGTTCCCCAAGAAAGACTATCATCTTTAATACTGCCTTCATAACACCAGACGGCCTGTTCGAGTTCAAGGTCATGCCCTTTGGTCTTTGCTCGGCACCCGCGATTTTCCAACGTGTCATAGATACTGTAGTGGCTGGCTTGAAGTGGCAGACTTGCCTCGTGTACTTGGACGACGTCGTTGTGTTTGCCTCAAACTTCGACGAACAGCTACGGTGGCTTGAAGCTGTACTTCAAGCAATCAAGAGCTCCGGACTCACCCTGAAGCCAGAAAAGTGTCGCTTTTACTAACCTTACCAGGACCGACGTCGAGTTCAAGTGGGAAACGCCACGGGAGAAAGCATTTCAAGAACTAAAACCAGCTGAAACGACGCCTGCAGACGCCTCCGTTACTCCCGCATTTCGACGAACACGCCCAAACAGAAGTGCACACCAACGCAATCAATGTAGGACTCGGCGCCGTTCTTGTGCAGATGACTGATGGTTTGGAAAGGGTAATCAGCTATGCTAGCCGGTCGTTATCAAAGGCGGAAGCCAACTATTCTACGACAGAAAAGGAGTGCCTTGCCATAATCTGGGGCACATCAAAGTTTCGACCCTACCTTTACGGCAGGCTCTTCAAAGTTGTGAGCGACCACCACTCCCTGTGTTGGCTAGCTAACTTGAAGGACCCTTCAGGTCGTCTCGCACGATGGAGCTTGAGACTTCAAGAATTCGGCATTACCGTCGTTTACAAGTCCGGAAGAAAACACTCTGACGCCGACTGGCTGTCTCGTGCCCCCGTGGACGCGCCGCCGCAAGACGACCAGGATGATGACTGCTTCTTGGGAACCATAAGTGCGGACGACTTCGCTGAACAACAGCGATCCGACACGGAACTCAGAGGCCTTATGGAATACCTCGAGGGCAAGACCGCCGTCGTTCCGAAAGTATTCAAGCAAGCACTGGCGTCGTTTTTCTTACGCAACGGCATTCGCCAAAAGAGGAACTTCTCGCCACATCGAGCCAAGTACCTTCTCGTGGTGCCTTCAGAATTGCGACCAGTCCTCCAGGCCCTGCACGACGACCCGACAGTAGGACACCTCGGTGTTTCCCGAACGCTAGCAATAATACCGGAAAAGTACTATTGGCCGCTCCTTGTCGCCGACGTCACTCGCTACGTAAGGACATGCCGAGACTGTCAGCGACGCAAGACACCGCCAACAAGACCAGCGGGCTTTCTGCAGCCGATCGAGCCACCTCGGCGACCGTTCCAGCAGATCGGGATGAACCTCCTGGGGCCGTTCCAACGTCGACTAGCGGTAATAAGTGGATCGTCGTAGCTACCGACTGCCTGACCCTCTACGCCGAAACAAGGGCCCCGCCTAGAGGCAGTGCCGCCGAGGTAGCGAAGTTCTTCGTTGAAGACATCGTTCTGCGTCATGGCACCCCAGAGGTCCTCATCACCGATAGAGGTACGGCGTTTACTGTGGAGCTAACTCAGGCGATCTTGAGTTACAGCCACACAAGCCACCGCCGGACCACTGCCTACCACCCTTAGACGAATGGCCTCACCGAGCGGCTAAATAAGACCATCGCCGACATGCTGGCCATGTACGTTGACGTTGAGCACAAGACATGGAATGCCATCCTTCCGTACGTGACCTTCGCAAAGAACACCGCTGTGCAAGAAACGACGCAGGTGGCGCCTTACACGTTGGTCTACGGAAGGAGCCGAGCAACGACGCTCGACGCAATGCTGCCAACGGCCACCGACGAACACAATCTCGACGTCGCTGCTTATTTGGAACGCGCCGAAGAAGCTCGACAGCTCGCCCGCCTGCACATCAAGAACCAGCAGAGGGTCGACAGCCGCCACTATAATCTTCGACGACGCCACATGGAATACCAACCCGGTGACCGTGTGTGGGTTTGGGCGCCGATACGCCGTCGGGGACTTAGCTACGAGGTTATCCCAGACGGCATTACGAGCCCTAAAAGGCGCCAGGCACGATCTGAAGTCGTCTATGTCGTGCGCCTTAAGCCGTTTTATGCGCGTTAGCGATCCTGAAGGACTGTACCTTTTGCTTTATTATTGTAATTTTGCTTGTACTTATTGCTTGTGGTAATTTATGTGTATGCACTTGTTTTTTTACTTATATGTTCTGTCACAAGCATCCGGACGATGCTTTTTCAGAGGGGGCAATGCCACGCCGGCTTCTTGTTTTATTTTGATGTATTCGGGTTTGACCAACAAGGACGGTTAGCAACGCTCGACACTGACCGTGCTTAGTTTTCGAGAAGCTTCGCCTATGTAGTAGACCATTTTGTTAATATTGCGCGTAGGACGCGAATAGTCTAGATTATCCCAGAGCTTGCGCGACCACCAGTGATGAGACTGGAAAGTTCGATGCGTGATGTATAAAGGACGGCGCATCCCAGCCATGAGCAGATTATTGACGGCCGACGCCCAGTTCGCCGCTATCAATGTACAGCGTGTATTGCTGTAGTTTGAGTTTTCATTTCCTGGCCACAAGTTCGGCCAAATAAAGAGTTTCATCTTGAGCACGCCGGCTGTTGTCTTCGTCGACGTCACGACCGCGTGACAATATGCTAATGCAACGTAGGATCTGAATGAAAGAGATAGCAAGGTATTTATAAGTAGTGTGAAGTCTTATTCCCACATCGTTGAAGACGTTCGATGTTGGTATACGGGAATTATGTTGAATAAATTACATAAACTTCGTTTGTAACGAATGTTACATTGCTACAACTGCGGATAGCCAAAACTTTAAACACAGTCGGCGTTGCCCCAACACAAAGCTGCGCTCAGAATTCACATTATGCAGTATCGTAATCGTCGGTGATTTTTTAAAGCGAAAGCCTTAATTTTCTCGTTGAACGGCCTCTTGAGCAAAATACGGCGCACTCCAGTAAAAAAAAGAGTACGTGTGACTATTTTCGGTATGTCCTGACTTGCCACGTATATGACTCTCTTTGAAGAGATATGTGGTCAGGGGTCTCAAACTCGGTTCAGCAAGCGGGCTGCAGTCACGAAATATAGTCCCACAAGGGCCGGGACAGTGAAGATGGCGGGGGCGGAGAGAGTTTGAACGAAATGTCACCTGACGTTGCCATTTGAAACAACGCCTTTCTCATATTCGATATATGGGTCATATTTCAAGGGGATTTGTCGTCAGGCTTCGAAAAACATATCGATCTTGATTTCCACAATGACTAAAATCTGGACGGCGATTCCGAAATATAGTTTTCGTTCCACGGGGATGTTTCAAGTCGTAGTGACCCCATGGGGTGCCTCATGAAAAAAAAATGCTTGAGACCGGTCCCGTCTCTGTAGCTTACCCGAACAAAGCACTATTAATTACAAAAGGCGATAAAGTAACGCGAATATTATTTATCAAAGTCACTAAAACTTCATTCCGTGTGAAGTCGCGGGCCGCTAGCGGAGGGTCCACGGGCCGCGTTTAGACTCGCTCTAGGTAGCCGAGAGTCTGTGCGCTCTCGGAGTGTACCTTGACTCTCTTAGGAAGAATGAAATGACTCTTATCTGAAGAATCACATCGCCACTGCTGAGGGAGTCTCCTAAGGGGATCGAACGACACACACAGAAGTGTCAAGCGGCTCTGTAACTATTTTAAGTTAGTCACTTGACTCATGCTCTAGTGTCGCGCAACTACCGTTGGAAATAGTGAAGTATTCATTTGAGGCAAGTCTAATGATACTTGCGGTTGTTCCCAGTGACTGCAAAAAGAGAATAGTGGACTTTTAGCAATACTGCAATAAAACTTATCAAAATAACGCACAGCATTTCCAGCAGAGTAAAATGGGAAGCGCGAAGGGATGGTTTGTAATCTTCAATCAAGCGGTTCAGGTAGACATCGTCTACATGCTTCTGTGAGCATAGCCAACTACAATGTCTCACTGTGACGTGCCATATGTTGTGTCATATGTGTCATATGTTGCAAAAAATTAGCACAGCTTGCACTGAGTCGCGCAGGGCTGGGGGTCACAGCAGAGCTGGTGGACACCTAGCTGGTCCTGGCTTGGCTAGGCCTCTCACCTGTCCTTTTTTCCACAATGCTATACAAGGCTATGTTTGCTCTCTTTTCTTAATCTTTTTTTTAGTCTGCGCCCTTCTATCCCTTTCTCTCTATGTCGATTTGTTTATGTCCTTCTATCTTTATCTGTCTTGCCTTTCCTTCTCTTTTTTTTCTCTCTCTCTGCATTCGTTCTCTCGCCAGTTAGAGACAACGTCAGCAGGCAGGCCAAGGTGTGTACGAGTTAGCAACTCGTTTCCCGCGTTATAAGTTGGACCCATCTTTAGCCATGCGTCACTTCCAAACTTGTACTCATAGTTGACTATAGGGGTGCCCACGTGACCTTTGAACGGAAACTGGTTTACGAACTTCGTCAAGCGGGGACTAGCCTTGTCAATGTGAATAAAGTCGTAGGCAAAGTTGTGACGTGGTACACCCATGCACGCAGGTATGCTCTTTTCGTCATCGCCATCGTGATCCTCGTTTCCAGGTGTCATCTTTAGACCCCAGTAGCTCTTAGCCAGATGCGAGTGGTCCTTCTCCTGAAATGGTAAGTAAGACTGTGGCTTCATCGGGTTGTTTGTCTCGCCTTTCTTCACACGACACATGCCGGTATCCAAGTAGTGGTTCAGTCCGACGGAGCTAAGGCCATAAACTAGCATGTCAGAGTTGACGGGTTGGACAACCGAAGAGCCAGTCTTCCATGGCGTGCGTAAACCATGAGGGGTTACCTTGACAGAGCAACTAACAGCTCTTGTGTGAGCTGGTAGGTTAAGGTAGGTGCCGTGAGGAATGTAAAGATACGGCCGGTCCACTGGCAGGCGTGACAGGCTAGTCAGAACTCCTGGAAACGTTTTCTCGGTGTCATAAACTAAATTGGTCTTCAGCATTGCGTAGACCCATGTGGTGAGTATTTTGCTGTCACGGAAGACTGTGACCACTCCGTGGTCGCGAGGTACGCGCCAAATCTGCTGAGCGAGCACTGTCGAATTGTCACCGTCATCTCCAACTCCTGCTCCGCCTGGACGGGTGGGGGCGTCTGAGTGCATCTGCTGCGACATCTGCGCACATTGGGCGTCGCCGGTAGTTCAGTCCGGCTGGTATCGCTTTGCGTCTGCTGTATCTGATTCCCCGTTATGTGCACGGTTCCGTCTATCTCCTGGCATTCCATAGAGACTACGGCCCAAGACATATTGCCCAATATTCGTCGTGCCCAGACCAACTGCACCCAATGCGGAGTGCCAGTTACCCGTGCGTCTAAAGTCATTCAAGAGAGCCGCAGACGCCTGATCAGCAGCAAAGACGTCCTCGTGGCTCCTGGCCCGCTCGTAGGCTTCGTCGTGCGATTTGGCTATGCCGTCGTCCTCGTCCACCGGATCTCCGTTGCGCTGTGGATTCCCGGGACCCAGGTACCGGTGGCCTGGGAACAAAGGCATACTAATCTGGTTAGGAGATATACACATGGTAGCGGTAGCGACATCGACGACAGCTACACTCTTAGGCGCCTCTATTTGACTGAACTGACTGACTTACTTACTGACTCACTGACTGACTGAACTGACTGGCTGATTGACTGACTGACTGGCTGACTGACTGACATAAAAACAAAACAAAACAGACTGATTGAGCCGAAAGCTTCTTTTTTTGCGCTTGTCGGGTAGCGACATCGACGACAGCTACACTCTTAGCCGCCTCTATTTGACTGACTGACTGACTGACTGAAGTGAACTGAACTGACTGACTGACTGACTGACTGACTGACTGACTGACTGACTGACTGACTGACTGACTGACTGACTGACCGACCGACCGACCGACCGACCGACCGACCGACCGACCGACCGACCGACTGACTGACTGACTGACTGACTGACTGACTGACTGACTGACTGACTGACTGACTGACTGACCGACTGACTGACTGACTGACTGACTGACTGACTGACTGACATAAAAACAAAACAAAACAGACTGATTGAGCCGAAAGCTTCTTTTTTGCGCTTGTCGGTGTCGGTGTAGTCGGAAAAAGTCGGAAAGTCGGTGTCGGTGTAGTCGGTGTCGGTGTAGGCGGATAAATGGCGTAAGTTACCTACGGCATGTGCAGATACTAAAAGGTGCAGCGCCTTGCTAGTCAGCGGAAACGACGGAGCGCTAATTGCAATGAAATCGTCCCTCTTAATCTTGGCAGTATCTACAAACAGCATGGAATATAGGTCCGAGTCCCGATATACCACGAAGGCCGTGCGCAGACAAATGACCGCCAGTACCTTTGCGTGCCTTATTGTGATACTCGCTTAAGTAGGCCACAATAAAGTGGCGTTCTCTTCACCACTATGTGCATCACACAACTGTGCATCACACTAGTGAACAGTAGGGCGTCTCGGTGTCAGCTACGGGTTTTGCCAAAAATTGGCTTTCATGCAAGAGAAAAATTGTTGTTTTTGATTTTCTATATGACCGCCGAAAGTAACCACAAAAAAAAACTCGGACGATGCCGAATTGCATGGCAAGCTTCCGGTAGCTCTTGCTTTCTTGGTCATGGTTTTTTTTTATTACCCAAGTAAAACACCAGTACCAGAAAGGTCAAACAAAAAAACGCGTGGCTACACGTTAGTCCCCAAAGCTGGCCACATGGCTCCGCATTCTATCAGTAAAAACACAGGAGTTGGAAGAAAAATGAGCATAGAAAAACGGAGTTTTGTGTGCCACCGAAGAGTCGAGCATTCCGCCTCCCGCAGCACTCTATTTTTGCCGCTGGAAGGAGAGGATGGCTGTCGCTCTTCTGGGACTGCGACACTCCCCGGGGAACCGTCACTGCAGCGCTCCGACCGGAGGCTCCCCCTCGGGCAGGCGAAGGAACCCCTCGCGTCGGGAGAATTCATTCCTCGCAGCCAGCTTTCTGCCGCTTATGTAGCCATGCGTCTGATGAAAAACTATTCGGCTAGCGACAGCCGCGTTGTTTGGTTCTATATGTCCTGACACGATCATGAGAGACGACGGGCTGACTGCAAGTGATGTAGTCTTATGTGTATATATATCTACACATAAAGATCATAGTTGTTGCCTGGTTCATGGCAACCGGCAATGCCTCTAGTATTATGACACATTATAATGCGAACGGCTCAGACCTGGCTCAGTGCCACACCAGAGGTAGCCAAAGTCCACAAAAACTTACGGTAAATTTCCAGAGGGGCAATTCTGGTGTAAGGGTTAGCTGCTTGTGGCAGCACTTTCCAAGATTGATCAGTACTGATGCTCAGGTGCGACTAATTCCTGAATAAAATATCACACTCCTCATTGAAGTATCGGGAAAACTATCCGGCAGAAATAGGCAGAAGTTTCTGCATATGTCCTTCGTCAGTAAGGCCAGTATTACAAATTGAGCTATATCATTCTGTGCATGAGTGCGATTCGCCTGCTGAAGTTACGTCCAGTGCCAATGCCTGGCCTGCACTTCGCGCCACTTGATCTTGAAGGTATGAGAGAAGAACAAGCCGAAGGCAACAAGGTTACCCAGGTTGCATCTGGTGTGCTATCCTACACTGGGGGGGGGGGGGGGACGGGCGAATTGGGTAGGAAAAAAATGTAAGCCACTTTCTTACAGAAAAATGATTGAACGCGAACCCATAAAACCTGAATCAATGTCCAGAGCCAACTACTACGCAACGAACCCAAGAAATGCTGAACGACCCGATGCGATGGATAGGTGATTTCATTGCTTGTTTAGTATTGTATTTTTTCAACGTTGAAGTTGAACTATAATAATTGTTGCGCTTTAACTTCCCAAACCACGATAGGATTATGAGAGATGCCGTAGTGGAAGGCTCCGGAAATTTCGACCACCTCGAGCCTGAAAGAGAGGAACGCCGCATAGAACGACAGCACGAAGCAAAAAGACAAGAGCGCGAGATCGAGATCCGTAAACTAGAGCTTGAGTTGGGTAAGAGGTCGGGAAGTTGTCCCCAGCAAGTGGCACCTATTCTCAACATGGAGGCACAGTTCTGGACGTATTGGTTCATGCAGCCAAATACGGTATCAGGTGATATCGGCCTGTATGTTAGAATGTTTTAACGAAAGTGTGAGGAGCGGTCATTTGAGCGAGGCACTCGGTCTCAGAGGCTATTGACAGTTCTACCCAATGAGGCAGTTGATGTTGCGCGAACTCAGTGAGCAGTACGCGGACCACTACGAGGTAGTAAAGGAAGCTGTATTCCGGCAATTCGGAACTTCAGTGTGGAAAAAGGAAAACAAGGGTAGCCTGCTAACGGATCCTTCTGAGGACAGCGAGTGACAGGTCGCCGTTTGCGAGATCGCGCCAAAGAAAGGCCCTCGGTTTCAAGAGTGCATGCAGGTAGAGCATGTCGAGAACGAGGCCTTGGCCGGTCTGGAGTTGGGACCATTCCGAAAGGCGTTCCTTGCGGGGACAAGGTTTGTTCCAGCAGCCCTAATGGGGTCAATGAGGAGCTGCAAACCTTCCACGTGCCTCGAAAGGACGCTTCAGAATCGTCAAACGTACACACACACATAGCGTGGTGGCTGACCATAGCAAGGATGCGACGCTTCAAGGGTTCGGCGATACCGTCAGGGAGGGCCAAGCTTTAGATTTTATCAGTGTTGACGCATATAATTTGGCCCGACAGTCCGACGTGGCGGAGAAATCAAAAAGTATGAGTGGGAAAGAAAGTGTAGCACAAGCACCAACGAGCTGCACAGCTCCGCGAATCACGACCCGAAGCGATGATCGAGGCATCGGGAGAAACGATGTTCGCTGACATCGTAGAAAAAGAAACAGGCGCAAGCGTTCTGGACAGCGTAAACTTTGGGCAGGTCCCACCCCGGCGCGAGAAAGACGAAAGTGTAGGCCACAGGACAATTTGCGGAAACGTCATTTGGGGCGTTCATTCAGGCGCAAGCAGCTAGAGGGGCACACTGGGGGAAAGCAAAGTGCACTACCACGACGGAAGGCGTGGTTGAGATTGACAACTTCTAGGAAGCAACCGTGTCCGAGTCGACAAAGTCGAAAGGCCATTCTACGGTGAGTACCTAAGCACCGCGCGAGGGTGAGCACAGAGAAAGATTGGCCACTGTTTCCCCTCCGTTTCTGGCGTTCCATTCACCTTCCTGAGGGGAGCCGGCCGAAGCGCCGAATGTGGCGTGATTGTAGAATGCAGCTTTTAGCTCGTGCATGTTGTTTGTTTGTTTGTTTGTTTGTTTATTAATACTGTTAACCCTAGAAGGGTCATTACAGGAAT
The DNA here is from genome assembly GCF_013339695.2 of Rhipicephalus sanguineus. NCBI lineage: Eukaryota > Metazoa > Arthropoda > Arachnida > Ixodida > Ixodidae > Rhipicephalus > Rhipicephalus sanguineus. The sequence continues at coordinate 306,337,143 of NC_051176.1, read as the reverse complement.
GGATCAACAATCAGATACAGTTCAATAAAAATATACACGCGACATAAATGTGAACATGATTTCAAGGGAACTGCAGCATGCTTGCTTCAGAGATGAGCTAAAAACCCGGCAGGACCGTGACCCCATCGGCTACTATTCAAACGAATCTAATTGAGAAAAGGGGAACGGTCGGTTCGAGTAATATTGCACGTGCGTGCAAACTAGGGTTAGTCATGGTTGTGTTGGAGATGCAGATGTCAGTCAGCTTACTTTTGCGGGTTATGAGATGCGGTGTAAAGTTTTAAGAAGAAAAACCACGCAGTAGTAAGGGCTGAAGAGTGCATCAAAGTTTAAAGGGACCGACAACTGCACAGAAAATGAAATGAGTTGACTCCACTGATGTAAAGATTGTCCGTTGCACTGACTCAAACCAACCCTGTCTTTTCCTGAGAGATGGATTTATATTTTTATTTCTTAATTGAAAGTCGCGAAAAATGACCTGTGACGCCTCTGGGGGCAAAAACATGAATGATCCGATGAAGACGGCCACGTGACCGTTGATTGCTGTACGCGGTCGACGATTTTTTGTTAGTATTGAAATATTGTTCGTTTCTTTATATTAAAAGGTATTACTCCATAATAATGTGCATATAGGCCTGCGTTAGTAGTATGCATTAAAGTGGTGCTGCATTCGCGTGACGTAATGATCCCATGCTCGTCAGGGCGTCTTGAGCAACTTTTCAGCGTGCTCATGCAACCGTGCACGCAGTTTCCAGGTCGCTAAGATTTTGGAGCGACATAGTTTTGCTACCTACACTTCATAACAGAAATGACGCGCGCTGCTACTCGGTGCGGCCGTGCATATTTCATTTCATTTCATTTCATTTCATTTATTAGTACCCTCAAGGCCAAAGGCATTACAGAGGGGAGTGATTAAAAATAAAACAAGTAAAAGCAAACAAAAAATGCAGCAAACACTAAGGAAAATACAAGTTCTTCGGCTCCTATTTATACAGTGTTAGCTAATGTTTTTTTCAATAGTTGATGATCTTCAATGGCGGCGATGCTTCCGGGAAGGCGGTTCCAATCCTGTGATGTGCGTGGAATAAAACTATGATAACAGTGATCAGTATGACAGGAAATGATTCCAACTTTGTGGGAGTGATCAATGCGAACGGAGTGGTAGGATGGTTTAGCGATTAGTCCATTACGCAGTTGGCTGTTATGGAAGTAAATTTTGTGGAAAATGCAAAGACGAGAAAAATAACGGCGTGAAGCAAGTGACGGTAGACTAAGAGTTAGTTTCATATATGCACAGTTACGTTTTCGATTACTTGGCTTGGCTCGTGTATCGAGAGAGTAACGACGCCGGGACAAGCCATCCATGACACAGGCGCAGGCAACCTTGGGCGCAGGCGCTCACAATGCTGTACAAATACCGGGAAGGTGTATAAAGCCACATATCTCATAGTAACAGCTTGCTATTTTCAAAAATGGTTGGAAAGCTCAAAATAAAGGTGGTTAAGCATAGTTACAGTAACTCCTGCGAAAGCAGAACAGCGACAGCATTCACAAGGGCTAGCGGCATCGCTATCATTTCTCAGCGTTGCTGGAGCAAGCCTCCATGCGTGTTTGGAGCCTTTCAGATCGAAAAATTCTGCTTATAAAATAACTACGTGCTTTTCGGATAAACCACTGCAGCTACAAACGCTACGAAGGGTTAGCTTCCTGTCGCGCCGTAAAACACTGGGTCGAGAAAGATCAGTTGTCGGTCCCTTTAATCTTTAGGATGAACTTCTGAAGAAGGTGTTTTAAGCGCGAAAACTGTAATTTTTCTACTTTTGAAAGGTTTAGTGCGATATCGCATGCGTTCAATTTCATGACGATTTGGGGTGAATAGGCATTTGAGAAGAGATATCAGCATAAGACCAAATCAGTTTGAGAAATGAGTTTGGCACTGAGCGGTGCAGTTTTCGTTACGCGCTATTAGGACTGACAACCATATTGTGCAATGTTTGAGCATAAAACCAATGCAAATGTTAGAAGTGCTTTTGAAGTGTATTGTACCTGGGGTTATTTTTTGTTGTGCAATGTGTGTTGTGACGTAACGTAAGGATCAGCTTTTAGAAGAACTTAAAGGGATTAGGTGAGGGGTTAGTAGTACTTTGTATTTTGCAACGCTATAGGAATGAGAGTAGCTGAAGCGCCCAGGAGAGCACAGTGGTTTTTTTTTTATCAGAGGCGTTGGCATTGGCAGGTAACTTTAACCGAATTAACCTGTTAGAAGGCAGTATTTATCCCCTTATGTTTTGTACTGTTTCTTTGAAGAATTAATTATCGAATGCTCACATGAGCGGATAAATAAGCTTTTCCGAACGTTGAGGTGTGAGTGATCGTTCAGACAGGTATGAGACGCGGTCGAACTTCTTGTTAGAGTTCTGACCGTAAAGGATGAGAAGGTTGTTTCGCAAGAGCAACCACAGACTATTTAGGTCACAGCGTAGATCAAGGTTTCAGGAAACCTAGTGAGCTTAAGATCTCAGCAGTAGCAGACTTTCCGTGCCCCAAAACAAAGATGGACGAAAGGGTGTTTTGGGGCTCACTGGAATGCAATCATTGCATCCGATTTTATTCATCGTTTATTTATTTATTTATTTATTTATTTATTTATTTATTTATTTTATTTATTTATTTTACCCTCAGGGTACACAGTACATTTCAGAGGGCAAGGGCAGTGCACAACAATGAAAAAAAAAAGTCACAGTTTCGCCGCAAGGGCGAAGCAATGAATGCGATAGCAAGAAATAATGCTATACGAAGTGAGGCTCGCCAACGGATACTCTCAGTTTGAACAGCGCTCCTGTTGCAAAGGCGGCCAAAGCAGCGAAGGAAACTAGCGTGCTTCAAGTGTCGAGCTGTGACACTTGATAGTTCGCGCTCATCTTCTGTTTGTTCGTTTAGCGGCGTCCCTTCAGCTCGAGTGACTTTCGCACGCTCCGTAACATGAGCGCGGACATCACGGTGAAAGCTTGAAACATTCCTCTTCCCCTCAACACGAGAAAACCGCGCGAGCAGAGAGCGGAAGGGCAAGGTTCTCGCTGCGCAAATATAAGAAGAAGCGAGCCAGCTCGCCGACGACTTTTAAATGCGCCCGTCACGCTCCTAGCGCCATCTCGCTGGTAATGTAGAAACGCTTATTATCGCCTGCCGTCTCTGAGTCCGTCCAGCGGCAAAGGGTGTGTATATAACGCTCGCCGTTAGCTACGTGGAGGATCTGCGTTTCGTGGCGTAGTGGATAGCGCCACTCGCTGTGGAACAAGAGGTCCCTGGTTCGATTCCGCGCTTCGGAAGCATTTTTGTGAATTATTTTTCTTTGGGGTTTTTATATATATATATATATAAATATATATATACATATATATATATATATATATATATATATATATATACATACTTATACATATACGGTGCATGACGGCGGCGACGGCAAAATCCAGCCGAAACTTTCCATATAATTGCTATCGCAATAAAACAAGGAACACGAAGCAAATGGAATACAAATATAGTCACTAATTTGGAGTACAAAGATAAATACTCCTAACAACTTACATCATAAAAAAGGAAATGATGAACAATAATTTTATTTTTATTACATGGTGAAGGCAAAAAGCAAAGTAAAACAATTCTTAAACAAAAGATAAAGGGGGTAATTAGATAATCACTGTTTTAAGGACTTAAAGGGGTCATGAACCACTTTTCCAAGCAATGATCTAATGGCCTCAGTATCGGAGTGTACTGCCTCCCGAATCGATTGCCGCAAAAATTTCTCGAATCCGTCAAGAATCAGCGGAGTTACGGGGGTTTGGCGCACGCTCCCAGCGCTTTCTCTCTTTTCTCGTGCCGGCGAGCGCACTGAAAGCTAGACAGGGAGGGATGGCATGGGGGAAAGAAGTTACGCCAGCGCGCGTCATGAAACGCGATCGCTCTCCCGCTGTGATTCGCTTGCGCGAGTGCGGCTACCGTGTACTGAGGAGTGCGGCGCCGGCAAGTGGCGGCACCCCGCGGCAAGAAGCGCATCTGATCCGAACGCCGCTCTCGATTTACGTCGGCTATCGGCCAATAAGCATGCTATGTCTCTTGCGACGTACAGCGGACAGACGCCCCGCCCACCGACGAGAGTGAGAACCGGCCTCTGTTTGAAAAGAGGGTGCCTGGAGAAACGGCAACTTCGCGCTCCGCTTGTGGCCATTACGCGGCGCGCACGATTGTAATATTTGGCAGAGCAGTTCATAGCCGTGTCCGCTTTCCGCAGGATGTGTTTTTTCAATCAGCCCAAGGGGTGCTTCATGACCCCTTTAAGGACATTCCTCAATCGAATGGAGACAGTGATGCTGTTATTGACGCGGGCAGGGAATTCCATTCATTACAAGTTCTTGGGAGATATGATTGGGCATATGGTAATGCGTTTCAATGGGGGACTGACTTTTTGTTGGTGATTACGGCGAAGAGAAATGAAGGGAGCAGGCTGGAATAAACCGCAACGAAGTTCCGGATTAAAATAAGATATTTTATTAAACAGGCAAATGCGAGTGTGCTTTCGGCGGGTAAGTAGTGGGATGAGGTTCAGAGATGTCTTCATTTGGGTTACACTAGCTGAACGATGGTAGTTAGCCACAATGAAACGAGCTGCACGATTTTGACCAGATTCCTATATGTGTGATAATGTTACCTGACCGGAGTCCCAAACAGATGAAGCCTATTCCATTTGAGGACGGACGTATGTGCTATATAGTAATAACTTTAGTGACGATGGAGCAAGAAAGAAGTTTCTTGGAAGGTAAACCAGTGTTTTATTAGCTTTGGACGTTATATGTTCTGTATGCAATTTCCAGCACACAATGTTAGTTATGTAGACGCTGAGGTACGGGTAAGATGTTTCAGTTTCAAGGGGGTGACTGTGAAGGAAGTAAGTTGGACAAGATGTATTCGACCGAGAAATCTTCATAGACTTGCATTTCTTAAAGTTAAGTTCCATTTTCCAAATATGACACCAATGAAGTATGTTATTGAGATCAGCCTGCACAGAATGAATATCATTGTCATTAGATATTTTGCGATGAATCACACAATCGTCAGCGAACAAACAAATTTTGGAAGTAACAGTAGTAGGTAATGAAAAAATCCGTAAACAGGGGGTGGGTGCTCGAGCCGACGTTTCAACAAGTGGACTTGTCTTCAGGTAAGTCATTTATATAGATTAGGAATAGCAGGGGGCCAAGTACTGATGCTTGAGGAACCCCAGAACCAACCGGTGCAGCGGAAGAAATAACATCGTTAGTGCTGACAAATTGAACTCAATAAGAAAGGAACGCACGGATCCAGTTAAGAACTGCAGGGTCAATTTTTAGAACACTTAGCTTATATAAGAGCAGTGAATGGTTATCTTTGTCAAAAGCTTTAGCAAAGTCAAGAAATATACAGTCAGTTAAGGAAGCAGAGTCCAAAGAAAAATGCAAATCGTTAGTAAAAGAAATTAGAAATCACAAGAAAAAATCTTTCGAAAGCCATGCTGAATTGTAGAGAACAAGCTATTATCCTCAAGAAAATTAACAAGATGAGAAAATATTATATGTTCCATTATTTTGCATGGTACACATGTGAGAGATATAGGACGATAGTTAGATGCACTATGTTTATCACCGCCTTTATGTACTGGAATAATCGCAGCAGTTCTCCAGTCTTCTGGTAGTACACCGTCATGATACGATTGTGAAAATATGCATTTCACGATGATAGAACTGTACTCTTTGGTGTTTTTTTTAAGAATTTGCTCTTACCTCTATCAATACCGTGAGAAGACCCTAGTTTCAGGTTATCGATGATCGTGACAATGCCATGCGGGTAACACGTGATGGGATCCATCGCAAAATGATTGTACGATTGAAGCTCAGGACGTTGGGTATCATTAGATAAAGAAAACGACTTAATGAATGTATTGTTTAGCACAGTAAAACAAAGATGGTCGGGAACAGGATCGCCGGTGGGTGCAGGTAATGATACTTTTCTGGTGTTAACTGGTTTCATTATACTCCAGAAACGTTTAGGGTTAGTCTTCAGGATGTTCGGCAGGGTTACATTGTAGAACGAGGATTTAGTAGCCTTTATCGCTCGCGAATATGCTAAAGAGGCTGTCTTGTACGTTTTCCAGTGGGCCGGTTTAAGTGAATACTTAGCGATTCTAAAAAGTCTTTTTTTTTCCTGTTAGGAAGTCGGTTTAAATATCTGTTATACCATGGAGCTTAGTTATTGGAGTACACCCAGCGAAGAGGGATATGGAGTTGAATCATTTCAGACACTTTATTTCAGTACAAACTCCAATTAGTTTCTACTGAGCGCCCGAGATAACCTGGTAAGAAAATTTCTAAAAAGGAGCTCAGTTCACTATTAATGGCTAGATAGTTACTCTTGTTGTAGTCTCTGATGTTCTTGGAGTGTTTTGCTGATGGTGCATGCGACAAATCGAACGTGAAATGCAAAATATTATGGTCGCGCAGGTCAGGCATGTGCAATACGGGTGACGTGACAGTCTCTGATGACGTTAGTACTAGGTCTATAACGGAAGAAGTTTGAGTAACACGTGCGGGTGAAGTAACAATTTGTGTTAAACCAAAATCCATGCAGGTGGTGATAAACTGGTTGGCCTCAGTTGTCGGTGGGTTGGAAAATGGGCATGCGCGCAACCAATCAATATTCGAGTAGTTGAAGTCCCCCAGTAGTATGAGTTGTGCATTGGGATAACGAACCCTGACTTGATGTAAACAGTCGTGCAAGCTATCACAAAATGGCGAATCGCTTGAAGGGGAGCGATAGCAGACGCCAGCAACAACTTTCTTGAAATTTGCATTCAAGCAGCACCACACATATTTGGTGTTCGAAATAACTGGTATGCAGAAGCAATCAAAACGCTCGTCCACGGTCAGCGCAACCCCACCCCCCACTCTGTCAGAGCGGTCACTGCGGTAGACTACATACCTTTTTTCACAATGAAACAATTCGGTGTTAGATATCTTTCTGCTAAGCCATGTTTCAGTTAGTGCGATGAGATCGGCTTTCAGATCGTTAATTAAGGTACATAACTCATCCTTCTTGGGGTAGATACTACGGATGTTAGTATATACAATAGAAAATTCTAATCTCAAGCGAGTAGCACCTTTTCCCCTCCCGTGTCCCTATCCATCTTTATGCTGCAGAAGGCGGCTAGAATGGAGTGCTCGAGGGGATGTACAATGCGAATTCGATGCAACTTTCGAGATACCGATCTCAACAATGGTGTCATCTATGTCATTGTAGCCGATGGATTTACCGCCAACATGCAGTTTTTTGTACCGAAGTTTATATGGCGTACGCAGGCTTTTGGCATACTATCTTAGCTTTTTTTTTTAATTTCGCGCGTGGCGGGGCAGTAATCCTCACTGAGAGCAAAGCCACTATTTTTAAGCAAGGAACACTTAGCAAGCACAGTTTCTTTGTGCTTTTATGTAGCAAATTTGACAAAAAATCGGCCGTGTTTTCATTTTCATAAACCGATCGATCCTGTGAGCGCGTATAATGCTCAGGGTTAAGGCTGAGATTCAGTTTATCATTTTGTTTAAAGTTTGTTTAACGACGCTCAAAACTTTAGCTTCAGAATCAGTATACGCCTCGTTTTCAACATCTGTTATGACATAAAAAACTAGATCATCTCGTCGAGAACGGTCCTCTGCGTGGTCTAGCCGATGGCGCAGCGCGCAGACTTCCGACTGATTAACTTTATCAAGCAGCTCACTGAAATCGGCCCGACATTGCTGAAATAAGTAGTCTGGCCTTCAACAACCTCTAACCGTGCCTTTATGTCAGATATGGCTTGAGAAGTGTTTTTCTGCTAGTCTTTTAGCTCAGACACTGTTTCGGCAACTGATTTTTGTACTGTTTCCATTCTGATTGATCGCTCGTTTAAATCTTTGACAGTTTTAAGAACTTCCGCAAGACCAGCCGATGATTCATTAGGACCCGGGTTGCACTCAACATCCCCACCCAAAAGCAATAGCAGCGAGCAAAAAGGTTCAAACAAGGCTTCAGGGCATGGAAGCACGACTAGAAACCACCCCTTGACCGATGTTCTTCGAGGGGCAGAACATGCGAACGTAGTCTAGGATGAAAAGAAGGAAGGTGCCTTAAGCCTGAAGGCGATACTAATTAACCGTCCGGATTTGCGAGCTCCCGATTACGACTGAGAATTCACGGTCCAGTGTGATGCGAGTGATCGAGGCCTAAGTGCCGTTTTTGTCAGAAGGATAACGACGGTAACGAATATTCCGTGCTTTGCCTCAGCCGAAAATTGAGCTCTCGTCAGAAGGCGTACGGTGCTTCAGAAAAAGAGTGCGCTTGCATTGTGTGGGCCATTCATCAATCGCAGTGTCAACTCAGAGGCGCCATATTCAGCGTAGAGACCGACCACTGCCCCCTTACCTGGCTGCATACCCCGGCACCAAAGAACAGCCGCCTTCTGAGGTGGAGTTTGATTCTTCAGCAATATCAGTTTGACACTAAGAAGGGCAAATTGAATGGAAACGCCGATGCCCTTAGCCGCTCTTTCTAAGCTATCCAAGGGTGCTCTTCCCAATGTGTCGAAATTGATATTTGTGTTGTTTTTTTCGTGCAACTATTTGTGTGATTGAGTAATGTAGCACGTTTGGTTTCTCGGCATAAATCCTGAGATTTTTGAGTGTGAGCTTTTCGTATCAAGCTATTAATGAAAGTTTGTTTGCCATCCCTCTTTTGGTCTGGTTTACTCGGAGGCGGCCGAGTGCTTGCTTGTGCATGTGGTTGAGTTTCAGAGACGCCGAAGAATTTGGGCGGCAACTAACCAGACAATGCTACAAGCGATGGCGAGCTTCTGGCATTCAACTGCGGCGAATTTCGTCGTCCATTCGAGCAGAAGCGGTAACTGCTACCCTCCGTTTCTCCACTGGCAAGGGAGGAGGCTGTTATGACTGACCATTGGTCGCGACGCGGTGTCGATGAGAATGGACGGGCGATGCGTTCTCACACTACTGCGGCACCTGCATCCTTCCCAGAAACGGCCTCCCCGCGCTGCACAACGGTATCATAGAGCCGACTACCATGTGCCACAATGACAAAGCCATACTAGCTCTCGATCTTCGAGGCGCGTTCGACAATGTCAAACATAGTAGCATTCTTGCCAATCTTTCCACTACAGATTGCGGACAGAAGACCTTCGAATACATTCGCGCCTTTCTTTCCGATCGTGTGGTCTTCCTCCGCATCGACACTGCTGAACACGGCCCGTTCCCACTATAGGCACACGGGGCACGCCTCAAGGAGCGGTCTTGTCACCCCTCCTGTTTAACTTGGCCATGATGAACCTCCCTTCTCTTTTGCACGAGGTCGAGGGGGTACACCATGCGCTCTATGCCGATGATATAACAATTTGGACCAACACCGGCTCTCCGGCTCAAATCGAGGAACGCCTACAACAGGCTGCCCTTCTGGTGGACACTTACGCCGCCTCTTGCGGCCTGGAGTGTTCCCCAACAAAATTGGCTCTTCTCTCGGTTTCCCGCCTACCATCACCCCAGATATTCCTCCCTTCCGGACCTGTTCCAGTAGTCCAAGACCTTCGGATTCTCGGGCTGTACCTCTCGTCCTCACTGGACCCTCAGGGCACCATATCCTCTCTCCGACGCACCAGCGAACAAGTGAGTCGTATGATCCGGCGGGTCTCTACCATGCGTGGCGGCCTCCGAGGGAGCCAGTCCCTCCGGTTGGCCCAAGCGTTTGTGACCAGTCGGGTCCTCTATGCCCCACCCTACCTTCGCCTGCGTCGTCACCACGAACACCAACTAGATACTCTTCTCCGCTCCGTGTATAAGCGCGTGCTGGACCTTCCCATTGCCACTTCCAATAGCCGCTTTGCGGCTTTGGGGGTGCACAACTCCTTCGCGGAGCTGCGGGAAGCCCACCGCGTCAACCAACTTAATCGTCTTTCGCAGACGCCTTGCGGGCGCCGCCTGCTACACAGACTTGGCCTCAACACAATCTCCGACCCGGTACCTCCATCCCCAGTACCGGAAATGTGGCGCCAGAAGTTATGGGTGGAGCCACTCCCCCGCAACATGGACCCCGAACAACACTCCGGTCGAAGGCACGCGCGCACTGCTGCCCTTGAGGCGCGTCACTCCGATCGCCCCGGCGTATTTTATGTAGACATTTCGGGCCCTTCCCCCTCGGGTCACTACACGGCCGCTGTGATCACAGAAGGTCACCACGTCGACGGCCTCTCATTTAGAGCCGATAGTGCAACTCATGCAGAGGAGGTTGCCATCGCTTTAGCCGCCTCCCACCCCACCACTCACACTATCATGACAGACTCGCGCTCAGCCTGTTCCCGATATATCCAGGGTTCCATCAACCCATTGGCTGCTCGTCTCCTTCAAGCCGCCTCCTGGCGCTTTAGCCCTCACTCCGTAAGAATAGTCTGGACTCCAGGCCACACAGGACTTCCCGGCAACGAGGCGGCGAATGCCGCTGCCCGCGCTTCTCTCTTCCGGGCCGCTGCCCTTCCATGTCCTGAGTCGGATCCTGGAAACTCGAGACTCACACGCTACCGTGATATTCTGGATTATTATCGCACTTCGCGTCGACTTTACCCTGGCCCTGCTCGCGGTCTGGCGAAAGCAGACGAACGAATACTACGCCGCCTTCAGACTAATACTTTCCTTAGTCCGGCGGTCGCCCGGCACTTCATCCCGGAAATCTCTGGCACGTGCCCGACTTGTCAGGTCCTCGCCGACACCTTTCACGTTGTGGCTTCGTGTCCTGCAACTCCACTTTCTTTCTCATCCCCCTTCCCCATCCCAACTAGAGAGGCTTGGGAGGAGTACCTGCTCGGCTGCTCCACCTTGGATGCGCAACGCTCCTTGGTGGCACGCGCCCGGGCAGCGGCCATCTCCAATGGCGTCCCGGACTAGGGACTGCCACTCAGGCACACAGCAGTTCTCTTGTGAATTTCTTGAATAAAATGTTTACCACCCACCCACCCCGCGACGGAAGGCGCCCCACAAAGGGAAGAGGCATCGTGCGAGCTCCGATGAGCAGCAGAGATACGGTGAACTAGATGAGAGACGTCAAAATTGGCGACGTCTTCACAATGGGCCACGTTGACATGGTTTGGTATGCTGTGGTGCCAACCGGTCCTGTATGTTTTGACAAGAGCCATTAAGTCGCCGTAAACCCTTCCTGCCCTTCTGGGGAGAGGCAGATAAACTTGCCCGAGTATCTTGTTCTCCCGGCTGACCACGCAAGCATGTCGTTGACCGCAGGAACTTTGCTGATTCAATGAGTGCAATGGCCCCTCAGCGACAGTGTTACTTGCTGGTGCCATGGTGGGTAGTGTCGTGTGCATGATTGGTTACAATCATGAAGAAGGAGCTCTGAGCCCTGGGTTAAAGGCTCATCCAGTTCGCTCATCGCTGAACTCTTACCTTTTCACTATGTAAATAAGTGTACAAAAAGTGCCAGTAAATTTGTTTGTTTTCGTTTTCCCTACTTGCAAGCATCAGTTCCTCAATCCGGAGACTGAACCACGCTACCAAATGGAGTCCGCGTTCAACGCAATCCTAACGTCGCAACAACTGGTTGCAGCGGTGGGACGGATCTAAACCCCGGTCGCAACAGCGCTGAAGAACGAAAGCGAAATATGGTACTAGGCTGTGCGTTCAGTCAACTTGCGGTTTATCGAAACCACTGCTCGCTTGAAGAGCCGCCATGTCTGCAACACGATTGGACATTGAACTGATGCTGCTCATTTCGTCACAGGACTTCAGCTTTTGTGGCGTCAATTTGACATTGCGTGACGTTGCCTCCCGCCAAATTCAGTGCTTAGAATGTGAGAACGACGAAGTACCCAAAATTAGCCGCCATATTGTTGTAAGCTGAGTTGCTTGTTCGATGTGCCCCCTCACGTACGTATGTGTCGATGTCAATCCGCGAGTTACTTTACAAGCATTTTTTCGATTACTAATACTATAAAGTGTTGTATATGGAGCTTTCTTGTAAAAATTAAAGGTTGTTTTTTAATTTGACTTGTTCGAAGTTGTGGGTCTCGCCGTAAGAGAACGCTAGATAGGTGAAGAAAGAGACGCTGCCCTTCATCGCGTATAGTGGTTGGAGCTACAGGAAGAAAGAGAATTCCGCAAGTACCGCGATATTTTTGCGATGACCGAAAAATTGTTTCCACTGCGGTACCGGCTGACGAAGGACATTGTGCGATGGCTGTGCGGGGCGCTTCGCCAAGACCTGGAGAGGCGGCGTACAGGCACGAGAACATCCCCGACCGTTGTTGTTGTTTTTGTTGAGCTGCAAGCGCTTTGTGCCCTTCGCTTCTTCGCCACCGGCAGTTACCAGGGCGCGATCGCAAATAACGAGGACGTGGCGACGAGCCAGTCCAGTGTGGGTCTCACGATTCATGCGGTCGTGGAAGCGATCATTGAGCGCCCCCGCAATGAGTGCATCGCCCTCCCTGCCAGAAGGAAGGCTTTGTCCACATGGATGCAAGATTTGAAGGCTGCGTCGAAGCGGTCGACCGCACGTTTGTGTGCATAAGTGTGCCGTATGAAAAGGACAACGGCAACAAGGCTGCCTGCTTTTGCCGCAAGAACTTTTACGCCCTCAACGTCATGGTGGTGAGAACAAATTTCATCTTGTTTAATCTTGCACATGCCGTTAGTAGAATGCAAAGAAGGAACGTTAAAGACACCTTTTGGCCACACTCCAATTTTTAGCGACATTTTTCGTGGCTCCCAGTGCAGTGACAGAAAAGAACGCAGTAGTCACGGTAAAGAGAGGTTCCGTCACTATTTACTTTCGACAGGGGTGACTTGACGTCACAGTAAAAGGTTAATCGAGGTTCATATTTGATCGTGGTAGCTGTCTTACATTTAAGAAAAGTAATGCATGTAAGGAAACCAAACGTACTCATTGCGCTCTAATTTCATAAACGGTGATATGCAGACAAGCAGTGACTGCCACATATTAAATGAAAAATAAGGCTATCGAAGCTGCGCGTCGAAATCAACTTGAGTGAAATAAGTGCGTTGCACCAAACAGTTACGGTTATACTACATGCAGCTGGTTATATTACTGTTGCTGACGTTCTTCCAATGCACACAACACTTCGCAGGTATGTGACCAACCCTGCGGATCACTGCCCTCGTACCCGGCGTCTGTCATGACGCATTTGTGTGGAGGGCATCCACCTTGAGCTCGGACTTCGGCAGTGGACGCCGTGGCCAGGGTGGTGAATAGCTGCTTGGTATGCAGGCGTGAGAATGCTTGTGTGATGTGTTGGTGCAGCAAATACATTAGTCATGATTATTTTATTACACGTTGCATGGTTCTTAACTTCTCGAGTTTATTTGTTGTACTCCAAATTTCTGCGCCATGTGTTTGTACTGGCAGCATACCTTGACTGTACACTATCTACTTTAGTGGTACCGGTCTTTCCTTGAATGAAAATTCTCTCAGGCACATATCTGACAAAACAAGTTATCCTGAGACCCGAGGCAGCACACAATAATCCAGCTTGCTCTCAGTGTAAAATTGCAACTTGTGTTTCTGTGGTCATGGGAAAGACTGCTAGTGCAATATAAAGGTCAAGCATGAAAGAAAATTCCATGAAGACATTGTATGATCATTTATTATAAAGTGTTGAAATAATATAGAGTAAGCATGCGATGATACAGAAATGAAATGCTACACTCTAAGGCAATGCCAATATAAAAGAATATATCAAATGCAGCTGCCATAAATGTACATTCATCAAAACAAATTATATGTATATAAAGGACAACTTCTATAGCAAATACAACTAAGAAAGCACAGCCAAGTGCAATATACGAATAAAATATTTCAGCCGACTCAACTCAAAGGCATTTCAGTCATGGTTCAGAAAAACCACTAAAAATAACTCAAACTATTGCAAAAGAAATGTGCTGTCACTTTACATTCACGGCATAAGCAAAACAAAACCAAGGGGAACCAAGCCTTGAGCGTACTGCGGCCGCCCCCCGCACATCAGCCCTATGCAAGCTAATGAAAGCACAACACCCTCACCACCATTGAAGACGCGCCTTCTGTCACCCGCCTCATCGGATCTGAAAGAAGTTAAAGGTTGCAGTTCAGCATCTTCGTTGTCATTCCCCCTGACCACGGTGTTAGAATAGTTTAGGTGGAGCGACGGCGCGTTGGAATGAGGAGAAATCGGGGACCTCTTTCCCTTTCTTGCCGAAAGGAGGCGCGCGCGGGACGGTGGCCGCCTGGTTATAGCCAGAACAAACCTGACGCTTCTAACATTCGGTGTTTTAGCGTGTTTAGCGATATCGCAAGGCCCTGTGAGGATTGTGTGGCATTGCCATATCATATACATAAGTTAAATATAAAGACTTAGTAGTGTTTTATGCATGATGGTTCGGCATGCGGCGTGAAGCTCATAAACACCACCTTCGGCCTCGGCAACACCGTGGCCTAGGCGATTGTGCCCGCATTTGTCGACAAAAATAAATCTGCAGTTGCGTGACGCGTGTTGAATTCACCCTTCATTTGCCCTCGAAAGATTAACTGATGTATTTGCGGTCAGCATCATATAAAGAGCAAATATCATGTTAAGGGGCATTTCGCATATGAGATCAAGTGAGCCTTCAGAACCTTTTACTACGAACCGCTTATTCGCAAATTCCGTAAACATTTGCGAAAAGATGGATGCTTTAATGTAATGGAATAGAATAACTCTATGTCTTTCGGGGCGTGGACTAGCACGTGACGCCGCTCCCACGTCGGAAAATACAGGATTGAAAGAGAATGCAATGAAGCCCGGGAGACAGCTTGTGACCGATGACTACGAAGCCGCTCATTAAAATATTCAAAATAAATAGACTGCAAGGTATATATGTTATGGTGCGCCAAGAATTTTATCACAGTATTGGCACGATCTACGAATTTTACATATTTTTGCCTAAAAAAGCTGCTTTAGCTCGTGTATTGTATGGTGCGGCTAAATGATACGAAAGAATGTTTCCTCACAAGAACGTTTCCTTTATATAGCGCTTCCCATGATTTGGTGACAAATCGCGCATCAAAATGTTTTTCACAAACAAAATGTGTTGTTTACAACTCGCGATACGTCCGTGGAATAGCAGTCGCCACATTTTCAAGCGGTGACTATTTTTCGGAGCAGCGAAAAAGGAAACTTTCTCCGTGCACGATTTGTAGCCCGAGTTGCATCGCGGCACCAAGCACTTCTTGCCCACCTGGACAATATAAGTTGTGTAATAAGCACATGATGAACAAAGATAAGCTATGTCAAATAGGCTATAGCATTTTGGTGGCAGGCGTTTCGACTGGCGAACGTATGTGCACGAATGGGGCCTCGTCTGGTTTGGCGTCTTAGTTTTAACAGGTCAGACAGTGACGTCACGGAATATGGTTGCCCTCTCAATACTTGTCATTCCCGAAAGAAGAAACTGGAAAGCAAATGGTTAGGACGCTGAAAAGGAAACGAGCATGACCATTTCACGTTTGTGCACCCAGAGCAGGGCACGAATTTCAACTTCTGCTACTGCAACAAACAGCATATGTCTGTGACGAATAATGAGAAATGTAACTCAGCAAGGCGTTGCTTCTGGCTAGTTGGTAATCCATAAAGTTTTATAGCGCGGAACTTCTACACAAGGGACAGAGAAACACTACAAGCACAAGCATAGCGCTTGTGCTTGTAGTGTTTTTCTCTCCCTTGTGTAGAAGTTGGGCGCTATACGACTTGTAATTATGAATAATGAGAGGCACAATCAGAATGGCACATGGTGACTCATGATGGATTGGTCGGTAAACGGATGTTAACCTTCACGACCACGCGCCAGCCAGCACGTGTAAACGTTCCAAAGGCGGCTGAACGGCTAACACCGTGGGCGGCTGCTTGAATCTATCCCATATGGTGCATGCACAACGACAACCCATGAGAGGAATTTCTAATCTACCATTGTCAAATGTGTTGCTTTCTTCTGACAACCATCATTTAGAGAAACGTCAGCCCCCCCCCCCCCCCCCCCCACCGCTTTCTTTTTCAGGAAATACCTTTTTCTTTTTGACAAACCAAGTTCGGGTCCGCCACCGTGGACCAGTGGCTAAGGTTCTCGGCTGCTGACACGAAGGTCGCGGGCACGGTGCTCCGTTGTCGCGGGTTCGATTCCGGCCGCGGCGGTCGTATTTCGGTGGAGGCGAAATGGTAGAGGCCTGTGCAATGTCAGTGCACGTTAAGGGGCACCAGATGGCCGAAATTTTCGGAGCCTTCCACTACGGCGTCTCTCATAATCATATCGTGGTTTTGGGACGTAACACACCAGATGTTATTATTATTAGCAACCCAGTTCGTCACGGCAGCCTCACCTAATTTGCCACGGTGACCTTATTTGTGCACGAGCTAAAATATTTTTGAAATTCGTGTTAACCTGTAAACTCATTTTCGCTGTTCACAGAAGCTATATTTCCTATGTGTTTCCATCTGTTGGCTACCGCCATTGAATTTTCTTGATGTTGTGCATTTACTTTCAAATCAGAGTGATATGTGCGGTTAACCTGATAAAAAACGAACGGCCAGCAGTTGAAGAGTTGTCGCAAATGTAGCTTTGCAAGCGACGCGGCCCCCGTTGAAGCGGGTGACCTGAAGCCTCGATACACCCAGCGCAGCCTGTCAGAGAAAATGCGAAGCGCGTCTCCGTGTTCGGCGGGGAGGCTGCGCGGCGGAGGCGGTGCGTCAGTACACCTAACCTATTCTAACACCGTGCCCCTGACGAAGGAATCGAGCTGATTCCAAACCATTTGGAATAAACCCGTTTTTTCATTGGAGCCTTTCGAAAGTCATAATTAGCTACCTTAACCAGACAAGCAATTCTGCTAATACCTCTAGGTGTAAAGAAAGGAAAAGCAGTACATATCAATCACACGATGCCTTCGCATAAGTTAAAAGAAGTGAGAAAGAAGTGGTACGTATTTATGTATATATTACAGCAAAAGCTGTTATGAGACCACAACAAGGGCCGTTTCTGGCGCCCTAGTTGTCCGCCGCCGGTGTCCGTGACCGCCATCGCGCTAAATAGAAAAAACAATCGAGAGAAGAAAAAAAATTGGGCAGATCCCACGTACCGTGGGAGTCGATGTTATGCGAAGCATGCGGCGGGAAGGTGACTGTGGCGTAATTTTTTCACTGAGCGACACGTCACAAAATGACGCTAAAGATTTGTTAAATTTTATACCCACACATATACGTTGAAGAGCCGGATATGTGTTATATATACCTGTTATTTACGGTTGAGTAACGCTGCTAACGGCAGCGTGGGGTATTCGACACCACAAGCGGTAAGCTCATATGTAGTGCCTACACTTGTCCCTTATGATGGAGAGCGCACGCACGTTTCACGAACCGGTGTGCATGTGTGGAAGAAGTTCCTGACAGTTCTTGAACAAGGTCATGATCACCGTGATCTGTGAGCACCAGCAGCTCGTCATGACTTGTTATAGGATCCGGTCCTAATCGCGGTGACGAGGGGTCCATGCGTAGTGAAGTATGTGGTATAGTAGCGCTGTTGGAATTCGTGGATGCTTCGGTCATTTCGTCGACAAGTTGTGAGTCGATAGAGCCGGCGACATGTCGGAACCTGAAGCCACCCTCCGCGTTGGTTACGTATAGGCTGTCGTGGCTGGTAGGTCTGGATAGTGCTACGTAAAGCAACATCAGTGGATGGGGCTTTTCGTATTCGTAGACTAGCTGGGCGTATGTCGCCAACGTTGCCTAGTCTACAAAGTGGCTGCCAACCAGTCTGGCATCATCCTCGGTCAGCATGAGGCCATCGCCCAGCCTCGTAAGAAATGAAGATGACACTGCGTCATTCTGGCGGACGAAGTGCACTTTACGGTGCGGTGATGTGGATATCATATGTAACTTTCGTTAATGTATTCCTCCGGGGTCGAGCAATGCTTCAATATAGCTTGCTGAATCATAAGAATAAAACTGTAATGTTTATTACACTGCTATAAATGCCGAGCAAACACTGGAACCAAAGACGCTAATCTGATATGACGCCTATATGGTAGGACTACACATCGTAGGAGTATCACGTAGTGATCATTGCTTTCTTGTAAAATTAGATAGCAAGCACCACAACCACAATTGACGTTGCACCGATATTACGCCTGCGTAGGCTGTTTTTCCAAACCAGTTTATAGACCTGGCGTGGCTCAGTGGTAGAATACCTGATTGCCACGCAGAATCCTTGGGTTCGATTCCTGCTGGGATCCTAGTTTTCATTCTTCCCATTCGGCAAGTCAACGCTGCCGATGTTGGTTTTTCTTAACGCTCTCGCATTTAAGTTACCAATGTCTGCTCTCGCCGTTCCTGGGTAGATATAAACTGTCAATCACCTGTGGCACATACCCGTACACCGCGGCCCGTGGCAAACGGGTATGTGCCACACGTGTCTAGTGGAAAGGGTTTGAAGACGTACGCGACAGGATTTTCACATTATTCATTTCATGACCCGACAATCATATTCGTCAAATCCTCTTACCCTCCCATGACAATTTTGGTCTACACTGGGTTAAGGAGGCGACTATGAGAGCACCTAGACGTAGGCGGCTAAATAGAGAGATGGATAGATACGTAGATCGAAACGCTCAAAGTGCCCACCAAATTTTCGCTAAGAAATGCTTCGCATTTAAAAATATTGTAACGATGGTATGGATTTATTTACAGGCTGAGAGTAATGAGAGATGTTTGGTGCAGCGCAAGGGACAGGACGGTCAGCCCCACAACGGCTCGCTCCTCGTGCGCCCTACTCCTTCCTCTTCTTCTTGGCTCCAGCGAACTCATGCAGCGTGACAATTTCCCCGGGCGCAGACGAAGCTCTCCGAGGGAGTTACGTAGCCCGATGGTGGTAATGCTTTAGGCGGGCAACATGTACTGCTTGGGTTCTACGTGACCGCCGGTTGTCAGAGGACACTTTGGCGATGACGAACGTGACGTCACTCAAACGTCTCAATATGACGTATGGTCCGGTATACCTGGACAAAAACTTCGTGCACAATCCTTTTTTCCGCACAGGCGTCCAGAGCAAAACAAAGTCTCCACGAGCAAATGTGACAGGCGTGTGTCGAGCGTCATAACGAGTTTTGGCTCGATCTTGTGACAAAATAGTCCTGAGGCGAGCCAGTCGACGAGCTTCTTCAGCACGACATAAAGTCCGGGCTACTGAGAAGTCTTCATGCGGGGACCAGGGAAGTATCGTGTCGATAAAGCTTTGGGGATGGCGAGCGTAGAGCAAGAAGAAAGGCGCATACCCGGTGACTTCGTGCTTCGCCGTGTTGTATGCGTACGTAACAAATGGCAAAACAGAGTCCCAATTTTTGTGGTCATTGGACACATACATGGCAAGCATGTTGGTCAAGGTGCGATTCGTGCGCTCAGTCAGGCCGTTTGTTTGAGGGTGGTAAGGCGACGAATGCCGATAGTCAGATCCACAAAGGCGTAATAGTTCTTCAACAACATCCGCTGTAAACTGTCGTCCTCGGTCACTAATCACAACACGCGGAGCACCGTGGCGAAGAATGACAGAGTGCAGCAGGAAGAATGAGACGTCAGCTGCTGTAGCGGAAGTTAGCGCCGCCGTCTTAGTATATCGCGCCAGGTAGTCCACACACACTATGATCCATCGACACCCAGCAGATGACTTAGGGAAGGGGCCAAGCAAATCGACGCCGACCTTTTCAAAGGGAAGGGTTGGTGGCTTAACTGGCTGCAAGGCATGAGGCGTTGTTGGTTGTTTGTGACGTTGGCAAATAGCACAGCTGGCAACGTACTGTTTTGTTGTCTTCCAGAGCTTGGGCCAGTAGAAACGCTGACGCACACGGTGCAGCGTCCGAGCGAAGCCTAGGTGACCTGATGTAATGTTTTCGTGCATGGCGCGAAGGATCTCGGGTCTAAGATTCTGGGGCACGACGAGGAGGAGTGGAGCACCTTCAGCGGAATAGTTCTTCTTGTACAATAAACCTGCGGATATGGTGAAAGGTGAACTCCGTGCTGCTGACCGAGCGGCATCAAGAAGAATCCTTACGGAAGGGTCTTGCTCCTGTTCACGCTTGAAGGCGGCGGCATCGGGAAACTCCGTGGATATTCCGAAAAGATATTCGTCCAAGTCATCCTCCCCATCTCGGGTGCTTGCTGACGGAAGTCGAGATAAACAGTCAGCGTCGGTGTGACAGCGACCACTCTTGTATGTGACGGAAAAGTCGTATTCTTGCAGCCGTAATGACCAGCGAGCTAACCGGCTGGTGGGGTCGCGTAGTCCAACCAACCAGCAAAGTGAATGGTGGTCGGTGACTATCCTGAAGGGACGGCCGTAAAGGTATGGTCGAAACTTCTGAATGGCGAACACTACCGCGAGGCATTCCATTTCGGTGACGGTATAGTTCCGTTCTGCCTTTGTGAGTGTACGGCTTGCATAGGCGATGACTTGTTGGCGTCCGCTATGTATCTGTACAAGTACCGCTCCAATGCCCACACCACTAGCATCGGTGTGAAGCTCAGTTGGTGCCTCAGGATCAAAATGGCGTAAAATTGGAGCAGAGGTAAGTAAAAACTTTAGCTCACTGAACGCAGACTGGCACTCAGCAGTCCATGCGAAGGGTGTGTCCTTGTGAAGCAGAGACGTGAGTGGATGAGCTAGACGTGCAAAGTCCTTGATGAAACGTCGGAAATACGAGCACAGCCCAAGGAAGCTGCGGAGGTCTTTCACTGTCTTCGGTTGCTCGAAGTCTCGGACGGCGGCAAGCTTCTGAGGGTCGGGACGGATACCTTCCTTGTCGACAAGAAAACCAAGGACAAGCGTTTCACGCTCACCAAAGTGACACTTTTTCGAGTTAAGGATCAGTCCCGCACGGCGGATGCAGTCGAGAATAACTTCAAGCCATTGGTTGTGCTCGTAGAATGTCTTGCCGTAAATGACCACGTCGTCAAGGTAGTACATGCATATTTCCCATCGGAGGCCGCGAAGGATCGTGTCCATGAATCGCTCGAAGGTTGCCGGAGCATTACACAAGCCAAAGGGCATTACATTAAACTCAAAGAGCCCATCCGGCGTAATGAAAGCGGTCTTCTCTTTGTCTTGTGGGTTCATAGGTATTTGCCAGTAGCCTGAGCGCAAGTCGACAGATGAAAAGTATGAAGCGGAATGTAGGCAGTCTATGGCATCGTCTATTCGTGGGAGCGGATAGACATCCTTTTTCGTTACTGCGTTTAGGCGTCTATAGTCGACGCAGAATCGCCACAAATCATCCTTTTTCTTGACCAGTATAACGGGAGCTGCCCAAGGACTACAGGACTCTTGGATGACACCTTTCTGTAGCATCTCCTTAACTTGGTCATCGATCACCTTCCTCTCGGTGGGAGAGACGCGGTACGGCTTCTGTCGAATGGGGGCTGCGGCCCCAGTATTGATGCAGTGGTGCACGCCGGACTGCGGTGGTGAAGGCAGACGCTCAGGTTGTGCAAAGTCAAAGACTGAGGCATAGCGCACACGAAGCTCATAGAGCGTGCGTTGGTCGGACGAGGGGAGCGACTTGTTGATCATGCCGTTGAACTTTGACGAGTGGTCAGAGAGTGGGGAAGTTTTAGTTTTGTCGGTAGTGACCGCCTACGAGTTGGACAAGTGAGCGAGGGACTATAAGGCTTTTCTTTAGCGTGTTAGAGTAGTCCGGCTCAATCAGTCCACAGGACAAACCTTCACGCGGGCGAGATGAAGTAACTGGAACAAACTTTGCTGTTCGCGCAGGCAAAAGCACATCACTGGACACGGAAAATACCTCAACTCGATCAGATGGCATTTCGTCACAAGCATGTGGTAGTAGATCAGTTCGCAGGGAAATTTCACCAGCTCTGCAGTCTAATGTCGCTCCACATTCTCGCAAAAAGTCGATTCCAAGAATCACGTCATGAGTAGCGCGTGCTAGCACGGTGAATTCAGTTCGAAACTCTTGTTCACCCACGGTAATCAAAACTGAACATACTCCAACAGGTCGCAACAGTTCGCCGCCAACTCCACGAAATGTGGACTTCCCGTCCCAGGCAAACATCACTTTTTGTCCTAGGCGATTCTTGAAAGAAAGGGACATCACAGACACGGAAGCACCAGTATCTACTAAGGCAACAGTACTAACACCCTCAATACAAACACACACTTTGTTCTTTGACATGACGACAGGCGGAGGAATTTGCGAAGATGACCGTACTGCGACCTCACCTCCATCGGTCGCACCAGCTAGTTTCCCAGCTGGGGTGGTGTAGGCGGGCGGCGCGGTGATGGCGATCGACGCGTCCCGGTTGGTGGCGGAGTCAGGCTGCGGTCAGACACCGGAGACGAATTCCTGGGCATGTATTCCCGCGGTGGCCGACGAAAAGGGGTAGCCGGGGCAGATGGTTGCCAGGGTACGGCGTCTTGCATGCGAAGCGGATACGCACGATCTCTTGCAGTGCGTTGCGGACGACGTCTGCAGTACCTCGAGATGTGTCCCTGAACACCGCAATTGAAGCAGACAGGTGGGTTGCGGTGGTTCTCGTTGTTGTAGGAGACAGGTCTCCTGGGCATTACGTAGTCGGAAGACACTCGCCGAGGCGGCACGTCCTGTCGACGCGTAAAAGTCGTCACTTGAGGCTGTGTCATGGTGCTCTCCATATGGACGTCATCGCGGTTGGTGTATTGTAAGGAGTCGGGGTTCGGCGGGTCTCGTTACGGTAGCTGGCTCCCGCCGTCCGTCCCCATAGCCGATGATTCCCAGTGAGGAGGCGCGTTCTTTAAAGAAGGAACGTAGATTTATTTACATGGTTAAGAGATTGGAGTGAAAAGAGAGAGCAGAGCAGAGAAATAACGTCAAAAGTCTTCGGCTTTTATAGCCCCGAAACCGTCACTGCAGAAGCACAGGCAAACCGGTGTCAGCGTCTCCCGCCAATCCGGTGACCTGTCGTCTTGGCGTCCGGCCTCCCGAAAGGAGGCAAAGAGTCACACAATACACTCGCCACGCCCCGAAGACTCGTAGGTGAGAAGGTCGGCGAGGAGTTTCAGTCCAAAGGGGAAAGGGCCGATGACCTCCGCTTCCACTGCCAGTAATACTTGGAAGAAGTGTTGAATGATGGCTGCCTCGGGTGAAGGCCCCACCTGGGTTGATGGGAGCGTCTTCAACGGCGCAGTCCAACGCTGACCAAAACGCACGATAAAGCGGGTGTGTCGAATTCCGGAAAACACGCAGACCGCTCCCTCCGGCACGGGTTAATTTTCCCTGCTGCGGTAGGGTAGAAGGCAGATGTGGCTGGGTGAGAAACTCTCCCGCGGTGCTATCTCACGCAGATAACAACAAGCCAAAAAGGGGTCTCCGAATTCCGACGTCCTTTTTCTGGGAAATCCGTCCACGGCGACATGTCCGCTCGCTCGGCATAGGCTCCTCCAGGAAGAATTGGCATTCCTGCCTCCGTCTAAGCGCCGATACGGGGGGAGAAGACAGCATTCCGGTAGACAGCTGTACGCTCAATAGCGTCGGCCTCGATGAATTTTTAGGCCAAACGTAACAGTATGCAGGTCGTGACCAGGAGACCGGTACTTCCGGATAGCGCTCATCCAATGCACACTGGTGACACACGCGGTTGGCATCTCCACCTTGAAAGTGAGCCAGTTCGTCTCTGACAACACGCCGTATCATAGCGGCGAGGTCGTCAGAGGAAGAGATGTCTACACTTGCTACATTCGTGACGTTGTCCAGTCGGCCGAACTTCGGAAGTACCCGCCGTGTTTTGAGAGCTTCAAAGGCACGGCAGTGACGCCTCAAGTCGGATGGCGTCGTGACATCTTCCTTAGAGATAAGAAAATTATAAACATCTTCGGCAATTCCCTTGAGCAAATGTCCCACCTTGTCCTCATCCGACATGTTTGGATTCACTATACCACATAGCTTCAGGATCTCTTCTATGTAGGTCGTGCACGTCTCTCCAGGTAGCTGTGCTCGCCGTGAAAGTGTCTGCTCGGCCTTTTTCTTTTTGGAGAGCGAATCACCGAAGCACTTCTTTATCTCGTCGACGAAGGTCTCCCAAGTTGTCAGCACATCCTCATTGTTGTCAAACCACAGAAGTGCAGTTCCGGCAAGGTACAGGACAACATGCGAGAGTTGTGCAGAGGCGCTCCATTCATTAAGGCGGCTCACCCTCTTATAGTGCCGCAACCAGTCGTCGACGTCCTCATCTTCTCTTCCCGAGAATGTGCGCGGCTCCCGATAAGGGGTGCAGCCCGCCTGTCTTGGGCGAGCAGTCTCTTGTGCGGTTCTTTCATGGCCATCATCACGTCTGTCCGCGTCATTCATGGTAACGTCTCCCGGTGGTAGCCCGGCCAACCGTTTACTGCGTCGAGGGGGCGGTAGAGCTCGGTCGTCCAGTGTTACGTACCCAGCACCTCCACCAAAACTGTAACGATGGTATGGATTTATTTACAGGCTGAGAGTAATGAGAGATGTTTGGTGCAGCGCAAGGGACAGGACGGTCAGCCCCACAACGGCTCGCTCCTCGTGCGCCCTACTCCTTCCTCTTCTTCTTGGCTCCAGCGAACTCATGCAGCGTGACAATATCTAGGATGGATAGGGGTTTGAGCCTGGGCCCTCTGCTGGAAGCCCAGTATTGTACCTCAGAGCCATGCCGGTGCTTGAAACTGCTGTGCAAAAAGACCCTATAGAGGCTTCATGTCGGGAAGGACCCAAATTAACATATATAATGTAGCGTTGTAGAACAGTGATCAAACAACCAAGCGTTACACTATGCGTATTGCGCAACGAGTGTGTTGTGTAATGCTTCCATCCAATTACAAAGGGCTCTGCCATAACTCTTCATCGTCATCAGGCACAGCATCGACAAAGGGCACATAATGTCTTACATGTGTTTAGGGGGTACCACGGTTCTCCGCAGAATGGCGAAAATGGGCTGCTTCCCTACTTCAAAAAAATTATGATCACTTCTAGCGTAATGGGTTCCTCGCAAGTGCACTTGTATTAGTTGCCAAGGAAGCCCATGAAGCCCGCATGATCCATTTGCTGTGGGTCTCAATAATGTTCTTTCCCCCTCTCTCTCTCTTTCTCATGTTAACCTATGTTATATAGCCTGCTGAGAGGGTGAAATAACGACCGGGCGTCACATAATGCGAATTACGTAACTAGTGGGTCGCTTAAAGCTTCCAACCTATTACAAAGGGATCAGCCGTAACTCTTCACCGTATTCAGCTGTCGCATCAACAAAGTGCACATAATGCCTTACATATGTGTAGCTGGTACCTCGCTTCTCCGCAGGGTGACGAAAATAGCGTAGTGGGTGCGTCCCACCTTCACACAAATTATTATTTATGGCATAGTGGGCACCTTGCTAGTCTATTGTATTAGTAGCCCCAAGAGAGTTTACAACGGGCTCTAGAAATGCCGCTATTCCAGCTTTCGCGGTGACTGAGCTGCACTGTCCGCGCAGGCCTGGCGTTTTTATTTATATTATGCTAATTGGAACACTGTCCTGCGCAGGAGGCAGTACATAGCAGCTGCAGCCTTGGCTGCTTGTCCCCATCCCTGGTGCACATTATGCGGGATCCCCTGCTGCCCGATTCAACCGCACCCACTCGTCACTGCGGTGCGTCGTGGAACGGTGCATAGGAGTCCTCAAGGCCCGCTTTCGGTGCCTGCAGAGGTACAGAGCACTGTACTATGGCCCACTCTTCACGTCGAAGATCGGCGCAGTTTGCGTGGTGCTTCACAACCTCGGTGTTCAGCAGCAGCTGCCCGAGCCAGACGACGTCCCTGGCTCGAATGAGAAGATGCGGACCTTTACAACAACCATGGCGACGATCCGGCAACGGTAGGCATGCACCCGGTGGGATCACACCTTCTGAAGTGGTTCACAGCTAGGCACCCCTGCATGTGTAAAAAAAACACGGTACAAGCAGTCGTGGTTGTGTTCGTCTTGCTTTGCAAATGCGCGAGAAGCGAACGCCTAAAGATATACACACACACAAGTGCCTTATGAAAACTGCTGTTATGTCTGCGCTGTTCCTTCCGCGCAGCAGCAGCAGCTATATTGAGTGCGGACCAAATTTCACCGCCACGTATTGTTACAGCACGTCGGTGCATTTCCGCCGAACCCGTCTAACTTCACTGAAAGAAAATATATTAACACGAAAGTGTTTTATGCCGGGGTCCACCACGCCTCCACTGACGTATTTCCATCACGGATATGATGTTGTAAAATATAAAGAATAACTGATGGCAAAGAAAAAAAATAGAAGAAAGAGTTACGTCACCGGGAGTCGAACTTACGCCCCCTCGCTCCGGAGCGCGCGGCGCGAAACGATTCAGCCACAGACGGCACG
Source organism: Rhipicephalus sanguineus (assembly GCF_013339695.2). Classification (NCBI taxonomy): domain Eukaryota; kingdom Metazoa; phylum Arthropoda; class Arachnida; order Ixodida; family Ixodidae; genus Rhipicephalus; species Rhipicephalus sanguineus. The sequence goes on along the minus strand of NC_051176.1, from coordinate 306,310,621 downwards.
TTTATTGCAATTGCTAACGGCGATCTATTTACATACACCATTTGCCGGTGGCGGTACTCGCAGATCGGTGGTACATCATCGTCTTTTCGTTATCCCTAGTGAGATGGCGCGAAGGGCTCGAAGAGCGCGCTTTAAAGGTCGTCGCCCCACGCGGATGAACGCGCGCCTCTAAAGAGCGTGGTCGCTCGTGCACGCGCTTATCTCGTGATCGCGGTGGTTTGTACGTCTTGTGCTCTCACCGCTAGTTTGCATTGAGAGCACGAAGGTCACCTCGCTCATGCAGCGGCCACTTTTGCGAAAGGAGCCCGCTGCTCACACAATAATAAGTTACAACTGTGACAGTTCGCTCTCATCCTGTGTATGTTCGTTCCGTGCGTTCTTTCTGCTTGAGCAGCGCGTTGCAAGTTTCGAGGTGCTTGCCGTTATTCGCGTGACATTACAATTTGTTGCTGCAGCATTCATTTCTTCGCGCTTGGGGCAAAAGAATGCACAACAAACTCTGCAATACGCCTGTGAAGACACGTTTCGCTTTCGTGTTTTACCGATTTCTATGACAGAGGGATCAGCCATATTTTTTTCGCTGTCCCAGTCCCCAGGGCCACTACACCAATGTCAGTCTCACGAAAAAAATTTTGTCTTTGTCAAAAAAATTTCGAATTTTACACTGAGTCAGAACCGCCTTTTGGGGATTGCGCGAAAATGGGATTTTGACGAGATCCTACAAAAAAAAAACTATAAAAGCTGTAGTCTCAAAATGTTTCTTTACATATTACGAGTAGTGTGCATTTATAAATCGTTGTTAACATGCAGTTTCGGGGCCTTATTTTAAAGAAGAAATCTCAAATCTGGGACATTGCTCAATAATGCTCTAATTTCAGTGTTTTTTTTTTTTTTGCGCGGTGTCTACAATAGTCGGAATTTTCAAAATTTGCCAGAGCGGTTTCCACATATTAGGTTAAAAATTGTGCCAAATGTCGAGGATGGTGTCCAGCGTAAACCAAAAGCGCTTAAGTAAGGGCTTGTGTCAAGAAATACAATATTTTGAAAAGGAATAGAAGAAAAAGGCCACCTTCGATATTCTCTAAATTCCCCAAAATTAACGCCAAGCGCGGGTTCTAAAATAATTTCTAAAAGCGTGTTGTATTATTTTTGTGAGATTGGAGTTACCAAGCCACCGAAGTTGCCAAACTGACGTTATTGCGCAACCACCTAAACGAGCGAGCATGTAGCTATATTTGCAATTGTCATGATTTTTAGGTCGTAAATATGTTCTCTCGAATTCACAAAGCAACAAATTGAAAAAATATGAAAAAAGGAAAAGTTGCTTTAAAGTGCGAACGTGTAAATATGCGTGTTTTTACGAGCCGTAGCAGCGTTCCTGGCGAAAGCAATTAGAGAGTTTTAGTGCTGGGGACCCCCAAGCCACCTGCGTACGCACGCTCTTGCGTTCGTGTGTACTCCCAGCTGCATCCACGGAGAATACAAAACAGCGCAAGGGCTTACGTACGCAGGTGGCTTGGGGTCCCCGGCACTAAAACTCTCTATTGTCGGATGTGCACTCGAGTCAGGTTTTCGTACGCAACTGCTTCTGGGTGGTTCCACGAGAGATCGAACAAGCCTGTCCGTTCGATATTTTTGTTTTGCCTGGGTTTTTTGTATATTATGTGAGCACACTCAAAGTGTACGGAACCTAAAATTTTATTTCCAAGAAACGCTCCCAGCGCGCCAAAAAAAAAATATTTGAAGGTGGCGGCGCGGGTCTCCTGTTTTGCTCACTGCAATGTTTTCGAATTTCACGGCCGAATTTAACGCGAAGTATAAATGATGTGTCGAAAATTTTTCTTGCTGGTTTTAATACGCATTACTGTGAATGACATCGATGCTTTTTTTATTCCGTCCTCAAAAAGGGAAAAAAATGTGAAAAAAAAATGGCAAACACGGCCGAAATAAAAAACACGTGCTAAGTTTGAGGCGCCTTGGCGCTTTTCCTATTTCAAACAGAAACTTGAAAACAGTGTCACATATAGAAAAGAGCCTTTGCAACATTTATACGGAAGGTAATTGTAATACGGGCACCGCAAAAAAAAGAAAAAAAATTGTTAAAGAAGCGAGTTCTTTCAAAAAAGTTCATTTTCAAAAAATAAAATAAAAATAACTCCGGTCTAAATTTTCACGACAATTTTTTATCGAAGAGCGCTTATGTCAGCCAAGACACGGTTTTAATATCATGTGTCCTCGTTTGCTTTGTTCACGAGGTATAACGGGCCAAATTGACCCTTGCTGTGTGTGCTCACTTCAGTGCGACTGATGGTTGTTATCAGCTTGCATTGTGCGTAAATCTACAGCTTTAATTATTCTGCTGCAGAAAAACTTTGCTCCGGTGGCTTTTTGTAAAAAAAAGTATGTTCTCAGGTTTTATTTGTGTCTAGCGTGTGCTGCTGCCGCCCTCTAAAGGGCTAACGTGTACACAGTTTGCAGCCTACAACCTCGCCTACAAGCATCAGAGGATAGGTGGGCGCGCCTGTTCAAGATATCAATCGCTTTTTCTTCCTGAAGAAATGCTTGGTCTACCTCATCGCGGTTAGATGTAGACAGGTTTTTTTTGAGGCGCGTAAAGCAATGTGAGCAGACCTCGCAGGTGTCGCGAAGATCCTTAGCCTATGACAGTAGCTTCTGGAGGTAGACAACAACAACAAGAGCAAGGAAAAAAACTGCGCAACGAAAATGTTTTTCTCAGCAATCTTCTTTTTGTGAACGCGTAAATAATCGGCACAGAATACCCGGACCTAGCCATGGGCCACGCGCATGACGTGCAGTGATCACAGCTAGACCAAGTCGAAACATTTATACTAAGCATCGCCGCACAGATTCTCTCACTTCTGCGCTGCTGTTATTTTATGACCAAGGGTGTCTAAAGGTTTTGGGCTGTGATAGTTAAATTGTGGGCCACACTCGCTTTTAAAACTAAGAATAATGTCCATCTGGCGCCACCAGTGACCTCTGCTGTTCTCGATGTGGGAAAGGACTTTAGTAAAATGCCAACAAAACATCATCAATTGGGCAGCTTCGGCCACTTATGGCTTAATTATGCCGCACCAGACGTTTTCTGGCTGCTGAAACGTTGAGGTAAAGGACGGGATGATACAGGAATACGTTATCTGCGACGCCGAAAACATATGATAGGGGAAAGTGAAATAAACGGCTCGGAAATGATTGAGCTAACTTTTTACAAATGTTGTTTAGGCACAGTTTGCGTCGAATGGGGACGATAATCAAAGCGTACAATCCACGTATGGAAGGGAAGCAAGCAGGCAGTGAGAAAACAAATGCATAACAGCGCACCTGATGCTTGTGGCATTTAGATTAAAGTTAAGCTGGCCTTCGCTGCATACAGATGCTTTGTTTGGTGTGCAAGGAGAGTTTTGACAAAGTAACATAAACCATGTGCTCGCGGTGTCTCGCTTGCTTCTGATTAGCGAATACTGGAGGGGTAAGTGAGGTTTTAAGCTGCAAACTGCATACGCGTGAGCCCTTTAGAGAGCGGCAGCAGCCCACCCCCACACACGCTAGACACACATAAAGTTTGAGAATACTTTTGTCTTGACGACAAGACAGCAGAGCAAAGTTCTACTGCGGGAAAATAATTAAAACTGTGGATTTACGTGCGATGCAATTTGATGACAACCATCAATCGCAGTGAAGCACACACAGCAAGGGTCACCTTGGCCCTTTAAATCTCGTGAACAAAGCAAATGAGGACATAAATATTAACATGGTGTTTTCACTGACAAAAGCGCTTTTCGATAAAAAAAAATGTCCTCAAAATTGAGACCAGAGTTTTTCTTCGTTTATTTTTTTAGTCAGCTTTTTTGAGAAATCTCGCTTCTTTAACAATTTCTTTCTTCTTTTCCGCTCCCTGTAGAAAAGCTATCTTCCACATAAATGTTGCCAAGGCTCCTTGCTATACTTGACACTGTTTTGAAGTTCCTGTGTAAAATAGGAAAGGCGCCAAGGCACATCAACTTTAGCAAACTTTGTTGATTTGGACCATGTTTGCCATTTTTTAACATTTTTTTTTCCTTTTGAGGACGGCATAAAAAGCATGGATGTAATTCCCAGTAATACGTATTAAAACCAGCAAAAAATTTTTCGACACATCATTTATTGTTCGCGTTAAATTTGGCCGTGAAATCCGAAAACATTGCAGTGAGCAAAAACAGGAGGCCCACACCGCCACCTTCGAATATTTTTTTGGTGCGCTGGGAGCGTTTCTTGGAAATAAAATTTTCGGTTCCATGCATTTTGAATGTGCCCACGTAACATATGAAAAACCCAGGCAAAACAAAAATATTGCCCGGACAGGCATGTTCGATCTCCCGTGGAATCACCCTGCGGCAGCAGCCCACTTTTGCACACGATAGGCAGAATCACACATTTTTCAGAAATCAGAACACATTTTTCTCGACGAAAAGCCACCAGGGGTGCAATGCAGGATGGCCCGAGCTTCTCGGGCACACGAGTTTGCTACGAGCTCGCATTACAGCGGTGATGACAGGAAGACAGTGCGGAGCACGCGACATCAGTGTTGATGAAAACGGCTACAAGAACGAGCATGGCGTCACACACGCACATGCGGCATTTGCGGCGGTTTTCAAAGGAACGCCGCGAGCGAACGCGTCAGCGCCGCCACTCAGTCAACATATTTACAATGTAGCGACATCAGCGTGATTGTCGCGCTATCTTTTTGCCAACTGATCATCGCGCCTCCCATGGGCGTGTTCATGGCCGTTTGTCCTCTTTCGGAGAATTCTTTCGTTCCACCTGCGGCATGGAAATTTCCACTATCGAATGCAACAAGGGCACACACGCAGCACTCTGGTGCAGCTCGTTTCGCTTCTCTAGAATATTACAGATAAATAAATGGACAGGTTACTGCTATACTTACATTTCACGTCTGAAGACTTTTCTGTAGTAACGAATCGGTAGAAACAATGTCTCCACAAGCAAATAAATAATGACATTTCTCGTTGCCAATCCCACCAGGGGCGCTTGCTTCGTGGTTGTGAGTGGTACATCGTGAGCGCGATGAACGTGAATGTGAGACATCGTAACCACGTGATGATATAACCTTTATATCTTCGTGCGTGTGTGCATAGTCTGTGCGAATAAGCTGATAGATTAATTGTGCCGCTCGCTGGCGTTGCGCCGTGAGCACTGCTCTTCCGCAAGAGCAAACGCGGTGGGCGGACACGATCTAAGCCGCGGGCGTCTGTCAGTCAATTTGATTGACGTGCGAACTCGGGCACAAACTCGTTGACTCTGAAAAGGCCCCAGTTCAACTCGGGACTGTCATAGTGCCGGTGTGTCTGTCAAGTGTTTCATGGAGTGGACTCTACTCAGAAGCTTCTTTGCATATAAAATAATTTGGTCAGCTGCACTACTTGTGCAAGGCTGAGGCCATCGGAGGAGCTTGTGGTCACCTAGCTTGTTCGAGCTTATTACGAGGCTCGTATACTCAGTATGCTTGGCCTGCTTCAGAGTAATGACCGTGTCAGTTCGGTCTCAATATTCGTGCTATTGATTAGCTAGACCTTAATTAACATGGCAGTGAATAGTTGTCCTAATTCGTGGTGTTTTAATTAACACGGTATAATTAATTCAATTTCATTATCAAAGTCCTCATTAGCACAAATGTACTTAACATAATGCTAATTAGAATGATCATAATTACCGTGTACTTGGCGAGGACGTTCCTAATTACCTTGGATTGAATTAGCGTGCTCCTAATTAGCATCGTGTGAATTCGCGCAGCCTTAATTAGCTCGTGCTTAACTAACATGATACTGAATAGTCTTGTCTTGATTGTTAATGTCTTAATTACCACTACATTAATAACTCAGGTTTAATTCGCAAGGTCCTGAATAGTACGGAAGTAATTAGCATAAACCTAATTACCTCGATCCTAATTAACACAATCTCTGTGAGCAAGATCTAGATTAGCTTGGCTTTAATTACACGTTGCTAATTAGAGTCGCGTTAATTAGCATGGTCTTAGTTTGTTCTTAGCTTTACACGGTTCATTAGCATGCTCTTAGTAAGACGGCTTGATTAGCTCGGCCGTAGCATGATTCGGCTTAATCAGCTTCGTCATAGCACGTCCTGACTTAGCTAAGTATACCACCCAGCCCATTAGCTAATCAGCCGGGCGCACCTGCTCGGGGAGCGAGCAGACGATTATTAAGAGGACGAAGAGGGCGCGCGCCGGCCGAGCAACGCGCTAGAATGTACAGGCCGACCATGGTGATTATACACGTGGCCTCGGCGATGAGCTCTAGCCGCGGTGTTGTAAGGCGCTCGGTCGGAACTAATCTCAGAGGCCGCGGTGCGAATTATTCTGAAGGATACTTAGTGCAGACATTAAACGCTTGAAAATAGATTCAAACGGCCCGCGAACACATAAAAATATAGTTAGTAGAACTTTCTGTCACTTTTCTTGCATGGGTGCACTTCTTCACTCAGTGGAACGACAAACAAATAAAAGAAGGTGCCTCTAGTTTGAAGACACCACCCAACCTTCCCGACCGCCCATGACGTGACGCCGCGTTCCATCGTAACCAATGGAACGGAGCGCGCGCTGAGGGATGGATCTCACCTTTGCATACTGTTAGCTCGTTCAAAAGGGGGCGTCGCCAGAGCTCGGAAAGATCCCGAGTTTCGCCAAACTCGGGCCATCCTGCATAACACCCCAGAGCAAGGCTTTGATACAGCAGGGAATAAATAAAACTGAGATTTACGCAAAGCGCAAGCTGATAACAACCATCAGTCGCACTAAAGTGAGCACACACAGCAAGGGTCATTTTGGCCCGTTATAGCTCGTGAACAAAGCAAATGAGGACATATGATATTAAAACCGTGTATTGACTGACATAAGCGCTCTTCGATAAAAAAGTTTCGTCAGAATTGAGACCGGAGTTTATTTTTTATTCTATTTTTTGAAAATGAACATTTTCAAAAAAACTTGCTTCTTAAACTATTGTTTTCTTCGTTTGCGCTGCACGTAGGAAAATCAGCTTCCGTGTAAATGTTGCAAAGGAGCTTTTCAATATTTGACACTGTTTTCAAGTTTCTATTTGATATAGGGAAGGCGCCCAAGCGCCTCAAACTTAGCACACTTTTTCGAGTTCGGCCGTATTTGCCATTTTTCACATTTTCTTCCTTTTGAGGAAGGCATAAAAAAAGTATGGATTTAATTCACAGTAATGCGTGTTAAAACCATCAGAAAAGTTTTTCGACCCATCAATTATAGTTCGCGTTAAATTTGGCCGTGAAATCCGAAAACATTGCAGTGAGCAAAAACAGGAGGCCTACGCCGCCACCTTCGAATATTTTTTTGGCACGCTCGGAGCGCTTCTTGGAAATAAGATTTTCGGTTCCGTGCATTTTTAATGTGCCCACGTAACACATGGAAAACCCAGGCAAAACAAAAATATCGACCTGACAGGCATGTTCGATCTCCCGTGGAATCGCCCTTCTTCAGCCCTAATGTAGTACATAGAGCGGGAGACACGCATTGAAGGAAGAGTCGGTCGAGGCAGAAATTTTTCCTGGAGGCGCCTTCTTGCGCCCGGCGTAGGGCGTCCGACAATGAAGTTACACCTTCACCACCATCTGCCGAGGTGAAATGTCTGTTGAGTGAAGGAATATGTTTAGCTCCTCAACAGCGACTTGCTCAGGGACAAAATCTTTTACTGACACAGACGCGTGTGGAGATTCTACGGCGATCTGTTTGAAGAGGCTGAAGCTGTTCTGACACAAAGTGTCGGTTTCTCGAATGGAGAGAGGTTCTTCTGGCATAAGGCTAGGAGACATCTAAATATTTCATTCTCCGAAAGTAGCTCATCTTTCGCTTGTGTCTGTTTAGATAGTCAGCAGCGCTAAGCGCTAGCACTGAGCTGCGCAACTGAGCCACAAATCTCAGGGGAGTACAAGAAGCGTGCGTGTTCTCACACAGGCTACTCAGTAGTGGACTGCCGGGCAGTGGACGGCAGCACGGACGGACGTGAAAGCTGACGCTCTGTTGAGACTTCGATCTTTCTGAAGCATATTGAGCTGTTTATTTATTTACCTGTATCCTTCAGCGCGGTTGGGCGCTATACGCGTGTGGTGTTCATCTGGGACTACGATTGATCAATTTTCTGCAAAGTCCAAATTCAAAACAATGGATCCTTTTCACAACACTGCTTTTCCTCGTGTGTAGCTTTTGCTTGCGTGCGCCTTAGGGATACATTTCATGGGCGCGTTTTGAAACTCATGTAGGAATGGTGAAGCCATCGTGGCCTTCTTCATTAGTTCGCCTGATTCCCAAGTAGCAACTGCGATCTTTTCGTCCCGTGCTATGCTGCGAGTTGTCAGGATCAGACCATCCTCGAAAGCACTAGCTTAAAGAGCGATAAAGTGAAACAATCGGTTTAGACTGGCAGTTTTTACTTTGAAAACTCTAACGTCGTTAATTTCACCATCATAGCTTTGATAACACAGGAGAAAATCAAGGTCAACGTCTCATTTTTCAATCTTGCGCCAGAATATCCGCGCGACAGATTTCAAAGTGTATTTTTCGTATTTTGGCGACATTGGCCCTACAAAATTTTCTGAAACTTCGTATGTTAAGTCTATGGTCCCCTCAAAAGGACAATGAACTTCATTTTTACCTATTAGGGGCGACGTAGGTCTTTGTAGACGCCATCAAAATATATGACGTCATGGCGATTGGTGCAAGAACTTCCAGGTGGCGTCGTCACCCGCATTTTCTTTTTGCGCGTTTTCTCGCTTACTGAGCGTCTCCTCGCAGTCAGCGTGGTGATTTTGGTACTGTGAAAGGGTAATTTACTTATACGAGAAAAATCGGTTTTCTCTTTAGTGTCCCTTTAAGAAGCACTTGGTGCTCGGATGTGTGCGCATACAGAGCGCATGCACATCTTCGGTCCACATCAAAGACCCCGACGCGTTTCGGCGCTGACTAACATTCCCACGTCTGTGTGCACATAAAACCTGATAAGTGTACCAGCTCACGACCGCCGCCGTAGCTCAATTGGTGGAGCATCGGACGATTTATGCGAAGGTTGCAGGTTCGGTCACTGCTGGCGGTAAGTTGTCTATTCGTCCACTTTTCTTTCTTCACATTCCTCTCATAATTACTACAACACAGTTAAAACAGTACAATTAACGCCCTCTAACCTTGGCTTCATTGTCTGTTGGTTTTCAGTTTCAGTTTCAGTTTCAGTTTATTGCAATTGAGATTACAATGATCGGTACAAAAAATATATGCAGACGAGGGTCCCAAAGTCAGTGACTGCAAACGGGACCCTCGGTTAAAATACACAAAGAGAAGATGTACAGTAAAAACAGGGGGAAAAAATAAAGGATACAATTCAAAAGAAAAAAAAACATCAAAAAGTAACCCAAGTCAACTGTAGCATAAAGAAACATCAAACAATCAACATTATACACCGAGAAATGGTCAGAATGAAAGCAAAAAAAGCTATCAGTGAAACTGTTTATAGAGAATATAAAGCTTTAATTCATGCCTAAATGTGCTTAAAGAAGTCAGCTGTTTAAGTTGTAATGGAAGGTCATTCCAAATTTTAAGCGATGAAAAAGATGATGCCATTTTACCATACTTGGTGTTACATCGAGGAAGAAGAAAATTAAGAAGATCATAACCCTTTCAGCCCTGAATTTTTTTTAATGGGTAGATAATTTTTTTCTTGTTGATATTGCGCTTATTATCACCTCAAGAGCACGAAAATATTCTTTTCATCAGTGTATGAGAAAAATAGCGCCATGTCCTATATATAGGACACCAGGGCTTAGTGGGTGTGAAGGAAAATATGGTGAATTGCGATATTGCTATTTGTTTTACTCTATTTACACCTGAAATTGTTGTAAAGCTAGCATGCCAGCAACCATACATCAGTTACTGCGTCCCTAAGGTCCAAAAGCAATTTTTTGCACTCGTGACACAGTGCTCTTCAATGTACTTGAATGGCCATTATCTAATTATTGGACGCCTTGTAAGATCTAACATCATAAAAAGTTGCCGAATCCTCCTTTAGCGCGCCGCAATTATTGTCGCCCGTGCCTGCATGGGTAAGCTCATGGAACTGCACTTCATTCTCGTTATCTTCAAGCCCTCTCATGTACCATTCTTACACTGCAGCAGACGTATTCAGATCAGTTATGTACAATCTCGCTGTTGGGACCTCCTCGCAAATTAGCAAGAAATTCAGGCTGATTTCCCAAGGAGAATAAGAAGAAACTGGAAGCAGACACAAACGCTACGCCTCCGGGCCACCATGCAATGCATTCAAAGATCTCACAACCACTAAGCCCTGGTGTCCTATATGTAGGACATGAAGACTTTTCATTGCAGTGGCCTGAGCGGAAATGTTAGGGAAGGCCCCCTTTGTGTATAAGCCGTCGAGCACTTTGAAAATTACGATAGCTACAGAGAAAATAGTTATTCAGTAAAACCTCATCAAATATTTGGTTGCGGCGTTTGTCGTCTTTTTCGCCTTCCGCCGTCTTGTTTTCAACATTGCAGACTTCCGAGGAAGACGATGATGGAAAAAGTTTTTCCATGTTTGTTCCACCTATGTTTGTACAGGTGTACTGAGGTACCACAGACACATTTTTTGAGTTTGTTAGTAATTTATGTCACAATTTAGAGCAATCTTTCTTCGTGTCCTTTTTATAGGACGCCAGGGCCGAACGGGTTAAGGTTGTATCAGCAAAGAAACGAACCCTTAAAATTCCCTTCTCCTGACGTATTTACGATTTCAGTAAAGCAGATTTTGAAATTCGCACAATATACGCGTCCACAGACCTCCTGATGTGGCGGGTGCAAAGGTGTGAACTTTTTCAGACCAACCGCTAACAATGGAATAGACTGTTTGGGGACTGTCTCTCATAGTGACCATGTCATGAAACGCTTCGCAATGAATTCTGTATTTCCATCGATACGCACGCGCACATTGTTTCTTGTTTGGATTCTGTCTTGAATGGTCCAAGTCATCATTGGTGTAATATTCAAGAATTTTCTTGGTGTCTGCTTCACTCAGTTTCTTTATGCAGTGCGGCTCCAAAAGGCACCGCACACCTTGCTCTGCAGCTGCCTTCCTGGCCTTCACAATCGCGTGCACCGTTGTCTCTGAAGTGAAGCGTTGCACATCTTTTATTGTCAGGCTCGGAGGCGCCAAGTACGGGAGACGGCAGAACTCTCGGAAAGTTGAGCACTTGATGTACGCTCAATAAAACTTTCTGCAAGTTGGCTCATACTTGCAAGGAAAATTAGTGGCGCGCAAACTAGACTAGGATGCAGAACTCACGGACGAGCGCAATCAGCAGCTGCGCTCGTCCTTGTCTTCTGCGTCCTTGTCTAGTTTGCGCGCCACCAATTTTCCTTGCAGGACGTGCGCTGTGCGATGGTTTTTCTTCCAGCTGACACAGGCGCAGCAACCGAATTGAGAAGAAACCTCTTTAAATTAATGCCGTACGCTGTGCTCATTCCGGGGCGAACATTACGTATCTTTCATTTCATCTGCCATGCCCGCTTTGCGTATACGAGAGTCTCTTCCCTTTACAAAGTCCGAGTGAGCTTTAGTGGCGACACTGCTGAAGGGGCACAAATGAACGTAATAATGTTTTCCATAACATCCTCTGTAGTCTGGAAATCATCATTGGACTGACCGGATGCCTCTTCCATATTCTCAACGCCTTCTCGGAAATTTCTAAAGCAGTGATGGCACAAAAAGTGCCTTCATGCCAGGATGGCGGAACGAAATGTTTTTCGTTTCGGTTTTAGTTTTTTTCCACCGCAAAAAGTTCGGTTCCGTTTCTGTTCCGGAACGAAACAAAAAAGCCGTAACGGTTCGTAACGGTTTTTTTTTGTATGCAAAAATTTGAAGTTAATGTAATCATAAAAAACATCGGATTTGTGATGTAGTTACTTGCCCTCCTCTTAAGAAAGTGGGACCAGGGTAAAACACGTTCCTCAGAGCAGCGGAAGTAACTGTACCACGAATTCCTACCAACTAGCACAAACCAGTAATAACAGCAATAATTTCAAAGTCATAGTATTTATTTTCTCGAAAGACAAATATGAATCTTTTTAGTGGGCTCAGTGCTTTGTGTCAAGGGAGTGAGCACGATCTCAGAAGCACCACGTCATTGTGTGTACTCTCTGATGTGTGAGACAGCTGTTCTGATAAAAAGTCGCCAGGCCTGCGCGGAACACGCAGCACAGTCACAGAGAAAGCTGAAAGAGCGGACTTTGTAGAGCTCGTTGTAGAGTCTCTTGGGGCAACTAATACAAGTACACATGCAAGGTACCACACGCCATAAATCATCGTAATTTTTCTGAGGTAGCGAAGTTCCCACTATGCCATTTTTCGTCATTCTTCGGAGAATCGTGGTACCCGCTACACATCTGTTAGGTGTTCTGTGCACTTTGTGCTGCGGCTGATGACGATGAAGAATTATGGCTGAGCACTTTCCAGTGGGTGGGAAGCAGTGTTGCGGAATGGGCGCCTCCATTCTATTCCAATTCCATTCTGGGGAATTAAAACTTGCCGCAATTCCATTCCTTTCGATTACTCAGAGCGAGAAAACTCATCCCCTTCCCACTCTGGGAATGGCCGGGAAGTTCCATTCCATTCCTGTAATTCCTCAACGTAGGAAAGGCATCTTGATAGTTTTATCGAGTTAGGAATGCACTTTTCAAGATGTACTTTTGGGCTAGTTGGTTGATAATCGCAGTAGAACAGCGCCGTCGAAAACAGCAGACCTGTGCAGATACCGAATAAACTTTCAGTTGTTAGGGCGCCTTGTGTTACGTGTCCTTCTCCTCGTCTGGTGTGTTGTTTTCGCCGGCGCTGTTCTACAGCCATAAGAATGCACGCCCCATAAAGCTGATGTGACCAGATGCATCAGGAACTGCAGAAGTACGCTAAACACCTTACCAATATCGAGAGATAGTAACTTGATGACATATCTCGTGCAGTACAAATTACTACAAGCATGAAATCCAAGGTCAAGAAGGGAGCCGACAGATGGATACACGGAGTGGGATAGGTTTCAAATAGGAGAAAGTGCCTCAGAGCAGGCTGGCCGACGTTTCGACCTATCTTTGTCAAAGGCGCCTTGTCATCGTTGGCGTGTTAGTTTGGAGTACAACCACTAATTCCCATAGGGGCAGTTCTTCCGCTACCTATAGTATTTGCATGGTCAGCATGTTTGAACGAATGATGAAGTTTTAATATTGCTTAAACCTAAATGTGTTAATGCTAAAATGACGACATAGCGTATTTTTATGCTGACAAAATTAGTGTTCAAGAAGACTAAGCAGTTTTGCCACGCGTCTGGAGCGGTCCTGAATATGGAGAAAAGTAAGATTTGTTTAATAGGGAAAAAACCCTCTAGGCCTTCTGGTATTAGTTGGAACAGTGCACCGCTTGGGCACCTTGCGCATTTGCGTCGAATACGGAACACTGGGCCGCACTGCTCGTCAGCACTCACTCTTGTCAAGCGCGCCTCGCAAGCATGGATGGGGTGAGGAGAACTTTCTGTGTTCGCCTTTGCGCAGGTATGCAATGTCTTCCTTGTCGCAAAGGTTATTTACGTGTTTCAGGTACTAAACTGCTCGTTAGATAAAGATCAGGCTGTGCATAGCGTATTCCCACTTTCGTGTGAGGTTACCAATGGGAACCAACCCGCAGGGGTAATTTGTTTCTCCCTTCAATATCTGTTGAGATAATGCATTTGTTTGCACACAACTTACGCCTCGTTTTGTAGTAGGCGTGTTGCTTATAAATGTTCCGTGCTTGTGATCAGCGAGGCCATTTTAAAAATACTGCTTTATTGTTAAATTGGAGGCTCTTACTTACTAATGTTTGAAGTTTGAAAAACAGCACGTAGATGAAAACGTGCTCCGTTTCCGGATAAAGACGTAATTTCATTCCCATTCCATTCTGTGCAAAAGGTGCTTAATTCCATTTCCATTCTATTCCTCCAAGCGTTGTCCCCATTACATTTCGGAGTCGCGAAAATGTGGAGTGATTCCGGAGTGATTCCAATTCTGGAGTAGCAACTCCGCAACACCGATGGGAAGCAATAAACCACACACTCTTTGCGCTATCAGCATTGTGTGATGACTGGTTGTTATTTTACTCTTCTGCCACGCCATATACATATGTTAACACGATTACTTACCCGACATGACGCCTGTATAGAGTATTTTTACGAAGGAGTTACAAGCATCAGCGTGGCACCGTCGTGGAAGAGCCGACTGCCACGCCGAGGGCGCTGGTTAAAATCCCATCCGATCCTAGAAATTTGTTTCTCATTTATTTTTTGCTTATTTCAAGCGATAGCGCTCAAGGACACCGGCGGCGGCGGACAGCTATGGTGCCAAAATCAGCTGTTGTGATCTCATAACAGCTTTGGCTATAACAAACTTCACCGCCGACAATGCCCTCTCCACTTTGGCCTGCGTGACAGGCGCGCAAAAGTCCACTCGCGTTAATATAAACATCTCTGGTTGCCACTGTTTTCGTTTTTCGCACAATTTGAACGTATCTTTGCTTTGGAATTACTGCCTGAGGTGCGCGCTAATACTGTACTATAAGATATGCTCACACTGCATGAGCTCAGTTGTTCGGAATTGCGAAGTTTTCTCGTGAAGCGAAACACGATTGAAAAAATTTCGCTTTCACTCCAGAACGAAATAACTGATAAAGTTTCGGTTATGTTTTTATTCCGGTATGGTATGGATAACTTTATTGATGTCCTGAGGATTCAGTCCAGGACTGATGCGGGCCGCTCCCACGTCGGGACAGAGAGGCCAAGCCCTTCTGCCGCCGGTCAAAAATATAGTATTTTCTTCGTTTTTCGTTTTCGGTTTTCGTTTTGTTCCGACACACTGCTTCGTGCACTCGGGGTCTTGTGTCGGTTTCTAGGACTTGCTTTTGATTGTCAATTCTCATGTGTTAATTTGACAATGCGAAAATTCCCCTGAAATATACTTACCTTCCACTTGGGTCTCTTCAGTTATACGGCTTAAAATTTCGTTTAGAAAATTTAGCTGTCACAAATGTGCCATACTGAACGATTAGCGGGCTCTCGGTGATTACTCAATTAGGGCCGTGCAGGTAGGATACAGCGAAGAGCTTAGCGGGACAGCGAAAATTCCGTAGCCGGATCGCAGCTCATGTCTCGACACCAGCAGGGCAATTTGTGTGAACAGAGCTGCTTCCAGCGGGCTTCTTACACGCTGCTCAAAGGCAGTGTTATCTATTTGCTAATTAACTGACTCTTAATTATGGAGGTCGAGTAAGGACATCATAAGGAAAAAATTCATTAGCACATGTACAAAACAACTAGTATTCTTGGTTCGAGTTTACCATCCAGATTGGTACACCAAACACGCTTCTTTACAGGGGTGAGGGGAACTCTCTCCTGTCTGGGTCCGACCCTTACAGGCGCTCCGCGGTGCGTCATGCACTTCTCCGTGGTGATGTGCTCTCTGCCATCAGAGAGCTAGCTTGGTGGCTGTTGTACGCAATTTTATTTCCCCGTCTGGCTTGCGCTGTTCTACAGTCTGGTCGAGCTGCACGCGGTCTCACATACCTGCTATACCTCAACCTACCGTAATGGAGATACGGACACAGGAGCACTCAAAATTCAAGCTCAGCTCCTATGTGAATCAAAAAGGGCAAAAAAAGACCCAATTCAAGTGTACTCGTCTTGACTTCAATCAGAAATGTGAACTGATAAACAAGTATGTTTATGAGGTTTACATTATCATGAAAAGGCCACACATCGCTGGGAAGACCATACATGGGTCTGATAATAGACTAAATTTTCTATCTATCTATCTATCTATCTATCTATCTATCTATCTATCTATCTATCTATCTATCTATCTATCTATCTATCTATCTATCTATCTATCTATCTATCTATCTATCTATCTATCTATCTAATCTCACCGCCTACGGGTTTGGGCTCTCGCGGCTGCTCATTAACATGATATATACCGAAATTGGTATGGTGGGACAGGAGCGCATAGGAAATATGAATCACAGGTAGTAACATAACATGCATGTCATGTGCGTCATGATTTACATGACACAGTCTTGGAGCTGTCGCGATGTCTCAGTAACTTGATATTACCACGCGCGCTCATTTTTATGTTAACGGTACACGCGTTAACAAAGCTCGGCTTAGGCCGCGTCTGAATGTGTGGGAGGCTTCCCGATTGTTGTGGAATGTGCTGAGAAGGTTGCATGCAAGACGCGAGTAGTTGAGTTTCTTCTCGAACTAAGGCTAGCACCAGCGATAAGGTTCGATCAGGTATGTATAAAGGCCAACGCTTTTCAGATTACCGACGATTGTGTCGACGCTGTCGTGCTTCAGTTCTTTCTTTTTTTATATATATAGCGAAGTTGGTGGGGCATGACGTAAGTAAGAGAAACATAATTGACAAGACATGCATGGTATATACCAGAATATACGTTTCATTGGCTTGGTACCCGTCGCGTTAGTCTAGTGGTTATGGTGCTTGACTGCTGACACGAAGGTCGCGGGATCGAATATTGGCCGCGGCTGCCGCATTTAGATGGAGGCAAAAATGCTAGACGCCCGTGTGCTTAGATTAAAGTGCACGTCAAAGAACCCGAGGTGGTCGAAATTTCCGGTGCCCTCCACTACGGCGTCTCTCATAATCATATCGTGATTTTGGGACGTAAGACTCCAACAATTATAAAACCATTGGCTTGGTATACACAAGAATACGCATGCATGCATGTATGACAAACATACAATAGTGTTCATTTCAAGGGCTCGTTTTCTTTGTTATAAACAATATTAAGGAGAACTAACAGACAACAATGCCAAGGAAAGTATAGGGGATGTTTTTTTAGTAATAAATGTAAGGTAATTGCGAAGAAAGAAAAGTGGACGAAAAGATAGCTTGCCGCGGGCAGGGACCGAACCTGCGACCTTCGAATAACGCGTCCGATGCTCTACCAACTGAGCTACCGCGGCGGCCATCCCCCCGTCCACTTTAAGGGGTATATGTGTGCATTTAAACGTGGGAGCGTCAGTCAGCGCCGCCAGTAGCCATGACGGCGAGTGTGGAACACTCTTTTTCTGCCTTGTTGGCGTCACGTAGCACGTGAACTTATTACGAGCTGGCAGCTGACCAATAATCCCTCGCATACCACCTGAAAGCATCAAGTCTGCCAGAACGAGACATAAAAAAGAAAACGAGCCCTTGAAATTAACACTTCTTTCCTTCATTCATAGCGAGGGTCTCGTTCTGGCAGACTTGATGCTTTCAGGTGGTATGCGAGGGATTATTGGTCAGCTGCCAGCTCGTAATAAGTTCACGTGCTACGTGACGCCAACAAGGCAGAAAAAGAGTGTTCCACACTCGCCGTCATGGCTACTGGCGGCGCTGACTGACGCTCCCACGTTTAAATGCACACATATACCCCTTAAAGTGGACGGGGGGATGGCCGCCGCGGTAGCTCAGTTGGTAGAGCATCGGACGCGTTATTCGAAGGTCGCAGGTTCGGTCCCTGCCCGCGGCAAGCTATCTTTTCGTCCACTTTTCTTTCTTCGCAATTACCTTACATTTATTACTAAAAAACATCCCCTATACTTTCCTTGGCATTGTTGTCTGTTAGTTCTCAATAATATTGTGTAAAACGTACAATAGTGAACGATATGTCATGAATGTCTTGATTTGTCACAAAGCCACACAGTGGGGTGTAAGCAATGCCTCGCTTCTGCTTCGAATAACATCGATTCCCACAGTGCGCGGAATCTATCGTTTTTTTCCCATAAAAGTCGATTATGCTTGTTTTCTAAAACGCCTTTAAAACGTTGCAATTTTCGCTAGTTTCGGGATTACAATATTTCTGGTGTATTATAACAAAATAAATGTATGGTGGGGTTGCATACATTTCTTGATTAGCAAAGAACTTTTTGAAGACTTGTGAGAAATCAATTCAGCGTCATCACCTTAGCTAAATTGGCGAAGAAAAGACCCAGTTTATTGGGTCAGCCAGAGGCATTTGCTCAAAAATCAGTTTGGCAATTTTGCAAAAACGTATTGGGAGTAACATACACTTAAATTTCCGCGGGCCAATAGTACTGTTGGTGTAGACTTACGCAAACCTAATTTTGGTGGCCACAATGAGTTAATTTTAGAGTGGTAGGCCTACAAATTTCTGAAATCTGAAAGTTGCAAAAAAGCGCTTTTCTACTTGCAGTGAAATATGAATTTTTACCAAGGAATCCGGGCTAATGCTCACAAAACAAGCGTTGACGCCATTCTATAAGGATTTTCCCAGCTCAAAAAAAAATTTCGTATGAAGCTAAGAATGGTCGGGACCACCCTTGGTCAGTTCTTGTCTGAACACACCAAGCAACTGCTGCGTTTTCCTAACATAAATCATTGTAGGGACATATCTTTTCGTCCATGGTGGTATCACGTTATTTTATTCTTGTACATTTCTTGTACTGTCATATGGTAACTGTCAACAACGGCCATCTGGTTCGTCGTCATCTCGAGATGGGAAGTCTACATAGGGTACATTGTGTTCCCTTGGATTTATTTTCACAAACACATTTTCGAAATGAGCGCTGGGTACAAAATGGAATGGGGAGTGGGTCGGCATAAGTCTGCAAACGGCACAAAGCGTCTGTCCCCACTCTCTCCATCTTTCATTTGTTAATGTGTTTCCGCTTTACTCACCCAATTCGGCACGCCAGCTTATCTCAATAATCAGCCCTGTCTTTCCCCCGTTTTCGCAGTTGCCTTCTTCGCCTCCACCTTTGTGGTTGGGGAAGGTTGTACGAAGCATACACACAAGCGCGCTATGGTAGGCAGTTGCTGCTTAGTTCTTTATTATTTATTTTTTGTTACAAAGATACTGCGGTCACTCTAGACCAGGCAGGTGGGGAACAGAACAATAAACAATTATGCAAACATAAAAAATCTAAGGAATAAGGAAAACCTACAAGAATACACAATAGATGATGCAGCATGAAAAAATGAAACAGAAATACAACAAAATATATAACACACAGTGATACAAATGAAGCAATGTCTTGAAACCCAAATAAAATCAATATACACTTACATACACACTTAATATATTTATACACACTGAAACGTGCCAAGTACTTTGTTAATGTTCAGAAATAGCAGTTCGAACAATTCATACTACATAGAGACAAAAAAAAAAATTCGGCAGATCCCCCGTACCATGGGAGTCGATATTATGCGAAGCATGCGGCGGGTAGGTGACTGTGGCGTAACTTTTTTTACTGAGCGACACGTTACAAAATGACGCTGAAGATTTGTATAAATTTTATACGCACACTTATATATGTTGAAGAGCCGCATATGTGTTATATAACCAGTTATTTACGGTTGCCTAACGCTGCCAATGGCAACGTGAGTATTACCAACACCAGAAGCGGTAAGCTGATATGCAGAGCTTATACGTGTCCCGAGAACGCACGCACGTTTCACGAACATGTGTGCATGTGTGCAAGAAGTTCTTGACAGTTCTTGAACAAGGACATCATCACCGTGATCAGTGAGCACCAGCAGCTGGTCATGAATTGCTATATGATCCGGTCGTGGTCGTGGTGACGAGGGGTCCATGTGTAGTGAAATATGTGGTATAGTAGAGCTGCTGGAATTCGTGGATGCCTCGGTCATTTCGTCAAGAAATTGTCTGTCGACAGAGCCGGCGACATGCCGGAACCTGAAGCCACTCCTCGCGTTGGTGAGGTATAGGCCGTCGAGGCTGGTAGACCTGGATAGTGCTACGTAGACCAAAATTAGTGGATGGCTTTTGTCGTATTTGTAGACTACCTGGGCGTATGTGGCCTACGTAGCCTAGTCTACAAAGCGGCTGTCAATCAATCTGGCATCGTCCTCGGTAAGCATGAGGCCATCGCCCAGCCTCGTAAGAAATGAAGAGTACACTGCGTCGTTCTGGCGGACTAAGCGTCCTTTACGGTGTGGTGATGTGGATATCATATGTAACTTTCGTTAATGTATTCCTGCGGGGCCGAGCAATGCTTCAATATAGCTTGCTGAATCATAGGCATACAAACGTAATGTTTATTAGACTGCTATAAAAGCGGAGCCAACACTGGAACCACAGACGTTAATCTGATATGACGCCTGTACCGTAGGATGAGACATCGTAGCAGTATCATGTAGTGTTCATTACTTTCTTGTAAAAGTAGATAGCCACCACCACAACCGCAATTGACGTTGCACCGCTATTACGCCTGCGTAGGCTGTTTTTCCAAACCAATTTATAGACATGGCGTGGCTCAGTGGTAGAATACCTGATTGCCACGCAGAATGGTTGAGTTCGATTCCTGCTGGGATCCTAATTTTCATTCTTTCCATTCGTTGAGTCAACGCTGCCGATGTTGGTTTTCCTTAACGCTCTACCGTTTAGGTTAACAATGTTTGTTGTCGCCGTTCCTGGGTAGATATAAACTGTCATTAACCTGTGGCGCATACCCGCACACCGCGGCCCGTGGTAAACGGGTATGTGCCACACGTGTCTAGTGGAAAGGGTTTGACGACGTACGCGACAGGATTTCCACGTTATACATGTCATGACCAGACATTCTTATTCGTCAAATTCTCTTACGCTCCCATGCCAATTTTGGTCTACACCAAGTTGAGGAGGCGATCGTGAGAGCACCCAGACGTAGGCGGCTAGATAGATAGATAGATAGATAGATACGTAGATAGAAACGCCCAAAGTGCCAGAGGTTCGCTAAGAAATGCTTCGCATTTAATAACAGCTTTACAATATCAGGAAGAAGTACTAAAACCTTCAAGTTATGTCAAGGTTCAGATGTTCCGAGCAACGCTCTCTGAAAGTCATTTGATGGAACGACATCAGGTGGCAAATTATTCCACTGAATAATTGTTCGAGGAAAAAAGGAAATAATAAAAATGTTAGTCCGAGTGGACTAAGGAGATAAGACCACTTGTCGAAACGGTGGCTTCAACGACTTCCCCTGTTCAAGGATTTTTCATACGTCTGCAAGCTCGCTCATGAGACTCACTTAGACTGTCTTGCCAGTGTCAGCCTCGAGACAGACCCGCCATTTTTAGTACAGACAAGTCAGTTTTAGAACGACGTTGGCACGTGGTGGAGCAGCATGTATGTACAACATCAACAGCCTGCTTGAAGTCGCACTGTAAGCGGAAATCACTCCCAATAGGGAATATATTGCTTCTCCTCTAGTGACTGGGCCCCCTTGGGAGTTTGTTATACTCCGCCTGCTCGGAGTATAATTTTAACTCCGCACTCTCAGAGTTTCTGCCACGTGTGTTGGGAGTATTCTTGCAGAACTAACTTCAGCAGGTAGGCAAACCATGCAATGCAAAAAAAAATATAAAAGAAAAGCCACCGACGAGCAGTAGAAAAGAAGACAGATCCCATGAGAATAACTGCAATCCAGTTTTAGGTGCAGTGGCAAAAGAAAGCACTGCAAAATAGTACCCAGACCAAATTCAAGCGTCGCGGAATCCCTTGTGTCACAGTACCGTGCAGTGGTATCAGGTAGGAATAAAGCGATATCGCAAATGGTGGACGTATCCGTTACACTCCGCCTGTCACCTACCGGAGAATAATACCGTCAAATGCCTCACATACTCCGACACATTCCGATGTATCGGAACCTTTTTACAGGCGTCTTCAGGACAAGCCCTATAGAAAGCCTTTACGTGTAACCAGGCGAGTGGTCGCTTCATTTGCAAAGATCGTGTCTATATCGTGTCTATCGTTTGTGTATTTCTTAAAAGCGAATGCAAACGATCAACAACCCACATACTCTACTACAAATGATTTGTCCAGCTCTGACCTCTTGAAAAGTCGACCTCGAGTGACACAGCCCAATGCCCTGCGTGTGAGAAGTCTAGCAGAGGAAATGGGTGTTCCATTTCTTCAACGCCAACTTATACTCGTTCCACTTCCTCAACGCCAACTCGTTGAAGAAAATGTCACCTAACGCTGCCATTTGAAAGAACGCATTTATTTTATCTCTTTCCTTTATCTCATATATGGATCATTTCTGAAGGGAATTTGGCGTCACGATTCGAGAAACATATCGATATTGATCTCCAAAAGCACTCAAATCTGGACGCCTATTCGGAAATATAGAGATTTTGTTCCACGGTTGTGCCCTAACACGTGGTCACCCCGTGGGCTGCCTCACGAAAAAGAAATGCGTCAGACCGGTTCCGTTTCTGTAGCTTACCCGAACAAGGCGCTGTTATCACAATGCGCGAGGAAATAATGCTAGTACCGTTTAACAAAGTGACAAACATTTTATTCATTGTGAAGCCGCGGAAAACGTAAGCGGGCCGCGTGTTTGAGACCCCTGGTGTAGGTGAATGCGCGAGCGTAGTGTTGCGTTTCTCTGACTGTTGGCGTCTTCTGCCTGCTTAAAATATCGGCAACGGAGACTAACCAAATGCTTCAAGAGGCTTTCCAGGAGGATGCTGTGAGCAGCACACAATTTTGCGACTAGCTTGGACGCCTCAAGCGTGGTGAGACGAGTGTTGAAGACAGACCTCGCTCCGGACGCCCTGCAACGTCGCGGAACGAGGAAAACAATGAAAAAAATCCACCATAAAAATTATTGTGGATTGTCGTTTCACGATCGACTAAGAGCTCATGCCAGCAGATTTTGAGAGAGGATTTGCACGTCAGGCGTGTTTGGGCTAATTTTGTTCTGCGCTTTCACACCGAGGAGCGAAAACCATGCGCTTGGATGTGTGCCAGGGCTTGAAAACGATGACTGAATGCGACCCAGACTTTTTCAAGAAAATCATTACTGGTGATGAGAGTTGGTGCTATGGGCACAATACAGAAACCAATCAAGCGTCAAGCCAGTGGAGGAGGACTCTCCCAAACCAAGAAACTCTCCAAGAAACCCACCCAGACAAAAAAAAAGCGAGGCAAGTGAGGTCGAATATGAGGACAATGATCATTGTCTTCATTGATGTTTGTGGAAATGTGCATCGGGAACTTGTTCCCCCTGGCCCTACTGTTAATCAGCAGTTTTTTGGGGTTTCAAGATGTCTGCGAGAGGATGTGCAGAGGAAACGCCCGGAACTTTGGCGATCAGGTGGCCAGTTCATTCATCACGATAACGCCCCCGCACACACGGCCTTATGCGAGTGGCCCACTAGTAGTTGGCATCTCAGGGATGGTCTGTCGTTCCTCAGCCTCATTATTCGCCAGACCTAGCCCCATGTGACTTTCTCCTATGCCCGCGAATGGAACAAAAGAAACGCTAAGAGGGAAGCATTATGATGACGTGGAGGCTGTAAAAACAACTTCGCGATGGACACGATACCAACGTTCAACAGCTCCAGACATGCTTCAAACAGTACGAAAAAAGACTTGACAAGCGCACCGCATCTAATGGAGAGTACTTTGAGGGTGACTGATGGAATTTTGTGAAAAGGTGCACCAACAAATATTCATAACAAAAATGCGTTTGTTCTGCCCTCCCTCGAGTATACTTCACTGCCTAACGTTCCGGCTGACACACGAGGAGGTAAAATTGCTTTTTCTTACCTTTACCCGCTTCTTTCCACACCCACCGAACTTTCCCTTTGAAAATCAAAATTATATACAAAACGCAGGGCTGCGCGTGGGCATCGTTGTTGACACGTAACATATACCAATACAAAACTATCTACGTACAGCGCATGCTGTGAGGTTTATTTGTATAACAGAGACATTTTTGTGATCACATAGCAGTGACGTGTCGTGCGATGGCTCACATAAAATGGTCCGGGCAATCACACGATGAATGCAACTGATGATGTCTGTGTTATGTACACAGTATATCACTTGAGCAGAGATATCCGGAAGGTCAGCTAGCGGAATGGTTCGAAGTTCTGCACAGCATGCCTTTAAAATGTTCATACAGGGTGTTCCTAGAAATGTGTGCGAAAATCCTAAAAAATCTGGAAAATGCAATATTTGCTTGCTACCTTCGCAATTGCTATTTCTGTAGCGACACACATCTTAAGATGGCTAAAAGCGTCATTTGGGCAGTAATTAAGAAAGTTAAATTAATTAGCTTTTAATTCGTGTAATAAGCCTGTTATGTCAGCTGGGAGAATTGAAGTTCTTCATGCGAAGAAGGCATCGTAGCTTTGAGATATAGAAAAAGTGGCCTCTAGTAATCACTGCGGCATAATGAAACCTAACCATATTCGACGGCGAATCCGGAACCGAAGCACCGATGAGCGCAACTGCCGCATTTTTCTGAGATGTCCAGAATGAGTGAGCGTCGTTATATCAACCATCAACCGACTTCGTTGTGTGGGTGTGCGGGCTGCGCTTGCAGTTATAACACGCATGGCGCACACACGTTAACGAACGCGGAAGAACTACACCCCTGGAATCGTTGCTTTGAACCGTGACGTCATTCTGATCGTCTCCCCCCCCCCCGCCCCCCGCTTGTTGCACTCATCAGTGCTTCGGTTTGGGTTTCAGCATTGAATTTGGTTGAATTTCATCGCCACAATAATTACTGGAGGCCGCTTTTAAATGCGAATGCATTTCTTAGTCGGGGGTTGTCCTGCGTCCCTGGCCGGCGTGCTCACAGGTGTTATCTCTCTGCGCGCGCTCCTCCTCGCCCCTAGCAACAGCTGCGCCGCGCCTAGCAACCGGAGCAGGTGGTGAGCGGCGGAGGGTAAGGGAGAGGAGGAGCGCGCTGGCGTGTGATGGCGCTCGCATCGCGGAGCAGCGGAGGGTAAGGGAGAGGAGTGTACCCGGTGAGGGCGCTCGCATCGCGGAGCTCGCTCGGCGGAGAGAGAGCTCGGGAGCTCCTCCTCTCCGCGCTCGGACCTATATATAGACCAGAATTTCCAGCGCTCGTAGGGGGCCGCCATGTTTGGCCGACCGAGGCGCCGCGGTGCGAGCATTTGCTTGGGAGCTGCTGAAACGCGCCAGCGTACAGCGTGGTGCACCACGTTTGTGGCTCTCAGTAGCGGGCGATGGCAGATTTGCGAGCGCGGCAGCCGCTCAGTCTTCTCTGAATGTCGGAACGTGCATCTTCTTTCATACGACTACATTTTCGAACAGTGGCATTGTGCCAGGGAGCTTGCCAAACATCGCGAGAACGTTCAGCAACATCGTCACGAAAGTTTGAATAGTTTCGACGCCGTGCAGTTGTCCACTCTCTTTTTTTTAGACCTGTATCATATCAAGAAACGTTTTAAACTTACGCATTTGCGTATGATAACGGCCAGATGAAGCCTAGTAAGCTGTATCTTTTTTTTTCTGAAAGGCAGCAGCGACAGATATTTTCGTGCCGCGCTACCGTCCGACTTTGTGCTGCGCCGACTTTGTGCTGCGCGATGGCTCTTTCGTGCTATCTCGCAACATGCAACGGGATGAATTTAATTAGGCGATTATTTCAGTTTTGAACGCAGAACGCTGTAGCGGAGATTACGTTTGAATCCGATACTGATTGAGTTCGATCCTGACCAAGCAGCGCACACGCGTGCACTTTCTGTCGCGACGTGCCTCGTTCAGGATATACTTAACTGCAATTGAAGGATCGCCCCTGCAATGACAAGATCCCTGTCACACGGGCACTTTCGATCACAATTGAGCCGGATCAGGATTTATCGCCTCGACCTTCCTTTGCTGCCACAGTAAAACTTCGTTGTTATGAAACCACAGGTCGACATGCCTCGCGGCTGTGAGGTTCAAAATACATATCTTCTATACACATGAAGTTGTAAAAAGTGAAACAGTTCGTTACATCGAGGTTTACCTGCGCCTTGTTGAACAAATTTACAACCAAGGTGGTCGCATTTTGGGTTTCAGAAGCAAGATTAAACAACCGCGTGTTCAAATTTCTGTGCATGTTAATAACTGAAGCTTTTTTCCGCTCGGCAGCCGCGGTGGCGCCTGTAAGTCTTCAGGCAAAATTAAGAAACATTTGTTAATTGGCTTCGCAGTTTGAGAAAATATCTGGTGAGGTGCATGAATACTGTCTTTCTCAATTCAAGATTCGTCGTTGTCGTTCTAGTAATTCAGTTTATTATTTTTTTTTCATCCAGCAGGTGGTCCTGTTTTAACCCATACACTTGCAGGGCAGCCCTTTGAATAGGTAGAAAATATGGCCTCCTGAGCAAAAGCACCAGCTCACATATTACTTATCGAAATCAAGGACCTTGAAAACGTCTGGAATACACGTTGCACAAACACAAGCCGCTCGTATTCCCGTGAACGTCGCAGGTCTGTTGCATCAGCCGCTTCCTTTTTGTCTCGGTGTTCGGGCACCCAACGACGGCGCAGTGCCACCCGGACGAATTTTTATACATTGCACTGCCGTTCCGAGTATGCGGCAAGCAAGCAACTGAGACCGCAACTTTCTAACAGCTCTGAAAGCACTGACACAAGCGAACACGCGACGCAAGCGCGGCTATTACCTCCCGCCATCAGCAGCCCCCGCCGTCGTCTGCACCACCAGGCGGCGCCTGGTGTCGAGAGCGCCTGGTGTCGAGAGTAGACACTCGCGCTACGAGGCTAAGAAAAATCTGGCCTATATCATGCAGGGAGCGCGCGCTTTGGTGTCTTGATAGCAATGGAAGTCGGTGAAGTCGAATCTCTCGCGGCAACGATACCACTAGGACGAAGTGTAACACAATGCAACTCGAGCATTACGCCTCTACGTGCACACTCTCGTCTCTCTTCATTAATTAATCGCACAATCATCGGGTGCCCCCAAATGCATTCGCATTTCCTCACGATCCCCTTCGGGGAGGTGCGGCTTTTTTTCCATATCTCAAAGCTGCGATGTGTTTTTCTCATGAACAACTTCAATTTGATTTAACCACCTAACTCCACTAATTAGAAAGTTAATTAACTGAACACGCTTAATTAATGTCCCAAATTACGTCTTTAACCATCTTAAGATGCCTGCCGCTACCGAAAAAGCAATTGTGAAGGCAGCGAGCAAATATCGCATTTTACTGATTTTTAAGGATTTTCGGACACATTTCTTCACCCTGTATATTCGGCACATCGGCAAAGACAGGCTGCACACCTGTCTTTGCCGATGCAAAGATATTGTCAAAACATAGTTCCCAGACCACTAGAGAAGCGATAGAGGCCTTTCATATCAACCGAATGGGTGACGCATGCGTAAGTGAGGCATCGTTGTCTCTTACGGACAAGGAGCTCGCATATCTTCTCAGCACACGCCGTTAGGTGATTCGCTGTTACTGCTTCTGTGCAGTGTTATGTTTTCTGCTTTTACGTACATGTGTTATTCAAATAAATCTTTTCAGTTGCGAGTCAGCGCTCGTCCGTGTCTCTTCTGTTCTTCCCGTCTTCGTCGTTCCTCGCGCTGTACACAAACATGCTGCCGTACCAACTAGCCCAACTTTCAATACTGTTGCAATGTACCCTGTATATTGCCTCCTCAAAGCGTGATGTCCTTTGGCCGCTACTTTCCGGAGAGAGAACGAGGCAAGCAGGCACAGGCCACGTCCACTTTCATGTTGTTTACCATGCGTATCGAGACAAGATGTTGCAGACAACAGAGCCGGAAAGAACGACGTTGCCAGTCAAAGGCGTCGTCCAATAAGCGGCTTGACACATCGGCTTGTTCAATTTTTGATAAGCCGAGCCTCGCTTTCCAAGGCCTCGTCAGGGCCCCGAAACTCAAGTTCTAGAAACCACCGCAGAGGGCGGAAAAGTCAACCGTGGCGCGTTCCGGCTTCAATTCGAAATATTCTGCAAATAACTGAAGGTTAATTCTTTGTATAATGCTACACCTAAATAAAACAAATTGCTGTTTATACCAAGTGGTCTTGCCTCGCCAGGTACCGCGTCATCAATCTTTTGTAATAGTTTTTGCTCCAACTGACTCGTAGTTTTCAGCAGCCAATCGACATCATTATCTTCATTTCAAAATATACGGCGGCAGAGGCGGCGCAACGGCAGGTAATTGTTCGCGGTGCATTCGGATGGGTCTCGCGCTGTTTCGTTTCGCTGAGTTACTGTCGGCCGACACACTCGCTTTCGTTCTGTTTGTTTTGACTCGTTAAAATGCATTCCCGAAGCGCGTTGAGCTGACTTCGGGGGAACGAAGGGACCGTTCAAGCTTGCACCGGATGAACACTCACTTCAAGCCGGAGAATATACGAACCGGTGAGTATAAAAACCCTTTGCTTCCGTTTTTTTACCATTGACTTTGCATGTGTGTTTCACATGGAGGCGACGCACTGCAATATTAAATTTGTCAACGTTTCATACTCTGTCGCCGAGAAAACGTGCGTTCCTTGCGGCGCGGCTTCACGTAGGAGCGAGTTGCTGAGTTTATCGTTTGGTAACACAAACCAGGCCGCTGCAATAAAAAAAAAAGGCAACTACATCACTAACGCCTCGCATGTATCTTCGTAACTAGCCCGTATATCAGTGCAAAAAACATACGAGTTATTGTTTGCAGCAGTCGCATTTGAGAAGCAAGGTTTAGAGGTCTCCTTTCTTCACGTTCTCATTTAGGTTATTTTTACTACGTATTTAGTGCAACAAAGCTTCACATAATTATGCGTGTACATTCACTTGAGTGTGATAAAGAACCCGTCACTATGATAAAAATACTATTGTCTTTTTTTTCTGCGATAGCCTCCTGGCCTGACATGGAAACAGCTATGTGCAATGGGCAAGGCACCTGCTACGTGACACGCTTTGCAAAGAAGCTAGCCCGAGTGATACAACATGCATTATGAGGTACGTTTTAGAGCACTGCACGGGTTCGGGCCTACCAGGAAAACTGGGCCCGGCCCGGACCGTGGGTCGGGCCGGCCCTGGTGAAGTGCTTTTCATGGCGGGCTCCGGGCCGGGCTCGGGCCTGAAGCTCCGGGCTTAGGGTCGGGCCCGGGTTTGAGGTGACGGGCTCCGGTCGGGCCAGGCTTGAACTTTACTCAGTTCTTAAAGGGACACTAAAGTGAAAGACTGAATCGGTTTAGACTGATAAAGTGTACTCTGAGAACTCGAATGTCATTCATTCCACCACCATAAGTTTATGAATAGACGAGAAAATCAAGCTCAAAGTTCCATTTTTAAATTTCGCGCTGAAATCTCCGCGCGTGACGTCACCGATTTCAAACTGTATTAATCGTATTTTCGGGACATTGCCTGAAGGAAATTTTCTAAAACTTGATATGTTAAGTCTATGGTCCGTCAGTTTACTTCATTTTTACCGATTAGGAACTACCTAGGCATCAGTATACGCCCTCAGAATCTATGACGTCACTGCGTCTGCTGAGCAAATTTCAAGGTAGACCCGCATTTTCTTTTTGCGCGTTTTCGCGTTTACCAAGAGTCTTGTCGCGGCGAGCGTGGTGATTTTGGAATTGTAAAAGAGTAATTCACTGATAATAGAAAAATCATTTTTCTCTTTCGTGTCCTTTTAAGTTTGTTCCTCATACGTTGTGCATATACATATATGTTTCGCATTTTATCCTGAAAAAACGCTTTTTTATGCCGGGAAAGCTATTTCGAAAAGTTTTATGAGAGACGAGTACTGAACTTCTTTTGCTGCTTGCATATGGTGCTACTTCATTTATCTAAAACGGGCGAGCTGAAAGCAAATAGGCCAGGCGCTTATATAGTTAACACCTCTTTATTCTGTGGTTTGTTTGCATATGTTGGTATTTCATATTCATAATGTTATTCTGTAATCGCAGTAATAAAGGTAATATAATAAATTTATGCCTATAACTTATCATCGTAAGATCAATCACAGAGATCCGAAGCGGGAAAACGTTCCTGAAAGTTGCAGCCCTCCACTAAAATGAAACGTCTGCACGGAGACTCGGTACACTGAATCCCTATGAAGACGCATTCGTTTTCCGTGGCGCCTTCACGGCTCCCAGTGGTTATGTGACACGAGATGGACGTGCACAGCCTGCTTTGTGTGCCCACATTGTTAACGTCGGAGCCTTCCTCTTGTTCCGCTATATCAGGGGTCTCACGCTCTCCTCAGCTAACGGACCGCATTCACAAAAATTTACTCCAGCAAGGGCCAGGACAGTGACGAAGGTAGGAGCGGGAAGAGGGGGGGGGGGGAAGAGGTTGTATCAAATGTCAGCTAACGTTGCCATTTGAAAGACATTTTCCATATTTCACATATGGCTCATTTCTGAAGGGTATTTGTATCAACTCATGGTGGCCGCAGGGGGTACCTCACGAAAAAAAAAATGCTTTAGACCTCTCATGCCTGCGTAGCTTAAGAACGTACTAATAAAGAAAATAAAAAAAAATGGGACGAAGACAGCCATGTGCGGCCCGCATGTTTGAGACCCCTGCGCTATATAGTGTGAAAGCTACCTGATACAGCCGCAACAGCGTTGGAATGTGCAGGAATAGCATAAGTCCATTAAACAAGCCGCGGGGCAAAGTATATTGGCTCGACGAAATATCTGGCCTGAAAAAAGACAAGAATTCCGTGCCGGGTGATGTCCCTTTATCGCGAACCATATGCATCGAATGAGTAAGGCCCTAACCACACGTACGCGTTACAACGTGTCAGCGCTTGGCGTGCCCTCTCTCTATGTGCGCCCTCTGCCTCCATAGGGAGAGGGCGCAGCGCTGAGTCTACACGCCACGCGCTAACGCGTTGTAACGCGTACGTGTGGTTAGGGCTTAAGCGTCGACAAGCTTATTCGCGCCTTGATAAACCACGCTAGAACGACACCCGAAAATAGATCGAAATCGCTTCGTACACCTCCTGCCGGTCCGACCCGCGTAGTCCTATGACCACCTTCTACCAGTGCAACGTCGTTAGGAAGGATTGTGCCATTATAATATGGAATTCCGAGCATAACATACACTGCTGAAAACTGCAAGGAGAAGCCCTCGAAAAGAAGTTTTATAGATGACATCGAAGAGTGGCCCAACGAGAACGAGAGAAATGAAGGGATGAGCTGGACAGCTATATTCATTCTACAGAGCTCCACAAAGGCATCCTACATTTGCTCCAGTGGCGGAAGTTAACCATGACTGCCGACGCCGAGCAGTGCGATAAACTTTAGCGCGGCAGGATATGTGATGCAAGAGCACATGGCGTGCTTAAAGCCGCATCTCTTGATAATTTTTTTGCACAATACCATGTGAAGAAATAAAACTATCAAATATGCAGCAAAGAACTTATAAGCTGTATGTACTATTGTATAATATTGTGTCGCGTGCTGGCGTGCCGAGGCACCGACGACGACGAAGTCAGCGGAGGACCGTTGCTCGCCTGCTCGGTTGCTCGCCTGCTCTTGGGGTAGTGGCCAAGAATTGAGTAGCTGCTTTTTGGGTTTTTTGTGCAGATCAGACCGGACAGGATGCCCTTTTCGTCTCCAGGACCAGGGACTTTCCTCTGGTCGGATTCCATTGCTCCCCAAGAGTTGCCAGTGGATCTTTTCTTGCGTAACGGCATCGCTTCTGT
Source organism: Rhipicephalus sanguineus (assembly GCF_013339695.2). Classification (NCBI taxonomy): domain Eukaryota; kingdom Metazoa; phylum Arthropoda; class Arachnida; order Ixodida; family Ixodidae; genus Rhipicephalus; species Rhipicephalus sanguineus. Next base: position 306,279,031 of record NC_051176.1, on the reverse strand, counting down.
TCCTGTGGCTCTCGTCCCTACCAATGACGGCGTCATTCGAATGAAGAACCCGAAAGCGATCCAGACGGAATTGCGGTCGGTGACGGCCCATTTCCAGAGCATCACAGAGGTCCGTCAGTTCGGCAGAGGGGGTATAATCTGCTTTTCCCCAGACCAGTCCTGTGTGCAAGACCTTCTAAAGTGTTCGATGTTCGCATCCACTTCGGTGAGCGCATTCATTCCTCCACATTTAGCATGCACCAAAGGTCTAGTCCGTGGCGTAGACGTGAACATGACACCATCTGAAATACTAGAATTGTTCTCTCCAGCAGGTGTTATTTCGGTTTATCGGTGTGGACGTGTGGTAGACAAGAACAAAGTACCAACCGAGACTGTCATAGTAACATTTGCAGGGACAGTTCGGCCATCAGAAATTAAGGCATGGCCTCTAATTTACAAGGTAGAACCCCTTTCCCCTCGCCCTCTCCAATGTCTAAAGTGTTGGCGTTATGGGCACACCATAAGAGGTTGTAGGTCTAATGTCAGGTGTCGAGTATGTGGGGAGGATCACAATTCTAGTGACTGTCAAAGTAAGGAAGAAAAGTGTTGCCTTTGTAACGAAGCTCATGCTGCAGACTGTGCAAGCTGTGCCGCAAAGGCTCGTGAGCTGCCAATTCTCGAAATAGCAGAACGGAGACGTTGCTCTCGCAGAGAAGCAATAGCTGAATTACAGACGAGATCACAAGGTTACGCTGGTGTTACTGCTCGCCATATGCCATCAATGGAAGGGTCTCTATCCGCTGCTATTGCTGAAGCGATCGACAAGGCAATGGAAAAAGCGATGGAACGCCTTGCTGGGAAACTTTGCGAGTCTCTGGCCCAAATCATCACTAACCAGATGGCACAGATAGTTAGCACAGCAGAAAATGTTAACTTAACACCTCAAAACAGTGACACTTCACGACCATCAAAGGAGGAGGTGTCGGTTATCTCATCTCAGGATACTCAGTCTGCAGGTACATCCGCCGTTGCCAGACAGTATCAAGGTGAAGATATAGATGACGTGCAGGACTCAGATGAGATGGAGATGGATCCACGATCGTTAAAACGCTCAAGATCCCCTTTGACTAAAAAAGGTACTTCGCCAACCCACTCAAAGACCAAGAAGTACCAGAAGGATAGCCTGACTAAAAGCGCTTTCTTAACAGAAAGCATTTTAAGCAAGGCAGTTACAGAGTCTATTTTATCAAAACCATAGGTTCACTCAAAATTCTTCACTGGAATTGCCGATCAATTCACTCAGCAGTAACTGATTTGGTGTACTTGGCATCGAAATTCACTCCAGATATTATTGCACTACAAGAAACCTGGCTTTCAATGCATCAGCCTTTTCAATTAAGTAGATTCAGATCTTTCCGGCTAGACCGACCATCGAAAGGCGGAGGTCTAGCGTTCTTTATCTATAATAGAATAAGCCTCAAGGCAAAAATTGCATATAAGTATATGACACCTGACAGCGAAATTTTTGCATTAGAAATAACTTTGCCAGGCTGCCTGCCTTTCTTGTTGATAAATGCATACTTTCCTACAGGGGTACAAGATACTCGGTGTTTGGACTCTGCAGTTACATCTCCGTGTAAAGACAAAATTCTGGTGGGGGATTTCAACTCCCATCATACGTGTTGGGGCTTTCGAACAGATAGCTGTGGCAAACGATTGTGGGATTGGACAGTAGATAACAGCCTGTCTTGCCTTAATTCTGGAACGCCTACTTTTATTCGTGCGCGATCCCGTTCAGCCTTGGATTTAAGCTTTGTAAGTTCGTCTCTCACTAGTTTGTCATGGGCAGCCATGGACTGTGCCACCAACAGCGATCATTTGCCAGTAATATTTGAGATTGCTTGTCCAGTAACTTCATCCTGTTCTCAGACTCGACTATTTATAAATTACGGCAAATTTAAAAAAGATCTAGAAAATGCGTTGACCACACATTCGGATGAGCGAGACGAAAGCTATGAGGCTAATTGCATTAATTAAAAGGACGTACAAAAAAGCAGAATTTGTTGTTGAGTCTGCAAAGTCCATTTCCGGTAGTCCTTGGTGGAATTCAGATTGTACACGAGATTACTGTCGACGACAGGCAGCTTGGAAGAAGCTTATGTATAACCAGTCCCCCCAAAATTGGTCCGATTACAAATTTTACGCTGCAATATTTAAACGCACAGTTTCTTTAGCTAAAGAAGCATACGATAGGAAACACTATGATTACCTATCGAATCCTAAGAACAAAAAATCGCTGTTTAGGTTTATGAGATCACGAAAAATTTGATCATCACCAAGTAATATAGACTGTGAAATTATGTCATCAGATGAAATGAAGAAATCTTTGGAAGGCATAGCTAAAGGCCTGGAATGTAGATTTACATCAACTAAGTTATACAATTTGCAAGTACCAGCGCTAACGGTGGATTTTACTAAAGTTTCACTGGAAGAATTAGGTCTAGTGATTCAAGATTTACCCTCGTCAGCTCCAGGTCCGGACGGAATTACGGTTGATATGATAAAGATATTATTCAAATTATCACCGTGTGACCTCATCAATACAATAAATTATTCGTTAAAAAATGCCTGGATTCCATATGATTGGAAATTAGCTAAAATAATTCCGGTACAAAAAAGACAAGGATTAGGCTATACCATAGAAACATTCGACCTATTTCTCTTACTTCTAATATGGTAAAACTCATAGAGAGGGTGCTCCATAATAGAATTTCAATCTGGATGGCGGATAATTTATTGTTAAATCCAAATCAAATTGGCTTCAGAGCAGACTGTTCTATATGGTGTGCACACGCCGATTTAGAAAGCCGTATTCAACTTGCTCGGAAAAGAAGGCAACACGCAGCTTTGGTGACGTTAGATGTCGCCAAAGCGTATGATAGTGTGCAGCATTCAGTTTTATTGGACCACTTACAGAGGCGTAATTTCCCTCAATATATCATTGCGTGGTTGGGCGAATTTTTGAGGGCAAGAGAATTTTATTGTTATAAGGACGGCTGTGCATCATTAAAGTTCAAACAGACTCGCGGAGTCCCCCAAGGAGCAGTGTTGTCTCCAGTATTATTTAATGTATTAATGAGCTCAATCCCCAATTGCCAGGATGTGCAGGTATATGTTTATGCCGACGATATTGCATTCTTCGCGGCTGATAGTGATATTTATTCTCTATATCAGAAATTACAGAGATATATGAGTATGCTAGAGGTATGGCTAGAGACAATTTGCATGTCCTTAAATGTAAATAAAAGCGCATTGTTGATATTTCCAATCGCATATCCAATTTCAATTTCAATATTCTATAAACAAGAGCCTATTCCGCAGGTTGAGTCGCTAAAATATTTGGGAATCATTTATAATGGGACACTAAACTGGACTCCACACATAGAGAGTATCGTACCTAAGGCACAACGTGCCTTAGGCATACTACGTAGGCTGAGCAGCAGACGATATGGACTACGTAGGGACACACTTTGATGGTCTATAAAATGTACATGCGCCCAATATTAGAATTTGGGTGTGTCTTGTTCTCGGGTGGCCCTGCGTACAAACTTAAGCCTCTGGTTATGCTGGAGCGAGAAGCCTTGCGATTGTGTCTGGGACTCCCTGGGTTTGTAGCAATCAACGTTCTGTATCAGGAAGCGCGCTTGCCAACATTGCCTTGTCGATTCCGAATCCTGACGGTGCAGACATTTTTAAAATTTTATAGCTTTCCGTTAAGACGATCCGAATATGCTTTTATAAATGAGCCAGACTCCTTTTTTCTTGCTCATTGGCCACGTTTTCGTACACCACAGATTATTTTTGTTCAGAAGCAGCTAGACCGGATAAACGTGAAGATTCGCGATGTGCCTGCAGCAAATGTGTCCAATCAAAATCTTAAGATAGAATTCGATGAGATTTTCCCCTCTAAGCCTAAATTTCAATCATACAGGGTGTTAAATAGTCGGCTGCAAGATTATCTTACACACGCGAAAACAAAAAATATAGTAGCCACAGATGCTTCAGTAATTGACGAAAAGGCAGGCGTAGGTATTTACTCCCCTTCGCTTGGCTGGTCATTTTCATTAAGACTGCCGGACTTCACCCCCTGTGTTTGAAGCGGAACTCTCGGCAATTATACTGGCGCTGCGAAAACTAGATTTGAACGACCATTGCGCAATAATAATAACAGATTTCCTGTCAGTATGTACATCTCTAACAATGTCATCAAAATCAATTGCCTTAAAAACGCTCCTTACGCTAGTGCCTCCACAATTGAAAATTTTGAAATTATTATGGGTACCTGGCCATTGTGGATTAGAAATAAATGAAATGGCCGACACACTAGCGAGAGCGGCATTGAACGGTCCAATAATTTCGGTCCTCCCTGAAGTAGCCAGCATAACTGCGATTAGGTATAGGAAATTTTCCCTTCGATCAGACGCCATAGAATCAATAACTTCATGGACAGAATTTAGACATCTAAAATTTCCATGGAAAATTCAGTGGTGTCAAACTAGACAATTAGAAGTATTATTAACTAGATTACGATGCCGAGTGCCCCCGTTGAGTCTATATGCACACAGGGCTGGTCTGGTGATATCTCCCCTCTGTCACTTTTGTTCAGAAATCGAATCGATAGAGCATTATTTTTTATCGTGTCGCCGCTATATATTACAAAGAAAAAGACTTCTTGAAACTCATTGTGCTAAGCAGGGGATAATTTTAACAATAGACGCTATTCTCACCTTCGGTGCTTCGGATTTGGGCGTCAGCCACAGGAATGTTTTTGATGCCGTAATTGCTTTCCTTCAGGAAACAAAACGAATGCGTTTTTAAGTTCTTAAATGCAAACCTGTTCCGATAATAGCAATGAATCAATAAGAAAAAACAAATCTATAAAAAAGAAGACGTTCGGTACCACAGTAATTTCATTATTCTAATTTCTAGTTAGGATGAGAAGTCTGGGCTGAATGTAGAAATAATTATTGCACTAGTTCTTTTTATGTGTGCTTGTCTTTTGTGTTAACTTAGTAGTTTTAAATCTTCATATCTACAATTCTTGGCCAATCCCCCAGAGTGGGTATGAGCCATATGTAGAGGATCATCATCATCATCATCATCATCACGTACAAGGCGAGCGCGAAGCCCTCGAATAAAGCAGTTGGTTTTCGTACGTCAGTGTAGCAGCATCGTTCTTCTACCTCTCCGCTGCAGTGGTGGCCCGGACCTTGGAATGACCTTCCAGAAGATACCGCCGGACGTTCTCACCGAGTCAACCGACCTCTGACACGCCTATCACGATGGCGCTGCGACCAGATGAAACCACGGCGCACTGCATCTTGCTGCCGCCGGAGTTTCCAAATGCTGGCCGCAAGGTCCAGCCATCTGGCTTATCAAGATGGAAGCTGGTTTCTAGCTGCGTAACATCGTCTCGCAGCAGGGCAAGTACGCCATTACGGCAGCTATGCTTCCTCCTGCTCTGCGATGCGTTGTGCCTCCTCCTGGACCGCAGGCATACGACCAAATTCGAGGGTTCGTGCTATCCCTACCGCAACCGGCAGCGCCACGTCACATACTCCCTGCTGCGCTAAACGTAACCACAGAGCCATTTCAAGACATCGCTTTCGACGCGGCGCCCAGGACGACACTGTGCACGTCACGTGCCACGACTGAGTATCGCCTGCCGCCAACTGTTTTGCCTGCCCCTCCTGCCATCGCCGACGAACAGCCTTTGGTAGAGTGGTCAACGCCTGTGGACACCTCGAAGAGCATGACGGCATCAGCGCCTACTGATCCGGTGTGCGACACCCAAACCAGCGCTGCCTGTAACGTGGTCGTTGACACCACGGGTGTCACCCTAACCAAGCCGCCTCAGACTGTCCCAACAATGCTGGTTGGTTTCGAACATCAGACTGTCCCGACAGGAGATCCTGCCTGACGACGCCCGCACCGACCGCGACCACCCGGTCCCAGTCTGCCTGGGCGGCCCAGCACAAGGCCACACCTGGCACCCCAGCACTGGTCATCCAGCAGAATCTGGGGCCAAGGCCCAACGTCATTCTGGCGCCGCCGCGCATGATGTCGCCCCCTCGTTTGCCATAGCCCCCGGACAGCCCCTGACACTACAACAGCTACAGGCCATGCTACACGTGCAGACCATGCTGGCCCAGCCCACGCTGGATGCGTTCCAGACAGACCAGCACCAGTCCCTGGTGTAGATACCGACGTTCACCCAGCCGCAGATACTGGCGCAGGACCACCACCATCACCACCATCATGGCACCCTGTCGGCGCCCCTCATCTCGATGGGCGGCAGTATGGCGTCCTCTGCGCCCGCTGCCAACACCGTCACCCAGCATCCCGTTATGACCACCAGGCCGGTGTTGCATCCGACGCTGCCGCAACATCTCCCCGTGTCTGTCTCGGCGCCCATGAAGTCGGCGACGATACACCACCAGCCACAGGCGCCTACTACAACGGCGCCACCAGCCGCAGAGAAGCCCGTGAAAGCGCCCACGGTAGACCTGGCCGAGTAGCTGAAGAAGCATGGAGTCATGCCGGGGTCTACGCAATCCCCTCCGTTCAATCAAGAAAACATATCAGTCGAGGTTCCCGTCACGCTCGCACCAGTCACAGAGAGCGTGCAGGTCGTGGTGAGCAAGGCTCCGCAGACTCCGGCAGTGACTCACCAGCAGCGCATACAGCTTTCGCTGGCGCACGATGGCAGCGTCGTACTGCACCCTCACAGAAGCACCCTGTACTCCATGACTGCGCGGGCCCCCACCCCGGGACTGGTGGCCACGACGGTCACGCCCACGTAGACGAGCGCGCCCGGTTCTACCGCTCTCTCGGACCCACTCGGCCCTCCTGGAGCGCCTCTCCGCAGCGCCGCCCGTGAACGGAACGGCTCGCAAGATCCACTATGTTTCTCCACCCGTCCTCTGCGCCACTCTCAGCTCCGACCCCTCAAAACAAAAGTGAGCACCCCTTCGCCACTCCGTTTTACCGACCAGGACTGTATAATGGACATTCTTTGCCTACGACTCCGTCTATACGGTGGGGGGCCCTGTCGCGTGCTGGCGTGCCGAGGCACCGACTAGTCAGTGGAGGCGCGTGCAAGGCGAGCGCGTGGGCCCTCAAATAAAGCAGTTGGTTTTCGTACGTCGATGTAACAGCATCGTTCTTCTTCTACCTCTCCGCTACATATGAAAAGAATGCTATTAGAAATATGTTTGCCTTCCTTTCGGCACGCTTATACGTATTTCTAAGAGTACACGTGGTGCACGCGGTTCCTTATAACTTTTATCTATATTAGTGTGTTTACAACAAGGTACTAAATTTGGCTTTCTTCCTTTATCTATCTTGCTGTGGCAAGGTGCCACTATGCTTAAGACAGGTGCTACATACCCGGGAGGGTGCACGATTGGCTTTGTCGTTAGAGCATGCTTTAAGTTTCAATAGAGCGCAATAAAAACAGTGAAGAGAGCGTTCTGTTCTCTGTCTCTTTTATTGCGATCCGTATTGAAATTGAACTGATGCTGCGAATCGCTTTCCTTGCTACAATACCCTATACAAAACGCTCTTGATGATCCCCATGCATTTGCAGAAAAAAAATGGGTACAGTGTACCACTGCCGAACAAACGTTCATTGTACCCAGTATGTCCGCTCAACTGTTTCCACCGTGAGCCCCTTTTAACAAGAATTACCGTAGGTTAAAGTATAATTGTTAGCGAAACATGCGCCAACAAAACGTAGATATGTGCTACTTAAAAACACCTTGCTGTCGATTCCATGCTCGGGCAACACTACCTAGATTATTGGGTCGGGCCTCAGTCGGGCCTGATCTGTGGTCGGGCCGGGCCGGGTAACATGACGTGACAACAACTTTATTGGAGTCCTGAGGAACTCGAATCTGGGGAGCCGGAGGCCCCCAGATCAAGTTGGTGGCTGCGCCCACGATGGGACTGGAAGTCGAAGTTCCGTCGCGATGTCGTGGGCCCTCTGGACGGCCTGGAGTTGGGTGTGGAGATCGCTGCTCTTCAGGGATGCCTCCCATTGCTCCTTCGTGAAGGGTGAAGGGTTGGACACAGCCAGTGCATGTGGTCGAAAGAACATGTGTCATGGCCGCATTTGGGGCACGACTGTAAGTGGTCGGGGTCTATCTTATTATCTGCAAACCCGGGCCGGGTAGGCGAAATTATTTCTCGGGTTCGGGTCGGGCCCGGGTCTTGCTTTGAGTCGCCGGGCCGGGTTCCGGGCCCGGGCCGAAAATCACGGCCCGTGCAGTGCTCTAGTACGTTTACACATATGTATAACAAACTGCTGTTTACTTGTTCACTATGTTTATATGTTTACTTCTGCAAAATTTCATATTCATTGATTATGCTTATCAATATCTGTTGATGTCATTACTTGTTTTTCCAGTACTGCCCTGCAACGACAGCATGACTACCCCCGAATGTCCACTCTGAAAGTGCGGTGAAACATGTGAAGGTCTGCTACAACAGGTCATCTTGAACCTCACGCTTGCAATGCTGTATTTGTGAATGGTTTACCAGGCATTTCATGGAGGGTTGCTTACAATCGTCCACAAGCATTAGCTGTCTACTGTGTCATGCAATCTACACTGCAATAGCGTTGACATTGAACACTAGCTCCATGCATTAGTTACATTACGTGGCACTGCTGAGCTCAACGACACAGGTTTTATTCCCAGCCACGGTGGTGCCATTTCAATGGGGGCGAAATGCGAGGACACTCGTGTGCCTAGATTTGTGTCTGAACTTCACGGAAAGATAGAAGCTTGAAGAGACAAAAGATCTGTGAACCTGAGGTGCCGCTGGAGCAAATGTTTCTTCAAGCAGTCTTGTCTTCTTCAAGGATACAACTGCGTTTGTTTCAACCCCAGGCAGTCAGAATCAATCTAAAGTTGCCGACTACTGTATGACTCATAATGATATCGCGGTTTGCATGTGATTCATTGGAAATGATCAATTTAAAGGTAAACATATTCGACAGAAATCTATCTGGCTGGATAAGATTATAAGAATAAAAAGACTCTCCAGCCACGTTCAGTCTTTAGTTTTTATTTATTATTATTTAAAATTAAGAGACCGAACGGGTCTTGAAACGTAGGGTCAGTTTTTTGCATTTTAAATTACAATGCAAAACAAACATCACGGCAGTGAGGGGAATTAAGTCTTTCCGACATTTCATTGTGCCTTGTGAGACAGTTTACAAACTACGCTCAAAACTGTTTTGCCTTAAATAACTGTGTTTAGATCACAGAAATTTACAAAAAGATATGCCAAAGCTTTACAAGGCTGTGCTCAATTACATTAGCCTTTGCACATATGTTCAATGGGCTCCTTCAAATTGTCTGCGGCTAATAAAGAAATTGTAAATGTGACGAGCACTTCTTGCAGCACAGCTTCACCAAACATGTTTACGGTGTCGTGATGCGTGAGATTGTCTTCATTGAATATGGTAGTGTTTTTTTTTACATATAGCAGAGAAACGTCCCAAATTGTTTGAGCACACCTACTTCTGCTGTTTGATTAAATTAACAAGCCACAGTTATAGCGCCTACCACCATGAAGTGAAAGTCTGTGAACTACTGTCACGAAAAAAACGTAGGAAATCGAAAAGGTAATTTAAAACAGACATGAACTTGACTTATCTACAGCCACACTGCAATATTGTACGTATTTCAAGCCAAAGCTTCTAAAAGTAGCAGGGAGAACACATACACATACTTCAGCTTCCAAGCACAAATATATTTAAAAATTAAATAACACAATAACAAGTATGCAATATGTGTATATATGACCTTCATTTATCCAGCATTGGCACAGGTTCGCATCATGCCCCACCAGTTGATTTCTTGAGTGTTTGCTTGCAACAGAGTGCTCAAGTTCTATGGGCATGTCTATGTGATACAGAGATTGTGCTCACGGCTGACCAGTTGTTCAGTGATCTTTACGAGCACTAACGAAGATGTACAATGCATGCCTGAAGCTTATTTTTTAAAAATTGTGCTCCTTTAATCTGTAAGCACTCACCTTATATCTCTGTTTTTTGTTATTCATCTTCGTTGCATACATAGCAGTCCGATTACTACTTGCGCCAAGAAATTCTAGCTAGAGAAACTGTACCTGAACTATAAAGAGGAACAAAACAAGCCTCAAATATTTTCTTTTAACTATTCCCTGAATACATAATACCTATGGTATGGCCTCACGGCCGAGAATTAAAAATTCGTGCCTACCCTGTAGACACAACGCGGTACTGCTTATTTGTAACGCATTTAAGGTGACATCGCAGAGCGAAAAAGATGCACAACTGTACGCATCCGCGATTGTTTACGTAACAAATTTATCAAAACTACATTGCTCTCACTGCGCCAACTATCTGTCTGGATAGCACACGTTTCGTTTCCAATTCCACATCACGCACTCACTTCCCCCGCCACGGTGGTCTAGTGGTTATGGCGCTCGACTGCTGACCCGAAGGTCGCGGGATGGAATCCCGGCCGCGGCGGCTGCATTTTCGATGAAGGCGAAAATGTGTGAGGCCCGTGTACTTATATTTAGGTGCACGTTAAAGAACCCCAGGTGGTCGAAATTTCCGGAGCCCTCCACTACGGCGTCTCTCATAATCATATCGTGGTTTTGGGACGTTAAACCTCAGATATTATTATTATACGCACTCACTTCAAGATCAACACAACCTGGCAAGCGCCGCATAGCTAACGGCAAGATAAGAACCTTGTCTTAAATCTATGCTGTTAAACTCGGACGCCGCAGCACAAAGAGCGCAACGTTCTTTCAGCGATCTCGGTGTTCACTTATATGCACATATTTGTCAGCTTCCAGACTCATTACACACGTACGGGTTGATAGATTTCGATGTGTATGGGTGACTTGTTTTGCTTGGACCTGACTGTATGCATTGCTTGTAGCAGCTTAGGCACTCACAATAAACGATGCAAATCTCATTTGATTGACGTTGGTTTTGGCAGTCGAGGGCAGTTTGGTCACCTGGCAATAACTACAACACACGAGCCGCGATTTAGCAACGAGAAAAAACAAAATACCACAGCGAGCAAGAAGCGCAGTGGAGCGACCAGGGCGAAGCAGCAGCAAAAATGCGTTTGTTTAATGATGATGATAGTACTTGCCGCGCCATCTCACGTCGCTCCAATGCAGTTCAGTACGCCGCCGCTACCCTTATTTCTGTACTACAGCCAAAGCTACAGTTTCCGTTCTCTAAAGTGGTATAGATGTTCTTTGGCCTCGTCTCAGGAAGAAGAAAAGCTTTCTTTTTCTAGGGCGGCGTATAATCGAATGAAAGAAGTGCGCTTTCAAATGCAATTCGATTTGTGGCGGTCCCGAGCCCACTGCTCGGGGCGAGATGGCGGTGCTTTGTGGGCTCTCATTATGCTGTAAAAACGGCTGTTGGGCGCGCTCCGTCAACACGGCTCTCCGTTGCTAGTGATGTGACGCCAGTTACCGGGGGCTGCCGTAGAGCGCGCGGCTCGATCCGATTATCGGCCACTTCAAGGAGCGCCGGTCGTTTTGCAAGAAAATACTGCTGACCGGCGGTTTTTTTTCTCTCTTTTTTTTTTTTGCCCGTGCCACCCGAATTCGCTGCAGCAAGAGCCGCGAGACTTGATTCGCGCACCCAAGAATTCTCTTTCGCCGACTCTATATGCCGGCTGCTGAAGCCAGCGACGCGCGACACGACAGTGCATGCCGCCCTGAAGTTGCTCATGTTATCGGGAACAAAGATAGACGGAACTTTCTTTTTTAAACTGAATCGCATATGGGAACAATGCAAGAACGGGCATGCGCACAGCTACCTTGAAGGTTGAAGCAGCCAAGCGTGCCAACATATGAGCTTAACGCACTCACAGTTATTTACCCTTTGAGCCTTGCTTCATGAATGTGTTGCAGTGTAGTGTCTGTAAGCATTCCCGGTTTTTATAAACATACTTGGTCAGCGTAGCTTCTACGTGCGGTGCTTTCGCCCGAACGCACAAGTGAAAAGCGAAATAAAAAGGTAAGCTTTATTTAAGGGGGCGTCTAATCCACCCACACACCTTCACTACTTCTCCTACAGGCGCTGTCTCTTACTCTCCACTTAATTTTTCGTAAAACACGTGGACAATGTTAGCACTAAGCTTTGAGCCTATCAGGATTTCGCGCTTTTCGGCTACACTCTGTTAACTCCGCTTGCAAAGTCGAAAAATCACGAAACCAAGTGAAATCAGTTGATCGCTCTCGATATTCATGCGAGACGAGGCAGAATGGGCATGCGACTGTACGCCAAAGCAGGCCAGGAGAATAACCACAACTGATATGCCTCGTATATGGACCTGTCGAGAGCTTATTTCCTCATGACGTGAGGTGAACAGACTGCTGGCGTCACGAATTGTGCCGAAAAGACAGGAAACGCCAGGACAGAATAACACGCTCGTTCTTTGTATTTTGAGAGCTTGTTTAGGGGCCCTTTAACACTCAGTGGTGCCTTGTGTTGCTTCAGTAAATTGAATGCTTATGGTTTTTCATCCAAACTAGGTGGATGAGAATGTTGATGTCTTTTTTCTGTTTTTTTTTTTGCAGAAGTACTTTTGCTAGGGTTCACTTGGTCTCCCTTCGTTGCCAAATAAAGATATACATATATAACGGCTCTTTGTTTCTCTTCTCGTGGCACTGAAGTTGAGGAGCGAAATAACGGATATGCAGCGGCACTTTGCTTTTGTTATGTTGTGAGGCGAAGACGACAACAAGCTGGTGCGGCAACAGAAACAATGGCGAGAAGAATGCGCTGGTTGTCGAAAGGCGCTCTCGTCATTCAAAGCCACACTGTCGCCGAAAGTGTTCGTCTCCGCATACGAGCATGCTTTTGATGTATGACAGGATAATCTGTCGCATTCACCTTGGTTCAAGGAAAATTAGGGCAAATACTTTTGGAGATTATCAGACTGCTACACACACACGTCGCTACTAAGTATAGCGCCGCGTGTGCTTTGTTTGTGTCCGCGTGCACATTCGCCACGTCCGCAGTACTGTGCTTCCGTCGTTTTGTCCAGAACTTCGCCGAAGTAGCCCGTCCTCTGACCTGCCTACTCAAAAAGGGTGTCGCATTCACCTGGGGCCAACAACAACCAAACGCCTTCTCGTCGCTCGATGCCATGCTCACCAATCCGCCAGTCCTGGCACATTTCGACCCGTCTGCCACTACGGAGGTCCGTACTGATGGCAGTGGCCACGGCATCGGCACAGTGCTTGCACAGCAGCAATAGGGTATGCACCGCGTCGTCGCGTACGCAAGCCGCCTTTTGTCGCCATCGGAACAAAATTAATCGATCACAGAACGCGAGTGCTTAGCTCTCGTCTGGGCCATCGCGAAAATCTGAACGTACCTGTATGGCAGACAATTCTTGGTTATTACAGACCGTTACATGAATCCAGCTTTGACACATATCTTTAATCTAGCTTTACAGCATGGGTTATTCCCAGAGAAAATGAAGATGAGTAGGGTAACTGTACTTTTTAAAGACGGTGACAGAAACGACGTGTGAAATTACCGACCCATTTCAATAATTCCGGTATTCTCCAAAGGATTAGAAAAAATTATTTTTTCGACAGACAAAACATTCTATGTGGTGCTCAGTTCGGCTTTCGAAAAGGCAGCTCAACGGAAACTGCTTTGCTCACCCTCAAGGAACATGTACTAAAAAATATCGAAAGAAATCTTTTCACCTTGGTACTTTTCATTCATTTTAGCAAGGCATTCGATTGCATAAATCACAAAATTTTCCTATGTAAATTATCGCAGAATGGCCTTAGAGGTATTTCATTGACATTATTCGAGTCTTACCTAACTAATCGCAAACAATCAGTTCGTATAAAAGACGAGAAGTCATCTTTTCTTCCAATGCTAAATGGCGTGCCGCAAGCTAGGTCCTCTGCTTAGGTCCTCTGCAAGGTAGGTCCTCTACGTTAACGACATGACTAACATTGATACAGCTGTTGAATTTATCATATATGCCGATGATACTGCTATTCTTATTTCTGGTCCGGCTTCACAGAAATTAATGGAACAATGCAGCGATCTACTTGTTAAGCTATCTGAGTGGTCAATCGCTAACTGCCTAAAAATAAATCCGACGAAAACAAACAAATCTCTTACTAACAGTCAAAGTGTAATATTTGTTGATAAAGAACTCCAAATTATTGATGAACATAACTTACTAGGAGTTACTTTTTCTTCGCACCTTACTTGGGATAAACACGTTCAAAATATCTGCCAAAAACTGTCTGCTATCACAGGTGTTTTGTCCAGATGTCGGTATCTTCTATTACTGAAAGCAAAGCTTGGCATTTATTGCGCCTTACTTTCTTCCCATTTCAATTATTGTAGCTTAGTGTGGGCGACTACTGGAAAGACGAATATCATGAGAATATTTTCTTTGAAAAAGACGATGATTGGGAACATTGACAATATGGGGTTTCTGGAGACAAGACGGCCGGCTTTTCTAAAGCATAACATAATTAAAATAGAATATTTCTATACTTTTCGCCTGCTTAATTTTTTTTTACTTCTCAAGTACTGCCTTCAAAAATTTCCTTTTGTCTCCTGAATCTTTGACACCTAGAGCAATTTCCGTCAATACTAGAAACACTGATATGTGGCATCTTCCATGGTTTCGTAATAAATATAGCCTACAATCATTGCAGCATAATCTGCCGCACATTTTAAATAAATATCAAGGTGTAAAGTGTTGCTCACCGAAGGAACTTCGATTGCATTTTCTAAACATGTGATGACTGAGCGTTTCTTTCTCGTTTTTAGTTCTCGTTTATCAGAGCCACTTGAGTAATATTTCTTGTAACCCTTGTATATATGTCTTTCTTCTGATGCATCAGATATGTTTTCGTTATTCTTTACATCTTGTTTTTTGCATTAGTGTACATATTTAACGTATTTTGAGATTCTAGCAATGTTGCTATTTTTTTCATGCCACCGCCGCGTATGCCTTGTAACGGACCATCGGCCCAGTTAAGCTCTTTTTCAAACAGCTTTTAGCCAATGGTATCCCCAAGAATGTTTGTATTTCTGACAATAAATCTGTATTCTATTGTATTTTATCATGCGCTTTGCTGGCTCTCCTCGCTCAAGGACCCCACGGGACGCCTCGGTCGCTGGGCGCTGCGCTTGCAAGATTACACATTTTCTGTATCCTATAAATCTGGGCAAATTCACAGGGATGCCGACTGCTTGCTCGGCACCCAGTCGATCCCCCAGAAACGACGAAAGATGAACATGCACCACTCGTTCTCTCCATTACACACTTCGTCAACATAGCTGCTGAACAACGCCGCGTCTCACCTATTATCGATGGTCTGCAATCTCCACAGCTTCACCGTTCCCTGCAGATGTTCGTGCTTGACAACGACATCTTGCACCGCTACAACGCCCGCCCTGACGGTAGTGAGCTTTTGCTCGTTGCTCCTGGGCATCTCCGCTCGGATGCTTTGGCGCAGCTTCACGATGCACCCACCGCCGGACACCTAGGGGTGTCACGCACGTATGACCGCATTCGCCGGCGATTCCTCTGCAGGCCTCTACCGTTCTGTGCGACAGTACGTCGCGGCGTGCGACCGCAAGACACCTACGCTATCGCGTGCTGGCAGCCTTCTGCCAATTGAAATGCCAGATGAACCTTTTTTCCGAGTCGGCCTCGATCTTTTACAGGACCTTTGCCCGTGTCGGTCCCCGGTAATAGATGGACTGCCATTGCTATCGACTACGCAACGCGATATGCCGTCACGCGAGCACTTCCCACCAGCTGCGCTACAGATGTAGCCAATTTCATTCTTCATCACACCATTCTGCGCCATGGTGCTCCATGTCAATTGATCACAGACAGCGGCCGCTCTTTCCAATCAAAAGTAGTCCACGACCTACTGCGATCCTGCTCGACCCACCACAAGTTCACTACAGCGTACCACCCACAAACGACCGGCCTCACCGAACGCCTGAACAGTACCCTGACAGATAGGCTTGCAATGTACGTCTCCGAGGACCACCGAGATTGGGACCTCAACCTACCTTTCGTAACCTTTGCATACGACTCCTCGTGTCACGACACAGCTGGATTTTCACCTTTTTACCTATTCTTTGGCTATGACCCGCCGTTACTCATGGAAACCATGCTCCATTCTGACGCCGACTCTTTGACTGCCTATGCTCGTGCCGCGCTGGCCCGTGCTGACATCGCCCGCCAGGTCTCCCGGGATCACTTATGTGCCTCGCAGGTTAATCAAAAATGTGATTACGATCGTCAACACCGCGAGGTGCAGTACTCATCCGGCCCGCTGGTATTGCTTTGGTTACCACATTACGTATGGGTCTATGCGAAACACTGATGTCCCGTTATGTTGGCCCTTACCGCGTCATACGAAAGTTCACTAACGTGACCTATGAGACTGTTACACTCAATCCCAT
The DNA here is from genome assembly GCF_013339695.2 of Rhipicephalus sanguineus. Classification (NCBI taxonomy): domain Eukaryota; kingdom Metazoa; phylum Arthropoda; class Arachnida; order Ixodida; family Ixodidae; genus Rhipicephalus; species Rhipicephalus sanguineus. Next base: position 306,262,494 of record NC_051176.1, on the reverse strand, counting down.
GTCAACGACAGCCTGAATCGCGAGCGATATAGTTGATGTCTCGCGACTCAAACCATGCCACTCTCGCTCCGACAACTGATCGCACCGGCACGTTGCTTTTGCCGCCGGCAGGTAATGTCACGGGCGAAGATGACAGAGACTGACGACGACGAAGTGCTGAGCGGAACGCCCTTGTGCTGCGGCAGCGGTGTACGCTTTTGTTGTTAAATATACCCTGTGTATATAGTTTCTTCCCCGTAACAATATCACTGTGAAACCAACAAGCCCGCACTGCAACACTACTGCATGAACACTTTTCAGCCCTCTGAAAATAGCCGACATGTTAATGCCGGTATAATTCAAGGTTAGTTGGACATTGTAGCGGATTTAAGATAGACTCACGATGGTGAACTTAAAGGGCCCCTAAACCAGTCAGAGGTCGAAATTTACTTGTGGTGTTGCAGTTATGCAAGAGTCGTATACAACGAACTCGGAGCGACGAGAATGCGGCCCTTTTGCTCTCGTATTGGCCTGGAGGAGTTACGGAGTCGCCCTCTGTCGGACGCGCCTCGATTGCGTGCTAGGCAGGATACCGCCGGCGCGCTCCCCATAGGTTTTGCTGTCGGCGCTCTACAAAAACACCTCGCGGAAGCCCTCCAGGGCATTTCTGTAAGTACTTTCGAAATGAACTGTGTTCTTTACTGTCAAAATAATCGTTTTCGACGAACTGACAGCACAAGATAGTCTACAGTCGCTGTCTCTTTGCAGAAAACCGAGCACCCGCGTCACTCTGTCACCGCGTTGGAGACCCCTGAACAGGCTTCTTGCCTGAAAGGTAGTCACTCGCTGAGTGCAAACTGTGAAATATCTCGTTAGAGTAGACTGCCTGTATAACCAAACGGAGCATAACAGAAAGAAGCCTCAAGCCAGCGATCGCACAGGTTCGCGACGACTGACGGTGCCTCTGCATGTATGACCGTCTGCATGTATACATGTATGTTCGTACTGATGGTTTCGCTTTTGCTGCGAGCGCGTTTTGGCACCGCGCTGTGAACTTTAGGCCGCAAAATATGAGAATTTGTGAGTAAACAAACAACTACTGTTGCGCGGACGCTATCAGAGCAGTTCAAAAACAATTTCCTTACAACTGCGGCTTCGGTGCGCATGGCAACTTTGTGATCTGCCGTCCCGACGATTCAGTGTTTTTTTTTTTCGGTCTAAATTTGGGTACGTTTCAAAGTCATTTGACAGTTGTCTCGCACTGCGTATTGATCGGTCTTCTCAGCGGGCAAATACCGCTGCTTCTGTTTCTTTATTCAGCGCATTCGTTTCGTTTGGTGCTGACACAACACGTGAACAAATGCGACGTCTTTTTTTTTAATGCTCCTTAATTATCGTTCCATTTGCATTCCAGTGAACTTGCCGCTCTCTGTCTTCAAATTCATAGGCCAAAGCTTCACAACTTCGAGATTGCTGGTGGAAGCAGAACCAGTCTACGAGACCGAGCATGTAGTAGCATGCGACGCCTAAGAAAAGAAAGAAAATACAGTAACGTTTGCCGGACTTGTTCTGCAAACGTCGGCTGTGAACTAGGACCCACATGAACTTGAAATAGCGGTGAATAAAATAGAACGTATTGCAGCAACCAGCAGCCGCAAAACAGGATAGTAATTATTTGGCGTGTACCCGAGCAATTTTGGCAGCAGTGTCGTGTCTAACGCCAACAGGGTGGCATCTTTCCCACGTAAATAAATGAGGCTCCAAGAAAATACATGGGGTTGGCTGGTGGGCCCATTACGGAGGCAGTGCAAAATTTATGTAGCTTATGAAGCAAGGCATGCCTCATCAAATGGGAAGGTTGCCCGTCGGCGTCCCGCGTCGGCGGCGTCAACACGAGTGATGCAAAAAATGATGGTCACGTGATGGTGTCACCATATGACGTCATCGTGACGGCACAGATCGCAAATATATGTAGCGTCATTATGACGTCACATGATGACGTTCTCACACGTCATGGTCGCTTTGCATTGCCTCCGTGATCGGTCACGGAGGCCGTGCAAAACCGCGTTAGGTGCAGAACGCTTTTGGAGGGGGGCGCGGGAGGATCAGTACATCGACTGACAAGAAGAAGATGGCTTTCGCCTTCTAGTCATCTTTAACGAATGCATAAGGAACCCTGTGCGTTTTTTAATTTAACGTATCTAAACAATGACTTGCGCATCTGCAGCCGATTTTGTGGACGCGGAGCACGGGGCCGATGATCAAAAGGTCGCATTGGAGGGTTCTGAGATGGCATCGCACGTGGTAAAAGGTAGCGCTTTTACCATCCTGTGGCAGATAAGCATCACTTGCCGGCGGGAAGCGCGCGCGAGCCATCGTCTCAGTGCGCGCTGTCTGCTACTCACCGAACATCGCAGGCCCGACGCAGTAACAAAAGTCTTCGTCGCGGAAGTGCTTGTTGCACACAAGACTCGTAGCGGATGGCTACTTGCCGGTTCTTAGCTTTACAACCCATGCTTCACGCTGTTTCTTGTCCCGCGGTTACCGGTGCAGGCTGACACTGGGCTCCGTTGCGTAAACGCGGCACTGCGGCACCGAGCGGTAGAGCCCCATGTTCGTCGCCTTCGGAGGCAGCCACTCTATTACAATGGTTTCAATTGAGTAGAAAATGAGAGAAAACTTCCGAATTTGAACAGACCGCAGCGCATGTGGGACTTGAAACTCGTTTTCAAAGCACGCGGCAGTGCGCCACAAGCAGCCGACGCGGCCCCTGAGACCACGTGATCCTGCCAAGCACGTCACGCCGACGGTGGCGCCGGCGTTTCCAGTGGTGGGCCTCGAGGCCAATTCCTCTTCGCCGTGCGAGGAGGAAAAGAAGGGAGCGCGCATACCTGCAGGCAAACAAATACGTTCTTTCTGCTGCTGACATGACCAGCTTCTACTGGTGACGTCATGACCGACACTAGGGAAACCGAAAAGCGCGGAAAGGAGAGCTGGATTGCCGTGTTTTTTACCTCTTTTCTTTTTCCTTCTTTCTTTTTTTTTGGTGAGGGGGGGGGGGGCGCCCCCGTGGCGCGTACCGCCGCCGCGTTTGTCACTGTTGATCGTGACGGTATTCTGAACTCGATGATCGGAGGTGGTATAGGCGAAAGCCTTGTATAAGTCCAGACATCCGGCTGTGTGGAAAATAATGGTGTCAAAGGTGAGTAATTGTATATATCATGCTAGCATAGGCCTGTGCTCTCTTTAGTTAAAGTGACTTCAAGCTCCTATGCTTAGCTCCTATGCTTAAGGAAACTGTGTGAGGGAAAGGTCTGCCGACTGCGGTAGAGTAAACTATCCCGCAAAATGCATACATGCTTACCTACGCAGTGGCTGTGGCGCCCTAAGTGCTGAGCATGTTTGTTGGTTTCGTTTTCGGCCCCAGCGGCTACAATGATGTGGGGCCCATATGCAAAGAACTTGTACGTTAGAGATGTATAAGTGGGCACAAAGAAACTAGAGTGCCTCGATGCGCGCGGAGGCGAACGAGCGCATCGAGGCACTCTAAAAGAAACAGCCTCGCAGCGCGTGCGTTGGTTTGGAATGTTCCACAATAGTGAACGTATGCCGAGTGACCCCAAAGGTCTGCTTCATTTAACTGAGGACGAACATAGGTTAAAAATAGGTTAATTGAATTTTAGATGAGGGTGAAGATAGGTCAGACAAGCCAATTTCCTAACATCAGAACTTGCGTTTCGCAAGTTTCTACGCAGATAACCGAGAGACGTGGAAGCTTCGGAAGATGTAGGTGTTACATGCGTACCCCAGGAAACACGTGATGTAAGGCAGGCGCCAAGGTACTTGGACGATGGGACATTACAGATTACAGAATTACTAATAAAAAAAATTGCGAGGCGGTCTTCCCCTCGCTGTGCTGTACTATTGGCTCTCCCTAGCGTCCTCTCGGTGAACGCTGGACGACAGTTCGCAAGCTTAAACAGCTCCGCTGTTCATAGCTAAACAATGAATCAGTGCGTTCCTGGCTAAAAGTAATTAACTTGCATTTTGAGGCGTTAAGGAACATGTGCCAACTTTCACACCAGTTACATTTAAGGTCATTTTGTAGAGTAGAATGGTCACTGACACATTTAATAGTTGGTTAGATAATGCAGTCGTCAGCGAACAACGTAAGCGAGGATGACATGTCGACGGCTAAGTCATTTATATTTCGGTAATAGCCACAATTTACTCACTGTTTACGGATTTGGTGCCACTTCTAACCTCCCTTTCAAGATTTTGCGGATGTCAGGTAAGAAAACGAGGCTTCAGCTAGATGCAGAAGAGGGATATGGATAGCCTTGGCAAAGCAACGAGCAATTAGGTAATGGCCCTGAACGCATGGCACAGTACATTGCGCATGTTGTAGCCCAACCAAGACTTGACCTTGGCTGATTCGACCATTAATAAGCCTAGTTGAGCTCGCAGAAGCATTGGCTTGGTACATGCCCAAACTGAGTCAGGCTGTTCTAGACAATAGCTTGGCCCTCCCCCAAAATTTGGGTGGCCCATCTCCAAAATTGGCTTCACCTAATTCAAGAATTGAGTTGACCTACGTCCAAAACTACCCCTCAAGTTGACCATTTCCAGGCCCAAAATTCTAAACTCGGCGAAAGAAAAGCACCAGTTAAGCAACGCCCTAGCATCGCCCGATGCGGCGGCTTTAAGTGCGCTTTCGGACAATATTATATGTGGCTTGGCGTAGCCTAACCGTCTCAATTTTCAGTTTCTTTTGACTTATTCTAGCACAGTTACAAAGAGTGCTTAGCATTTGGTGTCATTGTGTTCCCCCAATTAGTAAAACAGTCTACAGCCTTGTTCTTACTCTTCCTCTCCGCAGACTACGGTGTTTAACTGGTGAATGTATGACAACGCTTTCCTGAGTCCACAGAGCCTACGAAAGAGGCAAATGCGGACGCAAACCATTGAACCGAGGGTAGACATTAAACGAAAGTTGACGTCAGCTTTATCATATTCTACTGCTGCATCAAAACAGAAACCACATTACAGAAAATGGGTTCGGAAAGAGAGTGCGTTACCGTGGCCCTTCAAAAGAAAAAGGAGGCGCGGTTCGGGCGGGCTCACGGCGGCCTTCAGTTTTTGACGCGGCATGTAGTTTAATTGGATCTCCTATAATGGGAGATCATACATCAAAGGCACTTACCCGAGCCGAGATTGGCGCCGCCGTTTCACGCGGCACGCTTGCCTAAAGGGGTGTATCGAACCTCGTGGGGAAAGCGCCTCCTCCGAGGGCCGCGCCCATAAATCTCCATTCAAGAACAATTCCAACACTTTCAAAGGAAGAGGCTTTGACTAAGCAAAGCGTAACAACTCCAAGAGACAGGCCTTGGCTGATCAAGGGATAGCATTTGCATATCAGCTTCCTTATCGCATGTCCGGCGCCAGAAAGGAGCCGTCATTTCCCGCAGCCAATTAAAGTTGTCCACAAAGGCGGAACCCCCGGGGACTGGCCGCTGCTATCTCCATCCCGTGAATAATTCAGCCGCGAACGGTCTCGTTAACGGCTGCTTTTGTTTCACCACTGATAAGGGCCTTTTGTCTGCCCATCCCAGATGGCAGCAACCTGGGCATCCGTCTTCATTTGCAGCTCCCTTGACGAGGAGATGTGCGTGGGGGTGAAAGTTTCATGATATCCTTCCCGCCTGTGGACTTTTTTCGCTCGTTCGTCGGGAAAGCGCGAAGGGACAGTAAAGAAAACCAAATCATGACCGCTCAGTTCTGTTCGCAGTGTCGCCGCCCCGTGATACCCAACCCGACTGGTATTCACACGGGTCTGCACTGTTTCAATGGGCAAAGCAGTGTTGTACGGAACGGCGTTCTAGGAACTACACTGCAAACACAAATTAGTCTAATTGGGCGTTTTGAGGGCTACAATCCTCCTTAACACTACCTACATCTGGACAGTACTCCGTTAGGGTGTAATGAGGTTGGTGTAATAAGGTTCTGCGTCCTCAATGTTACTTCACAAAATTATGCGGGAGAGAGGAGGTCAATTCACTATCTGACGCCATTCGTCAAATGGAGTTCAGGAACAAAAAACTCGCATTCCAATTCCTCTGGCATGTTTTCGCTATTTTTTTCCGAAGCTTTAAATAATGCCATCAGGGCTGGCGGGCATGTGTGCAGCGGTGCGGGGGGGGGGGGGGGGGAAGTAAAATAAAGGAAGAATTAAAGAGATAAACTAAAAGGAAAATCCTGCGAACCCTCGATGTGGCCGATCGCCACCGCACCCACACTAAGTATACGCTTGTGTGTAACGAATTAGCAAGAGGCGGCACGCTTCAGCGCACTGAATAAAATCCCGTGCACAGATGGCCCAAAGAAAAGGATATACGCGACCCTCTTTGAGCGGCCGCTTTGAACGGGTGCTGTATGCGTTCGAGAGGAGCCGAGAGAGCGCCCTTTGACCTTGGCGGCTGCGGCCCACTGTGGCCCGACAGCTGAAGAGCAAGCCAGACGAGGTGCTACCCAAGTGAAATGGCAGAAAGCTTCGCGACGCATGTGCGCGCGAAGAAAAAAGAAAATAGAAAAAAGAAAGAAGCGCGAGGATAGAGTCGTTGAAGTTCCGAATTGCCCTCGGCGGCGTGGTGCCGAAGCGGAGCCGCGCGGTATTCGCCATATGATCGTACCTTGGACTTGTGAACGCTAGAGCAGAGCGCGCGGGCATCAAGGCACCCTAATGAACGCCACTTCTCAAGTGCTCAGCTGCGTCGCCGTGTGTGCGCGTTTCGTGCCTGCAGTCTCACTGTGTTCTTGCCGCTGCATGTGAAATGCGTGGTTTGACGACAGTGCAACATGCCGCACTGGGTGCGATAATCGCAACGGCCGGTCGACTCAAGCGAGCGTGCCGCTGTGTATTACCAAGCAGATGATGGGCACCCTGCGTGCTCGGCACAGCCAGGAACGAAAATGGTAAGTAATACTGACGTTCTCTCTCTTTGCGGGTCCTTATCGTCGCTCATGCAGCTGTAGACGTCGTTCTAGACATTGCGTCGCGTGAAAAGTGCAATGAAAAGCAAAGAAAGAAAAGAAATCGGCAGGTCTCGCTCGCGGGCGAAATGCCCGCGAGCGCACCATGAGCGTGGCATGTAACCCATGCCGTACAGGACACACATGCCATTATTTCCATGTTACCAGCTGTCATTTATGTGCGTCGTACAGTCACGTCAAGCTATACCAATTTTGGTGTGATATAAACTAGCGAACCGGCGGCGAGCGCACCATGAATGTGGCGTGTAAATCATGCTGTACATGACATGCATGTCATTATTTTCATGTTACCAGCTGTCATTTATGTTTGCAGTATAGCCGCGCTGCTCAATACCAATTTTGATGTATATCAAGCAGGCGAAACTGCCGTGAGCGCCCCGAGACCATGTTGTCTAAATCATGCCATACATGGCAAGCGTGTCATGATTTGCACGTTAGAAACTGTCGCTTATGTTCTTCATACAGTCATGTCATGCTACACCAATTTTGGCATACATCCCATTAACGAAACGACCACACGAGCACAGAGTCGTAGGCGGTTAGATAGATAGGTAGATACGCTCAAAGTCGCAGAAGTTCGCTAAGAAATGATTCGCATTTAAGAGTCATTAAACTCAGATAGCAACGATGTGTGATGCGTGTTTTGGAACTGCTGTGAATATAGCTCATGCTTCACACGACCAGTCAATCAACCCACGAGTGCGCCCTGAAAAAGTCGTTTGCACGAAATGATTTTCTTGCTAGCGGTAAAGCATGAACGAGTCATAATGTTTTCAATGAATATACAATAGAGCAAAAGGCCGCGGTTATCACATTGTCACTTGATGAAATGTGCATAAAGGACAACTTTGTTTTCTATTTATTCTGTTCTCAAACTTCATTCGTTTGTTTTGATCCTTCGTGTCGGTGTCGATATGTGCACATTGACATGTGACATAACCGGGCGCTCTTCGTTTTGCAGCATCTACCTTGGATGGGGTGAACTACCCGGGACATCCTCCTGCTGCCATGCAACTGTGAGAACCCACCGAAGCACAGATTATCAGGAAGTGAGAAGACTTTTCGACAACAATTTTGCCTTGCGCACTCTGCCCGTCTCCTGAATAGCATATTAAGGTACGTAAGCACTGTAACTTGATATATATGCATCAATGAACACTGAAATAGCATATCAAGGTGCATTAACATCATTAACTTGGATTCATTTAGCTAGAAAGAATAAATCATGTTAAAGCTATATAATGACGGCCTAATCATTTGACAGACATCGGCTAAGTGACAGTATTGTGAAGCACATGCATTTTATGGTATTGAATGAATGAATACATATTCATTCCAGCAAAATACAAGAAATGGGCCTCTAGCGAAAAGCTACAATGGTAGCTTGAGAAGTGCAAAAGGTGCAGTAGAGCAAAAAAAAAGACAGAGAAGCGGAAACGTGTGCACATTCAAAGGCAAAACACATACGAATACTAAAAAAAAGAAAGACAAAGCAGAAGAAACATGTGCACATTCAAAGGCAAAACAATTGCGCGAACTGCAAAGTGACAAAATCAAAAAGGGTAAACATTTGCACTAGTGAAAACAATGAAAATCAGAAAAGAGTGAAAACAGAAAACAATGAACGGCCGTTCAACGGCATTCAAGGAACGCAACTTCATTGGTCACATAGCAGTGTACCTTGCCAAGGTTACATGTGCATATTCTTAGCCATTAGGAGATGTGCGAGGCTAATTTAATCGCATTGATATGTCTTGAGCCTGTCGAACCACATTGTTGAATCACCTTGTTTATTTCCTGTCGTTAATTAGCTGTTTTCATTATGTTGCCATAGTTTTTAAGGTCAATACATAGTATCATGACTGTTGTCACAAAATGACAAGGTGAAAGCGCTGTTATTGTGCCTTAGGCCTTAGTTTATCCTCATTATATATGCAGCTTTTGTGGACGCATAACAGCCAGCGCCCCTGGCAGCCGCGGTGCGAACCTAGCACGTTTTCAATGGAACTAGCGAGTTCTTCCCGAATAATTAAGCGTAGAGGGTGAATGTTGAAAAACGCAGACCACAGAGCGCTTCTGGGAACCTAAACGCACGAGAAGACTACAGCGATCATACGGCACTAAGCTTCAATTTTGTTCCCAGAGTAGTTAAAGTTTGTACAATGGGAGTCTATGGAAACGGCGAAAAATGTGGCCTGTTTTTCGAGACAAAAAAAATTACACCATCTCCCATTTAAGGAAACCATGAGGAGATGCTAAGCAGCATTTGGGGCGCACACCAAGTTTCTGTTACGTTCACTCGGCATTTCCGTTAGATTCTAAGGTTTGTATTTAGTGTTTGTGTTATCATTACGTTGTGTTTACGTTGCTTTCCGTTTGTGCCGAGTGAACGAGTGGCTCCGACGTTGACGTTACAACTCATCTGAACGGGAGCGAAGCGAGAATGACGGAAGCCGACGGAGCGCACGCGAAATGGGGGAGGGAGAGGAAAGAGTAGGGTACAGGCTGTATTTGGCTACGGCGCGGCTGCATCACGTGAGAGGAGAGGCTGCGCGGCGGCTACAGCGCGGGGAAGGAGAGGAGAGAAGGCGACCGAACACCTGCGTAAAGGAGGAGAGCGGGATAGAGAGTAGGCGCATGCGCAGTGGAGCGCGGACGCCACCACTGCCACCGGACACAGCCCCGAGCAAAAGCTGCTTCGCATCTAAAACGCTCGCAATGGCAAAAGAAAGCACGTTATATTAATAGTCAGTACATCGCATGTAGTCATCACACTCAGCTTTCTATTGAAGACATTCTCAACTTGTCACAATTGGCATAACATTGTTCCCTAACGCGTGTTTTGAAACGCGGTCCTGCAAAAACTTGTGGTATATTGATAAACCCGTGCTTATCAACGGCAACAAAGCGTCGTTCATGGCCGAGTGAGGTAATCACTCACGTTCGGAGCGCGGCATCACGCGCCGTCATCGGTTCGATTCCTGGGCCCGTATTCTCAAACGATCGCGAAAGGCGATAGCATCGTGTTTGGTGACGTAGAATCTGATGCGTTCAATAACTGAAGAAACACTTCCCTGTGGCGTCATTGTTGCAGTGGCCGTTGGTGTGTCGAATGTCTCACAACACAGGAGTGAGCGTGCCGTACGAGCACAGAGCGACCCGAGTGCGCCGTATTGAAGCGTAGGCTGGCTTCTACGCAGTGGCCAGGCTTGGCTGTGGCTACTTGGAATATAGGACGTGTTTAAAGTACTTTCAGTGGGGTTTTTTTGTGCAATTGTTTAATGCACAGTATAACATTTAAAAAATGAAACTTTGTGTGAAATGTATTTTCGTTGAGAGTTTACCACGACGTACTCAGAGAGTTCAGCTGTAGTGTGCCGCCACAGCGACATCATCTCAACATGTTGCCGGCGCGCGTTAAACCGCGCGAGCAAAGCACGGTTCATATTCCTGGAACGTTCAAACCACGAAAGAACACGTGCTGGCAATGAACGAGTACTGAAAACAACCCAAGCTAATGCTCGCTGAAAGCTTCAGCGTAACAAAAATTGCACCATCTTCCACTCAAAGGAACCATGAAGGGATGCGAAGCAGCATTGGGGGCGCACACCAAGTTTCCGTTACGTTCACCCGGCGTTTCCGTTAGTGTGTGAGGTTTGCATTTAGTGTTTGCGTTATCATTACGTTGTGTTTGTGCGTTGCTTTCCGTTAGCGCCGAGTGAATGAGTGGCGCCGACGTTGACGTTACAACTCATCTGAACGAGAGCGAAGCGAGAATGACGGAAGCAGACCGAGCGCACGAGCTTATATACGCATAAAATGGGGGAGGGAGAGGAGAGAGTGGGTTACAGGCTGTACTTGGCTACGGCGCGGCTGCATCACGTGGGAGAAGAGGCTGCGCCGCGGCCAACGTTACTGGATGGGGACAGTTGGAAAACTCGCGCGAGGAGGCGGCCGCAGATCGTTGCCCATTCCAGGTGTTGCCGGCATCGCTTTGCGACCACGTCACGTGACCCTCTCCGCGGCGCGCAGCTAGCGTCGCGCGGAGCAGTCGAAGCAGCGACGCGAAACACGTTACGTGAACAGGGTGCAAAACGATCGCAGCGCCCCCAATTTTTGGGAGACAGCGAGCGGCCACTCCGCTTCCGTGGCGATCCCGTGCAGTTTTCCAACTGCCTCCATCTAGTAACGTTGGCCGCGGCTGCAGCACAGGGGAGGAGAGAACGTGACCGAACACCTGCGTAAAGGAAGAGAACGGGATAGAGAGTAGGCGCATGCGCAGTGGAGCGCGGAAGTCGCCACTGCCGCCGGACATAGCCGCGAAAAATGCTACTTCGCATCTAAAATGCTGCGCACATCCACCGAGGATTGAATACCAGAAGCTACCGTCTATGTCTATGAAATGCTAGACTTCACCATCAACCGACGGTGACAAGGTGCGTTTGTTTATTCCAGGCATGTCAGGAGCGCCGTAGAGCACCGTCACGTCGACGGAAATACTAGATGGCGCCCTCACTTCTCCGGTTTTGCCCAATAGCCAATCAGCACGCACCAAAGGCGATGCTTTTGCGATTGTCGCCTTTTGCGATCGTTTGAGAATACGGCCCCTGGTGTCGGAGCTCCAGTCTTCATTTTTTTTCAGCCCGTGACTTAGTTCCACAGCTTTCCACAAGATGTCGCCGCCGAAACAAAACAAAAGCGTTTTCATCTCGGTTTCGGTTTTTGACTGTAATCTTGAGCTGCGGTTCCTTTTTCTTTTCGTTTTATGACTTTTTAGTGCATCCTTAAACACTCTACGCGCATCAGAGCGTTCATATCTACATTTTTATTGCTTAGTTTATTCTTTTATGAACGTCCTAAGGAACAGAACGCTTTATTAAGTTATGGTGGACAAAGCTCTTTCGATCTTCCGTACGCGTATTGTGGTGGAAACTTATTTCTCCGTTATCATGATTTCGTTACGATCTTCTCAGGTACCTGCAATTCAGCAACGTAAAGGAAACGAACTAAGCTTAGCAAAGCGAGGCTTAGTAAGGAAGTGACGAAGCTAGACGTTTTTGAAGTTGCTTTTTACTTAGGGCTAACGCAAGTGTCTGTCGTAATCTTAAAGGGGCCATGACGCGGTCGCCCAAAGATTTGTGGTTTTCAGCGAAAACTAGAAGCAGAGGGTCTATTATGCCTATACAGATTTAAAAAGTGGGCCGTAAAAGAATATTTCAGTGCAAAACAAGCCCTAGAAGTCGCCGGCTGTAAACCCCGCCCACCGCCGGCGACCGCCATCTTGCCATGCCGCGTGTGACGTCATGTGCAGCACGGAACGGAGCCGTCGTCTTCTACCAAAGTTTCAGCCGCTGCAAATCGTTCAATTTCAGTGCCAAGCTGAAGAAAGCGAAAATAGCTCGATATCACGTGCAGCTGACCACGGAACAATATCATTCGCCGCAATGCAGACGCTTGCACAGCGAGGTGCTTGTTACGTCACGGCTCGCGAGAGCACCAGTGCTGCCTGACTCTCGGGCCACTCGCGCGTTTATAAAAATATTCGATTATAAACTAAGTGCTCGACCAAATGCGCTAAAATTTCGCCAGCTTATGTGTGAGTGCATAAGGATTAGTCCACATAACAAAGATTATGATCGAAAATTGGGTGTCATGTCCCCTTTAACGAAAGAAGGGGAATTGTTCGAGGGGTTCTTTTCTTTGTTAGACACAACTCATGAAACTGATAGATAATTAAGCCAAGCAAAGAATAGGAAACATTATTTGTTGTTTTTTCAACAGCAATGCAATTATTTCGCCCTAACTTCAAAGAAATCAAAATCGCTATCTCGACAGACATCAGCGGACGGCTCGTATGCCCTTCCACATGCTGCGCTCTCAACTCGAAGAGACTGTGTGAAATCTCCTTTCCTACCTGGAGTGGCTGTGTTCCATTACAGCACCATATAGAGCTACGCGAGACTGGATCTAGAAGAGTTAGCTGCAAGCCTTACTTCATTTGTTGCTATCGCTCTCATCGCATCGCCCTTGCGGTGACACTGGGATTTTTATTCATCTCTTGTCATCGTCCTACGTGAACAGAAAAAGACAAGCATGCCTTCTTCCTTTAACATTATAAAGCACTGTCCGCTGCATCGGATAGGTCCGTGTGATATGACGTGTGTGGATCGAAGCTTTGGAGAAGTCCAGGGACTGGTGCCGCCGGTTGCAAAACGAAAATCCTGTGATTCAGCACCTTTACGCATGCACTCGCAGCCGACCTCAACGTACCGCAGTAAGATGCCATTTTAAACATCTATAAATGAAAATGTGCGCAGCTTGTACTAGTTGCGCAAGACTGGAAACAACAGCGGAAGTAGTGTTCGAGCTAGCTTCTTCCAGGTTTTTGCTAGTAATGCCAAGCTTTTTCTAGGGGTGCACAGTTTTCGCTAGTAATACTAGGATATGGCTTGGCTTGGATATTCTATTCTTCTCAGGTTTCGCTTGGTTCCCCACACTACGCACTTGTTACGCGGTTCTGAAGCAAAAATGTAACGTCAATAGCAGTTGCTTGATGCGAGTTTAGTCACGTGAAAGAGAAAGTACAACTTTATTAGAGTGCTGTGCAGGCGCTGAGGTTGCCCCGCGCCACCCGGTTGTTCCGATACTTTTGACGGAAACATGTCACGTGAGTAGTTGCGTGATGTCACGGGATTTTAGTCGCGTGACTAGTTATGTGATGGTACGTGGTTTTTAGTCACGTGACTAGTTGTTACGTGATTGTAGTCACGTTAGTAGATGTGTGAGGTCATGTGATTTTAGTCACGCGACAATTGCAGGCCTGGCGTCCACAAAATTGCAGTCACAGGAAACAACAACCCATCATCGATATCACATATTTTACGATCACGAGAAATTCACTTTCGTTGCTCGAAAGAGCAAGCGAAGCTGCGCTCATGCACTTTTTACCGCGTTTTTTGGGCTTCCAAGATTTTTTTTCTGCAGTTTTTGCTATGCATCATTTGCTCTATTTTTTCTCTCCTGGCGGAAAGCGCATATATATTGCTGTAAGCTCGAAAATATAGCCAGTTGTAAGTTCAGCGCTGTGTGTGTCTTCCAATGTCGTCCTCGTTCCTTACGCTTTGAAACATCGAATTATGGTACACAGCGCATTTTCAAAGAGACAGCAGGTGTTTTTACTTTGTATTCTATTCTTGCTCTTTGGAAGATGGGGACACATGCAAGGAGCGTCCCCCCCCCCAGCCGTAACACAAGGGGTGGGGTCAGGACCCCCCCTTCGCGCCCGTGATTTACGCCACTGCAAAGACTTCAAACTCTACGCGGTCGAAAACATATTAAGGCACAAGATCAGCAACGTTACAGCGGAAGACTGGAAGAACAATATTAGGCACGTAATGGACCTTGAAGCGACGCTCAGACTTGACACGTCTGAATGTCATTACATTCAGCCCGTCGTTATCCAACTAGGTGAAGGATAAACTAGAGACAGCGACTCAAGCTCCTAGCTATCCGGCAATGAGCCACCACAAGAGGCCTAACGACTTTTTATGAATGAGAACATACGCAGCTTTCAGGGAGACTGGATGATCAGCGCTTCTAGCTGCCACTGCTGGGAGCTGTCACGTTTTCATTGTGACAGGGTCATTTTTCGCCGATAAAAATCGTAGAGGAGCAGCTTCAAAAACGTCTTAGAAAGGCACGTTCTAGGAGCTGTACCGCACTTCACAAATGCAGCATTGTTAACATCGGGTCTTCACATTCTGTTCCCACGATGACTAAAGTTTAAACAATGGGAACCTGTGGAAGCTACTGAAATCACGCTTTGTTTTTCGGGACAAAAACGAGCCGTCCGAAAAACTAGAGGGAAACCAGCAAATTTGTCGGCGACGTAAGTAGCACGAAGAAGAAGCTTTCATTTGAGCCCGCAATCATGGTTTTGCGTGAAAGAAAACGCTTTCCAAATTGAAGTTTTCTACAACAAAGTCGATTGTTTGACCGTAGTGTCTTCATAATACCTATCGTAGCACGTGCCAGCCCGCCGTGCGCTGTGGCTGAATGGGTTGATGCTCCGTGCTGGATGTTCGTGCGTAATCGCTGGGGCGTGGGTTCGAATCCCAATGCGGTTTCTTGTTTTCTTTTATTTTGTCTCTCTCAGAATTGCTGATGTTTGACGTGGTGGTACAGCGGTTACGGTGCTCGGCTGCTGACCCAAAGGACACAGGTTTGATGGCGGCTCCAGCCTTTTCGAACGAGGCGAAAATGCTAGACGCTCGTGTACTTGGATTTAGATGCACATTAACGAACCCCAAGTGATCGAAATTTCCGCAGCCCTCCTCTACGGCACGCCTCATAAACATATTGCGGTTTTCGCTCGTAGAACTGCAGCAATTATTATTACTGGTGCAACACTGCTGAAGATTTAGTTGCTTGTTTTTGTCGCTGGAGCATTGAACTCAAAATCTTTGCAGTAGTTTCGATTTCACGTCTGGAAACGGAGGAAGTAATTTAGGAGTACAGTAAACTGGGTTAGTTGGTATTCATTCATTATGTAACAGCGCAAAAAGGACGAGAAAAACTTTCTGAGGCACACATCTAAGGCAGCACTGTGTCCTGTCTTACGTGTGCCTTAGAAAGTTTTTCTCGTCCTTTTCGCGCTGTTACATTATGGAGGAAGTAAACTTCTCACGTTTTATTATTTATTACCACGGAACCCCTTTACTTAATGAACGAAGAAAAGGAACCATCGGCACAATTTTAGTTAACCTCAACCATACGAAGGCAATACAAGATGAAACCAAGGCAAGCATGAGGGCAGCCATTGATAATATAATGAAGCGTTTTAATAAGTGCTCTACTTTTAGAGACAGACGCAGAAACGTAACCAGCAATAGTAGAACCAACGCAAAGCTTGTATTGTCGAATCGTCGCCTTTTTTCTACGGGAGCAGCGTTCTCTGCTTCTGCAAGTAGTGCCGCTATTTTGCATTACATTTACTTCCCCTCCGAAAAAGAGCCATGCTGGCTAATTACGGACAGATTCGCAGTGACAGTAAGGCTTTAGCAGGTCCATATGCACCATCTTATGCCTCAATATTGCTTGATTACAATAAGTCTCAAGCGGCTTGACGGCGTGGATCAAGTACGAGGCTGGCTAGACCATACGGTACGGGCCGCGGTACTTAGAAGTTTTGTAGACCGACCGGGGCCCCCTGAAGGAGTCCAGAGCCCAGGTCCGCAGCTAAGGGAAATGCCCCAGGGGCCTGCCTCCCCTCCCAAAAATTTCACGGAGGAGCTGTTTTACCGACACGAATAATGAGAATATGTGTTTTCTAAAACTGTCCAAGTGTCTGAACCCCCCCCCCCTTTTCGCTGCGCTGACTGGCGAAGGCCGGCGGCGACGACGGCGGGGACCGTTGTGCGCGGAACAGACGGCGAAACGGTAGGCAAGCAGACGCGGAAACACGACAAAGCGCGGTCGCGCGCCGTTGCCATAGCAGCGACGGAAAGACCTTCCACCGGCTGCTTTGCTGCTGGCTTGCGTTTCCTTTCTTGAATTCTCGGCACTCGACACTTTCCTATCAAGAATGCTGCCTCAAGCTGATAACGTGCTTGCCATTCGTGACCTGAAAGTGCCGGGCGCGCGGCGATAATCCAATCGAGAGGCATGCAAGATATCAGGACTGTTTTTGTGAAGCGAAACGACGCCCTTTCAACACGTTCTTTAGTGCACGCTGCTTTCCTGATCAGCATAGCTAATTTGATCGGGAATATTAGCCGATGACACACTGCCTTTGTTGCCGCAACGCCACTTCATACCGTTGAAAGAGTAATCATTAAGAGAGAAGTTCAGGCATGGACACATGCATGT
Source organism: Rhipicephalus sanguineus (assembly GCF_013339695.2). Lineage (NCBI taxonomy): Eukaryota > Metazoa > Arthropoda > Arachnida > Ixodida > Ixodidae > Rhipicephalus > Rhipicephalus sanguineus. The sequence goes on along the minus strand of NC_051176.1, from coordinate 306,245,598 downwards.
TGTCTTTACGGCTGACCAACTCGGAACAGGTACCCATGTAAGCAGCAATGTAAAACAGAGTGAATTAAAACAGCGAGAAAGAATACTTCAAAACTAACAAGCCCTTTTCGCATTACAGTTCTGCTTACAGTTCAATTGAGCCAAGTATTCGATGCTTACTAGATTGCCCTCCGCACTGTCTTCACGAGCCAAAACCAATTGTCCGCCTCAGCTTTACGACTAACGTGGCACTGACGCACGATTTTATATTATATATATATATATATATATATATATATATATATATATTATTGCTACGAAGTGTCTCTGCACGAGGAAACCGAGAGAAGCGGTAGGAGAAGAGAACGACGACGCTGCTCCTGCGATCACCACGGTCTTTGTGCCTCTGTGCTCATCAAACACCCCCTTGTCGGTGCGCGTAACAATATATATATATATATATATATGTAAAATTTGTGCCTTTTTCCTCTGCCGTATAGAGTATTGTTGCAAAACATTTTTGCTGAAAAAAAAATTAACGATCGCTGCGCCCCCTCCAATTTCGCTTGCATTTGTTAAAGTATGCCTAATAGAAAACTGCGTATAAAATCAATTTCGGCGTTGTGAGCTTTGAAACCACACTTGCCCTCTTAGAGAGGTTCTGTTTAGTTGTCCTATTTATTGTTTCTGAAATTTTTGTGTTTCACTACCAGCTACGTATTTTCACAAACTACAAAAATATTCAAAGTTCAGGATTTTTTCTTGAGCTATCTGAAACTCTCTCTAACCAATTTTAATAAGAGTATGAATTTCAGGAAAGTGTATTTTATAAAAAAATCTTTATGTTAAAATAGACTTGAAATCTTTCCGAAAAAAATTGTGAAACTAGAGGAATTATGAGATTTCTCGCATGTTTGACCGTATTTTTCATACTGAGGCGTTCCAAGTAAAAATCCTCGTCATGCGGCGTTTGACAGAGGATTTCATCGTTAAGTAATGAAGAAAGTCTAATCAAATCATTTTTTGCTTTAAGGAAGAAAATCATTTTTTTAATTTGGCCCTCCGAACGCGCCCTGCATTTCTTTTTGTTGCCATTTCGCCGCAAAGCATTGGGTCGCCCTTGCAGCTGACACTCGTCACAGGCGGTGGCAAGATGCTAGATGTATGTCAGTGGCTCGTGAGTGCTCGAAAGTCTTGTCGCGTTGATGTCAGGGCGACGAGTAATGAATTCGCGTTAGAACGTGAGCTTGCTTAACGGGCCCAATGGGAAGTTGGACGCCCGAGAGCAGCTTACGTATCGTTGGCGCATTGTGCTACAGGGTCGTCTGTACAACTAGCATACACATACTGAAAGAAACAATGCACATTGTATACACTTTTGTTTCTGGGTATACGAGTTCTGCAAACGGCCCTACATTGTTGTGCTATGCACTACAATGAATAAGCACCCGGTAGCCCATTGTAGTACACATTGCGAATGTATATAGTGATAGAGTAAGGAATTATTCTAAAAAGGCGTGACTTCACTCATGCTCACCTCAAGTTTGATGATCACAAATATTTTCCCCATACGAAAATATTCAGAAAGTTATTGTGTATATATATTTCAACTTTCTCACCATCAAGGAGGTAATTTCCGCGTCACTACAAAGTCTGCCCTAAATGGTGGTTCTGCGCTGTACAGCACATGTGTGTTTAAAAAACGTAATCTAATAAAAAAAACATGTTATCAGATTGACAGGAATTAAATGCTTTGAGCTATTTCCACTCAGACAAAGCTGAGAGGGAATACCGTGTCTAGAGGGTGTTTCCTAAAACGCGTGGATCTATGATAGCACTGTGCTATCGATGCGCATTAACCAGACTTCACACCTGTGTGCAGATATCTGTAGTATTAAAGTCGAGGCTACATGCCAGTTATCGAGTCCTTTGAAATATTATTAATTTTACTTAGTCGCTTTTGCGCGTATTTCCATTGGAACTTTTACGTTACAGTAAAATTTACGATTGAATTATATCTTTCTTACTATCTATTTTACTATGTTCCCCTGTCTACAATAGTACAAGACTACCTGACACAGTGGAAGGGACTTTCAAGATGGACCTGCACGTTTGAGCCAAAAAGGAATCCCAACCAGGAATGTCCTCGCAGCTTTGACGCTCCTATCAAGCCAGTAAAAGCCAGGATTCAATACGCGGCTGATATTTTGCATCATAAAGTACAAAAAAAGCTCCCGCTTAGAAGACCCTCGAGCGGAGCTGTAATCATTCCATTCGACATGGACATTTTCCGTTGGGCTTTCAGAGGAAGAAGACTACTGCTTGAAAAGCAGTGGATATTATGCGAAAAAAAAAACAGTTTTCGCTAGGCTTTCTCTGGCTGAAGACTGGTATTTTTCAGTCAGTGCCATGGGCTAAAAACTACTAATCAAATATCCTGTGCGCATAAACGCCACCGTTGTAATAAGGGAATCTCCTAGAAAAAAAGGCTTAAGGTTTTCTTTGGAACGCCTGCACATCTTCATGGCAACAGAAGCAGCTCCACTCACAACTCAAGAAATTTCCATTGGCTGAGTGAACGAAAGAAGGGGGAATTAAAGGGTTCGGTTTTCTTTGCTGTGTCTCGTGACACGTTGTTGAGCAAGTAAAATGCCTTTTGTATTCTACATTAGGAGTGATCCAGAATAAAGAAGTGGTTTTGAGAGATTGTAGGAATAGTTACTATATTATGTTGCATGAACAATCATTGTTGTCAGCGCGAAAACCCCAAAATTCGCTTTTCTGAAACTCTTTTGTGCTGATCACAGTGGACGATTGGGCCAGTTGGTGATTCATGATCGACTTTGTGCTTGTTGAAATGCAATGTTGAAAGAGACTGTGCCTACAGCACATGAAAGAAGAGCTTCAGGAGAGCTTTCAGACCATAAGAGTAACCTGTTGGTGTATCTGCGCCAACAGGATTCAAGACAATCACCTCCAGCATATGAGTCAGTCGACTGTAGAAAAAAAAACAGAGAAAAAGAAAGAAAAAAAAGAAACGCTATAGATAGATAGGTGCCTTTTTTGGGTGGGATAGACGGCACATCTAGAGGTTACTACACAACACGTCGGTCGTATGTGTTGTACTATACGTTCATCCAACCAAAAAAATTACCAAATTCACATTGTCCTGTGTACAATATCACCTTTCAACGACTATCATTCTTGCACACCCGTTTGGACGGCGTCAAGCTGGCGGTGGCAGCGTTTTTTACTCTCATTTCTAGCGTTGTCAAACTTATCCAGTTTTTATTTGAGGTAACGCGAGGAGCAAACGAGCAACACCTAAGTGGTACACGAAATGAAATTCGGTTATTATGCAACCACAATATCCTGTTCGTACCGAAACGTAATGGTTCCCGCTAGCTCAACAAGAAACTTGGAAAGCAGCATGCTGCTCCGATATCCCACCGCTACGGCAGCGCAGAAACCACGGTGCAAGAAATACTTGGGTGAGCGAGCGACGTGAAGGGAGCGCTTGTTGGGGAGAGACGGTTAATGTTCCCGCTTTCCGCATGCCGAGAGATGGAGCGCCGGACTGAGGACTGTGGCGGGCTGCTGGCAAATTCCGCAAAGCACCTCCGGCACGTGGGCGACGGTTTCCAAATCTGAAAAACAGAGTTATCGCGCGATATCGACCACCCGACACGTCGCGCGAACGGCCCGTTTCGTCGCTCGTCGCTGTGCGGTGCATTTTTGCCATATGGGTTGGGCCTTCTTGTTCACGTGCTACGTTAGCCGTGCAGTGCACACACTTTTTCTTGTTGTTGCCGTTGCTTTTTGAGCTCGTTCTTGAAAATGCCATAGTGGTCAAGTGTTTTTGCGCTGCGGAAGAATGAGCAAGTGCTTTGTGCCCTTTTGCAAAAGTGGCTACAAATCTTGCAAATTTCTCCCCGCCAGCTAACAAAGAAAGGCTTTAGGCATGGAGGCGTACCATACCACGAAAGGACCACGTGCTGCAAAGGAGATATCGTGTGTGCCAAAGACTTTTCACTGAACGTGATAAGAGTGAACGCGATAAGAGGGTGTTATTTCTTCTACTAAATACTTCAGGCACCGTTCCATTCGTCATATTATATTCGCTATATGCACACTAGTTAACTGGAAGAGCTTCAACAGTAGGCACAGGCTCCGGCCGCTGTGCACACGGTGACGTTGCGTCCGCTTGAACGGGTCGTAGAGTGTCTCGATGCGCGCGGTTGTCAAGGCAGCCTACCGGGCCGAAGGTGGTAGCGCCATCTCTCAGGCTTCTTGCGAAGCAGAACATTGTCGCGTAGCGGGTAGTCTTGGCGTTCGCTCACCTAATGTATTTCTTGCACCGTGGCAGAAAGTAAACAAACAAACAAAAAACCACGATTCTCTTGATGCATCACGAGTACGTCTATCACTGCCAAACATTTGGCACAATACGTCTAGAAAAACTGTCCATTCAGTGCCAGTCGTCGCCGTCGAGATAACGCCGACACACAGCAAACCTCCTTGCACACAGCGCTTTTATGCGCACTGAGGTGAAGCGACAGCCTCGCGGCGTGTGTACTGTTTCTTTTATTGCGATAGCAATTAAATGGACACTCTCGGATGGTTTGTGCCATCGGCGTCGCCATCATGTTCCATATATATATATATATATATATATATATATATATATATATATATATATGTCACAAAGGAAAATAATTCAGAAATACTTTCCCACGCGCGAAATTGAACGGGCGACCTCTCGCTCCGCAGCGCGCGGCGTTAGCCGGCTAGGCCATGAAGAGTGCCGTCTTTCAGCATGCTAACGGGGAGCTATTTATATACAAGATTTACTTCAGCGCACTTTCTTGCTCACCAGCGAAATGGCGCGAAGTGCGCGAGCGGCGCGCTTTAAAGGTCATCGCCCCGCTCGTAGCGTTGCGCGCGCGCGCGCCTCCGTGCACTTCGCCCTACAGGGCGTGGTCACCTGCGTGCGCGCTTACCTCCCGGAGGAAGGAGGGAGGGTTGTGTGGCTTGTGCTTTCACCGCGATGTTACAGAGCGTACGAAGGTCACTTCGCTCGCTGCAGCGGCCGCGTTTGCGAAACGAGTACGCTGTTCAAACATAAATAAGTAACAACTGTGACACTTGATAGTTCGCGCTCGTCCCGTGTGTGTTATTTTCGTGCATCCTTTGCGCTTGAGCGACGTGCTGTAAATTTCGAGATGCTTTTCGTTCTTCGGGTTATATTCCAATTTGTTGTTATCGCATTCATTGCTTCGCCGTTGCAGCGAAACTGACTTTTTTATTCTCCTTTATTTAGTGCCGCGTCACTGCATACGTCATGGCGGGGCTTTTAAATTCTTTAAGGTCGATACGCCACGTGGTGTCGTTCACGTGAACTAAACCGCTGGTGTGCAGAAAAGCTGCATATGAGAAGTGCGCTGTTTGTTTTTGCCATGGAGCAATACCAAGTTGCCCAATCTTCACTCCTAAACAGAGTAGCTGTGGTTGATCAAGACCTTACTAACATTTACAGCCCTTTTAAAGTGTATTTATATTGATAACTTTACTGAAACCAAAAACTACCCGCGCAATGGCAGACATGACAAGAGTACACTTCTGGTGCTAATTCGCATTTTTTTACCTCCGTGTAGTTTTCAACCAGTGCACACTAAGTGAAAACCTCAAGAGCAAAATACTTTTTCGCCCTGTGCACACTAAGTGAAAACCTCCAGAGCAAATACTTAGCAGCATCTCAATTTTGCATTTATTTCGTGTTTTGACAAGAACTCTGCAATAAGGAGAGTCAAGTGCGAGTCCTTGGTACGACATTCATTTTTATGGATACAGAAAGCTTAATGACTTCTTTTTTGGGTAATTTTCAGAAATACACTTCTGTCAAAGCAGCAAGAGTTGCTTGCCCACTGGTTTGTGTAGAAAACAGTGTATTGTGGTCATGAGTGTCGGCAGGATTTTGTCTTGGGGTGTGCAAGGCGGTGTAGCGTAGGGACCGGGTCAGCGGGAGAGCATTGGTTTAACTCGGGTGGGGTCAAGTGCTGGTGTGTCTAGAGGGGGGCAGGCGCCCTTTTTTCAAACCCCTGCCGTCACCCATGATCGTGGGAACACTCTCATGTGCCTCACTGTACACTATGTCGAAGTGCCTTTACATCGTACCACATTTGGGCCAACACTGGGATTGATGCAGAGTGTTATGCGCAATACTACGTGCGACCTTTCTTATATTGTGTGCATTTGAAGATTTTGCATTGTTTAAAAAGAGGCTGAGTGGAGCCAGTGTTATTCAGCAAACTTAAGTCATAACAGGGACAGTTGGGCGAGTTGGTGTATATCATAGTTAAAGAGCAAGCTAAAAAAATAACAACACAAAGAAATGAACTAGCAGGGACAGTTGGGCGAGTTGGTGCATATACATGTTTGAAAAAAAGCGCGAAAAAAACACAACACACAGGCACGAAGGAGACAGGACGATGCGCTGCTAGCAAGTGAAGTTTAATCAAAAGCGCAGAAAGATAGGTACACACACTACAAAAATAACAATATTCACGCAACCATAGAATGAGTATGAATATGACAAAAAACGAGTTGGGCCATCAGATCCAGTGACATCAAGGTATTCAACCTCGCGGCTAGATAGCGCCACTGAAGGACAGCTGATGCATGAAACACCCGCTTTCGCGATATAGGCGGCTCCAACAATCGAGACTCAAGTCCTCTGGACTCGGTTTGAAAACGAAATGCACGTGTCCTTAAACAGAGGCTGGCACCCACAGGCCTGGCAATGAGCAAATAGGTGCGATAGCTTGTCAGTCCTCAAAGAACTTTCGTGCTCACGCAGGCGTATATTAAGGCATCGCCCAGTTTGACCAATGTGCGAGCGTTGGCAAGTTGTCGGTATCTTGTACACAACAGCGACGCGGCAGGGCTTATGGGAGCGATGCCATGGTTGATCAACTATTTTTGGGTGCCACAAATTGTTTTGGGAGAGAAGAGAGCAAGTTGAAGATGAGTAGCGTTCAGGACGACCTCCAACGGCAAAAAGTGACGAAAACTTAGTGAAAGTTGGAAATCGTTTCAACTCTGACTGCAGACTGGGTGTGCAGATGATAGAACAAATAAGCTTGCCCAAAACTATTCTGCAAGATATTGTGAACTAAAACGTGAGGTTGATGAAAGTTGCTGCTAAATTGGTGCCGAAGGTCAGGGCTTAAAATCTCCCTTCATGGGAGGGGAGACTTTGAGCGGCAATATATATATATATATATATATATATATATATATATATATATATATATATCTGGTGTTTCAAGAAATGTGTCCAGTATTTTTTAAAAATAACAGAAAGGAGGTATTTGCGTGCTACCTGCGGCGTTACCTTTACTCTGGGAGAAGGCATTTTGAGATGCGTACAAACATTAATTACGGCAGTAATTATCGATATTAAGAAAATTAACTTTTTAACCAGTGGAAATAAGTGGTCGAGTCAAGTGGGCGAATGGAAGCCCTTCCTGAGAATAGCCCATAGCCGCTTTGAAATTTCTGAAAGGCGGCCACTGGTAATCACCGCGGAGCGATGAAACCTGGCTAATTTTGCTGGCGATACCGAAACCTTCGCACCAAAAAGCGCGAGATAAAAACGAACTATGAGCAGTGTGAACACATTGTGTTGACACTGCTCATAGTTCGTTTCAGGAACAGGTTCCTCGGCTCCTGGATGCAGGGTACCCGTTTTCCGTGATGTTGGCTGTAGGTATCAGGCTATTAAAGAAGCTAAAACAGGGAACGGGACCAGTTTTAGAAACGGGAGGGCACACTGAATCTAGCTCTAAGGTGGTGGCAATCCCTTATGTACACGGGCTATCACATAGGATCAAAAAGGTAGCTGGAAGTTATGACGTAAAGGTGGTATTTTCGGCCAAGAACAAAATCGGAGGAGTATGCGCGTTGGTTAACCAAAAACGTGACGGACTGAGCAGTGTACAAAGGGATTGTAGCATTAAACACAGGCTCCAGTTTGTTGAATGTGCAGATAATGGTATACCTCTGACGTGTGGACATGTGTATGTGGGGCAGACTGGCAGATGCATTAACACGAGGCTAAGGGAGCATATGTCGAGTCTGAAAGGTCGCCCCAGTACTCATTTAGCACTGCATTGCAATGAGTGCGCGTGTTCGCCTTGTTTTGAAAACACTACTTTGGAGTACAGGCATCGGAACCGAACATCAAGAGAAATAATAGAGGCGTTTCACATTGACAGGCTGAAAGAAAAGTGTGTTAGTCACCCATCAGTTGCCCTGCTTGAGAAGGAAATTTCGATGTTGTCTGCTGTTCAATGAGCATGTGATAAGATGCGCGATGTGCGCAATTCAAATGGATTTCTGTGATCAGAGTGCGCAGTTCCGAGGGTTGTTAAGTGAACGTTTTTCAAAAAATAAACCAGTTGTTAGATTGCGCCCGTGTGTGTGTCTCTTCTGTGTCCCCGTGTGCCTGCGCAAATATTTCAATATGAATGTGTTTCAGCTAGGCCGAATCGCAGTTTTGTTTCAGTATTTTTCGCCTTGACGAAAAGTCGCAAGATGCCGCATGTTTAGCATTTCTTAGAAAGAGCAGCGATTTTTCCGCGAGTAATATATTCACATTGAGGGCTTTGTAGGTTCCTATAGGAATTGATAAAAATACTGCGGGATCGAAATAAGAATAAACGTTGCCACAATATTGTGACAAAGTCGGGGAAAATAGCGTTTTGGCCCGTATTGGGGCTTCATTTTCACAATGTAGCGTTTCAAGTAAAAATATGACTTTTGCATAGTTGCGTAGTATGCTTTGTGGCTTAGAATAACAGAGAGCTGAGCTAGTTGGTAAATATTCATTCTAAAAAGACAGGGCATGCAAACATGGACACAAGAAAGAAGTCAGGACATCACGAACGCCGACTAACAACTGAAGAGACGCACAACGGCTGAAAAGAAAGAAGGCACGAAAACTTATCTGCGCATGCCCATGCAACAGGCGAACCTACTAATCCGGCACGCGTGGCGGTCTACCTGGAAGATAACTGTTAAGGCATTTGATTTCATCTTTATGCAAGTTAATCGACGGTTGGCTCACGCATGCGCTACCACTATTCACGATATGCCATGCTTCAATCATCAGTCGCGTTTCTTCATTTCTATGACGGTACAACACTGCGCATGCATCGAATTTTGGCGTGCACTTACAATCTCGACAATGTAAAGATAGATTAGAAGGCGAGCCTCCTGTTAGCGATCTCTTATGTTCCAACAATCTCTGGTTAATGCATCGGCCCGTTTGTCCTACGTAGAAGCGACCGCAGCTGAAAGGGACCTTATACACCACACTCGTACGGCAATCAGTGAATTTGTTGGTGTGTTTTACGAAACAAATATCGGTCCGCTTCTAGTCTTTTACTCGCTCATTCTTCCTCTGCACAGCGCCACAAATCTTACCTAGCTTATTGGCCGCCGTGAAAACAACATTAACGCCGTATCTACTTCCTACTTTCTTTAGCCTGTGAGATACGCAATGAATGTACGGTATACCTACGACACGTTTCTTCCTATCGCTTTCTGCAACCATGCTTGGACTTAACACAATAGACTTCTTTAAACGTTCAGCAACCGTGGCCACTGCATCACGAGGATACCCTACATCTAAAACACGCGTAACCTGCGCGTTAAAGCTATCACTCATTTTGTGCTCACACGACTTGGTGAGGGCTGATTTAAGGCAAGACATGGCGATGCCGTTTTTTACAACCTTCGAGTGCTTCGACGAAAAATTTAACAGCGGTTTCGAAGATCTAGGAGAATACTGCCAGCACACGTGGTTCTTCTGGAACGTTAAGGAAATGTCTAGAAATTGTATTCCATTATTCTGAAGCACCTCTTCAGTAAAGCTCAGCTCACCTCCATTTAATTCAAATTTTTCGCTCACGGAAGTTACCACCTTTTCAAAGTCCTCACCACTAGAAAAGATCAAGTAATCGTCCACATAACGAAAAACCTTAATAACCGAATTACCTAAGGCGCCTTCCAAAAGATTGTCAATCTTGCTAAGGTGTAAATCACTAAGAACCGGAGCAACCTTAGAACCAATACATATCCCTGATTTCTGCACATAAACGCCTTCCTCACAACCTACAAGCGTTGACTTTAAATACATGGAAAGGATTTCTAGAAATGCCCCGGTAGAAACACCACATTTATCGGTGAAAACCGTCTGGTGCGCTTGTTCGTTAATACATTCATTAACACAATTTAACAAGTCCTCATGCGGCAAAGAATAATACAGGTCTTCAATATCCATACTAAAAGCTTTACAACAACCGGGGTTCTCCTCTGAGAGGAACTGAACTAGCGCCTGAGAATTACGCATGCGAAAAGGGTCTGAATAACTCAAAGAGGTTAAGCAGTTCTGCAAATAACTAGATACAGCGACTTGCCAGGTACCTTGCTCTGAAACGATTGCTCGAAATGGGATCTCGTTCTTATGTGTTTTGGCTGAAAAAAACAATTCTAAAGTAAGTGATTTAGCCTTCTTGACATTACAAGCTATTCTCTCAAGATTATGTCTTAAGAAAAGGTCGACAGCACGTTGCCTAACTACCGATGGCTTAAGTTTTACCGTCCTAAAATTCTTTTCTATGGCTGTTAATGCTTTTTCTGAGAACAAACTGTCTGGCATAATTACAAAATACCCTTCCTTATCTGAAATTACTGGCCTGAGTTTCTTCTCGACACGGTAATTAACCAAAGGCCGGATAGGATCAGAACACTTGAGATGCATATTAGAACCCTTGATGCTAGCAACGCAGTCTGAAATGCAGTGGGAACGCTCTTCTTCAGGAACAAGTTAAGTGATTGTACGCGGCAAACTTAACACGTCTATTGGTTTCAGGTTCGGCTTAGAACAGTATTTAGGACCTAAGCCTAGGGGTTTGCAGCGACTATCATCTAAGGCAGCTCCTCCAAGGACTAGCAAGTAATTTTGCGGTGAAACAGTAGAAATTTTCTTCCTCTTACATGGTTGAAGTTCTCGAAGTTTTACCCTCCATATGAATTCCGCATGCTGATTAGCTACCCTCATCCAGTCAGCGTACAGCGGTGAGCACTCTTAGGGTGAACACGCGAGCGCGTGGCCGACGGCTCTGTCTGCGCCGCGTAACGGTCATCGGTGGAAACATTGCGCATGCGCATCATGCGTTCTACGAAATACTCTTTCCACCGCGCGCACGCAAGCGTATCCCCGACAAGCATATCTATGACGCAGGGCGCGTGGTGGAAAGAGTGTATCGCAAAGCACATGCTGCGCATGTGCAATGTTTCCAACGATGGCTGTTACGCGGCGCTGATAGTGACGTCGGCCACGCGCTCGCGTGTTCACCCTAACAGTGCTCACCGCTGTACATCTGCTTCTGGCGGCGATCGTCACGCGAAGTCGAGCAACGGACCTTGAGGCATTCCTGGTAAAATCTCACTTGACGCCATGATTCCACGGTCAATATGGCACATATCCTCCTGGCATGTCCGGTAGATGGTTGCAGAAAGCCGCACAAAAGTTGAACTTCAACTGGGCAAACTCTATTCTTAGAAAACCATGAAAAAGTTCTAGCACGGACCAAGCAAATAGCAATTAAAGAAGCCAAAGAGGCAGGATTGTTCAGATAAGTAGGAGAACACGGAAAAGGGCTCAGAGTACTAGAAATGAAGCTTAGAATAACAGAGAGCTGAGCTAGTTGGTAAGTATTCATTCGAAAAAGACAGGGCGTGCAAACATGGACACACGAAAGAAGTCAGGACATCACGAACGCCGACTAACAACTGAAGAGACGCACAACGGCTGAAAAGAAAGAAGGCACGAAAACTTATCTGCGCATGCCCATGCAACAGGCGAACCTACTAATCCGGCACGCGTGGCGGTCTACGTGGAAGATAACTGTTAAGGCATTTGATTTCATCTTTATGCAAGTTAATCGACGGTTGGCTCACGCATGCGCTACCACTATTCTCGATATGCAATGCTTCAATCATCAGGCGCGTTTCTTCATTTCTATGACGGTACAACACTGCGCATTTATCGAATTTTGGCGTGCACTTACAATCTCGACAATGTAAAGATAGATTAGAAGGTGAGCCTCCTGTTAGCGATCTCTTATGTTCCAACAATCTCTGGTTAATGCATCGGCCCGTTTGTCCTACGTAGAAGCGACCGCAGCTGAAAGGGACCTTATACACCACACTCGTACGGCAATCAGTGAATTTGTTGGTGTGTTTTACGAAACAAATATCGGTCCGCTTCTTGTCTTTTATACCCTTGTTACACAGGCAAGTTAACCGCAGTTACGACCAACCACGGTTAACCGCGTTGAACCACGGTTCGCGCCAACCACGGTTCGCCGATGTTACACGGCGCACAATCGTCCTCGGTTAAAGCGGACTTGCTTTGGCGTGAATGGCTCTGCGTGTGGCGGCAGTCCTTTCAACTTGGCTGTTATTGCCGCGTCCACTTTCGCATTCCTTGAGGTGCTCCGTAGATGACGCAAATTGTTTTCCCAAAGCCATCAGGCTTTCCGTGGTTCGTGCAGTGCAATTCGTTCGTTTTTCACGAACGCTCGCCGGCGGGCACACGTCCTCCATGGAAGCTGCCATTTTCTCGGTTAACTGCCAAAACCGAGGTCGCCAAGCTCGGTTTGGCACAACCGCGGTTAGCGACATAACCGCGGTTTCGCATACCGTGTAACATAAGCGAAACGCGGTTACGCGTAACCGCGGTTACACTAACCGAGGTTTAGGCTGTCTGTGTAACACGGGTATTACTCGCTCATTCTTCCTCTGCGCAGCGGCACAAATCTTACCTAACTTATTGGCCGCCGTGAAAACAACATTAACGCCGTATCTACTTCCTACTTTCTTTAGCCTGTGAGATACGCAATGAATGTACGGTATACCTACGACACGTTTCTTCCTATCGCTTTCTGCAACCATGCTTGGACTTAACACAATAGACTTCTTTAAACGTTCAGCAACCGTGGCCACTGCATCACGAGGATACCCTACATCTAAAAGACGCGTAACCTGCGCGTTAAAGCTATCACACATTTTGTGCTCACACGACTTGGTGAGGGCTGATTTAAGGCAAGACATGGCGATGCCGTTTTTTACAACCTTCGAGTGCTTCGACGAAAAAGTTAACAGCGGTTTCGAAGATCTAGGAGAATACTGCCAGCACACGTGGTTCTTCTGGAACGTTAAGGAAATGTCTAGAAATTGTATTCTATTATTCTGAGGCACCTCTTTAGTAAAGCTCAGCCCACCTCCATTTAATTCAAATTTTTCGCTCACGGAAGTTGCCACCTTTTCAAAGTCCTCACCACTAGAAAAGATCAAGTAATCGTCCACATAACGAAAAACCTTAATAACCGAATTACCTAAGGCGCCTTCCAAAAGATTGGAAGAAACGTGTCGTAGGACGATAGGAAGAAACGTGTGGTAGGTCTACCGTACATTCATTGCGTATCTCACAGGCTAAAGAAAGTAGGAAGTAGATACGGCGTTAATGTTGTTTTCACGGCGGCCAATAAGCTAGGTAAGATTTGTGCCGCTGTGCAGAGGAAGAATGAGCGAGTAAAAGACAAGAAGCGGACCGATATTTGTTTCGTAAAACACACCAACAAATTCACTGATTGCCGTACGAGTGTGGTGTATAAGGTCCCTTTCAGCTGCGGTCGCTTCTACGTAGGACAAACGGGCCGATGCATTAACCAGAGATTGTTGGAACATAAGAGATCGCTAACAGGAGGCTCACCTTCTAATCTATCTTTACATTGTCGAGATTGTAAGTGCACGCCAAAATTCGATGAATGCGCAGTGTTGTACCGTCATAGAAATGAAGAAACACGCCTGATGATTGAAGCATGGCATATCGAGAATAGTGGTAGCGCATGCGTGAGCCAACCGTCGATTAATTTGCATAAAGATGAAATCAAATGCCTTAACAGTTATCTTCCACGTAGACCGCCACGCCTGCCGTATTAGTAGGTTCGCCTGTTGCATGGGCATGCGCAGATAAGTTTTCGTGCTTTCTTTCTTTTCAGCCGTTGTGCGTCTCTTCAGTTGTTAGTCGGCGTTCGTGATGTCCTGACTTCTTTCTTGTGTCCATGTCTGCACGCCCTGTCTTTTTAGAATGAATGCTTTGTGGGTATGACGTAAATTAAGTTTGAAAAGAGTAGTTTCTGTTTTAAGCGAGAAAAAAAGTTTTCTAACTGAACAACCACGAGGTCGTACGAAGTTTTACTTTGCCTCGCCTTCACTGCATAGCACTTCAGCGGAGGATTCCAGCGGGGGCCTTTTCGCAGCCAACAATGCAAGTCATACAACTGCTTGCCACGATAAGAAGACACCAATGCTTTCTTAAATTTATTCTGCTGGCAGCGGCACCTCTGTCACCTCTGCCCATATCTCTCAGCACCAGAATGCTATTTCAAGTAACGTGACTAACAATAAAAAATATTTGCTAGATTATATCGTGACAGCTTTCGCTCAAGTGTCTACGCATGAACTGTACGAGTCCAGCCATGTTTTACTCTATATGTTTTCTAGCGGCAGGTTACTTTCTTCAATTTTAGCACTTTTAAACATCGGTACCAAAGTAATTACGGCCTTAATTACCCCGCATGGACAGTCTCGCATATTAAGAAAACCTGATGAACGTTTTCTTCGCCATTTGCAGACGAATACAGGCTTGCAATATCTCCAATCCTGGAGGCCGTGCAAGGCCACGTTAGGTGCCGAAAGATTCCGAAGGGGGGCGGGGAAGGATCAATACGTCGGCTGAGAAGAAAAACAAAAAGGCTTTCGCCTTCCACTTGTCTTAGGCAAATGCATGAGAGACCCTGTGAGTTCTTCATTCATAAATCTGGAGCGTGGCAAGAGATGCGGTGCTTTCATGCACCAGAAGTGGATCATTTAATTAACCGCCAATCTCCAAGCTTTCCCAAGTGTCTTTGCATGTGACGCTAGTCTGGGCCCGTTTCTCGTTCCTCTTTCGTCCCTAGTTTTTTTCGTGACTTTTGACCCGCTAGCAGGCTCTCGGGCCAGCCAGGAACCATGCAGTGCCACCCACATTTTCTAACAGTGTACAACGTGTAATTTGTAATGAATTCTCTGAAAATCTCGATATCACAAGGACAGTTTTGTGCTTTTTCAATCCACTATACCAAGACTAATGTACCATGTTCAAAAGAAATTATGAAATGCCTTCAGTTCATGATAGCATTCGTAGTGGCCGGTATTCGCTCGATCTTGTCCATGCCTTGAGGATTCGGGATTCCGTATGTTCACTTATCGCACCTTGCCGTGATCAACCAGCGGTCTTCAGTAAAATAATAATAATAGTAATATAATAATAATAATAAATAGCTGGTGTCGCTTCAGCTCTGTACTCTTCAAAAACATTGTTCAGAAGCCTCTAAACACATATATTTTTTAGGCCAACTTGACTAAGTTCCTTCTTGAATGACTATTACAATGGTTGAACAAGCTCTTCTCACACACGGGGGCAAATTCAGCATCATCTGATGTCACACGATTAGTATGTTGACATCAGAGAAGCGAAGTCGCGTAGAAATAGCGGCATTTAGGAGGCGACGCATTCGGTATGACTCAGTGAATAGAGTCTAAAGAAGCGGTTTCGTAAATAAGCGGAACCTGCCAGCTGCCGAATGAAAGCGGTTTTATACATTCTTGTACAAACCTTGTGGGGTTCCCCGTCCACTCCAATGAATTTCGGCCGCTCGTCGACGTAGCTCAACAAACAATTTATTAATAAAGCTTTAAAACTGTTAGGGCAACAACTACAAATACATAAAAGCAAGCTTCCGACAACACTTCCGCGCCGGTCCAGCTAACCCTGGGCCCGGCGGACCACACGACGCGCACACACGCACACCTCTCGACTGTTCGCCGGCAACTCCCCCCGCATCTTGTCGGCCGGCGCTTTTGTAGCCGATCTGTGTGACGCGCGCACCCCTACTGCGCAGCACGTGCCGTTATCGGGCGGCGATTCCCTCACATTCCCCCCCTTAAAAAAAGTTCGTTGCTGGTGTTTATCTTAGGCTCTCTCCGTAGCTCGTTCGCGGCTCCGACGGCCGCCGTCGGGCCCGCAGCCAATGCGGAATACGCCGCAGCGGGACGGTGAAGTGGGGCGTGCGGCCTTGCGCTTCTCGAATTTCATCCTTCCCGTCAACGTCCGCTTGACTTCTCCCGCATCATCGTAAACTCCGCACGGCGTGTAACGAGTCCGCTTCTTCGGCTTACCCTTTTTGCCAGTTTCGGGATTATCGTTGTTGTCCCTGCACGTCGTGCGCTTTGTCTTTTTTGGGCCCGGGTTGGTCAGGGCATCACCGCCGACCACGTTCGTCAATTTCTTTCGTTGCTGCACCACTCTAGGGT
Organism: Rhipicephalus sanguineus; assembly: GCF_013339695.2. Lineage (NCBI taxonomy): Eukaryota > Metazoa > Arthropoda > Arachnida > Ixodida > Ixodidae > Rhipicephalus > Rhipicephalus sanguineus. The sequence continues at coordinate 306,229,131 of NC_051176.1, read as the reverse complement.
CCTCGTCGCCGACTCTCCGGCGCCCCTTGGAGCGCGATGCCTTGGAGGCCGCGCCGCCCGGTAGGGACTGAGCTTTCATCTTTATGCGACCCTTGAGCTTAGATTCGGCTCGGAATTTAGTCTTGACGCCTTTACACTTCTTGCGCTTGAGCCGACCCTTTACCAAGCGCTCACCGCCAGCCGTGGGGCCCTCCTCGACTTTTGCAGCTGACTCGACAGGCTCTTCGATGCTTTTCGTGGCTTCTTTGATGCGGAGCACGTCGGAGTTGTTGCTGTCGTTGCTGTTGGCGAGGGTCACCGTGTAGAAGTCCAGATGATCCCTTTCAGCAATTCCCGCGTGGCTGCTCGGTTCGCGGCTGTCATCGTTCTCATAATCTGTGTCAGCGTCCAAGTCGGCCTCGCCTGCCGTCATAGCCGGAGTTTCGTGCCCTGTTATATTCTCAATTGGAGCTTCCCGTTCGGCGTCACCGCAGTCTCCAGTCCCTTCATAGTATCCTTCCGGCCCGGCATCACCATTACTCAGCTCCCTTTCGCTGCACTTTGCCTCGTTCTCTTTCGCTTCGTCGAGAGTCTCGAGCTCGGGCTCCCCGTCTGCTTGCGCCGGTGTGCCCAGCTATCCAAATGGGGGCACCAGCCATTGTCCACAGCCGGCAGTCGGGATCGCCACGCCCCTCGCTGCCAGGTAGGCTTCCGACTCTGCGGGTCCCCTCGCCGCACAGAATTCTGCGGAGGTGATGTCGAGGCGCTCCATGGTCTCGAGCAGTTTCGTCAGTGCGGCCTCCATGCTTGCTGGTAGCGGACAGGGCCAAATTCACGTTGGGGGCCAGATGTGGGGTTCCCCGTCCACTCCAATGAATTTCGGCCGCTCGTCGGCGTAGCTCAACAAACAATTTATTAATAAAGCTTTAAAACTGTTAGGGCAACAACTACAAATACATAAAAGCAAGCTTCCGACAACACTTCCGTGCCGGTCCAGCTAACCCTGGCCCCGGCGGACCACACGACGCGCACACACGCCCACCTCTCGACTGTTCGCCGGCAACTCCCCCCGTATCTTGTCGGCCAGCGCTTTTGTAGCCGATCTGTGCGACGCGCGCACCCCTACTGCGCAGCACGTGCCGTTATCGGGCGGCGATTCCCACAACCTGTACGACTAAGATGCAAGAATTTTGTGTTTTATTACAAAATTACGATTCATACACAATTATAGTATTATCGCGAATATAGGGCGTGTTGTATATATATATATATATATATACAGAAACATCACACGCAGACGCGTGCGAAGTAATTTTTTATTTACGTTTCGCTCGGGGTCAGAGCTTCATCAGAATGAAATGTGTAGCAACAGTGCAGTTAATATACATGCCCATATCATGCGGAGTGAAGATATGTTAATACAAAATGATGTACAAACGTGTAGTGATAGAAGAAATGCTGCATGAGCAGCTCAAGGCAATCGCTGATACATCTGATAGGCTGGCGACACTGAAAAATATACACATATGGAAATGTGCAAGTAAGTAAGAAAAAAGAAAATCAAAGCCGATAAGGAGATAAGGTAAAAGTAATAAGAAATACAAGGAAAACGAAATATTCACAGCTCAATTTGTTGTGCAAGTACACTCCACCTTTATGCCTACGTAGGTTAGATGGTGTAAAGAGACAAGCAACTCAATTTCGTTTAAGCCAGACGTGATGGTGTCGAATTTGTGAATCAGAAACGATTCCCGGGCTTCCCGGTCATAATTTGAGTGAAATCGAGACTCAAGTAACGTCACCTTAAGGTTATTAAGAGAGTGACCGGGGAGATGCACATGCTTTGAAATGCGCAGGTTCGGCAACGTGTTAGCGTGGGATTTATGATTATTAAATCGCAATCGGAAAGGGTCCTCTGTTTGTCTGATATACTGCTTGTTGCATACCTTACATTCAAACATATAAATTACATTTTTAGTGTCGCAGTCACCTTTAATTTCGAAACAAAATTTTGAAGACGTACTGGTGACTTGTTGTGAAGTGCACATATGAGGACATACCTTACATCGCGATTTGTGGCACGGATGGCATCCGATGGCGTTGGGGCGGTCAGTCTTAGGTAATGATGAAGATGATAGTATGTCGCGAAGGTTTATGGCTCTGCAATACACTGCTCTTGGTGGTTCGGTGAAGATGTTTTTCAGGCGCTCACTTTGCATGGGAATGTTATGGTGCTTGTTTAGTACAGCCGACACACGTGGGACTGATGCACAGTGCGTTAGCATTAGGTTTGTCTGGGATGGCTGAGTAGGTGGCTTCGCGGTACAAAGAAGGGTTCTGCGGTCACGTGTATCTGCGCGCTTGATCGCGTCGTTAAATAATTGCGCTGGATGCTTTTGTTTCGACAAGGCGTTTCTAAGTGCTGCACAATATTTTTGGAAGTCTGATGGGTCCGAGCAGATCCTTCGAAGCGCAACGCTTGGCTATACGGAATGCTGGTCTTGCAGTGTTTAACATGGCTGCTGTCGAAATGCAAATATTGCTGTCGGTCTGTCGGCTTACGGTGCAGTAAAGTAGACAATTTGTCGTTTAAAGCTGAAATAGCTAGGTCGAGAAAGCTAATGGTGGATGCAGAATACGCATGAGAAAATGATATCGAAGGGTGGGCATTGTTACAGTCATTTGTGAATGAAAGAAGCTCCTGTTCACCATGTGGTCAAATAAAAAACGCGTCATCAATGAAGCGTTTGTAATGGAATGCTTTAAGCGTCCGGTTTAACAAAAATTTGTTTTCTAGGTGGCCCACAAAAATGTTTCCGTAATTTGGACCAATGCGGGTACCCATAGACGTTCCACTAATTTGAATGTAGTGTGTTCCATCACATTAAAAATTGTTGAGATCTAAAATAAGCTTGAGTAACGTCGCTAATGTGCTGCTGTCAAGAGGTTTCTCGACCGACATTTTTTCGTAGGATTCGACGATAGCCTCAATACCATCAGTGTCTGGAATGTCAGTATACAGGGACGCTGCATGAAGTGTAACCAGTAGAGAGCCGTTTGGAAAAGTGATGTCAAGTAGATCGCACAGAAAATGAGTAGTGTCCTTCACGAAAGACGGGAATGTAACTGGGATATTGCTAATGAAAGAATCTGCATAGCTGGATAAGTTTTCCGTAACAGTACCTATACTGGAAATTATAGGAGGACCGGGATTGTCTTTCTTGTGTATTTTCGGTAGCAGGTAAAAACGGCCGGCAACGGGACTTAATGGAATGAGTGAATGGATTGCGTTATCACCTATTTTCTTCTCGGCAATGAGGTCTAGAATAGTGCGTTTGACCAGTAACTTATGCTCTTCGGTAGGGTCATAGTCAAGTTGTTTTAAAACTTCGTATCCGATAACTGCTTGTGGGCCTCTGCGGTATATTCAGGCGTATTCATCACTACAACAGCGCCACCCTTGTCTGCAGGGTGGCGCTATCCGTAGATTGTCCTGGTTACTCGTAGCAGCCGGCGAGCATGCCTTTGTTGGCGTGAAATAATTATTTTGTATGACTGTGTAACGCTGTCGAGCCGTTTCACGCACATGCTGGATTGCTCAGCGAAATATACATGCCCATATCTTCAATCCGCTTGATATGGGCATGTATATTAACTGCACTGTTGCTACACATTTCATTCTGATGAAGCTCGGACCCCGAGCGAAACAAGAAATTGCTTCGCACGCGCGTCACCTTTTTCTTACTTACTTGCACATTTCCATATGTGTAAAATTTTGCAGTGTCGCCAGCCTATTAGATGCATCAGCGATTGTCTTGAGCTGCTCATGCAGCATTTTCTTCTATCACTACACGTTTGTACATCATTTTGTGTTAACGTACCTTCACTCCGCTTGATATGGGCATGTATATTAACTGCACTGTTGCTACACATTTCATTCTGATGAAGCTCGGACCCCGAGAGAAACGTAAATAAAAAATTGCTTCGCACGCGCGTCTGTCTATGTTTCTGTGAATATTTCACCGGACCTAGAAACCCTTTGTTGTTTTGGTATATATATATATATATATATATATATATATATATATATATATATATATATATATATATATATATATATATATATATATATATATATGCCATCATTATTCCGTTCCGGCTGGCGTCACATTTGTGTCCCCGCAAGTATATGGACAGCTCAACCTCTTGTTGACAGGCTTTCTTAGTTTCTTTGTAGAGCACTGACACGGTTTCCTTGTCAGCCAGGCTGACGATGGGCTAGAAGTTGGTTCGATCTTTCGGAGCGTAGCACTGAAGGGCTGCGTCTCCCCGTGTGACGGCGCGTTCATATAACGCATGAAAGGTTTCGCTGAGCAACTCCGGTCATGCACGCACTCCGGTCATGCCACACCAATTTTGCTATATATCCAGTTAACAAAATGGCCGCGAGTGCACCATGAGCGTGGCGTCTAAATCATACCCTACATGACATGCATGCCATGAATCGCATGTTACCACCTGTTATTTATGTTGCTCACACACTGACGTCGCGCAATACCAATTTTGGTGTATATCAAGCTAGCGAAACGGCCGCCAGCACACTATGAGCGTGGCATGTAAGTCATCCTGAACATGACGTGCGTGTCATGATTTGAATGTTAACTCCTGTTATTTGTCTTGGTCACACAGTCACGTCGCGCAATACCAATTTTGGTGTATACCAAGCTAGCGAAATGGCCGCCAGCACACCATGAGCTTGGCATGTAAATCATGCTCTATACGAAATGCGTGTAATGATTTTGCTATAAACTTCTGTTATTTATGTTCTTCACATAGTCACGTCGCGACAAACCAATTTTGGTGTATATCAAGCTAGTGAAACGGCTGCCAGCGCATCATGAGCGTGGCACGTAAGTCATGCTGTACATGACATGAGTTTCGTGATTTGAATGTTAACTCCTGTCATTTATGTTCGTCACACAGTCACGTCGCGCAATACCAATTTTGGTGTATATCAAGCTAGCGAAACGGACACCAGTCACCATGAGCGTGGCACGTAAGTCATGCTGTACATGGCATGCGTGTCATGATTTCAATGTTAACTCCTGTCATTTATTTTCTTCACACAGTCACGTCGCGCAGTACCAATTTTGGTGTATATCAAGCTAGCCAAACGGCCGCCAGCACACCATGAGCGTAGCATGTAAATCATGCTGTACATGATATGCGTGTCATGATTTTCATACGAACTCCTGTTATTTATGTTCGTCACACAGTCATAGATAGATAGATAGATAGATAGATAGATAGATAGATAGATAGATAGATAGATAGATAGATAGATAGATAGATAGATAGATAGATAGATAGAGAAGATAGATAGATAGATAGATAGATAGATAGATAGATAGATAGATAGATAGATAGATAGATAGATAGATAGATAGATAGATAGATAGATAGATAGATAGATAGATAGATAGATAGATAGATACGCTCAAAGTCGCAGAAGTTCGCCAGGAAATGCTTCGCATTTAAAAAGAACGTGTATTGCTTACGAAATCACTGTTGCTGAAGTGTATTCCTCACAAAATGGAACTTTTAGAAACTTTCTTACAACATACGCCTCTCTTGGAGCATTTCTCACTGACAAAATGTTGGCAAAGAACTTTGGCATCATTACAGAAATAAGTCTAGACGTCCAGAACAAAAGGCGCTATTTTAGACGTTAGCTAAAAATATTTGTGGATGCAGCATCCATGTTTCAAACTGCGGCCACTAAAGGAGTAACGGTTTCAGGCTTCGAAATGCAGCGTACAAATCTTATCACAGGAATTATGGTCTGATATCCCTGGAGAGCACACAGTTAACTTTAAACGTGCCATGGCTAGCAGAAAATATGAACACTAAATTACAGCAACATATAACAAAAAGTACAACTAAACCAACTGTAGCGCGAAAATACAATGCATGAACAGAAACTAATGGAAACGACCACAGAAATTACAATGAATGGGCCACTTAATAAAATGAATAAATAAAATTTACGAATATGAAAATACCAGCCTGATAAAAAACATTCTTTTATGATGCCCAGCATTAAAAAATGTCAGGCTAAAAGAACAAATATAACGATAAGACACATTAGCTAAAGAAATTGTGACTTTCCCCATTTTTTACTCAATAAGCACACAGCTATAAACTCAGGATTGTCAGGAGGTCAGGGTATTGCACTTCGTAATTCGCATTATTTAGTGACAAAATATCACAATGTGTGGCAAATCAGTCTGAGCACATGGCTTCTTAACAGATACTTGACGGAAATCACTAGGCACTTCCGGAAGTCTGCTAAGCACACTACAAATGGCATACACACAAAAATTGTTGTGCCATTAGCAGCATGGGGCAGCGTTCCACGTCAATGATATTTTAGCACAATAGCCCTAGTGCGGTTTCTTGAAAATGCCGACAAACACAGACGCTCAAAAAACGTTAACTGCTTTACAAACTCTGACCCTTTGTTTTTTGAAGTTCCCAGGGAAAAGAGATAAATGTCAGTCTCTTGACATCCATCTTTTTCATACTGAAACGTGTCAGTCAGCCCATCAAACAAAAAGAAAGTAATAATTTAGCTGGTGCAGCCTTTGTTTGTAAACATCTAGGGTAAGTACCACCTGCCATAAATAGGAGAAAGGATCATTTCATTATTTGCTATTATATCTAAAATAAGACGGTGTGAAAAGTTCAAAATTCGATAGCACCGTACGGCGACAGAGAGTGAGCCTGCTATATTTAACCAGGCACAAGAGACGCGCAAAAGAACCTTTTGGTTCTGCTAAGGGCTGCCGGCTTTACCGAGAAAGGAGGAGGTTAACATAGTAGGGGAGACATAAATCACATCGCGATAGTCAAGGCAGCACTGAGAAATTAATTCTAAAAAGGCAGGGCGTGCAAACACGGACACAAAAAAGAAGTCAGGACACCACAAACGCACTGAAATTAAAGCGCTGAGAAAAACTGCCGAACTCCTCCCCGTGAAACGCGTCTTTGACTCTCATGCCCTCAGAAATTCGCAACTAACAGAAAAGCGTGCCCAACCTCTCGTTACATGCAGATAGTACTAGGGATGAAACCATGAACCAGTACGCTTTCGCTGCAAAGATTGTCTCATTCACAAGCTTCAGTGACAGAATAAAACAGATGACACATGCCGTAACTTCCAACAATGCCGTTTTAAAATTGGGTACGCAAAGCTTTGCGTTAGAGTTCATCGCCATTGCGCATGCGTTATACGCTACGTACGCAACAAACGGTATCTTTGTGCGTCCCATTGTAAAGCTGGCTACTGCGTATGCGTCGTACGCCATCCTCTTGCATACCCACGTTAAGTGGCGGAAATAGCATATGCGCACAACGAACGCTATCTTTGAGTACCCCATTCTAAATCTGCTTCTTACGCGGCACACGTAGCTTAAGCTAATGTATATCTTGAAACTACCTCATCAAGCGGCCAGAAAAAACATAGTCATTGTACTGAAATTAGGTTAACAAATATAAATACGGCTTTCGCTTATGTTCGTTCGAACATGAACGGAAACCATGACCTGCATTTATGTTTCGACAGCTTTATAATGTATGCTGAATAAATTCCGCAATCACGTACAGCTGAAGCATGTCGCACATGCAGCCGGTGGTGCAATGGAACACGCTTTTTCATTTGTCATAGTTCTGAAATACTGAGCGCAAATGCAATAAAAATGAACTTACCTTCAAAAATGACAGAAGCCCGTGGTTTACAGTATCCGAAAATCCACATAAAACTAATCGCCCATCAAAGTAACCACGCCCGTCCCTCGAGCATAGAAGAAAGGAAGCTGCGAGAGCGTCCCGCGCGCAAGCTGATGAGTGAATTTCTCCGCAGAGAACCTTACGGGACTCTAAGCGTCAGTCGGCGTAACAGTCGTTCCACAGAGACATACTTGCATTCGTGTCCATAAGTTTAACATGCAGCGAAGTATAGCTTCTTCACAGCTACGTTAATAGCCTCCATGAATCACAACATATGCACGAAATATAGCAAAAGACTGCATGACCGGTGAGCTCGACCGCCCATGCGAAATAGGCGAGCTTAACTGACATTGCAGAAGCAACAGCCGCGCGGATGGATACAGTCAGGGCTAAGGCCATCGTAAGGAAGTTAGATGGTTATCGCTGCGAGTAAATTACAGTAAATTACGTAATGTGTACTGGTGAAGGAACTTTGAAGTCTTCATTATTGCTGATGTAATGTAGACACCACACGCCTTTCTCCTTTTGCGCGTTACTTTCTTTATCGCAATGAGAGATGGCGTGCGCAGGCTCGAGTTGAAATTTCAATTCGCGGTGTTTCATGCATGGGCCAAGTGGCGCGCGATCCGCTGCTGGGCGAGAAAACGTCTTATAAAATGCGTCTTCTAGGCGTCGCAAACAAGACGTTTTTAAAACGTCGAAATTGGTATGGAATCGAACAAACGTCTTGAAATGGACGTTCCAGACCAAAATGGTCTTAAAAAATGCGTTTACTAGACGTTATCAAAAACGGATATAATACAGATTTTCTGTGACGTTTTAAATCGTCGAAATTCGTTTAGAATCCAACAAACGTCTTGAAATATACGTTCCAGACCAATCTGGTCTTAAAAAATGCGTTTTCTAGACGTTATCAAAAACGGATATAATACAGATTTTCTGTGGCGTTTTTAAAACGTCGAAATTGGTTTAGAATCCGTTTTATCCCATTTTATCCCTCAAAAACTTTTCTAGACCATGTGTGCTACCTGTGGTGACAACTCGTTAACTGACAGCTTTAGTTGGGCATCCGCAACAGCCCCACGGACGCAGGTTGCTGTTGGAAATGGCTGGCAGATAACTTCCGCAGAGCTGCTGCAGACGCCCAGCTAAAGCTGTATAATTAGACCTACGAAAGCAGTACACTCACCGTTAAAGGGGTCATGAACCACTTTTCCAAGTAATGATCTAATGGCCTCAGTATCGGAGTGTACTGCCTCCCGAATCGATTGCCGCAAAAATTTCTCGAATCCGTCAAGAATCAGCGGAGTTACGGGGGTTTGGCGCACGCTCCCAGCGCTTTCTCTCTTTTCTCGTGCCGACGAGCGCACTGGAAGCTAGACAGGGAGGGATGGCATGGGGGAAAGAAGTTACGCCAGCGCGCGTCATGAAACGCGATCGCTCTCCCGCTGTGATTCGCTTGCGCGAGTGCGGCGCCGGCAAGTGGCGGCATTCCGCGGCAAGAAGCGCATCTGATCCGAACGCCGCTCTCGATTTACGTCGGCTATCGGCCAATAAGCATGCTATGTCTTTGCGACGTACAGCGGACAGACGCCCCGCCCACCGACGAGAGTGAGAACCGGCCTCTGTTTGAAAAGAGGGTGCCTGGGGAAACGGCAACTTCGCGCTCCGCTTGTGGCCATTACGCGGCGCGCACGACTGTAATATTTGGCAGAGCAGTTCATAGCCGTGTCAGCTTTCCGCAGGATGTGTTTTTTCAATCAGCCCAAGGGGTGCTTCATGACCCCTTTAATGGGCGCACGTTGTCCATGTCCGCAGCTCCATGAATATTCCACCCCCCAAGCGTCACTTCGAGCACGCAGTCTGCTGTAAATGCCACCGAAGATACGCACTTTTGTGCGAAAACAAAACTGCACGACAGGCCACTGACGCAACCCGCGCAACCGACGCAACGCATTCCAAAAGACTGAGAGATGAGGCCAAGGCGCGGTGCTAGCCCGCCCTATTGCAAAACCCAGCGCCACTGGGTACCAGCGTCCAGTGCCATGCCCGATTATGGGCCCAGCGTCCCGCTGGATACTGGACCGCTGGAGCGACGTTTTACTAGGAGGCGCTGGGTACTCAAGCGCAAAACGGCTCTACAGCGTTAAAATGGCGGTGCCTACGTTCCCTACATAAATATATTAGTAAAGAAAGTCATATAGAAAGCATAAGTGCAATAAAAAAAAGAAAAAAAAGCCGTATGAAAAAAAAAGCTCCACCACGTGGATTCGAACTCGCCCGAGTACTCTACCACTGCGCCACGCTGAAACACATCAACGCCGCTGTAAAAGCGGCTAGCCAATACAGTAAGACAGCGTTTCGTTTCATATTTCGGTGTCGTGTATTCAAGGAAGACGCGATCTTCCTTTCCAAATCACGCTTGCTTCTTTATTAGACACAAACAAAAGGTGGCCGGCAACGAATGAAATGCCCAAATTGGGAAGAGCTCTAGGTTTCTTTAAGAATTCCCGTTTTAACTCCGACAAATATCAAATGGATCGAGGAGCCGGGTACAGATTGACGGCTGTTACTGCCGATGTTTAATAGCCGTTTCTCGCCCTTGCTAATGATGAACATGTACAGAAGCTTTGTGATGACTCGTTCGATAAACACGCGCCTACCTGAATTCATACTGAGTAGTTTTCTCGCGCGAGCGACAATATTACTGCGGCGCGGGCCTGTCTGTATTCTGACTTGCAGTTCTATCGATACCTACAACTATAAAACCTCTCCACAAAAACAAATACAATTAGTTGAAAAAAGATGCTGGTGTGTTAGTTCACTAACGCGTTCCAGTTGACAGGTATTTGTTCTGACTTATGAGTCAGAAAGTATCGGCGAGTGCGGCCGGCTGCTTTCGGTGAGCCTGCGTTTGTAGCTGAAAGCGCGTCGCATCGATGGTCATTGCTCCTTGTGCGGACACCGTACACAAGAAAAAATGAATAATTTAGGTTAACGGATGTCCAGACTATACTTTACAGTAAATCTTACACGTTAGAATTGCGTGTACTTAAACCAAGAAGCGCCGGTGGCGTGTAGACGGTATCGGCCGGTACGCTAGGCCTAACACTCGCTGGGAGCCGCACTGGGTAGGACCGATCTAGGCGCAGATGAGTTGCAATGGTTGAAGTTTCTGCATTTTAGCCTCGAAACCTTTTTAACTGTTACCTAACGTATAGCTGAAGTAAGTGGAAGTGCAAGAATTGCCCGAGATGCGTTTCCGGTGTGGCAATATCGAACGACGGCTGTTTTTCTGGCCTCCGTTGGGAGGGGTCGCGAAGCCAGAGCTCATTTACTTCTTGCCAACTGCACGGCGTTGTAACAATTTGCTCTGTATGTTCAGACCAACGCCTCCACACCTATAAACATTACAATATGAAGTCATTACCGCAACACATCACGGATGCAAAACTGATATATATGAGCGGCATGCACAAAATGTGTATTCACCCTCATGAAAATGGTGATGTCCTGGAAGTGTACTGTATGGTTCCCCGAGGCAGCATGAGGACACAACCTGTATGTCTCCCAGATGTCGCGATTTGGCCGCTTACTTTCTGTGTCCCCCAAGTGTCCGTCCTGTATGTGTCCCATTTGTGACCGTCCTGTATGTATCCGATATGTAACCGTCCTTTATGTCTCCCAGATGTCGCGATTTGGCCGCTGACTTTCTGTCTCCTCAAAGTGTCCATCCTGTATGTGTCCTATAAGTAGACACCCTTGACGCAGACCAGAAATTAGGCCATTGCATTGCCTGTATGATGCAGCATATTACGGCTGCTATAATTTGGATGTACATGCATACAAAACTCTGCAGTATTACTCATTTATTATCATTTACACTGTACAGTTTAGAGCACTTCATAGACAATATTCAAACTGGCAATGTACATATGTCGGCGGTTGAAGAAAAAAAAGATTAACAGATCAGCCTTAACCCCATAACGCCTGAACACATCATTAACATTTTAAAAGTTTTATCTTGTTCTGCATCTTTTTTGGTAATGAAGAGTACATTCATTTCTGGGAAAGCACAAAAACAAATGTTTTAAGAAACTCATCATGACAGCAGTTTATGACCAAGAGGCACTTTCCAAGGCATTATAAACACTATGGGCTACTTAGATAAGCTTTGCACACCTAAGTGTATCAGAGTGACTTGTTGGGCTTCATGGGTTAATTACAAATGTATGCAACCTTCTAGAGTGGAAGAAGTGGAACAATGATAACTTCACAACAAACTCAGAATAAATACAGAAATAAAAAATACTGCAATAAATGAGGAATGTGACAAATGTCAGTGCGCTACCCAGAGCTGCTCACAATAAATGCATGCTAAAATAATTAAATACTGCAATAAATTAGGAATGTGGCAAACAACATCAGTGCACTACCAGAGATGCATGATTGGCACCAAAATGCCATACTTAGTATGCGTAATTTGAAGCAAGAAACTATAGCCCACACAAAAGTAGTACACTGTAAGTCACCCTTGACTGCTGAACCGAAGGTCACGCGATCAAATCCCGGCCGTGGTAGCCACATTTTCGATCGAGGAAGAAATGCTTGAGGCCAATCTACTTAGATTTAGGTGCACCTTATAGAACCCAGGTGGTCGAAATTTCGGGAGCCCTCCACTACAACGTCCCTCATAAGCATATTGTGGTTAAACCCAAACCTTATTATTATTATACTTCACACAACTAAAGCAAGCAAATAAAACTGTGTAGTTTAAAAAATGTCGCCATCATTCATCTCCCAATGCCGAGACTTACATTTCAATATTTCAGAATGCCTTCTGTAAGTTATCATTAACAAAGTTAAATATGATTAGGCATCACAGCAGGACATCACATGATTGCACTTAGGAAATGAATTTCCGGAAGACAATGAAATATGTATGATTAGAAAAGCATATTACAATAAAGTGTACGGTGAATATTAAAGTGAAAATAAAATAGTGAATTGATGCACTACTGCCTTATCACAAAATTGAAAGTTCAATTTTAAAAAGGATGACTGCACATAAGATATGAATTAAAACATGACACACGAGTCGAGAGAGCCACTCATTCAATAGTTTTTGAAAAGAAAAATACAAAGCTAAGGAAGCAGCATTGACACATTCAGGATTGTGCTTTATGGTTGCATTAAAATTCAGCCCTGGGAAAAACATGAAAACCAACTTTGCAGGTAAGTTATGTGTCCATGGGGACACAAAGAAAGACATTATTGCTGCCAGCCGCCCAATTAACTAAGATTAAATAATGAAATTTTTAGTGACTACAGCAAGCGGGCATCTTTGTATTGAAAAGTTGGAGGCAGTCGTGTTTCTACACAGTTCCACTTGGAAGAATTCTTCTAGCATGTCTGTGCTGCGAGATATCCCGCTGCAAAGTTTAATTGTGGTTTGCATGATGCAAAGTGGTGAGGATCAGCAAAATATTACTCCCTGGTGTGACGAGCAGTCACTGCTTGCTATCACGAGCCGGCAGGAAAAGTGTAACCGTTATCATGTTTACCTATGCCTTCGACCCGCTGTAACATTATACGTGGCACATCAGGGAGGAGCTTTGTGCCAGTGCTCAAGGTCCTGCATGTGTAATGATGCAAGCCGGAATTAAACTTTGCAGCAGGATATCTGAGCCCGGACATGCTAGAAAATTCTTCCAAGTGGAATCGTGTAGAACTGCAGCTGGCTCACACTTCTTAATACATACATGCCCGCTTGCTGCAGTCACTAAAAAAGTTCATTATTAAATCTTAGTTAACTGCACGGCTGACAGCGATAATTATTGTCCCACTTTGTGTCCCCCTGGATAATAACTTATCTGCAAATGTGGCTTTGACGTGACTTACAGTGCGGACTTTTTTATAAGAAAAACAAAAAGCTTAATTTTGAACACCCTCTACATGTGAGCTACTTGAATACAGCAAACAGGTGGCTGAAGTGCCCACTCCGTTGTTCTCAGTGCAGTTCCCCTTGTACAGGAAACAGAAGCCATGCGCAGCTGCTGTACATCAGCAACGAACTTGTCCATGAGCCAGCATTGATGACAGGCTTGTCCGGATTTCTTTCACACTCGCTTTGTACAAGGAGCACGTATAGGCTGCAATGGAAACAAAATAACAATTTAGTGACACATGTGTGTTAGCAAAGCTGAATTCCTCGCACATTCTTTTTTAACTTATCTGGAACAATATGTTTTAGATAATTTTAAAACAAGCAGGACGTACACAAACTAGAGAAGTTACGAGAAAAACTTGTTTGATGCATTCTTGGTGAACACAGTCGCAACCTTATGAAAGAATATGGAATTTCCACATCGTAGATGTGTAAAAAATATGCTTGAATGTTGTTCCTGCAGAATGCAGGGTGCGTTAGGGTGTGCTTTCTCTACAGTACATTCGTACCCTGAAGCCTAACATGAAAGACAGGAGTAGTCACGAAATGTTTTCAGAAGAGCTTAACGTACAGTATGTTCCCATCATGCTGGAATTGTGTTCTTTGTTCTGTGTGGGTATGATGCAGTGCACGGCCACCATATTCAGTGGCACTTCACTCCACTCAGTGAGAAATACATAAAGGGAATGCTGCGAAATAAATGCAATTAAAAGCGTGTTGTGGATGAACTTTTTATGCTTTTGATGTCAAGGATCTAACCTTACCATTTTAGCTTGCTCACGTACTAACGCAAAGGTACAGCTCTTAGGAAAAGATGCCCCCTGTTTGCTGTATGTGTCAACCACGTGTAATTGAAAGTTATGTGCGCAAGTAATGGCATTGGCTGCTATCGGTAAATTCTGTTCTTGCAGCTAGCCAAACCTATGTGTGAGTATGCATTCACACAGGCACATTTGTATTCCTGTAGCTATATTGTGATACTTATACGACGTGTTCCTTAAAGGGAATGCAATGCAATATGCACCATATGAATATTTTATTTATTGCACAAAAGCACAACAGCACTGCACATACATGACAGTATGCACATTTATGTATCCATTGCAGGTAACATGTAAAATTAAATTATGTCTGCTTGCAAACACAACTAACGTAGCTTTCTTCAGGCTGCTGACATTGGGATGATTATATAATGTCAGAAATGGTTTCACTCTACTATTGTGTGCTGCTAAATTGCAGTCATCAGTTTCAATGATTCTGGTTGGCTAAAAAAGCAATACTCCTCACTAATGCATCACAGGCTGTCTAATGGCCATGTGGAGAAAAAGGTGGAAATCTAAGACTTACAAGGCACCAATCTTGAGCCACATGCCATCCCAATAAAGCATGCAGGCCTCTGCAACAATCTCTGGCAACCAGAATCCTGGAAGCTATTGACCACAATTTAGCAAATACACAATAAACATTTGATGAAACTTATTTCTGAAGTTGGATAATTGTTTCAATGCTAACAGCGTGAAAAAACAGTCTAGATTTGTTGTGTTCTCAGATACAATACATTGTCTAATTTTACACTTCAACAGCAACACATGCATGACTTATGCATGCATACCGTGAAGTATGTATAATATTATTGCGAGTTATGAGCAATAAATAAGATATTCATACGTTGCACATACCACGGATCCTTTTAACATCTGTAGCACATGCCTAAAGAATTTACTTGATCCGATAGGCCGTTAAGCTTTTCATCTATCAGAAAATGTCACTGGAGGTTGTGGTACAAGCTGTTTATAATGTTCGTACCCGTACAAGTAAGTGTTTAGCGAAGTTTTAACGCCAAGGTGGGGCGAGGAGCATACAATTCTTAATAACCAGAACAAAATAACAAAAGCCAAACACGACAGAAACAAGCAGAATAATGTGCTCGAACACGTGGACTGATGCTCGAATTAGCGCTTGCACTGTTTAGGTGCGACAATTCTGCCCCAAATAGACATGAAGGATTCCCTGGAGTACAGTTCAAGTTTAACGGCCGCATCAGGCAACCTATGTCGCGGGTGAAAACATCGGCCAAATTTGACGAAACGGGCTGTATGAACACCTAAGCGTAAGTTCAAGCTTCGCGAGCCGTACCTAAGACGAAGCAACATGTTATTTCAAGATCACTCACACGCATCAACCCGAGTATTACGGCAGTTTAAAGATACGTGCCAGCGCGGATGCATACACATGCACACGTTTGACCACCCGCAAGGAGGAAAACACATCTCTCTGATAGTAGTCAAAACATTGCTATTATAACGATCCTGTAGCTATTAAAAGAGTACGCGCAGCATATGGAACTGCCGTGAAAGTGTTCAGTGCGCTAAAAAAGTGAACACGAATTACTAACAGGTCCAAGCATACGCGCCTTAGGCACGATCGACGCTTACAGCTAACAAACGCCGTCTTCGCCCGTCTATTAAGCCAAAATAGTAGTCTACCGCGAGCGGGGCCACCCTCCAACACCACTGCCGACAGAGGAGGGCACAGCCACAACTCTGTTCAAATCCCCCGCCGAATCACAGCCGCGCATGCGCACACTCCTTTACGCGTCAAACAAAAGAAAAAGGTCGCCCGCGCTTAAAATTACACAAACTTGCCTTCATCCTGGTGAAATGATAGACACAAACAGGCTCGCTACGTTAATAAAAGCTCATTTATCGTCTACTGGTTAAGAAAAACTTAGTTAACGGCGTTATTATCGCGCTCTCGGTGTTAAGCAAGCGCTGACAGCAGCAACGTGGTACATACCTGGTGAGTGCTCCACGATACGAAGCAGGCGGTCTTCGCTTGAGTATAGCGCATCCTCGTAATAAGCAGCACCGGCAGAACACACAGGACGGACACAAGGCGCAAGCACACTTCAAACAAGAGAAAAATTCACTCAAACTCGGCCCTTCGCGACGCGGCGAGGCAACGAGCAGCAAACGCAAAACAAGAAAAAGTGGAATTACGCGGTATGAGCCCCGCAGACGTAAACCGCATTTGCGCATCGCGCTTTCTAACTAAAAACCTGAATTTACGCTTGCAAATATTTAAAAGAAAATTATGGAAATATAATATATATAAATAATTGAGGCATACAATTGTCTTGACCTCGGAAAAAAATTAAGTCGAAACCTAAGCGCGCGAAATTTGAAAAAATTTTGAACACATGAACAACGACGCTATTAATCGCCACAAAACGCTGGTGCGTCGTGAATTAATGTTATACAATTAGTGCACATGTCTACACGCGAAATTTTCATGCAATGATTTATTGCCCTTATGTTAAACTAAAAAAAGTATAAAATACAACTTTTATCCAGTGCGACGACAATATATATATATATATATATATATATATATATATATATATAATCAGGTCCATAGCGAGGGGGGTGGGGCCCGAAGGGCCCAGCCCCCCCCCCCCCGAAATTTTGGTGAAGTAGGTTTTTTCTGAAAACGGCAAGGTTTTCATCAAGTGCCCCCCCCCCCCCCCCGCGAAAAAAATTCCTGGCTACGGGCCTGATATATGATATATGTTTGGGGGAGGGGCCTAGCCCCACCCCCCTGAAATTTTGATGGAGGGGGTGTTTATATATATATACCCCCTAAATCATCAAAACAAATCAAAATTTCGGGGGGGGGAAGGGGGGCAGCCCCTCCCCTGGAATATATATATGTGTGTGTGTGTGTGTGTGTGTGTGTGTGTGTGTGTGTTATATGCGAAAATTTCGGGAGTGGGCTTCGGCACCCCCCAACCCCCCTCTGGCTACGGCACTGACAAAAAATATTTTTGTACTGCCACATGTTACCCACTCATGAACTCGGGTGCACCTGTAGGTAACATATAGTTCGCTGCCAGGTAACATCCTGCCGTAAACATAAAGGACACATCCTACAGGATACAAGAAGGAATCCTTCGATAGGACGAGGAAGGGTTTCGTAAACATAAAGTAGCGTCCTGCAGGTCACAAAAAGGAAGAGGAACCATAAAGGTCATGTAGGGCGTCAATGGGAAACAGAAAGGACATTTCCCGGACATCACCATTTTCATACGGGCATTGCTGCTACGTACTCCGCAAAAATTAACGACGTTATTTGCACTGCATGAATAAAAAAAAGTGTGGTAGAAAGCAAAATGATCAGTGTTGGCTGCTTTGGGTTATTAACATATTTTTCTCCACATTCGACAGGGAAACATTAAAAGTGACCGTGTGTCACAAATTAGCGTGTTATAAGGCGCGCGCGCAGCCGCTTTCAAGCAGCTGCGAGACAGAACAGCGCGAGCCGCGCGCCCAACAAGCGCGAAAGACGAAAAAAAAAACAAACATCAAAAGACGCCGGCGCGCCGCATCCTCCTCACCCACTGGAGCCAGAAGCAGACAACACGATCAACGCCCGGTAAAGCCTGGATGTTTCTAGAAGGAAGGGGGGACGCAGCACCGAGCGATGCCGCCACGATTCGAACCTACGAGAAAGCTCTCGCCCGTTCTCCAGCCTCAGCTATACTGCACGCCGAAGAACTCTCCCGACGCTTCTAGAAACCGGGGGAGAAGGGTTAAAAGCGTGCGACGACGACCAGACAGGGGTCGGAAAGCAGTGAAGGAGTCGAGAAGTCAGTGAAGGAGTGAGCGAGTCAGTCGGCCCGGATGGTGAAGTTATGCTACGTGTGGCTCCGTTAGCCAAAGAAGACGTGTTTATGATGGTGTGCGGTCAGTCGATCGTCGATTTGGAAGAATCCGATGACGACACCGTGTGAGCCGTGACAAGTCACGACGACTGTTGAGCTACGACGATCAACGCTGGAGCTGGCGTGAGTGTTTCCTTGAAGAGAAGCATTCGATTACCGTCCAAGTATTGTGGACTGGATACGCCATTGTTTATTCAGGATTTTAACTGTCATTGAATAGTTGTAATGCATGCGATTGCATTCGTAGCGTGTGATCTGTTTGTTTAGCTCCCGTTGTGTAAACACCATCTGAGTTATATTGTGAAGCTGTAACTGGTACCAGCCGAGTGTGCACGTGTTTGTGTTATTTGTATTGCCTTAACTGAGAATATATTTCGTTTTCGTTTGTGTTATCGACTCTCGGCTCTGACTCGGTCTTTGGACCACAACCGGCGTTCGCTGGCGCACCAAAGGACCAACTCTAAATTGTCCGCGCTTTCGTGGTGTGTTTTCGGAGGGCCTTGACGCCAGCCCTTAGAATCCGCCCGGCGATTGCCAACCCGATTAACGGGACAAGTGACACCGTGATTTCACATATATCACGTATATCATGAAAATAGTGCGCATCTCCTCGTCTTTCTCTGCCAAGCTAGAATTTGTGACACATGTTTGGGACCCGTTAGGATAGCATCTATCGGTACCATCGAATCAGACATTCGATATTCAACGATACCAAAGCATGCCGCCGCGCACGATACTGAAAGCAGAGCGCGGCACTGGCAGCACAGTGCAGGCTCCAGTATGTGCCAGGGCACGCCAGTGAGAATTCCAGCGTCTCCAGCACTTCCCAGTGATCGCCAGCGTCACAGCGGCAAGGCCAGTGGTTCTACCAGTGCGACCCAGCTCTTTCCCAGTGCTTTCACCGGAGTCCCAGTGAATTAGAGCGTATACCAGTGTTCCCAGTGCGGTCCAGCGCCAAAAAACGTACTGGTATTACGCTGGGGGTACTGGAACGGCGCTGGTTTTTGCAATAGGGCGGCTGGCTCCGTCGGCGAGCAAGGCGAGCCACCGCCCCATAACGGCGCCGAACGGCAAACACGCGATACGTATGGCGTATACGACGGCGCCTTCATCACGGAACCCAATCGAAGCGCGCTTCAGGAGAGTCCCGTGACTCCAGCTGAAATGCTAACTCTCTTTCTCTTCATCTACCTTCCAAAAGGGTTCAAATGGACACCCGAAGAGAGTCATGCGGCCGTGACCCTATTTTGACTCTATTTTTTCTTAGTGTGTGCCCTTCCTTTACCCGTGATGGCGTGGCGAGGGCAGACACGGGCATTTTCCAGATTTTTTAAGTAGTAATGCGACGAAGGAGGCTCCCATGCATTTCGGAGAGAACGTTCGCTCGTTTACACTGCCCAGTTTCTATTCCACGAAAATTTCAATTCTACGTCCGCTTCATTGCAGCTAGGCTTCTTAGTGCTCTTGCTTCTTGTTCACCAACAAAATATTGCGCACATATATGGATCATTGCGAACGAAGCAAGAACACGGTGAGGCGCGTAAACAGCCGTCTGCACGGCAACCAGATTTGTTGGTCATCTTTAAAAAGCGCGAACAAACCACAACAAACAGGTAGGAAGGAGACGGGACGACGCGCTGTCCTATCTCCTTCCTACTTGTCTGTTGTGGTTTTTTCGCGCTTTTAAAGATGAACTTCAACCAACTCGCCCAACTCTCCCTGCTAATTCAGATTTGTTGCTACCGGGCAATGGCGGACGCGGTACCGGTAGCCATCGGAAATCACGAGCGTTCAAGCTATGTATACCTTCTATGCCATTTTGGTCTTGAAACTCCGCCTTCATGCTATGGGAGAGCTTCATACGCTGCTCAAAAATGCCGCGCCGAGGCGCCACAGAGGGCATCGTCCGCGTATTGAAATGCTCACACAGTGCGAGGCGAGCTACTGGATGTGATGCGTTTGAGCCAGCGGAAATGTTGTCTCTGGACGATAATGCTTAATACTTGTTGCGTGCCGGGGTGCCATTCTGGCTACAAGGGAACGACCAGTGGCGCAATGTAGGGTGGCCCGAGTTTGGCGAAACTAGGAATCCGTCCGAGCTCTGGCGACACTCTCTTTGAACGAGCTAACAGTACGAAAAGGTCAAATCCATCCTTCAGCGCGCGCTGCGTTCTATTGGTTACGATGGAACGCAGTGTCACGTCAAGGGCGGTCGACAAAGTTGGGTGGCGTATTCAAACCAGAGGCATCTTCTTTCATTTGTTTGTCGTTCCACTGAGTGCGAAAGTGCACCCATGCAAGAAAAGTGTCAAATATTTACTAAGGATATTTTTAGATGCACGGGCTGTTTAAATTAATTTTCAAGCTTTTAATGTGTGCCCTAAGTATTCTTTAGAATAATCAGCACCGTGCCCTCTGAGATTAGTTCCGGCCGAGCGCCTTACAACATCGCAGCCGCCGCTAATCGCCGAGGCCACTTGTACCGTCATCATGGTCGGCCAGGGAATTCTGGCGCACTGCTCGGCCGGTGGGCGCCCTCTTCGTCGTCTTCTGCATTATGTTCAAGCTCCCGGAGTATCTGCGCCGGGCTGATGAGCTAAATGGCTGGGTGGTACACCTAGGTAATTAAGTCAGGACATGCTAGAACCAAGATAATTAAGCCAAGTCATGCTAAGAAGGAGGTAATTAGGGTCACATCTTAATAAGACCATGCTAATGGAGCCGTGTAAAGCTAATACCGCTAATTAAGATCATGGTAATTAGCATGTCGCTAATTAGTAACGAGCAATTAAAGCCAGGTTAACTAGGATCTTACTCACCAAGATCATGCTAAATAGAATCGTGCCAATTAGTATTATGTTAATTAGCACCGCACTAATCAAGACCTCGCTAATTAAATTACACCCGGGTAATTATTGTCGTGTTAATTAAGACCTTACCAATCAAGACAACTGTTCAATATCATGTCAATTAAGCCCTAGCTAATCAGTGCCATCAAAATTCAGGCCGAACTGACGTGGTCTCCACTCCGAAGCAGACCGAGCAACGTGATT
Organism: Rhipicephalus sanguineus; assembly: GCF_013339695.2. Classification (NCBI taxonomy): domain Eukaryota; kingdom Metazoa; phylum Arthropoda; class Arachnida; order Ixodida; family Ixodidae; genus Rhipicephalus; species Rhipicephalus sanguineus. The sequence goes on along the minus strand of NC_051176.1, from coordinate 306,207,644 downwards.
GGACGAGCCACGTGGAAAGGCTGGAAGATCACAAGCTCCTCTGTGGCTCCAGCCTTGCACAAGGAGTGCAAGCTGACCCAAATTATTCTACATGCAAAGAAGCGGCTACTTAGCGTCCACCGCATGAAACGCTTGAAAGTCACACTGGCACTATAAGTCACGAGTTGAACTGGGGCCTTCTCAGAATCAACGAGCTTGTACCCGAGTTCGCGCGTCAATCGGGTTGATTGACAGACGCCGGCGACGAAGATCAGATCCGCCCACTGCGTATTCTCTTGCCGAGGAGCAGTGCCCACGCCGCAACGCCAGCGAGTGGCACGATTCATCAATCAGCTCAATCGCACAGACTATGCAGGCACGCACGGAAAAGGTAAGGTTATATCGTCACGTGGCTACGATATCTCGCATTCAATTTCACCGCGCTCTCGACGTACCACTCACAGCCGCGTTGCCGCCATATTGTGAGCGTCCCTGGTGACAACCTGTCCGTATATTTATCGGCAATATTCAATAGAAGTGGAACGAGCTGCACAAGTGTGCTACGTGTGCCTTCGAGATTGCAAATTTCCATGCTGCAGCAAGAACGAAAGAACTTGCCCGAAAGAGGACAGACGCTCACGAACACGCCTATGGCAGGGCGCGATGTAGAGTTGACAAAAAGATAGCACGACAATCACGCTGACTGTGCTGCACTGTTGAAATGCTGACTGAGTGGTGGCGCTGATGTGTTCGCACGCGGTGTTCCTTTGAAAACCGCCGCAAGTGCTGCACATGCCTTTGTGACACAATGCTCCCTTACAAAAATTTGTACCAACCGTCAATAGACAGTTTATTGGGAAAAGTCGATAGAACCTACCGACGGTATATTGAAAGTCGTTAGACCGTCTTATATACCAGGAACCAACATTCCGTCGACTATTGGCCACCGATAACCAATAGAAATTTCCTTAATAACTTTCAATAGACGCTAAAGGAACGTTCAATTGAAAGTTGTTTGACCGTTTTTAAACGTCTTATATACCAGCAACCAACATTTAGTCGACTATTGGCCTCCGATAACCAATTGAAATTTCCTTTATAACTTTCAATAGACGCTAATGGAACGTTAAATTGAAAATTACACTGTTTTTAAGCGTCCTAAATACCTGTTACCAATGTTTCTTTGACTATTGGTCATTGAAGCTTGGTTGATGCATCTTGCCTAATGGAGATTACTCTTACTTTGGGAGAACAGCTGAATGTAAGTGCAGGCCCTTCTGTGCTGTATGCCCTAGTCACCCTGGCTTGCGTTACGGAAGGACCTACACTTACACATGACCATCGTCCCAAAGTGGAATGATCTCAAGCAGGAAATATAGCTGTAATAAATGTTGCTGTAATGTGCAATAAAGCTTTTCATAATGTAGTTCTTCAACACACCACCCACATGCTTAAAATTGTGTTAGGTACACCAAGTTTACTGTAAACATTAAATTATATGTAAAGTCCACAAATGTTCACAGAGGAAACATTTTGACAGTGTGCCAGCACATCTGAGTAAACATTTAACTATGGTGATGCCTGAAGTTAGTGACTGAAGTTCTGACGCATGTTAGCAAAGTTCCTGTCCAACTGACCAAAATAAGTGAACGCAACTTTCAAACAAAGATGTTCATTTTTTAACACAACATGTGTTTACATCTATAAACATTAGTGTCTTGATAGAACACAGAACTTCGAAAAAGGTACTTAATATGTAAACTGCCTACAGCGTGGCAGAACGATAATACTAAGGAAAAGACCACTTGCATAAATAAAAATTACTTGTAAGATAATCAGATGTATATATACGAATGGAAGTCAAAAGTAAAGCTGCTTTTGCTATCTCTCCCACTAGGGTTTGTTAACACTGCTACACTCGGCGACAACTTTTCTTGACAGCACTGTGGAAGCCACAGAACCGAAACGCATGCCTGCTACTGCGCTAAAAAATAGTACTTTAGTTTGCTGATAATTTTCTCATTTTCCTTGCTGAAATAAATGCTGCTTTATTTATTATGAGACTGAAACAGTGGCGGAAAGTCATAGGTAAAATACAGTTATTGCTCACTTTGCAAGAATGTCGTCCAGTTCTTTCCATTTCATAGACAGCACCACCTTTTCAGCATGACCGTTTTCCGAAGTAAACAAGGTGTCCATGACGTAGTGAGTCAGTGTGCGGCCGCAAACGCATTGTTTAGTTCTCCAAGAAAAATATACTCGTAATATGGCACTAAAACGTACACTGAACAATCAAAATGTCTCTCCCATTCACATTTCTCCTGTATATGTTTTTTTAAATGCGTGAATGATGCGAGCAAGCAAAACCGAAATCAGCCGCAAGTTGCTGTACTACTTGCGGAGCCACACGAACGTGTGGAAGCCCCGGCTCCGTAGCCTTGGCTCCGCTGTCAAGATAAATTGTCGCCGAGTATAGTCTTCAGCACTGGATTAGCGTCGTCCGCAGCACTTCTCTGGAATGTGTAACTCTTATTCCCGCTTTAGTCAGAGTGTAGCGGACCGTGAAAGATGGCAGTCTCATTGTCGATATTCACCAGGGAGGAAATGAGGGCAGTGATTCGCTTTTTTCTGCGGAAGGTGTTAAACTTGCAGAAATTATTCGTCGAATGCAAGTGCATTATGGTGACATTTCTTTATCACGAAGCAAGATCTCTGAATCGATAGTGCCTGTCAAACATGGAATAACTTTATGTGACGTGGAAAGATCGAGCAGGCCATCAACGTTTGGGTATCGTGATGGAAAACAGACGAATCACAGCGGACGAAATCGCAAATACTTTAGATATCAGTTTTGGTTCACCGTATTCCATCTTACAAAACAGGCTAAATTTTTCTACTGTGTGTGCAAGGTGGGTCCCAAATGAATTATCAGCACATCATAAGGCACAAAGTTTTGACATCTCTCATAAACACTTCACCTGTTATCGTCGTGAGGGAGACGGGATTTTTTTAGAGCAAATTGTTGTTGTATATGAAACTTGGGTACACAAATCTGCGCGCACAATTTAGAAACACTCATCAGCAGAATTTAAGGAACCTGAACGTCAACCATGAGCTTATAAGATTATGCTAACACTATTCTGGAACAAGGACGGTGTCGTAGCCGTTCATTTCACCCCAAGAGGCGAAACTGTGAAGCGTGAACTAATGTGATGTGTTGTCAACCAAACTCAAACCTCTAATCAGATCCAAATGTCATGCAAAACTGCGAAAAGGTGTCATCCTGCAGCAAGATAATGCTCGGCCACATTCTGCCAAACGGACTGCCAAAACAATAAAGTTGGGTTTTGAATTGCTGGAACACCCACTACACAGTCCAAACCTGGCTCCAAGCGATTTTTATACGTTTGGACCATTGAAAGAAGCACTCGGGGGCAGAATATTCGCTATTGACGCAGAAGTCATTATGCTGTGCAAAACTGGTTACAGGTGCAACCAAAAAACTTTTTTTTTCTGACGGAATCAAGAAACTTGTGAAACGTTGCACAAATTGCGTTGAAGTGCAGGCAGGTAATGTAGCAAAAATAATGTATGCTTCAGTTTTCTATCATTAGAATAAGTGTACCGTTTCTCAAATGTGCCTTTACTTCTTGACTTCCCCTCATACGTAGTAGTTAGCAAGTAAACTATCTGCAACCATAAAAATTTACATTAGAGGCATCAGAAGTTAAAAAAGCATATTGACGCTGTTGACAGTGCATATACACAACTGAAAAAAAAATGAAAGAAAAGTGAGAGAGTGTGATAATATTTGTAAAATGTATGTGCTGTAAAAACCGCCAAACTGCATTATCACAAACTTGCCCAAGGCTTATTTACAGCTCACTCTATGCAACTGTGTATAAACTTGCGCATTGCAAAATCAGAAAATCTGACAAGGTAATGTAATTGGTGTTAGATTAACGTAACGTGACTGTTCATACACTTGCACATTACAAGATCACAGCTCTTCACTGCTGGTTGCACAATCCATATTCACCTGCCCAGGCGACTCTGGTTCCTTCGACAGAAGTGGGGCCACGGTGTTCCTTCTCTACAGTAGATTCATACCCAGAAGCCTAAAACAAAAACAGGAGTAATGACCAAAAGTTTCCCAAGAAAGGGTGTAACATACAGTATGCTCCCGTCATGCTGGACTTTTCTTAGTTTTGTGAGGGTATAAATGCAGTGCACGGCCAACATATTCAGTAAAATCTGACTCCACACAATGATAAATGCAAGAATGGCATGCTGAAGAATAAATGCAACAAAAAGCGTATTGTGGCAAAACTTTTTATACATCTGATATCAAAGATCTGAACTTTATCCTTTTAGCTCACTCATGCACCAGCGCAAAGCTACAGCTCTTAGGCAAAGATGCCCCCTGTGAGCTGTATGTGTTAACCACGTGTAATTGAAAGTTAAATTCTGTGTGTGAGTAATGTCATTGGCTGCTATCGGTAAATTTTGTTCTTGTGGCGAAAAGTGCGCGTGAGTGCATCCACACAGGTACCGTTGTATTTCTGTAGATATACTATGATACTCATATGATGTGTTTCTTAAAGGGAATGCAATGCAATATGCATCATATGAAATTTTATTTATTGCACAAAAGCACAATACCACTGCACATACATGACGGTATGCACATTCATCATGCATCCATTGCAGGTAGCATCTAAAATTAAATTATGTGTTAACTTGTGAATACAACTACTGTAGCTTTCTTCAGGCTGCTCACAATGGGGCGATTATATAATGTCAGAAATTCAGTTCGCTAAATTACTATTGTGTACTGCCAAATTGTCGTCATTAGTTTCCATGATTCTGGTTGGCTAAAAAAGGCAATACTCCTCACCAAAGCAGCACAGGCCGTATGGGGAAAAAGGTGGAAATGCTAAGACTTACAAGGCATCAATCTTGAACCACATGCCATCACAATAAAGCACGCAAGCTTTAGCAACCCCCGGCACCCAGAATCCTGGAAGCTACTGACCGCAATTTAGCAATACACAATAAGGATTTGGTGAAACTGATGTTTGAAGTTGTATAATTGTTCCAATGCCAACAGCTTGAAAAAAGGCAATCTAGATCTGTTGTGTGCTCACATAAATACATTGCCTAATTTTACATTTGAGCAGCAACAGACGCATGACTTACGCATGCGTACCGTGAAGTATGCATAACTTTATTGAGTTTTCACCAATAAATAAAATGTTCATATGCTGCACATACCACAGACCACTTTAACATCTGTAGAGTATGCCTAGAGAATTTACTATATCCGACAGACCGTTAGCCTTGTCATCATCAGAAAATGTCGTTGGAGGTGGTGCTACAAACTGTGTTTTATAATGTTCGTACACGTAAAGGTATTTAGCGAAGTTTTGACGCCAAAGCGGGGCGACACGCATACAATTTTAATAACCAGAACAGAATAAATAAAGCTAAATATGGTGGAAACAAGCAGAATCAAATAAATTGTGCTCGAAGGCAAGCCCTAACGCCCAACCTAGCGCTTGCACAGTTAAGATACGGCTATTCGGCCACACACAGACAAGGATCCGTTGAACTACAGTTCAAGCTTAACTAACGGCTCAACAGGCACGGGTGCCGGCCGCATCAAGCAACCTATCGGTACCTATGTTGCGGGTGAATTAAAACGTCGGTCCGAATTTAACTAAACTGGCTGTATTAACACCTAAGCGTAAGTGCAAGCACACGCATTAACACGAATATCACGGTAAATACGTGCCTTTGCGGATGCATACACATACACACGTTTAGTCACACGCAAGGAAAACACGTCTCTGATAGTAGTCACATAAAGATCTTGTAGCTGTTGAAAAGAGGACGCGCAGCATATGGAACTTTCTTAGACATGCTCACTTTTTCAGCGCCCAAAACGAATAAGGACGGGGGAAAAAAACAACGCGGACACCACGTCATTCTTTTCCGACCTTGTTCGTTTTGTGCGCTAGAAAATTCACCATGAATTAGTAACATACTGAAGCGTACGCGCTTTAGACGCGGTCGACGCTTACACGCAGGCGCCGTCCCCGCCATACAATTATTAAACCAAAATAGTGATTCATCGCGAGCAGCCCCCCCCCCCCCCCTTTTAAACACCACTGCCGACAGAGGAGAGCGCCACCACAACTCTGTTCAAATCCCCCGCCGAAACACAGCCGCGCATGCGCACACTTGCTTTACACTCCAAACAAACAAAAAAAAGGTTCTGCTGCACTTAACATCACACAACATTGCCTTGATCCTGATGAAATGATGCACACCAACAGGCTCGCTACGTTAACAAAAGCTCACTTATCGTCTACTAGTCAAGAAAAACATAGTTAACAGCGTTATTATCCCGCTCACGGTGTTAACAAAGCGCTGACAGCAGCAACGTTCACGTACCTGTTTTCGCTCGGCGACGGCCCAACGATATGAAGCAGCAGGTCTTCGCTTGAGTCTTCGTAGTAAGCAGCACTGGCAGAACCCACAACACGAGCACAGAGCACAAGCACCATTCAGACGAGAGAAAATTCAACTCAAACTCGGCCCTTTGGGAAGCGCCACGGACGCGACGAGCAACAAACAAGCAAAGTAGTCTTCAGTCCCGCAGACGTCAACGGGTCCGCATTCGTGCACCATTATTTTTTAATCCTAACTAAAAATATTCATTCCTGCTTGTAAATACTTAAAAAACATTTATGTAAATGCAAAATGCATTTGATGCGTACAATGTCTCCACGTTTGCAAAAAAAAAATTGGAATGTAAGCGCGCGAAATTTAAAATGTCTGGCGCAGCTACAGGGAACGTTATTTTGAACAAGTGAGCAAGAGCGCTAATAATTGCTACAAAACGTATATATCTTGTGAATTAAAGTTATTCAATTGGTGCACACGTATACACGCGAGATTTTAATGTAATGATTCATAGTCCTTATGTCAAACTAAATAGATACCAAATACAACTTTCATTCAGACAGGGGTACGAGAAACAAAATACTCGGGGTCTGAGCACGGTGCATGAAAATTTTACACGTAATTTGTGTGTGTGTGTGTGTGTGTGTGTGTGTGTGTGTGTGTGTGTGTGTGTGTGTGTGTGCGTGTGTGTGTGCGCGCGCGTGCGCGCGCGCGCGCACACAATATGAGACGATATATATCCGCCACACGCTCCAGTGGTTCTGGTGCTCGACTGTTGACCCGAAGGTCACGGGATCGAATCCCGGTCGCGGCTGCCGCATGGATCATCTCATTCCTTTTCATTTATTAATACTGTCAGCCCTGTTGCAGGGCTATTACGTACAGGAGTGGAAGGTACATTGTAATATTATCATGCACTGAATGTACGTAGATTATACATTATTATATAGATCCCTTGGCATATATATATATATATATATATATATATATATATATATATATATATATATATATATATATATATATATATATATATATATATATATATATATATATATATATACACAGTCACAGACAGAATGTACAATTGATGACAATAGACAGATTTAGTTGGGCGTCCGCAACAACGTACGGACGCAGCCTGCCAGCCATTTCCTATGGCAGGCTGCGTCCGTACGTTGTTGCGGACGCTCAACTAAATCTGTCCAATGAAGTAAGAACGTGACCGTCACCAACGGCGTATAGACCTTTTTTTCGTGGGTGCCGCCATATTGCTTAGCGGGCTGCGTCGTCCTTGGTCTGGCAACCCACTGGCGTGTGCGAAGCTCCGCATTTGGATGGAAGATATACGTGCGGCTGCAGTTGCAGCCGGTTTATTTCGTTCCAGCGCACTGAATTTCGTATCAAGTGATGCGGTCTACGTAGGAAATGAATCTGTGAGACGTCCTGAAACGGTTTGATCTGTTCAGGGTCAATGACGTTAATATACGACGAAGCGAACGTGTCGCAAGTGGTCGATATTATATATTTTCCGCACTGTCTGTTGGAAAGCCACGTAAATATTTCGACCTGTTCTAGCAGGGCAAGCAAGTGCCGCCACTTTTAGCAGATACAATGAATTCTTTTCGTGGACTGTAATCTTTTAGTTTCCTTTTCCATGACTACCGCTCGTACATGCGGTTGTGCGTGAGCACGCAGTCTCGATTTCGTGGCGCGGACGGCATCTGTTTGTTGCTCGCGAACAGTTGCCTATCTAGTTTCTCAACTTTTAAGTGACCGCTTATTACTCGCTCATTTATTGCCCACGGTGTGAACGAAGTTAGAGCTGTTTACAGGGAGGTGCTGCTACATATAAAAAAGATGCTGATGTTGACATGCCGGCGGGCTTCTTTTTCTTTTAAGAGTCGTGATACTTGAGTGGATTTCGGCGGCGATAAGATGAAGATGGTTAGGGAGTTTCTTCTGCCGGTAAGGCACGAAGTGCTCCCGGGCTGCGTATTTTACAACCGTATGCTACAGAACGCAGGAGAGAGGGGGAGACCATGGGGACACGCCCATGTCGTCTGCTCTGGCGTTCATTGGCTGCCGATGCCGCGAACGCCATTTCCGCTTTGGTTGAAATTTTCGCACGGTTGCCACGGGGGGGGGGGGTGATTCTTAAAAGGAAGAAGGAAATGAAAATGAAAATTGGGTGTAGAGTGCACGATATGTTAAGGCAGGTAGCGCAAAGAGACACGGACACAAGCGAAGAATAAGTGCACAGGACAAGCGCCATCCTGTGCACAGGTGGCGCTTGTCCTGTGCACTTATTCTTCGCTTGTGTCCGTGTCTCTTTGCGCTACCTGCCTTAACATGAGTTCCCACAAACTAGCCCAGTTATCCGTTCTCGTAAGTGCACGTAACTGTCTCTCAAGTGAGGACACCTCAACCGATACACTCACGGGGGACTGGGGATTGAAGGGACAGTGAGAGTGAAAAGAGATGGTAAAAGAAGAAAAAAAAAGAGAGAAAAAAAAAAGAAGGTATGAGTGGAAAAAAAAAAGGTGAGGGGGGGGGGGGGGCAGGAGAACGGGCGTCCGAGTCACCGTGGTGAGCGGCTAGAAAATTCGTTCGACTAGGCCGGCATCCTCGAGAAAAGCGAGTAGGGCCGCAAGGGCTGATCGGCAACGGTGCACGTGGCCGGTGGGATGGAGCAAGTCCTGTAGGGTCGCACACGGCAGTCCGACGAGTCGGTACTTCATGACGAGCTGCTTCCGCGCGGTGTTGAGAGAAGGGCAGTCAAACAATAGGTGGCACAGGGTTTCGATCGCGCCACAATCGGTGCAGTTCGGTGCAGCGGCGCCGCGAAGACGATGCCTGCGTTCCGCGGGCCACACTGACCCGGTCCTCAGGGCAAGAAGCGCGCGCTCGCGGCGAGTGAAACCAGTGGCTGGGATGGGAGGAGGGGGGTGTCCGGCGGCGACCCGTGCGTCCGGATGCTCGCGCACCAGCTCCCGGCGAAGGTTGTTGCGTGCCGAGTCGAACGAGCTGGCGTAATCTGTCAGCGAAGTCTCGGCGGAGTGTGCTCGTTTTGCGAGCTCGTCTGCAGCCTCGCTGCCCGCGATGCCGACGTGTGAAGGGAGCCACTGAAGGACAACGTCAACGGCTGACGCCTCGCAGTAATTGGCGGGTGAGGAGCAACTGAGAGCCGCTGTTACAGCTGTTAGGGTAACCACGCTACAGCTGTGTGTGGTGTTTTGTGAATACGCCGTTGATCAGATTGCGGTTCGAGTTGCTTCCAAACTACTGAAGCCGTAAGTAAACAGTGCGTAGATAGACGGCAGCTGCGCACGCATCGCGTAACGACGACTAAGTAGATGTCCAAGACTTACGCGTTGGAGCGAGACGTACGGCCGAGGCCGAACGTTTGTTTTCCTCTAGGGTTCCATAACGCCGCTGATGTCAGAGCTCGCTTTTTCCCGTAGTCTCCGCCACATGTACGTCACGCGTGTTTAACGCATGTCAAGTTTTAATTCTCATAGTAGTATTCTGGTCTTGGCGAAACGACTCGTTCGGCTTATTTACCTATGTACGGCCGTACGTTGCCGTTCATCGAGACTAACAGACTGCTTGCTCATAAGATGCCGCCTGCGCGTTCGAAACGCTTATACTTGCGAGTTTAAACTATCATTACTGACTCGCCTTAATCCATACGCGAAGTGGCGGTCGGTATGATCGAGGCTCGAGTACGCGTACCGCTGCACGCTTGCTTGAAAAATGAAATACTCGATATGAGTTTCATATCAGCACTTTGGACGTCGTCAAGCCGCGATAGTTATTAAATTTCACTATCCTGAATGGCCCCCTTCCGCATCTTGCGCAAAACACTCCAATCGCGATTAAGAAACGTGATTGAAAATTCACCCTGTAATATCCGTATAAAACTTTCAGGGCCAGCATAAATCATGCTGTGTAAAAATGTCCACGGGAGACGTACGTAACTCAATGTCGCGTTTGTCTCTTCATCATCGTCCCATTTTGAGCACTGCTTTCTTCACTTTCAGTAATGCACCATCCAGCCCAATTCAATGCGCTACTGTACTCTGTAATCATATTCCGTTTCTCAAGACACTATTTTTGCACTCAATCACAACGTACGTTATCAAGTCTAATATGTCAAGTTTATTCAAACTGTCATGGTGGAGCTACATGGTAAAAATATCACAGTAGCAGGTTCCAGAATTTAGAAAAACTGCCAGGATGAACTGTTACGATTACATAAATATATGGTTACTGTGCAAAAATGGCAAATAAGTGTAGACATGTGAACAGCGAAAATGAAAATTAAGTAAGATGATTATATATATATATATAAGAAGGAATTTGTGCTAAATTTAACAGAAATACTGATTTAAACAAAAAGCATGTAAAATAATCAAAAGTGTTTCAACAAGCAATAATACAAGAGAAAGTAACAAAAAAAAATCAACCTGACAGAACACTCATTGCAGTGTCAATATAAATTCTACAAAACCAAAAGGTATACAGCAAAATGACATATAAATATTGTCACATGAAAAGAGAGGCATGGGAAAGACTATACACAGCTGTATTTACAAGTGCGTTTGCATGCAGTACTGCACAAGACAAACAGCTTGCTCCAGTATTTCTCGTTCTGATCGTCTTTGTAATCATGAACGAAGTGTCTTCTATAACTGCTGCTATTATGTAGCAATACTGAGAGTTAATTAGAAGATTTAAATGAGTTACTTCATGTAGAGAAAGTGTGAACATTCTGTGATGATTCTATTTTGACAGTTAATGAATGCCGTATTGCTACGCTAGAGAAGAGGATGTCGAATTTGCTGTAATTCTTCCCAACGGCAGGCATAAGATGATTATTGTGCTAGGAAAAACCAGGTACTGTTGTTATAAGTAGTGTTCAGGATCAGTACTGTGAGTCAAAGCTAGTGAAGCAATGGCAGCAATAGCAACATAAACAGCAATGTAATGAAGAGAACCAAGACATGCAGTACCGGCACACCCTTGCCACCCGGCCCCTTCAAATGCAATATTTGGACGCCCTGTACCAGTACGTTCAATGCAAACGCCATCTGGGATGAGCCTATATGCAATGATGCACGAAACAAGCACTACGAGGTTTCGGGAATGCTATCTCAACAATGCACGTCGAATTAATATTTGCCTTTATGCATCTTTAAGGTTACAGTAGAGCGTGGCTGCTGGATATCCTGGGTGTAAAGATGGTTGTGTCATCGGCATAATTATGCACTTGGTTTTAGCAAGAATAGTAGATAGGTCACTAATGAGCATCAAAAATAAAAGAAGGCCTGAAATTAAGCCCTGTGAGACTCCCACACGATTAGCTTGCAGGGATAGCTGTTAAGCTGCGTCATTTGAGACCGGTTAATTATTTCTGATCAAGTTTTGCGGAGGACCAGAAACCTGGAGAATAAGAAATAAACGAAGACATTAAGGATGTGAAGCTTGCAATGGAACGAAAAGTGATAGGTGTAATTCTGAGAAATAGGAAGATAGCAGACTGCATCAGAGAACAAACGTGGGCTGGTTACTTCATGAGAAGGACAGATAATTGATGGTCAGCTATAGAGCATCGAAATGGATACTGAGATGAGAAGAGCGACCGAAGGTGGCAGAGGGTTAGGTGGAGCGAACATATGAACCGTTGCTCTATGTGGGCAGGACTTCTTAAAAGCATTCAGCAAGCACATATTGGCGATGCTACGTTTGACGAGCTTAGAGTGGGACGAGCTGAAAGGTAGCAGTGCTTTGTTTGCACGAGGCTCGTACTGTCAACATACATGGTCAGCTGCAAACAAAGCACTGTGCCTGCTCTGTTGTCGGGTGAAGCCACGATAAATGGGTAAGATTAATGATTGAGGCCACGACAACCTTCGAAGCAGGCAATAAGTGTGTTAGCGGGGCTTGAATTTGACTATCACCAAAAGAGTTGTTTTACTTTAATGCAACTGCACATTGATGATTTGTGACAGCACGTGCTGTATATATACCCTGTGCTCATTTCGTAGTAAACATTGCTGGAAGTGGCGCTCCGTGTGTGTGTGTGTACTCTCCCGTTTGTCCGTTGTCGTCGACGCACCTTACATTTCCAACATTGCAAGCAATGCCAAAATAGCTGACGCCGTTTTGCACTCACTTTCATTATCATTCACAATGGAACTTCTTGAGAACTAGTGAGACAGGAAATCGCTTCCTTATGCCTCAAATCAACTTCAACCTAACCATGCACACAAAAGATCAATGATAGTTTCAACCTAGAGGTTTCACAACCTACAGCCTAGCGATTCCCTTCAAGTTTGCTTGTTGCTGTGAGATCAACCCTTACAAGCTCACTGTAATGCCTATGACCCACTGTAATGCCTGTGAAGGTTCTGTGTGCACTTTGGTAAATAAATAAATTGCCAACAGCAACAGCTAGCTCAGTATACACAGACTGTGAAAACAGGCTTAGCCATAGGGGCCCAGGATGGCCAGGACTGAGGGCCCAACCTCTCCAGCAGGCATGAGCCAGAGATGATGGTTGCAGCTGATGTACTTCTTTATTTAATTTTATTTGTCATGTTAACAATGTCTCTATGATAACAGGAATTATTAACATGTTATTTTGTGAACTGTACTTGCAGAGTGTTAGGCGAGATGTAATATTGGACACTTTGTGTCCTTCAATAGACAACTGGTGGATAATTGTGTATGCAACTACCTGACTCACTACCACAAGACAACAGCCCTAACCTCTGACACCTCAGCACAAGTTTATGCTGCATTCAGTAAAATTTTGACATGGGCTGCCTCTCATGATAAGTGACTGTGGTCACCAATTTCCAGCTGATGTTGTGGAAGTAGTGCCTTGTTTCTGTGGTTAGACTTCCAGCACTCAATGCCTTATCATCCACAAAGCAGTGGCCTGATCGACCGCATAAACCAAAGATTGATCAACATGTTATAAAACGGCACTTCATATCGCAACAGCTGGCGATAAAGCATCATTTAGTGTCATGTACACTTTCAACACTGCAAATCACAAAACAACTGGCTATAGCTTTTTCTTTCTCCTTTTAGTTCACCCACCTCATTGGATACAATATTTTACCATCCATGACAATTCGTCCATAGCGAAGACTTCGCGTCATGCAGAGGATGCCCTCCGAATTGCTCATGCTTATGTAGGTGGGCTTCATGAGAAAGCTCCAAAACATGCCATGATAATTAGCTCAAATACATTACCTATGTTTTTGGTGACCTCGTGTGGCTGTGAACACCAATATGTAAATGTGGCTTGTGTCAAAAGCTACTTGCGGACGACGCCAGACTGCTGTTCATCCCTGATTGTCTAAGCTAAGTTAACTACAAATTTGCACTCCTCACTTCATGTGGCCAGTGCCTATCAAAGACTGAGGTGATGCATGTTGCCTGTCTGAAGCCCTTCACACGAAGGCATCAGAGTGACTCACCAGGAGGGCTTCGTGTGGGAGAGTAGAAATATTAAAGTGTGCTGATCACAATAGAAAACAAAAGAAGTGCTGAGACAGGAGGAAGGCGACGGCGTTGTTCCCATGATTGGTAGTCTTTGTGTTTTAGTACTTGCTTACTTATTCTAAACACCTGAGCCTCTCAGGAACATGTAACAATATACATAACGCTGTATAATCAGAAATTACTAATGCTTACTTTATTTGTGTGCTTTGAATTTTCTACTCCCTTCTGCGATGCCCTCGAGCCGTGGAGGTAATACGAATAAAACATTTGGCATAAATATACTCTCAGATATTTACTGTGAGTAAAGTCACCATTAACAGCATTTAGTCTTTTTTTTGTACTATCTGCTTGTGATATAATTTTTATTTTATTGATCATTCTTGTCACCTCACAAGTGTGCCAAAATTAAGGTTACTGTATTTGCAAGGGACTCATAGTCTTTATCACAACAACCCAGCCTGTGTGAGAAAGACTATATATATATATATATATATATATATATATATATATATATATATATATATATATATATATATATATATATATATATATATTATATATATATATATATGTATATATATATATATATATATATATATATATATATATATATATATATATATATATATGGGTCATTCCATGCCAAATCACCCAGCGTTTTTCCGACCATCACAAATATGGCTGAAAAAATTTCCACGCTTTTCTTGAACTTCAAAACTCGCTCTGCTCGTTTATTTCCGTTGCCAAAAATTTTCCCGCCTGTTTGTGAGAGTCTGTAGTTTTGCGCCGACTGAGCTAAAAGGCATCAAACAACAATTTTTTTCAAAGGGCGTTTATAGGATGCACTCAATAAAATGGCATTTCCGGCAAGCTAATGAAGTGATGTAACTGTAAAAATAATGACTTATTTATGTATATCGATTCTTCGAGGGCTTTTCGCACGAGCAAAATTGAATAAAGTTGCAAAGTTTGATATTTTGTTCCAGGAACAAGGCAAACTCAAAGAGTAGAAATTAATTATATACTGGAAGCCTGTTCGACATACTACAAAAGAAAAATAATTTAGTCGCTGAAGATGTAGCAAATCGTCTGAAAAAAAATTGTGAATTTCACTTTTTTTGAGAAAAGCTCTGTATTCATCGTCAAAAAACTTCCCTTGGTGGTCGGACTAAAAATGTGCACCATACTTCATTTGAAAGCTCTATGTATTAGGTGAACATAGACAAAGTTACAAAAGGGTATTGTTTTTGTAACTTGAGAAATATGTTTTTGAAATTTTGTATCTCCACCAGCTTTTCGCCCACGTAACTCAAGCGGCATGAAGCACTCGCAAAGGCAATATTCAGCCAATGCCCACTGACCTGGGATGCAGACGTCAAATATGGTGCTGTCTATAAAGCAACCCCATTTCCTTTTCAATTACTTTATAGACAGCACCATATTTGACGTCTGCATCCCAGGTCAGTGGGCAAAAATTGTTCGAAAACGGCACTCATCCAAGCACCAGCCCGCACACTCCGCGCCGTCGCGCACGAGCCAGAAAGGAGGAAAGCGCTGGTTGCCAGTCCGGTCCTCCTCGCCCGATGCAACGGTCTATAAGCTTCTTTTTTTTTCAGGGACGGGGGGAGGGGGAGGGTTCGACGACCTTTACGTCTGTTTGTATATGAGCGCGTACAAAATGCAAAATGTAAAAGTTGCGGTGCGTGGGGCAGTGGTGTAGGTAGAAATTTGTCTTTTTTTTTTTTGGGGGGGGGGGGGGGGGTACGCCCTTGATCTGACATTGGGTCCGGGCAGGTAGGTATGGTCGAGTGTCATTTTGTGAGCTCTATCCCATCGGAGAAAAAAATTTTCGAGGGGGGGGGCGGTCACGGGCCCGGTATGCCACCCCCTGGCTACGCCATTGGCGTGGGGACCGGGTGAGGGAGGCGCGTACACACATGGAAAATGTAAAAGTTGCAATGCTTGGGGGGAAGGAGGGGGGGGGGGTTGAAAACCCCAGCACACCTCCCATGGCTGCGCCACTGAGATCTTTTTAACAAACATTATTTTCACATTCTTTAGAGAAATTGTCTTTAGACTAAAATAAAGCAACTTTCTTTAGAGAAATTGTCTTTAGACTAAAGTAAATCAACTTTCTTTTAACGGTATGTTAATAGAACGTGAAAGTCCATTGCCCGTCATTAAAGTTGGTAGATCGTTGGTTAAACGTTTAAAGACCGCCAATGTCCATTTTTGTAAGGGCTTGTTCTTGCAGCCGTTTTTATCAACGCTGCTATCGCGCGCTCCGCACTGTTTTCGTGTCATGACCGCCGTAATGCGAGCTCGCAGCAAACTCGTGTGCCCGAGAAGCTCGGGCCATCCTGCATAGCACCCCAGAGAGGTGTTTTCTTTACAGTTGGACATGCAGTAGCGCGAGGAATGAAAGCGGGCCATACCGCGGCAGGAAAGTGGCAATTTTAACTTTGAGTCGAAGTATACACGTGTGCGCGAGTCACGCAAAATGCCTATTCTCGATTGTTTTGATCTAATAAGATGCAGCCAGAACGACTCTGATACTGCTCACAGTCTAACAGAAACTAAACAGCTGTGGTGGCTGAAGCATCTGGCGCTATGCGCAACTTGGCGCAACCGAGAGATCGCGCTCACTTGCAGGTACTTGAGGGCGAATGGGCGCGTCACAGCTCGTGTTTATGCCTCTGTTTACAAGTGGCACCGCTGGCACTTTGTAGCGCATGCACGGTGTTTAATTTCACGAAAATTGTAAAAAGCTGGACCTATCGTAGTATTGAGGCGGAAGGCCCGGCCACGGTGGCCGCATTTCGATGGGGGCAAAATGCAACAACAACAGGGTGTGTCCAGATAAGATCCAACACGAGGTCCCGGTCACCATTCCAGATTTTGACGAAATTTGCTGTAGGTCTAGACATTACACCCAGAACAAAGGTTTTGAAGTTTGTTTTGCGAAAAAGAATTTTGTTCGCCTGAAAGAAAATACAAATTTTGGCCGCAAAAAACACGTTTGCGCTAATTTCGCGATTTCTGAATTTTGAGCGCACCTAGGGAAAGAACGGTGCACTTCTAGGTCACAATATTTATTCCCCTCAAAGAACGAGGTAAATACAATCTAATGAGTCTATTATTTTCCTTGCTTGTCGAAGCACTTCTGAAGAAAAAAATCACAAACTTGGCAACTTGCACAAAATACCTGTATTTGAGGAATTTGTTGCTGCAAACAAGTTAAAGTGAGGATAATAAAAATCAGTACATATTAACTTTGATACTTTCGCTCTCTTTTAAAATAATTTTCGTGGTTTTATCGCGCTCTATTTTACTCGATAATTGGGCTGAAACGTAATTTACCAAAAACGCCGAACTTTGAAAATAGTTTTCTCAAAAAGGCCATTTTTATTTTTTTTAAATACCTCTGATCGAAGTCAAGGACGTCATCTATAATTTTGCTTAAAAACGTTGCATTATTTTGGTTCCTAAGAAGTGACAATGCGTCAAATGTGACCAAGTCAGCCTAGCGGCTGCGTCGTTCGTTGTGTGCTGAAACTCCGATATAAGTTGTTCAAAATACTTGTACCTGACATAATCACGAATCAGTAGCTCCACACCAACAAATGCGCAGCCAGGTGTCTTGGTTCAGCAAGCTTTGTCTTGCGATCAGCCGCTTGACAAACCCGCAGTAGCGGCCGCTCGATGCTGCGGGCGCTCACATTATATGAGTGCCGTTTCGACTCCTGATGAGCTCCGCTTGCGCGCCAAACTACGCTCAGAGGACGAAAGAGAGAAGGAATGCATCACTATGAAATTTAAAGGCTGTTAAGTGCCAACAAAAGCCATATTATACAACGAAAACTCTGCCGGTAATTTTGCACTGAGCGCCTCCATGGTAGTGCGCTCATGTGTTGCTTCTTGCTCTTCTGATGACCTAAAGATAATTAGGTTCACTCTATCAGCAATATATGACACAAAAGCAAGCCATTGACATCTAAAGAAATGTCTCATACGTGCTTCCGATGGTCGAACAACTCAAATTGCAGTTGTTCTCTATCTCGTGCCAGAACACTTCTGTCAGCCGGCTATGAAAAGAAGTGAGTGCAAGTCCTTTGCTTCATTAAAGCACCGCTTTTATATCACTGTAATGTTGTGCCTCCGCAGATATTTTTAACACAAGCCGAGCGTTTTTCACGATATTTTGTGGCTGCGGGCATAACAGGAGGGAGAAAAATGCATGCATGCTATATTGAAGGCGAGCACTGCGAAATTGCCGGCAGAGTTTCGTTGCATATAACGACATTTGTTGGCACTTAACAGCCTTTATATTTCACAGTGATGCATTCCTTCTCTCTTTCGTCCTCTGAGCGTAGTTTGGCGTGCAAGTGGAGCTCATCCGCAGTCGAAGCGGCACTCATGTAATGTGAGCGCCCGCAGCATCGAGCGGCCGCTGCTGCGGGTTTGTCAAGTGGCTGATCGCATGACAAAGCTTGCTGAACCATGACACCTGGCTGCGCATTTGTTGGTGTGGAGCTACTGATTCGTGATTATGTCAGGTACAAGTATTTTGAACAACTTATATCCGAGTTTCAGCACATAAGGAACGACGCGGCCGCTAGGCTTACTTGGTCACATTTGACGCATTATAACTTGTTAGCAACCAAAATATTGGCTCCTGTTTGGCACCCATTTTGAGTGATTTATTTTTGGCCAGCCTTGACCGCACGGTCCAAGAACGCATAACAGAGTTAAGGGTTGCCAAAGTATTTCGTTACGTTGACGATTTTCTTGTTTTGTTTGAAGCTGGCAGCTCTGCCGTGGGTACATCAATGAATAATACTTTAGACGTTTTTCGTGAGTGCATATCTCCTCTTGTTTTAACTCATGAAGTTCCAGACGGTGGAACGATTCGATTCCTAGGTTTGAGCATTACCATTGATCGTGACCATGTTTGTTGGGCGTATCCTCCACGGGGTAGTAAGCCTTTGCTGCCGTTTGAGTCGGCCCACTCTAAAGTTCTGAAAAGGGCAATAGTGAAGGCCTGCTTCGCGCACGCTTTGCGGAAGTCATGCTACCACAAGATCCAGGCCAGTTTTAACACACAGGTTGAAAGCCTCACCAATGCTGGATTCCCGTATCACGTTGTGACCGCAGTGGCTGAGTGTCTGCTCAAGGAACAAAAAATGAGCCCAGAGATGCTTGCTCAGACACGTGAAAACAGACCAGAAAAAAGGAAGTATGTAGTCATTCCATACATCCACGGCGTGGCCCATAACCTGAAGAGGATAGCCGGCAGGTGTGAGGTCGATGTTGTTTTTTCTGCCCCTGAGAAGCTGGCTAGCCTGTGCAGGGCTGTCAACCCTGGAGCTAGAGAAACCCGCACCTGCACGACTAAGCATCGGAACAAGGTTGTTCCATGCGTTCAAGGCGTGGTGTATTCCCTGCCATTGTCCTGTGGTAAACGATACATAGGCCAAACTGGCCGGTGTCTTAACGAGCGTCTCAAGGAACACGCTTACAGCGTTTCCTCGACAGTGTCTGGCAACTTGGGCATTCATTGCCGAGATTGTGGGTGCGTTCCTGAGTTTCATCTATGTGCGGTTGTGAAGCGTCGTAGGGACCAGCCTACACGTGAAATACTGGAGGCCTTGGAAATAGCTAAGCTGGGTGACGCATGCGTGAGCACACCTTCAGTTGCTTTGTCAGGAAAGGAGGTCGTTTATCTGTCAGAACGACTGCATGCGCAATGAGCTTGCTTTTGATGATGTTTCTGTTAGGTTTTGTATCTTCGACTTGTCTTGTTTTGTTTCTTCTTTTCGTTTTCAACTGCGCAGGTATATAATGCGTGATTTGACGAATAAAATTTTGTTGTAAATCAGCGCTGTTATTTGTATCCTTCTCTGCCTGGTCCTTCGTCTTCCGCTCTGTTTCCCTCCAATATGTCGTACCAACTCGCCCAAGCAACCACTTTAGCGTGAAACCGTCTATTGCACCACGCACCGAAATGGCGAACTGCTCAAATTTTAAGGGATATACATCCATGTTAAGCATAACTAAAAGGCAGACGTCATTATTGAAACATTTCTCACGATGGTGACGTATCTTTTTCTGTCACGTGACTTTAACCACCGTTTCCGGCCAACATGACGGAGTGCCAGCGAATAATTGGGTAATCAAAAAGGTGAGATAAAGCGGCTTTATACTAAAAGGTGGGTGTGACTCAAGGCGACTTGACGCCAACTTTAAACGTTTACATGTATGCTGTGAATCTTTATTGTACAAGCACGCAAAACATAAGTCACCTACCGGCACTACATGGTAGGTCAAGATGCGGTGCCTATATATACCGGGTGGCCAGTGTACGGTTGTGCAGCACTAGCAGTCGGTTGTGGTGTTTTATGCTGCGTTGGTTGTGTTTTTATGTATGTTTTTATCTCTGTATATGTTATAGATGCTGTCATTTCTACGTTGATTAAATTCGTATTTCGATGGGTCATGGTGCAATCACACTCGTTTAATTTTTTAGAGACCAGGAATAGCCGCGAAAACTGAGTTATGGGAGTAAATAAATACTACTACATCCGCCACAAGAAACTGTCGACCGAGAAATAACTCAGAAATCACCGGAAAAACTTTGAATAGGCAGTAAAAAATAACTCTGACTATACTCGTTGAAACCTCCGCGGGGTGAATAATTACTACCGTTTCCGCGTTCAACAACTCAGTGTGAGAGTAAATTTTTGCCTCCACTGGTACGTAGTAAAAAATAACCCAGAAAAGGTAATGCGCTAGAGGACAAGCAGTTTTCTTGTTATTTTTGTTTAATGTGTGGCGTGCCCGCTTGTATCCCGCGCCTCTGTGTCTTCGTGATGTGCACTGCTTGGCGTGCCTTCCCGTTCCCCCAATGAGTGCAGATGAAGCCCGGTTTCTTTCTTCGCATCAGCAAAGTCGGGACACGTAGGGTACAAGCGCTTTCACACTAAAAATACGCATTTAGGGCCGCTGTTGACATTGCGCGCCTTAGAAGCCTTAGAAACTGTCTGGTCAGTTCTTGACTGAGTGTTGTAGGCGTTACCGAAAAAAAGTAACTAAATACGTTACTCGTTACGCTAACGAAAAAGTAATGCGTTACCGCCCTACGTTACCTCTTAAAAAAGGTAACGCGTTAGCGTTACAGTTACCCTAAAAAAGTAACGGACGTTACTTCTGCCGTTACTCTATAGTCAGAAATTTTATTCACCGCATTTACACTGCAGGAACCCCAAATAACAGTTTTAGAAAGCTGATATTTATAATTCACACAAAATTTCCATCACTAACAACAATTTTGCGCGAAGTACCGATTTAACGAGAATACGTTGCACAAATGTGTCGTACCATGGCAACAGTAGCGTAGCCAGCAATTTTTTTCAGGGCTGGGGCGGGGAGCGTTCAGCCATACGTTATGTATGGTTGTGCGTGCTTTTGTATGTGTACCTGTACATATACACATGGAAAATTGAAAGATTTCGGGGCAGGGGGAGAGGAGGGTTGAAACCCCCAACCTAGCCCCCCCCCCCGGCAACGCCAGTGCTTCGCAATAGTGGAGTGACCTAAAGTCGCCTATACAGTTACATGTGATGGCTGCTAACTCTGTGGTACATGGTAAATCCATATTCTCAGTGTGACGTTAAACACAAAATTAGATCTTATCATCAACGCTCTCCTTAAAGAAAACACCACAACTGTCAACAAATTTACAGTATTCTGATGGTGCGCTTCTACTAACAAGACAGAAGATCAAATAGTCATAAAGAAATTCTTAAACGGCATAGTTTCGAGGGGGGGGGGGAAGATTTTTTCACATATGTATTTCTCCCCTTTAATAATCTGTATACCTGACTAAAAATTGCGAGCGCTTATGTGAAGGTGTTCAAGGTCACCCTCGTTCGCTGAAAAATTGGGTAACTGAAACGTGTACCCGCCGTTGCCGATAGAAAGAAGCAACTTTCATTTTGAAAACAAAGTTGATAACCATCGCTAGATTATTGCAAGGAGAATTTTCCAATAACTACAGCTTCTTGTAGAAATAAAGCAACAGCTGCATTTGAACGCTGTCATCGGACAGATTGCCTCTCTCTTAATGAATACGTCCACACCTACACTGCATAGGCACTCGAAGGACGCATTGGGTGGTACTCTCAACGCCTGATTAATGAAAATAGCGCGAAAAAACGTAAGACGAGACGAGGAAGGCTAAAGCACAAGCGCATGTGCTGTAGCCTTCTTCGTCTCGTCCTACGTTTTTTCGCGCTATTTTCATTCATCATGAATTACCAACTCGTCAACAGTCTATTCAATTAACGCCTGGCGGGCCGGCATGAGTACGCCGCTGTGACAATAGAACATCGGGGCGAGCTCTGCAATAGTGGCGCCTATGAGACGAGGGAAATTTGCGTGAAACTTCCGGGATAACTGAGAAAAAAAGTAACGAGTAACGTGACACCTCACGTTACCGAAAAATGTTAACGTAAGTACGTTACCCGTTACAGTTCCTAAATAGTAACGAGTACGTTACTAAGTTACCGAAAAAAGTAACGCGTTACCGGTAACGCCGTTACTTGTAACGCGTTACCGCCAACACTGGAACTTCTTGTATGACGCACATGATATACTACTGTAGTCATTCGGTATGATAGCAGGTGGGTTTTTCTACCGAGTTATCCAAATAATGCAAAATATTAATTAATTTGTCGGACCAAACCACTCGACGGTTTTCCTCACCTGAAACATCGGATTTCTTTTCCGTGTGCTGTTCGATAAGCCTAATGCATGACCACTGGCGGACGACACGATGTCCGCGCGTGGTCGTAGCCATAGAGTTTCCTACAATACTTACTAGAGGGAACTCTGGCGCTAGTGTCTATGGGAGCTGCAATGCATCGCGCTTCAGCCAGCATGGGAATCATGGGTAGTACACGGATTTGTCTAAACTTCGTTCTTTCGGCTCCGTTTGGCTCCGCGTCGCCTGCACCCGCTTTGTCGCAAAACGAAGTTCAGCAAAAATCAGCAGTTTCACTTCACCACTTTAACTTCTTTAGGCTCACCGATTCAAATCTGGTCACGAAGTTCACAACGATCCATTCTTTTATCTGAAAGAAAACCAAAACATAGCAATAAACAAAACCACAAGTGCGTTCGAAGACCACAAGCACGAAGACTAGGCAAATCCGTGTACTACCCATCATTCCATGGAGGAAGGAAAAATAAGGAGAGGCCCTGACGTCACATTCGTGAAGCCTCCACATCGCAAACACCCGCATCGCCTCCTAGCGAAGGCGCAGCGAAACATTTCGCGACTTCCGCCGTGTCGTTTGCAAGCGCATGCGCGATTCGAGCCTTTTTTTTTTTTTTTTTCGCCATGCAAGCGGCGCCGGCGCCGCGGCTCAGTCGATTCACGCATGCTGCTCCTTGTGTGTGTTCTTTAGGAAAGCTACGCAATGCCCACCTGTTGCGTATGGTTGCGTATACCCGGTGCAAATCGCGTGCTCTGCGGAAAGTACCGGGTGTCACTTTTCATGTGTACGTACACGTTCGCTTCATTGCTCATCACTAATGCATGGTATTTGCATGCGAAGCTCTCGGATGTGCGCTCTGTTGCTTCTTACTCATTGTGTCAACACAGAACACACGTGAACTTTTGTTTTTGGCGTCTGATGCGCCGTACATAACATGCGCCGAAGGCATCGTACGTTTTTAGAGGCTGTGTCGTCCAACGAAAGGGCAATAAACTTATGTTGTTATCGGACTACGTGATGTATGTATTGTGCGTTGTGCGCTCGCTGCGTGCTTGTTGTTGTGTGCGTACTGGAATTACAAACTTTACGCGCACGATCGCGTATACAATACAGCGGTGTCCTCTTTCCGACGTGAAGTTACGTCAACTATAAGTTGGCGTTGCGCCGAATAGCTACTACGCTCACTCCATATACAAAGAACCGCTAATCCGGCAACAGATCGGGAAATCGGGCTACGAGAAAGAGAAGGCCTAACGCCCAGCAGAACGCGTAAGTCACTGCTAGGTGAGTTCGAATACGATGATGCAGGGGCTGAACGTTTTTGATCACGGCACGTACCGGCATTCTGTACTGTTGCACAAAAACGCTCCACGAAGAATTTCAGCACGCAGCGCTCGGGCCTGCCACGCACGAACAGCCTGGTAAACGTCTGCTTGCAACATTTTACTGCGTGCGAACCGCACAATACGCGCTAAGTTTACGCCGGGACTACAAATCTGCGCAGAAGCTAACCACCGCGAAGAGCACGCCGCGGGGCGTCTGCTGTTTTGTTTGCCCCATACCGGTTTGTTTGCCCCATAAATCTGACGTCACTTCCGCCACACTTTTCGCAATGCATTGGAATACGATAGGGCCTCTCCTTAGTATTCCTTCCTCCATGCATCATTCCCATGGTGGCTGAACGATCGCAGCGCCAGAGTTCCCTCTAGGTCATTTTAGGAAACTCTATGGTCGTAGCCAGTCTCGCTGCGGGGTAACCCTGAGTCAGGGTTGCCAGGTCGAATAGACAAAAAGTAGCCGAAACTTGGAAAAACGAGCCAAAAAGTAGCCAGCTTAAGCTATAGGCAGCAATAGTAGCCAAAAGTAGCCACGCGTGCATAAGAAAGTTGCAATGTTTTCAGTTAAACGTCTAAATTTAAAAGCCTTTTGGCAAAAATGCAGACAGATATGGTGCGACCACTTCAACCTGGCATTGTCGAGATTTAAGCATTCATTGGGTCATGGTTATATTCATCCAGCCTGATGGAGTGTTGAGGCAAAAACTAGTCAAAAAGACGCCGGACAAGGGATAGAAGTGACACACACAACGTCCAGTCATTGTTTGTGTCACTTCTATCCCTTGTCCGGCGTCTTTTTGACTGGCTTTTGCCTCAGCGTCATGTACCATCTGACCCAGACTTCGACCTGATGGAGTGTCTTCCGCGGATTCAAAAGTGGCATTCTCTTTACGTGTTTTGCGCGACTTTTTTGAAAAGTAGAGAAAGTAACAACCTTTTGCTGACCATGAAAATGAGTACAGCATGAGTGTGCTAAAAATTACAGTTATACTGTGATTCACTCGTAAATTGTAGCGTTATCTGGATGGGCGCTGGCACTCGCTGTGGCCGATAGCTGCTGCCCCGGCTCCTGCGTGGACTTGGCTGCCCGAGTTCGCGTCCATCCTTCGGGGCAGCAACAGGAACAGTCCCTGGCCAGCGCACAGGCTAGCCGTTTAAAGCGCGCTCGCGGGCTACGCATACCTCCAGTGCGTCGCGAAGTAGCCGACGCCGCGTGGTTCCCCCAAGTAAATCATTTCTTGCGTGATTCGAGCAGTTAGGATTCAGAGTGGCAGTCCGTATCTAATTCCAAGATATGACACAAGCAGTTTGTCGGACATTCTGATTCGTAATGTCGTTGTATGCAGAGCTGCCCTCGACGGGCACGACGGAGTGCTTCCGATTGTCCTGTTCACTTCCAACTTGGGTTTAAAGTCGCATTCCTGCCATGCATCAGAAAATCTTTGCTTTTGTATACTGCAAGCGCCAAATTCAATCTTAGGAGCAGGTAACACGCATCGGCCATTGGTATTTTGGCATGTAATCAGCTGCAAAATGTTTCTAAATATATTTTAATAAAACAAGGAGCCTTTCTTGCGGCATGCTTTGGCGCCATATACTCGAACGACAGCGTCGCCAGATCCAGTCGCGGGAGTAGCTGAAGAGTTTTTTCTGCCGCCTAGAAAAGTAGTCAAACCTGGCAACCTGACTCTGACCGAGGTCCCTTGACAACCGATGATCGAGGAAGGTGTGTCTAAAGGCGAAACACAGCTGGGCCTCTCCGCTGTAAAGCTACGCCCGCTTAATATAACCATGATCCAAATGCAGAGCAAACTCTTTCATTCTTGACCTTTGAAAAACACCCTCACGTGCCTTGATTTTTTTTTTAATTTTTTTTTCATAGTGTAACATGGCGCGCACAATATTGTTCATTTGTTTAAGCAGTATGCTAACAGCGCGCCGGACGTTGTTCGCCTACGAGATATTCCGACGAGACAACCGATTGTGGGTCCGATCGTTGCCCATGAAAGAAGCAAAAAAGAGGTCTGTTTGCGAAGCAGGACGTTTATTATGACACGGGCTGCGGGCGCCGCAGGGGCTGGGCGGCGCCTGTGCCAGCGGCTGCGACGCCGCGTAGTCTGGTCGGCTCTGTACAGGGGTCCTCCTCCTAGTATGTACACGGTAGAAAACGAGTCCATGATTATACACATTGTACAGGACGACCGCTCAGCGTCACTTGGCACCCGAGGTGACGATGGAGCCGCCGTATGACTGGCCGTTGCACGTAGGCAGCGCGAACGGGTTCATGGCGGCGAAGTGGGACGGTACTATGCCTCCCATGCCTGCGACAAGAAGAATGACGTCACTTAGCACGAATTTCGCCATCGACGCTCGCTCCCCATTGTCGAGCCCACGACAAGCACTACCTGCGACTGCGGTGCTGCATATAGTAGTCTGCAAAAAGTTTACGTTTGTGATGTGGTCTCACTTGGCATTAGCTTGCATGAGGTCACTCGAAGCTGTTCTGGCATATCGCAGTGCTGCGTTGTACGTGTGGCCAGACAGTTTGGACGGAATGACTGATCTACGGAATGTTAGCAGTGGAAGGCTAATGAATGGCGCAGTATGAACAGTGGCTAATGAATGCCGCAGTAACTGAACGCCACAAAGTACGTTGATAAGTGAAAATATGAACACTGTATTGTTTTGCCCTCTTACGAACTGATCGTATTGTGGATGTCAAAGTAGCCATACACATATCGGCACTGCAACTGGCCTGCACATTACCACAATACCGAAAGAAGTGAAGCAAATAAAGGGCCTGTTACAGAAGTCTTGATCGTCGTTAATTAACTATGAAAACAGAATGTCCTATATTTATCTGAAATATTTATTCCCTGAATGAAAAAGAACACGGATTTACCAGCAATATGATGACATAAGGAAAAGAGAAGGATCGTGCTGCAACTGTATCCCTGATGATTCATTACTCTCGTTGCGTATTCCTTCAATGCGGCACGAAGCCCTTATCCTCGTTTCAACAAAGAAAACACACACATTGTTATAGTAGGAGTAGGCTAATGGAAACGACCTAGTCCGCATTCTACCTGCAGGACAGTAGGGGCTGAGATTGGTTGGCGTCACGCCATCAGAGTAGCCTGTCCTTTCTATTTGCCCTGTTTTGTGGTTGGGCGAGAGCGAGCAGAGCACACACGCTGCTCAGGAAGGTGCCTTTACGAAGACAAGTCCACTTGTTGAAACGTTGGCTCTACCGACAAACACTGTTGAACGATTCCTCACCGCTTCAAGTGTCGTACAGGCAAGCAAATCAAGGTTTCTAGTAAAGTCCCTGTCATTTGGTGAACGTAAGCGCTGTCATGGTGAGACGGCAGCGGCGGCGGCGCTGCAGCCGGGAGGCCCCGGCCTGCGCCAAGACCAGCACACGCACCGTTCAAGAGTCCCGGCGACCCGGGTAGCGGCCCCGCGGCGGCGTACGTGGCGGCGTTCGCGGCGTATGGCCCCCCGGCTGTGGCGGCGCCGCTGCTGCTGTGTGGCGTCGAGGCGTTCGAGCCGTAGCCCCGAGGCGACACGCTGCTGCTCTGCGAGCGGCCGTACTCTGCAAGCGGCGGCGGCAGCCGGAGTCAGTGGGCTCAAGTCCAAGCTCCGCCCCATCACATCCGTGCAGCACGCCGTTTCGAGAGAGGACGTCAGCGTGTCTCCCCGCACGGGCCAAGTGGCTGCCACGCCGAATACTGCTCGTCTGTACGTACGTTCTAGTGACAGCCTCGGATGCTTCCTTGCATATTTAGCTCCGGCAGTGCTGCACGAAATTGGTGAGGCGGAGTACGGCGTACACAGCGAGTTCATCAGGTCCAGAGAGCAAAGCCAGTACCATTGTCACTGTCTCAAGGTTCGCTTAAGGCTACAGCCACCCCAGTTGCACTGCAGCTGCACTATTCGTTTTCAATTGCAAACATTCATGGCGCCTCGTGTAAGGCTCATTCACACCTGCGAGCAGCACCGGTCGCGCCACCATTTCCGGTTGGAGACCAAGAATCGACTCAAGGCGACCGATGTGCCCACCTGCTTGCGACCTTACTTGTCGCCACACAGAATTCACGTCTGCTCGCATTGTCATTGCCCCGTGAAATAAGATGGTGCCTTGTTCCTGTGCGCCTCATTGGTCCAGAAGTTTGCGACTGCAGTTACGCGACTCAAAAATGGAGCAGCGAGCGACTGAGCCAAAGCAGTCGCTTTGCGGTTAACTTGGTTGCGCGACCGGTGCCAGTCGCAGGTGTGAACGAGCCTTTAGGTCCATCGCGGAAAGATCAAGTACCATTGTGCGGCCAAGTGCAAGAAGTATGAGAAATACAGCTCAGTTCATGGTTTTTGCACACTATTTTTGCAATGAAATCAAGATGTTGTCTTTCCGTGCAGCTAGCGCGACCAGAAGTGTCGTGCTGCTACTTCAACGTGCATGCATGTCTGTTACGAAGTCTTTTTGTCAATCTCTGCATGCCAGTGTTTAATGGGGTGTTTGCCTGTACTTTCCTTATCTGCTTTGATGTTTCTGCTGCTGTCCCTGCGCTCTCTGTTTCCTCTTGTTTTCTTCATTCTTTCCGAGTAATGATATTATCGTGGTTTACTATTCATTTTCACGTTAAAGAAACCTAAGTCGAACAAAGTAAGAAAGCGTAGACGCTGGCACCCAATGCCTGTGAATTTTTACATTGCTTGCTTTGCACTTACACGGCATTTTGTAAGAATAACAAAGACAGGGTCATCTCATCGGGTTGTTGCTCGCAAAACCTCACCGTTTTCTTGGACGTTGACGGCCAGCTGACCGGCGGCGGCGTATGCATTGAAGCCGGCCGATCCTCCAGAGAGTGCAGGAGAGCGCGGACCTTGCAACGAGAGCTGGTTCTGCCGAGGCATGCTGTACAGCGCCTCGGCAAGGTCGGCCGCCCGCTTGAGGATGATCTCCTGCAGGTCACGAGTGAGCGTCGCAATCCCGTCAATATCCCCCTTACTCTCCTGCTCAAGAAGGGTATTACTGTCTAGGAGATTCCTGTGCTCACAGTATCTTTAAATAAGCATCAGCATACCGGCGACGAACAGCCTTTTAGAATTTCTTGCGCGGTCAAGTGTCCTCCTGACAGGCTTTCGCCCACTGTGACCACCTCGTGCACCATTCTATATTCACGGAGAAAACGTGGCCTTCGAAAGAAAGTCTGCCGAGAGTTCCGTTCCCCCCTTCGTGTGTGGAACGGGGCCATCGCTCGCTCGGCGAGGCACCCTCTCTTGCGCGGCGCGGGTGTCAGCCGCATGTTTCCGAAGCTTTTTTTAGCGATTTTAAGTTAATTATTACGATTACTTGGTTATTTCTGTAAATATATTATTGGCATTGTATAATTATATTAAGGCATTGCTAGCCTTGTTTTAGGCCTGTACTGAGCACTTGATGGTGAGCGTGACCACGCCACATGATATCAGCCGGCAACAAGCCGGGGCCCGAAATTGCTATGCACTGAAAACATGGTGCCGATCCCCGCATTCCTGAAATAATAAGGTATATAACTATCAGTGGAGGCTTTTATTTGGAAGCGTGCCGAAAAGAGCACAGCCCGTCGTACTAGATAACGTTAGCTGCATTCCAGACTCGGCGTCTCATTGCCGTGAAGGTACAAGAAAATGTAAAGTAGGAAGTTATCTCAAGACTGATCACATGCATGCGACCTACCTTGGGAAGCTTTTCGGGGTCACCGGGATGGCGCGGGATGAGTTTGGCTAACCGCTGGAATCCGTAGTCGATTGTGGGTTCGTTGAGAGCTGTGCGAGATACGCGCCGTGCAGTATGAGCACGAAAAGCACACATCACGCTATTTAACTCTTTGCCTGACATGGCCACTTCAGTAAATGTAACCGGAGTAATCACAGAAAACAGACGATTGGCGTTGGTTCATCTGCTGTTACGTCACAAAGATTGAGATTAGTAATTGAATGCGTCTTTCTCGAATACGTACTATGCTAACATTGCCATAGGCTGGCGCCGGCTCTTACGAACAGCCCTAGCGTCCTTTTTGTATAGAAGAGCTCCGGCTGCATTCACCGAATTGTCAGCAAAGATCAGCCAATATTGAAGGCAGCGACAAAGGGCACTTTTACCACTGCGAAAACGTTTCGATGAGCGATTTTGCAATACCAAGGTTAAAGACTGTAGACGGCGCCGATAATGTGGCATGCGGAGCATCTCACCCTGCATGCGCTATTCAGGCTTTCAGTCGCCTGGATAGATGCATGTGCCATGAATAAATTAATTTCCGTAAACGCGCCACAGGGACCTGTGTACAAGAACCACGCTGAAGTGCCGCAATACACTTGTGGATAGGCCGCTTATAAGATTCGGTGGCCCACTAATATTATCGCATAAAGCAGACACTGCAATGTCAGTAATGTTTCTTTTGGTTTCAACGTCCAGTGAATAATGAGTCAAAGTGTCTGTATCACTGTGTGTGTGTGTTTTTTTACCTCTACGTGAACTCAAGGAACGCAGCTTTCCACAACCGTGTGATATGAATCGTATAAACAGATCTGCTCTTCAAACTGGTAGAATATTTTGGAAAATCTGTTAGATTTGTTTAGCGCGAGCAGTTTCACGGAAAAGGATGCTGCGTTCCTTTTTCACGTGCATACTCTGCCTCCTTTCTTAGGTGCGAATCATTCAAGGAAAACGTTGAAACGTAACTCGCAATTCAAAGCAAACGCAGGAAGAGCAACTGGGAGTGAAAAAACCGTTGCCTGTGCACAGAAACAAAAAAAAAGTGGGAAAAAGAAAGCTAGAAAAAATATCTTCCGCAAATGTAACACATCACTTAAACGCAAGAACAAATTAAACGAAAACAAACAAGGCAAAAACACAGAATGTGATTCGAAACAAGGTGAAAATATAAGGCGCACCTATTTAAAGCTGGAGTATCCGACGGCGTGCAATGCGATGAGATGACCTACAAGAAACGTCCGCTTGATAATAAGAAACACAACAGTTTAGTTACAATTCGACGTCGGTAAGCAACAATGTTTGAATAAAACGTCAAATGACGCAAAATGAACAGATGTTCAGAAATGCCTCACTATGATGTCGACAGTCGGTATACTGACCGGCAACATATAGTGTAGCTCTACTTCTAGAAGTAAACAATTGCTTGCACTCTAAAATTATGCAACGTTTAATCTGTAATATTGATTGTCGGGATAATTTAATTGGGCCAGTCAAAGAAAAAATCTTATAAATGCATTCGCTAGAGCAGAAAGACCACCGTTACTCTGGAACCACAAATTCCGCTGACGGTTAAAGCGTTTTTTTTATGGAAGTTCATTGAGGGAAAGCACATTGAGAGAATATCCAAAAAGTGTTTTTTTAGAATAAGTAAAATCTTATAATACGTGAATCGACAATAAAATACCAATATCCAGAAACCCTGAGGGATCATGCCTCCTTGACTGTCCGTGCAACTTTAGTGTGGCACAAGCATGCGATTGGTTGTAGGAAATACTAGTGGCCATTCTTTCCTAATAAGAATGGTAAACAATGAGAATATGCAACTTCAGCAGGTAGGTCTGTCCATCCTTCGACTCTGGAACTAGACATTCAGAGCGTGTCTTAAAGAACTTCACTTGCGAACTGTTAACGAACGTTTTTCTGCTTTCACATTACATGCCTCTTTATTATTTCTTACTTGGACAGGTGTCGACGGCAACCATACTAGAATGTCGCCCTGACAAGCCATCGCAGATGAAGGCGAAGGGAGCACTGTTAAAATATTTGAAGATGACAGCCCTCCACAGACGGTTGATGCCGTATGCCGCACAAGAATCTCTTTAGAGCTCCCTTTACCCCGGTGGTTATTCTAAACTGGTCCTATCCTTCTCATCTTCCCCAAGTGTAGGATGCCGTTATCCCTTCAACTCGCAAGAGAAAAAAGATTCATCGAAAAATGTTGAATTAGAAAGGCCGTTAACACCGTTAATAAGTTGGTGGCCACGATTACTGTTGTGAAGACGTGAAAGCAAGAACTTTAAAAGCTGCTCCACGTTTAGCGTCACTCGGTTCACCGGACTCCCCTTCTATAGAGCCGTCCTGCCAGACATGAAAAACTTACCACATAGTCGCAAGTGCGTGTGAACCGTAGGGGTGTAGTGATCCGGCTCACACACGAGAGTGGGGATCACACGAGAGTGGGGCTCATTAACGGCAAAACGCAGATCTTTTCGGGCATGTATATAACAGCTAGCATGCTACCCTGTACAAGGATGGGGAATGGGATTAAAACGATGCGGAGGAAAGGGAGAAATAACAATAAAAAGAAATAATATAAACAAATATGAAATGCACAAGTGAACGTGATAGTAATATTTACAAGTGGCATTTCAGGTAAATCTACATGAAATGCCCAATCATTAAAGCTTTCCGATTACTCACAGACATAGACGAATCTCCCCGGCGCGCCTTTGCAGAACTGCTTGGACTTGTACGACAGCGTCACTTCGACGACGCCGGGGATGTGTCGTGGAGGCGTCTGCACCCGGATAGCGTGAGACGTGATAAGCTGCAGGGCGAAATGAATCACTCAAATTACGCACTACCGATTGAGGAAGTTTCTCTTCCATAACATCAACGTGCGTACAGATAAAGACGCAAAATTGCCAATTGTTAGTATAGAAGATTCGGTAGGAAAATGAAAGGCAGTTGTTAATAGCCGAATGAAACTTTCGTCATAGAAAACTGACGAAAAAATTCTTATGTGCGGTCAACCAGAGATGACCTCTGGCTACGCTTCTGTTAGCTTCGCAAACTGTGCCGCATGAACCTTTATTCATGGATGTTGACGGCTAAAACCAATGCTGTGGTTATAACAGGCGCAACAGGGTAGCTTCGGAATAAAAAAAAATCACGAGGTCTCTGGTGGATTCACCTAAAGCGGTGGTGAAAGCTATTCGGTCTGGCTACTTTACCGCGCACTTTATCTTACTCCAACGCCGTTTCTTTATTTTCTAGCAGCGCGAACGCCGCCTTTTCGTTCAAGTTCGCAATGTAAGGCCCCCTTGGTTGCGTAACATGCATCCAATGCTTGAAACACGAACGGGTGGCCGGCAATCGAACTTTCAACATCCCGTTAGAACATCGCTGTAGCTACCGTCTTCCGGCAACCTGCACTTAAAGGACAGTGAAAGTTTTGTTAGTCACTCTAATTTGTAGTTTTGTGTGTGATAATCACGAAATTTGATGGTAAGTGCCCTAACGTATCATATTATAAATGCTAGCGTCGTTAATTATGAGCAGCTCTAGGGTCACTTCGAAACGCCTGCCTAAAATCATAAGAAAGAAGCACCCCACCGCGGGGGAGCGCCTAAGATCACGTGCGCTCCATTTTTGGGGACGTTGAAAGCGCAGTTTTCAAATCGGGGGCCCCGCGCGCGGTAAAGAACGAAACGGTGTCGGATGCTTCGGTATGGGTCAAACCTGTTAAGCATTCACTAGACTGTCAAGAGCGTGAGCCCTCTCCTGGCGTAAGCAGCGACAACCACCTTGAGAGCAGCCCGACAACAGCGCGAGAGGGGCGATGAACAATAGCGCCCGCCGGGTGCCAGTCGTGGTACTGTGTGCGCCTCGGACGTCTTCTGTGACGTGGACAATACTCGGTTTACTCGTTCAATCTCACTGTAATCTCACAGAGGCTTCGACCTTTTTTTCGTGGGCGCCGCCATATTGCCTTGCGGGCGCCGCCGTCACTGGTCTGGCAGCCCACTGCCTTGTGCGAAGCTCCGCGTTTGTATGGCAGGTGTGCGTGCGGCTGCAGTCGCTTTTTTTTCGTTCTGGCACGCTGAAATTGGTGCAGTCTAGGTAGGAAATGAGTCTCTGAGACCTCCTGCAAACGTTTGATCCGTTGAGGATCAAAGATGTTAATTTACGACGGCGCGAACGTGTCGCAAGTGGTCGATGTCACTTATTTTCGGCACTGTATATCTTTCTGCTGGAAACACGCGCAAATTTTTCGACTCCTTCTAGCAGGGCAAGCAAGTGCTGGCACCCTTCGGAGATATAATGAATTTTTAACACGAAAGCCTTTTATGCCGGGGTCCACCAAGTACATCCGTTACGGATATGGCGTTGATAAATTGGACGCCAATGGGAGAGAAAGAAAAAAACCAATAAAAAGATCCATCGCTGGGAATTGAACCCACGACCTTGAGGTCGTGACGGTAAGCGCCCGACGTTCAAGCCACTAAGCTACCTTCGCAGATGCTAGACACTGCACGAACGCGCCTGGTATCTTTCACACATTCTCTCTCGCACGGTGCTCTCTGTTGGCGGTGTAGGTAGGCGGGGCGGAGCGGGGCGATGCCGCTGTCTGTGGGAGGTGAAAAGAAGTAATGCGTCACGATCGACACTTACTAGCGCTTACATCAAGATTGCGCGCGATGTCCGAGGTCGTGGTTAAAGCGTCTCGATACCACCAAGGGACACTGGCTGAGCTGGCGTCGCCGAAGAACCCTAGACGCAGTTACGTTCTTTGCCCTTCGCTTCGTGTTAGCGTGCGCCGGCTCATCCGAGTAGTGCACATGCACCAACGGGATTTCTCCGTCGCCGACTGATTCGATTGCAAGAGCACCGATTAACTGCTGTGGTGGAGCGAGACAGAGGCCAACGGGACGCGCGCGTTTGCGGCTCAAGCTACGAACCTCTGCCTCCCGTATTGCTGAAGCGCATTGCGGTAATGTATGCATGAGCACAGGCGTTGGTGACCCATTACTAGAAAGCGCACACCGTGCCGTTTCACTCCTTAATTGACGACCGTTTTGAAAAAGTACACATGGGCTACCAGCGTTGACTATGAGCTTGTTGATGTCATCTTTACGCAGGATTCACGATTCGCTGTGTCCAAATATATGTTCACAAATTCAGCTACCATAACGGTTTCATCATGACCATGGGCGTTAGTCGTCACGATGGAGATATGTCACTAGGCTTCAACATGGGTGCATCCTCGTCAAACGGTGCTATAGCTGCCAAGCAGAATAGACATTGTACAAGCTCTCATATATCACTACACAATAAGCACTACTTGCGTGAAGACACGTTTCACTTTCGTGTTATACCGATTCCTATGACGGAGGGATCAGTCATGTTTTTTTAACACGAAAGTGTTTTATGGCGGGGTCTACCAAGATTTTCATGACGTATTTCCGTCACGGAAATACGTCAGCAAAATGAACGCGATCAAATGGCAACGAAAAAAACTATTAAAAAGAGTTTCGTTGCCAAGAGTCGAACCCATGACCTCTCGGTCCGGGACGATGGCTGGCGGGCGTTTAGCCCACTGAGCTACCGCCAAACTCATAACGGAGGCTACCTGAACGCGCCTTTTATCTTTCACACTTTCTTCTCACAGTGCTCTTGCATGGATGGATGGATGGATGGATGGATGGATGGATGGATGGATGGATGGATGGATGGATGGATGGATGGATGGATGGATGGATGGATGGATGGATGGATGGATGGATGGATGCATGCATGCTATGAGTGCCCCCTTTATAACGGGGTGGTGACATGTTTGCCACCAGGCTCGAAAAACAAAACAAGAAAACGCGCCATTCCTGCGACCGTCCCATTCGGCGCGTTTACGATAGAAGTGTAATTTCGTTTAACACACCGCGAGGTGGTGGCTTCAGCCTAAGCCTCGCTCATAGCGTCCATCCATATCGAAAAATAGCTCTCCGACGCTCGCCTGGCTGTCGCAAGGCTAGAGGGAAGACACAACGCGCGTAGCTTTTCTCTCCGCGTTCCACGACACTTTGCAGGAGTGCATACCGAGTATCCGTGTTTATTATCTGCTTTTTAGAATCACATTTGCGCGGGATTCACCCATATGCGGTGTCCACCTGTATGTTAAGAACTTCAGTTACCGCAAGAGTTAAATCATGATCATGGGCGTTAGTCGTCGGTACGGAGATGTGCCACTAGGCGTCAACGTGAGTGCGTCCACATCAAGCGGTGCTACATCTGCCAAACAACAACAGACATTGTACAAACTCTGATATATCAATGCACTAAAGCAATAAACTACTTCTGAGGTGGCACGTTTCACTTTCGTGTTATACCGATTCCTATGACACAGGAATCAACCATGTTTTTTTCTTTGGACTGTAATCTTTTAGTTTGTTTTTATTCACGGTTTGCTTATTCTGTCGCACCGTCTACCGCTTGTACGTGCGGTCATGCGTGAGCGCGTAGTCTCGATTTCGTGGCGAGGACGGCATCTTTTTGTTGCTGACAAACTGTTGTCTATCTTGTTTCTGAACTTTTAAGTGACCGCTTATTGCTCGGTCGTTTATTGCCCTCAGGTGTGGACAAAATTGCAGCTGTTTACAGGCAAGTGCTGGCACGTGAAAATGATGCTGATGCTGACATGCCGGCGCGCTTTTTTTTTTTTTTTTGGAGTCGCGATATTTCATTGGCTTTCGGCGGCGATAAGGTAAAGATCGTTAGAGACTTTCTTCTGCCGGTGAGGCACGAAGCGCGCCCGGGCAAGAGCCTATGATGGGCATCGGAGGTGACTCGTGTTTTTTATAATTATTATTATTAACTTCCTCTAGCAGATGTAATATTTTTTCGAAATTCTCGCTGTCATTCGTAAAGCTAAGCAGCAAAATCAGCAGTTCAAGAAACACTAGACAAGCGTAACAACGTGGTTTTTGTTTTCTTGCTTCGAAGAAAATGAATTATGTTGTATATCATCGCGCGACTTGTCGAACACGGCTCTTCACCACGTATAAAATTGTCTTCCTGAAGTAGTAAGAAAAAGTTGTTCTACGCAGAAAACGACAAAACTTTTTTTTGTTTTACTGTTCGGCTTTTACATCGCATATCGTCTACAATACATGTCTTGCAGAAGTTGCAACCTCACGACAAGGATCTCGCGACGTCCTTTTCATGTAGTGTTCATTGAATTTTCGGCTTTTACAGGGCCGATGAGGAGCACAAATTAAATGTATGATGCCGGTTACATCGCTGCGAAGTGAGAGATTTCTCGTCTGTGCTAATAACGCTACATCAACTGCGCTGCAGCGATCACCGTGTTGAGCCGAGCTACCAGGCTAATTGCTAGACTAAACACATCATATTAAAATATTGCAATAAAAGGAAGCGGAAGCAACACAGGTGGCTACTCAAGAATGTTAGTTAACGAGTGGTGCTTAGATGTTTCGCACTTTACCGGAGAGGGCCGTGATTGACCACTTATGTTTGTTCGCCAATCCGGCAATATCCGATTGTCATTTCACTGTGTGGAACACTGCAGCACTGCAAAAAGTGTCCTTCAGAAGCGCGAACAAGACAGCCGTAAAAATTACAGATGCCTCTCATTATTTGGAAATAGGGAGGAGATGGACGTGAATACCACGGACATATTGATTTCTTTTAAGGTACGGAGAGTGTGACATTAGCGAGGGACACAATCTCCGACTATTTACCAGTCTATTTTTTTCTTTAGAAGCGATGTGTTTATGAAAAGCCTAGGGAGCGTTGAACCACGAGTGCTCTCCGTGGTTTATCTTTAATATTTTTATTGCGATAGTATTGCCGTCGCCGTCATGTTCCGTATAATGTCCAAATGGATAACGTCCCCCCGCGCATCGTATGTTCCACCCGCGGGTAAAAGCGTGCGAGCGGGGGTGACGAACGCCGCTGAAGCAGAGATGAAACGAGCCGACCCCTCTCCCATATGAGCTGGAACAGTGAATTCATGCTTATTCGGCGATTACTTGTAACGTATGTAATGATATGAGTGTGACGTAGCGAACTGCGAGAGATATAGCTTTCCGCTTGAGCATTTAGTGTCATAAACACTCCTGCGCTTGCCAACTGCGTTTAGCCACTATGGCCCTTAAAATGTAACCTCTGATTGCTCACGAGTACGGCTGTACATATCTACAGTGTGGCCACATGTGAGCCAACACGTGCAGACACAACCGCCCACGAAACACGAAACCTCTATAAAACGTTTTATAGAGATTTACAGATGTTTTAAACGTTTTAAAGACTTTTATAGAGGTTTTGTGTTTCATGGGCGACGTTCGTAAAATGTATACCATCTGCAGATGGCGTCGATGAATGGAAGCATAACTTGTGTTACCTGCGGTGCGAGCGACGGGCACGCTGTCTAATCAATATATCTTATCTTAATAAATGGCGGCATTACTCGTTCGCGTAAATCCTCGAGCCTTGCACTTGTGCTCGTCGACAGCGTCGGTGGACGTTGATTCCAAATGAATCCGCGAATAGCAGTAACCGCTGCGGAATTTGTCTAGGGAACCAAGCTGTATATTTTTGTTCCAGTTATGCCGTAGGGCATACTGCCTCCCTGCAAACCCCCCCCCCCCCCCGCAGAAAAAAAACCAACAACAACGTTTCAATAGCGCTCAGCTGGTCCTACAGGGGCACGCGGGAACACTACATAGAAATCGCAAAGAGGCCGTCTTAACTAAACACAGAAGTTCATGACTGAATTACGCAGTAATATGTTACACCTCGTCACATTCAGTTGATTTGAGAAGTGCTGGCACGGCGCAGACGGAAAGCTAAAGCGTGAGGCCCGCGCGCTCCTCGCGGCGACTGCTGCAGCGTACATATTTTTCCCATCAGTGCTTGCGCGCCCTTTTGTGGCACTCCTGTACTTGAAGAAGGTCTGTTCAGCCTTGAGACATCCCCCTTTCCCTTGAAGACGCTAGCCGAATGGAGGGAAACTGGCGCTACTCCCAGGCTTAACCTGTGGTGGCAAATCGCATCCACACTGCAAGGGTTGTAGATGTGAGCCGATGGTGCGGAAACAGATTGTTTGTTGCGGCACAAACATCAGAACACGAGGGAGATAATGGACGCTATGCACATTAACAGAGAAGGGGATAGGTGCATAAGCCATCCGTCTGTTGCCCTTAGCGAAAAAGAGCTCCAATTTTTAAACTTGAGATTGTCATCCTGATTAACGAGGGAAAAAGGTTGCTTCTCCTTTAGTTTTGTCTGTTTGTTCTCTGGACGCACGCGTATGGTCTACGTGTGGCTTCTTGACACCGCGTGGATGACTCTGCTGGACAAGCGCAGTCGCTCCGCTGAGGCGTGGTTAACTTATGTATTATATTCATTCGTGTCGTTCCTTTCAAGTTGTGAGTAAGCGCACATGTCGTCGCCTTCTTCGTACTTCGTCCTCGTCCCTTTAGCGCTGTCAACTATTGAAAAAAATGGTTGAAAAGCGACTTACGGTGCGTGATTATGGAGCGAGCTCTACGCGCTCGAACCCTGAGACGGTGCATGAGACGGTGCACGAGAGCTCGCGCCGGCATGATATTTTTTTTTACCTTCTCTATTCCTACGCATTTAGTCAGTCATATGACATACACTCCTCAGCAGGCTCGTCTTCAAAGAACCTCTTTGCTGGTTCTTTCTGTGTAGGAGGCAGCAGGGATACAATCAGGGCTTAAAGTCTCCCTTCATTGGAGGGGGTGGGGGGCCCTCAGAAGGCGGTGACCTAAATGCATACATGCACACACACATACGGCCCCTCCTTAAGAAATGGAAGGGGGGCAGTCCCCCCCCCCCCCCGAGCCCCCTCTAACTTTAAGCCCTGGATACAATGAGGCGGGTCCCTTTCCAAGAAACAACGATAGTATAGGAGGCTTTAAAGTAGCAATAAAGGGTGCGGCGCGTTGCTTATCCACTTTTTTTCGTTGTTGTTGCTTTATCCCTAAACACTTACTCATTGACCATTCCAGCCTATAATTACCAGCTGAAGCATCCGCCATCAGGGGAAGGGGAGGGGGGGTGAGCAGTGAAAAAAATTTAGAAAGCAAAAAAAAATCGCATGCCTGCATATCCTTTGCTAACGAAAATTAAAGGGGGGATGGGGTAAGGGCACCGTTACCCTGTTCCTCTTAGATCCCAACCTGGAATTTTGGTGGTTGTTGCAATTTCATTTCGAGCTGCGCCTTGAGAGTTTCGTGCATGCTCGCGTGCAACTGCAAATCTTTCT
Source organism: Rhipicephalus sanguineus (assembly GCF_013339695.2). Classification (NCBI taxonomy): domain Eukaryota; kingdom Metazoa; phylum Arthropoda; class Arachnida; order Ixodida; family Ixodidae; genus Rhipicephalus; species Rhipicephalus sanguineus. The sequence goes on along the minus strand of NC_051176.1, from coordinate 306,167,501 downwards.
ACTGAACAAATCTTTGTTCAGTGTGATCGACGGACGCGGTTCATAGTTTTTCTTCAAATGTTTCCGCACGTCAGTAGGGTAATCTTGATGCGCGTTTTGTCCGCTCACACTGAGGCACACTACACGTCAGTGAGTAGCAGCGATCCTTTCTCGACGACGCGCTCTGTGACCCTGGAAAATGCCTTGACGCTCGGGGACGGCCGGACGCAAGAGCTTGGTCATTCCTCGCTTGGCGCATCGCTTGAAAACCGGCGGTCATCCTGCAGTGTACGGTGCCAGCGTGCTATCTTGCCAGAGGTAAGTGATATCGAACGTTACGCTTCGTACACTGTGAGTTGTTCTTATTGCAGTACGCGTTGTCACCGAAGAAAATCGCATAACGTGTTGGTACTGTATGCGGTTGTAGTTGTGTGAATTCTGCTCGCGCATGACATTGGTCAAGAACGTAGTCGGTAGTGTTATAAAATTATGGTAATTAGCTCGCTTGCACGCACTGCTATACGTTAATAATTTCTGAAAGGAGACAACATTTTTGTCAGACACACCACTGTCATGCGTCTTATGTATGTCAAATTTATGCATGTCTCTTGTCAACTTACTTGGAGTAACGCCATGAAACCGAATTCATTTCTTTCGCACGAGCTCTGAAGGAACAATCTTCAGCCACCGTGTTCTGCGATGAATCGTGAATCGGTACAGTGAGAGGAATAAAGTGAATAAAGATCACCCCATAAATAAAGTGCATCTGGGGATGTTTTCTTTAGGCGTGCATTTTATCTGTCATTAAGTAACGTGACCCTCAAAAGCGTTTAGGTTAGCATACATGGACATAGCTTATCATCTTTCAAGCAGTAGATAACGTATATTTGCTAAAAATACAATTTCTGCAGCATGACACTGTATTTTGTTCAGTTGGTTTGCCCCATTTTTATCCTTTATGCATGTTCGCCTTAGTTGACAAGCCGTACTTTCAGCTGCATTTTCAATTGCTTTCAGCACTATATGTGCTTCCGTATATTGAAGTCCCACCTCTCATCGCATAATAATAGCTTGTGAAGAAAAACGCTTGCCTTGAATTAGCCATTTATAAGAGCTCTTCTCCCCTCCTCAAAAGGCAAGGTGCTGCTGGCACACCTGCTTCGGCGTTTCTTTTTTTGTTTTTTTTTTTTAAATGCTTAAATTTTTCCCAACGTACTGCAGGTAGCAAGCAGCACTGCCACGACAAACAGCGGAGTGCTGACCATGCAGTCCAGAAGGTGGCTGAGGCAAGCATGCCATAGGAGGTGCTTATTCATTCAGAAGAAATAAGCATCTGTATCCAACGTAAACGTAATGTACAAAGTTCCATTTAATGAAGAAGAATCTTGTTTTGAGCTAGTCATGTCGAAGGGAAACAATGAGTGCTAGGTAAATGAGGTGGAAACGCAGAGTAACAACATGATGTATGCCAGCAACCTACTTAAGTTTATTCATGCTAAAGGGTTATTTCCAACTGGTTCATTCGGGGGAAGAGCCCAATAGTTTCCACGAATGGGCATAACTGGTAGTCGTTGCACATCCTGTTAGTGTGTTCTCGCACTCATTATTATGTGCCGCTCACTCTTGTGACGTTCCACTAAGTGAAATTACTTCACATAAGCAGCAGAAAGAAGGCTTTTGCTAACCAGTTCAATAAAGATAGCGTTACCATAGTTATTAGTTCCATTGAACCAGCTAAGCGATAGAAGAGCGTACTCCACGTGTTTGTCACCATGGACAGTGCATTTTGCCTGGGAACGTGGCTTAGTTTTGTAAAGATAAATGTTGCCTTTCTGTAAAAAGTGGTACTGGGAAATGGCATTGTGCCAAAAATATTAAGCTTTACGACTTCTTGCAGCACGCATTGTGGTACAGGGATGTTAGGTTTTCCATAAATGCAATGCATAGTGCCTGAAGAATATAGCGGCCCACTTTAAAATTTATAACTTCATGATTGCAGTATCTGGGACAAACTTTACTGTATACGGTTTGTTTCTGCAAAGCTTCAACCTATCTTCTGCAATTCTTCAAAGCCAATTACTGAATTTGCTGTGTACATTTGACTGCACATTTTTATCACTTATGCTAAACAACAGGCTTGAGTGGAATTCTTGTTAATGAATTTTATTGATGACCTCGGACCAACTATTCTGCTTCCCACAATTATTGGGCACTTTGTGTTCACGTGCTATGCATGCTAGAAATGAAAACAGTGAATGCAGCTGGCAGCATCAAGGAGTACAATGCCCATAGGCTAGCATGAGGTGCGAAATGTTGCCACTGCTACAGTTTACGTTATGTGTGCATGGTACAGCTTATTGTGTAATTTAGCACTGTCCAGCCACTCACGCAGTTGGATCAGATGTCGATCACGTTTACTGTGGTATGGCACAGCCACCAAGTTCGTGCATGTGCATTCTGCATTCTGCATACCAGGAAACCTCACCTGAAGCAACATTTTGCTTTGATGGCAGCTAAGTGAGAACGAGTGGGTTTGTCTTGTCTGTCCATCTCTCAATACCATTACACAGGCTTGTTAAGTGCATTCAAGCAGCTTTAGCAATGCACTTGCAGCTACAGAGCCAGTAGAGGCAGCAAATTTCAACATCATAGGTCACTCTGCATATCCCACTTTTCAAAAGGGCATTGTTTTGTGATACCTTAAAGTCAAAACTTGCTCAATTACACACTTCTTGGTGTCTGACATTACAGGAATTATGATAATTCTTATATCTCATGTGAAATTGTGCCATTCTTTTCTTTCCTATTGTTACTTTGCACACATACTTTACGATTGTACCCTCCCCAACCCAAGCTTTACTAGTGCTACATTCTGTTATGGGTGAAAACAATTACTGTATTCACTCGAATCTAAGCCGATGTTTTTTTTTTCGAAAAAACGATGTGCAAATTAAAGGGGGTTGGCTTAGATTCGAGTCCAATGATTAAGTTTTTGTTTCTGGCCTTGCGAATTTCGGGGGTCTGCTTAGAATCGGGACCGGGCTAGATTCGAGTAAATACGGTACTTAACTAAAACCCAGGCCAGGGAAAGTAGTATGATGCCCTATAATGTACGAGAATGCTGTCTCAGTGTTTAGTCTAGAGCTGAAACAAGAAGAAACAAGAACGAAACAAGAAGAAAGCTGCTGTAACAAAGGAACCACGGGAAGAAAAAAGAAGACGAGCGATGCGAGAAACACTCGTAGCATCTTGAGAAGAGGAAAGAAAAGCAGGGCCACGGAAAAAAAGGGAACAGCGGAAGCCATGCGGAGAAGGATTCAATTACAGTAGTTGCAGTTATAACTAACTCATTATCTGTGTGCTCCCCCCTTACCGCGTCCGGTGACACGTCTGTACTAAAGCTGTTTAAAGTATTAGTTCCCACTCATATTCAATGTATTCATTTGATCTGGGTACCTGGCCACAAATGTTTGTTGTTAAGTGAAATGGCTGATTCTCTAGCAAAGGCGTCGCTTTTGGCGCCGATGATTCCGGTTTTTCCACTAACAGCACACATCACGATGACGAGATTTCGCTCACTAAGGTATAGAAAAAGTTTATCAGACCCAGTATTGACTGCTTCTCCGGAGTACAAGCACCTCTTATTTCTCTGGCGCAGCGATTTATCCTTGAAAGATCGTATGGTTGGATATGTTGATAATTCATGTTTCACTTTTGAGCGCACAAACCAACAAGGACGAAAAGCGACGCGGACACAGCGCTGACTTCCAACATATGCTTTGCTTTCTACAGTGGTCATATATATATATATATATATATATATATATATCTTCCTATCGCAGTACACTGCGAATTTTCACGGGCATCTGTTTCTTTTCACTTCTTCAATTTCGTTTTTCTTTTTTTCACTCACTAATAATAATAATTTCTCACTAATATTGTGTCTAACAAAGAAAAAAGAGCCCTTACAAGTCACCTTCTTCCTTTATATATATATATATATATATATATATATATATATATATATATATATATATATATATATATATATATATATATATATATATATATTGTACCGGTGCGCATCGGAGCCCGCTCTGTGCCAGCGAGAGTGAAGACGATGACGTTCGTGTGTCGCGCGCTCGGTCTGTTTTCTGTGCTGACGCTGTCTCGCATTTGTGACCCTTGTGCAAGGCGCCGTGCCGAACCTCTTTAGAAGAACCCGCCTGTTGCATTTGGTGGAGGTGCTGGGTAGTTCCCCTCCTCGTCCTGGAGCTCCGCAACCGCACTTTACCATCTGCCTCCGCAATGACCGAGGACACCGTTCCCTCTCCAGCCCCACCTACAGCCACGTCGGTCATGTGTGCTGGGGTGTTTCTTCAACGTGACCCTCCGATGTTCAGCGGCACTGACGAAATGGATGTCGAAGACTGGCTGGTAGAGTTTGAGCGCGTGAGCGGTCCGAACAAATGGGATGAAAGTGGAAAGTTGACGCACGTCAGCTTTTACCTGACTGTTGTGGCCAAGCTATGGTGCTTCAACCATGAAGCCGATTTCACCACCTGGTCGGCCTTCAAAGAGAAACTCACTTCGTTCTTCGGTAGACCAGGCGTGCGAAAGCTTCGCGCCGAACACCGCCTGCGTGCCAGAGCCCAAAAAAACGGTGAGACCTTCACAAGCTATATTGAGGACGTCATCGACCTCTGTAAGCGGGTGAATGTGTCAATGGCAGAATCTGACAAAATAAGGCACATTCTGAAAGGCATAGATGACGATGCGTTCCATATGCTAGCAGCCAAGTGCCCTCAGACAGTAACGCAAGTCATTGAACTATGCCAAAGCTTTGATGAGCTGCGTAAAGAGCGCCTTTCTACCCGTCGCGCCGGAATTCCGACAGCGGAACTCTCAGCCTTGGAAGCTAGAAGCACTGGCGCTGAATATTCCGCCTTGCTGCCACAAATTAAGCAATACGTTCGTGAGGAAGTGGCTCGCCAGCTCTCCCTTGTGGCATGTGTCAACGAGAGCCCCACGACGCTGGATCACTCGCTCCGCCGTGTCATTCAGAGTCAAGTTGCTGAGGCTCTCCCACCTACTGTTCCAACAACGCAAGTTGCGGCGCCTCTCACTTACGCTGAAGCCGTTACCCATTCATATGCTCGACCGACGCCAGTACCATCCGGCTCAGTCACCAACTTCTACTCGTCGCCACGCCCTGTCCGCCCGGTACGCCCTGTTCACGCACCACCCTTCTCGCCTCCCGGACCTTCTCACAACCCCTGGCGTACTCCAGACAACAGGCCCATCTGCTATGCCTGCGGTATTCCTGGCCATGTTGCACGCCACTGTCGTCGCCGCGGTCTGCATTCGCATGATGACGCCACCAACCTCGGCTACATGCCACAGCAACCAGCACGCCGTACCCCTGCTGACTCATCGGACACTTATTCGCACCGTGCCACTTTCGCCTCCCGTCGATCTCCTTCTCCCCGGCGCCGCTCCATTTCTCCCATGCTCCGCCGTTCCAACTCTGCTCAGGAGGAAAACTAAGAGCCGCAGTTCCTGAGGCAAGAACTGCGCCTTCGTCGAAAATTTCAAGGCCTCATCTTTCGCCCCCTAACGAAATCGCAGTTCTTATAGACGGTGTCGCGACCAACGCTCTTGTTGACACAGGAGCTGCCGTTTGTGTTATCAGTGAACTATTATGCCGCAAGCTCAAGAAAGTGACGATACCGGTTTCTGACCTTCTATTACGGACGGCGAGCTCACAGCACGTTAAGCCTTCGGCCGCGTGCACAGCACGTGTTTTCATCAACGACGCATTCTATATTGTCGAATTTGTTGTCCTCTCGCATGCGTCGCATGACGTCATCCTCGGCTGGGACTTCCTTTCCGCACACCATGCTGTCGTTGACTGCGCTCGTGCTCAACTCGCTCTGTCCCCTTTGGGTACCACTGTCCCGGACTCCCCAAGCCCGTCGCCTAAATTGGTCGTCGCTGCTGACGTCGTCATTTCGCCGTTCTCTGCCGCCTTAGTGTCCGTTTCCTGTGACTCTGTCTGTGATTCCAGTGCCCTGTTTACACCTTCTGAAGACTGTGCGCGCCGACGACACCTTGTACTCCCTTTTGCTGTCGTTACACTTGCGAATGGTGCCGGTGCAGTCTACGCTTGCAATCCATTCCCCTGCTCATCAACTCTGTTACAAGGCGAATGCATCGGTCGTCTGGACACTTTTGATGCCATCTTCCCGTTGGATGCACCCTACGATATGGCAGCACTACCGATAAATGCCGTCACTTCCGCCACCGCACCCGCCTCACCTGACCAAGACGCCTTCTTGCGTAGTATCGATAACGCGCGTACGCAAGCTCAGCGCACAAAGGTTGTTCAACTGCTTGAACGCTTTCGTGGTTCATTCAACGTCGGCCAATCATCATTGGGGCGCACGTCTGCGGTTGTTCATCGTATCGACACTGGTCACAATGCTCCACTGCGACAGCGTCCCTTCCGAGTATCGCAAGCCGAACGTCGCGTTATTAGGGATCACGTAGATGATATGCTGCAACGCGGCGTGATTCAGGAATCCAACACTCCCTGGGCTTCTCCTGTCGTGCTGGTGCGAAAAAAGGATGGTTCGATCAGATTTTGCGTTGACTACCGCCGGCTAAACAACATTACGAGAAAGGATGTTTATCCCCTACCACGAATCGACGATGCCCTGGATTGCCTTCAAGGAGCCGAACAATTTTCTTCTCTGGATCTGCGTTCAGGCTACTGGCAAGTGCCGATGGCTGAAGCCGACCGACCAAAAACAGCTTTTGTCACCCCTGACGGTTTATAAGAATTTAATGTAATGCCTTTCGGCCTTTGCAACGCGCCTGCAACCTTCGAGAGGATGATGGACACTATTCTCAGAGGACTCAAATGGCAGACCTGTCTATGCTATTTAGATGATATAGTGGTCTTTTCTGCAGATTTTCCATCTCATATCGCTCGCCTTGAACAAGTTCTCGAGTGCCTCACTACTGCTGGCTTGCAGTTAAACTTAAAGAAATGTCATTTTGGCGCCCGTCAGCTTACCATCCTAGGCCACGTCGTCTCGAAAGAAGGTGTTTCACCAGATCCTGCCAAACTTCGAGCGGTTGCCGAATACCCCAAGCCCAGCACTCTAAAGGAGCTCCGAAGCTTCATCGGCTTGTCTTCATATTTTCGGCGCTTCATCCGCAATTTCGCCTCCATTATTTCGCCCTTGACGCAGCTTCTCGCCGCCAGCACCGACCTCTCGGCATTGAATACCGATTGTGATGAGTCATTTACGACGCTCCGCCGACTTCTCACGTCCCCACCAATCCTGCGTCACTACGATCCCAACGCGCCTACAGAAATACACACGGACGCTAGTGGCGTCGGACTTGGCGCTGTACTCGCCCAACGCAAACACGGCTTTGGCGAGTATGTTGTAGCATATGCCAGCCGTACCCTCACAAAGGCAGAGTCAAATTACTCCGTAACAGAAAAGGAGTGTCTGGCAATTGTTTGGGCAATCGGTAAATTTCGCACCTACCTTTACGGGCGTCAGTTTGACGTTATCACCGACCACCATGCCTTATGCTGGCTGTCGTCCCTGAAAGACCCGACTGGACGCCTCGCTCGGTGGGCTTTACGCCTACAAGAGTTTGACATACGTGTCATTTATCGCTCCGGGCGAAAACATTCGGACGCTGACGCCCTATCTCGATCGCCACTGCCTTCTGACACTGCCTGCTCATCAGCTTCTGCATGTAATTCGTCATCTCTGACCATCACCGACATGCCAGCCGAACAGCGCAAAGATCCTTGGATCGCTTCCCTTCTTGACATTTTGTCTTACCATCCCCCTGCCTCCGTCTCACGCACCCTTCGTCGTCAAGCTCAACACTTCGCCGTTCGTGAAGGCTTGCTGTATCGTCGCAATTACCTAACCGATGGCCGCAGGTGGCTCCTCGTTATTCCTCGTCATTTGCGTACGGACATTTGCAGCGCCTTCCACGACGACCCCCAATGCGGTCATGCTGGCACATTCAAGACGTACTCCCGTCTGCGCCTGAGGTACTACTGGCGAGGCATGTATCGTTACGTTCGCCGGTATGTTCAGTCATGCCCTGCGTGTCAACGCCGTAAGCTACCTACTCGCAGCACCACTGGCCCTCTACAACCATTGCCCTGCCCTGCCCGACCATTCGACCGCGTCGGAATCGATCTTTTCGGCCCACTCCCGAACACTCCTGACGGCAACCGCTGGATCATAGTCGCCATAGACCACCTCACACGGTACGCCGAAACATCTGCGCTACCAGCTGCCACCGCGAAAGACGTCGCCTGGTTCCTTCTTCGTCACCTCATTCTGCGACATGGTGCACCACGTGAATTGCTAAGCGACCGTGGCCGCGTCTTCCTCTCAAACGCAAATGAGGCCCTTCTAAAAGAATGCCACATTGTACATCGCACCGCTTCCGCATACCATCCTCAAACTAACGGCATGACGGAACGCTTCAATCGTACCCTTGCCGACATGCTTGCGATGTACGCGTCGGACGATCATACCAACTGGGACCGAGTACTTCCTTTCGTCACATCCCTTACAAAAATTTGTTCCAACCGTCAATACACAGTTTATTGGGAAAAGTCGATAGAACCTACCGACGGTATATTGAAAGTCGTTAGACCGTCTTATATACCAGCAACCAACATTCCGTCGACTATTGGCCACCGATAACCAATAGAAATTTCCTTAATAACTTTCAATAGACGCTAAAGGAACGTTCAATTGAAAGTTGTTAGACCGTTTTTAAACGTCTTATATACCAGCAACCAACATTTAGTCGACTATTGGCCTCCGATAACCAATTGAAATTTCCTTTATAACTTTCAATAGATGCTAACGGAACGTTAAATTGAAAATTACACTGTTTTTAAGCATCCTAAATACCTGTTACCAATGTTTCTTTGACTATTGGTCATTGAAGCTTGGTTGATGCATCTTGCCTAATGGAGATTACGCTTACTTTAGGAGGACGGCCGAATGTAAATGCAAGCCCTTCTGTGCTGCATGCCCTAGTCACCCTGGCTTGCGTTACGGAAGGGCCTACATTTACACTTGGCCATCGTCCCAAAGTGGGATGATCTGAAGCAGGAAATAAGCTGTAGTAAATGTTGCTGTAATATGCAATAAAGCTTTTCATAATGTAGTTCTTCAATGCACCACATGCTTAAAATTGTGCTATGTACATCAAGTTTACTGTAAACATTCAATTATATGTAAAGTCCACAAAGGTTCCCACAGGAAATATTTTGACAGTGTGCCAGCACATCTGAATAAACATACAACTGTAGTGATGCCTGAAGTTAGTGACTGAAGTTCTGACGCATGTTAGCAAAGTTCCTGTACAACTGACCAAAATAAGTGAACACAACTTTCAAACAAAGATGTTTATTTTTTAGCACAACATGTGTTTACATCTATAAATATTATTGTCTTGATAGAGCACAGAACTTTGAAAAAGGTACTTAATGTGTAAACTGCCTACAACGTGGCAAAACGACAATACTAAGGAAAGGATCACTTGCATAAATAAAAATTATTTGTAAGATAATCAGATGTATATATACGAGGGGAAGTCAAAAAGTAAAGCGACTTTTGCTATTCCTCCCACTAGGGTTTGTTAACACTGCTACACCCGGCGACAACTTTTCTTGACAGCACTGTGGAAGCTACAGAACCGAAACGCATGCCTGTTACCGCGCTAAAAAATAGTACTTAAGTTTGCTGATAATTTTCTCATTTGCCTTGCTGAAATAAATGCTGCTTTATTTATTATGAGACTGAAACTGTGGCGGAAAGTCATAGGCAAAATACAGTTATTGCTCACTTTGCAAGAATGTCGTCCAGTTCTTTCCATTTCAAAGACAGCACCGCCTTTTCAGCATGCCCGTTTTCCGAAGTAAACAAGGTGTCCATGACGTAGTGAGCCAGTGTGCGGCCACAAACGCATTGTTTAGTTCTCCAAAAAAAATATACTCGTAATATGACACTAAAACGTACACTGACCAATCAAAATGTCTCTCCCATTCACATTTCTCGTGTATATGTTTTTTTAAACGCGTGAGCGATGCGAGCAAGCAAAACCGAAATCAGCCGCAAGCTGCTGTACTACTTGCGGAGCCACACGAATGTGCGGAAGCCTCGGCTCCGTAGCCTTGGCTCCACTGTCGAGATAAGTTGTCGCCGAGTATAGTATTCAGCACTGGATTAGCGTCGTCTGCGACACTTCTCTGGAATGTTTCACTCTTATTTCCACTTTAGTCAGAGCGTAGCAGACCGTTAAACATGGCAGTCCCATTGTCGATCTTCACCAGGGAGGAAATGAGGGCAGTGATTCGCTTTTCTCTGCGGAAGGTGTTAAACTTGCAGAAATTATTCGTCGAATGCAAGTACATTATGATGACATTTGTTTATCACGAAGCAAGGTCTCTGAATTGATAGTGCGTGTCAAACATGGAATAACTTTATGTGACGTGGAAAGATCAAGCAGGCCATCAAATTTGGGTATCGTGATGGAAAACAGACGAATCACAGCAGACGAAATCGCAAATACTTTAGAGATCAGTTTGGTTCACCGTATTCCATCTTAAACAGGCTAAATTTTTCTAAAGTGTGTGCAAGGTGGGTCCCATATGAATTATCAGCACATCATAAGGCACAAAGCTTTGACATATCTCTCATAAACATTTCACCCGTTATCGTTATGAGGGAGATGGGATTTTTTTTGGGCAAATTGTTGCTGTATATGAAACTTATGTACATCACCACAAACCGGAAGGTAAAGCTGCGAGCATAATTTAGAAACACTCATCACCAGAATTTAAGGAATCCGAACGTCAACTTGAGCTCATAAGATTAGGCTAACACTATTCTGGAACAAGGACGGTGTCGTAGCCGTTCATTTCACCCCAAGAGGCGGAACTGTGAAGTGTGAACTAATGTGATGTGTTGCGAACCAAACTGAAACCTCCAATCAGATCCAAATGTCATGGAAAACTGCGAAAAGGTGTCATTCTGCAGCAAGATAATGCTCGGCCACATTCGGCCAAGCGGACTGCCAAAACAATAAAGAAGTTGGGTTTTGAATTGCTGGAATACCCACTACATAGTCCAAACCTGGCTCCAAGCGATTTTTATACGTTTGGACCATTGAAAGAAGCACTCGGGGGAAGAAGATTCGCTATTGACGCAGAAGTCATGATGCTGTGCAAAATTGGTTACAGGTGCAACCCAAAAACTTTTTTTTATGATGGAATCAAGAAACTTGTGAAACGTTGCACAAAGTGCGTTGAAGTGCAGGCAGGTAATGTAGAAAAAATAACGCACGCTTCAGTTTTCTATCACTAGAATAAGTTTACCATTTCTCAAATGTGCCTTTACTTCTTGACTTCCCCTCGTACATAGTAGTTAACAAGTAAACTATCTGGAAGCATAAAAATTTACGTTAGAGGCATCAGAAGTTAAAAAAGCATATTGACGCTGTTGACAGTGCAGATACACAACTGAAAAAAAAAGTAAAAAAAGTAAGAGAGTGTGATAATATTTGTAAAACGTATGTTCTGTAAAAACCGCCACACTGCATGATCACAAACTTGCCCAAGGCTTATTTACAGCTCACTCTATGTAACTGTGTATAAACTTGCGCATTACAAAATCACAAAATTTGACAAGGTAATGTAATTGGTGTTAGATTAACTTAACGTGACTGTTCATACACTTGCACATTACAAGATCACAGCTCTTCACTGCTGGTTGCACAATCCATCTTCAGCTGCCCAGGCGACTCTGGTTCCTTCGACAGAAGTGGGGCCACGGTGTTCCTTCTCTACAGTAGATTCATACCCGGAAGCCTAAAACAAAAACAGGAGTAATGACCAAAAGTTTCCCAAGAAAGGGTGTAACATACAGTATGCGCGCGTCATGCTGGAATTTTCTTAGCTCTGTGTGGGTATAAATGCAGTGCACGGCCAACATATTCTGTAAAATCTGACTCCACACAATGATAAATGCAAGAAGGGCATGCTGAAGAATAAATACAACAAAAAGCGCATTGTGGCAGAACTTTTTATACATTTGATATCAAAGATCTGAACTTTACCCTTTTTAGCTCACTCATGCACCAACGCAAAGGTACAGCTCTTAGGCAAAGATGCCCCCTGTGAGCTGTATGTGTTGACCACGTGTAATTGAAAGTTAAATTCTGTGTGTGAGTAATGTCATTGGCTGCTATCGGTAAATTCTGTTCTTGCGGCGAAACGTGTGCATGAGTGCATCCACACAGGTACATTTGTATTTCTGTAGATATACTATGATATCCATATGATGTGTTTCTTAAAGGGAATGCAATGCAATATGCATCATATGAAATTTTATTTACTGCACAAAAGCACAATACCACTGCACATACATGACGGTATGCACATTCATCATGCATCCATTGCAGGTAACATCTAAAATTAAATTACGTGTTAACTTGTGAATACAACTAATGTAGCTTTCTTCAGGCTGCTCACAATGGGACGCTCATATAATGTCAGAAATTCAGTTCGCTAAATGACTATTGTGTACTGCCAAATTGTGGTCATTAGTTTCCATGATTCTGGTTGGCTAAAAAAGGCAATACTCCTCACCAAAGCAGCACAGGCCGTATGGGGAAAAAGGTGCAAATGCTAAGACTTCCAAGGCGTCAATCTTGAACCACATGCCATCACAATAAAGCACGCAAGCTTTAGCAACCCCCGGCACTCAGAATCCTGGAAGCTACTGACCGCAATTTAGCAATACACAATAAGCGTTCGGTGCAACTGATGTTTGAAGTTGTATAAGTGTTCCAATGCCAACAGCTTGAAAAAAGGCAGTCTAGACCTGTTGTGTGCTCACATAAATACATTGTCTAATTTTACATTTGAGCAGCAACACATGCATGACCTACGCATGCGTACCGTGAAGTATGCATAACTTTATTGAGTTTTCACCAATAAATAAAATATTCATATGCTGCACATACCACAGACCCCTTTAACATCTGTAGAGTATGCCTAGAGAATTTACTATATCCGATAGGCCTTGTCATCATCACAAAATGTCATTGGAGGTCGTGCTACAAACTGTGTTTTATAATGTTCGTACACGTAAAGGTATTTAGCGAAGTTTTGACGCCAAAGCGGGACGACGTGCATACAATTCTTAATAACCAGAACAAAATCATTAAAGCTAAATATGGTGGAAACAAGCAGAATCAAATAAATTGTGCTCGAGCGCATGCCCTAATGCTCAACCTAGCGCTTGCACAGTTAAGATACGGCTATTCGGCCACACATAGACAAGGATCCGTTCGACTACAGTTCAAGCTTAACTAACGGCTCAACAGACACGGGTGCCGGCCGCATCAGGCAACCTATCGGTATTTATGTTGCGGGTGAATTAAAACGTCGGTCCGAATTTAACTAAACTGGCTGTATTAACACCTAAGCGTAAGTGCAAGCACACGCATTAACACGAATATCACGGTAAAGACGTGCCTTTGGGGATGCATACACATACACACGTTTGGTCACACGCAAGGAAAACACGTCTCTGACGGTAGTCACATAACGATCCTGTAGCTGTTGAAAAGAGGACGCGCAGCGTATGGAACTTTCTTAGACACGTTCACTTTTTTAGCGCTCAAAACGAACAAGGAATCGAAAAAAAAAAAAAAAACAACGCGGACACAGCGTCATTCTTTTCCGACCTTGTTCGTTTTGTGCGCTAGAAAATTCACCATGAATTACCGACACGCTCAAGCGTACGCGCTTTAGACACGGTCGACGCTTACACGCAGGCGCCGTCCCCGCCCTACAATTATTAAACCAAAATAGTGATTCATCGCGAGCAGGGCCCCCTCTTCCGATACCACTGCCGACAGAGGAGAGCGCCACCACAACTCTGTTCAAATCCCCCGCCGAAACACATCCGCACATGCGCACACTTGCTTCACACTCCAAACAAACAAAAAAAGTTCGCCTGCACTTAACATCGCACAACTTTGCCTTGATCCTGATGAAATGATACACACCAACAGGCTCACTACGTTAACAAAAGCTCACTTATCGTCTACTAGTCAAGAAAAACATAGTTAACAGCGTTATTATCCCGCTCACGGTGTAAACAAAGCGCTGACAGCAGCAACGTTCACGTACCTGTTTTCGTTCGGCGACGGCTCAACGATGTGAAGTAGCAGGTAGCCACCCTATAGCAGGTCTTCGCTTGAGTCTTCGTAGTAAGCAGCACTGGCAGAACCCACAACACGAGCACAGAGCGCAAGCACCATTCACACAAGAGAAAATTCAACTTCAAACTCGGCTTTTTGGGAAGCGGCATGGACGCGACGAGCAACAAACAAGCAAAGGAGTCTTCAGTCCCGCAGACGTCAACCGGTCCGTATTCGTGCACCATTATTTTTTAATCCTAACTAAAAATATTTATTCCTGCCTGTAAATACTTAAAAAAACATTTACGTAAATACAAAATATATATGATGCGTACAATGTCTCGACTTTTGCAAAAAATAAGAGAAAAATTGGAATGTGCGCGCGAAATTTGAAATGTCTGGTGCAACTACAGGGAACGTTATCTTGAACAAGGGAGCAAGGACGCTAATAATTGCTACAAAACGTATATATCTTGTGAATTAAAGTTATTCAATTGGTGCACACGTATACACGCGAGATTTTAATGTAATGATTCATAGTCCTTATGTCAAACTAAATAGATACCAAATACAACTTTTGTTAAGGCAGTGGTACGAGAAAAAAAATACTTGGGGGTCTGAGCATGGTGCATGAAAACTTTACACGTAATTTGTGTGTGTGTGTGTGTGTGTGTGTGTGTGTGTGTGTGTGTGTGTGTGTGTGTGTGTGTGTGTGTGTGTGTGTGTGTGTGTGTGTGTGTGTGTGTGTGTGTGTGTGTGTGTGTGTGTGTGTGTGTGTGTGTGCGTGCGCGCATATATTATGAGACGATATATATATATATCCGCCACGGTCCAGTGGTTATGGCGCTCGACTGTTGACCCGAAGGTCACGGGATCGAATCCAGGTTGCGGCTGCCGCATGGATCATCTCATTCATTGTCAGTTATTAATACTGTCAGCCCTGTTGTAGGGCTATTACGTACAGGAGTGGAAGGTACATTATATACTTTACATATATATATATATATATATATATATATATATATATATATATATATATATATATATATATATATAAAGGATAATATAAATAAATACACAATCACAGACAGAATGTACAATTGATGGCAATAAAGTCAGAACATGACCATCATCAAGGGCGTATACCACAGCTTCTTTTTTTTCAGGGACGGGGGGGGGGCGGGAGGGGTCGACGACCTTTACGTCTGTTTGTATATGAGCGCGTACAAAATGTAAAATGTAAATGTTGCGGTGCGTGGGGCAGTGGCGTAGGCAGAAATTTGTTCTGCGGGGGGGGGGGGGGGGGAGGTGTACGCCCTTGATCCGACATTGGTCCGGGCAGGTAGGTGAGGTCGAGTGTCATTTTGTGAGCTCTATCCATCGGAGAAAAAAAACTTCGAGGAGGGGGGGGGGGGCACGGGCCCGATGTGCCACCCCCTGGCTACGCCACTGGCGTGGGGGCCCGGTGGGGGAGGCGTGTACACACATGTAAAATGTAAAAATTGCAATGCTTGGGGGGCGGGGGGGGGGGTTGAAACCCCCAGCACACCTCCCAGGGCTACGCCACTGAGATCCTTTTAACAAACATTATTTTCACATTCTTTAGAGAAATTGTCTTTAGGCTAAAGTAAAGCAACTTTCTTTAGAGAAATTGTCTTTATACTAAAGTAAATCAACTTTCTTTTAACGGTATGTTAATAGAACGTGAAAGTCCATAGCCCGTCACTAAAGTTGGTAGATCGTTGGTTAAACGTTTAAAGACCGTCAATGTCCATTTTTGTAAGGGATATGCTTATAACTCTGCGGCCCAAACTACCACCGGCTTCTCTCCCTTCTTTCTCCTATACGGACGTGAATCTTCATGCTCCATGGACACCATTCTGCCCTACCAACCGGACATTTCTGAAGCCAAACCCATTTCTGAAGCTGCTGCTTACGCAGAAGAATGCCGTCAACTGGCTCGTTCGTTTACTGCGCAAGACCAGTTTCGCTAGAAATCACGCCATGACGCTGCTGCGTCTAGTGCCCATTACTCCCCGGGAGCGCTGGTTTGGCTCTGGGTCCCGTCCACAACTCCAGGCCTCTCCACCAAACTCTTGTCGAGGTACCAAGGTCCTTACCGCATCTTGGAGCAGACATCTCCCGTGAACTATCGTCGAGCCAGTCGACTCAACGGCCGATCATCGCTGCCGCGGCCGCGAAACGGTTCACGTGGCGCGGCTCAAACCCTGCTACGACCCGCCTGTAGCATCTTCTCCCTAGGTCGCCAGGTTGGCTCCTTTTTGTGCGAGGAGAGATTGTACCGGTGCGCATCGGAGCCCGCTCTGTGCCAGCGAGAGTGAAGACGATGACGTTCGTGTGTCGCGCGCTCGGTCTGTTTTCTGTGCTGACGCTGTCTCGCATTTGTGACCCTTGTGCAAGGCGCCGTGCCGAACCTCTTTAGAAGAACCCGCCTGTTGCAATATATATATATATATATATATATTCACACCACTGTAGAAAATAAAGCATATGTTAGAAGTCAGCGCGGTGTCCGCAGCGCTTTTCGTCCTTGTTCGTTTGTGCGCTCAAAAGTGCAACGATTTATCCAAGTCAACAATGATGGAAGTCGCCATAACGAAATTTCGTTGCCGCGTTACCTCCCTCAGTTTTTACTTGCATAGGGCAGGTTTAGTGACTTCCCTTTTGTGCCTGTTCTGTAATCAGGAGGAAACTATTGGCCATTCTTCCTACCCTCTCGCCGGTGCACGGCACTGAGGAAAAGAATAATAGTACCACCTCTTCGCCAGCTGGGCCTGGACGCATCAGAAGCGGTTATTCTATCTTTTGACGCAACCACTCTGCGATACAGCCACAGGGATGTTTTCTTCGCCATTGAGGAATTCATCAGCGAGACTAAAAGAATATCTAGCTAAATTCTTCCTGCCTTAAATATTTCATTAGCATTAACCGCTACTTCAAATTAATGTAATAACTATAGCTTCTACGAATAATAAACTACAGAAAAACTACTCGGCCAATCCCCTCCATTGGTTATGAGCCATGTCCAGAGGACAACACCATCCCGTCTCCTGCCGATGTCCTTCAGCGTGCGGCTCTCAACGGTTGGCGCAAGTTCTTGGGCAGTCCAACAGTGCACCTAAACGTCAGTGATCCTCCGGGGCACCGACGGCACCCGTTCGTGACACACCGCCAGGCCACCTGACTCCCAGTGGAAGTTCAAGCTCCAAGCCAACGAATTCGAAGCGTCGCTTCTGATTTTCTGCTGCCAGTGCTAACGGTGATGTGCGCAGGATTACTTTTCATTCTTCTTATATGCGAACTGTAAAGTGTATAGATAATACCTCTCTACTTACTGTGTATAACGCGAGTGTTGTGAGAATTTATAAAATGCGTGTAGTGCGTGTACAGCAGAGAACACTTGAGTCGTCCTGATTTCTTAGCTGCAATTCACGACTTTTAACCTGCTACGGTGGGTACTGTACACTGCGACATACTCAGTCCACTCGTCCACGGTCCTCATTTTCACGGGCATCTGTTTCTTTTCTTTTCACTTCTTCAATTTCGTTTTCCTTTTTCACCAACTTTAGGACAAGTGTCAGGGTAGTCAGCCTCCTTTAGACGCCTAAGTTGTTCATTAAAAGATTGTTCCATTGAATGGTGGCAGCTTTTCATGAGGGCGTTGTTAAAACAAAATTTCGCTATGCCACTCTTCACTAACTTTGAGTGTGAGGACTCGAACGTCAGAAGCAATTTTTTTTTAGTGCGCGGCGCATACGTCAATGGCAAACGTGGCCGGTGTGAGAAAAGACTAGTTTCAAATCTGAAAACCTAATCGCATGCTCTGGTATTCACAAAAACGCCTTACGCTGAAAATTCTCGCACTAGAATATTTCAGCCAACAATGATACACGACATATCATTAACGAAGCGAGATAGCCCATGACGAACACCATGCGCACTACGAATGAAAAGCGTCGTGAATCCGACCCATTTTTAAACTTATTTTTTTTTTTGCAACCTAGGGAAAAACTGTAACGCCTGTGAAAATTGCTATTGCCTTTATTCAAGCCTACTTGGCATTGCAGTCCTTGTACAACCTGAATTGCTGAACCTGACTCTTCGCACATGCACGAGAGAGCGTGCGAGTTGTGAATTCCCGTAAGTTATCGCGATGACCAGCGCACATGCACAAATGTGTGGGAAGTATGCAATTTGATATAAACGAAAACAATTCTGTGCCTGCCACACGAGTGCTCTGAAGTCATTCAGGCAAGGGGACATCATCCGGAAAGGCGGTCATGCGCAGGGACACACTACAAAGGAGTATCTCCCCACGCCTGAAAGTTCCTTTGCGGGAAAAGCAGATCAACGAAGGCTCCCTGGGTGCTGCCATAATCCCCTCTGGGGCTGTTGTAAGTATGTGTGACCCTCTCCTCCCCCCAGAATGCACTGTCGATGCAACGACGTCACCCTTTGTACGCCCGCATCACGGCCACCATATTGCGTTCCGGCAATGTCATTTCCTTTGTCGATAGTGTGGCGCATTGGAATCTGCACAGTGGGCGCCGTCAACGAAAGCCCCAACAAATAGCGCACGTGGTTTTAAGTGTGAAGCACCTCACGCGTTCGGGCTGTCGGCGTCTGCTGTCGTCGTAGCTCGTCACGGTGTCTCCTGTCGTAGCCCGTCACGGTAAAGCACGTGGCAAATAAGACGGCGCGTTCGCTTAGGAAAAGCTCGCGAGAACGCGCGCTCGCCCGCGAGAGAAAACGCCACGCCCGCTTCTCTGAGTGGCAAATAAGACAGCGCGTTGGCTCACCAAAAGCCATGGAGGAAAAAAAAAAATATGAATGAGCGCGCCTAGCGTCCACAACCCAACCTCCTCTGAGGCCACTTGCTCCTCGTGTTCGTGTCACATTTCCCATTATGCTCTTGTTCCCTTGCCTTTTTTGGTGGGCTCATGAAAAAGAAAATTAACGAGCACGCGCGCCTAGCGTCCACAAGCCAACCTCCTCGCCCCCCCCCCCCTCGTTCTGGTTCTCCATGCCTTGGTCACAATTCCCAGCATGCTCCTGTTCATTTTTTTATGGCTGGGCTTCAAAATTCTCCCGCGACGCTCCCTCGTACTTTTTTTTTATTCCATGTGAGAAGCTATGTTTTTTATTGACGTGACCCTTTGGGTAACACCGGTGCTTCGCACATCCCCAGGTTTCACGTTAGTGGAGCTGTCTTGTATAGCAACGGGGGGGGAAGTGAGGGCCACCGGCTGCCTTAGTCCTCGCACCACTAGTGCGTAGCTTTTTTTTATGCTTTCTCTCTGCTGATTTAACGAGAAGCACCTTTTTTATTTCCTTTTTTTTTCGGTGTTCATCCGAGGAACCGGAGCTAATCGCAGAGGATACGAACCGCCAGAAGAACTTAGTGCGGTGTCGTCAGCGCAACTTTTTTCTGCAAGGGGAGAAACGGCCGGTTTCGAGATTTGCACCCCGATGGCACCGAAGCGTGTTCTTCTTGAGTTGCGAGAGTAAGGAACGACTCTTGTTCCGCTTTCAGATAAAAGAAAGGCGCATAAAGTTAAGGACTCTTATAAAGTTGTGTATAGCTTAGAAGAATATTTATTTAAAATATTTGGCCACACATAGGGAGCGAAGTGTTGAAAATCTGCGGCCCACTCGTCAAGGCCTTTGCTCCCCGCCAATGCTACTACGTTACGTCAGCGCACGAAACCGGAAGCCGCCCAGGGCATGTGTTTGTAAACAGCAAAACCGTTTATATAACAGACGGGGTTTACTGCAAAGTATATAGACATTTTCACATAAGGCTCCCTGGGCGCCGCCATAATCCCCGCTGGGCTGGGGTAAATAGGCATGAACCCCCAAAAATGCACTGCCGAGGCTGTGACGTCAGCCTGCGCACTCCCGTGCCCCAGGGCAAAATGGAGAGCCGCTATTTTCTGCCTCCCGTGATGGGGGCGCAGCTTCGGTTTATGGGGGAGTGGAGGGTTAAAGATTTGGCTGTGTGTCAGGGGTATTACTTTTAAGCTCTCTCCTTTTAACCCTTGAATCACTCTCATTAGTGGTTTTTGTGCCGGGAACCCCAAGCCGCTCGCGTACGCGCGCTCTTGCGTTCCTTTGTACTTCCAGCCTCACCGAAGGAGAAACAAGGGAACGCAAGAACTTACGTACATAAGCCGCTTTGTGAGCCCAGCACTAAAACTCTCTCTCTTGTGCAATCTGCCGCCGTCATTGCTGAGGAGTACGATGTCGTCTTCAATGGCGCGCCGAGAGAACCCGTCGGCGGCGAAGCGAAAACTGTCGGCGGCGCACACCTCTTCCGAGTCGTACCCTCGAACCACTTCAGTTTGCAAACTCAGCTCTGTTGCGGACTCCGCCGCAAACAGGAGGAGGCCAGTGGCACGTCAGGCTTCAGCAAGGTGCGCCTGTGTGGTCGCTGCTACCGTATCGGCGCGCCGGATAAGATGCGTCGAACCAACAGTTGATATTTTGTAGTACACAGCGCAAAAGATTACACGTGTTACGCGTCCGCAATGTCGACATGTTTTGTGCCGGGCTGCACAGCGGCACAAACCGAGGCACTTTTGGGCTGATCAGGCGGGACGTGAGACACTGCAGAACTGCTGCTTGCTGGGCCAGTTGCTTCATCGTGAACTTTAGAAAACCAGCGAAAAAAGTGGGAAACCTTAAGTTAGGGCAAAGAATGAACCATTACCGTGTGGCCCAGCTTATCACACTTCGTCAAAGAATAAGACTGCTTCAAAAGTGAAAGTAGTAAATGACTGAAATTTAAAAAGCACTTTTTTGTCATTTTTATGCAGGATTAAATTATATGCGACGTTGGGCACTTAGGTATGAATTGTGCCCTCTCCGATCAGCGTGGTATTGTACATGTTAAAGCCATTTTCGATCTTAGCTAGTCGTGGCCGATCCGAACGTAGTTCACCGAGCGCGACTGGCTCCTTTCCGCACCTTACATAAATGAGTCAGTCACGACCGAAAAATTTGATCCAGATTATACTGCTTCGTGATCAAAGTTCACACCGATAAGTTTCCTTATCGTTTGCTTGCGGGAGTGAAATTCTACAAGTGCGCCATACAACTGCGGTGGCCTTATATTGATGTGAATAACGACAGTGGCGTTCTTGCAGCTCCTTGGGACAAGCAGCAATCCGAATGAAACCTTGTAAGGCTGCCATCACTGCACGAAGGGGAAATAATAAATGCTGTGACTACCTCCTCCCACGAAGTTATGCAATGGCGTATTCGTTCTCAAATACCTATATATACGAGAACCTTTACAGCCTTTTCTAGTAGCCAGGCAAAAAAAGGTTTGTGAAATTAGCTCTCCTGGGCCTGTATTCATGAAAACGTCTTACGCGAAAAATTTTCGTAAGAGAATATTTCAGCCAATCACATGTGGCACATATCATTAGTGAAGCCGGTTGGCCAATTGAAAAACGCACTTACGAAAAGAAAGTTTAGTGAATTCGACCCCTGGTATTTCAAGATTGCACTTAATAATAATATCTGGGGTTTAACGTCCCAAAACAGCGATATGATTATGAGAGACGCCGTAGTGGAGGGCTCCGGAAATTTCGACCACCTGTGGTTCTTTAGCGTGCACCGAAATCTAAATACACGGGCCTCTAGCATTTACGCCTCCATCGAAAATGCAGCCGCCACGGCCGAGATTCGATCCCGCGACCTTCTCAAGATTGCACTTAGCCATTGAGCAACGCTAATGCCTGTAGTAATGAACATGACGACAGCCGCAGCGCCTACCGTGTTCACGCTGTCTACTGTGATTCGCGTAACACAGTACACGATCAGACCCGGTCTCAAATATTTATAATAATAATTGTTGGTGTTTAACGTCCCGAAACCACGATATGATTATGAGGGAGCCGTAGTGGAGGGCTTCGGAAATTCGGATTACCTGGGGTTCTTTAACGTGCACCTAAATCTAAGCACACGGGCCTCAAGTGTTTTCGCCTCCAGCGAAAATGCGGCCGCCGCGGCGGAGGTCCGGTCCCGCGACCTTCGGGTCAGCAGACGAGCATCATAACCACTAGATCACCGTGGCGGTGTTCGCTCTCAAACCTTCTCGCTGACAATGGTGCTTTTTAACACGATTAGCTAAGCGGAAATCGCTTTCGCAACTGCGTTGCTAAGCAATCCAATATTAGCGTGAACAATCGCAGCTGTCCGCCGCCTTCGCTCGCGCTTCGTCGTCTGCTACGTTGCTGCGGTAGCGCCACGTGCAGCGGAAGACAGCTGCACGCCGCTTCCAGAGTACGGCGGGAAGTTTGGCAACTGAAACCGGTTCTATAAACAGTAGGTCGGGATTGGAACACACCGAAGGGTGACGCTGGACAGACGACGCGGTGCAGATGAATGCAACGTCAGGCGTTTTCGCCCTTTCTATTGGCTAAGGGGTCATTTCCATGGAGGCGAAATGATAGAGGCCCATGTACTGCGATTTAGGCGCACGAAGCCCAGGTAGTCGAAATTTGCGGAGAGCTCCACTACGAGCATAGGCAAAGACCCAGCGTTGCGAGAGCCAACGACTGCGAGCTCGCGAAGCCGAGGCAACACGGCAGTTTTGGCCACGAGTGGGGACAGCAAGGGCTCGGAATGACGCAAGGGGGATCATCCCGCATGGACGCGGCAAGACCATCTCCACGGAGCGGATGAATGGCCGTAGATTGAATCTCATAATATTCCAAGTAGTCCCTTGCGATGAGCTGTCTCAAAAGGGATTTGAAGAACTGCGCTCATTGTCTGTCCCGGCAAGTATTTGGTCGATCGTCATGCCGAAGCCGCAGTTTGCCATCAGCGGACACCAACCGCAAGCGCTTATCCCTTCCGCAGGTTGTTCTGGCGATCAGCTGAATCAGTCAGTTTTGGGGTCGCGGTTCACGCAACCTTTCGCATTTCGCACCCTACGAGTAAAGCGCGGCAAAAAATAATTACCTGGGTCACATGACTGAATTACATGTTTCGAAACGCCTAGAAATAGTGCTATTGGAAGTCAGAATTGTTGGACGCTGTATAATTGTTCTTTTGGAAGGTAATTAAGGCAAACAGTGTGCCGAGAGAAACAACTCTAATAAAATGTTCCGGCAGGAACCCTACTGGCTATTACCAGGCCTGTTCAAGGGTCGCCGCATGACTTTCCAACACTCTAAGAAAAAAAAAAAGAGTCAAAAGAGGGTCATAGAACCGTGACTCACTTCGGGCGTCCATGTGACCCCTTTTGGAAGGTACAGGCAGAGAAAAAGAGTTAGCAATTCGGAAGGAGTCCCGGGACTCTCCTGAAGCGCGTTTCGATTGGCTTCCGTGATGAAAGAGCCGCCATATACGCCATACATATCGCGCACTTGCCCTTTGGCGCCGTTGTGGCGCCTTGCTAGCCGACGGAGAAGGGATCAGCGCCGCCGCGTCGCCGCTTGTGCCTTCTCTCTCAGTCGTCTCAGTCTCGTCGTCTATTCGAATGCGTTGCGTGGTTGCGTTGGTTGCGCGGGTTGCTTGTCTTGAAGTTTCATGTTCATGCGCGTCTTCGGTGGTGTTGATGCCGGCTCCGTGCACGAAGTGACGCTTGGAGGGCGGAATATTCATGGAGCTGCCGACACGGACAACGGGCGCCAGTTAACGGTGAGTGTACTGCTTTCTTAGGTACTAATTATACAGCTTTAGCTGGGCGTCTGCAGCAGCTCTGCGGAAGTTATCTGCCAGCCATTTCCAACAGCAGCCTGCGTCCGCGGGGCTGTTGCGGATGCCCAACTAAAGCTGTCACTTAACGAGTTGCATCGTTATGCGCGTTGCTGTACAAGCTCCCATAAAGTGAGCGATGCAAACAATTATCAAGAGTCATATCTTGCTGATCGCACGTTGTGTCTGCACTACTGAAGGTGCAAGATGTCGTTTTGAGGTGCACTTTAGTCTACTTCATAACAACATTTCCATCGACCTTGAGTGTGCTGCGTGCTTCCGCGCGTGGCAACGTGAAAGAAAAAAGCCTGTGTACAGAACGCTCAGACGCACTATATATAATGGATTTTGTTGGCTTAAAGACGGTAGTTTCAGGTGCAGATATAGCACGGTGGCTTCCAGAACGTGCGCGGTAGTCATTCAAGTTGGACACGCCTCGCCAGTAAGGCGAAAATGCTAGACTTTCGACGACGCCCGTTGTTTGCCAACATCTGCCATGACGCTATAACAGAATCAAGTGAGAGTATGTGATTGTGGGAGTTACGTGCGCTAATTCCAGCAAATGACATGTCTCATCTCGACGTATACACGGCGTCCGCGCGCGCTCGGTGTCGTTCGGGCGCTCGTACTCGAATGTGTTTGCTCAGTAAGGAAGGGTTACGTTTGTAAAACATGCGGTCAATAACCGCTCACGGCGTGCTCCTGACTGCCGGAGGATGTGCTTGGGTGTCGGAATATACAGGCGCAAAGCCGTGCTTATTCTGAAACCAAATTTTGAAGCGATTTCTCAGAAAAGAAGTGCTTTCATTCGTGCATAGCCAGTGCCTATTGCGAAACGATGTTCCCGCTGCCTTTTACTTGAAAATTTGTTTTCGTTGGGAAATTATTTCGAAGAAAACACTAGTGTCAGATGTGTGTACAGTAACGGTTTTTTGAACAAAGGGTGGTTTTTAAATACAAATAAGCAGTGTGTATGTTGTGGTTATTCCCAGAATCCCGGATCACTTCTCCCGCCTCTTCACTCCAGTTGACAGCCACACTCGGGGAAACGAAGGTGTCGCTTGGTCTGGCGCTTCACCGCTCGTGATGGAAAAAATCAACAGCAGCGTTCGCCCCGTCAGCCGAACGAGGCAGTCGGTCCTACATTTTCTTTGGTTGGACAATACGACGTAGGAAAAGAGGTAAGTGGCACCCACGCAAAGGAGGTAAGCCAATTTCGTTTGTTGTTTAAAAGAGGCTCACATGAACTTGTGCTGCAAGTTTGTCGCGAAGTGACGTGTTACAAAAGCTACTATTTGCATGTTGTGTTTTACAAGATAACGACAAAAAACTTGGTTCCTTACCATGCCTGTTTGCATTTGTTGTTTTGTTGTGAGCCTTCATTATGTCGGTGTGAACCACTTATTGTGTAGATTTTCCCAACGTTTACTGCAATTTCATTTTCTCATCATAATATCACCTTCTGCTTTTCAGATACCGTTTTTATGGAGCTCACGCTGAACAGGAGCGACACCCTAGCAAATCGCAAGTCTGATGCCTCCAGCCGTCACTACTTTTTGATTTATTCTTAATCATAAAGAATAAAGATTGAAACATGATGCCGATTTCTGCAGCTTATTTTGCACCATATGACACTATGCACATCAGTCACATATTTTAGTTGACTATACTCATATAAGCATGTAAATGAGAAATACCTAAACTTCTTATTCGGAAATCACAGACCATCTTTTCGCCCTTTCTATATTATTTTGCTGCGAAAGGTATGTTGTTTTGACGAGTTTTATAAAATAATGCTAAAATTGAACTATTCTTTTTTTTGCAGTCGCTCGGCAGAACGGCAAGTATTATTGGACTTGCGTAAAATGAATACTCCACTATTTTCAACAGTAGTCGTGCAAAAGTAGAGCAAGGGTCAAATGAGTAGCTTAAAATACTTGTGGAGTCGCTTGACGCTTCGGTGTGGGTCACTTGACCCCCGTAGGAGTGTTACCGGCAAGAGTCGTTTGACTCCCTATAAGTGGTAACGTGATCCTTCGGATGAGAGTCTTTCCACTCTTCCTAGAGGGTCAGCGGACTCTCCTAGAGCGAGCCGACCCTGACCCACCAAGAGAGTCACCGTGACTATTTAAAGAGAGTCCTATACGTGGCAAGTCAGAACTCTCCGAAAAGAGTCACGCATACTCTTTTTTTTTTCTTAGAGTGAAGTCCCGTTCGGATGACTAATAGCAGGACATTATATAACCGCTTATTATGGCAATGTTCTTTTTGGCTGGGTCAGTTCAGCGACGCGAAACACTCTTTTTTTCCTCTAGTGCTTGGCTAGACTTTGGAGTAAGAAGGATGGTTGGTCGGCTTATAGGATTCCCAAAGCGACTCGCGCGGGCAGTACTGGAGAGCGCCCGATAATTTCGACCACGAAAGTTCTTTAACGTGCACTGACATCGCACGGGGCCTCTATTATTTTGCCTCCGACGAAATGCGACCGCCGGGATCTCGTGTTTCGGGTCAGCACCCGAGCACCACTCTGCCACCGCCGCGGCCCTGCACGGAAGCTTTCCTCCTGGAATGTTTAGGTGAGCTCAGTATAATGCAGATCAGTTAGGTAAGTCCAACGTCCAGAGTGTGTTAGGGAAGGCATTATCTGCGCGCTCGATAAGGGCTGCAGCACTCGATGATCGTTTAACCGGCGCCATGGATACGTTCCGACAGCGGTTGGGTCTTACGAAGATAAAAAAAAAAGCGCACTGACCTCACTCCAGACCAGCATGGTGCCGAACACTACTTGTAGACCGTCGAAGAAGTTGTCTCCGACGATGATCACCGTGGATCCTCCGGTGGTCCATCCCTCGCTGGGGCTGATCGCCTTGATGCAAGGCGTCGCGGCGAATGGTACTGCGCACGGCAATGCGATGACATGCAGCAGTTGCTCCGCGCCAACGCTTGAACGGGCGCATGCTGCCCCGACTAGCTGCGAACGGCGACTGAGCGCGGTGCCGAAGAGGACGGCAGCCGCCAACCAATCCGGGCAGCTTTTTCAACCTGTTGTGCTCTCAGAGCGTAATAGGATTTTCTCTCGAGAGATTAGGCCGCCTTCGGAAGGAGGCAATTACGCGCGCGGGTGTGTCGCGGCCCTGTCGCCGGTCGCGGCCAGCGCTTAAGCCCGGGAAACAAGCCGGACGCCGCCGCGGGGTCATCGATTTTCCGTCGCCCCCGGGGGACACACCGCCCCTGACACCGGCGGGATGCGGCCGACCACGCGGGCTGCGCTGTCCACCCCTGCGCGTCGAAAACGAGCGGCCGCGATGTCGTCAGCTTGCTTCCTTTTTCACTTTTATCTGGGAGCACACAATAGGCAACGAAAGAGCTGTGACAAATCAAATAGTATTCATTCCGAAGCCGGAGTGCCAAGAGTGACGTTTCATTGCACTCTTTTTTTTTATTTTTTTTTTTTTTCGTTTGTCCTGCACGGTGTCTCGATAGCACGGTCGTCCAAACGGTGTCCCAATTGGAGACACTACGCATTTGTTATATCCTAAGTTCAGATGAGGAAACTATCACTCAGTATTCGGTGCCAGCAGTGGCGCTCACCTTCAGTTGGGTCGAGTCGCTTAGCCCGTCGACCGTGCTTGGAGTTGTTGTGCACGAACATGTTGTCTGAGACTGCTAGCAGGGGTCCTTCGACGCTCACCTGATTCGAGATGACCACCTGCGATAAAGCACGACCAGCGGAACTTATGAAGCATACGTGGTGAGTGTGTTTGGCACGGTGTTCTTTTCGGCCACTTTTTGTACTTCGCACTTAATAAAGAATGTCAGCTGTACAATCGATTGCGTATTTGACCTATTCAAAGGCGTGCTAGAGACAAGAAATATGCTGTCATTGAAGTGCACTAGCAAACGAAGCCACCTCGCCAATGTGAACACGTTATGTTTGTACGTACATGCGTTCATTTCTGTGACAGACGTCCGAACTTACTGCCGACTCTTTCTTTTTCTACTGTTTTCACTGCGTAAATCACACAAGCATTGTATGGCGCAGTTTAGAAGCGCTGTCATGCCACACATAAGCGGCGTGTTTCCCATCCTCTAGGTCATGTTGTGAACGCATGTCCTAAATTAATAATGAAGAACGGACAAACACACAGAATAAATAAGCATTGCTCTCGCAACTTCCTCTCCATGCGAGTACATCACCGGCTGTGGGGTGCACGTTTTTTTTTTCAGAAGCTATCGCGGTTAAATTAATAAGCAAAACACCAAGGCAAATAAAACGGGAGCTACTGCGCGATTCCCATTCTGCGCGCTACAACACAGATTGATCGAGACAAAGTGCTTTACTCCAATGCAATACGCAGAGGAAAGAGACACATTCACAGATGGTTCTACAACTCAACGTCGATCAGGGCGCGAAATCGTTGATCGTTCTCGTTTCGTCTTGAGCGACCGACATCTTCTACATCAGCTGAGTTATGTGTCGTTAAGGAGGCCCTTGTGTTTATACATCGCCAGCGGCCGCCAAGAACACGGGTAACAATTGGAGATTCCAAAGCAGCCCTACAAAGTACGAGGAACATGCATAATCACCAACCTGCCGCATTTGATGTAACATACCTTCACCACAAGTCTAAGATTACAGGGCGATGCATCAGCCTCCGTCGGATACCTGGCCATGCTGGCATTTCGGGAAACGAAGAAGCCCATGAAGCTGACCGAAATGAACTCCAGTACCATAATGTCAGAAGAATATTGTTTACCAAAGCCGACGCATCGAACATCGCGAAAAATATGCCTATGAAGAGATAGACCGCCTCTGGAATCGGCCGCTTCACTAAGGTCTGCACCATATTGGCCCAGAAGTGAGATCGGCATTTCCTCGACACTTAGAGGCATTATGCCACCGTCTTGGACTGAACGTGATCTAGACGCGCAGTTATTTGGGCCGCATAGGGCGTACCACTAATTCCAACTGTGACGTCTCTAAGCGGCATCGCAGTTGAGCACTTATTACTTGAATGCTCCGCGTACCAGAGACAACTGTTTGAGTGACAGACAAGATTTGCCATGATCCGTTAACGTTATGTAGCATATTAGATCCAATGCCCGGTCATTCAATACAGTCACGGGTTTTCGAGCTATTATGCGATCACCTGTCAGAAATTGGCCTAATCGGGAAGATTTAAAGATTCACTATTTTATATAGGAAAGCTTACGTCTACTGACATCCCATATGTCAATGTTAGTACCAGGTGCACTTTAGCATTTCGTATTTCTTTCCACTGGAATCTTTTAATCCCATCCCCATACAGACGCAAGCGGTTGTACGCGCGCCGACAAGAATATGTTTTTCCAACGAAGAGTCTCTCTCTCTCTCTCGTGATAACGGGCAAGATGTTATTGACATACATAGAACCGGAATTGAGCGACATTAAAAAAAGCGGAGGAAGCACATTTCAGCCCAGGGAGAAGCGTGTGATGTGAGCGGAATCCCTGTAGCGCCCAAGGGCAAAATACATTTATGAAAACACGTGAAACCTGATAACAGTTCGTCCGTGTATAAGCTATGACGGAACAACGTCAGCCTGCTGAAAACGGCCGGACATTCAGGCGCTCTCCGATAGAAGAATTGCACGCGACACTCACATGCCAAACACACGTGAATCGAAGCACACGAGCGTTTTTGCCCTCAGCAGCACAGTGCGCCTACAGTTTCCTGCATAGCTGAACACATGTGCCTAAATTTCATAAAAGCGCGTTCAGGTGTGAACGTAAAACAACTCTTGACGTCTAAAATTTTTAAAAGAGCAGAGAGAGGCGCTGTTCCTCTCATGCACGCAACACTATTTCCTGCGTTTATCGTTCTACTTCCGCTGTTGAGGTCTTTCCCATTGGTTGTTTTCGACAGGCTGCCTATATACATCCACTGTTGCCTCTGCTTTGCGAAAGAACCAGCAAGCGATGCAGTGAGAGTATGCGTACCTGAAACCGACGCATGTCCCGTGGGTTGCCAGCGTTCTTGAGGCAGTTTTGGTTGCACTTAAGAAAGAACTTGAGGAAAAACCTGCGAACAGAAAGTATAAAAAGGTACGCAAGGAGTGAGAGAAAGCACAGGCTGCTTTAATAAAGCTTCACCACCGCGACACTGGCACGCCACAACTTAAACGCATGTCGACCACGCGATGTTCGTAACCGCTATCTTGCGTAGTGAGCAATTTTTAATATGAGAATACATTGGACAACAATTAAAGCAGTCAGTTTGACTTACCATGCTCTCTCAATAAACGGGCTGCCATAAGGGACGAAAATTTTCCCATCGCATTTGTCATAAGGCCAACCGGAATTTGTATGCAAGCCTTAGAAACTTGTTGCCTGCATGCATCAAGCCATTTTGTTTTAAACAGATTTGTGCCATTTTTGTAGCTTCGGTTGAGACTTTGTTTTGCAACAGTTAATTACGCCAAACTACTTATTGCTCACAGAAAAAAGCCGCGGATAGAACGGCGTCAAAGAGAGACTCTGGCCCACAGTGGTGTCGGCATCGCGTGCGTACTACAGCTGCGGTACGGACACTGTGGACTCACCGATGCGCTCAGCCGGCGCCGCGCATCGCTCCCCCGCTGGGTAGCGCGTTCGCCGACGCGTCGACACTCATGAAACATGCATGACTCCTAGTGGTGTGCCTGAGCCGAGGCGCCGAGGGCGCGCCTAATGGCGGAGAGAAGTGGTTCATTATGTATGACTGCATGGGCACCGGTTGCATATTCATTTTCGGCTGGTCCGATCGCGCGCGTCTTTCGCCGAGCGTGGACGTCGCCGCGCGAACGCCCTCCCGGAGTCAAGGGGCGCCAGCCGTGAATATTGAATGGGCCATGACGCGCACACTTGCAACAAGACGCGCAAGAATCTGGAATCTCTTGACAAGCGAAGGCTGCCTAATAGTACAAGCGAAAACAGCGACAATCTGGAATTTCTCTGTAGAAACGACTACAAGAAATGTGTCAAGAGCCTCTGCAGTGCCGTCAACCTGCGCGTTTCACATTCAATTGGGAGATTCTGCTTTTCAATGGCTGACACGTCGCTTACCTGAATACAATTTCTATCTCACTCGCTATCACCAGTCATGTGGGTGGCTCTTCATAGACTCCAGCTTACCGGTATCTCTTCACGACGAATCTTTCCCATTCACTCTCCACGGCTGCCCGCTAAACCTACATCATCACCATGAACTGAATACCTGTCCTCTTCACCACTGCACGCTTAAATATAGTTGCTTTGTCGAGAATTGTGGAAAGCTTTACCCGGTCATGTGAAATGTTTATGACTTGCTGAGTTCCTATGGTATATTGCTAAGCACCGATATTCATGTTCAATTCATTTTGTTTTGTTTTGCAATGTTTTGTATTTCCCACTCACCACTTCTGCGATAGCCCTTTGAGGCTGCGTTGGAAAACTGTGGTGCCATAAAGTGAGCTAGCTTGAGCCAAGCCCAATGCTAATCTTGGTCCCAGTTGAGTATTGCCCCGCCCACACGCTATTTATTCGTCCATTGTATGCGCTGGAGAAACAGTAAAGAGCAACGCCGAACAACTATTGAGATCTACATTCTTTGTGATTTGTTGGTCAATTATTAATCCAAAAACTGAAATGAAGAGTGGTTATTTGAACGAAAGGCTGCGCGCAAACTGAAAAATTCAGAAGCAAGCACAGGGCGTAACCAGCCTTGCATGGACGCATTGAAATGCGCTTATTTACTGATGGACCCTTTGCGGACGATCGGACCACCTTCCGAAGAAGCGCAACTTACGTAACCTGGCTGTGCACTGAAGGGAAGCCATGTATGCCGTGATACCAGCACGTATCGAATGAATTCATCGCCATCCAAGATGGCGTCGTCGTGGCCGCAGGCGTCAGGTGGCGAGGGGGAGTTGTCGTCCACTAACCGAGTTAGGCGGCGTGGACGCCGGCCGCAACGCTGTTTGTCTTTGCCGCCATCAGCGATTCAAATATGCACCTCCCCCTGTTTGACTTCCGAGCCGTCCATCGACCCCTTCTCCCCGCGATCGCCCCTTCAAGTCACTTTTCCGGTCAGGGAAAGTGAGTCGACATCAAGCCATGCGACTGCTGTCAATGCATTACTGCGCCGCTTTCACATAACGCTAGGCGTACTCTGAGAGATAGAAGCATTTCGGATTGACATGCCATACATGTCCATGCAGCGAGCATCTGCTTGGCCAACCGTGCAAAACACATTGAATACGAGGAAAATGAAGTTCTCCAATATTTGCCCAAGTTGTAACGCAACGACCGTTTTAAAATTATTGCGTCAAACTTGAGAAACAATCGCGAAAATTCCGGGAGAGGATATCTTAAGCACATACTTAATCTCTAAATATCGTTTAATGTCTGTAAATTGCTTGAAGCAGATAGCTCAAATCCACATCTGCGGCGGGAGATTTGACGACGAGGCCCAACAGTACTTACACGACCACTCGTGACGCTTATGTAACTGTGCCGGCTCTTCGAGGTACAAGCAAAACTAAATATGCATAAATGAAACGTACAGCAAGCGATGGGAACCACAGAATAAACACTCAGTAGGGAAGGGGGGGATCTAGGCAAAAAAAATGCAACGCTTTTACGCAACTAATCATTCCAGCACGCAGACAGCAGCAACGAGAGGGGAAAAGACAGCCCGCAGCACAATATATGCCTTCATCAAACAGCTTGTTCCACGAGGTCAGTGAACAATTCTAGCGTGGGCTGCACAAAAATTAATTGACCCAAGGAATCTCTAACTGCTTGTGGAGAAATGAAATGCATTTTTAGTGCAAGGAGATTCATCCAAGGTGAGTCTGGGGCGCGTTTGCCTGGAGGAGTTGTATCTCACTAATGGTCTTGAAACTATCGTGTAACAATAAATACAAGATGATTATTAGAACACAAGTGAGAACAGAGTTACCAGTTCCGCTTATATTTTCGGCTTCTTCTTTCGTCGAGTCGCCTGTCGTGTTTTTGGCTTATTTGCATTTTTCCAGCAAATATGCTTATTTCAGTGATCATCACGTTCCCCAACAGCGTTCACTAATGGCCTGTTTCTCGATGACTTCGTGTAGCTGAGTGTTCAAGTCGAACATACGTTGGGGGAAGTAACAAGTAACATTAATCATGCACTGGCAAACGTGCATTCAACCGAATGGAGACTACCCTGGAGACAATGTTAAAAAGTAACTATGTGCTTTCGTTCATAGTAGCGCATATTTTCGCTGGACAAAATAATTACGTGTTTTTTTTTCAACTCCCTTTCGCATTTGAGTGGCATTTTTTTATTATAATAACAAATATTTTCAAGAATGGGAAAATTCATTGAGTTTTCGCTTTCTTAGGGCTTCTTCGTGAAAGTCGCGCCGCTTTTTTGGGGCTTCTTTTGTGATGATTCTTAGCTCGGTAGCATTTGGCAGTGAGTACGAAAATTTTTGTTTCGGGCAACAGTCACACGCATTTTGAGGCATACACGCGGAAGCATTGCTTAACAATCAAGGAAGCATTGGGGGGACATTTCGCCGAAGGGGAAAGGAAAAGCACCCATGACATGGGAGGACACGTATGCGACGTAAGTGGGAACGCATTTCTACCGGACGCACGGGCGCCGCAATCGCCCCTTCTCCGCCCGCATTTCTGTGGAGAGGGTTCGTTGTTAACGAGAGCCATGGCTGCTGTTCTCTTTTTTTTTTTTTGTGCTAACACATGCTCACAAAGTTGCCCTGCAGGGAAAACATCACACTTGTTTTCGCTTTTCGTGCAAGATCGTCAGCAACCCCTTGTGAACGAATCCACACGTGAAATAAGACGTGCTGGGAAGTCTTGAATCCGGTCTCCCGTGCTTCATTCTTGCCATCGAAAGAGACATTGCTTTTTCTATTTTCAGGTTGTGTCAGAGAAGGACTGGCAGCGTTCATTTTCATACTGCTGCCGGCAGTGCGCGCTTGTTTATCATGCAAATCGGGAGGATGCCGAGGAAAGCCCATCCTGGAGGTGCGCGGTAATTATTTCCCCGGCGGCCGCGCGTGGTGTAAAAAGGCGGCGCTTTGCATGACAATGCTGTCGGGCCCGCAGTGCGACTCCCCCGGGGCTGCACGCTTGCTCGAATCTCCCGTGCGGCGCGTCTCGGTCGTCGTCGTTCGGGCCAAGTTTCCTACACTGTAAAAAAAAATTACTCCCAGGTGGGAGTAAAATGCTTGTCCTCTAGCGACCCCCCCATTCGGAGTTTTTTATACTCCGGACTTCCGGAGTAAAGCATTTACTCCGGCTGGCCGGAGTTATTGCGTGGCGCCTCCGGAGTGTTTCTGCCGCTCCTTCACTCCGGCTGGCCGGAGTTATTGCGTGGCATCTTCGGAGTATTTTTCACTGTTCTTTTATTCCGGCTGGCCGGAGTTTTTGCGCGGCACCTCCGGAATATTTTTTGCCGTTCTTTTACTCCGGCTGGCCGGAGTGACTGCGTGGCACCTTCGGAGTATTTTTCGCCGTTGTTTCACTCCGGCTATCCGGAGTTTTTTCGTGTCACCTCCGGAGTATTTTACGAATCTCCTTACTCCGTCCGGACGGAATTTCAGTGAGATGCATCGGGTTTATTCTTCTCTTTGCTTCGCTGCTACAGTTTCTTCACTCTATGCTGATCATGTCACGCGTTGGTTACATAAGGGAATTCTCATCAAAACACTGCAGAGTCACTGTGTACTTTTATCCACAGAACTCTAGCAGATGAAAGTCAAGAGAACACGTGAGTTCTTTTTATTTCATTTATTCACAATAAGCTGCAGTTTTCTGTTCATGAGCCAGCAATTGGGAAAGCAATACAAGAAACAAATATGCAAAAGGCCACCAAAAAACAAAGCAGAAGTCAGATCACGCGAAACCAACAGCGCTCAAGTTTTAAGCGCAGCGTGTCGAAATGAAGCCCAGAATGCTGCAAAGAATGCACAACAAACGAAGGAAGCGTAGTCGCCGGAAACCACCCACGACGGACCATCCATCAGATTCATTGACGACGCAAGGATTCAGCTGATTTCTTCCTGCATAATTTAGCAAAAAAGTAGTACATGAGAACTATGTCATGCCACAAACACGAAAACTGAGGACACTGAAGCCACAGATACTCATTAAATTACATACAGGGTGGCAGTCCATGAGAACACCCAGGTTCTTACAGAATAGTCAATACTAAAATTAACGACACAGTTTGACAGAGCAGCACTAATTAAACGGACCACACAAAGTACACAATATCACAAAGAAGTCAATATAAAGAAGCACATCCCACATACTCTGGTGTCAGCCAGCCGCTCTATGATAAAAACACACCTCCGCGCCGCGAACAAAGTGTAAAACGCGCGAAACTTTTCCATACAATTATAAATCGATACCTCTACTTCTGCTCAGTCTTTCAAAACTTTCTTTTTGACTAAAATGAGCGAATTTCAGTACTCTCGACGAAAATATCCCGAATGCCTCTCCCGATTAACTTGCTAATTTTATAAAATATCATTACTGGTTATTACAGTTGCATTTCAATCTGTTCTTATCGTCCTACTTCCCGCATATTAGGCGCTTCCAGTTTTTATGCTTACGACCGCTCCATAAGAAAAGCGTTCCTCTATTCTACTTTCCAAAACAGGCTTCGAGGCAAGTTGGCGTTGTACCTTTCTTTCTTAATTTGCTGCGCCCGCTCTGTCATGAAACTTTTCGTAACGGACATTTTTCAAAATAGTTATTGCCTAGTAAGACGACAATGTGTACACAACTACTGCACTTAGAAAAACACGTCGATCCACCTCGTAACGCTTGGCCCAACACACACACACACAAAAAATGCAGCCTCGCTCACTGCTTCGCATGAAACCGATTCCCACAAGGCGTGGGATCTGCCGAATATTTAATACCTTGTTATTCTGTCTACATGTTAACATTGTCTCCCAACATTTGAAAAGGATACCCTACGTCTCTTATTCGATCTTCGGCTTTCTTTACGCAATGCTTCGCCGATCGCACATGTTGTTCCTCCGGTGTACATCGTGCAAACTCCTGTTCCCGTTTTGCTTTTATTTTCTTTTTGATGCGTCGCGGATTCTAATATTTGAACAGCTATCTTCATGTAGCTTGATGCAACGAGGGCCGTCGTTGGCGGCCGGTGCGCGAAGAAGGCCGTCGGCGACGGCGATTGCAGACGGGAACCGATGGAACTGGATCTACTCCCCAGCTTTATTCCTATTTGCATAGCTGTTTGTGCCGCCTGCAGTTCAGCCTGTCTGCTCGGGCTTGGTTCCCGGGGCCTTTCGGCACCGCAGGACACAAGCGACGAGAGCACAATGAAGCGCAGCCAACATCCAGCACCGCGTCACCGCAGCTAGCGCCTGCTCCTTTCTGGCACATCACATGCCATTAGTCCGCGCCTCCACCCCCAACCCGTTTCTGTGCCAAGCGACCCCTGCCTTCCTTTCGCAGTCCCCGTCACCCACAAACTGGTCTCGACACCCCTCTCTCCCTTTCTTTTATGGACGGACCACATTCTCCGAAGTGTCAATTACATTCCTACATTGATATTTCGGACGCCACTTATCATATGAAATAATATTTTTCGCCAAAATGAGCACGTATATGCGTTCTAAAAATCTGTACCAAACACATTTCTCTAGCTCAATTCGCTAAATATATAAAAAATTAATACTGGTTTCAGTTTTCCATGTCCTGTTAGTTCCGTTTATATGAAAGATCAAGAATATTAACACTTAATGATAGACCCCGACCTGGCGTATATTAATATCGAAAGCGGACAAAAATTACCTTTTATTTATACTAACCAGGCCAACAATATCTCTTTACCAATTAGATTTACTTATCACTTAATAACTCTTTATTGAATTAACCCACAACTATGATGTTTTCAATGCATATCGCTAGGGTCACTCCGTGCTCCGAATATTACAGTGCTGTGTTTAAGTTACCGCAGTTATCCATAATTTAAAAAAAAGAACACCTGGTCCAAACAACGCGTTTTCTAAATTTCCGCTGGATTTTTTTACTGCCATCCTGTAATGCCAACCTAGTCTTCGTTTTTTTTTTTATTGAAATGATGAAATAGGAGAGGTTGGTGCCATTATAGTGGCACCGGCTACTCCTTCTCGCTTAGAAGACAGAATATGTAGTAACAAGATTAATAAGGGCACAAAATGCAATACAGTAGAACACATAGGAAAATACGCACAGCCGAACATCACATGGCAGTTCATAAACGTCTAAAACGTCTAATAGGTTCATATGTACAAAATACGCACAGCCGAACATCACATGGCAGTCTAATAGGTTCATATGCACACAAGTGTTGTATGACAAGTTCAAATGGGAAAAGTCAGTTCACCTGTACGTTCAAACTCAAATATTCTGTATTGCTTGACATACACAGGAAAACACACTGACACAAATGATGACACATAAGATCAAACGCACTATCACAAACATAACACAATTCCTTCAGTATGAAGGGGAAGTCGACATCGTGTGCAGTAGGTCAATATTTCCATAAAATATTCGATTCTTCAAGAAACTTCTTGAAGGCGACAAGCGCTCTTTTCTGAAGACTTGCCGTTGGCCATGGACCTAGTTTTTTCGTCAATGTGAAAGGTCTTCTATCTAAAAGTAGCAGACTTGCTCGTAATACTTTTCGTTGTGAATCATATTTTGTGCACTCGATAAGTAGATGATGTACATCTTCGTCAGGGTCTCTTTGGTTATCAACATAACAGTACCCAATTTTAGCACTTTTCGAGAAAAATGACGCAGATAATTTAACAAGAGCTCACTCACCGGGTTTGCGCCGCACCCGCGACCGTCCGCTTGTTCGCCACTCGCGAGATCACAATGTGTCGTTTGCTGCACGGCACCATCACGCGATTAGGGCACCGCAACATGCTGCTGTCGTTGAGATGGCAACCTTCGTTGACGCTTGTAGTCGCTTGTAATGTCCGCAAGGTGCATGGAACGATTTCCTTTTTCCGAACGCGGCCGAAGGCTTCGGACAATCCTCGCTGCACTATGATGCGGACACACGCGCTTCAGGCAGGGTCACTAGGGAGACAGGGGATTGGAATGCAAGGCAAGCGAACTCGTCGGACGGGTTGGACGGCCGGCGGCTTGTCGTCAAATTCTTGCTCGCAGGCCTGAAAACCTGTCTAGGAGGTGTTGGTGGAAACCGGTCGGCCGGCGAGGCTGCCTACGTCACTCCTCCAGCAGCCAATGAACGTCGCTGAGCGATGCCGCCGACGTATTTGCGGCACGTGCACCGGAGTATATTCAGGGAATGGGCGCCCTTTTCCTCCCATCCATCGGCCGCGGGAGGAGAACGGCGGTGAATGAACGTATATACTCCGGCAAATTCCGATGTGTTCGAGTTGGGGAGAGGTCACCGGAGTTAGGAGGGAGCATCATCCCCCAAGACCTCCCAGCTGGGTACATTTTCGTTTACAGTGTACGCTCACAGTGCTCCGCATCGCGCGCATCATAAAGGCAAGGTTTTTGGCGCGCTTTCAACGGACAAGCAAAGCAAACATTGATCCGGAAGCCTCGGGTGGTCAACGCCGCAGTTAATAAACTTAATAGCGGAGCTCATTTCACTAGCGTCATTTAAACAGTCGAAATGGAATGCGGAGGCAAGAAGGCCAGCTGAGAGGAATGCCACCCAGCAGCCGTTCTTTGGCGGCCAGCTAAGTCATTTATGCATTTAGCACTGGCGCCCAGAAGGGGAAATAAATACTCAGCTATTACCGCAAGCTTTCAAATGACTGCGCACTTACAGCGTCAATTTGTTGCGCAAGAGAGTTTGATTCATAGTTGAACTCAGTCGAAAGCGGCCAATTTTCATGCGCCAATGCGTTTTACAAAACCACATTGCGTGACGGCCAAAAGTGATTTCATGGGCCACAAATGCATTAGCAAGGTGTTAATTTTACTCGGAAACACGTGTGTAAAAAGCGAACAAAACCAAGACATAAGGAACAGCATGGCTGGCGAAAGGAGTATATAGTTAAACGGTCACATTCCTCAGCAAGCTTATGCGGACATATCAGCGGGAAAATGGGGCGGCGAGCTCGCGGGCCTGTTTGCTTCGCCTCGTCCAGTGAAGCTCAGTGAAAGCATTTCAAGTATCTCGTTCAACTGAAGGGACCTTAAAGTTATATTAAGACGATCTCGGTGCTTTCGCGCCGTCAAAAGCAATGAACATCGTAAAAAAGTGGCACTTCCGTCCGTACAAGGATGAATATCCGGTATCGTTCGTTCGATTACCGACGACCCGTGTCACGGGATTTCTAGCCTGCGCGTCAGGCGAGTCAGTATAAGCCCTGGGAATGCTCGGCTTTGGCCGAGCAATTTGCGCGGCCAGCGGAGGGATGCGTTGATCCGCCTCGCCACTTTATGGCGCGGCTTTCCGCCGCGTTAAACACGCCGGCGACGCCTGCTTGATGGTGCGAGTGCGCTGGCTTACTTTGTCCTCGCTTGCTTCTCGTCGTCTGAATTGCGCACACTGCTGAAACTGATGCCGTGGAAGATTGAATTCCCACGTCTTGGAATAGCTGCCTGTCACTGAACCCCTTGTACGGTGACGTTACAACGCCCTAATGCTTCCCTCTGATGACAGCTATGCCGCGTCCTCTTATACAGCCACACCAAATGACATACCAAGTCATTATTCAGGTGTCAGATCAAGCAATTAATTTATTTCTACGCTTTTACGTGCCGGAAAATTGATTTTTTTTATAAGCCTGACGGTAATAGAGCACTCTGGATTGATTTTGACAAGCTGGGATTCTTCAAGGTACAGGGTCGTTCTTGCGTTTCCTATTGAAAAGCAGGCATCACGAAAGGAATCCAACTCGCGACCTCAAGCGTAACGCTGTAGCCACTAGGCTAGCGCGGAAGACTATGAGGCAACCCAGAATCAAACGGTCAATAGAAGGAATCATTTTATAAGCCACTGACGGCCGGTAGACTATAAAAATAAAATGAAAACAGTGAATCCTTACGCAGCACCCTTTTGTTTTGTTAAGAGATGGCCGAAGGAACATTAAGAAGGGAATGTTTATTTCAACACTTTCTACCAGACACTGGTCTTCATCAGAAATGATAATACATGTCGCTTGTGCTCGCATTTATGTGAGCACAAGCAACATAAATGTGAGCACACGCAACATGCATTCTCATTCCTGATGAAGACCAGTCTCTGGTTGAGACATGTCCTTCTTACTGTTCCTACGGAGGAGCTATCTCACTGTTTACAACGCGACCAGGCTTTACGAAGGCTGCTCCATCAGCTGAAAACGTCGAGCTTTCAAGAATGATTTGTCGTCCCTTCCTTGCAGCTAACACGTCGGGTCCAGAGTGTTAGACTCCGGTATATATACACATACACGATAGCCATATAAAGTCAATGATGGATGATAGCCTTCCTTTTTTTTTTTGCTGTAAACAGAGGGCGCCCAAGTTGTTATCAGCATCACGTGACAATACGTCTGCGTCCGAGGTTTTGTACGTTTATGACGCGCTTCAAGTGGTGTGCCATTATTCCGTGTCGGTGATTGGGTAGAATGTCTATGGTGTATCTGTCGGGCGGACGCTGTGTTTCAGAGCCTTTAAATTACACTCGTAGTAATCAAGTTCGCGATAATGTGCCGCGCGTGTTGTTTGCAACAGAAGGGCGCCAAGCGACGCGGTCTTTGGGCGCTGTCGCCTGGCGGCCATGTCGGCCCAGGCATGCTCGTAAATGTTTCCCGGGGCCAAGGTGTCTTCCCCCCGCGGACGGAGGGAAACGTGCGGACGGGGAAATAACGCCGCCGGCGCTGCCACCTAAGAAATCACCGGAGCAAAACTGGCTGCCCGTTCTCCTCCCCGCCACTGTAGCAACAGCGGGGAGACGCCCTCCCCAGGGAGCTCAGGACGAGCCGCATTGAATTGCGGCCGTGCTGGACGGCGGGGAGATATCGACCGCACGTTGGCCGCGCCTCCCTCTGGTCGCGGCGTGTGACCACTCCGAGCATCAGGTCGCGGGTTCGCTTCGAACATTCATGCTACTATCGACCAGAATATTTCTACTCTCGCACCCACGTTTAAAGCAAGCATACATAATCTTGACCCCAGCTGTCACTTGTCGGCGCTGCCAGCACTATAGTGCTTGGTTACGTCATAAATGATGGCGAGCTAACACTTGCGGCGAGCACAGCCAGCATGCGATAAGGACAGGCTGGGCATTATCGGCCGTTCCATGTGATCAGCAGCCCCCACCAAAGATGGCTGCCCTCTGCAAGCGATGAAAATTCTGGTCTAAGCAATCCCTGTTGCGTGAGCTTACCACCTCTGTTCACTGTCTATAGACCGACACGGTGCCCCGCAAAAAGACACTGTCACAGCGTCATTTCTTGACACAACGCAGACTCGATTAAGGACAGCAACGGATAAGAGGCTGTAGACCTCTGTGCGTCCCCTCGGATGTATTAGCCGAGAGGCTGTTGGACGAGTTGGTGCATCTTGGTCCACAAAGTACCACCGCTCTGGCTTGCCGTGCAGCGGCCCACAAACCGTTTTCGCTGTGACTTTAAGAGCGCGCAACACAATCCTCGCGTTGTATAAAACAGCCTTCATATTAGCAAGCTAGCTGCTCCTCGAAATATTCCACACAAGTCCTTACAGCGAGTTTGTTGATGGAAACGTGCAAAGAATGCCAAAAGCATTAGCATTTTTTTTCATCGAGTATAGTAAGGCTCCACTGACTACTCCAAGGTGTGGGTACATATTTTGGGGACACTGGCATTAAGGAAAAAACCTCTCTGCTATCGAACACCGTAGAGAAACGCTTGTTACGCCGAATGTTAGTAACACAGATTGGTTTAGGATTGACTCAGACGTATTCTTTCGCCATTTGTTGCTGTAAAGCTGCAGTGACCAGCCGCTTTCTCAATCTTGGAATGATCGAGCTTCACGCCAGAAAGCTACGAAGGCGCTGATGCAGTTTCTGCGAGCGACCACCCTCGTTGAACGATTGTGACACTCCTGTGTGTGTGTGTGTGTGTGTGTGTGTCTGTGTGTGTGTGTGTGTGTG
Source organism: Rhipicephalus sanguineus (assembly GCF_013339695.2). Classification (NCBI taxonomy): domain Eukaryota; kingdom Metazoa; phylum Arthropoda; class Arachnida; order Ixodida; family Ixodidae; genus Rhipicephalus; species Rhipicephalus sanguineus. The sequence goes on along the minus strand of NC_051176.1, from coordinate 306,125,383 downwards.
TGTGTGTGTGTGTGTGTGTGTGTGCGTGCGTGCGTGCGTGCGTGCGTGCGTGTGTGTGTGTGTGTGTGTGTGTGTGTGTGTGTGTGTGTGTGTGTGTGTGTGTGTGTGTGTGTGTGTGTGTGTGTGTGTGTGTGTGTGTGTGTGTGTGTGTGTGTGTGTGTGTGTGTCAGGTATTTATTTTGCGGTTTACATACCTGCCTTTCCGCATTATATTTCTCTTTCTCTACTTGAGCTGCAGCACGCAACTAGTTCGAACGGTCCTCTCTATCTCTTCGTCGTTTTTTGCTTAGGCATTCGTCACTATTTATTTCTCCATACTCGTTTAACAAAGCGTGTGCGCAAAGGGCGACGTGGAAAAGTGGGATTTACGAGTGAAATCGCAGGAACCACCTAAAAATAAAAACATAAATGCTTCAAAAGGCTCAATGTGAAAGTAAAAGAAGAAAGCAAAGATGCGGGTCTTTTTCTAAACAAAAATTATTAAAGTTCCAACAACAGGTGATGCCCAGAGCATTTAGATAAATGACGACGTAACAGGCCTAGAACACAATGTTTTCTGGGATCCGGAAGAGACGCTAACGGTGATTGGTGGCGTTCAGTGATTAGCGGCGCTTTCCAAACAGTTAACAAATAAAATAACGCAAATGTCGCGAGCGTTCACTAGAGAATAGACAACTGCAGTCCTGCGAGCGTGCAAGGTAGGAACCAAGTGATCAGACGCACTTTTTGGCGAAGCGTACACAGGCCAAGATATGAAAAGATCGCACAGAAAAAAAAAGTTATATGCAGCATGACGCTGATCCCACGTGCCGTGGTTAAGGCTTTGGAAAATGTCGAAAGTTTGAGGAGAAGAAACCTTAGCACTGCGTTTGTGAAATGCGTTATTCAGCTGTCCGAATCACAGTTTCCCAAGTATGGTGACTATATGCAGAGCAGGCGTGAACGTGTCTGCATCTGGAGGGTGAGCAGTTATGACTAACAACTCAAATGTTGCGATGAAGCTAAGACCGATTCATGGATACGACGCTGATATATATATATATATATATATATATATATATATATATATATATATATATATATAATATATATATAACTATGAAAGAAGGGAATTTTGAGGGCTCGTTTCTTTGCTCGACACAATTACAATGTTATATGTTTGACACATTAAGGTTACTTATCGTGCCCAGTCACTGACTCTGTTGATATGTTTTTCGAACACCGTGACCACGTAATCGCCACGTGGGAGCCAGAAAATTTCTAATGGATGGGCTCCGCTTTTGAAAGTCCGTAGCTTTCGTTCGTTACAGGCAACATGGCGCGCTACGTAGAAATATGGCACTTTATATGATAGTCAATATTTTTTTATTCATTTATTAATTTTTATCTATTTTACATACTGCAGCCCTGCGAGATGGCTATTGCAAGAGTGGCACTTTACAATGCAGAAAGGGCCGCAACAGACAAATGACACGAGAACAGTAACAACAGAAACCCTTTACAGCAATAACGCGGTATTAGGCTTCTGTTATGCATAATGATCTTCAACAAGAGTAGTCACAAAATCATTCAGCGGCAGTGAACGAATGCGGCCAGGAATGGAATTCCATAATTCTATAGTGCGGGGAAAGAAACTATGCATAAATGTATCAGTGCGAGCTAAAAGTGTAGCAAGGTTAAATTCGTGCAAGTTACGCGTAGAGGAAGCCTTGGCAAAAGATAGACAATCTGTGTTTGAAATGCGATATGACATGTCGATTATGTTGTGCAAAAATTTCAATGATTCTACATCACGCCGTACCGAAAGAGGTTCTAGCTTTAGTTCGTGTAAAGCTGATAAGGGTGAGAAGTCGTAGCTGCGAAAAATGAAACGCACAGCTTTCTTTTGAACTGCTTCCAGTCTGAGTATGTCGCATTGTCTATGAGGCGACCAGACCGTGGAGGCACAATCGATGATGGGGTGAACAAGAGATCTATCCATTAAAACTTTAATATCTTTTGGGGCATTCTGCATTGTTCGACGTAGATATCTCAGTTCTTCTAAGGCTTTAGAACATGTTAAGGCAGTGCGCGTATAGACCATGACAGATCATGAGAAAATTTGACACCAAGACACTTATACTGCGTAACTCTGGTTAAAGAGGAACCGATTATATACTGGTCCGTAGAAATCTAAATGCTCTTTCCAGTGTATCCCACGCAGCTAAAGTTTAGTATTATTTCTGCGCCTGTGACAAAAATGGTGCTTCCTTCGGAGCATTCCCAAATTACGGCGTTGTCCACCACAAGCGCCCTGTGCGTGCAGGGCGGCGGCCTCCGACCTTGCGCAGCCGCCGTCCCCGGGGGCCGCACCCAGGGACCACACCCGAGAGCCGTGGGCGTGCCGGCCACAGTGCCCCGTGACGTCACGCCACGCGATTACGTGACGCGCCGAGACCAGGGGGCACTGTGCGGCCATTTGCCTAATGGGCTTTCGCGTTGGCTCAACTCCAGGCGCTATCGACAGCTTCGCGCCTGCGCCACTTCAGTGGTCTACCTCAGCGAGGACTTACGAGACGGGGTGCAGGAAAACTGTTCGGGCATGCTCGTGGCCGCGTTGAGATCCGCAAACGAGCTGCACAACAACTCGCCAAAAACGAGATGGGTGAAAGCAGCGAGCGAACCTTCAACGAAGCCCGAAGAGAGCACCCTCAAGATGCCGTCAAGGTTGTGCGAGACAGGCCTTAATCGGCTTAGGGCTTGCTCCTGTGGCAGCCCTTTCGGAGGCTGCTAATCCGATGACAGTAGGGAGCCTTTCATTTTATGAATCGCAGAATATAGAGAAATGCTTATCTATGATGTCCACTGTGGTACAGGAAACCAAGTCACATTCGCAACAGGTCAGCCGGTGCCACGACCTGGTAAGGCAGCTTTTGTGAGTATAGCTCGAGATGTGCGCAGAAAAGGGTGCCTCACAGCACACACATTGCTAAAAGTGGTTTTCGGATGTTGTTTATCACATGCACTGTGCTGCGACAGTTTACGTGGATGAACGCCTGCAGCTCCAGAATAAGTTCGCGCAGTGACATGAAAAAGATCAATCGGACACACATCAGCTACGTTAGCGCGGGACGGGATGAATTGAGCGATTAATGACGATGGGGGTGACGTGTATGATAGTGCAGGGCTGGGAAAAGGTGCTTTGCGTTGTGTCGAGATATGATACAAGATACCGAGACGGTAAGTACTTGAGAGACCGATTCAAGATACTACCAAAACAAATATATCCGACACAATACCTGCCATTTTTATCTTAAAATACTTGGATACATGAGCGAGTTCCTCAACGCTTGCAAACTTCTCTCCGGCATTCATAGTTTCTTCTAGCTCTAAAGACAGGGAGACGGCGATTTCATCTGTTGCGTTCGTCTCCGTTATTGCCTTCAGCCCAAGAACAAACTGTGGCCCAATGTTCAACTCCTCTGCCACAGGTAGGCTGCCCTAATGTCCTGCACTAATATGCGAGCACTTTTTTTCGGCACTCGTGTTATCATTGCGCAACATTTTTCGGGGCATTTTATAAGATCGACGCAGGTACGCTATGCGATCGGCAATTTTCCCTCAAACGGCCCAATGCGCTTTTATTAAATTCAGTTCGTAAACTGTGTCATCTTTTTACTAAGAGTTCGAGCTTCGTATCTGTGTAATCCCTTCTGAACAGGTTGCGTGCTCTGCAAACTAATACTGCTTTTTTTTTTCATTATTATTCTTAGGCCCACAACACTAAACGCAGCTGCTGGTATAATCTCATAGTAGAAGACCGAGCAAGAAATGCACAACATATAGGCCTGACATCATCATAATCATGACCGTAGCATAATGCCTTTACAGCGATGGTTCAATGTGCGCATAATGTTAAGTAGTTGCAGGTTCATTAAAGCGTAAATTTCGGTGAGTTAGTCTTAAAATTACCACAATGTAATTTTAACAACGAACAACCAGAGCAATCAGCAGAACAACAAAGAGCTCAGTTGATGTCCCTTGCAAAGATTGTCGCGTAGGGTTGAAAGTGCGCAGTGGAGAAGTTCACAGCGCGCCGATGTTAGCCCACTCTGTTTTATTTATTTGTTATACAGAGGCAGACGTAACAATGCTCTGCCTATCGAACATGGCCCGTACATCTCCCGCCAGCACGACGTCGAAAAGAACGGTGTGGGTCGCACTGAATATCACCCTTATTTGGCATCAAATTAATTCTGATGGGTGGGTGTCCAAAAACCATCGAAAAACATTAGCAACTTTCGAGGACCATTAACTAAATGACGCCGTCCGCCGCGGTGGTATAGCGGTTACGGTGCTCGGCTGCTGACCCGAAGGTCGCGGGTTCGATCCCGGCCGCGGCGGTCGCATTTCGATGGAGGCGAAATGGTAGAGGCCCGTGTACTTAGATTTAGGTGCACGTTAAAGAACACCAGATGGTCGAAATTTCCGTAGCCCTCCACTACGGCGTCTCTCATAATCATATCGTGGTTTTGGGACGTAAAACCCCAGATATTATTATTATTATTAACTAAATGACACCAAAGGAACCGGAGTGCGTAGAGGTGAATACATAATTACATAGGGTATCTCTACACACGGTCGTTGTTTTGGGTATACTTTCTTCTAAACAATTCTGTGCGATAAATGTACGACATCAACTTCGACTATCGCCCCAAAATTGCTGGGCTGGCTCAAAGTGGAGGAAATGTGCAAACTGCCAAGAAAACGTCCAGGAAACATGGCATTCACAGATGTGTCAGCAACGGTATAAGAAAGTGTGAATGTCAAATATCAGTCGCACATGGAAAGCATACTGGAAGGCCGCAGGAAGCCATCTACATCAAGCATTAAGGGTCAAAATCAAAGCAAGACTTATGCTGATTCAAAGATCACAGCTGTAGTGTATTCTGGAACCCGTACAAGGATGCTTCATTATCTGCGGGCGGTATTAAAGTAGAAAACTTGACGATGATGACTATTCATCGGTAGCGTCTGCAAATGGCGTAGAAAGCATTCACACCGTTTTTTTTTTTTTATTATGCCAAACCGTCTACATAGGGGTAATTAAGGATGGAATTACTTTGTCTAAGGTACCGATGTTTACAAATAGTAAAATTGAAGAAAGAGACTTGCCGCTAGAAAACACATACCTAGAGTCAAAAACGACTGTACTTGTAAAGTTCATGCATAGACACTTGAGCGAAAGCTGACTCGATAATCTAGCAAATAGATTTTTATACTTATTCACGTGACTTGAAACAGTAGCTCGGTGCTAAGACATATGTGGGCAGAGGCGACAGAGGTGCCGCTTTCAGCCGACTAAACATACGAAAGTATTGCTTTCTTCTTCAGCACCTGCATTTGCGTTTAGACTTGCGGTAAGGAGCATGAGAGCGGGTATGTAGGAGTCAATGGAAGAGCTGTAGCAAAGTTCAGTACAGGTACACATATATATTGCTTGTTCCAAATGCTACATGTCTTCAATGTGCAATATATTTTACGTGTGTCTGTTAGCTAGAACATCAGTACACGTTCATTACAGAAGTGAGCGTTAATGTGTAATCTTTTTCATTAAACTTAAACAGCCCAAACTGCTATAAAGCCTCAGTCACGGTGATAATTCTGTATTGTCGTAAGGCACAAGTTCAGGGGAAGACGCAGAAGAGAGGAAAATGTCGGCGTGCGCAATTGGGTGAGTAAAAAAAAAATTGAGGGGGGTCGCCTCTAAAGGGGAGGTGGGTATTTCGCCAATTCATGGTTGTCCAAAGTAAGCCCCACGTGCAATGGTAATTTTACGATGATCAGAGCCGTTAGATACTGCCACATGATTTCTACTGCAGACGTTCTCTCATTATTTGTTGCACCCGTTGTTTTCACTGCACGCGTAGGACTATGCGCCCAGTGTGTCCAAGTTTATTGCTTTCTGTTTCTCTATCCCTTCACTCGACGTACTGATCAGAGACGTCACACATGCTACACGCCTCGTTTAAAAGAGAGCGCAGCACTAAGCTGAATATTCTTTACTCACCCACAGCCGCGCCTACCACCGAGTAGTTGGGGGCACATGTTTGACCAATAAGGTGGTTGCCTCCCAGGCCGTTTTCGGGTTTCTGCTGCACTCGTGACATCTGGCGGAGATGCTAACCAAATGGTGCCTTCCAAGCCCAGCCTCCTTCACGCGCTTCCAGTCGACATTGCTACCAGCCAACGAGCAAGCCGCCGATTCCAAAGTTTACCTTCGGAGTTCGGCCCTCTTTCAATCAAGATGGCAACGAAGAAGGCAGAAGCTAGCATTGCCGACTCAACCACGACACCGATAGTCCTCCAGTAGCCAAGAGAGCCGCCAACGTTCCATGGCTCACCGTGGGAGGACGCCCAAGAATGGCTTGACCAGTTGAAAAGGATTGCTTCAAGAAGTGGGGCGACGACAGTACACTTCGGCACGTCTTTTTTGCGTTGGAAGTCTCCGCCAGGGTGTGGTTTGAAAATCTTGAAGCATCGCCATCTACTTGGCATCGGCGAAAACGGCAAGGACCGCGCTAAGCTACTGGTTCAAACGCGCACACAACAACCCGACGACTCTGTCCCGATGTATGTGGAAGAAATGCAGCGACTTTTTCAAAGAGCGAAGCCGACAATGTTTGAAGACAAGAAGGTGCCCTTCTTTATGAGAGGCGTAAAAGAAATTATTTCTACCGAGTATATCTTTTTAAAAAACACATCGTCGTTAACGATGCTATGGCGGTTACGCAGAGACAATCCGTGCGATGTGTATGATGATCCGAATAGGTGTGGAAATGAGGGAATCAGGCATGGAAGCTCAACGATGCATCCTGTTAGCGTCGCCACCGCCCCGAACTACGCTGCATCCTCAAGGCCCCATCCAGCAAGCACGCCCGCCACGGCCCCGCATGTAGCTTCCACCCGAAGGCACCATTGCAGCGCTGGCAGCGCATGTACACATCAGCCAGTGCAGACGGACGTTGCGACTTCGGGGCGCCACCAGTACACGCGTGAGAAGACGAGAGGGGGCACGATTTTCCTTCTCTCTTGTCACGCTCGTGCTGCCATGCACGGATTTCGTTTTCCATCTCCATCTTGCCTGCAGCTGAGATCACCATCAATGTTCGCACGCATGCCGCCTTTCAAAAAATGTTGTCGCTTTCTACCAGAATGGGCAGGACTAGTGTATCGTCGTCACGTTAGGCAATATGTTACTTTGGCTTTTTGTGCGTAATCGAGGTCGTATCCAATTTTATTTCAGGAGACAATATTGTGCTGTGTTTACCTCTTAGCGCCTGCGAGAACTTTGTAAAATTGAATGAGCAAAGCTATTTATAGTGCTTCTTTCTTTACGTTTTGGATAATCACCATTCATCTTTTAGCTGCATTCTCGATGAAATCGCGCTGCGGGCTCAATATGTGCTTACATTAACGTTCATTCGTGCGCATTGTACGCGTAGAGTATACGGCACCTTGCCTTAAGTTAGTGACGCCATTTTACTTGAATATCTCTCCATGTATGCTTTCTCTTTCGGTCGGTTCTTCGTGACCCGTGCAGCTTCGTACTCGCGCCTATCTCTTCCTACCAAGCCGTTCCCGTTATTCACAACAGCAAATCTTCAATTTGCAGCCTTCGGCATTTTTTCATTTTTCCTTCTGTTTACTTGGCAATTGCTTCAAAAGAAAGAAAAACAATCCTTCGAGGGAAGGTAGCAAAGTGAAATGTTGTATCCCAGTTCGTTTGATGCGCCTCTGACAGTTAGTGGCACAAGGCAAAAGTGGCTCGACACCAAAAAGTCTACACTAAAGCAAAAAAGCATGCCAGTCACGGCCGATGAAAAGCACCGCCGTAGAGCGAAAGACGGTCGGTGAACAGAGGTTAAGCCAATTAAAGACACTCGGCTCGCAAATTCCCCGGCTTTTCCAACAATCCCCCTGAGCCAGTTCCTAGTGCGAGCGAAGGGGCTTCGAGCAAGGTGCTCATGCGGCGACATCCTCTTTTTAAGGCCTCTTGTTTGCGTTTCTTTTTTTTTTTTCGACGGCTGCTCGAAAATATCGCTCCTTCCGGGCCGCCTATTTTCTGGCTTTTGCGAAGCGAACACTTCGTGAGCTGCATGCACACGGCTGTTTTACTCTACAGCGCGAACACCGAAACTCATGGCTCACCTGTTCCGCTTTTTACGAAAACCATAAAACATGAAAAACCGTCACGGCAAAGTGCTACAAAGACGGCAGTCATTCTAAATGCGAAATATTTGCGAACCATGTGTCCCTCAAAAGAAACAAGCATCGTGAGACAACAAGTCTGTGATCATTTTAAACACAAACATAATATATTGAAAATGGCACGTGCCTAGTGTAAAATAAGCCTTTTTTTTCGTTTCTATTTTTTTCGTGTAGTAACTATAGCCCGAGAACTAGTGGTGCGAATGTCATGGACAGAATTCTTAAATTACGCTGCGCGAACTGGAACTCGAGGTTGTTGTATTTACAAATATTCGGCGAATGAACGCAATCCTGCAATAACAGAGTGCCAGCCATGAGTGCCTAATCTGAGGGTATAGAACTCACAGCCCTTCGTTCGATAGACGGCAAGCATTTACTGTTTTACCCGTCGTTTTGCATCAGCCCTAATGATGAGTTACTTGCCGTATTTAGCAACACCCGGTTTTATTTCAGCTGCTGTCATTCCGAAAACCAGCCAGAAATGCCTAATGTGTTCTTGCATTGCCAAGGAGACCTTGGATTCTCAGGCTTTGCTTTGTGGAGAAATGAAATTGTGATTATCTGGGGCTCCATTCGAATACAAGAAAAGCAACGATGCACAAAACACTAAGTCCTGGCTGCCACACGAGGGACGTAAGCACGTTGGTTTTCGTCAAACACGCGTGTTTTGCCCAAGGCAGCCTCGCTATTGGACAGTGTTAGAAATTGCGAAGGCGCACACGCATTGCAGGCTTACACAAATTTTTATCATAGGTTTGAGTCAACGCAAGACCTTAAGAAATGGCCTGGGGGCATAGACAGCCTCGGGGTGCTCTAATGGAAGAGTGGCGCACGTGGTAGGCACGAAAATGTAATTGCAGTTGTGGGGTTTTACGTGCAAAAACGATATTATTCTGGGGACACCAGACTGACCAACTGGGGTTCTCCCACCGCGGTGGTCTAGTGGTTATGGCGCTCGTCTGCTGACCGGAAGGTCGTGCGATAAAATCCCGGCCGCGTTTCAATGGAGCCGAAATGACAGAGCTGTTCTCCCATTTTAAGAGAGTTGACTGTTGGGCTAGTTGGTGTTCAGACATGGGAACCATCGTTAAAGGCGCAACACCACACAACACAAGAGAAGACCAGACGAGCACAGGCGCAAACTAACAACTGATTTATTGAAGGCAGATCTCCAGGCATATATAACAACAGGCTGCGCAGGCGCAACGTCACAACAATCCTCGGAAAACATCAAAAATATCGCGAAAGAAAATCAATTTCAGCTTTGTAAAGCGCAATGGAAGTGTCGCTGACACACGCCTCACCTGCTTTCCTGATTAGAAACGCTTCTAACGTTTCACGAGCCGTTTTTTGTCTGCTTCTACCTACAATTTTTGCGCATCGGAAACGTGGTTCACAATTCGGGCATGTCATGCAATGGTCGACAAGATGGCTTCGCTCTTTGTTAATTAGATTTCTTGCGTGTTCCCTGAGCCGGTCATTGAGGCAGCGCCCCGTCTGGACGATATATACTTTGCCGCAGGTCAGGGGAATCTCGTACACGACGTTGCTGGCACACTGAACGAAACGTCGTTCATGGTTCTTTTTGCAGCCTCCCTTTTCCTCCGCACAGGTGGTGCGACGGCTCAGCTGAGCGAGCTTCTGGGGGGCCGAGAAAGCCAACGGCACGTTGAACCGGCTAGCCACTTTTTTCAGGCTATGTGTGACCTTATGCATGTACGGCACCACTTCTGGCCTCAGGGCGCCCACCAGGGGCTTCGCGGCATCTGAGTAGCAACGGTGCTTCAACTTCTTAAGCAGCGTCTCAGCAACAGACAAGACAAGTTGAAGCACCGTTGCTACTCAGATGCCGCGAAGCCCCTGGTGGGCGCCCTGAGGCCAGAAGTGGTGCCGTACATGCATAAGGTCACACATAGCCTGAAAAAAGTGGCTAGCCGGTTCAACGTGCCGTTGGCTTTCTCGGCCCCCCAGAAGCTCGCTCAGCTGAGCCGTCGCACCACCTGTGCGGAGGAAAAGGGAGGCTGCAAAAAGAACCATGAACGACGTTTCGTTCAGTGTGCCAGCAACGTCGTGTACGAGATTCCCCTGACCTGCGGCAAAGTATATATCGTCCAGACGGGGCGCTGCCTCAATGACCGGCTCAGGGAACACGCAAGAAATCTAATTAACAAAGAGCGAAGCCATCTTGTCGACCATTGCATGACATGCCCGAATTGTGAACCACGTTTCCGATGCGCAAAAATTGTAGGTAGAAGCAGACAAAAAACGGCTCGTGAAACGTTAGAAGCGTTTCTAATCAGGAAAGCAGGTGAGGCGTGTGTCAGCGACACTTCCATTGCGCTTTACAAAGCTGAAATTGATTTTCTTTCGCGATATTTTTGATGTTTTCCGAGGATTGTTGTGACGTTGCGCCTGCGCAGCCTGTTGTTATATATGCCTGGAGATCTGCCTTCAATAAATCAGTTGTTAGTTTGCGCCTGTGCTCGTCTGGTCTTCTCTTGTGTTGTGTGGTGTTGCGCCTTTAACGATGGTTCCCATGTTCTCCCATTTGTCTGCCCTCTGTGGCTACACCCCAGAATTCTGCCGCAGGGCCACCGATTATAGACACTCGGATTCTCGCATTACAGAGATAGCTGAAGCCTTCGCCATCTGCAAGAACGCTGACGCGTGTATCAGCGCACCGTCGATTGCGTTACTTGACTGCGAGTTGACGAACGTGGAGAACGATGTTACGAGTTTTGTCATGTGCATGGGCTGCGTGCGCATATTTTGTCCTTTCTCCTTCCATCCCTTTTTCGGTTTCGCTTGAATAAAGCATTCAGTTGTCAGTCGGCGGTCGTGTTGTCAAGTCTTTTTGTGTCCTACGTCCTTTGCGCTGTTTCAATACGAACGCAAACCAACTAGCTCAACTCTCCCTTTTGCTGAAATGATAGAGGCCGGTGTACTTAGATTTGGGTGCATCTGAAGGAACCCCGGGGGGTCTAAATTTCCGGAGCCCTCCAATACGGCGTCCCTCAAAACCATATCATGGTTTTGGGGCGTACAACCTCAACAGTTATTGCTACTATATGGGGTTCTTTGGGGGGCACCTAAACCTAATTACACGGGTGTCTCATCGGGCTGTTTACCTCTCGAAGTGCGGCCGCCGTGGCCTAAAATCGAACCCGCACCCTCAAGTTTATGGTAGGCAAGATGGATTGCGAATGCAGCTTGCGTCATACGTCTAGCTGATACAGGCAGTCGAGAGTTCTTCTAATGCAGTGCACCTATCCCAATACGACACGTGTGCGTCTCGAAACACTCCAATTGCGTGTAGCCTCAGTCTGTTACATATCAATACTAAATCGCGCTTGCACAATTCTTGGTTGTTTAGCACACATAGCGTGTCGGAAGGACGTCGTTGGCTCATTTTTCCTTTAAATCATGCTTTGCTGCTTCGCAATCACGTGCAAGGAAGAAGCCAACTTTAACAATTTCGCGGTGTCCCGAGGTATTTGATTAGGATTAGCGTTACTCGAAGGCTTTTAAATGCGAAGCATTTCTTAGCGAACCTAAGACACTTTGAGTGTTTGTATCTACGTATCTGTCTATCTATCTATCTAGCCGCCTACGTCTGGGTGCTCTCATGCTCGCCTCCTTAACTTGGTTCAGACCAAAATTGGCATGGAAGGGTAAGAGGATTTGACGAATATGACTGCCTGGTCATTACATGATTGATGTCAAGATCCTGTCGCGTACGCCGTCAAAACCTTTCCTCCAGACACGTGTGGCACATACTCGTTTACCACGGGCCGCGGCGTACGGGTATGCGCCACGCAGGCACGTAGGCAAGGGGGGGGGGGGTGAAATTCGTCCAGCCTTTTATGTTCCCGGCCCATTTTTTTTCTTTTTGCCATGAAAAGACTTTCTTTCGAATAATTAGGCCTTGGGCCCCCCCCCCCCCCGAAAAAAAATTCTGGCTACGTGCCTGGCGCCACGTGTGATTGACAGTTTACATCTACCCGGGAACGGCGAGAACAGACATTGGCAATTTAAATGCCAGACTGTTAAGAAAAAGCGACATCGGCAGCGTTGACCCGTCGAATTGAAAGAATAAAAATTAGGAACCCAGCAGGAATCGAACCCAAGAATTCTGCGTGGCAGTCAAGCATTCTACCACGGAGCTATACGCCAGGTCAGGAAACTACTTTGGAAAAACACCGTATGCAGGCGTAATGCCGGTGCAGCGTCAATTGTAGTTGTGGTACTGGCTATCTAATTTTATAACAAAGCAATTAACACTACGTAGTATGTTCGCCTACGATACAGGCGTCATGTCAGGTTAACGTATGTGGGTCCAGTATTGCCTCCGCTTTTATTGCAGTCTAATAAACATTACATTCGTGTTCCTGTGATTCATCAAGCTATATTCAATCGTTGCTTGACTCCAGAGGAATCCCCTAACGAAATTTACGTATGATATTCACATCATCGCACCGTGAAGTGCACTTCGTTTCGTTAATACTGACGTATGTACTCTAACGTGAGTGCTGACGTTACGTCAGACCATAAGTTACCCTTTAAACGCGTGTTGTCGACGTGTCTGGTAAGTCCACGATCAGCACACAACTACTGCATTAACAAAAGCACATCGATCCACCTCGTAACGCTTGGCTCAAAGCCAAAAAATGCAGCATAGAACTATACTCGCTGACTGCTTCGCATGAAACCGATTCCCACAAGGCGTGGGATCTGCCGAATTTTTTCTCCAAGCGATATTGCATTTCATTGAATCGAGTACAATTACAAATACTCCTACGCAATTTCAACATATCCTGCACTTGGTTGAAGCTCTCAGGACGGCAACTTAACCTGCACCAACGTGTGCTTACAGCATACAGGCTGCAGCAACCCGCCGACCTGGACATGCTCAGCTCGAGTTCGATTCCTAGCCACGGCGATGGGGGTGACATGCAGAGAGCCCTGTCGAAATTAATTCTCCACTGCCGAGTGCCTAGTAGTCGCATGTTCCTCTGTGTTCCTGCGTGGTCGTGTTTTTGTCGCCAAGCTTACTGTTCATACTGCAAATGAAATACTAGTTGCTTGTTGTTTTTTTTTTTTGTTTAACGACATGCATCAAAACAAATATATTCTAACATGGTCCCGCAGTATAAGTTCGCCCGCTACGCATAGGCGCAGGAAACGAGAGATGCTCTGCCGTCGCTAAATATGTGACAGCGCAGGTATCCTGAAATCTAGGAGCCGCCGATATGTGCAACTCTCTCCTAAATTGCATTGCTTTACAGCAGTGTTTAATGGGCTCGAAGAAATTAACAGGAGACGCGAGGAAATTAAATTGTACGGCGACATTTGTACTAGACGTTGGAGACGTCGCAAATGTACAGGCGAGCGTATCCGTGGAGAGTGTGAACGCAGTCATTGTAACTGCTCACTTATCCGCGATTGCATGGGCTGTGATGATCCAAGCGAGTTCCCGAGGGAGTCGTCACCCTTTCAACCAACGTGATGCATGCATAAGAGAGCTTTGTCTTTGTGAAAAGGAGATGAATTTTCTCGAGACTGCGAGCACGTGCGGCCTCCATAAGTTATTTTTTCCCACTCGTCTGTTTAGGTTTTACATTTTGCTTTTCTGGTTGCGGGGTAACATGTATGATGTCAGAAAAATCTTGTTGTTTCTCAATGACTGTATTCCACGTAATAAATTCAGTTTGCAATGAGTGCGCTGGCCCGTTGAAGCGCTACGCCCCTCCTCAAGGACCGCGCACTGCCCGTGAAGCTGCCATTCCAAGTGATCATGCGAAAAGCACCGATTTCAAAGAACCGCCCTACATGCATCTCGTGTTTTCAAGTTCTCCGGCGCACATTGCCAAGAATTTTTTTTTAGCGCGGGAGCGTTATGACTATTCTTTTTAATTCAGCGAAGCTACTTTTCTCTCGATACAGCCGTTCTTTTACGAGGGTCTTCTTTCTCCTCCACGAACAGTCGCTTTCTGCTCGGGACCGCACTGCAAAGCAAGGCACCCGCAGTTGAACCCGCGCCTGAAACGCATCCTCCGAGCAATCGAAGCTTCCCCGGGGGTCTCCTGGGGGACGGCGGTGCATCACTCATCTCCCTTCTTTTGTTTCCTTGCTCGGGGGCACAAAAACGCGCGAGGCGTGTTTGCGCGGGAGATGTACACCCCGATGTTTATTTCCCGCCCAGCAGACGGAGTCGTGCATGGCTCGCCGTAATAATCAAGCAAACAACGCTCCTCGGTACAGTTCAAAAGCGCCGCTTAGCTGCCTCTCGCACTCGCGAGTTCAGCCGTAATGTGGCCCGCTATTTTGCGATTCTGAAAAGAAAGGCAAATGGCGTGAAAGAGGACTTGAGAAAGGCAGGAAAACTTAATTTCTAGCAGCATTTAACCCAACTCATTTCAGTTCCGAAAGTATCGCTTTTCATGCAAGTTCTTCATGTGAATAAACACTGGCAATACACAACACATTAAACGTACTCTTTGTTTAGTTACACTGTGGACAGCGCGCTTTGTCAACTGTGTCTCCGTTTTGCTTGGTGTAACGCATCAACGGAACCGTTCACTAACTCGCAGTGTTTACAGAAAAACAAAAGTGCAGTAGTTAGCACAACATTGACTCGTTAGTGTCTAAAGAAATGTCTTATATTGATTCAGATGCCAAGACCGAGACACAGAAACGTTTACGTAGGCTAACCAAAGTTTATCGAGAATTATGGATTTTAAACATAATGACCTCTCACGCACGTTTAACGCAGAAGCAATACCACCATCAAAAAGATCTTGGAAGACGCTTGAGTTTGGCCTTCAAGGGAGGATGGCCTTCCTCGTGCGCTTGCCACGCTCCTCTTCTCGGTGGCCGTTTGAAACTCTCCTCGAATACAGTTGCCAAGGGACGCGTCCGTAAGGCAACAGCTTTGTTGATGCTGTGGCTGATGGTGATGATAATTACTGATGCCTGAGCGCCTTGTTATGGGTAGCCCTTTCCCCTAGTTGCGCAATTCTACGCTTCTGCCACGCAATATTGCACGGAGACTCCTCGCACCTCACGACGCCTGTACTATAGGATTCTGTCCTGAAACAGTTTCAAGCACAGGCGTGGCCCCGTGGTAGAAAACCTGACTGCTGCGCAGAATGCCTAGCTTCGACTCCGACTCGAAGCCGTCATTTTTATTATTTGTATCCATCGCGGTTTTCTACCCTCGGACAGCGCTAGAAATTATGGCCGCTTGGCACTCGCGGTGCCAAGCCTGAAGGAAGAAGCTGGGCGGCCTCCCTTCCTCTTCCTCTCTGTGTGTCTTCATTCCCCTTACTTAGCTCTATTGCCACTTCCGTCTCTCTCTCTTCCACGTGTTCGTTTGACGCTCGCTCCTGCTGTGCACGGTAGCGGGGCTCATAGGCGTGCGCAGGGTTCTCCATCAGGGGGGCAAAGTTCATCGCAGCGCCCCCCCCCTTGTAAGTCAGATTTTGCGATACAGATTTTGCGCCCCCCCCCCCTCTTAGGTGAATATGGGGGTCAATGTATGGGGCAGATTTTGCGCCCCCCCTTTTAGGTTATTAGGGGGGGCGGCCGCCCCCCCTGCCCCCCCTGTGCGCACGCCTATGGTGGGCTTGCCCGATTCCTGTGGCGCATGAGGAGATTAGCACGACGGAGCACAAGACAGCTCAAACAGCTTCGCTGTTAAAAGAGAAACAACAAATACTCTGTTCACGTTGTTATTACGGTGGTTCCGTGGAACCATATGAGTAACCGTGTATGGCTAACATGACTCAGATGAAAGATCCTCGGCCCACGGGGTGGCGTCGCTGGAGCCTGCGCTTCGACAAGCGGACCTGTCTTCTTCAAGGCTGCAACCATGCATTTTTCACATCTTGTGTTCTTGCTACAGCAATTGTAACCCTGAAGCGAAACGCATTCATTCGCGCCATGCAAGGCGCTGTAGAAACAACTTTTCCCCATCTGATCACTTATCTTCTGTCGAGTTCTTCCACGGCAAAATGCACAAGCTATGTCTTATCGAACATTCGATTCCAACTGAGACAATATGGAAAGCAATGAATATGCGTTTCGTAGAGCTTGATGCGAAAACCTTTTTCTATATGCTTGAAAGAAAAAAAGCCGGCAGATCCCACGCGTTCTGGGAATCGATGTAATGCGAAGCAGCCAGCAAAGAGCTGCATATATCGTCTTGTATGTCATGGTTTTCATGTTAACTCCTATTATTTATGTCCGTCACACAGTAACGTCGCGCAATACCAACTTCGGGGTCGATCAAGCTAGAGAAACGGCCGCCAGCACCCCATGAGCGTGGCACGTAAGTCATGCTGTACATGACATGCGTGTCATGATTTTCATGTTAACTCGTGTTTTTATGTTCGTCACACAGTCACGTCGCGCAAAACCAATTCCGGGGTAGATCAAGCTAGCGAAACGGCCGCCAGCGTGCCATGATCGCGGCACGTAAGTCATGCTGTACATGACATGCATGTCATTATTTTCATGTTAACTAGTGTTATTATGTTCGTTACACAGTCACGTCACAAGATACCAATTTTGGTGTATATAAATCTAGCGAAACCGCCGCCAGCGCCCCATGAGCGTGGCACGTAAGTCATGCTGTACATGACATGCGTGTCATGATTGTCATGTTAACTCGTGTTTTTATGTTCGTCACACAGTCACGTCACAAGATACCAATTTTGATGTATATAAATCTAGCGAAACCGCCGCCAGCGCCCCATGAGCGTGGCACGTAAGTCATGCTGTACATGACATGCGCGTCATGATTTTCATGTTAACTCGTGTTATTTCTGTTCGTTACACAGTCACGTCGCGCAATACCAATTTCATGGTAGATCAAGCTAGCGAAACCGCCGCCAGCGCCCCATGAGCGTGGTACGTAAGTCATGCTGTACATGACATGCGTGTCATGATTTTCATGTTAACTCGTGTTATTTATGTTCGTTACACAGTCACGTCACAAGATACCAATTTTGGTGTATATAAATCTAGCGAAACCGCCGCCAGCGCCCCATGAGCGTGGCACGTAAGTCATGCTGTACATGACATGCGTGTCATGATTTTCATGTTAACTCGTGTTATTTCTGTCCGTTACACAGTCACGTCGCGCAATACCAATTTCGGGGTAGATCAAGCTAGCGAAACCGCCGCCAGCGCCCCATGAGCGTGGTACGTAAGTCATGCTGTACATGACATGCGTGTCATGATTTTCATGTTAACTCGTGTTATTTATGTTCGTTACACAGTCACGTCACAAGATACCAATTTTGGTGTATATAAATCTAGCGATACCGCCGCCAGCGCCCCATGAGCGTGGCACGTAAGTCATGCTGTACATGACATGCGTGTCATGATTGTCATGTTAACTCGTGTTTTTATGTTCGTCACACAGTCACGTCGCGCAATACCGATTTCGGGGTAGATCAAGCTAGCGAAACTGCCGCCAGCGCTCCATGAGCGTGGCACGTAAGTCATGCTGTACATGACATGCGTGTCATGATTTTCATGTTAACTCGTGTTATTTATGTTCGTTATACAGTCACGTCGCAAGATACCAATTTTGGTGTATGTAAAGCTAGCGAAACGGCCGCCAGCGCACCATGAGCGTGGCACGTAAGTCATGCTGTACATGACATGCGGGTCATGATTCTCATGTTAACTCGTGTTATTTATGTTCGTCACACAGTCATGTCGCAAGATACCAATTTTGGTGTATATCAAACTAGCGAAACGGCCACCAGCGCAGCATGAGCGTAGCATGTAATTCATGCTGTACATGACATGCGTGTCATGATTTTCATGTTATGGCTTGTCCTTTATGTTCGTCATACAGTCATGTTACGCCATACCAGTTTTGGTGCACATTCGATGAACCAAGCGACCAGGAGAGCACAAAGTCGTAGGCGGCTAGATAGATAGATAGATAGATAGATACGCTCAAAGTCGCAGAAGTTCGCTAAGAAATGCTTCGCATTTAAAAAAAAGCAGTCATGAGTATAGTTGCACAACGCAAGTAAAACTTTTTGTCAGAAGATTCATTGCTAAAAACAACGCAGGAAAGCAAAACTGCACGAAAAAGAAGATACACG
Organism: Rhipicephalus sanguineus; assembly: GCF_013339695.2. Classification (NCBI taxonomy): domain Eukaryota; kingdom Metazoa; phylum Arthropoda; class Arachnida; order Ixodida; family Ixodidae; genus Rhipicephalus; species Rhipicephalus sanguineus. Next base: position 306,107,009 of record NC_051176.1, on the reverse strand, counting down.
TGAGCGCTCCTTCTTCTCCCGCTTCGCGCTGTTTTTCGTGAGCAATAGATGCGATAAAAAAGTAACAACCAAGTTAGACAAAAAACATTTTTACGCCGTTTTTCCTATAATAACCAGAAATAAAAGGGGGGGGGGGGCGCCCTGAGCATAAAGCTTGGCAATATGAGTTTCCTGAATGCTCAGCTGCTCTTAGATTATCTCTCAGAAATTTTAAAGGGGCCCTGCAACACTTCTCCAACATGGTAAGGAAACGATGCTGATCTATAGTCCAGGCTCCTGTGAAAACGTGAGCCAAATGTTATAGCACTGCACAAGGCAAGGAATTTACAATTACCTTGCAAAGACAGTTGGCAATCGCTCACTCTAGAGTGGCCCCGCTACGTCATAGGAGGAGAGACACGGCCGCTGGCTGACTAGAACATTCGTGTGCTACACAGTTACTGCGGCCGCCGCGGGGTGCCGCAACGTATTACACAATTACACCAGCGCTTCCTTGAGCACACCGAATGTGACTCGACGCGTTCAAAGAAAAAAACTAAAAAAGGGAAGAAAGGGATCAAGGTCGTCAGAGAAATGGCTCTTAAAGGGACTGAGCCAACTTTTTGTCGACCCGGTTTTTTACGGCGCAACGGCAAGGTAGTGCTTAAACCTGCGGCGGTTGATTCCAAGAGCGCGTGGATATTTTGTAAGAAAAATTCTTTTTATCTGAGAAGCCACTAAGGTGCTTCCTCCAGAACGCTGAGAAGCAATAGCGATGCCGATAGCCTTCCTCTCTAAATGTTCATTGCGCTCAAGGTTCTGCTTTCACAGGCGTGAGTGCAACTCTGGTTAGCCACCTTCACTTTGACATTTACAACCGTTTTTTTTTTAATATAAAAAGCAGGCAGGATAAGTTATCCGAAGGCTCGTCGTCGCGTAAGGTTCCTTTACGGCCTCTCGAGCCAGGCTCCTTTCGTGCTTCTCCAACTCACCGGCAGGTGCCGCTAGGCGCTAAGATAACAACGTGCATGCTGCCGCTCATGAGCATCGGATCATACGTCAAGCGACTGTTCTGCTCGCTACAAACGAAGACATATCTGCATGCTTTGAGTTAGAAAAGATTATAATTAAAAAAAAGTACACTGCATTCCAACAATAATATAGAGGCAATTAATCGCGGACACCAGTAATAGGTCACGTGATGGGGATCATATGCATCTTCACTTTCTTGCCGGGTGGGGCGCCAAAAGTCATTTTTCGCGACGTTAGTGAAGAAATAAAAATATACATCCACGTTTAAAGAGGAAAACAGGGCTGGTTTTAGCGAATACAATAGACAATTTTTCCATTAGTGGGGTTACTTTAATTCGTGTTCTGAGCGTTTGTCTGTCTCTTTGAAGTGTGCGATAAATTCCTGTAAATCCGCTCGTGCTTTAGAAGTTGGCACAATTTTTGTGGCGATCGATTCGTGAGGACTCTGATGCTGAGGATGATCACTCGGAAAAGCGTTGCACGGCCGCTGTACGGGCATTCATAAAAGACGAAGCGGGACCAGTGAAGACAGGCATTTTTCGCCAATTCAGCCCTTTGCACCCAGTCGAATCGATTGAGCTCATTCACCATTTCGAGGGTGTGCCACCATTCAGCGCTTAGCGAAAAAAAAATGTTGAGGACGAAGCCGCCTGTTTTTACCGTCGTTCCTCACGTGTGGCCTCCCCCTTCTGCACACTCGTCGAAATATACTCTTCACGTGTCTGATTTGCCTTCATATCATCTGTGTCGTTTTGGATATTAAGTGTGCAGCAAATGGCAAAGTTCCTAACAGATAATTAAAAGGAACACTAGATAATTTTCTAAATCTATATTTGAACTTAAGTATAGGACTTTCCAAGAACTAACCGAATCAGCCCCAATAAACGAGGAGCCCTTTGAGCGCAAGAGGCACCAGGACATCGGTGTTGAGCAAAGTGCTGCTGCACGCGGGGGGCTCGTCGTATCTTGGCGCTGCAGAGGGGCGGCAGCCGTCACGGGACCTGGCTTCGCCACCGATCCGCGTCTATCGGGCGCGCGCAGCGGCCTCCGCACCTGTTAATCTCGGCGCCGCCGGGGCGTGGAACCCCGGCCTCTCGAGCCGCGCGTGGTCACACCCTCGCGAACGGCGGCTGGCAAGCGACTGCCTGAGTCACGGCCCACCCGTAGCGGCCTCTTGGGCGGCGGCAGGTTGCGACGCGATAAGTGGCCAGCCGCTTCTTTTGGGGCACCGTTTAGCCTGTCATAAACCTGTGCAACATTGCTGTTGGCTGCACTCAACTGTTCTTCTACCATGCGGCCCTACGAAGGCCCGTTGAATGCCAGAAATCCAAGTAACGTCCTCAAATTATCTTCATGGCAAAATACGCAGGCGTATTGAGTGCACGAGTCATCTGGGCCGTATTTACAAAATAAATTGCTGATTCTAGATCCGTTTCCCTCCTTACTATAACCGTTCCCAAAAGCCGGCTATTCCTAATGTTGGACATTTGGTCAGAAAATGCTTCCTCCTGCATGCGTACGACCCCGCTGCTGGTTCGCACTGGCAGAGAACGCACACAATTAGTAATTTCTTCTCCAAATCAACGTTTTGATTTACATTGTTACTGAGAAAACAACCATTTGAGTTGCCTCTCGTCCACAGCAACATTATATTCGCTGTTGCCAACACTACACACAGTCACTTTCAAAGCACCCATATTGCAATTGTGACTGTGCAAATTTATATACCCACAAACACCTTCCTGTGGCAATGAAAGGACCTTGACAAAGCTTATCCGGCCAGCTAGTCCGGCAGAGCTGGACCGCTCTTTCGAATCGGCGTAGCTTTCGCATTTGCCTATTTGCCTGAACGCGTAAGGAAAAAAAGAGAGAAAAAAAGCCGGTAGTAAATAAGACGGCATTCCTTCCAACCTTCAACTAAGGCGGTTTCCATTCACTGCTGCAGTGGGCTGTCCTCCGATATAGCCGGGCACATGCAGCTCATTTTCATTGCAGCTTACCACGTCACAAGTGCGAATGAGGGAGAGCCACTACGCGAGCCGGTACAGCCCCGGAAGGTCGGCTGCGCTAACTGGCGTTGAAATAAACATGTCGCCTTACACTCGCAACATGACTGAGCAGCAAATGTTGTACGTGAAACAACTTATTAACCTCATTCTTTTTTTCCTAGAGCCTAGACTAAAGCAGCCAATGGGAACAGAGACGCACTAGCTGTGCGACTTAGCATTCTTTCACACCTTCTATCCGAGTAACATTTTTCGATGTCCATAGCCAGTCCCTGCTCGTCATGCTTCAAATAGCACCGATCATGTATACAGCAAAAAGTTGGCGAAGCTTGCCTTAATCCGCGCAAGGCGTGAAACTGCGAAACTGGACGATTCTGAAGACAGATCTGGTTGCTTCTAGGTTGTCTCTCGGCCTTGTGATGCAAGCTGTTTCTGCTAGGCTTTAGCTATAGGTGATGCTAGGTTCTTTCTACTTTGATTCTCAGCGCAGAGAACTCGGAGTTAAGCCACAGACAGTCACAGACACGACACGGATGTCCAAACTCCAGAGACAAAAGCTCGCGCTGAAACCAAGCGTTCGCACCTCTCATACATCTACGGGCACTTGGTCGTTTGCGCAGGCCTTCCATGGCTTCGGGTTTTTCTTGCAGCCGCCGTTGCCTTTCCCGTTCCCTAGTATTCTCTCGTCGTATACGTACTCGGGGTCTTCGGCTCGTCGCCGTCGCTCCGCAGCCGTTTTTTTGGGGGGGGAGGGGGGGGGGGAGGGGGGCTAACTGTTGCCTTCTTCATTTTTAGTGGACCAGTGGAGAGTAGTGAAATTTACCGAATTTCTGTGGCACGTACCCGTTTATGATGATCGCCGGACAAGGAACGACTCGCTAAAGCGCTTCGCCGTTAAAACTTGGCCACTTCCGGCTGCCGAGTGTGTTGCCCTCAAGCAGTTCCACGATCACCTTCTTGGCAGGCGATTTCTGCAAGGCGTATACCCGGCGTGGTCGCTTAGTGCGTAAGGTGTGTAGTGCTGCTAAGCTTGGAATTGAAAGAACGCCCGTGTGCTTAGATCTAGATGCACGTTAGTGAACCCCAGGTGGTCGAAATTAACCCCGAGTCATGATTATATCGTGGTCTTCGAACGCAAAACCCCAGTGATTATATTAGTATTTGCTGAGGCATACTCTGCGGCACCTGTTTCGAATTCCATGTATTTGTCGCCTTCACTGGTGCTTTGCTTTTTTTATGCTGGAATAATACGAGGCTTGTCTTGCTACTATCATTCGTTCTCTTCCGACATTGATACTTCCTTGATTATGCTGATGGTATTGCTTTATTTGCGCTTGCGCTGTTAGACTTTGTGTTTACCGTGTGCAGTGCCCTTAACTGTGCCCTTATAGAGTGAATAAATTAAATTGGCAAGAATAGCTAAAATCATTTTAGGCTAAGCCTCGATTTAGCTCTTTATGCGGTCAAGAGACTGCCAGAAAATGGCCCGTGGTTGCAGCCAAGGCGTTGCACCTTGGTGATTATGGTAAAATTTATCCTTACCACTACTTATAACCAGGATTTGGACTTGTTTAATTAAATATAAACTGAAACGAAGCTGCCGTCATCGATACTGACTGTCGGCGGCTCAGGATACTTTGAATCACAGACGAGAACCTCAAGAGACGAGCGTGCGGGTGCCTTCAAACACAACGGCCGAGAGGACGACACATGAAGAGGCTGCCCCCATCCGCCTTTCTCACTGGTGCCATCCGCACTTGTCGAATTTCTGTTAGTCTGTGCTTTTTCGGAAATGATCTTTCCCATCACTTTCGGAAATCGTTTCCGGAGTGCTTAGCCCTGAGAACAACTGTTTTTCTAGCACTCGTGATTTCTCCAAAGCCTTCTCTGACTGTCGTCCAAATAATAATCGATGCACGTAAACACAGCTCAGAACAATATCGTCCGTGTGACCGTCTAGGAGATGGCAGAAGAAGACCCTTCTCGTGTCGTTGAGTTTGTCGCGTCATACAAATGTACCCGATACTAATCAGAAAACATGTGAGAACGTGCACTGCAGTTATGCTTGCTGGCATAGCGTTTTAAAGATAACGAGCATAGATACGATTAAAAACGAAGGAAAGTGAAACAGAGTTAGTTGCCGTTGTGAACGCGTCACTTGGGCCTCGGCGCGCCAGAATAAAAGAAAGTCACTGATTTCGCAAAGAGAGCGTAGTGAACAGCTTTCGTGCAATAGACTCGGAAGGACGAGCGTCGTCGCTTTTCTTCAGCAACGACAAATGACGTTTACACGACGCTCAGTGCCGACTGGCATGCTATTCCTATTCCTGCTAATTTATTTGCCTTCTCATACAGCGTGGTAGGCATGAAAGTATTATGTACACGTGGCGGGGTCTCAAAAGTGACCGTATGCTGATCTTATAAAGCTGACTCCGAGCACGTGCTATCAAAGAGGTGGCGATTTTGACAGAGCTCATAGGCAGTACGTTTTTGTCTCGGAACATTTACCTTACTATAAACGTCCCATCCCTCCCTATACTTTGGGGCTTTAAAAGAAGTGCGCATTTAAAATACGCACCGCTCTTTTCAACCGGAGAAGGCAAAAATGAGAAGAGATGGCGAAATGTGTCAGCGGGTGCTTAACTCGCTAATCCGGCGTCTTTTCTGAGACGTACAAGATAAATGCAGCTGTAAGGATTTAGGCTACCGCTCAGTCACTCGGCAAATTATTCTCGGGACGGCTTTTTTTTCCTCGTCCGCACTTTGTTCTTTTTAACGGAAGCGAGGGGGAAGAAGCCCTTGAGAGGCACTTTTCGAGCGTGTGCTAAGCGCGACTTCCGGATTCCCTTAAGCGAGAATTGGGAGCCCTATCGGAATCGAGCTATTTTTTCCTCTCCCTGTCGCAACCACCTTCCTCCGTGCCGGGAATCGCAGTCACGAGCTACAGGCCACAGCGACGGTCGTGCAGTGCAAGGCAACCATGAAATGAAAGTTCACAGTGACCCACCAGAAATGGCCGACGACAGCATCAGCCATTGGAACGTGACCATCTTCGAGTAGTACCTATTTTTGCACACCCGCATTTCTGTGCACTCGCGGATTATGTCACCGCCGCCACCGAAATCTGTAACTCATAGAGGCTTCGCTTAAAAGGCAACTGCGACTTAGTCAACTACAAGCATCGTTGAGTTCAAATAAGGCCGGCTCCTTTGAAATCGCCCAGTCGCAAACGTCGCAAAAAAGGAAATAATGTCAGCGGGTGCTCTGCGAGACACCCTTGCCTGGCTAAAATGCCTCTCGGTTCACTTGATCCGCTGATTCACTCTTGGTTCACGTTTAAGTCACTCGATTGATTCACATCTTTAAAAAAGCTGGAATTTAAAGGCGGATGAGCCTGCACCATGCAGTGGGCGTGCACTCCCGTCACGAGCCGCAGTTCGTTTGACGGTGGTCTGCCGACCCGGAGGTCGCGGGATCCAATTCCGGCCGCATTTGCGATGGAGGCGGAAATGCTTGAGGCCCGCGTGCTTAGATTTAGGTGCACGTTAAAGGACCCCAGGTGGTCGAAATCTCCGGAGCGGTGTCCCTCATAATTATATGGTGGCTTCGGGGCCGTTAAACCCCGCCAATTATTATTATTATTATTATTATTATTATTATTATTATTATTAATATTATTAGTTCTTTAGTAGTGGAGACAACCGGGCGGTCGAGCTTTCGTCATCTGGGCCTCTCGTGTCTTCTTAAGTTGCATGCGACTATCGCTTGGTTAACGTTAATGCACACTTTCAATTCATTTGTAATCATTATATCTCAGATGGACAGTCGTAAGACACGCGAACGTCTTCGTTCAAGCGGCATGCACCTCCGGACACATGCGTGTTGTTTCACAGCGTGTTTTCGCACACCTTTTGTGACATAAAGATTTCTTGCACGGCACTAAGTCATGAAATCCAACGTAGCATTTGCACATCTGTTTTAATGTTTCCAACTCGTACAATTATTTATTTAATCTTGTGTTGTATCTCAGGTTCGGCATAGTGAATGGCGTGAGTAAAATATTTCTTGCCGCAAAAGTGAAAAGTCTCGTCGTACTCCTTCTACGCCTCTCCGTTCCCTGGTGGCACTCGCACTTTATGTTTCAAAGCATGACAAACACTGCGCATGCAAGATGCATTTTTGCTCAACTGAAAGGTATCGGCGGTTGAAAACCTCTGAAACGTTAGAGACGCCATATTGTCTTCTTTACTCTATGTGTGTACAGTTTGCGCTCCATTACCGCTTTCACAGCCATGTCACCCGTCGTTTCAAAATAAACCTCGATCATTTCACATCCTAGCCTATAATTAGCACAGTAATCGAGTGGTGCTTCTGTTCCGTTGGCCTTTTCCGCGCTCAGCATCCTGCGTGCTGTGCAGTGCAGGCAAGGCAAAGGGAAACTTCGAACAACCTTGTGGTTGTTCAGTTAGGAAATTTTTTCCTCGCTTAAAACAAAAAACACTCTTTTCATGCATCTTATATATACAACCAACAAAGCGCGCTACACAACGATGTAAAAGCCATACTTTAACTTGGTCCACTATATTGCTAAAATGAAGCCGCAATATGGGTTAAAAAGGCTTTATTTCCCAACTTTGGCACAGTTTCGTGACAATGATTCGTTGCCGCAGTATTTTTTTTTTCATTTATTACATGAACTTATAAAGCCCACAATGTGAATGTGCTCCTCGCGCAAGCATCTGTGCTTAAAAAAAAAAAAAACATGCAGCATTTCGCCATATGTCGCCATGGCCAAAAAAAAATCAAAGAAAAATGAATAAGCAATCACATTCATGGAAGACCGGCGCCTTCAGATTAAGAAAAAGACTGTGTCGGAGTAATGGCTCGAAATAGTAATTTTGCGCGACACAGTTTTACTTCCGCGCGCGAAGTTCGGAGCGCCCTCTTCGCGGCAGAAAAAAATATCCCCGAAAAATACTGCCTCAATAATTACTCGTCAGATTCATGCATACTGGCACGATTTTTTTAAGCATATGACATATGTAACCTATAAAGAAAAATAGTCAAGAAAATTTTCCCGAATCAGCGTTCCACGTAGACAGTTTGACCACGAGCGCATGCACCCTTTCGCACACAGCTGTTTATCTCTCAGCTGCTTCCGAGGCACTGCCCGCGAGGAGCGGCCATCGAGAAGGGGAGCCGGTTCTCGTTCTCCATGGCGCGCGATCAGCGTTGCGATTGCGTCTCGGTGAGACTGAATCACGTGCTTTTTCTGCTGTCAGTTTTCGAACAGACGCCGACATCGTTCCGTGGCATTGAACATTGACATCACTATATAGTGCACGGAGGGCCGCTGCGTGTGCTTTGTTACATCCGAGCCATCTTATGCTTACCGCCTAAAATGATCTGCCGCTTGTCATCAACACCACCACTCTAAAAGCGGCTTGTCGTTAGCATCGAAGCTTCATCTAGCCCGCTAACATAGCAAGCGCATGCTTACTACTGTTGATATTGCTCCTGAACCTGCACTTCGTGCTGCATCCTTATTTGCTGCTATCGCATTCATTGCTTCGCCTTTGCGGCGAAACTGCGACTTTTCTTAGTCAAATGTTCGCATTACGCTTCTCGCATTACAATGACGGCTAACAGATTCCCCCTTGCCTTTCTTTCCATACTTCTTTTATTTACACCTTCCGACCTAAACAGGCTGCTTTGTATATAGGATCGAAATTGGTTACTTCCGCTTTTACTTCATTTTCACGGGGCCCACACACAGTTATAGACGTCGGGAATGTGTCAACCGCGTGTATAAAACGTGGAACGATATAAAAATGCGGTCTAAATGCGTGGTTACAAAATCATTTCCACAGTATCACAAAGTTGCCACATGATCTCAGTAACCGTAACGTCTCCAACTTGAGAGCAACCAAAAGAAAAAAAAAGGGGGGGGGGGGTCACAGCAAGTGTTCGCAGGTGCCCGCCGCAAGCTAGCTTGCTTTCAGCAGCAGCAGCCAAAGAGCGCGCGAAAAGCAAAAAGAGTCGCGCGCGCGGGTTCGAAGCCCCGGCGGCCAATCTGGCGGCGGCACGCGACTGGCGTCGGGGAGCGGGGTGACATATGGAGGCAAGGTGGCCGGGCCACAAAAGCCGGAGCGGGGGGACGTCGTTATTCCCCGCAATCCCGCTAACGAACGGTGTAATGGGGAGGACGCGGTCCCCCGGGCGCTTTAATGAGCGCAAACACACGTGCCGGGAGCCATATGGCCTTTGTGATTGCTCCTCTGGCGACAGATGGTAGGATCCTTCGGACACTCACCTGTCGATGATGACCGGGTCCGAGGGCGTCTCGTTGCGGTTTCCGCAGCTCTTCTTGTCGCAGCAGCGACTGCACGAGAAACGAGAGATGCGTGCGCGCGTTCTGGCACGCGGTGGCGTACTCACCTGCACATCACCTCGTGCGTCAGCAGCACCCGGCACATCTCGGGGTTCTTGTCCTGTCCCTCGTACACGATGGCCTGCGGCGTGGCGCACCCATCTGTTACGCAAACGCGCCACGATAAGCGCCGCAGAACACGCGGGGGCACAAACACGGGGCCACTCGAGTCGAGCAGATGGGACTCCCTTTCCATCTGTCGAGGATCCCACCTCCGGGCTTATCTCATTCGCTTGATGCACTCGAGGATTGTCTTTTTTTCGGTCGGCCCCCACCCCGGGGCTCTCCCCGGCGCGTGGCCGCATATCTGATGACCGCTCGGGTAACGAGGCCTCCGCCACACACAATGGAGACCGCAGACGCTGCATATTCTCCCCCAACTTGTTGTTTCCAGCGTCATTAAGAATTCCGTTCAGCTCGTTCCAGCTAGTATAGACCCATGGAAAGAAAAACTTGCTCGAAACTTGGCGTGTCACTTTAAACCAGGAGTCTACACATGTACACCTCAGAAATGGGCACAGGCCGTGTGCCTTCCAAACTCTTTCTTTTTACACGTTTAACATTACATATGCGCAGCCCTTATGTCATCGATGATATCTGCTCGTCAGCAAAGTCACCGCACGTCCCCAAAACTTAATTGTAGACTCACATGGACCCCGAAACGAGGCGGGATCATAGGCAGCGCAATGAAGCGACATCTTCTTGAGTAGACGACAGCTCGTGCTCCTGTCGGCAAAAATGCGTGGAGCTCACTCAGACTCACTCATGAAATATATGTTGCCCCTCACTCGGACTCAGACTCGCGAAAATTTTCCTCAACCGGACTCACTAGGACTCAAATTCACCACAATATTACTGCCCCGGACTGAGTCGCGGCTACATCTGAGTGAGTCTGCCGACCTATGTCAGCTCCTCTGCCACAATTATCCTGGTTTCTAGTCAAATAAAACTGTATTCCCCTTAACTCGCAAGAAACGCTCTTATCCGGTATCGCCTTTTGATTTCGAATGTTTGCACACAACCTAAACATGCGCTGAATGTTTCACGGTCCATTATAAACCGAAGGGAACCTTGGAGAATGGAAGACCTCGTTTGACCCAATAATAAATCACAAATCGGTCGCGTTTTGCATGCAGTAGTGACACAATTGCACCCTATAGGTATAATGACCCGTCGTCGCAACGACCCACTTGCAATAATTCATGGCGCCCAAAAGGCGTAACTAGAGTAGCCCGAAAATTGACCAAGAACTAACGAGCATCAACGCGTCCCTGTTTTTAAGGACATTTGGTAAAACATTGTCGTCATTTGTTCAAAATGCCGTGGGCTGGAGTCTCCATTGCTTAGCATTTCTTTTCTTTTGCTGCACGGATGTTCCTTGTCTCTTTCCTCAAAGCTCGGCTGCGCAAAACGGCATTAGGAAGCTCGGTGCTCACTACTGCATGCGTGCCTATACGGAATAGAGCGAATCGGTAGATGGCACACTCGAATAAATTCGTGCGCGACGCATTGGCAAACACTTGACAACGCAATGTAGAAAGATTTGTGTTTCCCTGCGAAAGGCGTAACGTTCGCGTGACACTCGGAAAGCTTTCTTTCAACTTATGCTTCGCTTTGAGCCAATGCTTCCCCGCTGCAGTCAGGCGAGCGAGGGTGCTTATTGTTACACGGCGGCAAATAAAATGAGCCGCTGTTCTCGTGAAGGCACGGCGGAGGCTTTCGGCGCACCATGTTGGCGTGAGGAAAGCGGCGGCGCTCTCCATGACCCGGGTACAAGTTTTTCAACTTAGGCCCCCATCTGCACAGCCCTCTTGTGCAGTCGATGACCTCTCGGCTCGTCCCATTCTCTATTGGCTCGAATTTGCGCCACATTCGACTCCCGCCGTGCTCTGACCAGGCGCAATTTGCATATTTGTAGACACGCTATTGTCTTCCTACGCCACCGGAGAACCTTGTCGCCTTTTGCTGTATTCACTCTGCTGAGCTGCCAGTCACTATGGGAAGGACCCAATGTGCTATACTCACTACAAAAATACCCAGCATTTGTTCCCGAGTTCGGGGTGTCTGTACACGAAATCAGACGTTGTTTTGGGTACAGTTTCTTTCGAAAAGTGTGTTGTTATCAGTTGATCGCGGTATAGCATTTGTTGCATTCTTGACAACACATTTGAAGAAATCCTTGAAGAGGGAATGTCGCTGGAGCCAACGTTTCGACAAGTGAACTTGTTCTCAACGGCCCCCCCATGTTTCACAGCGCTGTTTCGCTGTAACATATATGACCAGTTCATGTATAGCACACATTTATGACTCGCACGTTTTCCGCTTTCGTGTTGCAGTATGTGGTCAATATAAGAAGCCGCCTGTTTCCGGCGGTCGTTTTGCATTGGGAGCGGGCTGGTTGAAATATCAACTAGCCCGCTACCATGCCTTGATAGTTATGCACCGGCTAACAACGAGTGATCACTCGGTGAAAAAGACGCACCTCACGTATACAGCGGCCTTCTCGAATGTGATAGTGAACCTGCATATGCTTGCTCGACGCGGCCTCTACATTCATCAGCGATTGATGAGTCGTGTAGCCGACGAATTGGCCCGACAGATATTGACGATTCTGCTTGCCATTTTGCTTTGAGTGTTACTTGCATTGTTAAACCCATCCCAATGAAAAGCTACATTCGAGACTAACATGCAACCTTGGTACCGCCCCCATGAGGTAAGTGAGAATGACACAAAAAACAGGCAGACCCCGAAATTATTCGACTGCAGACATGCAGGTTGCAGTGTGTCACATTTGGACGCGTATAACAGCTGTGTATGCGACTCTGGAAATGCTGGCTGCTCCGAAGCAGCGTGAGACATGTAGCGAAATAAGACTCTTCTTTAGCTTCCCCCCCCCCCAAAAAAAAAAAAGATAAAAAAAGGGGGGGGGTACTCCGGTCGCGTACGCACTCCGGTTTGGTTTTTGGACGCGCAGGGAAAAGACGGAGCCTATATACGACTGGGTGCACCACAGCCTCTGTTCTAGCATCGGGTGCTTAGCCGAGCGCCTTCGCTGCTGCGCATCGATTGCTGCGTGTCCTCCCGGCGTAGCGTGCAGAAGGACCGTTGCCGGTGGTGGGCGGGAGCGCCTTAGGCCTAGCAGCTTCGTCCCCGGGGAGACCGCCTCCCATAGATTGGCCACCGGTGGGCTCCCCTCCCTCCGGCGGCCGGACGGACCCCAAATTGAGTTGGCGGGCGCGAGCTTCTGCGCTGATGGCGCCTTCCTCGCGATGGGTCCGCGTGACAACTTTTTGGCCGGCAAGCTGCGTCTCGAAAAAAAAAAAAGAAAACAGAAAAACTTGAATGCGAGGCCGATTCATTTCGTTGGGGTGAAACGAAAGTCCCGAGGTTCATGGCCAAGTCGTGCAGCGCTGCCTGCGATCCTTGAACAAAGACGCACTCTTTATACAACGGGTTCATCATTGTAACACCGGCTGCTTAACAGGCCTGTGCGATTGACCACTTCGTTGCCTCGAGGTATACTGATTCAAAAGCAACACTTTTGTTTTTCTCTTTCCAGGAACAGTAATGTTGCTCCTATATATTCGCTATACTGGCGGGCAACTGCTCGTGTCACAGTCGTCAGGGGGCACACATCGTCGACTCAGCAGCATATGCATATGGGCTGCGCTGAGGTTCAACGTGCGCTTAAGCGACTCCGCGCCAATGCCGGCCGCGCGTCTGAGCCTACCTCCTTGTCCCCGGGCGAACAGACCCAATTAATGTTATGCATATCAGCAGTTCTCGATACCAGGTAGGCGTGCCTTGCGCCGTCGCCGAGAAGGGCTTCGTTGTTCAATGACGGGTTCGTTAGCTGTCACAGTTGTTTAACGGCTGTCTTAAAGATTAAATAATTTGCTTTGTAAGGGTCATTTCGGCATGTTTCTCGCTCACTGTCATACGTCAGTGTTTGAGGTCGAAGCTCGGCTGCATTCTGCTTTGAGGCGCAGCGGAGTGCGGCCGAACTTGGATGACCCACATTGTACGATTTTAAGGATTGTGCAGCAGCGCCTTATCTCAAGTACGTAGGTACATCGAAACCTCCGAAACAGAATATAAGACACGCAGTGGAGAGGATTAGAAAGCGCAGGATACTATGGCAAGCATGAAGGCCGGAACGAATGCGCACAATGAATTAACAAAACGGTGTTGTCACTGCGCCAACGAACATTTCCACGAGCGTAATATTATTTGGGATGTTCTCCAGTACATTTACAGTGAAATAACCTGGGTGCGTGTCCACCTCAATGTGGTATATCTATAGACCGTCGCGTGTGCACCACCAAGTATGTGGTACAGTGTATAAGTCGTGTGTGCCCGGTCAGTGAGCGCAAAAGCAGCGTAAGCGGCCCTACATCCGGCCCATGAGCCTCGTGTGATGTTCTACGATGCTAAAGATTACTGCACGTAACAGCAAACCTGCGTAATTCGATAATCTGCGTTTCGGGAAATTACACTTACAGAAGGACGCACAGAAAGTGGCATTTCCGCGTAGGAAAATAATAGCAGTCAATAATAATGTCTGCCTATGTGAACTATGTAGTCGTTGGAAACATGTCGCAAAAATAATATTCTTTAGGCGAGCTACGGCGCCACGAATCTGAACGGGAAAATCATCCACTCGAAGGGGTTTCCCATCGCCTATTCCCATAAATGTGAAAATGTATGAAGCGTTCGTTTTACTCGAGCACAAGAGCGTTTCGCGACCCAACATCGAAAAAAGTAAAGCCGAAAACGAGTTGGGTGAGTTGATCGGCCATGGCCGAGGCCCGGCAGCAAAAGCATCCACTCACTTGCTTGGTGACAGAATCGATGAGCCGGACGTAAAGGTCTTGCTCCTGCCGGACACCTGCGCACACGGGATTACTCAGCAGCAGGCATCGCCGTTTTATCTTCTGCAGTGATTCTTTCTTTATTGCTTAATGTGCGGCTTATTGCTAGACTTGCATGAAACAAAACAAATTTTACTGAGCGACAGTACCTGCAATCGGGTCAGCCAGTTCACCACGGTGAGACGATTAATTCGGCATAACGCTGCTTATTAATTCTTGGTCTCGTCCCATTTGTTACCGCGCGGCTTAACGTCAGGAGACACAGAGCAATGCTGGAACGACTCACGGATGTAATATAACTGCACAACTGGCGACATTTCTCAACTGTTCGCGAGAGTTGTTCGACCACACAGTCGGTCTTGGTATCGCGTGCAACTTGCACCAACAAGAGCTTGATTTGGGCGAGTTGGTTCATGCTGAATATCGTGGGTGCACAGCACGACACCAGTAGGAAAAAAAACGACACACAGGAAAGAGCGCTCTTTCCTGTGTCTCGTTTTTTTTTTCCTACTGATGTTGCGCTGTACCCACGATATACAACTTGCACGCACATCATGTCTGGCAATTTACACAGCTCCCTACATAACGTGAACAACATAAGTACGCTTATGAGAAGGTCGAGCACAATATATGAGGAGCTGCTATTATAGCCGTTGTTGAGTTTCAAGAAAAAGTGCAGGAGCATCACTAATAAACGAAAGATGCCACGTGGATGACACTTTCGTCATCTCGCGCGAGCCCCCGAGTCTTTTTGAATTAGTACCCGCGCACGCGAGGCCGTTGTAGACTACAGTGGTGATAGATACTATATTGTCGCCTGGCGTGTACCCGGATTTTCGAAAACACCGCAGTAGTGGCCTAGAGGGAACTCCATTTCAAGAGCGGCATTGAGCCTGCGCAGCATGGACTTGCCGACGTCCACGTGATGTCGGCTCCGACTATTCTGCTGGCGCTCGTAACCATTGGCGAATACCCACGGGCCATTGGCTCGACACTCTGGTTCGCTCAACAGTTGCATGCAGCGCTGGCTACACACAGCGGCACAGGCTGTACTTTCGCAACCAAATGTGGTTCTGCAACCCAGCCGCTTTGCTCGTTGTTTGCATGCCGTGTGCGAGAAGAAAAATCCTTCCCGAAGCCCCACATGGGAGTGTCGCCGCGCTGATTGGATCAGCGTGGCTGCAGCAAAGCGTGTGACGTCACTCTGGGTGCCAAGCGTGGCCACATCTGGAGGCGCACTGCCGGAGCGCCCATTCCGGTAATCCCACAGGCTCGTAAAAAGGGGAATTAGGTGTTGGCCGCGGGACTCACCGTTGGCATAGAGCAGCTGCAGCCGGTAGTGGATGCCGTTGTTGGTCTTTTGGCCGTCCGATTCCTGCAGACAACAGCCAACCATTATGCGACTATCCTTTGTGTTTCCAAGTAAATGCAACTTATCATCGAGGCCCTGCGATATGTTTTAGTTCACCACTTGACTCTGCCACTGTCCTCGTGCGAATTGACGGCGAACGAGGAAACGCAGACGAGAAACGAGGAGAGATGACGGCTTCCTGGTGGTGTGAGGTAACAGTCTTTCTTTCCTCATTTCATCAGCGTCGTTGAAAGTCATGGAAGCGTGCAGCACTTTTCCAAGTCAAAATAATGAAACATTAAAAGAAAGCGTCCCGATCGCGCACAGCAAACAGATTCATTTAACAGCGGTCGGCCACTCGCCGGGTGATTGCTCTTTCAATAGGGGCTGCACCGTCTCTCTTCTCGGTGGGCGCGCAAGAAGCATCGGTTCGTAATTAGGCGCGCCCTCCTGAGGTTGCGCTTGGAGGTTTGCTTTCGCGGTTCCCAGTTTTGGCTGCCGCTGTGGGCCATCGCGGCCCAATTCCTCTCGCCTCATTAGCTGCTTTCTTGTAAAGACTTAAACGGTCGCTCGCAAGAACCTCCACTAGAAACCGAACCCCGCGTAGATTGAGCCCGGATGGCTGCGCCGACCTGCACAATTACACTGCTTTGCATGCACCGAAAGGAGAGCCACCGCGGCCAATTTGTTCGCGCACTACGTCTGCAATATCTTTAGCTTCTCCAATGCCTGCCTCGAATAAAAGCTCTCGGTATTCAGTGTAATGAAATATACCTATGCTGTGGCATCTGAATTGCTGATCAACTGGCGAACTGCCAGTTGTTCGCTGAATGAATGTTCGCTGAATTATGAATAAAAAAACAGAATCTCTTTCGGGAGTGTTATTCTAGGAAACCCTATGGTTGCGGCCTTCCCTGGCATCGACACGGCTTCTTTCTTTTTACTCTTGACCATTTCCTTCTTCTAGCCACATCTCCCTTCAGTTCAATAATTGACAGATGATAAGCATGACAGGCCAGTCTGTAGGTCGATGCGAAGTTTGCACGATGATGGGCGGTCAGGCTGAGAACTTGACAAGCAAATCAAGACATCATCATGAAGCGATCTGCGAACATGCCACTTTTTGCATCGTTCGCGTTGACGTTTCATGAGGCATTTCAGGCATTGCCTTAGTAATTTCTGAAGCAGCACTTGAAATTGGAGGCAAAAGCACCAAACAAGCTCTCTCAAGCCACTAGACACTTAATAAAGAAACCAGAACAGATGAAAACTAACTGTATCAAGACACACAGTAGATTTTGCTGAGCGGTCATAATTCATCAGCAGAAGTACACACTTATTGACGCATACGAAGCTATAATATCCAAAAGATAAATGCAGCAGTAAAAAAAAAAAAAAGGACGGCAGCAGCAGCAGCTAAAAGAAAACACTGTATGGGAAGGACCATAATGCATGCAGTCAAAGATAAGCAGCACAATATTATTAACCATATTTATGACATAGCGGAAGTGGTTGAGGACATTTACAGTAAACTGTACAGCTCAAACATACATAAATCACTCTATTTTGAGTGAAAGCGTAAAAATAATTGAGATAAGAAAGTAGGCATGTCCCGCGGAGAGCGGCCGGAGAAGACGGCACAACAACCAATTTGACCAAAGAGATTTTACATCTAAGAAGCTTACGACACTCTACAGATAACTGTACCAGCGAGTAGGAAAAACGCCCATATTTTATTAAGAGTGAGACGTGAAGGACTTGAAGAACGACATACCGATCAGACTCATTTGAGCATTGTACAAAATGTTCACGAACATTATTTCGGACAGGATAAGAGCCACACATGACTTGCCAAGAGTACAAGTCGGCTTCAGGAAAGCGCCGTGGATCACCTTCACGCGATTAATGAAATAAGTGAGAAAACTGCCGGATACAAGAGGCCCCTCTATATGGCATCCATATATTACGAAAAGGCATTCGGTTCGGACCAGCAATTCTGTAGGCGTTGCGCCGACACGGCGTACTCGAAACACAAATGCAAACCGTAGCCAACATATATTTAGAGAGTCCACAGATACTGTGATCCTGCTGAAGGAAAGCAGGAGTGGTCGGACAAGGATATCTTAACTGTTATTCACTGCATAGTTAGAGGAGCTTTGGAAAGAAGAAAGTGCAAAGAAGTAGGAATAAAGATTAAGGGTGAATATTTTAGCAATCTACAGTTTTGCAGACGCAGTGATGGCGACGAATGAAAAAAAAAATGATTGAAGATCCTAAACCGAGAAAGCTTCGAAGTAGAGTTGAAGATAAATATGCACAAGACAAAGACGTGCATGCATGTCTTACGAGATACGCTCGAATCAGTCTAGGACAAAAGGGAGCTTACTCATGTAAAGCGCTGGTACGCATACGCTAGAGCGAGCGTAAAGTGTACCACTACACACTAAACAAAAATAACCAGAAACGGGAGTAAACTGCTTGTCCTCTAGCGCACAACCTTTTCTGGGTTTTTTTTTACACGTACCAGTCGCGGTAAAAATTTACTCTCACGATAACCGAGTTTTTGAACGTAGCAACGGTAGTAATTTTTTACCCCCGCTGAGGTTTTCAGCGAGTATAGTAAGAGTAATTTTTTACTGCCTTTACAATGTTTTCCCGGTGATTTCTGAGAGTTATTTCTCGGTCGACAGTTTCTTGTGGCTGATGTAGTAGTATTTATTTACTCCCCTAACTCAGTTTTCGCGGCTATTTCTGATGGTTAAAAAAAAAAAAGGAGCGCGATTGCACCATGATCCATCGAAATTCGAATTTAATCAACGTAGAAAACACAGTATCCATGACATATATAGAGATAAGCACATACACAAACACATATACATACACACACACACGCACACACACACAACCAATGCAGAATAAAACACCACTTCAACCGACTGCTCCGCTGTACAAACGTACTCCGGCCACCCGGTATATATAGGCACCGCATCTTGACCCGCCATGTAGTGCAGGTAGGAGACTTATGTTTTGCTTGCTTGAACAATAAAGATTCACAGCGCACGCGTAAACTTTTAACTTTGGTGGCAAGTCGCCATGAGACACACCGACCTTTTTAGTATAAACCCGCCTTATCTCACCTTTTTGATTATCCAATTATTCGCTGGCACTCCATGTTGGCCGCACTCCCGTTAGCAGTGCTGATGCACAAACCCGCAAAATATACCTAAGCACACACAAACCACGGCCACTCAACAATTTTTTCATTGCGCAGCGCTACACAAACACAGTAGCAGCACATATCCAGGAACGCCGGCGAAGTAGAGCGGCGCCGTGCCTGTACCAGGTTCTAACGACGGCCTCGCTAGGCCTTTTCGAGGAGCACGGCTGTGCGATAAACGACAGCTGGCGATCTCCTCTGCAATTTTCGTCGTCGTTATTTTAGAGACAAATTAAAAATAGGTGTCCGCTATTCGAGGAGTCTTAGGGAGCGATGCACTTACAACGAACGAGACCGCTCGCAGGCCCGGTTTTCACCGTGCTCGTACTTGCAGTGCACCGTCGGCCGCACGTTGGTTCCGTCTGTCTCGATCGGGGCTCGACTTCGCGCTAGATGTTTCACAGCGGCGGCCGCATGGAGTGAAATACACAGTTTGGACTATGTACAGTTGTACACAGGACTGTACACAATCTATGCGACGCTTGTTTCACCTGCTCCGGCGAGGCACTCACACCGGCCGCTGGCCGGCTCGGTGCCGACGACGTAGTGAAGCCTTTTTCTTATAGTTGTAGCCGGTCACTCTCCAGGAAGCAACCACGGACGATCACACCAGCCTGATTTTGTTGGCGCTGGGAGTGTTCTTCGTAGCTCTTCGCGATTCGGCACGGAAGCGAGGTATCCACGACGTCCAGGCTCGGAGCCTTGCGCTCGTAAGCGCACGGCCACTCGATGATAGAAGAAGCACTCCAGATCCAGCCCGCTGTGCGCAGCCGCTTGCCATCACCGCCACCAGACATACAGCGCAAGCTTCTTACACTCGTCCCACAGGCGCTGAGCCGTGCCCCCATATCTGGGAGGCAGAAAGCGTCTTTTCCGAAGAACCACTCAACAACAACAACTCGCCTGTCTCCAAGGCCGATATCTGCAGTACGGCTTTCCAGCAGGCTTTTTTCTTCGAGCAAGTCCTTTCGTTCACAGGCTGCTTTTCTCGCTTGTTGTGCTTCTGCAGCTGAAGTGCCTGAGGCGCGACAATGCCCAGCTTTGAAAAAAAAAAAAAAAACTCGAAGGGGCACTCATCGTCAGACAAAAGCCGCCGAAGCGGGGCGAGCGGGAGGACCTTGAGGTCACATGGTAATAAACTCTAAAACGGGGGTTAAAAATCACGTGACAGAATACACCCTACGTAGTAAAATTGGATTATGACATCCTTTTACTACGTTCCTCAGAGGTGGTGGTAAAACTATGTCATGTGCCACTTTTACTCCAACGTGAGGTAGTAATTTTAGAAGCGAGGGAGTTTTCAGAGGTAATGAGCCGCAAAAACCCCAATCTCGGCTAACTTTTGCTTACAGTGTAGAGCTTAAAGCGTACAGCCATTGCATTTTGCCAGTTCAAACATACGGGGCTCTCGAGAATGAAAAAAAAAAAAAAAACGCCATGGTTCAAGGCGTTTAACGCAAGCTTGTCGAGCGGGAACTGCCGCGGAAAGCCTGCCGCAAGCAGCTGTCCACTTTCCTCATCGTATTTACGGAGTCACGTGACAGGAGATGAGGTTAATTTGAACGTTGCTGAGCTTCAAGGTCAAACACGCACACAAGTTTGTTTTCTGGGTTTGTAGCGGTAGGAAGAGCTATCGCTCTAGCAACAAAGAAACTCGAGAACAAGTTAAGGACCACACCGCGTGCGACGGGAAGAGAGCATATAGTTCATCGGAGAATAAAGAGGGCTGGTCGATATCCTCATTTGAGGAAAACCATTTTTCTCGTATCAGTAAACTGCAGTTTTGTTCTATCGAGAGCACCACTCGTACCGAAATAAGATAAGTGAGAAAAGATAACACAGGTGGTGACGCCGCCTGAAAGTTCCCGCACAAGCTCGCCGTGACGTCCTAGATATTGACGGTCTCCAAGAGCCTACGTAATTTTTTCAAGGTAAACATTGTTTACATTGTTTCACGAAGTTTCATTGAACCTATGCGACCGAAATACGCAAGAATACTGACATTCCTGACGTCCCAGTGATGCTCACGGCCTGAATTTTCGGTGCAAAATGAAACTGTTACGTTCATTTTTTTATTCTCATAATTAGCCTATAATAGCAAAATTAACGACACTAGCGTTCTGAAGGGATAACTTATTTGTCTAAATTGGTATAATGTTTCACTTCAGTGGCACATCAAGCGAAATAAATTTATCTGGGCAGTCATGAGAACGACAAATAAGAGATGGTCTGTTAACGTCGTAAGGAATAGTGAGAGGTGGCCGAGGAGGGCAAAGGGTAGGCTGGAGCGACGAAATTTAAAAAAAAAATGTAGGCATAAAATGGTTGGCCTGAAGGTCATTTGTAGAAGCTTTCGTCTCACAGTGATGATGCTTTCGCTCAATGCGTAAGATCCAGACAACGGAAAAAGAACAGCTTCACAGGAGAGAGGTCAGTGGGCGTACTCACGTATTGCAGAAGCAAAACTAAAATGGCGAAAATATGAAAACGAAGAAGAAAAATAGCTCAATCATTTTGAGATACATGGTACTCGTTCTGTACTGCAAAGCATAGCAGTATCTCAATTTTTTTTTTTTAGAATTATCTTCTTTCCGCGAACACTTATAGGTTTGCAGGAGCACGTGGTTACCCCTCATTTGAGCTATGAACAAACACACCCAACAAAATATTGCGCAACAGCTCAGTCATGGCGACGCCATCAGGTCTCCCGGTTAAACGGAGCCCTTCTCTCGGTGCGTTTCCTCTACGCTTGAGCCGCGATCACCCCCGCACGCTTTCATTCGCACACACGGAACAGCAGGGCGATGTTATCGCCGTCGAACTTTATACAGAACCTCACGGCAACGGTGACGGCAAAAATACACCTGCAATGTTCACATAATTGATCTCGTGTAAAGGTATTTCAGCCCTCAAAGTCACAAATCGCATTTATCGGGTGTGTTAAAAGCGTGTCCCCGTTTGTGCACAGAACTTGGGAACGCAGACCACTTGGTGCCCCACTTTTAGACATAAGTTGGGAGTGTAGACATTTGGTGTTTTTTTTTATCTATAGCAACGCTTCAGTTTGAGCTAGTTGCTCATACATATATTAGTTGTGTACACAAGGCGCGAAGGTAAGGAAGACTAATAACACCTCTCAGTGATCTTCGCGCGTAGATGCTTGCAGAAGTCTGTGTCTTTCAGCCTGGTAGCTCGGCGATGAGGAAATCACGGCGATGCTAGGGGAGATCAACGCTGATATGTCAGATTGTGATGGAGAGGAACATGGCCACGTATTCTGTCGAGGTAAAAGCCTTCCGCACATGAAGAAGCCCAAGTTGTTACCCCAGCTAAGAACAAACCAAGTTGGAAGGACACGTAAGCATTATGCGTATGCAGTGGTCATTAGCATGATCAGGTCTGACACAAGTACCAAAGGCAAGAGAATCCACAAGTTCAAATTCTTGACGTTTCCTACCCGAAGGTCTTCTGTATCCTCGCGAATATTTTGCGAAATATTGCTCGATGGACATTCAACGTGAGCGTGGTACCGGGACAGAAAAGCACGAAAGTGGATCAGCAGCAGATGAAGCAAGAAATGATGGTTTTTCCACTTACCAGAATTTTGTGCAATTAAAGATACAATAAGATGCATCAACAAAGATGACAAAGAAACGTCAACAGTTCACTCTATGATATGCAACGCTTGTTGCTTTTTTCGTTTGTGTCTGCAGCGCAAATATTCTTGGATTTTCACCGCGATCGCAACTAATGCCCATGTTTGTGAACACCAATTTGTATCCTTGAAAATGAACGTTTTTTTTTCGCTGCACTTCTGAAACCGTTTGAAATAGAAATTTTGTGAACAGCTTCTCTTCTTCTTGCCAACATTTTTGCGGTTTTTCAGGAGAATAAAGACCTCGCTAGCGTCCAGAATAAAGTGGGCATACATACTAAAGCAGAGCACAAGGAGTTGGTGCACAGCTGAACGGTGCCTTCCTGGCTCTCAGTTTGCGCCACAAATCTTTCGTTTGGCGCATATACTATAGTATGTAGCTCTTTGCGACGCCTAGTTAATACTTAACCTAGTGGTGTCGCGTACGTGCTCTCAATGATTAATGGCCAGCGCCTGTTGGTGGCCGGAGAATGTTCGATGTCTGCGTCTGAAGAAGCACCGTGTGTGTTCGGAGCAAGACTTGAGTCAGACGCTTCTGTCAGAAAACGTATTCACTACACGTGTACAGATGTCACGCATTTGACAAGCTGTCTGCTCCTTTCATAGAGCGCAGCACCCTTTCGCATGATGGTCGGCGCAACTGCGGAGCGGAGGGAGAGCGACCGAGGAAGCGCTCAGAGGTGACGCACGACGATGCTGTCTCCGCCATGATTGGGAACTGTCTGCTTACACTGCTCTGAAACTCGCCCATACAGAAATGGGCCGCACAGCACCGCGCAGACAACGGTCTCTGGGTCATAGCATGAGCGAGTTAACAATAAGCGACGAAACCATCTGCTCAACGAGCTTACCAATGTCTGCCACCCAAGTCAATCGCGAGATGCCTCCTACATCGCAATATCAAAACACCTAGAAAGCTTCATAACGTGTTCTGTAATGCCTATAATGGTAAGCGTCATGCAGCAAGGCGAGCAGCCCACCTGTCCTTTCTCGACGAATCCGACGAAGGCTGTGCGCTCGACCTCCACGGGCTGGCCGGCCTTGTCGTAGAGCGCGACCACGAAGTGGAAAAAGTTGCTCTTGCGCAGGTTCGACGGCGGCTGCTTCTCGAAGTGCGCGCGGCCCAGGCCCACACTGCGCAGCACACTCTTCTTTCACTGTCACGCTAAACTAGGCACGGAAGTAAATGGCTCACCTTTTATTACCAACAGCGCAAGTGATCTTTGTGAAAACGTTATTGCGCCAGAATTGTTGGCAAGAGAAAAACTCGTGCCAGACCTGATGTTTAGCGAATGCGGCCGCCCATATACGTAAGAAAACGTTTGTAAATTACGCCTCCAGTAGCTCGTAAAACAAGGCGCACAAAATATGTTGCGGCCCTTGTGCCATGAGTCGTGTCGATTAAGGGCATATAGGGAAGCCATGGACAGTCAGCACCAGCACAGATAACAATAATATCTGAGGTTTTACGTGCCAAAACCTCGCTATGGTTGCGCCAGCGTGCTGGGCTCCGGAGATTTCGGCCATCTGGTGTTCTTTTGCGTGCACCTATATATCTAAGCAAACGGGCCTCCATCGTTTACACGGATGCAAACACTGCTGCCCAATAACTATTTTGCATTATTTTGCTCATATCCAACAAACGATTCCAATTTCACTGTTGCTGCTGCTGACCGAAAAATAAAAAGAATTGCGGTTCCTACAAAATAAATGGGCTATTTCAGTTACTTCAACCAAAAAGAAACATTAAATAAGTTTAGACAAGTTATTCTTTCAGAACTCTATTCTCTTAATATCGCCATCATTGGCTAAATATGATATGAAAAAATGAAGGTCAAGCTTTCATTTTTGAATTTCGTGCCGAAACTTGAGCGGTGCCAACGTCGACGTCACGAAGAACGATAGAAGGAATGGAGCAAGTGCTCGTTTTCTTTGTTCCTCGTTTTTCGCGCTCTTTCGCAGTCATGAAGCCATACTAGCAAGCTCAGTCTCATACCCATTTTATAACGTGTCAAATGCGACCAACTCAGCCCAGCGTACGGGCCATTTTTTTACTGGAAATGGGGTGCAATTTGTTCGAAATATTTGTAGGCGACATAGTTACAAGGAAGTTGTTAAAAAATAACAAATCCACAGAGATTGCACGGTGCGACAAGCTTTGTCTTGTGATCAGCCGCTTGGCAAGCTTGAGTGTAGACGACCTCGAGGCTGAGGGCGCCCACATTACATCCCTTGGACGGCGGCCGATCTCTGCTTGCACGACGCTCAGAGATCATATTACTGCGAAAAGTCAGAGCTGTTAATTGCCGGCAAGGTCAATATTATGCAACTAAAACTCTGCCGGTAATTTTGCAGCGAGCGCATTGAGCACGATTCCTGCGCCCGAAACGGCGAAACATGGCGATAGAAGCGCGGTTCAATGCAACATTGTATCAGCGGTACTTTCATAATGCAAAGGACTTGGACACACATCATTTAAGGCAACACCAGGGTGAAACCACGGTTCGGGCACGAGAAGCACAACTGCAGTTTGAGTTGTTCTGCCAGGTGAGCACGCACCACGACATCCTTGTCACAGGCTTCATTTCTGTCTCGTCTGCAGCTGATAGCGTGGGCCTAGTTATTTTGAGGCCATCAGAAGAGGGAAGCGCTCACTCCACACTCCCAGTTCTCGTTGCATGGTATCGACCTTGCTGGCGATACCATGCAACGGTGACTTGCTATCAGCTCAAATAATGGAGCGTTTCTTCACGCAGAATTGTAGATGACGTTATTGAATCCGATCAGAGTGATTAACAAAAAAAAACAAAAAGAATTAACAATGTTTCATAAGAAAGTATTTTCATACCTCGGCGTTTTTTGGTAAACCACATGCGTATCAGCTCAATTTTAAAATATAATGGCGCACAAAAAAGCCACGAAATTTGTTTTGAAACAAATTTGGAGTGTCAAAGTCAATATGAACACAGTTTTATTTTTCTTAGTTTAACTTGTGCGCGGCAATAAATTCCTGAAATCCAGGTATTTTGTGCCGTTTACCATGTTTGTGATACTTTTCCTAACAAAATCATTCGAGAGAAAAGAGAAATAAAGTATTTGTCAGAGTGCACTTGACTCGTTCTTTGATGGGAATAAATATTCTGGCCAAGTGCACTGTTTTTTTCGATAGGTGCGCTCAAATTTGAGAAATTGGAAAATTGGTGGAAAAGTGATTTTCGCGGCCAAAATTTGTACTTTTTAAGCAATCAAAGTTTGTTTCGCAAACCTAACTTGGAAATCATTGTCCTGGATCTAAAACCTGCGCCCAGAGAGTAAATTTCATCAGAATCGGGAGTGGTGACCAGGTCTTCTTGGCGTTCGTTCTTATCCGGACACAGCCTACAAACGGCTGTGGCGACGCCGTCAGCACCGCTGTCGCTTGCATGTAACTCGCACAAAAAAAAAAAGTGCTGCCCTTGAACTTACCTGAATAGCATCCTTTGGCTAGGCACCAGGTATTCCGAGCAAACGGCTTCCATATTTCTGCAAGAGAAACGAAAGAGCATCTTATTCAATGTCACTCATTGAGCTTCTTATCCCGTTATCAGACGAAAAATGCTGTGTGCGGTAAAGAAGCCCACGTGATCTTAATAACGATCAGACATCATCAGGCTTGAGCCCAAATGTAATGCAGGTATTCTGCCACAGAGTGCTTTGGAAATCATCATCACCAGGCTGTATTATATGTCCACTACCGGACGATGGATTCGCCGCTGTCCATTTTATGCCTTTTATGCTGATTCCATCTTAGGCCCGCACATCTAACTCTTTGCCGTCCTCACGCGGAGTGGTGTCCATTGCGACGTTCTCACTTACAATCTGTTATTTCTCATGACGTGACCTGCCTAGGTCCACTTTTCTTTTTAATATAATAATAATAATTTTTTATTTCTGCCTCAAGAAATACATGGACAGGGGAGCTGCAGAAAAAGCTGTAATAGACAGCTTGACAGAGCCACAGCCCCTAAATACGAGGCAACAGCGAAGGCAGTTGAAAAGGCAGTTGAAAGCAAAACCGTCGCATACACAAAGCTTCATGTTACAAAAAAAAAAACAAACAGGAAAAACAAAAACAACAAAAACACTGCATATCAAAGCAGACAAGAAAATGAGCAGACAGAGTGTTATCTACGCTTTCTACACACAGCATCAATTGCTTCCTCAAAGCAATAATAATATATAATAATAATAATAATATCTGCTGAGGTATCGGCTACCCCTGTTTGCTCGCCTGTCTTCCTATCTCTTATAGGGTTACCCCTATACGATTTCTCGCTCAGCTGCGCTCTGGCTGGTCCTTAGCTTCACTTCGAGTTTCTTTGTTATTACTCAGGTTTCCGCCCCATGTGTCAGAAATGGCAACATACAATGGTTGAACAGTTTCCGCATTACAGGGTAAGTCAAGAGTTGAGAGTGCCTGCCATATGCGCAGGAGCCCCTTCGGTCGATTTCCTTCACATGAGTATAGACTCCCCTGTGAATATGTTTGGCCTAGATGGACATACTCTTCTGCTGATTCAACTGTCCGGTTGTCTATCACCATTTCGCGTTCTTTCGCCAGACCATCTATCTTTGTCTTTTGCATATTTATCTTCAACTCTACTTTGAGGCTCTCTCTGTCTAATATTCTCCAATCATTTTTTCTTGTAATTCGTCGTGTACGATGTCGTCTGCAAACCGTCGATCGCCAAGACATTCTCCGTTAATCTTCATTCCTGTTTCTTCCCAATCTAGTAGCTCTAAAGAAGCAGGGAATAGCAGCGCAGAAGTGCTATCTCCTTGTCCTGCACCTTCCTCGATCGGTATTTTCCTGCTTTTCTTCAGCAGGAGCAGAGTAGCCGTGGAATCTCTAAGCATGCACGTATGTTTCAAGTACCCCTTGTCGGCGCAACTTCCACAGTTGATGGTGTCGTATCGAATGCCTTTTCGTGATAGAGGGGTGTTCTGTATTCGGCAGTTTTCTCAGTTATCTCACTAAGCGCACGACGGCGATCCCGAGCACCCTTTCCTGAAGCCAGCTGGTGGTGTTCAATAAAGATAAGTGTGGCTCTGATATCCTGTTCGCAATTATGTTGGTCAATATTTGGCATAATGCTGAAAGAAGGCTCGTCGTGCGTATTAGTAAAACATTCAGTATTAGTAAACATTTCGTGTATTAGTAAGCCCTTTTTTCCTGCTGTCTCTCTCGCTTTGACGTTATAGTTTCGTATCTCGCTAATTTTGCTTTTATTTGTCAGTTTTGATAGCTATATCTTGTCTCTTGAGCTAATCGCCTTAATCTGCTGTCGCTGTTTTATTAGGTCTTTTAGTGGCTTGAGAGCTTCGTTATTCGTGTCTTGGTGTTCGGCCTCCAAGTGCAGGTTCAGAAATGAACTCTGTCATCATTTTCGTCGTGTTCTAAACTATGCACTGCACTTTTCCTCAATTGCAACCTCGACTGTGTTTAACTTGATGGAATTTAAGTCGGCTTATTTTGTATGCGATAATTTTTTTTCTGGCTCTCTTTAGGTTGAGTGTGATCTCTGCCCTCACCATGCTGTGATCGCTGTTCTTTATCTTGCTTACCACTTCTATATCCTGTGTTACTTTTAGATACCTGTACTTAATGAAATCTATTTTGTTTTTGTTTTTTTTTGTTTCTCCGTTAGGGCTTTTCCAGCTCTACTTTCTAGTTACATGTTTTTTTAGAGGAGGCACGCGTTCTGCGAAATAAAATATTTCCTCTATTATTCCTACAATCTCTACCATAGTTGCCGATTTCTTCTTCCCCTTTCTGCTTTATACTTTCGCATTGTAGTCGCCAATGACTGAAGTGTACTGGGTTTGGACTTTTCTCGTCGGTAATTCTACATCCTGATTGAATTGCCCTACTGTCTCACAATCGTGGATGGGCGTTGGAGCGTACCCTTGGATCCCTTCCAGTTTATATATCCTGTTCAATTTTAACACGACGCATCTTACCCTTTAGTTGACTCTGTAAAATTCCTGAGCATTGCCCGCAATATCTTTATGCATTAAAAAACCCACGCCATAATCTCGGTTCTCAGGGAGCCCTCGGTAACAGAGTAGTGCGTGTCCAGCACTGTGTATGCTTCGCCAGTTCTCCTAACTTCAGTGAGGCCAATAATGCCCCAGTTAACGCCTTTGCTGGCCTGTCTTCACTAGGGAGAGGGTGCGCGTGCCAGCTTCCAGCGACGGCCTCTGCGGGTACATTGATTTTCTATACCCGTTGCGCAGTGAGCCGCGTTAATTGATGTCATATTGCGTGGGACAGGATTGCGTAACATTGCGCAACGAGTGGGCGGCTGAAACCGATTACGAAGGGCTCCATTATACCTCTTCACCGTCCTCAGGCACAGCATCAACACCTGTCAAGTTCCGGTGATTATCTTGTAGGCGAACAGTGCGAAAAACGAGGGCAGAAAAGGCACACAAGCAACCACATGCAGCCCTGACTAACAGCACGCTGAATACGGCGAAGAATGTAAATAAATAAGTACAGACGTATCAGCGCCTCGTCAATGACAACAAGAAAACAAAGTAAAATGTGAAATGGACACCATTACATGAAGATGTGTGCGCACGCCGCATGCGGTTAACATGACTGGTGAGCTGAAAGTTACGCAATTTTTTTGTCTGATAGTAAAACGCATGGTGTTCTGACACATTTGTCATTCAACGATGCCATTCCTCGATGATTTCACGCTTCAATTGGTTTCCGTCTTCGGCCAACACGTCACATCTATTGAATTCAGGACGGCATCGGCACAACGAAGCCAGCTATATAGAACTTATATATGAGCCAAAGTTTTGCGAATACGACCTGCTATTTAAAGGTCCCCGATTCGATCCCGGGAGGTTTCAGAACCAAACAATGTAAGAAACAAGAACCCGTGGTCATAGATCTCGAAGACGTCTTTACTGCGCAAAGGAACCCCACTTGATTTTCGTCTCTCGCGCCTCCCCCACTTGGTTATTTTTAACAATAAAGAGAAGATGTTTTGGAAACTTCCAAAAGCAAGACCAGCGGATAAATTCAAAAGAAGATAGACAGACATATCTCAGAGGTCACATTACACCTTTTTGTCACATGTTTCACGAAGTCTAAGAAATAGTTTAAATAAATATGCATGACTGGTGTGAGCGGAAACGTGACTTCACGCAATATTTTGCAAGAGGAAGGTGACAGTTCAAGAAGATATATAGATGCATTTTCGCAACATTCAGCGAGAATGATCGTCATGGCCCATTTAAGCGCTTGTTCTTCAAGGCGTACGTCCTCGTCAGGAGAACTTAATCGGTTTCGCGCTTGGCGTGCTCGAAAGAAGAGGCGTTCACAAGTAAACACAGTGAGTGGCACGAGATAGATAGATAGATAGATAGATAGATAGATAGATAGATAGATAGATAGATAGATAGATAGATAGATAGATAGATAGATAGATAGATAGATAGATAGATAGATAGATAGATAGATAGATAGATAGATAGATAGATAGATAGATAGATAGATAGATAGATAGATAGATAGATAGATAGATAGATAGATAGATAGATAGATAGATAGATAGATAGATAGATAGATAGATAGATAGATAGATAGATAGCAATTTTTAACGATACTCCCGGAGATGTTAGCCTGAACGGCAGGAGATCACCAAAGCTAGGCGACTAGCTTTTGAAGCTCTCATGGTGTCAGGCTCGAGCCAAGTACAAGCCGAACACGTAATTAAAGTAAGTTATGCGCCGGGAAGAAGTAGCAGACAGAGTGCGCGCGTTCTGAACCGAGTTACTCATGCCATCCATTTAAAGGACGCCTATATATTTCCCGAATGCGCGGATTTCACAACTGATGGAGCACTGCAATGGCAGCTTCGCTAAGTTACACTCGCGAATGAACCAAACTCTAAGGCAGGCTTCATGCATATACATTATATCCGAATGAGTGCATGGTTATACGCGATCTGTCTCACTTGACAGGCTCACTGCGGGCGGCTGCTCACTACAAGTCGAAATGATGCGATCGAGCAGTGGCATAGGCAGCAATTTTTTTTTTGAAGGGTAATGGGGATTCTCGCCTGTAAACACTCGAGTAATGGCGGGTATGTATATATAAGTTATTATACGAAATGCAGGCGCATGTACAAAAACAAAAAAACAAATGACCTTTATTCGTCGAATAAATGTACTTTTTTGTATTAAGTATATATATATATATATATATATATATATATATATATATATATATATATATATATATATATATATATATATGAAAAATGTATGCGCTTCTAAAAAGACTGTTTATTGGTCGATGTTTTAATCGGAGACCGATCTTCATCAAGACGAAATTTACCAGGCTTCGATGCGCTTTTATATCATCGTCCTCCGAGCCGAGAGAGAAAAAAAGTAAAAAAAGGTAAATAAAAAAGTAAATACAAAAAATAACGAAAAAAAGAAGTAAGAAACCTGAGGAAAAAGGAAAAAGAGTCGCGAACATACCACGTGCACATACTTGGACATACACGTGTTTCCTGAAAAAAAGAAGAGAAAACTACGTAGATATACACAGAGGTGAAGTACATTCGTGAGGTCTATAGCCGAGCTCCAATGCCAAAGCATTGGAGCTCGGCCATAGACCTCACGAATGTACTTCACCTGGACCTGTTGATTTCTTCCCATAGCAAGTCTCACCGGCAAGCACCCAGAATCCCAAATATTCGGGAATTTTCAAATAAGACAAGGAGACAATATTTGAATCGGAAAAGGCATCGCTTCGCGATAGCACCCTAGAGCAATAATGTTATAATATTACGTATTATTATAGCGTTGCTTAGAAGGTCATATAATCAAGTGCAAAATTATTCGGAATGAAAGTTTTCGATTCTGCTGTAGCATAGTAAAATGAACATGGCATAGTGCATAACTTTTGTTTGATATACATTGGCTCATTCTTCAACATGCCGTACATTTTTTTTACAAGTATACTCCATCCTCCATTGACTGGCACGAAAAACAGGAAGGAAGAAAAAAACACAGTGTTGCTCGTTCAGGCGCCTAAAATACTTTAATCTAGCTTCCCACTATGATTAGAAACGGGGCATTGTACTATCGATAAATGGCTTAAAGAGCATTCTATCCTTCCTAAGCAAAGGTCCATACAGGCTGGACAAACGGAGTCCCCCTTAACCAAGGTGGCAAAAAATAAACTATAATACAGTAGAACTGCCAAATGATCAGCACGTTCTTCCGTCGCCAGGACAGTGTTTTGCGCAATAAAGCGTGGATAATTCGAGCAGAATGACTATACTTTAACATGCACTAGTGCACATCATTGTCCACTGCAGGGCACCTCCCGCTGATCGACCCTGATTCCATTTTATCCAATCTCTTGGTGTCTATTCCGTTTTTCCAGCTGACCTCCGGTTGTCTGTCCTATGTATCATGGGGTCCATTTCTTGCGCCTAATGTCAATTAGAATAGCCCGTTTCGTCTCTGACCCATTCTGCCTTCTTCCCATCTCTTAATGATACGTTCCGCTGCACTGGTCCTTAACATTCTCTGCAAAGGCGTGCGCAGGGTTCCCCTTCAGGGGGGGGGGGGCGAAGGTTCGTCGCAGCGCCCCCCCCTCCTAATTATGTCAATCTATGGCGCTGGCATTGCCCCCCCCCCCGAGTCGCAGCGCCCCCGCTCCCTATTATGTCATTGTGTGGGGCTCCCCCCCTCTTAGGTGAATAGTGGGGGCCCCCTCCGTCCGCACGCCTATGATTCTCTGTACCGCACTTGAAATTTGGGCTTTTTGGTACATACTGACGTCGTCATTTTCTGTACAGTTTCTTTGCTATCCTCCAAGTTTCAGTTCCGTGTTAGAACTGCCGCTGTACAGTGATCGTGTATGCTTCTTAAGGTCTGATATGTCTCAGGAGTCGAACAATGCGGCGTCCGGCAACACGAACGGCCCCAAAAGTACGCCGATGATGCCACCACTTGACGAACCATGATGTCACGTGGACCGACCGCGGAGGTCTCTGCAGCACCACGTGAGGGGAAACAATGCAATCTGGCACTCAGAACGTCCCGCTCTCGTCGTTTCAGCATTGCCTAAAGGCACTGTTTCAAAGCATGAGGTACATTATTTGCGAAAGCCTTCCGTATGGGCTCCAGCACATCCTTATTCTTCGGTGAATTTTCTTTTCGTGATTCCCCTGTTAGTAATTCAACTATAGGTATATACGCACTCTTGTGCACTATCCAATTGTTGATCTAAAATCATCAACTCTTTCGCCAGGATATTAACCATTATCTCTGACGTTAGCATATTCATCCCCTCCTTAGTACTTGCTCGGTTTATAGATCCTGGACCTTTTGTCATCTCTCGCCATCATTACTGAAGAGCACCATGTCATCTGGAAATCTTAGGTTGCTATAAGACCTCCTCCGTTATTCCTGTTTGTTCCCAACCGCTTCTAAGCATGCAGTGAACAAGATTGGAGAGATCGTATCTCCTTGTCTGACCCTTTCCCCATTGCAAACTTATCGCTTTTCTTGTGGAGCGGCAAGGTATGCTGTGGAGCATTGGAGATATTGCCTATAATATTTATACACAATTCAAGTACTCCTTGATGAAGTATAGTGCTTCGAAGACTGCTGATATCTCTAATGAGTCGCATGCCTTCTCGTAGTGACACAGAGCTATAACAGTTCGTTGCATGCATGTGCTCAGCAATTTGTTGTGCTGTACTCAGAAGTGCAAGGTCCGATGAAAAAGCTGCGCTCTGTAAGGTTGTTTTGTGCGCCTGACATGTGTCCTGAGTGATTATTTTTCCGTGTTTTACTGGAAGCGCACCAAACAGGAACAGTTCCTTGTGAGTCATCGCTTGCGCGACACCAGTGATCCGAAATATGGTTTTAAGGAACTCCATGCATTGCCAGGCTGCCTGTAAAAGAGCAGCTGATCGCGAGCTCCGTGTGTCGATCGTCGTCTACGCAATGACCAGGAAGTCGGGCTCCCATTTTTGTTTATTTTTTACCGGACACGGTGGTGTGGCGCAATCAGGCGGCACTTTTCCCTTTCCGCACTTTATAGTTCAAAGAGGCTAAAATGTCTGCTGATGTTTTAGGACGCCATATAAGAACATTGCTATACTTCTTTCGGGATTTTGAAAAAGGAGGCTACATTAATCCCCAATCAGCCTATAGCGGCAAGGATAACCACGGATCCACTGTCAGGATGTGATCATTGACTCGGAGCCATTTCTGCCCAGTACGCGTGATGAATCGAGTACACGGCGGACTACCCCCACTTTCCTCAGCCATCGGGTATTTTGAAAGGGCGCGCACCAAAGCGTACTTCGGAGCACTTTAATGGCAACATGATTTTTGCAGTTTGAGGGTGCCTTGTCCAAAATGTATATTTTGCCCTTCCAGGTAATGTTTGCATGAGAGAAATACATGACAAGACCACCACTTTTTTCTTCCTGACCCATTCTGACGGTACTATCTCAGTGACAAATCGGTTAGACATTCCAGCCGAAATACCCCGTATTCTCTTTATGTTCTCTGCTGGCGGAAATATTTCAAGAAGGTTGTCTCCTTCCAGGAAGCTAAGCTTCAGAGGCTAGGTGGCCCTTCATTCTGACCGCTACGACCGCTATGACCGCATTCTGACCACTCTGTCTCCGTTAGGCCCACTGAATGTTATTGCTCACATGGACGCAATGACATCTAAAGCATCTAAAACACTTGGATTCATTAGACGCCACTTACATCAAACTGGAAGACAAAACTTACAGCATACACCTCACTGGTTCGATTTAAAATAGAATATGCCTCATTCATTTGGAATCCACACCAGATATACTTAATTAACAAACTTGAATCTCTCCAAAATAAAGCTGCCCGATTCATAACGAGAAACTATTTACGTCATTCGAGCATCACTAATATCAAAGCATCACTGAACCTCCCATTACTAGAGAAAAGAAGAAGACTTCTAGCACTGCTATCTCATTTTCACAAGCTTTATCATAATCATTCGTCATTTGCTACCACTTACATATTGCCTGCCCATCGCTATTTTCCGCGCCTAGATCACCCTTTCAAAGTTTTAGCACCATATGCGCGCACTAACATCTTATATAACTCGCCCCTGTTGTGTGCCATCCGTCATTGGAATGATCTACCACACGATGTTGTGTCCATAAAAAAAAGCCACGACGCGTTTGTAGAAATGTTAAAAAAATCGATTAATATTGTATAAAAAAGCAAGAAAAAAAATTTTTTATCATTTATTATTTTTTTAAGACCTGTATGTCGAACCTTGTAAATTATTTTGTGTGCGATAGTGTTCATTATTGTTTGCCTCGCTTATGCTGGTGTTAACAAGTGTATTTCTATTCAAATGTAACCTCACCCCCACCCCGTTTACTGTAATCACCCCTATGTAATGCCCGGCAAGGGCTTTTAGGGTATGTGAATAAAGAATGTTGCCACGAGCTATTCAGCTCCGCACGAATCGCCGCAGAAAAGAAAAAAAAATTGGCCGTGCATCTGCGTGCTTCGCTGCAAATGTCGTCGAAAGACGATAGTCTTCTGCAGGTCGTTTTTTTTTTTTGCAGGCCGTTTCTTTGCCGTTTCAGCGCAGCCTAAGAAACACTGTAGGGTCTTTATAATTACGTATCTATGTATTTTCTAGTAAAGGAACACACCACCTAATACGTATTGATGTTGCGCCTCAGATATATGTAATACTTGCTTTTTGATCGACAATGTTCACAAGTATGAACGCAGCTACCAGTTAAAGATTACTGGCTGTTCAGCAATTGCTTAAACTTTGGCCGGGTGGCTGAATCGTGTGACAGACAGACAGACAGACAGACAGACAGACAGACAGACAGACAGACAGACAGACAGACAGACAGACAGACAGACAGACAGACAGACAGACAGACAGACAGACAGACAGACAGACAGACAGACAGACAGACATTTCTGCGTTCGAGTATCCCAAGAAAGACTATCGTTTTTAAAAATAAAGGTCATTCTTCTAGGCAAAATAATTTGAAAGCCCGGTTTGAGCTCAACATGCCTGTTCAACGGAAAAGCGAGTACTACAAACTGAAGGCACGCCAGGAGGAGGGAATTTGCCCGGTCAGACGACACTTTCCGGATCCTCAGTTGGCGTCCGCCTCCAATGCGGTAGCAATACAATTCACAGCACCAGCCAGTTTTTATGACCTGTTATGGGTGGTGATTTCTCGAGAAGATGGACTGTCCTCGCCTCTAGCTGCGTTCACAAGCAATCAATGTGGAAAGCTACTATAACGCAGCATATCGAACACATGCATGACGTCCTTGTGATAGCCGTAAGCTTGTTAAAGAGACAGGGCGTGCAAACACGGGCACAAGAGAGAAGTCAAGACACCACAAACATATACTTACCAACTAGCTCAGCTCTCTATTATTCTAGCCGTAAACTTGGTTGAGGGGCCTTAATTTTAAAATAATTCGGAGTAAAACACCATACAGGACGGTAAACAAACGTGTCGCTTGTAATTGATAGCATGTCTTGAAATTGCGCGATACGTGCAATTGGAGCCATGATTGCACATATACTCAATGGGAGAAGAGAAAAAAAAAGGCGTCAAGCGGCGACTGCATGCATCTGATCGCGTACTCGGCTCACGTATGAGCGGCGCCGGAATCACCATTGGGCCAGGTCAATGAGGTCACGTGAAGGCGGCGAGCAAACACAGCTGAGCGGCGCGATTCCTGGAGAGCGAGCCACACGCTGAATCATGCCGGCACATCGTCACCAACTTGGATAACCTCATCAAAGTAAACGCATCGCAACAGCGCGCAAGTGAACACACAGACGCAGTTAATTAACCTGTGCACGGACGAGGCAAATATGAATCAGCGCAGTGCGATTTGATTTAGAACAGCTTAAACTGAATCTAAATATAACAAAGAAAGAATTAGGAGCACATTAACAGGACCCTAATGATATAAGTTCTGGTACATCTATTTTCAAAGCTATGCAAGTGATTATCGCACGTAAATCTTGTACGCACAACAAGAGCAACAGAACGCACAATTTTTAAACACAACTTGAGCATCACACACTTGATTGCTTTATCGATGTCATCACGACAGCGCGTACACTGCACAACATTTTAGCCAAAGCATACACGTTTCATGCCGACTTATATATTCACGGAAGGGTACACAGATCATGAAATTGGTGGACTTTACAGAGCTTGGCCATCCAATTGTATTTTTACAACTGCGCTTTCATTTGAATCTAACTGCACATCATACAAGTCAAGTTCGCAAGACTTGGGGAAGCGCGATCAGACGTGTTGTGCCCTTCACCAACACTCCAACATGCAAGCAGATAACACGCGTGGACTGATTCGAAAGCATTCACTGTCGCGGTCTACAGGCCTGGAAACGCGAAACAACGCACAGCGATGCCTTATCGAGCACTTGACGACTGTGCCGGGAGCAGCGGTGCGCGCCGCCGCGTGCAGCATGCAAATCACGTCCTTCACGTGTTCGGTGCCGCCGATTGTATCCCGACATAACTCTATGAGACGGGGGGAGCGGTTTTCCACTTTCGCGGCTGCTGTTGAACTTACATTCGCTTTGACTCGTTCTTTTGTTGCGGTTCTGCAAAAGCCTTACACCCAGCATTAAGTTCTCTCCTCAGCCGTTCATCAAGGTCGCCCTGGTTCCTCTTTGAGAAGAGGCAAAGGAGCTGCACCTGTTGTTTTAAAAGGACACTAAAGTGAAACAATGAATCGGTTCATATTGATAGAATGTACTCGAAGAACGCTAATGCCGTTAATCTCATCGTCGTAGCTTTATTAATAGAGGGGAAAATGAAGGCGAAATTTCGTTTCTAAATTTCGCGCCGAAATCGCTGCACGTGACGTCACGGATTTCAAAGTGCATTTGTCGTATTTTGGCGACTTGGCTCTACGAAATTTCCTGAAACTTAGTATGTTAAACGGGTACTGAGAGAAAAATTTTGGCCTCGCGTTTTTTTGCTGCAATATGTTTTGCTGGGGGCCTGGCATTCATAACACGGCGCATCGTTTGCTGCAGCGCGCGACAGATAATTAATTACAGGCTCCTCATTACCGCCCAGTGTCACTTTCGGTTTCGAAAACGACAAGCCTCTGGGCGCGACTATCACCACCTATAGCGGGTGCAGCGCTCGATCACGTCAGCACACAGAACTGTGACGCACTTCCGCGCGGTTAGCGAGCCGTCGCCGAGAAGTATATATAGGCTGCTGGGGTGAACGCGACAAAAAAAAAAAAAAAATGCGGCTATGACGTCATCATAACTTGTTGCAGCGTGATCACGTGAGGGAAGTAGGGGTGTCACCGAGGGTCATCTTTGAGGGTGTCAACAGCGCGAGGGCGTCGATCGCTCACGCACACTTCAAAACTCATTTCAAATACCTTCCAAGCTATATTGATATTGTTGATATTTTGCAGATGATATACGCATGTTCACGGGAACCGATCCCACAGGCTGTCTCGGCCGCGAAATTTTGTGTCAGTACCTCTTTAAATCTATGAGCACTTCATTTTTACTGATTAGGAACTACGTGGTACCTATAAATCTATGATATCACGACGTTTGGTGCAGGAATTTCAAGGTGGCGTCGCCACCTGCATTTTGTTTTTGCGCGTCTTCTCGCGGTGAGCGTGGTGATTTTGGGATTGTGAAAGAGTAACTGCCTAATACATCATTGCTCCCTTTAGCGTCCCTTGAATGAAAATTGCTTGGCTCAGTTTGCAGCTTTGCACATTTCGGGCGCCACGTTTGCAAAAGAACACAACACGCCCATTAAATTTCCGTAACGAAAGGATAACAACACGACAGAAAATGCTGCGATAAAGCGATGACAACCTCAGCACAAGGCGCCAACGAAGAACTCCGCGGCCCACATTAATTATAATGCATGCGCCCTGCATTAGGCAGATTTAATCCTCGCTATATATATATATATATCTGTACAGGGCAGCTACCACGCTTTTTTTTTTTCGCAATATATTGAGGTGTTTCTGCGATGCTTGTTTTACATACAAAGGACTGAGATTCGTTGAATAGGCGCTCGCAAATATTAATAATTGCTGGGGTTTAGCGTACCAAAACCACGATCTGATTATGAGGGACACCGTACACTGGAGGGCTCCGGCAATTTCGCCCACCTGGGATTTTTTAACGGGCACCTAAATCTAAACACACGGGCCTCAAGCATTTTCGCCTCCGCGCATCGAAAATGTGGCCACTGCGGACGGGATTCGATCCCGCGACCTTCGGGTCAGCAGTCGAGAACCATAACTATTTGACCACCATGGCGGGTGGCACCCGCAAATGTCAACGTGCTTTTCGTCTGCATTTAAAATGAAGCTGCGCTTATTTGCATGAGTCGTTAAGCGGCGCCCATTTCGTCAGAGCCATCACTCGCTCGGACGGTGTCCACGTGCACGCAGGCAGTTACGTTGAAGGAATCACGCTTAACGCGCCCACCGCGGCGTTGTTTTACGAGTGATGGGGAAATGTGGGCTTCTGCAGGATACACGTAAAAAAAAAAGCGCTGGTCCACGTTTTCTCCGAAAGGAGGGCGCCTGACATTAAGGTGGTGATTAGTAATGATGATTGCACTGATAATTAAGACCACAACAACAACAACAGCAATAATAAAAATAATAATAATAATAATAATAATAATAATAATAATAATAATAATAATAATAATAATAATAATAATAATAATAATAATAATAATAATAACAGTACATATATAAACAGCGCATTCAGTGTTGGGGAAAAGGGCGCATACCAAGTTCCCTATAATGAGAGAAGAACGGTGATTTGGGCAGCGTCCCTCCTTGCCTTCCGTTCAGCGCTGCAAACTTTCAAAAACCCCTAATGGGAGTCAGGACATTGGAACGCCCACGCATGTTCGAAACCACCAATGTGGTCATCCAGAAGGTTAGTTCTCGAACACGATCAGTGCAAGGCCAACCTGGATTACTTGAGAAATATTGGGCACGTGGAAATTGGCGCAACAATCATCGAGCATTCACTCATCCATTGAAATATACCTGGAATTGCTTGTTTTCGCGAGCTCACCAAAAGTGTATGCTTTGTCTCTACGAGCGAGGATGCTGAAACTACACGCAGAATTACGACAGACGTTGTATAGTTGAAGCGTTTACAATAATTTCGGCGTGTTCTCCATAACGTGAAGCCTAAGCATTCTGCCTATACATCACAATGGGATTACGTGAATTATTTTGTATACTCAAGTAGGCTTAATTCGTGGAAGAAAAGTAGCTAAATAAAAGAAGGACAAGAAAAGCAACTTCTATCGTTCTCCGCGTGTTTTTCTATGCTTAAACTGCGTGAGAGTGCAAAGCCATAAACGAATCGCTGCCACTGGGAATAACACAGATTGCGACACACGCTCTCGTCCGCCGACTAATTTTGATGAGAAATGCCACGCTTTCTCAGGCGATAATAAAGGGAAACATATACTACTACGCAAAACACAACAACACACCACTTTCTCCTTATTATTATTCAAATGTTAAAAGCGTGCAATAGAATTAGAGTATACCGGTAACCAATTCTGCAGGAGTTCTTATGCCGCGGTGTTCTTTTCCTCTGTGAGTTGCTGTTCGACTGCAAGCTGCGTGTATATGTAGCGGCTGGCTGAGCTAACACATGAGAAGCGAGCGAGACTATCAACTTAAATCAACTCCTTCATCAACTTACGAACTCCTTATTGTGAGATCGGCAGTATTGTTAAATAAATAAATGGCGCGCAGTGGCAGAAAACTGGTCTGCGCATGCTCAGCACCACCTACCTGTCAATCAGGCACATGTGCGGACTTTGACGATGAATCCTAACCACTAAACTGCTGCACAAGAATTGACATTTGGGCAAGTTGGCATTGGTTGTGCATTTTTGAGATCGACAGCACGAAAACGAGGACACGAGAAGAAGTACAACACGCGAACATTGCTGTCGCAAATTTCTTCTTTTTTCCCCGGGAAAAGAGCCGGTGCGTGAGTGCGGAGGTGCTTGCAGCAGCGGCGTTCTCACCACCGCCCAGGGCCATGTTTTAGCAATTAATAACCAAGGTCGCAGTAATGAACGTTTTAGTTCCTGTATACTTCAAGAGACCCAGATTTTTGTTCACTCGGATGCTTTCATTCGTGTGTTAATCATCAGACGCGATGATCCATTGACGAAGCAAGGAAGCGCCCCGAGCACACTCTGCATTGAGCATCTTTGATTTCTCGGTTCACTGCAGCGATATCACGACGGCGTCACACACGATCCCTTGCAGGACATTTGAAGCCGCGTTCAAAGTGGCACGAGCACATTGATGAATGTCACACCCGCTGTATACAATCATGCATACGAAGGAATAAGAAACTGAGTGTGTTGTTCTAAACTAACTCGGAGCTTTTCTTACATAGTCGCATACAAAAATCCGCGGCATTTCCTCCTCAAACGCGGATGCGCACAAGCCTGCGCCAATGGGCGCCCACTCTAGACTGACGCCATCACTCACAGCGGCAAGAGAGTGCTAGCAACTCTCTTTGCGAGAGTAAACGCTTGTCCCATATTTCACTCCCT
Source organism: Rhipicephalus sanguineus (assembly GCF_013339695.2). Lineage (NCBI taxonomy): Eukaryota > Metazoa > Arthropoda > Arachnida > Ixodida > Ixodidae > Rhipicephalus > Rhipicephalus sanguineus. The sequence goes on along the minus strand of NC_051176.1, from coordinate 306,065,759 downwards.
TTTCAGGAGTGCTGGGAACTCTCTGCTCCACAGAGTAGGCATGCTCTCTCGACAGAGTTCTGGTACTCTGGCTGAACCAGAGTGAACAAGCTCCCTCGCCAGAGTAAAGTCACGCTTTTGAAATGGAGTACATAGACTCTCGGCTGGAATTGCGCTACTCCCTCGCAGAGTTTTATAATGCTGGTTGGGCTAGAGTGCATGAACTCCCACCAAGAGTAGAATCACTCTTGCTGCTAGGACTAACGTTTAAAAAAAGGGAAAAAAAGAAATCCTTCGTACGTTTTCTACAATGTAGCAGTGAACCTGGCTGAAATGCCTCAAGCTTACTTCACACATACACAGAACTCACATCCGCACACTCATTCATACACAACACAGCAACACTGAACATATGCACTACTGGCGCTGCACACAACCATACACCCGGTAACCGGTATATATATCCATGATGTCTGGCCCCCCTTCCAGTGCCAGTGGCAACAGCTCTGCTGTGCGTATTTACACAGCAAATATACATGGAACACGTGTAAATATCTAATGATCTCTTGTGATACTGTTGGCACATCGATCTTTTACTATAAAACAGCATAATATTCATCACTGTTTTCATTCGTAAATTCCAAATATCAGCTGGGACTCTATGATATCGGCTCAATGCCGTACAGCCGCTCATGCCCAAATCTGAGAGTTGTAGTCACGCGCTTACAAGTACACTTGCGGCGATCTTTTACCAGGGCTGGCTGATGAATACTTTACGACGTTACGATCTGGCGTCCGCTCGGACATGCGGTGCCTCGGCAGGCGCGGCACGTACGCCAGAAAATCAACGACGGTCAACATCACCACAATGCAAGCGCATCTCTGGCGATTCTCGCTCTTTCGCTCAACCTCGGTTGCATTTTAATGCATTCAAAGCTTTCGACGATAAAATGCGCATTCTTCAACCTTCGTCAGCCACTTGCGCCGAGATCGGCCGCACTCAATATGACCCGTACGACTCCCAGCGAAGGTAGGCCTAGCGCGCCTGCCGAGTCCGTGTGTACATGCTGTCGGCGCTTCTGGGTTTAAGGATACGCAATTCCGACGTGTAAAAATGAGTGTACAGTAGAGCTTTAGTATCGGTTAACCTGAATGAACCATTTTTTCTTGCGTACGGTGTTCGTACAAGAAGCGATGGGCATCGTTACGACGCCGCTTTCAGCAAACGCACCCCGGCAGCCACCGAAAGCCGCCGGGCGCACTCGCCGGCACTTCGCAGACACAGATTTGTCAATTAGTACGCCTTGTTGAACTAACATGATGGCATACTTTCTTGCACGTTCAATTTGGTTTTTGGCGATCGGTTATGTATGTAGTTGCACCTATCGATTCAGATGCAAATCAGTACATTGACACGGGCGCTGTGCGGGTGTATCGTCGATAGCGCGAGAAAATACAGGTTATTGAATGTCATTCGTGGTCGTCAGCTGTTTTGTGTGTTATGAAGACGCGAATTTTATTTGAAAAGGAAGATCGCGTCTATCTTCAGTATGCGACCCGTAAAGATGAAGTCGAGCGGTGAACTCTGTCTTGACTAGTCTTTTTACGGCAAGAGTGCTGCGTTGGGGCGTGGCGTTGTGGTAGAGACCTCGGCTTGAGAATCTTGTGGCAGGTTCGATTCCTCCTGCCGGACGTTTTTTTTTTTTTTTTTCTCACAACTCTTCTTTTATTGCAATAATGCTTTAGTGTCTACCTTATTCCAGTGGCAATTAGTTTGTGTCGTAAACTAAGTTGGCGATGCGTTAGAATTTGCCGATGTTCGAGGCTTCGAAGCATGCCTCTGTTGGCGTTTCAGAAACCAAAGGTTTACAATCACAAACACTTTCTTTTGTTATTACTGAAAGCTATCCTATTAACTTGCACAATAAAGTGACATCTGTGGCGTCTACGCTCGTAGGATTATGGTTAAGAGACAGTTATATATCGCTGTGCGGCGTCGGCCGGAAGCTAGCGCTAGTTTGTACTCCGTCTGCTTAGGAGGGAGTTCCCGACCCTGTTCACGCTACGTCGGGGCGGGAGTTCCGTGGATTGGGAACTCTATCTGAGTAGCAGAGAGTTCGCGGTCTCTTTTACTCTGCCTTCAAGGAAAGAGCAAGTTCCGCGGCTAACTCTCCACTACTCCCCCACGGCGTTAAAGAACTCTGGCGAGAGTAACACAGTCGCTCTACCCTCGCAGTACTCCCTCTACATCTGTGAGTGATGAACCGGCCTTCGGAACAGAACAACATTGCCGAGTACATGAGCGGGATTATTTCTTTAGTCGCGGAGTCGTGTTCCATTCCGCGACTAAAGAAATAATCCACTCATGTACTCGGCAATGTTGTTCTGTTCCGAAGGCCGGTTCATGACGTCAGTCTAGAGTGGGCGCCCATTGGCGCAGGCTTGTGCGCATCCGCGTTTGACGATATATATATATATATATATATATATATATATATATATATATATATATATATATATATATGTATCATTGTTTACTGCCTTCCAATGATTCCGCGGGAAAGCTCCCCGGGATTCTATGTGGAGATTGTTGCTGCCATTTGGCTGGCCACTAATTCATTTCACGGAGCATTTTAATGAAGAGAGACTATCCGGCGCACAATCGCGTCACAGCATCGCCTCGCCCCAACAAGGTTCCCGCCGCGGTGGAATATTCGTCGACGTTACTCGCGGCTTCGCACGAAACGCCGCCCAAACGAATATGTATACTTGGATGAAATGAATTCCCGCTACTCGCACAGGCGTCGATTCATGAGAACCCCTCATTTGCCGAAATAACGATGTTCCATGTCACGTTCCACTTGGGCTTTCGGGAATATCCCGCAGGAAACGCATATGCGCACCCGGTGGCGGCGAACAAGCGAGAAGGGGCGCTCGCGGCAAAATGCGGTTGCATTTCAAACTAGCCGTATTGCATGTACGTGCGTCTCTGGCCGCATAAAATATGCTGACAACCATGTCCGCCGCGTAACTGCTATCATCGGTTTCGAATAAATGTGAGCAAAGACACAAGCATAATTCTCACGGTTCAGTATATATTGTTCGCTTTTGCGCGCCTTGCGAAATCTCCATTGTCAATTTTTAATCGGCATAAGCATTCGATGGAGCGTTATAGAGCCGGTGTATTTGTCTTCGCTATTATGGAGAACACACGAAAGCATTTGTTATTAAAGAAGCCATGCATTTATTCATAGAAAATAATAAAAACACGAACACGAACAGGAAGTGAGAAAGATGCGAACAGGATTTTATTACGGCAGTGGGGCTCTATATGCATGTTCGTTGCGCGTGTTTCGACATTTAAACTGTACAAATTACCAAGGACTTGGAGGTTCAATTGCCCCACCCTCCCATCTCGTGTCTTCTTCCGTAATATCTTCCGTTTCATGAGGCGAGATGATTTCAATTCTTTCTCCTTGGTCGGCGCATATTCTGCTTCTGATTGCTATAGTTCGCATACAAGGACTTCCTATATAACTGCTTCGAAGAACGTTGTGGTATATGTTGCCGACGCTTACCGTTACCATATAGATGTGATTTGTCAGTACCACGCCCTAGTAAATATTGTACATGCTCAAAGTGGCAGAAGTGAGGTGCGACTGACATCAACAAAAAAAAAGTAGAAAAGAAAAGAAACAGAAGGAGAAAAGAGGGAGAGAGGCGCGTGTTCTTCACGAATACCGAAGTTAGCGGCGATAGCTCAACAGAAGTTTCATGACTCCAAAGGAACGTAAAACGGAAACGGGGTGATGGGTCTTTCTCTACAATGTAATGTCAGTAATGGTCTGGGAATGACACCGACAGATTCTAGCTCGTGCTGGCAACAGAGGTTTACTGGAAGAGTGTGGAACACCGCCTAACGAGGCCCACTGACGCAGACACGGATTGCGATGCAAAACGGTGCTCACCTGCTCTGGTCAAGCATGGCCGGCTGCATCCAGCCAGCGGCGCGCAGGGGCGCCAGGGGTTCTTCCTTGAGGCCGGCCATGGGGCCCCTTAGGCCCGCGGCGTCCTGGAGGCCGAACATAAACTTCAGCTGCCACGCGCCGCCATGGCCCAGAGGGAGCGCGCCGCCTGACAGCGCGCCGGGACCGGCCGATTTGACTCCGCCAAACCTCCGGGGGTCCGCTTTTGTGAGCACACACGCGGCCCGTAACAGGCGCCTCCCATAGGACTGCCCCCTCTGGAGACCTTCGCGACCGGGGTGGGGGGGAGACGCCAACAGGTGACCGGCACGCCCTCGCGCCGGCTGGGGGGCGGGTCTGGGCGGCGGCCCAATCGGAACCCGCTGGAGCCACGTGCGCGCCACGTGCTGTCGCTACAGCGCGCGCCCGGACGCGCACTCGCGACGCCGCAGCCGCTGCACGCCGGCACTCTCAGGTAGGCTCCCGCGCAGATGGCGCCACCGGCCGAGCCTCCCGAAAGTGGAACGATCGCTGCCCAATCCTTCCACTTCGTGGCGCGACTTTTGCTCGTCGGTTTCCTTTTGCCCGGCATAGTGCTGCACTAGGTGCCCTCGGATCGTCATGCAAGGTGAAAAGACATAAGTGGCCGGCATTTAAATTGCGCATTTTTCTTTGAGCAGCGCAAATCGAAACGGCGAGACCGTTGTGCATTTGTAAGTGTGACTCAGCCCATATAAATCTGCCTCTTTGCTTACCTAAGCCATACGTGTCTTTTGCATGTATTTATGAAACTGCTGCCACTTAACCACTTTAGTTCCAGTGTCACGTTTGCTTTATAACTGCCGATGCAATCTTAAACATTTTGGTGGCAGCATTGCTCGCTTCACAACAGCGCATTATCTGTACGCAGTCATGCGAATAGCAGAGCACGTGGTTTTTTACGAAACGGAGCAAAGAAAGAGCTCCACCAACTGCACATGCGCTGTTTGCATTTGGACGACTGCAGAGTCCGAAACAAACAATTATGATCCGGCTTGCTTGCGCTTCCTTTGCTCTGGCAACCTTCCTTAGAAGACTGCACTGTCATGCTGACAGCCGTCCGTGAGCTCGTATACGCGATGATTGTTTTGGGACGTCGCATATCCGCCCTGTCTTTTTACAACGTAGGCAATATTTAGTGTTCTTCCGAGATGTCCTCCCGTACTCAACCTCTATCGAAAAGCCGGCTCAACTATTCCGTGCTGTTTTTGGTCCTCTCGTTGTGCTCGTGCGATGTTTATTTGTAGCGAAGTGTAGTTAACCGCTCCCTGCTTCCTTAAACCGTGTATTTTGTGTGTAAGAGCGTCCTTGGGGAGTTTATGATAAAACATGCGATATGATCACCCGTTCGCTTTAATACTGCGCCCCTCTCGTTCCTGTAGGCCTATGCGTGTCACCTTCGGACGCCTTACTCTGACAGCCAATTTTGAAGCACTATAATGACGCGTCATTTTGTTTAGCCGAAGCTTGCTATTTTATAGAGTGTGTATAAATTCCTTTATTAGACTCGTGAGGTCACACCCTCCCCCGAAATTTTTCAGATTGTATGTATACAAGCACGCACATGTTGAGGAAATTTAGGTTGCTAAAAGCGACGCAACAACGCGATTGTCTCCTTGGTGACAATACATGATCGGTTCCAATCCCCGTTCTTCAGCGGGCAAAAACAACAACAACAAAAAAAAGAACACCTATTTGCCGCTGTGCAGGCGTGCGTAAAATAAGTTATGGCGGATCAGAGCTACCGAACTTTAAGGCATCTCACCCTTCCGCCGGCATTCTTCCCTTCTCCTGAGAGCGCTGTTTTTTTCCCCTCTGTGATAATGAATGTCCCGACTCCCGCCAGTCAATCCTTGCTGTTGTATGTTCGATATTCATATAAATTATAAACAAATGTGATTCAGCGCACTATTTCTTAATCGCAGTGTTTCATGCACACCTGTTTCGATGGTTATGAGACCGGCATGCAGTAAAAATTCGTACAAACGCCCTGCGTTGCATAATTCACCCCCTTGGATGGTCCGCACGCTTCACTGAAATGTAAACGGGCATGGAAAGCGACTGAATATGAAAGGGATCACACGTATACAGTTTTCTTGCTTGGAGTGCATACGCAAACGATAGCCGCTGTTTCTCTTCGTATAAGTCAAATACATATATGCAGAATAAATCACATTGCGCTTTTGCTGCACTCAACCAACTTTGTATGAACATAGCAGCGTTTTGACAGGATCATGACTTCAAAATGCATGCCACGATGCCCATAACGCGGCCGTTTATATAAGACAAGCGGCGGCGCGCCAGTCCTCCAAAATGAAGTCGTCTCAAAGTTCAGCAGAGATGTGTCTTGTGATGCTAACCCGAACAGACACGAATGAAGCAGGTAGCTCGAAAAAAAATCGGCTTGTGTTCTTTATGCTGCCACAGAGCCACGCTGGTGCTTTAAATAGAAATTATTTGCTCTTCTGATATTTATCGCCGTGTAGTATATACTTCGGACCATCGTTGTGAATCATTTTTGGCACAAGCGTTATAAAATGTTCGTCCCTGCTCCCTTAGAGCTAAGCAGTGGATTTGTCGCCGATTATCAAGAGATGGCTGACCCCGGCTGCGTTTCGGTGGAAGCAAAATTTTTGAGACCAGTGCACTTACATACATTAATTGCACGTTAAAGAACCCCAGTCGGTTTCCTGAGCCATCCACTACGGCGTCCCTCATAATCATATCGCGGTTTTGCCACGTAAAGCCCCAGAAATGATAATATTAATAATAATAATAATAATAATATAATAATAATAGTAATATTTGTGTCATGGTGTACTATTATTTATTCTTTTATTGTTAGAGACAATTCCGAATGTGCCCATCCAGATGAAAAAGTTGTGTGTATTTCGGCAAATAAGTAAACTTTTCACCAATAACGAAGGGGCGACAAAGTGGGAAATTATTTGTTGTTTTTAGCAGTGCCGGTAATGCCACACATATACACACACTGTTTACGGGTATATTCCGTGTACCACGCTCCGACAACGTTTTAGCTGCGTGAGTTGCTCGGTAACGGGATGAGATGATGAGCATTGCTAATGCATCCTGAAATAAACGCCGGCGGTACAGTGTTGCCGCACGCTAAAGCAGCCCTGCTAGAAAACCATATTTGAAGGCCTTAAATGTCTCGTGGGTCGAAATATCTCTCGTTGTCAACACGAATGATACTAAGATTATGTCACATGGCCTCGTATCGTGACGTCATCAATGACGCCGTCGAGTTGATGACGTCACCGCATGACATGGTCGGAGGTGGTACACAAGAACAACACGGTTGAGGTCGGGGAACAATGCAATCGACGGTCAACGTCTCGTGAGAGCATGGCCTCAAGGTGCTTTTGTTCTACCTAGCTGATACGTGTGTTTAAATGTTAATCTCAGACGAGGCGTTCCGTGGTTATGTGGCGTGACCGACAAACGCCATGTCCAATTGCGAATCACAAATGGCAAGCTTGGAACACTGAAACAGGATTTCCTCATTGCGACCCTCGTCCGTATCATGCTTTTATAACTAATATCTTTGTTTCTTCATATTACGACCGGTTCTTCTTACTTTCTGTATAAACTTTTTTTTAGTCATTTAAAAAATAAAGTAACAAGAAGTGAATATAAAAGAGAGCCCCGCAATTGTCTCTCTCGGCAGTAGCTCTCAGGGGGAGGGCGGGATTAAAAGAATGATAGGAAAGAATGGGGGAATCGGTTTTAAAGAAGTTCGCGGATGGCGAGCAGGCATCGCGGACGAAGCAGCCGTCGGTCGTGAAATCCTTCGAGCGACTCCTACATTTGCCCTCCTTTTTTAGCGGCCCATACTTGCCCGTGGTTTCGTTTTCGTGTTGTGTTATTTTTTTTTTAATTTTTACTTTACGCACACGCCAGCACATCGTTTTTGGGGCTGTTAGCAATTATTAAATTATGAATCGTTTGATCGGTTATTACCATCAAAAACACACAGTTTTGCCGCGAATCAATGAATGCAGTGGCAACAAATTGGAATATGATATATACGCTCTATGAATAGCAACTAGGCGCAGTATGAATTGTAGTAACAATGAGCTCGCTAAGTAAGCAGGTGCTGCGGCGTGGCCAGACACATATGTGAAGATTCGATGACCACGAGAAGCCCATTGTAGAGTGGTGGTGTTGATAATAGCGGCTTCTGCAGGCAGCGCCTTCACGTCGCAAAGGCCACCCTGCGAAGCAGCACTTGCGGGACACGGCGCTGCGCTGCTGAAATAGCGATAGCGAGCCAATTGACATTCCACTCGCCTGAACGCCAACTGACCAGGGAGAACACATTGCACTCATCACTTAGCAGATCGATTTCAAGGGCGAAGCCGTGGGCTAAACTAGAGTTACTGTATGTGCAAAAGGTATTGTATACAGTAACTCTACAGGCTACACTAGGCAAAACTAGTGTCCCTGTATATGCCATACCGTAGGCAGCATATACGATAACTCTAGGCAAAAGTAGAGTTACTGTATATGCTACCTTTAGGTAGCAGAGTTGCGCCTCTGATAGAACTCGCCGCTCGCGCCACCATTCGCCCAGCGCGCTCACGTGCGCAAAAAACATCCGTTTTAGGGAAAGCCAACTTCACGGCCGCGCGCGTGCTGGCGATCGCCGCGCCACCACCGCTGTATCAAGCCAAATCAAGCCGTCCGGCGAAGCGCAAGATGGTCCAGCTGTGTTCGGATTGTTTGTCGTTGTTGTGGTGGTGTCTTCTGCTGTCCGTTTTTGCGAACGTCTGCGCGGCGCAGCGCCCTGACTAAGTGTTGCGAAGTTGCGACAATGACAGGATGCTGCGCTCCCCACTGCACGAACCGACAAGAGCACGGAAAGGCCTTCTTCTCGATTCCTGTGGCAAGTCTGTCTCCGTCGTCCGTCGCCGTCTCAAGTGGCTGCTGCGCATGAGACGTCAGAAGCCGGCGATAACGAACAGGACATATATCGCTTCTCTCTCACTGGTCAAAGGTTGATTAAAAATCGAACGGGACAAAACGGTAAAAATATGCGCGAGTGACTGCGTGAAGGAGGCGATGTGTGTGAATATGATCCTTACAGGTCTATCAAAACAGCATGATTCATTCCGAGCACTGTGCAGCATAAAAGTTTGAAGCATGACCGAGTGTTTATTATATGCCACATCTACCTAGACGTACGCGAAATTCTCGTTAGCTTGCGCTATTCGTAAAATACAGTGATAATTTTAGCACTTGTTTTCTCAGCTATTCACTTAATCTTTTGAAGCGCTGCATCAAAAACTACGTGAAACGAATAATTAGGCTGAATTTAATTGGTCCAGAATCGTGATCCGTCGCACTTTTTCTAATTGCCATTTAAAACAAAAATATTACTTATGATAGTGTTCCATCACCACCTGTTCCATCTCAAATTATTGTTCCTCCGAGCTTTCCATTCTTTTTTTTTTCTTCGAATCGAAAGTCATTGTGCCAGCGACGCGTTATGAACGAACGAGAAGGTGCACGGAGCCGCTGGGCCGAGAGGACAGCAGCAACAACAGCAGCCGCGTCGGCTCCTACATTCCAGAGAGGTGGCTTTCCTGCTTAGCGTGGATGCCACGGCGGGCAAGATGGCGGACCTATGCGCAACTCTGCTACCTAAAGGTAGCATATACAGTAACTCTAGGCAAAAGTGGCTCTTCGTGCCATCTCGTGGACAATCAGTGAACGACTCTCTGCGACGCTGAAGCAGCTCAGAGACGCTGGCGCATCGCTATAACTCTAAAGGTTGTCTATAAGTAACTCGCCGCAACGGAGCTTGCACCCGCTCGTGGCTGATTTGTCTTAGAGGCTTGGAGCGAAGGGTCGGTGGTTTGATTCTCCGGTCGCGCACCTCGTACCAAACTTTCTTTCGGACTGTTTATCTTTAATAATTTCTGGATTTTTACGAGGGCTCTTTTGTAGCCCACTTGAGGGCTATAGCAAGAGTGAGAACGTTATATAATCCTATGCAACAGACAAGAATGCAAAGAATAGCACTAATTGTAAAATGAATACACACAAAAGAACAATAATAAAAATGAAGCAGTTTGCATGTCAGTAAGATTCTCTTCAATTGCAACTAAAAATACTTTAGTGGCACGGAGCGAGTGTTACTGGGGAGAAAAAAAAAACCTTTTTAAATATAAGCAAGATGTTCAAGTTGTACGCTTATATGTTTGTGAACGATGTGCTCGAACATCTTACAAGTATGAGCTGTAATTAGCGTCAAGTTGTTACCGCCTGATTTATACAAAGGAAGTACTTTGGCTGCTTTCCGTGAACATGGTACTGTACACCAGAGGCTAAGGATTTCTGGAAGATTACGGTAGTATACTGTGCTGTCAAGCGGGAGTATGATGCGAGGAAAGAATTCGGAATGTCATGAGAACCGGTAGAGTTATTAGTAGCAAGATGCAAAATTAGGTATATGACATATCACAACCTATTACGATGTCATCTAGCTTATTAGTTTCAACATTAAAACTGCACTTTGTAGCTACATGGTTATCGAGGCTGACCGGAACTATGCGTTAAACGCATTCGAAACTGAAACGCGTTAACGTGGCATCGAGAAGAGGTGCTGCCTGTCGGTAAGACTGACTGACGTCCAGAACCGGCGAGAATAGAAATGTTTAGCACTTTTAGGTTTTAGAATGTCGTAGTTAGAAAATTATCATCATCATGAACCGGCACACTCGGTCCTCTTCTTCCTTCCCACAACACATGCGCCGATATTATGCGGCGTGGGACGCAATAACTCTGATGGGCGAGAGAATGAGCACAGAGAGAGAGAGAAAGATACAGAGAGAAATTCCTGGCGAAAAAAAAATCTTGGCGAGATTCGAACCCGCATCCCCACGATCCGAAGGCCAGCGTCGTAGCCACTCGGCTGTCCAGGCACGCTAGCAGAGCGTAGCATAGCCAGCATGGTATAGCAAGGGGTGAGAAAGGAAAGTCAGGGTGAGGAGGAGAGAAAGGAGGCGGGGAGAGCGAGTACGAGGGGAGAGAAATATGTGGAAAGAGGAACGAAAGAGAGAAAAAGGCAGAAGGGGAGAGAAGGACTGCAGAGAGAAAGACATGGAAGGAAATAGGAAGAAAGGAAAATATAAAAAAGAGAGAAATGATTAGACAGAGAGAAAGAGGTAGACAGACGCAGACACAAAAAGAAAAAGAGAGAGCAAGCACAGACATGTATAGTACAAGGGTGGGAAAAAAATCACAGCATATCCACGTGGTGAATGATGATGAGTGGGGCGAAGCGATCTCGCGCTGCAGCACGGCGATGGCATTGGCGCGAGCGTGGTCCTTCTTGATGGAAGATATTGTGACTAGATTGTTTGAGAACCACAATCTGTTGCACACACCGCAACTATGGCCGAAACTGTTATCAAGGAAGTCCCGCTGGAAGCGCGCGTCGGCGCCTTCGGGCAGAGCCCACCTGATTCGTTTTGCAGCCACTTCACGTGCTCGTACAGCCTCGGGCTTTGCCTGCCGGTACGCGCGCTTTCTCGCCGCTTCACGGTCCTTCACATTTTGAAGATCCGATTCGCGCCGCAGCCATGCAGCTTCGGCCTCGCGGGCTCGAACGGTGGGGTCTTCGCGCTGCAGCCGTGCTTGTCGAGCAGCTTCGGCCTCGCGGGCTCGAACGGCGGGGTCTTCGCGCCGCAGCCGTGCAGCTTGTCCAGCAGCTTCGGCCTCGCAGGCTAGAACGGCGAATTCTTCTCGCCGCAGCCCTGCAGCTTGTCGAGCAGCTTCGGCCTCGCGGGCGCGAACGGCGGGGTCTTCTCGCCGCAGCCGTGCAGCTTGTCGAGCAGCTTCGGCTTCGCGGGCTCGAACGGAAGAATCTGCTTCGCGGCGTCGACGTGCAGCTTCGGCCTCACGGGCTCTCACCTCAGGATTCTGTCAACGAGCGCGCGCTGCGGCCGCCTTCCGTGCCCTCCGTTCCGCAGCCTTGTCTTCCATCTGGCGACTCTGAGCTAAAGAGAAAGCGTGCCAAGAGGGAGCCTCATGGCGCGTTACTTCTGAAATGTTGTCTTCGAGTGTCGTTGAAAACACGAGACGTAGTAAAGAAGAAAGAACGCCACACAGGCGAACACGCACGAGAGTGTCACTCGTCAATGTCGTCTTCTTCTTCTACTGCATACCAGAACGCGCACTTCTCACGAGCTAGAGGTGGCTACTACAACGCTACAAACGGATGATGGGCAGACCCACGGCATAAGGAGCTTCGCCCCTAAAAGAGTGGTGAGAGGGTTGCCAAGTCAGGATCACCTATATAGGTGCCCACCAGCCTTGCATGACTCAGTGCAAGCTCTTCCTTGTCTTGTTCAAAGAGGGGCTATAGACTGTCTAGATTTACGCAGACACAGCGTGATAGGCGCAACAAGATAGTCCAAGGAAGTTTATTACCTGTCTTCTTGCTTTTCAACGGAGCATAACGACTGATGCACCAACGACGGGAAGTATTCAACATGACACTAGGTACTGAGCGAAACAAACAGTTACCCGCCAGAATGACAGCGACAGACGCATGCCTTACTGAAATCATGATATGTGGCATAAGCTCTATTCTCTTCTTTCGATATTATTGCTGACCCGTATCATATATCTTGTCAGGAAAATGAGGTCTCTGAAGGCGTTCCTCTGCGGCTTTTTTCTCACCCTCCTCCATTGCTCAATGAGAAATAAAGTTTCATTCATTCATTCATTCATTCATTCATTCATTCATTCATTCATTCATTCATTCATTCATCCAATTAATTAATTAATTAATTAATTAATTAATTCAACTGAAGCGTTTCTGTAGGATAGGTAGTTAGTGTGCACAAGAACTGCGTTGTGACCTGAGATTTCTTCCAGGGTCTTATATTTGAACCATAAGTAAGCAAGGCTGTGACAAATAAACACTGTGCCAAGTATTAAGTTCTGCCGTGTATTCATTTGGACTAGTTGTGTTGGGTTATGTGAGAATGTAATTGCCATTAAATCGCTACAAACAGGGGCATTAGTGGCGGAACACGTAACGGAACGCCACGGAATGCCGGGAACATAAAGTTTGAACTATCGAGGTTATGGACATGCATGAAATGTGAGTTATTATCGAACAGTTTGCTAGGGACATCAGAGGAGAGGTAAAAATCGCATATCACTAAATTTTGCTTATGCACTAGTAGCTTGCACGTAACTGATTCTGCATTTTGAGCATTTGTTAAAACCATAATGTTAAAAATTGAACGTAGAAGCAAAGCGACACCTTTCCTATTCTGACCATCGTACCAGAGGGCAATGTAACCGGGGAGCGTGAATTCATGAAGCCATGTCTGCGTGATGCAACTAACGTGAGGAGAACACGAAGAAACTAGCGAAAAAATTCAGAAATTCTTAAATTTTGCTTCTGGCATTAACATTCAAAAGCGCACGATCTGTGGCGACACGACGGGATCGTCAAGCTGATGATGAAGATGCGGTTGGCAACCTTGCGCTATAACCACGAGATTACCAGACTAATCCTGGTTATAACGAATGCTATCGATAAATAAATGAAGAAGCCTCATCTTAACAACAAACCCGTTGCAGTGATGCTACCGAGGACTTATGATTTGGAGCAATTTTTGGAGCATCAAAATTTCCGTTTTGGAGCACTTTGGAGCAGCAAAAATTTTCATCTCGGAGCACTTTGGAGCAGAAAATTTTGCACCTGGGAGCACTCTGGTGCAGCAAATTTTACATCCTGGAGTGCACTACATAAGCATATTGCATTAACATTCAAGCCCCTGAATAATATTATGGGGCTCTTATGAAGGCTAGAAATATTTCGATTCATTGCAAATCACATGGAAAAAATCGTCTCAGGAGAACTCCATACTTCACTCGCTAATGAAAAAATAAGGGCCCATGCAGTTGAGTGTTCTGGATTAACCTCTTCGGTGATTATTTTCGACACTAGCAAATAAACAGAATACTGGTTCAATAAAATTGCCCTTTACGAAATAACACACTAAATACATCTATGTGGTTATCGGCAGACGTGGTAAACAAACGCCGTGATGTACAGCAGTGCCTCAATGGCAAAGAGCCACACTGTCCCTAATGCATTCCCCTAAGAAAACTCCAAGGCGAAAGCCAGGTTCTTTTTCTTCTCGATCGATGTGTGCTGATCCTCCCCCTCTCTCTCTCTGCATGCTTTCTGCACCTCACCTGGCTTTGCACTACCTTCATGCCGGTCACCGAAGCAGTGCAAAGCGACGATGTCATGTGATGACGTCATCACGTTACATCACGATCTACGACGTGATGATGACGATATCACATGATGATTATTTTTGCATCAATCGATTGACGCCGCCGACGGTCAATTTTCGTGTTTGATAAAGCATCTAAGGCTTTCGCATTAAGATTGCGTATTGAACGTTAACAGCCTGACCGTTAACAACCTGGCCTTACATACCAAACTGTCCTCCACGATGTCACCTCTGTGCCATGCGTGAAACAGCTTCGCTTATCATCCACTTCACAGAGTGAAATGGCTCCTCAATTTTTTTTAAATTTTTATTGTGATGGCAATTATATGGACACTCTCGACGGATTTTTGCCGTCGCCGTAATTTTCCGTATGAAATTCAAATTGATATCACAACGCGCATTCTAGCCGCGGGTAAAAGCTCGCGGGCGCTGGCGACGAACGCGGCTGAAGCGGAGATTAAACTAGCCGGCCGTCTGTCTCCGTCGCACGGAGAGCGCATAACATCCTCCCGCGTGCGGGCCTGCCGTCGATTGCTCATCAAATAGAGAGGAAAACGCCCCGCCCATCTTTCGTAATGAGCATGAAGGGACGCCAGGGGGGGGGGGGACCGCATCGTTCGAAGGGCGCCGTCGCCAGCGCTATCTCGAGGCATCAGGAGACGGCTCGTAAACTTGCTGTGCTCTCAACGCTTACTTTGTGATTAGAGAACTCAGAGCACGAAAACGCTTCCGTTCCTGGAGCGGCCATATTCCCTTAATTCAGCGTTTTGTTGAGTTACGCGAGATCGGATCCAAAAGCGTTAGCTGCTAGCCTTACTTCGTTTAATAATACAATTTGTTGGTATCGCATTGATTGCTTTGCCATTAAGCGAAACTTAGTTTTTTTAACCGTCAGCTATTGACCCTCGAAAACGAGGGGTGGACGTGTAACATGGCGTAGCCGCTTCACTGCGGGCCGTCGGCGACGGGCCCGCTACTGACAGCTGCGCATTTGCGGCTGCTCCGACCAGGAGATATGCTTTTATTAATGAGATGACATTTTTTAAAAAAGCAAGCAAAAATTCGAATTAGAACCCTAGCATGTGAGTTAGAAAGGGCAGGGCCTTTTAGGGGGTACTTAATACCGCAGAGTGATTACAAACTCGGATGTGCTGGTGGAAGGAATTACGAAAAAGCTCTTCTGGATGAAGATCCATAGATGGGCGATTCCACGTAAGATCGAACAAACGATGGCTGGTCGACCTCAAATTTATTTCAAAATTTTATATATTATTGCCTGATGAGTGGAAAGAAGAGATCCGCAATTTGTTTTGCCACCAAAAATTTTTTCGAACCACAGGAAATCAATAATGACGAAGAGGTGGAGTGGAGCGCTCATCCGCTCTGCTGTTTTGGCCAACTTTCGTTATGAATTGCACAAAATATATTAAAGTTAGGTAGCTGAAATTTATTTACCTTAATATATGCATGTTTTTGCTTCTGCTCAGGTATTTTTAGTTTTTATGTGTAGTGTATATGTTTTTATAAAAAACCTCAAAAATGGCCCAATCGGCAAAATTTTCTTTACTTTGAAGGTCTTTATCTCAAAAAAGCCTTGTAGCAGAGGTACAGAAATTCCGCATTACGTTCTTCACATGTTTATCTACCAAACTGCCAAACCTTGTATTTATATAACTTTTCAGTAAAGAGATATCATCGGGCTAAATTCAAGAAAACACCGAACGATGAAAACTTCTGACGACAATTTAAAAAAAAACCCATTTTTTAAATTTCTTAAACTTTGTCCACTTATTCTCCTCCACATCAGCTTTCACAAGCATTAAAAACATATTGCATAATGTCGTTGCACTAATAGTTACGGCCCCTCCAATGAGACTCTTAGGCAAGGATGGGCAATTCCGACTTCTTGCCCAGCAAGTGTATAATATGCAGGCAGGATTGAATTTCTTTTTATTAAAAGGTCAGCAGGTACCTAAAAAGGTGTCGCCTGCACTGAAGACGTTAATTTTGAAAATATTTGGTCACTGCAGCGGCCACGAGCGCGGAGCTACCGAGTAGGCGCGCGCGCACCCGAGATGCTCATTGTAAGAGACGGCGCAGTGAGAGCTCGTTCTCGCGTCCTCAGACCGATTGAGTTCGAAACAGCAGCACCTCTCGGGTGTCTTGAACGCACGTGCACTGGAGCTTCGCTATTCTATCCGCCCTCTGTTCGCATCTTAGCTAGGCGCTGATAACAAGGCTGAGATGGAAGCAAGATGAAAACTCTATAAGGGAGCTATGAGCGCTCGCTTCACGCACGCTGCTGCCACAGAAACTGCGCTGCGCCAGTTGCGATCAGTGGAAAGCATGAACGTGGCGCTCCAGTGGCAAAGCAAAATATGGATTGTCAAAGGAAAGAAAAGCAAAACTATCGGTAACCGGATGCGCTTGTCTATATTAGATGTCGGCAGCAGACGGCGTGAACTGGCCGTGCGTTCGGTGCGCTGTTCACACTTCATTCGGCGCGGATAGCTCTTGTGCTTTGCTCTTACTCTACTCCTCCTGTGCGTCTCATGACGAGAAAGTATAGCTCTGAATGAGTCTATTGTGGAGACTACCTTTCGAAGCACAAGAAGCTTAAAGGAGCACTGACACGAATTTAAAAAAAAAATCGGATTGTTGCTCTAAATAAAAATACTGGTGTCGAGAAACCTAAAACGACTGTTGTGGTGCCTGGGAATGCATCCTATATATTTTAATTAGCGCCACCTTAAAAAGACACTTTCGGTTTCGACATCGAGAGGGTGGCTTCTCAGTGTCGTTTCATAGCAGTGTGACGTCACGGAGATACAGAAATTCGCGACGTACTAGCGGGAAATCCGTCATCTACTCGTGGTGCAACAGACAACGATGAGTGAATTATCGTCCAGTGACCCTGACAGTGATTTCTACGATTTAGGCTGCATGCAGGACGCAGAACTCGCGAACTCGGAGGAACTGTCTTGACTTGTCGGGATAATGTCCTTGCAGTGTGGCTGGCTTGCATATGCTCAGCGACGAAAACTTCAAAGTCAAATAACATTATTTTATACGTGTTCTCCGACTCCAGTGTGTGGACAGCGTGGACACTGCATACCAACGAAGCAAAAAATGTCCCTTTTGCGATGTCTCAAAATCGTGTCAGTACTCCTTTAATTATTGCAAAGAAGCCAAAATTTCGGAGAGTTACCGACCTAGACATAAATGCTTTGAAGGAACGTTTAACGCCCGAAAGATCAGTGACTGTCAGTGAGACGGACTACTTGTGCTACGCGTGCTTTTGCTACCACTGCAATGAAAGATCTTCACGGAACGCACAGTTTAACGATGACATTCTTATGCCCCTGAAAAAGAAAGCGACGCAATTAACCAGATCACTGCGACTACCGGTGCACGTGCGTTCAAGACACCCGAGAGGTGCTGCTGTTTCGAACTCAATCGGTCTGAGGACGCGAAAACGAGCTCTCACTGCGCCGTCTCTTACAACGAGCATCTCGGGTGCGCGCGCGCCTACTCGGTAGCTCCGCGCTCGTGGCCGCTGCAGTGACCAAATAATTTCAAAATTAACGTCTTCAGTGCCGGCGACACCTTTTTAGGTACCTGCTGACCTTTTAATAAAAAGAAATTCAATCCTGCCTGCATTTTATACACTTGCTGGGCAAGAAGTCGGAAGTGCCCATCCTTGCCTAAGGGTCTCATTGGAGGGGCCGTAACTATTAGTGCAACGACATTATGCAACATGTTTTTAATGATTGTGAAAGCCGATGTGGAGGAGAATAAGTGGACAAAGTTTAAGAAATTTAAAAAATAGGGTTTTTTTTTTAATTGTCAGAAGTTTTCATTGTTCGGTGTTTTCTTGAACTTAGCCCAATGATATCTCTTTCCCGAAAAGTTATATAAATACATGATTTGGCAGTTTGGTAGATAAGTATGCGAAAAACGTAATGCAGAATTTTTGTCGCTCTGCTACAAGGCTTTCTTGAGATAAAGACCTTCAAAGTAAAGAAAATTTTGCCGATTGGTCCATTTTTGAGGTTTTTTATAAAAACATCTACACTACACATAAAAACTAAAAATAGCTGAGCAGAAGCAAAAACATGCATGTATTTAGGTAAATAAATTTCAACTACCTAACTTTAATATATTTTGTGCAACTCATAACGAAAGTTGGCCAAAACAGCAGAGCGGATGAGCGCTCCACTCCACCTCTTCGTCATTATTGATTTCCTGTGGTTCGAAAAAATTTTTGGCGGCAAAACAAATTGCGGATCTCTTCTTTCCACTCATCAGGCAATAATATATAAAATTTTGAAATAAATTTGAGAGGTCGACCAGCCATCGTTTGTTCGATCTTACGTGGAATCGCCCAGATAAAGTATATCTGAGGAAAAGTGTCAACGCGTTCCCACCGTTCACGTGCCGTTCCATAAACGCGAAGGAAGGAAAATTCGATATCCCAGATTTCATTCCGCGATGTCCAGAAACAGAAGTGACAAATGCAGTTATTACTGAACATTGCTTTCCTTGCGTGCCGTGCGACGCTTGAAACGAGCTATCAGCAGCGTTTCTGGAACAGACGACGTCCGCCGATGAATCGCCGTCGCACTTTCTCGCTACCGATAGGCCTAGACGTCACGAGCCTCTGCGGAGAGCGCGTTTTGCTGTCGAGCCGACTTGCAGAACAGAAGCTGCGTCGGCACCGTGCATGGCATCGTGGCGGGACGCACGCGTGAGTGCTATTTATTCAGCGGAATATTTCTTGGTCCATGGTTGCGACGTTGGCAGCCCCAAGATCAAGCTGCACATGTTCTGACTCGCCGCCCCAAACCCGAGACTTTGGCGCAGTTTGGCGCAATTTTCGTCGATATTATCAGGATGGCGCAGTAAATAGAATTTGGCGCACTTTGGCGCAGTTGGCGCAGGAGTGGAATCACTGCCGTTGTTCCGTTGCTCAGCTGAAGCGTGCCATACCTTGTCATCTACAGCGGGTTTTTTAGAGGAAAAATCTAGGGAATGTTTGAAAGAGGCATTTTTCAGCAATCGGCAGCAATAGCTTATCACTGAAATCCAGCAACTTTAGAATGACAAGGCGAGAACGCCCAGGACGCGTTCTGCCTAACCTATGGAAACGCTCGACACGCGGACAGTTCTTGAAGGCATCCACGACCCTGGAATGCAGTGCGTCACGATTCTCGTCTTTATCTTCTGGTACACCATGATACGTGACTTCTTCGTGCGCGTCGTCGTATTTGGCATTTACTTCAGCAACAATGCGCTTTACGCAAACCAGCTCGGAACGAAGCGGCTCAGTTAGAGCTTTCGAACATCACTTTTCGAGAGCAGCAACACGCAATTCCAAACCGGTTCTATCGGCGTAAAATTTTTAGCAGAATCGTATGCTATGAACTGTGGCTTCATGTCTGGAGTTGTAGCACTCCGCGTAACAACTGTAATAAAGAGTGCGTTAGTAAATGTTATTATTTTCTATGCTTCTTTGTGATTTCTCACCGAGCCACTCTATGGCTCCTTGCTGCAGATTTAATCTTTGGCGTGGACTGTTTCACGGTAAGAGGACAAAAGGACCACGGCAGACGCATGGGTGCCTGCCAGAACCAGCCAGTTCACCGTATGCAGTGACGCCATTGGTTGGAGCAGGTCTGCATAAAAAGCCTACACGCATAGGGGTGCGCTCATTCACGCGTGTTTAATGCCTTATTTGTGCGTCTACGGCAACATGATCACGTGAAGGAAACGTGATTAGCGGTTGAAATAAGCGTAAATTGATTACGCTTTGGAAAGCCTTTGTCTGAACTGTATAGACCTGCGCGCCGGTCAAAAATCACCGGCGGCGGCGCGTGAACGGCACGGAGTTGAACGGAGTTGGTGGCGGAAATAATTTGACCCTTGAAATTTGAAAAATATCACTGTTTCATCGAAAGGGCGAAGCAGTGAATGCGATAGCAACAAGTCGTAATGTTATACGAAGTAAGGCTAGCCACTAACTCTTTTTGATCCCATCTCGCGTAGCTTTACAAAACGCTGGTGTAAGGGAACACGGCCGCTCCCGGGAGAGAAGCCTGCAGTTTGCCGTCTCAGTGGTCACAGCGCGAAGCGCTTCACACTTGGCCTCGAAGTCTGTCCGGTACTCCGGTAACGCGAAGGCGTAGCGTAATACCGGATAGCGTGTGCCGTAGCTGCCACCACATCGAGTGGCGCCAGCTATGGAGGATAAAAACAACTAACAAAAGCCTACACATTGATTATTTGAGTATGGCTCTCCAAAACGGTGCCGAATCGGCACGAATACTTTGCTGTCGAAGCTTAAGGACGTGCATCTAAAGCAAATAAAAGCATCAGTTCGGAAATAACAAGCCACAGAGCGCGCGACCGCCCCTTGATAGATTCGAAGCGGACGGCAATCGCTTTCGGCGGCGAGGCCATGTTTACCGGGCGTGCGCATGCGCAGTTCACACCCGGTATTCCGGCGCACGCAAAGCATTTTGCGTATAGCGGTGTGCCGGACAGACTAAAATCCTTCGCCACCTAAGCGGCCGGAAAACCAGGCGGCGAGCCCGACGCGAAAGTGGATCGCCTTTCCGCTTCACGGGAAGCAGTATTTTGGCTGCACTAGCTTAAACCACGTGATGTAAACAACAGCCGGCCGCAAATTCAACATGGCGGCCAGGGCGTCGGCGGGGGCTCGCATCGGCGCAATTGCGAACTACCCGTTCAGCACGACAAAACTCACAGCCTCGACAAGGACGCGTTCCTCGAGAGCCTGGTTTGGATTAGGATTGCCGAGAAGACTGGAATTCGCAGAAGGTGAAGCAGCAGCGAGTCGGCGTGCCACAACATGTCTAGCTTTTGCACATCCGGGTGAATCCGCCGCCGTGCCCGCATATGTAGTTTCTGCTGGTGCATCTCCCGAAACAACGGTTTGAAAAGGTGAAAGCTATTTCTTTTTCGTGTTTTGCAAACATTACTTGAATTCGGTAGGCATATAAAAGCTCCGTAAACGGGCAAAATAGAATGAATGATCGAAGTGGCGAAGGCGGCGGCGACGGCATGCATGCTGGAGTGGCGGAACGAATGTGAACGTTTTCTACGCTCGCGAACACGGTTTTCCGCCCGCTGTGGCGTTTTCGCTTCCTCTTGGCTTCTCAAGTGTGAATGCACCTGTAGAGACGTATACGAGCCGTTGGCTGATGTGTGCCGAGATAGCGCTGGCGACCACACCCTTATATTCAAAGTTCCCGATTGATAGCGAGCCACGCAGCCCCCCTCCAAACCCTTCATGCTCCTTCGCCCAGCGAAAGAGGGGCGTTTCCTCTCTGCTTGAGGAGCAATCGACGGCAGGCCTCGCACGCGGGCTGATGTTATCGCATGCGTCTTCCGTGCAACGGAGATGACCAGCTTCTTTCATTTCTTCTTCAGCCCCGTTGACGCCACAAACGCCGCTAACGAAAAATCGTACAGCGGCGGAAAAGAAGGTAAACAGAACTAGTTATCTGCGCATTCCCAGACAAAAGGCGATACCTATCAATCCGGCGCGCTTGGTGGTCTACGTGAGACATAACTCTTCACTCTCTTGACTCCTCCCTTGTGTCCCTGTTTGCACGTCCCGTCTTTTTAATATAAATATCTACCAACTAGCTCAGCTCTCAGTTTTTCGTTGTCTTTACTGCTGTACTTATTTGTTGATTTACTCGAGTAAAATGAAAGCAAAAAGATAAACTAACGCATCGATATATATGTATATTACTTATCTATGTACAGGGTCCAAGACTCCAAAAATAGACTATCCAGTGAGTTGGGTTGTCACCCTTTAATGCTGGAGGACGCCGCAGCGCTGAGGGCAGGCAGTACTTGTGAGACTTCTGGAGGAGGGAAAGATACAACTTCCGGGACGCTATTCTCGATGTGTCCACCTAAAGGAGATGTCCATTACGGGAGAGCGCATTCATTGTTTGAAAAAGCAGCGAGCCGTGACGTCATCGTGGTTTTGACCACGTCGACGCACCGAACCCGCCAGCACATTCCCAGCGTATGAAGCAAGTGGACGAAATGTGCAGTAGCAGGACACTTAAGTGTGCCAAGTCTGATCTTGCATATTAACGTGTCCCAGAGACGATGCAGGGAATGCGTACCGATCTTCACAGGTGCGTTACGGGCGGCCGCATTAAACCTAATTCTGGGGCTAACGCGATCAGAGTTCATGCATGGCCTCCAAGATTTGCGCCCAAAAGCGGATCTCTGGAGGCTGCTTTCGTTGCGATGAAGCGCATTCCGCCCCTCTCGTTTGTGTGGAGAGTTGTGAAAGCTTCGTGACGTCAAAATGACTTTGCAGGAGTACCGGAAAAAGAGGGCGCGCTGCTCCCCGAGCTTCAGCCAGTCAGTGGCGGCTGCAATGGACAGTCCATTACATGGACACATCAAGAGCTCTCCCGGTGAAGTGATGTATTTTATGTCCAAATTCCTCGTTCGGATTAAAAGAAAAGACAAACAGCTGCGCGCCGCAAATATTGCGCGGCGGCGTGAGGAAAAGAGGCGGCGGCGCACAGGTCTAGTTTGAACTAGAGCAGCACTAATTTTTTTTGTTGGGAATCACTAGAGCTGAGGAGACGCTCCTGTGCCGCCTGTGGCTCGGGGTGGTCTTCACGAATGCTTATTTCGAATCGGAATGGCCAGCAGCCCGACATGTGATAACTGTATAGCTACAGCTGCGAGGAGACAGTCGCCCATCTTCTCTGTGAGTGTCCCCGCTTCAGTGCACCAAGAGAATTGTCAAAAGTGTTAGATAGACTTGACAATCGCCCATTGTCGGAGGCACCGTCCTGGGCACGGAAAGCTTCGGGAGCGTTGTTGCGCTTCTTGCGGACAACTATAGTCTCCGAGACAGACTTTAAGTATAGTTTATCGCATTATTCTCTCTTCTTTTTGTAACAGCGGAACTGGTTAACCTCCCTGTCCTTCCGTTTCTCTCCTCCTAATTTTTCTACTCATTCAAATTACTTGCAGTTTTTAAAAGCAAGAACAACAAGCCAACCTGCCATTTGCCGTGAATTACACAGAGTATTTTTATGGAAGAAGAACGGCGTACTGTAGGAAGTTGAGAGCACACCTACCCTGCAACCAGGGAGAGTTCTGCCGGAGAGTTTGCCAGTGGGCTAAAAAACGCCAGCACGAGACAGAGGCTAATGGTGCAAGTGGCAGTCCTGAGCGCAATGAATGTAGATGTTCCCCGACACTTTGTTCCGCTGTGGTCTTCACCTGCTGCCGGTGCTGTGCAGGTGGCGAGATTGATGAGCCAGGGAGGATGACGCCGGGCAGGTGAGCCTCTTCCCCTTCTCTTGTCTGTTTACGCCAACAAGCGCGCCCTGCATGGCCCCCGGGGAGCATCACTGAGTGCCCGTGTGAGGCCGATAGATGTGAGCGGTGAATAATGGACGGCTCTCTTTTCACCCATGCAAAACATTTGCCTCAAGTTTTAATGCGTCGTTGTTTATGGAAATACTTGCTTGGATGGCAATTTCCTCTTTGCATCGCTTTCTACTCAAGCGCAACTTCGAGGCAAGTTTAAATTCGTGAAGCGCTCTTTTTTGTACTTGGTGGAAAAGGTGTTCTTTATTTCTCGAGTGTAACTTGAAGCTTTCCTTCCTTGAATGTCGCGTCGGTGCGTCACAGATTTATAATTGCCTTCTCTTATGATAGAACCTTTGAGGGGCGAGAACGCCTAAAGTTATACGGTTTTTACAGCCTCCAGTTTCCTTCAAATGCAGTGTAGTCTTTCTTAACCTAACGATATGTGACTATGAAAACCCGAGCAGTCGTTGTAATAATGAACCAATGAACAAAACAGATTTCTGGATTTTAAGAGCGGAGCTCTTAAAGCTTTTCGTTGCGCCGGGTAGTGCGAGCAGAAGCTATATCAGCATCACGAATCGGCACGCGCTCTGTTCGTTTTCTTCTTCATCTACTTCGCTCCGAAAACACGTGCGCCGATTTCTCGGGCGTGGCATGTAACAACCCTGATGGGTGAGAGAACAAGTACAGAGAGACAGAAAGAGAAAATCTTGGCGAATGAAAATACGTCGTGAGGCGGCGGGATTCGGACCCGCCTACCCATGATTCCATGGCTAGTGTCTTTACCACTCGGCTATGCAAGCACGCTGACAGAACATAGCATAGCCTTGTACAGTATCGTGTAGTAAGGGAAGTGAGGAGGGGAGAGGGGGCGTTAAGCATGGCGTAGAAAGAATGACAAAAAGAGAGAGAGAGAGGGAATGAAAAAATAGACAAAATATACAGAAAAACAAAGAGATAAGAGAAAAACAAAGAAACAGACGAAGAAAGAAAGAGAAAAATAAAGTGAAACAAGGCAGGCCGCCCAGCTCCGCACTTCCTTCAGGCTTGCCACCATTAGTGCGAAGATGCCTTAATTTCTTCGCTTTTTTTTGCAGCATTTATGTCTCGTCGAGGTAAGAGTGCGTCCTTTGCGATTGAAGAAACGTAATTTACATCTGAGACAGATAATTTACAAACTTCGTAATTAAACTCACAGCGTGAACGTATAACATCGACAGCAGATAGGAGAATTGGGTCTTCCGTTTGAGGCTCCCGTTCCTGGGTGGAGCGTCGTTGTCCCTCGCCGACCTCCTGCCTCTTCTTCATTTGCCTTGCAGTTCACGACAGAAGATAAAGAAACAACATACAATAAGAAAGAAACAATAGAAATCGAAAATAAAATGAATCATAAACTGATAAATAAAGAGTTGTTTGTAACAGCCGTTGGCGCAGCCGAAACAGCAAAAACGAAAACAAGATTTCAAAAAATAGACATGAAAAAATGAGAAAAAATATTACAGAAAAAAACAAATAAATAAAAAAAAAGAAGTCTATAACTACACGTCTGTCACATTACACAACCAAATGAAACGGTCACGTTTCGCGTTATCGTAATCGTCGGCAATTTTTTCAAGGCTGTTTTGCGTGCGCGCTGTCCCCAACAAAGCACATACACGTAAGAAAAAATCGAGCATTTGGGGAGTATTTCTGCCACACAACAATAAGCGTCATCCACCTCGCGTGCTTTCCTCGCGTTATCACCGCGTTACCGGCACTTGCCGGTCACGAACGGCGCGCGCGTTATCAGCGTGTCAATCATTCTTGATAGGAAAGTGTCCAGAGCCGGGTTTTCAAGAAAGGAAACGCGAGCAAGCCGGATGACGATTATCGTTGTGTGGCAGAAATACTCCCGATATACTCGATTTCTCTTAGAGTCTAGACAGCGACTCGAATAGGAGCCCTCTGCTCCTCAAAGGTCCATTATAAAGCGATGAAAGTCCTTCAACGCTTCTTTGTAGACATGCTATTTGTGATGAGCGCTGACAAACTACATCGCATGCGTGCATTGCGCTTGTGTGTGCGAAACATTTGCGAGCGGTGTTTAAACGAGAACATTTCAACTCATAATAGGCGTCTATATTTTTTCTTAATTTTAATTTTATTCCTAATAATCAAGTGAAAAGGCTTGGCCGTCGCCAAGGAATGGCGACAACTACTGCTTGATCTATTTTTATTTTAATAAATAGAGAAGAAACTCTCCTAATCCCCACTCTAATTATTAAGCTTGAAAAAACGCGTCACGTCTGGTGGGCATCTTGCAAACACTTGCATCGGCTGTTGTGGCATCGAAGCAAGGCGTCAGCAGAAAGAGTCCCGTTACCCTTGCTGGTGAGCCCCTTTGAAGAGACACGTTAACTGCCAGGTACTCTCTTCGAGGAGTCATGGAAGGCGCGACGCTCCAAAAGGAGAGTTAAATGTGGCCAGGCCATATAGGTGGCCAGGCTCACTGAAAAGAGTTATCCCGTCGTCGTCGAATCGACCAACACACGGAAGGACAACGATAAGCAAAGTATACTTATTTTAGATATGCGACGCATGTTTTTATTCTCTCGCAGACCTCGCAAACACAGTGCTTGCCGTAAAGGCTGCTGCAATGGGCGGGCAGTCCGCCTTGTTCGACCGTCGGGTCGCTGGCCTCACACGTGGGACACATGGGCTGATGAGGAACGAGGCAGACGCTCTCGGCTCTGGCAGTGATGCTTGCACAACGCTGAGAACCGCCAAGCGGCGTAGAGAGACCCCAGTGACAGTGTCAAAATAGCGGCACTTATGCAACGCCTGCAGGATCTCCGCTTCACTAAAATTTTGGTGTCAGGTCACGTGACGGCGACCGGCACTTTGCGCTTTTGAGCATATGGAAACGCGCTCCGGCCGGGCTGTCCTTGAGGCGGACATACCGCTTCACCTCCTTCCACCGGGTGCTCCTCGACTGCGGGCAAACACCGTTCGTCTTCGTCAACCCAGCGCAAGCTCGTTTCCTCCTTCCAGTCACGTTCCTTCCAGCAGGTGCGAAGATGGCCGATTGTGCGCGGGTCGCAATAGGGAGCCTCGAGTTTGGCGAGGACAGCGGATAGCTTGGTCCCTGGCTGCGGCCTCACTTGCGCCTCCGTTGCGCCGCAAAATAGGCTGGTCGGTAGTTTTTTCACGTGACGGCTGCCACCATTTTGTCATCGTGGGAAGCAGGCACGCAATAATTTTGTGTCGTCTGCTATCAACGGTTTGAACAACTTGAATGCCCCAAGAACCGCCCGTTAAATGTGACTGGTTTTCAGAGGCTTGGATTACAGCACTTGTCGTTATGCTGCATGGTGTAGTTAATGTCATTTTTGTCGCACATGTAAAGCTTATTTACAAAGAGAGTGGCACACGCGGGACTTCCTGCGCTGTATGAAAAGAAGAGAATTTCGGAAAGATGCACGGGCTGTCCTCTATGTGCCAATCATATTTCACCTGCATTTGCCTCTGTTGCTTGTCCCGTGGTCGTGGTTGTGTGGGACACGATATCTCTTGGCTGCTTCGAAAGCTTGCACAAAGCGTTTGTGCCGGCATCCCGTGAGCACGTTGTCAAGTGGAGACAACCAAACTGCCATTGAAATATGGCCAGATGGCGCGGGCTTTCAACGGCAGAGCTGTTAAGCTTTTCGTTCCGCCGGTGCGCGTGACCAGCCGAAAGCGGGCATGTGCCAAGCAGCATAGCCACGAGCGAAAGCTAACAGGGAGGGCAGTCATGGGCGCGTTACCAGCTAAAAGTAAAAGTGTCATAGTTATCTTGTGGAAATCGAGCGTGCCCTCCCCTTTGGCGCCTCGCTCCCAAGCTACACTGCAAACGGGTTTGAGCCTTTTAGGGAGTTTCGGGCTCGACGCATAGCGTACATCCTAAAGGCACTACGCAAAACTCCCCTCAAAAGGAGGTTTTATTTATATCCTTTGTTAAGGGAGTGATTGGACGGAACTAAGGAGGTAAATTTGTGTTTTTATTGAATTCACTGTGAGGGCTTGAACGGAGCGCATTGGAAGTTTTTCTGGTTCTTTTGAAGCTTTTAAGGCCTCCTTTTGGAGGTAAAGTTGGTGTTTTTCTTTAACCCATTTTGGGGGCTTGAACAGAGCGCATTGAGAGATTTTCTTCTTCTTTTGAGAGCTTTTAAAGCCTCCTTTTATACGAGGCCCTAGAGCGGTTGCGAAATGAAAAAAAAAAAGTATATTTTAGGCACTACATTACGTTTACCGGCCAATTTCCGCTACTATTCATCACTAGGACATAATAGAAAATGGACGTCCAAGTATTTATGCACAACCATAACATTTGCATACAAGTACGTACGACACAGGAATCGAACTCGCGACCACACGCACCGAAAGCAAACACTATAACCATTGCTCTACAACGCACCACTTGCTTGCGTGCTTTTTTCGTGGGCTTTTGTATGTACCAATGTATGTACAACAAAGCGGCTGGTAACCCGTCGGCACAACTTCGAACTTCTGTTCTTGTACCATCGGCGTGTGTTTGCTCTTGCGTAAGGTCAATACATAATTTGTGGGGCGTCATGCAGGCCGAGCCGACGTAAACACCCTCGGCTCCGAATTCTCCGGTTCACCGTGTCGTGCCGCTAGAAAAATTATAAACGTGTGCCCTCTTTAGTGCTTCTCCATATATCGTAAATGCTTCGCTCGCGTTAAATTCATGAATACCAGCGTGACAAAGGTATCTTCAAATGACCGAACGTATGTGCATTCCATGAGCGTATGCTGTGGAGCAATTTTCGTTATTTCTGCAGCCGCGAACTGCGCGCGTCCAGATGTGGCAGCATGTTCTGAGCGGTTCGAAGACCGCCCGCGTTCTCATATGAAAGTTACACACGCAGATACACGACTTACAAGAACATTGTAACGCGCCTACATTAGGTGCATTTAATGCGCGCGTACTGCCGCGAGCTGCACGCAGGGGCAGCAGCGCGCTCTTTTTGTTAAGCATCACGCCTCCGCGTTAAAGCGAATACCCGACGCTTGCCCCAATGTCAAGCACAACCTCCCTAAATTTACCTGTGACAGGTCCCCTGCAAAATAAAAAAAGTTAATGTGCTTGCACTTCTCTCTTGTGAACGCCCATGTGTACTTGGCCCTCATCTAGCACAGATGATGTAGTACGAATAGGCATTACCGCATTCCTCAATGAAACAGCGGTTATTCAGAAAATGATGGTTCTTTTGAATTACTAGTATGGTATTTTCACAGCAGCAGACAGGTTGGCTTGTTCGCAATTATGAAGTTCACATTCGTAACACAGAAACATGAGGTCTGCAGGAAATATGCAAAAAACTGGAAAAACTATCATATGTGTACTCCTTCGACCACCTGCTTATTATGTTAAACTTTATTGATACAAGAGGCACTTTCAATTATGCTACTATGGATGAAAGATCACCCAATCTACGTTAGAACACTGATTTCTGCCTAACATTCCGTTGTCTATCGGTCCTCTACAATGTGTCATAATGCGTGCATCATCTGTTCAACTCGTTTGGTAATAGAACACAAGCAGTTATATTGAGCAGACAGTGTTTCAGCAATTTGTTTTGCATGCACAAGTTCATTTCTTTCATTTCTATGCACGACAATTAGTCATACTTCAATTGATACAAGAACCAGTGGTTGCAATATTTTATTGGAATCAAAACAGTAGCAGTCTCATGTCAATGTAAGGATATATATATTTTTGTGGTGGCACACACAACCTACTCCCAATACTGAACACGTGGAACAACATATACAGTAGAACCTGAGCACTATACATAATTCACAGCAGTAAAGCAACACGAAAGTGGGGTGTAAAATCATATTATAATGCACACTGACATGTGCACTTCAGCGTGCTAGTATATAAGTACAATCCAAAGAAATTAGATACCCAAGAAACTGGGTGTCAGCCTACACATGAAGGCAACTAAGTGCAAAAGGCTAGCATCACTTTTGAGAAATATGCAACCGTGAAGATAGGCAGGTTGTACGGTTTTTGTTGCGTTAGTTTGCCATATGGCATCAGTTTCCCGCAGAAAAGACCAAAATAGACCTGTGGGTCGACTGTAGGTCCACTTACCAAAATTCATAAAAGCCTTCTGTAATGCCCTCAAAATGACAAGGTTGTCTTCACATATTGCTGTACATATTTACTCACAGATATCTGAAAACCATTGTAAATTTCTGGACGTGTGCTTGCGAACTTGTCAGCATAATCACACGACTGCAACATACCAGTACTTCAAATATGCATAATTAGTACAGCTATGTTTCAATGTTTTCATGCCAGCCAGTGCCATCTGCAACTCTAAAGTTCTGCATCTTTAATTCCTCACTTTATGCCTTATGCATAATTACCCCATTCAAAATTAATCCAAGTATCAAGGCTGCGAAGTCAACTTGGAATAATAGAGAGCTGAGCTAGTTGGTAAGTATTCATTCTAAAAAGACAGGGCGTGCAAACACGGACACAAGAAAGAAGTCAGGACACCACAAACGCCGACTAACAACTCAACACAAAGAGTTGTTAGTCGGCGTGAACTTGGAATTTCGCAATCAGATGAAGTGAACAAAGTTTTCCTATATATACACTCTAAGGCAAAAGGGTGTTAAAAAGGTGTGTGGTTCGTCCTTTTGGGGACTAATGGGGCTGCCACAACCATTAATCCCTTTAAGGACTAACGGCACCGGGTCTAACAGTTAGTCCCCACAATAGACTAACATTTAGTTCGCACATTTACACCTTACCGGGCAACTGTTAGTCCCCACAGATCACCTCAATGGACTAACATTTGGTCCTCACATTTACACCTTACCGGGCAACCGTTAGTCCTCGCAGTTGCACCTCGCAAGGACCAACGGTCGGTCCACTCAAACGCTCTATTCGGATGAACTTTTTATCCCAGGGATGATTTTCTACAGTTACTCTCCGCAAGACTTAATACTTTTTTCGCGTGTTTCTTTCCGCGGTGACCAACAAATGCCGCGGAAAAGAACACGCAAAAGAATATTTAGTCATGCGTATGTCACTGCTTTCGCATTCAATGCGACAACGAAAGACAAAAGTGAGACAATGATTCTAAAAAGACAGGGCGTGCAAACACGGATACAAGAAAGAAGTCAGGACACCACAAACGCCGACTAACAACTGAAGAGACGCACAACGCCTGAAAAGAAAGAAGGCACGAAAACTTATCTGCGCATGCCCATCCAACAGGCGAACCTATCAATCCGGCACGCGTGGCGGTCTACGTGGAAGATAACTGTTAAGGCATTTGATTTCATCTTTATGCAAGTTAATCGACGGTTGGCTCACGCATGCGCTACCACTATTCTCGATATGCCATGCTTCAATCATCAGGCGCGTTTCTTCATTTCTATGCCGGTACAACACTGCGCATTCATCCAGTTTTGGTGTGCACTTACAATCTCGACAATGTAAGGATAGATTAGAAGGTGAGCCTCCTGTTAGCGATCTCTTATGTTCTAATAATCTCTGGTTGATGCATCGGCCCGTCTGTCCTACGTAGAAGCGGCCGCAGCTAAAAGGGATCTTATACACCACACTCGTACGGCAATCAGTGAATTTGTTGGTGTGTTTCACGAAACAAATATCGGTCCGCTTCTTGTCTTTTACTCCCTCATTCTTCCTCTGCACAGCGGCACAAATCTTACCTAGCTTATTGGCAGCCGTGAAAACAAAATTAACGCCGTATCTAGTTCCTACTTTCTTTAGCCTGTGAGATACGCGATGAATGTACGGTATACCTACGACACGTTTCTTCCTATCGCTTTCTGCAACCATGCTCGGACTTAACACAATAGACTTCTTTAAACGTTCAGCGACCGTGGCCACTGCATCACGAGGATACCCTACATCTAAAAGACGTGTAACCTGTGCGTTAAAGCTATCACTCATTTTGTGCTCACACGACTTGGTGAGGGCTGACTTAAGGCAAGACATGGCGATGCCGTTTTTTACAACCTTCGAGTGCTTCGAAGAAAAATTTAACAGCGGTTTCGAAGATCTAGGAGAATACTGCCAGCACACGTGGTTCTTCTGGAACGTTAAGGAAATGTCTAGAAATTGTATTCCATTATTCTGAGGCACCTCTTTAGTAAAGCGCAGCCCTCCTCCATTTAATTCAAATTTTTCGCTCACGGACGTTACCACCTTTTCAAAGTCCTCACCACTACAAAAAAATCAAGTAATCGTCCACATAACGAAAAACCTTAATAACCGAATTACCTAAGACGCCTTCCAATAGATTGTCAATCTTGCTAAGGTATAAATCACTGAGAACCGGAGCAACTTTAGAACAAATACATATCCCTGATTTCTGCACATAAACGCCTTCCTTCCAACCTACCAGCGTCGACTTTAAATACATGGAAAGGATTTCTAGACATGCCCCGGTAGAAACACCACATTTTTCGGTGAAAACCTTCTGGTGCTCCTGTTCGTTAATACATTCATTAACACATTTTAACAAGTCCTCATGCTGCAAAGAATAATACAGGTCTTCAATATCCATACTAAAGGCCTTACAACAGCCGGGGTTCTCCTCTGAGTTCTCCTTCAGTTGTTAGTCGGCGTTTGTGGTGTCCCGACTTCTTTCTGGTGTCCGTGTTTGCACGCCCTGTCTTTTTAGAATGAATACTTACCAACTAGCTCAGCTCTATGTTATTCTGAGACAATGAAACGTTTTATTTTTTTATACATATGAAGTTTCTGCTTTCTTCCATAGAATTCCTTACAAAATGTCCAATACATGTTCAGCCGCGTTGTCATATCTCGTATAGTCTTTTCTGTGAAGCTGCTCCAACGGAAGCGATAGATGGCAGGCGTTGTACGCGCCAGGGCACACAGCATTCTGCTCGTCGTGGGCAACGGCTGCATCCTGCAAAGCACAAAAATATTGCAAATATTTAGTCACGTGACAGCGAGGGTAAAGACGCACGAACTGTGCAAATACGTGCAATGTGAACAAAAACACGTCTAAAACATGGCACGCAAATAATTTCACCCCTGCGAAGCACAAAAATATTGCAAATATTCTGCGACACGTCACAGAAGGGATGAAGACGCACGTACATGACAAATATGTGCAAGGTGAAATCAGAATCAGAAATCGTTTTATTTAGTTATCGAATCAATTACAAAATTTGTGTATACAGAAGCAGGTCCCATAGTCAGAGACTGAATCGGGACCTCCTACAGTAGTGAATATAGAAACAATTAATTGGTGCAGCAAACAGTGGTGCAGAAAACAGGTAATAAAATACATCGCAGGTAAAAAAGAAAAAAGGAGTTCTACTGAAGAAAATCATTAGCAGAAAGTAGCAACAAAACTGAAATTAGACAACATAAAAAATAGCGGTAATTCAACTCTCCTAAACAGTTTTCAGATAATTACCATGGTGAAAAATGTTAAAAAATAAACTACGAAAAAGAAAACTAAATAGAGACATCTGATATCAGCAATGTAGGATGATGATGCGATGCTGCGTTAACATTAGGTTGTGAGAAGGCACGAAAGGGAGCGGGAGTAATAGAAGTGACCAAAACTATCCAGATTATGGAATGGATGAGAGGAAAGTTTTCATATCTTTTTTGAATATGCCGATTGATTCCGAGGTTTTTATTCCTGAAGGTATAGTATTACAGAAATAGATTCCAGTGAAGTGGGCTGTTTGTTTGCCATAGTTAGTATTAACTAAGGTAAGATAAAATTGTGATTTTGTGCAAACCTTGTCAAGTTTGTATTCTCTAGGCTTGATGGAGGGATTATAAACAAAGGAAGCTGATTTATTATTTGCTTGAAAAATAGCATTCCTAGATTATATTTGAAAGTGTTCTCGATTGTTAGGATGTTGTTGGCATGCAGGAGTGCTTTAGCATCACTGAGATAATGACTGTGGGTAAGTATTCTAATAGAGTGATTTTGCATAGTTTGAAGGGAGACGAGATGACTGCTGTAGGTATTGCCCCAAGATGTGATACAGTAATTAATATGAGAATGAATAAAAGCGTAGTACAATGAAAGTAATGTGGGTTTGGAAAATATATCGCGGGATTTAATTAGAACACGTATGCCGTAAGCCATTTTTTTTCGCAGGTATGCAACATACGAATGAAATTTCAAATGACGGTCCAGTTTAATTCCCAAGAAGGTCGCCTCATCGTCTGCTTCAATTGCGAACTGATTTAGAAATATTGGCGGGATATAATTATGTTCACGTTGGTGAGAGTGGAAAACAACGAATTTCGTTTTAGTGGGATTTATTTGTAATTTATTATGGATACACCAAGCAGCCAAGCTTGAAAGGTCATCATTTAACTTCTGTGTCAGAGATTGGAGGCATTTATCAGTGTTAACAATTGTTGTGTCGTCTGCATACAGTAAGCATTCTGAACTGGTAAGGCAGGATGGCAAATCATTTATGTAAATAATGAAAAGAAGTGGGCCGAGAATAGAACCTTGAGGTGCTCCTATATTTGTTACTTTAGGTATAGATTTATGACCTAACAGACTGACAACTTGGCTTCTATTGAGTAGGTAGTTTTTTATTAATAATAGTGCAGGACCAGTTACGCCTATTGCTTGAAGCTGCATAAAAAGAATGTGGTGGTTGATAGTGTCGAATGCTTAATAAAAACACACGTCTATAATATGGCATGTAAATAATTTCACCGTGATGTCATACGTCATCAAAGACACATTTCAAGAAACACAGCGCAACAAACACTTCAAGTGCGGCGGCCGCAGCCATCACGCCGATGCGCCGCCAACCACCGTGCCCCAACGAGCCGGCGAGTTTTTTGCGAGCGGCGTCGTACAACTCGAGCAAGCCCGTCAGCCGCAACGCGAAGCCGACGCCACGAAAGGCGCCAGGCTGCTAGCGAGCGAGCGAAGGGGACGCCGACGATAACGGCGTCCAATTTCCACCAAATTCTTCGAGCGCGCACTAGTAATGTGCAGCGAGCGAAAGCGGGGTCGACGCCTCGAACGGCGGCGGACTGCTTACGAGTGAGCGTCGAGGAAGCCGAAGGTCACGGCGACCAATTTCCGCAGAGTTCCGAATCGCAGCTAATGTCGGCTAGCTGAAGCACCCGCCAACCCATGCCGGTGCATTTCAAGCGCGCGGCATACAATCGAGCTCGTTGCTACCGCACAGCGTTTTGGACGAGTCGCAAAACAGCGGCGAGACCTCTGCCTAATATTGCTAATATCGCGAGCTTGCAGCTCATCACCACGGTGAATCATCGGTGAGCGAACATCCGGCCAGGCGACGACAACGGCGGCCAATATCCAGGCGGTCACAATGCACAGGCGAGCTCACGCCCAAGCCGGCCCTCGCGGTACATTTCGTGCGCGCGATATACAACACGATCGAGTCCGTTACCGATAATCGCGATCAGTTTCGCGCACGCGATCAGTTTACTGCATCGCACGCGATAGGTACGGCAGAATAAAAAGCGATCACTTACTTGTGAAAGAATCCAGCGCCGATTTGTGCCCCGAGTCAGATTAAAGTCCGATAGGCCTACAGTCTTCTCGGCCGCCATTCCTAGCCGGTGGCGACGCAGTGCCGTGACTGCGCCGGAGATATACAGCGCGGCGTCGCGATGTGTCGAGAGCAGCTCCAGACTTCGTGGGTGTGGCGAAACGTAAAAGCAGCACGACACACTCATCCACGCATACGTCTGTATCAAAGGCAGCGAGCCGTAGGTCCTAGATCGGCGAACTCTGAGCGCGACTTAACCGGCAACACGCCAGCTCAAACACAAGATGGAAGACTGACCCGAGCGAGGAGGACGATTAGCTCCCTTGACAACGGTTTGCACACGGAACGTATCCATGCACACGGCCTGCATCTCCCGCGCCGTTCATCCCTTTGCAGACTAACTGAATTGCACACGGCACGCATCCCTCTCCACTTGCTCCTACGACGGTCTAACCGTTCATCTGCGGGCCTATTGGGCTCCGTTACTCCTCGTTCGGGGTAATTTTGCCTTAGAGTGTAGTGACTGGTGGCTTTGCACATTAGGACTTGATATGTCATGAGGTTGAATAAAAATTGACCACACATGTATAGAGGCTGTAACACAGCCGGGACTTAAGTTCATAGTTAAACAAAACGCAAAAACAAAAGCACAACACATAGAAACGAAGGGGACAGAACGCCGCACTACTGGCTTTTTTATTCATGTTCGTGCTCTTTCTCTGGATGTGTGATTATTAATTCTTGTAATTTTTTTTCGTACTGTGTTCATATATCTTTCTGTGGTTTCGATTAAACTTCAGTTGCTAGTAGCGCGTCGTCCTGTTCCCTTCATTCCCCTGTGTTGTGATTTTTTTCGCACCTTCTTTAACGACGAGTATACACCAACTCGCCCAACTGTCCTGTTAGGACTTAAGTTTAGTTAAGACGCAGCCGTCCCTGCGTTGAGCGCCGTCGGCGTCGGTGGAGTAACCGCGCGAACGAGTATGTGCCACAGGAATTGGGCAAGCTCCACTACCATGTCCGACAAAAACGAAGCACGTGCCACAGGAATTGGGCAAGCAAAGAAGACGTGCGTTGGTCGAAGGCGCTCTTTCGCCGTCGCTGTGCAAAAGAAACGCATCGAGAGCCTCCGAAACAAGCACAGGCCCTGGAAACGACCAACTATGATTCAATGGCGCAGTTCTGGGAACATCACGGCGTCATGGACAAGGCAGAGTAGATTTCGGTTCGCCGAGCGGGTACTTCTCGTGCCACCCTCAAGCTAGCCCGCACCGTGCAGCAAAGGTGGGTGAATTACTTTAACCCATGGGTGGCGTCCACCATAACTTGAAACATGGATCTGCAGAAAGTGCTTGACACGTAAGCACGTGCAGCTTCCATCCTAGAGTCAAGCATGGGTCTTCAGACAATGCCTGGCACGCACGCATGTGCCACTTACGTGATGGAATGTGTAAATAAGGCCAACCGAGGGATGTCCAATCTCAACCAGGCAGTGCAAGAAATTGTCAAAGGGAAGAGCGACATGGGTTACACGCAGGCACTGAGTCATCTGGGTGTGAAGATGCTCAATGCGATTAAGCAGTGGTATGTACATACGTACATGTCTCTCTCAAACTGTTTGCCTCAACTTATCGCAAAATCAAAACACCTAAACAGCTGCGCTCAGAATTAGCATTAGGCAGTATCGTAATCGTCGGTGAATTTTTTTTTTTCCTTCCTCGCTTACGTCCCTTTTCTTCATGCTCACACGGAGTTGCGCTAACGCGGTACAGTTAAATCCAACTATATCGAACTCGGTCGGATTATCCCTTATATGAAACTATTTTCGAACACGAAAATGATTTAATATCAATGCATAAGAAAATCTGCGACTACATCGAACTAAAATAGCCTGAACATATATATCAAACATGAGACAGCGCGAAACGTCCCAAGAAGTTGGCTTTCCCTCACGGGAAGGAACTTTCCCGGATTAATTTGGGAGAGCGCGCGGTGTGACTAGGTGGGCGCCGTGCGGAATGAGTAGAAGCTACCGCTTGCCATCACGAGCTTTCTGCCATGATGCCTGGTCGTCGCGCCCGTCGGTCCGTCGTGCATGGTTGCCAATCGCTTCTCCGTCATTATTCGCTCCCTTTGTTAATATAATGGCTGCTGTGAAAGGGAAGCTGCTGTTCTACGCAAAGCTAGCGACAATCAACACAGTATAACGTGGAGAAAAGAAGTCTGACGTCGGGCAGCATCCAAAGAAGCACGCCGAGTACGATGTTAGGCCGACATTAGGACAGACATAGGCGTCAAGTACGGGGGGTCAAAGGGAACACTGAACACCCCCCACCGCCCTCCTTTCAATCCATGAAGGTACCTTTCCCCCTGGACCACCGCAAAAAAAAAAATATAGAAGAATTCACGCAAAAACTCATGACAAGAGGATATGGAAGATAAGAAATGTTGCGAACAAAAACAAGCGAACAAACTCATGCACAGCACCTCCCCCGCTCGCCAACATGCTGGTGCGCGTCCGAGGCCCTCAACGCAACGCGCTGTCCGGTAAAACTATGCTTATATTCGACTTTTTGTTTAACATGCACACTTTGACCTTGCCTATAAT
Source organism: Rhipicephalus sanguineus (assembly GCF_013339695.2). Taxonomy (NCBI): domain Eukaryota; kingdom Metazoa; phylum Arthropoda; class Arachnida; order Ixodida; family Ixodidae; genus Rhipicephalus; species Rhipicephalus sanguineus. The sequence continues at coordinate 306,027,930 of NC_051176.1, read as the reverse complement.
ATGTGAATTCTCGTTTTCTCAATCTGAAGTATATATTAGCGTGACGGAAATCATGTGTGTAAGTTATGGTAGTTCTAATGTTTTTTTTCACGTACTACTTCTGTAGCTTGAGAAACGACATTACATGGTCGTAAGTATAACCCATGAAATTGTTGTTGAGGTGTGACTCCAACCCATTCACTGCGTTCACATATGAGAAGCAATCAGACGTCAACACTTTTTGTCGCATATCAGGGACGAGCATGAGCCCACAAGGCGCGCGTGACAATGGCAAATCGAGGTTCAAGAGAGTGTTATTAGTAGGGGCGTCCAAAGTATTAAATGCGAAGCATTTCTTAGCGACCCTTTGCACTTTGAGCGTTTCTATCTACGTATCTATCTATCTAGCCGCCTACGTCTGGGGCTCTTATGATCGCCTGCTTAACTTGGTGCAAACCAAAATTGGCATGGGAGGGTAACATGATTTGACGAATATGACTGTCGGGTCATGACATGAATAAAGTGAAAAACCTGTCGCGTACGTCGTCAAACCCTTTCCTCCAGACACGTGTGGCACATACCCGCTAACCACGGGCCACTGTGCATGTGTATGCGCCACAGGTGATTGACACTTTATATCTACCCAGGAATGGTGAGAACAGACATTAAATGCGAGAGCGTTAAGAAAAACCGACATCGGCAGCGTTGACCCGACGAATGGAAAGAATGAAAATTAGGATCCCAGCAGGAATCGAACCCAAGCATTCTGCGTGGCAATCAGGTATTCTACCACAGAGCCACGCCAGGTCTATAAACTGGTTTGGAAAAACAGCCTATGCAGGCGTAATGGCTGTGCAACGTCAGTTGTGGTTGTGGTGCTTGCTATCGAATTTTAGAAGAAAGCAATAAACACTATACACGATATTCCTACGATGCGTATGCTCCTGCGTCATATCAGATTAACGTCTGTGGTTCCAGTGTTGGCTCCGCTTTTATAGCAGTCTAATAAACATTACATTTGTATTCCTATGATTCAACAAGCTATATTGAAGCATCGCTCGACTCTGGAGGAATACATTAACGAAAGTTACGTATGATATTCACATCATCGCACCGTAAAGTGCACTTAGTCCGCCAGAACGACGCAGTGTCCTCTTCATTTCTTACGAGGCTGGGTGATGGCCTCATGCTGACCGAGGATGATGCCAGATTAATTGACAGCCGCTTTGTAGACTAGGCTACGTAGGCCACATACGCCCGGGTAGTCTACGAATACGACAAGCGCCATCCACTGAGGTTGGTCTACATAGCACTATCGAGGCCTACCAGCCTCTACGGCCTATACCTCACCAACGCGAAGGGCGACTTCAGATTCTAACATGTCGCCGGCTCTATCTACAGGCAATTTGTCGACGAAATGACCGAGGCATCTACGATTTCTAACAGCTGTACTATACCTCATACTTCACTACACATGGACCCCTCGTCACCGCGATCACGACCTGTTCCGATAACAAGTCGAGCAGCTGCTGGTGCTCACTGATCACGGGGATGATGACCTTGTTCAAGGACTGTCAAGAACTTCTTCCACACATGCACACAGGTTCGTGAAACGTGCTTGCGTTCTCTATCAAAAGGGACAAGTATAAGCACTGCATATCAGCTTACGGCTTCTGGTGTTGGTATAATACCCACGTTGCCGTTGCCAGCGTTACCCAACTGAAAACAACTGGTTATACAACACATATGCGGCTCTTCAACATATATGTGTGCGTATAAAATTTATACAAATCTGTAGCGTCATTTTGTAACGTTTCGCTCAGTAAAAAAAAATTTGCAGTGGCTTAGCTCGGCTATGCCAGGATATACGTAGCATTAGCAAAGGTTCAGCTGATTATTCTTAGCTTTCCAGATTATCTAGGATTATTAGCCGTCTTCTGTTCATTCTTCGTACGCTGAACCGTTAATTGCCAGGCAACTACTTCGGGATCCGATGAGATAAGCTTCTCTGCTCTTCTGTGCCGTCGAGCAGCATTTTTCTCTCCTTCTCCATGGCGTTACCCACCTGCAAACGCCAGTCAGAGGCGCTATCAAGCGGCCCCAGCGCAGCGTCAGACGGCGACTGCACAGCGAAGGCGAACAGCTGCGCGCGCGCCGGCGCCACTGTGTCTATGGCGACGACGTCACTCCTCTCGTATGCGGCGCAGACCAGCAGCGGCGAGCCGCGCGCGGCGGTGCCTGAGAGCGCGTGAGATGCCAGCTCCGGTGACCCAGCTGTGTGACATCACTGATCCTCGCGCATGCACAGCACGGCTCATGACGCTCCACGCGAAATCGGCTCCGGCTAGGCAAGTGTAGCTAACGCTACAAAAAAAAAAAAAAAATTACGCCAGAGTCACCTTCCCACCACACGCTTCGCATCACATCGACTCCCACGGTACGTGGGATCTGCCGATTTTTGTTTCTTCGCTGACAGACTTCTTTCAGTTTAAGAGCAAAGTGAGCAACCATGGGCTAGCTCGCGTTCAGTGACCGAAAGGCAGGATGTAGACGAGCCAGGAGTCCAGCGAGCCTTGAAGGATAAACCATTGTCACAAACGAGCACTTGAACACCTTCGAATAACCAGCGTCGAAACATGACGCCGACGGAGCAGCGCGCGCCGTGTATCAAAACCGCTACCGCCAAGTGAAGGGAAGGCGCCACAACCAGCCGCGCCCACGGTGTCGGAACGGAACGAAAACTGAAAGCAAAAAACGAAAAAAAAAAACGATATTTCCGACCGGAACGAAAGCGTAACCGAAACTTTATCTATTATTTCGTGCCGGAGTGAAACCGAATTTTTTTCAATCGTTTTTCGGTTCACGAGAAAACTTCCCAATCCGGAGCAACTGAGCTCATGCATTGTGAGCATATCTCAGGGTACAGTATTAGCGCGTACCTCAGGCAGATTTCCAAAGCAAATATATGTTGAAATTGTGCGAAAAACAAGAACAGTGGCAACCAGAGATGTTTATATTAACGCAAGTGGACTTTTGCGCGCCTGTCACGCAGGCCATAGTGGAGAGGGCAATGTCGACGCTGAAGTTGCTAACAGCGAAAGATGTTATGACATCACAACAGCTGATTTTGGCGCCATAGTTGTCCGCCGCCGCCGGTGTCCGTGACCGCTATCGCGTGATATAAGAAAAATAAATGAGAAACAAATTTCTAGGATCGGATGGTATTTCAACCCGCGCCCTCTGCGTGGCAGTCCGGTCTTCCACCACAGTGCCAGGCTGGTGCTTGCAACTCCTTCGCAAATATACTCTATACAGGCGTCATGTCGGGAAGGGATCGTGTTAATATATGTAATATAGCGTGGCAGAAGAGAAAAATAAGAACCAGTTATCACACAATGCTGATAGAGCAAAGAGTGTGTTGTTTAATGCTTCCCACCAGTGTTGCGGAGTTGCCCCACCAGAACTGGAATGACTACGGAATCATTCCACATATTCGCAACCCCGGAATGGAATGGGGACAACGCTTGGAGGAATGGAATGGAAACATAATTAAGCGCCCTTTGCACGGAATGGAATGACAATGGAATTACGTCTTTTTCCGAAAATAGAGAGCACGTTTTCGTCCTACATGCTGTTTTTCAAACTTCAAACATTAGTCAGTCAGAGCCTCGAAATTAACAATAAAGTCGTATTTTTAAAATGGCTTGGCTGACTACAAGCACGGTACATTTATAAGCAACGCGCCTACTAGAAACCGAGGCGTAAATTAGTGCACAAACAAATGCATTATCCCAGCAGATACCGAAGGGAGAAAGAAGTTATACCTGGGAGTTGGTTCCCATTGATACCCCCACACGAAAGTGGCGAATACTCTATGCACAGCCTGATCTTTATCTCACGAGCAGTTTAGTACCAGACACCCTTTGCGGCAAGGAAGGCATTGCACACCTGTACCACGGCCGCTACATAAAAAAAAAAAAAAACAGGTGCGGCCTGCTGCGTCGTGTCGCCGTCAATGGGCGAGCGCGGGTCGGCTGAGCGGCAGCTGTTTTGGGTGAGGGCGCCACTAGCACGGCCCTCAAGGCAGACGCCGGTTCGTGTTACTATGTGGTCGCCTCAGGATTTATGCGTGTCCATGTGCATTTTCGTGTGCTTTCTCTTGTCTTTCTTGTGTGTGACCGCGCGTGTGAGCAGCTTGCCTCATGTTTCTTGTGCCTGAGTACGGTTTTTTGGTGCGCGCGTGTGTGGCAGACGGCTTTTTCTAGCGGTGTGATGACGCGAAGAGGTTGCGTGCCGCTGTGCAACTCGAACGTGTGAAAAGACGCCGCTGTGATGTACCACGTATTCCCATGCGATCTACAGTGTCGGGAAACGTAATATTCGTAACAGAGCACTTCTTTCTGTCACAAACGAGCGCTAAAACAGGCGCGCGCCGCCGCATACTGACGACAGCATCAGGCCACTGCGCCGACTGTTACCCCCAACGGGTGCGCGCAACGAAAAAAAAAAAAATAATAGACGAGCATCAAAAGGCGTCCAGGGCGAGCCCGTATACCCTCTCCACCGAAGACGCCGTCGCAGTCGCGAGTCGCGACAGCCTAACACCCGCACAGATGGGGAGAATTCAAGAAATCAAAGTGGAACCGACCGATTCCGCAGACGAACCGGGGAGACGAATCCCTTTCCCCTAGCTGTCGCTGCGCTACTTGCTACGAGCACTACAAGCCGAACAGTCACTTGGAATGTTCGCGAAACCGGGAAGGATCCAAACGAGAGACGATGGAGGGTAGGACGGTATGGTGAAGTCGGCGAAGAAGTTATGTTGTTCGTGTGAGTCGTGTAGTGCGGTCAGTCGATCTTGGATGATGTAGTGACGACACCGTGGGAGCACTGTCTAGAAGAGTGTCGCCGAATGACGGTGACCAGAGCTGGAGTTCGTTTGAGTGTTTCCTGGAAGAAAAATATTCCAGAAATGGTTCGAAGAATTGTGGGCTGCACACGTTTGGTGAATATTCAAGGCCTTTAAAGGGGTCATGAAGCACCCCTTGGGCTTGTTGAAAAAACACATCCTGTGGAAAGCTGACACGGCTATGAACTGCTCTGCCAAATATTACAGTCGTGCGCGCAGCGTAAAAGCCACAAGCGGAGCGCGAAGTTGCCGTTTCCCCAGGCACCCTCTTTTCAAACAGAGGCCGGTTGTCACTCTCGTCGGTGGGCGGGGCGTCTGCACGTTGACGTCGCGGATCTGCCAGTTTACGTCGCAAGAGACATAGCATGCTTATTGGCCGATAGCCGACGTAAATCGAGAGCGGCGTTCGGATCAGATGCGCTTCTAGCCGCGGGGTGCCGCCACTTGCCGGTGCCGCATTCCTCAGCACATGGTAGCCGCACTCGCGCACGCGAATCACAGCGGGAGAGCGATCGCGTTTCATGACGCGCGCTGACGTAAGTTCTTTCCCCCGTGCCATCCCTCCCTGTGTAGCTTCCAGTGCGCTCGTCGGCACGAGAAAAGAGAGAAAGCGCTGAGAGCGTGCGCCAAACCCCCGTAACTCCGCTCATTATTGACGGATTCGAGAAATTTTTGCGGCAATCGATTCGGGAGGCAGTAAACTCCGATACTGAGGTCATTAGATCATTGCTTGGAAAAGTGGTTCATCACCCCTTTTAGTGTTCTTGGATAGTTTCTAATAGATGAGAGTGCATTTGTAGCACGGTAAGTTCGTTCCCGTTGTTTTAAACACCATCTAAGTGATGTTGTGAGTGTAATTGATACCTGCCGAGTGTGGATGTTTGCGTGATGCTTGTACTGCCTTAACTGAGAATATATTTTGTTTGTGTTGTCAACTCTTGGCTCTAAATCTTGCTTTGGACCACAACCAGCATTTGTTGGCGAACAGAACCTACATTTAAATTTTGTGTGCTTTCGTGGTGCGTTTCGGTGGGCCGATAAGTCAGCCCTTGGAATCTGCCCGACGACTGCCTGCCCATTAAGGGGATCAGTGATTGAGTGACACTTTTCAGGTGAGTCAAACGGGCAGCAATCGTGGAGAGTATTGAGGCCCACTCTACAAAATATTGGTACTCCTAGGGCAAACTGTTCACATATGTGGGGTAATCGGCAGTTCTAATAACGACTTCAATATTCAACGTGTAATGAGCAGCTATAAAACGCGTTATCTACGGCCTGATTGGAGTAAGTGCCGGGCGTACAAAGGCGGATGTCGAAGCGCTTCTCCGTGAACAGCTGGACCGTTGTGGTGGCGCCAGAGCGGGCGCAAGGAGAACTGGGCCACGGACGCCGTTTCGGCGCCACGCAGCAGGTCGCATCTGTTTTTTTTTTATGTAGCTGCCGTGCCTGTACACAGGCGAACACAGAAAGTTCTCCTCACCCCATCCATGCTAGAGAGGCACGCTTTACGAACGTGAGTGCTGATGAGCAGTGCGGTCCAGTGTTCCGTATTCGATACAAAGGCACAAGGTGCCCGAGCGGTGCACTGTTCCAACTAATAGCAGCAGATCTAGAGGGTTTTGTTCCCCAATAACCAAATCTTAGTTTTCTCTATTATCATGACCACTCCAGACGCGTGGCAAAACTGCTTAGTCTTCCTGAATACTGCTTTTGTCAGCATAAAAATAGACTATCTCGTCATTTTAGCATTAACACATTTAAGCATAAAAAATATTAAAACACCACCATTCGTTCAAACATGCTGACCATGCAAATACTATAGGTAGCGGGAGAACTGCCCCTATGGGAATTAGTAGGGTGGTTGTACTGCAGGAGATATGTCACCAAACTACTATCCCTCGACCTCGTTAACGTGTTTTGCGTACTTTTGCAGTCCTTAATGCATCTGATGACATCAGCTTTATGGGGCGTTCATTCTTAACTCGATAAAACTATCAAGACGCATTTCCTACGTCGAGGAATTACGGGATTGGAATTGAACTGCCCGGCCATATCCAGAGTGCGAATGGGCTAAGTTTTTTTCATTCCGAGGAATTGAAAGGTATGGAATTGAGGCAAGTTCTAATTCCCCGCAATGGGATTGAAATAGAATGGAGGCTCCCATTCCGCAACACTGTTTCCCACCCAATGCAAAGTGCTCAGCCATAATTCTTCATCGTCGTCAGCCACAGCACAAAGAGCACATAATGCCTTACAGGTGTGTATAGCGTGTACCACGAGACTCCGAAGAATGACGAAAAATGGCATAGTGGGAACGTCTCTACTTCAGAAGAATTGGGATGATTTATGGCGTAGTGGGTACCGTGCATGTGTACTTGTATTAGATGCCCCAAGAGACTCTACAATAGGCTCTCGAGCCACGCCGTGCTGCCTGTCCTGGTGTTGACGGTTTCCAGGGTTGCGGTCAAGTAGCCGGCGGTTATTTTTATCTGATTTCCCTCTCCTTTCATATTTGTCTTGAGTGCACGCCTCATTTAAGTGTAACTTCCCGTTTTCTTTGATGTCTGTCTCTTCTCCGGGCCAGAGGGCTTCCCTCTGGTCTGCATCTATTTCCCCTCAGGATCTGCCCTTGGAATTGTTTCTCCGCGATGGAAACCGCAGCCTTCCTGTTGCTTTGGTGCCGACCAATGGTGGATTCATCCGTATGAAGAACCCCAAGGCCATTCAGACAGAACTTCGTGCGATCACTCCTCATTCCCTACTGATAACCGAAGTTCGTCAGTTTGGACGCGGGGGGATCCTATGCTGTTCACCAGACCAGGCTTGTATTCAAGACCTACTGAAGTGCACTACTTTTGCCTCACATCCGGTGAGCAGTTTTATCCCACCTCATCTAGCATGTTGCAAAGGTTTAGTCCGCGGAGTAGACACAAGCCTAAGTCCAGCAGAAGTCTTGTACATTTTTTCCCCTGCAGGAGTAATTTCTGTGTACCGGTGTACCAGACAAGTAGACAATACGAAAGTCCCTACTGAAACAGTGATCGCCACATTTGCTGGGACAAATCGCCCTTCGGAGATCAAGGCATGGCCGCTTATCTACAGGGTCGAAGCTCTAGCTCCTCGTCCTTTACAGTGCTCCAAATGCTGGCGTTATGGACACAGTGTCAACGGTTGTCGGTCTGATACTCGATGCCGCATCTGTGGGGCCGAACATAGTGCTGATGAGTGCCAGTCAGGCAATGAGCCATGTTGCTTATGTAAAGGAAATCACTCTGCTGACGATCCTAGCTGCCCTGCGAGATCGAAAGAACTTCAGGTGCTAGAAATTATTGAAAGGAGACGATGCTCTCGTCGAGAAGCGCTAGCAGAAGTTCAAAGCAGGACACAGGGATATGCCGGTGTAACAGCCCGTCAGCCTCTCGGCATGGACGCAACATTCTTCCACTCCATTTCAGCTGCGGTAGAGAAGGCGGTAGAAAAGTTTCTCGAAAAATTTCTACTAAATCTGTCCGACTCATTGACTCAGGTTATATCTTCCCAGTTGGCTGGTGTTTCTGAGGCGATCACAAAGCGCTTCCAAAATCCTATCGCTCCACTCAATAAACCTGCTGAACATCAGATTGTTGCCCCCACCAATTATGGAACAGGGCCGTCGTCCTCTCAGAAGACTGATCAAGATTGCATCTCTGATTCAGATTCAATGGGCAACTGGGACGTTGATATGGATGCCCGTAATCTCAAACGCACCAGATCGCCTACTAACAAGATCCATAATTCTTCTAATCCAAAAACAAAGAAGTGTGTGAAGGAATCCGTGACTAGGACTGACCTGTTGAAAGAAAATATTTTAGAGCAGGCAGTTTCCGCTGCTCATCTATCATCATAGGGTGTCTTAGGGTGCTTCAATGGAACTGCCGTTCAATTCTCTCTGCAGCTACAGATTTATTATACCTTACTTCTCAGCAATCTCCCGACGTTGTACTTTTACAAGAAACTTGGTTGTCGGCTGATCAAAACTTTTATTTAACAAATTATCAATGCTTTCGATTGGACAGAAACCCGCGTGGTGGAGGTCTAACTGTTTTCATTTCTTCAAAATTTTGCCATAGAGCGAAGATGGCTTATAAAGCAATGTCGTCTGACTATGAAGTTTTGGTAGTGGAATTAAACCTTCCTGGCTGCGCTCCACTATCCATAGTTAATAACTATTTTCCGACTGGGATACATGATGAAAGCGCTCTTGATGTCACTCTGAGCTTCTGCAAAAAGAACATTCTGTTTGCGGGAGACTTCAACTCCCATCATGTGTCGTGGGGTTTCCGCACAGACACATCGGGAAAACGGTTATTTGACTGGACTAACACAAACAACTTTATATGTCTAAATTCCAAAGTTGCCACTTTTGTTCGATGTACCTCGAGATCCGTCCTAGATTTAACATTCGCTAGCTCAAACGTTTTAATCTCGTCTTGGACTGTGCTTGATGCTGTTACAAGTAGTGGTCACCGTCCACTTGTATTTGAAGTCAAGATCCAAGTATTATCGGTAGACTACCAGGCGCAAAATTTTGTAAACTACTCCAAATTTAAAAAGAATTTACAGTCAACTTTGTCATCATTGTCCAGTACGGAGAGAAATGTTAAAGCTATGAGTCTTTGCTCAGTTTTAAAACGTACCATAACAAAATCACAGTTCACTATATCGTCAGCAAAAGGAAATTCAGTGTGTGCATGGTGGAATTCGGATTGTGCAAGAGATTATAGACGCCGAAAAGCGGCCTGGAAGAAACTTCTTATAAACCAAAGTCCTACTAATTGGCGAAATTATTTGTACGCTAAAGCTATGTTCAAAAGAACAGTATCATTAGCGAAAGATGAATATGACGAAAAACGATATAATTTTCTATCCAAGAGTGGTAATAAAAAAGCTCTGTTTAGATTTCTTCGTAGTCGTAAGGCTATTGCAGCGCCCGTAAACATTGACTCGGTTATTCTTTCACCTAAGGAATTGGCAGATTTATTAACTGAAATTGCATCGGGCCTTGAAAAGCGATTTACATCACAGTTACAACTAAAGTTTGTAAAGCATTCATGTGTGAACGATTTTATCGAAGTAAATATGGAAGAACTGGCGCATGTCATTCGCCTTCTCCCAAATTCAGCTCCAGGCCCAGATGGAGTTACGTCAGAAATGTTAAAGATATTATTTGATATCTCTCCAGACGATCTTCTTAACGTCGTCAACCACTCCCTTAGAAATGGCTGGATTCCTCCTGACTGGAGACTTGCAAAAATTGTTCCCCTTCTTAAAAAACAGGGAGCGGAAATGCAGATAGACAACATTAGACCCATCGCTCTAACGTCCCATATCGTTAAATTAATAGAAAGAATTCTATACATAAGAATTATGAAGTTTATCACAGATAATGCAATACTGAGCGCGTGCCAGATTGGATTTCGACCCGGTTGCTCGATATGGTGTGCACATGTCGATTTAGAGGCTCGTATAAAGCTTGCCCGGCACAGAAGACAATTATCGGCTTTAGTAACCCTAGATTTAGCCAAGGCATATGATAGCGTTGAACATATCATTCTCCTTAATGCCCTCAACGAATTAAATTTTCCGCAATATATTACAAATTGGCTGTACGAATTTTTAAAAGATAGAAAATTTTATTTCTCCCAACGAGGCGTTTCTACGTCTAAGTATAGTCAAACGAGAGGTGTTCCCCAGGGCTCTGTTCTTTCACCTGTTTTATTTAATCTCTTGTTAAGTTCGATTCCACTGTGTGATAAGGTACAAGTGTATGTATACGCAGATGACATTGCGTTTTTCGCATCTGATTATGACATACATTTACTCCATTCAACGTTGCAATCATATTTAGCAACATTAGACTCCTGGTTTAAAGATATTCGAATGCAACTAAACGTTACCAAAATTGCCATAATTGTTTTTCCTATACATATGCCTGTTAATATTTCTCTTCACTATCGGCAAGGAAGAATTCCCCAAGTGGACTGTATTAAATATCTGGGAGTAATATATGATGAAAAACTGAGCTGGCGTAGCCACATTGAACATGTTAAAGCTAAGGCTACACGCGCTGTCGGAATGATAACTAAACTTGGTCGGCTCCGTTCCGGGCTACGGAGAGATACTCTGATCATGATTTACCATATGTACGTTCGCCCGATTCTTGAATTTGGTTGCGTGCTTTTTTCTGGTGGGCCAGCATATAAGATTAATCATTTGGTTCTCTTAGAGCGCCAAGCTCTTCGGAGTTGTCTTGGTGTTCCTAAATATACAGCTAATAGCGTGTTGTATCAAGAAGCTCGGGTACCCACTCTTCCTTGCAGATTCTGTATTTTGACAGTTAAAACATATTTAAAATTATATGAAGCTACTCCAAGACGGTTGCAATTCGTATTTTTTGCTGAATCGAGTGCTTTTTCCAATGAGCACTGGTCCTGTCTTCATAAACCTCAGATTTTGTTTGTTCAAACATTTCTGGAACCCCTCAATGTTAATATCTCCGAAATCATTCCATTAGATAAATCCATATCCAATGTAAAAATAGAATTCGACGACATATTCCCAGCAAATGCGAAACTCTTGCCCTCTAAGTATTTAATTGGCGTATTCGAAGATCACCTCTTACAATTAGGAATTAATAATGTAATTGCAACAGATGCATCCATGAATGATAAGAGAGCAGGTGTGGGTATCTTCTCCCAATCATTATCCTGGTCATATTCATTACGCCTTCCAGATTATACTCCTATATTTGAAGCGGAGTTAATGGCAGTTATTTTAGCCCTTCAAAAACTTCCCGCAAATCATTCGACAGCTGTTATAGTGACCGATTCATTATCTGTGTGTTCGTCCCTCACTACAACTACAGAGTCAGTTATTATAAACACACTCAGGTCATTAATCCCCATAAACATTCGCCTAGTGAGGCTGATATGGGTTCCAGGTCATCGTAGAATATTTGTAAACGAGATGGCTGACTCACTCGCGAGAGTATCCCTTGAAGGCCCAGTTTTGTCAGTTATGCCTCCTACAGCTTATGTCACAGCGGCGAGGTTCAGCAAATTTTCTCCTATTGAAGATTCAGAAAAAATTAAAATACCGAATTCAGAATATTCACACTTGCAATTTGCGTGGGATAATAAATGGTGTCCCACACGTAAATTGGTAGTATCCATCACTAAATTAAGATGTATTCCACCGCTTAATTTCTACTTATACAGGTCTGGTCTGGTCCAATCCCCTTTGTGTCCCAACTGTAACGAACCCGAAAATATCGACCATTATCTACTAAGATGCCACCGTTTTAAAAACCAAAGGAAAAAATGCTTTGAAATTTTATTTTAAAAATTAGGAATACCACTAAGTACTCTAAATATCCTCTCCTTTGGGGCTGCTTCATTGGAATTCAGTAAAAGGAACGTCTGCGGGGCCCTCTGCGAATTCCTGATTGACACGATGAGATTACCTTGCTAATCCTTTGTTTATCAATTTATTGTTTCTCATCCCCTTTCCCCGAAAACAAAATCTTATTTATTTCGTTATTTCATTTTCTCGTATCACGAGAATCATCTTATTCTACTTGAAAAATGCCACCTTTCCCTTTCCCTGATTTTCTTTTTTAACCCAATGTTCCAATTGACTGTAACCGCCGGCTTCTTGGCCAATCCCCCGGTGTGAGTGTGAGCCAAATGCAAGGAACAAGCAAGCAAGCAAGCAAGCAAGAAAGTCCGCTCTTCCAGCTTTCGCTGTGACTGTGCTGCTTAATCCGCGCAGGCCTGGCTATCTTTCTATCAGAACGGCAGTCTCGCACATCAGAGAGTACACTAATGGCGTGCTGCTTCTGACATCGTGCTCACTCCCTTGACATAAAGCATTGAGCCTACTAAAAAAATTCGTATTTGTCTTTTGAGAAAAAAATACTATGACATTGAAATTAACACTAGTTTGTGCTAGTTGGTAGGAATTCGTGGTACAGTTACTTCCGCTCCTCTGAAGAACGTGTTTTATCCTTGTCCCACTTTCCTAAGAGGAGGCCAAGTAACTACATCACTAATCCAATGTTCCAATCTTAACTTCAAAATTTTGCATAAAAAACCGTTACGAACCGTTACGGAACATTTTTTTTTTTCGTTCCGGAACAGAAACGGAACGGAACCTTTTGCGGTGGAACGAAACTAAAACCGAAACAAAAAACAGTTCGTTCCGACATCCTGCGCCGGAATGCCACACTCTCTCCCTGTCTAGTGGAAGAGGCGGCGAGCAAGTGCGATAATTCCGCGCGTCTACCGCCGGCGCGCCGCGCCGATGTTGTACATTCGCGAGAAGCTTCGCTCTTTGCCCACCTTCCGCAATGCAACGCGCTGATTAGTCACGCCGAATAATCCAGTAACCGTGCGCGTGCGGATAAAAGCGCGCGACGCCGGGGAGTTAGCAGATGGTGAAGTCGGTCACTAGTGCGAGAAGTTTGTTGAAATGGGAGCCGCTCAAGTGTCGCGTGATGACGCCGTGCGCTCAGTGAAGAAGCGATGAAGGGAGACATGTAACGGGCCGACGACGATCAGCACTGGAGTCCGCGTGGGTGTTTCCCGGAAGAGAAACATTCGAGACACGTTCCAAGACTTCATGGACTGGACACGATGGGCGAATATTTAAGACTATAAGTGCTCTTGAATATTTTGTAAGCATGAGATTCCATTTGTAGAGCGATTTGTTTGTTTTGTTCCCGTTGTACAAACACCATCTGAGTTGTGAATTGGCTTGCGGAGTGTGCGTGTATGTGCAGGTATGTGTGATGCTTTGCTGTGTTGACAACTCTTGGCTCGGTCTTTGCACCACAACCGACGTTCGCTGGCGCGCTAGAAAGACCTACTCTTCTTATTTGTCTTCGCTTTCATGTTGCGTTTCGGGGGGCTTATACGTTGGCCCTTGAAATCGGCCCTCCTCTTAATCGGGGTCGTTACACAAGTGAATCACTAGGGCTTTGAGGATGACTTCAACAAAATAATTTATTATACCAACGTATCGCAACCAGTTCGACACGTTCTTTAGGGGGTGACACTTGGCACGTGGCGGTGCGAAGCCTGTAAAGGTCGTTCGTATAAATAGGTGAGTGTGAGACTTGAACGGGCACGTTTTTTCATCGACGGGGCACACGGAAGTGTGCGCCTGGCGGCGGCAGTGCTGGCCGACGGGGAAATCGGGGAAGCCGAAAACCTTGTAAACTCGCCCTTACTGCGCAACCAGCAGGAAAGAAGAAGGGAGACAGGAAAGAGCGCAGACTACCAACTCCTTCACTTTTGCCAGACTCCTTCACTTTCACTATTGCCAGAATTTCGTTTTCGCGAAATAACACAGTGCAAATCGGCAAACGGTCAGCAAAACGAAAGTTTAATGACATAATTAGTTAGCTTGCATTGTCGACACTTGCCGTGTAGTAATCGTATATTTCTTCGCAACGCAGCAACAAGTCCATTGCAACATTGTCATCGTCCTTTCTGAGAAATATTCGTAACGTGTCGAAAGCCTCCCGCACATGTGCGGCTGCCGTGCGACATCGCGAAGATGGGCCTCGGGCACAGTCTTGGAACGGAAAGAGAAGCTTGATGTGCGCGATCAAATCTGTACGCCGCTGCATTAGGGCCAAGGCGGACTAGTGGCTTCCGGCACCCGACGAGTACGCACAGCTACGTATGAAGATGTTGTGGCGCTGTTTACATCGATACTGTATTTTCCCGCGTATAAGTCGGTCCCTGCCTGCAAGCAGCACTCCCTCTCTCCACAAGAAAAAAAAAAAAATCCCTGCATACTGCCGTGAAGCCACCTTCTTTGCATTATCGAGAAGCATTGCCGTGGAGACAACATGCGCACCAAAATTCGCATCGAAAATACGGCAAACTCGTCATTCGCTTTCTGAAGAAAAAATTGTAGTGCCAAACAACACAAGGAGAGATAAGGAACACGGGACTGGCGCGGTTCCTCGGCTGTCCTTGTGTTGTTTTGAGCTACAATTTTTTCTTCAGAAGTCATGAACGAACCAGCCGAAGAAAACGTTTTGCTAAGTCATTAAAAGTTCTATATCGAATGGTGCGATATATCGAACTGATTGCTGGTGCCTTTTTTTTGCTAGTTCGAGATAACCGGGTTCGACTGCGCAAGAACACAATGCCCCAGCTCGCCCACTCGGCAGTACTTGCCTTGAAGAAAGCGCGATGCTTTTGCTCACCTCTGTCTAGACTGTTCATTGAGCGAGCGTAGGAACAGCTGGTGAAATTTATTCATATTTGCAACATCTATATATATATATATCTATCTATATATATATATATATATATATATATATATATATATATATATATATATATATATATATATATATATATAGATATATATGACATATCTCGCTAGAAGACAACGACGATGAAGTGCGCGCGCGACACACTGGCGCTGTGGCACGAGCGTGATTCTGGCATCGAACGTTAGCCATTATGTGACTCCAACGCCTAAGCTGCGCTATTTAACGTGTTCATGTTTCCTTGTGTAAAATAAATCGTCGTACAGCCACAAGTGGCTGTACAGACGTAATAACATATATATATATATATATATATATATATATATATATATATATATATATATATATATATATATATATATATATATATATATATATATATATATATATATACAACGTTCACAATAACAGACGAACGTACGAAAACTTTTACAGCGGGGCTGTTATGCGTTTTGTTACGCCGTTACGCGTTCACATAAACTATCATCATCATGAATCGTCTCTATCTTCTTTCTAGCGCGTGCAACGCAATAAAGCGTAACGTAAACGTATAACGTAAAGCTTAACGTGCGCGCGCGCGCGCGTCACGGCATCGTTACGTAGCAAAAAAAAAAAAAAAGCCCTCTATAGTAGGGGTGTGCGAATAAAATTTTTGGAAAACGAATCGAATACGAATATCCACCTTCGAATATCGAATCGAATATCAAACGAAAAATGCCTCCACAGTAACAGTATTTTATTTAACATGTAGCTATATGAAAAAAAAAAAACATTAACAGCCTGACTGGCAACACAACACACATTGTTATCTCCAGAACACAATATCCAGGCTAGCACAATGCACATCACAACGCAAGCAAATATCACGGCACAATGAATGTAATGACTAGATGTTATCATGAAGAAATATGAGTTGCTCCACATGATCAGGCAGCAGGCAACTGAGACACCCCCCCCCCCCTGCCACTGAAAAGGCACGCTCGCTTGGAACAGAAGTGGCTGGTATAGGAAGGTACATGGGGCAAAGCTTTGCCAAACTGGGGTATCTGAAGGTGCCTACAGTCCGCCACCAGTCACATGGGTCACTGTCTTTCTTCAGAAGTGGTCCCGCATAGTGAACGAGTGGTAGTGCGGCACGTTACGGCCGCATAATATTGAAAATGTACGGTTACATGATCGCCAACAGCGCTGCACGTTGGAGATGCACCAGCAATAAATCATACGTATTGGGGCGCTCGTCGCAGGCAGATATCGTGCCTCCGTGTACTTACGATGTTTATCGCTCCTCTCGGCAACGCTTTTAGCAATACGAACGCAGCAGAAATGTGGAATACGAGTTATTTTATGCATGATAATCGAATCGCATATTCGAATTTTTCGAATATTCGAAGTTATCGAATATTCGAAACTTTTCGAATACACGATTTTCGAATCGAATACGAATATTTTGAACGTAATATTCGACGAATATTCGAAACTTTCGAATATTCGCACACCCTTACTCTATAGGGAACCCAAGCTCAAGTTCGCGGCGCGACGACAGCGCTGCGGCTCTGGAGAGAAGCTCTGGCACAACTGGGTGCAAGTGCAGCCGACTCAACCCGTTTGTCGGCAGCAGGAACACGCGCGCGCGTCTGCTCAGTCGGTGCGGGGAACTGGAGCGCCGTGCCGACAGCTTGGCACGCTTAGCCGCGAGTCTTACTGTGCGAAGCTGCATTTCCACGTTAACAGAAGCGACCCCGCGGAAGCGCAAGCGAGGTTCGAAGTATTGCGGTGTCGTGGCCTGCCACAACAGTGCAGACAACACCAAGGCACACGATTCACGTGTGAAAGTGTATCGGTTCCCGGGACAGCGCTGTCTCGCCTTCTATTTTGGCTGTCTGAGTTCATCGCTTTCGTTCGTTTCGACTTCCTGAATCGGTACGTAACGCGGCGCATGCACGCAGCGACTACAGTAATGATTACTCGCTGTCTTCTCGCATTGTGAAAGTCCAGTTACGGTTGTAGGTGAAAGAACTTTGTGTTTTGATTCCCCGTGTTCATGAGACCTACCCGTCGTTGTTGAACGTTCACACTCGCGTTATACCATTAGCGTTGCGCGGTTGGTTGAATTCAACTGAACTCGGCACATTATCAGAAGTTCGGCGCCTGCAATTCACGTGTCGGGAAGGCTGCTTTATCACGCCGGAACGGACGTCTGTGCATTTTCAGCAAGCTTTGACATCGTTCTGCAGGTTTGCTTTGTTTTTGTCACTTCATTAGGGTGATATCTAAGCCGCTAAATATAACTGGCACTTAATACATGCTTTGCAATTGCAACCTTGAAGTAACAACCTTCTGACTTTGTGCGATTTTCTAGCCGCGTTCGCGCAGCAGGTTTTATACGCCTGTCAAGTCGATATCCTCATAAAAACAGAGTGCAAGCATGACGCGAGAGCCGAAAAAACGAGGCAAGCAGTTCGTCTTGCTTCACAGTGGGTATTAAGCTCAGCTAGCTGCCTTGCGTCTTAATCGGCGGGTGGTTCTCCAATGGCACGGAAGACTTGACTCTGACCGTCTAACCTTCTCAGGAAACAGTGCCATGGCCGTATAATTTCTTTTTTTATCGCACGCCGCGAACGTTTGTTCACAAAAGTACACGGCTGCTACTGTAAGCATGCCATATCAAAACAACAATCATATGATTCGTAGTCCACACCGCAGAGCATCGAGAGCGTGTACGGCTTCATTTCGGAGTGCATGTGGACCATTGTTCATCTTTAACATGACAGACTAAGATTTACCTCGAGGTATACGTCCTTCACGGTGTAATCGCGACTTGGGAAATGCATTTCGCTTTCAGTCGGGCGTCGTTGTCGTCGATCGTCTGCTCTTCACCGTAAACGTGATTGACGAGCCTTTCTCCTTTTGTCAAGTTCGCTTTACGGAAGTGCCGTCAAGCTTGAAGATCCTTTTGAAGCCGCACTACAAGCGGTACATTGTGAGGCGCCGCAAGTGCACCGCGAAAGCTCTGCACGTGCACGGAAGCGAGCGGCAGCGCGTTGGAGAGAAGGGAAAACGCGCGTTGCTTGCACCCAGTTTGTATTTTTATGTCAGAGATGGCGCTGTCTGTCAAGAGCAGCAGCGCCACTAAACGATGCTTGGGGAGTCTATAGTCCGGCGTCGGCTGACCGTCGACGCGGCCGATGGCTCCTGGCGCGCTCGGGTGTCGCTCGGCTCCGAATAGCTGCCGCGCCGTACTCGCATGTACACAGTGATGCCAACCAAAGTCAACGTTTTATCCCTAGGTTGACCCCCGAAAATACCCTAGATTGCAATAAAAATCCTTAGATTGATTTTTTATCGCGACAGCAGTTATATGGACACTCTCGGCTGATTTTTGCCATCACCGTCGCCGTCATGCCTCGGATATATATATATATATATATATATATATATATATATATATATATATATATATATATATATATATATATATATAAGGCACAAAGAACAATAAAGCACAACAAAAAAAATTCCAAAGCATCCGACCGGGGATTCGAGCCATCGACCCCTCGCTCACTAGTCTGCTGCATAAGACAACTCAACCATGCCCCATGCATTCGCCGGCGAAATAACAGCGAGCTATTTATATACACCATTTACCGCTGGTGGTAAGCAAATCTCGGAGGAGCTTGAGCGTGTTTGCTATCACGCAACGCTCCTAATTTTCTTTCAATTTGAAAACTGCCCTTGAGACGTGGGCCGTAAAAAATAGTGGGCCGAAAAGTGGGCCGTAAAAGAATATTTCAGTGCAAAACGAACCCTACAAGTCGCCGGCGACCGCCATCTTGCCACGGCGCGTGTGACGTCATTTGCAGCACGGAACGAAGCCGTCGTCTTCTAAAGTTTCAGCCGCTACAAATCGTTTGATTCAGTGTCAAGCTGAAGAAAGCTAAAATATCTCAATATCACGTGCAGCTGACCACGAAACAATATCGTTCGCCGCGATGCAGACGCTTGCACAGCTAGCTGCTTGTTACGTCACGGCTCGCGAGTGCACCATGTTGCCTGACTGTCGGACGCTCGCGCGTTTTTACTAAACATATTCCATTATAAATTAAGTACTTGACCAAATGCGCTAAAATTTCGCCAGCTCTTTTTGTGAATGCACGAGGATTAATCCAGATAACACAGATTATGGTAAAAAATTTGGTGTCATGGCCCCTTTAACGAATTAGCCCAAGAAGCCACGGTAACAGACAGTTTCATCTTCCCCCAGCATCCAGCATATAATAAGGCCGCCATCACCCGGCCCAGCCGAGCACCAAATCTCTCTTAAATGAAAAACTGCAAATAACGAAAATAATCGTTTTTTACAGCATTTCTAGTTGAAAAGGCGTGATTACTCATTAACGCGTTGCATTAGGCTGCGTAATGTAACATTTCCAGAGCACTTGAAAAATCCCTAGACTCAATAAAGAGACGCCAAATCCATGAAAGAGGAAGAAAATCCCTAGATCTAGGAATAAATCCCTAGGGTTGGCATCACTGCATGTATAGGAACCTGCTTCGCGGGCTGTTTCGTCGGTTCCCGACAGGTGGCGCGGCAAGTTTTTCGCTTTACTGTGCATGCGCTCTTGGAGGTGCTATCGCGCCGGCGTGTAGGAACCGGCTCGACTGTAGCGGGGACCGATTTGCGCCTGGCGTAGCATCACCGGCATGACGTGACAAAACGCAATGTCCTCGCGCGCGCGCGCGTCGGTAAAATCGGAGTATAAGGCACGTTCACACCAAGCGCGGATTCAGAAAGCGGAGAGGCGGATACGGAAAGCGGACGCGAATTATCCGCAAGAGCGGAAAACCCGCTGCCGCTTGCCCGGATCGCTCCCGGACCGATTTTCTCCACGCGGAAAAGTTGGCCGCTTTGGCCGCAGCCAATCACCGGCCCAGAAGGGCGCGCGGTATTGCGTAGTGCCGCAATATGGCGACACGTCCGCTGTGGATTGGTGGATTGCCCCGCTCGTGCAGCGGAGCGGGCAGAAGGCAACGCGGTCGGTGTGAACAGCCGCGCGGCCTCGCTGAATCTCCGCTTGGGAAAACCGCTTGCCCGTTTGCGTGCTCCGCGTCCGGTGTGAACGTGCCTTAACAGAGCCTTAACTCTGACAGCGCGTGCTCTCGTCGTCCTGTTCATCTTCTGCTTCGCTCCTCGAGCATGTGCGCCCGGCGCGCGCTCTTCTGCTGCGCCGATCTGTCCAGCTCTCGGATGAGCCAGAGACGAGTATAGAGAGAGCGAAAGAGATGGATAGAAAGAAAGAAAAATAGAAAAATTATTGGCGAAAAAAAAGTCCTTGATGAGGCGGGATTCGAACCCGCGTGAGAGAGAAATAGATGAAAAGGAAAAAGGCACGCAGATTAACCGGATAGCAGTAACCGGTTTGCTACCCTGCACGGAGGTGGGGAAACAGGGGTCGGAAAGAGGGCAAGAGATAAAATTAAAAGGAATATATAAAAATGCACGTATGCCCACACATGCAGGGCGTTCCAATCAGAGGCGTAGACCGCTTGAACGCAAAAAGCGCAGTAGCGCCTGCGCAGCCTTCTTCTGTGAAGTCCTGTCGGTGGCGAAGGATTCTTTCTTTCGAAAGAGTTCGGTCGTCCAATTTATCAAGCGTGTTGCAAAGTGGCTGTTTCTGCGAGCAGTACTGTGGACAGTCACACAGAATATGCTGAATCGTTTCATCACTTCCGCAGTGGTCACAAGCTGCGGTGTCGGCCATTCTTATGCGGAACGCGTACGCACAGACAAATGCGACACTCAACGATAACCTGCGCAGAAGGGTAGCGTCACCTCGGCGAAGTCCTGGAGGAATTCGAAACCTGAGAGTTGGGTCCAGGGAATATAATCGTGCGTGCTTGAAGTGTGGCTCGTTCCACAGCGATGTGGTGCCTTGGCGAGCAAGCACGCGGAGCTTCCCTGCGGCGTCAGTTCTAAAGAACGGTATCAATATTTAACTGTTTTCAGTATGGGTGGAACTGGTCACTTGACCGGCCCGTTCATTGCCGATAATCCCACAGTGACTTCGAAGGTACTCAGGTACCACCTCCGCAATTTCCTTCTCAATCGCTCGGTGGTGGGGAGGAAGAAGGGTCGTCGACGACTGTTGAACGTGCGGCGGGTGGGCAAAGGCCAGGAGAGAGAACTGGCGTGCAATTTCCTCGCGCACGAATGACTTCAGTTCTGCTAGCAATGCGGGCTTGTCAGGTATGGCCGCCAAGCCAGCAAGTTCTTTGTCGCGTGATGGAGAGCGAAGATTCATCGAACGCTGCCGGCGGAGCTCCTCATACCTCTGGCACAGCGTTATGACCTCGGCCACTGTGGAAGGTTTTTTGGCGAGCAACATGGTGAAGGCATCGTCGTCAAGGCCCTTCATAATGTTGCGGATCTTGTCAGACTCAGACATGGTGCCGTTGGCTTTCTTACGCAAGTCGAGGACGTCTTCGATATAACTTGTGAAAGATTCACCGGCCTGCTGCGCTCGTTCGCGTAAGCGCTGTTCTGCTTGCAGCTTACGAACTGAAGGGCGGCCAAAAGCGTTGGTGACGGCGGCCTTGAAATCGGACCAAGTCGCAAAATCGGACGCGTGGTTGTTGTACCACAAGCTTGCTACTCCCGCGATGTAGAATACCAAGTAGCTCAACTTGCTTCGTCCCATTTGTTCGGTACGCTCACGCGCTCGTAAACTGCGAGCCAGTACTCCACATCGGTGCCATCGGCGCCAGTGAAGATAGGTGGATCGCGGATGCGAGGGACACAGGGAGATGTGGTCGGTGTGGAAGGAGGCGTTTGCTGAGCGGCGTCTTGAAGCACGGTAGTTGGTAGGGTACGGGACCGAAGCTCCAGGGGCATCGAATGGGAGCACAGCACTCTCCACCAATTTGTTAAGGTGTTTAATTGACGGCACTCGGCGACGATGGGCAATGGCGACAGTCAGTGCAAAACACGCATGGAGGAAAGAAAAAAATATAGGAGGGAGCACGCCTAGCGTTCACAAGCCAACCTCCACTGAAGCCGCGCAATCCTCCTTAGAAACCGCGCCAACCTCCTCTGAAACGCTTGCTCCTCGCGTTCGAGGCTCATTTCCCATGGTGCTCCTGTTTCACTTCCTTTTTTGGTGGGCTGGTGAACAAAAACAAAAATTGACGAGCGCGCGCGCCTAGCGTCCACAAGCCAACCTCCTCGGACGCCGCTCCCCCCATCTCACCGCTTGCCTATCACGTGAGGGTGCTCATTTCCCAGCATGCCCATGTTTTATATGTTTTGGCTGGGCTTCAAAAATGTCACGTGACGCTCCCTCCTGTTTTTTTTCCTCCATGAAAACACGCACTCACAGCGCGAGCGGGAGGAGCCGAAGAGGACAACCCACTAGAAAGTGCTAGAGAGTGCAACCCATTGCTCATCTCCAAGGCTTCGCTACATAATAATATCTGGGGTTTAACGTCCCAAAACCTTGTGGTGTTAGTGAGGAAGGAGGATAGAACCATACGTTTCTGCGTCGACTTATGGTCGCCTGAACAAGTTCAGGAACAAGGACGTGTAACCCTCTCCCACGAATAGACGACGCCATAGATCGACTCCACAACGCGTAGTACTTTTCGTCGATGGGGCTCAAGACCGGCTACTGGCAAATTGAAGTTGACGAGAGAGACCGAGAAAAGATTGCCTTTATAACACCAGACGGCCTGTTCGAGTTCAAGGTCATGCCCTGTGGTCTTTGCTCGGCACCTGCGACTTTTCAACGCGTTATGGTCACAGTACTGGCCGGCTCGAAGTCGCAGACGTGCCTCGTATACTTGGACGATGTCGTTGTGTTTGCCTCAAATTTCGACGAACACCTCCGGCGCCTTCAAGATGTACTTCAAGCCATGAAGGCCTCCGGACTCACCTTGAAGCCTGACAAGTGCCGCTTCGCGTACGAGGAGCTCTTGTTTTTGGTTCACGTTATCAGCAACGAGGTGTATTCATGTGGGAGGTGAAACCTGGAGACTTACAAAGAGGGTTCAACTTAAACTGAGGACGACGCAGCGAGCGATGGAAAGGAAGATGATAGGTGTAACCTTAAGAGACAGGAAGACAGCAGAGTGGGTCAGGGAACAAGCGGGGGTTAATGACATCATAGTTGAAATCAAGAAGAAATGGATATGGGCCGGGCACGTAGCACGTCGGCAGGATAACCGGTGATCATTAAGGGTAACTGACTGGATTCCAAGAGATGGCGAACGCATGAGGAGGAGACAGAAAATTAGGCGGGTAGATGAGATTAAGAAGTTTGTAGGTATAACGTGGCAGCAGAAAGCACAGGACATGGTTGATTGGCGGAACATGGGAGAGGCCTTTGCCCTGCAGTGGGCGTAGACAGGCTGATGATCATGATGATGATCAGGAAGGATGGTGTTCGTTCCGACCAGCGGAAAACAGCTGCCATCGCTGCCTTCCCGCCACCTACCGACAAGAAGACCGTTGTTCCGAAGGTATTCAAGCAAGGACTGGCGTCGTTTTTCTTGCGAAGCGCCGTTCTCCTAAAGAAGAACTTCTCGCCCCTTCGAATCGACTACCTTCTCCTGGTGCCTCCAGCATTGAGACCAGAAGTCTTCAAGGCCATACACGATGACCCAACGGTTGGACACCTCGGTGTTTCTCGCACGCTTGCAAGAATACAGGAAAAGTACTACTGGCCGCGCCTTGCCGCCGACGTCACTCGCTGCGTAAGGACATGCCGAGACTGCCAGCGACGCAAGACACCGCTGACAATACCAGCAGGCTTTCTTCATCCGATCGAGCCACCTCGCCGACCGTTCCAGCAAATTAATATGGACCTACTGGGGCCGTTCCCTTCGTCGACTTGCGGAAATAAATGGATCGCCGTCGCTACCGACTACCCCACCCGCTACGCCGAACCAAGGGACTTACTATGCAGGAAAATTTGCGCTAAACTAGAAAAGGACAACACAAAGAAGGAACATTTCAACAGATCGAGCGCACCTTCTTTGTGTTGTCCTTTTCTAGTTTAGCGCAAATTTTCCTGCATAGTATGAAGCAACTAGCCCATCAAGACGTCCTGATCACGGGACTTACCTGCCGCCGAGGTGGCCAAGTTCTTCATTGAGGATATCGTCCTGCGTCATGGCGCCCCAGATGTCCTCATCACCGACAGAGGCACGGCCTTTACTGCGGAGCGAACTCAGGCCATTTTGGGATACAGCCAGACAAGCCACCGCCGGACCACCGCCTACCACCCTCAGACCAATGGCCATACCGAGCGTCTAAACAGACCATCGCCGACATGCTGGCCATGTACGTTGACGTCGAGCACAAGACGTGGGATGCCATCCTTCCGTACGTGACCTACGTATACAACACGGCAGTACGAGAAACGACGCAGCTGTCGCCGTACAAGTTGGTCTACGGAAGGAGCCCAGCAACGACTCGACGCAATGCTGCCACCTACCACCGACGAAGACAATCTCGACGTTGCCACTTATTTACAACATGCCGATGAAGGTCAACAGCTCGCCCGCCTGCCTATCAAGAACCAGAAGAGGATCGATAGCCGTCACTATAACGCTCCGCGACGCCACATGGAACACCAACCCGGTGACCGTGTGTGGGTCTGGACACTGATACGCTGACGTGGACTCAGTGAAAAGCTTCTTCGGCGATACTTCGGGCCATACAAGGTGCTACGACGTCTCGTCGCACTGGACTACGAGGTTGTTCCGGACAGCACCACAAACTCTCAGCGTTGCAGCGCACGACCTGAAGCGTTCACGTCGTGCGCCTCAAGCCGTTTTATGCGCGTTGAGGAACCTTAGGACTCTGCTTTTGCTTGCTTCATTGTTGTTCTTTCGAGTTACATGCATTTTTTTACTTTCATGCTCTGTTTTACGCATAGGGACGACGCTTTTTTGAGAGGGGCGTTGGCACGCCCGCCTCTGGTTTTATTTTGTGTATTCGGGTTTGAGCCGCAAGGACGGTTAGCAACACCCAACGCCATAGAGTTTCATACAATAACCCAGAGAGGAAACTGGTGCTGCGATCGTTCAACCACCACGGCAATGACTGAAAGTACAGGCTTCGGATTGGATGGCGTTAATTAGCGAACTGTCTACAGATCTTTGTCTACAGTTTCAGTTTCGTTCTTCGCGAGGCCTGGGTAGTGGTGTGCGTTGCAAAGCACGAAAGCAGTGCCTTTGTTGTTCATATAGGCTGAAGACCGCTAGATCTCTTGGTTTGCTGCGATGTTGCAGCTTTACAGGTTGTATATGACAGTTATAGCAAAGCGTCGTGCACTCACCGCTGCGCATACATGTAGCGTTCCATGCCAGTGCAGGAAATTGCATAAAGTTCAAGTTTTGTGATAACCGCTACTTGTCAAAACTCTTTCAAATCGACTGCAAAACGACTGCGAAGCTGAGAAGACGCTCCGCCACACTCCCTTGAGTTCACTTTACAACAAAACAAGAGATGCGTTGGTGGCAGACCACTTGGACAGACGCACCTGGCATCGCAGAAGATGATACGTTAAGTGTTTCTCACTCAATATGCTACTGTTATTTCCATAAATAGAAAATGTGTACTTTCGAGGGAAACACAAGCGCGCTTGTTTTAAGTGTTGTAAAGAAAATAATTCATTATATTGTGATGTCAAATCTGGAACACAATTGCAGAGCAATGCATACCCTGGTGGTTGAATTTGTCCAGGTTTCAGTTCCATCTCACGGTCACGCAAACTTTTGTAGCGTTAGCTACACTTGCCTAGCCGGAGCCGATTTCGCGTGGAGCGTCATGAGCCGTGCTGCGCATGCGCAAGTATCAGTGATGTCACACAGCTGGGTCACCGGAGCTGGCATCTCACGCGCTCTCCGACACCGCTGCGCGCGGCTCGCCGCTACTGGTCTGCGCCGCATTCGAGAGGAGTGACGTCGTAGACACAGTGGCGCCAGCGCGCGCGCAGCTATTCGCCTTCGCTCTGCAGTCGCCGTCTGACACTGCGCCGGGGCCGCTTGATAGCGCCTCTGACTGGCGTTTGCAGGTGGATAACGCCATGGAGAAGGAGAGCGCAAATGCTGCTCGACGGCGCAGAAGAGCCGAGAAGCTTATCTCATCGGATCCCGAAGTAGTTGCCTGGCAATTAGCGGTTCAGCGTACGAAGAATGAACAGGAGAAGGCTAATAATCCTAGACAATCTGGAAAGCTAAGAATAATCAGCTGAACCTTTGCTAACGCTACGTATATCCTGGCATAGCCGAGCTAAGCCATTGCAATTTTTTTTGCAATAAGGTTTGCGTACAAAAGAATGAAGCAAGTTTTAATTCCAAATACCTTCATATCACTTTGTTTTTGTTTTACACTCGGCAAACAAGCGTTGCGAATCTCAAGAACCTAATCCATCCGAAGCAAATCCGAAGCCTGTACTTCCCATCATTCCCATGGTGGTTGAAGCGCCGCTCAAGGAGCCCGCGTAGACACTAGCGCAATATTCCCCTCTAGGTATTATCGTAAGAAACTATGCTCGACGCAGACGGCGCCGCAGTGTTTGAGAAGCTTCGTGTTTGTAGTAGATCATTTTATTGCGATTTCGCGCAGGACACAATAGTCAAGATTATTCCACATCTTGCACGACCACTAGTGAGAAGGCTGGAAAGTTCGATGGGTGATGTATAAAGGCGGCGCTTCCCAGCGACGATCAGTTTTTCGACGGCCGACGCTCTAGTCACTGCTATCACATTACAGTGTGCTGCTGTAGTTTGAATTTCCGTTGCCCGACCACAGGTTCGGCCAAATAAAGAGTGTCATGGTCGACACGCCGACTGCTGCTTTCGTCGGCGTCGTGACCCCGTGAGTATGTATGTATATATATATATATATATATATATATATATATATATATATATATATATATATATATATATATAGTTTGTGTTGGTGCGTATTCTTCTCGTTGCTGCTTTTAGTGTGCCAGTATTTCGTGGTACGTGACGAGTCTGTCTCTGTCGCCTCCTCTGTCTTCTCCAATGCCTCGTTAGCGTGTCCAACGGGATGACACGGCTAATTATACACACACACAAACACACACACACACACATATATATGTGTGTGTGTGTGTGTGTGTGTGTGTGTGTGTGTGTGTGTGTGTGTGTGTGTGTGTGTGTGTGTGTGTGTATAATTAGCCGTGTCATCCCGTCGGACACGCTAACGAGGCATTGGAGAAGACAGAGGAGGCGACAGAGACAGACTCGTCACGTACCACGAAATACTGGCACACTAAAAGCAGCAACTAGAAGAATACGCACCAACACAAACAACTAGACTAGACTAGACTAGACAGATCGGAGAAGACTGCAAACCATGACGTTCCCAAATCCAGTACACTTCAACAGAATAAATTCAAGACAATACACAGAAGCGAGCTGTATGCTCTGCAAGCACGAAGATACAGATATGGCACATATCTTATGGAAATGGACACGGATCAGGACAGTATACAGAGAAGACAACATAGGACCGGACTTTCTCGAGTAGCGATGGCTAAGCGCTCTGTCTAGCTCAGACGAACAACTGTGGGCACTCCAGCGGGCAGCGGTGGTACGGCTGTGCCCAGGGCTGGGCAAAGATACTTTGAAATTGTATCGCGATACGATATATGATACTCAGGCAAGAAGTATTTGAGATACAGATACAAGATACTGCAGCACTGATTGTATCCAATACGATACATTCTAATTGTATCTTAAGATACTTCGATACATTCTGAAATTTGTAAATATATATCTATATAACGCAGCATTAAATGCCTATGTACATAGGTGTTCGCTTGAAAATTTATCAACTGCGAGCAATTGTGTTTCATTTGAATGAAAACTCTGTTAGCATCTCAAAAGTATTGTACTTCTTATTCAAGGTATATGTGTTTCATTCCGAAACAAGTTATTGGCGCTGTTTTAGCTGCTTAATATGACAGCTCTTTATACATTTCGCTGATAGCGGTTCTTGCTTGTAACTTTTGTAACTGATGGGAGCTAGTCGCTGCTATGCTTGCTGACCAGCAAGTGGGTTGCCAAGTAACCATATGAACTTCAATAAGAAGCCATCGCACGATGGTGCAAATACCGCTGTGGAATTCTACCTTGACGGTAAACATATCACGGTTTTCGCAATAACGGATCACCGGACAGGTGTACGTCACCAAGAACATGTGCAGCTCAGAAACGTTTCAGACGAATTGTACAGTTGCGCAAAGCGCTGCGGGACACCGCCGCTTTTCACGTTATTGACACTTTTAGATCCGATTACCTGGCGACTAGCAACAGTAAAATGATTCAGGGAAGCCTAAACAACGAAAACAAATATATCTAAGTAAAATAGAAAAGCGGTTCCGTATCAAACACAGCGAATAAGTATAGAAACACGATAGAAGAGGCACCCCCAAGAGCTAATAATAATTGTTGCGTTTTACGTCGAAAAACCACGATATGGTTATGAAAGACGCTGTATGGAGGGCTCCGGAAATTTTCACCACCTGGGGTTCTAAAACCTACATATAAGCACACGAGCCTCTACCATTTTCCCTCCAACGAAATCCGCCTACCGCGACCTTCGGGCCAGCAGTCAAGCGCCATAAGCACTGGACCACCGCGGCGGGTAACCACTAATAGCTACGACAATTAAATTCAGTGCCTATGGAAAATGGCGTTAAACGACTCTTTGGGACGCTCATGAGAAAACCGGAGCATATGGTATAGCAGTGTTTCACGAATATCTTTGCCAACGTATTTAATATGGCACCTAATAATTTACGTTACTATAATGCAAACTCAAATTCGCTAATTTACTTAGCAGTAAGTAGAATTATCGTTACTGTATACTCCAGGCGCGCCCGGATTATTATATATTTGTTCTCAACATCACCTTTGCATAACAGTAAATCTAGTGGAATATAAGTATATAAACTTATATTCCACTTGAAGAAGAGCAGAAGCAGAAATGACGCAGACAGTTAAAACTACACTCTTAAAAAAAAGGGTGTCTGTACTGACTACCTTTGGGTGGTAATCGCCTCGCTACACATATGATGACCTTTTGGGGTGTCAAACGACTCCCTTCGTTCTTCAGACCAACGACTCCCTTCTTCACAATTTGGGGTGTCAAGCGACTCCCTTCGTTCTTAAGACCAACGACTCCCTTCTTCACAAGCAGAGAGTCTACGTTACTCCCAACGCAGGAGTCTACGTGACTACCTTTTATTTCCCGCTAGTACCTCTAGGTGGTCAGGGTGACCCCTTTGCCATGGTAACGCTGACCCCCACTGGAGCGTTCCTTTGACTCCGTTGTCCTTAAGGACAGTGGTGTACATGACTCCCCTGGCAAGAGTCAGTGTGACCACTTCGTGGTACTCAATGAGACACTCTGCAACAAATAATGCGTTTATTTTTCTTCTTGGTCGATATTGATGAAACTTGCTGAGTTTAGGTTTACTTATGTGGCGATTTCAAATATGCAATTATCTGGAAGAAAACGCAGTTTTTACACATAAAAATTTCATGTGTCTTGATGAGCAAGCCTTTCCAAACTTGGAGTTACAAAGTAAATCGACATATCGCTATAGTTAGGGGATAAAAACTGTATGCAATAGTTTTAAAGGAGTTTACTGCACTGTTCTGGCATAATGTTCATGAACCCACTAGCCCACATACGAACTCGCGTTTTAAACCCATTTGAGTTAAAAGTTACGTAATATTGAACTCTCGTGAGCGAATCACCAGCTAGACATACACTTACTGGTCAATGTTCAGCATACTATGACTATTGTTAAGTGGGTTTAGGACATGCATTCTGGTTATGTTGCATACAGTTCCCATTTCATATTATTGTGATATGCTTACTTTGTAACTCGTGCAGGCCTAACATGGCACATGAAATGTTTGATATACTTAACACGACATATAATAGTTGAAAAATATTTGCATTTTCAAAATCAGCGTACAAATACACATAAACTAAACAAGTTTTATAGAGATTGATCAAGAATTTCAAAAGAACTTCAAATCAGAGCGAACACCATTAGGGTTTTTATCTGACAATCGACGAAAGTTGGTGCCGCTACCTCTTGTTACTCAACAAGGCACTTCCACCGGGTTTACTCAAACAGGAACACTGTGGTGGATGCATGACAGCCGCAACAAGTTTTTGTAGCAACTTTACAGTGCTGCACTCGATTCCTCTGGGGGAAATAAAATACTACTCGAAGTTTATATAGATGAGTCTCAGAACAATTTCCGCTCGCGTAAAACAACAAAAAATGTTGATTCTAGAAGAAAGTAAGCCATGCAACACGGAAACAGAAGAGATGCGGACAGCTCAAACGCTAGCGTTTGGTTTGTCTGTGTCTTCTCTTTCACGTCTGCATGCCTTCATCCTATAAACAAACTGAAATTTCTGCGATTCGTAAAATTATTCTTTGAATCGGTTTTAAACACTTCATGCCATTTCATACATGTTCACATTGTAATGACAACCTACTGTTTTATCAGTAAGCACCTAAACTATAGGAACAACATCCTGCGAATAATGCGTAGTCCTTAGCCACGTCACCACAATTGTTAAGCATTTTATATATATATATATATATATATATATATATATATATATATATATATATATATATATATATATATATCTGTGTGTGTGTGTTTGACATTTTTGAGCGCGCAAAAGAACAGGGACGAAAAACGATGCGGACACAGCGCTGACATCCAACATATGCTTTATTTTCTACAGTGGTACATATATATATATAGACAACAAAAAGCAACGCACGCAGGTGCATTGTACAGGAAGGCTTCATGTAAAACCACAAATAAGTATGCATGATAAGCAATCAAACAACCTGATACCGGATTTTTTTCTTCTTTAAGAGATCAAGCGGTCATTCCTGACTACCACTATCGTCTAGTCACCCTGTGGGCCTTGCTTAGAAAGTCTAGTTCTTTTTGGATAGGTCAATTGAAGGTGCACTAATGCACATGTCTCCCAAACTTGCAATCTTCGCCGCTTCAATTATCTCGCGTGTTGTTTGTGCCTGGCTCCTTCCTGTCGCAGTGCACTGCGAATACATGTGATCGCACCCACACTTCCTGCAGTGGAAAGCCACATGTCCCACACCTCCAGTTCGCACGTTATTTGCGTGCTCACGCAGCCTGTCATTGGCACACCGTCCCGTCTGCCCTATGTATTTCTTGCCACAGGACAGCAGTAACTCATAAACGATGTTGTTCTCACATTTAACAAAGCTTTCTTTGTGCTTTTTTTGGCACCTGGGTTTTTCAGAACCACTGTAGGAGGCCTTGCACAGATTATAAAGCTTGTTTGGTGCTGAAAGGACGACTCTTACGTTGGCGTTGTTTCCTATCTTTTTCAGCCTATCTGAGACATCGTGAAGGTACGGTATGACGGCGCATTTCTGCTTGACAGGCTCCGTTTCTGGTGAAGCCTGCTCCTCACCCTCGCGAGCATGTTTGACAGTCTTGAGAAGACCCTTCGCCACAGATGTGACGACATACTGAGGAAACCCTGCCTTTTTCAGGCAGTCAGCTTGCGCCTGGAAACTACACGAACACTTGTGAGGACATGAGCGGCGAAGCGCATTCATTAGGGTTAATTTTGCAATACCCCTTTTAACTAGCTTGGAGTGGCCCGAAGAAAACGGCAGAAGCGGCTTGGCCCTAGGCTCGTACGACCAGCACACCTGGTCTCGCTCGAAGAACATTCGTAAGTCAAGAAAACGCAAGGCGTTGTTTTGCGGCATTTCATGCGTGACTGCGAGCGGTTGCAGGAAACGCGTGAACAGATCAAGTACGTTTGAAGAATCATTGCCAAATTCGCCTGGACTTGATTCTAGAAAGACAACGTAGTCGTCTACATATCTAAACACCTTCTTTACATTTGTGCCTGTTAGCTCTGTTTCTAGTTTCTAGTAACAGGCTTCACCAGAAACGGAGCCTGTCAAGCAGAAATGCGCCGTCATACCGTACCTTCACGATGTCTCACATAGGCTGAAAAAGATAGGAAACAACGCCAACGTAAGAGTCGTCCTTTCAGCACCAAACAAGCTTTACAATCTGTGCAAGGCCTCCTACAGTGGTTCTGAAAAACCCAGGTGCCAAAAAAAGCACAAAGAAAGCTTTGTTAAATGTGAGAACAACATCGTTTATGAGTTACTGCTGTCCTGTGGCAAGAAATACATAGGGCAGACGGGACGGTGTGCCAATGACAGGCTGCGTGAGCACGCAAATAACGTGCGAACTGGAGGTGTGGGACATGTGGCTTTCCACTGCAGGAAGTGTGGGTGCGATCACATGTATTCGCAGTGCACTGCGACAGGAAGGAGCCAGGCACAAACAACACGCGAGATAATTGAAGCGGCGAAGATTGCAAGTTTGGGAGATATGTGCATTAGTGCACCTTCAATTGACCTATCCAAAAAGAACTAGACTTTCTAAGCAAGGCCCACAGGGTGACTAGACGATAGTGGTAGTCAGGAATGACCGCTTGATCTCTTAAAGAAGAAAAAAATCCGGTATCAGGTTGTTTGATTGCTTATCATGCATACTTATTTGTGGTTTTACATGAAGCCTTCCTGTACAATGTGCCTGCGTGCGTTGCTTTTTGTTGTCTATATATATATGTACCACTGTAGAAAATAAAGCATATGTTGGAAGTCAGCGCTGTGTCTGCGTCGTTTTTCGTCCCTGTTCTTTTGCGCGCTCAAAAAGTCAAACATGAATTACCAACTTGCCGATGCCTACGCTCTCTCAATATATATGTGTGTGTGTGTGTGTGTGTGTGTGTGTGTGTGTGTGTGTGTGTGTGTGTCATTCCATGCCAAGTGTCCCAGACGTGGCGCTCGCACATCACAGATTTTGCTGATAAAATTTGTGCCTTTTTCCTGTGCCACATGGAGTATTGTGGCAAAACACTTTTGGTCAAAAAAAATTTTGACAATCATGGCACCCCCTCGAAATTCGCTTCTATTTATTAAACTGTACGTAATAGAAAAATGTGTATAAAATCTATTTTTGTGTGTTGAGCTACGAAACCGCGCTTGCGCTATCACAGAGGTTCTGTTTAGTTGTCCCATTCATTATTTCCGATTTTTTTTGTGTTTCACTACCAGCTATGTAGCTTCAAAAACTACAAAAATCTTCAATGTTCGTGAATTTCTCTTGAGCTATTTGCAACTCACCCTAACCAATATTAATCATAGCCTGATTTCCAGGAAAGTGTATTTTAGTACAGAAATGTTTAGGGGTAAAATAGACTTCAAATCTTTCCGAAAAAATTGTGATATTTGAGAAAATGTACGATTTGTCACATGTTTGACCGTATTTTTCATACTGATGCGGTCAAAGTAAAAATCCTCGTCATGTGGCGTTTGATAGAAGACTTCATCGTTAAGTAACGAAGAAAGTCTAATCAAATCATTTTTTTTGTTTTAAGGAAGAAAATAATGTTTGAATTTGGCCCTCTGATCGCGCAGTGCATTTCATTTTGCTGCCACTTCGCCGCAAAGCACGTGGTCGCCCTTACAGCTGACACTCGTCACAGGCAGCGGCCAGATGCAAGATGTATGTCAGCGGCTCGTGAGTGGTCGAAAGTCTTGTCGCGCTGTCAGGGCGACGAGTAATGAGTTTGCGTTACAATGAGCATTTGCTAGGCGGGCCCAATGGGAAATATGGACGCCCGAGAGCAGCATGTGGAGTCGTTGGCACAATGTCCTAGAGGGACGTCTGCACAACTAGCATACACATACTGAAAGAAATAATGCACACTGTACACACTTCTTTCTCAGGGTATACATGTTGTACAGACGGCCTCTAGCACAATGTGCCAACGACGCCATAGGCTGCTCTCGGGCGTCCATACTTCCCATTGGGCCCGCCAAGCAAGCTCACATTGTAACGCGAATTCATTACTCGTCACCCTGACATCAACGTGACAAGACTTTCGACCACTCACGAGCCACTGACATACATCTCGCATCTGGCCGTTGCCTGTGACGAGTGTCAGCTGCAAGGGCTACCATGTGCTTTGCGGCGAAGTGGCAACAAAATGAAATGCACTGCGCGTTCGGAGGGCCAAATTCAAAAATTATTTTCTTCCTTAAAAGAAAAAAATGATTTGATAAGACTTTTTTCATTACTTAACAATGAAGTCTTTTATCAAACGCCGCATGACGAGGATTTTTACTTTGACCGCATCAGTATGAAAAATATGGTCAAACATGCAACAAATCGTACATTTTCTCTAATTTCACAATTTTTTTTCGGAAAGATCTGAAGTCTATTTTACCCCTAAACATTTCTGTACTAAAATACACTTTCCTGGAAATCAGGCTATTATTAATATTGGTTAGGGTGAGTTCCAGATAGCTCAAGAAAAATTCACGAACTTTGAAGATTTTTGTAGTTTTTGAAGCTACGTAGCTGGTAGTGAAACACAAAAATTCGGAAATAATGAATGGGACAACTAAACAGAACCTCTGCGATAGCG
This sequence comes from Rhipicephalus sanguineus, assembly GCF_013339695.2. NCBI lineage: Eukaryota > Metazoa > Arthropoda > Arachnida > Ixodida > Ixodidae > Rhipicephalus > Rhipicephalus sanguineus. Next base: position 305,993,127 of record NC_051176.1, on the reverse strand, counting down.
CAAGCGCAGTTTAGAAGCTCAACACACAAAAGTAGATTTTATACACATTTTTCTATTAGGTACAGTTTAATAAATAGAAGCGAAATTCGAGGGGGTGCCAGGACCGTCAAAAATTTTTTCGAGCAAGAATGTTTTGCCACAATACTCCATGTGGCACTGGAAAAAGGCACAAATTTTATCAGCAAAAGCTGCGATGTGCGAGCGCCACGTCTGGGACACTTGGCATGGAATGACCCTTAAATATAAGAGCTACAGAAAGATCACGAAGGTCCTGATACTGTAGGAAGGCATTTGACACACGACGTACGTTTTAGCACTATGCTAATGCTAAAACGTACGTCGTGTGTCAAGTACCTTATATATATAAGGTATGATATATATAAATATATATATTTAGCGGTGGTATGGAGAGTTCTGTACAGAACTGAAATACAGAAACACCGTCCAGAAATACAGCGAGACACATTACTGTCAGAATGAGTGAGATATGAAAAGCAATAGTTTCGCTAACATCGTTCATTACTGTCAAATGCGGCAATATACTAGACCTGGCATAAACATTAGCATAGCCAGCAGTCAGTTTTATGAATAGGAATCAATGGCCAGCCATCAAGCACTTCTTTGCGACATCCATTACATATTTTATGTGGCATACAGCGCAAAACATGCAACATGTGTAGTTCTCATGTAGTACAGGATTCTCATGTAGTCATCTGAGATACAGGACCCCAATAGGTGACACAGCTTGCGTGCATGAGCTTGGCAGTGTCGTGTTCCCAGACCATGTCAGGGTCAGGTGGCATTCTGGCGAAAAGGACAGCAGGTTGCACTGATTCGAGACCACTCACGGCCAGACCTTAAGCGTGGCTATTCCGAATTCTTGGACACGTCTTGACTACCTCGAGACACGAAGTTTCCAAGGAGGCTTCCTGGTCAAATGCAGCTGTAGAGCTTCAATGTGCAGTCTTGAAGCAACCTGAAATAGTCAAGTGCACAAAAATAAACACATGATGACAGACAGATCGATCACCTTTTAATCTGACAAGGGCAGCGCTCACACACTAGATTCCATGAAGTGTCATGGCAATGAACAAAACCAGGGATACTCATTAACTTTGCTGTACTTTGAGGGTCTGTTACTCCCTTAGCCAGCTGCAACTGTTTCCGCTGCATGACCTCCGTACAATTAGAAGGATGTTTTTTTAGAGAACGCATATTTCTTATCAAAATTGTATAATAGTCACGCTCAAGATGTTTTCGCGCACACACTCTATGTCAAGAAGGAAATAGTTTGCTGCAACTAAAATGGCAATGAAGAGATTAATTAACAAAAACTCATTAATTAACTTTTAATTCCTGACCTGGAGGTAGTTGTTTATATTAGAAAGTTGTATCGCGTGCCAATTTATGACATACACATTTTTTTTAATCGCGAAAGTTACACGTAATTCGTGATATTCATCCTTGAATTTCAAGGACGAAATCGAAACTGATAGAGCCTGACGTGCAGGAAACGTCGCTTCTCTGTTACGTAAGCTCGGAGCTACACGTGAAAAGAAGGTGATGATAGTTTAATGAAGGTGGGCCGAAGCAGAATGTGATCAGGAAAATCTGCAAGCATTCAGAAATACACAAGTAAACAGCTTATTATTTGGGTGCGATGTGTGGTACTTATCTGTAAACATAGAAAGAAAAGGTTGATATTACTGCCGTTTCGGATGCGCGCATCTCGAAAGAAACAAATGAGCACCAAACGCCACATGCAAAGGTAAGGCGATCCGCTGACGCAAGTTAGATGACTTGCCAGTTTTCACGAAAAGGTACGACCACGACGCGCTTTCATTCAAATTTCGTCACTCCCTTGTCGCGGGCAGCTCCGGTCTGACGTAACAGAAAAACCGCGTTTTCTGTGTGCTGGACACGATCAGTTTTGATTTAGCCCTTAAAATTTCACAATAAATATCTCGAGTTACGTAAAACTTTCATGATTTCTGAAAAATGGGTATACCATAAAGCGGCACGCACTACAAATTTCTAATATAAACAACTGCCCTCAAGTCAATAAATAAAAATTAGTTAACGGGTTTTTGTTAATTAGTCCCGTCAACGCATTTTTTGTTGCGGCAGAATATTTCCGCCTCGAGCTAGAGTACTACTGGAGCGTGACTGTCATAGAGTTTTTTTATAAAAGATATGTACTGTCTGAAAAAAAATCACCCTGTATAGCATGGCAGCAGTATTTTAATAATAATAATAATTGTTGGGGTTTGACGTCCCAAAACCACGATAAGATTATGAGAGACGCCGTAGTGGAGGGCTTCGGAAGTTTCGACCACCTGGAGTTCTCTAACGTGCACCTAAATCTAAGCACACGGGTCTAAACCATTTTCGCCTCCATCGAAAATGCGGCCGCGGCGGCCAGGATTCGATCCCGCAACCTGCGGGTCAGCAGTAGAGCACCATAACCACTAGACTAGCAGTATTTTAACGAAGACCTGTAGGTCGCGGGATCGAGTCCCGGCCTCGGCGGCTGCATTTTCGTTGGAGGCGAAAATGTTTGAGGCCCGTGTACTTAGATTTAGCTGCACGTTAAAGAACCCCAGGTAGTCGAAATTTCCAGAGCCCTCTACTACGGCGTCTCTCAATCATATCGTGGTTTTGGGATGTTAAACGCCAAATGTTATTATTAGTTTAACGAAGAAAACGGCAAAATGTGTATACAGCTACACGAAATATGGCGAATGTACGACAAGACTAGGCTTGCCTTCACTGCCTTCTTTCTGTCGCATCATTGTGAGCGTGCCCTTCTAGTGCCTGGCTTCAGAACAGCTGCACGAAGGTGCAGCTATTCTAAAGGCCTAATGTGCCATTTTTTCTTCAGATCTATATCAACAGGCAAAGGTCTCGTTTTTCCGTTTGTCTGGAAGGACAACCCACCAGCCAGCGTTGACCAGTATAGAGGGTTGGGAGCAAACTCGGGCAAACTGTGTAGCACAAACATCACCTCAAACCTCAAACAATCGAGGTGATGAGAAGCGGTCAAACAAAAAGGAACAGTGCTGAAGTGACTTATATACATATTAAAAACAACAGCTGATTATGGCACGAAATTGGGACAATTAAGGTGCATTGTAAAAGAATGTCAAATGAGGTACCCTGCTGTAAAAAGTGCTAAATATTCATTGCAGACTATGGCGAATAGAATTCAAATAGGATACAGCGAGTGTTTCGAGGTATAATGACGAAGCAATAATTGCTAGAGATTTATGAGCGAAAAGCACAATGCGATTAAGCGGTGCTACATAGTGGGAGATCACGGATTAATTTCAACTACCTGGAGTTCTTCAACGTGCACAAATCAGAGGGCATGGGAGTTTCTGTATCTCGCCCCCTTCTAAATGCAGCTGCCGGGGTCAGGAATAGAACCCGCGTCCTTGGGCTTCGCAGCGTAACGCTTCCAAGTCCATTTTAAAGGATTTTTGTCCACTGCCCACAACATCACTGTAGACTGTATCTTTGTGTTGAAAATAATAACGAACTGAACCACGGCTGGTATAACAAAGGCATCCAATATCCACGAAACACAGCGTTTGAGCAGTATGTTTACTGCCATTATTACTAGCCGGTGTTGTGTTTACTATTAGGTACTAGCACCACACCACATTAGACAAAGCAAGTATCACAGGAGGATGAGGTTATGCTCGTATGCAGTTTGTGGACAAAAAAAAAAAACTACAACTTTGAAGTGAACTCACATTTACCTTTGTTGCATGATAATTTTTAGCATCATAAGATCAAGTCATCACTGTTTCAATTAAATGAAACCGTGCTACAAAAGCTATTGCATCAAAGTTTTATAGCAGTTACGCACGCACGCACGCACGGACGCGCGCGCGCGCGCGCGCGCGCGCACACACACACACACACACACACACACACACACACACACACACACAAACAAACAAACAAACAAGCAAACACGGCGAGAAGTTCGAATATGCAGCGAATAAATACGTATTAAACGTGTTTCAACGTCTGGGTAGCAAAGGAAAGAAACACTAAATTCTAGAGTTTCACGAGCCAAAATCATGATCTGGATATCAGGCATGTTCGGGCCGGGTGCATTAGATTGATTTTGATCAGCTGATCTTACTTACCCTTCAAATATATATCGGTGCAACGTTGCTCTACGTGTCACCACACTCGACTTGCAACCGAGATTTCAACTCGCAATTTCATGTTTTTCTGGCATGTATGGAATAAGGAAACACGATATTGGCGCGCACCACTCCGTTTTACCCGCTACTGGATAGTCCAGTGCGGTTTTCGTCGTTGCCAAGCCATTGAAACACGATAGCAAAATCCGTGCAACTGGAACATCAGAAACACAAGTGGCAAAGCTACGTGTGAAGCGAATAAAAGAGTTGTAGGCAGAAGCCGGCAGAACTCACCTGAAATCTATAACGACCGTAGGAGCGTCGTCCACAGGCTTCGTCTGTCGGTGCCACTGGGATCCGTCATGCGCTGCCATCTTGCTCAGGCAAGTTCACGACGAAACGAAGCTTACTGCAGGGACTTCTCCGTCCGGAGGCTGCTTTTCCCAAACACTGAGTGACACTGCTTCAGCCAGTCACGGCAAGCGTGAGCCGACGACACGATACTACGCCACGAATGCATAGCACGGAAGGAAAGTCACGCAAAACGATCAGCCAGACACGGCAAGAGCGAGCCGACGATACGATACTACGCCACGAATGCATAGCACGAAGAAAGTCACGCAAAACAATCACTTGCAATCACGCCTGACGACACAGATTATTCTGGCGGACTAAAGAACGACCACAACGAGACGGATCACGAACAATGCCAACGACGCCAGGCCAAAATGGCTGTCTCGTATTGATGGCTTCGGCTTTGGATTAAAGTAGCCTCCACGAACGCCCAAATGGTTTCGGTTTTGTTTTGGTGCTATAGAACACACATCCATGCATAGTTAAAGCTCTATTGAATAATATCAGGGTGGAGGAGGCGAAGCGTGCCCTGTGTGTGTCTGTAAGGGCTGTACGGTGGGAGGGGGCGCAGGTGAACGTGCATCCCCTGCTCTAGGGGCTAGGGAGAGTGCGGTGAGGCCGTGTGTGCGTGCCTAGCTGTGCTCAACGTTTGCTGAGCGATTTGGTGGCCCGCGCGGATTATCGTGAAGATATAGTTTAGCTGTGGCGGGCAGAAATGATGACCACGCGAGCTATAATTCTGGTAGTATTGTCGCTCTTTAGGAGACGCGGTAAAGCGTCGCCTTGATAACCGGTCTGCGCGGTTATCATGCCAGCTTTGCGGCACATGTTTTTACGGCCGTCGAGTTAGATGTGTTCCCGATCTCCAGTGCGTTCAACACCATGCACGTCCATTTCACTAATAAATGTATGTTTTCTGCCATACATGCTGTCGTAGGAATCTACAAACCTCGCTTGCAAACGTGCGAAGATTCGCAAATTTGTCAGCGCTGCCATTGTTAAACGTTGTCATAACTCTGAATGTTTCGCTTGGGGGCAAGATTTTTTAAGAACCCTGTTTACTTGTAGACGTTTTCGAAGCGCCGTTTCAGCAATATCGTAACTGAAGCCATAACACAATACGTGCGTAATTCCACATTTTACGAATCCATGTTATATATTCTCAACCAAAATTTTTCGGTATACCACAAGCCAAAGCAGCGAACTGTATCTTGGTCGCAGCCAGTGAAGCTTTCTTTTTAAAAAAAACCCACCCTGTATATGAAGAACCATCACTGACTCCCTTGGAGCAAGGGAGTCATCTATTTCATTCAGGAGCGTCGACCAGAGCATTGTGACTCCCCTTAGAAAAAAAGGTGGTCATCGGCTGCCACAAAGAGAGTCAAGCAGACGTGACTCCCTTTTGACTCTCTTTTTTTTAAGAGTGTAGGAATAAAGCAGAGAGCTTACATTGGCAGCACGTTAAAGGCATGTTGCAGCGAGCAGACCAAAAAAAAAGCAATATAGAGACATAGGTAGTGTACGGGATGGAAAAGAAGGACAGCTAAGAAATAACTTCTGCTAACAATCAAATTATGATTTTAAAAACTCTTTGAATAAAAGAAAAACAGGCGTACGCCAAGATAGCGCCTGTTAGGTGAATGCTTGTTCTGTTAAATTCAGCATCGGTACCGTTGGTGCCATAGCTGTTACAATCTTATTTGCATATAAGTAAATCTCATTGCATGTAATGCAAACTTATATTCACGAGATCCTTCAAATCGCCGAAGTGTGAAGGCCACGAGAGGCAAAGCAACCCGCCATTCTTGCATTCCTCAGACTTCGTAACGAAGCACCACACAAGGCGAACTTCGATAATGACTTTATAGCGGCATCAGCATGTGTGCGAAAGACGCCGCACGCATGGTAGTACGTGGCACAGGAGAGTGGCTAAGTGCCGAGTGTCATGGCACTGACAAAACTAAAAGAACGATTAAACAAAAATTCGGCTGGGCGCCGACGTTCGCGCGCTTGTCTGTCGAGACGACGCGAGCGCCACCTCGCAACTCTGCTCAACCAATACATAGGGACGCTCGGAGCTTATCGCCTATCCTCGATGGAAAACTCTTGCGGAAACATAATGTCACTGCCTTTAGTTTTATTCTGGTGACTTAGTGGCAGCAGTATCAGCTTGAGAAGCTCGAGCTCAGGCAACGTTTATTGCTTCGCACGGTAGTGGTGCGATCGCAGTATCTTGTATCTTCAGATACACGATACATTCTTCAATGTATCGGAAATACAGATACAGATACTTGTTTTGCGAGACGTATCGCGATACAGATACATGACATGTATCTTCGATACTGCCCAGCACTGGCTGTGCCTCACCGCACATAATGCCCAAGTGGCCCCTGAGCCCGGGCCGGCAACATTGCAGGTTTTTTTCTTAATAAAGTTTTTTTCCGTCCGTCCGTTAAGAATGAAACAGGTGGTTGGTTATGGTTGGTTATCAATACACTGCAGGAATTATTGTAGGTGCAAGCCCATGTTCGAACAGTGCACGAAACTGGCTAGAAGCACAAATGAAATGACGCGGTTGACAATAGAAACCCAAGACATATCTAAATTAGAAGACAGATGCGTCAGTGAGCTGTTAATTGCCTTGTCTGTGATGACGTTTTTGAGTGGTAGCACAAACATGAATGTTAACTCTCGGGACATGTGTAGTGTGTTGACAGCATGTGTACAAAAGGTCAGGCAATGCTCGAAATAAAGCTGTTGTAATCGTGTGTGTCGTCGCGTTTTCCTTCTGTCTGTGTCTCAGACGCGCAACTGCGTGCATTCCAGGGAGATTTGTGTACTCAGTATGTACCCTGGAAACCATGTGTCGCACGTTGAATGTAACAAACGAGTGACTCATTGGGACATATTAAGCGGAGCCCAAAAGACGACAGAATGCGAATCCCTAGACCGGAAAACTGGCCAAAAAGGAAAGCGAAACCAAACAACGACGGCTGGCAGCTTCAGTCCTCACCGGATGGCGAGCAAGAGAGGGAAGCAAATCACGTATGCTCGTGTAATCTAGCGCTTATTAGGGAGAAAGCGTCAGATGCCTCATCAAATGCGAAAATTGACCAGCGTCCCTCGTCGGCGTCCCCAGTCGCGGCGTCTGCGCTAGTGATGCAAAAAATCACGTCACAGATCACCAAAATTTGTGACGTCATTATTACGTAATCGTAACATCACAATGACGTCACATGATTTAACGTCACACGGTGACGTCATCGCATGACATCGTAGCTTGGTCATAAATAGGCCGATCACGGAGGCAGTGAAAAACCAGGTGAGGTACCTCCGATTAGAGCTGTGCACGGGCCGTATTTCCGAGCCCGCTGACTTTGTCGAAGGCCCGCCCGAGCCCGACGGCAAAGGGCTGCGAGCCCGCCCGGACCGGCCCGACGTACGAAAACACAATCCCGGGCCCGGCCCGGCTTTTTGAAGGTTTGCTGCGAAAACAAAACATCGTTTTCTGGTAATTTGGCATTTTATTGTGCGTATCAAATATGATCAAACGACACACGACGAACAGTCTCTATTACACAGATTACAAATTACAAGTAGACGGCCTCGTCTCAGCAACAATGGAGTTCGCTCGCCAAAGCCGTCACGTGTAAAGGGGTATGCCCATGCAAGCGTCAGCGTGCACGAAGGCGATCTACGTCGGGTCGCAGTCGCATGCATTTTCACTGATATGGGATTTGGCCTTAAATCTAACGCGAACAGTCGCGTGGCGCCGTCACTAGCTCAGGTGGTGTTACTTCTCTGTTTGTCGGAGTGCAACAGAAGCAGTGCTTTACCTGCTCCCCTTTTGTTTAAAGTAGCGAATGGAAAGGAAAAGCGGTAAAGGGTGGTCGCGGAAAAGGCGCTGCATGCGTGCTGGAAAACAATTCCCGCTCATTCTCTATATTTCGGGCTTGAGTCGGGCTTCGCGCCGGGCCCAAGCCCGGCCGATAAAACTCCAAGTAGCCCGAGCCCGGCCCGGGCCCGAGGTGAAAATACGTCGGCCCGCCCGAGCCCGGCCCGCGGGCCGGGTCGGGCTTTCGGGCTACCCGGAGCCCGTGCACACCTCTACCTCCGATCCTGGAGGCAGGGGAAAACCACGTTAGGTACAGAAAGGTTTTGGTAGGTGGCAGGGGAGGCTCAATACATCGACTGAGAGGAAAAAGAAGGCTTTCGCTGTGAGTTTTTCTTTTTTTTGTTAACATCACTTGTTTTATCAGTTCGAATCAAGGCTCTCCTTAGTTAATTCGGTGCACTTGCGAAGAGGATGGGATCGCCATGGAATTCCTTGGAATTCCTTGGATCCTACATGGTGTGAAACTTGACTACCGTGAACTGCAGTCGACAATACAGCGACGGATTCAGAAGCTACCACAACGAAAGTGAAGCCTACAAAACGACATGTCGTGAATTGGGGCAACAGGCGAACATGAACCAAAGGCATCGTACACGGAAAGATTAGAGTTGTTCTTCGCTGCTAACGACATGCAGCAGGAGAAGCAGACAACTTTCTTTGTCGCACGAGAAATGTACCGGCTAACCAGGCAGCGCCAAAGAAGCCGTCGTCTAAGACGTATGAGCAACTTCTGCAATTCAGAACGGTAGGTCACTGCATTGTCAATGATAAGCTGAATACAAACTGAAACTTGTGGCGCACAAAAAAGACACGGACAAAGAAAGTGACGACAGGACTTTTTTGTGCGTCACAAATTTCACCTTTTATCGCTACCAACAAGCCCATTCTTACGTCCTTTCAAGCTGAAGACGTCAAGTGCCTTACAAGTGTGGCGGCAAAGGAGGTATCCAGTGCTTGCATGCCTTGAGTAGGGTTGCTCGGAAACGAAGAAACAGTGGCACCCCCTGACACAGGAAACAACACGAACCTTGCTGCAGCTTCACGGTGTGCATCTTGGCGTGTGCTCTTTGTTTGCTCTTCTTAGTACATTTAAGGTAGCACGTGCATCCGGTTAACATTCGTGTGTTTCCTCTCTTTTATGCGTGTGCCTTCACACTTAGCCGCATCGTGCTGAGTCCAGCGCTGAGGAAAATCTGCAGGGGCCGAAATTTCTAGAATCGGCAGCGCCCTGACGTGCTGGCATATTCTAATCAAGTTGGCAAACTTCGTGGCGTGATATGCTACGCTCATATTTATCGATGGGCTTTAAAGGGCCCCTAAACCACCTCTGATATTTTTTCAAACATTTCAAGTAAACACGCGCATCGTGTGCAGAATGCCGTCACGATCAACGATGCCACACGTGGCAGCGCTACAAGCCGCGGGCGCGCCACAAATCCCAAGAAACAATTTCTTCTCTTCTCCGGGCCCTTCTGGTCTGCCTAGTGACGTGTGTGACGTCGTGTGTTCAATCTGTGATGCGCTATGCAGGCGATGCTGTGATTGGTCGAACAAGAACCTACGACTTCTGGTTAGTCTGCAAGCAGCTGGCCGCGCATTGCTGTTCCTTCGTCGTGTTGCCCGCGTGTGCGCTCTTGTGAATCGGCAACTGAGGCCCGTAATGCAACTGCCAAATCGCTAGCGTACCAGCACAGTCACGCCTAGCGGTCTGATAAGCTGCGCGGACTGAGTGCGACAGTGTTTCGCGATGCCTTTCACGCATCAGTGTGCGGTTCTTGGCTGCAAAAGCGCCGACTGGAAAAACGAAAAGACGCGACACGTGTTACCTCGTGATGTCATCTTGCGAAATGCCTGGCTTGAGCGCGTCGGAGTTATAGCACAATCAAAGCGCAGCAGTCTTGTACGTGTTTGTGGGCGCCAATTCGCCACCGAAGACTACCATTACGACCCACGCCTGCTGCAGGAGTTTGGCTCCGGTTTTCTACGATATTGGCAATCCTTTGAAGGCGCGCGCGCAACACAGGGTCCATACCGGCACGGTTCGTAGGAGCACAGGCCGGCAAGGCAACAACAGCGGTTAGTCGAGAAGCACGGAGTCAATTGGAGTCGCGGTCGCGGCGACCGACCGGAAGTGCATGCTGTTTCGAAGAGCGCGTCAGTGATGCCGGTACGTCACGTGAGATTGGAAGGGGCGTTCAGCGAGGAGGGAAAGCGGCTTTGGGAGAGGAGACCAGCCGAGGAGCGGAGGATAGCGAAGGAAAGAGCGAAATGATCGGTAGCCGTGTTTCGATCATCAAGCGCGTGTAACTCCGCTGTTACGGCAGCGTTTCGAAAAATTTTCACGGCTACGTGTTCGTTGTAGACTCATGCACAACTCCCCCACCACAACTAAATTTCGACCTCTGGGTGATTTAGGGGCCCTTTAAAAGCCAACTCCGGCGATTTTTTGACCATGTCAAAGTAGTGGTGCTTTTATGTTCCTGAGACTCTCCTGTTACGGGCCCGATAGCAGAGATACTCGACTAATTGGAGAATAATTTTAAATAAGCAAAAAAGCGCAACACCGAAACCAAAACCCAGCCGAGTATACTGTTTTCGCATGACGTATAAGTTGGCAAAAACCGTAAATCATGCAAGGCATGCCGGTGGCGCCAGCGCGTAGTATGAAAGCTGCGAAAGCGGCGAAGAGCAGACGCTCAGGGGAAAGGTGGGCCCGTCGCAATAGCCGTACCTTGCAAATCAGTCTTGCGGAATCCCGCAAGGTGGCCGAAGGGTTAAGAAAGGGAAAATAGACAACCACCCATTTGTAGCACAGAGCCACAAGGAAATCCATACGGATTTCTCAGAAATAAAACCTCTTAGTCGCCGAAAAATTCGTCCTGGTCCGGGGTTCGAAACCGGGACCAACGCATTTCCGGGGCGGTCGCTCTACCAATAGAGCTAACCAGGAAGCTAGCAATTGGCAGCGCGAGGGCGAACTTATCGACAACTAGAAGCAACTGGACACATATTGCAAATCACTTTTGCGGAATCCCGCAAGGTGGCGGAAGGGTTAAGAAAGTTAAACTGATTTGCAATATGTGTCTAGTTTCTTCGAGTTGCCGATAAATTCGCCCTCGCGCTGCCAATTGCTAGCTTCCTGGTTAGCTCAATTGGTAGAGCGACCGCCCCGGAAAGGCGTTGGTCCCGGGTTCGATTACCCGGACCAGGACGAATTTTTCGCCACTAAAAGGCTTTATTTCTGAGAAATCCGTATGGATTTCCTTGTGGCTTTGTGCTACAGATGGGTGGTTGTCTATTTTCCCTTTCTTAGCCGTATCTTGTGTGTGACTGACCGTGCACGTGCACAAGCTCATCGGAGCTGTTGGAAAATGACAGCTGAGGTTCCAACGCATTTGGAGGCCAACTAAAATCGCCATTCGTCTTCGATGAAGTGGAACACACCTGTTCATTGCTTGTCTGGTTGCGCATTCCCCCGCCAGATGGCGCCACCTGTCCAGGCGGCTCAAGTTTGTGGGGCCACGATCGGGTAAAATGCTATCGCCGAGAAGTTTGCGGACTAACTAAAGCTTCTTAATATTGCTATGGAAAGAGTGCATAAATTTGGCAATAGCAGCGTTCAACATCGCGTTGCAGGGCCGAAGGAAATTAACATGAGCCAAGTACGAGCCACTTTCCCACCAACGTTACTAGATTAGGTTACGTTGTTTCGCACGACGCGCAGCTCACCGTATACCTATACATAGTTTTCGCGTGACGTCATATCCGGCGTACGGGACTTTTGTTGAGCAGTCGCCGCCATCACCGGGCGCCTACGAGCACACGCCGTAGCCGCAAAGCCAGCGTGCGGTTGCGTCAGCGCACGTTCCGGCGGCATTTTCGCAGGCGACACTTGTGCACGAAATGGAATTTTGTGCCGGTTACTTCGACGAGCTCGTAGGACCCACGAGAGTGCGTTATGAAGCGAAAATTGCCATGTGCAGCGGTGTGGACCCGTATAAGCTGCGCATAGGAAGGCGCGACCACAGATGCCGAGGTACTGCCACCAACGACGCACGTGGATATTATAAACTACCTGGTACTGTCAACCAACTACATTTCCTTGCAACAAATGAAGTGTTACAAGTCCTTAGATGCGCACAATTATTTTACGAGTGGGTTCGTGAAGAACATTGCAGCGAAGAAGTTGCCGTCACAACGTGTCGTCGTGTTGGCCGAGGTGAGTGTGTAAACAGCAGCCCAGGCCGCTTCTTGCGAGTTTGTGCGTGCTTCAGGCCCGTCGCATCCCTTGAAGGCTCTCCGTCCCCAGATACTTCACAGGATGTGACACTCGCTGCAGTGGCTGCCGCTTTCTTCGCGGCACGTTCCTTGCTTCGGGCGTACCGCGCAATGTTGAAGCCGCACCTGATTCACTTAGGTATCCTAGGTGAAGTGTGGGCGCCCAGACCGGATTCGTTTCATCCATCAGTTGAGATGGTTTGCCTGCAAATTCGCGAACAGGCTTGGTCAAGTGGCATTGCGCGTACGGATAGAAGTAAATTGCCATAATCTTAGGAGCTTGAGAAATCGGCGGTGCGCGACTCGCAGCCGTAAGTAGCGATAGCTTTATCAAAGTAATTGAAAAGAAAAAGAAGTACGTTTAAACTACTGCAATTAAAAATCTTACCTGTAATAAAGTGGCGACCACAGATGCGAATGTTGTCTAATTTCTTCAAGTGTTTACGATTTATGCGGGCCAGCCAAATGCTCCGGCGCCTTTCTGAGAGAGCCCGCGTTCTCTCGCACTGCTTGGTGATAACCTTCGGCAAACAAAACATGCCGGTGCCTGACTCTCTGTAAGTCGGTTTCACAGAAGTCTTGCTTCTGCTACGACAGCCGAACATGGCACAAATCGTCATGGCTGTGGCACTAAGTATAACACTGGAAAATGCGCGCGCCAGCTGCCGCAACACGGTAGCCGGGTTAGCCGCGTCTCGAAAGGTTCCCGAGCATGGCGGCTCAGCAAAGCGGAAGTGGCTGTGGTGACGTCGCGTGACGTCAGTGAAAACTATATATAGGCCCGGTCACGGTGCACCCTGTATATGTTACGGAAAGTGTTTCCGTACGGTAATGTTCACGCATGTGCATTCTTTAGCCGGTACGGTATTACTGTCCTTTCCGTGCCGTAAACCGGCATTGCTAGCTAAAACACTCTAACATAAAGACGTAGGGTAATGGTTGGGTGCGAGTGTTTCGTGACTGCCAAGGTGTTGCGCCAAAGTGTTTCGTGACTCTCAACGGGGTATCGTGTGCAGTCCACAACGCAACACCACTTGCCACCCATCGCAATGCACGCCCACAAGGAATTGAAATTCGCACGCCCAGGCACCGAAACGCCGGCCACACACACGATTGCTGCCTTGCGGATAGCAGACGTTGTAGTGGCCCCTCGGTTCCGTCACATCCGCTTTGCCAAAAAAATGACATCGCCCACACAGTGTTGCAAATACTTCTGGGAAGCGACGTGGGGAGAGTCGAGGCAATCAATAAAATTCATTTGTAATGAATCCGCGTATTTCTCCAGCTTGTAATTTGGCATAAATAACGGGAACGTGAAAAGGAACGTACCCAGATCATTTTATTGATATCCATTGACCTCGAAAAATCGCCGGAGTTAGCCTTTAACAGCAAGCAGCACCTATCGCGCAAAGAACTCTACCTGTACAAATATTCGAGCGAGTTGTTGACGAGGGAGAACGCTGCGCGAAGCACCCAAGTGTCGGTGCTGCTAAAATGCCTCGCTCACACGTAAACCTTTGCCTGTGAGGCTCCGATTAGGCCTCACTGTGCCCCGACGAGAATCGTCGATTGTATTCCTTCCAAGCGGGTTGTCTTAATGAGTTGCTAAGTTATCCGGTCTACGCACGTGTATCTTCAGCCGGGAAAAGCGGCACGACTGTGACGGTCTCTCGGCACGACGGAACCTTGCACTGCCAAAGAGCGATCAGGTCACTCAAATATTTAACACGAGAATTTCCGCGCACGTGAGACGAGTGCATGTGGCGGATGCCGCTCATCGGCCTCCCCACCTGTGCACACGTCGTGCCGGGCTAATGAAACCAAATGTTTGGGCCAAACTCGCGGGGGCCTAATCAAAAGTTCTTGCAAGAATCCCCAGGTTGCCTGTTTGCCTGCCCCGGCTAATGAGCCGATTTGGCTGGTGTTCGTGGAAACGTGACACCTTGGCCCAATTATCGCTGCTCGGCTGCGTGAGACGCCGCTTTTTTTTTGCGCTTTCGTTGCTCCAAGGCATTTCTCGAACGCTCCTTGCAAGTATTGAAGCACCCTCCCTTCCTGCAGCACCTTTCCTGCAAGCACAAGGAAGATAAAAAACACTATTCTTGCCGTGTGCAACGCATATGGCTTATAATATGTCCTAAACTGAGCACCAGTCCAACTCGAAACTTCCCCAGTTTTCTCCACTAACGTACCTGCTGCATTAGGCGCAGAGCGTGTATACTTGCGAGTAGCTCGCTACGGAGAAGCCGCAAAAAAAAAAGGTCCATTTACTCAAACACTTATTGGTTTGGCGTACTATACATCACATCAATTTAGTCGTTGCAATAATTCGTCCAATAAGATTTTACCTAGACTCGTTCCTATGAAGTAGTCGCAGTTCTGCCTGTGCGTATCCATAGAGGTGCAAATCAGTGGACTTGCATGACCGCTGTGCTTGAATATCATCACTGCCGCGAGAAAATACATTAATAAACGAGATACGCAGGTACTTATCGAAAGAAATTACAGTCAACGTAACACTTGTGTGCATTTCAACCAGTGGGAAGAGCGAGAAACGGTCAACAAACTCCGCAGTAAGAAACTGCACGTGCTCCTCGGTAATTTTCATTTTTTTCTATGTTATGAATTCGAAAAGAAAGTTATTGCTGTTGCCATTCTCGGCAGGCCATTCGTAGCCGGCAGCAGTTTGTGTGCGTCTTATGAAGACGCTAGTTTTAGTTGCAAAGGAAGACTGCGTCATGTCTTGAGTAGGCGACCCGTAAAGCCAAATGGTGTGTTCTGTCTTGACAAGTCGCTTTATATATATGTGCCAAGGTTTGCATATTGCGGTGTGACGCAGTGGTAGAAAACTCGGATGAGAAAGTGGCGAGTTCGAATCCTACTGCTTTTTTTACGTTTTCTTTTCTTTTTTGTTGTGCTACTGTTTTTTCGACTGCACCTTATTCCAGTGGCAATTAGCTTGTGTCACAAGCTAATTCCTGGCGATGCGTTCACACCTGCCTGCAGCAGTCCTGAGCCATCGCGATATCGATGGCGTCAGTAAGCCTCTTCAGGCTTCGAAGTTGCCACTTCTGGCATTTCAGAAGCCAAAAGGTGGCGATCACAAAAACTTAATTTTGTCATCACAGTAAGTCATCCTATTAACTTGGCACACTAAAGGGAGATCTGTGGCGTCAGCGCTCAGAGGATTACATGGTTACGAGACAGTTGTATCGCTCTGCGGCGGCGGCCAGATGCGGGCGTAAGGTTCTATCTGCCAAGGACGGAGTGACAAAACCGTGAAGCAGACGACAGCTTGCAGAAGAAGATGGAAGCATTCTACCTGCGAGCCTGGACAAGTCTATATTGTATGGTAGGCATTTGTTTCAATCTTTACAAAAAGCTTGGACATGTTGCACCTGCTCATGAACCTATTGCACCTTTTTTTGAGGAAATTCCAAGATCAAAGAAACAAGACCTAGCCGTAACTCCATTACATGTATACTAGCTTGGTGCGGGACTTGACCTTCTGTGCTTGTTGCTACCTGTTTTCTAACAGGATTTGCTGAAAGTTTCGATTGGAAATTGATTGAAGATGTAATTTTGAGTAACTAACTTCACAAAATTGTTTTTATGTCAGCTACCTGCGCGGGGCCTTGACATGTTCTAAGTTGCATGATGTTTAGTGAAAGTTTTCTTTGCAACTCTTACATTTTTAGTGCGATCTTTCGGGTTGGATACACATGGGCATCAAAAGCAATCTATCATCGATGTTAATTAGGGAGATTAAATGAAAGGAAGATAGGTGCACACCATAGTTTCCTTTCAATTAATCTCTCTATGTTTTCCAGTCAATAAATGTTTTATTCATTTTCTTTTGTTGACAAATGTCTTCTTTGTACAGTACAAGTCTTGTAGAAGGTGCATGCATGCATTTTTGTTCGATGCTTGGCTGCGTATGTATCAACCGGCAAACACATGGTCAGGCACAACTAATATGCGATTGCGTACTATCATCCGGACATATAAATGTTGTCATGCACTGTAATAGTTCTGTTTCAGGAGTGTTATCAATGTCATTGGCCACAAAGCGCAAGCTTCGCCGAGGATCATTGCAAAGAGAATGTTTCATACTCACAAGAAAGTCGCTCATAAGGACACATCAGAATGACGGTGGCCAATATGTTTTTGAATGACATTACGAGTACATTAAAAAAATCTGAAGGAATACGTTAGAGAATCAAATAAGTGTTGATGTCAAAGGTCGTTTCATGCTCACTATACAATCGCATGTTAATAAGCATCAGAATGACGGTGGCCAATACGTTTTCGAATGACATTTCAAGTACATAACAAAATTCTAAAGGGGCACATTAGAGAGTCAAATGACTGATATGTCAGAAGTCATTAAACTTTCTTTTTGAACTCGTCTCACATTTTCATAAGGACCCGTTCACGCTACTTGAGTAGCACAGCAGTCTGTTTCACTTCGAGAGTAAGTTAATCCGCTGCTAATCCGGCACTATACCCCCCCCCCCTCAGGGAGTTCTGAGGAGAGTAATACAGTTGCTCTGCTCTTGCAGTACTCCCTCTACATCTGTGAGTGTATACCATATGTTTCTTTCCACGCGGATTAATCTGCCTGCCTTCGACTCGTCTTGCTGGTGCTTATGAGAAGCTGTCATATCTATACTGCACCTCCCTTCAGCACCCTGCAGGGCCGCTTAGCCCAGGGTAAAAATACCGCACCGCGTGGTCTGTCTGCGCGCACGTGTTGGGCGAGTAAAGCGGGCAGACGGGAGGGCTTGAGAAAAGATAACACGGCTGCAGCCATCGAAGCTGGTGCCCTCCGCCTCGAATGTATAAAGTCGTCGTCGCGCGCTCTGTGGTTCCTAAGACCTTGCATTTGATTTATACTGCATTTGCTTGATATACTTCGACAACACTGTATCAGTGACCATATTAGGCTATTTTCAAGAACCACTGTCAAATTCTGGGCCTAACAGGTGTGGCTAAACGAACAGCTGGCCCCGCTAAAACGTGCCTCATGCTTTGTCCTCAGCATGAGATGAGACGAAGGTATGGCTGATTGCACCATTTATTTATTACTGTCAGCGCAGTGAGCGAGTATACGGGCGTTGGGATCGAAGCGGGTGGTCGCGTCTGCATGGGTGCTGCCATGTTGATGTGTAACCGCAGTTACCGGCAGTTACCGATACAACACTTGAAGGCATGCGACGTAATGCGAAGTAGAATAAAAACATCACGTATCGATGCGACGTAACCCTTGCCAAACAAACGCAAACGTCTCAACCCTGCAAATTGTAAGGTTTGTCGAACTATGCTTTGCTGCGCGAGCATATGGCTTGCTTAGCTTTGATAGTGCTGCACGGTGGGGGTGATGGAGCATAGGCCCAGTCGTTTTCACACATACGGTACGTACATAAAAAACGATACGTGAAAAAAAATAAAGATAGCGACGATTATGCCAAGTTACCATACAGACAATTTAGACACAACGTAGCTGCATTAGACAAAGAATTTTTTTCGAATAACAAGAAACACACGGCTAAATCGAGGGTCGACTCGCACGTCCATCGAATGCGTTACTAAATGCCTCAGTTATGTCAGCTTTCTATCTTTACAGAGTAATGTTACTTATGATACAACAGCGACGACAGCGCCACGATAACGTCCGTTTGGATGATATGCGCGCTCTGTATATATGAATTACTGGAACAACTTTGTAAGATAGCCCAAGTGCATCACACGATCACGACGCTTGGCATATACCAGACCGACGAACGTTTCTTCTAAGTTTGGTTGTGTATTTCCCGCAAAGGGTCTTTTATCGCGTTCCTCTATCGCCCCCGAACTTTCTTGGTAATTTTGCTAAAAACATTGCAAGCCACGACCGCTGCCTTAACGCATACAAGAATATATCATCAGCCTGTCTACGCCCACTGCAGGGCAAAGGTCTCCCATGTTCCGCCAATCAACCCGGTCCTGTGCTTTCTGCTGCCACGTTATATCTACAAACTTCTTAATCTCATCTACCCACCTAATTTTCTGTCTCCTCCTCACGCGTTAAATTGAGGACGACGCAGCCAGCGATGGAAAGGAAAATGATAGGTGTAACCTTAAGAAACAGGAACAGAGCAGAGTGGGTCAGGAAACAAACGGGAGTTAAGGATATCATAGTTGAAATCAAGAAGAAGAAATGGATATGGGCCGGGCACGTAGCACCTTGGCAGGATAACCAGTGGTCATTAATCCGGTAGTCATTAACCGGTGGTCATTAACAGACTGGATTCCAAGAGATGGCAAACTCATACAAGAAACGAGGCAATAAATTTATTTAAAATCCATTTGCTTATAATAGTTTTCTAAGGCGGTGACCGGCAGAGCAGCTGTGCAAAACGTACTACCTGAACAGAGTTATTGCCATCAAGGTGATATCGTAAAAACGTGACACGCTGCAGGTCTTTGCAAGAATGGTTTTACAAACTCGGTGTAAAATTTTCTTGACAATGACTGTTCGGCGACCATAATTCAAGCTGCCAGGACTCGGATAATTGTTTGCTTCGAAAACAATAATAAATTTACCATACTTTGCTATACCTTCGTGTGAGAGCAAAAACACTTGCGTCCGGGTACAATGGTTACGATCCCGCGTTTGCGAAGGGTTAAGAAGCCTGAGCCTAGCGGGTTCTCAAAGAACAGTTCTACAGAGTAACAAGTTCTTGTGCATATGCCGAAGGTCTTGAGTTTAACTGCGCGAAAAAAAAAACGCAAAAAAAAGCAAACGAGAAAGAAGCAAGAGAGAGGGAATATCGTCTCGTTAGCTGCAAGTTCAGAGCTCTTGTCGAGCTGGCCACTCGTGTAATTTAAACGCTACGAGCAAGTTGCGAGCACCAGCCACCATCTGTACCATTTGTCGCGAACTGGCAGACGAGGCTGCGGCATGCACAATGGGCGACCTGATTGGATCAAAAGCGCGGATCTCGCCGCGGTGGAGCCATCTGCCGCTCGCCGCACGCAACGGGGTCTGCGTCCCCGGCCGCTTGGTGGGGCAACAACACCCGCGCGCCCCATTTGTTTTGTACGGCGACCCCACTCTCGTCAGTTGCGCTTTTCTCTGTGCCACCGCGTGCACAGCGTTCTTCTTGTAATTTTTTTGTGTCTCCTATGGCAGATTGCAATTTTTCCCGCTTGTTCTCTACGGGGTGTGTAAAAATGAGAAATTCTGCAACACTGCTGCGCAGGGGTCGGGGAGCAGCGTGTACAAAAAAGACGTCCTGCTGTTGATCCGCTGTGATGTCACGCGGAGCGAGTAGGCGAACGAGGTAATTTTCTTTGCGCAATGGGGCTTATTTCCCGCTATGACCTTTACAGGATTGTCACGTACGGTTGTACCTGCCGTGATAAAATTGCTAGCGCGCTTGTACCTCATGCTGGTTCGAAGGGCCGGCACAGCGACGACGGGAGGCGCCTTAGCCTCCGGATTGGCCAGCTGTGATTTTTTGAAGAGTCCCCGGCCGTCTTTGCATTTTCTCCTACATTGAAATACGGCTGCTGCCATCGGGAATTTAATTGTACATGAACGTAAGCATGATAAAGAAAGAAGAAAAAGTAAACGTTTCATAATAGGAAAGTAAATGTAATAACCAAGGAACAATAATAATCATAGTATAAATAATGTAACGTTCGTATAAAACACTGAGCAGATGTAACCAGAATAAGAACCTAATTATCATGGAAGCTGTGCAAGCCATACACATGTTCAGAAAAAGTGATTTTATATCTAAAAGTGTTATATCCGTACAAAGTGTTGTATTCCACGTAAGAGCAAAGATAATAACAAGAATTGAAATACTATTAGTTTAACGTAACGCTACCTTGTAACACAAAATTAACACTCCTAAATTAAGACTCCATACGGTAGATAAATAATTCTTGCTATGAAGCTGATCTTCAATTCCTGAAAAGCTTTTGTGTTCATGCTTGTTTAGTATAGCCGGGAGACTGTAATTGACAACCTTCTCTAAGTATTGGCACAATGCCCGTTGCGAAACCACGGTATCAACACTTCTTGCGCAGAGACCACGGACGAAACAGACACGGACGGGCGCAACCCTCCGCTGTCTTTGCGTAATGGGTGTTGATCATGGAGTACCAACTAGCTCGAACCCACACCTTGTTAAGCTATCAATTTTTTTATTAATACGTAAATGAAGAATTTAGCGAATCCTCTTCGCAGGAGTAGCCGGAGAAGGTGAATTCGGTATGATTCATTGATTGCAGTGAGTGTATATGAGAGATGATGCGTTTTCTTTTTTTGTCGCCGTGAATGTAACGTAGATATGTTCCTCACTAATACGGCATGTTATCGCGTCCGGTCCCAATCTACAGACACCTGTGTATTAGACTCCCCTTTTCGGGAGCAGTTCCCGCAACGTTCCGGCCTGATGCTTTGTGAGCTCTTAGTAGAACTACAAGAATGTTGTGTGTAGCTTTTATAACATGAAGTATGTAAAGAAACCTGCGCCTGACACCCTGGCTAAAACCCTAGTGCATGCAACCCGCAAAAGCGTAGACATTGAGATTCATTTCTGCTGCTGTTGCTTGGAGGTGTGATGGTTCGAGTTTGCACTCAGGACCTCAGGACAGAACTCTCAAGGACTCAGGGAGAAGCATACGCCGAGAGCCGGAGCTGATGACGAGAACATTTATTTTACATGATCTCAGTAGGGTGTACAGAGTGAGGAGGGCACCTGCGGATGCTGTCGCTGCGCTGGATGTGCTCAAGAGGTACGTCAATTGTTTGGCGACGTGAATTGCAACAAGGCCATCCGAGAACAGACAGGTTCCTTGGAAACGTTTAACAATCAACAAGACAGCCGCCCCAGTTGCTCACTCGATACGGTGTTCGGCTGCTAACCCGAAAGACACGGGTTCGATCCCGGCCGTGGCGGCCGCATTTTCGATAGAGGCCGAATGTCAGAGGCCCGTGTACTGCGCCTTGTCAGTATACAGGTTAAAAAAAAGAAGGCTATTCGTAACAGTTCAGAGTCCTCCACTGATGCGTCTCTCATAGCCAGTGGCGTAGCCAGCGGATAGTGCACCGGGCCCGTGACGCCCCCCCCCCACCCTCCCCCGAAATTTTTGTCATGGCATACACAGCACAAACAGGACACTCGATCGCATATGCCTACCCGGCCCTCATTTAATATGAAGGAGGCGCCCCACCCCCGAAAAAAATTCTAGGTACGCCCCTGCTCGTAGCCTGAGGTGCTTTAGGACGTGAAACCCCATAAACATGCCAAAGATCAACGAGAAAAATAATGCAAAAATGAAAGCACCAGAACTTAGCCGCAGCGACAGCTGAAATGTTATAAAATGTTATAAAATTAGGACCTTCGCATGCTCTCTCTATATCGCTATATATACATATATATATGTCAATATATATATATATATATATATATATATATATATATATATATATATATATATATATATATATATATATATATATATATATATATACATATCATATATATATGTCAATATATATGATAGCAAAACTGCGCAGCGAAACTTTAAACTGAGTAATGGGGTGCGCTCTCTAGAGTCTTCTAGTGCGGCGTCCTCTTCGGCTTGTCCTGTAAGAACGCCGCTCGCGCTAAGAGCCCGTGCTTTGACCTGACTGTTGCCATTGCGTATTGTCGCTGAGTGCCGTCCAATAAACGCCTTAACAAATTAGTGGAGAGTGCTGTGCCGTCAGAAATATTTCGGTCTCCATTCGATGCCCACCGAGCTGCGATCTCGTACCGTGCCATCTACCATGCCGCAAGACGCCGCCCAACAAACGCCGTCTGCCGCACCGACCGCTTGTCCCGGTGTCGCACTCCCGTATCCGCGACCCTCCTGTCTTCACCGGCGCGAATGGCACCGACGTGGAGGACTGGCTCGCGATTTACGAGCGCGTGAGCGTACCCAATAAATGGGACGCGGCAGGCAAACTGAGCAACTTGGCTTTCTACGTCGCGGGTGTGGCAGGCATGTGGTACAAGGCCCACGCATCCGATTTCCCGACGTGGTCCGATTTCAAGACCGCCATTGTCGACGTGCTTGGCCGCCCTGCCGTTTGTAAGCTGCAACTCGAAGAGCGTTTATGCGAACGAGCTCAGCAGGCCGGTGAATCTTTCACGAGCTACATTAGAGACATCCTTGACTTGTGCAAGCAAACTGATGCGAGCATGTCGGAGTCTGACAGAATCAGGAATGTTATGAAAGGCATCGACGACGATGCTTTTATCATGCTGCTGGCCAAAAACCCTCGCACAGTGGCAGAGGTCATGACGCTCTGCCAAAGCTACAAAGAGCTGCGCCGGCAGCGCTTGAGGACCCGTCGACCGCCATCACGCGACGCTGATCTCGCAGGCTTGTCGGCCATTTCCGACCACTCCACCTTGCTCGCCGAAATCAAGTCGTTAGTGCGTGAGGAAATTGCCCGCCAGGTCTCCCTACTGACTTTCGCTCCACCACAACATGTTGAACAGCCGTCAACTGCACTTCTGCCTCCCTTCCGCCAAGCCATTCAGCAAGAAATCGCGGAAGTCATTCTTGAACATCACCAGCCACCTCCAGTGCCTGCGCCCCTAAGCTACGCGCAAGTTGTAGCCAGACCGCCCCCAGCGATTCCTGTGACTGGCCGGCTTAGTTACGCCGTGCCGTCGCCGGACCCCAGGCCTTCGACGCGGCTGTGCCGCACATACGCCGACGTCATCCACAGGCTTCGATTGCAGCCCACCATGCAGTCATACCAGCAGCCGTCTCGTCCATCGCGTTCTGCGACATGGATGGGACCCGCGAACCGATGGCGCACTTGCGACAACCTCCACATCTGCTTTGCGTGCGGTTGCGCCGGTCACATGGCACGTTATTGCATCGCGTGCAGCAGCCTCGGGCCGCATCAACCCTCACCAGCCAATCAATCCGATTTTCGTGACGTAGGGACGGTGGAATATATATATATATATTGTGGCGAAGCAATTGGTGCTGCTTAACGGTTGCGCTCTCCAGCGGCTCCTAGTGCGTCGTCCTCTTCAAAACGCCGCTCGCGCTCTCGGAGCCCGTGCTTTTGCCTTGACTGTCGCCATAGTGCATTGTCGCCGAGTGCCGTCCAATAAACAGCTTAACAAATTGGTGGAGAGTGCTGTGCTCCCATTCAATGCCCCTGGAGCTTCGTTCCCGTACTCTGCCATCTACCATGCCCCAAGACGCCGCTCAGCAAACGCCGCCTCCCACACCGACCACATGTCCCGGTGTCCCACGCATCCGCGATCCACCTATCTTCACTGGCGCCGATGGTACCGACGTGGAGGACTGGCTCGCAATTTACGAGCGCGTGAGCGTACCCAACAAATGGGACGAAGCAGGCAAGTTGGGCAACTTAGTCTTCTACCTCGCGGGAGTAGCAAGTTTGTGGTACAACAACCACGCGTCCGATTTTGCTACTTGGTCTGATTTCAAAACCGCCGTCATCAACGTTTTTGGCCGCCCTGCAGTTCGTAAGCTGCAAGCAGAACAGCGCTTACGCGAACGAGCTCAGCAGGCCGGTGAATCTTTCACCAGTTATATCGAAGACGTCCTGGACTTGTGTAAGAAAGCCAACGGCACCATGTCCGAGTCTGACAAGATCCGGAACATTATGAAGGGCATTGACGACGATGCATTCACCATGCTGCTCGCTAAAAACCCTTCCACCGTGGCCGAGGTCATCACACTGTGCCAGAGCTACGAGGAGCTCCGCCGGCAACGTTCGATGACCCGTCGCTCTCCATCACGCGACGAGGAGCTTGCTGGCTTGACGGCCATACCTGACCAGGCCACGCTGCTGGCAGAAATGAAGGCATTCGTGCGCGAGGAAATCGCACGCCAGTTCTCTCTCCTGGCCTTCGCCCACCCGCCGCACGTTCAACAGTCGTCGACGACCCTTCTTCCTCCCATCCGCCGAGCGATTGAGCAGCCACCAGCAACCCCCGGCTCCTGCGCCACAGAGTTACGCTCAGGTTGTCGCCAGGACGCACCCGGCAATCCCTGCGGCTGCACCGTTGAGTTACGCCGAAGCCGCCGCTAGACCTCCGTCCTTCGAAGCGGGCGTGCCGGCTACGTATGCTGCCGTCATCCCTAGGCCCCGACTGCAACCCACCTTGCAGTCATTTCAGCAGCCGCCCCGTCAATCGCATCTTGCGACGTGGGCGGGACCTGCCCCGGCGAACCGATGGCGCACACCCGACAATCGGCCCATCTGCTTTGCCTGCGGTTATGCCGGTCACGTGGCCCGTTACTGCCATCGCGTGCAGCCACCTCGAGTCGCGTCAACCACCACCAGCCAGTCCAGCCGTGCATTCTACGACCCGCCTATGTCGCCAACGTCACGCCTAGCTCCATCCACTCGCCGCTCTCCGTCTCCACGCCGTCGCTCACTGTCACCAATGCGGCCACGTTCTGTCGCACGAGAGCAGGAAAACTAGTCGTCGCAGTCCACGAGGCAAGGGCTGCGACGCTATCGAACTGTAAAAGCCCTCAGCGAAGTCCATCGAATGTCATAGACGTGTTTGTGGACGGTGTTCGCGCATCTGCCCTTGTCGACACTGGAGCCGCCGTATCCGTTATGGACGCAAAACTTAGCCGCTTACTTCGAAAAGTGACGACGCCACTTTCTGGGATGTCCCTCCGTACCGCCAGCTCCCAGAGTATTAGGCCTACAGCAGTATGCACTTCTCGCGTCGTCATTCAGGACGTTCTGTACGACGTCGAGTTCATCATAATTGCTGCATGCTCCCACGACGTCATCCTAGGATGGGATTTTCTCTCCCGCCACGACGCCATAATTCACTGCGCACCAGCCGCCCTCAAACTCTCACCGTTCTCACATTTGACGCCGGCAGACAGTCCATCGGCATTCACCAAGACCCTCGTCAAAGACGATACCAAAGTTCCTCCGAACTCGTCGACGGCTGTGCCAGTTTACTGCGCCGGTCTCTGCGACACAATTGCACTCCTTTCACCATCTGACCGCGTTTGCACTATGAAAGGGTTGCTGGTACCTTTCGCGACCGTGCAAGTCACTCAGGGTAGCACCGCTATTTTTGTTACCAACCCATCCCCGCACATTGTTACGTTGGTGCGAGGGGAATGTCTCGGCAGAGTGGAGCCCCTCGAAGACGCACAAGTTCTGGACGCACCCGATGACTCGCACTGCACCAGTTCCCGTACCATCAGTGCCGTTTCCACGTCTGATTCCTCACCCGCGGATGTATTTGGTCCCTCCATTGCTGACAACCTTACGTCGGTCCAGCGTTCCCAGCTTCTGTGCCTGTTGGAAGAATTTCGGTCTTCTTTCGATGTCGGGCAAACTTCTCTCGGCCGCACGTCCGCTGTTACGCATCGCATCGACACTGGCGCCCAACCACCACTGCGGCAACGTCCATATCGCGTGTCTCCCACAGAACGTCGGGTAATTAATGAGCAAGTGGACGATATGCTTCGACGCGACGTTATTCGACCCTCGGACAGCCCGTGGGCGTCTCCTGTTGTTCTCGTTGCCAAGAAGGACGGTTCTGTGCGCTTCTGTGTGGACTACCGAAGGCTCAACAAGATCACTCGGAAGGATGTTTATCCACTGCCGCGAATCGACGACGCGATTGACAGCCTCCAAGGAGCAGAATACTTTTCATCTCTCGATTTGCGCTCGGGGTACTGGCAAGTACCCATGGCTGATGACGCTCGACCGAAGACAGCCTTTGTCACGCCCGACGGCTTGTACGAGTTCAACGTCATGCCGTTTGGTCTGTGCAATGCGCCCGCGACTTTCGAGCGCATGATGGACACCGTTCTGCGCAACTTGAAATGGCACACGTGCTTGTGTTACCTGGACGACGTCGTCGTTTTCGCTCCGGACTTCTCCACGCATCTTCAACGTCTGCGGCATGTTTTGACGCGGTTGACCAACGCCGGCCTCCAACTGAACCTGAAGAAGTGCCGATGTGCAGCACGGCAGCTGACAATCCTAGGCTACGTCGTGTCCAAGGACGGCATCCTTCCCGATCCGGCCAAGCTTCGGGCCGTGGCCGAATTTCCCAAACCAACGTCCGTCAAAGAACTGCGCAGTTTCGTAGGACTGTGCTCCTATTTTCGACGTTTCATACGCAACTTTGCCACCATCATATCGCCGCTGACGAAGCTCCTTGGAAATAACGGACCCCTACATTCGTGGTCGTCCGAATGCGACGACGCGTTCGCAAAGCTCCGTCGTTTGTTGACGTCTCCTCCCATACTACGCCACTACGACCCTACGGCCCCAACGGAGGTACACACGGGCGCCAGCGGTGTAGGCCTCGGTGCTGTTCTTGCGCAACGCAAACCAGGGTTCCCCGAATATGTCGTCGCCTACGCAAGTCGTACGCTTACTAGAGCCGAGACCAATTACACTGTCACGGAAAAAGAGTGCCTGGCGATCATCTGGGCCCTTACAAAATTCCGACCTTATTTGTATGGTCGCCCATTTGATGTCGTCACCGATCACCACGCACTGTGCTGGCTGTCGTCATTGAAGGATCCCTCGGGCCGTCTCGCCCGTTGGGCACTTCGCCTGCAAGACTACGACATCCGCGTGTTGTACCGCAACGGACGTCAGCATGCTGACGCCGACGCCCTCTCGCGCTCCCCCTTGCCTGACGACAATGCCTCCTGCTCAGTGTCTCACACTGCTGTTTCTTCTATCGATGTTCACACCATCGCTACCGAGCAGCGCAAGGATAAATGGATCGCTTCGCTAATAGACTTGCTCACTGATCCGTCGACAACACCAACCACTCGCGCGTTGCGTCGTCAAGCGCACCATTTCGCCATTCGTGAAGACCTACTGCACCGACGCAATTACAACGCCGACGGCCGCCAGTGGCTACTTGTGATACCCCGAAGTCTGCGTGCTGAAATATGCGAGTCCTTCCACTCTGATCCGCAAAGCGCGCACTCTGGGGTATCCAAAACTTACCACCGCATTCGACAACGATACTTCTGGCGAGGGATGTACTGCTACGTGCAGAAGTTCGTCCGCTCCTGCCTCGATTGCCAACGCCGAAAACCTTCAACGCACGTGTCACCAGTGGGTCTACAACCATTACCATGCCCTAACCGTCCGTTTGGGCGCGTGGGCATCGATTTGTATGGACCACTTCCTCTGACGTCGGCTGGTAACCGTTGGGCCATCGTCGCCGTTGACCATCTAACGCGATACGCCGAAACCGCTGCCCTCCCAGCGGCTACAGCGCGTGATGTTGCCTCCTTCCTGCTACACCGATTCATGCTGCGTCACGGTCCACCCCAGGAGCTTCTCAGCGATCGAGGCCGTGTCTTCTTGTCGGAAGTCGTCGAAGCCATTCTCAAAGAGTGCCATGCTGTTCATCGCAAAACTACTGCTTACCACCCGCAGACTAATGGCCTAACCGAACGCTTCAACCGCACGCTCGGCGACATGCTCTCAATGTACGTCGCCGCCGATCACACAAATTGGGATGACATTCTGCCCTTCGTCACCTACGCCTATAATGCCGCCCCTCAGAGCACTACTGGGTTTTCACCCTTCTTCCTGTTGTACGGAAGGCACCCGTTGCACACCATTGACACGATACTACCCTACAAGCCGGATGCATCTGATTGTGCGCCTATTTCTGACACAGCCAGGCTTGCTGAAGAGTGTCGTGAGCTTGCAAAGGCCTTTACAACGCACGAACAAGAGCGGCAGAAGAGCCTTCGCGGTGGCACCACCACTTCTGAGTCCACGTTCCTCCCCGGAGCGCTCGTGTGGCTCTCGGTCCCTACCACTGCAACCGGCCTCTCCTCAAAACTACTGCCGAAATACGAAGGCCCCTACCGGGTCGTCGAGCGCACATCCCCGGTCAACTACCTGATCGAACCCATCGAACCAGCTTCGGACATGCGCCGTCGAGGGCGCGACATAGTCAACGTGGAGCGCCTTAAGGCCTACTATGACCCACTCATAGTAACGAGCTGTTAGGTCGCCGGACGGCTCCCTTTTCGTACCCGGGGTAATTGTGGCGAAGCAATTGGTGCTGCTTAACGGTTGCGCTCTCCAGCGGCTCCTAGTGGGTCGTCCTCTTCAAAACGCCGCTCGCGCTCTCGGAGCCCGTGCTTTTGCCTTGACTGTCGCCATAGTGCATTGTCGCCGAGTGCCGTCCAATAAACAGCTTAACAATATATATATATATATATATATATATATATATATATATATATATATATATATATATATATATATATATATATATAGTACTGAATGTGAATGACAGACGCTCCGCTGTTACGAAAGACGACGACGACGATCGGTGGCCCCGTGGTTGTCGCTCGCGCACGCGCTCGCCAGTAGCCAGACCTGCCTGATAATGAGCCTTTCGCAAAGCAACGTCTCATCGTGGTCGCGTGTTCCTCTCCGACGTCATCACAGCATTGCTGCGTGAGTGCCGCGTCGTCCCTCGTACCACAAGCGCCTATCATCCCCAAACCAATGGAACGACAGAACGCTTCAACCGCACCCTTGGTGACATGCTGTCTATGTACATCTCGTCAGACCACTCAAATTGGGACCGAGTACTACCGTTTATTAGGTTCGCCTATAACACCGCCATTCAAAGCACTACTGGGTTCTCCCCTTTTTTTCTCCTTTACGGACGTGAATCTTCCTGCACTATGGACACCATTCTTTTGTACAGACCTGACGCCTCCGAGTCCACGACTCTATCCCAAGCCGCTACATACGCTGAAGAATGCCTCGAACTGGCACGGTCATTCACATCACAAGACCAAGGGCGCCAGAAGCACCACCACGACGCATCCACTAACGCTCCTTCCTACGATCCAGGCTTGCTCGTCTGGCTGCGTGTCCCTTCTGCTACTCCTGGCCTTTCCACCAAGTTGGTCCCCAAGTACCACGACCCACATCGTATACTCCAAAGAATATCACCGGTGAACTACCTCATCGAGCCAATGAAACCATCTTCTGACCATCGTCGCCGTGGCCAGGAAATTGTCCACGTGTCCAGACTCAAGCAGTGCTACGACCCTCCCGTGTTTACTGGTCCCTAGGTCGCCAGGATGGCTCCTTAATTCGCGGGGAATAATCGTACTGAATGTGAATGACAGACGCTCCGCTGTTACGGAAGACGACGACGACGATCGGTGGCCCCGTGGTTGTCGCTCGCGCAAGCGCTCGCCAGTAGCCAGACCTGCCTGATAAAGAGCCTTTCGCAAAGCAACGTCTGACCCTTTCTTGACGCACAACACCCCTATTTCAGTGTGTATATATATATATATATATATATGCAGATGCAGCAGAGGTCGAGCAACGTACGCACCAAGTTTTACCAGAGCCCTTCAATACTTTTACTGGTCATGAAGCTTCCGCGAAAGTTCGATATAGGGACAGGAGCAGTCGCTAGGGGCACCCTCACTCGCGTGGGGGCATCGGTGCGGAGGCGGCGCTGCAGTTCTACGGCACGCATCGGAACTTAAAAACGTGATTAAATGTACCCGTGAACGTTGATTATATCTTCAGAGCAATATTACCTTCAGGTACATTCGGGGAAGCTCTAATACAGTGCAATTTAGCGTCGAATGAGGCACTGGAGCACGAAACTTGTCGGCAACAAACGCATACTGCCTCCGCTGTGCGATATACTACCGCTATAAAAGCATGTTTCTTCCGTTTGAAATGCGGAGCATTTCTTAGTCGCACCTGCGGCGTCGGCGGCACCGTCCACACCCCCAATGTGCATGCTCGGCTCGTCTCATGCCGGCAGCAAGCCTCTCCTCTCCTTCCCTACCTCCCTCCCTCCCTCCTTCCCTCCTCTCCCTCCCTCTCCTCCCTCTTCTCCGTGCCTCCGTCCTTCCCTCCCTCCTCTCCGTCCCTCCCTCCTCTCCCTCGAACGCGGGCGGTGTGTATATAAGCGGCGGAGCGCGCGTTCGGAATTCAGTCAAGGGCGTCTTTACTTGGCTTTCGCTTGACTTAGCGCTTTGCTTGACTCGAGAAGATGCGATGGAAGCAACAGTACCTTCAATCAGCGTCCCACCACTCGTTGAAGGCAACGTTACCCCACCCTCACTATCGTCGGCGTCAACAACAGCAAGCAACGCAGAAGACAAGGCTGCGAAGAGACGAGCATACGACGCTGAACGCAAGCGTTTGAAGCGAGCTGCGGACCCGGAACTTCGTGCACGCTGGAGCCGTTCAAGTCGTACTTGGTGTGCGCATCGTGTAACAATTGAGCATTCCCAAACCGTACCCAACTACGCAACATTCACGTGATACCCGCACAACTCTGCGACACATTTACTCGAATAACAGAGAGCTGAGCTAGTTGGTAAGTATTCATTCTAAAAAGACAAGGCGTGCAAACAGGGACACGTAGGACAGACGGGCCGATGCATCAACCAGAGATTGTTGGAACATAAGAGATCGCTAACAGGAGGCTCACCTTCTAATCTATCTTTACATTGTCAAGATTGTAAGTGCACGCCAAAATTCGATGAATGCGCAGTGTTGTACCGTCATAGTAATGAAGAAACGCGCCTGATGATTGAAGCATGGCATATCGAGAATAGTGGTAGCGCATGCGTGAGCCAACCGTCGATTAACTTGCATAAAGATGAAATCAAATTTCTTAACAGTTATCTTCCACGTAGACCGCCACGCGTGCCGCATTGATAGGTTCGCCTGTTGCATGGGCATGCGCAGATAAGTTTTCGTGCCTTCTTTCTTTTCAGCCGTTGTGCGTCTCTTCAGTTGTTAGTCGGCGTTTGTGGTGTCCTGACTTCTTTCTAGTGTCCGTGTTTGCACGCCCTGTCTTTTTAGAATGAACATTTACTCGAGTTCCCCCCGTGGGAAGATACGGGCGACTTTTTTTCAAAGCATCAAATAGAAATCTGTGGACGTTCCAGAGTCCTTCAAGGGCACTGGAGGATTTTAATGCCTCGCGGAAGTACAGTGGCTTGAACTCTTGAATGCGCATATCAAACCTTTCAGTCTATACGCCTGGTGTTTGTATACGAATATATCTTAATGTAGTTCGTATTTATCGAACCAACAGTCACTTTCAATTAATCAGTGCTTTGAATTTAGCAATTGAAGAGCACCAAGGAATAGTTCATATGCCTTGCCCTGGTTTTGTGTTTTCTTTTGCGTTGGTTTATCACTGCGGCACCGTGCCGCGTTTAAAATTCGGTCGCTCATGCAATACTGCGTAGTTTTCGCAGTGCTTCTTTACTGTTTTTAAGGCGGGAGCCTTGGATGCCTCGTCGAACGCGAAAATTGACTGTCGGCACCGGCGGCGTCAGCACGAGTAATGCAAAAAATTATGATCACGTGATGACGTCACCATATGACGGCAGATCGCCAAGATTTGTGATGTCATCATGACGTCACGTAACGTGGCGTCAGACGATGACGCCATCACATGACATCGCCGCTTTGCATTGCCTCCGAGATCGTTGGACCGATCACGGAGGCAGTGCAAAAACAGACGAGGTGCAGAAGCCTTGCAATGCCTCCGATCCTGGAGGCAGTACAAAACCACCTTAGGTGCGGACAGCTTTGGGAGGGGGGCGGGGGAGGATCACTACATCGACTGAAGAAAAAGAAGATTGTGTAAACTATTCGATATGTCTAAGGAGAATGCTTAAGAGACCCTGTGAGTTTATTGCGCTCTTCAGTTGCGACTTCCACTAAATTACTTTTCTTTGTCTCCGGCATTCGTAAGCGTCTCGGTCTTCATCAGGTGTTGATTACATCTACAGTTAGTGTGTCAGAACCAGGCTTGTTTTGCACGACGGTTAGGAATTCTTAATTGCTTCACCAAATTCAAACCTTATGATACCGGCACTGGCAACCAAATATTTTTATTTAGTTCAGATGTTTGCTCTGATACACATGCACATGACATACCTTGTGTGTACCTTTCACGTTTTTGGTGTGTAGGCGGGCGAGCTCTGGACGTATTTGCACTGGACAAATACGCCGGGACGCCGTCGAAAATCATCGGCACAGCGTCCGGCAAAAGTTACGGAACATCGCGCTGCGACGTCACAACATCACCTCCGACTAGCCATTGGTGCACGCGAACAATGTCACTGTCATCGAAGTGCTTTTCGCAGACACGCACATGCGGGGAGTCAAATGTGAGACCACCGGTTTCTCGTCGTGGTATGGCGCGCTTGCACATTTCCTGCCGTTCGCTGTCTCTAGGCAGCCAGAGCACCGGCACTTTTTCGTCATTTCCATTGTATCCTGATCGAATCCAGGGTACGCAGCTGGTATGCGGCGTCCTTTCCGATCCTCAGGCACAACACACTAGGCACAATACAGAACATAAGGTGGAAACTGCGCGCTGACTCGCCAAGATATTTTGCACTGACACCGGCAGCCGCGTTCGCTGCTGTCTACCTGATACCAACAGACTGGACGCAGAGCCGCGCCGCGGTCGCCGCTTGCAGCGCACAAAGCTCCGCCATAGAGTTACGGTGAAGCTTCATGACCAGTAAATGTATTGAAGGACTCTGGTTTTACTAACATTTCGGCAGGAGGGTCTGCCTTCGTCATATGGAGTTCTCATTCACTCTGACGAAGGCAGGCCCTCCTACCGAAACGTTAGTAAAACTAAGTGTCGCACGTTTGTCGTCTTCTTTTTCAACTATAATTTCATCTTTTATTCACACTCTATGAAGTCCAACTCTCCAAGTACGCACTTCAATCACCACAGCACATATCTTACATATCCCCTCAGCGGCCCCCGCCACCGTGGTCTAGTGGTTACGGTGCTCGACTTCTGACACGAAGGTCGCGACACCGAATCCCGGCGCCGGTGTCCGCATTTCGAGGGAGGCGAAATGCTAGAGACCCGTGTACTCAGATTTAGGTGCACGTTAAAGAACACCAGATGGTCTGAAAATCCGGAGCCCTCCACTACGGCGTCCCTCATAATCATATCGTGGTTTTGGGACCTAAAACCACAACAATTATTATATTCCCGCGACATATCACTGTGCACTTCTCAGCACATGTGCACACGCCATCCTCAGCAAATCTGAGCGGGCGCTTGGTATCCACACTCACAAGCATTACCTTATGATCTGCGGAGTAGCCAGAAGCATACTGTATCACTTTTACACATGCCTAGTTGTGAAATGACAAGGGGATACACGTGCCTTAATTAGTAGTGACCGTTCATCATAAAGTTAAGCAGATTAGTTGAAAGTTGAACAGCATATATACGGAAGGTCCTATAGTAGGCTTTCGCGTTTACGTTCTGTCGAAGTTCTAAGCATACCCAAATTTTTATTCTTTTACTCACACAGACGCCGCAAAGATGAAGCTGACGAAGAGACGCGCAGCTAGCGCGCTCACGTGCTTTTTGTTTGTTTGTTTTACTCACCGTGAACGCCGCAATACCTAGTGAGTGAAGTACACTAGTAGGTGGCGCGCTCAAGCGCAGCTGGTGCGCTTAGTTTTTTTTTTTTTTTGCAATTTCTTGTGGACTTGACACAACGCTGAAACACAGACATTTAAGGCTTTCGCATTAGAAAAAAGCTATGGAAACCCCACTTGAATACATAAGTATTCGTAGGCCTTCTGCCACTTGCAATCTTCCTCGTTTTGACGCTGCTGCTGTTCTGGTTTGCTGTTGCTGCCTTCGTTTTGTTTGTTAAAACAACGCTACGTATGCGTGGAGATGCGTACGTGGCCGAGTGTTTGGGCATATTTGTCTAGTTATTTCCGTTTTCACCATAGTCGGTACCATGGTTGCGGCCGTTACTAACACTGCTGTTCAGCGTTCCTACGGCGGTGCTTTTCAGACGCGAACATCTCTTGCCATAGGCGGCTTCTAGAACACGTCGTTGCGCCTGGTAGGATGGGCCCTGCCACAGAATGGGCTCAATCGTGTCCTCACAGCCGCATAAGTTGCATGCCGCACTGTTGGCCATGCCAATGAGACAAGAATAAGGATTTTTAAATGCCACACCTAATCACATGCGACACAGCAAAATTGCATCGCGACGGGAGAGTCGGGATGACAAACGTAGCCGCAAATTAGGATCGCGAGTTGGAGAAACCTCAAGTATTCCATTGTAAAAGTGTGATAGGGCGATCAAATCATTGCATTCGATGGTGGCGGTATGCATTTTATCGAAGAAATTAACAAGAGAGTTGCTGTGCGCCCGAGTGGCAGTCCGGGACGCCATTGGAGATGGCCGCTGCCCGGGCGTGTGCCACCAAGGAGCTTCCAAGGTAGAGCAAGTACTCCTCCCAAGCCAGGGCTGGGCAAAGATACTTTGAAATTGTATCGCGATACGATACAAGATACTCGGGCAAGAAGTATTTGAGATACAGATACAAAATACTACAACGCTGATTGTATCCGATACGATACATTCCAATTGTATCTCAAGATACTTCGATACATTCGAAAATTTGTTGTTATATGCCTATACGATGTAGCACTACACACCTACGCACTAAAATGTTCGCTTGAAATTTTATTAACTGCGACCAATTTCGTTTCATTCGAATGAAATGTTTGTTAGTATCTCAAAAGTTTTGTACTTCTTGCTCAAGGTATATTAGTTTCATTCCGAAACAACTTCTTGGCGTTGCTTTAGCTGCTGAACATGACAGCTCTTTGTACACTTCGCTGACAGCGGTTTTTGTTTGCCGCTTTTGTAATTGATGGGAGTCGCTGCATGCTCTACTTGCCGGCCTGCTAGCGGGTTTTCATCTAATCACAGGAACTTCAATAAGAAGTATCCGTCCGATGGCGCTGTGGGGTTCTTCCTTATTCCGTTTTCTTTTTCTTTTTTTTTTCTCGAGGCCTGGACAGTGAGGGTGTTCCCCCTTTGCAAAGGGGCAGGCCGCCAACACATCATCAACATCATCATTGCCCGTAAACGTGTTGCGGTTTTCGCAGTGACGTCTCACCGGACAGGTGTACGTCGCCAAGAACATGTGCAGCCCAGAAACGTTTCAGACGTATTGTACAGTTGCCCAAAGCGCCACAGGACACTGCCGCTATTCACACTATTGCCAATTATAGCTCCGATTACCTCGTTATTAGCAACAATACAATAATTTAGGAAATTCGAAACAAGGACAACAAATCTAAGTAAAATACAAAAGCGGTTTTGTATCAAACACAGAGAATAAGTATAGCAACACGATACATGCGGCACCTCCAAGAGCTAATAGTAATTGTTACGTTGTACGTCTCAAAACCACGATATGATTACGAGAGACGCTGTAATGGATGGCTTCAGAAGCTTCGATCACCTAGGTTCTAAAACCTAAATATTGTCACGTGGTCGTGACGTCGACGAGTGACATCGACGAAGGCAGCAGTCAGCACGTCAGAGATGAAACTCTTTCTTTGGCCGAACTTGTGGCCGGGAAACTGAAAGTCAAACTACAGCAATACACTGATAGCGGCGAACGGGGCGTAGACCGTCGATCAACTGACAAGCGGTGAGGTGCGTCGGCATTTAAGGCTCTGATATACTCCAGCGTAACGTCGACGAGCGCGCACGCGCGTCACGGCGACGTTACGTCAGCAGAAAACAGCCCTCTATAGACCGTTTTCACGGAGAGGAGGAGCGTAGCCTCGAACCGGTGTATTTTCACCGCTTTCTCTCTCTCCACCTCGGCCGACCGCTGCCGCTGGTGTGTGCGGATTCCCGAGTTTTGCACTGCGCGGTGCGTGAGAGGTCAGTGTGTTTGCATTTTTCGAAGCGCTGAAACAATTGTGCTGCCGCAAATCGAAATGTCGGACGAGAACAGGTCGACAAGCTACCACTGCGCTGTGTTTGGCTGCGGCAACAGCTACGGAAGCCTGAAAGACTGGCAGCCAAGGCATGCGAAGTGCACAATGTTTTTAAATGACTTCGCTTCTCTCAGGTCGTACGCCTTCTTCTCCGACAAATAGTATATTATTATATGCTGTGTCTGCACTTATGGCCATTTCTCCAAGTCACCACACCAGCTTGTGATTGTGCTTGGGTGCTGGTACACTTTATCATCTGCACCAAAGAGAACCAATGTCAAGGCTGACGATTAATACACAAAATGTTTGGCCAAGAGTTCTCATGAACCTCTCTGGTTTCTATGCTACAGCACATGATTTACAATGCCTGCGGCTAGAAAATGTTCCATCTTAGTGCGTGCTATTTCGAGATTATTGAATGGGCACTTTTCAATCTACATGACAGAAAGGCCCGCAGGACATGTGTTCTTTGGTGTAGGTATGCGTTTCTAACGTTTCGTCGAGAGCACGTTCTTTCTCGACTTGTCAATTTTGTGACGATAACTGGGGTAGCGTTATGACAACCGCACTTTTTTTTTTTCGCGCGGCAGCCTGGGTGTCGTGAATAATCGGCTTACGTTCGTTAAAGCCAGGTCCTTACCTGGACACGTGCGCTCGTCGTAATGCTTCTGAAATACTCGCCAGGAAACAAATTGACAATAATGTTACCAAAAACGAGCGCCCTTTCGGCGTATCGCTAGTGGCGGCGGCTCGCGCCGAAGGGAACTTACGCCATGCCACGCTTCCAGATGTGCAACAGGCTTTTTATTTTATCATCGGTGTTGTTTCTACGCCGAATTTCGAGCTCACACGTCGTACTTCTGTTCCTTATCCTGTGCAAGGATCAGAGGCCACAAGCTACGACGGCGACGGGAATAAACACAGGCATCGGTGTTTGTGCTCCTGTCGTTCCGTGAACATTGTATTACAACGTGCCAAGCGGAACCAAAATGGTCTGTTAGGGATTAGAGTTACGTTGAACTTCAATAATCACGGCACGGAAACCCAGGAGCCATCTTAAACACTAATGCGCGCACCTAGCGCGCAGCCGGACAATGGCCTAGCTACGTGTTCACTCGTCTCCATTTACGTTTCTCCAATTATACTTCGACAGTTGTCCTAAATGTTAACGCTCTTTAATAGTAATTATTCCAAGAACCTCACCCGGCCAGCTATAACAAAACATACAAAGCAATTACCAATTTACACATGCTGCTTAAGAACTGCATTGGCATTATTCTCATCGTCGGCGCTGCTGCGGGAACGTCTCGTGGGCCGCCGCTGCTTGCTGTTTCAGCCATTTTGAAGCTGAAAGCTTAGCGATTATTTATCAGCGCCTTTACACTCGAAAAGCGTTGCCCTGTTTTGCCCGTGTACCGCGAAGAACAGCAATACCTTGTGAACCGACCGCATACGCTGCATACACCGTCGCGGAACCCCACACACCGGAAGGGCGGCGAAACGTCGCAGACGATAGACGGCGCTGCGGCGGTGGAGTGCTTTAAAAATGGCAGCCTCCTTGTGAAATTGGTGTATAGTCCGGCGTCGGCTGACCGCCGACGCGGCTGACGGCTGCTGGCGCGCTCGGGCGTCGCTCGGCTCCGAATAGATCCTGCTGCATTTCGCGCCGGCCGCGCCGGACTCGCATGTAGAGGAACCTGCATCGCGGGCTGTTTGGTCGGTTCCCGACAGGTGGCGCGGGCGTTCTTCGCTTTAATGCGCATGCGCTCCTCTAGATGCGATCGCACCGGCACGTTGGAGCCGGCTCGACTGTAGCGGAGACCGATTTTCGCCTGGCGTAGCGTCGCCGGCTCGGCGTGACGAAACGCAACGTCCTCGCGGGCGCTCGCGTCGGACGTCGGAGTATAACAGAGCCTTTAAGCATGTGCCGTCGAATATTCCAGCGTTATCGCTGCCTGTCGCGCAAATTCTAGAATAAGCTCTAGTATGCGCGTCTTGCGCGCAATCTTAACAAAACGATCTACAATGATCGCGAAGCTTCTCGAACAAAGAGGCGCGGTTCGCGCTGAGCGTTGCTGACAGTCTTTGTGGGCGAAAACCGAATACAGCAAAAGTGATGATAAGAAACGCGCGTGGCAATATATACACACGGGCCTCTGACATTTTCTATGCATCGAAGTGCGGCCGCCACGACCTTCGGGTCAGCAGTCAAGCACCTATGAGAATTAAATTCAGTGCCCATGGAAAATATATATGTATCTATAGCGTGAAACGGCTCGTTGGGACGCTCACCAGAAAAAATGGAGCATATGGAATAACAATGTTTCTCGAGTACCTTTGCAAACATAGTCAATATGGCTCCTAACAATTTACGTTATTATAATCCAGTAAGCCGAATTTTTGTTACTGTATACTCCAGGCGCGCCCGGATTATTACATGTTTGTTCTCAACATCGCCTTTGGGTAACAGTAAATACAATAGCGTTGTAATGCACTCAACAAGTTACAACAAGAACAATACCCGTTGCCGAAAATTGAGGACATATTCGCATCTCTGTATGGGGGAGAGGTGTTCACCACTTTGGATTTGTCAACCTGCATTTGTCAAGGTTCAACTTGAGGCCATTGTTCCAGCGCCGCCTCGAGTCCATTCTGCAAGGCCTGCCTCGCGTCAAGGTATACTTGGATGACATCATCATAGCCGAAAAGCAGAACGACGACTCCACTCTGCGGCGAGTCTTTGAGCGGCTACGGGACAATGGCCTCAAGTTGAACCTTGACAAATGCAGGTTCCGCGAGAAGCAAGTATCGTTCTTGGGCCACAAGATCGACGCAACGGGTCTCCACCCCCCCGACAATATGGAAGCCATCACCGCTGCACCAAGACCAGAGACGGTGAGCCAGCTCAAATCATTTTTGGGACTGATCACTTATTACGCCAAGTTTTTGCCTAACCTTGCCACCACGCTGGATCCACTCTATCGGCTGCTGGCTAAAGCAGCGCGATGGCAATGGAGAGCCGAGCACGAGGAAGCCTTCAAGGCAGCCAAGCGCGCTATGGTGAAAGCAGAACTTCTCGTACACTACGACCCCGGAAAGCCGTTGCGGCTTGAATGCGATGCGTCACCGGTTGGGGTCGGCGCGGTGCTATCACACCGAATTGGGAACCGAGATTACCCCATATCTTTCCGCTCGAGAACCCTGACAGCTGCTGAGCGAAATTATTCGCAATTGGAGAAAGAAGCGTTGGCCTTGGTGTTCGGCGTTATCAAGTTCCGAGATTACCTGTTGGCGAAGCATTTTACTCTGGTGACAGATCACAAGCCATTGACGGGACTGTTTCATCCGGAGAGGCCGATTCCGCATATGGCAGCAGCAAGAATTCAACGGTGGGCATTGCTACTCTCGGCTTACCAATATGACCTCGAGTACCGCCAAGGACAGCTAAATGCTAACGCAGACGCTCTCAGTCGTCTACCATTGCCGTGCTTGGAGGATCGAGGAGGGCAAGAACCCATGGAATACGTGCTCTACACACGGGGCCTAAATTCCATGGCCCTTTCCGCTCAGCAATTAGCAGACCTGAGCCGCACGGACAATACGCTTCATCAGATCAGGGTATGGATGACGCGCGGCTGGCCACGGCGCTTATCTGCGGAACAGCAACACTTTATGCCGTACTTTTCGCGCCGTGACGAGCTCGCGGCCAGTCATGATCTGATTTATTGGGGCCATCGAGTAGTGTTGCCTGATGGGGCGCGACGATGCATGTTAAGCGAACTGCATGACAGTCACCCCGGTATCAGCGCGATGAAGCGCACAGCGCGTGCATTTTTTTGGTACCCCGGATTAGACAGGGACATCGAACGGTTGGTTCAAAGTTGCCCTCAGTGTATACAATGTTGGCCCATGCCTGCCGCAGAAGTTCCGTCTCCTTGGCCGACGAGCAACAAACCATGGTACAGGTTGCACATGGATTTTGCGGGCCCCATCAATGGCTACCAAGTTTTTGTGCTGGTGGAGGCCGAGACTAAATGGATTGAGGCCATACCTTAGAAGACCGCCACGGCGGAGGCCACCATTCACGTACTTCAAGGTGTTTTCGCACGTTTTGGCCTCCCGTACTGCTTAGTATCGGATAACGGACCACAGTTTTCAAGTGCCACCATGTCGAGTTTCTTGCAGGAAAACCACGTGCAACACGTGAGAACAGCCCCATACTATCCGCAGTCAAATGGGTTGGCGGAACGGGCCGTGCGGACCATAAAGGAAGGGCTTCGAAAGAATCCGACAGCTACGTTGCAAGAACGACTGATGAAGTTCTTATTACGTTACAGAACGACCCCTTTGGAAGGAGGAAAATCGCCAGCAGAACTGCTGTTGGGCTTTCGTCCCCGAACCAGGCTGACGGCTTCGCTCACAGACAAAAAGGTGGCCGAAAATGATGGTTCCGGCGAACCTGTGCAAGCACAGGCAAAAGCCCAAACGCGGTTCCCACCAGGAAGGCGTGTATGGTCGCGCCAGTACCAGTCTCGTCAGAGATGGATGCCGGCGACAGTAGTGTCCACGACCGGAGCACGCATAGTTACACTAGAAACACCGGAGGGACCGCAGCGGCGCCACGCAGATCAACTTCGGCCACGGCTCGACTCAGGGTCATCACCTAGCAAGCCCATCCAAGTCAACGACGAAGCTCAGTGTACTTCCAAGGAGGCAGACGCTCGTGAAGATACGAGCGTACGAGAAGTCAACTCTCAAGCCGAAGACCAACAACCACTACGGCGTTCGACTCGCCAGCGGAAACGACCGGATCGTCTCGCTTACTCTAGCTTAGGGGGGAGGGATGTAGTGTATAACATGTATAACAAGAGCAGTACTATTTGCACGTGTCGTACTCTTGCTTATCAGGACTAGCCATGTGACATTTTCTGTTTATAAAGCCAGTAACACCGAGCAATAGACGGTCTTTCGTTCTGCCCCTTCTGCCGGCTACGTTCCGTTACTTCAATGACCAGCCTCTGTCAGAGGAAAGAATATTACGCCATCGTCCAGACTTAACGTCGCAGAAGGACGTACAAACGCTACTGGGCTTCCTGCGATCTACTCGCCTGTCTGAACGACTCTGAGTGGAACGCTCTCGTGTGTGTGTTGCCCTGTTTTTGTTCTTTTTTGCTCCTCCCTCTCTGTCAATACCTTATATCTCCATCCCAGTGCAGGATAACATACATGGATACTAGCATCTGGTTAACCTTCCTCTTCTCTCTCTCTTTGCTCAAGTGGAATAGAAGTATCTAAACAGTAGCAGAAATGACGCAGACAGTTAAAAGTAAGAATAAAGCAAAGATCTCGAGCTTACTTTGGCAGAACGTTAAAGACATATTGCAGTAAACAGACCGAAAAAAATAACAATTAGACACATAGTGGATGGAACAGGACAGCTAAAAAAGAACTATTGCTTTCAATCAAATTATGATTTCTGAACT
This sequence comes from Rhipicephalus sanguineus, assembly GCF_013339695.2. Lineage (NCBI taxonomy): Eukaryota > Metazoa > Arthropoda > Arachnida > Ixodida > Ixodidae > Rhipicephalus > Rhipicephalus sanguineus. The sequence goes on along the minus strand of NC_051176.1, from coordinate 305,951,090 downwards.
CTTTAAATAAAAGAAAAAGAGACGTACGTCAAGATTGTATGTTAGGTGAATGCTTGCTCTGTTAGGTCCAGTATCGGTACCGGTGGTGCTATAGCAGTTAGAATCTTCTTTGCATATAAGTCAATCTCACTGCATATAAGTCAAACCCACATTCACGAGATCCTTCAAATAGCCGATTTGTGAAAGCCACGAGATGCAAAGCAACCCCTCCATTCTTGCAGTCTTCAGTCTTCGTAACGAAGCGCCCCGCAGGAGAAACTTCGATAATGACACTACAGCGGCATCAGAATGTGTGCTAAAGAGGCCGCACGCATTCGAATACGTGCCACAGGCTAAGTGCCAAGTGCCATGGCATTCGCACAACTAAAAATAATAATAACACGCGCGCTTGTTTGTCCAGACGACGCGAGCGCCACCACGTGACTTTGATCCACCAATAGGGACCTTCAGAGGTCATCGCTTATCCTCGCTGCAAAGCTCTGGTGGAAAGAGAAAATAATGTCACCGCCTTTAGTTTTATTCTGGTGAGTTAGTGGAAGCAGCATAAGCTTAAGAAGCGCAGTTCGGCCAACGTTTATTGTTTCGCACGGTAGTTGTGCGATCGCAATATCTTGTATCTTAAGATACACGATACATTCTTCAATGTATCGGAAATACAGATTAATGAGAACTAACAGAAAATAACGCCAAGGAAAGTACAGGGGGTGTTATCTGTAGTATTTAGAATATAAATGTGAAGAAAGTAAAGTGGACGAAAAGATGACTTGCCGCCGGCAGGGACCGAACCTGCGACCTTCGAATAACGCGTCCGATGCTCTACCACTGAGCTACGGCGGCGGTCATCCTCCCGTCCACTTTCTGGGGTATATATGTTACTAATGCACGTCTTGCGAGACGTATCTCGATACACATACAAGATACCCAAAGAGTATCTAAGATAGTATCTAAGATATATGTACCTTCGATACTGCCCAGCACTGTCCCAAGCCCATTCCCAAGTAGAGATAGGGAAGGAAGGAAGGAATATAAAAAGGGAGAAGGCAGGGAGGTTATCCAGACAGCAGTCTGGTTGGGGGAAAGGGAAGGGGATAGGGAAAGGGTGTGACAAAGAGAGTGGAGTAGCAGGGTCTTGTTCATGAGGCCAGCGTGCAGCTTCATCGGGGCGGTGATTGGCGACAATTCCTCAATAGCTCGGCAACCACTGAAATAAAATATCGCGTCCCTTCTCTTGCGCTTCGTGGTAATCGTGCCTTATTTTATACGTGCTCGTGTAATCCATGCTGTAAGTAAGCCTGACCTCGAGTCGTGAAAGATGGCCGAACGAGTAGGTGGCTGCTGAAGTGGGCACTTTACCACATCTTGAAGCGCTGCGAGTTATGCTGCTTTCGACGTCGGGATGTGGGAAAGCTTAAACTGCAGTGATATGTCGCCGGATGGAACAACCACTGCTCCGGTAAAGCTGATGGAATTAGCATAGCCATTGGTGTAAACGTGTATGCGGTCAAAGTAAGTTTCGCTTAGCAGACGGAAAGACAACTGCTTTAGCGCCAGTGGTGACAGGTGTGCATTCTTAACAATTCCAGGTACTGATAAGCACACATCAGGTTATGGAGACACCACAATTAAGCTGTCGGGCGCTTCGCAGGCTTGACGCCAGATGGTAATGTGCCATGGTGATTCGCCACAATACCACAGAACGAAGCATGTTGCCTCCGCATTGGCGCTGTGATAGGTGCGCCCTCACCGTCTCAATAACGATGAGAGTTGTGACCCGCTGTTATTGCGCAATGACGATAGTAGCTTTCGATGAGCGTCTGGGGAGACATGTTTGAAGTGCTTGCACTCACAGAGTGCAAGCACTTCAAACAAGGGCTCTATATAACTGCTTCATCGAGCGTATGAATGGGCCCCATGATTTTTTTGTCAACGAACTTTAATACATTATGAATACAAATCAGCTTTTTCTTTACATAAGAGTCATGCGGACTCCAAGTAAGATCGCGATCATCGATGACACCAAGGAATATATGATTTCTCTTACAGGCAACTGATTGGCCTTCGATGCACACTGGGTAGAAGGACATCGGCTTGCGTGCAAATGCCACTGCTGCGCATTTTTCTGTCGAGATAGTCAAACCTTGCTGGCAAAAGTATGCAGATGTCAAGGTATTCTTCTTATTCTTGCGCGCACTTAAAGGGACACTAAAGGCAAATATTAGGTCGACGTTGATTGTTGAAATAGCGGTCCAGAAACCTCGTAGTGCTACTTTCGCGCCAAGGAAGTGCTTATTTTGAAATAAAACCATGTTTTAGTGGTCCGCATCGCATTAGCGCACTTCAAATCACCCGCCTGAAAGCGGTCTTTCTCACGTCACTGTTGCCGCGCCCAACGTTGCCCGCCTTTACTGCGCGGCGGTGTGCACTGGCGGCGTGCACCATTCGGGCATCCGGCAACATCACATGCATGCGGCATTTTGCCGAAATTTCTGTCAGAGTCACTTTCACGAGCGTGCAAAACACACGCGGCAGTACGCGATACCGAAACTACCACTGCAACGCGACCGCGTGGCGAAAACGGAACTTTCGAACCTCGCGCGCCGTTCCCCATGGCAACGCCAAAGAGGTTATTTTTCCATGAATCAAACAGAAACGAACAAGCAGAATTTTATTACGTCTCTTGGTGCACGGAAGGTTCTTTTTTTATTGCAGCTAGTTTGATTACTAGTGATTAATTGTAGTCGGACACTCTCACGTCATGGGGATCACTTCCAAAATGTCCCACTCGTGGCGTTCATCGTGTGATACTTTAAGCATAATTTCTCGGTAAGTAGGGCACTGCTGTTGATAATATTCCCGTTTTAAACGTTGTCATACATTGAGCTTTCACTCTGACATAAATTGTTATTTGCCTTTAGTGTCCCCTTAAGGCCGTGTCACGCGGAATGCCCAGATGCATCTGTCATCAGCGTAGAGAGAGGTATTAGCCCTCTGTGACAGCTAGCGTTTTGGTGAACCCCACCAGACCTAGGTTCAGAAGAGGCCAGAGTTACTGTATATGCCTCCTACGGGAGTAGAGTTGCGCATAGGTACGCCATTATGTTCAAAGGCTGCGCGGTGAAGCCACTCGCCGCGCGCGCGCAGGAGAGAAATACGACGCGATGTTGCGGCGCGGGCGACATGCCTCAGATTTATGCGCACGCGCTGAGCAAGATTGCACTTTTTCAATCTTGCTGGTGTATATGGCCATAGGTTCTAGAGCATCGCGTGCAAGACGACGCGTACAACAGCAACTTTACAAACAGGGCGTAGAGCAGTGGCTTATACGCACAATTAAGTGAACCAAGTGAGAATTAAAGTGAATCGAAGGTCCTTTAAGTGGACTAAAGGTGATGGAGTTATTTAAATGTGATTAAGCAGTTGAAAAGTTAAATTGATTGAAAGGTTCCCTAAGTGAACGAAGGCATTTAGTGAAGCTGTGTACGGCTATAGGCTCTGCGGAAAAGTGCGCCCGCTTATCCATTCGCTTAATCAAAGAATACTGCAGCGGAGGCTGATCATACCACCACAGATTTGTCATGCATGCTACGATCGGACAGCTCAAAAGTTCAGTTGCTGCCTTGCAATGAAAAATGGTGCTATTATTTTCCGCATACGCACGACCTTTTCTCTCCTATTTGTCCTTAAGGGCGTTTGAAACTTCACGCACGTATGGTCGACAGCCAGGGGAGTGCATTTTGGCCGCCTAAGCCAGCTGATGATTGACCGTCGCGAGGAGACAATTGCCCGTACGGTCACGCTGGCGACCACTGACAAAGTGACATTTGTCATTAACTATCATTCGCAGCTGCTTCACTGTTCGAAAGAGCAATGACGATGGCGCGGGAGCCGCGGCGAAAACAAGTCGGCGTGGGAGCCGCATCGAAATTGAACAGTTGGCGTCATTTTGCACCACTTGACGGGCCGAATAGCGGCGCGAGGAAAAGGTATACGCAACTCTGCTACCTGCGGTAGTATTTACAGGGACACTAGAAGAAGCGGGCTCAACACGCCGCCTCGTGGGACATCACGAGTTGTAGAATTTTTATTGATTGGCCCATTTTCTGTTAGGACGAGAAGTAGGCCTAAGTGCTCCCGTCTCACGACCTTTCAAATGACACCAGCAGTCAAGTCATTCCTTGGATCAGCCGTCTCCACAATCAGCCGCTGTTGTAGCCCCAACATTCGCGGCACCGAATAATGTCGTAAAGGCCATCGGCATAGGCGTGCGCAGGGTTCCCCATCAGTGGGGGGGAGGGGTAGGTTCATCGCAGTGCCCCCCCCCTACTAAGTCAATGTATACGAGGTAGATTTTGCGCCCCTCCCTCTTAGGTGACTAGGGGGTCAATGTATGGGGCAGATTTTGCGCCTCCCCGTGCGCACGTCTATGGCCATCGGGGCTAGTAGAACGGCGGCCGGAGTGATTAGGGCTGAAAAGAGGGTGGTCGGAAAACATCCGGAAACTCGGCAATGAGGCTTGACGAAGGATCGGGAACGGTTGTGTGTGCCTGGAGAAGCCGGAGTGGTGAAGCGCGACAGGAAACGCCGTGGATGGCTAAGCTTGTCTGAGTCCAGGATGCGGCTTTGCCGCATGTAGACGATGAGCTTGTAGTGCCATAGGAAGTTGGCTCCGATCATTAGTGAAATGAATGGGTCCCGAACGTGAATTCACCTTCATATTGCCAATATCATAGTCAGGGACTATGCCAATATGAAGGCGAATCAGCCGGGCACGGCCTTTGCACGACTCTGCCTCAGCATCCTCCTTTTCGAGGGAGCCCAACATTCTCCCTCTTGCTACGTTCCGAATATTTTGCTACGCCCTACATGCTACAAAAGTTCCGGGTTTGAGCCTCTATGTACCTCGGACGTAGAGGGTTCCATATCCTACGCACAGGGAAAGTTCGCGGCTTGAGTCCCTGTATACTCCCGTGGTCAATAGTTCGACATGGCCAGAATGTCGAAGGTTCGACCCCGACACACATGTTAAGTTTTTGGGTATAGTTCGAGAGTTCGATAGCCTACGCATCTGGAAGGTTCGGGTTTCGATACATTGGAGGTGGACGTTTCAGTACGCTCAGAAGGGCGAGGGTTCGGGCCCCAACACACTTGCCAAGGCCTCATTCGAGTCAATAATCACTATATACCAGTATATGTTCCCAGCTATTCCCGTGTACTTAGATTGACGTGCACGTTAAAGAACACCAGATGGTCAAAATTATCGGAGCCCTCCACTACGTCGTCCCTCATAATCATATTGTGGTTTCGGGACGTAAAACCCCCAAAATTATTATATATATATTGTCACGTGGCCGTGACGTTGACGAAGGCAGCAGTCAGCACGTCAGAGATGAAACTCTTTTTTTACCGATCTTGTGGCCGGGAAACTCAAAGTGAAACTACAGCAGTACACTGAGAGCGGCGAACAGAGCGTCGACCGTCTTGAGACTTCAGACAGACTTGAGACAGAGCTTGAGACTTCAAGAATTCGACATTACCGACATTCAAGAATTCGACAAAACACTCTGACGCCGACTGCCTGTCTCGCGCCCCCGTGGACCCGCCGCCGCAAGACGACCAGGATGATGACTACTTCTTGGGAACCATAAGTGCCGACGACTTCGCTGAACAACAGCGATCCGACCCCGAACTCAGAGGCCTTATGGAATACCTCGAGGGCAAGACCACCGTCGTTCCGAAAGTGTTCAAGCGAGCACTGGCGTCGTTTTTCTTAGGCAACGGCGTTCTCCAAAAGAAGAACTTCTCTCCACATCGAGCCAAATACCGTCTCGTGGTGCCTTCAGGACCAGAAGTCCTCCAGACCCTGCACGACGACCCGGTAGCAGGACACCTCGGTGTTTCCCGAACGCTGGCAAGAATACAGGAAAAGTACTACTGGCCGCGCCTTGGCGCCGACGTCACTCGCTACGTAAGGACATGCCGAGACTGTCAGCGACGCAAGACACCGCCAACAAGACCAGCGGGCTTTCTTCAGCCGATCGAGCCACCTCGGCGACCGTTCCAGCAGATCGGGATAGACCTCCTGGGACCGTTCCCAACGTCAACTAGTGGTAAGAAGTGGATCGTCGTGGCTACCGACTACCTGACCCGCTACGCCGAAACAAGGGCCCTACCTAGAGGCAGTGCCGCCGAGGTAGCGAAGTTCTTCGTTGAAGACATCGTTCTGCGTCCTGGCGCCCCAGAGGTCCTCATCACCGACAGAGGTACGGCGTTTCCTGTGGAGCTAACTCAGGCGATCTTGAGGTACAGCCAGACAGGCCACCGCCGGACCACTGCCTACCACCCTCAGACCAATGGCCTCATCGAGCGGTTAAATAAGACCATCGCCGACATGGTGGCCATGTACATCGACGTCGAGCACAAGACGTGGGATGCCATCCTTCCGTACGTGACCTTCGCATACAACACCGCTGTGCAAGAAACGACGCAGATGACGCCTTACACGTTGGTCTTGGGAAGGAGCCCAGCAACGACGCTCGACGCAATGCTGCCAACAGCCTCCGACGAAGACAATCTCGACGTCGCTGCCTATTTGCAACGCGCCGAAGAAGCTCGACTGCTCGCCCGCTTGCGCATCAAGAACCAGCAGAGGGTCGACAGCAGCCACTATAATCTTCGACGACGCCACATGGAATACCAACCTGGTGACCGTGTGTGGGTTTGGACGCCGATACGCCGTCGGGGACTTAACGAGAAGCTTCTTCGGCGATACTTCGGGCCATACAAGGTGCTTCGACGTCTCCGCGCTCTAGACTACGAGGTTATCCCGGACGGCATTACGAGCTCTCAAAGGCGCCGTGCACGATCTGAAGTCTTCCATGCCGTGCGCCTTAAGCCGTTTTATGCGCGTTAGCGAACCTTAGGCCTGCACATTTTGCTTAATTATTATTGTAATTTTGCTTGTACTTATTGCTTGTTGTAATTTATTTGTGTATGCACTTGTTTTTCTATGTTCTGTCACAATCATGGGGACGATGCTTTTTCATAGGGGGGCAATGCCACGCCCGCTTCATGTTTTATTTGGCTGTATTCGGTTTTCGTCCACACAGACTGTCAGCAACGCTCAGCGCAAACCGCGCCTCATTGTTCGAGAAGCTTCGCGATTATTGTAGATCGTTTTATTAAGATTGCGCGCAGGCCGCGAACAGCCTAGATTATTCCAGAGCTTGAGCGACCACCAGTGATAAGACTGGAATATTCGACGTCACATGTATAAATGCCGACGCACTTCACCACTTGTCAGTTGATCGACGGTCGACGTTCTGCTCGCCGCTATCAGTGTGTTGCTGTAGTTTGACTTTCAGTTGTCGAATTGTTAAAAACGGCGACCCGGTCGTACCTTTCCAGCCAGCTCTTGGGATCTTCTAGCGATGACCCGTGGAAGGTTGGCGGCTCCCGGGGCTGATGTAGCCGTATCGATGTTCGAGCTACTGGGTCGGTCATCGTTACAGTCGAGGTCACAGCGTTAGGTTGCCTGGCGTTGCCAGGAAGAGGTCCGTACTCTGGCTTGAGTCCTAGCTGCCGGCGGCTAGTTCGACGGTCTGGGATGTCTTGAAGTTCTTCTTGACCCCTTGGACTTGGATCCCGACTGCGTGTGGGCGTCCGGAACATGGATGAACCAGCACCTGTACCAGATGTCACGTGGTCGTGACGTTGACGAAGGCAGCAGTCAGCACGTCAGAGATGAAACTCTTTATTTGGCCGAACTTGTGGCCGGGAAACTGAAAGTCAAACCAGAGCAATACACTGATAGCGGCGAACAGAGCGTCGACCGTCGATCAACTGACAAGTGGTGAAGTGCGTCGGCATTTATACATGTGACGTCGAATATTCCAGCCTTATCACTGGTGGTCGCACAAGCTCTGGAATAATCTAGGCTGTTCGCGGCCTGCGCATCTTAATAAAACGATCTGCAATAATCGCGAAGCTTCTCGAACAATGAGGCACGGTTTGCGCTGAGCGTTGCTGACAGTCTGTGTGGGCGAAAACCGAATACAGCAAAATAAAATATGAAGCGGGCGTGGCATTATTATGCTCCCTACGTATTTCCTATGGAGCCCAGTGTATTCGTTTGCGACAAGCGTTTCGTCTCGGATGGATTTGCTGTGGAAGCAGCTTAAGGATACGTACGCATTAAAAACGTTTGCACCATGCACACGCAGTGTTATCTTCGCGCATCATTAAATACAATCAATATTGTTTTTGCGTAGTAGTAGAACAGGTTGAAGTATGCATCCCTGAGGGACACCATTCGAAGTCGATATTATATAATATTTTGAACTTCTATGTTTCTAAGAGATGAATTTATGACTGCCCATGAGATCAAATACGATGCCTTTAGAACAAGAAGGGACAAATGTTATAGAGGATAGGAACGAAACCCGTCACACCGGTCTCGTTTCTGAGTTGGAGGTAAAGCACAAACACAAGGAGTAAACAAGCTGCCACAAAAGACTTAAAAAACGCATAAAAATAACTACCATACGCAATAAATAGGATTTGCTGAGATATCAGAACTTATAAATAAACAGAAACTGAGACACATGTGAGGAGTTATAGCCTCAAGGAAATAGAAACAGTAGAAAAAAAAGGCAGCAGTAACAAATCCGCTAAAAACTCTCCATAGGAAGGACCAAAATGCACACATATAAATTTAAGCTGACCAATGTTATCAGCAATTTTAATTTTACAGTGAAGGTAGCAGAGTGCTCCTATAGACGATTTCCCGCAGCGGCGCACGGGCGCGGCCATGCCTGATCACGTGATCGTAACTGGCTTCCCCCCAGCCAACACATTGGGCCAGCCAAGCTGCCGTGGCCGTACTACACAAGCTGGTTGCAGCAGGTGTAAGCAAGTAACACGCTTGCGCAGCAAAACATAGTTCCTCTGTCGAACAATCTCATATGATATGACACATATGACACATTTCCAATAAACGTGTATGAACATACGAGAACACACATGATTCATATGTATTCATACGATTTTATTGGATATGTGGTATGCGTGTCATGTGAGATTTTTCGATAGGGCTAGATGCATGAAATCGCCTAAATGTTGATAACATTGAGCCATTTGCGCCTGTTTGGTACGTACTACGGCAGAGCGATAAGTGATATGTTTATTCTACTTCGCATTTGTGGCATATGCCTTTAACTGTTTTGTTAGCAACCGCCCGTAGCTTGGGTTAAAAATGAACATGGCAGCACCCATGCACACGCGACCACCCGCTTCGATCCGAACTCGCGCTTGCTACTCGCCCATTGTCCTCACAGTATTAAATAAATTGTGAAATCGGTTATCGCTTTGTGTCATCTCACGCTGAAGACAAAGCATCAGGTACGTTCTGTTTTTATTATTGAGATCAGGGGTGGAGGATGGCCCGAGCTTCTCAGGCACACGAGTTTGCTCCTAGCTCGCATTACGGCGGTCATGAATGGAAGACAGTGCGGAGCACACGATAGCAGCGTTTGTAAAAACGGCTACAAGAACGAGCATGGCGTCACAAACACATGCGCGGCTTTTGCGGCGGTTTTCAAAGGAACACCGCGTGAGAAGGCGTCAGCGCCGCCACTCAGTCAACATTTTGACAGTGCAGCGACGTCAGCGTGATCGTCGCGCTATATTTTTGCCAACTGATCATCGCGCCTCCCACGGGCAGGTTCGTGGGTGTTTGTCCTCTTTCAGAAAATTCTTTCGTTCCACCTGCAGCATGGAAATTTCCACTCTCGAAGGCAACAAGGGCGCACACGGAGCACTCTGGTGCAGCTCCTTTCGCTTCTCTGGAATATTACAGATACATAAATGGACAGGTTACTGCTATACTTACATTACACGTCTGAAGATTTTTCTGTAGTAACGAATCGGTAGAAACAATGCCTCCACAAATAAGTATATAATAACATTTCTCGCCCCAAATCCCATCAGGGGCGCTTGCTTAGTGGCTGTGAGTGGTACGCCGTGAGAGCGGTGAAATTGAACGCGAGACAATCATAGCCACGTGATGATATAACCTTTAGTTCTTCATGCCTGTGCGATAGTCTGTGCGATTAATCTCATAGATGAATCCTACCGCTCGCTGGCGTTGCGGCGTGAGCACTGCTCCTCGGCAAGAGCAAACGCGGTGGGCGGACCCGATCTTCGCCGCGAGCGTCTGTCAATCAAATTGATTGACGCGCGAACTCGGGCCCAAACTCGTTGATTCTGAAAAGGCCCCAGTTCAACTCGTGACTGTCATAGTGCCGGTGTGCCTGTAAAGTGTCTCATGCGGTGGACGCTACTTAGCAGCTTCTTTGCATATAAAATAATTTGGTCAGCTTTCACTACTTGTGCAAGGCTGGGGCCATCGGAGGAGCTTGTTGTCACCTAGCTTCTTGCAGCTTATTACGTGGCTCGTCTACTCAGTATCTTGGTCTGCTTCGGAGCCATGACCGTGTCAGTTCGGTCTCAATATTGGTGCTATTGATTAGCTAGGGCGTTAATTATCATGGCAGTGAATAGTTATGTCTTAATTCGTAATGTTTTAGTTAACACATTAGTTACTCAGATTGCATTACCAAGGTCCGAATTAGCACGAATTTACTTAACGTAATACCAATTAGCGCGATCCTAATTATCTCGTATTGGGGAGGAAGTTCCTAATTAGCGTGGTTTGAATAAGCGTGCTCCTAATTAGCGTCGTGTTAATAATCATGTTCCTAATTAGGTCGGTCTCAACTAACATGATATTGAATAGTCCTGTCTTGATTGTTAATGTTTTAATTATAACTGCATTAATCACCGAGGTTTATTTCGCAGGCCCTGAATAGTACAGCAGTAATTAGCATAATCCTAATTGGCGCTGTCCTAATGAACACGATCTCGGTGAGTAAGGTTCTCATTAGCTTGGTTTAGCGTCGTGTTAATTAACATGATCCTAATTAGTTTGTTCTTAGCTTTACACGGCTTCATTAGCATGGCCTTACTAAGAACTGGCTTAATTATCTCGGCCTTAGCATTATTTGGCTTAATCAGCTTCGTCATAGCATGTCCTGACTTAGCTAGGTATACCGCCCAGCCAATTAGCTAATAAACCGGGCGCATGTGCTCGGGGAGCGAGCAGACGATGGAGAGGACGCGCGCCGGCCGAGCAATGCGCTAGAATGTACAGGCCGACCATGGTGATTACACACGTGGCCTCGGCGATTAGCTCCAGCCGCGGTGTTGTAAGGCGCTCAGTCGGAACTAATCTCAGATGCCATGGTGCTGATTATTCTAAAGGATACTTAGTGCAGACCTTAAACGCTTGAAAATGGATTCAAACGGCCCGCGCACACATAAAAAATATAGTTAGTAGAACTTTCTGCCACTCTTCTTGCATGGGTGCACTTCTGCACTCAGTGGAACGACAAACAAATGAAAGAAGGTGCCTCTAGTTTGAAGACACCACCCAACCTTCTCGACCGCCCTTGACGTGACGCCGCGTTCCATCGTAACCAATGGAACGGAGCACGCGTTGAATGATGGATTTCACCTTCTAGTACTGTTAGCTCGTTCAAAAGGGGGTGTCGCCAGATCTCGGAAAGATCCCGAGTTTCGCCAAACTCGGGCCATCCTGCATAACACCCCAGACGTGTTTGTCTAGCCATGCCTGCTAAACCTTGTCTCCGAGAAATTGAGAACGAATTTTGCAAACACCGCAAAATACCCACGAATACATTGCTCTCGAAGCTTCAGGACGCAAATATAAAGCAAACAAAAGGTTGGTTTGGAACTTAGGGATCAGACAGTGTACGACGACGACGTCATAAATTCGAGGCGGAAGGAAAGCACGTCCGCAAGTGCCGCCATGTTGACTTTTTTCCGGCGCTGCCGTCTGCTCGCTCTTACATGCCCAACGCCTGCGCGAAGGCGCTATAGACTCGAAGGCGCTATAGAGGCGCTGCTGCTCTTGATAGCCAGCGCCATCTCTGGTATAAAAATACAAAGTGGGTGCAAGCAACGCGCGTTTTCCCATCTCTCCAACGCGCTGCCGCTCGCTTCCGTGCACGTGCAGAGCTCTCGCAGTTTCCGAAGCCGTGATTACACCGTGTAGGACGTATACCTCGAGGTCTCATTCTGTCATGTTAAAGAGGAATAATGGTCCACATGCACTCCGAAATGAAGCCATACACGCCATCGATGTTCGGCGGTGTGGACTACGAATCATATGATTGTTGTTTTGATATGGCATGCTTACAGTAGCAGCCGTGTACTTTTGTGAACAAACGTTTTCGGTGTGCGAAAAAAAGAAATTATACGGCCATGGCACTGTTTCCTGAGAAGGTTAGAGTCAAGTCCTCCGTGCCGCTGGAGAATCACCCGCCGATTAGGACGCGAGGCAGCTAGCTCAGCTTAATACCCACTGTGAAGCAAGATGAATTGCTTGCCTCGTTTTTTCGGTTTTCGCGTCATGCTTGCACTCTCTTGATTTGACAGGCGTATAAAACCTGCTGCGCGAACACAGTTAGAAATTGCACAAGGTCAGAAGGTGGTTACTTCAAGGTTGCAATTGCAATGCATGTATTAAGTGCCAGTTATATTTAGTGGCTTAAATATATATCACCCTAATAAAGTGACAAAAACAAAGCAAACCTGGAGAACGATGTCAAAGCTTGCTGAAAATGCACAGACGTCCGTTCCAGCGTGATAAAGTAGCCTTCCCGACGCGTGAATTGCAGGCGCCGAACTTCTGACAATGTGCCGAGTAATCATTACTGTAGTCGCTGCGTGCATGCGCCGCGTTACCTACCGATTCAGGTAGTCGAAACGAATGAAAGCGATGAACTCAGACAGCCAAAATAGAAGGCGAGACAGCGCTGTCAGCTATTCACGCTTGCCGCCTTTATTTCTCGTGTGACACGCCCGGGAACCAATAAAGTTTCACACGTGAAACGCGTGCCTTGGTGTTGTCTGCACTGTTGTGGCAGGCCACGACACCGCAATACTTCGGACCTCGCTTGCGCTTCCGCGGGGTCGCGTCTGCCAACGTGGAAATGCAGCTTCCCACAGCAAGCCTCTCGGTTCAGCGTGCGAAGCTGTCGGCACGGCGCCCCAGTTCCCCGCACCGACTGTGCAGCGCGCGCGCGCGTGTGTGTGTTCCCGCTGCCGACAAACAGGTTGAGTCGGCGCTTGCACCCAGTTGCGCCAGAGCTTCTCTCCAGAGCCGCAGCGGCCGCAAACTTGAGCTTGGGTTCCCTATAGGGACTCCGAGCAGACGACGCGGCGCGGATGGAGACATATTGAGCAGCGCTGCCAAAGGTCACGGCACAGGGAAGGCCACGGTGTGGTGGCGCCATCTAGATTTTATTGAACAAACCAGCTGCGGAAAATTGTCTATACTAGTCAGCTCGCGTTTAAAGGAGTACTGACATGAATTTTAAATTTTTTCGGGTTGTTGCTCTAAATGAAAGCACGGGTGTCGAGAACCCTAAAAAGAGTGTCGTGGTGCCTGGGGATGCATTGCATATATTTTTAATACCGCTTCTTTCAACCAGCAGTTTCGGTTTCGGTTTCGAGAGGGCGGCTTCATAGTGACGTGTCAAGTCTGCCCGTGACGTCACTGGCAGACTGCAACCCACGAAATGTGCACCTGCTGTCCTTTGCTGTCAGTCGAACGTGGTTCATGATGAGTGAACTGTCGTCCAGTGCCTCCGACAGCAATTTCTGTGATTTAGGCTGCATGCAGAACCCAGATTTCGCAAACCAAGTGAGCTGACTTGAAACGTCATATGGCTCTCCATGCGGTGAAGCTGCCTTGCAGATGCTGGGAGATGAAAACTTTAAAATCAAACTTAAATATTTATACGTGTTTCCCGGATGCGGTGTGGGGAGAGCGTTAACACTACATGCCAAGGAAACCAAAAACGTCCGTTTTGCTGCACTTCAAAATCGTGTCAGTACTCCTTTAAGTCATCCAACCTTATTAAGTGAAATGAAAGCCGAACAGTATATTGAAGTTCCATGTGTAACTATCATTGACGTTAAAAAGGTCATACAAGACATGGAGAAGCTGGCATTATACTCTATCTGAACAAAGGTAGAGGATAAAATATATTTTAAAAAATCGCGACACTCTACATAGAATGTCTTGATACCTCAGATGCACCACTGAGCTGAGAAGACTCATATATATATATAATAATACATAAGTAATGAGACGTAGAAGACCTGAATTATAGACCAATCAGCTTACACTCAGTAATATGCAGAATGTATAGGGAATTAATTTTGAATAGGATTAGAGAAACACTTGACCTTAATCAACGAAGGCAGGGAATTTAACAGCTCGTTTTTCTTTGTTAGACGTGACCTCAGTGACAACCAACAGACTTTAATCAACCTAGATAGCATGCCGAATTCAGTTAAGGAATCTACGATGAATCATGGCTATGCGATCAATCAAGTAAATAAGAATTTTGCTGAGTGCAACAAACCCCTCTATGAATCTTTTATAGACAACGAGAATTCATTCGACTCATTAGATATATCAGCTGTCGTGAAAGCACTGCGTCACCGAAGAGTAGTTGAAACGTCTGTAAATCGTATCGCCTTAGCCGACATACGCAGACTCCACAGCTACCTTGAATCTCAACAACGCAAGAGAATTGCGACTGAGAAAGCAGTCAGATAAGTCAATACGATCTTTCTGACGTTATTTACTACATGCTCAGTTGTACTTAAACAACTGGACTGGGTAGAATTGGGAATAGGGTTAACGGATAATATCTCAGCAAACTATGTTTTGCTGATGTAATGCAGCAGTGATTACGACGAATTGCAGAGACAATTATTGAAGGCCTAAACCGATAAAATATTAAAGTTGCTGTCAAGCTGCCGACAAACTTTGGGCCGTCCGGCAAGCCGAAGATGCCGCCCGGGCCCAAGGACTTCGTGCCGTCACCTGACACCATCATCATCGACGGAGCGTCGGACGGGACAGGGGCTAATCCCCTCTTGCCCCCGTCTCGCCCGGACCTTTAATAAAGTTTGTTCATTCAACGCTGAAACGGAATATACAGAAGACAAATGTAATGCCGGAATGTTTGGCGAAAGAACAACTCTACAATTAGTAACCAGCCCCTCGAGTCTGGGCAATTACTAACTGCAAAACCTACTCGTGAAAAGAAAATTTACCGAAGAATACGGATGGGCTAGGAGGCAGACAGGCAATTGACCGCTGTCCCTAAAGCGGAAAGTGCACAACCATATTATTGGTAAAGCCCTGGTGATTCTTTTTGGTGGATGGAAAGCGCAACCGCTAAAAATGTTTCAAATTGCCTTGACTGTAATTCGCTTTGAATTTTCCTAAATATCTTTTTATTTAACGCAGTCATTCTTCGTGGCAGTCAGGCATTCTACTACAGAGTCAGGTCAGGTCTATAATCTGGTTTGGAAAAACAGTCTATGCAGGCGTAATGTCGGGGCAACGTCAATTGTGGTTGTGGTGTTGAATATGTAATTTTACAAGAAAGCAATAAACAATAACCAAACAACAAAATATGAATATGGTAGCATGTAAAACATAGTAATATCTCATAGTACTGAAATGTGTATAATATGTGTATTAATATGTCACTTATTTGTATATATGTATGTTACTGATGTGTAAATGTGTATGATGTGGCACTGACGCAGACTGTATCAGGAGGTCAAGACCTCGTCAGGCTATTCAGCCTTTAGTCTTTGCGTCCCGCAGGGAAATTTAGTATTTTTTTCCTGCAAATAAACAATATATACCATAACATTACCATACCAATACATATGTACTCCTACGTTACAGGCGTCATATCATATTGACGTCTGTGGTTCCAGTGTTGGCTCCACTTGTGTATCAGATCAGTGTAATAAACATTACACTTGATTTCGTATGATACAGCAAGCTACGTTGAAGCATTGCTCTACCATAGAGGAATATATTAACGAAAGTTACGTGTGATATTCACAAGATTGCACCATGAAATGGACTTAATTTCGATAATACTGAAGTATATACTCTAACGTAAGTGCTGACGTTACGTCGCACCATAACTTACCCTTTAAAGGGACCCTGAAACGGTTTTGACGATTTTGTACGAACACATTGAGCCGGTAGAGCATGTCCTAAGGATCATTTACAGAAGAGTTGAGATCTGGGCCAGTTGGTTCATGATACTTGACGAAAGCCAGCAAAAGAACGGGACATGTTCCGAGAGTCATTACAGCCGAGAGTCATTACAGCGTGATGGAAAAAGAATGTCTCGGGATCATCTGGACACTTACTAAGTTCCGGTCATATTTGTATAGCCGGCCATTTGATGTCATCACGGACCACCACGCACTCGGTTGGCAGTCGTCATTAAAAGACCCCTCCAGCCGTCTTGCCTGTTGGGCACTTCGCCTGTAGGACGAAGACATCCGCGTGCTGTACCGCAGTGGCGGACAACATTCGGACGCCGACGCCCACTCGCGCTCTCCCTTAGATAACGACAATGCTCGCTGGTCAGTATCTCAGCTTACTGTTTCTTCCATCGTCACCGAGTAGCGCAAGGACCCATGGATTGCCTGTACAAGGGCTCCCTGGATTGCCTCTGATCCATCGACAATGCGAACCCCTCGAGCAAAGCGCCGTCAAGCTCAACATTTTGGCATTCGCGAAGGCCTCCTCCACCGACGCAATTACAGCTACGACGGCCGACAGTGGTTCTTAGTAGTACCTCGCAGCCTGCGTTCCGAAATATGCGCAGCTTTCCACGCCGATCCACAGTGTGCCCGCTCTGGAATTTTCAAGACTTACCAGCGCTTTCAACAACGATACTACTGGAGAGGGAAGTACAGCTATATCCACAAGTTCGTGCTCTCTTGCCCCGATTACCAGCACCGGAAATCACCGCGCCCTTCGCCAGCTGGTCTGAACCCTTTACCTTGCCCCAGCAGGCCCTTTGGGCGCGTAGGCATCGATTTGTACGGGCCCCTTCTAATGACAGCTGATGCAAACCGCTCGGTAGCTGTGGCAGTTGGCCACCTCAAGCGATACGCTGAGACTGTTGCGCTTCCGGCAGCTACATCGCGCGACGTTGCCTCCTTCCTGCTTCGACCATTTTTCCTAAGCCACGGGCCACCCCAGGAGCTGCTCACTGACCGCGGCCATGTCTTCCTCTCCGAAGTGGTCAAAGCTATTCTTAAAGAGTGTCACGCGGTTCATAGCACGACTACACCTTATCACCCTCAAACCAATGGTCTTGCAGAGCGCTTCACCGGCACACACTGCGACATGCTTTCAATGCATGTCGCCTCAGACCACACATACTAGGACGCCATTCTGCCCTTCGTCACCTGCGCACAACACCGCTACTTAGAGCACCACTGGCTTTTCACCCTGTTTCCTACTGTACGGTCGGCACCCGTCGCACACCAATAGAGTTTTTTAGCAAGTTGCGGAAATACAGTACGCAAATGCAGTAAGGCAGTACGGCAGCGCTCCTTTCCCGCTTATTGTGCCTAACCTGCTCCCAGTTCCAGTGGCAGTGCGCCCCCCGAACGGCAGGTTCCTCGTAACAATGCGTAGGCTGACAGGCGACAATGAGGCGTGACAACCCCACAGTGATTTCTGAAAAAAGCTTCTGTGGTGTTGGGGTGCCTTCACCGGCAAAAGCACAACGAGCGGGAAAGGAGGAGCGCTACCCTACGGCCTTACCGTATTGGCGTACCGTATTTCCGTAACTTGCTAAAAGACTCTATAGACACTATTCTACCGTACTGGCCGAGTGCTTCCAAGTATGCGCCCACATCCGACGCGGTGAGACATGCCGAGGAGTGCCACGACCTCGAACGGGCATTTATATTTATCTCCAATGACCAAGAGCGCCAGAAGAGCACTACCGGCGACACTACTTCGCCCACCTTCCTTCCTGGGGAGCTTGTGTGGCTCTCGGTCTCTACCGCTGCGCCTGGTCTCTCCTCAAATTCGCTGGTCAAGTATGAAGGTCCCTATCGAGTTATCGAACGTGCATCACCCGTCAACTATGTGATTGAACCCGTTGAGCCGTCTTCGCGCCGTCGTAGACGTGACATAACATTGTCAGTATCGAGCGTCTCAAGCCGTACTATGACCCACTCATACTGACGCGCTGCAAGGTCGCCGGACGGCTCCATTATCGTGCCCGGGGGTAATTGTAGCGAAGAGTAACGCTACAGTGAGGCATCCTCTCAAGCGCTATCTAGTGGGTCTGTCGCGACAGGGCGTCATTGCTTGTGGGCGCCGCTCGTGCGTGCTCGGAATCCGCAAATGGAGCCTTCGGTTGGACTACCGGTCGACCCTTATTCGAGCGTGCAATAAACGCCTTTACATTACTACACACACACACACACACATATATATATATATATATATATATATATATATATATATACTGATTGTTAAAAAGATTACGACGTAAATACGTTACGACAGTAAATGCTAATTAACGAACACTTGTCCATGGACTTTGTTTATTACCAGTTTAGGGCAGCTTGTTAACAGGACAGGCTGCAGTGCGTCACAATTTCTGGCATAGCCATTTTATAAAAACAAAAAAAAAACAGAATTTGCACGTTATTTCAGATATTCAGCGTCGAAATTGTCGACACAAGCAGCTTCGCTTAGCTAGATGAGCACCTCCGACTGCAGCGCATTTCATCTTCATTTGGTTTATTGTACACTCAGGGCCGAAGATTTAAAAAGGTGATAAAAGACAAGAACATACAATACTAAAATTGTATAACGAAGCAGTACGTTATAAATACACATATAAACGCAAACAATAAAACAAATGTGAACGCGGAAAAAGATAATGCAGCTAAACATCCCCGTAGATGTTTGCGTGCCGAGAATTGGACCTTCATGCAGGTGCTTAGCAGCGCAACACTTCAGTTAGTAAATGAGAAATGAGAAGCCATCTCGATAAAAAATCAGATTGCCGACGGTGGGTCACCGACGAGCCCACGAGCGAGAGGAATATTGACGCGTGTATACTACATGTGGACGACGACGACGATGGGGGGCTTTAACTGGTGGAGGTGCTGGACCGCAACCCTGCCTGATGCTGCACACCCCTACTGGGAGCCGCTCAACCAGCCCGAACGCATTGTCACCTATTACAACTCCCGTGCATCGCTTCAGTCGGAGGTTGCGAGGCCTCTCTCCGGAGCTCACCCCCTCGCCGGAACCTTCTCTCAGGCGCCGCATACCTCTACCAATGGCCAACGCCAGCCCGCAACAGGTGCCCCAAGGCAGCCCTCTTCCGAATCCATCCCAGGTGACGCTCTTTCCACCATTGGTGCCTGATCGATTTAGTGGCGGTGCCCATGAAGACGTTGATGACTGGCTTGAACACTATGAACGTGTTGCCAAGATCAATCAGTGGTCTGATCAGCAAAAGCTCTCCCGCGCCTATTTTTACCTTGACGACAGTGCTCGTACTTGGTATGAGAATAGAGAAGCCAGTCTGTCTACATGGAGTGACTTCCGACAGCAGTTTGTTGATACCTTCGCCAACGTCGACCGACGGGACCGTGCTCAGCAGCTATTGGAGCTACGGGTTCAAAAACCCAATGAGACCGTCGCGATGTTCGCCGAGGATATGACTCGTCTCTTTCGCAGAGCTAACCCGAACATGACGGATGAAAAGAAATTGAGCTACCTCATGCGAGGTGTAAAGGAGCAGCTTTTCGCCGGGCTCCTGCGCAACCCTCCAAGCACCGTGGCTGACTTCATCAAGGAAGCTACGGCTATCGAGCGGGCACTTCATCAACGATGCAGGCAGTATGATCGAATGTCCAGCAGCGCCCCAATCAGTGCCGCCAGCATGACGTTTGACAATCAGAGCGCCTTGCGGGACCTGATTAGGGAGATTGTCCGCGAGGAACTTCAGAAGTTGCGAACACCGGTCGTTGAAACACCCATGGCATCCGTCGTCGAAGTCGTGCGCGACGAAATCCGGCACGCATTCTCGACAGCTGACCCTGATGCCGAGCAGCGTCCCATGAGCTACGCCGCCGCTGTTCGACGCCCACCACTCGCTAAGCCATCGCCGCCGACGTACCGCCAGCCGCCAGTAGCACCTTGGTCGCCGCCGCAAGAGGAGACGTTGAGGCGACCACCAGTCTTGCCGTACCGCCAGCCATCCACAACCGCGCCATGGGCAGCGCCGCAAGATGAGATGTTCAGACGTCCACAGATCCGAAAAACCGACGCATGGCGCACAGCAGACCGGCGACCACTTTGTTTTAACTGCGGAGGTGCAGGCCATATTTCCCGCCATTGCTGGCATCGCGGTGATTCGTTTCGCCCTCTTCGACCATCGTTTGACGGCCGACGCGCCACCGACGAATACCTACCACGCCTCGACGACGCTTCTTTTCAAGGGCCCCGTCGTTCTCAGTTTGACGACTGCCGTACCACTGACGCGGAATCAATGCCTACTCACCAGGCGGGTTTGGGACGTCGATCACGCTCTCCCTCTCCCGCGCATTCGCCTTCTTCGCACCGACGCATCTTCGCGGACCTTAATGGAAGGAGGTCACCCAGCCCGCGCCGGGGAAACTGAGCGCGGCGACCTCCGGGGGTAAGGTTGCAGGCCATCACGACGACAATAAAAAGCCCCCATTCTTCCCAGTGCACGACGCCGTAAAGCCGACAAGACGTGAGATCGACGAAATTGCGACCACCGACCTTACTGTTCTCCTTGACGGGCAGAAAGTGACAGCGTTAGTTGACACTGGTGCCGACTTTTCTGTTATAAGCCACGACCTCGCCGTCCGCCTCAAGAAAGTGAAAACGCCGTGGACAGGCCCTCATATCAGAACGGCAGGCGGCCAGTTACTAATGCCTACCGGAAGATGCACAGCGAGAATTGACATAGGAGGTTCTCCTTTCGTCGCGTCGTTCGTCGTTCTCGCGGCATGCTGCAGAGATCTAATCATTGGCATGGATTTTTTACGAGAATATGGTGCCGTCATCAACATCCCGGACAGTTTGATTACGTTCTGCAACAGTCCTGGCCTAGCTGATTGTTCGGAGGCGACACATAACCCTCTGCGTCTTACTGATGACGATGTGGTCCTCCCTCCTAGGTCATGCACGCTTGTTTCCGTGGCAGGTGATGCCCCGTTTGACGGCGAAGGAGTTGCAGACCAAATAAGCTCGCTCCTCTTTACCCACGGCGTTTCCGTCGCACGAGGTATAGTCAGTGTCACTGCTGGCCGCACGGACTTGCTGCTGACCAATTTCAGTGCTGAGCGCCGACACCTCCCGAAAGGCACGGCCGTCGCCTACTTTGACGATGTCGTGGAAGCCCAAGGCTGTTTGTCGGTACTCGACGAAGCGCCAAAACTTGATCCAGCACCCGTTCTTGACGTTAGCACTACTTTGTCAAATAACGAGCGACGGAGACTCCTTGAGCTACTAGCGGAATTCCAAGACTGCTTTTCGTCCACATCAAGAGTTGGTCGCACGCCTCTTACCAAGCATCGGATAATCACCGAAGACACTGCGAGACCTATTCACCAGAACCCTTATCGCGTGGCTCCAAAAGAACGCGAAGCGATACAACAACAAGTCGACAAAATGCTTGAAGATGACGTCATTCAGCCATCAAAGAGCCCCTGGGCATCGCCAGTGGTCCTAGTCAAGAAAAAGGACGGCAGCCTCCGCTTTTGCGTGGACTACAGGAAGCTAAATCAGATGACCAAGAAAGATGTGTATCCGCTTCCCCGTATAGATGACTCTCTCGACAGACTTCGACATGCTCGTTACTTTTCTTCAATGGACCTGAGGAGCGGATATTGGCAAATCGAAGTAGACCCGAGAGACCGCGAGAAGACCGCTTTCGTGACGCCAGATGGCTTATATGAATTTAAAGTCTTGCCCTTCGGTTTGTGCTCGGCGCCTGCTACCTTTCAAAGGCTCATGGATACCGTGCTTTCTGGGTTGAAATGGAAAACCTGCTTAGTCTATCTTGACGATGTCATAGTGTTTTCCGCAACATTTAACGAGCACCTTGAAAGGCTTGCAGTGGTTTTACGAGCCATACGGTCCGCTGGTCTAACATTGAAACCAGAGAAGTGCCACTTTTGCTTTGAAGAACTGCAATTCCTTGGTCATGTCGTCAGTCACGAAGGCGTTCGTCCAGATCCTGAAAAAATTACAGCCGTAGCACAGTTCCCTGTCCCGTCCGATAAGAAGGCTGTCAGGCGCTTTCTGGGCCTCTGTGCCTATTATCGGCGGTTCATCGCGGACTTCGCACGCATTGCGTCACCATTAACTCGTCTCACAAGAGAAGACGTTGCCTTTGAATGGAAAGAGGAGCAGGAAGCTGCTTTTAATGATCTGCGCCAGCGTCTACAAACGCCTCCGGTGCTTGCACACTTTGACGAGGGAGCCCCTACGATGCTTCACACTGATGCCAGCAATGTAGGACTGGGAGCTGTCCTTGTGCAATGGCAGGAGGACGCTGAAAGAGTAATCGCCTATGCAAGCAGAACGCTAACACGCACAGAGGCTAATTACTCCACGACTGAGAAGGAATGCCTCGCCGTGGTATGGGCGGTTACGAAATTTCGCCCGTATTTGTATGGCCGCCCCTTCAAAGTTATTAGCGACCATCATTCTCTGTGCTGGTTGACAAACCTTAAAGATCCTACCGGGCGATTAGCGCGTTGGAGTCTGCGGCTCCAGGAGTTCGATATGACGGTCGTGCACAAGTCGGGGAAGCGACATATGGACGCTGACTGTCTGTCCCGGTCACCGATTGAGTCGGCTGTTCTACCCGATGAGGAGGAAACAGCATTCCTTGATGTTCTCGACACGTCCGCCATTGCGCAGCAGCAACGTGACGACCCTGAGTTGCTTGGTCTAATTAATTACTTAGACGGAAGATCTCAGAAAGCACCTAGGGTTTTCGCAAGAGTATTGTCATCGTTTTGTTTGCGAGACAGAGTACTCTACAAAAGAAACTTTTCGTCGACCGGATCCACCTATTTGCTCGTCATCCCGGCATCACTTCGCACCGAAGTACTTCAGGCATGCCACAACGAGGTGACTTCTGGCCACTTAGGCTACACGCGAACATTGGCCAGAGTACAGCAAAGGTACTACTGGCCACGACTCACCACATCCGTGAAGCACCACGTTCGTACTTGCCTCGACTGCCAGCGACGCAAGTCACCCCCGACTAAGCCAGCTGGCCTCCTGCAACCCGTTCAGGTCCCACGAACACCGTTTGACCAAATTGGAATGGATATTTTGGGTCCACTTCCAACTTCAAGTGCAGGAAACCGCTGGGTTATCGTCGCGACCGACTACCTCACCCGTTATGCCGAAACAAAGGCTATTCAGAGAAACACAGCAGCGGAGGTTGCACGATTTTTCGTCGAGAACGTTGTACTGAGGCATGGTGCACCAACTGTCGTGATCACAGACAGAGGAACCGCATTTACGGCAGCTCTTTTGGATCACGTCTTGATGCTGAGTGGAACAACTCATCGTAAAACCACCGCCTACCACCCGCAAACGAACGGGTTAACAGAGCGTCTAAACAAAACGATTGAAGACATGCTTTCAATGTACGTTGACGTTGAACATAAAAATTGGGACGAAATCTTGCCTTATATCACGTTTGCGTACAACACGGCCAAGCAAGAAACGACTCGCATGACTCCGTTCAGCCTCGTTCACGGACGGGAGGTGCGGACTATGCTGGACGCGATGCTACCGCACGAATGTGACGACACTGACACCGACGCCGATGTGTTTACGCAACGCGCGGAAGAAGCTAGGCAACTTGCCCGCTTGCGGATCCGCCAGCAACAAGACTACGACGCAGGCCGCTACAATGCTCACCGCAGAACAGTTGTTTACCAAGCCGACGACAGAGTATGGGTTTGGACGCCCATACGGAAACGAGGACTATCCGAAAAGCTGTTAAGGCGATACTTCGGACCATACCGAGTATTGCGACGCCTGAGTGATGTCACCTACGAAGTCGTCCCCGACAGTCCCCATTGTACGAAGCGTACCCAGCACCGTCCTGAACTTGTGCATGTTATGCGCATGAAGCCATATGTCAGCGAGTGATTGTGCGAGACCTTTGTTTAAAAAAAAAAAAAAGCTGCATTTCTGATTTAGCATCGGGGCGATGCTCCTTTAGGGAGAGGCAAATGACGCGTGTATACTACATGTGGACGACGACGACGATGGGGGGCTTTAACGGACACCATCTAGTGGGGCTGTGATTAGTTGAAGACGAAGAAGACGTTCCGCCTGTTCAGCTGATTTTCAACACGCTGTTTCGCTGCCGAAAGGTCTTCTTGTCTTTTCCTCGCGTTGCATCGCGACAATATGAAGTTTGTCCCTCCGAGAATTTGGGGTGTGCCATTTGTATACACGTTCCAGCTGTACAAAGCTCGGGTTCTTGAACTATGCTTTTGCTCGTTCCTTTGTTTATTGGATGAAGTTGAGAGAATGGCCGGGATGAAGCAGCACAAGGGCGACGTCAAGAATAAACACGTTGCGTCCAATGCCGTGGCCGAGCACTGTGCATCTACGTCACACACTCGAACCTCCCCCAGTATTTTTGCACTTTTGCATGTATATATGCAAATTCTGGCTACGCTACTCTTCCGGGCTTATCTGATTATTTCGCGCTGTGCCCAAGAAAACGCAATTTCCGCTTTCTTTTTTCACTGTTCAGCGTAAAACTAGCTGGCAGTGCTTCTTCTTCTAGAAGGCAAACGAAATACTTCTTTTATCTTATTAAACTTTTAAGAAAGAGAAACAGTGAGGCACTATATAGCAAACGCAAAGAATAAGCGGTCAGCTTGTGCTCTTTTTCCGGAGCCGGTTCTCAGATTTTGCCACGTGAGGTTCCTGTCTGACGTGACACAGCGGTGGCGTTTCCCGCGCAAGCTGAGCGCTCGCTTTCGATACCGTCTGGATCGAGGCGTTAGAATTTCGTTGATAAATACCTCAAATTACACGTGGTTTGGGCGATTTCTAAAAAAAGGGCATGCCCTCATATGTCACATGAACAACTGCTGTCAAGTTAATAATTAAAAATTAACTAGCGAGTTTTTGGTAACTAATCATTTCAGTACAACTTCTGGTGCGGCAAAGGATTTCCTCCTCGACGTAGAGTTCGTGTACGAAGACGACAGATGCCTGACTGTCGCAGCATTTTCATGAAAAAAGAACAGCCTGGAGAGAGGAGTAGTAAAATTGAATGACCTTGCTGTACATGTGACTGTAGAACCAAGTTTGATCCGGGTTGCTATGGGCTCGACAACATTTTCTTTGGCCCTCCTCATGTGAAGGGCTGCAGGCACAGAAATAGCAGTTCTATCTGAGCTGCTTGTGCAATGCTGCCAAATTATGGGAGAAGAGTTATGCAATGTTAATGATTTGATTTCCATTAAATACTCAGTTGGTTACATCCTAACAGAAGTAATACTTCTGTAGTCGGTTACTATTTTTTCCACGAGCATGTAAATTAGGGGTGTGCGAATATTCGAGTTTCGAATTCGAATCGAATAATACCTGATCGAATAATTCGATTCGACTTTCATTTAGCTGGTGTTCGAAGTTTCGAATAATTCGACAGGACAAATATCTAAAACGCGACAAAGACCAACGGTGCAACTTGGTTGGGCTGGGGTGGCTAAAGAAAACGCTAACGTCGTTACTGTAGGCCTTTAGTTAAAACTTTCCCCGACAATCTGGTTCAAAAGCGAGCGCATGTTTATTTTACAAAGAGACTATGTCATCTACGCACGTAAAAAAACACACGCGTGAGAAAACTGTCAAGCCCTTCACAACTTCGCTTCCGAATTGAAGGCACGGACTTCTTGCGTAGTTCGGCCGCTCATGCCGCAAGCGCCGTAAAACGTCCCGGCTTTGGCTCGCCACGCCCTCGGTGATTGGCTTCACATGTGAAAATTTCTTCACGCTGTGCAGTCGCCACTGCCGCACTGCACCACACGCTCAGATACTCCCATCTTTCCGGTATGCAGTTAAAACGCTGCTGTGAACGGGCGCCCGAAGAATGTTGGGCCCAGAGCACCCATGGCGCTGAAACGCAACACTACCGTTGTCAGATGAACCGTATTGCGCGACCATGGGGAGAAACAAAAACTGGCCACCATATCTCATTCCGTTAGTCGTTAGGAGGTTAGGAGTGGTGCATATGCCTGGTATGGTGGCTCACTACCAACACGCTTGCGCGCCCATAAAATCTGAAAACAGAAAAAACCCCTCACAAACAAGCGCGTAATACAGCTGTCACCACGCTGTAGCGTCCCTGATTTTTCCTTTGTCTTGGCGTAAGTGGTGGTACACATTTTGTGTAAATATAGTATTCGACATTCGATTCAACATTAGGTATTTTTCGCCACTATTCGGCACTGTTCGATTTGAATTTGATTCGAGATAAAATGTCACTATTCTCACACCACTAATGTAAATGCGTGGAAAGGACCAGCCGCATAAGAGTGGCTTATAAGTGCGAAAATACGAAGTTTTGCATTTTGTAAGCGGAGAAGTCACGGTTTCGCAGCAAGGGTGAAGCAATGAATGCGATAGCAACAAAGCGTTATGCCGTATGAGTAAGGCAGCTGACTCCTTTAAGATCTGATCTGGTGTAACTCTACAGAACGCTGGTGTAAAGGAATACGGCCGCTCCAGCGGGCGAAGCGTTTTTAGTGCCATCTCATTCCGTGCTGCGACGCGAAGTAAGCGGTCAGAGCATATAGCACGTATGAGCCGTCTGCTGAACGCTGAAGGAAGGGGCCACGCTCTTTCCATGCCCTTTCGCCCCGCCACGCCCCGTGCCCATGCGCCTCCGACGGCGCCATCCTGCGCCCAGAGATCCGTACTCTAGATTGTGTCTGTCAATAGCTCGTCGTTTTTATACTGGAGGATGAATGCGCTTTTGCCGAGTAGTCTTACCCGTCGCGCCGCGGAGCCAAGGCTCGCTGGTTCGAGTTCGCTTCCGCACTTGAGAAAAAATTTCTTCCGGGCTACGTTTCTGCTGCAGATAACAAGTCCGGCCAAATGACGCCCCTCGGCGCATGCGTCATTGTAAAGCGTTCCTTCTTTCTCTCCTCTTGCTTTCCTATATATTTCCGAGCTGGAAATAAAGGCTCGCTGTTTTTTTGCCCTGCCACACCGACTGATTCCCTTGTCACCGCTGCCGGCCTGGCCGGTAGAACGTAACAGTGGCGACGAGAATTCTACAGCAGCAAGAAGGCCAGCATATGCCCACAAGCGACGGCCTGCAGAACGAACCCACCAGCCATGGCACACCAACTACCGGCATTCGAAGACGCATAAGATAAGTGGCAGGCGTACTTAGTAAAGGTGGAGGCTTACTTTGAAGCTAATGATGTGAAGACGGTGCTAAGAAGAGGGCCCTGCTGGTAGCCGCGCTTGGAACAAAGACAATTGAAATCTTGAACGGGAAAGCAGCGCCACGGAAACCTAATGCTCTGACCAACGCGGAAGTTGTGCAGACGTTAAACAGCTACTGCGACCCAGTGCTGAATGAAATTTCCGAAAGCTTCAAATTCTTCCATCGCTGCCAGCAAGAAGGGAATTCTGTGCATGCATTTATGGCAATTCGACAGATGGCCCAGAATTACAACTTTTCGACGACGCTGGACAGAATGATAAGGGACCGTATTGTGTGCGGAGTCAGGTCCAAGAATTTGCAAAAGCAGCTGCTAGCAAAGAAAGACTTAAAGGCCCCCTTACCAGGTGACATAACGAATTTTGTTAGACATTGGAAGTTGATGCGAGCCCAATAAAGAGCATTATGCCACAATAATTTTTCTAATCGGTCCGTTAGAAGCTGAGAAAAACACTAATTTGTAGCGGCGCGAAACCATTATGCGAGGAGGCAAGCTGAAAACCCTTGCCGCTCGCCCCGCGCAGGCTTCACAAGCCAAATCCCTTCCCTGTCCTCTTCGGCACGCGAGCAGGAGGATCACATAACGCATACGCATGAACACGTCATGCGCACACGTCACGAGCGCATGACGTGACCGAACCAGCCCGAGCCCCTGAGACGCGAGCGGTGTTGTGGCGGCGTTCTTTGCGCTTCATCTCTGCAAGTAATGCCGAATGCGCCCTTGCCGATCACTTGGCTTTCAGCCTGCACGAAAGCTGCGACATTTGTACGGACGCGAGACTAGCGGTGTGACGCATGAACATCTTGTCAGACACGGGAGGATAAATGAGCCTAATGAGCGCTGGAACGCGGTGGAAAATTAGTTTTGTTGTAAGGGCTGGCGTCTGCACGATGCGCAAAGCGCGAGAACATGAACGCGTGCGAAACGGAGATAGATAGTCTCGAATCTCGCTGCGATTCGCAGTAAAAATTAAAAAAGAAAACGCACACGTTCCGCTTGTGTGTTTTATTATTGCTCTCAAGTTCTTATTGCTCTCATTTCCCACGAAAAAAATGCATGCAGCAAGAGACCAGTTTTTTTTTCGTCTACTCTGTCTTCCTTCATGACAGACCAACCCAAAAAATTCGGGCGTTACTTATCTAAAGGTAAAAACAGCACCACAGAGATAAAAACATTTCACGGAACTACTGATAATGCTGCTGTCAATGCTCAAAGTTTCAACGCCTTTTTTCACTCCGTATTTACGCTGACGGCCTCACATGCGCACTTGCCATCTTATACATTCGTCAAACATATGCCTAAAGTATATTTAAGTAAAGGTGGTATTTTTAGCCTCTTGTGTAAATTAGACACAAAGAAATCCCCGGGTCCTGATGATATATCGAACGTTTTTCTTAGTAGATATGTAACTTCCTTAGAAACTTGCGTGATACCCGATGACTGGAGCTCTGCAAGAATAGTCCCAATTCATAAATCTGGCTCACCATTTGAATTAAACAACTACAGGCCAGTTTCCCTTACATCCACAGCTTGTAAGCTACTAGAACACATAATATTTAGCCCCGCCACGGTGTTCTAGTGGTTATGGCGCTCGACTGCTGACCCGAAGGTCGCGGGATCGAATCCCTGCCGCGGCGGCTGCATTTCGATGCAGGCGAAAATGTTTGTGGCCCGTGTACTTAGCTTTAGGTGCACGTTAAAGAACCCCAGGTGGTGGAAATTTCCGGAGCCCTCCACTACGGCGTCTCTCATAATCATATCGTGGTTTTGGGACGTTAAACGCCACATGGTGTTATAATATTTAAGGCGATTATGATACATCTGGAAGACAATAAGCTGCTTCACGACAACCAACACGGATTCAGGTCTGGCCTATCCACTTCAACTCAATTAGCTGAGATCACTCATGATTTTGCAAATTTATTAAACTTTCAGGGCCAGATTGATGTAGTGTTTTTAGATTTTTCTAAAGCGTTCGATGTAGTACCACACGATGATTTAGTTACGAAACTGCCAGCTATTGGTGTTGATCAGAACATTGTCCGTTGGGTTGCATGCTATTTGTCATCACGGAAACAATATGTGATGGTCAATGACGGCGTTTCTGACTCATTAGATGTACACTCAGGAGTGCCGCAAGGATCCGTGCTTGCACCATTATTGTTTTTAGTGTACATAAATGATATTTATCTCTCAGTTCAATCACCTGTGAAAATCCGACTTTTTGTGGACGATTGTGTTATTTATGCCGACATTGATCAGCGTTCTGATCAAGCCAGACTTAACGATGCATTGCAATCCATCTGCGCGTGGTGTGATAAGTGGGGCTTAAAGCTCAACGCATCAAAAACGGCATCCATCACAGTTACGAACAAACAAAACCCATTAGCATTGCAATATACCATTAATAACGCTTATGTTAAAAAGGCTACGCAAGTAAAATATCTGGGTGTCACGCTTACAAGCAATTTAAATTGGGAAACTCATATAGACAACATCTGTAGCAACGCGCTAAAGAAGTTAGCGTTTTTAAAACGTAAACTGCGTCACACTTCACCTTCTGTAAAACTAACAGCTTACAAAGCGCTTAACAGGCCTCAGTTAGAATATGCAGACCTGGCCTGGGCTCCGTATCAAAAATACTTAATTAAAAAAATAGAGAGGGTCAAAACCCTGGCTCTGAGGTTCATTTATTCCAGCTATTCTCGTTTTGCAAGCGTTTCTGCCCTTCGCGAGAAGGCAAATCTGAAGACACTCGCTCATCGTAGAATAGTCTCTCGATTAAAATTCATCTATCAATTGTACCATGGTCACTTCAAAATTCCACCCAATCGTTACATAACCGACCCGCCTGTGCGCTTTGATCGTATTCATCATCCTAAGACAGACAACCATTCAGTCATCTGAACGTTCATCAGTACTCATTATTCCCTCATGCTCTTTCATTATGGAACGAGTTACCTCAGGAGGTCGTAAATGCGGACACAACACAATCATTCGCCCATCTCGTCAATGACCTTTTAACATTGCAATATAATATGTTCCTCATAAGTACTGAGATTTTTTGTATTTCTGTGTGAATGCCATTATTGTTATGTATTAATTATATTTTTCCCTGATGTTGAGAATTTTCTTGATTTCGTATCTTGCATTGTATTTTCTTGTGTTCTTTATTCTGATTTTGTGACTGACGTTTGTTACCCACTCCTGCATGGGCCCGAACAGGGCCTGCAGTATTTGTAAATAAATAAATAAATAAATAATAAATAAATAAATAAATAAATAAATAAATAAATAAATTGTCGGAACATGACCGCGACAGCATAAAGCCAGGTCTGGGTACGGGCTAGTTGGTATTCCATTTTAAATTGTTATCACAGCGCAAAGTAAGACACGAGACGGAGAGCAGCGAAGACGAGCGCTAACTTCCAACTACTTCGGACTTTATAAAAGTGCTTCAGTTTTACCTCACCTCAGCCTTTGCCGAGTGGAATGGCATGTTCTTCCTTCAGAAAAGTGGTATAAGTATCGGGTCTTGTATCGCTCCCGTGTTGAGTGATTTGTTTTTGGCGCATCTCAACAGAAACGTCGACTCTCGGTTGTGCGATACAAAAATTGTGAAATGCTTTCGTTTTGTAGACGACTGCTTAATTCTGTTTGATTGTGATAGCCGTTCTTTTGAAACCTCCGTTCAGCACTCTTGCCGACTGCAAAAAGAGACAGCACTCTTGCCGACTGCAAGCTCATTTAAACGCCCGTTATCATAGAGAGCACTGAGAATGTCGCAAAAGAACTGTAGATTCGAAAATTACAGTTTTCCGCAATTGTGCATGTTGCGACGCTGCCAGAATTCTTCTATTGCATGATGCAAAGGTAGAGCTTTTCCCTTCGCTCCTCGAAAACAAGCAACCGCGTCTTTGTAGGTCAAGCCGTGTTCCTTGCAGGGTCATTGTACCAGAGTTGGCATGTTCCCGGCAGGATTCCTGCAGTGGAGGTAAGGACGGCGCGCATTCCCTGCCGTGCACGCTGTCAGTCGTGTGCAGCAGAGCAAAATGCTTTCGCGCGGGTGTATTCTGCGTATTGCTCGGATCTGCGTAATTCGCAGTTGAGCCAAACTCACCTGGCGCCCGAGCAACGCCTTCGTTCGCAGCGTCATTCGCATATGACAGCGGCGCATGCAACTGTGGCGGCCCACTGTCCGTTCCTGGCAGGGACAGCCTAATGGCACATCCCTGCGAGGAACAAAGAGTCGGGATCTCCCGCGGGCGCCGTCCCCTGGGGCCCTGGCCTGTGATGGATTCGAGCCATCCGAGATGATTCCTGCGCCCGGCGCCCGAGGGAGCCCCGCTCGCTGCGCCGCCACTTGATTCATCTTGCTCAGGGCCCTCTCTCCATCATAGGCGGGGAGCGCGGCTGCGCGCAGTCTCATGGGACACCGCCCCACGGCACGCGCCGCCGCGGCACGCGCCACCGACGACGCTTCTTCCGTCGAGGGCGCCAAGGACTTGGCCGGGAATTCTTTGCAGCCGCCGGCCGCTCGCTAATGTCCATCAGTATCTGTGACCCCTGAATGGGGCCACGCAACAACGTCGTTTTCAATTGCTGATCATTGAGGAGTAGCGTTCCATAACACGGATAGTTGCCAACTTTGAAGCGCGGCGAAATGTCTTTTCCGAGATCCTCGGACCAACCAATGACAAAGTGAACTGGCGTGACCATATTGCTGCTTAGGTGCGAGGAATGCGCGGTGCGACGTTCTGTGGTCATCATCGCTTGCAAACGACACATTCTCCTAGTACACAAAGCGAGTACATTACTGGGTTTCCTTGTGCCTGCACCTCAGGTTTCACTAGTGTCTTTACCTGAATGTTGCTGCCCACTTTTGGTAATGATTGGTGTCCATTTATAGCGAGCTGCTCGGATCAGTGTACTCTTGGTATCATCGTTCCTAGTAAAAGGTAGGCACGGATGCAGGCATGGACTAAAGAGACAAACGCCCTTCTCTGGTGTCTACACGATTAAGTTTTCCTGCGATGAATCCTTACACTCTAAGAAAAGTGAATGTGTTACTATTTTCGGTGAGTATATGAATCTCTTTAAAGAGGCACTTGAACTCTCTTTTGGGACTCTCCTATGAATTCAATGATCTTCAAAGAACGCGGCAAGTCAGGACTCACAAAAAAGGCTTCTTCTTTTTTCCTTAGAGTGTATACACACTAACTTCCTCTCATTCTCATTTTACGCAAGTTTGACCAGTCTAGGTCATGTTACCGAGAAACTGTAATAACTGCTGGGGTCCCAAAGCCACGATATGATTATGAGGTACGCTGTAGTGGGAAGCTTCGGAAATTTGCACCACCTAGGGTTCTTTAATCTAAATCTAAGTACACGGGCCTCAAGCAATTTCGCCTCCATTAGCGAGAAACTCTGCATAAAGTTAGAACGTTATTATGACGTAACCCGAAATGCCATGAGGGGATCTTCTGCGGGCGTTATATCAGGACAGTATGCAATACCTGAACCTCTGCTGGACATACTAATACGTTCAACTATAATACTGATCATGTGATCAAGTCCGTACGTTTACATAGAGAACTGCGCGTCGTGCATGCCTTATTCGCGAATTATCGCCACGGATGCACTTGCTATTAGGCTGCTTCAAAGGTGTAGACAACGAAAGATTTACTGCCTTCACAATAGCGAAGGCAGCAATTCTTTCGTTGTCTACACCTTTGAAGCACCGTATGCATGCACTGTCTCACACTGCAACTGTTTGGTTAATTTTCGCTAATAAAAATGTTTTTTGCCACCACCACCACAGTAGCGCTGTACGATTTTGCAAGTTCTCGCAATTTTTTGTTGAGAATTTCAAATTTTTGGGGGTGTTTCACACTCGAAGCATTCACAGAATCTCTGAAATCACGATTGAGAGGCTTCGTCCCAGCAGACTGTTTGATTCTATAGGTCCAATTCCACGCTGGTTTTCGGATGTGTAGCGAATGCCGTCGTATCTCTACTAGAAGCGACGTGCAGGAAGAGTTGCACTACGTGCTGTCGAAATGCGAGAAGACGTGAAAGAACAAAAATAAGTAGCTGCGCAGCCCGCGGCGGTTACGGTTGTGGCGCCTTTCGGGCCTCAAGCAAACAGCGATCAGAAGAGGCCTTAACGAAGTCCCTCGCGGCCGGCGGCCAATCAGCGCGGCGATTTTCCTCAGTAGGGAAGCTCGCATCCCCGTTGGGCGGCTCTCTGTCCGACAGGCCTCATGGAGGGACGCGGAGTGGGAGCTACACGGTCCTTCCTCGGCATCATGGGATGGAGAATATATGGCACTGAACAAGAGAATGCGTAGTTTATACGGCGCCAATTTATGCTTACTCGTCAAGTTTTGTGCTCACGCAATAATGACCCGAGTGAAAATTGTGTTATTTCAACTCTCTTAAGGACTTACAATCCCTACGGTCACCCAGTGCAAGTCGACATTAATTAGGATTTTTATTGCTGTACCAGCGCGCATGCAGCATTCCAACCATATTGTTTTTTTAAGTGCGAAACATTTCTTAGCGAGCCTAAGGCACTTCGATCGTTTCTATCTACCTATCTATTAGCCGCCTGCATCTGTGGTGCTCTCGTAACCGCCTCCTTAACTTAGTATAGACCAAAATTGGCATAGGAGGGCATGAGGTTATGACGAACATGACCATCTGGTCACGACATAAATAACATGAAAATCCTGCCGCATTTGTCATGAGACCCTTTCCTACAGTCCCGTGTGGCACACACCCGTATAGCACGGGACGCGGTATGTGGTATGCGCCACAGGTGATTCACAGATTATATATGTGATCCCAGGAACGTCGCGAACAGACATTCGCCATTTAAACGCGAGAGCGTTAGAAAAATCCAGCGTCAGCAGCGTTGACCCGACGAATGCAAAGAATAAGAATTCGGCAGATACCACGCCTTGTGGGAAACGGTTTCATGCGGAGCAATCGGCGAGTAATTTGTCGGCGAGTTGCGCTTTTTGGCTGTGA
The DNA here is from genome assembly GCF_013339695.2 of Rhipicephalus sanguineus. Classification (NCBI taxonomy): domain Eukaryota; kingdom Metazoa; phylum Arthropoda; class Arachnida; order Ixodida; family Ixodidae; genus Rhipicephalus; species Rhipicephalus sanguineus. The sequence continues at coordinate 305,916,566 of NC_051176.1, read as the reverse complement.
GCCAAGCATTATGTACGAGGTAGATCGACGTGTTTTTGCAAGTGTAGTAGTTGTGTGCACATCGTGGGCTTACCAGGCACATGGACTACACTGGCGTTTAGAGGGTAACTTATGGTCTGACGTAACGTCAGCACTTCCGTGAGGGCACACACGTGAGTATTACCAAAACGAAGTACGCTTTACGATGCGATAATGTGAATATCATATATAACTTTCGTTCGCGCATTCCTCCGGGGTTGAGCAACGCTTTCATATAGCTTGCAAAATCATAGCAATAAAAATGTAATGTTTGTTAGACTGCTATATAAGCGGTGCCAACACTGGAACGACAATTGACGTTAACCCGACATGACGCCAGCATCATAGGAGTACATATGTAATGTTTATTGCTTTGTTATCAAATTAGATAGCCAGCACTGCAAACACACTTGACGTTTCACCGGCATTACGCCTGTATAGGGTCTTTTTCCAAAGCAGGTCAAAGACCTGGCGTAGCTGTGTGGTAGAGTGCACTCTAAGAAAAAAAAAGGCAAAAGAGGGTCATGGAACCGTGACTCTCTTCGGGCGTCCATGTGACCCCTTTTGGAAGGTACAGGCAGAGATAACAGTTAGCATTTCGGAAGGAGTCACTGGACGCTCCTGAAGCGCGTTTCGATTGGCTTCCGTCATGAAAGAGCCGCCATATACGCCATACATATCGCGCGCTTGCCCTTAGGCGCCGTTGTGGCGCCTTGCTCGCCGATGCAAAGGGGTGGGCGCCGGGGTGGCGCGCCGCCGCGTCGCCGCTTGTGCCTTCTCTCTTAGTCGTCTCAGTCTCGTCGTCTATTCGAATGCGTTGCGTAGTTGCGTTGGTTGCGCGGGTTGCGTGTCTTGAAGTTTCATGTTCATGCGCGTCTTCGGTGGTGTTGACGCCGGCTCCGTGCACGAAGTGACGCTTGGAGGGCGGAATATTCATGGAGCCGCCGGACAACGGGCGCCAGTTAACGGTGAGTGTACTGCTTTCGTAGGTACTAATTATACAGCTTTAGCTGCGCGTCTGCAGCAGCTCTGCGGAAGTTATCTGCCAGCCATTTCCAACAGCAGCCTGTGTCCGCAGGGCTGTTGCGGATGCCCAACTAAAGCTGTCAGTTAACGAGTTGCCACCGTTATGCGCATTGCTGTACAAGCTCCCATAAAGTGAGCGATGCAAACAATTATCAAGGGTCATTTCTTACTGATCGCACGTTGTATCTGCACTACTGAAGGTGCAAGATGTCGTTTTGAGATGCACTTTAGTCTACTTCATAATAACATTTCCATCTACCTTGAGTGTGCTGCGTGCTTCTGCGCGTGGGAACGTGAAAGAAATAAAAAACGCTCAGACGCACTATATATAATGGTTTTTGTTGGCTTAAAGACGGTAGCTTGAGGTGCAGATATAGCACGGTGGCTTCCAGAACGTACGCGGTAGTCATTCAAGTTGGACACGCCTCGCCGGTAAGGCGAAAATGCTAGATTTTCGACGGCGCCTGTTGTTGTGGCCGCCGCCGTGCACTTTTTTTCCTTCGTTACTGTTTGCTGTTTTCATGGTATGCCAACATCGGCGATGAGGCTATGACAGAATCAAGTGAGTGTACGTGATTGTGGGAGTTATCTCCGAAGCCCTTCTTTGAAAAGAAGGCCTTCGTTATTGGTATCTTCGTGGATTTTTCGAAGGCGTTCGATCTTGTGAACCACACTGTACTCCTTAAAAACTTAGAATGTTATGGTATTCGCGGACAGGCTCAAATGCTCCTGAAATCCTATCTATCGCATAGAAAACAGGCTGTTTGCATAGACAACATAAAATCTGAACTAAAGTCCGTTACTTCTGGCGTTCCACAGGGCAGTATATTAGGACCATTGCTCTTTAATATGTATCTGAACGACATTTGCAATATTAACACCACTGCTAAATTTATCATCTATGCTGATGATACCAGCATCTTTTTTACTGGATATAATCTTGATCTCCTTGTTCGGGATTGCAATGACACCATGAATGAGCTACAAAAATGGTCAGAATCCAAGTGCATGCGTATTAATGAGAAGAAAACACAAGCTGTCCTATTCCGCCCCAAAAATAAACCAGTTCTTTTTTCCTTCGACATTAAGCTGAACTCGCGACGTATAGATGTGGTTGAACAATTTAAGTGCCTCGGAGTGGTTTTTTCTTCCTCTATGTCTTGGGAACAGCACGTAGACCACATTTCAACGAAACTGGCTCAAATAACCGGGGTCGTAAGCAGGCTCAAATACGTTCTTCCAAAACCAATAAAGTTACTGCTCTGCCATTCCCTTTTTTACTCCTATTTAAACTACTGCCACTTAGTTTGGGGTACGGCTACTCCTGGCTGTCTTCAGCGTATCTACATTTTACAGAAGAGATTCCTTCGTCATGTTCATAATGTACCCTGGGACCCACCGAGTGCGGATCTCTTTTTGCAAAGTAGCGTAATAAAGATCCAGAACCTATACAAATACCGCTCGAGTGTCAGGTATAAACTCGAAACTCGAAGAAACATAAACCATTACGGTACCTTTCTGATTTGCATGCCCGAGAAGCAGCATATAAGACAAGGCATGCAGAGACTTGGGTTGTGCCGACACCCAGAATAAATTCAGGTAGAAAACGTCTGCAATTCACCCTTCCTTGCCTTTTAAATTCGTATGTGCATAATAATTTTGATCTCTTCAGTTCGTCAAACACTGCTTTGCGTGCCATGTATGTTAACATGTAGATTGTATATTTGTCGTTACACTTTCAATACTGTCATTACAAGAGTCTTGTTGTGAAGCCGCTGCCAAGCAAACAGGTGTCGCGCCTCTGTCAAGCTGTTTATGACAGCTTTTTCTGCGCCTCCTCTGTCTGTACCTCTACAAGGCAGAAATAAAGAATTTGAATATGAAAATTTTAATCTGTGCTAATCTAGCATACGACATGTCCAATCTCGACGTAGACGGCGTCCGCACGCGCTGGGTGTCGTTCGGGCCGTCGTACTCGCATGTGTTTATCTGAGTATGGGTTACGTTTGTAAAACATGCGGTCACCAATTTCGTTTGTTGTTTAAAAAAGGCTCACATCATCTTGTGCTGCAAGTTTGTCGCCAAGTGACGTGTTACAAAAGGTACTATTTGCAAGTTGTGTTTTACACGATAACGGCAAAAAACTTGGTTTCTTACCATACGTGTTTGCATTTGTTTTGTTGTGAGCCTTCATTGTGTCTATGTGAACCACTTATTTTGTAGGTTTCGCAAACCTTTACTGCAATTTCATTTTCTCATCATAATATCACGTTCTGCTTTTCAGATTAGAGCACTGCACGGGCCCGGGCCGGCCCGGCCCGGCCCGCGGGCGGGCCGGGCCGTCCGAAGCGTTTTTCGGCGGGCCCGGGCTGGGCTCGGGCGTGAAAGTGCGGGCCCGGACCGGGCCCGAGCTTGAAGCCGCGGGCCTGAGCCGGGTCCGGGTCGGGCCCGGGCTTGAGGCTGCGGGCCGGGCCGGACTCGGTAAGTCGGGCCTTCGAGCACACGCGAACGTTATGCATTGCATGGTCTAAGGTATACTGTGCCCAGTGTTGTAGGCGTTACTGAAAAAAAGTAACTAAATACGTTACTCGTTACACTATAAAAAAGGCACGCGTTATCGCCCTGCGTTACCTACAAAAAAATGTAACGCATTACCGTTACCGAAAAAAAGTTACGGACGTTACCTCTGCCGTTACTCCGCAATCATAAATTTTAATCAATGTGTCCTTGCTGCAGGAACCCACAATAACAATAATTTAAATCTGAAATTTATGTTTCACATAAAATTTCCAACCCAAACAACGAATATACCCAAAATGCTGATTTCACTAGTATTACTTGCACAAATGTGCCGGACGTTAGCAATAGTATAGTGGCTTAAAGGTGCCTTTAGAGTTACGTGTGATGGCTTCTGACTCTGACACATGGTGAAGCCATTTTTCTCAATGTGACATACAGAATATGAGATTCAATCATCAACGCTATTCGCAAAGAAAGCATCAATGAAATCTCAAAAAAATTTACAATAATTCTGATGGTGTGCTTCTGCTAGCAACATAGATGCGCGAATTTTGTAGTAGTAAAGAAATGCTTAAATGGGCTAGCTGCGTAAAAAAATATCTGTGCATAAACATTTTTTGTTCACTTTAACCTGTATAATTATCGCAAAAATTGCGAGCGTTTATGTGAGGGTGTTCAAGATCAGCCTCACTCGCTCAGGAGTTCAATAACCAGAAACTTCGCTGCAGTTGCAGATAGAAAAAGCAAAATTTATTTTTAAAACAAAGTTGATAAGCCTTAACAACTTCGTAACTACTATAAAATGTCGCATATTTAGACATTTTTCTAAAACAGTTTCCTTAGCTCTACAAGTTTCAAACAATGTTACTTTATTTTTGCGCATACATTTCATACACAAAATATCTTCTTTGTAACGATAATATTTGTGTTTTACAACGTCGTGAACTTTCGAGAATGACAGGTAATGAAATTCGTCCCTCCGGATTGAATATGTTTCATATTTTTTCCCTCGTAAATTATGCAGTTAATACGGAAATTAAGTTCCTATTCGGGCTACTGGCATGGGACATGCATAAAATATAAAATAATCAAATCTAAAATATCTGTTTTCGGATGCGTGTCAATCTCTCGTGGAATCACCCGTTTGCAATAACCACAATTAGTACACTAACTGCGGTAATGTCTGCCGTGTAGCTACCTGCAACCGTGGTTAGCCGTAACCGTAGTTAGCTTAACCGCGGTTAAGGCCGTTCGTGTGACAGCGGTATTAAGGTAGTGAGTAAAAAATATTTTTTTTTTGCGTTACAAGAAAAAATTCTACGTTTCGCGTCCCGCTCGCATTCTTTTTCAGGGTTTTCTTCCAGGCGGGGGTCACGCCTATTCTCTACAATAAGGCAGACTCTCGATCAGCTGTAGACCGGTTGACCTGTAGACTGGTTGACGTTACAGGCTGTCGCCTGGATGGGCCAGAATTCGACAGAAAGCCGCTTAAGTCGACGACGCGGGAGTTGTCGAATTCGATGCGGTGGTCGTTTACCATTCTATGCTCAGCGAGTGTACTCCTTTGCACGCGAACTTGCGGACATCGTTTTTATGTTATCGCAGCCTCTCGGGGGAGTTCTTCGTTTCTCCCACGTAAAAAATTTCACGATCAGCACGTGGTATGGAGTAAACCAGCCCTCTCTTCGGACGGCCTGTCTTTTGGGCACGAAAAGGCGCAGGTGTCAGCAATCCATCTGCTACATCCACTTCCACGAGAAGCATGTCCGTACAGTTTCTCATAGCGAATTATGCGGCTTTCATCCAGCTTTGTGTGGCGATGGCCCAAACCTCCACACAAGGCGTCGACGCGTCTTAAGAAATTGGTCTCCACAATTTCCAGAAAAAAAAAAGCGATTCCGCCCGCGCTTTCTTGGTCAATGCCTGGCAGGCCGACAGCAGTCCGACGCTGCGACAAAAGAATTTGTCGGGGCGAGCTCTGAGAAAACGGCACCCCCAGCATGAAAAAGTAACGAGTAACGTGACACCACACGTTACTGAAAAATGTTAACGTAAGTACGTTACCCGTTACAGTTTATAAATTGTAACGAGTACGTTACTAAGTTACCGAAAAAAGTAACGGCGTTACCGGTAACGCCGTTACTTGTAACGCGCTACCGCCAACACTGAGTCTGTGCCAAGGTGAAGTGACGCGTGCAAAGAGCAGGCTCTTAGTAAAGCTTGGCAATAAAAATAGAAAAACAGTTCAAGTGCTATTTTTTTTCACCAGTATAGATATAGATTGGCACTGTATATTTTCACTAACGTTTCCTCTGCTGGACCAGACTTTGTCAAAGTAACAAGTACGCCGTGGTGGGTTTCCTTATAAACACGCAGATCACGTATATATATATATATATATATATATATATATATATATATATATATATATATATATATATATATATAAACTGCACTAACAATGGGCCAGAACACGGTTGTTCCCATGGGAGGAATAAAGATTTCGGTCTTTTATTCTAGGTTGACACATACGGTACATTTCATTTATATTCCTTGGTATTACGTGCCAAAACCACGATATGATTACGAGGCACGCCGTAGTGGCACCGGATTAATTTCGACCACATTGAGTTCTCTAACGTGCACCTAAAGATAAGTATATAGACGGGTGTTCTTGCATTTCGCCCCCATCACATTGCGGCCACCGTGGCCGCGGGAATCGCACCCGCGTCCTAGGACTTAACAGCGAAACAGATTAACCGCTGAGCTACCACCGCAGGCAAAGCAACATTTCGATGCATGTACACACCGGATTTTCCGTCCGATCGCCCGCTACAAAGCGCACGGCATGATTAATAATCATCAACAACTAATATCCTCTGGCGGGCCCAGGTCAGGTCTGGTCATGAACAAGCGCGCCCTGGATTAGTTTAGTAATGAACGCCCGGGCCCGGGCCGGGCTCGGGCTGGGTACGGTCAAGTACGCCCGGGCCGGGCTCGGGCTGGGTTCGGTCATGTACGCCCGGGCTCGGGCCGGGCCCGCGCTTGGAACCACGGGTCCGGGCTGGGCTCGGGCTTCATAAAGCGGGCCCGGGCTGTAAAATCCGGCCCGTGCAGTGCTCTATTTCAGATACCGTTTTTCATGGTGCTCACGCTGAACAGGAGCGATAGCCTAGCAAGCCACAAGTCTGATGCCTCCAGCTGTCACCACTTTTTGATTTATTCTTAATCATAAGGAATAAAGATTGAAACATGACGCCCATTTCTTCAGTTTATTTTGCAGTATATGACACTATACACATCAGTCACACATTTTAGTTGGCTATACTCATAGAAGCATGTAAATGAGGAATACCCAAACTTCTTAATTGGAAATCAAAGACCATCTTTTCGCGCTTTCTATATAACTTTGCTGGAAAATATGTCTTGTTTTGACGAGTTTTATTAAAATAATGCTAAAACTGAACTATTCTTTTTTTTGCAGTCGCTGGGCAGAACGGCAACTATTATTGGACTTGCCTAAAATGAATACGCCACTATTTTCAACAGTAGTCGCGCAAAAGTAGAGCAAGGGTCAAATGAGTAGCTTAAAATACTTGTGGAGTCACTTGACGCTTCGGTAGGAGTGTTACTCCTACCGAAGCGTAGGAGTGTTACCCGTAGGAGTGTCACCGGCAAGGGTCGTCTGACTCCCTATATGTGGTAACGTGATCCTTCGGATGAGAGTCTCTCAACTCTTCCTAGAGGGTCAGGGGACGCTCCTAGAGCGAGCCGACCCTTACCCACCAAGAGAGTCACCGTGACTATTTAAAGAGTGTCCTATACGTGGCAAGTCAGAACTCTCCGAAAAGAGTCACGCATACTCTTTTTTTTTTTTCTTAGAGTGTACCTGACTACCACGCAGAATGCTTGCGTTTGATTCTTTTTATGATCCTGATTGTTATTCTTTGCATTCGTCAGGTCAACGCTGCAACTGGCGGTTTTTCATAACGCTCTCCCATTTAAATTACCAGTGTCTGTTCTCGCCGTTCCTGGGTAGATATAAACTGTCAATTGCCTTTGGTGCATACCCTCGTACCGCAGCCCGTGGTGTACGGGTGTATGTCACAAGTGTCTGGAGGAAAGGGTTTGACGACGTATGCGACAGGATTTTCATGTTATTCATGTCATCACCAGACAGTTATATTCGTCAGACCCTCTTACCCTGCCATACCAATTTTCGTCTACGCCAAGTTAAGGAGGCGATCACGAGAGCACCCAGACGTAGGCGACTAGATAGATACGTAGATATTAACGCTCAAAGTGCCTTTGGTTGGAAGTACTTCGCATTTAAAAGTTGGAGGACGCTTGTAGAACGTGATACCGAAATCGGACCATGTTCGTATCGTCTTCCCAATCGCTAGCCTTGCTTCGCTTCTCGGTGTAGACCTAAACCGTGCCCCAAGGAAAGCCAAAGTGCAGACTCCCTCCGGCTTCAATATCCTTGCATGCGGCGCAACGAAACTCGGGCACACGGCGGCGCGATGGCGTTTAAAAGGGCACCCGTGGGCCCTTTGCACCATCTCGCGGGTGATAGCCAAGCCGCTGAAGAACCTCCGAGAGGTGCATATAAAAAGAACCTCCGCTAAATTGTGTATATAAAAAGCTCACCGTTATTATGCTAGATGATGTATGTGTTGTGGCCGGACGGCTAAACGCATCGCGCTATAGAGCGAGGGGTTGCAGGTTCGAATCCCCTGTCCCACTCGAACCGAAGATCGTTGATTATTTCTTTATTTGCACCTACCTCGAATTTGACCTCACGGACAACGCCGATTTTTCGCTCACAACCAAAGACGCCGCCGTCGACACCGGAATTTCTGCGAAACGAGCTCTTTAACGCTACGGCGTAAAAAATCAAGACTCCCGCAGGAGTGGAACCCAGGCATTCTTCGTGGCAGTGAAATATTCTACCACACAGCCACGCCAGGTCTGGAAACTGCTTTGGAAAACGATGCTATGCAGGTGTCTTCTCCGTGCGGCGTCAATTGTTGTTGCAGAGCTGGCTCTAAAATTTCATAACATGGTAACAAGCGTTACGTAAGTGATCCTATGATTCAGGCGTCATGTGGGGTTAACGCTAATTGTGTTTGTAGTTCTGCCTATCCGCTTTTATAACAATATAATAAACATTACACATGACTATCTACGACCCAGCAAGCTTGCTCGACCTCGCAGGAATACGCTAACGAATGATATTCACCTCATCGCAACGTACCCTGCACTTCGTTTCGATAAAACTGACGTCTGTGCTCTGACGCGAGTGCTAACGTTACGTCATACCATAAGTTACCCTTTAAATGCCAGTGTAGCCGACCGGCCAGAGAAGCCGACGATGCGCACACAAATCCTCCATTTACAAAAACACCTCGGTGGTGTTGGTAACACCTATGTTGCTGTTGGCATCGTTAAGCAACTGTAAACAACTGGTTATATAATACATGTGCGACTTTTCAAAATATGTGTGTGCATATACCATTTGCACATTTCTCTAGCGTCATTCCGTAACGTTTCGTTCAATGTGAAAAATTGCGACACAGTCACCTCCCTGCGCATGCTTCGCATAACATCGATTCCCACGGTACGTGGGATCTGCCGAAATTTATTATTATTATTATTATTATTATTATTATTATTATTATTATTATTATTATTATTATTATTATTATTGTTGTTGTTGTTGTTGTTGTTGTTGTTGTTGTTATTATTAGTCCCGCACCATGGCTCCCAGTCGGGATGCATGCTTGCTATGCTCCTGCCCGTTTTTCGGTAAGCAGCAGTTTTTCCGCTGTGAAAGTTGCTCTAAACGTTTTCATGCGAAGTGTGTAACCTGGCCTGATGAAGAGCTGCAACTTCTGAAGTCTGGATCGCGCTCATTTTGCTGCAATTTATGTGATCTGAGCAGTTCTTCTGGTAAGCCTAGCGAAGACAACTCGGCGGCGTGCAGCGATGAGCACTGCAGCTCTCAAACCGGTTCCCGCTCCACGTGTGCCCCTCCGGGTGGTGATCTCGCCGGGCTGCGCCGCCTCCTCCTCGACGCGTTGGAGGGAATCTCGTTCCTCAGCGACGAGGTATCCCAACTACGCGAAGAAAACGAGCGCCTCCGTAAGGATCATTCCCGCGGTGTTGAACAACAAGCCCGTGTGGTCGCCTCCCTTCGTGCAGAGGTCCGCTTCCTGCGTGAGGAGCTGACGCGCCGCACGGCTGCCGTGTCAGTGAAGGAACCTGTGATCCCTCCAGAGCAGGTGACCGTTGGCCGATCTGTGACCTGCAAGCAACCTGCGTACTCTGAACAACCTCTGTCCAAAATTCTTTCATCTTCGAATTCGCCGCCAGGTGACGTAGACACATCCGAGCGTGTCAGTGTGATGCCTGTGACAGCCTCTTCTGCAGCGGTAACTGAGGGCGTAAGAAAGAAGAAACCCGCCTCGTTTGGAGCATTGAAGACATCCACTATATCTGCAGCTCAGCGGCCACAACGGCCACAACGGCCAAAGACCATTTTTGTTATAACAAAAATGGTCTTTGGCCGTTGTGTCCGGGCTCAGCTTCGTATACGAAGCTGAGCCCGGACACCACTGCTGCTGACATCAAAAAGCATATTGCTTCATTGGATATGTCTCCCATTTCCTGCCGGCGACTTCGAACAAGAATCCAGTCATATTCTTCATTCTATATCGAAGTTGACGAGGAAACGCTACAACACCTGAATGACCTCAAAAAGGTTAACAGCGCACCAACGCACCAAAATGAATCCACACCAACTTGCCCAAGCGTCAACCTGAATGACCCTTCGATGTGGCCCCTCGGATGCCTCTTCAAGCCATTTCGTGGGGAGCTGCGCAATGACATGCTTCATCCCTCTGATCTAGTGCCTGGAATCGAAAGTGCCGTGTAACGCAGACATATTCTACCAAAATGCTCGGGGTCTGCGTACCAAGACACTCGAGTTTTTCTCTAATGTTCTTTCGTCTTCTTTTCCTATTATTGCTATTTCTGAAACCTGGCTCGGCACTGAAATTCCCTCATCGGACTTTTTTTCCCCGACCTACACCACCTTCCGCCGTGACCGAGATTTCGGTGAAACCAAACAGAAAGGCGGTGGCGTACTGATTGCCTTTGACAATTCACTGAAATCCGTTAGACGGAAAGACCTAGAAACTATCGAAGAATCGATCTGGCTAGAAATCAACCTTGAGCGCCGTGAAAAATTGTTGATTGGATGCTTCTATTTACCGCCCAGCATTTCCCCTGCCTCGTTTCACGATGTCATGTCTTCTATTGAACTTGTGATATCTTCTCACAGTGCGCACAGAATTATTGTTCTTGGGGATTTCAATGCACCTGGAATTGACTGGAGCACGCTTACATTTTCTCATTACAATCATTTCACAGAGAAAAAGTGCAGCCTGCTCTTGGACTTTCTGGCGTTTAATTCTCTTCTGCAATATAATTCAGTCGTCAATTACAGTGGCAACGTCTTAGACCTGTGTGTGTCAAACGATCAACCCCTTGATGTTTCCCGCTCCAACATCTCTCTTGTACGTCCGGACAAATTCCACCCACCACTTAACGTAAGATTATCTGCATCAGCCGAAACAACGAGCAACAGCAGTTGCGTAAACAAATCTCCAAGATTTGCGTTCCAGCAAGGTGATTACACGGGCCTCTATCATCACTTGTCCACCGTTGAGTGGTCACAGGTTACTGATAAACCTAATGTTGATGACCAGGTTGATCGGTTTACGGAGCTTGCACTGAGCAGCATGCTTAATTTTATTCCCCAGTATACACCTAAACAACGTAAATATCCCCACTGGTTCTCATCTTGACTTATCAGTGCACTGAAGCATAAAGATCATGCACACAAATAATCTAAGTGTTCTCCATCCAGCGAGTGGAAGGAAGAGTTAAGCTTTTTTCGAACTCTCGCTAAACGCCTATATAAACAGGATCATAGTTCGTATATTGAAGTCTTAGAAAACAGCAGCTCTGACAGGCCGGCTGAGTTTTGGAAGTATGTACGTAAACGGTCTAGCAAAAGCGGAGAGTCCTTCAGACTGCTAGACTCAAATGGGGTAGAAGTGCATGCCGTCGCTGACTGTTTTGCCGCACATTTTTCATCCGTTTATAAGGCCTGAGACTCTAGCACTGATATCAAACAACAGCCCAAGGCAGTTAGCTCATCCAGTGCTTTGTCGCTGGATGAAAATCTTATCAGCGAATGCATTAAGCGCTTAAAACCATCCTTATCATGTGGCCCAGATGGCATCCCCTCCGCCATACTAAAAGCTTATGGTAGTATATTTGTCCGAGTACTGACTACGATATTTAATAACTGCCTGGACACTTCCACATTTCCTAGCATGTGGAAAACTGCTCGTGTTTTCCCAGTGTTTAAGACGGGCTCTAAGACAGATGTTTCTAATTATCGCCCGATTTCTCTACTATGTGCCACATCAAAGATCTTCGAACTGGCTCTTCACAAAATATTGTCTTTTAGTGTGAAAAACTCATTGATTCCAAATCAACATGGCTTTCTTGCTGGCCGCTGAACTACCACAAATCTTGCTAGTTTCATGACGCAGATCTCTACACCTATATTTCTCAGAGAGGACAGGTTGACGTAATCTACTGTGACCTGAGCAAGGCTTTTGACGTAGTCAGCCACACACTGATTATGGTTAAACTTGCGAACTTTGACGTTGACTTGTCGATTGTGAATCTCTTGCACAACTATCTGCTCCATAGATATTGTTATGTAGCCGTAAATGGCCAAACCTCTTCTTTGTATAAAGTGACTAGTGGGGTCCCTCAAGGGTCGGTATTAGGCCCACTCCTGTTTTTAATTTACGTTAATGATGTTTCTTTTGCCATTCGTAATTCTTCTTTCCTCTTGTATGCCGATGACATCAAGATATTTAAGGAAATTCATTCAGTTAACGACTGTCGCTTGCTGCAGTCAGATTTGTGTTCTTTTTCCGAATGGTGCAACGGCAATAACCTTTCTCTGAATACCTCAAAGACAAAATTCATGTCTATCACTCGCAAAACATCTAGCGTGTCATTTCAATACTCTGTCAATTCTGTGCCGTTATGCAAGGTTTATGAAATCAGTGATCTTGGTGTTGTTGACAGCGCGTTAAACTTTTCTTCTCACGTTAAGCGTGCTGCTATGCGGGGCCTTCGTTCTCTCGGATGTGTTTGTAGAATATCTCGAGACTTCAGGTCTCCCATGGCCCTACACAAATTGTACACGGCAGTATGTGTTCCACAACTTGAGTATGCGTCTGTGATATGGAATGGCATTGCTCAATCCAGCGGTAACACCATTGAACGAGTCCAGAAAAAAATCCTCAGCATATATAACCATGGCTTTGATAAAAATGACTCTGGATCTCGTTCAAATACTGCTGAATCATTATCACTGCCATCACTTCACTGCCGACGAAATCGTTCTGATCTCTTATTTCTTTACAAGCTAGTCCACGGTATCATATCCTGCCCTGTACTTCTCAATTGTGTTAATTTTCGAATTCCGCGTAAGTTAACCAGAAAGAACAGACCGTTTCATGTACCCGCCTGCTTCTTCCAACACTCTACCGTTCACAGAATACAGTCTTTATAATATTAATTTTCTTGATCTTGACGTTTTTCATAGTCCACAATCATTGTTTTTATCTGTGCTTTGCACTGTTTTGACATAGTATGGCACAATGTACAAAGTCTTCCCTTCTCCGTCTTTCCGCATAGTTGTATATGTGCAATCTAATTTTTTATTCCCCTTCAATATTTCTCATATTGTCTTATTTTACTCCTCCCCTTTTGTGTTCATTTCTCTTTGTCTACGTGTTTCTGCTCTTTTTATTTCTGACGACTGTCTGTATTGTATTGTTTATTTTTATCGTTGTTTTTTTTTGCGTGCGCCTGCACAAAGACCTCACGGTTGTTCCTGGGCACGTTAAATAAATCATTGATTGATTGATTGATTACTTTTATTATTATTATTATTATTATTATTATTATTATTATTATTATTATTATTATTATTATTATTATTATTATTATTATTATTTACAACCATCGTTTCGCTAGAAATGACTGTGGATCTCGTTCCAACGCTGCTGGACTATAATCTTTGCCATGACTTTGCTGCCGACAAAATCGCGCTGATCTGTTATTTCTTTACAAGCTTGTGCACGGTATCATATCCTGCCCTGTACTACTCAACTGTATTAATTTCCGAATTCCACGTAAGCTGACCAGAGAGAATAGACCTTCTCATGTAACCGCCTGCCTCTGTGAACATTGGACCATTGGCAGGATACAACGTCTTTACAATGCTTACTTTTTAGAGCTCGATGTTTTTCCCAGCTCCCAGTCGTTGTTCTGCTCCGAGCTTTGCACTGTACTTACATAGCCTCGTACACTGTTGACAATTTTTTTTTCTGCCTGCGCATAGTTGTATATGTGAAATTTTATAACGTTTTTATCCCTGATATTTTAGTATAAATGTTGGCCTTTGTTTTTTTGTTTTTTTTTTGTTTTTTTTTCGTGCGCCAGTACAAAGACCTTACGGTTGTTCCTGGGCACGTTAAATAAACGTCTGATTTCATTGATTATGTATGCTTACTGTGTCCTTTTTCTTGAATATAAGCACAGTGTCTACACGGACGCTGTGATTTAGCTTAGGCGTACCGGCCACGGTGGTCTAATGGTTATGGTGCTCGACTGATGACCGGGAGGTCATGGGATCGAATCCCGGCCGCGGCGGCCGCATTTCGATGGAGGCGAAATGCTAGAGGCCCGTGTACTTAGATTTAGGTGCACGTTAAAGAACATCAAATAGTCAAAATTTCTGGAGTTCTCCACTACTGCGTCCCTCATAATCGTATCGTGGTTATGGGGCGTAAAACCCCACCAATTTTATTATTAGCTTAGACGTGTGTTTGAAGTGTTTTAACACAAAGTATTTTATGCCGGGGTCCACCACGGCTCTACTGGCGCATTTCCATTAGAGATATGACATTGTAAAATCTGCACTAACAGATGGAAAAGAAAGACTTCAAGGAAAAGTTCCGTCGCCGGGAGTCGAACCTACGACCCCTCGCTCCGCAGCGCGCGGCGCGAACCAACTCGGCCATAGACGGCACGTTCTGCAGCATACTAACGGCGAGCTATTTATATATACAATTTACCGTTGGCGGTATTCAGAGATCGGTGGCACTTCAGTGTGTTTTCGCTATCACTAGCGAGACGGCGCGAAGGGCTCCAAGTTCGCGCTTTAAAGGTCGTCGGCCCGCGTGTTGCGATGCGCGCGCGCCTCCACAGGGCATGGTCGCTCGTGCGAGCGCGCTTATCCTGTGATGGGGGGAGGTTTGTACGTCTTGTGCTCTCACCGCAAGTTTGCGTTGAAGTTAAAGAGAGCACCAAGGTCACTTAACTCAGTGCAGCGGCCGGTTTTGCGAAAGGAGCGCGCTGCTCACACACAAATAAGTTACAACTGTGACAGTTCGCGCTCATCCTGTGTATACTTGTGCGTTCGTTTCCTGCGTCCTCCTTTGTGTTTGAGCGGTGCGCTTTAACTGTCAAGCTGTGACAGTTGTTAGTTCGCGCTCATCCTATGTATGTGCTTTCAATGCCTCCTTTCTGCTCGAGCATCGCGTTGCGAGTTTCGAGCTGCTTGCCGTTCTTCGCATGATATTACAATTTGTTGCTATAGCATTCATTCTTTCGCCCTTCTGCCGAAACATTGCACAACAAACGCTCAACTACGTCAGTGAAGAGAAGTTTCACCTTCGTGTTATAGTGATTCCTATGACAAAGGGATCAGCCATGTTTTTTACAGCGAAAGCTGTTATGAGATCATTTCACCGGCCGTTTTTGGCGCCGTAGTTGTCCGCCGCCACCGCCGCCGCCGCCGCCGGTGTCCGTAACCACTATCGCTCGAAATAAGAAAAAAAACGAAACAAGAAAAAAATTCCAGGATGGAACGAGGTTCGAACCTGGGCCCTCTGCGTGGGAGCCCAGTATACAACCTCTGAGTCATGCCGGTGCTTGAAACTGCTTTGCAAAAAGGTCCTATACAGGTTTCATGTCGGGAAGGAACCACATTAGCATATGCAGTATAGCTTGATAGAAGAGTAAAATAAGCACCAAGCGTCGCACAACGGGAATTCTGTAACAAGGCATCACACAATGCGAATTGCACAACGAGTACGTTGTTGAATGCTTCCAACCCATTACAAGGGCTCTGCCATAATTCTTCATCGTCATCAGGCACAGCATCAACAAAGTGCGCATAATGCCTTACATGCGCTTAGCAGGTACGACGGCTCTCCGCAGAATTACGAAAAATGGCACAGTGCCTGCTGCCCTACTTCTCAAAAATTACAATGATTTATAGCGTAGTAGGTTCTTCGCAAGTGCATTTGTATTGGTTGCCAAGGAAGCCCATAAGCGCATGATCCATTTCCTCGGGGTCTCAGTAAAATTACAATGATTTATATAGCGTAGTGGGTTCCTCGCAAGTGCACTGTATAGGTTGCCAAGGAACCCCATAAGTGCATGATCCATTTCCTAGGGTCTCAGTAAAGTTCTTCGCCCCCCCCCCCCTCGGTCTCTCCCCCACGTCAACGTATGTTATACAGCATGACGGAAGAGGAAAATAGCGATCGGGCGTCACCCAATGCAAATTACATAACTGGTGGGCCGTTTAAAGCTTCCAACCCATTACAAAGGGCTGAGCCACAATTCTTCATCGTCATCAGTTGTCGCGTCAACAAAGTGCACATAATGCCTTACAGACGGATAGCTGGTGCCTCGCTTCCCCGCAGAATGACGAATAATGGCTTAGTAGGTGCTTCCCAAGTTCACAAAAATTGTGATTTATGACGCAGTGGGTACCTTTCTAGTGAACTTGTATTAGTAGCCCCAAGGGAGCTTATAACGGGCTCTAGAAACGCCGCTCTTCCAGCTTTCGCTGTGAGTGTGCTGCGGTTTCAGCGCAGCCCTGCCGTTTTTTTTCTTGCAATTGTTATATTTCCTGCTTGCGCCATGGTAGACTCTCTTGGCTTGTACAAATAATGCACTGTAACTATATTATGAAAACATGGTTTTGTAATCGGATGACTGCGCCACTCAACGTCCCGAAATAACACGGGAGCTAAGGGCACTTCAAGCTGCCTCACTGCAGCTTTGATATTAGCCTCCGCCATATTGCCACGCCAGCTTCTTGTTCTATTTTTTATCTATTCGGGTTTGACAAGCACAAACGGATAGCAACGCTCGACGCTGACCAGGCCGCAGTTTTCGAGAAGCTTCTCGAAAACTGCGGCGAGCGTTGCTATCCGTTTTTCCTTGTCAAACCCGAATAGATAAAAACAGAACAAGAAGTCCGTCTTCGTCTGGTGAGTTAGTGGCTACTGACTACCTCACGCGTTATGCCGAAACAAGGGCCCTGCCCAAAGGCAGTTAGCCTAGTTTTAAATGCGAAGCATTTCTTAGCGAACCTCTGGCACTTTGAGCGTTTCTATCTACGTATCTATCTATCTATCTATCTATCTATCTATCTATCTAGCCGCCTACGTCTGGGTGCTCTCATGATCGCCTCCTTAACTTGGTGTAGACCAAACTTTGCACGGGAGGGTAAGATGATTTGACGAATATGACTGCCGGGTCATGACATGAATAACGTTATAATCTTGTGGCGTACGTCGTCAAACCCTTTCCACTAGACACGTGTGGCACATACCCGTTTACGACGGGCCGCGGTGTACGGGTATGCTCCACAGGTGATTGACAGTTTATATCTACCCAGGAACGGCGAGAACAAGCATTGTAAAACTTAAATGCTAGGCGTTAAGGAAAACCAACATCGGCAGTGTTGACGCAACAAATGGAAAGGATGAAAATTAGGATCCCAGCAGGAATCGAACCCAAGCATTCTGCGTGGCAATCAGGGTTTCTACCACTGAGCCACGCCAAGTCTATAAATTGGTTTGGAAAAGCAGCCTACGCAGGCGTATACCGGTGCAACTTCAATTGTGGTTGTGATGCTGGCTATCTTTAATTTTACAAGCAAGCAATAAACACTACATGATACTCCTACGATACAGGCGTCATATCAGATTGACGTCTGTAGTTCCAGTGTTGGCTCCGCTTTTGTAGCAGTCTAATAAACATTACGTTTGTATTCCTATGATTTAGCAAGCTATATTTAAGCATTGCTCGACCCCGGAGGAATACATTAACGAAAGTTACATACGATATCCACATCACCGCACCTTAAAGCGCACTTAGTCCGCCAGAACGACGCAGTGTCCTCTTCATTCCTTACGAGGCTGGGCGATGGCCTCATGCTGACCGAGGATGACGCCAGATTAATTGACAGCCGCTTTGTAGACTATGCTACGTAGGCCACATACGCCCAGGTAGTCTACAAATACGACAAACACCATCCACTGATATTGGTCTACGTAGCACTATCCAGGCCTACGAGCCTCGACGGCCTATACCTCACAACGCGACGGGTGGCTTCAGGTTCCGACATGTCGCCGGCTCTGTCGACAGACAATTTGTCGACGAAATGACTGAGGCATCCACGAATTCCAACAGCTCTACTATACCACATACTTCACTACAAGTGGACCCCTCGTCACCACGATCACGACCGGATCCTATAACAAGTCGTGACCAGCTGCTGGTGCTCAGTGACCACGGTGATGATGCCCTTGTTCAAGAACTCTCAAGTACTTCTTGCGCACATGCACACGGGTTGGTGAAACGTGCGTGCGTGCTCGGGACACGTATAAGCACTACATATCAGCTTACCGCTTCTGGTGTTGGTAATATCCACGTTGACATTGGCAGCGTTACCCAACCGTAAAGAACTGGTTATATAACACATATGCGGCTCTTCAACATATATAAGTGTGCGTATAAAATTTGTACAAATATTTAGGGCCATTTTGTAACGTGTCGCTCAGTAAAAAAAGAATACGCCACAGTCACCTACACGCCGCATGCTTCGCATAACATCGACTCCCACGGTACGTGGGATCTGCCGAATTTTTTCGTGGAGAGCATCGTCCTTCGTCATGGCGCCCCAGAGGTACGAGTTTAGAATGCGAGGAATTAAAATTAAAATCTTCCCCATAAGAAGTATGCTGAATTTTAATTCCTCGCATTCTAAACTTGTCAAAAATGGCATCGCTCTGTCTTGTGTACGATCCGCCGTTAACAGATCCTGCGAGCACCTCATGCAACAGAGTGTTCAGAACCAGGTTCACAAGTTGCGAAGCGCAGGGTATCCTAATTCAGTGATTGCCTCCGCTGCCCAGAAGGCTCTCAGGTTAGCCAAGTTGGAAGGCAAAAGTGAGCAGGCGAATGAGCCGCTCAAACAACGGCCCTCTGTGATTATTCCGTATTTTCACGGATTTTCGCACCGCTTGAAGAAAGTGGCCGCCCGGCACGACGTTGATGTCGTTTTTTCTGCAAAGCACAAGCTAAGTGCTATATGTCCTGCTTTGCAGAAACGCCTTGGCACTAAGGAGCGTGCCAAAAGTAATCGATGCAAGGTGAAACATGGCATGCAGTTTGTGCCCTGTAAACAGGGGGCTGTGTACCACATTCCTTTCGCGTGTGGACGGTGCTATGTTGGACAGTCGGGCCGATGCCTGAATGTTAGACTTAGAGAGCACCACAGCTCCCTCAAAGGAACGGCCTATTCGCACCTGGCGGTGCATTGCCGTGATTGCGGATGTGAACCTGGTTTATCTGACACTTCAGTAATTTTCAGACACGATAATAAACTAACAAGGGAGATAGTTGAAGCCTATCTGATTAAAGAGAAAGGCGACGGGTGTGTCAGCCAGCCTTCACTGAGTCTGTTGGAATGCGAATATAATCTACTGCAGAAATCTGGCGTCATGCCAAAGTGATTTTGTGGTGTTTTTCTTGGGCTTTTCTGAGCAGTCTGCGCAAGTGTGCACGCATGTGCGCCATCTAATAGGGTTTACCTTTTTCCAATCTTTCTTGTAATAAATTTCAGTTTCAAGTTAGCGCTCGTCGTGTCCACTCTTTTTCGTTTGTCCCTATTTTTTGGCGCTTTGAAGTTGTGTCATGATGTCTTACAAACTCGCCCAAGCTTCCGTGCTTCCAAAATGTGAATTATCACTACAGGGCAGATCTTCATTTGGTACAGCGACCGCCCCGGCATGGTGTTGGTCCCGGGTTCGAACCCCGATCCAGGACGACTTTTTCGTCAAGACGTTTTTTTTTTCCAAGTCGGTATGAATTTCTTTGTAGCTCTGTGCTACACAACAGGCGGAGGACAATTTTCAGGAACGATAATTCCTTGGGCCAAAACTCGGGATTATGAGTGTCGGCCAACTTGGCTTGTTTAACGTGCATCTCAGTACGTTCTTGCATTTCGCCCATGCATCAAACTCGCGCCCTCGAACCTAGCAGCGCGACATCTTACCTGATAAGCGGCGGTTTCGCTACGTGAGCGTTAGGCAACTAGGATTCCTGTTGCGTAATATCGCAGACACTTGAACGGGCCCCGGAAACTCTCCGGGGTTCCCGCGCAGAGGGCGCAAAATCAACCGCGCCAAGCTCTGTCGAGTGGAGCTACGGATTCCTCGTTTAGCATACGTTAGTTGGCATTTTCCCTGTCAGGGGCGCTGAACGTGGCCAAAAATTTTACTTCGGAATGTATCGAAAGAATGTTAGAAGCATAGCTAGCGCGTCATTTTTCATAAAGCAAGCGGCAATCTGTTTCAGGCAAGTAGGAAAGCAAGTAGTCAGGTGTTGCATTCCGCGGGCGGCGCACTTTTTGTGGGAGCGAAGAGGACGAAGCGTGCCGGCTCACTTCTGTTCGCAACGAAAAGCCGCTGTTATGAATGATGCAGAGGGTTCCTTATACTGGCGGCAAATGTGAGAAGGCCGGCCAACCGACGAATCCTTCTCACACGTGCACTACTTTTTTTTTTGCACATTAGCATAAATGGTTGTTTAGAACACTTTGATCACGAAAAAGCTGCCTACAGGCCAAGTACAAAACAATAATCGAACGCGAGCCTCAAAGCAGGAACGAGACACGGTATATATGAGCATCGCACAATGCCCGAAAATATCCGTGTTTCGAGCCCGCATCTTTCTTCATCCAGCGGCCGGAGTCAAGCGGCGGCCTCATAAATCAGGCGATGGACTCGGATTGCCCTCCGCGGGATCGATTAAAAATGAACGGGCACCGGCTGCCACTTAGGCTGGTTTGAAACGACGAGGACCCCATAACTCTCCATCAGCACAACGACGATTCGGGGTGCATTTTTCATGGCGCTGCTCTCGCGCCCGGTTCACACTTACTTAAAAAGGGACCCTTGGTCGAGAAGAGCGTATCGTCGCGGGAGAAATCAACTGCCGAGAAACGTACATAAAAGGTGCGCATAATGAGCAGTCGTTCGACGAGCCCAGAATGGCCCGATATAAATCACGGGTCATTTGGCCACTCGCAGAATGGGCTCCATATTGTGAATGTTTCAGAGATGACACGCGAGGACTCTGTCGCTGGGAGTAGATAACGGGATTGAGCATCAACGAGAGTGTGAGCAGTTTTTGCTAAAGTAAGGGCTTTGAGTCGCCCTTGTACTGTAATAAGATTGCATATGGTCACTTATTAATTCCTAAATTCATAACTTCAGTAAAAAAGACACAACTAAGGTCAGTGCGGAATTAGAAAAGAAAGCCAGGCTACATAATCAGAAAGAAGCTCTATTAGCGGACATTTGATAGATGATGACCACTGTCTGATGAGAAACTTTCGAACGATTTTGTGAAGTCGTGCTGGAGCTTAGGCCTTTTTCAGTATATAAGCACATGCAAATCGGGCTTCAATTGCAGAGGCAGTGCCGCAGTAAAACATTTTACAGGCTACTATTTTGTGTAAATGAGATCAAGTATTACGTACGGCGATGATAAGACCACTATTTTTTTAGAGAAAACACCATGTAATATAAGTGATGGTGAGTCCTGTTGCCCTCAAGTTATTCGTAGTCGAAACAAAACCAAGTTGGTTGTATATCATGTGCCTGGAACAATGCCTGCGGTACCCAACAACGTTTTCCCTAAGGTTCATGCACTGATAACATTGTTTTAAAAATTGTCATCATCTTCCGCATGCCTCATAATAAACAAACCAATCCGCATGGTTCCAAAGACTCGTGGCTACAATTCTACCATGATCGTGACTAATACTGTGTGCATCTTCCTGGTTAAAGAGGACTAATTGATATGACATTATTCACACAGATGGAGAAAGAGGCAGCCAGGACACATACTTATTGCGCAGGTAATTATATTGATTCTTTCTCGTGTCACGTATTTCGGGGGGGGCAGTACTGATGATTGGCGATGTTGCGCGCAAATTGAGATGAATCGAGGTGAAAATGAATCCGAGAAATTTCACTCAAGGCAAAAAACCGGGACACGAGCAACGAAATGGTCTTCATCGTTTGCCTCTAACTTCACTTGTTCCTTCCGCTGAAGGCTGTCATCTGAATTGTATACGAGCACATGCCGCCTATACATTCAAGCACAGCTTGTAATTTTGTAATTATCCCGTAATCTCATCCCTCGATACCTCACGACACAAGCTGGTGTAGTTTGCGCAAATACTATAAGATACTCGAGCCGTCTAAGGTCAAGCACTCCTACTATAGGAATAAATAAATGCACGCCAGTGTACCAGCGGTCTCAGGCACACTCAAACCTGCATGTCACTCCCGAATGCACCTTTACACGACCTCTGCTGCGACGAGCTCCCGTCAGCGCCGATGAAGGGCAGTCTACGCGCGCTCTCCTTGAATGCCAGTAGGCTGTCTTCGCTCGGCGTTAGGAATAAAATACTGGCCTCCGGGACAAAACCCAAATGGCGAGCCTTTATTTTCTCGCCAAACTATAGACGCAAATTGAACGCATGTTTCTGCCGGTCACAGCCCGCGAAAGAGCTTAACGACAGGTGAAAACATTGGATTGGTTCTTGCGATTAGGCTAAAGTCACTGCGGAGATTCAAACCTAGCTCCGTTATATCATTTCCACTGGCTTATTGTCAGCAGTTCGAACATTTCCAGGTTGTCTGAATTTCGAATAGAGATAGAGAAGGCCTGTGCTACCAGCCTCTACAGGGGAGCCTACTTTAAATTTTGAAGCAAGCTGCACGCTTCATGTCAAATGTCTACGCCTTCGTAAGACCCCACAGGGCGTGATCTATTTCCCGAAACACCTGGAAGCCAATATAACGACGCACTTACACGCGCCGCCTGGACGATATGCGCGATAAACTGTAATTTTTTTGTCACCAGCACCGCAACACAAACACCGTTTATAAAAAAAGCTACTACAGTGAACAATGTATCTAAACCTTTACCTTGCATTGCAAGATAACTTATGAATAAATATTGTATCTTTTTGGTTTCTGCTGCAATTGGAATGTGCATATAATAATATTATGTATACAGGTATATAATGTGCTACCTCTGTTTTTCTGTGTATTGTAAATTATATATATATATATATATATATATATATATATATATATATATATATATATATATATATATATATATATATATAATGTGTGTGTGTGTGAACGGTTAGGGTATTTGTTTTTATTTTGCGCTTAATTGCTCCATTAACCGTGATCAGTTATGCAAAGTTTATAATATTCACTTTAAGGCCCCGCGCGTTTCGTTACGTTGTAGAAGGCATTCAAAAATGACCGATCCAATTTTTTTCTTTGCCACCATGCAGTCAAGCACAAAAGTTTACGGAACACGCGTTCTATACTACCTGTCCATGCCACCTATGCGTCGACCGCAGCTCTGGGCGGGGAATTGGTCTTGTCACTTGCATATCAATTTCCTAGTGCCGCACAGCGCATTGTTAGTTCGTTGTTTTCACGCAAAGCACTTACTTGCAGTATGACCGTCACAATTCTGCTTCATAGCCGAACCAAAGCTACCACGGCGTGCCGCGAACGGTGTGCTGTTGGGTAAACGTCGCATTGTGAGAGAGACTGAGAATGACAGCAGCCCTGCTGGTAGACTGCTCTCGAGGCAGAAACACGTAGCCACGGCTTCCGGAGAGCGCGTCACGTTGAAAAGAGAAGAAGGTATCGTTGACAGCGCAGCTGTTTAAGCTGGAGGCGAGGCTGTTCAGTGTGCGCAGAAGAACCCGCCGAGTGGTGACGTCACCGTGCGTCGCCCAGCAACGCGTTCGAGGAAGGAGAAGAAATAAAGAAAATGAAATAAAATAAAACCCCTGTACATACGGGCCGAAGGCGGGTGTCGTGTAACTGTATTCGGCTATCCATGTATATAGGCACGGCAGCAGGACAAACATTTTCGGGAACCAGATGATTGCGTTCCTATGGGCTAGAAAACGAGAGAAAGAAAGAGAAACAGAGGCAGAGAGAGAGAAAGAAAGCGTAGCAGAGCTATGCATAGTATTAAGGGCGTCCCTACTATCACGCAGTTTGATTAAAAAAAAAAGGAATGGCGTTACGCGAAGCAAACCTACGACATATTGTTCCCAGTAGACTGGAGTAGCCATCAGTAATTTTCCGTTAATAATTGTAGCGATAACTCGACAAGTGCTCACTTAATTATCAAAATGTCAATGGGGCATATATGTAGGCATGTTCAAATGACAACTGCGCTTTTTTCAGCAACGTACTAATTGCGTGGTTATTTTTTCTGGCTGAAAGAAAGCCCGGAAAATATGAAAAATAACACATGACTACGTTCCCACCCGCAAAAGAAAGTGGAGCCCTGAAATAGAGTATTTTAGTTTTACGTTTTTACGGTCGCACCGCTCCGAGGTGGCTCGCTAAGCTGTAGCGGAGCGGCGGACGATCTTTTCCTTTTAGCTATCCGTTTTGTGCTGCCGAGCGGACCTTTCGCAGTTGCAACGCCCTCTGGCCAAGTTGCGCCTCATTAAATAAAATGAAAAAACACTTCTGTCACTTTTACAAAGCAAAACAAATATGTATTACTCACGTGTTTACGCACTATTCACACGTGTGCTTACAATGCGTTACCAGTCCGTTTCATGGAAAAAAAAAAAAGCGCCGACCTCAAGATAGCCGCGCAATAGTCAGCGATGTTGCATTCCAGATCCACTCCAATCCGTTTGGACGCCAACACGGCAGCGATGTTTTCGTCAGCTGTGCCGTTTTGTCTATTTCGCGTAACTTTCCTTAATTCGGCGACTCCAAGTAAGCACAAATGTTCGTCTATTCTAAAGCGCTTTCGCGGCTTGCGCTGCGCAGACGAACATGAAGCCGCCTTGCACGTGGGAAGCACGTTGAGCACTGGAGGCAGCCATTTTGGAATATGCGAGAAGTCGACGCACTCGTCAGAGAGGGCGCGCGCATCGACACCCCTCGCTAGCGGGAACGGCAGCGACGGTCCGCGCTCCGCTTGGGCTCCCTGTAAGGGGAGCGTGGGCCTCGCTCCGCTAGCCCGCTTACGGCTAAGCGGAGGACGAATGCGCACTCGCACTCCCGCTCCGCTTAGCTGCTAAGCGGAGCGTAAAAACGTCAAACTAAAATACTCAAAGCTTACTGCAAGCAACCGATTTGCCTGTTGTCCGCTGCGAGAGACAGCGTTCCGCACTTTGGCGTGGTTACAGCATTCGGGTACCAACAAGTGTCGCAATCTCGCAAGGATTCATTCCACTCGATTTTACGCCACTATCACACGGCCTACTGTTCTCATTGATAATGCGTCCGGAGCGCTGCTCAGATTACCGCCTGACTCTGTAAGACCAAACCGGAAGCTTCTTTGGCCGGGGAAAGGCTGGTAGGGCGATCCATATTTTTTTCATTTACACTGGCTACCTCACAGTCAGAATGTTTGAGGGCGCAGCTTTGTGATGCGCGCAACAGTCTAGTCACGTGTCACTTTTCAGATTTCACGGTCTTTCAGCAATTAGTACGTTGCTGAAAGTGGCACAGTTAGATTTCATTTGAACATGCCTACATACACCTCATTGACATTTTCATAATTAGGTGAGTACTTGTCGAGTTACAAATATAATAATGACTCATTAATTAAACTTCATTAAGAAAAAATAGTAGTAGCTGCTCCAGTGTACAGGTTTACTATACGTAACGCCATTCCTCTATTTTTTTTTTTATGAAATCGTTCTGCGTGATAGTTGCGACGCCCTGTGGTATAGCAAGGGTGAGGGAAAGGCCACCGCTGTTTCCACAGTTATCGCACTAGTTGCCCCGCCACGGTGGTCTAGTGGTTATGGTGCTCGACTGCTGACCCGAAGGTCGCGGGATCGAATCCCGGCCGCGGCGGCTGCATTTTCGATGGAGGCGAAAATGTTTGAGGCCCGTGTACTTTGATTTAGGTGCACGTTAAAGAACCCCAGGTGGTCGAAATTTCCGGAGCCCTATCGTGGTTCTGGGACGTTAAACCCCAGATATTATTATACGAATGCAACGGTGCCTGAAGTATTTAGTACAAGAAATAGCACCCTCTTATCACGTTATGTCAACTGATACGGTCGCTGAGGCGAAGCAGATCCATTTGTCGAACGTTCGCTATCGCGGCGATTACATTCCGAAACCTGCGGAATGCAGGAATATCCCGTTTCCTATGATTTCTCGCGCACCTGAGAATCCCAGGTAAACAAAATTAATTCAGCAACTCAAAACGCCGCACCGGATCTCCAACTTTGAAGTCATGCAACTTCGCCCCGCCACAGCGGTCTAGTGGTTATGGCGCTCGACTGCTGACCCGGACGTCGCGGGATAGAGGCGATAGAGGCGATTTTCGATAGAGGCGAAAATGTTTGAATACAGTCTACTCAGATTTAGGTGCACGTTAAAGAACCCCAGGTGGCCGAAATTTTCGGAGCTCTCCACTACGGCGTCTCTCATAATCAGATCTTGATTTTGGGACGTTCCCCAGTTATTAAAAAAGAAAGACATTAAACTTCGCAACTAGAATTAAACAAACACATGCCAATGCTGGTTTCACTTATTAAAGGCGCGTCCCGGTCCCATGTCTCCTTGTTTTTGAAGAACTTAAGTAAATCTCAGGTGGGTGTGTTCAGATAAGAACATCGGTCCGCGGACCCCTTTATTATCGCTGAAAAAAATATATATATCTTGCGTTTCGAGTCCTCAGGGCCACGAAACCATTCTTAGTTTGCGAAAAAAAATTTTGCCTTAGTAAAAAAAATTCGGAAGTCTCCACTCGGCAGAACCGCTTTTTGCGAATTGCGCAAAAATAGGAATTTGACGAGGTACTACAAAATAAATATTGTAGCTGGGATTCCCAAATTTTTTTCTTAGCATACTACCAGTAACGTATGTTTGCCAAATATTGTTATCTTGCTGTTTTGTTGCCCGTATTTTATGAAAAAAATCGAAAATACGGCACATTGCTCAATAACTCTCTAGTTTCTGATTTTTTTTCCTTCGCGTCTATAATACTCAGAATTTCCACGATTTTCCAGAGTGTTGCCACACATGATTTTAACAATTGTGTTCAATATGAGTGCCGATAATGGTGTCAAACGCAAACCAAAAATGCAGAAGTCAAGGCATGTCTATGAAAATGTAATACTTTGAAATGCAATAAAACAAAGCCATCTTCGATTTTCTTTAATCTCCCCAGAATTAAAGCCCAGTACGTGCTCTAACTGAACCTGTAAAAATATGTGGTATTATTTTTGTGAGATCGGAGTTACAAAGCCGCCAAAGTGCCCAAACTGAAGCTCCCGCGCAACCGCTTAAATGAGCGAGCATGTAGCTATTATTAGTATGATTATTAGGTCTAAAATACATTCCCTCGAGTTCACGAAACATCAAATTGACAGAAAAGAGGCCAAGTGTTGCTTTAAAGTGCCAATTTGTAGATATGCGTGTTTTTAGCCATCGTAGTATCGTTCCTGGCGAAAGCCATTATGGGAAAAAGTTCGTCTAGGTGCACACTCGAGTTGGGTTTTCGCATGCAACAGTTTCGTCAGCTCTAATGCACACAGGACGCAAGACAGACATTGAAGGAAGACTGGGTTCGCGCAGAAAGTGTACTGGAGACGGTACCAACGATCTCCGCGTTCTTGCGCCTGGCGTAGGACGTGCGACAATGACGTTTCCCTTCATCGCCATCTTCAGAGGAGAAATTTCTGTTAAGTAAATGACTAAGTTTAGCTCCTCGACAGAATTTTGCTCAGGAATAAAAATTTTTACAGATACAGAAGCATCTGTACATTTTACGACGATCTGTTTGAAGAGGCTGAATCAATTTCCAAGACGGAGAGAGTATATTCTGGCATAAGGCTCATGGACAAGGAAGAAGGCGTTTTCCAAATCTTTTATACTCCGAAAGTTCTGCTTATAGGTAATCTTTTTCTTGTGCTTGTTCAGATAGCGCTAAACGCTCGTGCAACTGCGCCATAAATCTCAGGAGAGTACAAGAAGCGCATGAATACTCGCATAGGCTGCTCAGTAGACGACGCGACTGACGGACGTGAAAGCTAACGCACTGTTGTGATTCCAACCTTTCTGAAGCGTATTGAGCTGTTTATTTTTGTTGTCGTTTCGTGAACACGAGCGCGCATATTTACTGCCTAAAATTGCGGCGGTACAGGCTGTGCTCTTGCAGCCCTAGCGCGCTGAAAAATACAATAAAAAATCACCGCATCTCCACTAATGTGAATCATGACAGTGGCGAAGCTCTGGGTATCATACCGGCATGTCGCCGTACGTCACCCGCGCGTTCCCACTGCTAATGCAAATTGAGTGACATAAAGTGTGTATATACTGCCACGCCCACTTCTTGTTTTATTTTGATGTTTTTTGGGTTTGACTAGCAAGGACGGTTATCAACGCTCGAGGCTGTCCGCGAAGCAGTGTTCGAGAAGCCTCTCGATTGTAGTAGATCGTTTTGCTAAGATTTCGCGCCGCACGCGAATGTTCCAGCTTTATCGAGAGATAACGCCGCCACCAGCGATATCGCTGGAAAGTTCGATAGCGCCTGTATAAAAGCCGACGCACTTGACGCTTCTCAGTTGATCGACGGTCGACGCTCTGTTCGCCGCTCTCGGTGTATTGCTGTAGTTTGACTTTCAGTTTCCCGGCCACAAGTTCGGCCAAATAAACAGTTTCATCTCGGACGTGCTGACTGCTGTCTTCGTCGACGTCACAACCACGTGACATCTGGTGGAGGTGCTGCTCGTTCATGTTCCGGACGCCCCCGTCAAGCCATGAACCCAGCCCACGTCGCGAAGAAGACCCCGACACCATCAGCGACAGTCGAGCCAGCCGCAGACTGAAAGGGCTACACCACCCAATAGGAACCCCTACCGGACAAGACCAGGATCACAACGAAGAAGACAACAGCCACAATGACAGCCGCTGTGGCGCCTACAACGGTCGTCATGCACCAACCGAGGGAGCCGCCGACATTCCGCGGATCACCATACGAGGATCCAGAAAGCTGGCTGGAGGCATACGACCGGGTCTCCACGTTCAACAACTGGGACTGCGACGAGAAGCTACGCCATGTCTACTTCGCCCTTGAAGATGGCGCAAGGACCTGGTTCGAGAATCGAGAATCCACGCTGACATCATGGGACCTCTTTCGCACCGGATTCCTGAACACAGTGATTCCACTCCTGCGCCAACTGCGCCAAAGTGCGCCAAATTGTATTTACTGCGCCATCCTGATAATATCGACGAAATTTGCGCCAAACTGCGCCAAAGTCTCGGGCTTGGGGGCGTCTATCACCGGCAATCGCACCGCCGGCGCGTCAGAACATGTGCGGTTCGATCTTGGGGCTGCCAATGAAGTCGCAATCATGGACCAAGAATTATTCCGCTGAATAAATAGCGCTCGCGCGTGCGTTCCGAGTAAGCCACGATGCCATGCACGGTGCCGACGCAGCTTCTGTTCTGCAAGTCGGCTCGACAGCAAAACGTGCTCTCCGCAGAGGCTCGTGACGTCTAGGCCTATCGGTAGCGAGAAAGTGCGACGGCGATTCATCGGCGGACGTCGTCTGTTCCAGAAACGCTGCTGATAGCTCGTTTCAAGCGTCGCACGGCACGTAAGGAAAGCAATGTTCAGTAATAACCACGTGCGTGCCGCTAAAATGCCTGTCACTTCTGTTTCCGGACATCGCGGAATGAAATATGGGAACGCTCGCAGTAGATATATGGGAGAATATCGAATTTTAATTGCTTAGCATTTATGGAAGAGCACGCGAACGGTTGAAACGCGTTGACACTTTTCCTCAGATATACTTTATCCATGGATCTTCATCCAGAACAGCTTTTTCGTAATTCTTTCCGCCAGCACGTCCGAGTTTGTAATCACTCTGCGGTAAATATCCCCTAAAAGGCCCTGCCCTTTCGAGCTCACGTGCTAGGGTTCCAATTCGAATTTTTGCTTGCTTTTTTAAAAAAATCACAGCATATCCACGGGGTGAATGATGATGAGTGGGGCGAAGCTACGGAGGGAATCATCTGTAAACCGTGAAACTCTTTCGTGAAATGCGCCCAGTACATAATATAAAGAGTGTGAAACATCGTGTGTATATTAAACATCAAACTTTTATTGTACTGTTGGTTTACGTGGTCCCTTCGTTATCACTTGTGATCGGTGAAATGCAAGGAAGAAGTCCGCTCCCGAGCGAAAGAGCGCCAAGAGCGACCGCATTCCCCGCTCGCCCTGTGCGAATTAAAGGCAAGGCTAGAGGGAAGACAGGACGCGCGTTCCACGACGCGAGGTCGGCAGCATGCCCAACGAAAGCCAACGGAACGCGATCGTGCAAGTGCTCCGGCTTCGCATCGCCTCATGGTTCCATTTAGCGTCCCAAAACCAAACATATTGCTCAAGGTGTGCCTTGCGTTTTTCGTAGAAATAATTTCTTTATCATGTACATTAAGACGAAAAGTTGAAACCTCACTAGAGTGTATCGCCCGCAAAGTATGTCTTTTAGTGTGATTTAACTCTCGTACGGCAGGGTCCTCGCGCCGTTGCCGGTCCACCTCGCCCGTTGACGATCGGGCGAGGTGGCTACATAGAACTACTACTACTACACTTTAAGAAAAACATCTGGCGTTCTTTCGTTCTGCTTTTACAAAACATCTGGCGTCTTTCGTTGGTTTATTTCATCAATCAACGGCGTTTTGAACAAAATTTTTATTGTTTAATCACGCACAGGAGAAATCTCACCAGGCACTACCTTGGAGGTAAACAATGGCTGCTAATGGCAATGAGAGACAGAAGAAGTCGGCTTTTAGCTAACACTTACACTTCTACTTCTACTAACGTTTCCTACTGGAACATGCCAATGGCTGCTAATGGGGAATGAGAGACAGAAGAATTCGGCTTTTAGTTAACGCGCAGGCTGCGAATTTTTTATTGTTCAACAACGCACAGGAGAAATCTCC
Organism: Rhipicephalus sanguineus; assembly: GCF_013339695.2. Classification (NCBI taxonomy): domain Eukaryota; kingdom Metazoa; phylum Arthropoda; class Arachnida; order Ixodida; family Ixodidae; genus Rhipicephalus; species Rhipicephalus sanguineus. The sequence goes on along the minus strand of NC_051176.1, from coordinate 305,885,487 downwards.
CACCGGCACCACCTTGGAGGTCAAAGCGTAAGACTTGTTACTCACTACTACGATCACGACGACTACGAGGGACGAACGGGTGCCGCCTTAAGAAGCTTCGCCCCTAAAATTTCATCTCATTAGTAAAATCATATCTTCTGGTCGGAGCAGCCGCAAATGCGCAGCTGTCAGTAGAGAGCCCGTCGCTGACGGCCCACAGTGAAGCGGCTACGCCATGTTACACGTCCGCCCTTTCGGGGGTCAATAGCTAACGGTTAAAAAAACTCATTTTCGCTTAAGAGCGAAGCAATGAATGCGATACCAAAAAATTGTATTGTTAAACGAAGTAAGGCTAGTAGCTAACTCTTTTGGATTCGATCTCGCGTAACTCAACAAAACGCTGGTTTAAGGGAATATGGCCGCTCCAGGAACCGAAGCGTTTTCTTGCTCTGAGTTCTCTAAACGCGAAGTAAGCGTTGAGAGCACAGCAAGTTTACGAGCCGTCTCCTGATGCCTCGAGATAGCGAGCGCGCAAGCGACTGCGCCCTTCCAACGATGCGCCCCCCCCCCTTCCGCTCCCCTGGCGTCCCGCCATGCTCCTTACGAAAGACGGGCGGGGCGTTTCCTCTCTGTCTGATGAGCAATCGACGGCAGGCCCGCACGCGGGAAGATGTTATCTCATGCGCTGTCCGTGCGACGGAGACTGACGGCCGGCTAGTTTAATCTCCGCTTCAGTCGCGTTCGTCGCCAGCGCTCGCGAGCTTTTACCCGCGGCTAGAATGCGCGTGGTGATGTTATTAATTTGGACTTTATACGGAAAATTACGGCAACGGCGACGGCAAAAATCCGCCGAGAGTGTCCATATAACTGCTATCGCAATAAAAATTTTTAAAAAGTTGAGGAGCCATTTCACTCTTGATAAGCGAAGCTGTTTCGCGCATGGCACACAGGTGACATGGTGGAGGACAGTTTGGTATGTAGGGCCAGGCTGTTAACGTTCAAGACGCAATATTAATGCGAAAGCCTTAGATGCTTTATCAAACACGAAAATTGACCGTCGGCGCCGTCAGTCGATTGATGCTAAAAATAATCATCATGTGATGGCGTCATCATTGCGTTATAGATCGTCAAAACTTGTGACGTCATCATGGCGTAATATATCGTCATGTCACGTGATGATGCCATCACATGACATCGTCACTTTACACTGCTTCCGTGATCGGTGCGCTGATCATGGAGCTAGCGCAAAACCAGCTGAGGTGCAGAAAGCTTGCAGAGAGAGAGGGGGAGGATCAACCCATCGATCGAGAAGAAAAAGAACCTGGCTTTCGCCTTGGGGTTGTCTTAGGGGAATGCATCAGGGACAGTGTGGCTCTTTGGCATTGAGGCACTGCTGTACATCACGGCGTTTGTCTACCATGTCTGCTGATAACCACATAGATGTATTTAGAGTGTTATTTCGTAAAGTGCAATTATCTTGATCCGATATTTTGTTTATTTGCTAGTGTCGAAAATAATCGCCGAAGAGGTTAATCCAGAACACTCAACTGCATGAGCCCTTATTTTTTCATTAGCGAGTGAAATATGGAGTTCTCCTGAGCATAGGCGTGCGCAGGGTTCCCCATCAGGGGGGGGCGAAGGTTCATCGCAGCGCCCCCCCCCCCCACCCTACTAAGTCAATGTATGGGGCAGATTTGGTGCCACCCCCCTCTTAGGTGACTAGAAGGGTCAATGTACGGGGCAGATTTTGCGCCCCCCCTCTTAGGTGATTAGGAGGAGGGGCGCCCCCCCCCCCCTGTGCGCACGCCTATGCTTCTGAGATGATTTTTTCCATGAGATTTGCAATGAATCGAAATATTTCTAGCCTTCATAAGAGCCCCATAATAATACTCAGGTGCTTGAATGTTAATGCAAAATCATCTGCTCCAAAGTGCTCCAAGATGAAAACTTTGCTGCTCCAAAGTGCTCCAAAACGGAAATATTGCTGCTCCAAAGTGCTCCAAGATGAAAATTTTGCTGCTCCAAAGTGCTCCAAAACGGAAATTTTGCTGCTCCAAAAATTGCTCCAAATCAGAAGTCCTCGGTAGCATCACTGCTGAACACCTTCACGAGCGTCATCCGAAAAGAAAGGGCTGAAACCCTTCTCGAGACCCGTGTACAGCTCCCCAATGAGAACATCGGACTGTACACCGAAGAAATGACTCTCCTATTTCGCCATGCCGACCCCGCCATGTCCGAAGAAAAGAAAGTTCGCTTCTTGATGCGGGGAGTGAAGGAAGAACTTTTCGCCGGACTTGTGCGCAATCCACCGAAAACGGTCTCGGAATTCGTTTCGGAGGCCACCACAATCGAAAAGGCCCTAGAAATCCGCACTAGGCAGTACAACCGACGCATGCCGACGACGATCTACGAGGAAGCACATGCGCTGGGCTCCGACGACCTACGTGAGACGATCAGGGCGGTCGTGCGCGAAGAGCTGCGAAGGATGTTTCCTGCATCGTAACCCCAGGTCCATTCCATAGCCGACGTCGTCCGCGAGGAACTTCAGCATTCGCTAGGAGTTGCTGCACCGTCGCAACCTGAGCCGGAAGCGATGAGCTATGCTGCCGCTGCACGCCATGCTGTCGCCAATCCGCGCAATCACCAACGCCCCATGCCGGCGCAGTTCCGTCGCCAAACACCGCTGCCACCTCCGACGCCATCCCGCCAGCCTGCAGCCCAACGCTACACAGCCCGAAAGACCGACGTTTGGCGTGCCCCTGACAACCGCCCGCTCTGCTACCACTGCGGGGAGGCCGTCCACACGTACCGCCGCTGCCAGTACCGTCAGATGGGGCTACGCGGATTCGCCGTCAACGCGCCGCGCCCGCAGCCAGGCGAACGGCCTCGCGACATTGACGATTACCTCACCGGAACACAGTGGCAAGAGCGACGACCTTCCCGCTCGCCGTCGCCCGGCCGCTGCATTTCACCGCACCGCCGGCAGTACACAGGATTCGGGCCGGTCGCCTAGCCCGTATCCGGGAAACTAAGGGCAGCAACCGATGGAGGTGCGGTTGCTGTACGACGAAATGCCGAAGATCCTCCGCGGCCGCCGACGACGACAACGCCACGAGACCTGCAGAACACGACGCAAACCGGACGGAGCCCTCACGACGAAACTTCGCGGCCCGAAGAAAACCTGACGATGCAACGTCGAAACAGCGGGACAAATTGACGAAGCCGTGATCCGACGCCACGACCTAACCGCAACGAAAGACGACGAACTAGCGACCTCGATGTTCTTATCGACGGCCACAGCGTCACAGCTCTCGTCGATACCGGAGCCGACTATTCCGTCGTCAGTGGGCCATTCGCCACCAAGCTGAAGAAAGTAAAGACCGCTTGGAGTGGACCCGAAATCCGGACAGCTGGAGGCCACCTGATAACGCCGATTGGTATCTGCACGGCGAGAGTCACCATCAATAACCGGACTTATCCTGCGAGCTTTGTAATCCAACAAAACTGCTCCAGGGATGTGATACTCGGAATGGACTTCCTAAATGACCACGGCGCCGTTAACGATCTGAGGTCTGAGTCGATAACACTAACCTCAGACAAAGCGCCCCCGCCCCACGCGACGCCAGGGAACCATGCACTGAATGTGATAGAAGAGCAGGTGACCGTTCCGCCGCGCTCCAGCGTCATTATTTCCGTCGACACCAAAAAACCTGTGAACCTTGAAGGCGTAATCGACGGCGATCAGCAACTACTCCTGAACCGTCAAATTTGCGTCGCAAGAGGTATCGTCGAGCTGCATGACGGTAAAACAAAGGTAGTGCTCACAAACTTCAGCTACGAATACAAGCACGTGAACAAGGGCATGACAGTCGCCTTCATTGAAGAAACTGTGGAAGCCAGCAATGCCTTCACCCTCACAGATTTAACCGAAGCTTCCGCGACAACGCCAGGGCCGGAACCTGCTTTTGACAGATCAAATCCCTTCTCCAACGATACAAGGAATGCTTCTCGTCGTCATCACGAATTCGGCAAAGTCCGGTGGCGAAACACCGAAATATAACGGAGGAAAGTGCGAGGCCCCTCCGTCAGGGCCCCTACAGAGTTTCGACTCGAGAGCGCGACGCGATAAAGAAACAAGTCCACGAGATGCTACACGACAACATCATCCAGCCGTCCAAGAGTCCGTGGGCGTCACCCGTGGTGTTAGTGAAGAAGAAGGACGGGACACTGCGCTTCTGCGTTGATTATCTGTTCCTGAACAAAATCACGATGAAGGACGTGTACCCCCTCCCACGGATAGACGACACCCTGGATCGACTTTATAACGCGACGTGCTTTTCGTCGATGGACCTCAAGACCGGCCATTGGCTGATCGAAGTAGACGAAAGAGACCGAGAGAAGACCGCTTTTATAACACCCGACGGCCTTTTTGAGCTCAAGGTCATGCCTTTCGGTCTTTGCACGGCACCTGCGACGTTCCAGCGCGTCATGGACACTGTGCTCGCCGGATTGAAGTGGCAGACATGCCTTGTGTATTTGGACGACGTCGTCGTGTTTTCCTCGACCTTCGACGAGCATCTCCAGCGGCTTGAGGCAGTACTTCAAGCTATCAAGCCCTCTGGACTGACCTTGAAGCCTGAAAATTGCCGCTTCGCGTACGAGGAGCTCTTGTTCTTGGGTCACGTGATCAGCAAGGATGGTGTTCGCCCGGACCCGCGGAAAACAGCTGCCATCGCTGCCTTCCCGCCGCCCACCGACGAGAAGGCCGTACGCCGTTTTCTCGGCTTGTGCGCCTATCACAGACGTTTCGTCAAGGAATCTTCACGGATTGCCGAGCCACTGACAGAACTCACGAAGGCCGACCTCGAATTCAGGTGGGAAACGTCGCAAGTGCAAGCATTTCAAAAACTTAAACGACGCCTGCAGACGCCACACATACTTGCTCATTTCGACGATTGCGCCGATACGGAAATACACACCGACGCAAGCAGCTTAGGACTCGGTGCCGTCCTTGTACAAAAGACTGACTGGCTTGAAAGTGTAATCAGTTATGCTAGCCGGTCACTATCCAAGGCAGGAGCCAACTATTCCACAACAGAAAAGGAATGCCTTGCCATCATCTGGGCTACGTCAAAGTTTCGCCCCTACCTCTATGGCAGACCCTTTAAAGTTGTCAGTGACCATCACGCCTTATGTTGGCTAGCTAACTTGAAGAACCCTTCAGGTCGTCTCGCACGATGGAGTCTGAGGCTTCAAGAATTCGACATCGTGTACAAGTCCGGACGAAAACACTCTGACGCCGACTGCCTGTCCCGTCCCCCGTCGACGCGCCGCCGCAAGAGGACGACGACGACTGCTTCCACGGAACTATAAGTGCCGACGACTTTGCCGAAAGGCAACGAGCCGATGCGGAACTGGGGGGCCTTATGTACTACCTCGAGTGCATGACCGCCGTTGTTCCGAAGGTATTCAAGCGAGCACTGCCGTCGTTTTTCTTACGGAACGGCGTTCTCATGAAGAAGAACTTTTCGCCGCTTCGAACCGACTACCTTCTTGTCGTGCCCTCATCACTGCGACCAGAAGTCCTCCAGGCCCTACACGACGACCCGACAGCTGGACACCTCGAATACAAGAAAAATACTACTGGCCACGCCTTGCTGCCGACATCGCCCACTACGTTAAGACTTGCCGAGATTGCCAGCGACGGAAGACACCGCTGACTAGGCCCGCGAGACTTCTGCAGCCAATCGAACCACCTCACCGGCCGTTCCAGCACATCGGGATGGACCTACTGGCGCCGTTCCCGACGTCGACTTCCGGCAACAAGTGGATCGTCGTAGCAACTGACTACCTCACCTGCTACGTCAAGACAAAGGCCTTGCCCAAAGGCACTGCCGCCGATGTAGCCAAGTTCTTCGTGGAGAACATGGTCTTGCGTCATGGCGCCCCAGAGGTTCTCATCACAGACAGAGGTACCGCCTTTACTGCGGACCTAACTCAGGCGATATTAAAATACAGCGAGACGAGCCACCGCAGCACCACCGCCTACCACCCGCAGACCAATGGCCTCACCGAGCGTCTAAATAAGACCATCGCCAACATGCTGGCCATGTACGTCGACGTTGAGCACAAGACGTGGGACGCCGTCCTTCCGTACGTGACCTTCGCTTACAATACGGCCGTCCAAGTAACGACGCAGATGACGCCGTACAAGTTGGTCTACGGAAGGAGCCCGGCGACGACGCTCGACGCCATGCTACCGAACGTCACCGACGAAGTAAGCCTCGACGCCGCTGCTTACTTACGACGTGCCGAGGAAGCTCGACAGCTCGCCTGCCTGCGCATCAAGACCCAGCAGCACACCGACAGCCGTCGCTACAATCTTCGACGACGCTTCGTGGAATACCAGCCCGGCGACCGTGTCTGAGTCTGGACGCCGATACGCCGACGTGGGCTTAGCGAAAAACTCCTTCGCCGATACTTCGGACCATACAAGGTTCTTCGACGTCTCGGCACTCTTGACTACGAGGTCATCCCGGACGGCATTACGAACTCCCAGCGACGCCGCGCACGACCTGAAGTCGTCCATGTCGTGCGCCTTAAGCCGTTTTTTTCACGTTAGCGAACCTGGGGACTACTTTTACCTTTGTTATTGTAATTTATTTATGTATGCACTTGTTTTTTTTCCTCTTCTTTGTTCTTTCACAAGCATCGGGACGATGCTTTTTCAGAGGGGGGGCAATGCCACGCCCACTTGTTTTATTTTGATGTTTTTTGGGTTTGACTAGCAAGGACGGTTATCAACGCTCGAGGCTGTCCGCGAAGCAGTGTTCGAGAAGCTTCTCGATTGTAGTAGATCGTTTTGCTAAGATTTCGCGCCGCACGCGAATGATTCAGCTTTATCGAGAGATAACGCCGCCACCAGCGATATCGCTGTAAAGTTCGATAGCGCCTGTATAAAAGCCGACGCACTTGACCGCTTGTCAGTTGATCGACGGTCGACGCTCTGTTCGCCGCTATCAGTGTATCACTGTAGATTGATTTTCAGTTTCCCGGCAACAAGTTCGGCCAAATAAACAGTTTCATCTCGGACGTGCTGACTGCTGTCTTCGTCGACGTCACGACCACGTGACAATATATACAAATGTATTTATTTGCTTCCTCTTTAATTCTCTTCTATTTTAATACTGTTGTTATAATTCGTATATTGTTTTGAGTTCTGGGTTCCGTTTTCCCTTCATTATTGCTGCTTTGTTCCTCGGGTGCTCGTTGGTTGTTTCCTCATATAAAATACATCGTAGAGTTTCCCGAGACATCATATGCGTACCGAGGCATAAAAAAACGAGTACACAAGGAAACACCATGGATCAATCGTAACATTATTCATATGAAGCGCAAAATTAGGCGGTTAAAGAAGGCCCATGGGCACTCATACTTGGCATCTGAATTGCAAGGCGAGCTTGCACTTGCAGTGCATAGTTCGAAGGACTATTACTTTAACTTGTCTCTGCCAAATTTTATTAAAGGTGACCCAAGTAAGTTTTGGAATTACATTGCCTAGAAAAAGCAATCTCACAAATGACAGTGAATGGACAGATGTTTACTGAAGAGATAGAACTTGCCAATCACTTTAATACGTTTTTTCACAGTGTTTTCTGCAATTCTAGGGATTGCTCACACAACTGTGCAGTGCCACAATTTTTTATGTAAGTTTTATATCACAGCCGGTTGTACTTACTATGCTGCTAAATCTCAAACCCAAATGTTCCAGTGGACCTGTCAATATCCCCAATTTGTTTTTTCATAGATATGCGGTAACTTTATGAAAGTTGCTTGTTATAATATTTCGTACGTCTCTGTTGTCAGAATTACCGAGTGACTGGAGGACAGCCCGCATTGCACCGATTCATAAGAATGGAGACTGTCTTCTCGTAGAAAATTACCGTCCTTTTTCTTTAACATCATCATGCTGCAAACCTATGGAACATATTATTGCAAAAAGCATAACTACATATTTAGATAAGCATTCTCTTTCAACTAATTGTCAGCATGGGTTTAGAAGGGGGCATGCCACTGTCACACAGTTGGTCACTGTTCATTCCTTTGCATCAACTCTTGACAAAAACGGACAAATCGACGTAATCTTTCTAGACTTCAGAAAAGCCTTTGATACCGTCCCACACGATAAATTAATTCTGGAACTTGAACATGCGGGAATTCTGGGAATATTTATTTCTTGGGTTGCTGCATATTTGTCTAACCGGAATCAATTCGCAGAGATTAATGGTGCAAACTTGGGCTCCCTTCCAGTAACATCGGGTGTGCCGCAGGGCAATGTCTTCGGCCCTGTTCTTTTTATTATACCGGGTGTTCAAAGTTAAGCTTTATGGGTTTGTTAAACTTCAGCACTGGGAAGTACGTGAAAGCCACCTTTTCATATAAGTTATGTAGCCAGGAGGACGCAAAGCGAGAAAATAATTATCGTTGTCAGCCGCTCAATTAACTAAGATTGAATAATGAACTTTTTAGTGAGTGCAGCAAAGCGGCATGTTTGCATTGAAAAGTTGGAGGCAGTCGCGTTTCTACACAGATACACTTGGGAGAATTCTTCTATCATGTCTGTGCTTCGAGATATCCCGCAGCAAAGTTTAAGTGCGGTTTGCATGATTACGCATGCAAGACGGTGAGCACTGGCGCAAAACTCCTCCCCGATGTGACGAGTAGTCATTCCTTGCTATCGCCACCCGGTAGCAAAAGGGTAACCGTTATCATCTTTGGCTGTACCTTCGACCCGTTGTCAGATTAAACGCCGCACGCAATTGCCACGGCACATCAGGGAGGAGCTTTGCGCCAGTGCTCACGGTCTTGCATGCGTAATCATGCAAACCTCAATTAAACTTTGCAGCTAGATATCTCGGGGCACAGACATGCTAGAAGAATTCTCCCAAGTGTAACTGTGTAGAAACGCGACTGCCTCCAACTTTTCAATACAAACATGCCCGCTTGCTGCACTCATTTAAATGTTCATTATTCAACCTTAGTTAATTGGGCTGCCGACAGCGATAATTATTGTTTCACTTTTGCATAACTTATCTGCAAAGGTGGTTTTCAATCACCTTTCACGTACCTCCCAGTGCTGAATTTTAAGAAAACCATAAAGCTTAATTTTGAACACCCTGTATAGATTAACGACATTGTTAACATGGTTGAAGGTGTTGTGCAGATTCGATTATTCGCTGGTGATTGCGTGCTTTTTAAATATATTAATTCTGTCAATGACCAAATTATTTTATGTGGTAGTTTGAACAATATTCTTGAATGCTGCATGTGCTGGGAAATAACACTCAACACAGACAAAAGCGTACTAATGCGAATAACACACAAGAAATCACCTTTGCTTCATAAGTATAAATTAGGTTCATCCCCTCTTCATTAAGTAACCCAATATAAGTATCTACGAGTCACCTTTCACAACATGTTAACATGGAATAACCACATAACTAACACTTGCACCTCAGCCTTCAGAAAATTATGCCTTTTGAGGCACAAGCTTAAAAAAGCCTCTTCCGATGTAAAATTGCTATGCTATAATACCTTAAGCAGAACTAAACTGGAGTATGTATGTATTGTTTGGGACCTTATATTAGAACTAATATCAATAACCACGAGAGAGTGTAGCGAAAGACAGATTTGTATTTAACAAATTCTCAAGATTGGATTCACCCACAGAACTTCATCATCATCATCAGTGTGTTCATCATCAGTGTGTATATTTTTCACCAAAACAGATACAATGGCGAAAAATGGGGAAATGGCAAAAAAGCTGCAATTATTGCAGCTTGACTAAGCACCGTCCACCCTGCGTCAACAATGACAGGGTAAAAACAAAATACAAGAATAGATTGAAAAAATAAATAAAATAAAGCAAGTAATAATACAAGCAAAAGGCGAAGTAAATGAGAGGCCAAGGTATACAAACAAAAAGGAATATTTCATAAGCACATGAACACAATAATTCGCAGAGTGCGTATCATCGCTTTTGCACATAAGAAATGTACACAATGAGGTACACAAAAAACTGATGCAAAGCAACACAGAGTGACCCATGTAAACAATGCAAACCTACAAAAATAGTGTTTGTACATCGATAGTGTTTAATTTGTCGATTTTTATGTCTTGCTGCTCATATGAATTGAGTATAGTTGGTAACATGTGGCTAAGCCTTTGGGTGCCGCAATTGGCGCTAGATAACGGAATTTTCCACGGGGGTTTATATCGATGAAAGTAAATGCTTTGAGTATGTTCAAGATTTGCGAGTGTCAGAAATGCGTCGAGTTTTCCTCTTTTCGCGCTAATGTAGGTTTGTAACAACCTCAATTCGTATATGTCGTTTGCCATAACAATTTTATGTTTAACAAAAAGTTGTCCTGTGTGTTCAAGGTATGGTATGTTTTTTATTGCCCTGGTCGCTCTTTTCTGAAGTATTTTTAGCTTATTTGAATTTGTCGACGTAGTGTTTGCCAAAACTAAAGCGCAGTAGTTCAAGTGGGCACGGAAAAGAGCCTGATATATAAGTCGCTTATTAGTAACGGGCAAAAGACGTCGACAACGATTTTAAGTGCCAACCACGCTTCTCAACTTCAAGCTAATATGGTCTGTATGCTCATTCCAGGATATATGTTCATTAAAAACTACTCCAAGCGTCTTAATTGATTTGGTCACTGCAATTTTGTATGGGCCCAGGGTAACATAATTTGGCACCTGCAGGGATATGCCAAGAGCTCGGAAAAGCACACATTTTGTTTTTCATTCATTTAACATTAAATTGTTCTTGGTAGACCAATCACGAAGCTTATAACATGTGTTGGCCGCTAAAGCCTCGAGAGTACTAAAATCTTTTCCAGTAAAAAAGAATGTGCAGTCATCAGCATATATAATGAAGTTGCAATTTTCACCAATTCAGACTATATCATTTATGCAGTATAAAAACAATACAAGGCCCCAGAATACTACCTTGTGGTACACCGGTTTTAATTGGTTGTGTGCGCGATTTGAAGCCATTTATCTCAACATACTGAGGCCGCGCACTCAGATATGACTGCATAAGTTTCAGTGGTATTCCCCTAAATCCATAGCATTCTAATTTATTTAATAACAGTCAAAGGCTTTACTAAAGTCCAAATACAATGCAAGTGTCAAAAGTCTCTTTTCGATATTGCAAAGTATGATTTCTTTCTGTGCTAATAAGGCACTTTCTGTTGAAAGTTTCTTTCTGGAACCATATTGGCATTCGGTTATTAGATTGTGTTTTCTCGAGAAACTGTCAATTGTACCGTTTATTATTTTTTCAAGGCATTTCGAGAAAACTGGTAGTATAGATATTGGGCGTTAACTGCTTAGATTGTTTTTATCTCCGGACTTATATATTGCAGTAACTTTTGCTAGCTGAATGTTGGTTGGGAAAATACCTGTTGATAACGCTAAGTTGTACATATGTGCTAGCACTTCCGCTATGAGGTCTAATACATACTTTATTGGTTGCATTTGTATGCCGTCAGGATCACAGCTCCGACTATTTTTTATTCTACCGAATAGCGTAATTACTTCAGATGTGGAAGTCGGTTTAAGAAAAAGCGTGTTTGATAACTCAGTGATGTCAATTGTTGTTTGCGCGCTCTGACTGGCATTTCCTATTTTCACAAAGAAGTCATTAAATTTTTCTGCAAGGTCGATGCCGTTTAATATCCTTCCATCTATTTCAAGATTATCTATCTCCGCGGTAGGGGCTCCTTTGTTCAGTACTTCATTTAACTTTTTTCACATGGTATTACGTTGCTCTGGACGTTCTAGGTCAAAAATACGACTGTAGTAGTCTCTTTTCGCCCTTTCTTTTTCTTTATTCAACCGATTTCTAACAGCCTTGTATTCAACCCATAAGTCCGCATTACGTGTTTTGACGAACTGCTGGTAAAGTTTATTTTTATGGTTTATCTGACGCTTAAGGTATTTTGCCATCCATCGCTTATGGTTAACTTATGAAAGTTAACCATATATAGCTACTCGAGAAGACATAAACAGAGAGTGGAATTTCTTAAACTGCTAATTTACGCGAACAATTCACCGCTAGACTCATCTCTATATCTATCGCCCCTATTAACCAGACCCACACGTCACCATAGGCAAGATGCATTAACACCTTACTTCGCGAGAATGACCATATTTAAGAATTCTTTTTTCCCTCGTACTACAACCGAATGGAATTGTATAATCAAATCGACATCATAATCCTCAATATTATTGATTTGTATTATAGCGTTTTGCGAAACATATTGGCTCTATTTCCGTAATATTGTTTGTGTTTCCTGTGTTCTTTTGGGCTTTTTTCCAAACGTGTTCACTGTTGTACCATTTTTGTTGCCCTCCCTGCTTGGATTCTGTGTCCGCAGTATTTGATAAATAAATAAATAAATAAATAAATAAAATAAAAATAAACAGCTGAGTACATTTCAGAAAGGTTTAAATCGCTACAGCCAATCAGTTATCACGTCCGTCAGTCGTGTCGTCGACTGCTCCTCTAATGAGCAACATATGTGAGTATGGCTATCTGAGTATCGTATTTATGGCTCAGCGACACAGTTCAAAGCGAGCGTTTAGCGCTATCTGAACAAGCACAAGAAAAGGATTAGCTATAAGCTGAACTTTCGGAGTATGGAAGCTTTCGATAACGCCTTGTTCATGAGCTTTGTGCCAGAAGAAACTCTCTTAGTCTTGGAAATTGGTTCAGCCTCTTCAAACAGATCGTCGTAAAGTGTACAAATGCATCTGTGCCTGTCAAAAATTTTGTTCCTGAGCAAAGTTCTGTTGAGAAGCTAAACTTCGTCATTTACTTAACAGAAACTTCTCTTCTGAAGATGGCGATGAAGGGAAACGTCATTGTCGCACGTCCTAAACCAGGCGCAAGAACGCGGAGATCGTTGGTACCGTCTCCAGTACACTTTCTGCGCGAACCCAGTCTTCCTTCAATGTCTGTCTTGCGTCCTGTGTGCATTAGAGCTGACGAAACTGTTGCATGCGAAACCCCAACTCGAGTGTGCACCTAGATGAACTTTTTCCCATAATGGCTTTCGCCAGTAACGATACTACGATGACTAAAAACACGCATATGTACAAATTTGCACTTTAAAGCAACACTTCGCCCTTTTTCTGTCAATTTGATGTTTCGTGAACTCGAGGGAATGTATTTAAGACTTAATAATCATACTAATAATAGCTACATGCTCGCTCATTTAAGTGGTTGCGCGGGAACGTCAATTAGTGCACTTTAGCGGCTTTGTGACTCCGATCTCACAAATATAATACCACATGTTTTTACAGGTTCAGTTAGAGCACGTACTGGGCTTTAATTCTGGGGAGATTAAAGAAAATTGAAGGTGGCTTTTATTTTATTGCATTTCAAAGTATTGCATTTTTATAGACATGCCTTCACTTCTGCATTTTTGGTTTGCGTTTGACATCATTCTCGGCACTCATATTGAACACAATTGTTAAAATCATGTGTGGCAACACTATGGGAAATTTTGGAAATTCTGAGTATTATAGACACGAAGCGACAAAATCAGAAACTAGAGCGTTATTGAGCAATGTGCCGTATTCGCGTTTTTTTTTCATAAAATGCGAGCAACAAAACTGCAAGATAACAATATTTTGTAAACTTACGTTACTCGTAGTATGCGAAGAAAAGTTTTGAGACTGACAGCTGCAATATTTATTTTGTACACTCTAAGGCAAAAGGGTGTTAAAAGGGTGTGTGGTTTGTCCCTTTGGGGACTAATGGAGCTGCCACAACCATTACTCCCTTTAAGGACTAACGGCACCTGGTCTGACAGTTGGTCCCCATAATGGACTAACATTTAGTCCTCACATTTACACATTACCGGGCAAGTGTTAGACCCCACAGATCACCTCAATGGACTAACATTTGGTCCTCACATTTACACCTTACCGGGCAACCGTTAGTCCTCGCAGTTGCACCTCGCCGGACCAACGGTCGGTCCACTCAAATGCTCCGTTCGGGTGAACTTTTTATCCCAGGGATGATTTTCTACAGTTACTGTGCGCAAGACTTAATACTTTTTTCGCGTGTTTCTTTCCGCGGTGAGCAACAAATGCCGCGGATAAGAACACGCAAAAGAATATTTAGTCATGCGTGTGTCACTGCTTTCGCATTCAATGCGACAACAAAAGTCAAAATTGAGACAATGAAACGTTTTATTTTATCTATACATATGAAGTTTCTGCTTTCTTTCATTGAATTCACTACAAAATGTCCAATACAGGTCCAGCCGCGTTGTCATATCTCGTACAGTCCTTTCTGTGAAGCTGCTCCAACGGAAGCGATAGATGGAAGCGATGCTGTGTGTGAAGCTGCTCCAACGGAAGCGATGCTGTGTGCCCTGGCGCGTTGTACGCGCCAGGGCACACAGCATTCTGCTCGTTGTGGGCAACGGCTGCATCCAGCAAAGCACAAAAATATTGCAAATATTTAGTCACGTGACAGCGATGGTGAAGACGCACGCACTGTGCGAATACGTGCAAGGTGAAGTAAAACACGTCTAAAACATGGCACGCAAATAATTTCACCCCTGCGAAGCACAAAAATATTGCAAATAGTCTGCGACACGTCACAGAGGGGATGAAGACGCACGTACAGTACTCACGGATTGAAACAGGACACTCGGAGCCCGTGGCCGCCGCTACATGTTGCGCCAATCGTGGGTGCTCGTGGAACCAAGGTGTTGCATTGTGGTATAGAGCGAGGGAAAGAACATGTACGGAGCAGAATTTGTTCTTCCGGTCGCCAACGTGTTGGCCTGTAGTTCACCACGTGCACACTGCCAGCGTGGCGCTGCAAGGCCCGTGCGCTTTCGCATGCCGACCGAGCAGGCTCGCCGGTGCACGCCACTTATATCGCGGCGCGAGCAGACGACGCTCTCGTTCTGCGCGCTTTGGCGATGCGGCACGCATGCTGCGCAAGTAAGACAGGATTCAGCTAAGAGAATGCGCCTTACGTGCTTTCGTGCACACAATAAACACTTTCACAAGAGCATAGAATGTTTATTTAGTGCTTTTTGTCACGACAAGAAAAGAAAAGAAGCAGTCAACGTCTTGTCTTCGTGCAACATTGCAACAATCATTTAGTATTTTGTTGTTTCGCCGCGAGCAGCCAACACTGCAGCCATTCTGCGCGGTAAGCTTTCGTAGAGGCTATGGGCCACGCAAGAACGGGCCAGCTTCTGCCATTCTTCTTCCACGGCCGCTCAAAGGATGTCCGAAGAACACTTGTGGAGCGGCCGCCGCGAAAGAGCCTTCTTCATTTCAGCCCATACATTTTCAATAATATTCATGTCCGCACCCTGCGGAGGCCAGTCCAACACCATTACACACCTCTCTTCCAGCAGGCGCTTTACTGATGCTGCGGTGTGAACAGGGCTCCGGTCGTGCTGGAAAAAAAAAAAAAGAGGCCGTCTTTAAACGGGCCGTTCAGGGCGTACGGTATAAGGATGGTGTCCAAGAGGTCGGTGTATGCTGCGGCTCTAAAGCGACCGTCCAGGCGTACCAACGGGCCCAAGCAGTCTTTGGAGATCGACCCCCACACGTTGACGCTACAGCGGCCGCTGCTTGCCACGCGATGCAGATTGGGTGCGTCGAACCTGGGCAAAGGAACCGGGAAGAACACAGGCATTAAATTATTTTACCACGATTTGTCACTGCTTTTGATAACCGCCACGATAGCGGGCCCTACTCTTGAATGTTGGCAGAATGCACTGCTTTTGGTAGCCATTACTACGAGCTGCTTCTGTCTAACGCACATAACAAGGCGCTGATGAAACTTTTTCGGGGGGGGGGGGGGGGGGGGGGGGGCGGCACTCTTTCCTTGCGGCAGCGAAGTGGGCGGAATAAAGAACCTAGTTTTTCATGAAAACTCTTACGTAGCCACCACATACATTTGCCCATCTATCATGCGCTAATGGGATATAAAGACAGCTAAAGGTTGGTTGATTCTTTAGAGAAGCTGTGTAACTCCCGCATAGTGAAGCATTCCACATACCTCGTGCCTGGCGTCCTCCACGTTCGCTGCTGCTGGTCCCACCTTGAAGTAAACGTGCTCTCGTCCGTAAAAATAACATTTTGCCACTCTTCCACCGTCCAGGATCTGTGCTCCTGTGCAAACAGCAGCCTTTTGACGCTGTTCTCTGACGAGACGAAAGGCTTCGTCGCTGCAACACGGCTACGAAGGCCACCTACGTGAAGGCGCTCGCGTACTACTTGCGTGCTGGCTACGAGCCCCAGGTCGTTCCGTATTTCCATTGCCGTCATCTTCGGGTTTCGTCTCGCTGCTTCCACTATTCTCTCGTCGTCAGAGTCGGAACCTTCGGTCGGTGACCTCGGGGCAGATTATTCAAGCGAGCTTCAGTGCTGAAAGCTTTCACGATCCTGTTCACCGACGACCGGGGGCGTCCGGTCATATCAGCGATTTGTTGCTGCGGTAAACCTGCCACAGACAAAGTAGCCATCTGCATCCTTTCTAAGATCGGTATTCCTGGCATTGCTTCTCGGGATTGAAATGGAAGCACGCATTGTGTTCACCTCATATATAACTACACCTGTGGCTCGGCTTCTGCTGACGTCAGCAGGTGTGGACATGAATATTATCGAAAATGTATGGGCTGAAATAAAAAAGGCCCTTTCCAGCCAGCCTCTCCACACTTGTTATTCGGGCGATGAACGGCCGTTGAAGACGATTGGCAGAAACTGGCGCATTCTTCCTTGGCCGATCGCCTCTACGAAAGTTTACCACGCAGAATGACCGCAGTATTAGCTGCTAGGGGCGAACCAAAAAACACTAAGAGATTGTTTGAGTGTTGCACGAAGACGGGCCTGCGGTTGCTTTTTTATTTTTTTTTTGTCGTGACAGAAAGCACGAAATAAACTTTCTATGCTTTTGTGCAGATGTTTATGATGTCTACGAACGCACGTAAGGCACAATGTCTTAGCTGAATCCCGTGTCTTACTTGCACAGCATGCGTGCCGCATCGCCAAAGCGCGCAGAACGAGAGCGTCGTCTGCTCGCGCCGCGATACGAGTGGTGTGCACCGGCGAGCCTGCTCGGTCGGCATGCGAAAGCGCACGGGCCTTGCAGCGCCACGCTGGCAGTGTGCACTAGGGATGGTCGATTAAAATTTTTAATCGATTAATCGTTAACCGTTAATCGATTTAGTCTTTAATCGATTAATTGCTTTCGGTGGAATGTTTTAATCGATTAATCGACATTTTTTGTGGGTGCTTTAAAACCTATATCTCTGTCTTTGAGAGGCATCGTTCGTGTTTGATATGGACCGATCCTTTTTGTCAGACGCGCTGACGATCGAAAATTCCCACTTTCGAAAGTGTCGACGACGGGCCCCTTGTGTCCAGTGTGCGAAAATTCCCACTTTTGCACACTGGACACAAGAAGCTCGTCGTCGTTGGTTGATGTCGTGGATTCAAGCATTTGTGGCCATCATCCCCGGACTATTCGGCAGCAGGTCGTATTTTATCGAAGCCTGCCTACTCGAGCTCATCGAAACCAGAGGCGCGTTCGGGGACCACATCTGGTTCGAAAGTCGCAACTGAAACATGCACTGTGGCGGAGGGTGAGAAAATCCCGAGAAAGGTAAAAGTGAGACTAGGAGGATGAGGAATTAAATAAGACGCTCGCTCTCGGAAGCACGGCATGTTTCCTCGGTTTGTCGGTTAGATATTATGGAAGCCCTACATTATACTATAATTGCGGACTGACGCGATCTTTTCCTTGAGGTCACCCATGCAGAGATTACACAGAAACATACTGGCCTCAAACAGACCATCGGTACAGGCAACTGCGGGAAATAGAGTGACATGAGTTTCTGCCTCCCGGCTAGAACAAACAGTAGCAGCGCCAGCATACTCCGCAGGTTTCATCTGATCGTTGCCTTAACATGGCGCCACTCGCACCTTTTGCACTCGTGCGTACAGCCTGAACTGTGAGCGCTATCTATTGTATCAGACATTACAACATAAATTTCGCGACTGTCCTTCTTTCTTGTCACAGCAGAAGACGGGGGCCTCTAGCTGAGAGCTGTATTTCTCCCTAAATATGCGACCACACAGTATTACTAAATGCTACAAGGCCACTTCTTCAATAGTAATGCACTGGATGCAAGTCGTTTGGTAAGCCGACATGTAAAGTTGCGGATTACACAAAGGGTCTATAAGACCCTTTTTCACAATTCGCGATTGCGCATTCCTGCGCTACATTTTCTCTCAACTAATGGCAGCAACTTTCGTGCTTCAAGTGGAGACGAGGTCGTAGTTGCACGTACTGTCTGTTATGCGTCTTTGTGTCAAGAGAGCCGAGTCTATATTTTCCGCGCCCCAGCGCAAGCAAACCGCGCTTGAACACTCTGTTTGAAGAAGTGACTAGCTGTCATTAATTGGGCTAACTGCATCGCAGGAAAGCTGGCTGAACAATTATGAAAATGGTATATACCCAATAAGACGGACAGTTGGGCTAGTTGGTATACAGCATAATACAAGATGGTTGCTAGCGTCCTTGTCCTCTTTACGCTAGCAAACGTGTCTTATTATGTATATACGGATTACCTAATCCTCTCCCCATCATCGTACTTCATCATTCTTTTTTCCCCCGTTGCGTTTTCCCCGGTGCAGAGCAGCAGGCAGGGGCGTACTAGCTCAGGTCACCCTCTCTGCCTTATAATATATTTTCTCTCTCTCTTTCATTGGTAAAGACTATTTTATTTGCTAAAGATTAAAACAGAACGGCACTAAGAACCAGTCAGGAAATAAGCAGCGCACATTACTATGCCGCACTTACACAAGAAACGAGTAAAATCTGAGGGTTAAATAAAATACAAAGTAAGTTGCGATTGATACTATAGGCGACGAAAACTACTCGTTTATCAAATGTAAGCAGAGATGCGTTTATGCGGCAACACGATGAAACAGCGCGGCAAAGAAAGAACACGAACAAAATAAGCAACAAGACGATGCGCTGGCCCGTATGAGGCAGTAGCAGCAGTAGACTGCGAGCCGGAGAGAAGCGGGCAAGTTCATTTCTGCCGCGATGGGGTGGAGGCGCTTGAAGCATTGGGGAGTGCTTGGAGTTGGACCGGTTGGACGCCGTACGCGACGGAGATCAGGGCGAGTTCACATCTTTCTCTGTGGGGCTCGTTCTGCTAGCGCAGAAATATGCGCTGTTGTGAAAGCAGTCAAAGAGAGGCGATGTACACGGCATCTGCGCCTCAGGATAACGCGCCTCGCAGTCATGCGCTCCGGCCAAGGGGCGACGTTTGGGGGGGGGGGGGGGAGCCGTAATCGATTAATCGAATAGTTTTAATCGATTAATTTGATTAATCGAAAGCCGTAAATCGATGACGATTAATCGATTAATTATGGACCGTTAATCGATTAATCGTTCATCGATTTTACCATCCCTAGTGTGCACGTGGTGAACTACAGGCCGACTCGTTAGCGACCGGAAGAACAAATTGTGCTCTGTACATGTTCTTTCCCTCGCTCTATACCACAATGCAACACCTTGGTTCCACGAGCATCCACGAGCGGCGCAACATGTAGCGGCGGCCACGCGCTCCGAGTGTCCTGTTTCAATCCGTGAGTACTGTACATGGCAAATACGTGCAAGGTGAAATAAAAACAGACGTCTAAAATATGGCATGTAAATAATTTCACCGTGATGTCATACGTCATCAAAGACGCATTTCAAGCCACACAGCGCAACAAACACTTCAAGTGCGGCAGCCGCAGCCATCACGCCGAGGCGCCGCCAACCACCGCGCCACAACGAGCCGTCGTACAGCTTGGCAAGCCCGTCAGCCGCCGCAGCCGCCAGCGAAATTCGAGCAGAACAGCGCGCGAACGCGAAGCCGACGCCACGAACGGCGCCAGGCTGCTAGCGAGCGAGCGAAGGGGAAGCCGACGGTAACGGCGTCCAATTTCCACCAAATTCCTCGACCAAGCACCAGTACAGCGAGCGAAAGCGGGGTCGGCGCCACGAACGGCGGCGAACTGCTTGCGAACGAGCGTGGAGGAAGCCGAAGGTCATGGCGACCAATTTCCGCAGAGTTCCGAAGCACAGCTAAAGTCGACTAGCTGAAGCACCCGCCAACCCATGCCGGTGCATTTCAAGCGCGCGGCATACAATCGAGCTCGTTGCTACCGCACAGCGTTTTGGACGAGTCGCAAAACAGCGGCGAGACCTCTGCCTAATATTGCTAATATCGCGAGCTCGCAGCTCATCACCACGGCGAATCATCGGTGAGCGAACATCCGGGCAGGCGACGACAATGGCGGCCAATATCCAGGCGGTCACAAAGCACAGGCGAGCTCACGCCCAAGCCGGCCCTCGCGGTACATTTCGTGCGCGCGATACGATCGAGTCCGTTACCGATAATCGCGATCACTTTCGCGCACGCGATAGGTACGGCAGAATAAAGAGCGATCACTTACTTGTGAAAGAATCCAGCGCCGATTTGTGCCCCGAGTCAGATTGAAGTCATGGATCCGATAGGCCGACTGTCTTCTCGGCCGCCATTCCCAGCCGGTGGCGACGCAGTGCCGTGACTACGCCGGAGATATACAGCGCGGCGTCGCGACGTGTCGAGAGCAGCTCCAGACTTCATGGGTGGGGCGAAACGTAAGCAGCACGACAGACTCATCCCCGCATACGTGTATATCAAAGGCACCGAGCCGTAGTTCCTTGATCGGCGAACTCTCCGAGCGCGACACAAGCGGCAACACGCCAGCTCGAACACAACTTGGAAGACTGACCCGAGCGAGCAGGACGGTTAGTTCCCTTGACAACAGTTCGCACACGGAACGTATCCATGCACACGGCCTGCATCTCCCGCACGGTTCAACCCTTTGCAGATTAACTGGTTTGCACACGGCACGCATCCCTCTCCGCTTGCTCCTACGACGGTCTATCCGTTCATCGCGCGCGCCTATTGGACTCCGTTACTCCTCTTTCGGGTCATTTTACCTTAGAGTGTAGGACCTTGTCAAAGTACCATTTTCGCGCAATTCGCAAAAGGCGGTTCTGCCGAGTGGAGACTTCCGCATTTTTTTTTATAAGACAAAATTTTTTTTCGCAAAACTAAGAATGGTTTCGTGTCCCTGGGGACTCGAACTGCGAAATATATCTTTTTCAGCGAAATTAAAAGGGGTCCACGGACATGCACCGACGTTCCTATCTGAACACAGCCAGGTAAAACTTTTCTGTCACTGAGAAGAAGCTACGCGACTTAGCGTTTAAACTCGCGAGGACGGTGTGCAATTCGATGTTGCACGATAACTTGTCACATTTAAGGTAAATAGGTAGGCGTTGTCTACTAATGAAACGCGGCCTTTTCGTGGTATCGCACGCCTCCATGCCTGAAGCATTTCTTCACGTGCTGGCGGCGTGAAAAACGCGAACTTCTCGTTGCAAGATTTGTAGCCACTGTTGCAAAAGGGCACAAAGCACTTGCCCATTCTTCGGCAGCGCTACAACACTTGGCCACAATGACATTCTGAAAAACGAGCTCAAAAAGCAACGGCAGCAACAAGAAAAAGTGCGTGCACTGCACGGCTAAAATAGCACGTAAACTATGAAGGCCAAACCCCGTAAGCGCGAAAATGCACTGAACAGCGACGAAACGGGCCGTTTGCGCGACATGTCGCGTGGTCGATATCGCGCGATAACTCGGTTTTTCAGATTTTGAAACCGTCACCCGCGTGCCGGAGGCGCTTTGCGGAATTCGCCAGCAGCCCGCCGCGGTCTTCAGTCCGGCCAGCGCGAACGCTCTGCTCGGGCCGTCGAGCGCGCGCTCCGCGTCCGCTCGCCGCTGCCGCGTGGTGGCGCTGTGCAAGTAGACTACGGGAAGCTGGCGCTGAACGGCCGCGCGTATCACGAAGCACACGAATTCGTGTATGCATCCGAGTTAATTGCATTTGTGCTTATTGCAGGCTTTTACAGGTACAGGGGGATGGAAATAAACGCGAACCTAGCGGCGCGCTGTTTTAATCACGCTCTAACCGTGGTGACAATAAAAAGATGCTACATGGTGTTTTATTCTGTCATGGATGACTTCGTCGTTTCATCAATTATCTAGGCTGTAACCTCTTGAAAATAAGTGCGAAACAGCAAAGAATGCAGATGTCGCATGTTCGCGTGTCTTTCCATCCCCGCTGTACGTATTTAGCAGGCAGTGTGTCAGGCCGTGCTGCCGGTTCAATGCTTGCGCTCGACTTTGATAGTATTCGCGTTTTATTTTCTATTTCAGGCTATTGCAACCGGCCCAATGCCTTAATATGCCATACTGTTGTGTTCCACTCTGCAAATTGAACTGAAAGAAATCGATCACGATTGTCTTTTTTTTTATTTCCCTTTATTGATAAAGAAAAAAAATCTCACAGGGTCCCTTATGCATTCATCTAAGACGACTGAAGGGCGAAAGCCATCTTCTTCTTTTTCTTCTAGTCAACTTATTGAACATTTCCTGCCTTCCTTCGAGATACTTCTGCGCCTAACGTGGTTTTCTTAGAGCCTCAAGGATCGGAGGCAGTGCAAGCTTTCTGCACATCAGCGGAGGCATGCAGCTGCCTCCGTCATCTGCCCATTTTGACCAAGCGAAGATGTAATATGACGACGTCACGTGATGTGACGTCACGATGATGCCACAAAATTTTATTATATGTGACGTCATATGATGACGTCATCACGTAATTATTTTTTGCATCACTCGTGCTGACGCCGCCGACGGTCAATTTTCGCGTTTGGTGAGGCATCTAAGGCTTCCGCCTTAATACACTGTTCGGCTGTCGTTCCATGAAATTCCAGCTGCCGCTGATGTTTGGTAGAGGCGGCTTGCAGTAATTGGGCGGGATAATTGGTCTCCTAATACATCTTCAAGCTACACTAGAATATGCCGCCGTCGTTTACGACGCGAAGATTTCATAAAATATAAGAAGCGGCGGCTTAAGAAGGATGCAGTAGCGTCATTCTTTGCAGACTACCCTTCACGTGTGCAGCCCAAGGTAACAACTGAACCAAGCAGGGCAAGTATCCCTAAACGTGACCGTGTTGCAGCCGAACAGTCAACCAATGCATGTAGTACCAGTAGCAACACTGCCTCGCGATCACAGCCATGTACATGCAGCGCTGACATTAGGTCCCGAAGCTGAAGAATCGGAGCCCATGGACACCACATTCACTACCGGCGAAACAACCGACAATCATTATGTACAGTGTCACAATAAATGAGTGCACAAGGCTGAGCAGACTGCCCCATGCGACAAAAGCGTCCAGGTCGACAGCCATTATTTCGGCCTCTATACTTTACTCACTACCGAAAAGGGCAAATGGAAGAGAAAAGAAAGATACCTGAGGAGCTAGATGCTGAGGCTACAAGAATCCGTCGACAAATACAAAGACGAGCTCAAGCAGCTGACAACAGGCCGCACCATTTTTCACGCCTTTCACATTGGCTCAAGTTGAGAGTCGGCACTACGACTTTGTACTTGAACGACAGTCGGTTCACACACATCGGCGAGCGTTGCAGGAAGCGCGCGGCATATGCAGCTGATTTTTTTTTTCGTACCACCACGATTTAACTGGTTTAAGCTCTGAAATGGTGGAATAACTTGGCATAGTTCCTCTTTTTCTGGCACCAGCTGTTACTTTCTCCCAGTGGCAACAAATGTAATTCTCAAAAGCTTTACGAAGGGAGCGGGCGATCGCGTATATCCCTGGAAGCAGTCTAGTCACATTTCATGCTATTTAGCGCATGAACTCCAGGCTTGCGTACAATGTGCTACACCAGTAGACGGTAGCACGCATCGGGGAACTTTAAGCGCCCAAGCTTTCAGTATTAGCTCTTGGCAAATGCTGCTTTCGAAAATCGACTTTCCGACAGTGAAAAACCGACTCTCAGTCAAGCGAACGTAACGGTGACAAAACAATTTTCCGCGCAACACTGGCATGCGCTCTCTGGTATCGGGCTAGCAGACGACGCACGAGCGTCTCGATCAAATAGCCGCGAAAGACACGCCGCTTCAAAATGGGCTGGTTGCCCAGAACGACAAGTGCTTCATGATTCCAGCTTACAAGTTTTCATTATACTTTAAAGAGCGCGAATACAGCCGAAAACTGAACCATATAGCAGCTTCGAATGCAGCCACGGCA
Organism: Rhipicephalus sanguineus; assembly: GCF_013339695.2. Classification (NCBI taxonomy): domain Eukaryota; kingdom Metazoa; phylum Arthropoda; class Arachnida; order Ixodida; family Ixodidae; genus Rhipicephalus; species Rhipicephalus sanguineus. The sequence goes on along the minus strand of NC_051176.1, from coordinate 305,861,228 downwards.
TTCGTTTCCGCGAGCGACGACGCGACGGCAGGTCTACTACGGTGGCGGCGCCCGGCGGCTAAACGCCGCACTAACGCCGACGGTCGGTTCCCATTGCGCTCCGCTCCTTCGCCCAGGCACAGAAAAAAAGAGGAGGCGCTGGTCCGGCGCGCCATCTCTCGGCATGCGGAAAGCGAGAACGTAATCCGCCTCTCCCCAACAAGCGCTCCCTCCGCGTCGTTCGTTCACCTAAAGCATGGCCTCCGAGATGGCGGGCGCGCGGCCTGTTTCTCTCCGGCCGTCCCAATCGCCGTGCTCCCCAGCAAAACCAACGTGTTCGCCTCGCGCGCCCGGCTACCGCGAGAGGGCGCATTCACCAGGCGGCCGGAGAGAAACACGCCGTGGATTTAGTTTTCTTTTTCCGCGTACGAGCAAGAATGACCGCCAGGATCTTCCGGCTGCACTGAAGGCAAGTATTTTTTTTTCTGTTACTGCATTTATTTTGGTACAATTTACGAAGCAGGGCAACTGCTGAATTTTCCTGATATAGATCATTTAAGTAGGTATCAATTAGTATGTGGCAGTATTACTTTTTTTAAAATGCGGAGCATATCAGTCGCACCTGCGACGTCGGCGGCGCCGTCCACTCCCCCACTGCGCATGCTCGGCTCGTCTCGTGCCGGCAGCAAGCCTCTCCCTCCCTCCCTCCCTCCTCTCCGTCCCTCCCTCTCCCTCGAACGCGGGCGGTGTGTATATATAAGCGGCGGAGCGCGCGTTCGGAATTCAGTGAAGGGCGTCTTTACTTGGCTTTCGCTTGACTTGACGCTTTGCTTGACTCGAGTAGATGCGATGGAAGCAAATGTACCTTCAATCAGCGTCCCACCACTCGTTGAAGGCAACGTTGCCCCACCCTCACCGTCGTCGGCGTCAACAACAGCAAGCAACGCAGAAGACAAGGCTGCGAAGAGACGAGCATACGACGCTGAACGCAAGCGTTTGAAGCGAGCTGCGGACCCGGAACTTCGTGCACGCTGGAGCCGTTCAAGTCGTACTTGGTGTGCGCATCGTGTAACAATTAAGCATTCCCAAACTATACCCAATTACGCAACATTCACGCGATACCCCCAGCACTCTGCAACGCATTTACTCGAGTTCCCCCCGTGGGAAAATGCGGCCGATTTTCTTTTTTTTCATTACTGTCCGTCTCAGTATTTTATCAGCGTCCGTGGTGTGCCCGAATAACTGGAGCGCCAGATCGAACGCGGTTTGTTGAAGGAAGCGCCACGCCTTCTGCGACGCTATTGAATCAGCTTCCCCAGCCATGGGACACGCGCGCGCGTCTTAATTTTCCAGTTCGGCCATGCCCCAGCGAACGCGTCGCTGTGCGTTGTCGACACGGCACGCACAGCTACAGACATATTCCATACTTCTGTGACAACGGGTCCGATGTATCGCAACGCTCCCCACGCAGTGTCCGGACTCCTGCGACGCCATTCAGTTTCCCCGGTAAACCCGTCGTTGCGCGTGGATTTCCTACTTTTGACACACCTTGACCCGACATTTCCAAATGAGCGCGAGGTTATATAAAAGCGCAAAACCATTTTTTTTCTCGCCACATGCAGCGCCAACAGTGCGGCCGCCCATGGCTTCCGAGATGGCAGGCACGCGGCGTGCACGCGCGCGCCATCTCGGAGGCCATGGGCAGCCTTTTCGACATTCAGTAAGAGCGCCGCGGTGGGGAACACGCTGTCTCCGTGCGATCGGGACGGCCGGAGAGAAACACGCCGCGCGCCCGCCATCTCAGAGGCCATGCCTAAAGCACAGAGTTTCTTACTTGTGCTTTCATCTCGCCCTAGTGTCTGCGGGCTCTTTGAGTGGTGCTTCAATCACCATGGTACCGTAACCATGGGAATGATGCGAAGTATAGGCTTCGGAATTGCTTCGGATGGCTTTTAAATACGCTAGCCTTTCTTGGTATACTTGAACGCAGAAATTTTGGTCTGTTTGTCTGTCTGTCTGTCACACGATTCAGCCACCCAGCTCCTCTATTTCATAAATGCCAGCCAGATGCGGCCGATTCAACATAGACGAGGTGCTGACTGAGGCAAGGGAAAACATAAATGGCCGCTTGATGAAATACAACCCACTCTACAAGACATGCCCATACAACGCAGGGACAACAGCATCACGGGTGGCCGCAGATGAGACCAGGCCTGATGTAGTACGGTCGGCAGACGACTATTGTCTTTCGACGACATTTGCAGCGAAGCACGCAGATACGCGGCCAATTTTTTGTTCTTGAAATTCGCGGCCCTTGTTTGCCGAGTGTAAAACAAAGTGATATGAAGTTATTTCCCATTAAAACTTGCTTCATTCTTTTGTACGTAAAACTTAATGCAAAAAGTTTGCGTGACCGTGCGATGGAAGGGAAACCTGGAGAAATTCAACCGCCAGGGTATTCATTACTCCACAATTCTGTGTTCCAGATTTGGCATCACGATACAATGAATTATTTTTTTACTACACTTGAAAACAAACGCGCTTGTTATTCCCTCGAAAGTACGCATTATCTATTGATGGAAATAACACTACCGTACTGGATGAAAAAAACTTAACGTATCGTCTGCTGCGATGCCATATGCGTCTGTCCAAGTCGTCTGCCCCCAACGCATCTCTCGTTTTGCTGTGAAGTCAAGTCAGAGGAGCGTGACGGTGCGTCTGCTTAGCTTCGCCGTCGTTGTGCAGTCGATTTGAAAGAGTTTTGAGAAGTAGCGCTTATCAAAAAAAGGTGAACTCCATGCAATTTCCTGCACTGGCATGGGACGCTACATCTATGCGCAGCTGTGAGCGCACGACGCTTTGCTAAAACTGTCAAATGCAACCTGTAAAGCTGCAACGTGGCAGCAAACCAAGAGACCTAGCGGTCTTCAGTCTCTTTGAACAACCAAGGCCCTGCTTGAGTGCTTTGCAACGCACCCCACTGCCCACGCCTCGCGAAGAACGCAACTGAAATTGTAGAAAAAGATCCGCAGACAGTTGGCTAGCTAACGCAATCCACTCCGAAGCCTGTACTTTGCATCATGCATGGTGGTTGAACGCCACTTTCCTCTCCACGTTATTGTATGAAACTCTATGACGTAAAGTATTTCTTGCACTGTGGATAATAGACAGGCCATCGATTAAGGCAAGGACGCGTCTTGGGCGTAGCGCTGCTGACGATCGCCGCTAACGTAGCGGAAATGTCGCGAAGAAGCGATGTCGCGAAGAGGTGGTCCGTAAACTTTTTTCTTCACTGTACATGCTGTGTGGTGATTTTTTTTACCGGCTTTTAAAGAAAGCCCACGAAATATAAAATAAAGCCACGTGTCTGCGCTCACGCGCTACCGTACTGCAGAGCTCTCAACCGTGATTCGAGCGAAACACGGGACCACGGAGCCTTCATGCGGTCGTCAGAAATGCTAACCCACTCAGAGGCCGATGCCCAGAGCCACGGCTCCTCGTTTCGCCATGGTCATTGTTTCACTCGAAACACTTTTCCAAGGCGAAGCAAACATGCCCTAGCTTGTCATCACTGTTCTAATTACTGAAAGCGGCGACCCGGCCGTACGCTTTTGGCCAGCTTTCCGTGTCTTCGAGTGATGATTTCCGGAAGGTTGGCAGCTCCATGGGCTGCTGCATGACTGTCGTGAGTGACACAGCGGCCGTCATAGTACCTGCTGTAATCGTCGTCGTAACTTTTGTCTTAATGTGCAGGGGCCCGTTTCGGTGGTAGTACTTGCTGCCTGAAGCTATAGCCCGATGATCCGGGAGGGCTTTAGTGCCTTCTCCATCACGGCGTAGGCTTGGTTCATGGCCTCCCGGGGGTGTACGGTACATCAACGGTCGAGCACATCCACGTAGTTCTGAGGGCGATGAAAGCAAACATTCAAGCCGGTAAAGATAAAACTCTTAAGTAAGATAAGATAAAAAAAGAATGACTTTCATAGTACAACGATAGCGACGAACATTTGAGCGCTCTCGCTGGTGCTCGCGTTAGATCTAGAATGAAATTAACTACTCGTGTTGTGCACGTAATGTAAACATAAGTCTGAAACAATCGCGAAGTTTCCCAAACATTGCGCCGAGCGGTGCTGACAGTTTTTGTTGGTGAATCCCGATCACATCAAAATGAAGAAATAAGCGCGCGGAGCAACATCTGCGAAAGAGAAAACAAAAATTTTGTGCAGTGCACCATTTGTTGCCTCAGTCCGCAACAGAGTACTTCTGCAACATAAAACAAATGTGGAACGAAGTATTAGGCAAAGCCGGACGCTGCGCTGCGAGTCCCCGCACTGAATCTGATAGCGTCCGTATTTGGGAGGCTACAGGAGGCTGTACTGCATTGGACTACGTTACGTGCATCGCTAAGAACCTCGTTAGGCTGCTGCTTTCGCAGGAATGTTTTCGCTGTTTTTCTCTTGTGAAGCTGTGCGTGGCCGCGCACCTTAACATGCCTTGGAACGTAGTGCACAGGAGACGTGCGCTGTAAAGAGCGAGCTGTTCCGTATGCATGCGACACTCGTTGTGAAAATCTATCGACCTCGCCGCCCTGTGGGAGCGACGTGGTGCACCGGAAATTGGCGCGCGTCGCCAGAGGTGGCGCACAAAAGTGCGGTGACAGCAAGCTACAAAGGAAGGGAGTCTGATTAAATTTGTACCTCGATTGGCTGCGCAAATAAAATATGCACGCCACGGCGGCGCATCTTGTTGGAGGGAGCTTCGGGCGCGATAAATATGCGCATGCAAATGGCGCCGTGGCCTTTGACGCGCGGGCTAACGAAGTGGAAAGTGTTTCGCCCCTTTGATCCTGTTATGCAAAGCGGGCTTCTTGGAGGAGTCACATACTCAGCCGACCGGTGCTGGACACAAACAGCGCCCTTTAACGGCCGTGTCATTTGGCAGCGTTTATTGCGCCGTCCAGCCAATGGCGCCCCCGGGAGCCGCCTTATCGGGGCGCCGCAGCTCGCGGTCGCGTCCGCACCGCATCGGGACCGGATAATTCGCTGTCATCGCGCTAATGGATGGTAAGCGCGCGCCGTTCCCCGGGGCCCCGAGCAGCAGCAAGAGCCCCGAACGCTAATTGGGCGTCTGCACCACGGCACAAAGCTAGCTGCCTGTTTATCAGCGGCGCTTAAGCCACACCAGTCGGGTATTAAGAAAGGCTCCGTGAAAACTTTAATTGGAACTTGAATCATGCGGCAGAAGAAAAGCGCGAGCAAAGAGAATCCAGCCTCCATTTATCAGTGAGCGAGCAACCTCATCTCGACGGATAATACTCCAGTCCTAATGATCCGCATGGTAAGCTTCGTTGCCTTTTTCTTCGGGCTGCATCCGTTCAAATAAGCGCACTATTTCGCCTCACATGAAAATCTGCCAGCAGTCTTGGTGTATCAAAAGCGACGACGCCGAGTCTGACCGAATCAATGGATTCTGACAGATTCGCCACCTCGAAACTTGGCGCATCTTTGCAGGCTGTACACGCAGCTATCAAGAGTGCCCGCGGCCCTCTAATCAGCCGTCGTCTCCGAAAGAGAAAAAAAAATCTTACTACTGCCGCGAGCTGCTCGTTAGGCGCGCTTTCCTCGGGCAAATCCCGGAGGGCTCACGGGGTCCCCCGTGTGCGCCGCTAGGCCGCTGCGGTGGCATCGGCGTGCCTTATTTCCGTCGGATCCCACGTTACTCGTGTTGAATGTCAGCCTGCTTCCAAGAACCAAGCCCGGCCTTGTGGGAATACTACAGCGAGTTAATCAGGAGCGAGCAAAGAACATTCGAGCTTTTCAAGCACATTCCAGGGCCTTCTTTTTGCAAGATAATCGCCATTCAGAATCCAGGTTCTGCTTATTTCAGGCAAAAGTAATAAACTGAAATACAAAACAGTTCACACTCATACACCCCTTGACTGAGTCGGAACGACCTGCGAGTTCTGAGGCGAACAATCATCACCACCAGAAGTATCATCTGCAAGTCATACCGAGTGCATGCCATGCTAACGAAGGCTTTGTGCTAGTCTCCTTACCTTAAAAAATAAAGCTGCCCCATTTCGGACTGAGAAAGACAAACTGCGCAGAGCACGTGACCGACAAGACAATAACAAGGACACTGGACTCGGAAGAGAAAAGTTGGTTGGTTTAACGTCCCAAAGCGACTCAGTCTGTGCCGCAGTGGAGGGCTCTGGATAACGTCGACCACCTGGGGTTCTTGAACGTGCACTGATATCGCACAGTACGCGGACGCCTAGCATTTCGCCTCGATCGAAATGCGACCGCCACGGCCGGGATCTTACTCCCGTCTCTCGTGTGAGCAGCCGTAATAACTGAGCCGCCGCTGCGGCTGCGAAGAGAAGGCGCATTATACCGAAGCGTTTTTGAAAGAGGAACACAGGTCACATGAAAACGTGAGGTACGAGGTGAGACTTTGCGCCATGCGCACGTAAAATGTGTACGTGGCCACAGGGCTTCAGCATGACAAAAACAATGCCGACACAAAAACGACAGGATACAAAAAACGTGGTCTTCGCAACATCGCAATACTATATTTGCAAAGGAAATTCTTTGCATAACTTACCGCTACACATCACAGTCTTACTGGAAAGTGAGCATGATTATAAACAAGACTAAGGTAACATATGTCCGACAAAAAAGCTAGAAGTCCTCATTGGTGGTCAGCCCAAGGACATTTCACGCGGTCGCCAAGTATCGGGCAGACATAATAATAATAATAATATCTGGGGTTTAACGTCCCAAAACCACGATATGATTGTGAGAGACGCCGTAGTGGAGGGCACCGGATATTTCGACCACCTGGGGTTCTTTAACGTGCACCTAAATCTATAAGTACGCGGGCCTCAAACATTTTCGCCTCCATCGAAAATGCAGCCGCCGCGGCCGGGATTCGATCCCGGCCGCGGGCCGCGCTGTATGTCTTGTGCGGTTGTATGTCTTGTGCTTTCCCCGCGATGTCCGCGCTGAAGCCACAGAGCGTACGAAGGTCACTTCGCAGCGGCCGCGTTTGCGAAAGGAGTGCGCTGTTCAAACAGAAATAAGTAACAACAGTGACAGTTCGCGCTCGTCCTGTGTGTACCTGTTCGTTCGTTTCGTGCGTCCGGCTTTATGTTTGAGCAATGCGCTTCAAGTGTCGGGCTGTGACGCATGATAGTTCGCGCTCGTCCTGTATGCGTTCTTTTCGTGCGTCCTTTGGGCTCGAGCGATGCGCTGGCAATTTCGCGTTACATTCCAATTTATTGCTATCGCATTCATTGCTTCGCCGTTGCGGCCAAACTGTGACTTTTTTGTTACCGCTGCCTCTTTGACGTTATGGTTCCCTATGTCACTGACTTTCTTTTTGTAAATAAGCTTTGTTAGCTCAGGGAGTCCTCCTTTATATCTTGAGTTAGACACTTCATGTGTTGCCGTTCATTTATTAAGCCTTTTGCGGTTTGGGAGAGTTTGATTACTTGTTCCCTGGGTGCTTTACCTCAAACTTCAATTGGTTAGTCATAAATCAGTGCAATTGCGGTTTCGTACATTTCCTCTATGTCAACACGCCACGGTGGTCTAGTGCTCATGGTGTTCGACCCGACGGTCGCGGGATTGAATCCCGGCCTCGGCGGTGGCATTTTCGATGGAGGCGAGAATGCTTGAGGACCGTGTGCCTAGATTTAGGTGCACGTTAAAGAACCCCAGGTGGTCAAAATTTCCGGAGCCCTACACTATGCGTCCCTCATAATCGTATCGTGGTTTTTGGACGTTAAACCTCAACAATTATTATTATTTCCTCTATGTCGGTATTTCCTTTTTGTTCTAAAGCAATGTGCTTGTTATCCTAAATTAATTTCTGTGTTTTATTTGGACTACATCGAAATTGGTCTGTTTTTTTAGTGTGTAACATTGCTCTTATTGTTTGTCTCAGATTAAGCGCTATTCTCGTCATCACTAACCTATGGTCACTGCACATGAATTTTCTTGTTACTTCTACGTCACGTAATATGCTCAAGTAACCGAATTATATATATTCCGTTCTTTGTTTCTCTGCTTGGCTATGCTTTAGAAAGAAGGAGACAATTATCTCAACTATTCCTATAGAGTGAACACCGTGGTTGCCCTTTGTGTTTTCTTCCTACGTTCGCAGCCAAGTTTCTTCCCATGACTATAGGTACGATCCTTTTTCACTGCTAGTTCTACATCCTCGTAGTTGTTCTACTTGGCTGTCGTCACGGTTGGACGCTTAAACGTGCACTAGTTTACATCTCTTTAGTTTTACGACGACGCATGCTGCCTGTAGCGCCGACTGTGCCCGCCCCCGCTTTGGCATGACGACCACAATCCAAGCAGTCTGCTTGCCGAAGAAAGTCGGAGCAATGTGTCACCCCGTCGGAGCCCTCCTGCACTTAATTGCGCTCTTTAATGAGGGCGCAGGGATGAACCTCCACTTGAAGAAGAAACAAACAACGGGCCTGATTTCCTTCGAGACAACGCGTAATCACTGCGGCGCGCGCATGCGGTTGGCTGCACGAACTTCGGTCACCCCGTGTGCAACAGCAGCGCGGCGGCGAGGAAGCAATTTGGCGCCGTAATCCGGCCGTGGAGCGCGGCGGCGTGTGCCACGCGACGGGCGGACCAAATCAATGGCGCTCTCTCTCTTATTGTGCCGCCCCTCTCGAGTGTTTGCGCAGGGTCCCCTGTGTCGTGCAGCTCCGCTTGCTCGCGGTTTCGGTGCAGCGTGCCTCCCTTCTGCTAACCGTGTTCGGGCCTTTCCTCAAACGTACTCTCTTCTTAAAACTCGATAGTCGTCGCGCTCTTCTCGCAGCATCTACACTAAGCCATGCTCCGGAAGGCTTGCTCCAGCGGTGTGTTCCTCTGGTTTCATATTCAGCCAGCGGAAACCCAGACCATCGGTAGAATCACATTCAACGCAATCAAGATAGTCATATTTAATGAATTCACGATTTCTTACGCAACTTTAATATTCTTACATATATATATATATTTTTCAGATTCAGACATCACAATTATGCTTCCACCAATGGACTACTGTGGCAGCGATAGCAAAGTAAGTTACCTTGAACCGGGGGCACTTCCGCCATGTGCCATTTTCATAAATATGATGTCTTTAAGATGAGTTGAGGAGACATTTTGCCGTTTAAATACCTCAACTATTTATTCTATCTTGTAAATGCAGTTTTAATGCGTCCAAAGGAAAGCAAAGGAAATCAATCAGTGGCGCAATAAAACGACGTAATATGAAAACCGTTATGAAATCACGAGAAAGAGACAGGAAGAGGGGATTTTGGGTTACAACGGTGGGTAAGCGGAAGGGAGGAAGCTTTTGCGTACTGGTTGTAGATGCGCGTTTATATATGCTCTGCAATAAAGCATTAGTTGAAAGTTAGCGCTTGTCCTACCTTCGTCTGCTCCTCTGTTCGCTTTTTTTTGCGCTATGATTTCTGCAGTACGGTGTGCAAACGACCTGTTACTTCTCAACCTCAAATCAGATTTAATAACCTCAATGGCCTCGATCTCAGATTGAGGGCCTTTCAGGAGACTTAAAAGCGTCCACCACTGAGCTCATCTGAGCGGAGCCAAGGTAATAAAACATTTGCGCATGCATTCGTCAGTATCGTCAAAAAGTAATCACAGTGACGCATCCACACTCACGAGATAATTCAAAAACGACTTCACACAGGATGTTCTCCTTCTGCATTTTTTTTATCGCCGGTACCTCGCATTCATATGACTAATATACGGTATATTCACTTTCTGCAAGCGTGGGTTTGTATATTGTGCCGCCTCGCCTTCTGAGCATGGGGTCTTAGGTTGGAAACACAGCACTCCCAAGAATGTTTTTTGTTTTACGCATTTCTTTACAGCGATTGCTCGTACGTGACGAAGGCATGGACGGACACAGTTCTATCGTACAGTCGGCATAGAAATGTCTACCTATTTGATAAATGCAGTCTGTTGGACGCTCCCGCCTCACGAGCTTTGTGGCACAGGGGGACAACACGTCATGCAGCGACCTTTCTCCGTTGCAATGACGTTTGTTCGAATCGCGCATTTATAATTATTTTGCTGTATTTTTTTTCAAATAATATTTGAACGTCAACATCACTGCTCCAAAAAAGTCGTAATTTTCATTTAGAAGAAAATCGCGTTGCGATTCGGCAGGACAGACGCCTATAAATGGCTTCACCGGCTGTAAGCCAATACAACCAGACGAGAGCAAATGTAGGGTCCTTCTTAGCCAATGTAGGACCAATTTTAGAGCCTCTACTTCTTCCGGTACAAACCCGACCTGTTCAATGAACCAGACATTCAAGCTCAGCCAAGGTGAACGCCAGCGCTTTTGGAGCTTCTGTGAAGCACCGTTTGCGAATAAGAACAGCGGCTCAATTCCAATCTTTCATCCACAGTGGCGCTGGCTGCATCCAAGTTCACCGCGCGTTCGTGCCCAGAGCACCGACGACTCCGAGCAGCTTCTGCGTGTTGTCTTGTAGTGCAACACATTGGCGCTGTTGTCGCGGCATGTAGTCGAAGCGTATAGACTTCTCGTCGGCTTTTTATAAACCAAGGCATGCAATAAAGTTAAATCTGTGCAAACGAATGCTCTCTTTCTTTCCCGAAGCAAGCAACCTTTGCTTTAACCGCGTTAAACCACGGAAAAAATTTCTTGTGCAAGCGTTTGGAGTCTTACGACTAAACACGTACGGGTCGGCATTGTGCCGCCTCTGATGCTTGCCTTTCTAAAGGCTGTAGGCTTGCCAGTGAGGGTAAAAATACACCAACACCAAATTTTATTCACGCGTGATAAAAAATTCCGACACCGACATATACCAGACTTCCCAAAGTTTTATAGACTTATAGTCTCAGATTATTTCAGCAGAATTGCACCCACATTGAATAGGACGTTTTAGAAGTGCCGGTTTACCGTACGGGGCGTGCAATAATACCGTACCGTCGTGGTCAGGAAGAGCCTTTTATAAATTAGACCTGCATTAGCCACCATAATTACCTCAACATGTTACGGCGCACATCGAACAACTCGCGCAGCAAATAGGTTTTCCGATCGTGAAACACTTAAAACGGAGCATTAATACCGTAGCCTGAATGGTGTGCGTTTACCGTCACTGCTAATTGTACTGACGTTTTCATTTTAAGTATGAGGTTGACAAGCCCTTATTGATCAGTGATGATTGGTTCCACACGAGGATGTCCAGGATCAGCTTGAATTGGTCGTTAGAGTTGTCAGTAGAAAATGCCTGTTTAAATACGTCCTGCAAAGCTTCACAGCACCTGTCATTTGCAATCGCTGAACCAAGTTCGTTACAAAGATCGATGTTCTTATTTTTCAGACAATTAATAATGCACCAGAACTTACGAGGGTTCGACTGAAAAAGAGAAGGAAGTGTATCGCCAAAGAAACTACGTTTTGCAATAATAATAATAGAATAATATCTGGGGCTTAACGTCCAAAAACCACGATATGATTATGAGGGACGCTGTAGTGGAGGGCTCCGGAAATTTCTACCACGTGGGGTTCTTTAACGTGCACCTAAATCTAAGTACACGGGCCTCAAACATTTTCGCCCTCCATCGAAAATTCAGCCGCCGCGGCCGGGATTCGATCCGGCGACCTTCGGGTCAGCAGGTTTTCTAATTGCATAAGCTTGTTTGTATTATAACGTTGCGCTGTGATAAGCCGCCCTGACTTTACTGACCTTGCGCAAAGCACTGACAGTGAGATAATCTTTAACTCACAGTACTCTCATTATTTTCAGTTGATAAGAACACGCGAGTGAAAAGAAATTCAAATGCATTGTAGTTGTTCAAAACTCCACAAGATGTTGCCACCGGCTCCACGGCTGCTGTCAATTGCTTCGGTAACCCGGAGCCTTTGGGAAATCTACGGACAAGCTAAAGCTCTCTACTGCCGGGAATTATACGGCGTGATGGACACAAAAGTGATTCGGCTATCTCCATCACGTGGCAGTGTGCTGACTGACACGTGTGATTAGTGCAGTTCCACGTCCCGTTGTATGAACATAGACATGGAGCCCTACCGTATGTACGACCCGCCGCGATGATATAGTGGTTATGCTGCTCTACTGCTGACCCGATGGTCGCGGGATTGAATCCCGGCCGCGGCGGCCGCATTTTCGATGGGGGCGAGAACGGTTGAGGCCCGTGTACTTAGATTTAGGTGCACGGTAAAGAACCCCAGCTAGTCGCAATTTTCGGAGCACTCCCTTCGGGGGTTGTCTGATCGGGGTTCTCCAGGACCAAATAGATTATGTGGAAAACTGCGCGAAAAACGTAGACAAAGGAAGAAACGGACGGCACAAGCGCACAAGTTTCTTCCTTTGTCTACTTTTTTCGCGCAGTTTTTCAAATAATGCATTACCAACTCCCCCAACATTATGTTCTTCTAAGACCAAATCACGGTGTAAGAATAGGTTAGGTGTACCGACGTTCCGCCTCCGCCACGCAGCCTCCTCGCCAAACATAGGGACGCGCTTCGCGTTTTTTCCGACAGGCTGCGCTGGGTGTATAGAGGCTTCAGGTCAGCCGCTTAAACGGGGGCCGCGTCGCTTACAAAGCTGCATTTGCGACAACTCTTTAACTGCTGACCGTTCCTTTTTTATCAGGGTAACCGCACATATCAATCTGATTTGAAAGTAAATGCACAACATCAAGAAATTCAGTGGCGGTAGCCAACAGATGGAAACACATAGGAAATATAGCCTCTGCGAACAGCGATAATGAGTTTAGAGGTGAACACGAATTTCAAAAATATTTTAGCTCGTGCACAAATAAGGCCACCGTGGCAAATTGGTTGAGGCCACCGCGACAAACTGGGTTAATAATAACATCTGGTGTTTTACGTCCCAAAACCACGATATGATTATGAGAGACGCCGTAGTGGAGGGCTCCGGAAATTTCGACCATCTGGTGTTCTTTAACGTGCACTGACATCGCACAGGCCTCTACCATTTCGCCTCTACCGAAATGCGACCGCCGCGACAGCCGAACACCGTGCCCACGACCTTCGAGTCAGCAGCCGAACACCTTAGCCACTGGTCCACCGTGGCGGACCCGAACTGGGTTAGTCAAAAAGAAAAAGGTATTCCCTGAAAAAGAAAGCGGGGGTGAGGGGGGTTGACGTCTCTCTATATGATGCTTGTAAGAAGAAAGCAACACATTTGACAATGGTAGGTTAGAAATTCCTTTCATGGGTTGTCGTTGTGCATGCACCATATCGCATGGATTCAAGCAGCCGTCCACGGTGTTAGTTATTGTTCAGCCGCCTTTGAAACGTTTACACGTGCTGGCTGGCGCGTGTTAGTGAAGGTTAACGTCCGTTTACCGACCAATCCATCATGACTCACCATGTGCCATTCTGATTCTGCCTCTCGTTATTCGTCACAGACATGCTGTTTGTTGCAGTAGCAGAAGTAGAACTTTGTACCCTGCTCTGGGTGCACAAACGTGAAATGGTCGTGCCCGTTTCCTTTTCAGCGTCCTAACCATTTGCTTTCCAGTTTTTCTTTCGGGAATGACAGGAATTGGCAGTGACACCATATTCCGTGACGTCACTGTCTGACCCGTTAAAACTAACACGCCAAACCAGACGAGGCCCCATTCGTGCACATACGTTCGCCAGTCGAAACGCCTGCCGCCTGAATGCTAGCCTATTTGAAATAGCTTATCCTTGTTCATCGTGTCCTTATTTACACAACTTATATTGTCCAGATGGGCAAGAAGTGCTGTTTGCCTCGATGCATCTCGGGCTACAAATCGTGCACGGAGCAAATTTGCTTTTTCGCTGCTCCGAAGGGTAGTGACCGCTTGAAAATGTGGCCACTGCTATTCCACGGAAAAATCGAGAGTTGCAAACAACAAATTTTGTTTGTGAAAAACATTTTGATGCGCGATTTGTCACCAAATCATGGGAAGCGCTATTTAAAAGGAAACGTTCTTGTGAGGAAACATTCTTTCGTATCATTTAGCCGCACCATACAATACTCGAGCTAAAGCAGCTTTTTCAGGCAAAAATATGTAAAATTCGTAGATTGTGCCAATACTGTGATAAAATTTGTGGCGTACCATAAAGTATATATCTTGCAGTCTATTTATTTTGAATATGTCAAAGATCGGCTTCGTAGTCATCGGCCACAAGCTGTCGCCCACTTCATTGCATTCTCTTTCACTCCTGTATTTTCCGACGTGGGAGCGGCGCGTCACCTGCTAGTGCACGCCCCGAAAGACATAGAGTTATTTTATTCCATTACATCAAAGCAACCGTCTTCTCGCAAATGTCTACAGAAATTGCAAATAAGCGGTTCGTAGTAAAAGATTCTGAACGCTCACTTGATCTCATATGTGAAATGCCCCTTAACATGACACCTGCTCTTTATATGATGCTGACCGCAAATACATTAATTAATATTTCGAGGGCAAATGAAGGGTGAATTCAACACGCGTCACGCAACTGCAGATTTACATTTGTAGACAAATGCGGGCACGATCGCCTAGGCCACGGTGTTGCCGAGGCCGAAGGTGGTGTTTATGAGCTTCACGCCGCATGTCGAACCGTCATGCATAAAACACTACGAAGTCTTTATATCTAACTTATGTATATGATATTACAATACCACACAATCCTCACAGGGCCTTGCGATATTGCTAAACACGCTAAAACACCGAATGTTAGAAGCGTCAGGTTTGTGCTGGGTATAGCCAGGTGGCCACCGTCCCGCGCGCGCCTCCTTTCGGCAAGAAAGGGAAAGAGGTCCCCAATTTCTCCTCATTCCAATGCGCCGTCGCTCCACCTAAACTATTCTAACACCGTGGACCAAATAAAGTTCATTTCACCTTCATTAAGGCGTCCCTCATAACCATGTCGTGGTTTTGGGGCATTAAACCCCAACAGTTATTATTAAACCGTGCATACGTGGGATTTGTATATCTTTAGGACTCAGCGTTGCTGGATCTAAATGCGAGTCTGTAAGGCGACTGGGGTCGCGCTTGTGCACAGCTAAGGATACGCGCCGTGGTATCCCTTCGCTGTCACCGCTGCTGCGACTCGGGTAGCGCAGCTGTTGGGACCACGAGTGGGTGTGGTGCTCGGAGCATTCATCACGACGAGTTGAAGAGAGAAAAGACTTGTACACGTATTTATACCGTTCGATCTCAGTCAACAAGCACCGGCGCTCTTTAGTGCGCCAGATTAAATAACATGGTTGGGGTCTACCCCCTCGTTCTCCCCTCCACGCGGTGGCCAGGATTCCACCAATCCTGCAGCACTGGCAGGAGCTTAATGAAGAGCACGCCTGTGCCTCCCAAGGTCAATGACCAGTTGACTCTGGTTGGTGATGGGCACCTGAGATCAGGCCCTTTTTGGGAGTCGGCCTGCTCCTTGAAGACGCTCCTGGGCCAGATAGGTGACACCTGCACGGCGTCGGAAGATCCACACCGCAAGCGCGCGGAGTGCCATTGTTTCTCCCCTCCATGTGTTGGCCAGGAATGTTGGCCCGGAATGCCTCAGTCGCGGAAAAGCGCGAGATAACGACGACTGGCGTCAGCTGACGGGGCCGGCTGGGCGATGGCTCGACGATTCCCAGTATCCTTCTATGTCCGAAGGTCGTTGGCATTGTGGCATTTGTGCTTCGGCACAAGAGCACCCCCGCCGCCAGATGATACATCGGGAGGTCGAGTCGTTTCATGCAGCTCGGCTGGATCGATGTCCCCGATGTTGCGGTCAGGGTTCTTGCTCTCCCAAAGGGCCTTGTAAAACTCAAAAGGACAGGACTCTGCGCAAGACTTCGGTGAAAGTGGGTGACAAGCTCCAAGAAACGACCTTTGTCAGCCACAAACAATGCGACAAGCGCCACGTGCACGCCACGCTCATCGCCAGCTGGCCCTTGCTTCTACACGACATTCACCTGACTGGCGATATCTAAACAGCGTAAGCCTAAAAAAAGCAATGTGCACACTAATCTGGACAAGTACCCAGTAACTCTTTCACACGTAGCTCCAGTTGGAACCACGCGAACGTTATAGCAAATCTAAACAAGCAAACTGCAGTGCTTCCGTCGACGAAGTCGGTGAGAAGTTCTCTACGCCCTACACTGTAAAATAACTGCGTACAAAAAGCGCTACACCATCATTATATTAAGCTAGAAAAGAAGTTAAACAATTGCGACCTCGTTCCGCGCCTCACTTCGATTCAGAACGCATGACTTAAGCCGTTTGCGTTTGTGTGAAGGCCATTTCGCTTACCCTTCTTATGTGACATTTGGTGTAGCCAGGGAGGGCGATCGGTTTCTATGGTAAACGTAGATCAGGCAACATAGCACCCTAGTTTTTGCACGACCCAAGCAATGCAAGCAAATTCCTTTTCTGATGGGCTTTTTGCCTCTTCCTTGAAGCTCAGTTTGACATCTGACATAGCACTGCTCTGACGTCTGACATAGCACTGCTCCTGAACCGCGTTCGCTCGTGTCACCCTGAATAATGACAGGTCTTTCAAAATCCGGCGCCCTCAAAACGGGTTTGTCACTCACTTTGTGCCTCAGCCTCTGAAAAGCGGCTCCCTTCTTAGCGTCCCACTGAATGTTCACAGGTTTGGTCTTGCGCACGCTAAAACCTAATCTCAAACGTTACCATTTTCACCCACTAGTAGGTCGCAATCCTTACAGACTCGCAAGCTGTTTCACAACAGATTCAACTGCGTCTTATAACTCTCTAAAAAGTATCTCTAACCTCAACGTTCTGTCACGCGTAAAGCTCAGCTCACGTCAACACACGATCCATAAGCATTCAATTAAAATTAACAAAGTAAAGGGAATAAACATCGCGTATTAACAGGCTCGTTCGGTTAATGTTACCTCCTCATGTCAGCCCCACCGACAAAGAACGCACTGTGTCCTATTGGGCGCTTCAGCTCTACACTACTCGCATGCATAGAGCGCGGTAACATTAACACACACCATTGACCGTACGCCCCATCCCTAGAAGCTACAGTCGTCGAAACGCGCGTCCGAACATAAATCTTTACGAAGAACAACCCGCAAAGAAAAAAAAAATTGGGCAGATCCCACGTACCGTGAGAGTCGATGTTATGCGAAGCATGCGGCGGGAAGGTGACTGTGGCGTAATTTTTTTTTACTGAGTGAAACGTTACAAAATGACACTAAACATTGTATAATTTTATACGCACACATATATGTTGAAGAGCCGCATATGTGTTATATAACCAGTTGTTTACAGTTGGGTAACGCTGCCATGGCAACCTGGGTATTACCAACACCAGAAGCGGTAAGCTGATATGCAGTGCTTATCCTTGTCTTTTATGATGGAGAACGCACGCACGTTTCACGAAGTCGTGTGCATGTGTGGAAGAGGTTCTTGACAGTTCTTGAACAAGGTCAACATCCCCGTAACACCAGCAGCTGGTCATGACTTGTTATCGGATCCGGTCGTGATAGCGGTGACGAGGGGACAATGTGAAGTATGAGGTATAGTACAGCTGTTACAAATTGTGAATGCCTGGGTCATTTTGTCGATAAACTGTCCGTCGATATAGGCTGTCGAGGCCGGTAGGCCTGGATCAGTGGATGGCGCGTGTCGTATTCGTAGACTACCTGAGCGTATGTGGCCTACGTAGCCTAGTTACAAAGCGGCTGTCAATCAATCTGGCATCATCTGGCCATCATCAGCCTCGTAAGAAATTAAGTGGAAACTGCGTTGTTCTTGCGGACGAAGTGCACTTTGCGGTGCGATGATGGGAATATCACACGTAACTTTCGTTAAAGGGACCGTCAACTGATTTTTCTCGACCCAATTTTTTACGGCGCGACAGGAAGGTCACCCTTCGTAGCGTTTGTAGCTGCAGTGGTTTATCCTAAAAGCACGTAGTTATTTTATAAGCAGTATTTTTCGATCTGAAAGGCTCGAAACACGCATGAAGGCTCGCTCTAGCAACGCTCAGAATTGATAGCGATGCCGCTAGCCCTTGTGAACGCTGTCGTTGCTCTTCTTTCGCCGGAGTTACTGTAGCTATGCTTAACCACCTTTATTTTGAGCTTTCCAACCATTTCTGATTATAGCAAGCTGTTACAATGAGATGATGTGGCTTTATACACCTTCTCAATATTTGTACAGCGTTGTGTGCGCCTGCGCCCAGGGTTGCCTGCGCATGTGTCATGGATGGCTTGTCCCGGCATGGGATCATTAGGCCAAACGAAGGCAGCGCCACTTTGTTGCATACAACTAACGCAGGCCTATATGTACATTTTTATGGAGTAATGTCTTTTATTATAAAGAAAGGAACAATATTTCAGTACTAACAGAAAAGTCATCGAACGCATACACCAATCAATGGTCACGTGACCGGCTTCATCGGACCGTTTATGATTTTGCCGCCAGAGGCGCCAATGGTCATTTTTGGCGACTTTCAATGAAGAAATAAAAATATAAATCCACCTCTCACGAGATAAACAGGGTTGGTTTGAGTCAATGCGACGGACAATCTTTCCATCAGTGCAGTCGTCTCAATTCATGTTCTGGGCAGTTGTCGGTCCCTTTAATGTATTCCTCCGGGATCGAGCAATGCTTCAATATAGCTTCTGAGTCATAGGAATACAAATGCAATGTTTATTATACTGCTATAAAAGCGGAGCCAACGCTGGAACCACCGACGTTAATCTGATATGACGCCTGTATCGTAGGGGTACACATCGTAGGAGTATCATGTAGTGTTTATTGCTTTCTTGCAAAATTAGATAGCCACCACCACAACCACAATTGACGTTGCACCGACAATACGCCTGCATAGACTGTTTTTCCAAACCAGTTTATAGACCTGGCGTGGTTCTGTGGTAGAATACCTGATTGCCACGCAGAATGCTTGGGTTCGATTACTGCTGGGATTCTAAGTTTTATTCTTTGCTATCGTAGGGTCAACGCTGCCGTTGTCGGTTTTTCTTAACGCTCTCTCATTTAAATTGCCACTGCCTGTTCTCGCCGTTCCTGGGTAGATATAAACTGTCAATCACCTGTGGCGTATACCCGTACACCGCGGCCCGTGGTAAACGGGTATGTGCCCCACGTGTCCGGTGGAAAGGGTTTGACGACGTACGCGACAGGATTTTCAAGTTATTCATGACAGGACACGACAGTCATATTCGTCAAATTCTCTTACCCTCCCATGCCAATTTTGGTCTACACCAAGTTAAGGAGGCGATCATGAGAGCACCCAGACGTAGGCGGCTAGATAGATAGATAGATAGATAGATAGATACGTAGATAGAAACGCTCAAATGCCAAAGGTTCGCTAAGAAATGCTTCGAATTTAATAACACTCGAAGCCGTACACATCCGGAGCACCTGACAAAATCTGCGTTGTTTTCGTGCTGAGACAACTGCTTCAAATTCTTTTCCATTCTGACAGTGGTCCATGAAAAAAGTAACATTCAGTGTTTAACTTGAACCTTTCGAAAACCGCTCTGGTTTTACTCTAAAACGTTCCTCAAAATTGCTCATTCACTGTCTTAAACGGGTGACGGTATACTGCTCTACGCTGCACATAAAAGGTGCAAAACAAGTAAAATTCGGTTACTCTCTACAAACGCTACCATTCTTTCCCAATCCGCCTTTTTCACGACGCCCCGGCGCATGCGCACTACCCTAGCGGAAAAGTCGCGAAACGTCTCCTCATCTCGGAGGCCTTGCTCCTGGCAATACCGGTACTCCCGGCCCCTACCAAAACAGCAGAGGGCAGCACAGGAAAATGAAGGTGGCGGATTAGCGGTCGTACAAATCTTCACTCACGACTAACGTGACTCATAATACGCAGTCAGCTCACTCCCATGCGGGCCACTGCTTCCGCACAAGTTATTCTTAATATTGCCCTCACAACGATTTCGCACAATGCTTGTCGGCTCAATTGAAAAAAAAACACATACATCGCTTAAGAATACCAAAAGCAAAAAAACTGCTCAGCTAAAGAAACTAGTCGCGGAGATAACAAAAGAACACTACAAAAAAAAACTAAATGTTACACCAAAAATCCTTTCAACAAACTGTTTCCCATTCTCCGACAAGCTTACAGCTGTCTTCCTCTTTTTAATCGCACCCGTGACGGTCGCAGTCCTCGCAGGTTTCGAGATCGCGAGAGGCCACAACGAGCACGCGCTGTTAGCTGAAATTCGCAGTCACGCCTCATGCGGGATTTCGGCCGGCCTTTTTAGAAAGGGAAAGAGTCGCCAGTCCCTCTTTGTGCTTGCTCCCGCGCGGTTCTTAGCTACTGTGGCTTTCTTTTATGACCACTTGGACACGGTTGCCTCCGCCAAGTTGTACCGTTCAAGCGCGTTTTCAGACTTGGGGATGCGCATTACTCTCCCCGACTTCCCCTCTTTCACCGATTGCGCCAGACCGCACGCCACAGAGGACGTGTTTCTAGAACTCTAGAACTGCCCGGTGGCCGACGCCTCTGTTTTTCGGGCTGCGCTGTGCCACCTGTTTCAAGCTTTCGCGGCTCAGCACGTGCTCGCTTCTTCCTTTTGCGGCGTTGTTTGCGAACCCCCTTTGCTTGATTGCCCTCAACTTCACCTTGGGTCGCGACCTACTCAGTTGTCTGTGCCAGTTCGTCCGCATCAGTCTGTGCTGTTTCTTTGGCATTCCCCTGGCACAGCAACCCGTCACGCTCACTCTGACCCTCGGAACGGCTCGCAACTTGGAGGCACAGCACTTGTACTCGCCAGCGCACTGCCCTCTGTTTTCCAAGTCCCCGCACCAGACGGCTCATCTAACCTATCCCCGCGGTCAACGCTAGCCTGTACCTGCTTACTCTGTGGATACTCGCTAGATACCACAGTCTCGCTAACGCACAGTGAGCTAAACCTCTCAAAAGTGGCTTTATTATTGACAGGCTCTGATTCGTCGAAGTCGTATCGTCTTTCGAATTTGGCCGAACTGCCAGCACCGAACTGACTGAATGACGTACTGTTCTTTGACGCCATCTCGCAAAACGCGACCTAGCTTTTGCTCATTTCGCTCCATAGAAAGGCTTTCTACGTCTCTCTCCCTAGAAGGATTAATCAGTGCATAACTCTCGCTTTGGTCAGCCACCGAGGGCGCTTCCATTTCCCCGATAACTGCCTTCCTTGTCTGTACGCCTGAATCACGCCCCGTCACAGCTGCCTCGGGTTTTTCTACTTTGCCCTCCGACGCCTGCTTCTCAGGTGGTGCGCTGCTCAGAATTTGCGTCCGCTCGCATGCCTTCGAACTTGGAAGTGCCATGCAAGCCGTTTCGGATTTGTTGTTATAATTACGGCTTTTCACATCGGCCGAACTTACAACACCAAAAGTGGATGAAATACGTATCTTGAGCTTTATCAACACTAGTAAGGTGCTGCCATTTGAGTGCTTGAATTTTACGATCAAGCTCTTTCAGCTTCATTTGATGTTCTCTGTTTTCGCGATCACTCTGTTCTTGTTCCTCTCTATCTTCCCGAGCTAACTCTCTGTCTTCACGAGCTAAACGCTCCCTTTTCTTTTCTCGAGCTAAACGCTCGCATTTCGCTCTTTTTTTTTTTTTTCAAAAAGGATTCTCTGGACTCATCGACCTCCTCTAAGCTAACCTCATCGTTCTCTAGAAGCCCCAAAATATGCTCTTTCCGTCTTAGCGAGCCAACTGAAATGTTCATCTCCTGACAAATTTCGAAGAGTTCTTGGACTTTAAACTTGTCCATCTTAGAAATGCACAGTGTTCCCTTCTAAGGTGATCTAGTCCACGAGCCCCCGGTTCTTGGTCTGCGAACCAAAATTACCGAAATCACCCTGCTACACTACCGACCGTCTGCGCTATCAGTCTGGCGAAAAGAAGAGCAAACACGTCGCACTTCGATGCAGCCGACGCGGGCGAATCTCATAAGCTGCCAGCCACTGTTGCGATTGGGGTCGTGCTTCTTGTGTACAGGTGGGGATACGGGCCGTGGTATCCCTTCGCTGTCACCGCTGTTGCGACTCGGGTAGCGCAGCCGTTGGGACCACGAGTGGGTGTGGTGCTCGGAGCATTCATCACGACGAGTTGAAGAGAGAAAAGGCTTGTACACGTATTTATGTCCTTCGATCTCAGTCAACAAGCACCGGCGTTCTTTAGTGCGCCGGATTAAATAACATGGTTGGGGTCCACCCCCTCGTTGTCCTCTCCACGCGGTGGCCAGGATTCCACCAATCCAGCAGCACTGACAGGAGCATAATGAAGAGCACGCGTGTGCCTCCCAAGGTCAAGGACCAGTTGACTCTGGTTGGTGATGGGCACCTGGGATCAGGCCCTTTTTGGAGAATAGGCCTGCTCCTTCAAGGCGCACCTGGGCACGGCGTCGAAGGATCCACACCGGAGGTCTAGTACACTGTACCGGAGGTGCGCGGAGCACTATTGTTTCTCCCCTCCATGTGGTGGCCAGGAATGTTGGCCCGGAATGTCTCAGTCACGGAAAAGCATTAGATAACGACGATTGGCGTCAGCTGACGGGGCCGGCTGGGCGAAGGCTTCAATGCCATAATGCCAACGACCTTGCCACAATGCCAACGGTATTGTGGCACTTGTGCTGCGGCATAACAGGCGTTATATCCTGCCACTGAGATGTTGCACAGTGTTACAGCAGTGTTAAAACAAGCAAACGTACAGCAGAAAACTGCCGTGAAGGGAAACTTGAGCAGCCAGTATGTCCGACCCAAAGGTCGTGCCAATGTTGTGCTCGCTCTCGCTGCTTCCATCGTGACTTCTCGACATACTGATCTACACAGTATCGAAGCGAAAATAGTTCTGCACGTCTATATTGCGGCGACTCCAACGCTCACGGAAATCACCGCCTCTGTTGCACGACGACAGCGACGAGAACATATGACAGCCGCCGGCAAGATTCGCTTTGGGAGTCAAGCTTCTTTCACTGATATTTATATTCTTCCCGGCTCCTTCACGAATCGCCACACTAGATAAGCGCCGCGGTTTCACGAAACATGCACTCACAGCGCTCAACATACACTGCAAACGCAAACTAGCCTATTCGGCGTTTTAAGGGCTACCATACCCCTCAATACTACCTGCATCTGGGCAGTACTCCCTTAGGGCGTAATGAGGTAAGTGTAATAAGATTCTGCGTCCTCACCTTTACTTCGTTACTAAATTATGTGGGAGAAAGAAGGTAAATTCACTATCTGATGCCATTCGTCAAATGTAGTTCAAGAACCGACAACTCCCATTTCACTTCCTACGGCATGTGTTCGCTT
This sequence comes from Rhipicephalus sanguineus, assembly GCF_013339695.2. Classification (NCBI taxonomy): domain Eukaryota; kingdom Metazoa; phylum Arthropoda; class Arachnida; order Ixodida; family Ixodidae; genus Rhipicephalus; species Rhipicephalus sanguineus. Next base: position 305,837,919 of record NC_051176.1, on the reverse strand, counting down.
TATTTTTGCCGAAGCTTGCTATAATGCATTCAGTGCTGGCGGGCAGCTGTGCGGGCGGAAAAGTAAATAAATAAATAAAGAAAGAAAGAACGAAAATAAAAGGAAAAGCCTCCGAACCTTCGATGTGGCCGATCGACACCGCACGCACACTCAGTACACGCTTGTGCATCACGAATTGGCTAGAGGCTAGATGCTCTGGCCTTCAGAGCACTGAATAAAATCCCGTGCACAGATGGCTCAAAGAAAAAGATATACGCGACTCTCTTCGAACGGCCGCTCTGAACGGGTGCTGTATGCGTTCGAGACGGGGCGAGAAAGCGCCCTTTGACCTTGCCGGCTGCGGCCCAGTGCGGCCGGCCAGCTCAAGAGCAAGCAAGACAGACGAGGCGCTGCCGAAGTGAAATGGGAGGAAGCTTCGCGACGCATGCGCGCGCGAAGAAAGTCGTTGAAGTTCCGAATTGCCCGCGGCGGCGTGACGCCGAAGCGAAGCCGTCGTGATATTCGCCATATCGTATTCGCAACTTTCACAGCATATAGGTGGCGCGACTTTACATCCAACATGGTGGTCGTTGAGATTATCGGTCCGCTAATGACGGTCTGGAATTCACATGTTTGCCGAAGAGTTCAGTTCTGTGCACTTGGGTCGCACTCCGATTTATGTTTTTGTGAAAGCAGGGTTGCGGTAACATATTGTAGTAAGTGAAGGAATGTCGGGTATGTGAGTGCAACCACATTAGGAACATAAATGTGCACACAATTGTAAATAAGGCAAACACACTCGTCGCGTTGCTTGCGGTGCATAATCGCGCGTTGCAACGCCTGCTGTGTGGCTAGCACAATATGATAATGGGAGACTCAGTAAAGATCTCTCAGTAATGTCGCAGACATTTTTGGAGACGTGCTTTATCTCATTTTTGCTTGCATTGCACTCTGCCGCGCAGCTTGCTCAGCTCACTTCAAAGCACGAAGTAATGTAAGCAAACAAAAAAAAAACGTGTTGCCTTTCGAGATCGATACACAAGAACCATTTGAGGCATGTGCGATTATCCGAAATGTGACTTTATTGCGCTTTCTTGATAAAAAAAAAGAACAAAAAGACAGCGGAATATCACAGTAAGTCGACAAGCAGCGAATGGAACCAGCGGCAAGACGCAATTTTCACGTTTAAGAAGGGACGTTCCTGTTATCATTCTACGTTTTCGGTGTTTGGGAAGTGCAATAAATAGGATCATATGGGACAGGGACGAAAAAACAGCGCCATCAGCAAGTAATACCGAACAAAAAGTGATGATGTGAAGTTCACGGAGGCACTTCACAGCCACTTCAGACGTGGAATGATGCGATGGACGCTCTGAAACCGGACCTTTCATATTCTAGAGGCGGAACGCATTCCTAATCAGTTCTGGTGCTGTCTGCACAGCGACCGTGTCGAGCGGAGGAAGGAAGCGCGAGAAATGTCATATGAGGTAGTAAATATACTCGGACACACAATGGGATGCTGCATACATTCATGGGCATTGGTTATTTGCTTGCGTCTGAAGGGGAGGCTTGCTTTGCCTCCCGCTGTACGCCGTGAGCATCGAGGCCCGCAGTAAAATCAGTTGCCTTTTTATTTTTATTTTCCGTTCTCATTGAGGAACCGAACGTGTCACGGTAATATCGAGACCGTGCGCATCGGCGCAAGATGACCCCAAACGAGACAAAACAAGTGGCAACATACGCCGACTCTAGTGGGTCCAATATTTCAATCATCTCTGCAGAGCTTCCGCCAGCCACCGCTCGGCGGCGCCACGGTACGTGAACGTTGCGAATACCTTGGCCTTGTGAACGCCACTTCTCAACTGCTCTGCTGCATCGGCCGTGTGTGCGAGTTTTGTGCCTGCAGCCTGACTGTGTTCTCGCCGTTGGATGTGAAATGCGGGGTTTGACGACAGTACAACATGCCGCACTGCCAGTGCGATAATGTCGCGACGGCCCGTCGACTCAGCTAGAGTGCCGCTGTGTATTACCAAGCAGATGATGGGTACCCTGCGTGCTCGGCACAGTCAGGAACAAAAATGATAAGTAATACTTACGTTCTCTCTGTTTGTGCGTCTTATCGTCGCTCAGGCCCCTGTAGGTATCGTTCAACACATTTCGTCGCGTGAAAAGTGCAATGAAAAGCAAAAAAAAAAAAAGAAATAAAGCTCACATAGCGAACGACGTGTGTTGCGTGTTTTCAGACTCATGTGAATATTAGCCCCGAGAAGTTGGGGTGGCGCCGCCTGGCGGGAGGCGTGGATGACGTCACGGCAAGGATTCTTCGACGCCCGCCGTGACGCGCCGGCATATCACGTACGCGCTTGCTTTGTGCGCTGTTCCACTGTTTACGTTCGCGTTTTGCCTGTCTCAAGCTTCAGATGAATGCCAAAAACAGCATCGATAATGTTCCTATAAAACGACAAAAAGTTACATGCATTTTTTCTTCACAGTTCCCAACGGTGCCCGCGCGCCGTCGTGCACACTTTGAAAGGGATGATCAAGTTTCTTGTTGTGTTGCGCTGCTAATTTCGGGTATGGGTCTGATTCCCGACCACAGCAGCCGCATTCCGACGTGTGTGAAAAGCAACATTCCTCTGCTTAGATACAGGATCACGTTAGATAATTCGAGGCGGTCAAAAATAATCTGCATTGTGTCTCACAATCATGTCGTGGTCTTGACACGCAAGACACCTTATTCACATTATTAGGTTGCGTTGTTCGCGGGCGATTCTTTTAAAAAATGGCTTCGCCTTCACAAGTGTTATTTGCATCGGACGCATCCGCGATCTGCAGACAGCGTTCCTGCCGGTGTGCCAAGCACCGCGCACGATTATGAAAGCGCATGCAGTGTTGAGCGTCGCAAAATATCTCGAGAGCGCTCGCCCGAGAATACTGCCGCATTTGTTGTGTTTGTTTATCTTGTGTACTTGCTCACTCGTCATGCTGTTTAGTTTCACGTTTTTTTTCTCGCAATAATTTCGGGGCTTCATTTCACAACATAAAAATGTTGAGGTTAATTGCAGAAACTCGTTATTGCTGTCAGATTGTGTCTTCATGCAGCATCATAGCAACGGCGCTGTTACACTTGTGTAAGTACTAGTTTAGATAGCCAGCTCATAATTTTTTTTTCATTTGATATACCCCTGAGCATCATGAACCTTTGTGTGGAAATGACGTGCGAGACCATTAATTGACGTATTAAGGCGAAGGGCGTTCAATTAATACGTGGGCCACGTCACTGATAGTGCCATCGAAACAGTTCAAAACGCTCATTTCGACTTTCAGGCGTTTGTTTTGCAGACGATTGTTATCAACAGTGCTCCCACGAGAATTTGACATTACCGCTTGTGACCCGGTGGTTGATCGGACCAATAATTCATGCAAATCGGGGTATACGGCCACATAATCCCAGACTAGTGTTGAGAAGAAATGTTTACATAATCCAAGTATACTAACACCTCAGAATTTCTGAAACCATTGTGTGCGTGGTAGTATTATTTTGTTTAATTTCGCTGATGTATTAAGTGATTCTTTACGATAAACAGATTCATCTAAAGTCTTCTGTAGCAGAAAACGCAATTCTGTCAAATCGCCTAGTTAATCTGCAAAGGTAGACATAACCTCTACGATAAGCCGCAATGTAGTTGGTGAATTGAAAACGTCCTAATTTCTAATCTTCGGGACCTGTGTTCGAACCGAAGAGTCTACGCCAAGTTTTAATGACGTTAGATAGTTTAGCGTAAATTTTTTAGCACCGATGTCTTGGAGTACGCGGTGAAAACAACGAACGTCTCGCTCTCGTGCATCCCCATTTTCACGGTGAAGCTTCCGTTCAGACAGGAATTGGTTTGGTTTGGTTTGGTTTGGTTTGGTTTGGTTTGGTTTGGTTTGCTTTATTCAAGGCAAAATTGAACAACGTTGCCTTGGGGGACACGACTAAAGGCTAAGTAAATGCCTGACTGGGTCGTGCCACCCTGGCAGCAAAGCAGAAACATACAGTATGCACAGTACGCAGAAAATTCTTACACGGGTACCATAGTGGAACAGAACTACCAGAAGTATGACTAAAAGCATTGAAATATAAACAGAGTCCTTATTCGAGTGGTGGCAAATACAAACTAATGCATGTTTTTTATCAAATAAATTAACAAGAAACTTCTTGACTAGGGTTTCGAGTTGCTCTACAAGACAAATTAGAATATAACAAACAAACAACAGGCGAAGGGACAATAATGAACAAGGTGCATCGAGTACAAAACATCAATGAATAACAAATTTTAAAAATCGAGAAAAGCATCACTTTGTTCAACTAGAAACTCTTTTGTTATTTTTTTAAATGCTCTAGCTGAAGTTCTATCTTCCAGTAAATGTAGTATAGTTGGGTGTTTGTTTAATATGTCTGGAATTTGTGAAGCTAATCGTTGGTCACCGTAGTTCGTTCGTGATCTATATTTGTATATTAAGCTCTTTCTCAGCTCGTATGGTGTTTGTTTCACATAATATGTTTCCAAGAATAGTGATGCATTTAGTCTATACTGGTGTAATATCTCTAGACAAAGCTTATGTCTGTATAACAGTTTTATAGGCAATACTTTGTACATTTTAAAATATGGTCGAGCGCTTTCGCAAAGGGGAGTGTTAGATATTGCACGTATAGCACGTTTTTGTAATATCAACAGAGAATTAAGGTTTGTGGCGGTCGTTGTGAGCCACACCAAGGAGCAGTATGTTAGTCGTGAATGTACTAGAGCGTAGTAAATCTGTAGCTTGACATTTGTTGGGACGTAGTATCTCAGTCTATTTAAAATGCCGATTCTCCTGGAAAGATCTTTTTTTATCGCGTCAATGTGTGGAGACCAAGAAAGTTGTTCTTGGAATAGAACTCCTAGAAATTTTATCGTTTTTGTGCGCTGAATCTCGGTGCTCTGGAAGTAAATTGGAGTGCATGGTATATGAGTTACTCCTTTAGGCTTGAAAAACATGTACTTTGTTTTAGCAATATTCAGTTGAAGTTTGTTTGCGTTTAACCATAAATTTAGCTTTTCCATCCAAACGTTAGCTTCTTTATATAGCTCACATACGTTTGAACCTGCGAAAAATACATTTGTGTCATCAGCGTACAATATTATTTTCTTGTGTCCCTCGATATTTACGATATCATTAATGAACAGCAGGAATAGGACAGGTCCAAGAATCGATTCCTGGGGGACACCATATTTAATGTGTTCAACTTGAGAGTGTGTATTATTTACAACGGCATATTGTTTTCTAGACGAAAGATAACTTTGTATTAGTTGAGCAGTGGTACCCCGAATGCCGTAATACGGAAGTTTTCGTAAAAGAAGATCGTGTTGTATGCTGTCGAATGCCTTTCTAAAATCCAGAAATATTCCTAGTGTATAGATTTTGTTTTCAATGTTGTCTAGAATGTATTCTTTGATTCGCTTGTTATAAGCTATATTATCCAAACTTTGTACAGCTGACTAAACTTTCGCTAGTAGTGCAAACTTCTACCTTCTCCCGTGAGAGATTTGCATCGCAAGAATGAGCAGTAATCACCACCGTATCGAGAAAGAGCGGGTACGCGGCGGGCGCAGAAAAAGGCGATCCTCGGCCGCGGAGCAAGCGAGTCCTTGCCGTTACGTCACATCGCCGCGACTGTCGCGCCGCCAGTGTTCGTTCTCGGAGCTAATAGCTCATGCTTCGCATGACCAGACAATTGACGCACGAGTGCGCGCTGAAAAAGTCGTTTGCACGATATAATTTTGTTGCTTGCTATAAAGCATGTATGAAGCAGAATGCTTTCAGGGAATATACACTAGAGCAAAAAGAAGCCGCGGTTATCACGTTGTCATGTGATGAAATGTGCATAAAGACCAACTTAGTTTTCTATTTATTCTGTTCTCAAACTTCATTTGTTTCTCTTGATCCTTCTTCTCGGTGGCGATTTGTGCGCACTGACATGTGACATATCCGTGCGCTCTCGTTTTTCAGCATCTACCCTGGACATCCTTCTGCCGCCATGCAACTGTGAGAACCCACCGATCATCAGCAAGTGAGAAGACTTTTTGACAACAATTTTGCATTGCGCTCGCTGCCCGTCTCCTGAAATACCATATTAAGGTATACCATATTAAGGCCACATAATACCATATTAAGGCCTTCGTCGACGTCACGACCACGTGGCAATATGCACTGTACCTTGATACATATGTATCGAGGTACAGTGAAATAGAATATCTAGGTACATTAACATCATTGTCTTCGATTCATTTAGCCAGAAAGAATAAATCATGTTAAATCGATATAATGACGGCCATATTATGTGGCAGACATCTGCTAAGTGACAGTGTGTATTGTGAAGCACATGCATTTTATGGTATTGAATGAATGAATGAATGAATGAATTAATTAATTAATTATTGAGTGAATGAATGAACGAACGTTTATTGCAGCAAAATACAAGAAATGGGCCTCGAGCAAAAAGCCACAATGGTAGCTTGAGAAGCGCATGAGACCCTGTAGAGCAAAAAAATAAAAGACAGAGCAGCAGAAACATGTGCACGTTCAACGGCAAAACACACACGTGAACTGTAAAGTGACATAATCAAAAAGGGTGAACATTTGCGCTAGTGAAAACAATGAAAACCAGAAAACAGTAAAAACAGAAAACAATCAACGGCTGTTCAACAGCATGGAAGGAATGCAATTTCATTAGTCACATATCAGCAGTGGAACTTGCCAAGGTTACATGTGCATGTTCCTAGCCGTTACGAGATGTGCAAAGGCTAATTTAATTGTTTTGACATAAGTCAGTTGAATCTGTTTTGAACCACATTGTTGAATCACTTTGTTTACTCACTCTCGGTAATTTGCTGTTTTGCATTACGTTGTCATTGTTTTTATGATAAATACACAATATTATGACTGTTGACACAATTTGACAAGCTGAAAGTGTTGTTATTGTGTCCAGGCCTTAGTTTATACTTATTAGAAGTGCGCTGTTTTTTTTTTCGTTTTTTTTTGCCATGAATCAATACCAGGTTACCCATCTTCACTCCTAAACGTAGTAGCTGCGGTTGATGAAGAAGACCTGACTAACATTTACACCCCTTTTAAAGTGTACTTATAATAATCACTAGAGTCCGGATTTTTAGGCACTAAAAAGCGCGTTTTAGGCGCCAAAACTAAGCAGGCAAAACAACGTTTTAGGCCTCCAATATGGAAAATGTAGGCACAATAAAATTTTACATAAGTGCAAATAATTTCAAAGGAAGACGTGCGCGACCTCCATTTAGGACAGGAAAACAGAAAATTTTATTGCTTAAAGGGGCCTTGCAACACTTTTTCAGCGTGGTCAGAAAACGCTGCCGATCGGTAGTTGAGGATCCTGTGAGCACGCAAGTCAAGCATTATAGCGCAGCACGCGGCCTGGCCCAGCAACTAGCCCAGCGACAAGTACTTCTAAGTTACATTTCTTGTATAGTGGGCCCTGCTTTATGTTCCGCTCTTTCTAACACGGAGCCGCTACTACTCGTCGCACATATCGCCTCTGCTACGTGTCACGCATGAATTTGGCTTTCTGCACCAACAATGGCCTAGTACCTCTTGAAGTGCAGGCATTGTTTGGACCAGTCAAGCCCTCAATGGGCCATGCGAAGAGGGTATGCCGAATCTGTAAGCCTGAAATGTGGAGGCAAATCCGGTTTCTACAAGACTGTCTACGAGCAAAGTGCTTCGAGGTGGACTCAGGATGGTCTGCTCATCGCAAGTTAAAAACTTATCATCGAGTAATTGCCCAGACAACGGAGTTCTCGGGGCGATGCACACTAAACTTCTTGCCAAAGAAACCTAAGAGGGAATCAGCTAAATCTGCCGAGCTTCGTTTGCTAGACGACGTGGAGCTACCTGAAGGAATTGCAGGCCTGCTGAAGAAAGGTCCGAAGTTTTCGGTACCACCGACCCTTCGAGCTCACGATCTACTGGCCACGAATAGATGGATAGCCAATTGTGCTCCAGGAGAAGATTGACAAAGGTGGCTTCTGGATGGGGTGGACAGCCTGTTGAAGAACGTTCGGCGAACGCATCTTCATCCTAAGGATCCTACCAAAGAAGTTGTCACGTACTTTCGGAAGAACAACCTAGAGCTCATGCAAGCCGACAAGGAGGGTGGATTTGTGGTACTGACAGCCAAAAGTTTCGATGAAAAAGCTACCCGGGCACTGCACAAGAACTTTGTGCCAGCGAAGTCGCAAGCAAGCAAGGTAAAGGCCAAGGCTATTCTGCTTTGCAAGGATCTCGAACTTTCAAAACTGTCTAAGGCCATTAGCGCTTCCAAGCAAGCTACTCTGTGTTCTTCAGTGTTAAAACACACAAGGTGGACATGCCCTTCAGGTGCATCGTGAGTGAACGCGACTCGTGGCAGCTGCACGTAAGGAAATTTCTGCTCAAACATCTTAGCACGTTAGAGGTCAGAGATCCGTTCGCAGTTAAGAACTCGAATGACGTTACGCAGACCTTGCAGCGCTTCCAGGGTGGTGCGTATGGCCTCTCAGTCGATGTATAAGACCTATTGTATTCTGTGCCGCACTCTGGGCTATTTGTAATTGTTAGAACCTGTATTGAAGCGAACGGAGTTCTAGCGTTTGAGAGGGCCGCAGGCATATCTTTAGATAACTTCATGACGTTATTAGTATTTTATCTCACCTTGACTTTTGCAGTACATGCCTTCTTTATGTTCAGCGAAAAGAAATTTGCATTGGCTCTTGTGTCGCTCCAGTGTTGTGCAATATGTTTTTAGCTTCCTTTGACACCGAATTAGCTCAAGTACTTGACGATGCAAATGTGCTGAAGGTCTTTCGGTATGTGGACGATTTTTTAGTTATTTTAAACACTCATCCTTTGTTGAACACCACTAGCTCAGCGGATGAAATTCTAACACTTTTCAGACATGCTAACGGCCTTGCGTTCACGCATGAGCTTCCCATTGACAATACATTGCAATTTTTAGACTTGAGCATCACTTTCTCGGAGCGACACGTGTGCTGGGCCTATCGCCCACGTTCGCGCAAAGAGCTGTTACCTTTTGATACGGCCCATTCTAAACTTGTTAAAAGGGCCATCGCGACCATGTGTCTCGAGGGAGCGCTGGTGAAATCTTGTCCTCACAGTATGCAGGATAGTTACATGGATGAGGTTAGGCGGCTGCATTCAGCTGGCTATCCTAACCCTGTCGTTGTATCCGTTGCCGAAACCCTCCTTCAAAAGTTGAAGGGCACAAAGAAAAGCAGGCATCCCATGGTCATAAAGACCTATGGTGGTACCTTATGTTCATAAGGTAGCGCACAACCTTAAGAACGTGGCTAACAGATACAATGTGCCTGTAGTTTTTTGTGCGCCACGTAAGTTGGCTGGCCTATGTCCACGTATTTCTAAACCACCGAGGGCCTCGATCCACTTGTGGGAAAAAACACGCTTCGAAGTATGTGGATTGCTCGGTGGGCGTGGTGTATGAAATCGCACTTAGTTGTGGTCGGGTTTACATCGGCCAAACTCGTCGGTGTTTGAACGTCAGAGTTAGGGAACATGAGCTGTCACTTCGAAATAATTCGGCAGCACATTTGCCTGCACATTGTCATTCCTGTTCTTGTGAGGCTAGGTTTTCAAGCGTTTCCGTTCTTGCCAAAAGCTCAGATGCTCTGGCCCGGGAATTAATGAAAGCTTTTTGGATAAAGAAGAAAGGCGACTTCTGTGTAAGTGACACATCAGTGGTTTTGCGCATGTCTGAGTTCGGGTTTTGCTCGTCGTTGCTTGATTAGATATGCCTTTCTATTGACCTCGTGTACTTTTTTTATATGTAGTGGCTAGCTGATGCAGTGCGGTGTGCGCATGTCTGGCGCGGCATATATATATTTCATGCGTTTCTTCTGAGAATAAACCAATTGCGAGTGACGCTCTTTCCCTGCAGCTTCTTCGTCCTTCTTTCGACTAGTTTTTTCCCTCATTATACCGATTCCTATGACAGAGGGATCAACCATGTTTTTTTTCCCTTTAAACTGCGGCGCGTGGAATGACCCCTCTGCGTCTCCTGCCACACGGGGGCGTCTGACGCAAGGTGGGCTTAGAGTCACTGGAAAAATTTCAGAGTATCGCATCTGTTTTCCGCGCGCCGCCGCCGACGCGATTGGCTTACTCGCATCACGTGACCTCTCGCCGCCATATCCCTTCCAAGCGCTTTGGGTGCAGGCGCGTTGAATGCAGAGCGCGGCCGGATATTTAGCAGTACCACGGTCCCTAGAAGTACTTCGTCGCTTTTTTAAACGCGTCATGCAGATGCCAGAGAGTAGCTCACCAGCAACCGAACGTTGCTGGTGAGCTACTCCGGGAATTTCGTATGTTTTTGCATTCCGTGTGGGAAACATTAACGTCAAAGAGCGTCGTTGTACGTGGCTGCATAGTTGGCCGCGGAATGAATTCGCCCCCCTCGATGAACTCCTTTCTGCAGTGAACTACACAAACTTTGCTGGAAAAGCTCTCATGCAACATGATACTCCACCTTTTCGGTTCGCTATGTTCAGCGATATTGAAAACTACATACTACATACCTTTCTATTTCCTCGGCTGTTTATATCTCGATCTGTTGAACAGATAGTGCATGCATTTCGAGTTATAAGCGTGTCACGCACGAGAGCGAAATCGAAGATTGTCGCATGATCATTTGCCACTGCGCAAAACTGAAGCGTGGAACTTTGCTGATAATTTGGTATAAGGCAATGTTATTAAGCGTATTTTATTTCTTTTTTCAAAAAAGAATGTTGCTAATGCTGCATTGCGCCGAGCGTACTCTTACAATACTGTTTAGTAAGTGAGAAATGGTCGCAGCAAAAAAAAAAAAAAAGGCTTATCCTCTGACGCATTGAGGGAATCGATTTCATGCGAGCCCTAGATCTATATACAAAGTGTGTTGCAGTAGCATGCGCGTTAAAGATTTTCGGGATGTGCTATTTCTGATCAAAATAACATAAAGCACTGCACCGAGGTAGTTTTAAGCATTACGAAAACAAAAGTTGAAATTAAAAGCAGTGCAGAAACCGAACCCCAGCCGTTTACGCGCTGGCAACGCCAAAAAAAAAAAAAACTTTGTCGGAACACGGCAAAATATTTTCAAATGCACTGCAACGTTGGGAATATTGAGGAGACAAAAAATAGGAAATGAAACAACTGAGTAGTGACGTCAATCATTTTTGATGGCCTATTTTCTACGTATCTGTAGGAAATGACAACGTATTCGCAAAATAAGATGCACCTTACCTACCGCACGCCGATTCACCCATGCGTTCGGCTGCTGGCGTTCCGAACCGAGAGAAATTCTTCACGTACAACTTCCACTTACCGTACACACACCACTGTTATTACAGATAACACCCAGCTGAACAGCAAGCATGGTGCGCAAGTAAGGTATGCGTCAGCGATCAGTCGAAGGACGCAATGCTGAATGTTCTCGTTCGATAATGTTCTCGAATGCGTTATGAAGTGAACCTGAACACCGACTGCAAAGCTAGCGCAAACAGTCAACATTCACCAAGTGTCGAAGTAAATGGCATCTCGCACGGTCATTACGCTAATGCAACCATGTCTACAGCTCCGGACCTTGCGAACAGACCTGGCCGTGAAACGAAAAGAGACCGATGAAGCCACGAAGAGAGTTCGCGAGCTCATGACAACATTCGCAGCACGTTTCATTAGCTACACCGCTTACCGCGCAGTCGATTCATGACTGTCGATGACTCGAAATCACTTCCGATATCCTTTTGAAGAAACACACACACACATATTGCAGTTACGCCGAGCGTAACACGGCATCGAGGCGGAAAGATCGGTCACTTCTCAACACACGCTACCAACGCGCCGGACGGTCCGGAAGGGATATGGCCGCCGCCGCTCAATGTTGCCCACGTGCAGCCTACCTTTGCGGTACTCTGAAATTTTCCAGTGACTCTAGGTGGGCTCGGTGTTCTTTCTTTTTTTGTTGTTCCACATCACGAGTGGGTACAGAAAGGGGCCACTTTGTCGTGCGCGTCTCAAGGGTAGTTTTCAAAATGAAAGAAAATGTATGAGCGTTGCGTGATAGAAAACACGCTCAAGCTTATCCTAGACCTGCGTAGCACATGCGGTAAATGCGGTATATAAATATCTCGCCGTTATTTCGCCGGCGCATGCATGTCGCGTGGTTGAGTTGCCTAACGCAGCGCGCTGGCGAGCGAGGGCTCGCTAGTTCGAAACTCCGGTCGGGTGCTTCGGAATTTTTTCTTCTCCTTTATTTTGTTTGTGACTTTTCATATATACACATACATATATATATCCGGGACATGACGGCAACGGCGACGCCAAAACTCCGCCGAGGATGACCATATAATTGCGCAATAAAACACTATAAAAGCTCTCCTGAGCCTCTAATTCATGCTCATATTTCAAAGTGGCGCAATAGCAGCGTAATGTACAAAATAGGCATTTGCCTAAAATCCGGTCGCTAATGGTAACTTTACTTACATCAAAAACTACCCGAATGATGGTAAACATGACAAGAGTACACTTGTGGTGTTGTTTCGTATTTTATTTTACCTGCGTGTATTTTTCGCCCTGTGTACACTAAGTGAAAAGCTCACAAGGAAATATTAACAGCATCTCAACTTTTTATTTCTTTCGTGTTTTGTCAAAAAGTCTGTAATAAGGATAGTTAAGTGCGAGTCTTTGGTTAAGATACTCATTTTTATGGATGCAGAAGACTTTATGTACTTATTTTTGGTCATTTTCAGGAATACACTTCCGATAAAGGAGCAGGAGTTACTCGCCCTCCTGTTTGTGCTCAAGACAGTGTATTGTGGGCATGAGTGTCGGCATGATTTTGTCTTGGGGGGTGCAAGCCGGTCTAACATAGTGGACGGGTAAGTGGGAGAGCGCTGGTGTAGCCTGGGTGAGGCCAAGTGATGGTGCGTCTTTACGGGGGCAGGTGCCCCTTTTGGACCCCCCTGTCGACACCCACGATTGTGGGAACACTCTACTGTGCCTCACTATACACTATGTCAAACACCTCGTACATCTTACTGCATTTGAGGAAACACTGGGATTCAGGCTGAGTGTAATGCACAATTATGCGTGCAACGTTTCCGATATTGTGTGCATTTTAAAATTTCGCATTGTTTTGAAAAGAGGCTGAGTGGAGCCAGTGTTATTCAGCAAACTTAAGACCTAACGGGACAGTTGGGCGAGTTGGTGCATGTACATTGTTAAAGAGGGTGCGAAAAAAATCACAACACAGGGGAATGAAGGGGACAGGACGACGAAACACTAGCAACTCAAGTTTAATCGAAACCACAAAAAGATATAAACACACAGTACGAAAAAATTACAAAATTAAGCAATCACACATCCACAGAAAGAGCACGAACATCACTAAAAAAGCCAAACACGTCTTAAATTTCAGTTGTTAATAGTGCGTCGTCCTGTCCCCTTTGTTTCTATGGGTTGTGGTTTTGTTTTCGCGTTTTCTTTAACTACCAACTTAAGTCCGGACTCTTTTACAGCCTCTATGCATGTGGTCAATTTTTATTCAACCTCATGGCATATGAAGTCCTAGGATCCAATGTACAAAGCCACCAGTCACTATATATAGGAAATTTTTGTTCACTCCATGTAATTGCCAAGTTACAAGTTGACTTCGCGGCCACGGTACTTGGATTAATTTTCAATGGGGTAATTATACATAAGCCATGAAGTGAAGAAATAAAGATGCAGAACTTTTGAGTTACAGATGGTACTAGCTGGCATGAAAACATTTAAACATAGCCTTAGTAATCACGCATAATAGAAGTACTGGTACATTGCTGTCATGTGATTATGCCGACAAGTTCCCAAACACACTTGCAGAAATTTACGATTGTTTTCAGATATCTGTGAGTAAATATGTACAGCAATATATGAAGACAACCTTGTCATTTTCTGGGCATTGCTGAATGCTTTTATGAATCTTGGTAAGTGAACCTACGGTCAACACCACAGGTCTATTTTGGACTTTTATGCAGGAAACTGGACTGCACAATCATGTGTGACATGTTTTGATGACATATGGCAAATTAATGCAATAAAAAACTGTACAACCTGCCTGTCTACACGATTGCATATTTCCCCAAAGTGATGCTAGCCTTATTGTGCTAACTTAGTTGCCTTCATGTGTAGGCTGACACCAAGCTTCTAGGGCATCCCATTCCTATGAATTATACTTACGTACTGGCACGGTGAAGTGCACATGTCAGTGTGCATTATGATGAAATTTTACACCCTACTTTCGTGTTGCTTTACTGCTGTGAATTATGTATAGTGCTCAGGTTCTACTGTATATGTTCTTCCATGCGTTCAGTATTGGAAGTAGGTTGTGTACGTGCCACGATGGATATATATATATATATATATATATATATATATATATATATATATATATATATATATATATATGAGGAAAGGTGTTGACGCACAAGTGAAAAGAAGTTCACTTGTGCGTCAACACCTTGCTTCTGGTATATATATATATATATATATATATATATATATATATATATATATAATATATATATATATATATATATATATATATATATATATATATATATATATATATATATATATACCAGAAGCAAGGTGTTGACGCACAAGTGAACTTCTTTTCACTTGTGCGTCAACACCGTGCTTCTGGTATATATATATATATATATATATATATATATATATATATATATATATATATATATATATATATATATATATATATATATATATATATATCCTTACATTGACATGAGAACTGCTAGTGTTTCGATTCCAATAAAATAATGCAATCACTGGTTCTTGTATCAATTGAAGTATGACTGCTTGTCGTGCATGGAAATGAACTTCTGCATGCAAAACAAATTGCTGAAACACTGTCTGCTCAATGTAGCTGCTTGTGTTTTATTACCAACCAAACTAAACAGGTGATTCACGCATTATGACACATTGTAGAGGAGAGTAGGCAATGGAAAGTTAGGCAGAAATCACAGTGTTCTGACGTAGATTGGATGGTCTGCATCAATAGTAGCATAATTAATTGTAGCATAATTGCACACGGATATATGGGCCAGTTGTATAAATAAAGTTTAACATAATGTGCAGGTGCACGAACTCACGTTTCTGTGTTATGAGTGTGAACTTCTGAATTGCGAACAAGCGAACCTGTCTGCTGCTGTAAAAATAGCATACTAGTCATTCAAAAGAACCATTATTTTCTGAAGGACAGCTGTTTCATTGAGGAAGACGGTAATACCTATTTTTTAATTCGTCCTGCATCATCTGTGCAAGTACACATGGACGTTCACAAGGGAGAAGTGCAAGCACATTAACTTTTTTATTTTGCAGGAGACCTGTCAATGGTAAATTTGGGGTGGTTGTGCTTGACGTGGGGCACGCGTTAGGTATTCGCTTTAACGCGGAGTCGTGATGCTTAACAAAAAAGTCAATGAGTAAGATGGTAGGTAGTCTTCGAGTATGAAAGCAACTAAATACTGGATATGTGTATGCATTGCGAAAGCGTGCATTGCGAGTAAGCGCTAATTGCGGAAATCGATAATCGTTATCTGCTGAGAGCGCACTGCTGCCCCTGCGTGCACTACGCGCGCCTTAAATGCACTTAATGTCGGCGCGTTACAATGTCCTTGTGACTTGGAATCTGCGTGTGTAACTTTCATATGAGAACGCAGGCGGTCTTTGAACCGCTCAGAACACGCTGCCGCCTCTGAACGCGTGCAGTTCGCGGCTGCAGAAATAACGAAAATTGCTCCACAGCATACGCTCATGGAATGCACATACGTTCGGTCATTTGAAGATACCTTTCTCACGCTGGTATTCACGAATTTCGGGCGAGCGAAGCATTGCCGATATATGGAGAAGCACTCAAGAGGGCACACGTTTTATAATTTTTCTAGCGGCACAGCACGATGAACCGAAGAATTCGGAGCCGAAGGTGTTTACGCCAGCCTGCATGAAGCCCCACAAATTATGTATTGGGCTTACGCAAGCGCAAACACACGCCGATGGTACAAGAACAGAAGTTCGGAGTTCCACCGACGGGTCACCAGCCGCTTTGTACATACATTGGTACATATATAAGCCCACGAAAAAAGCACGCAAGCAAGGGGTGGCGCTATAGTGTAATGGATATAGTGTTTGCTAAGGTCCCTAGTTTTTTGTGTTTGCTTTCGGTGCGTGTGGTCGCGAGTTCGATTCCTGTCTCGTGGTGACTTTTATGCAAATGTCATGTACGCAGTGTTGTATATGCGTTAGCGAAAAAAAAGTAACTAAGTATGTTACTCGTTACGGTAGCAAAAAAGGAACGCGTTACCTCCCTACGTTACCCACAAAAAAGGTAACGCGTTGGCGTTACCGTTACCGAAAAATAAGTAACGCCCGTTACTTCTGCCGTTACTCCAAGGTCAAAAATTTTAATCTATGTGCCCTCGCTGCAGGAACCAGAATAACAATTTAATAAACCTCATATTTACATCTCCCCTATAACGATTTTAGCTGAATTACTGGTATAACTAGAACACCTTCCACAGGTCTGCCGGACTTTAGCAATATTATAGTGGCCTAATGTCTGGTGTAGAGTTGCGTGTGATGGCATACCTTCGTGACACATTGCGAAGCCATTTCTCAAAGTGAGAGTAAACAAAAAAATGAGATTTCATGGTCAACGCTCTCAGGAAAGAAAACATCATGCTTTTATCAACAAATTTGCAGTATTTCTGACGGATTGCTTCTGCTAACGTAAAACAACATATGCGCAGGTCTTGTAGGAATAAAGAAATCCTTAAATTGCATAGGCGCGGAAAAAAATGTTTGCAGCATAAATCATTTTTGCCTCTTTCAACCTATATTATTCCCGCGAAACTTGGAAGTGTTTATGCGAAGCCGTTCGAGGTCAGCCTATCTCGCTCAGGAATTCAACAACCAAAACGTATGCCTGTAGTCAGAAGCATATGAATGCAAATTTTATTTTGAAAACAGAAATGATAAACAGCGCTATAGTATTGCAGGGCCAAGTTGCTGACAACTACAACTTGCAGAATTCAAGCAACAGCTTTATTTCTAAGCTGTCATCGGACAGCATGCCTCGCTTCTTAGGGAATTTGTCCGCAGATACGGTAAATAGGCGCCCGATGGACACATTAGATGATACTCCTATTGCCAACACCTGGCAGGCCGATAGCAGTCTGCCGCTGCGACCATGACGGCGGCATAAGAATGGCTCTGGGAATTCAGCGCCTACGAGGCGAAGGAGTTTTGTGTAGTACTCTCGGGATAATTGGGAGAAAAAGTAACGAATAACGTAACACCACACGTTACCGAAAAATGTTAACGTACGTACGTTACCCGTTAGAGTTACTAAAAAGTAATGAGTACGTTAGTGAATTACCGAAAAAAGTAACGCGTTACCGGTAACGGCGTTACATGTAACGCGTTACCGCTAACACTGCATGTATGTGCATAAATACATGGATGCCTGTTTTCATTCAAAAAACTTTGCTTTCTCAGGCATAAGCTAAAACATACACCTGCTAGTACTAGATTAACGGCTTATACTTCACTAATTCGACCTAAACTCGAATATGCCTGTGTTGTCTGGGATCCATACACCAAAACTAACATTGATACTCTCGAAATGATTCAGCGTAAAGCTGTGATATTCATCTTTTCTAAATATCGTAATAGTGATTCACCCTCTAGTTTGATGACACAGCATAGCATTCAACCACTCCAGTTACGTAGAAAAATACAGAGACTAAAATTTATGTTTTCGCTCAAAAATAATCTTTTAGCTATAAACCCTAGTCATTATTTAGAACCACTTACAGCTCGTAGAACCCGGCATCGTCACGCTGACTCTTTAACACCTTATCGTACAAGAACTAATCTTTTCAAATATTCCTTCTTTCCACGCACCATAACAGATTGGAACAACCTACCTTTTTCACTTCTTTCTAACGCCGATCTTTTAGAACATGTAATCATTTGACCCTACAGTCATTCATGTGCTATATTTATACATTCATTAATTGGTTATCTCGTGGTCCCTGATCCAAAGTCTAATAAACTATTTCAACAACTTCTGGAAAGGGTTTATTTCTTTTTTTTTCTTTCTTTCACGTGTATGTGCGTATCTGCATATCACGCGCTCTTATTAATGTGGCTTTAACTTGAAATATGTGAACATTTTACGTTTGACTATATTTTGGTGTCTACTTTTGGTTTTTGGCTACTTTTGGTGTTTACATTTCGCATTGTTCCTTCTTAATAATTGTACGGTTTGCGCCTTCCTTCTCTTCATGTTTGTTTTGTTTTATACTTATTAGTGTTATTTTTTGCTCATTATGTATTATTGACATTTTCTAACGTTTGCACGCGTTTCGGGTTGCTTAAATGCACTTCTTTGTACATTCGCCCCCTGCTTGGGCCCCTTTTTGGGCCTGCAGTATTCTGTAAATAAATAAATAAATAAATTATGTCCTAGTGATGAATAAAGGACAGAAGATGGCTCTTAAGGGCTCGTTTTCTTTGTCAGACACAATTTTAATGAGAACTAACAGACAATAAGGCCAAGGAAAGTATAGGGTGTGTTATCTGTAGCGTTTAGAATGTAAATGTGAAGAAAGTAAAGTGGACGAAAAGATAACTTGCCACCGGCAGGGACCGAACCTGCGACTTTCGAATAACGCGTCCGATGCTCTACCACTGAGCTACGGCGGCGGTCATCCTCCCGTCCCTAGTGATGAATAGAGATGCATATATGCCTGCAATATATATATATATATATATATATATATATATATATATATATATATATATATATATATATATATATATATATATATATATATATATATATATATATATACTCTCTTCACTCTCTTCACTCAAACCTTAACTGTGACAGCTTAATGTAGTATACCTTCTCGAGTGGGAGTATGCAGTATTCCATACATAGGTCAGACAGACACGGCCTTCCGCACCCGCTTTAACAACCATCGTTCCCATGTTAATTCGCTTCCGCATGTTCCTTTGTCTCAGCATATAAATTCCGAAAACCACCCATTCAATTCCATCAAGGTTACACTCCTGCAAAGTGCTTTCTCCAGTACAAGGGAGCGTGAACAGCGCGAATCATATGATTTATAAATTTAATACATTGAAGGCTGGACTAAATATCAATCCGGGCATACTGTCTTCAATTCGTGCTCTGGAAGATTCAAGTTAATAATAATCTTAACCGAAAAATCTCTCTCTCTCTCTCTTTTGTTTTCTTTTTTTATATTTCTTATATTTTATTTTATTATTCTTTTCGGACATCGCTTTAGGAGCACGCTGTCGGACCTACAGCATGCTCACACGCATTCCAATCTAAAGATATTCTCCACTTTCTTCATAAGCATTAACTTGAGCCACAGACCGGAGATCGTGGCCACCTGTTTTTTAGTGAATGTACCGTTGTACACTCTTCCCGGACTTTTACTAAGCTTTTTGAGTTGACTATTTTTAAGCGCTTATCCCCTCTTGTAAGCTTCATCCCCTTCTCCACTTTCTTCATAAGCATTAACTTGAGCCACAGACCGGAGATCGTGGCCACCTGTTTATTTAGTGAATGTACCGTTGTACACTCTTCCCAGACTCTTACTAAGCTTTTTGAATTGATTGCTTTTAAGCGCTTATCCCTTCTTGTGAAGCTTCATCCCCTTCTCCACTTTCTTTATTAGCATTAACTGGTGCCACAGACCGGAGATCGTGGCCACCTGTTTTTTGGTGTACGTACCGTTGTACACTCTTCCCGGACTTTTACTAAGCTTTTTGAGTTGACTATTTTTAAGCGCTTATCCCCTCTTGTAAGCTTCATCCCCTTCTCCACTTTCTTCATAAGCATTAACTTGAGCCACAGACCGGAGATCGTGGCCACCTGTTTATTTAGTGAATGTACCGTTGTACACTCTTCCCAGACTTTTACTAAGCTTTTTGAATTGATTGCTTTTAAGCGCTTATCCCTTCTTGTGAAGCTTCATCCGCTTCTCCACTTTCTTTATTAGCATTAACTGGTGCCACAGACCGGAGATCGTGGCCACCTGTTTTTTGGTGTACGTACCGTTGTACACTCTTCCCGGACTTTTACTAAGCTTTTTGAGTTGACTATTTTTAAGCGCTTATCCCCTCTTGTAAGCTTCATCCCCTTCTCCACTTTCTTCATAAGCATTGACTTGAGCCACAGACCGGAGATCGTGGCCACCTGTTTTTTAGTGAATGTACCGTTGTACACTCTTCCCAGACTTTTACTAAGCTTTTTGAGTTGACTGCTTTTAAGCGCTTATCCCTTCTTGTGAAGCTTCATCCCCTTCTCCACTTTCTTTATTAGCATTGTACAACGGCACATTCACCAAAAAACAGGTGGCCACGATCTCCGGTCTGTGGCTCAAGTTAATGCTTATGAAGAAAGTGGAGAAGGGGATGAAGCTTACAAGAGGGGATAAGCGCTTAAAAATAGTGAACTCAAAAAGCTTAGTAAAAGTCCGGGAAGAGTGTACAACGGTACGTTCATCAAAAAACAGGTGGCCACGATCTCCGGTATGTGGCACCAGTTAATGCTAATAAAGAAAGTGGAGAAGGGGATGAAGCTTCACAAGAAGGGATAAGCGCTTAAAAGCAGTCAACTCAAAAAGCTTAGTAAAAGTCTGGGAAGAGTGTACAACGGTACATTCACTAAATAAACAGGTGGCCACGATCTCCGGTCTGTGGCTCAAGTTAATGCTTATGAAGAAAGTGGAGAAGGGGATGAAGCTTACAAGAGGGGATAAGCGCTTAAAAATAGTCAACTCAAAAAGCTTAGTAAAAGTCCGGGAAGAGTGTACAACGGTACGTTCATCAAAAAACAGGTGGCCACGATCTCCGGTCTGTGGCACCAGTTAATGCTAATAAAGAAAGTGGAGAAGGGGATGAAGCTTCACAAGAAGGGATAAGCGCTTAAAAGCAGTCAACTCAAAAAGCTTAGTAAAGTCTGGGAAGAGTGTACAACGGTACATTCACTAAATAAACAGGTGGCCACGATCTCCGGTCTGTGGCTCAAGTTAATGCTTATGAAGAAAGTGGAGAAGGGGATGAAGCTTACAAGAGGGGATAAGCGCTTAAAAATAGTCAACTCAAAAAGCTTAGTAAAAGTCCGGGAAGAGTGTACAACGGTACGTTCATCAAAAAACAGGTGGCCACGATCTCCGGTCTGTGGCACCAGTTAATGCTAATAAAGAAAGTGGAGAAGGGGATGAAGCTTCACAAGAAGGGATAAGCGCTTAAAAGCAGTCAACTCGAAAAGCTTAGTAAAAGTCTGGGAAGAGTGTACAACGGTACATTCACTAAATAAACAGGTGGCCACGATCTCCGGTCTGTGGCTCAAGTTAATGCTTATGAAGAAAGTGGAGAAGGGGATGAAGCTTACAAGAGGGGATAAGCGCTTAAAAATAGTCAACTCAAAAAGCTTAGTAAAAGTCCGGGAAGAGTGTACAACGGTACGTTCATCAAAAAACAGGTGGCCACGATCTCCGGTCTGTGGCACCAGTTAATGCTAATAAAGAAAGTGGAGAAGGGGATGAAGCTTCACAAGAAGGGATAAGCACTTAAAAGCAGTGAACTCAAAAAGCTTAGTAAAAGTCTGGGAAGAGTGTACAACGGTACATTCACTAAATAAACAGGTGGCCACGATCTCCGGTCTGTGGCTCAAGTTAATGCTTATGAAGAAAGTGGAGAAGGGGATGAAGCTTACAAGAGGGGATAAGCGCTTAAAAATAGTCAACTCAAAAAGCTTAGTAAAAGTCCGGGAAGAGTGTACAACGGTACGTTCATCAAAAAACAGGTGGCCACGATCTCCGGTCTGTGGCACCAGTTAATGCTAATAAAGAAAGTGGAGAAGGGGATGAAGCTTCACAAGAAGGGATAAGCGCTTAAAAGCAGTCAACTCAAAAAGCTTAGTAAAAGTCTGGGAAGAGTGTACAACGGTACATTCACTAAATAAACAGGTGGCCACGATCTCCGGTCTGTGGCTCAAGTTAATGCTTATGAAGAAAGTGGAGAAGGGGATGAAGCTTACAAGAGGGGATAAGCGCTTAAAAATAGTCAACTCAAAAAGCTTAGTAAAAGTCCGGGAAGAGTGTACAACGGTACGTTCATCAAAGAACAGGTGGCCACGATCTCCGGTCTGTGGCACCAGTACACATTTAGTAATCACTGTTTGCAACTTGTTCGTGAGTATTTTCGCAAACATCTTATAATCAACATTACATAAAGATATCGGCATATATCCAGTTACTCTTTTTAATACTTCACTGTCGGCACTTTACGGGACCAAAGTTGTATGTCCTTAATAGAAAGAAGGAGGAAGTTCAGCACGTTCATAGTCTTCTTTAAAAAGTGCCTCAAGAAAAGGAATGAGAAGTTCTTGAAATTTGACGTAAAATTCCGCGCTAAGGCCATCTGGGCCTGGAGTTTTGTTTTTCTGCAAAGTTCAGATTGCACTTAATTTCCTGCTTTGTTATAGGCCCATCAACGGTGAGCCTATCATCCTGCTGTAAGTGCGTCATCAGAGTAATGAAACGGTCAGCTTTTTCTTTGTCGTCATCCAAAAACTCAGACGCAGTGAACAGGTTTTTGTAGTGATCTTCAAATGCGGCTCTTATTTGCTGTGTTTCTGTGCACATGGCACCGCATGATTCAATTTGCAATATCTGCTTAGAAAGCGCGTATCGCTTTTCATCCCCAAGAGCTCTTTTGGTGGGTTCATCTTCAGTGAAACGAAACGCCATGTTGACACATCTTTTGCGTTCTGTAGATTGACTAGTCAACATACTAATACACCGTTTGGCTTCAGCTTTGCATGTCTCATACTCGAGACACGCGATCTTCACCTCCTGATAAAATTTGCAAAGTTAATAAACGCAAACAAACTGCTGCCGCTAACGAATGGCACGTGGATAATAGCAACAGCACTAACATTCTTTTACAATTCTCAACTTAACCCCCAAAAAATATCAAGTGGAGTTTACTGGCTGTTACTGTCAAGTTTAAAAGCCGTTTCTCGTTTTTTTCCAAAGGGCGACATGTGCAGAGGCTTTATGTCGACTCTAATCTCATTCGATAAATACGCGCGCACAAATGATTGAGTATTGCAACGTTTTTTCGCGGAACGTACAGCGCGGCCGTGTCAGCGCACTGATCTGACGCTGTATCATTAGCTACAACTGCATAAGAGCTGGGCCAAGAACGAGTGCAGTGCGCGGGAAAACTATGCTATCATATTGGTTCAAGTAAGGCGTACGAATTGACAAGTCTATGTTCTCGCATACGAGTCAGAGAAGTGTCGGCGAGTGCGACCGGTGGCGGTTGGTGACCGGAGGCGTTTGCTGGAAGCGCGTCGCATCGTCGCTTCTTGTGCGGACACCGTACACAATAAAAAAAATGCTCCATTTAGGTTAACGGATGCCACAGCTGTGCTGTAAAGTCATTCGTACTCATCGGAATCGTGTATCCTAAAACCCAGAAGTGCAGATGACACGTAGACGGACTCGGTGTTTAAGCTATGCCTAACCTTTGGTGGAAATCATGGTGGTATAATATGATGGTGGATGGAAGTCATACTTGATGGGGCTTATCTCGACGCAGGCCGAAGGTAAAAGTTTGTGCATTTTAGCTTCGCATGCATTCTCACTGTTACCTTAACGTGACGCTGAGGTAAGTGAGTGTGCAAGAATTGCCAGAGTTGCGTTTCTAGCGTGGCGGTATCAAGCGGCGGCTGCATTCTGGTCTGCCCGTTGCAAGGGGCCATTGTGCAGCCAGAGCTCATTTACTTCTGGACAACTTCGTGGCGATGTAACACAGCTACTGTCGCTGTTCACACAGACACCTTTAGACTTGTAAACATGACAAATACAGCAACAATTCACGGATGTCAAAGAGATGTATGTTCGTCCACAAAATGCAAGCATTCACGGCTGCTGTGCTCCACAAAACTTGAGGCGGTTATTGACGTCGCATGAATAAAAAAAAGCGTGCTAGAAAGCGTAATGACCGGCGTTGGTTTCTTTGAACTGTAAACATGTTTTCTGCACATTCAACAGGAAAACATTGTAAATGCCAGTGATTTCACATAATGTCACCTGCACTTCCGTCATGCCACCATCCTCCACCATGCTTCCATCATGCCACCGTCATCCAGCTTGTTCACCAAGCTATCCACCAAAACATGTTTTTAATCGCCACCATCAGCCAGCATTTTCCACTTAACGCAAAAAGAAGCTCGCCACCACCACCACCATCCGCCACTATTTCTGCCACTCTCGCCATCACCAGCCATTATGACCACCACAGCTTCCACCACATCCACTATTCTTTCCACCTTGTCCACTATTGTTTCCACCATATCCACCAACAATTCCAGCATCCATTAACCCAAGATTTTCAATAGGGCTGTGACGTCATAATGACGTCATATGGTACCGTCATCGCTTGATCATCTTTAACACGAAAGTGTTTTATGCCGGGGTCCCCCAATACTTCACTGACATCATTTTCGTCACGGATGTGGCACCGGTAACATGCACACGAACAGATGAAACAGAAAAAAAAACAGAAGAAAACGTTTCGTTGATTTGGATGACCTGGAAGTCGAACCCACAACCTATCGGCTTGCGAAGAATGGCGCTGAACGCTCTACCCACTGCTCCACCGACGCTCATGCATGAGGTTTCCAAACGCCTCTTATATCTCGTACAGCTTCTCCATTTCAGTGTGACCTTGGTAGGCGGGGCCTAGCGCATAGGGCGTCCGCCTCGGCAACGGTAGGTAGGTGGTTCGAATCCTGCCGCCGGACACCCACCGGTTAAAAGGGCAAGGCGTCCCCCCGACCCGGCGCCCGGTTGTTAACGGGGTGCGTGAACGCCTGCGGAGTATCCGCTAGCAGTTCCCCACCACTGCTGGGACAGCAGTTTCAAACGCTAACCCGTAAGTGTGCTTATTCTGTCGGCCATGTGCTGGTCGCCGTAATCAACCCCTGGCACACCTTGGCCTTTCTCTCGTCAAACGACGACGCTTTGAATGTGTCCGTACCGAGTACCAGTGTTTATTATGAGCTTGTTGATGCCATCTTTGCGAGCAATTCACCATACGTTTTGCCCAGGTGTATGCTAACAACTTCAGCTACTACAAGGGTTAAATCGTGATCATGGAAGTTAGTCGTCAGAATGGAGATGTGCCACCAGGCGTCAGCGTTGGTGCATCCGCGTCAAACGGTGCTATAGCTGCCGAACACCAATAGACATTGTGCCAGCTCTTATATATCAATGTACAATAAAACATCAACTACTTCTGTGAAGACGCGGTTCACGTGCGCGTTATACCGATTCCTATGACGGAAGGATGTTTTTTTTTTGCATCCCTCGTGCTGACGTCGACAGTCAGCTTTCGCGTTTGATGAGACCTATAATTAATTGCTCGAGCTGCACTTTTCGCTCTGTCATTACCCGTCGCTGCAATGTGTCGCCGGCATCATATATGACAAGGTACTCCTGGTGTTGCTTCTAAGAGTTTGGCGACAAACGCAGGAATGCGGCTGCTAGTGAAATAACGACACACTATTTGACAGTTCGGGAGGACATAGAATTTCTGCCTCATGGCTTCTTTGGTTTTGATTGCGGCTTCCGACGTGTTTGCTGAGGCCGTCTTGGCGTAGGGGCATGTGAATAAATCTGGCCTGCGGGCCGAGCCAGCGGCTGCCAGCGAAAAGCCATGCGTGTCGGAGCAGTCTGTGTCCACGTAAAGTGTACCCCACAAGAAGCAGCTCAGACAGTGCATCTCTTTGCGGAGGACTGTGGTATGAGCTGCTCCCCGGAAAAATCGTAATTTCTTCGCGTACATGGCAAGGTTTACTGAGGCAAACAACCCTTCGGCCTGGGAAGAGTAGCCAACCATCCCATATGCGAGGTAGCCAAGGCACGCATACTTGGCCTCTGGGTACAGGGCGATAGGCACGCAAAATACCGACTTGAAACTCTTCGCACGATGGTAATAGAAATTGCGCCCATGGTACGCAGAGTGACCCACCATCGCAAAGGCTTTGGAAAGGCGCAAACTGTCTGCCTAATACGCGCCTTTGTAATGGGCAGAGTAACGTACTTACCCACCTAGAGGCTAGAACTCAGTAAGACCGAGGTTGTACGAGCCGATACTGTTTTTCATACCGCCTACAAGGCTGCTCTCGGACTACTAACAGGGACACCCACGGATCGGCTTCTATGTCCGTGGATATCTACATTTGATAGTAGCGCTCTGTCCTGTCGGCTTTCTTGCGTCGTTTTTTTTTTGTGTGCTAAATGTTCATATGGATAAGCACCAGCTAGCCTGTCAGCGCATTCTGTTAAACCATATACACCCCCTTTGAGAAGCTGAGTGCCGGGGTCCGCATATCACAGCGATAATTTAAAGACTCAGGCTCACGACCACGGGTAGGGAGATGCAGGATACCTTGGGCGGCCGCAATACAGTGACGAGAGACTCGTAACGCTTTGCTCCAATACCCGTGCACAAATCTATACCGCTCCTACACCGTAAGACATGAATCCCTGTTCCAGCGAGCGCCAGACAACTCGCAAAACAGTATGGGACAAATGTATGATGACATGCCTTTTTGAGTTGATGACGCATTGATGGTAGTAAGTGAAACAAATGGTACTCCGGAGAATGACACGTCGACTGCTTTATGCCGAATGATAGCAGCATTATCAGTCAATAATTCCTCACTAGTATTTCGCCATAATCAATGGCATTCTTTCTGCGAGCTGCTCAACAGAAACATTGTTGATAAAAACTTGTTAAGCTCAATTAATGTTGCGGTATATTACTGATAGTGCATTGCGTCAACAATAAGACAATATTCTGGCCATATAGGAAGTCAACAGTACTTTTTATAAGGGTTAATAATTAATACCGCAATCTCGCCCACAGCTGACGGTTAATAAGTCATACTGGAAACACTAGCAATCGCGTGAGAAGTTCCAGCAGCTAGTCCAAGAGGTAGTTTGCCGGCAAAAAAAATGAATAAAAATAAAAGTGCCTAAATGTTAGTGAAATCTCTGAAATGTGGCGTACGATCTTTCAATACAATATTTTGGACGCAAACCATGTTTGAAGTGCGTAGTCTTATACAAACAAAAAGGAAGATTCCTGAAGGATTGCTGGAAGGTCTGCCTGAAAATGGGCTGAAGAAAGGGAGGGCACGTGGAGTGCGATCGCAGTATAAGGTTACGGCAACTCAAGAAGAAAAAGGGCATTTTTTAAAAGCAGTGAGACTTTAACGGAGACGAATCGGCAGGACTCCAAACCCTGACCCGACGGCCAAAGTAAAGCCGCGATTGAAGCTGTACACAGAGAAGTGTCTGCATTTCAAGCGGCTTCCTCCTTTTATCGTGTCGCTTCTGGCGCATTTCTCTCAATAACCAGCCTTCTTCCTATTCGCACCGATCGGTCTTCGTTTGCTCCCAGAGGTGTCCAGTGCTGACCGCAAAACCATCTCCCCTCATCATTCTCTCTACATTCTTATACCACGCATGGAAGGCATCGAAAGGCCGTTCGGGCCTAGCAACCCTGCTTGCATCAACTGCCTATAAACGACGTCCATCGCCGGGGGCGTCATGGGGGATGTGTCCGTGTCGGTATGCGCACACTAATTGTAAAAGTCGCAGAAGACAGAAAGGCCATGAAACACGTAATGCTCGGTCATCAGCCGTTTTCTTTCAAGTGAAGTGGAAGTGTCATTTTCAAACACGCGCGCGCACTGCTGGCGTCTGAAGCCACCTTCGTCATCGTATCGTATATTCATGTCATATCGTCAGCCAACAGAAGACATTGCAATAGTACACGAGCTTAACAGGAGTTGTACGTCGCTGACTTGCATTCCTCGCTTTTGTACAAATATACCGTGCGTTTTGAAAGTACGGGAGTAATGAAGAAATTGATGGCCATCGGTGAGGCCAACTGCAACAAAGAGTGTAGGGTAATGATCATCATCATCATTTCGTCCTTAAGGAAAAAAATGTGGTTGATCCCTCTGATATAGGAATCGGTATAGAACACGAAAGTCAAACAGTTGGCACATAAGAGGAAGTTTTTGAAAGACTCGCGACCGGGATACATTGTCCGGAGACACTGCATTGCACGCGCCGGAGCATCGCGCAAATCACACGTGAACCACAGGCGTTCGCAAACCGTGCAGGCGAAACCGAACGGATTGTCACTGAATCATTTGGTCAACTCGCGGTCCACTGCAGCGAAGGGTGCATGATTTGCGGGTCGTGGACCATCCTGTGGGTGTGCTGGGCATCCTGCGTCGTATTGTCGAGCGGCGTCCCGCTGGCGGGTCGCTTCGGCGAAGGTGCGATCATTTCGGTCTTGGTTCGGTGCGTGTATGGCAGCCAGTTGGGTCGCGATACGGTCAACTTCTGGAAAGCGAGAGGCAGATTTCTCAGCTTGAGCCGTGAACGCGCGAAGGCCTCCTGCTCCCCCCTGGCGTGCCCATCGCTGCACCAAACTCACTTGCGCGGCGTTAGCTCGCCGACGTCGTTGTCTTTCGACGGCGCTTAATGCCGCAGTTCTCGTAGTCGGTGCCATCACACTCGTATCAGTAGACAGCGGAGAAACACCGTTTGTGCATATGGAAGCTGCATTACGCTGCACACGCTAGCACAATGCGAAAGACCAAGCACATAACTGACACACTAATACAACGCGAAAGACAAAGCACGCAACTGAATCGTCACCGAGTCAAATCAGCGCGTATAGCGCGTCGCAATTGCAGCCTCCGCAATCAACTTCAGAAACATTTTCAGAGCTAATTGCGGAGGCCACGCTCCGCAGTGCTAAGTAGGGCGAACACCACCTAGGTGGCGTTGGCAGTGCTTCTTGATGCCAGCCTCCCTTCGAATGCTGGCATCGAGGCGTCGTAGTGCTGAGACCACCGAAGCGTTCACTGTCGGTGTGCGTTAGTGTCATAATGCAGTACTTCTCTTTTCTGCTAGTAGGCGGCGGCACCGCCCCGAGCAAGAGCGCGGGTACACGGAGGAGTGTTAGATATATAAGGCGCGTCTGTGTAGCTTTCTGCAAATGCGTTTGTGGCGCAATGGGTTAAACGCTCGGCAATCTATCGTCGCGGACCGAGAGGTCGTGGGTTCGATTCCCAAATTTTCCATGTTTGTGGAAGTTTTTCTTCTGGTTTCTTTCTTTGTATTATGTTCGTGTACATTTTAAGAACGTCATATCCGTGACGGAAATACGTCAGTGAAGTCTTGGTGGACCCCGGCATAAAACACTTTCGTGTTAAAATAAATGATGGTGATGAACCAGTCGCTAAAACGCACACATAGGTGTATTATATTGAAGTGATATGAAGTGGTAGACTGTTCCATCCTGCATTGGCGCTAAGGTAAGAAGGCTGTTGAACCATGCAAGTCGTACATCGCATGTAAGCGGGGTCTATAATGCTGATTATTCTCTCAAATATAGGGGCATCATTTAATATGATACCTAGTGGCAAAGAATAGCTTCCTTAGAACAAGAGAAAGCTCGATGGAATTTATCGTGGATGCCTCGGTGTATGCACCTTACAGGCATTCCGATCTCCCTGACGCGTCTGCCAAGCAAAATGATGGAACACATCACTTAACTCACTCATCGTGAACCATGCCAATCATTTCTCTCGTCCTGCCCAGCATGGATTTCGTAAGGGCCTTTCTTGCGAAACACAGCAAGCGCTTTCCATTTTCATACGAATCCTGACTGTAACACGCAAACTGACGCTACCTTTCTCGACTATGAAAAAGCGTTTGACGAGTTTTCTCACCAACACTTGTTACATAAACTTTACTTCTTAAACTTAAACTTCGATGTACTAAAATGGCTTGAAGCATTCCTAACCAACCACTCGCAGTTCTTCAGTGTCAATGATCATTCCTCCGTCCCACTTTCTCTCTCTTCAGATGTCCCCAGAGGTCTGTTCTTGGCCCACTTCTTTTTTTGTAGCGTTAGCTACACTTGCCTAGCCGGAGCCGATTTCGCGTGGAGCGTCATGAGCCGTGTTGCGCATGCGCGAGGATCAGTGATGTCACACAGCTGGGTCACCGGAGCTGGCATCTCACGCGCTCTCCGACACCGCCGCGCGCGGCTCCCCGCTGCTGGTCTGCGCGTTCGGGAGGAGTGGCGTCGTAGGCGCGGCAGACAGGCTGGCGCCGGCGCGCGCGCAGACTCCGCCACCGCCGTGCGCGGCTCGCCGCTGCCAGAGCCGTATATTCCCTTTGGGAGAGTTCGGCGCTCTTTTGATCTCGCCGCCAGTCTGGCAACTGCTGCACTACAGTCTGGCAACAGCGCGCTTCCGCGCCGCCGACGCCATTTCATCAAGCCGGTGGCATGATGCGAGCTTCGCGTCCGGGCCTTCAGGTGTCGCCCCCATCGAAACGACGACAGCGCACCGCCGGCAGCGGTAATCGAAACGCCATCTAAGCCTTTTTTTCGCCGATTTTATTTGTAAGACTTCAGGTCAATATGCACAAAAAACCGTTTCTCATTTAATTTTATGCTGTCAGAAACGTGTATAGCGCGAAGGCTAAAAAGATTTGAAAGTGAAGCTCTTTTGGTGGCAGCGCAAACCAGAAAACAAACAGTCACGCCGCACTGGGCCGTGAAAGGGACGCAGATATGTTCATATCAGTTACAGACAGTTTGCTGAATACTGTGAACGAAGTGGTGCGACATCTTGAGCAGCAGAAGTGCAGGGACTTTAGCGGTATACCTTTCTTATACCAGCGAAGGCTTCGTGCAGTTGGATCTATTTATCATCCAACGCTGGACAGCATCTGTGCTCCGGACATCTGTGGTGGGGCTATGCGTAGTACGTACCTTCTTTGCATATAAACGCTTATGCATGCATGTTATTCGCTGGTATACATGCTAAAACGCTACTTACGTGTCCTTCATTTTGTGTAAACATCGATGCAGTCGCAATAAAATAGTTTATTGCAGCATGTTTGTGTGATCAGCGTTGTCATTTCGCTCAGCCTGTATGTGGCAGCACTACCCTACTAAAGTAAGTATGTAAGATACTTGTGAGTACCTAATGAGTAAGTGACTACTGTGTTAATTATGGAAACGAGAGAAATTCAGCGAGGGTGGAGAAGGGGCTGCCTGAGCGAGCGGGGCCAGCGGCGACGCAGAAGCAGAGGACGATGGCATCGTCTGCTATGCGGAACGCCAGGCGCCATATCAAAACGCCCTTGTGCGTTTGAAACATATTTCATTTTATACACAGCTATAAAATCTACAAACAATATTCGTAGTTCTTAAAACTAAATTGCATGTGAAAGATCCTAAAAGCTTTTTCTGTTGAGAGCAAGATAACATTTTTAATTGTTTTCGCAACTACCGTTAGAATCCAGACGGCGCCACCATCGTGCCCAAATATTCGTCCCCATTGGCTCTATGAACATGTCGCTCCCTTGATTTCGTGCCGAGGTTTCTCGTGATGCTGTACCCGTGACGTCGCTGTCGGCATTTATGCTTCCTCTCAGTGCTTCCTCTGTGACCGACCTGGTGTGTCTTTGCTGCTGTTCGTGCACGTGTCGGCTGCGTGGAACATCGTGGACCTGCACGGTCGTCGCAATGGGGGCTTGCAGCGCAGTAGGCTGCTCTAAAGGCTCTGTTATACTCCGACGTGCGTTATACTCCGACGACCCAGATATACTCCGACGACCCAGATGCCGGGCTGACCGGGGCTGCCAAGGCGCGCGCGGGCTGCACCAAGTAAACAGGGCAAGCTGCAGTTCTGAGGCTTTAAAGTGCAAAAAAGTACCCGTTCACGCCGCTTCAGCGTATAAGAGCTCGTCTGGGCACTACTGCGTCGTCTTTGGATGCCAAAACAAGCAGCGCAACAAGAGGATATTAGCGTTGTCTGCGACGATTACGACGCGCCACGGAAATAGTGCCGGTGCGGTGTTTTCAGCTTCGCCGCGAGTGGATAACTGTGATTCAAGCAAAAAACTAGGAGCCGAGTGAAAATGCGCGAGTAAGTACACTAACTGCGTGTATTCTGCACTGTGATGCCCACCTGTTTATTTTGCGAGCCTAATTTGCGTGACACGCAGCTGGGTTGAAGGCAGGCGCGAGCTTTGTGTGAGCGTGCACTTCATACCTTTGAGCGTTTCCTTTGACGAAAATCTAGTGCAAGGTAGTGCTTTCAAGCACAAGCAATCAGCATGCTTTGCCACTTTCAACGTAGTATTAAGCTTTAGTGCTTTTGATGGCATTCACGCCTTCGAGATTTCGTCTTCAAAAGGTAATAAATGGCACGGTGCTCCTCAACAGCTGGCCAGAATTTCGTGCTTTCATTTCAGTGTTTGATGTCCCCAATTTATTTGTACACGAGGCATCCAGGTGCACATAATGCATATATTGGCACGTAAGTAAACAGTACTCGCGCCGGTGTCCTTTACGTCGCAGGCGTAGCCAACCGGCTTAACTAAGAGTAGCACAGTTTCGCTTGTAAAGCACCATCGTTACAAGAATAAAATAGCGCAGGTAGCTTCCAAAAGGGATCGCTGAACGATACTTCAGGTTATACTCCCTGATAGCACGCTTTTGTGAGCAAGACGCATTATTATAAGAGCGCCCGTGAAACAAAAATTACGTTCCGCGAAACTACCCGTAAAGCGTCCTCTAATTATTGCGCGATGCATGCTGAAATGATGAGCTTTCACAAAACTTTGTGCACAACTTGTAATATGGGGCAACAAAACACCGTTTCACTCTTTCGCGAGCTGCACTGCAATTACGATTCAGGCGTACTACAGCGAGAACGTATATATTTACAAATGTAACAGCGTATGTATCTGACGAGGTTGCTTCCGCAGCCCACTCAGCACGTACTGTATACATTGTGGTCTTGCATGAGCAAGATGTTCTTGATGTTCCAATAAAAACAGCGAAAATGTCCAGGCTGAAAAGACGCGAAACACGCTCTCCGACGGGCTGAGTTTCGGGAGTTTCACGTTTGCTCTGTGTAGCGTCTGCTGGCGTGGCAGCCCGCGCATGTTGTTTCGTCGCGTGTGCGATAGATGGCGCGACGCGCGATGCAAATATGGCGATGCGCATGGAATTCGCTGTGGTCTGGTCTATAGAGTGCTGCACGTTTGTTAGCGTAGCGTCACTGTGCCGAGCGTGCGCGCGCGTCGACGTTACGCTGGAGTATATCAGCCCCTTAACTCGCCGAAGAAAGGGTTCGCCAGAGACGGAGCGTTGCGGGCGCACGCCAATGCGAGCTTACAGTGCCGCGGCACAAAATGGCGGACAGCGCCGCCGCTAAATTTGGATGGTTGTTGGCTCCGCCCCTCCGCCGAACTCTCCGAAGGAATATACGGCTCTGGCCGCTGCTGGTCTGCGCCGCATTCGAGAGGAGTGACGTCGTAGCCATACACACAGTGGCGCCGGCGCGCGCGCAGCTGTTCGCCTTCGCTGTGCAGTCGCCGTCTGACGCTGCTCTGGGGCCGCTTGATAGCGCCTCTGACTGGCGTTTGCAGGTGGGTAACGCCAGGGAGAAGGAGAACGCAAATGCTGCTCGACGGCGCAGAAGAGCCGAGAAGCTTATCTCATCGGATCCCGAAGTAGGTGCCTGGCAATTAGCGGTTCAGCGTACGAAGAATGAACAGAAGAAGGCTAATAATCCTAGACAATCTGGAAAGCTAAAAATAATCAGCTGAACCTTTGCTAACGCTACGTATATCCTGGCATAGCCGAGCTAAGCCGCTGCAAATTTTTTTAGTATAGATCACTGAATTACCCCTCCACGTAACTTGCAAAATCCGGATGTTCGCAGATGACTGAATCATTTATCATACCATTAACAATATTACTGACGCAGATACATTACAGGAAAATCTTAACCATGCGCAGTCTTGGTGTACCCGGTGGCTAATGACTTTTACTCCAAAAAAATCTAAACATAAGTCATTTACCCGTAGTCGCAACCCCATTTCTTCTTCTTACACGATAGCCAATAGCCCCATTGAAATAGTCTCATCATTCAAGTGCTTAGGAGTCTTAATCTCCTTTTATGTTAACTGCAGGGTCACACATATCAACAGCATGCTCTCATAGGCGAACCAATCACTCGGCTCTTTGAGGCGCCACTTACTTGATGCCCCATAAGACGTGACACCACTGGCGTACATATCACTCTAATCAGGCCTAAAGTTTAATATGCTTCACCAATCTGGGACCCATATCCTCATCAACGCGCATGAGTCTTCAAAATCAAGGTACATTCATTCATCCTACCCATATGACGTAAGCATATCCGCCCTAAAAGAAAAATCTAAGTTACAGTCACTCTCGCACAGTCGTACGACAGCCAGCTGTGGTTTTTTTCACAAGTTCTTATACAGTTCACTTAACCCCATGCCGTAGAACACACAACCAGCGAGAGTATCGCAACGCACTGGTCAACCGCTACAGGTTTTAAAACCAGGGTGTCGGAACGAAATGTTTTTCGTTTCGGTTTTAGTTACCACGGGCTGCGGTACGAGGATATGCACCACAGGCAATTGACAGTTTATATCTACCCAGGAACGGCGAGAACAGACACTGGTAATTTAAATGGGAGAGTGTTATGAAAAACCGCCAGTTGCAGCGTTGACCTGACGAATGCAAAGAACAACAATCAGGATCATAGAAAGAATCAAACGCAAGCATTCTGCGTGGCAGTCAGGTACACTCTAAGAAAAAAAAAGAGTATGCGTGACTCTTTTCGGAGAGTTCTGACTTGTCACATATAGGACTCTCTTTAAATAGTCACGGTGACTCTCTTGGTGGGTCAGGGTCGGCTCGCTCTATGAGAGTCCCCTGACCCTCTAGGAAGAGTGGAAAGACTCTCATACGAAGGATTACGTTACCACTTATAGAGAGTCAAATGACTCTTGCCAGTAACACTCCTACGGGGGTCAAGTGACCCACACCGAAGCGTCAGACGACTCCACAAGTATTTTAAGCTACTCATTTGACTCTTGCTTTACTTTTGCGCGACTACTGTTGAAAATAGTGGAGTATTCATTTTAAGCAAGTCCAATAATACTAGCCGTTCTGCCCAGCGACCGCAAAAAAATAATAGTTAAATTCTAGCATTATTTTGATAAAACTCGTCAAAACAACACATGTTTTCCAGCAAAGTTATATAGAAAGCACGAAAAGATGGTCTGTGATTTCCAATTAAGAAGTTTCGGTATTCCTCATTTACATGCTTCTATGAGTATAGCCAACTAAAATGTGTGACTGATGTGCATAGTGTCATATGGTGCAAAATAAACTGCAGAAATGGGCATCATGTTTCAATCTTTATTCCTTATGATTAAGAATAAATCAAAAAGTGGTGACGGCTGGAGGCATCAGACTTGTGGCTTGCTAGGTTGTCGCTCCTGTTCAGCGTGAGCACCATGAAAAATGGTATCTGAAAAGCAGAACGTGATATCATGATGAGAAAATGAAATTGGAGAAAAGGTTTGCAAAACCTACAAAATAAGTGGTTCACATAGACACAATAAAGGCTCACAACAAAACAACAAATGCAAACACGTATGGTAAGTAGAGCACTGCACGGGCCGTGATTTCCGGCCCGGGCGCGGCCGGGGCCCGGGCCTCATTCAAGTTTACCCGCCCGGACCCGGCCCGGTGACTCAAAGCGAGACCCGGGCCCGGCCCGAACCCGAGAAAGAATTTCGCCTACCCGGCCCGGCCCGGCCCGGCCGGACTGCAGATCGGGCCCGACAGGGGCCCGAGCCACTAATCTTGGTGGTGTTGACCGAACATGGAATCGACAGTAAGGTTTTTTTAGGTAGCAGATATGTACGCTTTGTTAGCGCATGCTTCTTTAACAATTATACTTTAACCTACGGTAATTACTTGTAAAAAGGGGCTCACGGTGGAAACAGTTGAGCGTACATACTGGGTACAATGAATGTTTGTTGAGCAGTGGTATGCTGAACCTATTTTTTCTGCAGATACAATGGGGATCATCAAGGGAGTTTTGTAGCAGATAATATAGTAGCAAGGAAAGTGATTTGCAGCATAAGTTCGGTTTCAATAGGTAGCGCAATAAAAACAGAGGAGACGGAGAACAGAACGCCCTCTTCACTCTGTTTTTATTGCACTCTCTGTTGAAGTTTAAAACATGCTCTAACGACAAACTGATCGTGCACCCTTCTGGATATGTAGCACTGTCCTTCAACATAGTAGCTCCTTGCCACACGAAGAGAAATAGAGGAAAAACGCCAAATTTATTACGTTGTTCTAAATACACAAACGTATATATAAAAATTATAATGAACCGCGTGCACCACGTATTATTTTAGAAGTACGTGTAAGTAGCCAAAAGGAAGAAAACACTATTTGTCAAAGCATTATTTTCATATATCACACCACTGCTAGTCAGTGGCGTAGGCAGAAAATTTTTTCGGGGGGGGGGGGGGGCACGCTTTTGATCCGACATCCATGGCAGAAAAAAATTGGGGGGGAGGCACCGGCCCGGTGTGCCCCCCCCCCCACCTGAATACGTCCCTGCTGTTAGTATATACAGTCTATAAGTTTTTGTGGCACATTTGATAGTTTATTTGTTCACATGTCATTGTGCAAAAAATCAAATTGTCAAGAGATTGCGGCTTTAAGCGCATGCGCTATTGCATCACATCTCCTGCCGCGCTAAAGTTTCTCGCATTGCTTGGCGCACATCTGCCTTGCGAATTGTGAAGGCGTCGGCAGTCGTTCTACTTAACTTCCACCACTGAAGCAAATTTAGAATATATTTGGGAACCTCTGCAGAATGAACATAGCTGTCCAGCTCATCCCTTCATTTCTCTCGTTCTCGAACGTCGTGCCACTCTGCAATATATTCCATAAAACTCCTCTTTGAGGGCTTCTCCTTGCAGTTTTCAGCAGTGTATGTTGTGCACGGTTTGCACCGTGCTATTTTTTTACGTATTATTCTTCCTAACAATGTTGTACTGGCAGAAGAGAGAGAACGAGCAGAGGAAGGCGGGGAGGTTAACCAGAAGTTTGTATCCGGTATGCTACCCTGCACTGGGGTTGGGGAATAGGGGGTTGAAAGCGAGAGAGAGAAAAAATAAATAATAAATAAGGAAAAAAGCAATCACGACCATACACACACGAGAGCGTTCCGCTCAGAGGCGCTCTGACAGGCCAGTGGATCACAGGAAGGCTAGTAGTGCTTGTAAAGCCTTCTTCTGCGATGTTATGTCCGGACGATGGCGTCCGGACATTGGATTACGGGGGTAAAACTGGCAGAAGGTAGACGAAGCGATTTCCATCTATTTTCGGGGTTCGTTCCAGTTTGGTGATAAAGGCGCGAATAAGCTCCTCGACGCTTACTAATTGGATGCATATGGTTCGAAGCAAAGGGACATCACCCGGCACGGAATTCGTAATTGTCTCTTTTCAAGCCAGATATTTCGTCAAGCGAATATACTTTGCCCCACGCCTTGTTTACTGGACCTATGCTATTCCTGCACATTCCAACGCTGTTGCGGCAGTATCATGTAGCTCTCGCACTATATAGCTCAGCGGTTTCAAACACGCGACCGACGGACTTCCCGCTACGGCCCACGGCGCACACATGACTGTCTTCGTCCCATCTTTCTTTTTTTTTTTTATAAGTACGTTCTTAAGCTACACAGGTATGAGTTAACTGCTCAACTTCAGCATTACTATCAGCGTTATGACGGCTCACGTTGATACTCACTTCTAGTCACAGATACTTCAACGCACTAGCGTTCATACGCCAGCTCAATATTTATTGATCAGAGGCGTGGCTTGACCCCCTCTCCTCGCAACATTGTGCAAAGGAAGTTCTTGATAAAATTATCTCGTGTGAGTCATATCTTTCAATAAAAATGTCCTTACTGGATTGCCATCACTAATAGCTCGTATATGAAGGTAGATCAAAAAGCACATTGTACAGCACCGGTTATGCGAGATATTGGCATTTAAGTGCATTGAGATCCTGATCGCAAAAGCTTATTATACGCTAACGGATTCATAAGTCGACGAACTCAGACTCTGATTGAGCCGTGAGTCTGATTCTGAGTGAGTCCGAGTGAGTAATATTTAGGTGAGTCTGAGCCCGAGTGAGTCCGGTTGACAAAATTTGAGTCTGAGTGAATCCGGTTGAGGAAAATTTTTGGTGAGTATGAGTGCGAGTGAGCCCTAAGGACAAAATATATTCCATGAGAAAGTCCGAGTGAGCTCGACATTTCTTGCCAACCTATGTGCACAGGGCTAAATAATTTTTTTTCGTGAGGCACCCGCTGCGACCACCATTTGTTGATACATAACCGTGAAACATATTTCTACATATCAGAATCGGCGTCCAGATTTCAGTCATTTTGGAGATGGTATCCATATGTTGGAATTCTGCCGCCAAATATTCTTCAGAAATGACCCATATATTAGATATGGAAAAGTTATTTCAAATGGCAACGTTAGCTGACATTTGGTACGACCTATCCTCCCCCCTCCCCCCGCTCTTCATCACTGTCCTTTCCCCTGAGGGAGTAAATTTTCGGGAAGGCGGCCTGTTAGCTGGGGTGAGTTTGAGACCCATGGTATAGCGGAAAAAGACGAACGCTCAGAAGTTGACAATGTGGGCACAAACATTAGGCTGTGCATGTCCATCTCGTGTCACATAACCACTGGAAGCCGTCACGGAAACACAAATAGAGAAGGTGTCTTTATAGAAATGCCAAGTAAAGAGACTTCGTGCAGTCCTTTTGTTTAAGTCCTTTTGTTCAAAGCTGAAACTTTCAAGTACGCTTCCCCGCTTCGGAGCTCTGTGATCGCCCTTGCGATGATACGTTAGAGGTATCAATTTATTATATTACACTTATTTCTGCGATTACAGAATAACATTTGAGATATAAAATAATAACGAATGCAAATGAAGCACAGAATAGCGATATGTTAACTATGTAAGCGCCCGGTCTATTTACTTTTAGCTCGATAAATCAAGTAGCCGCATATGCAAGAAGCAAAAGAAGTTGATTGCTTGTCCGTCATACAGCTTCTCCAAATAGATTGCCCCACATAAAGAAAAGCGTTTTTTTAGATAAAATGCGAAACGTATATGTATGCACAACGTATGTGGAACTAACTTAAAGGGACATTGAAGAGAAAAACGATTTTTCAATTATCAGTAAATTACTCTTTTACAATTCAAAAATCACCACGCTCGCTGCGACAAGGCTCTTGGTTAGTGATAAAACGCACAAAAAGAAAATGCGGGTGGCGACGCCACCTTGAAATTCGCGTAGCAGGCGCCGTGACGTCATAGATTCTGACAGTCTCTACTAAGGCCTACGTAGTTCCTAATCGGTAAAATGAAGTATATTGACCTTTGAGTGGGCCATAGACTTAACATACTATGTTTCAGGAATTTATGTTGAGTGAAATTCCCCGAAATACGACAAATACAGTTTCAAATCCGGGACGTCACGCGCGGAGTTTTCAGGGCGAAATTTAAAAATGGAACTGCTGACCTTGATTTTCTCCTCAATTAATAAACTCATAATGGTAAGATGAATGACATTCGGGTTCTCAGAGTAAACTTTATCAGTATAAACCAATAGACCTTTTTCAAGCAATCCCAGAACCCCCCGCGGGCGCGCGAAGCACTATGGGAAAAGTGTGTGCGGCGAGCCCGCCGGCTGTTCCGTCGCTCGCTGCTCGTTGGCGCCGTGGGAGCACCAAACGAAAAAAAAAAAAACGCGTCGCTGCTGGTTCACTATTATTAAATCCTAAATACTACACATGTCTGAACGCACCTGCATGTATCTCTTTGCATGAAATGCGAAAGGAATGATGGAGGCAGTGTAGGTATATTACCGAGCGGATGTATACCGGATGTAGCAATTAAACGGCATGCGAGTTATCACGGGCCGATACACGCAGTCGAAGCGTGCTATCTTGACCAATGTAAGCTGGAACACCGAATTCGTATTTATTCAATGATTACTTGTTCACAAGCCGCTATGACATTTAATGCCATAGCGGCTCGTGATCGGGTTTAACCAAACTGTAGAGAGGTGTTACACTGCACAGGTGTACAGATAATTATTTTTATTTTAACTGACAAGTCACGCGCTGTACAAAGAAGTGAGCACATTCTAAACGTTTTTAAAAAAAGGTATGGGACTAGAATTCACTTGCGAGATGCCTTGCTCTGATCATTTGCAGTTTCTTGATACATGCTTTTAAGTTTCACTGCGGAGCACTTTTGCGGGCAGTATAGTCCGCGTTCAGCGAAATAGGTGTTTAATTTCGCGTCGGCGCGTTCGAATACTGTTAAACGAGGAATTGTGATGTCATGATTACGCACGGTATTGGAAAAAAGACTTGCGCACATAAGATGAGCAGTAGTTTCCAGCTGCAAAGTGATGAAAGAGGCGGGATATCCTGCGTATCGTTGTATTGGTTTGCGAAAATCCGTTCGCATGGAAAAG
This sequence comes from Rhipicephalus sanguineus, assembly GCF_013339695.2. Classification (NCBI taxonomy): domain Eukaryota; kingdom Metazoa; phylum Arthropoda; class Arachnida; order Ixodida; family Ixodidae; genus Rhipicephalus; species Rhipicephalus sanguineus. The sequence continues at coordinate 305,797,192 of NC_051176.1, read as the reverse complement.
AAAGATTAACACGGACGTCCTCCATCCGTAAATAACGAAGAAACTATTAATATTGCAGTTATTCCGCATGTGTATAAGAAGCCGCATGGCCTGAAGAACGTAGGGAAGCGATGTGGGGGGTGAAGGTTGTGTTTGCCGCCCCAAATAAGCTTAGTCACGCTGAGATCGCAAGGGTCTGCGATGGGCAAAGAAAAATGCGCTCATAGGCATGCCAATTGTTTTGTAAATTGCGTAGGAGTTAACCGCAAATTTCTCTTTCTTGTGTCCACATGTACACCGGCCAGACTGTCCGATCTGTTAATACGCGCCTCAGCGAGCATCTAAATTCATTGAATGGAGCCGCCTCATCTCGCATCGCTATGTCAGTCATGAAAATGTAATCCCATCTTCGAAAACAGTAATTTTGTACCATCAACCTAATCAGACAACGCGAGAAATTTCGGAGGCATATCATGTGACAAATAACGCCATACTCTCTGTCAGTCAACCTTCTCAGTCGTTACAAGACAAGGAATTCAACTTTATTAATCGACTAAAAGCATGCGCCTTGGTTGTTTGACTTTTTGTGCCTCTTTATGAAACGCGCGACGCACCCCCATTTTTGCATATATGCTTTTTTTTCACGCGTGCAATAAACTTTCAGTTCTGTGTGAGCGCTGGTTTGTGCATTTCCTTCTTGTACTGCTCCTTTCTTTTTTCGCTCTAAGTATTATTCCAACCTGTAGTTATAGCACCAACGAAGGTTAGTAGGCACTTATCGTTCGTTACGTATATGGTGCGAGCGACGCAATCAATGTATCTCACTTCCCCAAATGCCGACTACACTTCCTAGTGTACTCTTTAAATAACAGAACCTCACACTGTACTCGTCGACAGTGTCAATGGACGTTGATTCCAAATGCGTCTGCGATTCATAGACCACTCCTGCACTTCATAGGCAACCGAGTTGCATTCTTTTTTCACTTGTGCCATAAGGCACTGGCGCAAAAAAAATAATAGTAAACAAGAGGTGACGCTTCTGAGCCGCTCAACTGGTTCTACAGTGGGACAGGTGGAAATCGTCGAGAGACCGTCGCAGCTAAACACTGAGGTTCGTGATTGAATTGCGCAGTACATGTTGCACCTTGCCAAATTCACTGTGTCTAAGAAGTCCTGGCACGGCGCAAGCGGAAAGCTACAGCGCGACGCCCGTGCGCTCGTTGCGGCGGCTGCTGCGGCGTACACACATTTCCCATGAGCGCTTGCGCTCCCGTTGGTGGCGCTCGTGTGCTTGAAAAAGGTCTATTCAGTGTTTCACTTTATGTCCCTTTGAGAACGGAGCAAAGACCAAGCCCGGCCCGACCCGAGCCCGCCACCTCAAACCCGGGCCCGGCCCTAAGCCTGGAGCCTCAGGCCCGAGCCCGGCCCGGGCCCGCCGTGAAAACTACTTTACCCGGCCCGGTCCGGCCCGTGGGCCGGACCGGGCCCGGGTTTTCGGGTAGGCCCGAGCCCGTGCAGTGCTCTACCATGAACCAAGTTTTTTGCCGTTATCGTGTAAAACACAACTTGCGAATAGTAGCTTTTGTAACACGTCACTTGGCGACAAACTTGCAGCACAAGATGATGTGAGCCTCTTTTAAACAACAAACGAAATTGGTTTAGGCTCCATTGCGTGGGTGCCACTCACCTCTTTTCCTACGTCGTCTTGTTCAACCAAAAGAAATGTAGGACCGACTGCCTCGTCGACAGGGCGAACGCCGCTGTTGATTTTCCCATCACGAGCGGTGAGGCGCCAGACCAGAGCGGCACCTTCGTTTCCCCGAGTGTGGCTGTCAACTGGAGTGAAGAGGCGGGAGAAGTGATCCGGAATTCTGGGAATAACCAAAACACACACATTATTTGTATTTAAAACCACCCTTTGTTCAACACACCGTTATTGTACGCACATCTGCCACGAGTGTTTAGTTCAAATTTCGCCACGAAAATAAATTTTCACGTAAAGGCAGCGGGAGCCTCGTCTCGCAATGGGCGCTGGCTATACTCGAATGAAAGCATTTATTTTCTGAGAAATCGCTTCAAAATTTGGTTTCAGAATAAACACGGTTTTGCGCCGGCATATCCCCACACCCAAGCACATCTTCCGGCAGTCAGGGGCACGCTATGAGTGGTTACTGACCGCATGTTTTACAAACGTAACCCATACTCAGATGCGAGTACGAGGGCCCGAACGACACCCAGCGCGTGCGGACGCCGTCTACGTCGAGGTCAGACATGTCATATGCTAGAATTAGCACACATAACTCCCACAATCACGTACACTCACTTGATTCTGTTATAGCGTCATCGCAGATGTTGGCAAACCATGAAAACAGCAAACAGAAACGAAGGAAAAAAGTGCACCGCGTCGGCCGCCACAACGGGCGCCGTGGAAAGTCTAGCTTTTTCGCCTTACCGGCGAGGCGTGTCCAACTTGAATGACTACCGCGTACGTTCTGGAAGCCACCGTACTATATCTGCACCTCAAACTGCCGTCTTTAAGCCAACAAAAACCATTATATATAGTGCGTCTGAGCGTTCTGTACACAGGCTTTTTTTTTTCACGTTCCCACGCGCGGAAGCACGCTGCACACTCAAGGTGGATGGAAATGTTATTATGAAGTAGACTAAAGTGCATCTGAAAACGACATCTTGTACCTTCAGTAGTGCAGACACAACGTGCGATCAGCAAGCAATGACCCTTGATAATTGTTTGGATCGCTCACTTTATGGAACGCTTGTACAGCAACGCGCATAACGGTGGCAACTCGTTAAGTGACAGCTTTAGTTGGGCATCCGCAACAGCCCTGCGGACACAGGCTGCTGTTGGAAACGACTGGCAGATAACTTCCGCAGAGCTGCTGCAGACGCCCAGCTAAAGGTGTTTAATCAGTGCCTACGAAAGCAGTACACTCACCGTTAACTGGCGCCCGTTGTCCGTGTCCGCAGCCCCATGAATATTCCGCCCTCCAAGCGTCACTTCGTGGACGGAGCCGGTGTCAACACCACCGAAGACGCGCATGAACATGAAACTGATGAAACTTCAAGACACGCAACCCGCGCAACCATCGCAACCACGCAACGCATTCTAATAGAAGAGGAGACTGAGACGACTGAGAGAGGAGGCAGGAGCGGCGCGCCACCCCGGCGCCGACCCCGTCTTCGTCGGCGAGCAAGGCGCCACAACGGCGCCAAAAGGCAAGCGCGTGATATGTATGGCGTATACGGTGGCTCTTTCATGACGGAAGCCAATCGAGACGCGCTTCAGGAACGTCCAGTAACTCCTTCCGAAATGCTAACTCTTTTTCTCTGCCTGTACCTTCCAAAAGGGGTCAAATGGACACCCGAAGAGAGTCACGGTTCCATGACCCTCTTTTGACTCTTTTTTTTTTCTTAGAGTGTACCAAGAATTCCTACCAATCAGCACAAACCAGTACACCTTTCAAAGTCATAGCATTTATTTTCTCAAAAGTCAATTACGATTTTTTGGTGGGCTCAGTGCTTTGTGTCAAGGGAGTGAGCACGATCTCAGAAGCAGCACTTCCTTGAGTGTGTATACTATGTGATGTGCGTGACCGCTGTTCTGATTAAAAGATCGCCAGGCCTGCGTGGCACACGCAGCACAGTCACAGCGAAAGCTGGAAGAGCGGACTTTGTAGAGCCAGTTGTAGAGTCTCTTGGGGCAACTAATACAAGTACACATGCAAGGTACCCACTATGCCACAAATCGTCGTAATTTTTCTGAAGTAGCGAAGTTCCCATTATGCCATTTTTCGTCAATCTTCCGAGAATCGTGGTACCCGCTACACATTTGTAAGGCATTATGTGCACTTTGTGCTGTGGCTGATGATGATGAAGAATTATGGCTGAGCGCTTTGCAGTGGGCGGGAAGCAGTGTTGCAGAATGGGCGCCTCCATTCCATTCCGGGTAATTAGAACTTGCCGCAGTTCCATTCCTTTCAATTCCTCGGAATGAAAAAACTTATCCCATTCCCGCTCCGGGGGATGGCCGGGCAGTTCAGTTCCATTCATGTAATTCCTCAATGAAGGAAAGGCATCTCGAGAGTTTTATCGAGTTAAGAATGAACGCCCCATAAAGCTGATGTCATCAGATGCATTAAGAACTGCAAAAGTACGCAAAACACGTTACCAACGTCGAGGGATAGTAGCTTGGTGACATATCTCGCGCAAGTACAGCCACCCTACTAATTCCCATAGGGGCAGTTCTCCCGCTACCTATAGAATTTGCATGGAGAGCATGTTTGAACGAATGATGATGTTTTAATATTGTTTAAGCTTAAATGTGTTAATGCTAAAATGACAACATAGCGTACTTTTATGCTGACAAAAGTAGTATCCACGCGTCTGGAGCGGTCGTGAATATGGAGAAAATTAAGATTTGGTTAATGGGGAACAAAACCCTCTAGGTCCGCTGGTATTAGTTGGAACAGTGCACCGCTTGGCCACCTTGTGCCTTTGCATAGAATACGGAACACTAGGCCGCACTGCTCGTCAGCACTCATGCTTCTCAAGCGCTACTCGCATGCATGGATGGGATGAGGAGAACTTCCTGTGTTCGCCTGTGCGCAGGTATGCAATGTCTTCCTTGTCGCAAAGGTTATTTACGTGTGTCAGGTACTAAAGTGCTCGTGAGATAAAGATCAGGCTGTGCATAGAGTATCCGCCGCTTTTGTGTAGGGGTATCAATGGGAACCAACGCGCAAATTTGTTTCTCCCTTCAGTATCTGCTGAGATAATGAATTTGTTTGCAGACTCACTTATGCCTCAGTTTATAGTAGGCGCGTTGCTTATAAATGTACCGTGCTTGTAATCAGCCAAGCCATTTTAAAAATACTGCTTTATTGTTAAATTCGAGGCTCTGTCTTACTAATGTTTGAAGTTTCAAAAACAGCACGTAGATGAAAATGTGCTCTGTATTCGGAAAAAGATGTAATTCCATTCCCATCCTATTCCGTGCAAAAGGCGCTTAATTCCATTCCCATTTCATTCCTCCAAGCGCTGTCCCCATTGCATTCCGGGGTCGCGAAAATGTGGAATGATTCCGGAGTGGGAACTCCCAACACTGGTTGTAAGCATTAAACCACACACTCTTTGCACAATTATCATTGCGTGATAACTGGCTATTACTTTACTCTTCTGCTGCGCTATATTACATATGTTAACACGATTCCTTGCCCGACATGACACCTGTATGGAGTATTTTTACGAAGAAGTTAGAAGCACCAGCGTGGCACCGTGGTGGAAGACCCGACTGCCACGCAGAGGACGCGGGTTAAAATTCCCCCGATCCTAGAAATTTGTTTCTCATTTTATTTTTTTCTTATTTCACGCGATAGCGGTCACGGAAAGCGGCGGCGGCGGCCAACTATGGCGTCAAAATCAGCTCTTGTGATCTCATAACAGCTTTCGCTGTTACAAACTTCAGCGCCGACAGTGCCCTCTCCTCCTTAGCCTGCGTGACAGGCGAGCAATAGTTCACTTGCGTTGATATAAACATCTCTGGTTGCCACTGTTTAGGTTTGTCGCCCAATTTCAACACATCTTCGCTTTGGAATTCCTGCCTGAGTTACGCGCTAATACTGTACCCTGAGACATGCTCACATTGCATGAGCTCAGTTGTTCAGGATTGCGAAGCTTTCTCGTGAACCGAAAAACGATTGAAAAAATGTCGGTTTCACTCCGGAACGAAATAATAGATGAAGTTTCGGTTACGTTTTCGTTCCCGTCAAAAATATCGTTTTTTTTTTCGTTTTTCGTTTTCGGTTTTCTTTCCGTTCCGACACACTGTTTAAAACCACGTTCGCACACAACTATCTTCTCTGCTTCATTTTTGTCTCGAACAGCGTCACATTGGAATGCCCTTCCCCACCATGTTGTATTTACAACATGTACAAACTCATCACTTAACGCGCGTATTTATTTCTACAGCGTTCATTGTTTGTTACTATTGTATTTAATTGTAGAGTGTTATTTTTCTGCAAGATTTCCAGCAGTTATTACGTTCAGTCGCCGCATGCTGTTGTTTCTTCCATTGTTGCCAAATTAATGAACCTTTCTTGTACAAACGCCTTATTTAACGCGTGCATTCGTTTGCACAGTGTATCAACACTTTCTTTTCTCCTCTTTTTTGGTTTTCATTTGAAATTACCCATTGCATTATGTACCCCACCCGTTACGTAATACTCCTAAACGGGTTCTTTAACGAAAATAACCTCAACTGAAAAAATGAAGAAAACGTAGAGCGTCAACATCTTTGAGCGTAGAGCGTAGAGCGTCCGAAGGCGTCAACAAACATGGCGTCACCCGTCGAAGCGAGTGCTCTCGTTTGGCCCAAAGTGGCCTGATTTCTGAGTGAATGATAAAGAATGCTGGGGTCGGGTAGCGCTTTCTCCCGTGTAACGCGTACAAAAGTTGTGGGAGTGTGATGACAGTGGTGCGCGTTAAGTGTATGTTTTAAAAAGTGCGCGACGTGAAAAGAAGACTGAGGACACGTGCGGGATTCCCTATACAAAAACGACGACGTCGAGGACCGTGGCACGTGAGAGCGCGGAGCGCAAGAAGAAAAATAAGAAGTAAACAAGGTCCAATGCCGTAAATACACGGATCTACCCGAAGCCAATAGATGACCACCACGCAGTTCCTCAGCGCCAATCAGAAGGAAACAAGTGTGCCTGAGGTCGAGGAAAGCCTGGAAGACTGAGAGTGGGCAGTTCGAGGCGAACGGGACAGCAAGACGGTAGCCGGGCGCTGAAGACGGGCAGTCGGGTTACGGACCCGAGCCTTCAGGACTTCACCCGGCCGGAACCTTCGGACCGCAGCGTCCAGGGAGGGCGAACCTCAACGGTTCGTCCGTTCGAGAGCAAGGCCTGCTGATCCCGGTGCAGGCAAAGCAACGGCAGTTGGGCTACGGGCCCGAGTCTTGCATCGAGCCGCCTCATCGGGCTAATCTTGGCTTCGCCATGCATCGCCGAGCATCGACCGTCCTCTCGTCAACACCAGGCAGACCCGTCAACGCTACGGTCCTCCATCCAAGCCTCCGTTAGTGGGTGAGACCAGACTTTCTTCCCCGCTCTGATATTCAACCGCGCCGGAACTATACCGCGTAACTTAAAACTTTGAACTTGTGCTTTGTGTGTGATTAAGAAAGCTTTGCCGTGTGTAGTGAACTCTTTGTTCAGTGTTTAGTGATTTGTAGATTTTTTTCCCTCTCTAATGGTTTATTAAAGTTTTTTTTGTGTGTGTGTTTAAACCAACGGCTTCGTCCCTGACAAAGCTCTCCGACGCTCACGTCGAAAAAGAGCTGTCGAAAACAGAAAAAGAAAGAACCTGCATCACAGGGAGCCGCGCCCATCGCCTGGCGGCTATCAAAGCGACACGTGCCGCGCACTGACGATGCGCGTGGCGCAGCTCAAAGACGGCAGCTGCCCGGACAGTCGGCGGCGAACTAGTGGCGTGTGTTGCATGTAACTTCTTCTAGTTCGCGTGTTACTAATAAACGTTCATTTTTGACGTAAACTAGCAATGGCCTCGGTTCTTGGGGCAGACGGAAACAAACCACCCTCAGAGTATGTATTCGCCGAAAACCTGCCAATGCTTTTAGGATCTTGTCTATTTGAGAGCTCATAGGCTTAAAGTGGCTGGTGACTCACAGGATTTTCAGTGGACGGCAAGTAATCTAGACTGATTGAACTGACGGTTTAATGAGTCTGAAGATTTATATGCCTCGTAAGAAAAGCAGGCGTCAAGTACAAACAAATCACATAAATCACAAAAAGAAACAACTGCGTCCTTTCGGCGACTAAAAAATAAAAATAAGCTAGAGCGACGTTCGCGGGGCCACGAGGCGGGCGAGTGATCACTTGGTCTTTGCGGCGTTCGTGTGACTTAATGGAGATTAATGGAGAAATCGGCGTTCAGTGACCCTCGCTTCATCTCTGCGAGGCCTCGATGACGGGGCGCAGCAGACGTCGTGGTCCGCGGACCGAGAGTGTAAAAACGCGGCGTTCGCCTGACTCTGCTTGCTCACGTCTTGGGAAGCGAAATCCGCGACGCGAGTGAAAGCGCGACTCTGCACGCACGTGATGATGAGTGAATGACGAGTTAACTAGTGCAAGTTGATCAGTGAGAATATTTGATGACAGTCAAAGCAATTTAAGCGAGTACTGAGTTAATTAGCGGTATTATATTAGTGAAAGTGATATTAGCAACAGATAATTAGTCATGATTAGATAGTGAACGTTGAACGTCGATATAAAGTGCACGGTATAATAGACGCGCCGGATGGCTTTCGTCTTCGAGTCGTCTTAGGCGAACGCGTAGAGGACCCGCTCAGCAATGCATCGTTAAATAATGATTTCAAATAATGCCTGTACCGAGGGCCTGTATCACCTTTCGATTATTTTCATCGTATCTTGCCTTTCTAGCTGCCGTAGCGCAGCAAGTACAAGACGCAAAGAGTGAGCGCGAAACCCTATTCTAAAACTCGTACCTCATGAGTGATCCAAAGCGAGCACAAGCAGAGAAATAAATCCGGTAGATCCCACACATTGTGGAAATCGATTTGATGCGAACCATTCAGTGAGTCGGTGCCTATGCTGCCCCCCCCCCTTTTTTTTTGAGCCAAGCGTTACGAGGTGGATCGACGTCTTTGGGTAAATGGAGTCCGGATTGTTTGCTTACCTGGCACGCCGACTACGCTGGCGTCCAAAGCGTACCTAGTGATCCGACGTAACATCATCCCTTACGTTAGAGCACAGACGTCAGTTTTCTCCAAACGAACAGCACGCTACCTTGAGATGATGAGCATGCCGTAACTAGCGATCGTTGGCGTATTTTTCCGGGGTGAAGCAACGCTTGGCTTTAACTTGATCAGTCATAGGAGTACACATGTAATGTTTATTACATTGTTATCAAACAATGCAACCACGATTGACGTTAGTCTCACGTGACGCCTGTGTAGGGTCTTTTTCCGGAGCAGTTGCAAGCACTGCCGTGGCGCTGTGGTAGAATACTTGACTGGCTCGAGTTGTGGTTTGTGTTCCTTGCGTCCGTCTTGATTTTTCACGCACCGACGACGCCGCTGACGCCGGCTCCAGAAAGATTTCAACAGCCTATTCTCACCATTCCTGGGCGGATATAGGCTGTGAACCACCTTCGGCGCACACCCGCATTCCACGGACAGGGGCACGTGCCGCACGTGACTGAGAGGAAGCGTTTCATGACGTACGCGACAGGCACGTTATCCATATGCCATGGCCTGTCAGTCAGGTTCGTCTTATGCCAGTTTTGCTATATACCAAGTTAAGGAGACGAACATAACAGTAGATAAACAGAAACGGTCAAAGGACCTTGGTTCGCTAAGAAATGCTTTGCATTTAATGATCATTAATGTAATACCGACTGAAAGGTAGTTGTGAGCTCATTTAGCACATGGTGAATCTAATGTGAGTGAGGAAAAGGGGATACATCTTGCGGATCAGTAGGTCTCGTTAATTCTTTTTTTTTATCGAGCTACTATAACTTTCCATTTTGTGCGCAAGTTTCGATACGCTCTCGAATGAAATGCAAGAATGGTCAGAGCGACAGCAAAGAACTCATGCAATGTGTGTTTCCATGTGGCTCACCGATGAAGATTAAGCTTTTCTGTAGAACAAGGCAGAAAAAGAAACGTTCTAACTTGCACACTGGGTCAGATTAAAGGCGCGAAGAGCCGCCCTTCGTTCAAATTTAAATTTGACTCCCATTCGCTCCTATTTTCAGCCACGTCTGTAATTGCACCCGGTCCGATGCGGCCGCATATCGAACCTTGTGGTTCCACGACGTCCATTCAGCCTTGTTAATTCCCACTCCCTCACCCCGCCAAACGAAGCGAATAATTTGCTGCAACCGCGGGGGCAGGTGCCAGGAAAGAAAGAAGCAGCTTCTAAAAAGAAATACAACTGCTGAAGCAAATCGCGTTGCTTTCGTGGCGCACGGCTCAAATGAGTAGCGGGGTTAACAAATGAAGCAAGAAAGCTATAAATGACAGAGTCAAACAAACGGAGGAAATCTAATCGCTTCGAAAGTGTATTTGGCGGTCGGGATGGGGTGATCGCTGAAGCGTTGTACAAAGTAACCAGTGCGTGCCTTTAAGCATATTTCGCACACTTTTGCAATCATTAAGGGTGTCCTAGATAATCTTTCGCCAAAGTGACGAGGCCAAAATGAAATAGGACATCTTCTCTCGCTGCACGATGCTTCTCTCTCTTCTTGAGCAATCAGCGGGAGAGGAAGCAGATGAGGTATTTAGATTGACGCTCAATGAAGATCCCGGTGGGCTCTCTTTTTGTTTCGCGGCAACTCAGCTCGAAACGAGAACCACGCTACAAAATTGTGGCAGCTTGGCACTAGTGGTGCCAAGCCTGAAGGAAAAGCGCAGCTGGGCGGCCTCTTCTTTTTAGTTTTCTTTCTTCTTCTCGCTCACCTCTTCTTTGTACCTGCTTCTTTCCATTCTCTGTCTTTCTTTATTTCTTTCTCTTTCTTCCCTTTATTTATCTCTCTATTTATCACTTCCTCTTTCTTTCTTTTTCTCTTTTCCTTTTCTCTCTCTCTCTCTCTCTCTCTCTGTTTCACGTGTTCGTTTTGTTTGACACTCGCACCTGCTGTACACTCTAGTGGGGCTTAGAGCACAGCACGGGCCGAGTTTTACGGCCCGAGCCCTAAAGTGCCATACTCCGGCGCGCCCGAGCCCAGCCCGGTGTTTTCAAACATGGGCCGTACCAGGCCCGGGGCCGAAATATTTGGGCCCAGCCCGGTTAAGCCATCTCTAGCCTTTGAGCGTAAACGAGGCATTGCTGAAAGTGACAGTTTCACAAGAATAAAGGGAATTGCCAGATTCTTGGTTATTGTGAAGATACCACACACACTATTTTCTGAAGACATTTGTGAGAACTTATGACAGCCTCGCTATTTACGCTGGCGTTTTCATATATCTTTGGCTTATTGCACCCTTAACACATTTGCGAAAGAGTTGCAGGACGATATAGGCGGAGGCATGGTTGGCTGTCTCGTATGCACAGCGCTACATTTCAAGTTTAATAAAGTTCATATAAATTGGTGACACAGTGGGCTAATGCTCATGTGGAACACACACATTTCACGTGGGTCAGGCTTGTCTTATAGCCTTCATTCCAATTTATGGTGTCAACTTTTCAATCGACCATGTAAACACACCACCCGGGCCCGGTGATGTGTGCATTGAAGCCATAGCGCTGATAAGACAAGGACCACAGAAAGAGGACAGGACGTGTGCTACTCACAACTGAATCTTTATTTATTAGTAGCGCACGTCCTGTCCTCTTTCTGTGGTCCCGGTCTTATCAGCGCTATGACATCAATGAACGTAACGAACCAACTAGCCCAAAAGTCTGTCCGGTGATGTGTTTTGTAATCTGAATGAACCTGGCCGCATGCCATTTTCGTTTCAACATTTATGGTATTAAGCATTAAGCAAAGCTCAGGTGCGGCATGAATTAGTCACTCTGTGCCTCTGTACAGACGGAGTTGGTCAAGCTTACTTAGGTACAATAATCGTCCCTTAAGAATAACCGAAGCTGAAAGTCGGGGGATGGGCTGGGGGCTGGAAGGGGCAACTGGCGAACGCCACATCTTTTCGCGAACCAAATTCTTTGCAAAATTACGCAACGGCGGGTATTTATATTAGGTAGCTTAAGGAAGTTATATATAGCATACCAGCGAATATTACCGACTTGTCTGAGACCCGGGCCTATTACGGGCCTGATTCAGGCCCGAGCCCGACCTGAGTCCGAAGCTCATGGTCCCGAGCCCGGCCCGCGCCCGAGAACTCCTTACCCGGCTCGAGCCTGTCTCTCGGGCCGAGATATCGGGCCGTGCCCGGGCCCGTGCAGTGCTCAAGTGGGGTTGGCGCTTGCCCAATCCCTGTGGCGCATACACACCTGAGGAGCTCTGCATGACGGATCACAAATCACCGATAGCTTAAACAGCTTTCTAAGAGAATGAAGAGAGCGGTTCATGACGGTGCTGAAAATGTTTAGGACGGAGCACAAGTTACCGGCACTCCTAAACGGCTTCGCCGTTAAAAATACCTTCTGCGATGCTCTGAATGTCTCATACGAGAAAGCTCGTTCACTCTTTTATCTTAGCTCGGTGGGGAAGAAGGGTGCGCATAAGCGGAAGATTATTTTTGTTTTTATTTTTTTATTTTTAGGTGGCACCCTTTCCGAATTTTCCCACAGCCTAGTAACTTTCATTGCTCGGCAGTGCAAGGTAGTGAATTTCAGTAGGCGCGACGTATACGTGAGGCAAAATATCTGTCATTAACAGCAACAAACTCCTGGCGTGAGGAAAGCCCAAAATCTTAATGAAAGAATCGTGAATATAGTTATGCTCGTGACGAACCTTCTGGTCCTTGTTTTTTGTGTGGTGGTGACTGCGCTAGCGCCAACACATTTAATGGAAAACTGCGAACGACACAGCTTTAGCGCAAAATCAAGGCCGGAGATACGTTACGGAAGAGGGTGGGCGTGCAAACACGGACATCCCTCGTGATGAATGCTTACTAACTAGCGCAAATTTCTATCGTTCTAAGGAATGAGACCTGCCGACGTCCAAGACTCTGCTAGGAAGTGCTGTTGTGCTGGGCTTGAGACACCACACAGCCCCTGGAATGAACCAAATCACCAGTAAGGCGATTGTCCGTCTTGGTAACCCCCCGTTATTAGAGTTTACCACTCGCTTGAACAAAGTATGGAGGGAAGGAAGCCCTCCCGAATACTGGAAAACAGCGGAGGTCTGTTTCATACCGAAGCCAGGCAAGTCAGCAGCCATTCAGAATTTACATCCCATCTCTCTCACTTCGTACGTGGGCAAGTTACTGGAGCACGTCGTCATCCACCGGCTGCCGCCATTTCTGGAGGATTCTGGCAAACTCCCCAAAACGGCCGTGGGTACACACCTCTCGACGCGGGGCATCCTGCTCCACTTGAAAGAGGAGGAGATTACACCAGCGGCACGCTACTCCCCCACTGCTATCGTTGCTGTGGTCCTTAACACTTTCGTGGCCGCGCCTATTCCCATCGATAGCATGTTATCGATGGCTTCAAGTTGAAATTTTGGCACTCTCTGAGCGCTTCTGGACAGCTAAGGCCATTTAAAGGATGAGAGAGGCAGTATTTTATCAGTTTCGTTTATGAGTTTCTTTTTTCCGCCACGGGGGGGGGGGGGTGATTTTTAAAGCTCCTTCGCAGTCGGCCAGGTGAGCACTCGTGGTTGGGGCATCGACGTCGCTCGACGAAAACGGGGAATTTCGACTGATTCCGATTAATCTGATCGTCAGTCTCTGGATGGTAGCAGCAAAGGCACGGAAGACGACTTCGATTCGTCACACTTCTGTTCGGACGTCAAACAGCCTCGGAACATCAGCAGATATCCGCCGCTAAGTTTCGCTCTCTCCTCGGCCCGTTTTTTTGCTTCCGTGCGTTAACATAAACGTATCCGTTGCGTACTAAAGGTCACGGCTCTTATCTGCAATGTGTCAACTTCATTCAGGAGGTAGTATTTGGCGCCGGCTGCAGAAAGAGCCGAGTTCTCTCCGCGAAGACGGCGCGTTGTGGACCTTGACTTAGCGCTCCGAAGTGGCGCGCACCGGCTTCTTCGTGTTGTTTTTCACCGCAGAAATCGTCAGAGATACGCAACCACACAAATAGTATGCGTGGATCTAAATTTTCGAAAAACCAACGCACAATGAGAGCCACTTATCCTGGAGGGAGGTCACCGAGGAGCAGATGCGTATATATGTTCGTCGGACTTCTGGTGTACACGGGAATCGTCCCTCTCACTGCAGGCATGGGAGAGTGCCGCGCCTGCATTGCTATTGCATTCGACGACACCTATTTCCAGGCCTTGTTCCACCGTCAGTAATACTAATATCTGTGGTTTTACGTGCCGAAACCCCGATATGATTATGAGGCACGCCGTAGTGGCGGTCTCCGGAACTTTTCACCATCTGGTGTTCAAACGTGCACTGACATTGCACGGTACACGGGCCTCTAGCATTTTGCTTATATCGAAATGCGACCGCCGAGGCCCGGATAGAGCCCGCGACCTTCGGGTCAGCAACCGACCACCGTAACCGCTACACCACCGCGGCGGACTCCACCCTCAGGGATGCCACGGAAAAGGTTCAAGGCGTTGGTTGCCTTAAGTGTCTCTGATCCGGAGAAGACGACCGTCGCATCCCATGGGACGTTTCACCGTGTGTCTGCTCTACTGCAACCCATGAACGATTTATCCATGCTATTTTTTCGACCATCTCGGAACCTTTCCGTGGATGAGCAAATGGTGAAATCTAAGCGTCAGTCTGTTATTAAACAGTACATGAGGGCCAATGGGGTAAAATGGGGACACAAAGTATGGGTTTTGGCATATTGGGTAACGGGGTACACTGTTCATTTCAACGTATACACGGGAAGACACCTCAAGGTGCCCACCACCAACCACAAAAAATAAGTGAAAAATACCAGAACTCCAAACTACGCTACGAAGAAATGAATGTTGAGCAGGAAAAAAATATTTTCTGTGAAACATGTGCAGCCAATCTTTCTTTCATCGCGTCGAGAAACTCTTTCGCGCGGTGGCACGATAGGCACTAGTGCTTATATTATTCATGTATGTAAAACCTTTTATACTTACAGAGCTTATATTTGCAGTATTATTCTATAAGGGCGTTGTGTTCAAAACTTATACTTCGATTTTTTTAACACGAAAGTGTTTCACGCCGGGGTCCACCAAGACTTTCATGACGTATTTCCGTCATGGAAATACGTCAGCAAAATGAACGCCATCAGATGGCAAAAGTAAACTGTAAGAAAAAGTCCCTTGACAGGAGTCGAACCCACAACCTCTTGGTCCGCGACGATGGCTGGGGGGCATTTAGCCCACTCAGCTATCGCCAAAAGCATAACGGAGGCTACATGAACGCGCCTTTTATCTTTCACATTTTTATCTCACAGTGCTCTTGGATGGATGCCATGAGCGTCCCCTTTTTAACGGGATGGTGACATGTGTGCCACCAGGGTCGAAAAAGAATTTCGTTGCCTCCGCCATTAGTTCTTACAACGCGTAGTTGCTACGACCATCCCATTCGGCGCGCTTCCAATGGGAGAAATGCAATGTCGTCAACGCTTTAACACACCGCGAGGTGTGTTAAAGCGCCTAGCACGTAATTAGTACGTTGTTAAAAATGCGTAGTTAGATGTCCTTTGAACATGCCTACATACGCCTCATTGACATTTTGACAATTAGGTGAGAACTTGTCGAGTTACAAATATAGTTATGACTAATAAATTAAACATCATTAATGAAAAAGTAGCAGTGATTACTCCAGTGTACTAGGAACAATATGCAGCAGGTTCGCTTCGCGTAACGCCGTTCCTCTTTTTTTTAATCGTGCTGCGTGATAGCTGGGACACCCTGTATAGACCTAGGGTTCGCATGAAATCGATTCCCTGAATGCGTGGGACCTGCCGGATATTTTTGTTTCTTTTTTTTTGCTGTAACCGTTTCTCACTCACTAAACAGAATTGTAAGGGTACGCTCGGCGCAATGCAGCATTAGCAACTTTTTTTTTTTGCAGACAATTAAAAAAGTACGTTTAATAACACTGCCTTATACCAAGTTTATTCCACGCTTCTGTCTTGCACAATGGCAAATGATTATGTTACAATTGCCTTCAAGGCATACCAGTGAAGAGTTATTACTTTAATAACTCTTCGACTTCGTTCCTGTGCGTGACAGGCTTATAACTTGAAATGCATGCACAATCTGGTCAACAGATCGAGATATAAACAGCCGAGCAAATAGAAAGGCGTGTAGTACGTAGTTTTCAATATCGCTGAACATATAGAACCGAAAAGGTGAAGTATCCTGTCGCACGAGAGGTTTTCCAGCAAAGTTCGTGTAGTTCACTGCAGAAATGAGTGTTCTTCGAGGGGGGCGAATTCCTTCCGGCCAAGTATGCAGCCACGTAGAACAATGCTCTTTGGCGTTAATTCTTCCCAGCGGAATGCAGAAATAAACGAGATTCCCAGATTACGTTCGGTTGCTGGTGAGCTACTCTCTGGCATCTGCATGACGCGTTTCAAAAAGCGACGATGTGCTTCCAGGGACCGTGGCACTGCTAAATGTCCGGCCACGCTCTGCATCCCCCGCGCCTGCACCCAAAGCGCTTGGAAGGGATATGGCGGCGAGAGGTCACGTGATGTGACTAAGCCAATTGCGTCGGCGGCGGCGCGCGGAAAGCAG
Organism: Rhipicephalus sanguineus; assembly: GCF_013339695.2. NCBI lineage: Eukaryota > Metazoa > Arthropoda > Arachnida > Ixodida > Ixodidae > Rhipicephalus > Rhipicephalus sanguineus. The sequence goes on along the minus strand of NC_051176.1, from coordinate 305,780,836 downwards.
ATGCGATACTCTGAAAATTTTTCAGTGACTCTGCATGGTCCCTACTGCTCTACAAAATGTAAATACAAATATAAATACACTTTCCCCTTATGTTCGTTCGAAGATGAACAGAAACCATGACCTGCATTTACGTTTCGACAGCTCTATCATGTATGTTGAAGACATTTCACTGTCACGTACTGCTGAAACATGTAGCACATGCAACCCGTGATGCAATGGAACACGCTTTTTCATTTGTCCTAGTTCTCAACTATTGAGCGCAAATGCAATAAAAAGCGTGGTTTATCTCTCCGTCATAGGAATCGGTGTAAGACAAAGTAAAACGTGTCCTTACAGAAGTAGTTGAATGTTTACTGTAAATTTATATAAGAGAGCTTGCACAATGTCTATTGGTGCTGGGTAGTATAGCACAATGTAACGTGGATGCGCCCACGTTGACGCTTGGTGGTACATCTCCATCCCGACGACTAACGTCCATGATCAATGATTAAACAAACCTTTGTGGTACCTGTAGTGGTTAACGGTGAGAGCGGAATCAGAGAAACTGGTGTTACAGGCAGAAGAGTGTCGCTGACTGGAAGCAAAATTTGGGCTATGGTCGCCATCCCGCTGCATGTTAAAGAGATATTGAACACCATCGCCAGACTAGAGGGAAACGCCACATGCGTCTTGTCTCCTCTCTAGCACGGCCGCGATTTTTCTCGGGGCGAGCGCAAGCGGGGAACGCGGTGTTACAGCCAGGCGAGGCAGACGCGCGTCGTAGAGTTATATTTAATATGTAAGAATGCTATGAGCGGGGCCGAGGCTTCGGCTAAGGTCGCCTACTCGCGGTGTGTTAAGACGTTGACAAAATTGCACTTTTCCTATTGGAAACGTGCCGAATGGGACGGACGCGTAGCAACGGCGCGTTGCAGGAGCCATTCCATGGTCATGATGCATCACTTCACTTTACCGCTCCCAGACGACAACACCACCCCACCGACCAAGAACACTGCGAGAGCAAAGTGTGAGATATATCAAAGGCGAATTTGTAAAGCTTCCAGAGTGTGTGACCGTGGCGCAGTGGATAGCGTATAATAACAGAGAGCTGAGCTAGTTGGTAAGTATTCATTCTACAAAGACAGGGCGTGCAAACACGGACACAAGAAAGGTGTGGTGTCCTGACTTCTTTCTTGTGTCCGTGTTTGCACGCCCTGTCTTTTTAGAGTGGATAGCGTGCCTGGCATCTGCAGTCGCCGACTAGGTGGTGATGGGTTCGGCTCCCGCTAGGGAAGTTTTTTCGTTATGTTTTTCTTTGCCATCTGTTCGTGTACATTTATTCGACGTCATTTCCGTGACGGAAATACGTCACTGAAGTCTTGGTGGACTCCGGCATAAAACACTTTCGTGTTAAAAATGAATTTACCTTCAAAAATGACAGAATCCCGTGGTTTACAGAGTCCGCAAGTCCAAAGAAACTAATCGCATCGATCGTTTGAGTTGCTTCCTTTTCTGGGCACAGGTTCGCCCAGTAAAGAATTTCGTCTCTACTAGCGTGACTGCCGCCTTCTTCACCGTCACTGCCACCTGACAATATTTAATCAATATCGGAGCATGTTCATGCAAATGAGGTTGACTGAAGAATAATTATGGGCTCGAGCGGACACGGCAGACATTCCCAGGCCATGGCAGGCAGTTTACCATTGTTCCTATAAAGTAGAAACCGTACAACCACTGCGTTCTACCACTTTTAACATACGAACCAGAAACTTGGGGGATAACAAACAAGCTCGAGGAGATATTATGGACCATGCAGCGTGCGATGGAACTAAAAATGATAAGTGTAACCTGACGAGATAGGAAGAGAGCAAAGTGGATCAGAGAAAAAATAGGGTTAGCTGATACCCTGGTTTTAAAAGAACAAGTGAACAATGGGCGGATCTCGTAATGCGTAGGGTAGGTAGCTGATGGTATGTGAGAGTGACGAAATGAATAAAAAAGGTCGAGAAGCGCTGTCGAAGCCGGCACAGTGTTATATGGTGTGATGAAACGAGGAGTTCCCAGGAGTAAAATGGAATCAGCTAGCGCATAAGAGCGTGAATGGAGGATCATTACGAGAGGTATTCGTGCTGCAATGGACATAGAATGGTATCATAATGATCAAGATGATAATGAAGGAAACGATAGCGATGGTGGCGATTATCATTTACCCATTCTCGCTTTAAACATGGTATGAGAGCTGGTAAATGAAGAAATGGCTCTTAGCGTCTCTTAAAATAGGCAAATGGGCATGAAAGACAAGTTCACAACTTAACTAAGGTCATTTACACGGTGAGCCAGCGGAAAGGCAAGGTACTTTCTTTCCGTGTTACATTGCTACAAGCCATTGGCAAGATGTACTTTTGGGCAAGTTGGTTCGTATTCGCAGTAAAACAGCGCCTGCGAAAACAACAAACCAGACGAGCAGAAGGACACGTAACACAAGGCGCTATATATGTTACGTGTCCTTCTCCTCGTCTGGTCTACTGTTTTCACCGGCGCTTTTTTACTGCGAAGCCACTGGCGTTTCGGAACAAGTCATTCGTCTCTGAGAAGACTACGATGATCTCTAAGCTATTGCTGCCTGCTCCCTGTAAAGAAGTGTTACGTGTGTGCTTGTAAATACAGGATCTGCATACAGCGCATTCTCACGTAATAGCATCCCCTGATAACGTGTGTTGTATCAAGGTACCCGCGTATAACACCTAAACATGTGGGTTGTATTGAGTGTCGCCATCAGCTTATCCACTTGGGTAAAAGAAACTTGAACCACAGTGCAACTACCGAGAAAAGGACAAAAGGAAGCAAGATCAATGCGCTCACTTGTCATTGATTTATTTCCTTCAAACACGCGCATGTATAGCGGCACAGAAGAAGAAAAAACAACGAAAAGGAAATCGAGAAAACGGGAAGCAAAGAAAACTGCGCTTAGTTTGGGTTCCTGGACACAAGTGACCAGTAGTGAATAAAGCGCAAACACTCAATAGCTAAGCCTTTACTTGCAGGCTGTGTTCTTTTTCTCTTTCCAGTTACGGGTTTCATTACTCCGGCTAGATTTGGAAAGTATGCTTTTTATTGTCTACACCAAGTCTCGCACCCTCATCTGTCTAACAGCACTCCTACAATTCTCTCGGAGCATAGAATGTTGCAATACAAAATACAGAAGCAGCAATGACAGGATAGCGATGAAGAATCCCTAAAGATGTATATACATGCACGGAACTAGTGTGGCGATCACTCCTTGATGTTCGTTATGTAATTTGATGGAGACATTTGATCAGTTCTTGCTGGATTGCCGACGTTCTTCCTCCCTCAGAACACGAACCATGGAAACTATAATGCGGCAACCTGGTATGCCATTTGCTCCATCTTTGCTGCTGTCTTTTTGAGCTTACGTGCTGGCACACTCGGACAGGGATATGTGCATTGCTAGGGATAAATTATTATCTGAATCAAATCGATTCAATTGATCCATCAATTTATCATATTAATATAACATCTGGGTTTTAAGGTCCCAAAACCACGATATTATTATGAGAGACGCCGTAGTGGAGGGCTCCGGAAATTTCGACCACCTGGGGTTCTTTAAAGGGATGCTGAAGTGGTTTTACAATTCGGTAAAACTTTGTTGTTAACAAGGACCAACATTATTGTAGACGATGGCGTAACTTTTTTCGCTGTTGTGGCAGCAGGAGCTTTAAAATACGCGAAAGAAAAGTTCGTCTTGCTCCCCCCAAGCAAGCGCTCCAAAAGGGTGGGCGTGGAAATGAACTAACCGGAACTACATCATAGTCGGTAGTTTTGTCCACGGTGGTAGAATAACAAACAGGTGGCCCGACGCGCCGCTCCGCCAATGCGCCGCGCGTGTCTCGAAGGTGCTCGTTGCCGCCGCTTTTCCGCAAGGTGGCAGCAGGTGTACTCTGGGCCGATATCTCCGCTCCGGCGCATTTGAAAGCATGTGGCCAGCGTGCGTCACGAGCATTTAAACCTCAATTTACATCTTTAACTTCTGAGAAAGAGATCCGCGGTGTAATTATTACACCAGAGAGGCCTTGACCAACACTGAAGAGTTGCCGTCGCTTAGAACGGACGCGCCACTAAGGAAAGCATGCAACGCAACCAGCGTTGCAGCGGCGTCTCTTCCTTTCTGCTTGGTCATCTTCGATAAATGCGGAGGCATCCGTGGGTGCAAGCGTCTGAAGAGCAAGAGCGTCCCTATGCGACGCAACCGGTGTCGCAAAGTCGCAATCAGCCTTCGAGTCAGGATCACGGCCAGATCACCGTGTGGTCGTGATTAGGTGATCCCACGGCTTGAGATCCGCTCTGATGCGTCGCGTTTCTTGCGCTCTGCCAAACCAACGCGCGCGACCGCATCGGTGTTTCCGCTCACTTTGCAAGCTGGAACCACGGCTGAGACCACGGTGGCTCGAACTGTGCCGCTGATGCGGCAGCCACGATGGGACGAAAATGCTTCGCTCCAAATTGCAAATCTGGCTACAAAACGTGCAAAGAAAAGCTGTGTCTTTTCCCCGCGCCGAAAGACATAAAGCCACTGCAGTTGTGGAGAAATGCAATTCCACGGAAAGACCGCCAGCTACAGTCCTCCGACATACATACGTAACGTGAAAACCAAATGCTTTTTTTTTTACTCTGTACACTCGCCGGTAGGAATTTTCACGCTTTCGAAAAAAAAAAAATACACGCGCGGCACCCTGCGACAGTCATATCGCGACTACCCGCACCGATTAAAAAATTTTAAGCTTCATAAAGCCTGGCGCTCATACTTTTGCGGTCGAAGCTGGTAGACAGCCACTACAAGCTAGTAAAATCACAAACAACCGTTTAAAGTCACAAAATTAGCTAGAGAAACCGGTTTTTCCAGCGCAGCGAGAGCTTGCGGTGCGCGTCTTTCGGCCCATAAACTCGTCGCGAACCTAGCAGCGGCCGCGAGCAACTCGAGCTGTACGGCGACGCGCTCGCGGCGCTCGATGGGCCACCTGTTTTATTCTACCACCGTGGTTTTCGCGGAGCCGTGGCCTCCGTGACTACTCCTGGCTGCGCGCGTTGGTGGAAGTGATTGCGAAGGCCATGCTTTTACAAAGCTGATGGCGCCAATGACGCGGCACAACGAAGTTGACGTCACCGCCTTCGCTCAGCAGTTCAAGAAGCCCTCCGGCTGCAGCCGCTGTTTTTTTGCCAAGAAATGCCATTTGCGTTCACTTCTGTGAACTCTTGCATTGGTTTTCGAATTCAGCAAGGATCAAACTATGATTACACATTCCAAAGTTATTTTTTTTAAAGTGCTTCAGCTTCCCTTTAACGGGCACCTAAATCTAAGTAGACGGGCCTCGAACATTTTCGCCTCCATCGAAAATGCAAATTTGTCATATTAAATGCGAAGCATCTCTTAGCGAACCAAAGCGACTTTGACCGCTTCCATCGATCTATCTAGCTATGTATCCATCTGCCACCGACGTCTGGACGCTCTCATGGTCTCCTACTTGGCATATACCAAAATTGGCGTAGGAGGACGTGAATGCATGATGAACAAGATTCGGAGGTTATACATGAATAAGGTGACGTGCCTGTCGCGTACGTCATCCTTTCGACTAGTCACGTGTGGCACATACCCGCATACCACCGCCCGTGGTATATGCGCCACAGGTGATCCACAGTTTATATCAACCCAGGGACAGCAGCAATTGACATTGTTAATCTTAACGCGATAGCCTTAAGGACCCATTATTCAGATAATGCGGTGCTGGCGTCGGTGGCATTGTCCGGGAGGGAAAAAAGATGCTTGATCCCTCCGTCATAGGAATCGGAATAACACGAAAGTAAAGCGTTCGCATACAGAAGTAACTGAATGTTTACTGTACATTGATATAAGAGAGCTTGCACAATGTATATTGATGTCTGGCAGCTATAGCACCGTTTAACGTGGATGCACCCACTTTGATGATTGGTGGTACATCTCCATCCCGACGACTAACGTCCATGTTAAATGATTACACAAAACCTTGTGGTAGCTGTAGTAGTTAACGGTGAAAGCGTAATCAGAGAACGAGGTGTGATAGCCAGAAGAGCGTCGCATATTGGACGCAGAACTTGGTCGCCATCCCGCGCCATGTTAAAATGTGATTGAACACAACGGCCGGACTAGAGGGAAACGCAAAAGCGCGTCGTGCCGTCCCCCGGCCGCGATTTTTCTTGGGGGCGAGCGCGTGAGCAGGGAACGCGGTGTTACAGCCAGGTGAGGCAGGCACGCGTTGCAGAGCTATTTTTGGTTTGAATTAGCGTGATGCTATGAGCGAGGCCACGGAGCAAGAATTCTTGAGGGGACGAAACTGCGCTCGCTCGGGCGTCCTAATAAAGTCACGGAATCGGGCACAGCGCTCACGCGCCCTCTGTCGTGAGAGTCCGCTAGCGGAGAAGGAAAAATACGCGCGTCCCTCTCACCGCGCTGTCCGACGAAGCTCGTCGGTTCAAGGCCAGTCGTCGCAGATTCGCCGTTCGCGCTTCACGCCCGAATGGGTGTCTTTTTGTGCGGCCTCGCCGGCTCCAAATTTTAACGCGAAAGCATAAAGAGCTCGTTTCGCAGAAATACCGGTGTGAGCGCGATGCGCACAGGGCCCAAGTACGCTATTGCTTTCTGCTCTTAAAGGCGAAGCTCAAGCGCACTCAAGTTTTTCGGTAAATTAACGAGAAAAATAGCGTCACATATAGAAAAGCTACCAGCGTGATATATTTTGTACAACGCGAAATCTATCATTTTTGATAACGTGAACTCAATGAGTTAGGTATAACTTATTTCAACGAATGATGGGACTTACCCTATATGCCATCAACTCAGATTTAGGTTGCTGCGGCGGCCGCATTTAGATGGAGGCGAAATGCTAAAGGCTCATGTGCTTACATTTGGGTGCACGTTACCAAACCCCAGGTGGTCGAAATTTCACGTCGTCTTTTTTTTTCGAGAACAGCAGACAAGTAGCTGGGACTGCGCGGAAAGATTGAAGGCACGGCGTCTCGTAACAACACTGGCCGCTTCGGTTTGTCAAGGAGAACTTCGCCACCAAGCTCGCCATAATACCACCGCCTGTCTATGTCACTGTCCGAGAAGTTCTTCTCGTAAAAGTAGTCATGAGGCATCAGCTGTCGGTCTTTTCTTGGTATGGCGCGAACTCACGTTTCCAACCTCACTGGGTCACTAGGAACTTTGAAGGTAATTACCTTCTCCTTGCAGGACGCGTACCCACTGCTGCAGTTCGGCACGAAACATTTGCGCCCCATCCTGAAGAAGCACTGGTCGAAATCTGCAAAGCCCTCTCCTTTGTCGCGGCGCGAAAAGCGCGCGCAAACATCGAGGAGTCGGCGCCGCCGGCGCAACGCGCGGAAGCCACTGAGAGCGCTAAAGAGAAAACCAGCAAATCGCGAAGGGAACTTTCCCTCCCAAGGCCACCTACGCATGCGCGCGCACAACATGCGAGCGAGGAGCGGGGGTCGCGTGCGTGCGGCGGCAGACGTCGTCTGCTCAGGGTCCACTACTAGCTAGCAGTTCGTTTCAAGCGCTGTACGGCCTATAATTCTGGCAGTATCGATTAGGAACTGCAGCTAAAATATCTGTCATATCTACCGATTGATGTTACAGACAGAAATCTTAGAAATTTTCATTGTACGAGGTGCTATCACGATTTTTATGCGTCGCGTCCATAGAAAAGCATGTAAAAGACGGCAACTGAAAAGCGCGCTTTAAAAGTCGTCCCCACGCGGATTAGCGCGCGCCTCGGCAGGGCGTGGTCGCTCGTGCGGGCGCATATCTCGTGATCTCGGTGATTTGTACATCTTGCGATAGGCGTGCGCAGAGGGGGGGGCAGGGGGGGGGCGAAAAATCTGCCCCGTACATTGACCCTTCTAGTCACCTAAGAGGGGGGGGGGGGCGCAAAATCTGCCCCATACATGGACTTTTTAGGGTGGGGGAGCGCTGCGATGAACCTTCGCCGCCCCTAATGAGGAACCCGGCGCACGCCTATGCGTCTTGCACTCTGCCTGCAAGTTTCCGTTGAGAGCACGAAGGTCACCTCGCTCACTGCAGCGGCCGCTTTTGCGAAAGGAGCGCGCTGCTCACACAGAAATAAGTTACAACTGTGACAGTTCGCGCTCATCCTGTGTATGTTCGTTCCACGCGTCCTTTCTGCTTGAGCAGCGCATTGGAAGTTTCGAGCGGCTTGCCGTTCTTCGCGTAACATTACAATTTGATGCTGTAGCATTCATTCCTTCGCGCTTGGGGCGAAAGAATGCGCAACAAACGCTCAACTTCGTCTGTGAAGACACGTTTCACTTTCGTGTTATACCGATTCCTGTGACAGAAGGATCAGCCATGCTTTATAAATATGGTGGAATTTTAATTATATAAAAAATTTAAATCATGCTTTCAAGTAAAGTTTTCAAGAAAAAAACTAGCATGAGCAGCCGATAGCATAAGAGTACGTTGCATGGCGAAGTCGGTTTTTACGCGTAACTCGTACTTAGGCTCTAGCATATTTCCAACTGTGTCATTCGAATTAACTACGAAATAAAACTGCTAGCACATTTTTGTGATAACGCGTAAAGGTACTGCTTTCCTTGAACTTCAGCTCCATTCCCTATCGTGTAGACCTGTTAGAAATAGCCTCCCACAATTTACCCTTGGAATCTTTTTTGTAAAGCACTTTTATGCTCATCAGTGATTTTCTTAAAGGGACTGACAACCGAGTTTTCTCGACCCAGTTTTTTATGGCGCAACTAAGAGCTCACCCTTCGTAGTATTTGTAGGTATACAGCCTTAGGCGTGCGCAGGGTTACCCATCAGAGGGGGGGGGGGGCGAAGGTTCATCGCAGCGCTCCCCCCCTACTAAGTCAATGTACGAGGCAGATTTTGCGACCCCCCCCCCCCCCTTCTAAGGTGATGTTGGGTAACAGGTGTCTCAGCTTGCGACTGCTTCTGCACAGAGCTGATAGACGGAGCGATCAAGGCGACGGTGAGTTAAAGGGACCGACAACTGATTTTTCTCGACCCAGTTTTTTACGGCGCGACCGGAAGCTCACGGTTTGTAGCTGCAGTGGTTTATCAGAAAAGCGTGTAGTTATTTTATAAGCAGTATTTTTCGATCTGAAAGGCTCCAAACACGCATGGAGGCTTGCTCCAGCAACGCTGAGAATTAATAGCGATACCGCTAGCCCTTGTGAAAGCTGTCGTTGTCCTGCTTTCGCAGGAGTTACTGTAACTATGCTTAACCATCTTTATTTTGAGCTTTCCAACCATTTTTGAAAATAGCAAGCTGTTACAATGAGATGTGTGGCTGATACCCCTTCCCGGTATTTGTGCAGCGTTGTGTGCGCCTGCGCCCAAGGTTGCCTGCGCCTGCGTCATGGATGGCTTGTCCCGGCGTCGTTACTCTCTCGATACACGAGCCAAGCCAAGTAATCGAAAACGTAGCTGTGCATATGCACGGCCGCACCGAGTAGCAGCGCGCGTCATTTGTTTTTTGTTTATTTGTTTATTTTACCCTCACGGTCAACAGGCATTACAGAGGGGAGTGGTAAAAATAATAAAGAACAAGTTTGTAAGCACAAAGAGGCAATGCAATGTTCCTGATTAAACAACAGATTATGATAGGCAAAAAATACAAAAATAGCAAATATCAAAATGGCAAAGAGGAAAATAGAATATAGAAGGATACATTCTGGTAAAAAATAAGAGGAATGTTTCTCAATATACAATAATCGCTCTTACAATTCAATACAACAGGTGACAATACAACAGGTGACAGTGCAATGTTCTTATTTATAGAGATACAAATATGGCATATGAGATGAAAACTACTACAAAGTATTAAAAGAATTGGCTAATACAGTCACAAATGTGTCATGATCTGAAATTGTTACAAGCGATGCGGGAAGGCAATTCCAATCATTTGATGTGCGCGGTAGGTATGATTGTCGAAATGATTCAGTTTTAGACGATGGGATGCCAACCTTATGAGCATGATTGAAACGGTGAGAAACATAATGCGGCGAAAGTATTAGCAAATCACGTAAGTATGAATGGTGGTAAAGTTTGTGAAAAAGGGTTAAGCGGAGCATTGTACGACGAGAAGCAAGTGAAGGTAATTTAAGGTTAGATTTCATTAGTGTGATACTCGCGTTTCGATTGTAATTAAAAGTTATAAAGCGAACAGAGTTATTTTGTACCATTTCTAATGAATGCACCAAGTTATCGTGATATGGATCCCAAACTGATGCGGCATATTCGAGTTTAGTGCGAACAAGTGTTTTATACAGCATTAGTTTGACATAAGAAGGTGATTTTGTGAAGTTACGGCGAAGATATCCGAGCACGCGATTAGCGTTACAAACAACATAGTTAATATGAGTATGCCATGTTAGGTTGTTACTGATATGAACTCCGAGGTACTTGTATGAGGTGACACTGTCTAATTGTGTGTTATCTAAGTTGTAAACAGGTAAACTAGTGATTTTTCTTGACACAGGCATGAATTTACATTTTTTACTGTTTAATTCCATGAGCCATGTGTTACACCAGTTAAGGACAGCAGTAAGGTCAGATTGAAGAAGGGCGACGTCGTTAGGTCCAGTTATTTCACGAAAAATTACACAATCATCGGCAAACAGATGAACATATGAGGAGACGCAAGATGGCAAATCGTTAATATAGATTAGAAAAAGAAGCGGACCAAGGACGGAGCCCTGTGGTACACCAGAATGTACCGCACATTCTTCGGAATTAGTTCCATTAGCTGAGACAAATTGTGAGCGGTTAGTAAGGAAGTTTTCAATCCAGGTTACAAGGCAGGAATCAAGTTTAAGTAGTCGTAATTTATAAATGAGCAGTTTGTGACACACCTTGTCAAAAGCTTTAGAAAAATCGAGGAAAATACAGTCGGCTAAGGAGCTGTTGTCAAGAATGGTGTTTAGTTTATGTACGAAAAGTGTTAATTGAGTTTCGCAAGAGTATGATTTGCGAAATCCATGCTGCGAATGATTGAAAAATGAGTGCGACTCTAAAAAGTTTGCGAGGTGAGAAGCCAAAATGTGTTCTAATATTTTGCATGGTATACTAGTGAGAGAAATGGGTCTGTAGTTTAAAGGAAAGTGCTTATTACCTGATTTATGGATTGGAATTACCTTCCCGACTTTCCACTCAGATGGGAGAACACCGTCGTTGAGAGACTGTTGAAAAATTTTCGTTAGTATTATGGATGAACAACAGACTGTACTTTGGAGGAACTTGACATTTATTTGATCGCTACCCGGTGCCGAGGACGGTTTTAGTGACTTAATAACGCTTGCGACACCATCGTAACTGAAAATGACAGGAAACATATCGTCGTGGTCATATGATTGCACATGGGGAGCAGTGGCGGTGGCGGGTAAAGAAAAATTTTTTTGAGAAAACATCATTCAGTATGTTGGAGCATTGGTCGGTCGGTACAGCGTCACCGTTAAGATCGTTAAAGGGGTGGTGCCACCAAATTTGCGACTTGCGCGTTCTTTGCTGTAAACGTTTCCTATAGCTCCAGGAAGCATGATGCACGCACCAAGATTCATGTATTCTCGCTAAATAATTTAATATCGCGTTTTGATGTGGACAACTTTCGGTTTCGGTTTCTGGGCGCCGAGGTTGGGCAGTGACGTAGAAGCGTAGGAGGCGTGGTCACGTGACCACACAAGGCTGTGACGCACTTAGCCAGGAAGCGATCGAAACTCGGCGAGTAATGAAGCAAGCGATGCTTTACCGGTACTATAGTGAATTAGAATATATTCTAGTTCACTACAGCCGGTACGTAGGTTGCGGAAGTGGCGGAGGTCCGGAGGTCACTCACGTTACTGCAGCAGATTTGGTGTGACGTCACTACAACTTTCGTTGCCCTTCCTACAGATCTACGTCAGCGTTGGCGCGCTAGCGATGGGTTTCGATCGGGAGAATGGGCATTTAGGTACACTTTGGAAGTGAATTAAAATATATTCTAAACGTCTGCTGTGCCCGACCCTTCGTGTGGAATGCCCTTGCATACAGAGGAAACCCACAACAGGCTTGTTATAGCCTCGAAATTTGATGGCACCACCCCTTTAAGTACTATTACATCGTTGTCTTTGGGATTGATCACACGCCAAAATTTTTTAAGGTTAGTCTTCAACATCGTAGGTAAGGTATTGGCTAGAAAACTATCTCTGGCAACTTTTAAGGCCAGCACGTATTCATCAGCGCTCTGTTTGTAAGCTGACCAACGAGCCTTGCTATTACTAAGTTTAGCCGATTTGAAGAGACGCTTCTTTTTGTTAGACAAGCGTTTTAGCTGATGATTATACCATGGTTTTTTTAGGTTGGAGGAGATCGCGTAAGCAGGGATGTACTTATCTGTTAATTCCACAACCTTAGCAAGAAAGATACTCCAGTTAGACTGAACGTTGCGATAGTCGAAATCACTTAAGTAATCATCAAGAAATACAGCAAGTTCATTGTTGATAGCAAGAAAGTTGGCCTTGTTGTAATTTCTTAATGTCTTGATCGTTTTAACCATTTTAGGTTGCTCAAGGCACACTTTAAACGAGAGTAGGCTATGATCACTTATTCCTGGCAGGCATGTTACTTCAGAAACAAGATCGGGTCGCGTAGTCAATATAAGATCAAGTGTATTTGAAACAGATGGTGTTATCCTTGTTGGTTCTTTAATCAACTGTGTGAGAGAAAATGTACTGCACAGCTCTAAGAAGTCTTGCGCCATAGATGAGTTTGGGTACACTGTGACGGGTACATTGTTCCATAAGAGATTAGGCATATTGAAATCACCAAGAAGGAAAATTGGCAGTGTGGTGTAACGGGAAAAAACACTATTTATTGCATCATGCAAATCACACACAAACGTTGTAGTAAAGCTTGGGGGCCGATAACAAACTCCCAAAATTATCTTTTGGTAGGCTAGTGTTACGACTGCCCATACAGTCTCCAAACTGGATGCAGTTTGAATGCAATCGGAAGGAAACTTTTTATTTATCGCCAAAAGCACGCCCCCACCCGAACGATTAACGCGGTCACAGCGGTAAATAGAAAAATCGCGTGAGTTGGCAAATAATTCATGGTCTCCGATTGCCGGTTGAAGCCATGTTTCTGTCAATGCGATTATATCCGGTTCGCATGTATCAACTGCTGAATCCAATAAAGCGCGTTTGTTGATAATGCTTCTAATGTTAGTAAAAAGAAAGGATGTATTGAGCAGAGATTCTTAGCACCCTCGTTATGTATCGTGATTAAGTTTACTAAGAGGTACAGGATGAAGGTGATACAGGCCTACGCGCCAACATCCAGCCACGATGATCAACTGGTTGAACGCTTCTACGAAGACGTAGAATCAGCACTGAGTAAGGTAAAGACACAGTATACTGTACTGATGGGCGACTTTAATGCAAAAGTAGGCAAGAAGCAGGCTGGAGATCATGCAGTTGGGGAATATGGCATCGGCTCCAGAAATGCCAGAGGGGAGTTACTAGTAGAGTTCGCAGAACGCAATAATTTACGGATGTTGAATACCTTCTACAGAAAACGGACTACTCGTAAGTGGACGTGGAGGAGTCCTAATGGCGAAACTAAAAATGAAATAGACTTCATAATGTGCGACCACCCGGGCATTATACAGGATGTGGAAGTAGTTAACAAGATCCGATGCAGTGACCATAGAATGGTAAGATCTAGAATTCAACTAGACGTGAGGAAGGAACGGCAGAAACTGATACGCAAGAAGCCGATTAATGAACTAGCTCTGCGAGGGAAAGTACAGGAATTCAGAGTTTCACTTCAGAATAGGTACGCGGCTTTAACCGATGAAACCGACCTTAGCGTTGACGCAATGAATGATAATCTGACTAGTATCATTAAGGAGTGTGCAGTGGAAGTCGGGGGTACAGTCGTTAGACAGGACACTGGTAAGCTATCCCAAGAGACGAAAAACCTCATTAAGAAACGTCAAGCCATGAAAGCCTCAAATGCAACAGACAAAATAGAGCTGGCGGAGCTTTCGAAGTTGATCAATAGGCGTAAAGTAGCCGACATAAGAAAGTATAATATGGAGAGAATTGAGCATGCTCTAAAGAACGGAAGAAGCCTCAAAGCTACGAAGACAAAACTGTGCATAGGCAAAAATCAGATGTATGCATTAAGGGACAAGGATGGCAAGGTCACAACCAATATGGATAGAATAGTTGAGGTAGCGGAAGAGTTCTACAGAGATCTGTACAGCAGCCGAGACAGTCAGGAGGATAACGTAAGAAGCAGTAATATCCCAGAGGAATCTGACATCCCACCAGTATTAACAGGAGAAGTAAAGAAAGCCCTAAAGGGAATGCAAAGAGGCAAAGCCGCTGGTGAGGATCAGGTAACATCAGACCTGTTGAAAGACGGTGGAGAGATTATGTTAGAGAAACTGGCCACCCTGTATACGAAGTGTCTCTCGACAGGGAGGATACCAGAATCTTGGAAGAATGCCAACATCATCTTGATCCATAAGAAAGGGGACGTCAAGGACCTGAAAAATTACAGGCCCATCAGCTTACTGTCCGTTGTCTACAAGCTATTCACAAAAGTAATTGCTAACAGAATTAATACGACATTAGAGTTTAATCAACCAAGGGATCAGGCAGGATTTCGTACAGGCTTCTCAACAATAGACCATATTCATACTATCAATCAGGTGATAGAGAAATGCGCGGAATACAACCAACCCCTATACATAGCCTTCATAGATTACGAGAAGGCATTTGATTCGGTGGAGACATCAGCAGTCATGCAAGCACTGCGGAATCAGGGCATCGACGAAGCCTATATAAACATAATGGAAGAAATCTACAGCGCATCCACAGCCACTATAGTCCTTCATAAAGAAAGCGACAGAATCCCAATAAAGAAGGGCGTACGACAGGGAGACACGATCTCTCCAATGCTATTCACCGCGTGTTTACAGGAGGTTTTCAGGGCCCTAGATTGGGAAGAATTAGGGATAAGAGGTAATGGAGAGTATCTCAGTAACCTGCGATTCGCTGATGACATTGCATTGATGAGTAACGCGGGAGACGAATTACAGCTCATGATTACTGAACTGGATACGGAAAGTAGAAGAATAGGTCTGAAAATTAATATGCATAAAACTAAAGTAATGTGGAACAATCTTGGCAGAGAACAGCGCTTCGCGATAGGTGGCGAGACGCTGGAAGTTGTAAAGGAGTACGTCTACTTAGGACAGGTAGTAACCGCGGAGCCAAACCATGAGAGTGAAATAACTAGAAGAATAAGGATGGGATGGGGCTCATTTGGCAAGCATTATCAAATCATGAATAGTAGTCTACCACTATCTCTCAAGAGGAAGGTATATAACAGCTGCATCTTACCGGTACTTACCTACGGAGCAGAAACCTGGAGACTTACAAAGAGGGTTCAACTCAAATTGAGGACGACGCAGCGAGCGATGGAAAGGAAAATGATAGGTGTAACCTTAAGAGACAGGAAGAGAGCAGAGTGGGTCAGGGAACAAACGGGGGTTAAGGATATCATAGTTGAAATTAAGAAGAAGAAATGGATGTGGGCCGGCCACGTAGCACGTCGGCAGGATAACCGGTGGTCATTAAGGGTAACTGACTGGATTCCAAGAGAGGGCAAACGCGTGAGGGGAAGACAGAAAATTAGGTGGGTAGATGAGATTAAGAAGTTTGCAGGTATAACGTGGCAACAGAAAGCACAGGACCGGGTTGATTGGCGGAACATGGGAGAGGCCTTTGCCCTGCAGTGGGCGTAGACAGGCTGATGATGATGATGATGATGATGTATTGAGCAGTTCACGTTTGCTGACCCTGTCGCGTTCCTGTTTCACCGAACGTTTGGACTGCCGGGTATCAGATGCGTGCTGCGAAAAATGTTTTGTATTGCGAGCCGTAGCTCTGGGTGCTTGCAATGACTCGACTTCTTTTACACATTGGTTTATCGAGTCGTAGATGTACTGCTTCTTATTCATGATCAACCTTTTTTACCGCACTTGATATGTGTTTACGCCAGGTTGATTTCTAGCAAATTCGAATAGCTTTCGTCTCACATCACGTGTAGATTCACAGAAATCTTCGGTCACACTTATATGTTTCTCTTTAAGTGCTGCTCTCGCAGAAAGCACTTTTTCTTTAGATTTGAAGTCCGAAAACTTAACAATTATAGGCCGACATTTAGTTGGTGCATACGACCCTAACCGATGAGCGCGCTCGATAGCGTTGTCTGGTAGCACATCAAGCGTACTTGTTAGAATGGACTTTATCTTGGATTCAGATTGTTGCCACGATTCTTGAGAGTCTGGAATACCTCGAAAGATTAAGTTATTGCGCCGGGAACGGTCCTCCTGTTCAATTAGGTGAGATTCCAAGTTCTCAAGGTGGTTATCAAACGACCTCACCGACGCCTCCACGCTATCGACAGCCTGCTCTAAGTGCTCGACAGAATTAGTTTTTGCCTCTAATTCATCAAGCCTCTCCTGTATCGTTGCAATTTGAGCTTCGATTTTCTTTTGGCTCGTCCTTATTTCTTTCACGTCGGTTGCTAACGTGTTCTGCACTTTGGCTGACTGAGTTGACTGGGCATGAAGGTCCTTAATGAGGTTAAATATGACTCATCTTTTCGGAGGGATCATCAGGCAATGAATCCATATCGAGCAAGGCCTTAGTACGCCTGTCAGGGCCCGAATTAGCTTTAATATCACCAGAAAGAAGTAACAGGAAAACCATCGAAAAACAATCGCATGCAATGTCGGCAAGCACTTCCGGGCACGGAAGCAGAACCAAACACCGGTTATCACTTTTCTTAGCATACAGGGAGCATGGCTTACACACCTGTAAAAGGCAGAAGAGTGGAATTTGCAGCATGCTGTCTCGGTGCGTTCCTCCGTGCCCACTGAAGAAGCTGTTGCAGCGCCACCCACTTAAGTCCTGTGCTGGTAGTGACGTCATCGTAGAAAAAGGCCATGCGCAGATGGTTGGGGCGACGATGCTTGCATCAGAGCTTGATTTCTTTCCGTGCTGGAAGTCAGGAAGCTGGTAACCACGATTGCGGGGCGGAAACCGCCATGCTCGCGTGGAACACGGCGAAGCTTGCAGCGATGGCTGCAGCACCAGGAGCGAAGCCAGGTAAGCCTGTAAAAGGCAGAAGCGTGGAATTTGCAGCATGCTGTCTCGGTGCGTGCCTCCGTGCCCACTGAGACGAAGTGTAGGTAGCGAAACTATGTCGCTCCAAAATCTTAGCGACCTGGAAACTGCGTGCACGGTTGCATGAGCACGCTGAAAAGTTGCTCAAGACGCGCTGAGGAGCATGGGATCATTACGTCACGCGAAGGCAGCGCCACTTTAATGCATACTACTAATGCAGACCTATATGTACATTATTATTGAGTAATGCCTTTTAATATAAAGAAACGAACAATATTTCAATACTAACAAAAAAAAAATCGTCCACCGCGTACAGAAATCAACGGTCACGTGAAAAAAAAATGGCACAGAGCTGTGAGGACGCACTCCGATAGGCTCCTGTTTTTCTTGCTTTTCTTGGTGATTCGTGAAGTTGTGTGCGACAAATTCTTGTCACATGGGATTCCTAACGTCGTCAGGACTCTGCGGACGTCGAAATTGCACCGGTGGGTGGACTTTTACATTACGTGGGTTTTTGGTGCTGACCACGCCGCGAGTAGCGCTAACACTAACGCCCCGTGAGGCCCAGCCGCGACAACGGCACAGCGGCGCGCTGCCGCCGCCGCGCTAACGAAGAGCACGTTTCCTCAATTCTAGAGATGGAATGTGAAATAGAAGGTACTCCGGTTGATCCCGAAGATATCGACAGAGATCCCGGATGGATTGCCGTAACCAGAAAACGTTCGGAGAGCAAGAAAGCCGGTGCTACGTATGGCGCCAAACCACCGGCAGCCAGGTCAAGTGTACCTAACTCGGCACTCCACCGCCGTCGCAGCCCTGAAGAAGTCAAGCGAAACGTTCTGAAGAACAGCAAAATCCCACCGCTACCTCGTGACGAAATCAAAGTAATCGTCAGACCGAGAGGCGGACTGTGCATCGGCAGGGTAGGTCCCTGCACGGTGGCCGAAGCCATTTGGGAAGCGGCGGGCTTCGATAGCGTCCGAAGAAGTGCGGACACGATGTGCCCCAATATAGTACAAAATATCATGGTCATTAGCACTCCCAGCCAGGAAAACGCTGATCGTTACATCAACGTGGAAAGCATCACCATCTCGAATCAAGAATACGAAGTCGGCGCATACGTGGCGGCGCCGAACGCCACTTGCAAGGGCGTCATCCGAGGTATCTCGCTCAACGACGATCCCAAGACCATCGAGCGAAAAATCGTCAATGAAAGGAATCCGCTAGCCCTCGATGCGAAGAGGATCAAGAAAACGAGCACACTGATTGTGCTGTTCGACGGTTACAGAGTTCCCAACTATGTATCGTACGGAGGAACCTTAATCAGGTGCACCCTCTACAGAAAGAAAATAGACGTGTGCCACGTGTGTGGAAACATCGGACATCGCTCGAACGTGTGTCCAACACCGGATGCAGCGATATGCAAAGATTGCAAGGCCCCGCTACAACAAGGGGAAGAAGACAATGACACGTGCACGCCAAAATGCGACCTATGCGGTGGAAGGCACCGCACCGCAGCCAAACAATGTAGGCAAAGATACCAAACGCCATACGTCGTCAAACGCAGGCGAAGACTCAGAGAACGCGCAACCCAAGAGCAAGACTTCCCACTGATGGACGAGCACCTCTCCGCAAAATTAGACACCGCACAAGAATGTGGAGCCAAGCTAGGTCAATCACCACCACCGCATCACCAGCCTGCGGCAACCAGGGGCCGTTCCAGGTCCAGGGCCAGACGCGGCGGAAAGGGTGGCCGCGCTGCCTCCAGACCAAGCTCGGGCTCCCGATCGAGATCGAGGGCTCGCTGCGAGTCCAGAACCCACGCCAGAACCAGGTGCGGTCCCGGCTCTCGTTCCTTCCAGGTCGCGAACCCATCCCGGCACCGGTCATGGCCTGTGGGGAGAGGTGCGGCAGCAACGTCTACCGGCCAACCGGGCCACGCTCCGGTTTCACCATGCAGGCCCACCACCGCCAACGCCGGCTCCAAGCCGCAACACTCGGACGAGGCCAACGCCGACAGGGGAGGAAGACAATCGACCCTAACCTGAGCCAACACGGTTCGTAAGAGCACCGAGTTTGACGACGACAGAGTTATGCATTGCGACCTGCCTCCAGAGGAGAATAGAGATGACGAGATAGCTAAGCTCAAGAGGGAAAACACAGAACTTAAAGAAACGGTTAATGCAATGTCCCGCAAACTAGCGGAAATTAGGAAAGCTCTCGTCGCACTTCGTAGCGGCGAAAGCCGAGAAGAAACACGCGCTCTGACTGACAAACCCGTCCCCGCCCCATCTGGTGAAGGCCCCATGGCCACCAAACGCAGAGCTGTAGAAAGCAAACTCAAAAACACGGAATCCCAAATAGAAGAAATGAAGCAAACGTTAGGCACCCTTGCCGATATCGTCAAGACGATTGCAGACAGCGTAGCCAGCCTCACGGCCAGCGTTCAAGAAATTCAGGTGGCACTTGGCGACCCAAAAGAAGGACTCAAAGCAATGAACAATCGCATCACCGCGCTCGAGCAGCGTTACGAAGAACTACCCGTATTCGTAACGGGCGACGTACCGGCAAGCGCAGCGAGAGTGAACGTCCTTTCTATCATAGCAAGATCGGTGACCTCATCGCGGGGTGGGCAGTTACTTCGCTCAGCTTTGACCTCCCGCGGTGGAGAAGAAAATAGAACTCAAGGTGGCCAACGATAAAGAAGTCTTTCGCATTTGGCAGTGGAATTGCAGGGGATATGCTGGCAAAAGGGCCCCCCTGCAACAATACCTCAGGACGGCTTCGGCCAAACCAAAAGTCATCGCGTTACAGGAAACAATGGTCAGCGCAGCCTCCTTATCGGTTTTCAGCGCCGTAACTGGCTCGACCGCAGGCAGGGGCGTATGCACACTAATCGACAAAAAACTAACGCACGTCTCCCAGGATCTGAAGATCAGGGGCGACGGCATCGAATACGCAATGGTCGAAATCTTGCTAGAAGCGCCACGCAAGAATCAACGCAGAAACAGCATCTTTGTGTTGAATCTGTACAGCAACCCCCAACACCGAAAACAACAGTTCAAAGGACTCTTTGAGAAGGCCTCCAGGACTGCCGGTCCCCAACCCCTAGTCGTAGTCGGAGACTTTAACGCTCCACACGGCATATGAGGTTACGTGTACGAGACGAGAAAAGGCCGGGACCTCTGGCTCGATGCCAACGAGCTGGACATGACCTTGATCACCGACAAAGCTTTTCCCACCCGTACGGGCAACTCGGACAAGACACCTGACCTCACCTTCACCAAAAACATCGAAGAAGTCACATGGACCAACACCACCATGGATTTTGGCAGCGATCACTACATCCTCGAAACGCGAGTCACGGTCGAGCGCAGCAGAAGTCGAGAATTCACGGTCATCGACTGGGACTTGTTTCGAAGTATACGCAGGAAGCGAACAGACGAAGACGTACCCGATGACCTTCAAGGCCGGTGCAAGAGCATTCGTCGGGACATCGAGACGGCCACCAAGGTGGTCAAGACAGACCTCAACATCGAAAAGATGGATAGCAGATTGGCGCACTTGTTGGAGGCCAAAGAATCTATCGCTCGACGCTGGCAAGAGCAAAGACACAACCGGAGACTCCGTAAAAGGATATCCACCCTAAACAAAAAAATCGAGGCGCACTGCGACACCCTTTGCAAAAAACAATGGGACGAGCTGTGCGAATCGATCGACGGCCAACTGCGAAACGGGAAAGCATGGAACTTCATTAAACACCTCCTGGACGAGAAAGGATCGAGATCCAATCAAAATCATAACCTAGCCCGAGCGCTTCACGAAGCCTGCAGAAACCAACCGGTGGAAGAAGTCATTGACCAACTGGTATCCAAGTATATGCCAATCGAAGAAGGGGATAGGGTGGTCTTCCCCGAGTACGGAGGCCCACCGCTACCCAAAATGGACAAAGCTTCCACGGTAGCCGATATCAGACGCGTCGTCCAAGCGCTCAACCGAAAATCAGCACCGGGACCGGACGGGATCTCAAACAGAACCTTAAGAAATCTCGACGACACATCTATCGAACAGCTCACCGACTTCGTCAACGAAGCGTGGAGCAGGGGCCACGTGACGGAAGAACGGAAGACTACCAACACGGTGCGTATTCCGAAACCCGGCAAAACTCCCAGCATCGACAAAAATTGCGACCGATCGCCCTCACGTCGTGCGTGGGAAAAGTGGCAGAACACGCGATCCTGAACAGGCTAAAGGACTACCTCGAAGACAACAATGTTTACACATACAACATGGTCGGCTTCAGTGCCGGCCTCTCAACGCAAGATGCGGTGAAACTCATCCAGCACGAAATTCTGGACGGATATTCCAGGGACACCAAGGCCATCCTCGGTCTGGACCTAGAAAAAGCTTTCGACAACGTCAAGCACGAATTCATCTTAGCGACTATCGAAAGTCTCGGGTTGGGACGCAGATTCTACGACTACGTCAGGTCCTTCCTGTCGGGGCGAAAAGCAGATGCTCCACTGATGCATCAGAATTACCACAATGGTCGCTGGTATTGCTCGGCCGAATAACCACCTCTAATAAACAAATCTAAACACGCAAGAGTAGGAACACATTGACAACAAGGAAGGCCAGGGTACAATAACTCAGTAAATGAGTAAATAAAACAAAGAAATGACAAGTGGTATCACAATTTCAGGTCCCATTGCGACAGAAATGAAGCAAGACAGCAAGCGCCATTGACATGAGATCAAAAAGAAAAGGGAACCTTATATTTGAACATTTCAAATCTCAACTAAGCAATGTGGTTCTTGCTGATGCAGCATATAACATTAACATTCACGACCAAGATAATCACATACCAGCCACCGTGACGGTACAGTGCTTACAGTACCTGGCTGCTGACACAAAAGGCTCATGTTTGAGCGTGTGGCATTTTAGTGAACGGGAAATGCCAGATGCCCGTGTACTTATATTTAGGTGCACATTAAACAACCCCCAGAGGTCAAAATCTGGAGAACCTCAAGCACAGCATGCCTCATAATCACAACGTGGTTTTGGCACGCAAAATATCAGCAGTCATTATCACATCACGATAACGTAACCAGAACATGCACGAATGCAACAAAAGAGATCAGCAGATAAAATCACAATGAAGTGAATAAGCGATAAAAATGTAAAGAAACAGCAATGACCGATAGTCCTCAAAAACAATATCACAGTTTCTGGTTAGGTACACGTGCAATCATTTGCTCAAGCATTGGCAAGGCACACATGGAGATGTCACGTCATTTCATCAATTCCACTCATGTCGGAGCTGCTCGACGCGTCTAAAGAACTTAAGTCTGTGCACAAAGAAATGATGAGACTTTCTGTTTGGCTGTCTATAATGCCATCACGCTCCCATGCCTCATCCTCAAGCCTCATCACGTGAGTGCAGACATGGGGCCAGTTCTGTTGGGTCACACTTGCGATTCCTTCCTGCAGCAGCTTCTCGACAGATTCAATCTTGGGGTCTGTGCTCCTTGAAGCAACATAGCCTTTGACTTGGCTCCATACAATCTCTATCGGATTTAGCTGGCAGTGGTAAGGAGGCAAGCGCACAACCTCATGCCCGGCAGCACTGCCAAGTTTGTCAACCTAATAAACAAGGAAAAGATGCTTATTCAGCTTAACGAGTTGCAGCAGTTCACTTTTCAGTTGGTCATCCGAAAAAGGAATATTTTTTATATCCACCAGGACTGGATTTCTGCTTTTCTGGATGATGAGCTTGGTAGCTTCTCAACCTGAGCACTGTGATGTGACGCATTATCCATCACATCACACTGCGTGGCTTGATGTTCGGTAGCAGCTGTTCAACAAACATTTCTGGAAACGCGAAGCATCCATTTCTGTGTGGTAATCACCAGCGCCCTTCTTGGCACGGAAAACTAGGGCGGCTCCAACAACAAAGCCTTCTGCACTTCCAGCATGCAATACGATTAGGCGTCCTCCTTTACCGCTCGGTGCACGTAGGCCAGTTGAGAGCCCTTGACGAAATGCGTCTTGCCGAGTCGTCACGCTGGTGTCTGTCCAAACTGTCGCCTTTGTATGGCCGGCGTTTACCCAGGTCTTATGAAAGTAGTAGATGGTCATGTAAAAGAGAAAGCAGTCTTATTGTTAACAGCGCACTTCCACTGGCAAGAGCCCATTAACAAAGCAGACAGCCTTCATCAGAGGTTATGCCTCTGTTTAAGGGCATAAAAAGTGCACTCACGAAACCTATGTGAACACATATAACATAGATAAGCTGGCAAAACTCTCTCTGTGAAAGACTGAAACAAATGTTTACGAAACTTGTTTCAGGCTGCCAGAAGCGTAGCCAGAAGGCGGCACTCCGGGCCTCTGCCCTCCCCCCCCCCCCCCGAATTTTTTTCTTCCACGGAATACAGAGCACAAAATGACACTCGACGACATAGTCCGACCCGGCCCCCACTCAGACGAAAGTGGTGCCCCCCCCCCCCCCACGTAAAAAATTTCTGCCTACGCCCCTGCAGGCTGTATATCAAATATCAAAGCTCATGCAACCACGTCCCCAATACCCAATAACGTACGCAGAGTATTCGCTCAATAAAACCTACAATTCAAAGGGCCATCACTAGCTATTCCTTTCTCCAAGCCATTGAGATTCCTTGCTCCTACGCGGAAAAACGGCAGTAAGTCTTCTGAAACGATACTACGGGAAATGCTCCAATACACAACGGTGAGTTAAACCTACACCACATGCAACGGAATCATCGGCGAATACTATTATTTACCGTACAAGCGCAAGCATGAACAGCCACCCTGTCTTAATGGGGAATTTCGCTGCGACTTAAGCCAGTATTATGTAAGGCTTTCGATCACTCAGGTCAATAGCACACGTTTGGCGATCACAAATGTAAAGCACACCTAACGTTTTCGCTAACCAGTAAGTACACACGCATGCTCACCATTCGCGTCAACTTTTTTACCAACAATCACGCGTAGTGAACAGAAAGTTTGCAGAAATAAAAAGAACGTAAGAACTTACCGTCGCTGCCTCCGCATTTCTCGGATGGTCCGGAGGTACTTTCGACGCCAAGCAACGATGTCGTCTCTCTCGAGCAACGCGGAATTCCTTGTTCTTTTTAGGAAGGCGAACCCCAAGTCGTTCAGCCTTCTTTCGATCGTACGAGTGTTGATAGTCGGCATGTCCATGTCAGGGTCGCTGATCACGTCGTTGCGTATCTTCTCGGCCGTAGGTATTTCACTGCGCACGAAGTAGCTGTGCGCTTTGCACCGCAGTGCTACCAACGCTAACGTGTCGTAGCGCAGCAGCCGCGTCTTGCTGGTGATGCGCTTCTCAGTTTGGCCCGAGAAATTCAATTTCTTGCGCTTCGGGGGGGGGGGGGGGCAAGTGGGGCCCGCAGAGCTTCAGCCTTGATACGCTTAACTGTTCGCTGGCTCACTCCGGTGAGCTCGGCGACAGTATGGCACACTGCATTTGCAGACAAGTCGTGCTGACGGCGCCTCACTCCAGCGTAGACATAGCAGATAACTTGCTTGGTCTGTTTTGACAGCCGCTTTCTGTTACATTTAGTGCACAGCTTCATCGGAGAACGAGACGGCGAGCTTGCGGCCGCACACAGTTCAGACGGCACCGCGGACGCCATGTTTACTGAGAGAGCAGGCGTGAGGAAAACGTGGTACTGTCCAAGAAATAAAAAGGACAGAAACAAAATTGAAGTTTACAATAACTTTTTTTTCACAAACGGCTTCCCATACTCGTTCTCTTTTTATAATCAAGAAACCTTTATTTATTCAAGCTAGGTAACTTTTCGAATTAGAGAATAAATATAGGTACTATTTCTTGGCGCGCGCGCATGCAGGCACTTTGGCTCTGTAGCTTCCACAGTGGTGCCAAGAAAAGTTGTCGCCGAGTATAGATAGGGCGAAACGCGACAGAACGATGAAATGCCTCGACGGATGCTGCCATTCGAGATTTCTCTCCCCGGTTCTACTCGCGCGGCGTCGCTCGGCGTCGCGTCATGGGAGAGGAGGTGGCTATCACGGGACCATTCTATCGCTTTTAGAGGCTATTCTCACGTCTTGGACCGTTAAACAATGCATATTGAACTTGAATTTGAATCGAGCCTCGACCAATCCCGTGCAGCTCATAGAACGCTCGCAGGCTTTACCGGGCGTTTGATCTGGTTGTCTGCGACTCTGCGGCGGCTTCGAGTGGACGAGGAGAAGCGTCGGCGCGCCGGCGTCCTTTAATGCTTGTTTTGTTCGTCGTTCGCGCTTCTTGGGTGAGCGGCTGGGGCCGTGCTATCGCGCTGCCGTTTGAAAGTGGCCGCGCGCGCGCTTTGTTCACGCGTTCGTTTGTCGTTTGTGACAAAGCAGCTGACATGTCGTACTCCAATGAGCAACGAGCGGATATGGTTCTGGCCCTAGGTGAATCACGCGGAAACAGAAGGCAGGCATTCAAGCTGTTTCAACGCTGGCATCCAGGTACGCGGCCGAGCTCAATGACCATTGTGCGTACTTATTAAACGCTGAAAGAGACTGGGACATTTACCACGAAACGGCACAAATCTTCAGTTTTGGGCGAGGAAGTGGAGAGGAATATCCTGTCCAAGTTTTCTGCAGACCCCCAGGCAAGTGTCCGTAGTTTGGGTGCTGAAGCTGGTGTCTCGAAATCTACGGTGTGGAGAATACTAAAGAAGAGACAACTTCATCCCTACCACGTGCAGTTGCACCAAGCATTGGAGCCTCGCGACTTCCCGAATCGCACAGACTTTGCAAACTGGATCCTTTGCAAAGAAGACCCAGGCTTCGTGAAACTTTGCAAAGAAGACCCAGGCTTCGTGAACAAGGTACTTTGGACCGATGAAGCTAACTTCTCGCGCAATGCTCAAGTGAACCTCCACAACGCTCACTATTGGAGTCACAAGAACCCTCACTGGGTTTGGCAGGCGCGTCACCAATATCAGTGGTCATTCAATGTGTGGTGTGGCATTTACGGTGGGACTATAATAGGACCTGTCTTCTTCGGCAGCACACTTACAGGCGAAGGATATGTCAAGGATATCTTATATGGACCACTTGAAAATTTTCTGTGCGAAGTTCCACTGGCTAGGATTAAAGATATCTGGTATCAGCATGATGGAGCTCCTGCGCACGGAAGCAGCAAAGCGTGCAATTGGCTGGATAAAGTTTTCCCGCAGCAGTGGAGAGGGCGGCACGGGCCCATTGCTTGGCCAGCAAGGTCTCCAGATTTAAACCCCCTTGATTTTTTTCTTTGGGGGTACGTCAAGAGTCAGGTATACCAGGCACCAGCCACAACATCAGGTAATCTAAAAGAAAAAATAAGACAAGTTTGCAACTCCATTCCCGAAACCATGGTCAAGAACGTCACGGAAAATCTGATAGAGATGCCAGAGTTGTATTGCAGCAGATGGCGACCTTTTTGAACCTGTTCTGTAATCGCGGCTTAATTTTACGAGCACCGATCACCGAAAACAAAAAAAAGTCTCCTCATGCCGTTCGCTACCAGCGCCACCTGCTAGCTTCACGTCGTCGCCTCCTTTTACGCATCTCAAGTTCAAGAGACAATAAAGCTATTTTCTTGTTTTATTTATCCGTCTCGGACGCTTATCTCGGCAGCGCTCGGCCAGCAGCGTGCATTTGCACCGTCATTGAACGAAAGACAGGCGCCCAAACATCGGCCACCTTCAAGGCACCCTGTCGCTTCCCCGTGGCAGCCGCGGGCGACCTCGTTCACCGGTTGCACGTTTGAGAGCAGCACTATAGCAGTGCGCTCGCGGCCCGTCACGTCGCCTCTTTTCAGATTTCGCGGGCTTTCTTTACAACGCGGAAAAAATAACACCGCGAGTCGTATCGTACAGGAAACAATTCAGTCCGTGGTTTCTAAAAGTGCTCAACAGCTCAGTGTTCATATTCTGGGTTTTCAGCCAATAATTACAAAGCTATGTAATTAAAAATAATTAACTAAATAATTTAGGGGAAAATAAAAAATAGCCTGAGTATCTATAGGCTAGTGCGAGTAGTATACGTTTGGTTCAATTTGCCTCTGTAGTGCTTTTCATTTTCAAAGTCTTGGCTCAAGTTATGTGGGACAACCTGTATACAGAGGCGTTACATATTCGGCGTTGGGGCCGACAGCTTATTGGGCTCGCACAGAGGTGCGACGACGACTCGGGATTTCTTCGTTCGCTGTCTCTTTCTCTCTCCGTGCAGCTTGGTTCTTTTATAGCCCTGGGCGATCGCTTGCATCAGCCAGGAGCTGGAAGCCTACCATCAGGAACCGCCGTTGGTCGCTGGCTCGAACCGGATCCGCGGATGAGAGGGCTTGCCGCACGTTGCGGGAGAGATTTCCTTCGGTTGCGTCAGACGCAGCGCCGGAGTTGCCGGGGATTGCGTAAGGCTCCCGCCTTGTTGCATCAGCTGGTGTTGACGCTGGTTGCGTCAGACGCATCGCTGGAGTTACCGGGGATTGCGTAAGACTCCTGCCTCGTTGCATCAGCGGGAGTTGACGCTGGTTGCGTCAGACGTTTTACCAGCTTGAATTCCCTGTCGAAGCAAAGAAGTTTGGGTTGGGAGCCCTGGCATAACAGCACCCCCGCCGCCAGACAATGCGCCGGAAAGACGAGCTGCTTCCACGTGGCTCGGATGCCGGGCGGGCTTGTTCGCCAGGTCCATCCATGTTCACCTACAGCGCCATGGGGACATTTGGCTCCACGCTTCGTTCCGTGAACAGATCCCAGTCGCCAGGCCGGATCCCGGCTCCAGTGGCTTGTCGCCAAGATGTGTCGACTTGCTTTGCTCGTCTCTTCTGACGATCTTTCGTATCAGCACTTGTTGATCGTTCTGCAACTTGTCAAGAACGGTCCGACAACAGACAACACACGACACAAGCAAGTGCCCTCGGTCACCCGACAGAACACCAGACCCAAATAGAATAATATATTCCTAATTACGTTCCTGTCGAAATTTTGTTCCCTCTATATCAAGAGGCACATGTGGGACACAAAACTCTTACAAGCAGAACTCAAAATATTACACGTGTAACAAACGCAATGAAACAGAATTCAAAATATTGTTGGCCCCTTGAGACCACTCAGGACGGAAGCGCTCAGCTGAGGCCGCAATGAGGACAAAATTTTTCCCCAATGTGCCAACGAAAAAATCACAGTTTCGCCGCAAGGGCGAAGCAATGAATGCGATAGCAACGAACTAATGAAGTGGCGAAGTGAGGCTCGCCAATGGATACTCTCAGATTGAACAGCGCTCCTGTTCCAAAGGCGGCCGAAGCAGCGAAGGAAACTAGCGTGCTTCAAGTGTCGAGCTGTGACACTTGATAGTTCGCGCTCATCTTCTGTTTGTTCGTTTAGCGGCGTCTCTTGAGCTCGAGTGACTTTCGTACGCTCCGTAACATGAGCGCGGAATTCACGGTGGAAACTTGAAACATCCATCTTGCCCTCACCACGAGAAAACCGCGCGAGCAGACAGCGGAAGGCCAAGGTTCTCCCTGCGCAAATATAAGAAGAAGCGAGCGAGCTCGCCGACGACTTTTAAATGCGCCCGTCGCGCTTCTAGCGCCATCTCGCTGGTAATGAAGAAACGCTTATAAGCGCCGGCCGTCTCTGAGTCCGTCCAGCGGTAAAGGGTGTGTATATAATGCTCGCCGTTAGCTACGTGGAGGATCTGCGTTCCGTGGCGTAGTGGTTAGCGCCACTCGCTGCGGAGCAAGAGGTCCCTGGTTCGATTCCGCGCTTCGGAAGCATTTTTCTGAATTATTTTTCTTTGGGGCTTTTATATATATATATATATATATATATATATACATACTTATACATATACGGTGCATGACGGCGACGGCGACGGCAAAATCCAGCGGAAACTGTCCATATAATTGCTATCGCAATAAAAACTGAAAGGATAACCGAAGACGGCACTGCTTAGAACGCGCGACTGAGTGCGTCTGCGTTCGCGTTTAGCTTTCCTTCCTTGTAACGAACGTTCAAGTTGTGCTGTTGGAGTATCATGCTCCACCTCAGTAACCGGCCGCTTTTGGATGATATGTTATTCAACCAGGTTAGAGGACAGCGGTCCGTTTCGGCCACAAACTTGGAACCGGAGACATAACAGGCCAGCTTTTGAACGGCCCGCACGAGGCAGGCACATTCCTTTTCAGGGGTACTATACGCCTCTTCCCTGCAGCTCAGTTTTCGGCTTAAATACAAAACTGGTCTTTCGTGACCAGTGTCATCTTCCTGGCACAATATAGCTCCCATTCCGCGATCACTCGCGTCGCACTGAATGATAAAGCCCTTGGAAAAGTCGGGCGCCATGAGACCGGTTTGGCGCTTAAGGCTTGTTTCAGCTTGCAAAACGCATTCTCTTTTTCTGAGTCCCATGTCACTTTAACTGGCTCCGACTTTCGAAGTGCGTCAGTTAGAGGGCTGGCAATGGTAGAGTAATTTTGCACATAATGCTGATAGTATCCCGCTAGCCCTAAGAAAGCCCTTATCTCAGACTTTGCGGTTGGTCGTGGATAGTTCACGACGGCGGCTACCTTGATCTTTGAAGGTCGACGCCGGCCACGCCCCACAACGTGTCCCAGGTAAGACACCTCGCCGCATCCTAGGTGACATTTAGCAGGTTTCGCTGTAAGACCCGCTTCTTTCATCTTGTTCAGCACGACTCGTAAATGTTCGACATGTTCTTCCCAGCTGTTCGAGAAGATGGCGACATCGTCAAGATACGGCAGTGCGAACTCGGACAGGCCATTAAGAACGCGGTCCAATAGACCCGAAAAGTAATAAGGTGCATGTTTCAGTCCAAAACTCAGCATAAGTGGACGATACGTTCCAAATGGAGAAATGAACGCGGCGTATCGGCTAGCACGCTCGGTAAGGGGAACCTGCCAATAACCTCGCACGAGGTCTAGCTTGGAAATGTAGTTTGACTTTGACACTGTTTCCGCCCTTTCCTCTAGATTTGGTATCGGATAAGTTTGGTCTCGAGTTATGGCGTTAAGGCGCCGATAATCGATGCATGGCCTAGGATCCTTTCCCGGCACTTGAACCAATATTAGAGGAGATGTATAGTCACTCTCACCCGGTACTATGACTTCCAACTCAAGTATTCTATCGATTTCATCTTTCATGATCTGCTTCTACACAGGGGAACATCGATATGGCTTACTACGGATTGGTTCCTCACATGTTAGCTCGATGTCGTGCTTAATAACCGTCGTTTTTCCGGGACGGCTGGAAAACACGTCTTTAAACTCAGAAACAATCCTTCTCAACTCCTCCTTCTGGACTTGACTTAACCTTGGCTCCAGGTTCAACTGTTCCAACATCACCTCTGAACCCCTTTCGCTTACATCGCTAGAAGTCAGAATTTCTGCTCCTTCCTCCTCTGAAGCATTCAAAAGCATATTTACGACCGCCTGACGTTGAACGTACGGTTTCATCAAGTTGCTGTGATAAATTTTGTTAGACCGCTTTCCTAATTTTACTTCGTAGTTGGTATCGGAATCCTTCGATATTACTTTAGCGGGCCCCTCCCAATGAACCTCAAGCTTGTTCTTCTTGGAAGGCCGCAGCAACATTACCTGACTTCCCACTTCGAAGGCACGTTTTTTGCTGATTTGTCGTAGTATTCTTTCGACAATACTTGCGCTGCCTTCATGTAGCTCTCCACAAGATCTTTTGTTTTTCCGAGCCTCTGAAGGAGGTCGAGAACATAAGCAACTACATTAGGGTCCTCATCATATCCCTCCCAGGATTCGCGTAGCATTCGCAAAGGTGTTCTTAAGCTCCGGCCATATACAAGCTCTGCGGGGCTAAAGCCAGTGCTCTCATGAGGAGCAGACCTCAAAGCAAACATAGCGGAAGGAATACATGCTTCCCAATCGCATTTGTGCTCATAACAAAGAGCTCTCAGTATGCGTTTCAGAACTGAATGCATACGCTCTACCGGATTAGATTGCGGGTGATGGATCGAACTGTGCACCACCTTGATTCCACATTTATCCAAAAAGGTAGAGGTAAGGCAACTGGTGAAGACGCTGCCATTGTCGCATTGAATTTCAGAAGGAAATCCGACACGCGCGAATATCGAGAGCAGAGCGTCCACGACGTGAGGGGAATTGAGCTCCCTAAGAGGTACCGCTTCTGGAAATTTCGTTGCCACACAGAGGGCAGTCAGGATGTACCGACAACCTTGCCTTGACTCCGGCAATGGCCCAACAATGTCGATAACTAGGCGCCGAAAAGGTTCTGTTATAACTGGCACAAGCTTCATGGGCGCCTTCCACTTGTCCTTGGTTTTCCCCACCCTCTGACAAGTGTCGCAAGAGCGCTTTGTACAATGTCTTCGGTATCTTTCCAGCATTTCGGCCAGTAAAACTCAAGGGAAATCCTAGCCTTGGCCTTCTTCAAGCCGAGATGCCCTGCCCACGCGTTTTCGTGCGAAATTTTCAATAGCGTTGCTATTGAAATTTTCAATAGAGTTGCTCATACCTGCGACCTTGTACATCTGTGTAGCTACGATACAATAGCCCAGATTTCTCATGAAAAGAAACATTCTTTTTCTTTACTCCCCATTTTACGCTTTCCATTAGCGCTTTTATCGAGATGTCTTCACGCTGCTCTCGAATGAGCGTCGCTCGATCAACCCTCGAAAGCTCACACCAACTTTCAGCTACAGGCTTGAGCGTATTGCCCGCCTCGCCCAACGGCGCCACTTCGGTTTCTCCGCCGACGCAGGCGACGCTACCCGCTTCAGCTGCAGGCGGCTCGAGTAACCCACCCCGAGAGTTTTCTGTCCGAGGCTCGCTCGACTCGCTGCCAAGGTCACGCAGCTCGGCCGCTTTTTCAGGTGGTGTTGTACTACATGGAACGAGATCAAGTTCCTGTGAAAGCTTCCGCGCTTGCGATAGCGTGAGGGCCATGTACGCAACGCTGGGAAAGAACGATTTACCCTGCTCTTTGAGAAGCTGCTCGGAGTTGTTCGAAAAAAGATAAGGAAAACAATCTGGAAGAGCGGCAGACACAGCCGCTTCGGTGTGAAGCCTACCGAAAGAGCCTTCAATGATCACCGTAGCAATCGGTAAGCAAGTGCTCCGCTCCTCGGCGACTTGCCTGATCCATGCGCATTCTCCAGTCAAGTCGTTCGGAGACACTAGTGAAGGATGGACGTCCATAGTTGCTGCTGAGTCTCGAAGTGCTCGACACGTTTTCCCATTGACGCTAATCTCCTGAACATACGGTTCTAACAACCGCATGTTCTTTTCTGATTCACGGATCGTTGCGAAAGCAACCTTTTGTTTACAATTTACTGCGATGTACCCTTCTTTTTTGCAATTGTAACAGATTAGCGGCTTCCGTGACTCAAACGCCCGTGTAGTATCAGTGCGCTGTTTGGGAAGCTCACTCGGCTTCTGCGCTTCCGTTTGCCCTTCCCTCACAGTCTTCTTCGTAAAAGAGGGGTCTTTTCTGAAATTACGGTGCGGAGCAGGTTTCCGGTCATCAGGTTTTTTTGAAAAGCCCTCCTTTCCCTCAGCTTTTTCAACACGCACGGCCCTACTGTGCAAGTTTCTACGAGTGTAGTACTCTTCAGCTAACTCTGCTGCCTTGTTTAGCTGTACTTCTCCAAGCTTATCCTGCAGCCAAAGCTTGACGTCATCCTCGATACAGCGGTAGAATTGCTCCAATGCTATGCAGTCTACCACTTTATCGCGATCGTCATAGACATCTTCGCCCTTGAGCCATTCAATTAAATCGGCTTTAAGACGAAACGCGAAGTCAACGTGTGACTCATTCTCCCTTTTTGCATACCGGAACCTTTGCCGGAAAGCCTCGGGTGACAATTTATATCTTCTCAACAGAGCCTCCTTAACCTCGTCATAGCTCTCAAACACGTTATCACGTCGGATACTTCCCCGGGAAGCAGAGCTAACAGGTTCTGTGCCCAAAGAGACCGCTCGATGCCATTTCTATCGCAGACATGTTCGAACTTTACGAGATACTTCGCCATGTCCTCGCCCACTACGAACGGTGGCAGTTGGTCTCGAATTCTATGTCCACTACCCTGAACCGTCGTAGAAGCTACGCTAGGCGCTTGCGAACACTGACGGAGCGCCAATTCTATTCTTTTCATCTCGAGGCGCTCTTCGCGTTCCTCGCGCTCGCGGCGTTCTTGCCTTTCGGCTTCCTCGCGCTCACGACGTTCTCGTCTTTCGGCCTCTTCACGCTCACGGAGTTCTTTCAGCCTCCTCACGCTCACGAAGTTCTCGTCTTTCGGCCTCCTCACGGCGTTCTTTGATATCCGCCCAGGCCTCATCGACTTCCTCAGCCGTTACTCCTTCCTTCTGCATGATCTCAAGGATCGCTTGCTTTCGTTTCACACGGCCCAGAGTAAGGCCGAGTTCTTCACAAATTTCGATGAGTTCCTTCACTTTAAGGTTCTCTATCGTTCACACTAGCCTCTTGCTATTTGCCCTCGTGAGAATCTACTTGCCGTATTCCCTATAAGTCTACGAGAAAGACACGCAAGCAATTCTCAACCTGCCGTGTTTACACCCTCCGCATTAACTTTGGTTTCAAAGCGCTCCGACTGGGCTCGAAACAATCAAAGCTCACTCCAGTGCTTCACACAACCTACTCTAAACTACGATAACCTGTGCTAGAGAAGTCTGGTGAACTGAAGGGAAAACATCAGGCACTCACCGCATCGAGGTAGCTGACGCCGGCCGATCCCGCAGCTGCCATCCACTGTTGGGTAACAGGTGTCTCAGCTTGCGACTGCTTCTGCGCAGAGCTGATAGACGGAGCGATCAAGGCGACGGTGAGTTAAGGCAAAATTTATATACATATATACAGAGGCGTTACATATCCGGCGCTGGGGCCGACAGTTTATTGGGCTCGCACAGAGGTGCGACGACGACTCGGGATTTCTTCGTTCGCTGTGTCTCTGTCTCCGCGCAGCTTGGTTCTTTTATAGCCCTGGCCGATCGCTTGCATCAGCCAGGAGCTCGAAGCCTCCAATCAGGAACCGCCGTTGGTCGCTGGCTCGAACCGGATCCGTGGATGAGAGGGCTTGCCGCACGTTGCGGTAGAGATTTCCTTCGGTTGCGTCAGACGCAGCGCCGTAGTTGCCGGGGATTGCGTAAGGCTCCCGCCTCGTTGCATCAGCTCGTGTTGACGCTGGTTGCGTCAGACGCATCGCCGGAGTTACCGGGGATTGCGTAAGACTCCCGCCTCGTTGCATCAGCGGGTGTTGACGCTGGTTGCGTCAGACGTTTTACAAGGTTGGATACCTTGTCGAAGCAAGGAAGTTTGGGTTGGGAGCCCTGGCATAACAGTGACAAGGGGGGTCAGTGTATAGGGCATATTTTGCGCCCCCCCCTCTTAGGCGACTAGGGGGGCGGTCGCCCCCCCCCCTGCCCCCCCCCCCGTGCGCACGCCTATGGCTGCAGCGGTTGATCCCAAAATCGCGTGGTTACTTCAAAACCAGTATTTTTCGATCTGAAAAGCCTCTAAAGCGTGCTGCAGGAATGCACTTAACTGGTCTGGTTGGTACATGATTAAGACGGGAACAAACAGCGCTCTTTCTTTCCGTCCTAAAGCGTATGCTATCGCTCCTGCAACGCTGTGAAGCGATGCAGATGCCGATAGCCCTCCTCGTCTTACGCTCAAGATTCATACATC
The DNA here is from genome assembly GCF_013339695.2 of Rhipicephalus sanguineus. Classification (NCBI taxonomy): domain Eukaryota; kingdom Metazoa; phylum Arthropoda; class Arachnida; order Ixodida; family Ixodidae; genus Rhipicephalus; species Rhipicephalus sanguineus. Next base: position 305,745,836 of record NC_051176.1, on the reverse strand, counting down.
AAGCTAAGGCGGCGCCACTGTTCTGCTCAGTACAAATGAAGGTACATCTGCCTGTTTTAAGTTAGAAGATATTATAATAAAAGGTGTGTTGCATTTCTACGCTAATATAGAGACAGTTAATAGCGTACACCAGTAAAAGGTCAAGTGATCGCCACAAGCAGGCACGTAGCCAGGATTTTTTTTCGGGGGGGGCCCCAGGCCTAATTGTTCGAAAGACAGTCTTTCCATGGCAAAAACAAAAAAAGTTGCCTGGAAATATAGAGGGCTGGAAAAATTTCGGGGGGGGGCCCGGGCCCCCCAGGCCCCCCCCTTGCCTACGTGCCTGGCCACAAGTGCACCTTCACCTTTCTGTCCGCGAGAGGCGCCAAAAATAATTTTCAGTGAAGAAATACAAATATAAATCCGCGTTTAACGAGAAAAACAGGATCGTTTTAGAATACAATAGACAATCGTTCCATTGGTGGGGTTATCTCAATTCGTGCTCTGAGCGGTTGTCTGTTCCGTTAAGATGACACAATCATAATCGAGCAAGTGCATTTACACTTCATTGCGAATGGCTTCGAACAATCGTCGATACAAATAACGGTAGATGACAAGGCATTCTTTTAAACTTGCACTTCGAAACCAAGTATAATAAATATTTGCGGCACGTCATAAGCAACCCGTAGCATTTCAGAAAGCTAGTACTTTGCAGTGATTGGCTTCAGATTTCAGAGTTGATTTAACGGAGAGTACGGTATCCTTAACTCTCAAGAATATGACATTTGAAAGATAAATATCAACCTTGACCCCCCCCCCCCCATGTTTATATATATACCCTCTTTGTATATATACCCTGACCCCTCTCTTATGATTTACGACACTGGTTTCTATTGCCACGCGCGCTTCTTTTGCTGTGTTTATGTAACTGGTCCATTACACGCGTAATCACTGTCTTCCGCAAACCGCGGCCGAATGTCTGGGAACCTTCCAGATTACTTCGGAATATTCTGATAGGCTTGAGCGCCCAAACGTTCACAGCCTCCGCATTTCCCGCAACAGTCACTGTAACGCGGTATATGCACCACAAGCCCATACTGTGACCTTTCACCAATCGTTTTTCCTGCGCACAGCCCAAGACTGGAATGACCTGCCCACCGAAGTCGCCACCATCATCGACACCCAAGCATTCAAACGGCTCATCGAAACTATCCCATCATAACTACCATTATATTGTTAGCCTTTCTAATACCCACTCCCTCATGTAATATCCCAACCGGGACCTTTGAGGTAATAAAATGAATGAATGAATGAATGAATGAATGAATGAATGAATGAATGAATGAATTGAGTTCATTCTGGAACTAACACGGCGCGAAAACGCGAACGCATGCTAAACGGAGGTAGATTAGTCTCGCATCCCGGTGCGATTCACAGTAAAAATAAAAAAAGAAAACGCACACATTCCGTTTGTGTGTTTTATTATTGGTCTCAAGTTCTATTCATCTATTCAAGCAAAAAATTATACCCACTACACGTCGTGTCCAATAATTATCGCAGTGTCACGTGCAACTGCTGGCGGCGTCAGAGCATAGTCTTCTACGTAGAGGGGCGACGTCGCAGCACTACCATGCAGGGGCGTAGCCAAGGGGGGGGGGGTTAGGGGGGTTCAACCCCCCCCCCCCCCGAAGTTTTTCAGTTTTGCTTGCGTATATATACACGCACACATACAAAAGCACGCACGAATGTAGATAAAGTATGGTTGAACCCCCCCCCCCCCGAAAAAATTTCTGGTTACGCCCCTGACCGTCTGCGTAGGGCCATTGCATCGTGTACGTTATCCCCTTATTGGGCGCGAGGACATACCGTGGCGCCGCCATGCGGAGGCATCCCTGTGACGTACTGAGTTGGATTGCTCCGCCAGGCCACATGCGCTCAGGCTGCAGCCGCTTCCGCGTCTCCTGTTTTCTTTATTATTATTGAGTTTTAGTTCGGCATAATCGGTAAAATACTGCTGTGGCTTCGTCCCGGACTGCACGAGATGGACAATAACGGCTCTGAAAAAATATTACGTTAGACTACGCCCTGACTGCCGGCGTCGTCTGCTATGGCCACCGACATGGAAGCCACGGGGACCGAGCGCGCTGCTTTTCTAAAAGGTAAACAACCGTTTTGTATCGAATTGAAACTTGCCATCAAATATGGGCTTTAGGGTGCGCTTGCCAGACATATTTTGCTGCAAGAAATGCGTCCAGCGTGTAACTGCATTCGTCGTCGGTGTGCATCTAAAAGCGGGCCGCGGTTGACTCGACAAAAATATGGCATGCGCAAATTTACATTCGTGTTTATTACACATAGCCTTATAAAGCACGACGCGTGCGGTTTCTCCGCTTGGTGTGAAGCAACCAAACATGCTTACAGCTGCATAAAGCCGCAATCTTTCTCATATGATTGGAGGCAAACACACGATCAAGAGCCATGTGCAAGCAAGCGCTTCATTCATTCTACGTGAACAGAAGTTTGTCTGCGGCCCGATTTCGATATTTATCTCTTGCTTTTTATTGCTCGAAGCTCTACGGCTGTCACACGGTGCATTTTCGATCGCCATCGAGCCACATCGCGATGAAAATTCTCGACGATCGACTCCGTTCCCCAGCTTGCACAAAGGGGCCAATCGCGATAGAAAAATACGCTGCCGATAGGGCTCGATTGCGATAGCAAATGCACTGTGTACCAGCCGGCCGTATTACATTGCGCATTCGAATGCACTAAGATGCTGCAAGATGTACTTCACCGTGGTCTACATGGCTATTTTATGTTTTTCAGTGAAAATACCAGTGTCCAGCATTTACAACTTCATTGACAAGCAGTACGACACTTCGCGTCTGCTGCAAGAAGGTGAATCGGTATTTGAAGCTCGCCACGTTGTCGCTTGTAGCGTAAAACATCGTAAAGAAGAAGAAGTGACACTGGCTGGGCTAATTCTGCAGACATCATCTATAAACAAGGAATTTCATGAGTTGGAAATTACACTAAAGGAAAGACAGGTGACAGCGGCATCATGCTCTTGCAAAGCAGGGTAAGTGAAAATTATCGCCAATAAAATGTTTGTAATCAAGGGATATTGAGACCTTTACAGGGGCGTAGCGAGACATATTTTTCGAGGGGGGGGGGGGGGTTAACCATACTTTATGTATGTTCGTGCGTTTGTATGAGTGAGTGTATATATAAACAAGCAAAATTGAAAATTTTCAAGGGGGGGGGGTTGGCTGCACCACTGGGCCTTTATATTCATTCAGAACAGTACTCGTAGCAAAGACTTTGCAATCTAATAGTGATTTCTTTTTTTAATCTTCATGCAGGCAGCACAAGTGTAAGCACATGATAGCACTACTGCTGCACATTCATGCAACAGAAACGTTTGACGTCCTTTCTTCTACTGATATGCCTCAGCAATGGGGTAAAGAACAGCTGACAGATGCAAGAAAGAAGTATAAACCAAGGTTGATTGCAGAGTTGCCGTGCTCGAAAAAGGTAAGTGACTAATTTAATAGTAAATTATTGCCTAGGAAATGGAGAACCGTAATTGCAGTGGTACGTGAGAGTTGCAATAGCTGCACTTGGCATCCAATAAATCACTAGGCAGTTCTAATCACTTAGAAAGTTAAATGAAGGAATGGATTGATTAGCAGTGCTCTGTCAATTTCCTTGTTGCAGCACATATAAACTGTAACAAATAAAACTGAAAAGTATAAACATCATGCCACACAGTAGCCTAAAAACAATGGTAAGGACATAATTTTTTAAGAAATATACACATAAACTGAAGCTAAGTGTTCATCTCTCTTTTTTTCAGCCGAGGAAAGAAGTCAGAATACCCGAAGAAAACATTCTCAAGAGGCTGCTCCATGGATTGCCTCATGTGTGTTCGGCACTGCGCCATAGTGAAGGCAGTAAGCATGCATACGATGAAGCTTGTAGCTGTGATGGTGATGAAGATTATTGCATGATTATTTGGATTTACTCAGTCTTTAAGCAACCACGTTTTTGCCAAGGCTTTTGAGTAATTATGATGTCTGTGTATTCAAGAAGAAATAAGATAGAAAAAGGCTAAACTCTTCATTTTATTCATCTCATCTTTTTTGTACACAAACGGTTCTTAAAGGTGTCACGATGACTCTTTTTGTTTGACAGGAAACAATGCTGGTGCATCAAGATCATCTCATCTAACTGCGAGGCAAGATAAGTCGGAGGGAACGTGCAGGTCTCCAGCATCCCCAGCAACCATTCGACAGGAGAATAGCAATGCATTTGTGGAACAGCAAAGCACACTCATCACACGACCATCAACACTCACTGAAGCAGTTGCACAAGCAATGGCAACTGGAGCCAGGTCATCAGATGACATGTACAATTACATTCAGCATACATTCACAGACTCAAACATAGAAGAAATCACTTCCATAACCACACAACAAGCAGATTCACTGCACTGGATGCTGTACAGAAGAGGGATGGTGACAGCCTCCATTGCATATTCAGTTTACGCAAGGGTGCACACATTAAGGACAAAAATGGGGCCTCATGACGTGCGGCCTCTTTTGAAGTCTATAATGAGAGAGCACAATGTTCAAACTTCTGCAATGTCACGAGGGATTTTGCTAGAAAAGACAGCAAAAGAGGTCTACACAGCCATTGGGTCGCATACAAGTCTTATAGTGAAAGACACTGGCCTCCTAATTTCAAAGGAGCACCCCTGTATTGGCGCATCCCCAGATGGGCTAGTCACTTGTGATTGCTGCTCGCAGCGGACTCTGGAGGTGAAATGTCGAATTAGCCTAGATAAATTCAGGCAGAAGGAGATCGCAGTGTCCAAGGATGAAAATGTGTGCCTTAAGAAAACCAGCAAGTATTTCTGCCAAGTTCAAATTCAAATGATGCTTGCAAAAGTTCACAGGAGTGACTTTTTTGTGTTTCAAGACGCTGAACACTTTCTTTTATTTTCTGTTGATTTCGATGAAGTTTTTTGCAATTCTGTTGTAGAAAGGGCCGTGTACTTCTTCAAATCCTATGTTTTGCCACATATAGCACAGTAAAACATTACAAGATGCCTAAGAGGCGTTGTTTAAGCTGCATGCACATCTCAATAACACTCTAGTTCGCAAGGCCAACTAGATAACATAAACAGTGCAATATAGAATGTAAGGTTTCGTAATAAAATCGTAGTGTTTGTTTGCTTTTGCCACACTGTGCTCTGCGAGGGATGCTGTACTGGTGTTTCTAACTCTTCTTGGTGTTTTTAATGTCACCCACCTGTGTGAGTACTTGAGAGAGCTGCACATTAATGATGTTGAATTTCCTGGTGCCACACTGCATTGAGGGGTGCTAAATTGAGGACTACAGTTATGTTGATCAATAGTGTTTTTAATGTGCAGCTGTCTATGTAAATAAATACTTTTGCATTGCGTCTTTTTCAGAATGTGATTACTGTGGGTAAGGAAGCAAGGTTACACAGGGTGAATCACTACACGAAGACATATGTTACAATGACAAAGAGAGAACAAATGCTTCATACCCCCCCCCCCCTTCCTGCCTATGTCAGTGCACGTTAAAGAACCCCGGGCAGTCGAAATATCCAGAGCCCTCCACTACAACGTGCCTCCTGATGATATGGCTTGGGCATGGCAAACCCCGAAAACTAATATTATTAGAAAACATATGCAATAATGCCATGTAAATGAGACAGAGTTCTATAAAAACGTGAGACGAATAACTTTTGCTAGTCACAAGAGAAACCTAACGCAATAATGCCATCTTTACAAAACATGAGAAGCAAACTATTATAGGTAATGACTGGTAAGAAACACAAATCAGCAAACAGTGAGAGAGAGAGAATTTTATTTGAAGGCAGAGAGAGCAAACAGTGAAATAAGTATTGAACTGAATTGATTTAATTCAAGTGCAAAATGTTACACTTGCAAAGAGAGGACTAAAGGCATTGACGCCTGACGAGGTCCTCCCACCTGAAACAACAACAGTTTGCACACAAGCACTGACAACAACTGAAGCGACTGAAAACTTACATAAAAGAAGTAATACTTCACGTAAAACTTTGAGTACATATAGGTAAATATAAAATCAAACGTATCATTGTTGAGCACAAAAATCATTGAACACAAATAGCAGGCAATATGCACTAAAAAAAACTATGAAAGAAGTAGTTGACTTATTTGGCGCTTTATTATTTGTCCTGATTTGTGATTTCTTATTATTTCTTCTATACTTTTGTTCTTGTTCAAGAGTGTTGTAATCTGGTAGTGCAACGTTTGTGAACCGTAGTTTGTCCTGATTCTGTTATTCCTGTAGCTAACATGGCGAAATATATATGGCGGATGTTTTTGAGGGTCATGTAAAGTGAGTGAAAAGGTAGTGTCGTTCTTAAGTGATGTGTCTCAAGAGCCAACCGCAAGGTTTTCAAGTCGTGTACGTTTAGTATACCCAGTTTGCTCCAGTGTTCGTTTGTACTGTCTCGATAATTCATATTACTGAGTACATGTATATATCTAAAAAATCAGCAAAGAGTCAAATAAAAATACATGAGCATAACAAAGATAAAAAAAGAAAAAATATGCACATCTAATCAAACCAGATATTCAAAGTTACATGTGAAGTATATTCGTATAAACAATACTGAAAAGCAAAACATACAGACAAGAAGTCGCCAGTCGCATGACATCAGCAGCTCGATGGACATAGGTGACCAGGTTGACACCATTTTCATAGATTTCGCCAAGGCATTCGACACTGTCTCACATCCTAAATTATTGCACAAGTTGTTTGCCATACTAAAGAATGTGTCCTTGGTTGGCTGGATATCCGACTTTCTTTCGCAGCGTTCACAGTACGTGTGCTTCAGCTCTACTAACTCACCTTCGATGCCTGTTTTATCAGGTGTTCCCCAGGGTTCTGTGCTGGGCCCCCTCTTATTCCTGCTTTATATTATTGACCTCCCCTTGCACACCCCTGTGAAAATACGCCTTTTCGCAGATGACTGCGTCCTACACCATACTGTTAAATCTCCACTGGATCATGCCACTCTCAACAATTCCTTCTCTCACTTTTGTAGCTGGTCCAAATCTTGGCAAATGAATATTAACTTCTCCAAGACCGTCGTTATGTCATTTACCCGACGTTCATGTCCCTTGACTTTTGACTATGGTTTTAACAATGTTAGTCTCGCAGGGTGAACGAATTCAAGTACCTCGGTATCTTTATGACACATAATCTCTCATGGTCTAAACACATTGATCTCACATGCAACAAGGCTCCTTAAGAAATTAGGCTATTTACATCGTACGCTCCGTCTTGCTCCTCAAGAAACCAAACTGCTTACCTACAAAGCTCTCATTCGTCCCATCCTCGAATATGGTTGCGTGGTGTGGAACCCACATAAGAAATGTGACATTAAAAAACTAGAATCTGTTCAAAAAAGAGCTGTGCGCTTTGTATGCAAAAGATATGACAGGAATTTTTCTCCGTCGAATTTTCTTCCTCAACTAGGTCTGACTACACTTGCGAAGCGTCGCCACGTTGAATGCCTGAAATTTCTTTACAATCTAATCAATTCTCCCCGCCTCAACACTCTAGACAGTTATCTTAAGTTCTCCAGACCTTTATCTACGCGGAGCGACCACGCCCTTAACATTACAACTTCTTTCACCCGCACTGACATGTTCAAATATAGCTTTTTTCCTGCAACTATAGAAGCCTGGAATTTGTTGCCCGGAAGTGTGCGTTGCTTACCATTCAAAGAATTTCTAGAAGCATGTTCATGAATGTTGATTTGCTGTTATTGTTTTGTTTTCTTTTCCCACTCCTGCAATAGCCTCAGTGAGGCTGCAGTATGTAAAAATAAATAAATAAAATAAAAAGTAAAACAGGAAAAATTATATCCCAGCTATGGCTCTTCTAAAGCATATTGGGCATGGTTGAGAAGCAATGCGAAACATACTGAAACTGTTTTCGGTGCATGCATAACATGTTGCTGCATTACTGGCCTTTCTAGTGAACTGGTGGCACCCTGACACTGATGGGGATGTAACGCCCCTTTTAGGCATGTCACAAAGCGATTTCACTCATACAAGAACTTCTCAGCACTGAAAATCGGTTTTGACAAATTGACAATTCCTGCAATGACAGTTAAAATATCATCAATGTACGGGAAAAGCTCAGTGCCAAGGTTTCCCGACAGAATCTTGAAAACTTTCATACGCTGAATGGCGCGCTCCACATGAACGCGGGCAGCTGCAATACTCTGGTTTTGTTGAGCTTCACACTGTGTAAGCTGTTTCTTTTTACGTAAAAATGGAGGGCGAACCATGGTTACATGGTGCTGAAGGCAGAGTTCATCGATCAGAAAGCCCTTGTCAACCATTACACTATCTATAGAAGGCAAAAACTTCTCAAGAATTTTACTTTCCTTTGTAATAAAGGAATCCGATGCCCTTCCACCATATGCCTTGCTCAGAAAGCTAATATGGCCTCCAGGTGTTTCACAGACTAATACCTTAGCTGTATAGGTACCCTTGTACCAGCTGTATGTGAGTAGCTGTGACTCCAGATCCTTTGGTCTTTGCAGTGGGATTTCCGTGCAGTCCAAAACTGCACGCACATTTGGGTATTCCTTAAAATGGACGGTGAGGTTGTCGACAACCGCCTCTTTGCTTGGCCAGAATACTGCGGTTTGTAGTATTTCTGCTAGTGTTGCAATTGTTGCTTTGAATATATCTGCTGCTGTAGTGCGATGAATGCCAAAAAGTACCCCAATTAGTGAAAATGGCACGTTGTGGTGGAGCTTCATCATAGTCATTAGCACCGCATCTTCGTTGCATAGGCAAAAGCTTTTTGCCTGCATAAGCATGCGGCTGTCAGTGTACAGATCACAAAGATTATAAAATAGCTGGTAGCATGGAAGACCAGTGATTACACTTAGGTCTTTTTGAGTTTTTACACGCGCTATGCTGAGTGGTTGATGTCTCTCAGCATCAAGGGTGTTAACTTGAAGTCCAATTTCTCTTCTGAAGGCAAGCGCTGCAGCAGGAACATCTGAAGCACAAGATTGTTAAAACTGTGTTGTACAAAAAGTCGAACATGAGCCGAACATGAACAGGTAGCAATAGGACTATCAAACTAACCTTCCAGGCCATCTTCATTGTTAACATCTTCGTGGTTACTGAAGGCGGATGTGCCCAAGCTCTGCTGAATCTCATACTCAGATGATTGTGCCTGGATGTCTAGAGTATCTGCAGGGGGCTTGGGGGTGGGATGTACTGTTGCCAATGGCACGTCTGCTGCAACTAAAAGAAAGGTGTGTCTAATTTTTTTCACTATTCGTGTCAAGCTACATTATAAATGTCCCCTAATAAAAGGGACAACCACACAAGCAAAAGTAGCACACTTTAAGTTGTGTTGTTTACTCCACCTACCTTAGGTTGCTGTCACATTTCACAAACTTTTACAATGTCACACAGACCTTTGTGTCTTATGCGGTCACTACTTACTGCAATACTTGCTGCCACTTCAACTTTTCACACATATGTAACTGCCACATCGGACCTCTTTCATGTTTGAGAGTTCATGCTAAAAATATACAAACTTGTTTACAAAATTGTATGTGATACACTTCAGCTTCAAGACACTGCAGAAGGCTAAGCTGAATTTATTTTGAGCTATTTCCTATGATATGTGTTCAATTACAAGTTGTTACTTTGAATACTCACAAACATTGCCCTCCACAACACTTTTGCAATCTGCTTCCACTGAATATAATGTGCATTATATCTCGACAAACTGAACGAGCAGCACACACAACAGGACTATGAGAAGACAACACTGTAGTCCTGCTGTCTGCACTGTTTCTTGAATATCTCAATATTCAGCCACCTAGCTCAAGTTAGTCCTCTTGCATAATATCACTCAAGTCAAGCACTCAGTGATAATGTGCTTTGCAGGATATCGCTGTTTAAAGCCATTACAATGGTTTTGTGCCTGCAGTAAAGCTATTATGCAGTAATTAACTCAGTCGCAAGGCAATGTGTACATCGGCACTGTGCATCAAAATATGTGCGAATAATCCAAGAAGATATAAATTCATGACCATGCATGTTAACAAAAGTTTTCTTCAGATCTGCAAGTTTTGAAGTGTGAGGAGCATTGTTTCATCTTGCTACTAAGTGCGTTGGGCAATAAATGAAGTACCTCATTTTTGTTTGCTCACAACTTACTTGTCATTTATGCTTTCTGCAAATGGTAATATGTTTATGTGGGGCCAAATATGCTAAAACAAGAGGCACACGCTGCTCCTACCTCAGCTCAGTCAAATATCAGCACCTCAAACTTCCTGACAAGAATGCAGTTTATACAACCGCGTTCTTGTACAATGCAATTTACACAAACTGAAAATAAAAACTCGTTTATTAGCATCACCAAACAGGACTATAAAAACTTTGATTTAGAGGGCATACGGTGATGTTCAATTGTTTCATAAAAACAGTGAACAACTTACAGAAGGCTAGAATAACAGAGAGCTGATCTAGTTGGTACGTATTATGTTAAAGAGACAGGGCATGCAAACCCGTACACAAGAGAGAAGACACCATAAACGGCCTTGGTGTCTGTGGTGTCTTATGGTAAGGAATTTGTGGTGTCTTGCCTTCTCTCTTGTGTCCGTGTTAGCACACCCTGTCTCTTTAACATGAAAGCTTACAGAAGTAACCACAGAACCACAGTCTGTAGCAAATATTTGTCTCAGAATTAAATGTGGTTGATAAGAATAAATTTCACTGCATTCTTGTCTTGTTAACAGCATTTTAGTCACCTGAAAAGATCTACACATGCCACACATAAGTAAATTTCAGATCTAGGAAGTGAGAACTGCCCTATGCGCACGATGCAGGATGCTGACAGATGCTAACCGCGTCTACACAAGTGACTCAAAGCCATGCTGACCGAACGAATGCCCACACCTTTACTCGACTTGGCAGGTAGCACCCTAAACACTATGTATTGAAAAATATAATGATTAATTTTAATATGATCACACTTGTGCACCTTCCTGGACCAGTCAATATTCCATTGTAAACACTGCTACCAAAGTATACACGATGCAATAATTACAGATGAAAAGCTGAAATAAACACAAATCTTCGCACTTCAGCTTGACTACTAATTCACGAGCTTTAATGCAGTCTCGTATTAGAAATTGCTTTTTTAACAGATAAAACGAAAAGACTTAAGTATTAACTAATTGTTGGCAGCGCATCAGTAAGCATGCCCGAACAGAACCAGAGCAATAATGCCAAGTACTCATTCGAAGCATCGAAGCGGTGTGCACACGCTACGAGCATAAGTACACTGTTTGACAAGCGTGGCACCACGTAGCTGACTAATTAAAAAATAAAAAAATACTAACCACTCTGTTCCTTCCGGATTTGGCGACGCTCAGTACCCGGGCGATCCAACGGGCGCACCGGTAAATTCTTCGACGGCACAGCTCCGGCTTCAAGGCAGCGCTTTTTCCACCCTGCCGCGGAAGAAACATGTTATGCTAGCGGTTTACGGCCAACGAACAGTGCACAGCGATTGAAACGCGATACTTCTTGCGCCACCGGTAAGCACTGGGGACTGCGAGCTGTAGCATTTCTGTATCGCACGAAAGTGCGAGTCCTTGCGATGCATTGTGGCTGCATTCAGTCCCTCGGCGATCACCTACTGCTCACCAGCGGCGTAAATAGAACTGGCCGCCATGTGGTCCAAGCATTGCGTATCACGTATCACTCGCTGAACACTAGTACGTGAACGATCGTCGCACGTCGTCTACTACTCACCGAACATTCGCGCACCCACTCCGTACACGAAGTCTTCTTCGCGGAAGTGCTTGCTGCACACACGTGCGTAGGAGCTTGGTTCCTTGCCCATTCGAAGCTTTACAAGCCATGCGTTGCGTAGTTTTTTTTCTTTGGGGTAAAAGTGAAAGCTCACGCCTGGCTCCGTCGCGTACGTAGAGCACTGTGGCACGGAGCAGTAAAGTACCATGCCGCCGATGAGTTTGACTGCACTCTCCCACAATGTTTACTCTCTAGGTGTCGGTGCACATGAAGTCAGACCAAAACAACGCGTTGCAAAGGCAGAAAAGCCTGGAAATCGCGGTTAAAAGCAACGCGTTCAACCGTGCGCTTCGCTTGCCAGAGCAGATTGAGATCACGTGATCCAACCCTGCACGTCACAACGATTGCAGCGCCCGCATCTCCAGTGGTGGGCCTCGCGTCCAATTCTCTGGGCGCACGGCCGCGAGAAGAAGGGGCATGCAGCGTTCAGCTTGAAATTTGACCCATTTACGCGGCGCGTAGCGTTGCAAATTTTAGCAGACGTGATTGTGAACACCCCAGTGCATGCATTTCGCTCGTCAAACCTGGTGAGGGGCCCTTTAAGAAAGAAAGAAAACGTAATACAGCTATAAAAGCTGACACTAAGAATAAAAACCCACCATCTACAGCTACAGTTCGAACCGAGCCTTTTGAGTGGGAAACGGGCATTCTGCCCCTACACCACTTTGGCGGAGCCACACGCAACTCTTAAAACGACGACATATTGCAGACTACCGATAGCAGCGCCACAAGCAGTTTGACCCTGTTTGGTCTTCACTTTTCGAAGCTCGTTCCGAGCACTCTCCTGTTCTACTGCACTCTACCAGAGCACAGGAAGATAGTCATCGAAGGCAACTTTCCCAACTTCTTCAGTGCGTGCGATCGTCGACAGAAACGGACGCAGGGCAGGAAGTTCTCTGTACTTAGGCGTCTCTCGTAAGCAGTTATCGCAGCTGTAAATTTCGTGCTTTTTGCACCGTCTTTCGACTGTGCGTTGCAGATAACAAGTCCCAGTGCACGTGAATTGTGAGTCCCGTCCAAATGGAAAGTGCCTTCGCGTACGCGGTTTATGCGTGCTCTGTGCATGTGAGTTGCAAACAGCAATCGGCCACTTCTGCGTCCCCCCTTCGTGTTTCTGCCGATGGCCAAATAGATAAGCACTTCCCGCCCCTTTTTCCTCTCTCCCTCCTTCCTAACTTAAGTTACAAAATCAGCTTGGACGAGTGAATAAACGAGCATTTTCCTAGCCACCGGTTGTCTGCGTATCCTTGCCGTGGCTGAGCCGCTGGCTATGTAACTGTGGCGACGAGTTCGGCCTTCTCGCACTTTGCGCATAGTGCAGACGCCACCCCTTACAACGAAACTAATTTTCTACCTCATTTATCCATTAAGCATGGATAAATGAGGTAGCATTAGCATTAGGCTCATTTATCCTCCCGCGCCTAACTAGATGTTCATGCGGCACACCGCTAGTCTCGCGTCCATACAATTTTTTTTTCTTCAACCAGCGCAGAACGGACAAGGGACAAGAAAAGGAACATAGACGAGAGCATTATGCCACAAGAGTTTTTCTAATCGGTCCATCACAAGCTGAGAAAACCAATGTTTTGAGCCGGCGCGAAACCATGATGCGAGGAGGCAAGCTGGAAACTCTTTCCGCTCGCCCCGTGTAACCTTCGCAAGCCAGATCCCTTCCCAGCCCTCTTCGGCACGCGAGCGGGAGGATCACACGACGCATACACATGAACACGTCATGTGCACACAATGTCAGCGCTCGTCTTTGTTCCCTTTCTTGTCCCTTGTCCGTTCTGCGCTGGTTGTTGAAGATGGATTACCAACTAGCCCAATCTCAAACTTTGCTCCATACAAATGTCTCAGCTTTCGTGCTCAGTAATATATAGGTTGAAAACCGAGTGATCGGCGAGGGCGCATTCGGCATTACTTGCAGAGATGAAGCGCAAAGAACGCCGCCACAATCCCGCTCGCGTCTCGGGGGCTCGGGCTGCTTCGGGCACGTCATGCACTCGTGACATTGTGTGCACATGACGTGTTCATGCTTATGCGTCATGTGATCCTCCCGCTCGCGTGCCGAAGAGGGAAGGGAAGGGATTTGCCTTGCGAAGGCTTGTCACAAACGAGCGCGTCAATAAAGCGCGCGCGCGGCCGCTTTCAAACGGCAGCGGGATAGTACGGCGCCCGACGCTCGCCCAAGAAGCGCGAACGACGAAAACGAGTATCAAAAGACGCCGACGCGCCGCATCCTCCTCGCCCACTAGCAGTCTCAGATCAAACGCCCGGCAAAGCCTGGATCTTTCTAGAGGGCAAGGATGACGCAACGCCGAGCGACGCCGCCGCGAGTAGAACCGGCGAGTCAGGCGCTGAGCCGTGCTCGCAATTAGGGTTGCAGAAGTTGTGCCTTTTCCTTTCCTCAACCTCTCCTCCTCCTAGAAGCGGCGAGAGAAATCTCGAACTTTTCCTAGCTTTGGCTGTGCTGCTCACCGGAGAATACTCCCGATGCTTCGAGAACCCGGGGAGAGGAGATAAAAGCTCGCAACGACGACCAGTGAGGGAGTCTGTCGGCCCGGAGATGGTGAAGTTATGCTGAGTGTGGCTCCGTCAGCCAAAGAAGGCGTGTTTTGATGGTGTGCGGTCAGTCGATCGTCGATCTGGAAGAATCGGATGATGAGGCCATGTGAGCCGTGACAAGTTACGACGACGAAACGCAACGACAGACAGCGCTGCAGTTGGCGTGAGTGTTTCCTTGAAGAGAAGCATTCAAGTACCGTCCAAGAATTGTGGACTGGATACGCTGTTGAATATTCAAGACTTTAACTGTTCTTGAATAGTTGTAATACATAAGATTGCATGTGTAGCGCGTTATCTGTTCGTTTAGTTTACGTTGTGTTAACAACATCTGGGTTAGATTGTGAAGTTGTAACTGGTACCAGCCGAGTGTGCATGTGTTTGAGATGTTTGTACTGCCTTAAGTGAGAATATATTTCGTTTGTGTTATCGACTCTCGGCTCTGACTCGGTCTTTGGACCACAACCGGCGTTTGCTGGCGCACTAAAAGGACCAACTCTAAATTGTCCGCGCTTTCGAGGTGCGTTTCGGGGGGCCGATACGTCCGCCCTTGGAATCCGCCCGGCGATTGCCGTCCCCATTAACAGGATTAGTGACAAGGCTACACGGGGCGAGCGGGAAGGGTTTCCAGCTCGCCTCCTCGCATCATAGTTTCGCACCGGCTCAAAACATTGGTTTTCTCAGCTTCTAATGGACCGATTAGAAAAACTCTTGTGGCATATTGGGCACGCAACAACTTCCAGTGTCTAACTAAAATTCGTTATGTCACCTGGTGAGGGGCCCTTTGAAACTAGCTTGAGTTGGTACGTGTTGCTTCAAATAGTAACGCAAAATGTGAAGTAAAATAGAAGAAATTTGACAGTAAGCGTAGTTATTTGCAGTGCCACCGCCCGGGATTCAACAAAAACGTAAAGTATGGCCTCTGAGATGTTTCCGAATACGAGACTCGAAACGAGATTTCACATTTTACGTTACTTTTTGTAGCAATACGTAGCAACAAAATCTAGTTTTAAGAAACGAAGGAGAACCAATACAGCTATGAAAGATGACACTAAGGATAAAAAATCCACGCATATCCACGAAGTGAATGATGATGAGTGGGCGAAGCACTGGGGATCGTTATGTAACCGTCTATCTCCCGTGACATTGCCCACTTGCGCATATAAATGAGTAACAACACGTGTGTACAGTTATATACAATGTGTTTTATTGGTCATAACTCGTATGTCGTGTTCAGTTGTGGATTCCGTTTTGCGTTCATTATTACTGCTTTGTGGTCCGTGAAATGTAAAGCCAATGTTTCTTCTGATCCAGCCTAAAGTTGGCAAAGACGAGGTCGCGCGGCGCCGTGTCCGAGAACGGTCTATTTTGGGACCATGTGCGCGCTACGCGCGCTCTCTAGACGGCTTTGCGCATGTTGTCACCTGTTAATCGATGCTCTTGTTTTCGAGCAGCTTTCGAGCGGCGCCGCGCCAAGTACGGTGTTTCTTTTAAGCCATATGCGCGCTATGCTCGCTCTGTAGACGGTTTATGCACAGCTGTTTTGCACCTGCGCTTCGACTGTAGACTAACGGCGGACGGACGGACATTGTGAGGTTTTAAGGTGCTTCGCCCCTAAAAGCCCACCATCTACAGCTGCGATTCGAGCCCGAGCCTTTTGAGTGGGAAGCGTGCATTCAACCCCTGCACCACTTTGGCGGGGCCGCGCGCAACTCTTAAACGACGACACATGGCAGACTGCCGATCGCAGCGCCACAAACGGATTGAACCTATTTGGGCTTCACTTCCTATACGTTGGTGCAGCGGCCGTTCCGAGCAATCCAATGTTCTAGTACGCTCTAGCTCTGTATAGCCCTGCATTCGAACGATTAGACGAACGACAAAATCAAATTCACGCCCCTGTAGCTATTTGCAACTCCAGAAAACATTGACTGTGCTGGCAACACTGCTCAAGAAAACAATGATGGCTTTAATATCCAGGGTTGAGTGTACTAGGACAGGGGAGTGCCCGGAACGAGCTTCGAAAAGTGAAGCCCTAACAAGGTCAATCCGTTTGCAGCGCTGCGATCGGTAGTCTGCAATGTGTCGTCGTTTAAGAGTTGCGCGCGGCTGCGCCGAAGTGGTGCAGGGGTAGAATGCCCGCTTCCCACTCAAAAGGCCTGAGTTCGAATCACAGCTGTAGATGGTGGGTTCTTATTCATAGGTCACCTCTTATAGCTGTATTAATCTTCCTTTGTTTCTTAAAACTAGCGTCAGTTGCTAGGTGTTGGTTAAAAAAATAACGCAAAATGTGAAGTAATACTGAAGAAATTTGACAGTGACGATGGAAGGATGCTATGAGCGTCCCTTTTATAACGGGGCGGTGACAAGTGTGCCACCAGGCTCGACCAATATATATATATATATATATATATATATATATATATGTTTCTTTTGTTTTTCCTAATGTTGGCCTAATGTCTCTACTTCAATTAACTCTATCTTACTACAGGAAAAAAAAGTATATTCTCAGCCCAGTTCTCTGCCCTTTACGGCAAAATGTCCTTTTTTTCGAACATTTATTTTTGTCCTTTCTAATTTTCTGCCACCAATACTCTAACCGTCTCTTACTTATTTCCATCGCGGGTGTGTTCAGCTTTCCATTGTTGTCCCTAAAACCCAAGGCTTCATGTAGGCTCGTGCCCAAACGTACACCTGGGTGGATATCTCCACATTCAATCAGAACATGCTACGCCGTTTCCTTATCTTCCCCGCAGCATGTGCATTGTTCTTCTTCTTTACTGAATCTCGCTTTATAACTACGCGTTCTAAGGCAACCCGATCTCTCTTCAAACATTAAAGCGCTTCCCCTTGAAATATCGTAAAATGCCGGCCTCCTTATTTCATTTCTGCCCTTTCCGTAGTTACTCAAAGCCGGTTTTTTCTCCAATGCTACCGTCCAGTAAATCCTCTCCGCCTCTCTGACTTTTCGCTTAACGCTCTTTGTTGGCATATTGCTTACACTACCAGCCGTATATTTACTAGTGAGTCTCCTAGTTCTTTTTCTCCACTGTGTGTCCACGTTCTTCCTATACAAATAACGGAACACGTTCTCTGCCCATCTGCTCTCCTTCATTTTCCTTAGCCTTTCTTCTAACCTTATTTTGCTCTGAGCTTCGCTCGCCTCAAAACCTGCCCATCCCATATAGCCCTTTACAGCCTCATTTGTCGTCTTCCCGTGAGCACCCAACGCGAGGCGTCCCACAGTCCTTTGATTTATATCGATTCCCGATTGCACCTCTGCCCTCATGCACACCACTGAGTTCCCAAAAGTAAGCCCCGGAACCATTACACCTTTCCACAGACCTCGAAGCACCTCGTACCTATTGTATCCCCACAACGCTCTGTGCTTCGTTATTGCAGCATTCCTCTTTCCTTTTGCTGCCGAGGCTTTTTCCTGTACCTCCATGTATCTATGACTCCATTTACCCATACTCCGAAGTACTTGTATTCGCTTACCCTCGGTATTTCTTGGCCTTGTATTGACATCGTCTGACCACAGGGTTCATTGAATACCATCAATCCGCACTTCGTTACAGTAAATCCTAATCCAAGAGCTTCACCTTCCCTTCCGCATATATCTGCCAGCCTCTGTATATCATCTCGACTGTCTGCAAATAAGACGATATCGTCCGCATAAAATAAACCTGGAAGCTTCTGCTCAATCATCACGCCGCCCTGTTTGTGTGACAGATTAAAACCAATGTTGCTACCTTCTAGCGCTTTTTCCATACTCGCCATGTACAACATCAATAACAGCGGGGACAAAGGACATCCCTGTCTCAGCCCCTTTCTAATATCAACGTTCTCTTTGCTACATATTCCTTCCCATTCTATGCAAACTGTATTTTATCGGTATATCTCCCTCAAAAGCTGTATACAGTCGTCGCCTATGCCCATTCCTTTCGATATATCCAACAAAATTCCTTGATTAACGTTGTTGTATGCCCCAGTGATGTCTAGAAAAGCCAGGTACAAGGGCCTTATTTCTATTTTAGATATTTCTATACACTGAGTGAGAACAGACAGGTTATCGTCTAACCGCCTGTCGACTCGAAATCAATTCTGAAGTACTCCCAAAATATCGTTATGTTCTGCCCACGTTCCCATTTTCATTTTTACTGCTTGCGTCGCCAACCTGTATAGTACTGATGTAATGGTTAGTGGTCTATACGAGCAAATGTTGTCCTTTGCTCCCCTGCCTTTACAGATTAAGTTCGTTCTACTTTTTCGCCAACTGTCCGGTATTTGCCTCTCCTGTAAACATTTTTCCACGGCTTTCAGCAGTGCTTTTTTAGTGTTATGTCCTAGTTCGTTAATGAGGCTAACGGGAATTCCATATAAACCCGCGGCAGTGCGCTTTGGAATTTTTCCTTCGGCCTTTTTCCTGTTGAAGTTCTCCAGTACTAGCTCTTCCTCGGTTGCTCTCTCCGCCACACTTTTACTCATTGGGGAAATCCCCTGGAGGCTCTTTTTAAACGAATCGGCTGTTACCTTTCGGATGTAACCTAGCGCTTAGTACCCTTCGAATTGATTTCCTCCTTCATCTACAATATGTTGTTGCATTGTGACAGACTTCCTTCCTAGCGCCTTTATGTGGCTCCAAACCGCAGTTATTTGCAGTGAGCGCAGTCTTTTTTTTTTTTGCAGCGCCACCGCCCGGGATTGAACAAAGACGTAAAGTATGGCCTCCGAGATTTTCGCGAATACGAGACTCGAAACGAGATTTCACATTTTACATTACTTTTTGTAGCAATACGTAGCAACAGAAGCTTGTTTTACGAAACAAAGGAAAACCAACACGGCTATAAAAGGTGACACTAAGAATAAAACCCCACCACCTACAGCTGCGATTCCAACCCGGGCCTTTTCAGTGGGAAGCGGGCATTCTGCACCTGTCCCACATTGGCGGAGCGACCGCACATTGCAGACTACCGATCGCAGCGCTGCAGGTGGAGTGACCCTGTTTTGGCTTCACTTTCTGTACATTGGTGCTGCGGCCGTTCCGACCACTCCCCTGTTCTAAGACACTCTCTCTAAACTCACGACGACGCTTGCGTTTGGGTGTTTTGTGGCTTAGCACTGGGCTAAAGTTGCCGCTTAATCGCGGTGTGCCGTCGAAGGTAAAATGGTGCTTGCTTCCGATCGCCTTATAATAATTGCCTCGAATTATTTCAGTGACGAAACAGCGGAAATAGTTGCGCTGTGCATGCAGACGTCCAGTTGTCCGGCGAGCAGTATCATATCTTTCTCTAATTAAGATAGACAGCATTTCAAGCAGTTGAAGAGCACATGTCTTCGTGCATAGGTGCAAGCATTGTCTTCAACTTCACTTTTGTGCACTAGAGAAAAAGTTTTACCTTGTCTACTTAGAAGCTCCATTCCACTCTCTGAAAGCCGATCTACGGCGAAGCTTTAAGACAAGCACCACCACACTCTAAGGAAAAAAAGAGCATAGGTGACTCTATTCGGAGAGTTCTGACTTGCCACGTATGCGACTCTCTTTAAAGAGTCACGGTGACTCTCTTGGTGGGTCAGAGTCGGCCAAGGAGGTTCCAAAAAAAAAAACTTCTAGAGTGGAGGCGGCGCGCCTCCGCTGAAGCCGACGACCGCCATATCGCTCCAGGCAGAAAACGTGTGGGTCGTCGCTTGAGCCCGCGCGGAAGTTCCACAGATGGCGAATTTCTCCACTCCTTTGGTGACAAGCGAGTGTTGTGGATGTATCATTTTTTTTTTTGGACTGCGATTCACTAGATAACCACATTTACAATTTGTCGAAGATTGCCAAGCTGTACATAAAAAACGCCGGGCCTGCGCGGAGCGCGCAGCACAGTCACAGCGAAAGCTCGAAGAGCGGCCTTTCTAGAGCCCGTTCTATACTCTCTTGGGGAAACCAATACAAGTACACTTGCAAGGTACCCACTACGCCGCAAATCATAATTTTTGGAAAGTAGGGAAGCATTCACTATGCCAATATTCGTCTTTCCGCGGATAGCGAGGTACCCGCTACACATCTGTAAGGCATTATGTGAACTTTGTTGATGCTGCCTGTGGCTGATGACTATGAAGAATTATGGCTGAGCCTTTTGTAATGGATTTGAAGCAAATAACGACCCGGTCACTTGTAGCGCAATTAGCATTGTGTGACGACTGGTCGTTATTTTACTCTTCTGACACGCTATATTACACATTTAACGCGATTCCTTTCTCGGCATGACGCCTGTAAGGATGTTTTTGCAAAGGAGTTCCAGTCACTAGCGTGGCTCTCTGGTAGAATACTCGACTACCACGCAGAGGACCCGGGTTCAAATCCCATCTGAGCTAATTTTTTTTCTTATTTCGCGCGATAGTGGTTGCGGACACCTCCGGTGGCGGGGGACAACTACCCCACTACCGTTGTGATCTGATAACAGCTTTCACTGTAAAATCAGGCTTCACCACATTTCAAAAGAAATCAACTGGAAAAAATTCGGCAAATCCCACGCGTTGTGGGAATCTGTTACATGCGAAGCAGTGAGCGAGTACTTCTATGCTGTATTTTATGGCATTGAGCCAAACGTTACGAGGTGGATCAACGTGTTTTTGCAAGTGTAGTGGCTTTGTGCACATCGTGGGCTTACCAGGCACGTCGACAACACTGGCGTTTAAAGGGTAACTTTATGGTGCAACGTAACGTCAGCCCTCACGTTAGAGTACATCAATGTTATCGATACTAAGTGCACTTTATGGTGCAGCCATGTGGATATCATACGTAACTTTCGTTAATGTATTCCTCTGGGGTAGAGGAATGCTTCAATATAGCTTGCTGAAACATAGGTATACAAATGTAATGTTTATTACACTGCTATAAAAGCGGAGCCAACACTGGAACCACAGACGTTAATGTGATATGACGCCTGTATCGTAGGAGTACATACGTACTGTGTATTGCTTTCTTGCAAAATTAGATGGCCAGCACCACAACCACACTTGACGTTGCACCGCCGTTACGCCTGCATAGGCTGTTTTTCCAAACCAGTCTATGTACCTGGCGTGCCTCTGCGGTAGAATAGTTGATTGCCACACAGAATGCTTGGGTTCGATTCCTGCTGTGATCCTAATATTTATTCTTTCCATTTGTCGAATCAGCGCTGCCAATGTCGGTTTTTCTTAACGCTCTCGCATTTAAATTACTAATGTCTGTCCTCGCCGTTCCTGGGTAGATATAAACTGTCAATCACCTGTGGCGCATAACCGTACACCGCGGCCCGTGGTAAACGGCTATGTGCCACACGTGTCTGGAGGAAAGGGTTTGACGACGTACGCGACAGGATTTTTCCGTTATTCATGACACGACAGTCATATTCGTCAAATCCTCTTACCCTCCCATGCCGATTTTGGTCTACACCAAGTCAAGGAGGCGATCGTGAGAGCACCCAGACGTACGCGTCTAGATAGATAGATACGTAGATAGAAACGCTGAATGTGCCAAAGGTTCGCTAAGAAATGGTTCGCATTTAAAACTCCCAGAGTGCAGTAAGGACGCGGCTGACAAGGACTGTTATTTTTAAAAATTTGTGAACGAGCGTAAACAAAAGCTGCAGCAAGCTAGTCAATTAATCTGCTTTCAGTAAGGAGCGTGGAGAGTTGGGCGAGCTGGTACGAGTTCATTCGATTCATTCAATGAATCTGCTTTCGTATCTTTTCTTTTGCTGTGTTTAGTTTTCAAGGGCGCGTGTTTCATACGGTTAGTTTCGTTACTGTCTGCATTATGATGCATTTTGAAGTTATTGAGAAATTTGTTGCTCTATCAATTCACGTATAAGCCACATTGTATATGTTTCTTTTTTCTTTTGAAATTGTATAAAAGCCGGGACTGAATAAAATTTTTTGTACCACTTATTAACTCCACCATGTGCTTTACTTCGGGAACGCTGGATGCGAATTCTACGTGTTATCAGGCACGCTTCAGCCCATGTACTATGGCGTAAAAAACTGCCTTCTTCAGTCTTGCAGGACAAAAGAAAATTTGGTCAAATAAGTGACACTAACTGTACCGTTCTCATGCTGAAACGCGCCCGCGGAAGCTCACAATTACGCTCTAGCTGCGCTGCCTCTTGCCTTTAGCAAGATGGCTGCCAACCGGTTTCCCAGGCTTCACACGCTCGCGTGTGACCTCCACTCCAGAAGTTTTTTTTAAACCTCCTTGGAGTCGGCGCGCTCTAGTAGAGTACCCTGACCCTCTGCTAAGAGTGGAAGGACTCTTATCCGAAGGATCACATTACCACTTATGAGGGAGTCAGACGACTCTTGCCGGTAACACTCCTACGGGGGTCAAATGACACACACCGAAGCGTCCAGCGATTCCACAACTAATTTAAGTTACTCAATTGACCCTTGCTCTACTTTTGCGCGACTACTCTTGGAAATAGTGAAGTATTCATTTTAAGCAAGTCCAATAATACCTGCCGTTGTGCCCAGCGACTCCAAAAAAAAAAAGAATAGTTCAGTTTTAGCATTATTTGAATGAAACTTGACAAAACAACACACCTTTTCCAGCAGAGTAATCTAGAAAGCGCGAAAAGTTGGTTTGTGATTTCCAATTAAGCCGTTGAGGTATTCCTTATTTACATGCTTGTATTAGTATAGCCAAATAAAATGTGTGACAGCAATCCGCATAGTGTAATATGGTGCAAAATAAACCTCAGGAATCGGCATCATGTTTCCATATTTATTCCTTATGATTATGAATAAATCAAAAAGTGGTGACGGCTGGAGGCATCGGACTTGTGACATGCTATGTTGTCGCTCCTGTTCAGCTTGAGCAGCCATCAAAAATTGTAACTGAAAAGCAGAACGTGATATTATGATGAGAAAACGGAATTGCAGTAAGAGTTTGCAAAACCTACACGATAAGTGATTTACACAGACATAACGAAGGCTCACAACAAAACAACAAATGGAAACAGTCATGATAAGGAACCAAGTTTTTCTGCCGTCATCGCGTAAAACAGTAGCTCTTGTAACACGTCACTTGGCGACAAACTTGCACCACAAGATAATGTGAGCCTCTTTTAAACAACAAAAGAAATTGGTTTAGGCTCCTTTGTGTGGGTGCCACTCACCTCTTTTCCTACGTCGTGTTGTCCAACCAAAAGAAATGTAGGACCGACTGCTTCGTTGACAGGGCGACGTGGCTGTTGATTTTCCCATCAAGATTGGTGAGGCGCCAGACCCTAGCGACACCTTCGTTTCCCCGAGTGTGGCTGTCAACTGGAGAGAAGAGGCGGGAGAAGCGATCCGGGATTCTGGGAATAACCAACGCACACACACTGATTATTTGTATTTAAAACCACCCTTTGTTCAACAGACTGTTACTGTACACACATCTGATACGTGTGTTTCGTTTTAAATAATTTCTCAACCAAAACAAATTTTCACGTAAAAGAAGGCGGGAACTTCGTTTCGCAATAGGCACCAGCTATGCACGGCTTTGCGCCGGCATACTCTAACACCCAAACGCATCCTCCGGCAGTCACGGGCCCGTCGTGAGCTTTTACAGACCACCTGTTTCACAAACGTAACCCATCCTTAAGTACTCAGATAAATACATGCGAGTACAAGCGCCCGAACGACACCCAGCGCGCGTGTGGAAGCTGTCTACGTCGAGATCGGACATGTCATATGCTGGAATTACCGCACATAGCTCCTACAGTCACGTACACTGACTCGATTCTGTTATGACATCAAACGTAATCGCAGATGTAGGGGGGGGGGGTGATTCTTAAAAGGAAGAAGGAAATGAAAATGAAAATTGGGTGTAGAGTGCACGATAACTGTCTCTCAAGTGAGGACACCTCAACCGATACACTCACGGGGGACTGGGGATTGAAGGGACAGTGAGAGTGAAAAGAGATGGTAAAAGAAGAAAAAAAAAGAAAAAAAAAGAAAGGTATGAGTGGAAAAAAAAAGGTGAGGGGGGGGGGGGGGGGCAGGAGAACGGGCGTCCGAGTCACCGTGGTGAGCGGCTAGAAAATTCGTTCGACTAGGCCGGCATCCTCGAGAAAAGCGAGTAGGGCCGCAAGGGCTGATCGGCGACGGTGCACGTGGCCGGTGGGATGGAGCAAGTCCTGCAGGGTCGCACACGGCAGTCCGACGAGTCGGTACTTCATGACGAGCCGCTTCCGCGCGGTGTTGAGAGAAGGGCAGTCAAACAATAGGTGGCACAGGGTTTCGATCGCGCCGCAATCGGTGCAGTTCGGTGCAGCGGCGCGGCGAAGACGATGCCTGCGTTCCGCGGGCCACACTGACCCGGTCCTCAGGGCAAGAAGAAGCGCGCGCTCGCGGCGAGTGAAACCAGTGGCTGGGATGGGAGGAGGGGGGTGTCCGGCGGCGACCCGTGCGTCCGGATGCTCGCGCACCAGCTCCCGGCGAAGGTTGTTGCGTGCCGAGTCGAACGAGCTGGCGTAATCTCTCAGCGAAGTCTCGGCGGAGTGTGCTCGTTTTGCGAGCTCGTCTGCAGCCTCGTTGCCCGCGATGCCGACGTGTGAAGGGAGCCACTGAAGGACCACGTCACAGCCTCGTTCCTGGAGGGCCAGCAGGCTGAGAGCGGCGCGCTGAGCAAGAAGGGGGCCCCGTTCCTCCCTCGCGAGCTGGCGCAGGGCAGGTTTCGAGTCGCAGAAGATTGCTGCGCTAGAGACGGCCGGCGAATTGCGCAGGAGGTCTGCAGCCAGCTGGAGCCCGACTAGCTCAGCTGTTGTTGAGGATGCACAGTATCGCAAGCGGCACTGTCGTTCCGAGCTGAGCTGAGGGGCTATGCAGGCGGCCGCGGCTGAGCGATCCTGTAGGACGGACTCATCGGTGAACACTTGCGTCCTCCCGGCCAGGTCCTCATACATCCGCGCCGCGGCCTCCTGAGCAATGGCACTGAGAGGGGTGTGGCGTTCGGATCGAATGCCCGGCAGGTGCAAGTTCACTCGAAGGGGCACTCGACGGTGAGGGGGTGGCCAGCGCGAAAGGCGTGCGGGATCGTCAGCCACAACACCGTCGTACACGTCGATAAGTTGACCGACACGTGAGTTTGGCACAGCACGTAACCGCGAGAGGAGGGGACCTGCATCAGGCGCTCGGTGGAGACGCTGCAAGTGGCACAATGCGCGCAGGTCCGCCGTGAGCGACGCAGGCCACGCACGAGCCTCCGCGAGGGTCTCGGCCACACGAGAGCCACGAGGCATTCCGTGACACATGCGTATGACTCGGCGGTGGTCCTGGTCGATCAGTCGCCACTGTGGCGCCTGGAGTTTGCAGATCGGCAGTGCGTAGTGGATGGCAGACAGAGCCATCGCCTCGTAGATGGTGCAGGCGAAGGCAGCGGGGCAGCCGTTGCCGCCTGCGAGTAGCTGGCGCACGGCCGATTCCACGCGACGCGTCGTCTGGCGTACACGTCGCACCGCCGGGAACCATCGGAGGCGATTGTCTATCGTCAGGCCGAGGTAGCGGACGTTGCTACTCCAAACTATTGGTGCACCATCCAGCTGAAGGCACGGAAGACGTCGTCGGGCTTCAGCACGGGGGTGGACGACTAGGGCCTCGGTTTTCGGCGCCGAGATCGTGAGGCCGATGTTTCTCACGAAGGCGGCCACACATTGGAGGGCCTCCTGCATGCAAGCGCGCACCACCGAGCACTTTCGGGTCGGTCCACGCACATACAATGCGACGTCATCAGCGTACACCACTGCGCGAACAGGGAACACAGCCGTTTCTGGTAGGCACTCGACGAGCGGCGCGAGTACCAGATTAAACAAAAACGGGCTGAGGACGCTGCCCTGTGGGACGCCACAGCTGACAGATCGCGGCGCACTTGTCGCCCCGCCCACGCGCACAGTAAACGTTCGGTCAGTGAGGAAGGCCTGAACGTAGTTCAAGAGTTTGCCCTCAACACCTAGCGCGCGCACGGCACTGAGGATAGACGAGTGGGGGAGCGAGTCGAACGCCGACTTTATGTCAAGGAGGAGTAGGATGGCCATTTCTCCATCGTGAAGGGCTTGCTCGAGGGTGCTCACGACTGCAGCAATGCAGTCGATGGTCGCGCGATGTGGCCGGAATCCACACTGCTCTGGTGGGAAAGCGTTGCGCACCTCCGCGATCCACTGTAGCCGGCAAAGGGCCATCTCCTCCATAGTTTTGCCCGCCACAGAAGTGAGGGAGATGGGCCTGTATGACGTCACCGAACGCGGCGGTTTGCCTTGTTTGAGGACAGGGATCACAGTCGCGGAACGCCATTCTTCCGGGAGGACAGCACTGGAGAAAACTCTGTTGAATGCATCCAACAAGAGTGGGCGCTGGGAGGCATCCAGGTTTCTCAACAGCTGATGTGTGATTTTGTCCGCTCCAGGGGCGCTGCGCTTGCGCTTTCTGAGGAGAACCCGTTCCAGCTCGTAGAGGGAGAAGTCTTCCTTGCAGAGAGAGCGAATGTCAGCTGAGGTGATGGGTAGGCAAACCACGAAAACAGCAAACAGAAACGAGGGAAAAGAGTGCACGGCGGCGGCCGCAACAACGCGCACCGTCGGAAGTCTCGCGCGTTTAGCCTAACCGGCTAGGCGTGTCCAACATAAAGGGGTCATGAACCACTTTTCCAAGTAATGATCTAATGACCTTACTATCAGAGTTTACTGCCTCCCGAATCGATTGCCGCAAAAATTTCTCGAATCCGTCAAGAATCAGCGGAGTTACGGGGGTTTGGCGCACGCTCTCAGCGCTTTCTCTCTTTTCTCGTGCCGACGAGCGCACTGGAAGCTAGACAGGGAGGGATGGCACGGGGGTAAGAAGTTACGTCAGCGCGCGTCATGAAACGCGATCGCTCTCCCGCTGTGATTCGCATGCGCGAGTACGGCTACCGTGTAAAGTAGCAGACTGAGGAGCGCGGCGCGGGCAAGTGGCGGCACCCCGTGGCAAGAAGCGCATCTCATCCGGCTATCGGCCAATAAGCATGCTATGTCTCCGCGATGTCAACGTGCAGACGCCCCGCCCACCGACGAGAGTGAGAACCGGCCTCTGTTTGAAAAGAGGGCGCCTGAGGAAACGGCAACTTCGCGCTCCGCTTGTGGCCTTTACGTGGCGCGCACGACTGTAATATTTTGCAGAGCAGTTGATAGCCGTGTCAGCTTTCCGCAGGTTGTGTTTTTTCAACAAGCCCAATTGATGCTTCATGACCCCTTTAAGTGACTACCGCGTACGCGCTGGAAACATCGTACTATATCTGCATCTTAAACTACCTTGTTTAAAAAACCATTATATATAGTGCGTCTAAGAGTTTTGTACACCGACTTTTTTCTTTCACGTTCCCACGCGTGGAAGCATGCTGCACACTCAATGTCGATAAAGATGTCATTATGAACATAAGCGTGCGCAGGGTTCCCCTTCAGGGGGGGCGAAGGTTCGTCGCAGCGCCCCCCTCCCTATTATGTCAATGTATGCGGCTGCCTTTGCGCCCCTCTTCTCGCCCCCCCCCTACAATGTATAGGGCTGACTTTGCGCCCCCCCTTCTCGCCCCCTTGCCCCCCCCCCCCCTGCGCACGCCTATGACTATGAAGTAGACTAAAGCGAATCTCAAAACGACATCTTGCACCTTCAGGAGCATGGAGGAAGGAAAAACTAAGGAGAGGCCCTGACGTCACATTCGTGAAGCCTCCACATCGCAAACACCCGCATTGCCTCCTAGCGAAGGCGCAGCGAAACATTTCGCGACTTCCGTCTCGATGTTTGCAAGCGCATGCGCGCATCGCGAAACTTTGCAGCCTTTTTGTTTGTTTGTTTGTTTTTTGCCGTGCGAGCGGTGTAGTCGATTCACGCATGCTGCTCTTTGTGTGTGTTCTTTAGGAAAGCTACGCAATGCCCAGCTGTTGCGTATACCCGGTGCAAATCGCGTGCACGCGGACAGTACCGGGTGTCACTTTTCATGTGTACGTATACGTTCGCTTCATTGCTGATCACTAAGGCATGGTATTTGCGTGCGAAGCTCTCGGATGTGCGCTCTGTTGCTTGTTACTCATTCTGTTAACTCAGAACTCATGTGAACTTTTGTTTTTGGCGTCTGACGCGCCGTACATAACATGCGCTGAAGGCATCGTACGTTTTAGAGGCTGTGTCGTTCAACGAAAGGGCAATAAACTTTTGTTGTTATTATCGGACTACGTGATGCATGTATTGTTCGGTGTGCGCTCGCTGCGTGCTTGTGTTGTGTGCGCACTGGAATTACAAACTTTACGTGCACGATCGCCTATACAATTCAGCGGTGTCCTCTTTTCGACGTGAAGTTACGTCAACTATAGGTTGGCGTTGCGCCGCAACCGCTAATCGGGCAATCGGGCTACGAGAACGGAAAAGAGAGATCTAACGCCCAGTAGAACGCGTAAGTCACTGCTAGGTGAGTTCGAATACAATGATGCAGGGGCTGAATGTTTCTGATTACGGCACGTACCGGTACTTTCTGTACTGTTGCACAAAAACGCTCGCTCGGACCTGCCACGCACGAACAGCCTGGTAAACGTCTGCTTGCAACGTTTTACTACGTGCAAACCGCACAATACGCGCTAAGTTTACGCCGGGACTACAAATCTGAGCAGAAGCGAACCACCGCGGAGAGCACGCCGCGGGGCGTCTGCTGTTTTGTTTGCCCCATACCGGTTTGTTTGCCCTGTAGTGAGGAAGATAAAGAAGAGCTTCCGCGTCTGTTGTTGCTGTGCACGCGATCTACCTTCGGCTTCTGCCGGTGCTATACCTCGACTGTTTAAGACGTCGCCGTCGCACAATAAATCGTCGTACGACATCTGGTGGAGGTTGCTGGAATCCCTGGCCTCAACCTGGAACTTCGCAACCGAACGTTGCCAGCTGTTTCAAGCACTATGACCGACGCTGTTGATAATCAGCCTGAAGCCGCCGCCCCTCCCACCAGCTGCGGCGCCGTTCAGCGGCAACGCGACCCTCCAGTCTTTAGCGCAGCAGGTGAGACTGACGCAGAAGACTGGCTTTCCATCTATGAGCGCGTCAGCGAGCACAACAAATGGGATGACCCGGCCAAACTACGTGCGGTCATCTTCTATCTCGCTGACGTTGCGAACCTCTGGTTCCACAATCATGAGCGTCAATTACAGACCTGGTCCGCTTTCAAGACAGCATTCACGGAAGTCTTCGGCCGCCCCACCTTGAGAAAGCTCCGCGCTGAGCAACGTCTACGCCAGCGCGCTCAACTGCCTGGTGAGACGTACACCAGCTACATAGAGGATGTCGTGGACCTTTGTGCCCGCGTCGATTCCTCGATGAGCGAAGAGGACCAAGTGAAGCATGTCCTCAAAGGCATCGAAGACGACGCATTCCAGATGCTTCTTGCGCGAAACCCTACTTCTGTCGCGGCCATCGTCACCCTTTGCCAGAGCTTCGATGAGTTGCGTCGACAAAGGGTCCTTGCGCGCAGCGCTATTGCACCTGCCAACTCGCTCTCGGGTCTCACGCTTGCCGCCAACCCGGCGTCCGATATATCCCTCTCCGGCAAGATTAAGGACTTCATTCGTGAAGAGGTGGCGCGCCAACTGTCCATGCTTCCGCTAGGAGATCGCCCAGTACAGCCTGCCACACCTTTGGCTGATCCCATCAGAAGGGCCATTCGCGAGGAGCTTGCCGGGTCGCTACCTTTGGCTCAACCATTCGCTCCCGTAGCTGCACCTCTGACTTATGCTGCAGTCGCAGCGCGACCTGCGCATCAGACCGTCGCATTTCCTGCCGCGATGCGACCACGAACATCTCCCCCTCCTTTGTCGCCCCAAGTTCCACCTCGAAGCCATTTTCAGAACCCCTGGCGCACACGGGACAACCGACCCATATGCTTCGCTTGCGGTTTCGCCGGCCACGTCGCACGCTTCTGCAATCGTCGCATGCCTTCTGCTCATCCAACTGTTGCAGTACCTGGATACGGCTACTCGAATGATGATACCGCTAATGCCATGCGTTCCAACCCAGACTTTTCGCCGCTACCGCGACGTCCTTTCGCCAACCATCGATCACCCTCCCCACGTCGTCGCTCGCCTTCGCCCTTACGTCGTCGCCAGTCGCCCAGCGAGGGAAACTAGCTGCTGCAGTTCCGCAGGCACGAACTGCAAGCTTCGCGACTTCTACAAGGCCTGCACAGTCGCCGCGCAATTCATTGGACGTTATAGTTGAAGGAACTGCCGCAATAGCGCTTATTGATACTGGGGCTGCCGTTTCTGTCATCGACGAGAAGCTTTGTAGAAAACTGCATAAGGTCACCACGCCGCTATCTGGCATGCTACTGCGCACTGCAAGTACACAGCATGTAGCACCGCATGCTGCGTGCACCGCGAGAGTGGTCATTGACGGCGCTGTATACGTTGTCGAACTTTTCGTGCTCTCTTCATGCTCCCATGAACTCATCCTCGGTTGGGATTTCTTGTCGCAACATCGGGCCATCATAGACTGTGCCAGAGCCGAAGTGGCGCTTTTCCCATTCTCTGGATCCGTACTGCCCGACCCTTCTGCAACTAAAGCCGCAAAGCTCACTGTTGTATCCAACACGGAAGTACCGCCCGAAATGTCGGTCCTTGTGCCCGTATCTTGCTCCGCCGCGACCGACGCCACCGTACTCTTTACGCCGTCGCCTATTTTTCTGCGTCGGAAGGCTCTACCTCTCCCGTTCGCCGTTCTTGCCACTGAATCCGGATTATCATCTATGCTTGTCTGCAATCCGTTTAAGCACCCCGTAACCTTACTGCGCGGAGAATCACTAGGTCGTGTTCAGCCCATTGACCCAATTCACATCCTTGAGACTTCTGACGACACACCCTGTTATCAGCTCGACGCCCTTACTTCCTCCGAGCATTGCACCTCACCATCACTGTCTTCGCCGTCGTCAGACGTTCTTGAAGCCGCCTTGGACGCCGATCTGCCGGATTCATACCGCCGCCAAGTCCTCGCCCTGCTTCAAAAGTTTCGGTCATCGTTTGATTGCGACCAACCATCCTTGGGACGTGCGGCGAGCATCACTCACAGCATCCACACTGGTTCCCACTCTCCATTACGCCAGCGCCCATACCGCGTGTCGGCAGCGGAACGACGGGTAATTAGCGAGCAAGTCGACGATATGCTGCAGCGTGGCGTCATTCGCCCCTCCCACAGTCCTTGGGCGTCTCCTGTGGTGCTAGTACGCAAGAAGGACGGGTCAATCCGCTTCTGTGTGGATTATCGTCGGCTGAATAAGATCACTCGCAAAGATGTCTATCCGCTGCCTCGGATAGATGATGCCCTCGACTGTTTGCAAGGCGCAGAGTACTTCTCGTCTCTGGATCTTCGCTCGGGCTATTGGCAAGTGCCCATGGCTGAAAATGACTGCGAAAAGACAGCTTTCGTCACACCTGACGGTTTGTACGAATTTACCGTCATGCCTTTCGGCCTGTGCAACGCGCCCGCAACCTTCGAGCGTATGATGGATACCATCCTTCGCAACTACAAGTGGAAAACATGCCTCTGTTATCTTGATGACATCGTCGTGTTTTCGGCCGATTTTCCAACGCACCTTATTCGCTTGGGTGAGATACTTACCTGCCTCTCCTCTGCAGGCCTCCAACTGAACATCAAAAAGTGCCGTTTTGCTGCCCGTCAGTTAACAATATTAGGGCACGTTGTATCAAAGGATGGTGTTCTTCCTGATCCCGCCAAGCTTCGTGCGGTCGCAGAGTTCCCCAAGCCCACTACTCTTAAGGCACTCCGCAGCTTCATAGGGCTCTGCTCTTATTTTCGGCGTTTTGTGCGCAATTTTGCAAGCATCATCGCGCCACTGACCAATTTGCTTACCGCAAGCAACGGCATCTCCGCGTGGTCAACCTCGTGTGACGAAGCCTTCGAGCAACTACGTCGCCTACTAATTTCTCCACCGATCCTTCGTCATTACGATCCCACAGCCCCTACGGAAATACACACGGACGCCAGCGGCATCGGACTTGGTGCAGTCCTAGCGCAACGGAAAGACGGCTACGACGAGTACGTTGTGGCGTATGCCAGTCGCACTTTAACGAAGGCGGAAAGAAACTACTCCGTCACAGAAAAGGAATGTTTAGCCATCATTTGGGCTCTCGTCAAATTTCGTCCATACCTCTACGGTCGCCCTTTCGACGTTGTTACCGACCACCACGCCCTTTGCTGGCTGTCCTCGTTAAAAGATCCATCAGGACGGCTCGGGCGTTGGGCGCTTCGCTTACAAGAACACGACATCCGCGTTGTCTACCGATCGGGCAGGAAGCACTCTGACGCCGATGCGCTTTCCCGATCGCCGATACCTCTCGACGTGGCCTCCGCATCGATGTCTTTTGCATCCGTGTCCCCCATCAACGTCGCTAACATGCCCGTCGAGCAGCGAAAGGATCCATCCCTTTCAGCTATAATAAACTTCCTCGACGACCCAAACACTACACCCTCTTCTCGAACACTTCGTCGCCAAGCCGCTCACTTTGCCGTGCATGACCGCATCCTTTACCGGCGAAACTATTTAACCGACGGTCGCAAGTGGCTACTAGTGATTCCCCGGCACATGCGTTCTGAAATATGCGAATATTTTCATGCTGCCCCTCATAACGGGCACGCCGGTGAGCTGAAGACGTATACTCGGCTACGACAACGCTTCTACTGGGCCGGAATGTATCGCTTCGTCCGCCAGTACGTTCGAGCTTGTACAGCATGTCAACGACGAAAAGTTCACCAGCGGCCTACTGGCGAGTTACAACCGCTTCCCTGTCCGGCTCGTCCCTTTGATCGCGTCGGCATAGACCTATATGGTCCTCTTCCCTGCAGCTCCTCGGGTAACCGATGGATAATTGTAGGAGTCGATCACCTCACGCGCTACGCCGAGACCGCAGCACTTCCAGCCGCTACTTCGCGCGAAGTCGCATTCTTCATTTTGCGGAACTTCGTTCTTCGACATGGAGCGCCACGTGAACTGCTCAGTGACAGAGGGCGCGTGTTCCTTTCCGAAGTAATACAAGCCCTTCTCGCTGCATGCAACATCGTCCACCACAAGTCTACAGCCTACCATCCGCAAACGAACGGCTTGACGGAGAGGTTCAACCGTACTCTCGGCGACATGTTGACTATGTACGTCGCCTCGGATCATAGCAACTGGGACACTGTTTTGCCGTTCGTAACATACGCGTATAACACTGCCACACAAACTACCACTGGCTTTTCGCCGTTCTTTCTACTATATGGACGAGAGCCCTCCTGCACATTGGATACATTGCTTCCGTACCGACCCGACACTTCCGAGTGCACAACGGTGTCTGAAGCGGCCAAATACGCAGAGGACTGTAGGCAGCTTGCGCGTACACTTACGACCGCCGCTCAAGGTCGCGAAAAGCTGCGGCATGACAACGAATTGTCTACACAAGATTTTGCGACCGGTTCACTCGTTTGGTTGTCGGTCCCACCTCACAGCCCTGGACTTTCAACGAAGTTTCTTCCTCGTTATGATGGCCCTTACCGCATAATCGACCGCCCATCCTCTGTTAACTACGTCGTTGAACCTGTGACGCCATCCCACGACCTCAGACATCGCGGTCGTGACACGGTGCATGTCAGCCGACTCAAGCCATATTACGACCCTTTGATCCTACCTGCGCCGTAGTCGCCAGGATGGCTCCTTTTCAGTCCCGGGGCCATTGTAGTGAGGAAGATAAACGGCGACGTCTTAAACAGTCGAGGTATAGCACCGGCAGAAGCCGAAGGTAGATCGCGTGCACAGCAACAACAGACGCGGAAGCTCTTCTTTATCTTCCTCACTACAGCCCCATAAATCTGACGTCACTTCCGCCACACTTTTCGCAATGCATTGGGATACGATAGAGCCTCTCCTGAGTTTTCCTTCCTCCATGTTCAGGAGTGCCGACACAATGTGCGATCAGCAAACAAGGACCCTTGATAATTTTTTGCATCGCTCATTTTATGGGAGCTTGTACAACAACGCGCATAGCGGTGTCAAATCGCTAACTGACAGTTTTAGTTGGGCATCCGGAACAGCCCCGCAGACGCAGGCTGCTGTTAGAAGTGGCTGGGGCAGCCTACTTCCGCTGAGGTGATGAAGACGCACAGCTAAAGCTGTATAATTAGTACCTACGAAAGCAGTACACTCACCGTAAACAGGCGCACGTTGTCCGTGTCGAGAGCTCCATGAATATTCCGCCCTCCAAGCATCACATCGAGCACGGAGCCTAGCGTCACCGCCAACGAAGATGCGCATGTTCGCACGAGCACAAAACCAGGGGGATATTACTCCGTATACCTCCCATAGGATGCCTTAATTCATGACTTCAGCACTGGCAGCGCCAAAGGTCCCTTCAGTTATAGACCTCGCGGTTGGGATCAGAGATTAAAACTGTATAAATGGCGGCGCACACACTATGCGTCGTCATGGCAACACCAACGCCAAGCCGCGCCTCGCTCGCGCCGTTTTTTTTTATTGTATTTTTTGTTCTTGTTGCGCGCTTTATCTTTTCTTTTGATGAACCTGTTCTTGTGTGCTGCGCCGTGCGGCGCGCTTTTTTTTTAATGCAACCGCTCGCGCGTGCTGCGCCGTGCGTTCGTTGCGCCTAGTTGCGCCATAGTCCTCCAATACTTTTTCTGGTCACGAAACATCGCCGTAACGCTATGGGGGAGCTTGATTTGGCGCGCAAAGCTGTTGCGCCGCGGCGCCACCGTCGCATAGCGGCCACGCCAAGGTCGATCCAAATAGGTCGCGAAGCTTCAGGCGAAAAGCGGTTCAGAACCTATTGCCAACGACACCAGCAAGGGGAATTATGGGTGCTGCGATTGAAGCGCGACTATGTTTGGAGGGAACAAACACTAATACCGAAAAACCAAGTTTTATTCATGGGCGAAGCAATCTTGATGTTTTACAAATTACATTTATTTCCTGAGCAATATTATATAGGTGCAATGTGCCAAGAATGTAGGATAGTGTTTAATTATTACGAAAAACCTTTTTCTTAGCGCCCCCTCAAAAGAGGCGCACGTCACTGTTATTCAATGCAGCCCTTGCGGTGCATCGAAAGCCGCGCTCGTAAACTCGTCCAAGGTAAATGTAAATGGTAGCGAAGCTTCCACAGAAGCCCATACGTTCAGAAAATGGCTGCTCATCAGCTGCTCATGGGGCTTAGCGCCATCTGTGTGAGGAGGGAACACTTCCGGCGGAACAAAAATTAAAGCGGATGTGATGCAATGTCCGGAAAAAAAGTGACGTCATTTTGTTGTCACTAGCGCGAAATTTGACCTCAAAATATTTTTCTTACGCCCCTGATCGCTAAGGACTCGCGCTACGGCGAGCCCTTGGCGAGTGCGCTCGAAGCCAACGCTAGCTAAACTAATATCGACCCGTGACTAAACAGCGGTGTTTAAGTGTACCGCCGTTCAATTTGCCTTGGTTTTACTAGGAAACCTATTCTTGGAGCTTTTATTTTGCGTTCGTGTCATCTTGCATAGCGTGAATAAAGTAGGCAGCAGCGTACCTCTCATGTTTGCAACGTTGCTGATTTGCTTTGCACATGCGCAGGGGACTTAAAGAGCGCATTGCATGTGTGCTTCAGTTCTAATGAGAAGAAATGACGCCTGGTCACGCCAAAATAACGATATTTCAGTTTTATTCAATGGTCACAATAACGAAAGTTTATCACACCCTACACCATGCGCAACAAATGTCGTAATAAGTATAATAAGTACGTACACTACATGCACTGTGTTTTGTCTTATGTTCCGATAAATTAACCTTACGTGTAACGTATCAAGACATGCGAATTCTAGCGCGACAGGTAACTTAGCGATCTGCTCACCGATAGCAGGAAATAAAGTAGGCACTGCCTGTTCACGAAGGAAACCGGGCAGCATGCATACTGATCCATGAAAATCCAGCAAGCACACTACTCTGAACCGTTGCCCCGGTGTCTTATCTAGAAGAGAGGGCTCGCCAGGCATACGCGTGTTGCTACTGCATCCTTGGAACACCACATCGTTTCCGCGAGTACCGAGGAAAGCGTTGGGCGTGAAATGTTAGCCGCGTCGTGCCGTTGCCCGTGGAACACCGCAGCCAACACGTTCACCAACGATGAAACGTACCTCGCAACTTCGCGAACACCATAATCAAATTCTCACCACAATAATTCACAGAACGCATGCAAGTGCGAAACACCAGAACATGTGAGGGGGCGTGTCGTTGCAGACGAACTTACGAGCGCGCCTTTCGATGCACAGCAAGGGCTGCACTGAATAACAATGACGTGCGCCTCTCTTCAGGGGGCGCTAAGAAAAAGATTTTTCGCAATAATTAAACACTATCATACATTCTTGGCACATTGCACCTACATAATATTGTTCACAAACTAAATGTAATTTGTAAAACATAAAGATTGCTTCGCCCTTGAATAAAACTTGGTTTTGAGGTATTAGTGTTTGTTCCCTCCAAACATAGTCGCGCTTCAATCGCAGCACCCATAACTCCTCTTGCTGGTGTCGTTGGCAATAGTAGCAATAGGTTCTGAACCGCTTTTCGCCCGAAGATTCGCGACCTATTTGAATCGACCTTGACTCGTCTGCAACGACACGCTCCCTCACGTGTTCTGGTGTTTCGCTTGCATGCGTTCTGTGAATTATTGTGGTGAGAATTTGATTTTGGTGTTCGCGAAGTTGCGAAGTCCGTTTCATCGTTGGCGAACGTGTTGGCTACGGTGTTCAACGGGCAACGGCCCGACGCGGCTAAGATTTCACGCCGAGCGCTTTCCTCGGTACTCGCGGAAACGATGTGGTGTTCCAAGGATGCAATAGCAACACGCGTATGCCAGGCGAGCCCTCTCTTCTAGATAAGACACCGGGGAACGGTTCGGAGTAGTGTGCTTGCTGGATTTTCATGGATCAGTATTCCTGCTGTCTGGTTCCCTTCGTGAACACGCAGTACCTACTTTATTTGCTGCTATCGGTGAGCAGATCGCTAAGTTATCTGTCGCGCTACAATTCGCATGTCTTGATACGTTACGCGTAAGGTTAATTTATCGGAACACAAGGCAAAACATAGTGCATGTAGTGTACGCACTTTTTGTACTAATTACGACATTTGTTGCGCATTGTGTAGGGTGTGATAAAACTGCGTTATTGTGACCATTGAATAAAACTGAAATATGATTATTTTGGCGTGACCAGGCGTCATTTCTTCTCGTTAGAACTGAAGCACACATGCAATGCGCTCTTTAAGTCCCCTGCGCATGCGCGAAGCAAATAAGCAACGCTGCAAACATGATAGGTACGCTGCTTCCATCTTTATTCACGCTGTGGAAGATGACACGAACGCAGAATAAAAGCTCAAAGAATAAGGTTTCCCAGGAAAACCTAGGCGAATTAACGGCGGTACACTTAAACACCGCTGTTTAGTCACGGGTCGATATTAGTTTAGCTAGCGTTGGCTTCAAGCGCACTCGCCAAGGGGTTGCCGGCTCGCCGTAGCGCGAGTCCTTAGCGATCAGGGGCCTAAGAAAAATATTTTGAGGTCAAATTTCGCGCTAGTGACAACAAAATGACGTCACTTTTTTACCGAATATTGCATCGCATCCGCTTTATTTTTTGTTCCGCCGGAAGTGATCCCTCCTCACACAGATGGCGCTAAGCCCCATGAGCAGCTGATGAGCCGCCATTTTCTGAACGTATGGGCTTCTATGGAAGCTTCGCTACCATTGGCCACGCTTCTCCGGGTTGAATCCGCAGAGACAGCAGACGCGGCCGGCGCGAGTTGAAAGTTTGGATTTGTACTCTGTAGCTGTGATTGCTTTTTAGATAAAGGCCAAGTTCAGGTATTGTACAGTTGAAGCGGCACGTTCGCGGGACGATGCCGTTCAGGTGCTGTGTACCGAGGTGCCGTTTCGGCTACAAGGGCACTACAGAAAAGGTATCGCTATTTTGCATGCCAATTATTCGTGGGCAGTTACTGGAAGTGAGCCATAACGTGGCAAGAAACGGACAACTCCAACATCGATTCGAAGCATGTGCGTCTGTGTGCAAGGCACTTTGCTTGATCGGACATCATCCATGTGGACGATAAACGCTGACGCCGTATCGTTGCCCAGAGACAAGCGGCACCTCAGGCCTAACGCCATTTCTCGTGTGTTCCACGGCCTACCAGCTGCCTACTTTACGAAGCGGAAGTCGCGACCACGGACAGTTTGAACGCCACTGAAACAACTGAAACGACCTCGAGAGCCATCGTGTGCAAGGGGGGTTTTTCCAGCCGTGATAAAGGGGCCATTAGCTAGTTATTGTAAAAAAAAAACAAGATGCAAGATTCCTGTGTCAGTACTCCTTTAAGATGTCTTTTGAGCTCTACACTAACCCAGTGCGGAGTGAAGGTGAAAATTATATCGTTTCTCATAAGCATTTGCACGGCATTTCCCTTCAAAGCATTTTCCGTCAAATAAAGATAGGGATTACAATCCGATTAAGCGTACCGGTTCGCCAAGGAAGTACGGCACTGAATGCAAACATGCGTCAATCCTCGTCACCCTGCCCGTGAGAGATATAGCTTAAGAATCGGAATGCTGAGACAGGGGAACATATTAATCTATGCGGTTTTCATCGGGGATATTGACAATGAAAATCGCGTTAAAAACTGTGTCCCACAAATGGACTGATACGCACGAAAACTAGCAAAGCTTTCGACGCCTGAACACGACAGCAGCTACCATCA
The DNA here is from genome assembly GCF_013339695.2 of Rhipicephalus sanguineus. Classification (NCBI taxonomy): domain Eukaryota; kingdom Metazoa; phylum Arthropoda; class Arachnida; order Ixodida; family Ixodidae; genus Rhipicephalus; species Rhipicephalus sanguineus. The sequence goes on along the minus strand of NC_051176.1, from coordinate 305,706,557 downwards.
AGCAAGCGTTTCACTGACGGCTACGATCTGCCGGTGTATCCGTTCCAAACAGACTATCGGCAAATGCAAGCTCACGTCCTGAAACATTTTCTGCTACGAAAAATTAGTCCGTTACCACTGACGACACGCGTGCGCTCGGAAGTTTAGGAAATAACAGTGCACGACCTTGAGCTCAGGTTGTCATGCATTTAATGGTAACGCCACTGATGTCTCATCGTCTGTACAGCGCATGACAGTAACATCAGTGTTTTTATTTGAGGCCTGTTAGACCAAGTAAAGAGAAATTTCTCAGTAACAAAAAGTTTAAGTTGGCACACTGAACCGCCAGCTGAACTTGAGATTGTTTACTTTTCGGTTATGCGCCTTGTCTTCGGTAAGAAAACATTCTCAGAAGTTCCAAGTTTAGTTCGTACAATTGCTGCGACAAAGTAGAACGTAAAGATTGTCTAAAAAGAGCGGTGCTTTCGGCCGCGACGTACCAGAGAAGAAAAAATAGAAGCGTCGCCTAAGGCGACCTCTCCGCTTGGTGGCCTTTCTTTTACTGTGACGCCTCTGGCGGCCGCTGCTAGCTCTTTATTAAACTGAGGCGGCAGTTTCGTGACCAGAAAAGCTATTGAGGGACTATGGTTGCGCGTTTGAAGTTACACAATTTGCAATTGTGCATTCTGCAAACAATGCCGTCGTGCAGCATGGGCCAGAAAACGAAAGCATAAATTGTACTCACAACACAAAATATCTTTGGTCTCTTTTTATTGTCCTCGTTTCCGAAAATCAACATTTTCATCAAACGTGGTGCGATACAGGCTCAGAAGATTAACAGATTAACAGGAGATTAATATACACGTTTCATGATCACTAAACAACACGAATGTTCCTGGCAAAATTAAGAACTGAAAGAACAGTGGGATAAAAAACAGAACGTAACACTAGGGCACATGCACATATTAAAAAACGCAATTCTGATACTGACAATAGTGCAGAAGAGCTTCTGCTATATGTCCACGGTATTGCACAAAATTGGGCTTGTATGACATCATTGTGATAACGAACAAAAGTGAACATTCACTGCAATGCAAAAACAACGAAGGCAGTTGAAATACCTAAACATATAATAATAATGTAAAGATCATTTTAAAGATGTCAAAATGAACTCCACATAAACACAACTAATATTTCCCGTACTTCACTGGCTACATTTTCAAAAACGTTGCTTTTCATATAACTATGACGATAAAGACGGAGAAAATGAACAGATGATATCGCAGGATTCATGGCATCTCTTCTTGAAATGCGCCGATTCTGCAATTCTTCAGCTTTTCTCTGGGCGCACCGGTCAGCTGTGTGGCCTTCCGGAGCACTGATTGTACAGGGGTCAGGGCCTTTGGTTTCTGTAAGAAAACTATCAAACGTGTGAATAAAGAACTTTACAAACGCTTCCATCCTGAATAAAAGTGACAAGTTCCAATAAGATAAAGAGCACTCGTGCAAAAGTGAACTCGTTTCTTCGCCGAACCAGCACATGCATCTACCTAGAGGCTCAGAAACGCGGTTATAGGTAGGGCCCCGTATTTTCGGTTTTATACGAAAAAATCAGATAAACATTCGCCGGTAAAACTTTTGACAATTCGGATTTATCCGATAAACTCCGATTTCAAGGGCCAATATGACCTGGACCAACACCAACTCGCCAAACTTTTTATTATACTGGTTCCGTTCTTTATCGAAAGGGCAAGTTCTAAGATATCATTGATACATCTTCTGGGTTGACGGATATAAAGTTTACCGCGCGTAGCTGTATTAGGCGACGTAGCTGTATTGTGCTCCGACTCAGCTTCCTACATGCAGAAGCTTCACAAGGACTTGCAACTCTCCAACCCCGAATTCAAGGCGCTTCACTTCTAAGATCCGTGCCACCTACCCAACTACGCTCCGGAGGATGGAATCAGGACAAGCTCGTTTAACCTAGTTCAAGATTTTGTTGTGCACTTTCCTGCCCTGTTGAAGTTGTCGCGGGAGCTACGCCGTAAGTTTTGCCTTTTGTGCTTGGCCATGGGCATGTCCTTGAAGTCGCTGCAAACCGTATGTCCTTCGAGGTGGTTCTCTTTTTATGAAGCTCGAGAAGATATTTTTTGACTACAGGCGCGCCATTTTGTCTTTCTTGGGAAGTGACGAAGCCAAGGTAACGAAGTGTGAGAAGCTCAAGAGTTTTATTTCAAGAGTTTTATTACACGACTTGCTCGTTAAGATGAGGTTTCTGAGGACCAATTCGTGTGCCGTGCTCTCAATCATCAAGGAACTTGAGGCAGAGAGTGCCCTGGCACACCAAAGTTTATCCCATACTGGGGATAAACTTTGAACGCTCTCATCAGTCAATGGCGTGATCCAACCGAGGTCTTCGCATCGGATGTCACAAGTCCGTTCGCCCTCCTTCAAGAGAATGACTGCCTAACGACTGTCGCAGACTTTCACGGATACTACGATGCTGTCGCCGAAAAGCGGAGACAGACATCTGAGAGGAACCTGTGCGATCAACTCCAGTACAGCAAAGAATCGTTTTGGTACTGTGTTCAAATTGTGAATCCAAATGTGAAGCATGAGCTGCCCTGCGCGTTCCAAACCTATGCGTCTATTTTTCAATTAGTGCTTCTTGAAACTGACGACATCAGCCAGCTCCTGAGAGTTTTTGCGCACTATCAGTGCTATGAAATATGTAACATTGTTGAACCCCTGTCGTTTTGGAGACTTCACAATGTCCAGTGGCCAGTGCTTTCACGCTGCGCGTTGCGTCTTCTGGCGCTTCCTGTTTCTAGCACTAAGGTTGAAAGGGCATTTTCAAAGCTCAGAGTCGTCAGTCGAAAGGAGCGCGCTCGATCACTGACAGCAACCTCGCAAAGTATGCTTGTGTGTTTTACAATAAGCTTTAAGCTAAGGTTGTTATGCGCACAAATACAGGTGTTTTGTGTTCAAGTATTTCGCTTGTGCATATATGTTTTTGTGCATTCAAACCTTCTAGAAAAAATAAAATGTGCTTGGTGTGTTTGATGTTTTAGTATTCAGGTATGTATTGATCTAATATTCTGAGGTTTTGAGAAGAATGCAAAACTCGGAATTTCGGAGAATCGGGGATTTACAAAAAATAAACTCCGATAAAAGCCGAATTTCCGCCAAAAATATAAACTCCGATAAACACCCGACGATTTTCAAAAAATATAAACACCGAAAACACGGAGCCCTAGTTATAGGTGATGGCGAGTGATTAACCCAATTAACCGGAGACAAATGCAAAGCACACACTCAGACACGCGGTTTTATAAGAGATGTAAACCTGTAACTAGTTAAGTCACATGTGCTTTACGTCCTCTGCTTGTTCGTATAAAGATGTAAACACAGCATCGTGCACTTTTCAAATAAGTAATTTTTGAAAACATTAACTGTAGCGCCACTGCGGAAAACAGCTAATCGATATGGACGTGAATTCAAATTTACACAGTGAAAATCGCGACTCAAAGGGCACGCTCACCTGTCGTTCTTTGGGGGCCGGCACCATCTTCCGGAACTTGTTCTGGAAGCATTCGAGCAACAAAGCACGATGCACGAACAGCGCTAGTTGTAAAACATCGCGGCGCATAAGCACACAGCGAGCGAGCACCATGAGATCGACGAGCGACGACGGCTAACGCACGCCTTACCAACGCCAGACACGAAACTTTCTAAGTGATTTCAAAGTCGGCGGCACCAGCATGGATGGATGGATGGATGCTATGAGCGTCCCCTTTAAAACGGGGCGGTGACATGTCTGCCACCAGGCTCGAAGAAAAAAAAAAAAGCTTCCTTGATTCATGTTGGCCTAATACCTTATCTACATTGATTAAATCTATGTTATTATACCAAAAAAAATATAAATTCACGGTCCATCTCTCTGCCTCTTAAGGCAGAATGACCTTATTTTTCCCCCATTATTTATTTTTGTTCTTTATCTCTACTTTTCTGCCACCAATACTCTAACCGTCTCTTACTTATTTCTATCGCGAACGTGTGCAGCTTTCCATTGTTGTCCCTAAAATCCAAGGCTTCATGTAGACTCGTGCCCACACGTATACCTGGGTGAATATCGCCACATTCAATGCGGCGGAAAGAGCGCCTCCTGGCGGAGAGGGAGTTGATCCCGCCAGAGAGGGGCTTGAAGAGAGTTGGGAGGAAAGAGACGGAGCGCAGATTTTAACTCTGATCCCAATTCATAGATGGCGCCTCAATTTCCTCTACCAGTCACGTGGGTTTCTTTCACTAGCCTGACAAAACTACAATACAGGCAACTGACGCAACCCACGCAACCAACGCAACGCATTCCAAAAGACCTAAGAGACTGAGAGAGGAGGCGGAGGCGCCGCACCAGCCCGGCTCCGTCGGCGAGCCATGGCGTCACGACAGCGCCGAACGGCAAACGCGCGATATGCACGGCGTATGCGGCGGCGCCTTCATCACGGAAGCCAATCGAAACGCGCTTGACGAGAGTCTTGCGACTCCTTCAGAAATGCTAACTCTCTTTTTCTGCTTCTACTTTCCAAAAGCGGTCAGATGGATACCCGAATAGAGTCACGGTGCCGTGACCCTCTTTGTACTCTTTTTTTTTTTTCTTAGAGTGCATAAAAATTAAGGTTGGACAAGAAGCATGACCACAACTGGTGTTAGACAACACCACAACTTGTTATTTATTATCTATATCTGTACCGCGTGATTGGTTGCTGTGGGTCGTTGCAGCACGAAAGTCCAAAATATTTTCTGACGAGCGGCACAAAGCAATCGCGTTTGTCCACTTCTTTGATGTGCACATTAAAGTAAGAACCGGTATGTCTTTCTCTCGTTTAACCCACGCAAAGTTTTTTCTCGTAGAGTTTTCTATCCGTTTTTATATCAATATAATAAACATTACATATGTACGTACAACTATGGCTCCGTAAGCTATAGTCAAGCGTTGCGCGAATGCACCTACGACCGCTACTTATTATATGCACATCATCGCACCGTGGTGTGCACTTCCTGTCGGTAAAACTGACGTCCGTGCTCTAATGTGAGTACCGACGTTACGTCGGACCAGGCCCGTAGCCAGGAATTTTTTTCGTGGGGGGAGGGGGGGCCTTGCTGAAACCCTTGACTATTTGAAAAAAGCGCCTATTTTCAGGATTTATTTTCGATAAAACACCATGTGTCATCAAAATTTCAAGGGGGGGGCTGCCCCCCGCCCCCTGGCTACAGGCCTGCGTCGGACCATGAGCTACCATTTACACGCCTGTGTACTCGGCGTGCCTGATAAGCCCACGATATGCGCAAAACTACTAAATTTACACAAAGACGACCTTGTAACACGTACGGCAATTTTTTAGCGCAAAAGTGGAAAGGAGTCTTGAGAAAAACCTGGGCGAGCTCTCGTGCGAGCCTTGGTGCAAGCTCCCAGAACATTTTGAAGAGGCACGAAGGCGCAACAGCGGCGACCCGAAGTGGTATACCGTCCCGCCACCTTAACAAGGTTTCCAGCAAACACGGCGTGCCAGTCCTCGAAAGTTGGCTGGATTGCGTGCACGCCAAGAAAAAGAATGGATGCCAAAAGAAACATACGTAAAGGCAATACGTAAAGTGCGCAATCGGCGTTGTGCATGCCATAACACTATCGTGTGGGAAGACCTACGTAGGTCAAACTGGGACATGTATCAACGACCGTGCGCGGGAACATGAATTGTCCTTGAAAAATCAAAGTAATGCGCATTTACCCATCCACTGCGCTGCTTGCACATGTGCACCACGGCTTCGCGAAATTAAGATCCTGGGTAAACGTGCTGATACCTTGGGAAAAGAGTTGCTGGAAGCCATTAAGAATACGGGCACGGAGTGTAATAGCGACACTTCCATCTATTTATTCAATGGCGATTATAGCTTTTTTTTATTTGTTGCTTTATTAGCGACGCAGGGGTCACGCATGCGCTTAAAGGGTACACCTTTAGTGGTATTTTCTAAAATAAAGTCAGTTGATGTTCAGCGCTCGCCCTGTGCACTACTGTGATCTTTTTTTTCTCAGGATTCCTTTGCTTTCCACTTTTGCGCTAAAAGATGTGGTATATTATTCAAGCCCAACTCGCCCAACAGGAAGTGTTATTAACGACCTTGAAACACTTGGCTCAAAACAAAAAATCCGGCATACGCTGCTACACGTGACTGCTTGGCATGACATTGATTCCCACAGTGCGTGGAATCTGCCAGATTCTTTTTTTTTTTTGTATTGGGCTGTTTTCTCAATTATTTGGTTAGTCGTATGATGGTGACATGTGGAAGAACACTTTCCTAAAGCCAGCTTGTTTTCCATAGCTTACTGGAGTCAAGTGTGGCTCTTATGCTATTCGAAATTTTCTTCGTGAATATTTTGTACATTGCTGAAAGAAGGCCGATCGGTCTGTAGAATTGGTGGGCGGAAGGTGCACGCATCTTTCGTTCACTTTAAGCGATCATGACGATCCGTGTATGCGCATGATGGGAAAGTAGAAGAGGCGCTCATCTTTTGGGATTTCCTTTTTCAAGCAGGGCACCTAGATCTACTTAGTCCGAGACAGAAGGAAAGACACTCCTTGTTCATTGCTACCAGCATCGCACGGAATCCAGGACCAAGCGGAGCAGACATCACACACTGTGTTTGTCCGCATTCTCCTTTTCTGTGCGTTGCTACACACGAATTAAGATCACCAACTGGCCCATTTGTCGACCTTGCTGTACGTGCCCCCTCTACACATGGGAAGAGATTTCTGTTAGACTTGTTGCAACGTAGGGCATTTCTATTTTCCTTTTTTCTGTCTTTCTTCATTAAAGGCTAAATCTCCACATATTCCACTTGCTCAACAGATTTTTTTGACGGAGGGATCAAGCATGTTTTTTTACATCAAGTTCTCCAAGTGGCATTTACGGGTTGCCGTTATGATCACGTAAGCCCGACGTTATATTGAAAACTTGGCCGTTCGCAACATGCCAGAGCCACAGAGACGCCTTGACAGTATGCTTTAATTTTGCAAACAAGGAGCAGCAAATTTCTTCGTCGTGTCCTGCTTATAGTTTTTCCTGGCATGCTGTCTGTCCTCAGTATGTCATCTAGAACTATTTTGCGCTTTAAAATCTCTATGGTGTACTCCTTCTATGGAAGAGAAATGTACGCTCATGAGCGCCGCTTATTCTTTAACCCTGTTATCGGCGTTCATCAAATGCCGATCATAGTTGCTTAACACAGAAGAATCTGCGGACTGCAACAAAAGCTCTCCCGAATCTCGAGGGAGCGCAGTTGGCACGCATTTGCTTACGTGTCAGGGCGTAAGAGCATCTGCGACAGATGCCTCCATCTATACTGGTTCTACGCGTGGGAGGAAGAAGCGCCGTTCCTGTCGCATGACAGGCGAGGAAAACACGGGACCCAAGGAGCGCGCCCCTTCGAAAAAGGATAGCGTCTCGGTCGTCCCCGATGTCTCCTCGGCGGCCATAATCCATCCTGGTTAGAAGGTCAAAGAGCTCATCGCGTAAACAAAGAAGCGCCCAATTGATTCCCGAGACGCCCGCGGGACATGTTTTATTCAGCTTGGCTGCCGCCGCTATCGCCGGCTGCGCAAAGTTTTCGCCAAAGTAGCGCGAGGCAGGGGGAATGCAGTGGCGCGTAGGCCTGATAATGAATAATGTCAGCGGCGGCAATGGAAATTGCCGCACCCGGTGTGGTGATGAACAGCATCAGCGGTCCGACGAAGAAGCGAGGCGAGGAGGGGAGAAAAAAAGAAGGCCTGCACCAAAGTGCGCATCGCCAAGGGTGGAGCGAAGCTGGGGAGCCCTTCAGTGCCGCCAACTCCGCCTCTCGGCGCTTTTTATTGGCTCCGGGGCCGCAGCCGCGGGCCTCCTCGCTCACAAATCAAGCCTGCCGTTGTTCCTGCCCGGGGCGACGCGGGCCCCGGGCCCGCCCTCGAGCGCAGGTTCCCCCCAAGGAGCCGCCTCGTGACCCACAAGCGCTGCGCTCTAGAGGGACTCGGCCAAAACCTCGGCTTCTTGCCGCGTTCGACATGTGTGAATAAAATGTCGAATGTCCTTTACGGAGTATGATGCATGCAGTTCGCCAGTGATGCATGCAGTCCACTAATAACCAACCCAGCGAACCGACTTGTGTTATAAGAAGCTTGTAATCAACAAGATGTAAACGACCCCTTAATTGACACCATGAAAGAAGTCCCGCTATCTCCTAAAGGGTGCGTACTTGGGCTGCTATCAAGCAATGCCGCTCAGGCTGCGACATAAGAATCATTGTGGGGAAGCACAACAATAAAAAGCGCCGTTACTTTCTTGTAGCATCCGTGTCATCTGCAGTTTATGCATGTAACCTAGAGATCGTTCACCGAAGCATGGCTTCGTCAGCAGTTGGAAGCCGGTGAAACTTTTTCCGCAGGACATCATTTTTCAATATATGCTAATGATCGTAGCAAACATCAGGGTTGGGCATACGCTGCTTCTGGCGTTACGACTTGTACAGAAACCTGGGCGTTGGTAGTCCACGCATATCATAACTTGTTACCGTTTTTTTTTTCAATTTGCATTGTTTTTGGTCATGACAGAACTTCGCAAAATGCTGCACGTTTAACGTTTTTTAGAAACTTTTCGTAAGTAATATATTGACTAGTGGCTTTAGAAGTGCGTTTAATAAATCATAAAAGTACAATTAAAGGGGTACTGACACCTTTTTTCGAAGGCAAGTTTACTCTGCCATACAAATCTCCTGTATGCAGAGACGGCTCTGAGCAAGTGTGAAGCTCAGCAAATGCTGACAAGATACCTTGATTTGATATTGATGTCAATTTTCCCATGGCGCACCGACCGACATCGACACTAGCTTGACGTCAGGCTACAGTACGAATTCTGGTGACTTCACGCAGCAGTCTGGCTAGTTGTGATGACGTTAGGTATCAAAACTTCCAAGATGACTGCTTGTGCGTCACGAAAACATTCAAAATGGCCGCTTTTGCGTCACCAACGGAGCCACGGTGCGGAACGGCCGTGGAAATGTCACTATATATTGTGCAAGCACGTGACGAAAAGCTCATACCGTGTTGTGACGTCAGGGTACAGTAGGAACCGAAACTAGCTTTTAAAAACATATTGTAATTACTTTTTTCAGAGTGCACTCACACTTAGCACTACCTTTGCTAGGCTCTTGGGGGCCTGACCTTTCATTTGACGCGAAAAAAACTAGAACTGAACATTTTCGTGTCAGTACCCCTTTAAAGCAGAAATATTGTGATAAGGTTGTGGCAAAGTTGGAAAAAATAGCGTTTTGAACCATGTTGCGGCTTCATTTTCGCAGTCTAGTAATCCAAGTGAAAATATGGCCTAAATATCACTTATGATATAGTTTGTTGGTAGTAGTATATACAGAAATTTTGTTTTCTGTATTTGTTTTAAGCAAGGAAAATTTTTCGAACTCAACAACCACAAGGTTGTGGGGAGTTTCCTTTCGCTTCGCACCCGTCACGGTCGTCTAGTGGTCATGGTGCTCGACTGCTGACCCGCAGGTCGCGGAAAGGAATCCCGGCCGCGGCGGCCGCATTTTGCATGCAGGCGAAAATGCTTGAGGCCTGTGGGCTTAGATTTAGGCGCACATTAAGGTGCCACTGGTGGCCGAAATTTCCGGAGCCCTCCACTGCGGCGTCTCTCATAATCATATCGTGGTTTTGGGGCGTTAAACCCCAGCAGTTATTATTACCCTTCGTTTCGCCTTCACTGCACAGCGCATCAGCGCAGGACCCTAGCGGGCGCCTTTTCGCGGCGACTGATGCAAGTCATACAACTGCTATTCACTAATTTAAGTAATATCGTTGTATTCATCACCCCGAAACTGTTTCCTGAAACAAAAATTTTGGCATATCCCACGCCTTGTGGGAATCGGTTTAATGCGAAGCAGTCAGCGAGCAGTTGTCTATGCTGCGTTTTTTGGCTTTGAGCCAAGCGTTACGGGGTGGATCGACGTGATTATGTAAGCATAGCAGTTGTGTGCACATTGTAACCTACCAGGCACGTCGACTACCCTGGCGTTTAAAGGATAACTTATGGTCTTACGTAATAAATCATGTTGACATTTATGTCGAGTGTATATTTTTTATTGAACTGTATCTGATTGTTGATCCATTCCTGTAATGATCCTTCTAGGGTTAACAGTATTAATAAACAAACAAACAAAAAAAAACAACGTCAGCACTCGCTTAAGGAGCACAGACGAGTATTATCGAAACAAAGTGCAATTCACGGTGCGATGACGTGAATATCGTACGCAACTTTCGTTAGCGTATTCCTCCGAGGTCGAGCAATGCTTGAATATAGCTTGCTGAATCATAGAAATACAAATGTAATGTTTATTAAGTTTCTATGAAACCGGAGCCAACACTGGAACCACAATTGATGCTAACGCGGCATGGCGCCTGTATCAAAAGAATACATATGTAATGCTCAATGCTTTGTTATAAAATTAGATAGCCAGCACTATAACCACAAGTGACGCTGCACTAACATTACGCCTGCATATGGTCTTTTTCCAAAGCAGTTGCAAGACGTGGCGTGGCTCTGCGGTAGAATATCTGACTGGCACGCAGAATGCTTGGGTTTGATTCCTCCTTGGATCCTGATTTTTATTGTTGGCATTCATCAGATCAACGCTGCTGATGTCGTTATTTCTTTACGCTCTCGCACTTAAATTACCAATGTCTGTTCTCCCCGTTCTTGGGAAGATATAAACGGTCAATCACCTGTGGCACATACCCGTACGCCGCGGCCCTTGGTGCCACACGTGTATGGAGGAAAGGGTTTGACGACGTACGTGATAGGATTTTCACGTTATTCATGACACGACAGTCATATTCGTCAAATCCTCTTACCCTCCCATGCCACTATTGGTCTACACATAGATAGATAGATAGATAGATAGATAGATAGATAGATAGATAGATAGATAGATAGATAGATAGATAGATAGATAGATAGATAGATAGATAGATAGATAGATAGATAGATAGATAGATAGATAGATAGATAGATAGATAGATAGATAGAAACGCTCAAATTGCCTGAGGTTCGCTAAGAAATGCTTCGCATTTAAAATACCGCCTCAATAGCAACTTCTCACATTCACAGATATCGGCAGGATTTTTCTCGGTGCGATTGAAGATGGTGGAAAAAACTTGGAGGACGATTGAGCTACGCCTTCAACAGTAGAACGCTATTGCGTAATCGGGTCCCCTTGCGCATCGCCTCCTAGCTTCGGTTCTCGGTGCATGCCTCAACCGTACAGTAAGGAAACGACCTACTGTACGCGTAACATTGGCCGTTTCAAACTATCCTGAAATGCCTACTGCAAGTACAGTTGATAAGTGCCCACTATGCCATAATTCTTCCTTTTGCGAATCAGCGAAGGGCCCATTACGCATACGTAAGGCAACACGGCTTTGTAATGGGTGGACCTTTAAAACACCCACTCGTCGCGCCACATGTTTTGACGCCTGGCGTTATTTTACGCTTCTGCCACGCAATATTACATGCGTCAAGGAGACTCCTTTCACTACATGACATTCATATGGTGTTTTTGCGAAGCAGTTTCAAGCAGTAGCGTAGCTCTGTGGTAGAACACCTGCTTGCCACGCAGGCGGCTTCGGTTCTCACTTGAATGGAAGTTTTTTATTATTCATTTTATTTGCATCTTTCTCGATTTTTCGGTGACGGACAAGATGATGATTTTTTGCTCACAACCATCGACGCCGACACCGCAATTTCTGTGAAACGAGCTTCCTAACGCTATTGCGAAGCACTTCATACGCAATGAGCCATGTAAATAAGAAACAGTAATGGACCACAGATAGAGCCCTATGGCATCACCAGGCATAACATCGACACAAGATGAGTGAACGTGCTTACATACTATGAACTGGGCTCTTCAGCTTAGGTAGTTCTGTATTCCGCAAAATGCTGTGCTGGGCGAGTTGGTTCATGGTCTGGAATAGAATTTGAACGCAAAAAGACGGGACACAAGCGTTCAGTCGTCTTGTCTCCTTGTGTCCCGTCTTTTTCCGCTCAAACTCTATTCCATAGTGTATGCAACGTAGCACTTAAGAGTCATGACTTATTGTATTTAGGTTAATGAGACGTTTCTCATGACATATAGCATCAACAGCTTTACTGTAATCAATAAAAATGGCATCAAGCTGTCCCTAAAGACAAGCGCGGATGCAGTATCCTGGGAGTCAGAAGTGCAGCCACGTTGAAAAAAAAAAATATGTGATGTTCAGATAAATACTCATTGATATAGTTGTGAATAATTTGTTGGCAATATGCATAATTTCACTTTCCTCGGATCCGATTATTAATAAGTAATATGAAGTGCAGGCGCACATAAAAAAAAGTACATTTATTGGACGTCTTGGCCGAGAACACCGGTCAAAACGTGCAATAATATGTGCATGCCCTATGTATGGACGTATAGGCACCGGGCGGGCGTCATAAGGCGCCAGCAGCGCCCCTCCGGAACAGCGCCGCAAGCGGTGGCAGAGACAGCACTGGCATGTGAAGCGGACGACGCGGAGTAAGTAGGCTCTGTTGGGGATTGTATTCGAAGAGAAGCGGTGGCGTTTCTTTTTGAACCATCCGAAGCTGTACGCTATTGCGTCTGCCGTTTGGCGCCTAAAGCTAAGAGAAGCGGCAGCAACAGTGTTCTTTTGAACAATGCACATAGCGTTCGACCGTCGAACATGTGTTCAGATAACGGGGCCCGTCGCCGGGCTTCTGGGGACTCCCGCGCAGTCGTTTACGGCCGCGGGCGCGTTTAATGGTCGCCAAGTCGCCTAGAAAGGATGACATGTTTTCGCTCGGAGGTGGATCAGAAGGGACACGATGCCTCCTCCATTTCGGGATTGCAAATGAGACAGGCCCGATTGGCCACACGTTGTAAAATAAGCATCTTTGCATTTTAACTGCTGAACTCGCTGATCCTCACTGTTGTCTGGAGGGCCCCTGGCGGGAAGGCGAGTCCTGGCAGCGCAAATGCACCCACGGCGCTGCCAGTTGTTTCGCGCTGAGGTTTTAAAAGCTTGATCAGCTGGCGTACGCGTTTTCGAGCGTCTGTTCAAAAGAAGGGTTGCCGATTGCACGAAGCCGCTCACGTGCGCGACATCACGGAATATAAAGGCAACAACGAGTGAGAATTGCCTTGCATGTGCGCCCTGCAGACCAGACTTAACGCGATAAGCTACGATGTGGAGCTAGATATAAGTAGCACTTTTTCTATTTTTCCAATGCTTTGTTATTCTGTCTACACGTTAACATTATCTCTTAACATTTAAAAAAGGAGAGCGTACGTCTCCCATTCACTTTTCGTCTTTTTTCACACTATGCTTCGCCGATTGCACACGTTCCTCAGTTGTACTTGCACACTCCTGTTACCGTTTTGTTTTCTTCTCGATGCTTCGCCGTTCCTAATATTTTAACAGCTATGGTAATCTTCAGTCTGTGTATTTCACGTAGCCTGACGCAACCAAGGCCATCGTTGGCGACCGGTGCACGAGCAAGACCGGCGACGACGGCGATTGCAAACGGGAACCGATGGAACTGGATGTACGCCCCGGCTTTATCCATGTTTGCATAGCTGTTTGGGCAGTCTACGGCGCGACATGTCTTGGTTCCCCGAGGCATTTCGGTAAGGGTGTGCGAATATTCGAAAAATTTCGAATGGCGAATACGTTTCGAATAGTTTTCGAATAATCAGCAATGACGAACAAAGCCCGAAGCATAGAGTTTCATACAATAACCTAGAGACGAAACTGACGCTGCGATCGTTCAACCACCATGGGAATGATGGGAAGTACAGGCTTCGGATTGGACTTCGTTAGCTAGCGAACTATCTACGGATCTTTTTCTATAGTTTCAGTTTCGTTCTTTGCGACGGGTGGGCAGTGGGCCGCGTTGCAAAGCACTCAAGCAGTGCCTTTGTTGTTCAAAAAGGTTGACGACCGCTAGGTTTCTTAGTTTGCTGCCACGTTGCAGCTTTACAGGTTGTTTTACAGGTTACAGTTTTAACAAAGCGTCGTGCACTCACCGCTGCGCATAGATGTAGCGTCCCATGCCAGTGGTGGAAATTGCATTGAGTTCACGCTTTGGGATAAGCGCTACTTGTCAAAACTCTTTCACATCGACTGCAAAACGACGGCCAAGTTAAGTAGATGCACCGTCGTGCTCCTCTGACTCGACTTCACAACAAAACGAGAGATGCGTTGGGGGCAGGCCATTTGGACAGACGCATCTGGCATCGCAGCAGATGATACGTTGAGTGTTTCTCACTCAGTACGGTGCTGTTATTTCCATAAATAGATAATGCGTGCTTTCGAGGGAAAGACAAGCGCGTTTGTTTTAAGTGTTGTAAAGAAATAATTCATTATATTGTGATGCCAAATCAGGAACACATTTGCAGTGCAGTGCATACCCTGGTGGTTGAATTTGTCCAGGTTTCAGTTCCATCTCACGGTCACGCAATCTTCTTGCAGTACGTTTTACGTACAAAAGAATGAAGCGAGTTTTAATCGTAAATAAGTTTGTATCGCTTTGTTTTACACTCGGCAAACAAGCGTGACGAATCTCAAGAACCTAAACCATCCGAAGCAAATCCGAAGCCTGTACTTCCCATCATTCCCATGGTGGTTGAAGCGCCGCTCAAGGAGCCCGCGTAGACACTAGCGCCAGATTCCCCTCTAGGTATTATTGTAAGAAACTCGATGGCCCCAAGGAAAGACACGTTGGAACAGGGAGGGGTAACTTTTCTTCTTTTCATCATCGAGTTACCCAGATCCATAAAGCCCGCGTACTGTTGTAAAGTGGCGTCAGTCCCTATCAAACGGCTTTGCACGCGCTGGTGGCGCATGCGCCTTTCGTTTACCCCCCCCCCCCCCCCTGTCGCCCCTTCAGTTGCTATTTATACGCTTCCAAATGGGAGGAATAAACGATTACGTTTCGCCGGTCAATTGCGTGCTGTCGTACTTTGTACACACACCCTGTGTGTGTCGGAACTATGTCACAACGGGACTATCGACGCTATATTGATCACAGGATGAAGGCGCTTTTGTTTAAAACTCCAGTGTTACCGATGCGACAGTGTCATCCATCCACTACATGACATGACATCAATGCACAAGCATGACATTCGTGATAATGGTAACTCATGAAACTTGCTTAATATTTATGAATGTGTTTTATTTAAAAGCTGTTGACAAAGTACCACCTTCCAAACTGTAGTCACTGCTATATTTCAGCCAGCAGTTACAAAATATTTCAAAGACTCTACAGTTCCTGCTGTGCACGCGCTTGCCTCAGTTTAAATAATTGCTGTATTTTTTCTCGGTAAAAAATAATCGTAATGTTCCTGTGTTAAAGCTTGTGAATACTTATTTTACTTATTTCAAATAAAATGTTGTGAAATTCTTGAGTTGTTTTAGAATTGTGTATATATCTATATATATATATATATATGTATATATATATATATATATATATATATATATATATATATATATATATATATATATATATATATATATATATATATATATATACAGGGTGTTTCAAGAAATGTGTCCAACCTTCTCAAAAAATCAGGAAAATGCGATAGCTAACCGGCTTAACTAAGAGTAGCACAGTTTCGCTCGTAAAGCACCATCGTTACAAGAATAAAATAGCGCAGGTAGCTTCCAAAAGAGATCGCTGAACGATACTTCAAGTTATACTCTCTGATAGCACGCTTGTATGAGCAAGACGCATTATTGTAAGAGCGCCCGTGAAACAAAAATTACGTTCCGCGAAACTACCCGTAAAGCGCACTCTAATTATTACGCGATGCATGCTGAAATGATGAGCTTTCACAAAACTCTGTGCACAACTTGTAATATGGGGCAACAAAACATCATTTCACTCTTTCGTGAGCTGCACTGCAATTACGATTCACGCGTACTACAGCGAGAACGTTTTTTTTACAAATGTAACAGCGTACGTATCTGACGAGGTTGCTTCCGCAGCCCACTCAGCACGTACTGTATACATTGTGGACTTGCATGAGCAAGATGTTCTTGATGTTCCAATAAAATCAGCGAAAATGTCCAGGCTAGAAAAGACGCGAAACACGCCCTCCGACGGGCTGAGTTTCGGAAGTTTCACGTTTGCTCTGTGTAGCGTCTGCTGGCGTGGCAGCCCGCGCGTGTTGTTTCGTCGCGTGTGCGATAGATGGCGCGACGCGCGATGCCAATATAGCGATGCGCATGGAATTCGCTGTGTTCTGGTCTATACTCAGCCCGTCGGAGAGCGTGTTTCGCGTTTCAGCCTGGACATTGTCGCCGTTTTATTGCGATAGCAATTACATGGACAGTCTCTGCTGATTTTTGCCGTCATCATGCACCGTATGTGTATGTATGTATATATATATATATATATATATATATATATATATATATATATATATATATATATATATATTTATATATATATATATATATGTGTGTGTGTGTGTGTGTGTGTGTGTGGTGTGTGTGTGTGTGTGTGTGTATATGTATATTAAAGCGACAAAAAAAAATAATTCAGAAAAACTTTCCGTCGCGCGGAATCGAACGGGCGACCTCCCGCTTTCCAGCGCGCGGCTTTAGACGGTTACGCCACCAACAGCACCGTCTTTCGGGCTGCTAACGGCTAGCTATTTATATACACCACTTACATCAGCATGCTTTCTTAGTTACCACATAGATGGCGCGACGGGCACACGTGGTGTGCTTTAAAGATCATCGCCCCGTTCCTGCGAACGCCGTTGCTCTTCGAATTACAGGGCGTGGTCGCATTCGTGCACTTATCTCGAGGAAAGAAGGGGGCGGCTGGCGGGGGGGGGTGAGCGGGGGGTTGTCTGTCTTGTGCTTTCCCAGCGATGTCCACGCTGAAGTCACAGAGCGTACGAAGGTCGCTTCGCTCGCTGCAGCGGCCGCGTTTGCGAAAGGAGCGCGCTGTTCAAACAGAAATAAGTAACAACTGGGACAGTTCGCGCTCGTCCTGTGTGTACCTGTTCGTTCGTTTCGTGCGTCCTGCTTTATGTTTGAGCAGTGCACTTCCAGTGTCGAGCTGTGACGCATGATAGTTCGCGCTCGTCCTGTGTGCGTTCTTTTCGTGCGTCCTTGGGCCCGAGCGACGCGCCGTCAATTTCGAGCTGCTTTCCGTTCTTCACGTTACATTCCAATTTATTGCTATCGCATTCATTGCTTTGCCGTAACGGCGAAACTGTGACTTTTTTTATTAGAACATCAAGAACACCTTGCTCATGCAAGTCTACAATGTATACGCTATATGTACGTGCTGAGCAGGCTGCGGAAGCAACCTTGTCAGGTACGTACGCTGTTACATTTGTAAATAAAACGTCCCCGCTGTAGTACGCGTGAGTCGTAATTGCAATGCAGCTCGCAAAAGAGTGAAACAATGCTTTGTTGCCGCATATTACAAGTTGCGCACAGAGTTTTGTGAAAACTCGTCATTTTAACATGCATCGCATAATAATTAGAGTAGACTTTGCGTGTAGTTTCGCAGAACGTCATTTTTGTTTCACGAGCGCTCTTACAATAATGCGTCTTGCTCACAAAAGCGTGCTGTCAGAGAGTATCACCTCCATTGACGTTCATCGATCTCTTTTGGAAGCTATCTGCGCGATTTTAATCCTGTAACGATGATGATTTACACGCGAAACTATGCTACTCTTAGTTAAGCCGATATTGAAATGGGCGGAATCCAGCTGTCTCTTATTAAATGTGTGCTGTGTAAATATGCTAAAAATTTATCTGCTTGAGCTAGCGCTACGCCTGCGACGTAAAGGACACTGGCGCGAGTACTGTTTACTTACGTGCCAATATATGCATTATGTGCAGCTGGATGCCCCGTGTCCAAATAAATTTGGAACATCAAACACTGAAATGAAAGCACGAAATTCTGGCCAGCTGTTCAGGAACACCGTACCATTTACTACCTTTTAAAGGCGAAAGCTTGTAACCTTCAAGGCGTGGATGCCATCAAAAGCACTAAAGCTTGACACTACGTTGAAAGTGGCAAAGCACGCTGATTGCTTGTGCTTGAAAGCACTACCTTGCACTACATTTTCGTCAAAGGAAACGCTTAAGGGTATGAAGTGCACCCCCACACAAAGCTCGCGCCCGCCTTCAACCCAGCTGCGTGTCACGCAAATTAGGTTCGTAAAATGAAATAGGTGGGCATCACACCGCAGAATACACGCAGTTAGTGTACACTCTAAGAAAAAAAAAAGTCAAAAGAGGGTCATGGAACCGTGACTCTCTTCGGGCGTCCATGTGACCCCTTTTGGAAGGTACAGGCAGAGAAAAAAAGTTAGCATTTTTTAAGGAGTCACTGCACGCTCCTGAAGCGCGTCTCGATTGGCTTCCGTCATGAAAGAGCCGCCGTATATGTCATGCATATCGCGCGCTTGCCCTTTGGCGCCGACGGAGACAGGGTCGGCGCCGTGGTGGCGCGCCGCTCTCCTCTCTCAGTCGTCTCAGTCTTCTCGTCTATTGGAATGCGTTGCGTGGTTGCGTTGGTTGCGCGGGTTGCGTGTCTTGAAGTTTCATCAGTTTCATGTTCATGCGCGTCCTCGGTGGTGTTGACAGTGTTGACGCCGGCTCCGTGCACGAAGTGACGCTTGGAGGGCGGAATATTCGTGGAGCTGCGGATACGGACAACGGGCGCCAGTTAACGGTGAGTGTACTGCTTTCGTAGGTACTAATTATACAGCTTTAGCTGGGCGTCTGCAGCAGCTTTGCGGAAGTTATCTGCCAGCCATTTCCAACAGCAGTCTGTGTCCGCGGGGCTGTTGCGGATGCCCAACTAAAGCTGTCAGTTAACGAGTTGCCACCGTTATGCGCGTTGCTGTACAAGCTCCCATAAAGTGAGCCATGCAAACAATTCATCATCATCATCATCAGCCTGTCTACGCCCACTGCAGGGCAAAGGCCTCTCCCATGTTCCGCCAATCAACCCGGTCCTGTGCTTTCTGCTGCCACGTAATACCTGCAAACTTCTTAATCTCATCTACCCACCTAATTTTCTGTCTCCCCCTCACGCGTTTGCCATCTCTTGGAATCCAGTCAGTTACCCTTAATGACCACCGGTTATCCTGCCGACGTGCTACGTGCCCGGCCCATATCCATTTCTTCTTCTTGATTTCAACTATGATGTCATTAACCCCCGTTTGTTCCCTGACCCACACTGCTCTCTTCCTGTCTCTTAAGGTTACACCTATCATTTTCCTTTCCATCGCTCGCTGCGTCGTCCTCAATTTAAGTTGAACCCTCTTTGTAAGTCCCTCTTTGAACCCTCTTTGCAAACAATTATCAAGGGTCATTTCTTGCTGATCGCACGTTGTGTCTGCACTACTGAAGGTGCAAGATGTCGTTTTGAGATGCACTTTAGTTTACTTCATAATAACATTTCCATCGACCTTGAGTGTGCTGCGTGCTTCCGCGCGTGGGAACGTGAAAAAAATGAAAAAAAGCCTGTGTACAGAACGCTCAGACGCACTATATATAATGGTTTTTGTTAGACGGTAGTTTGAGGTGCAGATATAGTACGGTGGCTTCCAGATCGTATGCGATAGTCATTCAAGTTGGACACGCCTCGCCGGTAAGGCGACAATGCTAGACTTTCGACGGCGCCCGTTGTTGCGGCCGCCGCCGTGCACTTTTTTCCTTCGTTTCTGTTTGCTGTTTTCATGGTTTGCCAACACCTGCGATGACGCTATAACAGAATCAAGTGAGTGTACGTGATTGTGAGAAATTGTGTGCGAATTCTAGCATATGACATCTCTGATCTCGACGTAGACGGCGTCCGCACGCGCTGGGTGTCGTTCGGGCCCTCGTACTCGCATCTGAGTATGGGTTACGTTTGTAAAACATGCGGTCAGTAACCGCTCACGGCGTGCCCCTGACTGCCGGAGGATGTGCTTGGGTGTCGGGGTAAGCCGGCGCAAAACCGTGTTTATTCTGAAACCAAATTTTGAAGCGATTTCTCAGAAAAAAAGTGCTTTCATTCGTGTATAGCCAGTGCCTATTGCGAAACGAGGTTCCCGCTGCCTTTTACGTGAAAATTTGTTTTCGTTGCGAAATTTGAACTAAACACTCGTGGCAGATGTGTGTACAATAACGGTGTGTTGCACAAAGGGTGGTTTTAAATACAAATAATGTGTGTGTTTTGGTTATTCCCAGAATCCCGGATCACTTCTCCCGCCTCTTCACTCCAGCTGACAGCCACACTCGGGGAAACGAAGGTGCCGCTCTGGTCTGGCGCCTCACCGCTCGTGATGGGAAAATCAACAGCAGCGTTCGCCCTGTCAACGAGGCAGTCGGTCCTACATTTCCTTTGGTTGGACAAGACGACGTAGGAAAAGAGGTGAGTGGCACCCACGCAAAGGAGCCTAAACCAATTTCGTTTGTTGTTTAAAAGAGGCTCACATCATCTTGTGCTGCGAGTTTGTTGCCAAGTGACGTGTTACAAAAGGTACTATTTGCAAGTTGCGTTTTACACGATAACGGCAAAAAACTTGGTTCCCTTCCATACGTGTTTGCATTTGTTGTTTTGTTGTGAGCCTTCATTGTGTCTATGTGAACCACTTATTTTGTAGGTTTTGCAAACCTTTACTGCAATTTCATTTTCTCATCATAATATCACGTTCTGCTTTTCAGATACCGTTTTTCATGGTGCTCACGCTGAAGAGGAGCGACAACCTAGCAAGCCACAAGTCTGATGCCTCCAGCCGTACCACTTTTTGATTTATTCTTAATCATGAGGAATAAAAATTGAAGCATGATGCCCATTTCTGCAGTTTATTTTGCACTATATGACACTATGCACATCAGTCACACATTTTAGTTGGCTATACTCATAGAAGCACGTAAACGAAGAATACCCATACTTCTTAATTGGAAATCAAATACCATCTTTTCGCGCTTTCTATATAACTTTGCTGGAAAATATGTGTTGTTTTGACGAGTTTTATTAAAATAATGCTAAAACTGAACTATTCTTTTTTTGCAGCCGCTGGGCAGAACGGCAAGTATTATTGGGCATGCTTAAAATGAATACTCCACTATTTTCAACAGTAGTCGCGCAAAAGTAGAGCAAGGGTCAAATGAGTAGCTTAAAATACTTGTGGAGTCGCTTGACGCTTCGGTGTGGGTCACTCGACCCGCGTAGGAGTGTTACCGGCAAGAGTCGTCTGACTCCCTATAAGTGGTAACGTGATCCTTCGGATGAGAGTCTTCCCACTCTTCCTGGAGGGTCAGGGGACTCTCCTAGAACGAGCCGACCCTGACCCACCAAGAGAGTCACCGTGACTATTCAAAGAGAGTCCTATACGTGGCAAGTCAGAACTCTCCTAAAAGAGTCACGCATACTCTTTTTTTTTTTTTCTTAGAGTGCACTTACTCGCGTATTTTCACTCGGCTCCTAGTTTTTCTGCTTGAATCACAGTTATCCATTCGCGGCGAAGCTCAAAACACCGCGCCGGCGCTATTCCCGTGGCGCGTCGTGATCGCCGTAGACAACGCTAAGTAATATCCTCCTGTTGCGCTGCTTGTTTTGGCATCCAGAGACGACGCAGTAGTGCCTAGACGAGCTCTTATACGCTGAAGCGGCGTGAACGGGTACTTTTTTGCACTTTAAAGCCTCAGAACTGCAGCTTGCCCTGTTTACTTGGTGCAACCCGCGCGCGCCTTGGCAGTACGGCCAGCCCGGCGTCTGGGTGCGAGAGTATCCGCTCGGCTCGCCAGCAGCCTGGGTGCGAGACAGGCGTGCTCTGGTGTATATCTCACCAACGTAAAAGGTGACTTCAGGTTCCGACATGTCGCCGGCTCTATCGACACACTCTGTCGACGACATGCCCCGGCTGGCAAACAGGCCTCTAGACATTGCCATGGACCAGGCTACCACCTTCATTCGGTGCCACAACCACAACAATAATCTCACGCTCGCCGCTCTCGACGTGCCGTCTGCATGTGCGCGCGGACGACCTCGAAAAAGACGCTCTGCTTACAGACATTGGCGTGTTAGCATTTTCTGAAACCTGAAAGGATGAGCCCACTTCAATCACAGTATTCCATTGTGCCGTCCACAGCAAGCGGCTTCATTGCAGGTGTGGCGGCGTGTGCGCATATACGAACACGGCGATGCGCAACTTCAACGGCATCCCACATCGCCGGACAAGCAGCGGAATCGGCGAGGTCTGCGTTGCGCGCATCAATCACAATAACAGACGTTGCGCTCGCCACCATCTACGTAACAGCTGTCAAGAGCCCCTTCCACACATGCACACGGGTTCGTAAAACGCGTTCTCCATCATAACGGACAAGTATAAGCACTACATATCGGCTTGCCGCGCCTGGTGTTGGTAATACCCATGTCGCTATGGGCATCGTTACGCAAGCGTAAACAACTGGTTATATAACACATGTGCAACTCTTCAACATATCTTTGTGCGTATACCATTTGCACATATCCTTAGCGGCATTTCGTAACGTTTCACTCAATGTAAAAAATTGCGCCAGTCACCTTTCCGCCGCATGCTTCGCGTTACATCGATTCCCACGGTACGTGCGCTAAACGAGAACATTTTATCAGGGTTCCCTGATCAAGTCCGGTTCCCGGCTAAAACGTTGACAAAATAAAAAGCTTTCGTTTTGCACGTTCTCTCCTTCGAAGTATATAGTGGGCAGAAAACAAGGGCAGGGCACAACGCTAAACGCTATCGGGTGATACGGCCGGCCGGCATGATAACTGTTTAGGTAATAGTGAACATGGCATCCACGAAAGGTGACACAATCGTTGCGGTACTCTGAACAGCATTAAAAGTTTTCAAAAACCACAAAGGACAACAAAACGGTTGGTAAACAACTACCTCGTGAAACAACAAAAAGAAAGGTTCGTAAACATGTTACAGCAAAGCTAAAATTGGTAAATAGGAACCACAACTTGGAGCAGCTAAACACAAGTGGTGCGAAGATTGAGGAAGCAACGGGGCTGGTGGCGTACCCCTCCTCCTTGCCCACCTCCTCACCCTCACTTCCCTCTCCCACCCCCTTTTCTATACTATACAAGGCTATGTAATGCTGTACCCTCTCCCATCCTGCTTTCCCTCCTCCTAATTGTCATATCACCTTAACTTGGCTTTCCCACGCATTGCTATACTGTACTATGCATGGCTAAGATATGTTTCCACTTCGCTTTGCACAGCTGGACCGAGTTTTCTGCGGTCGCCGGCTATGGTCAGAACGCAAGCTTCAGCAGCTCCGCAGTTAAAAACAATGAACATGTGTCAACAAGGTGCATCATGTCGAATGTGAGACTCAAGTTACTTAATCTCCTTGCGGAAAAGTGCAACAGATAGTGCGCTTACTCAAGCTGTCCCACTTTTGTGAATGATGTGCGCTTCCCAAATATTGCGTGCACTCTGATCACGGTAGTTCCTAAGAACCTGGGGCCGAATTCACAAAGCTTTCCCTTACGTACGCAATTCTTAGCTACGAATTCTCGTATCTCAAGGGAGGGCGATAGCAATGGTACGCATTTCAGTTACTTGCCACTTTTGAAGGCCAGCAGGAAACACGAACGACAAGGAAAGAAAGAAGTGCACTCAGATGATAGTAAGGCAGCACGCAAAGCGTCTGGTATCGAGAGTATGCGATGATGGCCAATCTCTTTATGCTGAATCTCAGCTTCCAGTTCCGGGCGTCTGCTACAATGCTTACGCACCGCCGCGTCGCAGCAGACGTCCGTGGGGCCTGCGCAAAGCCAAGCGCTCGTGTTTCATCAACAACCATAGCTAAAGAAAACGCCAGGCCTGCGCGGTTCACACAGCACAGTCACAGCGAAAGCTGGAAGAGTGACCTTTCTAGAGCCCGTTGTAAACTTTCTTGGGGAACTAATACAAGTGCACTTGCAAGGTGTCCACTACGCCATAAATCATCATGCTTTTTGTGAAGTAGGGAAGCAGCCACTATGGCATTATTTGTTATTCTGCTGAGAAGCGTGTTACCGCCTTCACATATGTAAGGCATCACGTTCACTTTGTTGATGTTGTGGCTTATGACGATGGAGGATTATTGCTGAGCCTGTTGTAACGGGTGAGCATATTTAAACCACCAACTCGTTACGCATTTCTAGTAGTGTGACCGCCTGGTTGTCATTTTACTCTTGTACCACGCAAATGTGCTCTTGTACATGTGTGGTACAAGAGTACATTTGTTAACGTGATTTCTTGCCCAACCTGACGCCTGTAAAGGGTCTTTTTGCGAAGGAGTCCCAAGCACCGGAGTGGCTTTGTGATAGAATACGCGACTGCCAGGCAGAGGGCCCGCGTTGAAATCCCATCCGATCCTGGGTATTTTTTTTTTCATTTCATTTTTATTTTGTCATTTCGTGCGATTGCGGTTACGGACATTGGCTGCGGCGGCGGACAATTACGCCACCAAAATCGGCTATTGTTGTGATCCCATAACAACTTTCACTTTAAAAAACTTCGTGGACGCTTCGCTTTCAAGAGTAGGACGCGATAGCGTAATCGGGCCCCGTGCGCACCGCCTTCAAGCGTGCCGCAAGAAAAGGAACATTTGTGCGTGTAATAGCGAACGTTCCAAACTATCCTAGAATGCCTACACCAAGTACATTTGCGAAGTGTCCTCTACGCCATAATTCTTCCTTTTGCGAGTCAGCGAAGTACCAACTACGCGTCCGTAAGGTGCCACGCGCACCCACGCATCTGCCCACTTTGAAATTGGTGGGCAGCTTTAAACCACCCACTCGTTGCGAAATTCACGTGTTTTGACGCCTGGTGTGAATATACGCTTCTGCGCGCAATAAAACATGTGTTACGAAGACTCCTCTCACTACATGGCATCCTTATAGTGTTTTTTTAACGAAGACGTTTCAAGCACATAGGTGGCTTCGTGGTAGAACAACTGCTTGCCCTGCAGAAGGCGTCGGTTCAATTCTCGCTCGGACCCAACATTTTTTATTATTTATTTATTTGCATCTATCTCGACTTTTCGCTCACGGACAGCGCCAAAAAACCACTAACGACGATGACAGCGGAATTTCTGCGAAACGAGCTCTTTAACTTAGAATAACAGAGAGCTGAGCTAGTTGGTAAGTATTCTTTCTAAAAAGACAGGCTGTGCAAACAAGGACACAGGAAAGAAGTGGGGCCTGCGTTTGTGGTGTCCTGACTTCTTTCTTGTGTCCTTGTTTGCACGCCCTGTCTTTTTAGAATGTGCTCTTTAACCCTAAAACGAGCTCTAAAAAAAACGTACAGGGTCCCTAATGCATTTACCTAAGACGACTCGAAGACGAAAGCCATTTTCTTTTATTGCCATAGCAATTATATGGACAGTCTCGGCTGGTTTTTGCCGTCCCCGTCGCCGCCGTCATGATTCGTATATGCATAAGTATACATATCTATCTATCTTATATATATATATATATATATATATATATATATATATATATATATATATATATATATATATATATATATATATATATATATATATATATAAAATATTCGGGCCACTATACTTGAGTCAGGCTTTCGCTCTCATCATGATCGTGAAGCCCGCGAGCCTTACCTAATCTATAAGTTTAACACCGTCTCATCTGGTGTCAACGAAAGCACAGGCACAATTACAAGCGTTCCAACTAAGCACTATTAATCATAACCGGGTCCTCAACGGGATAGGCAGCTCTGTTTCTAATATCGCTCGTGTTTCTTCTACGGTTACGTTGGTAATCACCCACTATTTTTCAGCTTTCATACCAGACTACGTGCATACGTACTTAGTTGTGTGCATCATGTACGGTGTCTGTGCTGTTTTTTTAGTTTTTTTAGTTTCTTCTTGTATTAACCTTGATGTGTTTGAAGAGGAGAAGTTAAAAAGTAAAAATTGATCTTAGTGCTGCGCAGATTTTCTGTTTGTGATCTCAGACTTTTTGCAGTTTAATGCTAGCATGTGATTACGTTCCCGCGAAAAAAATAGATAAAGCACAGATCTGATGTCATCCCCCCCCACCGCCTTTTCCTCCATGTGACGTGCAATCCAATAATTCTGTCATATCACTAGTGTGTACTGCCATATCAACTGCGTGTGCAATCTATCTTAACTAATACGGCGATCTGGGCGAGTTGGTGTACTAACATCTTCGGGAAAATGTGCAGCGCGGCACGGACGAAGGACAAGAAACGCACAACACGAGCGCTGACTCTCAACTGAAATTTATTTCGAGCGCAAACATAAAACAAGAATATTTAAACCACATGGTGATGCCGCTCGTTGTATCAGCCAAACCTCTATCGCACTGCACAAAAAAGAAATAGAATTTTTGAATGGCATGTTCCCGCGCTTTTCTTGTTTATCTGGCAATCACCATGTGGTTTAAATATTTTTGTTTTATGTTTGCGCTCGAAATAAATTTCAGTTGAGAGTCAGCGCTCGTGTTGTGCGTTTCTTGTCCTTCGTCCGTGCCGCGCTGCACATTTTCCCGAAGATGCAATCTATCTTACTCTGTGTAACGTGACTTCGCTACCACGAGTCCCAAACGTGCGCGCATGAATCTATGTCGACTGCGTGTGACCGCTATCTTATGTTGTCATTCTTGCTATCGATAAGTTCTTTCAAACTATCTACTTTAAGCGTGTTTATAAGGAAACCCACCGCGATGTACTTGTTACTTTGACAAAGTCTGGTCCACCAGACGAAACGTTAGTGAAAATATACAGTGCCGAACCAACGATAGTCGTAGTTTCTTTCTTCATTCCTTATCATCATCATCATCATCATCAGCCTGTCTACGCCCACTGCAGGGCAAAGGCCTCTCCCATGTTCCGCCAATCAACCCGGTTCTGTGCTTTCTGTTGCCACGTTATACCTACAAACTTCTTAATCTCATCTACCCACCTAATTTTCTGTCTTCCCCTCACGCGTTTGCCCTCTCTTGGAATCCAGTCAGTTACCCTTAATGACCACCGGTTATCCTGCCGACATGCTACGTGGCCGGCCCATATCCATTTCTTCTTCTTAATTTCAACTATAATATCCTTAACCCCCGTTTGTTCCCTGACCCACTCTGCTCTCTTCCTGTCTCTTAAGGTTACACCTATCATTTTCCTTTCCATCGCTCGCTGCGTCGTCCTCAATTTAAGTTGAACCGTCTTTGTAAGTCTCACGGTTTCTGCTCCGTAGGTAAGTACCGGTAAGATGCAGCTGTTATATACCTTCCTCTTGAGAGATAGGGGTAGACTACCATTCATGATATGATTTGACTACCATTCATTCCTTATATATATATATATATATATATATATATATATATATATATATATATATATATATATATATATATATATATATATATATGTATTGTGGTCGTGACGTCGACGAAGACATCAGTCAGCACGTCCGAGATGAAACTGTTTATTTGGCCGAACTTGTGGCCGGGAAACTGAAAGTCAAACTACAGCAATACACTGGTAGCGGCGAACAGAGCGTCGACCGTCGATCAACTGCTCATGGCTGGGATGCGCTGTCTTTTATACATCACGCATCGAACTTTCCAGTCTTATCACTGGTTGTCGCGCAAGCACTGGAATAATCTAGACTATTCGCGTCCTGCGTGCAATCTTAACAAAACAATCTACTACACTCGCGAAGCTTCTCGAACACTGCGGCGCGGTCAGCGTAGAGCGTTGATAACCGCCCTTGCTGGTCAAACCCGAATACATCAAAATAAAAGAAGAAACGGGCGTGGCATTGCCCCCCTCTGAAAAGGCATTGTGCCGGGGTTTGCGACAGAACATAGCAGGGGAAAAAAAAAAGAGGAACAAGTGTATACACAAATGAATTACAATAACAAAGGAAAAAGTAGAGCCCCCGGGTTTGCCAACGCGCAAAAAACGGCTTAAGGCGCATGACGTGGACGACTTCAGGTCGTGCGCGGCGTCGCTGGGAGTTCGTAATGCCGTCCGGGACGACTTCGTAGTCAAGAGCTCCGAGACGTCGAAGCACCTTGTATGGCCCGAAGTATCGCCGAAGAAGGTTTTCACTGAGCCCACGTCGGCGTATCGGCGTCCAGACCCACACAAGGTCACCGGGGTGGTACTCCATGTGGCGTTATCGAAGATTATAGCGACGGCTGTCGGCCCTCTACTGGTTCTTGATGCGCAGGCGGGCGAGCTATCGAGCTTCTTCGGCGCGTTGCAAATAGGCCGCAACGTCGAGATCGTCTTCGTCGGTGGCGGTTGGTAGCATTGCGTCGAGCGTCGTTGCCGGGCTCCTTCCGTAGACCAGCTTGTACGGCGTCATTTGCGTCGTTTCTTGCATGGCCGTGTTGTATGCGAAGGTCACATACGGAAGGATAGCATCCCACGTCTTGTGTTCGACGTCAACATACATGGTCAGCATGTCGGCGATGGTCTTGTATAGCCGCTCGGTGAGGCCATTGGTCTGTGGGTGATACGCTGTGGTCCGGCGGTGGCTTGTTTGGCTGTATCTCAGTATTGCCTGAGTTAGGTCAGCCTTAAACGCCGTACCTCTGTCGGTGATGAGGACCTCTGGGGCGCCATAACGCAGGACGATGTTCTCAACGAAGAACTTCGCTACCTCGGCGGCACTGCCTTTGGGTAGGGCCCTTGTCTCGGCGTAGCGGGTGAGGTAGTCGGTAGCTACGACGATCCATTTGTTTCCGGCATTGGACGTCGGGAACGGCCCCAGTAAGTCCATACCGATTTGCTGGAACGGCCGTCGAGGTGGCTCGATAGGCTGCAGAAATCCGGCTGGCCTAGTCGGCGGTGTCTTGCGTCGCTGACAGTCCCGGCAAGTCTTTACGTAGCGAGTGACGTTGGCGGCAAGGCGCGGCCAGTAGTACTTTTCCTGTATTCTTGCGAGCGTGCGAGAAACACCCAGGTGTCCAGACGTCGGGTCGTCGTTCAGAGCATGGAGGACCTCTGGTCGCAATGTCGAGGGCACCACGAGAAGGGAATCGGCTCCAAGCGGCGAGAAGTTCTTAAGGAGAACACCGTTGCGCAAGAAAAACGAGGTCAGTCCCCGCGTGACTACCTTCGGAACAACGGTGGTCTTGCCCTCGAGGTATTCCACAAGGCCCCTGAGTTCTGGGTCCGCTCGCTGTCGTTCGGCGAAGTCGTCAGCACTTATGATTCCCAAGAAGCAGTCATCCTCCTGGTCGTCCTGCGGCGGTGGGTCGACGGGGGCGCGCGACAGGCAGTCAGCGTCGGAGTGTTTTCTTCCGGACTTGTAAACGACGGTTATGTCGAATTCTTGAAGTAGTAAGCTCCACCGTGCGTGGCGACCTGAAGGATCGTTCAACTTAGCTAGCCAACACAAGGCGTGGTGGTCGCTCACAACATTGAATGGCCGGCCGTAGAGGTAGGGGCGAAACTTCGATGTAGCCCATATGATGGCCAGGCACTCCTTTTCTGTTGTGGAATAGTCGATATCTGCCTCTACACAAGGACGGCGCCGAGTCCTACGCTGCTTGCGTCGGTGTGGATTTCCGTATCGGCGTATTCGTCGAAATGCGCAAGTATTGGAGGCGCCTGCAGGCGTCGTTTCAATTCTTGAAATGCTTGAACTTGCGACGTTTCCCACCTGAATACGACGTCGGCCTTCGTGAGTTGCGTCAGTGGCTCGGCGATCCGTGAAAATTCCTTGACGAAACGTCTGTAATAGGCGCACAAGCCGAGAAAACGGCGTACGGCCTTCTTGTCGGTGGGCGGCGGGAAGGCAGCGATGGCAGCTGTTTTCCGCGTGTCCGGGCGAACACCATCCTTGCTGATCACGTGACCCAAGAACAAGAGCTCCTCGTACGCGAAGCGACACTTTTCAGGTTTCAAAGTGAGTCTGGAGGTCTTGATTGCTTGAAGTTCAGCTTCAAGGCGCCGAAGGTGTTCGTCGAAGTTTGAGGAAAACACAACGACGTCGTCCAAGTACACGAGGCACGTCGTCCAAGGCACGAGGCACTTCAAGCCGGCCAGTACTGTATCCAAAACCCGTTGAAAAGTCGCAGGTGCCGAGGAAAGACCAAAGGGCATGACCTTGAACTCGAACAGGCCGTTTGGTGTTATCAAGGCAGTCTTCTCAGTCCCTCTCGTCGACTTCTATTTGCCAGTAACCGGTCTTGAGGTCCATCGACGAAAAGTACTTTGCGTTGTGTAATCGATCCAGGGTGTCGTCTATCCGGGGAAGGGGATACACGTCCTTCTTCGTGACTTTGTTCAGGCGACGATAATCGACGCAAAAACGTAGAGTCCCATCCTTCTTCTTCACTAGCACCACGGGGGATACCCACGGACTCTTCGACGGCTGGATGATGTCGTCGCGTAGCATTTTGTCGACTTGTTTCTTCGCCGCCTCGCGTATTCTAGTCGAAACTCTGTACGGGCTCTGACGGAGCGGTCTGGCACTTTCCTCTGTTATGATGCGATGTTTTGCCACGGGGGTTTACCGAATTCTTGATGACGACGAAAAGCAGTCCTTGTATTGCACAAGCAGGGTTTTGAGCTGTTCTTGTTTGTGCTTCGGAAGGCTGGGATTGACGTCGAAAGCTGGTTGCGGAGCTTTATTCGTCGCAGTAGGCTCGGGAAAATCGGTGAGGCCGAAAGCATTGCTGGCTTCTACGATTTCTTCGTTGTAGGCGACCGTCGTGCCTTTGCTCACGTGCTTGTATTCGTTGCTGAAATCCGTGAGCATAACTGTTGCTTTCCCTGCCCACAGCTCGGCTACTCCTCTTGCGACGCAAGTTTTGCGGTTAATCAAGTGGTGCTGGTCGCCTTCAACGATGCCTTCCAGGTCTGCTGATTTATGAGTGCCGACGGAAATCATGACGCTGGAGCGAGGGGGAATGGTGACCTGGCCTTCCAGCACATTCAAGGCATGCTTTCTTGGCGGAGTGTGCGGCGGTAGCGCCTTTTCCGTGGACAGCGTTATCGACTAGGACCTTAGGTCGATGACTGCACCATGAAGGCCTAAGAAGCCCATACCAAGGATGACATCTCTCGAGCAACGCTGCAGCACCATGAAGCTCGCGGAATAAATCCGGTTGTTATTGGTGAGTCTAGCTGTGCAGATTCCCTCCGGCGTTACGAGGTGACCTCCAGCTGTCCGGATTTCGGGGCCTTCCCAGGCTGTCCTAACTTTCTTCAGCCTCGTGGCGAACGGTCCACTGATGACAGAATAGTCGGCTCCGGTGTCGACGAGGGCTGTGACGCTGTGGCCGTCGATAAAAACGTCGAAGTCGCTAGTTCGTCGTCTAGCGTTGCAGTTAGGTCGCCGCGTCGGGTCACGGCCACGTCGGTTTGTTCCGCTGCTTCCGCATTGCGTCATCAGGTCTACTTCGGTCCGCGATGTTTCGTCGTCAGGGCTCTGTCTGGTTCTCGTCGTGTCCTGAAGATTTCGTCGTGGCGTCGTCGTCGGCGGCGGAGGATCTTCGGCATGTCGTCGTACAGCAACCGCACCTCCATCGGTTGCTGCCCTTAGTTTTCCAGATGCGGGCTAGGTGACCGGCCCCTGGTTGGGCCAGTGTATCGTCGGCGTTGGGGAGAGGCGTAGCGGCCTGGCGATGGCGATCGGGAAGGTCCTCGGGGGGTCCACTGCGCTCCTGCCAGATAGTTGGCAATGCCACGTGGTCGTTCACCCTTCTGTGGACGCGGCGCGTCGATGGCGAACCCGCGCAGTCCCGTCTGTCGATGCTGGCAGCGGCGGTAGGTGTGGTCGGCTTCTCCGCAGTGGTAGCAGAGTGGACGATAGTCGGGGGCGCGCCAAACGTCGGTCTTCCTCGGCGTGTATCGCTGGCCGGTTGGCGGGCGGTATGACGTCGGTGGTGGCGGCGATGGTGCCTGGCGGCGGAACTGCTGGGGCGGCGCGGCGTCTTGACGCGGGCGAGGAGGGGGGGCGTTGCGTCGGGCTGCAGCAGCATAACTCATTGCTTGAAGCTGCGGCGGTGCCGGCTGGGGAACACCCAGTGACTGTTGGATTTCTTCGCGCAGAATGTCTGCGATCGAATCCACTTGAGGCTGCGGCGAAGGTAACTGCTTGCGCAACTCCTCCCGCACGATCGCTCTAATGGTTTCGCGCAAGTCGTCGGTGGCTAGTGAGTGCACTTCGGAATATGTTGCAGACAGCGGCGAGCGGTTGTACTGTTTCGTCCGCATGTCCAGTGTCTTTTGAATAGCCGTAGCCTCGGTGAGGAATTCGGCGACCGTCGTGGGCGGGTTGCGGACAAGTCCCGCGAAAAGTTCTTGTTTTACACCCCGCATGAGCAGGCGAACTTTTTTGTCTTCAGCCATTGCAGCGTCGGCCTGACGGAAAAGTGGAGTCATCTATTCCGTGAAGATGGTGACGTTTTCGTTTGGCAGCTGCACCCGGGTCTCCAGCAAAGAAGCGGCCCTTTCCCTGCGGACGACGCTTGTGAACGTGTGCAGGAATGCGCTTCGGAAAAGATCCCAGGTCTGCAGTGAGGACTCCCGATTCTCAAACCAGGTTCTTGCCACGTCTTCGAGGTAGAAGTGGACGTGACGCAGCTTGTCTTCATTGCTCCAGTTGTTAAAGGCGGCGACACGGTCGTATGTTTCAAGCCAGGTTTCCAGGTCTTCGAACGACGTTCCGCGGAAGGTTGGCGGCTCCTTGACCTGCCGAAGAAGGAACGGCGCAGGCTGCACGGGGTCAGTCATCGTCGCTGCGGTCGATGTTCGGATCTGCGGCTGCCTGGCTTTTTCGGGAAGGAGCCCGTGCTCTGGCTGCAGTCCCTTCTGCCTGCGGCTTGTTCGACGATCTGGGTTTTCCTTGCCGTCGTCCTCGTCGCGGCTTGGGCTTGGGTCAGCACCCCGCGGTGGCGCCCGGATCATGAAGCAGCACCTCCACCAGATGTCACGTGGTCGTGACGTCGACGAAGACAGCAGTCAGCACGTCCGAGATGAAACCGTTTATTTGGGCGAACTTGTGGCCGGGAAACTGAAAGTCAAACTACAGCAATACACTGGTAGCGGCGAACTGAGCGTCGACCGTCGATCAACTGCTCATGGCTGGGATGCGCCGTCTTTTTTACATCACGCATCGAACTTTCCAGTGTTATCACTGGTTGTCGCGCAAGCACTGGAATAATCTAGACTATTCGCGTCCTGCGTGCAATCTTAACAAAACGATCTACTACACTGGCGAAGCTTCTCGAACACTGCGGCGCGGTCAGCGTCGAGCGTTGATAACCGCCTTTGCTGGTCAAACCCGAATATATCAAAATAAAAGAAGAAGAGGGCGTGGCAATATATATATATATATATATATATATATATATATATATATATATATATATTCTTCGCCAACTTTATATTCTAATTACTACAAATAACATCTCCTGGGTGATTCCACGAGAGATCGAACATGCCTGTCCGGTCGATATTTTTGTTTTGCCCGGGGTTTTTATATGTTATGTGGGAACATTCAAAGTGCACGGAACCGAAAACTTTATTTCCAAGAAACGCTCCCAGCGCGCCAAAAAAATATTTGAAGATGGCGGCGCGGGCGTCCTGTTTTTACTCACTGCAATGTTTTCGGATTTCACGGCCGAATTTAGCGCGAACTATAAATGATGTGTCGAAACTTTTTTGCTGGTTTTAATACGTATTACTGTGAATTAGATCCATGCTTTTTTTATGCCGTCCTCAAGAAGAAGATGTGAAAAAATGGCAAACACGGCCGAAATCAAAAAAGTATGCTAAGGTTGAGGTGCTTTGGTGCCTTTTCTATTTCGCGCAGAAACTTCAAAACAATGCATATAAACATATAACATATAAAACATATAACTAATAACATATAAAAAACCCAGGCAAAACAAAAATATAGACCGGACAGGCATGTTCGATCTCTCGTGGAATCACCCTCCTATACTTTCCTTGGGATTATTGTCTGTTAGTTCTCATTAATATTGTGTCTAACAAAGAATAAAAACAAGCCTCTCAAAATCCACCTTCTTTCCTTCATTCATAGCGAGGGTCTCGTTCTGGCAGACTTGATGCCTTCAGGTAGTATGCGAGGGATTATTGGTCAGCTGCCAGCGCGTAAAAAGATCACGTGTTACGTGACGCCAACAGGCAGAAAAAGAGTGTTCCACACTCACCGCCATGGTTGCGATCAGCGCTGACTAACACTCCTAGGTTTACATGCACATATATACCCCAAAAAGTGGACGGGAGGATGACCGCCGCCGTAGCTCAGTGGTAGAGCATCGGACGCGTTATTCGATGGTCGCAGGTTCGGTCCCTGGCGGCGGCAAGTTATCTTTTCGTCCACTTCACTTTCTTCACCTTTATATCCTAATTACTACATATAAAATCTCCTAAACTTTCCTTGGCATTATTGTCTGTTAGTTCTCAGTAATATTGTGTCTAACAAAGAATAAACGAGCCCTTGAAAATCCACCTTCTTTCCTTCATTCATAACGAGGGTCTCGTTCTGGCAGACTTGATGCCTTCAAGTAGTATGCGAGGGATTATTGGTCAGCTGCCAGCGCGTAAAAAGATCACGTGTTACGTGACGCCAACAGGCAGAAAAAGAGTGTTCCACACTCGCCGCCATGGTCGCGATCGGTGCTGACTAACACTCCTAGGTTTACATGCACATATATACCCCAAAAGTGGACGGGAGGATGACCGCCGCCGTAGCTCAGTGGTAGAGCATCGGACGCGTTATTTGATGGTCGCAGGTTCGGTCCCTGCCGGCGGCAAGTTATCTTTTCGTCCACTTTACTTTCTTCACCTTTATATCCTGATTACTACAAATAACATCTCCTATAGTTTCCTTGGCATTATTGTCTGTTAGTTCTCATTAATATTGTGTCTAACAAAGAATAAACGAGCCCTTGAAAATCCACCTTCTTTCCTTTATATATATATATATATATATATATATATATATATATATATATATATATATATGTATATATATATATATATATATATATAAAATTCCTAAAGAAAAATAATTCAGAAAAATGCTTCCGAAGCGCGGAATCCAACCAGCGCGATGGCGCGAGGAGCGCAACGGGCGCATTTAAAAGTCGTCGGCCAGCTCGCTCGCTTCTTCTAATATTTGTGCAGGGAAAACCTTGCGCTTCCGCTGTCTGCTCACGCGATGGTTGCTGCCGGGGGGCAGATATTTCTGCAGCGTAGCAGTGCGTCCACCACGGGCCGCTTTTCTTGTTATCGCATTCATCGCTTCGCCCTTGCGGCGAAACTGCGACTTTTTTTTTTTCTCAGTCGATGTATTGATCCTACCCCGCCACCCTCTTAAAGCTCTGTACACCTAGCGTAGTTTTGCAGTGCTTCCAGGATCGGAGACACCTCGCCTGGCTACGCACTGCCTACATGATCGGCCCACCTTTAGCCAAGCTACGATGTCATGTGACGTTGATTTTTTACATCACTCGTGCTGTCCCCGACGCCGATGGTGAATTTTCGCGTTTGATGAGGTATGTAAGGCTTTCGCCTTAAATTATCTATATGCTCAACGGCGTTAAGCAATAATCCGTGCGCTACCTCACCAAGTGCATGCAGGCAAGCAAGACTCCATATTCACCGCATCTATGAAACCCCGCATGAAATAAAACGTTGCGGGTTTGAAGACGCTATTCCAACGCCTCCCCCTTCTTCCACCATTTCAGTTACATTTCCATGAAGCTGCGCTGCCAGGCATGTTCGAGGTCGGTTGTCATTAGGGTGTTTTGTAGCTAGAGGTAAAAAAGATGGCTGATCCCTTCTTCATAGGAATAGGTATAACACGAAAGTGAAACGTGTCGTCACAGAAGTAGTTTATTGTTTATCGTGCATTGGTACATGAGAGCTTGTACAATGTCTACTGTTGTTTGCCAGATATAGCATCGCACTCACGTGGACGCCTACTGGGACATCTCCGTACCGACGACAAATGCCCATTATCATGATTTAACCTATGCGGTAGCTGAAGTTCTTAACACATACCTGGACACCGCATATGGTGAATCCCGCGCAAAGATGGCATCAACAAGCACATAATAAACACTAATGCTCGATATGCACTCCTTCAAAGCGTCGTTAAATGCGAAGAGAAACGCTACGCGCGTCGTGTCTTCCCTCTAGCCTGGCCGTTACTTCTCACAGGGCGAGCGGGGAACGCGGTGCGACAGCCAGGCGAGTGTCGGAGAACTATTTGTCGATATGGATGGATGCTATGAGCGAGGCTTGCGCTAAAGCCGCCACCTCACAATGTGTTAAAGTGTTGAAGAATTTAAACTTGTATTGGAAACGCGCCGAATGGGACGGTCGTTGCAACGGCGCGTTTTTTTTTTCGTTTTTTTTTTTTCGAGCCTAGTGGTACAGGTGTCATCGCCCCATTATAAAGGGGACGCTCATAGCATCCATCTATCCAAAAGCACTGTGAGAGGCAAGTGTGAAAAGATAAAAGGCGCGTTCATGTCGCCTCCGTAATGCGTTTGACGGTGGCTCTGTGGTCTAAACGCTCGCCAGCCATCGTCGCGGACCGGGTGGTCATGGGTTCGATTCCCGTCAACGGAACTTTTTCTTTATAGTTTTTTTTTCTTTGCCATTTGATGGCGTTCATTTTGCTGACGTACTTCCGTCACGGAAATACGTCATGAAAGTCTTTGTGGACCCCGGCATAAAACACTTTCGTGTTAAAAGATCTCAGTACGAGACACAGCTCTTGGGCCTACGGAGAAACTGTTCAGCGACATAAAGCAGAAGTAACAGAAAGGTATCACAAGCGTAATGTCGCCGCTTCAATAAACGGCAGCATTTTGATATGGCTGGCATGCGAGAACAATCGTATGCTTAGAGATATGAAAGCGTAAAACGAGAAAGATTCATCGGGACTTTTATAAGTACTAATGCTTTTCAGAAAACACTGCGCAGTCACTTCGTCTTTGCGGCGTTTGCGTGAATAATCAAATAAAAAATCGGCGTTCACCTGTCTCGGACTCAAGTGACATGATCACCCACGCGCCTCGCAACGGGCGTTCTCACGGTTAACAAAAAGAACAAGAAAAGAAGACGGCATTCGCGTTTCGCCTTTGCGAAAGCGGGAAACTGAAGCGATAGAGAAGAAAATAAAGAAGACCTGGCGCAGCAGGCGTTTTGAAAAGCTTCCGCAGAGCGGCGCCGGATGCTTGGAGAGCGTAAAAAAGCGGCGTTCGCGTTACGTCTATGGGAGCGAAAGCCAAACAAAAGCGAGCGAAACTTGTGACTGCGCATGTATATGATAATCGAAGCAAATTATGTGAGTAGTGAGTTGATTAGTGAAAGTTATTTATATTATACCAACAGCAAGAGCACGACGCAGGTCGCTATAACCGGCGTCATAGACCTGTAACCTACGTAACCGGCGACAGGACATCGGTGTGGACGCCAAGACAGGGACTATCCGAAAAGCTGCTCAGAAGACACTTCGGACCTTATCGAGCGTTGCGACGACTCAGTGACATCCCCTATGAGGTCGTTCCGGATAGCCCCAGTGTACTAGGCGTCGCCAGCACCGACCAGAGCTTTTGCACGTAGTGCGCATAGAGCCGTACGTAAGCGAGTGACATTACGAGGGGATTTCACTTGTACAAAGCCGTCTATACGCACAACTGACCCGACTATAGCATCGGGGCGACGCTCTTTTGAGGGAGGCAAATGCCGCGTCCGCTCTATGCAGACAATCAAGATGATGTACGCTCTGACAATATCGCGGAACGAGACTATGATCGAAGAAGACGTGTTTTGTGTCAGCGTTTTTACCTATGCTGCTGCATAAAACGGGCTGTTTGCTATTCTGCTAAACGTCTTGGTCCTCCGTTTACGATGCACCGCGACACTGGTGGAGGTGCTGGACCGCAACCCTACCTGATGCTCCACACTCCATCTGGGAGCCGTTCATCGAGTCCTGACGCGCCGTCACCTGTTACGACTTCCGTGAACCGCTTCAGTCGGCGGTTGCTAGGCCTCGCTCCAGAGCTGGCCGCCTTCGATGAATTGGCTACTAGGCATTTCGTGCCTCTGCCAGTGGCCAACACCAGCCATCTACAGGTTTCATGGCACCTGTACTCTCAGTCCGCCACAAGCATAGGTCGGCGAACTCACTCATGAGTCGATTCACTCAGATTCACTCAGACTCAGATCGGGCCGTGAGCCTGAGTCTGAGTGAGTCCGGATGAGTAATATTTTGGTGAGTTTGAGTCCGAGTGAGTCCGGTTCAGGAGAATTTTAGCGAGTCTGAGTCCGAGTGAGTCCAGTTGAGGAAAATATTGGTGAGCCTGAGTCTGAGTGAGCTCTAAGCGCAAAATATATTTCTTGAGTGAGTCCGAGTGAGCTCCACCTTTTGTTGCCGACTTATGGTCCTATCTACTCATCTTCAGCATTACTATCATCCTTATATCGGCTTACGTTTATACTCAAGTCCATTCACAGGTATCTCGGCACACTCGCATTCAGCGCCACCTCAATATTTATTGATCAGAGGCGTGCCATGAGGGGTGCCATGACCTCCCCCGCTAACTCTTTCATTGGATGTTCTTGATAAAAATATCTCATGTGAGTCGCGTATTTCATGAAAATGTCCTTACTGGATGGATATACGATAATGATGATATATGATATATGATGATAACTCGTATTTGAAGGCACAAGATCAAAAGGCGTATCGTAGAGCACCGATTATGGGAGATAGTGGCATTAAAAAGGATTCACACCACGATCGAAAATGCTAATTTTACGCCAACGGACTCATGAGTCGACTCAGTCAGGCTCACTCAGACTCGGGTGACGCCGTGAGTCTGAGTCTGAGTGAGTCCGGCTGAATAATATGTTGGTGAGTTTGAGTCTGAGTGAGTCCGGCTGAAAAAAATTTTAATGAGTCTGAGTCCGAGTGAGTCTGGTCGAAGAAAAGTTTGGTGAGTCTGAGTCAGAGTGAGCCCTCAGAGAAAAATATATTTCTTGAGTGAGTCTGAGTGAGCTCAGACATTTTTGCCGACCTATTGCCACAAGTAACTTTTCTTCAGCCACTTGTACCTGATCGCTTCAGTGGTGCCCCACATGAAGGCGTTGAAGATTGGTTTGACCATTACGAACGCGTTGCCGACATCAATCAGTAGAATGCTCGACAGAGAGAGAGAGAAATAACATTTATTTACACATCCGGCGTGTGGGAAGTCCTCGGCCTCGCAGGGCGCGGATGTTCCCTATCTCAAGATTACGGCTATTAGAGTGCTCGACAGAAGCTCGCCCGCGCGCATTTCACTCTCGATGACAGCGCTCACACGTGGCTTGAGAATCGAGAAGGCCGTATATTGACATGGAATGATTTTCGACAGCAGCTCATTGACACCTTTGCTAGCATTGATCGTCGAGAGCGTGCCTAGAAGTTACTAGATTTAAGAATTCAGAAACCTAACGAAACTGTGGTAATGTTTGCCGAGGACATAGCACGCCTGTGTCGTCGGGCTGATCCAACATGTCCGAGGACAAGAAGTCACGCTGCCTTATGCGCGGAGAGAAAGAACAACTGTGTGAAGAACAAATTCTGTGCCTCCCACAGCAGTGGCGAATGCACGACTATTTCACCAAGGCTGTGGTGGGTTAAGGCGCACCCAGGGCCTTTACAGAACCTCATGGGGCCACCTTTCGAGATGAGCACCCAAGAACAAGCGAGCGCCAGGTCGCTGTACTCCTCTACACTTGAGAAAAAAAAAACCGGTGGCTTTCCGGTTGGCACTGGGAATCGAACCCGGTACCTACCGCATTGGAAGCGGGCGCTCTACCATGTATACCCACCGCTGCGGTAGAACGTCTGGTACATACATACATACTGTTACGTTTGGCCTGAAAATTCATCGAGGCAGACGCCATTGAGCGTACAGCTATCGGCCAGAATGCTGTCTCCCCCACGTGTCGGCGCAGACGGATACGTGGAACGCCACGTCTTCCTGGAAGAGCTTTTGCCGAGCGAGCGGGCAGGTCGCCGTGGTTGGATTTCCCAGAAAAAGGACGTCGGAATTCGGAGACCCCTTTTTGGCTCGTTGTTCTCTGCGTGAGATAGCACCGCGGAAGGGATTCTCAGCCAGCCACTTCTGCCTTCTACCCTACCGCAGCAGGGAAAATTAACCCGTGCCGGAGGGAGCGGTCTGCGTGTTTTCCGGAATTCGACACACCCGCTTTATCGTGCGTTTTGGTCAGTGTGGGATCGCGCCGTTGAAGACGCTCCCATCAACCCAGGTGGTGCCTTCACCCGAGGCAGCCATCATTCAACGCTTCTTCCGAGTATTACCGGCCGTGGAAGCGGAGGTCATCGGTCCTCCAACCCCAACTCCCCTTTGGATTGAAACTCCTCGCCGACATTCTCACCTACGAGTCTTCGGGGCGTGGCGAGTGTATTGTGTGACTCTTTGCCTCCTTTCGGGAGGCCGGACGCCAGGACGACAGGTCACCGGATTGGCGGGAGACGCTGACACCGGTTTGCCTGTGCTTCTGCAGTGACGGTCTCGGGGCTATAAAAGCCGAAGACTTTTGATGTTATTTCGAGCTCTCTTTTTCACTCCAATCTCTTAACCATGTAAATAAATCTACGTTCCTTCCTGAAAGAACGCGCCTCCTCACTGGAAATCATCGGCTATGGGGACGGACGGCGGGAGCCAGCTACCGTAACGAGACCCGCCGAACCCCACTCCTTACAACCGGTTGGCAGCGGTGAGATGGACCTTGCGACATGGTGCTGCGTTTGTGGTGAGCGCTTGGTCTTTGCTATGACTTTCCAGGCTTCATTTTGCGTTTACACTTGAGTAGTGTAGAAGCTGGATTGTGTTTTTGTGGCTTAGGTAGATCACCTAGTTATGCGTAACGAGTGAGTTTGAGGGATCACCTAATTATGTGTGAGCAGGACCAAAGCAAAGCGGCAGTCATGGATTTGAGGACGATGCTGAAAGATGAACTTTTGTTTGTGTGCGAACATCTCGGCATCAAAGTGGAGAAAAAAATGGCAAGGACAAATATGTGGAAGCTGATTATTAGGGAATCCAGTGAGGAGGACATTAACGACGCGTTAGTAGCTTTCAAAAGGTTTGAAGAGCGAGAAAGAAGAGAACGCGAGAGACAGGAACGGAAGGAAAGCCTAGAAAGAGAACGCGAGAGACCGGAACGGAAGGAGAGGCTAGAAAGAGAACGCGAAGTGAGGAGAACAGAAATGCAACGTTGGAAATGGTCTCAGGTAAATTCAAGGATTCATCGATTCAGAGAGGGCGAATGTATAGAGCGTTTTCTTACCTCTTACGAGAAGGTTTGCACATGTGATGAGTGAAGTGCGCGTTTCGAAAAGGGCGCGAGAGTGACCAAAGCCGTCGGCGCAAGAAAAGAAAAGACGACGGCTGAATGTGCGTACGCGAGTTCTCGGGGCGGCAAATGAAAGAAGAAGATGTGCGAACAGGGCGCGTGAAGTTACGCAAGACGAATTTGTCCAATGGGGATCTTCCACGCGAGTCAGAAGAGAGCCACGGGTGCAAACAGAAGAGCGAGCAGACGGGGCTGAGACGTGGCCAAGAGAAGAACGTGACCAGGGCGCGGGAGTGGCGGCCAGCAGGTTCCTGCGTCGAGGCCGCTGCGGGCTCCCACCTGGACACAGACCCAAGGTTCTTCCATCGTCTGGCGTTGGCCAGGCCTCTTCTCAACGTCTGGCGTTGGCCGGGCACGCCTACGTCTCCTGCTCCCTCTCCAAGCGTCGGTGGACGAACGCCGAAAGGTCGCTGACCGCGATTCGCCCGACGCCACTGTCCCTCCGAGCGGCGCCTTCATCCAAGCCCAGCCTGAGAGCGTCCCAGCCGCACCTTCCAGCATCGCCGCCTGCACTACCGCGTCTCTTCTGTGGGGCTACGTGTACGGAACGGTGAACGGTCTTTTCCTTCTGAACTTACATCTATGCATTGTTACTGTTTATTAAGCGGCCCATTGTCCTGTTAACCTTTTCTATCTCTTTCATGTTTTGTTCCATTTTCTATCAATTTCTCTCTTTTTCCGTTTGTTTAAATATACTGAGTGTTGTTCTTTTCTTTGGGCGCAAATGGTCTCGTGTCTCCTTCCCTCGATGACGGTTGTGTCATCCAGGTTTGCTTATACGAACCTACGCGAGAGCTAGTTAATTTAACAGCCTCGTGACAAATTGGCGTCCGCTACGACAGGACGAGACCGTTTGTGCAATTTAGTGTTGTGCACAAGGAAGGGAAATGACCACGTCAGATCTAACGGCGTTAGCGATAGGCATGGGGCTTGAGGGTGACGAGTTGAAGGCATGGCTTGATGAGCGTGAGGCACGAGCTCGCGAAGATAGGGCAGATTTAGAAGAATTGGCAAGGCGCATGGGGCTAGAAGGTGAGGGGCTCATTGCATGGTGCGAGGAACGCCTGAGGCGAATCCGTGAAGAGAAAGCTGAAGAAATAGAAGCGCGGAAAGAGCAGTTGGAGTTTGAAAGAGAATTGATGAGAAAGCAGATGGAACTTCAAGAGATGAAACAGAGAACGCTTCAGTTAAGGATTCAGCTTGCGGAGATAGAAATGAAGCGGCAAGGCGGTAACAGAGAGTTAGAGAGTAGGGGTGAGCCCAGCGAAGGTCTCAGGTCAGAGCCAAGTATGGGTGGGCATACCTTAGCAAGAAATGAAGACTCAAGTTCCTTTGAAAGTGATGTCGCTATCCAGAAAGGTGCAACAGATTGCACACTTAGTGGAGCGCATACAGAAAGAGGGATCCCTAGGGTAAGGGTGATAGATGTCCCCACGGAGGCTGTTTTCGAAGTCGGTGGGGCGACATTTAGTGAAGACGCAGATTCTTCAGTTATACCGACTGCAACAGAAACATGCAACATAGCTCTGCGCGAAAGCAGTGCAGGAAGCAAGTCGGTCGCCGCAGAGTCCTGTGTAGCACAGGCTGCGGTAGCGGATGGGATGGATATGGTCGAGAACCCTACAAGTAAGCCTCCCGAGAAGAGAGCGAGAGTAACGTCTCGAGTAAATGCACAACCGATTTGTGTGGGAGAATTAAAGCAGAGTACAGATGCAATGGTCGACAAACGGAGAACAGAGTCGAAAGCTCCGTCAGCACAATGTGATTACAAGGTCCGGCAAGATGACGCAGATGGAGGAGTCAGTAGTGTTGGAGAACAAGACGCTGCACTGGTACAAAGTGATCCCCAAGAGAGTAATATTTCACGAGTTATTTGCTCTCGGAGCAGTAAGGAAGCCGACTTGGGCTCTATGGCGTCTTGGGGAGCACCAGTGATTTCTTTTAAGGTTTCTGGACTTTTAGAAGCTAACGGGCCAAGGCAAGGCATTCTCATGAAGGAAGCCGTCACTCAGACGCTCCTGCGCTCGTGCGCTTGGAGACAACGCTTCCGACTGGAATGCAGACATTCTTCCGTTGACGCTAGCATTTTGGTGCTTGAGAATCCAATGCTTCACAGTTTTAAGTACAGACGAGCCCACGGTGGAAAATTAATCCAAGGGCGTCAGTTTCTTTTCTCGAGCCAGGTGATCAGCGCTGTTCGGCTTGTTTGGGACGCTATAACTTGAGCGTCGAATTCAAATAACTGGTCGCTCTTTTCGGATTTTTGATTGCGGACCACCGAGATGTACTTCTTGTAAATATATTAGAGTATGAACTTGCATGCCATGCGAAGTGTGAAGTGATGTATAGTTTTTCGCACGACTGTGTAATTGTGTAAGAAATGTGTGGCAACTTTCAAGATTGATTAGGTGGCTTAGGTTAAGACAGTGCAGTGGACTGCGTTGAATATGTGTACACTCTAAGCCGCAAAGGACGAAAAAGGGTCTGTGGTTCGTCCTTTTGGGGGGTAACTGCACTGCCACAACCATTACTCCCTAAAGGATGAACGATTCGTCCTTTAGGGAGTAACTGCCAGGGGACGAACTGTTAGTCCTCAGTTGTTTTGAGGGACGAAATGTCGGGGTGTAAAAGTTACCCCTTTAGGGAGTAACTGATTTATTGCATGGTAGCTGCGTAGGGACGAACTGTTACCCCTGATGGGACTAACAGTTGCTCCTTCTGGATAAAAAAAAATCAATTTATTAAAATTTCTGGTTGAATTACCGAGAATTTGGAGGTTGATACACGCATTTGACGACATACACAATTAATATACAGAAATAAATTCAGAAGTACAGAAAATTCACAACAAACACACAGGATTCGAACTCGTGACCATTGAATCAGCAGTCGCGTACGCTAACCACTATACCACATGCCAGTACGCAGCAGAGTGAATATTACCGGGGCTATGTACAGGCACCGTCTGGAAGCTGCGCGTTCTGCCATGTTAGTCAAAGTAGCAAGATTCCTTATATTAGACTTCAGCCTTCAGTGTTTCGCAAGCAACCATTCGGTGATCACGTTCATGAAATTGTAAAATGCGTTGGATTGATTTTTCTGCGCGCGTGTTTCGAGCGAATTTGGGCGCTTGATGAATGTATGTATATATAAACGGTCTCATGTATGCTCCCGTC
Organism: Rhipicephalus sanguineus; assembly: GCF_013339695.2. Taxonomy (NCBI): domain Eukaryota; kingdom Metazoa; phylum Arthropoda; class Arachnida; order Ixodida; family Ixodidae; genus Rhipicephalus; species Rhipicephalus sanguineus. Next base: position 305,661,854 of record NC_051176.1, on the reverse strand, counting down.
GACGTACCAAGTTTGCTCGCTTCTCACTGTACGGAACACGGTTGGTTATATCGTTCAGTGAAAATGTCTGTTTAATGACAAAAAAAACGAAAACGTCTAAAGAAACAGCCAAGTTTATTCAACGACTCGTGTCAATTCTGCAGCATCGTGTGTACACATAAATTGAACAACTTTGTTGAATGCAGAAGATAGGATGGCTTCTCTGCATTATAGAAGAGACAGTGAAAAGTGCAATGTTTTATCCGAATGGATGCTGTCCAGCCGACGTCAGGAAGTGCAACAGCACCATCGACAGCTGCTGAGAGCGTGTTCATAGCAGCAAGATGTTGAAGACGTTCCTCAGGAGGCGCAACGCTCTCATTCATCGATTTCCTGAAAAAGTAATTGCAGAAGCAATAATATTTCCGGCAGAACTGTTCGTGCACTTGCAGTTACGTCACAAGGCGTCTGTTAGAAATGCTGCATGCGTAAAAATTAGACGAAAACTGCTCTTTCACAAAACCTGTCATATAGTGCAATGGAACAGTTCAGAATGTGTTATGAAGTTCGAAAAACCCGTCCTCGAGTTTAACGTTTCACGCTTTCACAGCGACACGCTAGTGGGCCCACTTATTTATTAATGAAGCTTGCTCTTCATTTGAGAGATAGAAAAATTAAATGATTCCTAGCATCGCTACAAACGAGCGAAATCGCCGTCGCCGACTGCCCGTGTTGGCGATGCTAAGCCTTTAGCTAGACATACTATTTTAACAGCCAATCTTCCCAAATGACTTGTTTACATTGCTATAGAAGATATTGTGCGGAGTTTACGTGAATTTTCTTTTAAAAAGGCGCGAATATTTCTGATAAACAACGCTTATTTGGGCAGCACTGAAAACAAAGCTATTTTTGAACAGCTGTACTTGCTACAGCTAATGTTGAGCCTTCACCGAGGTTACCATGTTTCGATGGCCCAACCATCATGCTTGTAATTCTATAGCAGGCGGGGCGCACTCGCGACGCTGTATCGCGCGAGCTCATCAATCATGCGTGTTTTGTTCGCGCAGAACGTGAATGTTAAACAAGCGGTGATCGTTACATATCAACTGCACACAGGTAAAATCACGCGGAGTGATGGCAGTCTTGTTTACACTCACCTCTCAGGCGATGTCCCAGTCGGCGCGTAGCATTTCGATAGGGTAGCACTTCATTCCAGTAGCAGATCACGTTTACCACAACGCGAAGATGATTCAGTGCACCACAAGTGACAGAAATCGCAACCACGAAACGAGAACACATCCACAACACACCGCAAAACCGCCGAGTCCTAGCTTGCCGTGCATACGACGAGAACACCACGCCGCGCATTGATACAGCTTGGGCGCGAGCACATTTTTTTTTTTGTGTGTGTGAAAGCTTTTTCACATTTGTTTGTTATTATGCCATATGAACGATATTGCTTTACTTCTGCCGCAGTTGCCGTAGTTCACAAGACATTTTACACTTAAATAAACTGTTAACAGTTCATTTCTTTAGCGGACTCTTTGAATACGCGCATGCTGACCATTCGTTCGAGGTCGCCACTGCGCCGGAAAGTTCCATGGGAGTAAACGTTGCTCCCTGTGGTCTAACAGTTCCTCCCTCACTTTGCACACGGCACCCTCGTCTTGCAGTTAATCCTTGCGGGGACGAACTACCGGTTGCGGGGACGAAATGCAGCACTTACTCCCATTTCGCACCTTTGCGGCTTAGAGTGTAGTATGTGGCCAAACGCGCATTCATCGACAGTTTTTTTTTTTTGAAAAAAAAAACTTTTCGAAAGGGGGACTTATTGTGATGAGTGAAGTGCGCGTTTCGAAAAGGGCGCGAGAGTGACCAAAGCCGTCGGCGCAAGAAAAGAAAAGACGACGGCTGAATGTGCGTACGCGAGTTCTCGGGGCGGCAAATGAAAGAAGAAGATGTGCGAACAGGGCGCGTGAAGTTACGCAAGACGAATTTGTCCAATGGGGATCTTCCACGCGAGTCAGAAGAAGAGAGCCACGGGTGCAAACAGAAGAGCGAGCAGACGGGGCTGAGACGTGGCGAAGAGAAGAACGTGACCAGGGCGCGGGAGTGGCGGCCAGCAGGTTCCTGCGTCGAGGCCGCTGCGGGCTCCCACCTGGACACAGACCCAAGGTTCTTCCATCGTCTGGCGTTGGCCAGGCCTCTTCTCAACGTCTGGCGTTGGCCGGGCACGCCTACGTCTCCTGCTCCCTCTCCAAGCGTCGGTGGACGAACGCCGAAAGGTCGCTGACCGCGATTCGCCCGACGCCACTGTCCCTCCGAGCGGCGCCTTCATCCAAGCCCAGCCTGAGAGCGTCCCAGCCGCACCTTCCAGCATCGCCGCCTGCACTACCGCGTCTCTTCTGTGGGGCTACGTGTACGGAACGGTGAACGGTCTTTTCCTTCTGAACTTACATCTATGCATTGTTACTGTTTATTAAGCGGCCCATTGTCCTGTTAACCTTTTCTATCTCTTTCATGTTTTGTTCCATTTTCTATCAATTTCTCTCTTTTTCCGTTTGTTTAAATATACTGAGTGTTGTTCTTTTCTTTGGGCGCAAATGGTCTCGTGTCTCCTTCCCTCGATGACGGTTGTGTCATCCAGGTTTGCTTATACGAACCTACGCGAGAGCTAGTTAATTTAACAGCCTCGTGACAGCACAGAACTTGGGCTAGACCGGGACTATTGGTCTATTGCATTATACAGTGTTTTTCCGTGTGACTTGTTTGGAAAGATAGGGCACCTTCCCAAGGAGGAGTTCAATAGGTACGAAGTAACTAAGGCAGCTTTATTGCGGTGCTACGGTATCACCCTTAAGAGAGAGCAAAACAAGAATGACTTGCAGAGAGATCCTTCTGCGGAGAAAAATGCGCGACAGGTCGTTGTTAGTGAAACCGACCCAGAGGAAGGTACGCGTTTCTCCGATTGTGCGAAGGTAGAGCGTGAGCTAGAAAAGGAGAGAGAAATACACGAGAAAGAAAGAGAAGAACGCGAGCGAGCCTTAGACGAAGAGATTGAAAGGTTGGAGCGTAAAGTTGAGGCAATGCGGCGAAGTCAGACGTCCGCAGAGGTTGCGCACGAAAGGTGCGAAGAAGTGGCGAGTGCGGTGCACTTTAAAGCCACAGAGAAAGCCGCTTTTTGTGAGGTACCACAAGTGAAAGGTACGCGTCTCTACGAGTGCGACATGCGCACGGAGCCTTCTGCGGAGAAAACCGAGAGACAGGTCGCGGATAGTGAAATCACGCCTGATAAATGTACGTGTTTCCCTGATTGTGCGAAGGCCGAGCAAATAGAAGACGAGACCGCGGCTGGTAGGGAGACTGAAAGGATTCCGAAAGGCATTCCGTGTGGGACCGAGGCTGGTTCCAGCCGCCCTAATAGGGTCATTGAGGAGCTGGAGACTTCCCTCGCACCCCAACACGTGAATGGCCTTCCGGAAGTGGAGGGAGATGAGGACAACGCTAGTCCTAAACGTAGCGGTGACGCGACGCTCCAGAAAGACAGTACTATCGGAGAGGGCCTCTCTAAAAAAGTTCCTTTTGATAGCGGAGGAATTACCCCAGAGTGTGAGAGGGTAGAGAGCCATACTGTCGAGAAGGGCCCAGCTGTAGTTTTTGCAAATGACAGCACAGATCAATTGGCCCGACAGTGCAACGGAGCGGAGAAGTCGAATGACTTAAGCGAGAGAGAAAGCGGCGCACAAGCATCCATGAGCTGTGAAAATGCCGATGTCGCAACCCAGAGTGAAGTCCACCGTAATCGGGGAAATGTTCGCAAACGTCGCCGCAAAAGAAAAAAGCGGACTCGTGCGGCGCCGCGAAGTGTTGAGACAGGTGGCACACGGCAGGGCGAAACACAGGACAGGCGAGCGGGCAGTTTGAGAAAACGTCCTTTGAGGCGTACAGTCGGGTGCAAGCGACCGCCGCAGCGCAGAAAGAAAAAGGACAGGTCATCGGGCAGTTCAGGGAAACGTCCTTCGGGGCGCGCAGTAAGGTGCAAGCGGCGAAAGAGGGGAAGCGGGGGAGAACAATGCGCATCCCCACGACGGAGGGTGCCTTCGACAGGTACAAGTTTGCGGGGACAACTATGTCAAGGTGTTCCTAGACGCAAGGCAGGAGGAGTAGAGCGCCGAGCTAGAGCAACCAAAAGGAGAGGATTGCCACTCTTTCCCCCGCGTCTCTGGCATCCCCTTCGCCTTTGTGAAGGAAGCAGTCTGAATTCCCGAATGAGGCGTGACGGCGAAGTTCAGTTTAAAGCGCGCGCTCATAGTAGTCTCTGGCGAAATGAAATGCCGCGAAGACCGCGACCGCCACGAGTACGACTAAAAAGAGGAAGAAAGCTGTAATCTTGTCGGAGAATGCGACAGTTTGTCGAAATGGTTTTTTTGTAGGGTTATTCTAGTTTGATGTAGTGTTATTTTGTTATCTCCGACTGGTTTGTTTAGCTAAGCAGTTTCTTACTTTTGGTATTTTTAAGCGATGTATGTGTTCCTTTTTTGAGCCTATCAGCATTGTGCGAAATAGTTGTGGGCGCAGTATTATGAGTAACTTGTGCGGAAGCTGTGACCCGCACGGAAGTGAGCTGACTGCGTAAGATGAGTCACGGTAGTCATGAGTGAATATTGGTACGACCGCTATTTGTGAAGCAGTGGTAGCATTTGTCGAGCGGAACTGAATTTCACTTGTTTGTGTTTTTATGTATAGCGCGAAGTAGTACACCGTCACCCATTTTAAGGGGGCAAATGAGCAATTTTGACGAAGGTTTTAGAGTAAAACCAAAGCGGTTTTTGAAATGCTCAGGTTTGGCGCTGAATGTGGCTGTTTTAGTGGACCACTGTCAGGATTGACAAGCATATGGGGCCGGGTATTCAGCACGAATCTAACGCAGATTACGTCAGGTGCTCCCGAGGTGTACGGCATCAAGAGTTATTGTCTTTGCGTGTTGTTTTATTGCGATAGCAATTATATGGACAGTCTCGGCTGGATTTTGCCGTCGCCGTCGCCGTCATGCACCGTATATGTATAAGTATGTATATATATATAAAAGCCCCAAAGAAAAATAATTCAGAAAAATGCTTCCGAAGCGCGGAATCGAACCAGGGACCTCTTGTTCCGCAGCGAGTGGCGCTATCCACTACGCCACGAAACGCAGATCCTCCACGTAGCTAACGGCGAGCGTTATATACATACCCTTTACCGCTGGACGGACTCACAGACGGCAGGCGATAATAAGCTTTCTTCATTACCAGCGAGATGGCGCTAGCAGCGCGACGGGCGCATTTAAAAGTCGTCGTCGAGCTCGCTCGCTTCTTATATTTGCGCAGCGAGAACATTGCCCTTCCGTTGTCTGCTCGCGCGGTTTTCTCGCGGTGAGGGGAAGAGGAATGTTTCACGCTTTCACCGTGATGTCCGCGCTCATGTTACCGAGCGTACGAAAGTCACTCGAGCTGAAGGGACGCCGCTAAACGAACAAACAGAAGATGAGCGCGAACTATCAAGTGTCACAGCTCGACAGTTGAAGCACGCTAGTTTCCTTCGCTGCTTCGGCCGCCTTTGCAACAGGAACGCTGTTCAAACTGAGAGTATCCATTGGCGAGCCTCACTTCGTATAGCATTAATTTCTTGCTATCGCATTCATTGCTTCGCCCTTGCGGCGAAACTGTGACTTTTTTCGTGAACATTTAGGTTCTGTCGCGCGTTAAGAGAAGTTGAGTTTCTAGGGATGTGGCGTATGGCTAATTGGGTGGTTTAATGTTTCAGCGCTCTATGAATACGAGCAGTGTAGAGCTAAAGAGCCCAGCAGAGCGCAGTGCGCTCTTTATCAGAGCGGCTCTCAGGGACGGGTAGCATTGACCACACGGGCATGTTAGTACGCGATATTTATTCCCTCTGTTTTGTTTACTATCATTGATGGCTTACAGGTCGTGTGATCACGTAAGCTGAGCGTTACGCTTTACCGAACATTAAGGTCAGGGACACGTTTCAGACAGTTGTATGACGCAGCTGAATCTGTTGTGAAAGAGTTTGTTTGTGCGTCAGGTTGTGTTTCAAGTAGGTAATAGCGGCTACGTTTTGAGTTTGTTTTGAATGAGCGTAGAGAATACGCACAGATATCTTGTGTAGATTTTAGGCAGCCTTCATGTGAAAGTTGTGTTGGTTGTTTTTCGTGTACTTAGATATGAGAGGGTAACGCTACATAGCAGTGCGGATGGTAGGAGCAGACTTACTTGTTTTAAAATTGGTTGTTTCAGGGATCTAGAGCCAGATTATATCTGCTTTTGGTGTTGTTTTGCTTGGACGGCCAAAAGGATCCATCTTGTAGACATCTCCTCATTCATGAGTGTTGTAGCTTTGGCGGCACAAAATTCTGCCAAAATTTTAGAGTACCGGGTTTTTCATTTCTTTGTGTGTCTTGAGAGGCCTGGAGAGTTGTAGGCGAGTCCAAGGCGCTTGATCGCGGCATGGCATTGTGTTGTGTGGTTCACTTTGCTGCTGTCGATCATTGTGAGGTGGTTTGGGAGTTTGTTGCGAGTTCGCAGTTGCGGTTCCAAGACAGGACGTCGTCCTCGTCACCAGCCTTTCTCTTCGTGCCCAGCGGTTGTGAGCGCTGGCCAGCCGAGATTTTCCGGGCGGCGGAGGAGCTGTTACGTTTGGCCTGAAAATTCATCGAGGCAGACGCCATTGAGCGTACAGCTATCGGCCAGAATGCTGTCTCCCCCACGTGTCGGCGCAGACGGATACGTGGAACGCCACGTCTTCCTGGAGGAGCTTTTGCCGAGCGAGCGGGCAGGTCGCCGTGGTTGGATTTCCCAGAAAAAGGACGTCGGAATTCGGAGACCCCTTTTTGGCTCGTTGTTCTCTGCGTGAGATAGCACCGCGGAAGGGATTCTCAGCCAGCCACTTCTGCCTTCTACCCTACCGCAGCAGGGAAAATTAACCCGTGCCGGAGGGAGCGGTCTGCGTGTTTTCCGGAATTCGACACACCCGCTTTATCGTGCGTTTTGGTCAGCGTGGGATCGCGCCGTTGAAGACGCTCCCATCAACCCAGGTGGTGCCTTCACCCGAGGCAGCCATCATTCAACGCTTCTTCCGAGTATTACCGGCAGTGGAAGCGGAGGTCATCGGTCCTCCAACCCCAACTCCCCTTTGGATTGAAACTCCTCGCCGACATTCTCACCTACGAGTCTTCGGGGCGTGGCGAGTGTATTGTGTGACTCTTTGCCTCCTTTCGGGAGGCCGGACGCCAGGACGACAGGTCACCGGATTGGCGGGAGACGCTGACACCGGTTTGCCTGTGCTTCTGCAGTGACGGTCTCGGGGCTATAAAAGCCGAAGACTTTTGATGTTATTTCGAGCTCTCTTTTTCACTCCAATCTCTTAACCATGTAAATAAATCTACGTTCCTTCCTGAAAGAACGCGCCTCCTCACTGGAAATCATCGGCTATGGGGACGGACGGCGGGAGCCAGCTACTGTAACGAGACCCGCCGAACCCCACTCCTTACAATACATACATACATACATACATACGTACATACATACATACATACATACATACATACATACATACATACATACATACATACATACATACATACATACATACATTGAGGTGTAGTTAATAGGATGAACTGGTATAAATCAACAATGCCGATACGCTTAGTCTTGAATACATGAGGCTTTTAAAGGCAGTAACTTACGAGAGAAATCCTTCACCACTTTTACGTGCCAACTCGGCGTTTCTCAAACCCTCTTGAAAGAGCAATGTTTACATATATTCATGGGTGGCAGCCCACGACGATATATAAGAAAAGATGCCCTGACATTGCGATGCCAAGGAAAAGTGCACTACATCGCAATTTGGTACATGTCTCATAGACCTGTGCGCCGACGCGCCGCCGCCGCCGCCTGTTCTTGCTCACACCGCTCGCGCCGCCGCCGAAGTCCCGAGGGTGATCACGCCGCCGCCGCCGCCGCCGAGCAATAATTGCGGCGCGCCACCGTTAGTCTTTTCTTTTGACCAGGATGGGCTATTGGGACATAAAATACATCACTTCACCAGGGGACCTCTTCTCGATATGTATATTTAATGAACTGTCCATTTTAGCCGCCACTCAATGGCCGTAGCTCGGCGAGCAGCACGCCCTCTGTTTCAGGTTTTCTTCTGCAACGTCATTTTGACGTCACGAAACTTTCACAACTCCCGTCGCAAATGAGAGGGACGGAATGCGCTTCAACGATGGAGAGAAAAAAAAAACAGATAGCTGAGCCAGTTGTTAGGTATTCATGTTAAAAAATCAGTTTCACCGCAAAGGCGAAGCAGTGAATGCGATCAATTTGGACCAATTTGGATCAGTTTGGAAAATCCCGTCGAGAATGCACATATAATTGCTACCGCAAGAAAAGACGGGACATGCAAACACGGACGCAAGAGAGATGTCAAGAGAGTGAACAGTCATTTCTCACGTGGACCACCACGCGCACCTGGTTCAAAGGTATCGCTTCTTTCCTGGAAATGCACAGATAAGTATTTGCGTCTACCTTTTCACGTCGCTGTAAAATGTTTCATTTGTTAGTGGCGCTTGCGGTGTCTTGACTACTCTCTTGTGTCCGTGTTTGCACGCCCTGTCTTTTCAAATGACCCCAAAACAGCCTCTGAAAATGCAAAAAATGCGGGCAGTTTGCACTAAGTCGCGCAATGTTTGGCACAGCGATGCACGGGCCCGTTGCCACTGGTACTCCCCGTCGACCGACGCGTCAGCTTCGAGATGCGTGGTTTCCTTCTCAGGAGTACACACTCTCTTAGGACGCCTCATGACTCTCTGGATACGATCGGGCGTAGCCAGGCTTTGCACCATAAAGCGGAGGTGGCGCGAGTGCGCTGCTTGGCCAAGTGGTGCGGTATCTGGTCGCTAGATGGCGCGATGTCTTGCTTCCTCTGTCTTTCTATATTTTCTCTCTACTTTCTCGCTCTTTGGTTGATGTTCTCTCTGTCTCTCTTTTTTTTTTCGTTCTGCATTTCTTTCACTCTATTTCTCTCTTCCTCCTTCTTTCTGTGCTACACTTTACTCTCTCCCTCTCTCCTCCTCCTTTCCCTCCTCCTCACCAACACATTTCTGCTCCTCATGCTCAATTCCCTTTCCCACCCCCTTGCAACCCTATACTATACAAGGCTATGCTATGATCTGCTAGCGTGCCTGATTAGCCGAGTGGTATAGGACGCTCGCCCTCGGATCGAGGGTGCGCGAGTCCTAATCCGGCCTCGTGAAGAATTTTTATCGTTCTTTTACATCTTTCTTTCCTTCTCTCTGTTTCTTTCTCTCTTTCTTTCTTTCTCTCTTTCTTTCTTTCTCTCTTTCTTTCTTTCTCTCTCACTCTCTCTGTACTCGTTCTCTCACTCATCAGGGTTATTACAGGCCATGCAGTGGGATTCGCCCAAATTCTGTGGCACAGACGTGTTCACGATGATAACTTTCGGGCACGGTCAGACACCTTACGCCGAGTAAGAACAACTACGCTGTTAAAAAACGAGCTTGTTATTGTCTCTTGGTGTTATTCGTCATTTTGGCGCACTTACACTGTAAGCAAAAGTTAGCCGAGATTGGGGTTTTTGCGGCTCATTACCTCTGAAAACTCCCTCGCTTCTAAAATTACTACCTCACGTTGGAGTAAAAGTGGCACATGACATAGTTTTACCACCACCTCTGAGGAACGTAGTAAAAGGATGTCATAATCCAATTTTACTACCTGGGGAGTATTCTGTCACGTGATTTTTAACCCCCGTTTAAGAGTTTATTACCATGTGACCTCAAGGTCCTCCCGCTCGCCCCGCTTCGGCGGCTTTTGTCCGACGATGAGTGCCCCTTCAAGTTTTTTTTTTTTTTTTTCAAAGCTGGGCATTGTCGCGCCTCAGGCACTTCAGCTGCAGAGGCACAACGAGCGAGAAAAGCAGCCTGTGAACGAACGGATTTGCTCGAAGAAAAAAGCCTGCTGGAAAGCCGTACTGCAGATATCGGCCCTGGAGACAGGCGAGTTGTTGTTGTTGAGTGGTTCTTCGGAAAAGACGCTTTCTGCCTCCCAGATGGGGGCACGGCTCAGCGCCTGTGGGACGAGTGTAAGAAGCTTGCGCTGTATATGTCTGGTGGCGGTGATGGCAAGCGGCTGCGCAAAGCGGGCTGGATCTGAGGTGCTTCTTCTATCATCGAGCGGCCGTGCGCTTACGAGCGCAAGGCTCCGAGCCTGGACGCCGTGGATACCTCGCTTCCGTGCCGAATCGCGAAGAGCTACGAAGAACACTCCCAGCGGCAACAAAGTCAAGCTGGTGTGATCGTCCGTGGTTGCTTCCTGGAGAGTGACCGGCTACAACTATAAGAAAAAGGCTTCACTACGTCGTCGGCACCGAGCCGGCCAGCGGCCGGTGTGAGTGCCTCGCCGGAGCAGGTGAAACAAGCGTCGCATAGATTATGTGTACAGTCCTGTGTACAACTGTGTATAGTCCAAACTGTGTATTTCGCTCCATGCGGCCGCCGCTGTGAAACATCTAGCGCGAAGGCGAGCCCCGATCGAGGCAGACGGAACCAACGTGCGGCCTGCACTGCGAGTACGAGCACGGTGAAAACCGGGCCTGCGAGCGGTCTCGTTCGTTGTACGTGCATCGCTCCGTAAGACTCCTCGAATAGCGGACACCTATTTTTAATTTGTCTCTAAAATAACGACGACGAAAATTGCAGAGGAGATCGCCAGCTGTCGTTTATCGCATAGCCGTGCTCCTCGAAAAGGCCTAGCGAGGCCGTCGTTAGAACCTGGTACAGGCACGGCGCCGCTCTACTTCGCCGGCGTTCCTGGATATGTGCTGCTACTGTGTTTGTGTAGCGCTGCGCAATGAAAAAATTGTTGAGTGGCCGTGGTTTGTGTGTGCTTAGGTATATTTTGCGGGTTTGTGCATCAGCACTGCTAACGGGAGTGCGGCTAACACGCAGTGCCAGCGAATAATTGGATAATCAAAAAGGTGAGATAAGGCGGGTTTATACTAAAAAGGTCGGTGTGTCTCATGGCGACTTGCCACCAAACTTAAAAGTTTACGCGTGCGCTGTGAATCTTTATTGTTCAAGCAAGCAAAACATAAGTCTCCTACCTGCACTACATGGCGGGTCAAGATGCGGTGCCTATATATACCGGCTGGCAGGAGTACGTTTGTAAGCGGAGCAGTCGGTTGAAGTGGTGTTTTATTCTGCATTGGTTGTGTGTGTGTGCGTGTGTGTGTGTGTGTGTATGTATATGTGTTTGTGTATGTGTTTATCTCTATATATGTCATAGATACTGTGTTTTCTACGTTGATTAAATTCGAATTTCGATGGATCATGGTGCAATCGCGCTCCTTTTTTTTTTTTTAACCATCAGAAATAGCCGCGAAAACTGAGTTAGGGGAGTAAATAAATACTACTACATCAGCCACAAGAAACTGTCGACCGAGAAATAACTCTCAGAAATCACCGGGAAAACATTGTAAAGGCAGTAAAAAATTACTCTTACTATACTCGCTGAAAACCTCAGCGGGGGTAAAAAATTACTACCGTTGCTACGTTCAAAAACTCGGTTATCGTGAGAGTAAATTTTTACCGCGACTGGTACGTGTAAAAAAAACCCAGAAAAGGTTGTGCGCTAGAGGACAAGCAGTTTACTCCCGTTTCTGGTTATTTTTGTTTAGTGTGTAGTGACGCCAGAACGGTGATTCACGTGACATCATTGGGGTACATACTCTCGACTGGTCCATATACGGGAAGTATCACTTGTGAATTGCCTCCCACCCTGCTTTGCCGTGCAGTCGCCCACCCTTTCTTCCTTGTCTCGCATGACCATCATGCGCCATCAACTAATTTCGCTCCATTTTGTTGCGTTTCGGACTACGCAAGCGGAGATAACAAGATGTAGCCGACGAGCGCGAAATCCTGATAGGTTCACGCTTAGTGCTGACATTGTACGCGTGCTTTATAAAGAAATAAGTGGCGAGGAGATATCGCCTGTAAGAAGGGTAGTGAAGGCGAGAACGAAACCAGCGCCTCCTCTATTTTTCAGTGCCTGGGCGAACGCTCTCCTCGGGACGTCGAGCGCGCGCTCCGCGTCCGCTCGCCGCTGCCGCGTGGTGGCGCTGTGCAAGTAGAAGAACAATGTACATGCTGCGGGGGAACTAAGGAAACGATGGAACATGTACTGATTGAATGTGGCGATATTCACGCAGGTATACGTGTGGGCACGAGTCTACATGAAGCCTTGGGTTTTAGGGACAACAATGGAAAGCTGAACACGTCCGCGATAGAAATAAGTAAGAGATGGTTAGAGTATTGGTGGCAGAAAAGTAGAGATAAAGAACAAAAATAAATAATCGGGGAAAAATAAGGTCATTCTGCCTTAAGAGGCAGAGAGATACACCGTGAATTTATATTTTTTTGGTATAATAACATAGATTTAATCAATATAGATAAGGTATTAGGCCAACATGAAACAAGGAAGCTTTTTTTTTTTCTTCGAGCCTGGTGGCAGACATGTCACCGCCCCGTTACAAAGGGGACCCTCATAGCATCCATCCATCCATCCATCCATCTGTCCACGGGAAGCTGGCGCTGAACGGCCGCGCGTATCACGAAGCTCACGAATTCGTGTTTGCATCCGAGTTTAATTGCATTTGTGCTTATTGCAGGCTTTTACAGGTACAGGGGGATGGAAATAAATGCGAACCTAGCGGCGCGCTGTTTTCATCACGCTCTAACCGCGGTGACAATAAAAAGATGCTAGATGGACTTTTATTCTGTCATGGATGACTTCGTCGTTTCATCAATCATCTAGGCTATAACCACTTGAAAATAAATGCGAAACAGCAAAGAATGCAGATGCCGCATGTTCGCGTATCTTTCCATCCCCGCTGTAAGTATTCCGCAGGCAGTCTGTCAGGCCGTGCTGCCGGTTCGATACTTGCACTCGAGTTTGATAGTATTCCCGTTTTATTTTCTATTTCAGGCTATTGCAACTGCCCCAATGCTTTAGTATATGTCATACTGTTGTGTTCCACTCTGCAAATGGAACTGAAAGAAATCGATCACGATTGTCATTTTTTTTTTATTTCCCTTTATTGATAAAGAAAGAAAATCTCACAGGGTCCCTTATGCATTCATCTAAGACGACTGAAAGGCGAAAGCCACCTTCTTCTTTTTCTTCTAGTCAATTTATTGAACATTTCCTGCCTCCCTTCGAGATATTTCTGCGCCTAACGTGGTTTCGGATCGGAGGCACTGCAAGCTTTCTGCACATCAGCGGAGGCATGCACTGCCTCCGTGATCGGCCCATTTTGACCAAGCGAAGATGTAATATGACGACGTCACGTTATATGACGTCACGATAATGTCACAGAATTTTATTATCTGTGACGTCATATGATGACGTCATCACGTAATTATTTTTTGCATCACTCGTGCTGACGCCGCCGACGGTCAATTTTCGCGTTTGATGAGGCATCTAAGGCTTTCGCCTTAATACACTGTTCGGCTGTCGTTCCATGAAATTCCAGCTGCCGCTGGTGTTTGGTAGAGGTGGCTTGCAGTAATTGGGCGGGATAATTGTCTCCTAATACATCTTCAAACTACACTAGAATATGCAGCCGTCATTTACGACGCGAGAATTTCATAGAATATAAGAAGCGGCGGCTTAAGAAGGATGCAGTGGCGTCACCCTTTGCAGACTACCCTTCACGTGTGCAGCCCAAGGTAACAACTGAACGAAGCAGGGCAAGTATCCCTAAACGTGACCGTGTTGCAGCCTAATAGTCAACCAATGCATGTAGTACCAGTAGCAACGCTGCCTCGCGATCACAGCCATGTGCATGCAGCGCTGACATTAGGTCCCGAAGCTGAAGAATCGGAGCCCATGGACACCACATTCACTACCGGCGAAACAACCTACAATCATTATGTACAGTGTCACAATAAATGAGTGCACAAGGCTGAGCAGGCTGCCCCATGCGACAAAAGCGTCCAGGTCAACAGCCATTAATTCGGCCTCTATACTTTGCTCACTACCGAAAAGGGCAAATGGAAGAGAAAAGAAAGATACCTAAGGAGCCAGATACTGAGGCTACAACAATCCGTCGACAAATACAAAAGACGAGCTCACGCAACTGACAACAGGCCGCGCCATTTTTCACGCCTCTCACATTGGCTCAAGTTGAGAGTCGGCACTACGACTTTATACTTGAACGACAGCGTCGGTTCACACACATCGGCCAGCGTTGCAGGAAGCGCGCGGCATATGCAGCTGATTTTTTTTTTTTTCGTATCACCACGATTTAACTGGTTTAAGCTCTGAAATGGTGGAATCACTTGGCATAGTTCCTCTTTTTCTGGCACCAGCTGTTACTTTCTCCCGGTGGCAACAAATGTAATTCTCAAAAGCTTTACGAAGGGAGCGGGCGATCGCGTATATCCCTGGAAGCAGTCTAGTGACATTTCATGCTATTTAGCGCATGAACTCCAGGCTTGCGTATAGTGTGCTACACCAGTAGACGGTAGCACGCTTCGAGGAACTTTAAGCGCCCGAGCTTTCACTACTAGCTCTTGGCAAATGCTGCTTTCGAAAATCGACTTTCAGACAGCCAAAACCGACTCTTAGTCAAGCGAACGTAACGGTGACAAAACAATTTTCCGCGCATCACTGGCATGCGCTCTCTGGTATCGGGCTAGCAGACGACGCGCGAGCGTCTCGATCAAATAGCCGCGAAAGACACGCGCCTTCAAAATGGGCTGATTGCCCAGAACGACAAGTGCTTCATGATTCCAGCTTACAAGTTTTCATGATACTTTAAACAGCGCGAATACAGCCGAAAACTGAACCATATAGCAGCTTCGAATGCAGGCATGGCATTCGTTTCCGCGAGCGACGACGCGACGGCAGGTCTACTACGGTGGCGGCGCCCGGCGGCTAAACGCCGCACTAACGCCGACGGTCGATTCCCATTGAGCTCCGCTCTTTCGCCCAGGCACAGAAAAATAGAGGAGGCGCTGGCGAAACCAATGAAAAAGCGCCGGATTATTTCATCCTTCCAACGGACGAACTCTTTACAGCGGAGACAATGCAGCTCTCCAGAAAAAAGGCGAGCCCGCATCCATGGTTTTGCTATATTTTTTATTGCGAAAGCAATTATATGGACACTCTGGACAGGTTTTCACCGTCGCCGTCATGCTCCGTATAAAGTCGAAATCGATAACATCGCTCCGCGCATCGTATGTTCTACCCGAGAATAAAAGCTGGCGAGCGCTGGCGAGCAACACTGCTGAATCAAAGATGAAACAAGCTAGCCATCTCCGTCACACGGAGGGCACATGCGATTACATCAGCTCGTGTGCGAGGCCTGCCATCGATTGCTCCTCAACTAGAAAGGAAACGCCCCGCCCGTCTCTCGCTGGGCGAAGGAGCATGAAGGGACGCCGGGGGGTGAGGGTCTGCGTGGCTCGAGTAGCAACTGAACATTCCCTATACGGGTGCGGTCGGGAGCGCTGGCGCACGAGCTATCTCGGCAGACATCAGCAAACGTACGACTCGTGTACCCTTCTACGCGCTGTGACCTCACCGCTTCCTGCTGTGACCACCGATACGACAAATTGCACGAAAACCGCTTCTCTCCCGGGAGCCGCCTTATTCCAATGCACCAGCGTTTTCTAGGGTTACGCGAGGTCAGATCAAAAAGTTACCTGCTAGCCATAGTTCGTACAACATTATGGCATGTTGCGATCGCATTCACAACTTCGCTTTTCCGTTGAAACAGATTGTTTTCGTAATTCGAGGGACGAATTTCTCTCCCCACCAGCTCTCGAATATACCCCTCCCCCTCCCCTCGCGCCACGCCGCCGCCGATCCGATGAATCCCGCGCCGTTCACGCGCCGCCGCCGGAGGTGGAAACACCGGCGCGCTGCCGCCGGTCATTTTGGGTCCGGCGCACAGGTCTAAGCTGGTCTGCCCAACAGTGCAGTGTGACAAAAAAAAGTGAATTTGTTCTTCATAGATCCTAGCACATTGCGCAATATGAATGATACTTGGCGTAATCCCTCAACTAACCATTTCCTTACACGCCAACAACCATGCGTGCCGCTTGGTACATTCCGCTTGGCAAGTGTTGCTGCATATGCGTCATAGTTTGATCATCCTTTTTAACGCCAGCTGGAAATTGGTTGTACTATCGCTCTCGGTATGAGCTACATCCCGCTTGCGCGTGGCCGAGCGCTATGCAAGGTTGTACAGTAACGCCGACCTTCGCATATTTTCGATTTATTGGGAGAGAGTTTGGCTGTTCCTGCGAGCGCGCATCGCCTCCACTTGCGTTCTCCCTTGCCCTCGTTTTGCCCTGCTGTGATATCGGCTTATAAAATGATAACTTCGCGGGCGAAAGCAAGCAAGTGGGGGCGATACGCGCTCGCACGAGCAGCCACACTCTCTCCCGATAATTCCAAAATATGCCAAGATCGGCGCCACTATACAACCTTGCAGAGCGCTCGGCCACGCGCTCGCGTGATGTAGCTCATACTGAGCACGATAGTACATCGCTCTTCGCTATCACAACTTGCAAAACATGTAATAACTAATCTCATCGCAAATCCTTCAAATTACTGAGGCACCGTAAACTGTTGCGTACTGTGACCGAAATGGGAGCCCGCAAGAGTGTCCAAGCCTCATCCCCAACTGTTCCCTCGTCATATAAAAATTATGTCTTCTTCACACGCTAGCTTGATGGCAGGCGCCCATATTCAATCGGGGCCGCCTTCACTAGTGTGCCTGGTAAGTGGCTGCGGAATCATTAGCCGCGCAATAATGTTCCGTAATTCGTAAGCATTCAATTAGCTAGCACGCGGATAAATGGAACCCCTCTTGTGGCCCTCTTAATATGTTTAAATCTCTAGACCGCACGGGCCACCATGCAGACGGCGTCTCATCAGTGAGACAGCTCATTACTGGCTTCGAGTAATCTGACACCCTCCGACGGTCATCTCCCCTCCTCCGTTTATTCGGCACTGCAGTCTCGGACGCAAAACACTTCGGATATTAGGCGCAACAAAGTAATCCCATTTCCAGCGTAATATAATTGCTCAACGTGCATCAGTGTGAAAAAGAAAGCTAAGGGGATCACGCGCGCTATACAAAAATCGCTGTTATACAGAACATTTTAATGCCTTAAGCATTGCAAGCCTCATAGGAGAGAAAGCGTGAGTTGTCTGTCACCCCCCCTCCACCCTAACGTAAAAAAATATATATTAAACAAATGAAGATGAAAGGAACACATTCAAGAAAATGAAAAACGAAACCTTTTGGATTAATATTATTAATGAATAACACCCACGACCTTTCGCACGGAAGTCATAACCATCATCATCATCAGCCTGTTTACATCCACTGCAGGACATCCCAGTTATCAGCCTATCCTGTGCGAGCTGATTCCATTTCATCCCTGCGAACTTTTCGTCAACCCGTCTAACTTGCCGTCTTCCTCGTTTCCCATTCCTTGGTAGCAATTTCGTTGCGCTAACTGAGAACCAGTTGTCTGTCCTACGCATTACGTGGCCGGCCCAGGTCCACTTCTTTAGCCTGACATCAACAAGGACTTAAAGTCAGGGGGGGGGGCTCTGGAGGGCCCGACCCCCTCCTGCTCCTTTAATTTTTAGGAGGGGCTCGGACCCCATCGGTAGGTCAACTGTAGCAATGCAGCACCCATTCTACAATCACAGCAGTTGAGTTTTTTTGGCAGTAGTGCCTTGTGCGGGGAAATCCAAACTCCAATTTTCGGAATAACAATTTAATCGCGATTAGTCGGTTGATGTGGCACGAGCAAAAGAGGAAAACAGGTATAGTCGTTCTGCTGCATGCATTTTCTCGAAACATGACGGGTCACCACCCTCTTCGACTGTGTTCTTGGCGCAGTATAGTGTATCACGAGGCTTCGAAAAAAACCTAGACGCCAAAGCACCACCAGCAGAGAGAGGCACAATAGCATCTTCTTTCTGCTTCTTCTTTCTGAGCTTGTTCTGTCTACTGGTGGTGCTTATGCGTCCAGGTTTTTCTCCAAGTCGTGCACCAACTAGCCCAGCAACAAGTTCTGCAATGTTTTAAGAGGCGCCTGAGCGTGAAGCTACCCGCTCGTAAATTAGTGAAGGTTCACCTTGGTCTCTACGTTACAAATCGATTTTCACTCCTTTAGTTGTGCATTACAAGTCTGGTGTAATACCAAAGACGCATGCATTTTGCCTGCTTTTTTGGGTATGCAGGCTCGAAAATAAAATATAGCGTCGTCGTGCCTGAGGTTCTAAATGCAGTGAGTAAATTAATGTTTTGCGTTGCCCAGAGCTTGCTTCGCGTGTCTTTAGCGCTTTACATCCCAAGTTAAAGTTGCAAGTGGGCTTGTCGGTACGCCATACTTGGATCACAATGGTATTGCAAGCAAACAGGAAACAAGCAGGTGGCGCTGTGTGTGTGTGTGTCTCTTTGTTGCCTTCTTGTGTCCTGCTTCTTTGCGCTACCATTGTTATCCAAATATCGCGAGTTAGTTTTGAAAAATCCTTTCCAAAATGCCATTTTAGTGCTCATTTGAAACGTCCCGTTAAATCAATGCCCGCATTCCCTTCGGAATAATGTGTGTATTTGTATAACATTCATAAGCATTTGTTCAATTCTAGAGACCGTTGGCTTCACCACACTGTGATGGCCCAAAACACAAGTGTGGCCAGTGAGTTGTGACGAAGCTAAATTTCACACAGAATAACACTTAATAAGTGTGTATAAGAGCCTGTGCGAGCGTGCCCGCTCTGTGTTAGTCGCCGCCCTACGAGGGCCCCCCTCCAATGAAGAGAGACTTTAAGCCCATACGTCAGCTATAATATCCGCATCCCGCGTGTGTTCCCTGAACCATTCTGCCATCCTCCGACCTCTCGATGTTACGCCTACCATTTTCACTTACATTGCACGCTGCGTGGTCCCTAACTTTTTCCCTAGTTTCTCCGTGTTTCAGCCACATATGTTAGAACTGGCAGTGTGCAGTGATAGTATACTTTTTCGCTTTAAGGACAGTAATTATGGTGGGGCGAGGAAAAATAAAGGAAAATACTAAAGCCCCGCTCACTTTAAGGACAGCGGCAGACTGCCTGTCATTGTTTGGGAGTGCCGGCCATATGTGATCCGTCCAACCCACTCTAATTTTTCTTTGAATTTCCTTTTGCGAGTATAGGCTTCCCTGATAGTAAATGACCTACGTATACGTATTCTTGTACAGACTCCAATGGTTAATTTCAGTCGTGAACTCTTTCTCTTGATTTATCGGTTATGACCTATTGGTCATAACCAACAGGTCACAAACTTCTATATTTCTTTATTACTGGGCGTTGGACAATACACTCACAAAAACACATTCGGGACACCAGTCGCTATGAACTGGTTTTGTAGTACTCTAAAATAAAATTCGCGCATCTTTAACAATACTTCAACTGTTGGTGCAAGCCTTCCGCCACTTCGATACGAGAATGATGTTCTACTTCGCGTCATCATTCTCTTAAGCCTCCAAACACTTGGAGATGGAGGATCGCGGATACAGAATTCAAAAGACTATTTGCAGGAAAGCATCAGCAAAGTTGTAGCTGCATATAAACTTCAAAACCCATGCACCGAGTGGTCCCCAGGAGTTCGTCTTACGCTGAAAACGCTCACGTCCATGTTGTTAATCATCATCATCATCATAATCATGAGCCTGTCTACGCCCACGACTGCAGGGCAAAGGCCTCTCCCATGTTCCGCCAATCAACCCGGTCCTGTGCTTTCTGCTGCCACGTTATACCTGCAAACTTCTTAATCTCATCTCCCCACCTAATTTTCTGTCTCCCCCTCACGCGTTTGCCATCTCTTGGAATCCAGTCAGTTACCCTTAATGACCACCGGTTATCCTGCCGACGTGCTACGTGCCCGGCCCATATCCATTTCGTCTTCTTAATTTCAACTATGATATCCTTAACCCCCGTTTGTTCCCTGACCCACTCTGCTCTCTTCCTGTCTCTTAAGGTCACACCTATCATCGCTCGCTGCGTCGTCCTCAATTTAAGTTGAACCCTCTTTGTAAGTCTCCAGGTTTCTGCTCCGTAGGTAAGTACCGGTAAGATGCAGCTGTTATATACCTTCCTCTTGAGGGATAGTGGTAGACTACCATTCATGATTTGATAGTGCTTGCCGAATGAGCCCCATCCCATCCTTATTTTTCTAGTTATTTCACTCTCATGGTTCGGCTCCGCGGTTACTACCTGTCCTTCTTGGCAGAGAACAGCGCTTTGCGATAGGTGGCGAGACACTGGAAGTTGTAAAGGAGTACGTCTACTTAGGACAGGTAGTAACCATGTTGTTAATGGAACAACTCAAAGAATTTCCAGCGTGCAAGCTAGAGCGTTGAGACGCGTTTTCATTTCGGCAGAGGCGTATTGACTCTACCACCACAGCGCCGCGCCTACCTCTCGTACTGCACAATAGCTGATAGGGCGAATGACAGGTCGCGCGATCTTACAATTCAGCATTATGCTTAGACACTGCAAGTTACTTCCCCAATGAAAGTTTTTTAACGCGAAAGTGTTTTATGCCGTGGTCCACCAAGACTTCACTGACGTTTTTCCGTCACGGATATGACGTTGCAAAATGATAATTAACAGATGACAAAGAAAAAACAAGAAGTTCCGTCCTCAGGAATCGAACCCACGACCCCTAACTCCGCAGCGCGCGGCGCGAAACGACTCAGCCACAAAGCCTACGTTCTTCATCGTACTAAGGGCGAGCTATTTATATACACCATTTACCACTGGTGGTGCGCGGAGCTTGGAGGCACTTGTTTTCGTTACCACCAATGAGCCGGCGCGAAGGGCGCGAAGGGCGCGAAGGGTGCGCTTTAAAGGTCGTCGCCCCGCTCGTTGCGATGCGCGCGCGCCCCCACCAGTACTTTGCCCTACAGGACGCAGTCGCCCTTGCGCGTGCGCTTATCTCGTGATGGGGGCGGTTTGTACGTCTTGTACTTTCACCGCAAGTTTACGCTCAAGTTACAAAGTGCACGGATGTCACTTCGCTCGCTGCAGCGGCCGCGTTTGCTAACGGAGCGCGCTGCTCAAACACAAAGAAGTAACAACTGTGACAGTTCTTAGTTCGCGCTCGTCCTGCGTGCGTTCTTCTCGTGTGTCATTTGTGCTTGAGCAAGCACCCTGCAGGTTTCTACATGCTTGCCGTTCTTCGCGTGACATTCCAATCTGTTGCTATCGCATTCATTGCTTCGCCCTTGTGGCAAAATAATGCACAATAAGCGCTCACCAACCTCTGTTAAG
Organism: Rhipicephalus sanguineus; assembly: GCF_013339695.2. Taxonomy (NCBI): domain Eukaryota; kingdom Metazoa; phylum Arthropoda; class Arachnida; order Ixodida; family Ixodidae; genus Rhipicephalus; species Rhipicephalus sanguineus. Next base: position 305,640,459 of record NC_051176.1, on the reverse strand, counting down.
ACACGTTTTACTTTCGTGTTATACCGATTCCTATGACAGAAGAGGCTTTAAACATAATACACACTTATTATGTTTTTTTTGCTTTCTTTTCTGTAGGTATCTATGGCTAAGCAACGCATGCTGTTCCCGAAGACACATGAACGAGTGAAGGCCGACAGCGAGGATCATGCCGGAAGATATATGCTGCAGACAAGCGTTAGGACGTGTTCCATTTCATTATGACCTGGGCCAATCCTGAAAGCGCTGGCTGCGTGTGTTTTTCCTTTGTATACAGCGGTGCATTTATGCCATGCAATCTATACCATATAACGCCCAGAGCTTCAATAAACTAGTCTCCACTGGACCATTTTATGTGTCCCCTCTCCGGATTTGCACATTTAGTAATCAGTCATTCCAATGGACCAAAAAAGCGGTGATATGCGTCTACTGTATCTTCTACGAAAAGAGACAGGATTCTAGGACAGTCTAACACAATATCCGGCTGCTCAGCAATTAGGGCATTCAGCATTTTGTTTGAAACCCTGTTGAGAAAGAGTGCTGATTCACACTTTGCACAGTTCGCCAAAAGCGCTCACACAGCCTTCTAATGAATCACAAAAACACCGTAATTTGTAACCTGATATCCTTAAGAATTATGCGTTACATTTCCGAAAACAAAAACCTTTTTCAATATCAACATGGGTTTTAGCGCGGTGACTTGTGAAACAGGGCGCTTCGTGCTGACCACTAACATTCACCATGCATAACTCCCAGAGACTTGGCTAAGGCATTGGACCATAAATGTCTCATTCTTCAAACAAGAACATAAATGGCCAAGAGTATAGAAGTACCTGCTTAACAGATGTCAGTGCGTCGTAATTATTGACGTTACCTCCTCGCTCCAAGAAGTAAAGTTTGTCCATTAATATTGTACAAAAACGTCATACATAATCAAATAACATCCCATACCAGGATTGCCGCAGCTGACTGCATAATATACAGCACAATAACTGACACGACAGATTCGAAGGATTAATAATAATAATATCTGGGGTTTAACGTCCCAAAACCACGATATGATTATGAGAGACGCCGTAGTGGAGGGCTCCGGAAATTTCGACCACCTGGGGTTCTTTAACGTGCACCTAAATCTAAGTACACGGGCCTCAGACATTTTCGCCTCCATCGAAAATGCAGCCGCCGCGGCCGGGATTCGATCCCGCGACCTCCGGGTCAGCAGTCGAGCGCCATAACCACTAGACCACCGTGGCGGGGCAGATTCGAAGGATTTACAAGATGACTTGAACATGCTTGAAACCTAGTGCCACTATTGGCAAATGCAAATCAACACGAAGAAAACTCCACTGATGCTCTTTGACACGCGCATCCACTTAATATTGCCCTTCTCGCTCTATTTTCAAGTGACCAGGCTGTTACACCTGTAATCACTGTTCGACGCAGACCGCGCCGGAATGTCTGGCAACATTTATTATTGTTTTACACCATTCTAGTAATACTGCGCATCTGACGCGAGTGGTCGAGCTCATTCCGGAACTAACGCTCGAATTTTGGATCATGCATGTATAAACGCCGACCTGCTCTATCAACGATCAGACCCTAACCTTACATTTCGCTGTCACTTCCATCATCTCAAGCAGAATACGGCCTTCGGTGTCCACGAATTAACCAAAGCGAGGCTCTGCTTGCGTTTTTCATTCGTAGTCACATTATTTACGGTATTGTTTCATGGGGCAACACGCGCGCCTATCACCTGTCATCAGTTCAACAGATCCAAAATCAGTCAATTCGCATTATCACTTCTAGTTCCATGCAATCCAATGCCTCTGGGTTACTCCATTTGTACAATATCCAGCAGATTAATTTTTTTTTCCAGCCTGACGTAGTCGTCTTATTCGACAAGTTGCTTCATAATAGCCCAGCATTTCCGTTAATTGCAGTTGAATTTTTCCAGAATAAAAAATTCGGCAGATCCTGCGCGTTGTGGGAATCGGTTTCATGCGAAGCAGTCATCAAACACTTCTATGCTGTATTATATGGCTTTGAGCCAAGCGTTACGAGGCGGCGGATCGACCTGTTTTTGGAAGTGTAGTAGCTATGTGCACATCGTGGGCTTACCAGGCACGTCGACAACTTTGGCGTTTAAAGGGTAACTTAGGGTGCGACGTAACGTCAACCCTGACGTTAGGGTACATACATCCGTATTATCGAAACTAAATGCCCTTTATGGTGCAATCATGTGAATATCACACGTAAATTTCGTTAGTGCATTCCTCCAGGGTCGAGCAATGCTTCAATACAGCTTGCTCAATCATAGGAATACTAATGTAATGTTTGTTAGACAGCTATAAAAGCGGAGCCAACACTGGAACCACAGACGTTAATCTGATATGACGCCTGTATCGTAGGAGTACGTATGTAGTGTTTATTGCGTTCCTGTAAAATTAGATAGCCAGCACCACAACCACAACTGACGTTGCACCGGTATTACGCCTGCATAGGCTGCTTTTCCAAGCCAGTTTACAGACCTGTCGTCGCTCCGTGGTAGAACAGCTGATTGCCATGCAGAATTCTTGGGTTCAATTGCTGCTGGCATCCTAATATTTATTCTTTCCATTCGTCGGGTCAACGCTGCCGATGTCGGTGTTTCTTAACGCTCTCGCATTTAAATTACCAATGTCTGTTCTCGCCGTTGCTGGTTAGATATAAACTGTCAATTACCTGTGTAGCATACCCGTATACTGCGGCCTGTGGTAAACGGGTATGTGCCATACGTGTCTGGAGGAAAGGGTTTGACGACGTACGCGACAGGATTTTCAGGTTATTCATGTCAGGACCCGACAGTCATATTTATCAAGCCCTCTTACCTTCCCATGCCAATTTTCGTCTACACCAAGTTAAGGAGTCGATCATGAGAGCACCTAGACGTAGGCGGCTAGATGGATAGACAGATACGTAGATAGAAAAGCTCAAAGTGCCAGATATTTGCTAAGAAATGCTTCGCATTTAAAAAGAAACCAGATTTTCTGGTAATAACAATTGCTTGCTACCCATGGTTCCTACCAATTACTGCGAAAGAACATCTGCATTCACTCAGAGCCGAACGAAGACATTTCGGGGCCCTGGGCTAATGACGCTTCAGGGGCCCTAATGATGATGATGATGCTGAAAATGATGACGGCGACGAGGATGATGGTAATTATGCCTGGTTACGACAATTAACCTGTGAAATACCACATTTTCCTCTATTCATTATTTAATAGAAAGTGCAGCTCATATTTTTTCAGTTTCATCGATAAAACCATTACCGCTCGCATTGTATTATCGTCTAAGGATAAGTTGGTATGTTTCGATCGTCAAGGATGATCCAATACCTCCCCGTTAACGGTGTTCCTCAGAAGAAGTTGGGGAGGAAAATATAGTTTCCGGTTAGTGGACTGCCTGGTCTGGTGGAGAAATGGTGGAGTGTCTGGTGGGGAAATATTCCGATCGATTTTGAAAGTACTACAGTCCTCCGTCAATAAATGCGGTTTGAAATTTGTCACGCACACCGTCAGGCCATTTAGCTAAATGGCTTTCAATGCTGATAGATCCTACTTCGAGATGCTGCGGCGACAAATCCACGCGATCGTCAGAATCGCGGGGCGATGACGCAACTGTTCTTTGCGATATGCTCACTTCCGTGGACAGCGACCGGCTCCATTGCAGCTGCCCGTAGACAGCCGCCGACGCCTGTGGAACACCGTTCAGCATGCTGTGGGATGGGCTCCTAGGCCTTGAGACAGTTTCCCGCGTCTGTGGCGGCAGGTTTCTGGGTGGTCTGTGGTGGCAGAGGCTCGCTCCTCGCAAGGAGACAGCATGGCAGAACAGGTGAATCAGCTTCTTTGGAAATTCATTTGGCATTATCGGTAGATTGCACCTGGAAGTTTTGGTGATACGAATGGTAGAAGCCCATCGGACAAATATTTAGTCAGCTAACCTTTTCTGACTTTCTTCGCTCTCGAACTCCGTCTTTTCTTCAGAAGCTCTACTTAGATACCTCAGATTTGGAAGGATTTGTCACTTCAGAAAACGAACGCCTCATCATGTAGTAAGTTTTTATAACTTGGAACAAAACGCTAAAATGTTGTCGATGTGGACAAATGAAGCGATATGAAGGGCCTCACTTGGCGTCCATGTTTCTGTGCCTCCCAGTTGCTCGCAATATGCCGGTCGACCTTTTACAATGCGTAACGAACTTGTTGGGGGCAGAAATTAAAACTTGAACACTGAAGCGACAGGCCACCTTTTTAAAGCAATGGGTCAAACTATGATAGTATGGAAGGGCAGCCATTTTCCTACGCTGCTGTCGCGCAAACTCTTGTTCTGCTCTCCTGCCGGTCTTTTTATGTACCGTACAAGGTTTTCTGCAGCAAAAGAAAGGATTTTCCTTGGAAAGCCAGCCACCCTCAGTTTCGAAGCCTGCGAGTGGTGGTGGTCATACATCACTGTGAACTGGATTTGCTCAGCTCCGAGCGAAAACATGGCCTCACTATAGCCTTTTTCACCAGCTTGGTGTGGCCCAAGGTATAATATCACAGCGCTTTAACATAACTCGGGGCGACCTTCCCGTTCACCGTCACCTGGCTGCTGCACCTCACCGCAACGCCGGCAATACACTGGCCCAACCAGGAGCCGACCTGTCAATGCGTCTCCGGAAACTAAAAGCCGCAACCGATGGACGTGATGTTGCTGTTCGTCGCAATGCCGAATTATCGCCTCCGACGACGACTACGATTCGTGAGCCATCGCGACGACGTTTCATTACGCCGCCATCCTACCGAAGCCAAGGATTGATGGCTACACCAAATAACGATGAAGCACTGACCCGGCGTAATAGCAGCTCGACAGCAAGACGCAGCCGCGATGCGATGCCGCGATTTAACCGTAATGCCGCACGACGAACCGCCGACATCGACGTGCTTCTGGACGGCCACGCAGTCACCACGTTACTTGACCCCGGAGCCGACTAATGTGTCTTGAGCGGATCCTTCGCTATGACGAAAGTCAAGACTGCATGGGAAGGCCTCAAATCCAGACATCGTGTGTAGCGTCTGCAAATGGGGTAAAAAACAATTAATTCACCACGTTTTCTAATTATTTCAAGCCATCCATGCAGGGGTAATTAAGGACGCGGTTGCTCTGCCTAAGGCCCCGATGTTAAAAAATAGTATATTTGAAGAAAGAAACCTGCCTATAAAAACATATACCTAGAGTGAAAGACGGCCTTCCGCCGTTGAGGCTGCGGTCCTAGCGCCACCGGGCACTGTCCGTCACGCTGTCACGTTTGAGTTGTGGGCGCCGCCGCCAAAGAACCGCGGAGTCAGTGATGCCCGGAAAGATAGGCGTGGTGCGAGCCCCTTGCACGTGTGGCAGAAGGGAATGAAACCGCGGCTCGAGTCCGAAAGCAGCGGGGAAGACCACGTTCGCCTGAATGCGACGTTTGGTTTCGAGGCGGCGCGGCGAAGAGAGGCACCCCGCTGCGGGCACGCAGCGATGACGGCGCACCGAGCTCGCCGGGCCGTCCGCCGGTATCGAATGTCTTGGTTTTGCTGGCGGCAAACGGCGGGAAACCTCCGAAAAGGAAGAACGCCTTTGGAAGCTGTGCAGTACAGTAGTGCGCTCACTGAGCGGCGGAGCGTGACGCACTTCATGTCGCCGCCGACAGCCGGCGAGGCTCGCAGTATCACCTGAAGCTTTCCGGCGGGCTGCAGGGCGCGCGGGCGCGCGTTGCTGTTTTGCGCGCAAGAACGTCAAAGTTACCGTGCGCAACATACGGAACTTTTTTTTGATGCAACTTTTCTGTAAGTTCTAAAATAAGTTACTGTCGTTGTGACTGATTTAGGGAGGGTGGGCGATGTTTTAAGCGGCTGTTGCATAGATGAATGCTCCTCCACGCAGCCGCTGCAGTAACAGGGCGTGTAGTTGGGAGCGTTCAAGTTTTTTTTGTCCTGCTGATCGATACGATTTTCAATGCCCTTTCGCCGCTGTGGCAATCATAGCGACTTCACTACCGCCTTTCGAGCCCAACAGCAACGCCTCACTTTAAAAAAAAATATTTTTTCGCAATTAGCTGGTCTGTGCGACTAACCTACTTAATGAATTTTTTCGCTAATCAATAATGGGCGGGATCACTTGGCTGTATAATAAATGTATCCGCACCGTAATCTTAATTTTTTTTATGTGCAAACGTACTAGATCATCCAAGGTTACCAAAACTGATTGGACTCGTAGGCGAATATGGCTGCGGGTCCAATGAAAAAAAATATCTATACATTGTTATTATGAGTACATATCAAGTAACATACATCACTTGCGTACACATATTTTTATTACTCCGTAGAATTGCGCCACCAACACTCGACAGCGTCACGTGCTGACAAACTGATTTTATTTACTCAAAACCCTGCCTATGTATGCGCAGATGCTTGCGATATCACAATATGGGCAATGCAGAAATGGTCACTCGTGGTCGAACAATAAACAACCGACGACAACGCCGATCTAACAGGCACTGGAGCATCCCAAAAGGAGCCCAATCCCTACGGGCCTTCCGCTTCCTAATGACAGCTACTTCAGTCTCCCCTCGACATCTCATTTTTCTGTACATCTCTGTCCAGCCTGTTTCCTCCGTCCGTAGTTCTGTGCTTCGGACTTCGATAGTGAAACAATCAGCCACGTACCAGCGTTCTTTAGTATTTTTTTAGAAGTACCCTGACCACCCACCCTCCTCCCCCCGCTTTACCAAAGCACGAGCACGGCCGCTCGATGGGAGCTCGAGCGGCCGTGGCACGAGTATCGTTTTGCTGTCACCGCCCCCGTGCTTTCTTGCTTTTATTGTTATCGCACTTGACTCTGCGGTCACTCCTAGCTTCGTTGGGTCCAGCTGTTTTTTGTTGTCACACGCTGCCCCAGAAATTTCTCTGCACGACCGCCGGAGGCTGTAAAAAGGGCGTCCCTCCCGTCCAGATGTAGCGGCGGGCCGTCTTTGAGACAGTTGCAGTTTGCAAATAGACACAGATCCTTCAAAAAAACAAGCATACGTAAGTGCAGCAAAGCGGCACGCGTGGTGCCGATCGACAAAGGTCCTTCAAACGAATGAATGGCGTGAACATTCGCTGCAGGGCATACACGAATGTAAACAGTAGCACGGCCGCTGGATGTGAAAAGCTCTTTCATCCAGCGGCCCTTACAGTAGCTTCTACTACTAGGGTCAGCTTTAAAAAAAGAATAAAATGCTCGACCCCCTCATCCCTTTATTTTCTTTTTTTTTATCTTTTGTTGTGTTCTTGTGGTAGCCCTATTCCCGCCTCCAACACCGCGATTGTTGATCCCCCCGGAACTACAGCGTAACCAGCAACTGCAGCAACCCCGACCAAGGGGACGCGCTTCGCACACCGCAAGAGTTTTCAGGAGAAACTGGCGGCAGCGCCCCTGGCGCGCGCCCAAGTAGTCGACGCGGAGAGGGCCGTGGCGGCGCGGCGCAGGGATACGGCAGTGAGCCCACTGCCCCATTCTAGTACACTGTGCAGGGAGTACGCAACGATGTCTTCCCTCCTGGGCACCACACCGACTCGGCGACGCTCTGGACACGGTCGTCAAGACGCTCCTTCGGTTGTGCTCCGAAGGCTCCCAGCGGAAGCCTCTCAGCGATCCTCTAGCTAGCATTACATCTGGACTATCTTTCATTTCTAAACATAGATGTTCTCCAGTTGGTAGATCGGACTGTTTTTTGACAAAATTGAGTAATCATCTTTGTTAGTGTGCATGCCCTTCTATGCCTTTTTATGTATAGTGGTAGTCGTTTGCAGATTTTTCGTATGCTTTTGTCCTCGCTCTCCAGCGGGTATTAAAAGTGTTTGTGTGTACGAAATACTTGTGCATCCTTCTGGCCTAATTCAACACAAAAAGGCGGCACACGCGCTGCCGTCCGCCACCGGCGCCCTGATGCCGGGAGCCTCCATGGCGTAGCTATCTTCCAGGGCGGCCCCGAACGGCCCTCTACTGCTACACTTCACCGTGGGTGGTGGCTGGCCGCTGAAAGGGGCCCGGTTCCCGCCGGTTCACGTCACTGGGACGACGTGGTCGAGGTCATTGGTTCTGCCACCACACACGAATTCTCCTATTCGTAGCTGACGGCCGCTGTCTCGAATGGATAGATGGGTGCTATGAGCGCTCTTTTGTAACGGGGCGGTGACCTGTGTGCTACCAAATTCGAGAAAAAAAAACTCTTCTCTCTGTTCTAAGTCGGCCGAATTCCCTCAGTACTTTAATTTAAAAGATCTTCCCTTAGAAAGAAAAACAACCATAAATTCGGAGCCCTAATAAATCCGCCTTACAGCTGACTGACCTTATTTGTCCCACTGTTTAGTTTTGTCCTTTATCCCTATTTTTCCGCCACCAGTTCTCTAATCATCTGATACTTATTTCTATCGCGGAAATGTTCACTTTTCTATTGTTGTCCCTAAAACCCAAGGCCTAATATAGACTAGTGCCCAAACATAAACCCCGGTGGACGTCTCCACATTCAATTAAAAATTACATGCTCCGTCGTTTCCTTAGCTGCCCCACAACATGTGCATTTTTCTTTACTCAATCTCGCTTTATAACTACGCATAGACAACCAGTTCTTACTTCAAATAGTAAAGAGATTCCCCTTGCAATATCATACAATGCCTCCCTCCTTATTTCGTCTTTGTCCTTTCGGTAGTTACTCAGAGCCATTTTTTTATTCGCTGTTATCCAATAAATCCTCTGCGACTCTCTGACTCTTTGCTTAAGGCTCTTTGTAGCCATGTCGATTACGCTGCCAATCAAATACTTGATGGTGAGTCTCCTAGTTTTTCGTTTCTTCACTGTGTGCCAACGCTCTTCCTATACAAATAGCGGAACACCTTCTCTGCCCATCTACTCTTTTTCATATTCCTTAGCCTCTCTTCGAACGTCATTTTTCCTCTAAGCTTCTCTCACCTCCAAACTTGGCCATCCCCTATCGCCCTTTACAGCCTCATTTGTCGTCTTCTCGTGAACGTGAGGCTTTTCACAGTCCTTTGATTCACGTCTATCCCTGATTGCACCTCTGACTTCATACACGCCACTGAGTTCGCAAATGTAAGCCCCGGAACCATTACACCTTTCCGCAAACCACGAAGCACCTCGTACCCCCACTCTGCTTCATTATTGCAGCATTCCTCTTTCTCTTTGCTGCAGTGGCTTTTTCCTGTACCTGTATATATCGCCTTCATTTACACATACTCAGAGGTATTTGTATTCTCGTACCTTCGATATTGCCCGATCACTGCCCGACGCCACCCGATCGACACCGCCCGATCATTGGGATCATTGAATACCATAAAGCCACATTTTGTTACACTAAATCTGGAGTTTGACCTTCCCTTCCGCATACATCCACCAGCCGCTGCTCTCTTCCAGATCCCCAGCGTCACCTGTCCGGTTCACTGGTCGGTCTGCAGGGTGTGGTCTGGTTGCCTCGTTGCCTGGCGGGTTCTGTAGTGGTCTCAAGTGGGGGTCGAATGTTCGGCGTCCGTCTTTTCGAAATCTCGCGCTACGCGGACCCCCGCGCCCGCAGTGCTCTCTGCACTGCGGAGAGCTCTCTGCCAAACATCGAAAGAGGGGGCGTCAACCCTGTCAATAGGTCTTCACTCGTTCGAAAGGTGAAGGAAATTGTGTACAGGTGCTCATCCCAGTCAGTGGGTGCTGGCGCGTACGCGTCGAGGAGAGGCTTCACACCTCAGTTGCACCGTTCCGTCACGTTTGACTGAGGGTGGTAGCAGGGTGATTCCACGTAAGATCGAACAAACGATGGCTGGTCGACCTCTCAAATTTATTTCAAAATTTTATATATTATTGCCTGATGAGTGGAAAGAAGAGATCCGCAATTTGTTTTGCCGCCAAAAATTTTTTCGAAGCACAGGAAATCAATAATGACGAAGAGGTGGAGTGAAGCGCTCATCCGCTCTGCTGTTTTGGCCAACTTTCGTTATGAATTGCGCAAAATATATTAAAGTTAGGTAGCTGAAATTTCTTTAACTAAATATATGCATGTTTTTGCTTCTGCTCAGGTATTTTTAGTTTTTATATGTAGTGTAGATGTTTTTATAAAAAACCTCAAAATTGGCCCAGGAAACGTTATTTTCTTTACTTTGAAGGTCTTTATCTCGAAAAATCCTTGTAGCAGAGCGACAAAAATTGCGCATTACGTTCTTCGCATGCTTATCTACCACACTGCCGAATCTTATATTTATATAAATTTTCAGTTAAGAGATATGATCGGGCCAAGTTAAAGAAAACACCGGACAATGAAAATTTCTGATGACAATTAAAAAAAAAAAACCATTTTTATATTTCTTAAACTTTGTCCACTTATTCTCCTCCACATCAGCTTTCATAATCATTGAAAATATGTTGCATAATGTCGTTGCACTAATAGTTACGACTCCTCCAATGAGACCCTTAGGCAAGGATTGGCAATTCCGACTTCTTGCCCAGCAAGTGTATAAAATGCAGGCAGGATTGAATTGCTTTTTATTAAAAGGCCAGCAGGTAACGAAAAAGGTGTCGCCGGCACTGAAGACGTTAATTTGAAATTATTTCGTCACTGCAGCGGCCACGAGCGCGGGGCTACCGAGCAGGCGCGCGTTGTAAGCGACGGCGCAGTGAGCTCGTTTTCGCGTCCTCAGACCGATTGAGTTCGAAACAGCAACACCTCTGGGGTGACTTGAACGCACGTACACCCGTAGTCGCAGTTATCTGGTTAATGACATCGATTTATTTTTCAGGGGGCATAAGAATGTCATCGTTAAACTGCGCGTTCCGTGAAGATCTTTCATTGCAGTGGTAGCAAAAGCACGCGTAGCACAAGTAGTGCGTCTCACTGGCAGTCACTGATCTTTCGGGCGTTAAACGTTTCTTCAAAGCGTATATGCCTAGGTCGGTAACTCTGCGAAATTTTGGCTTCTTTGCAATAATTAAAGGAGTACTGACACGATTTTGAGACATTGCAAAAGGGACATTTTTTGCTTCGTTGGTGTGCAGTGTCTGTCCACACACTGGAGTCGGAGAACACGTATAAAATATTTCATTTTGACTTTGAAGTTTTCGTCGCTGGTCATCTGCAAGCCAGCTCCACTGCAAGGATATTATCCCGACGAGTCAAGGCAGTTACCCTGAGTATGCGAGTTCTGCGTCGCATGCAGCCTAAATCGCAGAAATCACTGTCAGGGTCCGACAATTCACTCATCGTTATGTGCACCACGAGCAGATGACGAATTTGCTGCGAGTACGTCGCGAGTTTCTGTATCTCCGTGACGTCACACTGCTATGAAACGACACTGAGAAGCCACCCCCTCGGTATCTAAACCGAAAGTGTCTTTTGAAGGTGGCGCTAATTAAAATATATACGATGCATTACCAGGCACCACCATAGTCGTTTTAGGTTTCTCGACAATAGTATTTTTATTTAGAGCAACAATCCGAAATTTTTAAAAATGCGTGTCAATACTCCTTTAAGCTTCTTGTGCTTCAAAAGGTAGTCTCCACAATACACTCATTTCGAGCTATACTTTCTCGCCATGAGACGCACAGGAGGAGTAGAGTAAGAGCAAAGCACAAGAGCCATCCGCGCCGAATGAATTGTGAACAGCGCTCTGAACGCGCGGCTAGTTCAGGCCGTCTGCTGCCGACATCTAAGATAAGCAAGCGCATCCGGTTACCGATAGTTTTGCTTTTCTTTCCTTTGACATTCCGTATTTTGCTTTGCCACTGGAGCGCCACGTTAATGCTTTCCACTGATCGCAACTGGCGCAGCGCAGTTTCTCTGGCAGCAGCGTGCGTGAAGCGAGCGCTCATAGCTCCCTTATAGAGTTCTCATCTTGCTTCCATCTCAGCCTTGTTATCAGCGCCTAGCTGCGATGCAGGGGCGTAGCGAAGGGGGGGGGGGGGTTGGGGGGGTTCAAACCCCCCCCCCCCGAAAGTTTTCAATTTTGCTTGCGTATATAGGCACGCACACATACAAACGCACGCAACTGCAAACTGATTTGGAACGTGTTCAAGATTGGTGCTCTACGTGGAAAATGAACCTAAATAATAAAAAGTGTGTCCATGTCTCTTTTACAAGGAAGCGGAAACCAATGGAAACAAGTATACTTTAAACAATGAACGTCTAAAAAGAGCAGATAGTTATAAATACCTAGGGGTAGTCTTGTCATCCGACTGCTCGTGGAATGCGCATGTAGATGATGTGGCTTGTAAAGCTGGAAAGGCGCTAAACTTTATCCAACGTAATTTAAAAACATCGGAACTGAACTTAAAAAAGACAGCCTATTTAACATGTATACGACCTATACTGGAATACGCTTGTGCCGTGTGGGATCCTGCGCAAGCCACATTGATTGATAAAATTGAAAAAATTCAAAACCGGGCGGCCAGGTTCGTCTTGGGACGGTACAAGAGAGGGGAGAGCTGCACCCAGATGAAAAATGAACTTGGGTGGGAACTGCTTTCCTCGCGTCGGCAAAAGCTGCGACTGAAGTTCTTTTTTCAGATATATAATGATAAAACAGGAATTAATAAAGAAAAATACTTTAAGGAACCTCATTACCGTTCATCTAGAACTGACCATGTTTTTAAAATAAGAGAATTACGCACCAGGACGAACCTGTTCGCTGATATAGCCACAACCAGTGGTCACAAAACAATGATCACTTTATTCTCGAGCGCATACATTTTATAGCCAGATGTGACGTCATACATGCGACGATATCTGCGCGGCAGCATGTGGTGCACGTTATCACATTCCTTCCCTCTAACATTTTGTAAGTTCATTTTGCAAGGTCTTTGTGCTAGAAACGATCCGGTGGTTTGCGGGTTCGTGTGCTGCGCCGTAACGGTTGGCTTTCCGCTGACGGCGAAGCTGACCGTGGCTCCGTTTGAGACGTCGGAGCTGCTAGCTCTGTCGGGCAGTTCACGTTGACAGGTGGGATAGGCTGTTGAACAGGAGGCGTCGGATCAGTAGCCACCAGTTTATCTGGAACGGAAGTTCTGGCTGAGTTTCCTGCGGCCGGTGATTTCTCCTCTGTGACGTCGCTGTGCGGCGTTAAAGGGTGTCCGAGTCCGGACTTGGGCTTCAGGCTTGGTGTCGGGTCCGCATGGCGTGGTCGCAGGTGATCGGCATGCGTAAACCGAAGTTGTTCGCGCACTTTCACCACGTATGTCACAGCACTCACAACCTGACGCACCACACCTTCCTCCCACGAGGCACACTCACCGCGCACAGTTTTCACGAACCCTTTATCACCAACGTCGAACAAACGCTCACGCCCGCGACTCACATCCCGCTGTTCTTTGAGTTTCTGCTGCTTCGTGTGCATTGATCTCGAAAAGTCTGGTTTCAACAATGCAAGTTTTGTTCGTGGTTGTCGCTTAAGAAAAAGCTCGGCGGGTGTCTTTCCCGTCACGCTATTTGGTGTGTTGCGGTATGTCATCAAGAAACTATCAATATTTTCCTGGAACGAATGACGCGTACCTGACGATTTGCTTTCCAACAGTTCCTTCATCAGAGCGCGTTTCACGGTCTGTACGGTTCGTTCAGCCGCACCATTCGAAGCTGCATGGTAGGGGGGAGTGAGAATGTGTTTCACGCCGTTGGTGGCCATGAAATCCGCGAACTCGGCCGAGATAAATTGTGGCCCATTGTCGCTTACTAGTGATTCCGGGAATCCGTAAGCGGCAAAAGCACTTCGAAGCTTTTCAATTGTCTTTGCTGTTGAAGTAGAGAGCATTGGCCACACTTCGACCCACTTGGAATAGGCATCCACAAGGACAAGAAACACATTTGCACTTGTCTGCGCAAAGTCTATATGGACGCGTGACCAACATCTGGCTGGATAACTCCAGGGTTGAAGTGGTGCTAACGGAGCTGCAGGTTGCACTGCTTGGCATATTTTACACCTTTTTACATAGTCTTCTATGGCTAGGTCAATTCCTGGCCACCACACAAAACTGCGCGCTAGCATTTTCATGCGGCTTGCCCCAGGATGTTCAGTGTGCAGAATGTCAAGCACGCGATGTCTCAGCACTTCAGGAATAACAACCAGAACTCCCCATGTTAAGCACCCCTGCTCCAGTGACAGTTCGTCTCTGCGTACATAATACGCCCTTAGGTCTTCCGGGCATTCGCCAGGCCAACCACTCAGAGTGAAATCAGCTATACGACTTAAAGACAGACATCGCCTGGACGCTTTGGCGATTTCATCGGCTGTCAGTGGAAGACACTCAAATACTGACAGGCACTCGGCGGATTCTACTCCTGCTGGCACTGCTTGCGGCAATCTGGACAAGGCGTCAGCCACGTCCATGTTCTTGCCCTTACGGTACTTAAGGCGGTACCTGTATGCTGCAAAAGTCATTGCCCAACGTTGCATGCGCGCTGCGGCCAACGTTGGTATAGGTTTTCCTTCAGTTAAAATGCCAAGTAGTGGCTGGTGGTCTGTGTAAATTGTGAAGTCTCTACCATAAAGATAGCGGTGAAACTTTTTAAGACCAAATATCAGTGCCAACGCTTCGCGTTCACACTGTGCGTACTTCTTTTCCGCTGCGGTGAGGGTTCGCGAAGCGAACGCGATAGGCCTTTCTTCTCCGCTAGTTTCATGGAATATTACCGCGCCTAGGCCGTAGGAAGACGCGTCGCAAAGCACTCCTATCGGTTTGTCAACGTCATAGAAGGTGAGGACTTTCCTGCTAACGAGCAGCTTTTTCGTATCCGCGAAAGCATCGCTACATTCCTTCGTCCACGACCATTTCGTATCTTTCTTTAGCAGCCGATACAGTGGCTCAGCAACGGTCGCACCGTTTCTCAAGAACTTTGAGTAAAAATTTAGCAGGCCCAAGTACGCTTTTAGTTCGATGACGTTAGTGGGCTCAGGCGCGTCAACAATCGCCCTGATTTTTGCTTCCGTGGGATAAATCCCTTCTGCTGTGACTGTGTGGCCCAAATACGTCACCGATTGTTCAAAAAACCGGCATTTGTCAGTGTTCAACGTGATGTTGTAGTCCTGTAGCCTTTCAAGGACCTGCTCTAGCGTTTTTTGGCATGAACCCATATCAGATCCAGCCACGATCACATCATTGATATAGCACCCTACGTGTGGAATGCCCTTTAGCACTTCGTCCATCAAGGACTGGAATATTGCGGGTGCACTAGCCACACCATATGGAAGGCGCTGAAATTGGAACAACCCCAAACTGGTGTTGACCGTCAGAAATGATCGTGACTCGGGGCTCAGTGTTACCTGCTGATACGCCGCCGATAGGTCGAGAACGCAGAACACCTTACCGCCTGTAATTGCTGAATATATGTCTTCTGGCCTGGGCAGCGGGTAATGGTCTGTTTTTAGGACCGGATTAATCGTAACTTTGTAGTCACCGCAAAGCCTAAGGCTGCCATCTTTTTTCTGGACTACGACAAGTGTTGTCGCCCAGTCGCTATGCGATACCTGCTGTAGCATGCCTGTTTTTACCATCTCCCGGAGCTGTTTTTCCACTGTTTCTTTAAGTGCAAATGGAACAGACCTGGCTCGACAGAATACTGGCGTAGCATCTGCATTCAAAGATATTTTTGCCTCAAAACTCTTTACGGTGCCCATTGTCTGTGAAAAGACTGCAGGGTATTTCTTCCTCAATGACATGGCTCTGTCCTCCGCGGTTACTTGACCTATTGCGCTCCAGTCAAGCTTGAGATGCTCAAGCCAATTCCGGCCAAGCAATGCTGGCAGTCTCCTTCCGTTATCCTTAACTACTACTACTGGAAGAATCATGCTCTGACCTTTGTACACGACTGCAACCTCGCACTGTCCCTTAAGTGTCATTTGTTCGCCGGTGTACGTGCGAAGTGTCACTTTGGTGGGCTGACATGTAACATGAGCGAAATGTGAATCATAGACATACTCTGGCACTACAGTAACAGCCGCTCCTGTGTCAATCTGCATGTTCAGGGGTTTGCCTTCGACCTGAATGTTCACATCGTAAGAGCGTGTCACATTTATGAAATGGTATACTTCGTGCTCAGAGTCCTCGTCAGAACATTCTAAGGCATTTGTTCTCTTTGTCTGCGCAGTGGTGCACATTTTTCTCAAGTGTCCTACTTTCGAGCAGTTACGGCACATAGTTTTTATACCAGCATACGCTTGAAGAATGCCCTCTGCCGCATCTTTCACATCGCTCTTTCTTGGCAAAGTGGCTCTTTTGAGTCTTCTTCATCCCTTTCTTCGGCTGACTCCCAACCGCATTTAATGACTCCTCTTTGTTCTTTTCTTTCATTAGCGCTGCCTCTCTTGCCGCCATTTCTCGGTCCAAGGCAATCTTGCAGGCGCTGTCAAAGGTTAGGCTTTCTTCCGCGAACAAGGCTCGCTGCGTTTCTTCATTGCGCACACCTGCTACTAGCCTGTCGCGAAGTGCATCCTGTAAGAAGTCGCCGTAGTTACATTTCCTGGCCAAGTGCTTCAGCTCGACTATAAAATTTTCTACGCTTTCCCCTTCGTGCTGAGTCCGCTTGTTGAACCTGCAGCGCCCAGCGATTACCGAGCTCCGTGGGCTGTAATGTTCTGTAAGCAACCGCTTTGCTTCCTCGTAAGTTTTCTCACGTGGGGAAGCCGGCACTACAAGGTTCTTCAAGACTTCATAAGCTTCTGCTCCTATTACAGTTAGGAAAACCGCTAGCTTCTTTTCCTCTTCTATGTCGTTCGCTTGCACAAACAGTTCGAATCGCTCCAGTTAAGACTCGAAATTCTGTGACTTAGGATCAAACTCAGCGACCTTCCCTAAACGCGACATTCCTGTCTGCGAGTAGAAAATGTAGAGTCACCTCTGTGCGGTTGTTTCTCCGTCCTTGGCTCAGGTTGCCGTCGGTCGCCCTTCAGCATGAAGCTCCGCTCGCTGCCACCACGTCAATGTTTTCGGTGCTTGTGTGGGGGCGTTGCTCGAGGGGCGTTGCTGTCTGCTCCACGTTGCAGGCTGCGGTGTCGTACTCCGAGAGCACGTACATGACCGGATGGCTTCTTCAGTCGCCGAAACGCGCCTACTTTTTCGCCATGTAGTTCCTTCGGCGCACCTGCCTACGGGATTCGAGGTCCAATTCCTCGTCGCCAGTGATATAGCCACAACCAGTGGCCACAAAACAATGATCACTTTATTCTCGAGCGCATACATTTTATAGCCAGATGTGACGTCATACATGCGACGATATCTGCGCGGCAGCATGCGGTGCACGTTATCACATTCGCGAATTCTTTTTTTGTTAGAACTGTTAAAGAGTGGAATGGATTGTCTGCCATGCAAGTGTGCTGTAAGAACGAAGAATTGTTTATGTCGTTTCTGTAACCCCCCTGCTGTAACGCCTTTGGGCAATGCGGGGTAACCTTTGAATAAAGAATAAAGAATAAAGCACGAACATACATAAAGTATGATTGAACCCCCCCCCCCCCCGAAAAAAATTTCTGGCTACGCCCCTGCTGCGATGCGAACAGAGGGCGGATAGAATAGCGAAGCTCCAGTGCACGTGCGTTCAAGCCACCGGAGAGGCGTTGCTGTTTCGAACTCAATCGGTCTGAGGACGCGAAAACGAGCTCTCACTGCGCCGTCTCTTACAACGAGCATCTCGGGTGCGCGCGCCTGCTCGGTAGCCCCGCGCTCGTGGCCGCTGCAGTGACGAAATAATTTCAAAATTAACGTCTTCAGTGCCGGCGACACCTTTTTCGGTTCCTGCTGGCCTTTTAATAAAAAGCAATTCAATCCTGCCTGCATTTTATACACTTGCTGGGCAAGAAGTCGGAATTGCCAATCCTTGCCTAAGGGTCTCATTGGAGGGGTCGTAACTATTAGTGCAACGACATTATGCAACATGTTTTCAATGATTATGAAAGCTGATGTGGAGGAGAATAAGTGGACGAAGTTTAAGAAATATAAAAAATGGTTTTTTTTTTTTATTGTCATCAGAAATTTTCATTGTCCGGTGTTTTCTTTAACTTAGCCCGATCATATCTCTTTACTGAAAATTTATATAAATATAAGATTCGGCAGTGTGGTAGATAAGCATGTGAAGAACGTAATGCGCAATTTTTGTCCCTCTGCTACAAGGATTTTTCGAGATAAAGACCTTCAAAGTAAAGAAAATAACGTTTCCTGGGCCAAATTTGCGGTTTTTTATAAAAACATCTATACTACACATCAAAACTAAAAATACCTGAGAAGAAGCAAAAACATTCATATATTTAGTTAAAGAAATTTCAGCTACCTAACTTTAATATATTTTGCGCAATTCATAACGAAAGTTGGCCAAAACAGCAGAGCGGATGAGCGCTCCACTGCACCTCTTCGCCATTATTGATTTCCTGTGCTTCGAAAAAATTTTTGGCGGCAAAAGAAATTGCGGACCTCTTCTTTCCACTCATCAGGCAATAATATATAAAAATTTGAAATAAATTTGAGAGGTCGACCAGCCATTGATTGTTCGATCTTACGTAGAATCACCCAGCACAAGCTTTGAAGCGACCGGACACCCATAACTGCACGTGTATCTCTGAAGACTTTCAATGTCAAATTCAAGGCGTTGTCGGTCATCAGCCGCTCCAGAAACTTGTGGCGGCAGAATGTATCTGAGAACTGCGCAAGGACCTCCGCGATTTCGCTCCAGTGGCATGGTCCGACAAGCACAAACTTGTGCCCTCTTTTGCTGCGCGGAAGCCGCCAAATCAGATGGCATACCAGTACTTCCGATAACTTTGTGTTCACGATGGGCTGGAGCAACCCAGGCGGCTTGCCGCCTCGTGGTTTTCTTGCGTGGTTTTCTTGCTTGGTTTTCTTACTGCTATAGAGCATTTAAGACTGGTGAGGACATGCATGCGCATAGGCCAACATGGTAGAAAAGCTTGGGAACAATGGTTATTCTTTAGGCTTGCTTGCCATTTTGTCTAGAAATAGTAAAAAAGCTGGCTGCTAAATGCGCCAAAATGAAAGTTCAAAGTACCAGAAAGTAGCCATGGCGCCGACCTAAAACATTTAACGCCAGACAGGGCGTAAAGTAGCCAATTAGGCGCAAAGTAGCCACCATACATTGCTGGTTATCCAAAGTTTGTGTACGTGTGGGTCTATTCCTGGGTGAGCACCCAAAAATAAATCAGGTGGAAGTGCCGCCCGTGTCTTCTCCGTGTTCCTGCCTTTGTGTGTACATTTATTGCGGCAAAAACATGTCTTTCAGAAAGCACCAACAGGCCAACAGCTGTGAATTATTGCATCCAGAAAGAACTGAAAACACTTAATAATATCAGCGGCGTCAAGACGTGCACTGCATCTCATCAGTCCCGTTTATTGAGAATAAGTGACAACTCTCGTCAAATTTTATTTCATTTTTACACTCGAGCAGTAATTAAACTATGCGGCGCCGCAATTTTAATGGCACAGGTAAATAAAGCGAATACCTTTGCGTGACATCGACAGGAGGGAAACGTAAAAACGCTGGCGCATAGATTTATATGCACGAGTAGATATCTACTTTGCGGGGCTTCTGCATGGAAGTTCCTGTATGGCTTCTTTGCATGCCGGTCTGAAGCGATGAAAGCATATTTCAGTGGGAAAATGATCAGTGTATCGGTATATCAATGCAATCACGCGAATTTGAGGTAGAATTTCCGTGAACGATTGCTGTAATGGTATAAAGTTAAAAAAAAACGCACGGACATGGAAGAACAGAGACGAACGTGTTCATTATCAGGCATGTCACACAAAAGAAAAAAAAAAGAAAAAATTGGCCTAGACCGTGATTATTTCGGCGACAATTTTGAGCAAGACAGATTTGTTCCTTTCGTTTAGATTGTATTCACGCTGTTCTTCTGGTGTCCTTAATTTCCGGGGTCTATCTATGGCAGTCTTAGAATGAACTGAATGAGTTGCTAGACGGGTCTCCCTTCTATATATGAAAGCGGGAAACACATGCGTCGAGAAGCAAGGGATCTTTGACGTCATTCGAAGCCCTCGTGGGAAGTCCAAGGCAGATGCAACCTAATCTTTAACGGGAGCGCGTGGGAGGGTATTCCCATTGTTCACAGACGCATTACCATGCATCATGCGGTTTTGATGCTTGTTTTGTGGTTTTCCTTATTGAAACGAATACTGAGCTATATGCCGTATGCCTGATTTCAAAGAAAGATATGCCGTTTGGCTTCAATTGTTAAAGGGCCCTTAAACCACCCAGAGGTTGAAACTTAGTTGTAGCGTTGCAGTTTTGCGCGAGTATACAGCGAACGCTAGCGGAGTTGCACGCGTTTGCTCGTTTCGCTCTTTTCTTCGCTACGCTGCGTTCGTAGGCTCGTCTGTCTGCCTCTCCGAATGCCCTCCCTCAGCGTCCGAGGTTTTTCTAGAAGAGGTACGCGAGCGTCTGTAGCGGGATTTGCCCTATTTCTGTGGCGCATATGCGCTAGAGGAGTTTTGTGCTGACGCGACCAAATTTTCAGACCAACGAGAGCTTCGCACTAAAAGGTTGTCCATCCGATCACGTGTGTGCACCCCATTCATGCAAGAGTGCGTGGCTTGCAAAAGGATATTTCACAGTAGTGTATCCCCACTTTTTTTGCCTAACTTACCCATGGAAGAGCAGATTGGCCCCCTTTCTCGTGAGACACGTGCAGGTCACGCGCAGGTCAGTGCAGGTCACGCGCGCTTTACTTAGGCTGCCTGCATGCGTCGCCCCATTTTTCCGTTTACTGACCTTGCACAGGACGTTCGAGGCTGTGGCATCATGAATATTTTAAAGGAAAAACAACTGCAGTGTGTCCATGCTTCAGGGATCCTCCCCGCACGAGCAGGAATACAACAGCTTTCTTTTTTTAATCAACGTGCATTCATCCTTCTTGCTTGGAGGTGGAATAACGGTTCACAAAAGTTAGATTTCGAAGCCTCGCAAAAGAAGATGCGCGAAAGTTGAGGCCGTATTTTTGTTGATACGCTAAAGGTCGTGTCTTGGACTGCGTCCATTTGCTCCGTTCACTTTTTGCAGCAGCAGCAGACGAGACTCGGCGGGTGCCTTGTCCCTCGAGGCCCCGCTCGGGGCGCCTTTCTAATTGGCGGGCCCCTAATGCCCCCCAGGGGAACTGGCTCGCGCGCCGCTATCCTCACTTTTTCTTGATGCAATCTAATTGACTTTTGACAGTTTTTCCGGTACCGTCCCGGTAACGACTGCTGGGGGACTGCGGCGCCGCCGGTGCGCCATTAATAATGCGCCCCAACAGTGACAGCGCGGGCCGTGCGCGAGCGAAAAAACAGTGCCGCCGGAGCCCGGGGCACGGCCTGCCCCTCGGCCACTAATGGCCGCCGCCGCCGCCGATTAGCGTCTTGGCCTTCATTTGTTTTGCCACTGAGAAATGGATCCTCCCGAGACTGCTAATGCCAGCAGGCCCGCAGGCGACCGCAGATCCTGCGGTGCGCCACACTCCCAGGCGCCAACGATCTGCTCCTACCGCCAGAATCTGCGCCTCCTGCCTTCGCAACGCCAATGTAAATACCGAGGCACACCATTTCCACATGTCCATGTAGCGATGAGTGCGTCCACTTTTCTCGGAAAGTGCATCGTTCTTATCTCGAAAATGCATCGTTCGGCCAAAAAAGACCGAACGATGGAGCTCGAAGCCGTTTGATCCCTTACACAGCGGTGGCACATATCGCGTCAGCAACGCAATGAAAACGATCATTATGAATTCGTAAAAGCCATAGGTGGCCAGGCGGCTTTGTTTCAACGAAAGTATTTTGCCATCGTCGCCGGTGTGCTGTTAAGGCGCATGCACGGATCGTTAGGTCTCCGCGAAAGCGGCAATCTCAAGTGGACGCAACGTTCTGCTTAATAAGCTCTGCAGAGAAACCGCTGGCATAGTTCCAACCAGTGGCGCCGGCAAAACATTTATTTCGGAGGGGGCACGTCCTTAATCAGAAATGCGGAGTGGCGGCTTGGGCTAGTTGGTAAGCAACGATGGTTTCTATAGCGCGAACTGGGGAGTAGGACACGCAGACAAATGAGGACGAGCGCTAACTTCTGAGTTTATTGTGCAGAAACAAAAATACAAACGTCAGAACCACAAAAAAACGACAAGATGTGACAAATTATGAGCAATGCGAAGAGGTTCAGCAATCCCAAAAAGTAAAACAACAGAAAAACAAACAAAAAAAAGGTAAAAAAAATTACACCATCTCCCGCTAAAGGGGACCATGAGGCGATGCGAAGCCGGAGCACTTGCACGATCGCGTTTCGTTGGCGTTCGTTGGGCATGCTACCGACCTCGCGTCGTGGAACGCGAAGAGGGACGCTACGCGCGTCGTATCTTCCATCTAGCCCGGCTATTAATTCTCACAGGGCGAGCGGGGAACGCGGTCGACAGGCGGGCGAGAGGGGGGAGCGTAGGCGAGGAGGGAGAAGGGGAGGGGACGCGCATGCGGTCGAGCTCATCGCGGCGTTGCGCAGGAGAGAATTTCGGCATGTCTAGCCCGCGTTTCAGTGGAAGAGTGGAAAGGGGGAGGGGAGAGGGGTATGGGAGAGGGGGAGGGGAGAGGGAAAGTGGAGAGGGAAAGAGGAGGGAAGAATGGGAGAGGGAAAGTGGAGAGGGGGAGGGGAGAGGGAAAGTGGAAAGGGAGGGGAGAGGGGAAGGGGAGAGGGAATGTGGAGAGGGGAAGGGGAGAGGGTGAGTGGAGAGGAGGTGTGTGGAGAGGGTATGCGCATGCGCAGTAAGGGTGGTCACGCCGCACACCACCACCACCACCACCACCGGATTGAGCTCCGCCTTAAGATACTTCGCATCTAAAACAATGGAGGACCACGCAGGTAGGTGTGGTCGAGTGTCATTTCGTGCTCTGTGTGCCATGGTAAGAAAGAAAATTCGGGAGGGCCACGGGCCTGGAGCTCCACCCCCCGGCTATGCCACTGGTTCCGCATTTGCAGCTGTAACCGCAGCTTGGTGCATACAATGGTCATAGAGGAAGTAATCCTCAAGCTATACCAGCGGTTTTCTCATGTACATTCTCGAGGCGTGCTCTGGCGGCGGCGTCTCCTCCACGTATTGTCGTAGCGCCGTTGAGGAGCGGTAATCCTTGATATCGCTCTCAGGGCTTTCGGTCGGTGCTTTGAATGGACTTCGAGGGAAACAGTGCCCTCTATAAATGGGAACTAATTTGTAGGACACTTTGTAAATTCCAAAGTGTGTTCGGCGAAAGCCTGTGGCCATTCGGCTGACTATGCCATGGTATCGGGGGAATATACATTCTTAGAGCGCTTCACCGAACCACTTGCCGTGGAATCATCGCCGGGCCCCTTGGATCCATCCGACTAACTCGACTGGACGCGGCGGTGGCGTCCAGCAGCGCCGCCGACGGGCGCCGCTGCTGTATACGCCGACGCCGCGTTGCGCAACTGTTGCGCGTTGACGGACGGACGCCGGCGCTGGACGCCGCGTTACGCTACAGTTGCGCAACGCGCGTTGGAAGGAGCAACGCACAACTGTTGCTATGCGCCGCTGTGCCATCACGTGATTGCTGAGAGTGGTGAGACGGAGAGGCCACAGCTGGCACCGTTCCAGGGCACGGACGGACGGTCACCGCGAGTATGAGACATTAAAGGCTTTCGCCTTAAAAATGCTGCGCTGCAAGACACCTTAGAGAGAGTACACGCTTTATAGGGAAGGCATAGAAGGCAGTAAGGTTAGTGGCTACACCATTAATTGGTGCTCGATGTGCTGCTGACGTGACGCTCAGCAAACGGCGATTTATGGCGACTGAATACATCGCACTATGCAAGACCAATGATCAGCTGAGCGCTTTCATTCTCCGCACGTGCCCCGCTCACGTGCCACAAAACGGTGAGAGTCAATCGTGCTCATTTATTTTTATATTCGCGGAGCAATTTGGCTATCCCACGCATAACATAAAATTACCATCACTTTGATATGGTAACAAATCACTGGAGTTACCCTATAAACGCAGCGAATCGCGTAACTGGTATATTAACTTCAGCTATTTCTAATTCAAATGCACGGTTTTTTTGTAGTAAAGTTGCACTCTAACAATAAAAAATCATCCAAAGAGAGTCATTGCACCCTGCCTCTCTTTAGTTCTCCTTTTTACCCCTTTTAGTCGGTAGAATAAGAAAATCGGAGTCAACTTTTCTGCATGAGTCAGTTGACTCTCGTGCAGCGCGTTTTAATTGGCTTCCGTGTTGAAGACGCCGCCGTATACGTCGTATACGTGGCTGGCGTTCGGCGCCTTTCGTATACGCTGTGGGCGCTGTGGTCTCTTGGAGTATACGCTGTGGTCTCTTGGAGTGCGTTGCATGTATTATTTTTCTGTGTTTATTTAATATTTATTTACATTACCCTCAGGGCGCATAAAGGCGTTACAAAGGGGGGCGGGGTGCGTAATATAACTGAAAATGCAGTAAAAATAGCGCATAAAAATACAACAAATTAATGAGAATACATGTTCAAACAATACTAAGTTATTAGAAGCTCAAGATGTAATCGGTTAGTGCAGTCTTGAAAGATGACGCGTCCTCAATACAGGCGATTGAGGGGGGAAGGCGGCTCCACTCGGCACTGGTTTTTGGCAGAAAGGAATCTGAGAAAACATTAGTGCTGGAGAAAGAAATAAAACTTTATACTGATGATCAAGACGTCACAATATGTATGAAGTTTCTGAGATGAGTTCCTGTTTAAGCGAATTATTTTGCTGAAGGATTTTTTTAAAGAGGCATGGACGAGAAATTTTTTTTCGAAGTTGCAAATCAATTAGTCCGAGGTCTGATTTCATTAGTTAACCGCTAGACGTGCGAGAAAATGCGCGCATATTCGGTTGTGGTCACGTCATATTGTTAAGCGGAGGCTCTGCGCTGGTAGTGACGCTTGGAGTGGGCGAAGTTCATGAAGATGCGGACATGCATGGACAACGTGCGCCTGTTAAAGGTGAGTGTACTGCTTTCGTAGTCTAATTATAAAGCTTTAAGGCAGTAGGCCACTCAAAAAATTTTAAGAGCGGCCGGCGTTCAAATAACTTTTTCTTCAAAACAAGCATGTCTTATTTAGCTTACCCAGCCATTTATAGCGCAAAATATCGATTATTTATTTATTGGGAGGTAATCTGTCAAAAATTGCATTAAAAGTGGTAGTCACGCCAGCCGTGGTACGTGACTAATGGGTTGCTTCATTCAGTAAAGCTTTGGCATTTGTGTAACTAAAGGTTGGAGCTATGCAGTGAACTAGGATAAATATTATGCAGGAAATATCAAGGACGTAATGTTAAAAAAAAACAAAAAGACCGGGAAAAATAGCCAAATTATAGACTGAACCTGTTTGCAAAATGAGGTGTGAATTCAAAAATATTTCAT
Source organism: Rhipicephalus sanguineus (assembly GCF_013339695.2). Lineage (NCBI taxonomy): Eukaryota > Metazoa > Arthropoda > Arachnida > Ixodida > Ixodidae > Rhipicephalus > Rhipicephalus sanguineus. The sequence goes on along the minus strand of NC_051176.1, from coordinate 305,614,997 downwards.
CAATTTCTTTTATTCTAGTTCACAGCACAGATACATATGTCGTAAGTTATTATACAAAATTTCAGTTCAAAGTACACACTGAGGAAAAAGTTTGCGTCACATGATTTGGAGCAAATTCTTATTTTGAGAAAAACGCAAACAAGGATTTCAGAGCTTGCAAAAGGAGTGCGCCCCCTTGTGGCTGTTTTTAGAGATTTGAAAACAGTTAGAAACACAACAGTATATTTAATGACATCCTCTTATGTAACAGTCAAAATAACATTTATAAAGCATTTTGAATATCATTAAAGGGGTACTGACATGAAAATTTTGGCCTCGCGTTCTTTTGCTGCAATGTGTTACTGGGGGCCTGTTAGTCATAACACGGCACATCGTTTGCTGCAGCGCGTGACAGATAATTAATTACGGGCTCCTCATTACCGAACAGCGTCAGTTTCAGTTTCAAAAACGACAAGCCTCCGGGTGCAACTATCACCACCTAGCGGGTGCAGCGCTCGACCACGTCAGCATACAGAACTGTGACGCACTTCCGCGCGGTTCGCGAGCAGCCGCCCAGAACTAGGCTGCTGGAGCGAACGCAGCAAAAAAAAAATGGCGGCTATGACGTCATCATAACTTGTCGCAGCGTGGTCACGTGAAGGAAGTAGGGGGTCACCAAGGGTCACCTTTGAGGGTGTCAATAGCTCGAGGGTGTCGATCCCTCACGCAAACTTCAAAATTCATTTAAAATACCTTCCAAGCTATATTTGCTGCTGATATTTTCAAGATCATGTGCGCATGTTCACGGGAATCGCTCCCGCAGGTTATATCGGCCGCGAAATTTTGTGTCAGTAGCCCTTTAATATTTAATATAGACGAAACAACACACACTTTCGAAACCAACGCAATGTGGATTCAGTTTCGCTATACGGGCATGGTGTATGGAAAACTTCTGTATACTAACAAACTAATGATGATAGGAGGACAATTTTTGTTGCAACATAAGTTTGAATGTTTAGGCGTGCACAAAAAAACAGGCAACTAAAAATCTACCTAATGAAAAAAAATTGACTTTTGAAAGTAGACCACCTGCTTAACTAGATTCTGCAGCAGCCCCATGAACGTAGGCTGACGGCCATTTCCATTGGCAGCCTGCGTCCGCGAGACTGTTGCGGACGCTCGACTAAAACTGTCTCTTACATTAGCGCACCCAGGATTTCTCTCAGGGGGGGGGGGCGTTAAAATTCTGACAAGATTACAGGAGTGTCGCATAATATGCCAAAATGGCATAATATGCCATTTCCTTGCTTCAGCTGGAGTAATGCTACAACAAATAAAATACCTGTTAATAATAATAATAATAATAATAATAATAATAATAATAATAATAATAATAATAATAATAATAATAATAATAATAATAATAAAGTCACAGTTTCGCCGCAAGGGCGAAGAAATGAATGCGATAGCAAGAAAAGCGGCGCGTGATGGACGCGCTGCAACTACCGCGCGACCATCACTACCCGGCAGGCAGCTACTAGACAGTTTTAATTTCACGTAGGTAGGGACTTCACGGACGCAAACGTGAAAAGTACACGTATGTTACGTGCACGAAACTGTGGTGCGATCTTGTACGCATTCCAAACAAGCACGGAGGCGTGGCGTTACATCCAGCTGCACGCGATCGGTCAATGCAGGGCCGTGACGTCTGTCCCGGTTCACATTGACCATTCGCGTGCGGCTGGATGTAACGCCACGCCTCCGTGCTTATTTGGAATGCGTACAAGATCGCACCACTGAAACGCTTTTAGCTACAAGTACGCGACGCGCGGTGAGAGCTACCACGTAGCTCCATCTGCTGGGAATCATGAACACTGCGGTAGCTTGTTCGAGCGCCCGTGCGAGCAGACAGCGGAAGGGCAAGGTTCTCCCTGCGCAAATATTGGAAGAAGCGAGAGAGCTGGCCAACGCCTTTACGTGCGCCCGTCGCGCCCCTAGCGCCACCTCGCTGGTAATGAAGAAACGCTTATAAGCGCCTGCCATCTCGGAGGACTGCAAACTGTAAAGGGTGTGTATATAGGCCCTTTTCATAAATACGCCACCTGACGGTGGGCTTTTCGTCAGTTTCGTTTCGCAAAGGAGCGTGGGATAGCCAGCGCGATCGTGAGGGCATGGAAAGCGAGCCGTCAAATGCGTGAGTGCTGTGATGTTTGTATTGGCGGCTAGTTCTCCGTGTCATCCGCTGAAATCTCACCGTTTGCGTGCTTGAACTAGCTCTTAGTACTCTCCGTTGGTCTTTCTGAGGTGCTTCCGATGCACAATGAGCAACATTTTGTACCCTTCAACGGGTTGCACGAGCAGTTTGGCTCGACTGCCGCGGTTGCGGGACCGTGACCACAGCGAACTCGCGTGCGCGCCCGGACCGGGAAAAAAAGGCTCGCCGAAGCTACAAACTACAAACTTCTCACTGAAGCAAAGGAAGGACGTCACTGTCGCGGAACTATATGCGACCGCAAGCGCTGAAAATCCTGTCTGCCGCAAGCCACACCACGCAACTATTTTCCGGGTGCCACGCGTTGGGTATATTTGTATGCAGTGGCGTAGCCAGGGGGGGGGGCACACCGGGCCCATGCCCCCCCCCCCCCCCCCCCGAATTTTTTTTTGCCATGGCACACAGAGCACAAAATGACACTCGACCACATGTGCCTGCCCGGCCCTCACGTCAGATCAAGGTGGTACCCCCCCCCCCCACCCCGAAAAAAAATTTCTGCCTACGCCCCTCTTTGTATGTACTAAAAAATGTTGACACGTGGCTTACGATATGCGAGTACTGTCGCTACTAAATGAACGGTGCGCAATTTCATTTTTATTTTTCTGGCTGGCCTTACGAACCCTCGCAATATTTCTGCACAAACAATCTATCGCAATTCACCGCATGCAGGCACTTGGGAGAAGACTATTCATTCGTAAAAGCAAGGCTCCACATGGCGCTGTGAAATAAGCACGTTTGTTTCTGTAGCGCGTTTACAAAACGGCGCCCTTCCGCACGTCCGTTTGACATCACGTACGGAGAGAGAGCACGTGCGTTTGTTGTTCACGTTTTATCGCGTACCTTATCGCTGTTCTCGTCGCGATATCCTCGATGGTGGCACATGGGAACGCAGCACGTCTGCACCATTGCAGCACGCGGTCTCTACGAAAAACGTTGATGACAGTTCACGATTCGGCGGTGCTGAAATGTAACGCACTGGCGCGTTGCCGAAGCCCTCGTCGCCTGCTGCGGTGCCCTCACAATGGCGGCAGACTGTAGTTTGCGTGCATGGCGCTAGGGGCGCCCTTTTTCGAAAAGGATCTATAACGCTCGCCGTTAGCTACCTGAGTGATCTGCGCTTTGTGGAGTAGTGAGCGCACCGCGCTGCGCAGTGAGAGGTCACTGGTTCGATTCCGCGCTTCGGAAGCATTTTTCTGATTTATTTTTCTTTGGGATATTGATGTATATATGCATACTTATACATATACGCAGCATGACGGCGGTGACGGCGACGGCAAAAGCCAGCCGAGACTGTCCATATAATTGCTATCGCAATAATAATAATAACAATAACATCAATTATGATGACGTATATTCAACGTTTTACAAAAGGGTCTTGAAATACCTTGACAAGGCCGAAAAACCGTTCAGTGGAGCAGTGCACGTAGAAAATAAACTAGAAATTGAATAAACCAACGCGTAACATTGTTACCAATGAAGTTGTTTGGCAGGTGCTTATTTGTGGTAATTTTGCAGTTTCATGTAGTGGTTAAGGGTTCTGACATGTCGGCTGGTTGGCGGTCGCGCAATGATTTTGAAAATTTTATTACTATGGTAGCGCATACAAACGGGACGCAAGAAAGGCACACGAAGACACCCAGCACCATGTGTGTGTTTTCGTGTGCGTTTCTTGTGTCCCGTGTATTGGCATTAGCACTGTAATAAAAAAATGCCATACGAACAAGCCCGCATGCACGGCAACTTTAGCTCTCAAAAAACTCTGCAGCTGATAATTTTCATAATGTTGCTAACAGCGCAAAAAAGGACGAAGGACCAGGAAAAAGAAACACAGACAAGCGCTGACTTACAACTGAAGTTTATTTCCGAAACGAGACAGAATATAAGGAAACGGCACGTTGACAAAAAAAAAAAGATTGCAAAGCACTTATTTGCAAAAAACAAAAAAAAACAAAACAGTGTTGTCAGCCTACATCACTTGCGGTGGTCATGCTCACGGGACATGTACCGAACTTCTTTTTCCATCAAGGCGATGGACGGGACACTCACGCACTTATCGCCAAGTTTCGCGATTCCCGCAGCCTCAATTATTTCCCGCGTTAATTGAGAAGCAGATCGCCCCACCACACGGCACCTCTCGAATAGGGGTTTGCACTCAGCAGATTCACACGTGCTGCAATGAAGGGCTAAGTGCCCACTGTTCAGCCCTGTAGGCTGAACAGTGGCTGAACAGTGGCTGTAGGTTCAGCCATGTAGGCTGACAGTGTTGTCAGCCATGTAGGCTGACAACACTGTTTTGTTTTTTTGCAAATAAGTGCTTTGCAATCTTTTTTGTCCACGTGCCGTTTCCTTATATTCTGTCTCGTTTCGGAAATAAACTTCAGTTGTTAAGTCAGCGCTTGTCTGTGTTCCTTCCTGGTCCCTCGTCCTTTTTTGCGCTGTTAGTAACATTATGGATCACCAACTTGCCCAACGAATCGCTCTCTTATGATAATTTTCGATCCTTCCTTGGAGTCTCGCCAAACTATAAATTTTAAAGCGCACCGTAAATATTGCTTAGAAACTACATAGTACTGATTATAAGCAGTATGTACAGTTCAATGCAGCACACGTAATTCTCAGATCGCGGATAAACTGCATTATAGCCACACTTACTGACTTTCCAGCGTAGATTCCCAGGTCATTCGGGCGCATATAGGTTCGGCGACTGAACCATCCTTAGTAAAAACTGACTGGTTAATGGACGCATGAGACGACGATATCTGCTGAGTCACCGGTTCCTTTATGGCCATAATCGGGCATTCCAGTGTTGTTGCTGCGTCGCTTGAATATGAACACGAAATCCTTTTTGGGTAGTAGGTGAGGATTGTGATCGACTGGAGCTTCAGCGAGAGGGCTTCGGCGAGGTAGGTCATTGTCGACGCAGATTCACGCAGCAAACACAGCAACAAATTCTAGCAAGCAAACTGAACGTGTGCATGAGTGCACATCAAACTTTGTAGTTTCCGTCCGATGCATGCAAAAAAGAAGCGGTAAAAAGAGTGGGCGAGAGACGTTTACTGAAAAAAAAAAAGGAAACGTGCCGCCTCAACAGACCTTCCGCTCTTTCCCAAGGTTCTTTCTTCTTGCGAGACGTCGTTAAAAACATTTACTCATTCTGCCACGGCTTCCTGCTCCTCCCATCTTCGCAACCTATGGACTCCGCATGGCTTGCTTGGGGTCACATGTGCGTGCGATGCTGCGACAATGGCTGGCGGCGCACACAAAAGTTGCTCCAAGCCTTGCTCAGAAATGCAGGAACTACTCAATGCGCTTGAACTAATATCGTCGTGTGCTCGTGCCATGCAGCCTCCGCGGGTTCGCGGTCGCTTTGATGAACGAGCCGCTTGCGAGGTAGCCTTTCTTCTCGCCGCACTAACACGTCTCGTTCGTGCGCTGTCAACGAGGTTCAAAAAATAAAAATACGCGACCCCTCCATTGCAGCCATTAAGCGACAGACGGTACCATTCGCCAGCAGCCCCGACGAAAATAGAAAACACGTGCGTCGAAGCTTGGCGGATGGATCAGATGCCGCCGACGCCTTCTTATCTTTAAAATTTGAGTGATCATTGTCCCGACGTTTCAGAAACCATACGATTCCTTCTTCGAAGTTTGAGGGAGGGACACACATGACGAGGGCTTCTTTTCTCGTTCGGTGGGTATGAAAGGGTGCTTGTCGGCAAAAGAATAGAAGAGTGCAAGGGCTTGACCGGAAGGCTTGAGTTGAACAGCGAAGGGGGTGGGGAGCTTTTTAGACGTGTGGACGTGTTGAAGTGGCGGTACGCCAACACCCTCTAGACTGGTGTTGGGTACGCAGGTGCCTGTTTCTTTCTTTCTTTTTGTTTGTGCTGTACACAAGGGGTAGGTTGCCTTGAGCGCGGTTCACGTTATTTGGGGTCGTCTGCATATGCCAGGATTCATTTCCGGTAGTTGGTTTCAACTGCGAGGACTGTAGTTTCAGGAAAATTGATTCGGCGGTCTTCGTCCTCGGAATGTTCGGCTATGGGGTTGCGATCTCTTGTAAAATTGGGGACGTCGTTCCCGTCTTTCTTTCAGGTTTTCGGTTCAGCTGGCGTCGCAGCCAGCGCGAGCAATTTTGTAGACAATACCTTGAATTTTCTTTTTCGGCGGCCGGTCGTCGGGAGCGATGGTTTCGCTCACGCCTCGGATAGTATACAGACTGATGCATTTCTGTGGTGGTGATTGAAAGGAAGGGGGGGGGGGCTGTTGCTGGATTTATCAGCTTGTGTCGTGTTTTTGGAAGTGAACTGCTTTCTGAATAAAAAAACTTTCCGTAGCCGTTCTGGTGAGTTTCTTGAATATATCGTATATTTTTCTTTTGTTTTTTCACGTTCGAGTGTGTTCTTCGCATTATGTCTTCGCATTAATGTCTAAGACTAATATCTTCCGGATTTTGGTGGTGTCTGAAGAAAACTGGAGATATCGACTTGTGTAGGTGTTTTTGCAGGGTTTTATTTTCAGCTACAAGAACATCCAAACACGGCCGAGCGTCTTATGTTTCAAGTGCGAACTGAATTCTCGTTCGATGAAGTTTATATGAGAGAGAAAAATTACGACATAGGATCTGTTGACGATCGAAAAACTGTCGTTTAGACGTATCTGAGAAAGATTTTTGGTTGCGGCTGGAGTCAACTGAGAGCTCGTCCCTCGATGTGTTCCATTGTTATATTTGCCATGGCATGCTCTATTGTAGCAATCAAAGGGGCAAGAAAATAAAAAATGGGCCATACTGACAACTCGAGAAAGCATCTTTTTTCTTGGAAAGCTGCTTCCCCGGAAGTGAACGCAGAGCCATAGAGCATGCGGTTTACGTTTTTTTTTTTCAATTTAGGAGAAGATGAGTGAATACAACACATTTCTAGAGCCAGTCAGCAAAAGTCGACCTCAAGACACATCTGGATATGAAATAACTTTGAACTCTCGGTAATGACAACGGGGCACTTTCGGGGGGGGGGGGGGTAGGTCGGCCTCAGGGGGGGAGGTTACAATCCCTGAACCCCCCCCCCCCCCGTCGGTGCGCCATTGGTCTATTAGACCCTCTTAGTTGGGCGTAACAATGCTGCGTACGCTGCACGGCTGTGGGAGAGAAGTGCGCATGCGCAGAACCCTACTGATCTTTCTCGTGGATGTGTGCGTACGCACTTAACAAGAAGCTGCGTACGTAACGCAGCCCCTGCTGCGTTGCACTCTCGCAAGACCTCGAACAAACGAGAAACGAGAGCGCTTGATGTCTGCAGTGGCGTCCGACCGAGCCAGCAACTGCGTACAAATCGTTTCCACTAATGCGAGAGCAAAGTACAGACAGCTTCTTCGGCCCCAAAAATGCTGTATGTACTTTACGCCCACATTAGTGAAAAAAAATTCGGCAGATCCCACGTACCGTGGGAATCGATGTTATGCGAAGCATGCGCATGAAGGTGACTGTGTCGCAGTTTTTCACATTGAGCAAAACGTTACGGAATGACGCTAGAGAAATGAGCAGATGGTATGCGCACACACATATTTTGAAGAGTCACAGATGTATTATATAACCAGTTGTTTACAGTGGCTTAACGATGCCAACAGCAACATAGGTGTTACAAAAACCAAACGCAGTAAGATGATATGTAGTGCTTATATTCTTCAATACTGGATAGCGTGAATTGGATTCAGAGCCTGAATGTCCAACGAGACGGAATGTACAACGAGACTGAATGTCCAATGGGTCACGTGACCTGCGAGACTGAATGTCCAGCGAGACGGAATGTCCAACCGAGACGGAATGTCCATCGAGACTGAATATCCAACGAGACTGAATGACCAACCGAGACGGAATGTCCAACGAGACGGAATGTGCAATGAGACGGAATGTCCAACGAGACGGAATGAACAACCGAGACGGAATGTCCAACGAGACTGAATGTCCAACGAGACGGAATGTCCAATTTAGAAGAGATAAACGTGCCCTCGTTTGAAATTTCTCAGACAACTGATTCATTGGGTTACGACAGCCTAATGGAAGATCGCATCTTTTTGTGTGTGTTTTGCAAATATTGACTGTCTGTGGCGTCGGGCGTCGTATTTTTGTTTCCGTATTCGCTTTACTGCATTTATCATAATTTGAAGTTTTCTTAGTTTTATTTCTATTTTGTATTTTTAGTTTTCATATGTATGTTGAATATGTTACTTTGTTGCTTTATCTTGTTTTTTTGCATACTTTGCTGTTCCTGTTTATCTTTGTCATAAATCGGACATCACAGCCCCTTAAAGGATTACGAGAGAGGGCGCTCCCTCGTCCACTCTGTGCGGTATCTATCTGCGTTTAATCCCTGAGAGTGTTACCAGCGCCACTCGTAGCTAAGGCGGCGAGTGTGAAACACTATTTTTGCCAGAAAGCGTCACGAGGCAGGACGAAGCCCTTGCTATGAAAGTGCGAAAGAAGAATAGTTCGAGAGATTCAGTTATTTGTTAGAAAACCAACAGCCAATTAAGCCAAATAAAACATTGGGGACATTGTTTGTTGTTTTTTTTAACTGCGATATAATAATTATAACCCATATTCAAAGGAATCCAAGTAGACGAAAAAACATCCTTTCCATCGGTGGGATCCGAACCCGCAACCTTATAATTACGGCGACGATTTGCGCTTGCTAACACTCCCAGGGATCAAGCTCACGTAAATACCCAACAAAGTGGACGAGGGAGCGCCCGCCGTCGTAGCTTAATTGTTAGAGCATCAGATGCGTAATGCGACAGTTGTGGGTTCGAATCCCACCGAAAGAAAGTGTGCTTTTTCGTGCCATTTAAGTCATTTCACTTTAGGTCATATTTGTTACACTACAGATAAAAAACATCAACAAATAACGTACCTATGCTTTCCTTGGCTTGATTGTTGGCTTTCTGCGAACCCCTAGAACAATTCTTCTTTCCTCTTTAAGAATGCGGGTCGAAGAAGCTAGGAAGGAGGAAATTTTCCTTTAAACTAAAATTCTTGGGTTTTACGCGCCAGAACCACGAAATGATTATGAAGCATGCTGAGTGTGGGATATCAGTTTTAGTTTTGACTACCTTGATGGAAACATGTCATGGCATTTCGGCTACAAGAGAACTGCAGGCCGGTCTAGGAAAGACCATGCCGTTAAAGAAGTGGTGTCACCAAATTTTGAGGCTATAAAAAACCTGCTGTAGGCTTTCTCTGTAAGCAAGGACACTCAGCACAATGTATTGCCCGCAGCAAACGTTTAGAATATAATTTAATTCACTTCCAAAGTCTGTATAAATGCTCATTCTCGCGATCGAGACCCATCGCTAGCGCGACTGACACCGACGTCACTGTGTAGGAAGCGTAACGAAAGTTTTAGTGACGTCACACAACATTAGAGTGATGTGCAATGAGCGGTGACCTACAGCTCCGCTGCACCGGGCCAGTCAAGAGAGCATCAGGCCATCCGCTGCGAACTGCTCATTTATCCTGAGCTTATTGCCGAAGTAGCCAATCTTGCTCGCGTTTTGCAAAGTGCTTCGCGTGAATAATTTTTCATTACAACACATAGCATACAGGTAATCGTTGGCGACAATAAAACCGTTTTTATGATGTTTAAAATCATTTCAGGACTTTTCAGAACCGGCCTGAACACGAGCTTTTCTATTACTCTTCCAATGATGTCGATATTAGTGCTGTGAAGCTCAAGTGAAAAAAAAAAAAAAACTGGGTCGAGTACAGGCTTGTACGCATTACAGTGAAAGAGCGTGAGCGATTACAATTACTAAAAAAAACTAACGAATTACGGAGAAAAAACTGAAAGGTAATCGATTACCCAACAAGGTGAGGTACCGGGCTATTTGGTTTTGCATAATTGTTAAACTGTGCTAAAGTTAAAGGTACATATTTTTAGGGAGGACGCACATAACAAAAGCATGAAAAGCGCAAACTTTTAACTCGATTTGTTGAAAAGGCATCAAGTTATATGAACACGAGCAAACGGGTGCAAAAGGGAGTTCTTTAAATATTTTTTTTCTTATCTTTAAATACTTCTTTTTTGCGTCTTGTGCCCTTATATTATTCCCTCGTGTCTTTGCGCTTTCTCTCTCTCTCTCTCTCTCTCTCTCTCTCTATATATATATATATATATATATATATATATATATATATATATATAGAGGCTTGTACATATATATATACTTGTACATATACTTGTACATATATATATGGCATATATATATATTGTACATATATATGTACATATATATATATATATATATATATATATATATATATATATATATATATATATATATATATATATATATTCCTGCCAATAGTACAAGACTGGGTATCGAGCAGTATTACGCGCCGTGCGTAATACACAGTCTCAGCGCCACGTCCTATCACGACGAAACGAATTTTCACGCACGTCGCAAATGTTAGGGCACATTCGGAAAATTTTCACAGCAAATATTGGGATGTGTGGAACGAAAACGGAAAAGTGAAATTTGAGACCGGGACGGAATGTCCAACGAGACTCAATGTCCAACCGAGACGGAATGTCCAACGAGACGGAATGTCCAACGAGACTGAATGTCCAACCGAGACGGAATGTCCAACGAGACGAAATGTCCAACGAGACTGAATGTCCACTATTGGACATTCAGTCTCGTTGTACATTCCGTCTCGTTGGACATTCAGGCCGCAAGCGCGTGAATTGGAATAGGACAATGAAGGAACACAGATGCACAGGACAGGCGCTACTGGCAACTAAGCTTTATTCAGAAAAGTTTCCCTAGATATATACACCACCGTGTGGCACGCGCAGGTGCACTGCACGTACGTTACAGTCACAGCTGCAGTTGTTAGAGTTGCGTTACAGTTGTTATGCTTATGCTTATCCATTATGACAGAGAACGCAGGCACGTTTCACGAACCCGTGTGCATATGTGGAAGGGGTTCTTGGCAGTTCATGAATAAGGTCATCATCACCGTGATCAGTGAGCACCAGCAGCTGGACAGGACTTGTTATCGGATCCGTTCGTGATCGTGGCTACGAACGGTCTAAGTGTAGTGAAGTGCGAGGTACATGGGCGTCCGGAGGGGGGTGCAAGGGGGGCAGCTGCCCCTCCCTGGAATTGCGGATAATATTTTCTATGCAGTAGCAATGAGCTACACAGCTTGATTAGCACACTCAGGTCCCGGCCTTCTCTATTTCCAACCAATTTCGCACGTTGCACACTACTGACTAATCTTGCAGGTCATGTCGCGGCAGTGAAAGTTGTCAGTGCTGGATCTCCCCCCCCCCCCTGCACCCCCCTGCAATAAGTTCTGCGGACGCCCTTGGCGAGGTATATTATAGCTGGTGGAAACCGCGGACGGCTTTTATGAAGAAATGATCTATAATGCCTTCTGTCCTGGACGTGGCACTGAGGTCTTGTGATGCCCTGTCCACATCCAGCCGTCTTTCATGCCGTCTAAGAACCAGGCGTCGTTGGGTTTTCATAAATCAATGCTAAAGTCACCGGTAATCATGAGGGACATGGTCCTCTCAGCAGAGTTATTGTAAGAAGCAATGACACCGGTTTTTGCGTAATGCACGTGGTCGAGGTTATCGACTACGTGGACGAGTGGATGGTAGCCCAGCGTCTTCCAGGGGTGCTCTGTCTTCAGTTCCCTAACATTCCTAGAGTCTGCAGCTGTGGTGTAGTGGTTACGGTGCTCGGCTGCTGACCCGAAGGTCGCGGGTTCCATCCCGGCCGCGGCGGTCTCATTTCGATGGAGGCGAAATGCTAGAGGCCCGTGTACTGTGCGATGTCAGTGCTGTTAAGGAATATCAGATGGCTAAAATTTCCGGAGCCCTTCACTATGGCGTCTCACGTAATCATATCGTGGTTTTGGGACGTAAAACCCCAACAATTACTATTATTATCACTTTCCTTCTGTGTTGATGTGTATGTTCGCGGTTACTGCGTTGATTGAGACTCTGTTATCACCTGCGGCACATACCCGCATAACATGAACTCTGGTATGCAGGTATGTGCCACACGTGACTGAGAGAAAGGGTTTCATGACGTACGAGACAGGTATTTTGCGTTATCTATGTCATCACCAGTGAATCGTGTTCGTCATACACTCATCTGATGCTATGCAAATTTTGGCATATTACAATCTATGGAGACGACCAGGAGAGCGCCCAGACGTAGGCGGATAGATAGATAGATAGATAGATAGATAGATAGATAGATAGATAGATAGATAGATAGATAGATAGATAGATAGATAGATAGATAGATAGATAGATAGATAGATAGATAGATAGATAGATAGATAGATAGATAGATAGATAGATAGATAGATAGATAGATACGCCCAAAGTGCCTGAGGTTCGCTAAGAAATGCTTCGCATTTAAAACAGCGCCTTGCGACAAAAGGCATGTGAGGCCCTTCGTCAAATGCGCCGTCGGAGCGGTATACGAAATTCCACTTAGCTACGGAAAGGTCTACTTAGAAGAAGAGAGCGTTGGCTGCGTTGGTATTGCATTGTGAAGGGCACTCGAGCAAAAAAACAGGAACATGAAAGAAAGAAGACTTGTTTTTTTTTTTCGTTCATATCCCTGGTTTTTGCACGCAAATGCTCTTCACAAAGGTCTACATAGGAAAAATGGGGCGCTGCATAAATGACAGAGCGAGAGAGCAGCTGCAAAATGTAAAGAAAAAGGAAAAAAGTAATTTAGCCGAGCATTGTAAGGTATGCACTAGAGATCCTCGACTGGATGAGATTACAACATCATCGGACCACGGTGGGCTAGTGGTTATGGTGCTCGACTGCTGACCAGCAGATCGCGGGATCGAATCCCGGCCGCGGTGGCAGCATTTTCGATGGAGGCGAAAGTGCGAAAATGCTTCAAGCCTGTGTGTTTGGATTTAGGCGCACGTTATAAGAAGCCCAGGTCGTCGAAATTTTCGGATTCCTCTACTACGACGTCTCTCATAATCATATCCCGGTTTTGGGACGTAAAACCCCAACACTTATTATTTGTAATACGATTATGGTAAGAATATGAACGCACGGTGAGTACTCGAATCAAATGCGAAGAAGGCAAATGCTTGTTTGAGTAATCTTTTAACCGGCCTGTACAGTGGGTGTTTCTCATTCTTGGCTCATGTGATCTTGGCGTTACATTTTTTCCTACTTCTGCAGTGCTCCCGCCCATGAATAGACAATAGAGAGTTTTAGTTTAGCGCGCGCAAACCTGTACGCACGCAACGGCCTGCGCGCTGCGTACGTTAGAGTTGAGGCTGTCTCCTACATTTTTAGGCACGAGACAAGGCAAGATTTTACGATGGCGCAAATTTTGTTGAGGTGATCTGTGGTGAACGGTGACGGTTGGTACGACTTCTATGAGGCGAGAAGCAGCGAGGGAGGAAAAATGCCTTCCAGCATCCTTTCGAATCAGCGCCTTTTGGCCACTCTTTCATGGGAAGAGATAGACGACTTGATGCTCACAAACCGAGAGCGGTGGCTTTTGAAGGGCGACTGCAGTCTCGACGACATCGAATATCTCCTGCATCTTTGCAGCGATCACTGTCCACTGCGCTGGGTCCGCGAACGGATTCATGCTACTCACGTAGGCAAGGAGCTCCAAATTGAGGGCAATTCCGAAATGGACGCGGGATTTATTCGCTGCCATGACCGCCGTGCCGCTTGTGCTGCTGTCGGACGACCGGTCGAGATCTCGCGAGAGCAGCGCCCGTAAGGTACGCAACGGCCGTAGCGGGCGCAACGTAAGCGCCGAGATCTAGAGTGCCTCGATGCGCGCGCCCCCGCTTAGAGTGGTGTCAGCCTTTGAAAGGGCAGGTGCCGCCTCCTCGGCCTTGGCGGCAGCGTGGCCGCCATTTTGAATCCCCCGCCCGGTCGCTTGTGCGTGGCGCGCGTGCTCTTTTTAGGTCGGTGCTCGTTTCCCTCCAGTTTTATGCGCTCGCCAGGGGCGTAGCCAAGGGGGGGGGGGGGTTGGGGGGGTTCACCCCCCCCCCGAAATTTTTTAATTTTGCTTGCGCATATATGCACGCACGCATACAAACGCACGCACGAACATACATAAAGTATGGGTGAACCCCCCCCCCCCCGAAAAAAATTTCTGGCTACGCCCCTGGCGCTCGCTACCGTCACCATGGCCGGGTGTTGCGTGCCGCAGTGCAGCAATCATTCCAGAAACGCTGGGAGCTGTATCGTTTTAGAAGATACGAGGTTTCTTTGGACAGTAAAAATCAAACGGGACAAGCGGCATCCGAAGAACACATTATGCACTTGCAGCGTAAGTTTCCGGCCGGTATTTCGAATGCACATGCAAGGATAACCTGCCGGTGTTAACCTTGCGTAATAAATTGACACACTGATATCAGCTACATGCTTAAAATGCTTTGGTTCACGTGTGCATGAATCCTGCATTTTTCTTCCCAGACATTCTTTACTGCACTTGGTTGGTCCTGTATCTGCCTTTGATTTTTGCTTTCGCTATTTTTGTGATTTGAAATGTATCATGGAATATATTGTGCGTGTTTGTCTGCAGATCAGATCCTTCTTTTTTCCTGCTAATAATTATTTGTGAGAATTTACGTCCCAAAAACCCCGATATGATTATGAGAGGCGCCGTATATACTAAAAGGCTCCCGAAATTTTGACCATCTGTTGTTCTTTAACGTGCGCCTAAATCTAAGTACGCGGGCCTCTGTCACTTCACCTCCATCGAAATGGGGCCGCTGCGGCCGGGATTCGATCCCGTAACCTTCGGGTCACCAGTCAAGCAGCATAGTAAAAATCACGGCGGGCTCTTGTTTTTTATATTCCTTTCCGTGTTTCAAGTACGCCTTCTGTGCTGGTCTGATGCCCATGTATGTATGTGTCCAGTTAAATGTTTTTTTATCCTTCCCTGTTTCTGTGTTTCAAGGTTGCATTTTCGTCCTGTCTTAAATAATTAAGCAGTTTCTGTTTTTTAATCATTTACGATCACTGTGAATCGACTAGTGGCAGTTGTGTTTTATTGTGTAATTTGCGTTTTATTTCTGTAATTGCTTCTGTCAGCGCAGCATTAATGCGCACAAATAAATGGCCTGTACACTGGATATTAACGCACAAACACACGCAAACACACACACACACATTCAGTATCTTATTTCTTTCAGCAGGCATAATTTATTTATTAATAATGTAAGCCCTTAACGCTCATACAGGAATGCGCATACAAACAGTTCTAGCGAATCGTCTATACAAAGAAGACGCATGAAAACAACAAGACGGGGAAGCATTGTGTACAGTAGACACGCTATGTCAGTAAAAAATACGAGAAACAAAGTTGTAGAGTGAGTACGTCATGGAAAACCAGTTAATGAAATAAAAACTCACAGGCTCCCTTATGCGTTCGCTTAAGACGGCTCGAAAGCGAAAGCCATCTTCTTCTTCTCAGTTTTTTGCGCACAAAGCGCGGTTTTACATTGCCTCCAAGATCGGAGGCACCTCACCTCGTTTTGCACTGCCTCCGTGATCTGCCCACTTTTGACCAAGCTACGATGTCATGTGATAACGGTATCATATGACGCCACGCCAAAATTTGTGAAGCCATGATGACGTCATATGGTGACGACATCACGTGACGATTTTTTCGTCCCTCGTCTTCAACGTCGTGGTATGCTGACGCCGTAGAAGCTGGACGCCGACGGTCAAATTTCGCGTTTGATGAGGCATTTAAGGCTTTCGCTTTAAAAATACGTCCGCCACGGGGGTATGGTGGTGACGGAGCTCGGCTGCTGACCCGAAAGTCACGGGTTCGATCCCGGCCGCGGTGGTCGAATTTAGGTCGAGGCGAAATGCTAGAGGCCCGTGTACTGTGCGATGTCAGTGCAGGTTAAAGAACACCAGATGGTCAAAATTCATGGAGCCCTCCACTGCGGTGTGCCTCATAATCATATCATGGTTCTGGCAAGTAAAACCCCAGATATTATTATTAATAAAAGAGACAAATAACCGACGCCGTGCATCTGCCGCACAAAGTGTAATACAGTATTGGAAACACTCAATATTATGTGCATGCAATTGGGCATGCGAGAAAACCTGCAAATACAAAAAAAAAGAAACTGCAGATACAAGAAGGAAAAACGCGCTGATACTGCGCGCATGCAAAGTTTTACGGCATACTACTCAACAACGTATTCATCGTTTTGATAAGGACTCAAGGTGCAACTCGAGTGCCGATACAGTAGCGGCTACAGATTGTGAGCAAGAAACAATAATGATAAAGAAGCTTTCCTTTCATTTTAGCAGGATAATCGCACCATACTTCCCCTCGGCCCTTTATTCTGTGTACAATATGTATGCTGCCATTTATAATAAACGAGTAAATTGTTTGCAAACTTAGCAAAATGAGCCACCTTAATCGCGCTTAGGTAGCTTCGCAACACTAAATTGTGTGTGTTCAGATACATATACTGCTGCTGCTGCTGACATGTATACAAATACTTTAAACGATTGTTTGTGTATTTGGAATGCAGAGCTTACGAGAAAATTAAGTAAGGCTTTAGACTGTCGTTTCCGGCGTAAGGAAGAGAATTGGTTTTCAACATAACGGAGTCTACGTCTACCTCTAGCGCATACATGCACAGGCCGTCAGCTTACATGAATTACATGCTTCTTAATAAGCATTTAGGCAAAAACAGCAATAAAAGCTGCATCAAAAAATAAAAGAAAAAGAGAAAGCTCACTAGCGTGCACTTATTTCGGGACGTATCCGCGCACCGCAAGCGCTTTGTGTAGCGCGTTTCGCATGCTGCCGAGCGGCGGCGGGATTCGCAATGGCGGCCGTCGTAGCAGACGACGCGCCTGTCCTCACCCTCAGCGGAGCGCGCGGGCATCAAGGCACCCTAGCCGAGATCTAGCGTGCGCATCTCTTGCGCGCGCAAACGCACGCATCTCTCTTAGATTCAGCGCATGCGCAGTCTTGCTCTTTCTCACCCGTTGCGCGCGCAAGGCCTTTGCGCGCGCTAAACTAAAACTCTCTAATGTTGCCCGCGTACCCTTCCATGCGAACGTGTCCTTATTTATTTTATTTACTTTATTTCTGCCAATCTCTTCGGAGATTATAAGAGGGAAGGCACAAGAAAAATATCATTTGTTTACACACAATCATACATGGTGAACTTTATACATCACTATTTGAAGAACACATTATAAAAACAATTTTTAGAACAACATGTCACTTAAAATAATAAAATAATAAAATTATTTCACGCAGCCTTTTACTTTCAAGCACAAAATACCGGTATTTCAGGAATTCATTGCTGCAGATAAGTTCAGCTGAAGACAACGAAACTACTTACATATTTGCTTTAATATGTAAGCTTTTTAAAAAAGATATCATTCTTCTCGCGCTCGCCGTTATACTTTGAATTATTGTGTTAAAACGTATGTGGTTAACCAAAAACGCCCGTTTGAAAATAGTCTTCTCAAAAAGGCCATTTGTTGATTTTTTAAATCTCTCTGATTGAAGTCAAAAACTGAATTGTGAAGCGATTTTTCAGAAAAGAAGGGCTTTAATTCGCGCACTAAACGAGGTCCCTGCCCTCTTTTACGTTCAAATTTGTTTTCGCTGAGAAATTATGTAAGCCAAAACACTAGTGCCGTAGGTGTGTGGAGTTACAGTGCGTGGCGCCAAGACTGGTTTTAAATCCAAAAAATTAGTCTGAGTGTGTTGATTATTCTCAGAACCCCTGATCGCTTCTCCCGTCTTTTCACTCCTGTTGACAGCCACGGTCGGAGAAACGAAGGCGCCGTTATGGTCTGTCGCCTCGCCACTCGTGATAGGAAAGTCATCAGCGCCGTTCGCCCTGTCAACGAGGGACTCGGTCCTAGACTGCCCTTGGTTGGACAAGACGACGGAGAAAAAAGGGGTGAGTGGCACCCACGCTAGGGAGCCTAAACCAATTTTGTTTTTGTTTTTTTAAAGAGGCTCACATAATCTTCTGCTGCAAGTTTGTTACCAATTGACACGCTGCAAAAGCTACTATTTGCAAGTTGTGTTTTACACGATGATGGCAAATATATTGGTCCTTGTCATGTCTGTTTGTATATGCTGTTTTGTTCAGAACCTTTTTGTTCTATGTAGATCCCTTATTATGCAGTGTTTTGCAAACTCTAATTACAATTCTGTCTTCTCATCGCAATATTACGTCCTGTTTTCAGGTGCCATTTTTCATGGCTGCTCACAGTAAACAGGAACGACAACTAGCAAGTCACAAGTCTGGTGCCTCCAGCTATCACTACTTTTTAATTTCTCTATCATGATAAAGAATAAATATGGAAACATGATGCCGATTTCTGCAGTGTCTTTTGCAGCATATGACACTATGCACATCACAGTCGCACATTTTAGTTGGCTATACTCACACAAACATATATATAAAGGGGCCTACCTCCACTGCTTAAATGGAAATCTCAGACTATCTTTTCGTAGTTCCCCTTTTACTCTGAGGGAAGCGCCGTGTGAGTTATTTTGATGAGCTTTACTAAAATAATGCTGAAATTGAACTCTTGCAGTAACTGACTCACTGGGCACAACGGTAAGTGTCATTGGACTTGCTTGAAATGAATATTTCACTATTCCCAACAGCAGTTGTGTCAAAGCATTGAAGTAATAAAAGCAGGAAAAGTAACCTGAATTACTATCAGCGCATCGTTATCGCCCCTTGATTGATCAATGTTTACGGGGTTTGTATTCATATTTCTTCTTTAATAGCTAGATTTTTTTTCATCAGAGCGCAGGTATAGCTTCCAAGTAGTATAGTCCCCTCACATAGCAGCTTTCCCCTCTGCAGGCTGAATAGAGCAAAAACATAAGAGCGAGTTACGGAGCCCTTGCCACCATCTGCAGCAGTCTTTTCTGGCATCATATATGACGCCACGATCAATCGGATATGCGTGAAAACAAACTAAAAAAAGCTGGCACGTTCAAAGAATGGCACTTGAAAGGCACGAAGAGAAATGAGCGAGCTTTGTGAAGGCCTGTCTGCCGCCGCGCGGTGAGAAGAGCGCGCTGCTCCCCGAGGGGAAGGCAGATCGAATCGCCCATCTTGCAAACCTCGGGTCGAGCCACTTGGAACGAAGCTCGCCCCCCATCACTTCATTGCTAGCGTAATATTTTTCAAGTATGACACCCTTTCAACGCCGTATACTGAAAATGTAGCCGAAACGTGCGCAACAAAATGAGAACTCTTCGTGAAGTTTTCTGCCACGAATATCAACATCTCAAGCCACAATGTGGACGGGGCTTTTTGACACGCGGAAAGGAAAATTCGAGCGTCTATATTCACCTCGAAACAAAAAAAGCCGTCAAAATAAGCGCACATTTCGAGCAGCCATAATACAGTGTGGACGAGAGGCGCTTGATATTTTCGTCAAGAGCAGCCAAAAGAGCACACCTGACAGCAGATATTTCTGTGAAGGCCCCTTTAGTGCACGGCTGATAACTACTGCTGTGCCGGCATTTGCTTCCGCCATGCCATGACAGATTGTCAGCGTTTGTACAGAAAAGGCCAATGCTTAAATCGGCTATAGTCGAGGCAACTATGAACCTCCGCTGATAGGCTCTTCCCGCTGTGCACAACAGTGGTGATTTCGTTTTCAAGAAAGCCTCTTTTCGGCTTCATTTCCTCTTTACTTGGGCCGAATATTTCGATATGCGAAACTTTCACTCGATAAGCATTTGTTGCTTGTGTTCTTGTAACTGTGTTCGACGCGCTCAGCTAGTATCAGTTACGTGGCACACCTGGAATGCTGAAATACTCCTACACAAACGCGGCACGAAGAAACGTCCGGTGAACGGGAGCAATTTCGCTCGAGATCTGTTTTGAAATTTTACTTACGTATTTTGCGTAACTGCCAGTAATGTCCATCGTACTTCAGAAACCATAACGCACTAAACGGACACGAGACACAGGACAAGCGCTTACTTTAACTAAGGTTTTATTGCAGATCCTGCGCATATATAAGCACGCATGTGAAACTGCAAGAGGGAACAACTGGCAGAAAGAAAGAAGCTAAGTTGACACGTGTCGACTAAGTCATAAAATCAAGCTTTTTCTTAGATAATGTCCCGTAGTTGTCTTATTTTATATCAGTGTTCTAATTATTGCGACAACACACAAAGGAAAGCTGTCATTGCGCTTCGTAGAAGGAGTGGAGCACATATTTCTATAGAAATGTGCAAATCATCATGTACGTCTAATGACAAGTAACAAGAGGCAGAAACACGACCAATATTTGGTTGAATTATCGAACGAGAACATGCTCCTGTTTCATCGGAAAACAGCAGAACTCCCTTCAAAACATTTATACCTGCAGGTTGAGCTACGTTGAAACATCTGTGGAAACTATTCGCTATGCCAGTGGTACGAGCATAGCTTCTTTCAGGTAATGGACAGAAAGGAAGCCAACCAGCCTCGTTGAACGACACGTTCATATGTAATTGAATTGCCCGTCGTGTTTCCGTATAGCAACCTAATCAAAAGACAATTATGTATCGGGAAGAGATGATGACAGCATCAAAATAAGGTTAAAAGAACGCGAATACTCATTGAACACCAGGGGATATATTCATTTCGCTCAGCAGTTTACTGTATCTGGGTGTGTACCTAAATTTAATGAGGTCGTCATTTTGAAGAGTCATAAAAACCAGCTTGTTAGAGAGTTCAGTGAGGCGTACTATAAATCAGGAAGCACTCTGGCGCGTGCATACGTGAACCATCGGTGACGCACCATGATTGTGAACTTGAGTTGTTCGACAAGTGACTTTGATGTATAGCAGGTACTTTGATCTATAGCAGGATCTATAACAGGCGGAGAGATGGTTGAGAGCTTCCTTCGGTTTGCGGGAAACTGGTGGCTGTTTATGGCTTTATTATGCCATTTCTAGAACAAAAAATTCACTTGTGGGTCAGCGCTGTGTATGTGTGGTCCTTTGATTTGTCTGAGTGTGGGTGCGCTGCCGTTCAGTCACGATACCTTTTTAACGAGACATTTTAAAAATTTTAATTTATAGATTTGGCCATGTTCGCATGCATTCCAGTTGCACGTGTATAAAGTCTAGTTGCTTTGCTACCAACCTTGAGAGCAAGCACAACTACGGCGAGGCAGTGAAATAAATTTTACTGCCTTCTCGAGCAGCTACTTGAGCTTGGAGAATTCGGCTCTGAATAGAAATGGGGGAGTAAGAGTTCTCCCAGAGCTAACTCAGTACCGGAAATCTTTCCTTTGCACTTTCGCTTTTTGTTTCTTGTTCTCGGAAGTGTCAGTCCACTCGTCGCGTGTCCTTGTTTGCCAAGCGAGCTTTGTCTCGCCTGTGCGATTGCACTTCCATTTTGCGGCTCTGCGCGCATTTATGGCAAACGGCGGACATTCACGTTTGTACTAGCAGGGGTACCCTCCCCCTCATTCCCACAGAAAAGTTACCCAGAGTGAGTTGCGCCCAACCCCATGCCCCTTGGAAAGAAATCCTGGGTGCGTGTCTCTTAATTACAATAGGCCGTGGTTTTCTGTGCATTTAAAACGACATAAAACGAAACGGTTGCTTCGTTCTGCCAAATGCAGCAATCCCAGGCAACTTGTGCACGTTTCAAACCCAAAGCACACTGATGAACGACTCGCACGAACCGGTCGCCGCCGATGAGTGTGGGGAAATATTTAACAGCGCATTCGCCATCTGTCTTTACTAGAGTTTAAAACTCACGCACCTTCACATTCACCATCAGCTAACATACAGGCATTCATGCCAGCTATCACATTTTCCAAAGAAGGCATTGCAGCCACAAATAATAACATGAAATATTCATCATCAGCCGGTGTGGGTTTAATTCAAAACAACCTAAAAGTTAAACCAACTTATGCCGCATAATTATCTTTCATTTCTTCACAGTCACTCTCCTCAGGAATCATTGCAGATGCCTGGAAAACGGGGAAGGCCGTACCAGTGTACAAATCAGGTAACTCACCCTTGGACTACCGCCTCATTTCATTCATTAGTCTACCTTTTAAAATTACGGAACACGTCTCTCAAATCACAAGTCCCCTGGACCAGGGGCGTAGCCAGAAATTTTTTCCGGGGGGGGGGGGTGTTCAACCATACTTTGTGTATGTTCATGCGTGCGTGTGTATGTGTGCGTGTATATATACGCAAGCAAAACTGAGAAATTTCGGGGGGGGGGGGGGGTTGAACTCCCCCAACCCCCTCTTGGCAACGCCCCTGCCCTGGACTGACGTCATTTCTTCCATCCTTCACAACACGGGTTTCGTAAGGGCCTCTCCCGCGAAACCCAATTAGCACTTCACGACCTGCACACTAACCTTGATCGTAACATGCAGACCACTGCAATCTTTCTAGACTGTGCGAAAGCTTCCTCATCGCCTCCTTTTACTAAAACTTTCGTAACTGAACCAACACCCTAACATTCTTCAATGGATTGAACAGTTTCTGACTAATCGTCCTCAGTTAGCCCTTGCCTTGTTATCTCTCTCAGTCACGCCAGGCATTCACCACGTCCTCGGTCCTATACTATACGTATATATATTCACGATTTACCCGAGCATAGTTCCTGCAGAATTCGCATGTTCGCACACGCCTGTGCAGCTTATCATACCATCAAATACCCTCCATGCAAATCTTCACCGCGTGCTTAAGTGATGTGACAAATGTTAATGTCCCTTAATCCCTCTAAATGCGAACTCTTGTGATTGTCTCGTCGCCGCAGCCCACAGCTTCCAACATTCTATCTTCAACAACCGCATTGAATCAGTACCATCTTATAAATATCTCGGAATAACCTTTTCTTACGATTTACCTCGGCGTACCTACATCGGAAACATAATTTCAGCATCAAATAAAACACTCGGTTTTCTCAAGTGCCATTCCCCCCCCCCCCTTTTCTTTACCATGTAACTCACGTATAAATCACGTATTACTCGCCTCTAAACCGTTCATTATACTGAAATTACAATGTGAATCTGCCATATGGAGCCCGCATCAAGCGTATTGAATCAATGCACTAGGAGTACAAAATCGTGCCGCTAGGTTCATTCACACATCAGCGTTTCATCTTTGGAAGCAAAATCTTTTCGTCGTCACATTGCAAGTGATGTCCTTGGTCGTAACCCATTTCATTCTTCACTCACTCAGCACGTAGCACGCATATCTCACCGCACCAGTCATCCCGCCCGCCCATCTGCCTCGTTCTTTTTTTCGAGCAGTTACAGACCGGAACTGCCGGCCCCGGAACATCTTCGCGATCGCTTCATAATCTGCTTTTCAAGACCGTGTCGTTTATCACCTTCAGTACTAAAACAATCTTCACGGCTTATTGTTAGCCTAAATGAAATCCCACCCATTATGTAATGCTCTTCAAATACTGAGGCCTTTATTGTAATAAACTGAACTTAACTTCACTGCGGCAGCACTTTATTTCACCAATTTGTCATCAATTTGTCCGTGTCACGTCCTTTCATTTCGCATTGAGGTTATACCCCCAGTACTAATAAATTTTGCAGCGAATGTTGGCTTCCATGGCATATATTGTACCCTAATAAAGTATATCAGTAAATTGCAGCAGTAAATATCACTGTGGCTCGTGTTCGCTTGTTAGACAATCTGTTGACCCCATCGCTGCACCATTCTTCTACTTGCCCCATCGCGCAAGCCTTCACAGGTAGCCGAGAAACAATAACAGCACTCGATGCTGCACTGGAAATAAGGCTGCACGAAAATACATCCAAGAAGCACGAAGCCGCGTGAACGCAGCTTCTTGAAAGACTCGCAGGGGGGCGAACTCAATAAGAGAGAGAGCGACCACGAAGCGTGTGAGGTGGCGTGACGGGGGGCGACGTCGGGCACCGCAACAGCGATTGGCCGGCCGCGTTTCCGATCGGCTGCGCTGGCCCCCATCGCATTAGCGCGCACGGCGGCCGCTGTGCCCTTGATTTCCCTCGGGTGCGTGTGTGCGCGCGCGGGACCGAGGGTCGACTGGCGCGTTGGCGAGCTCTTTTCCTGCGCGCACCCAAGTCAATAATGCAGCCACTGCTCCATAATTAGCAACAGTGCCGACAAAGAGCCAACTTGTAGACATGCACAAAATTGGTCCCACTTGCTGCTCTAATTGAGAGACACCCCGGGCATCAAGCGGTGCCCGAAACGCTTCTCGTCATGACGCGCCAAGCTGCTTACTGTGACGCTTTCAAGGGACACTTGCATCGAAGGTCGTCACAAAAGAAGAAAAAGAGGCTCGGGGCCATTCGAACGATTACAACGCATTACCGATATGCACCCGAGTAGTGTACTCGTTCGGTGATGATCCAAACGAGCCTGCGGTGAAGTTTCGCTGCAGTCATAGATCGACGCAATGGGTAGAGGGTGAAATAAATGCCCAACTGCATTGTTTGCATCCACCTTCTAATAAATACGTTGTATTGCACTCATCTCGCTTTTCGATGACTCGCATCATATTTCGTACCAATGTGTTGCGAACGTTGTGCTACTTATAGTGTTACGTTTTTCTCTTGCATTGCACTACAGCTCTATGCTGTCCTCCGGCCATTTTGCGGCGTTGTAGGTATGTGAATAAATAAATAAATAAATAAATAAATAGCGTCATAGGCGTGCGTATATAGGGTTCTCCACTCCATTGGCTGAGTGCGAAAGAAAAGCTTCGCAATGGGTGAAAAAATGGAGTGATGACGTGCTCCTCGCCGCGGTATTCCTTGAGGCTTCGGGGCTTAGTGCTTGGAATCAGTGGCTGCCATTATCGTCAAAGAACATGCGCCCTGCACATCAAGCAATGGCGGTGCAGGTCCGACTGAGCAAAGGTATGAGGCCCACTTCGCGCCTCGAAACTGTGCTCAAACCAGCGTCTCTGAGTTTGCCTTCATCTCGAGCACCCGCTATCCCTTGTAAATCCGAACGACTATTTAGTGAGAGCCCCATCAGAGAATGCAGTAACCCTTGCAAGGGCTCGACCCTTCTATATGTTCGTGCGTGCACATGTTTCTATATATGTGCGTGCATATAAGATAAAAATACAAAGCGACTCATGTCAACCTCCTCCGCCTACACCCTCGCTTATAACGCAGCAGTGACGTCGTTCCATTCCTTCCCACACGAGGAGGCCGCGATTCAAAAAGCGCAATCTCAACATCACCGATGCACCAAGGTGGGGTGCTAGGTTCTTATGTATTGGGGAGGTTGTTTTGAAGTGATTTCAATGTTGATCAAAATTAATTGAGCTAGCAATAATTATGTTTTACATTACAGCATTTACGATTCGATTTCGTGATTATCAGACCAGGAAGGAAGGAAGAAAACAAGTGAGAAGGCAGGGAGGTTAATCAGGCACATGCCCGGCTGGCTACCACTACACTGGGGGAATGGGAAAGCGGGAAGAGAAAGAGCAACCCTCATTAAAGCATAAAAGTCACAAATAAACATTTCGCGGTGGGTTGTCAGTGGTCAGCGATATATAAAGGGTGTCCCAGCTATCACGCAGCTCGATTTTAAAAAAGAGGAACGGCGTTACGCCACTGGAGTAGCCACTACTATTTTTTCTTTAATTAGGTTTAATTAATTAGTCATAACTATATTTGTAACTCGAAAAAGTGCTCACCTAATTGTCAAAATGTCAACGAGGCGTATGTAGGCATGTTCAAAGGACATCTAACAGCGCAATTTTTAACAACGTACTAATTACGCGCTCAGTTTTTCCGGCTGATAAAGAAAGCCCGCGAAAGATGAAAAACAACACGTGACTACGCTCCCACCCGCAAAGGAAACCAGCACCCTCAAATAAGCTTACTGCAAACAATCGCTTTGCCTGTTGTCCGTTGCGAGAGACAGCGTTCCGCATTTTTTGCAAGGGTACAGGTCGGGCGCCAACGATATGCGTGCAATTTCGCTGGGATTCATTCCGTTCCATAGTACGCCACAATCATTAGAGCATTTTAGTTTGACTTTCTTACGGTCCGCTCCGCTCCGAGTTGGCCCGCTTAGCTGTAGCGGAGCGGCGGTCGACTTTTTGGTTGTAGTTATCCGTTCTCCGCTGCCGAGCGGATCTTTCGCAGTTGCAACGCCCTCTGGCCAAATTCAGCCTCGTTAAAAATGAAAAACAGTTTTGTCACTTTTACAAAGTAACACAAATATGTATTACTCACTTGTTCACGCAGCATTCACACGTGCGCATGCGTTACCGGCCCATTTCAGGGAAAAAAATGAAGCGTCGACTTCAATATAGTCACGTACACTCAGCGCTGTAGCATTCCAGATCCACTGCAATCCGTTTGGACGCCAACACGGCAGCGATGTTTTCGTCATCTGTGCCGTCTTGTCTAGTTCGCGTCACTTTCCTTCCTTAATTCGGCGACTCGAAGTAAGCACAAATGTTCGTCTAATCTCAAGCGCTTTCGCGGCTTCCGCTGCGCAGACGAACGTGAAGTGGCCGTGCACGTGGGAAGCACGTTGAGCACTGGAGGCAGCCATCTTAGAATATGCGGGAAGTCGACGCACGCGTCAGGGAGGGCGCGCACATCGACGCCCCTCGCTAGCGGGAACGGCAGCGACGGTCCGCGCTCCGCTTAAGGCCCGAACACACGTACGCGTTGCAGCGCGTTAACGCGTGACTTTTTGACGCGGCGCCGCGCCCTCTCCCTATGGGGAGAGAGGGCGCGCGGCTACGCGAAGCTGTGCGCCCTCTCTCCCCATAGGGAGAGGGCGCGGCGCCGCGTCAAAAAGTCACGCGTTGACGCGCTGCAACGCGTACGTGTGTTCGGGCCTTTAGGCTCCCTATAAGTGGAGCGTGGGCCTCGCTCCGCTAGCCCGCTTACGGCTAAGCGGAGGACGTATGCGCACTAGCGCCCCCACTCCGCTTAGCTGCTGAGCGGAGCGTAAAAACGTCAAACTAAAATCCTCTATTATCCATATCTCACGGCCGACTGTTCTCACTGATAACGCGGCAGGTGTTCTGATTACGGCCTTACTCTATAAACCAAGCGGTGCGTTTCTTGGGCCGAGGAGTGGGAGATAGGGCGATGCGTCTTTTCTTTCTTTCTGCATTTCTTCCTTAATATTCTCTACCTCGTCGGAGCCTGTTTGAGGGCGCTCACGTGTCACTTTTGATATTTCGCGGGCTTTTTTGATCAGCCGGAAAAAATGAGCGCGCAATTAGCACGTTGTTGAAAGTAGCGCAGTTAGATGCCATTTGAACATGCCTACATACGACTCATTGACATTTTGACAATTCAGTGAGTACTTGTCGACTTACAAATATAATTATGACCAATTAGTCAAACCTCATTAACGAAAAAATTAGCAGTGGCTACGGCAGTGTGGTAGGAACAATATGCAGTAGGTTTGTTTCGCGTAACGCCGTTCCTCTTTTTTAAATCATGCTGCGTGATAGCTGGGACACCCTTGTGTGTGTGTGTGTGCGTGTGTGTGTGTGTGTGTGTGTGTGTGTGTGTGTGTGTGTGTGTGTGTGTGTGCGTGCGTGCGTGCGTGCGTGTGTGTGTGTGTGTGGTGTGTGTGCGTGCGTGCGTGCGTGTGTGTGTGTGTGGTGTGTGTGTGTGTGTGTGTGTGTGTGTGTGTGTGTGTGTGTGTGTGTGTGTGTGTGCGTGTGTACAGGCCGTTTCAAGAAACGTGTAACCTTGTAAAAAAATCAGGAACAGGCAATATTTCCCCGGGCCTTTCAGAATTGCTTTTTCTGTAGCGGCAGAAATCTTAAGGTAGTTAAGGACATCATTTCATCATTTAGGACAGTAATTAAGAAAGCTACATTAATTAACTTTTTAATTGGTAGAGTTAGGTGATTGTGTCAAATGGGAGTATTGAAGTTCTTCATGCGAGGAACCCATCCGAGCTTTGAGATTTCGAAAAAGCGTCCTATAGTAATTGTTGTGGCGTAATAAAATTCAACGAAATGCAACGGCTTTCAACAGCGAAAGCCATCGAATTCGGTTGAATTTCATTACTTCGTAATTATTACTAGAGGCCGCTTTTTCGAAATCTCAATGTTGGGATGGGTTCTTGGCACGAAGAACTTCAATTCCCCAATTTGACACAGTCACCTAACTCCTCTAATTAAAACGTTAATTAAATTAGCTTTCTTAATTACTGTCTCAAGTCATGTCTCTAACCATCTTAAGATGCCTAACGCTACAGAAAAAGTCAATCACTCATTTTGGACGTCTCAGAAGAATATGGCAGTTGCGTTCGTCCATGCTTCTGTTTATGTTTCGCCATTGAATTTGGTTGAATTTCATTACTTCGTAATTATTACTATAAATGCCACTTTTTCGAAATCTCAAAGTTGGGTTGGGTTTCTGGCATGAAGAACTTCAATTCTCCCATTTGACACAACCACCTAACTACACTAACTAAAAGGTTAAGCATTTTTAACTTTATTAATTACAGTCCCAAATAATGTCTTTACCCATCTTAAAATCCCTGCCACTACAGAAAAACCAATTCTGAAGGCACCACTCAAATATCGCATTTTCCTGATTTTTTTAGAAGGTTGGACACATTTCTTGAAACACCCTGTGTATATATATATATATATATATATATATATATATATATATATATATATATATATATATTATATATATATATTATATATATATATATATATATATTATAATATATATATATATATATATATATATATATATATATATATATATATATATATATATATATATATATATATATATATATATATATATATACGGGTCATTCCATGCCAAATCACCCAGCGTTTTTCCGACCATCACAAATATGACTGAAAAATTCCCACGCTTTTCTTGAAGTTCAAAACTCGTTCTGCTCGTTTATTTCTGTTGCCAAAAATTTTCCCGCCTGTTTGTGAGAGTCTGTAGTTTTGCGGGCCGACTGAGCTAAAGGGCATCAAACAACAATTTTTTTCAAAAGGTGTTTATAGGATGCACTCAATAAAATGGTATTTCCGGCAAGCTAATGAAGTGATGTAACTGCAAAAATAATGACTTGTTTATGTCTATCGATTCTTCGAGGGCTTTTCGCACGAGCAAAATTGAATAAAGTTGCAAAGTTTGATATTTTTTCCAGGAACAAGGCAAACTCAAAGGGTAGAAATTAATTATATACTGGAAGCCTAATCGACATACTACAAAAGAAAAATAATTTAGTTGCTGAAGGTGTAGCAAATCGTCTGAAAAAAAATTGCGAATTTCACTTTTTTTTGTGAAAAGCTCTGTATTCATCGTCAAAAATCTTGCCTTGGTGGTCGGACTAAAAATATGCACGATACTTCATTTGAAAGCTCTATGTATTAGCTAAACATAGACAAAGTTAAAAAAGGGTATTATTTTTTTAACTTGAGAAATATTTTTTGAAATTTTGTATCTCCACCAGCTTTTCGCTGACGTAACTCAAGCGGCATGAAGCACTCGCAAAGGCAATCTTCAGCCCACGCCCACTGACCTGGGATGCAGACGTCAAGCATGGTGCGGTCTATAAAGCAACCCCATTTCCTTTTCCATTACTTTATAGACAGCACCATGTTTGACGTCCGCATCCCAGGTCAGTGGCCATGGGCTGAAGATGGCCTTTGCGAGTGCTTCATGCCGCTTGAGTTAGGTCGGCGAAAAGCTGGTGGAGATACAAAATTTCAAAAAAATATTTCTCAAGTTAAAAAAATAATACCTCTTTGTAACTTTCCTTATGTTCAGCTAATATATAGAGTTTTCAAATGAAGTATCGTGCATATTTTTAGTCCGACCACCAAGGCAAGTTTTTTGACGATAAATACAGAGCTTTTCACAAAAAAAGTGAAATTCGCAATTTTTTTCAGACGATTTGCTGCACCTTCAGCGACTAAATTATTTTTCTTTTGTAGTATGTCGATTAGGCTTCCAGTATGTAATTAATTTCTACCCTTTGAGTTTGCCTTGTTCCTGGAAAAAAATATCAAACTTTGCAACTTTATTCAATTTTGCTCGTGCGAAAAGCCCTCGAAGAATCGATATACATAAACAAGTCATTATTTTTACAGTTACATCACTTCATTAGCTTGCCGGAAATACCATTTTATTGAGTGCATCCTATAAACACCCTTTGAAAAAAATTGTTGTTTGATGCCCTTTAGCTCAGTCGGCGCAAAACTACAGACTCTGACAAACAGGCGGGAAAATTTTTGGCAATAGAAATAAACGAGCAGAACGAGTTTTGAACTTCAAGAAAAACGTGGAAATTTTTTCATCCATATTTGTGATGGTCGGAAAAACGCTGGGTGATTTGGCATGGAATGACCCATACATATATATATATATATATATATATATATATATATATATATATATATATATATATATATATATATATATATATATATATATATATATATATATATATATAGTTTGTGTGTGTGTAGGTGTCCTTAGCTGCGTGCGTTTAAAGGGCCCCTAAACCACCTCCGATAAATTTTTTCAACATTTCCAGACAACGCGCGCATCGAGTTCAGTCAGAATGCCGTCACGATCAATAATGCCAAACGCGGCTGTGCTACGAGCCGCGGGCGCCCCACAAATTCCAAGAAACATTCTCTAGTCCTCTCCGGGCCTTTCCACAATCATCAGCTGCCTCAGCGCTCTCTGTGACGTCAACATTGTCGTCTGCTCATGTCATTCGCAAAAGAACCTGTTTGTCTGCTCGCCGCTCTTCCTCCCCGCACGGTGAGGAGGAGCACTCGGCCAGGAGGAGAGACGAGCCGACGAACGGAGGAAAGAACGAAACGAGCGAGGGCCTCCTTTGGATCATCAAACGCGTGTAACACCGCTATTACGGCACCGTCTCGAATAACTGACACGGCTAGGTGTTCGTTGTTCACAACACAACTAAATTTCAACCTCCAGGTGGTTTAGGGGCCTTTTAAGCGACGTAATGGCGCTAGTTGGGTTAACTTCATGTGATGGCAACTGTGTGAAATGTACACTTTCGGTAAACTTTGTGGACCCTCTATGTAAACTCATGGACCGCACGAAAGCAAACAGCCCGCTAGGACCTGGTTGTTGACCATCGTCCCCCCCATTATACGAGAACGGAGCGAGCGCAAGCCAACGCTAGCGCGCACACGCCTCACTCCTACGGGATCCGGCCAAGCGATTGCTGGCGTGTCCGAACTCGTCAGCGCAAGCGAGCGCCGAACGAAAGAAGAGTAGCGAAGGAAGAAGAGGAGGGCGCCGTCACGAGATGAACCGCGAGAAGCGCACGCTATGCGCCTGACACGTGCTTCATGTAAGCGCAGCGTAGCGTACGCAAGTGCAGCCGGCGCCAGCGAGCACCGCCACGAGAGCGGAGGGAGCGGCGCACGCTACGCGAGGGCGCAGAGAGTGACGTCACCCTTTATCTTACCCTCACCTGAGACGAAGGCCATGTACACTGCTGTAGCTGTTGTACATGTACCTACACCCCAAACCCCGTCCTCCTAGCTCTATTTGCAGTGAACCTATAGACAGTCGAATGAGTGTACAGTCTAATGAGACACTTAATTAATCCTACTTAACTATTAAACGTGGTAAGCATACTCCTTTCTTGCCCAACACTTGGGTACTACGCATCCACCAAACATCACTGTAAAGGGAGGCAACACCAGCGTCACTCATTCTGGGAGACCGCCATTGTTGGGTATCGTGTGTCCCAGCTTGCGGCTGCTTCTGCGCAGAGCGACGGTGAGTTAGAGAAATTATATACATACAAACAGAGGCGTTACATATTCGGCACTGGGGCCGACAGCTTATGGGGCTCGCACTGAGATGCGACGACGACCCGGAATTTCTTCGTTCGCTGACCCCCTCTCCGCGCAGCTTGGTTCTTTTATAGCCCTGGCCGATTCCTTGCAACAGCCAGTAGTTCGAAGCCTCCAATCAGGAACCGCCGTTGGTCGCTGGCTGGAATCGGATCCGTGGATGAGAGGGCTTGCCGCACGTTGCGTGAGAAATTGCCGTCGGTTGCGTCAGACGCATCGCAGGAGTTGCCGGGGGTTGCATGGCACCTCGCTGGTGTTGACGTTGGTTGCATCAGACAGTCTATCGATGTTGACACCATTTGCGTCAGACGTTCTACCAGCTTGAATGCCTTGCCGAAGCAAGGAAGTTTGGATTGGGAGCCGTGGCATAACAGCACCCCCGCCGCCAGACAATGCGCCGGAAAGACGAGCTGCTTCCACGTGGCTCGGATGCCGAGCGCGCTCGTTCGCCAGGTCCATCCAGGTTCACCTCCAGGGCCATGGGACATTTGGCTCTACGCTTCGTTCCGTGAACAGATCGCAGTCGCCAGGCCGGATCCCGGCTCCAGTGGTTTGTCGCCAAGATGTGTCGACTTGCTTTGCTCGTCTCTTCTGACGATCTTTGGTATCCGCACTGGTTGATCGTTCTGCAACTTGTCAAGAACGGTCCGACAACAGCCAACCCACGACACAAGCAAGTACCCTCGGTCACCCGACAGAACACCAGACTTAAATAGCAGAATACATTCCTAGCTACGAGTCTGTCGAACTTTTGTTCCCTCTATATCAAGAGGCACATGTGGGATACAAAACTCTTAAAAGCAGAACTCAAAATATTACACGTGTAACAAACGCAATGAAACAGAATTCAAAATAATGTTGGCCCCTTGAAATCACTCAGGACGGAAGCGCTCAGCTGAGGTCTCAATGAGGACAAAATTTTGCCCTAATTTGCCAGCGAAAAAACCGAAAGGATAGCCGAAGACGGCGCTGATTAGAACGCGCGACTCAGTACGTCTGCGTTCGCGTTTAGCTTTCCTTTCTTCTAACGAACGTTCAAGTTGTGCTGTTGGAGTATCATGCTCCACCTCAGTAACCACCCGCTTTTCGACATGTTATTCAACCAGGTCAGAGGACAGTGGTCCTCTAACCTGGTTAGAGGACAGTGGTCCGTTTCGACCACAAATTCGAACCAGAGACATCACAGGCCAGCTTTTGAACGGCCCACACGAGGCAGGCACATTCCTTTTCAGAGGTACCTTCCTTTCAGAGGTACATTCGTTTTCAGAGCTCAGTTTTCGGCTTAAATACAAAACTGGTCTTTCGTGACCACTGCCATCTTCTTGGCACAATATAGCTCCCATGCCGCGATCACTCGCGTCGCATTGAATGATAAAGCCCTTGGAAAAATCGGGCGCCATGAGAACGGGCTTTTCGCTTAAGGCTTGTTTATGCTTGCAAAACGCATTCTCTTTCTCTCAGTCCCATGTAACTTTAATTGGCTCCGACTTCCGAAGTGCCTCAGTTAGAGGACTGCAATGGTAGAGTAGTTTTGCACATAATGCTGATAGTATCCCGCTAGCCCTTATAAGAAAGCCCTTATCTCAGACTTGGTGGTTGGTCGTGGATAGTTCACGACGACAGCTACCTTGATCTCTGAAGGTCTACGCCGGCCACGCCCCACAACGTGTCCAGGTAATACCCCTGTCACACGGGCACCCGTGAACTCCGTTTAACTCCCTCGTCTTTTCCTCGAGGGAGATGGGGTTCATGTCACACGGTCACCATTTGCTGAGGAAGTTAAATGGAGCTTTTGGTGGAGGGAGTTCGGTTATGCCCATTTCGGCTCGATGGAGTACTCTCGTTCCCAGCCAGCTACTGCTACGCTGAAAACCGCACTAGCAAAATCGTCCTAATGAGCTCAATTTTAATTTTAAAAACTATGCTCTTTCTTGCGTTGTATTTCACGCCCCGTAGTGCAAGTTTTAGCTGTATTTTTCGGACATCAGCGCTTGTACTCTCCACACCAACGCCTCGCCAAGCCGCCGCTGTGAAGCGTCGCGCCATATTTGTTTCCGCACGTGTGAGGCGCACGCACAAGCACTGTGACAGCAATGGTGATTCCGAGCACTTCATCAACACACAAAAACACGTTTTTGTTGCTTTAAAGGCGACTGCACAGGCAAAAAATAGGACTTTTCGACGAGCGCAGCAGCGCTGTTTCTGCCCCATGCGGCAACCGTCGAAAGCTTGCACCGAGCCGTGTAGCACGGCCACAACTCCATTGTCGTAATGCGCCATCAGGGAGTTAAATGCCGAACGGAGTGAAATGGAGTTCGGTGGTGGCCGTGTGACAGAGGTATAAGACACCTCACCACATCCTAGGTGACATTTAGCAGGTTTCGCTGTAAGACCCGCTTCTTTCAACTTGTTCAGCACGACTCGTAAATGCTCGACATGTTCTTTCCAGCTGTTCGAGAAGCCGGCGACATCGTCGAGATACGGCAGTGCGAACTCGGACAGGCATTAAGAACGTGGTCAATTAGACCCGAAAAGCAATAAGACGAATTTCAGTCCGAAACTCAGCATAAGTGGACGATACGTCCCGAATGGAGAAACGAACGCGGCGTATCGGCTAGCACGCTCGGTAAGGGGGACCTGCCAATAACCTCGCACGAGGTCTAGCGTGGAAATGTAGTTTGACTTTGACACTGTTTCCACCCTTTCCTCTAGATTTGGTATCGGATAAGTCTGGTCTCGATTTATGGCGTTAAGGCGCCGATAATCGATGCATGGCCTAGGATCCTTTCCCGGCACTTGAACCAATATTACAGGAGATGTATAGTCACTCTCACCCGGTACTATGACTCCCAACTCAAGCATTCTATCGATTTCATCTTTCATTATCTGCTTCTGCACAGGGGAACATCGATATGGCTTACTACGGATTGGTTCCTCACATGTTAGCTCGATGCCGTGCTTAATAACCGTCGTTTTTCCGGGAAGGCTGGAAAACACGTCTTTGAACTCAGAAAAAATCCTTCTCAAGTCCTCCTTCTGGACTTGACTTAACCTTGGCTCCAGGTTCAACTGTTCCAACATCACTTCTGAACCCCTTTCGCTTACATCGCTAGAAGTCAGAATTTCTGCTCCTTCCTCCTCTGAAGCATTCAAAAGCAGATTTACGACCCGCCTGACGTTGAACGTACGGTTTCATCAAGTTGCTGTGATAAATTTGTTAGACCGCTTCCCTAATTTCACTTCGTAGTTGGTATCGGAAAGCTTCGATATTACATTAGTGGGCCCCTCCCAATGAACCTCCAGCTTGTTCTTCTTGGAAGGCCGCAGCAACATTACCTGACTTCCCACTTCGAACGTATGTTTTTTTGCTGATTTGTCGTAGTATTCATTCGACAATACTTGAACAAGACCTGAACAACAGACCTGAACAAGACACTTCTTTGACGGCACTTCCCACTCAAGACACTGGAAGAAATTGGCGCACAACTGAGTGGATGCAAAGTATTTGGACTACTCGACTTCACGAAAGGCGTTTGGCAGCTCCCAGTGTCCGAGGAAACGCAGAGATACTTGGTGTTCAGCAATCCCTGGGGCAGATACACGTTTCTACGAGTTCCACTTGGAATAACGACAGCACCAGAAGTATTCCAACAGGTCATCACAGAAGTCTTAAAAGGCCCTCCCTAACGTTGCCAACTCAATGGTGACATTCTAGTTTACGCCAAGACAGCTGAGGAGCTAGAAAACACACCAAAGCACTGCTAGAAAGGCTGCGTCAGGCTGGCGCCAAACTAAATCAACAAAAATGTGTCTGAAACCAGGCGAGGTTCAAGTTCTTAGGCCATGTACTCACGGATAAAGGTCTAGAAATAGACACAGACAAGGTCACAGCAATTGAGAAAATCAAAGAACCGACCAACAAAGCAGAACTGCAAAGACTTCTGGGAATGCTACAATACCTACAGAAGTTCCTACCCAACTTGGCAGAAAAGGCAATCCCTCTAAGGAAGCTCCTAAAGCAGGACCACAGCATGGTTGTGGACTGAAGAACAGAGCAGTGCACTAGAGGCTATTCAGAAAGACCTCAAAGAAGCGCCTACACTGAATTACAACAATGTAAATGGTGAGCTGACTCTTTGAGTTGATGCCAGCTCAAAAGCATTGGGTGCGGTGCTAATGCAAGATGGAAAGTCAATTGCGTATGCATCTGCCACGTTAAACTCTGCAGAAAGGAACTATCTGCAAATAGAAAAGGAAACGCTGGCAATACGGCTGCAAGAAGTTTCACCCATACATTTATGGAAGACCCCTGCGAATAGAAAAAGATCACCGTCCACTAGAGAGACTCAGCAAGAAACCACTTGGACATGCACCACCCAGACTGCAAAGACTCCTCTTGACATTCAACATTATGGTTCCACATTGTCTACAGAAAAGAGAAGGATCTACACATTGCAGACCTGCTTAGTGGTGACTGCAACACAAGCGAGGATGCTAGCACCTTTGCTGAAGAATTTGAAGTTTTTGCCATACTGCCATGCCAGAAGAAACGATGGCAGAACTGCAGGCAGCAATGGCACAAGATGAAGCCATACAAAGTGTGATACAGGCGACAAATCACTGATGGCCTGATGCAAGAAAAATGAAATGTGCACAGAAGCTGTTCACACACTTGCGTGGTGAACTCTCCGTGTATGAAGGCCTGTTGTTTTGCGGCACTCGAAGAGTAATACCCAAACACTTAAAAGGATGGGTCATGAGATCTATTCACGCTGGACACCTGGCCATCAACAGCTGCCTAAAAAGAGCAAGAGAGACCGTTTATTGGCCGGGCATATCAAACGACGTGCGCAACATTGTACAGACGTGCACAGTGTGCCAAACAATGCAAAGGCGTCCTCCAAAGGAGCCACTGTTGCCAAAAGAAGTGGCGGAATTGCCGTGGGAGCGCGTGGCAGTAGATATATTGACTACAAAGGAAGACCACACTTAGTGATCGTAGACAGTTATTCTGGCTACATAGACTACTCGGAGCTGAAACGCTGTTCCGCAAGAGAAGCGATCCAAGCAATGAAGGCATGGTTCGCGACACACGGAATGCCCAAAGTAGTTGAATCTGACAACGGAACTTGTTTCACGGCTTGTGAATTCAACACACTTCGAAAAGAGTGGAACTTCCAGTTGGAAACGTCCAGCCCGCTATATCCAAGATCCAATGGCCTGGCTGAAAGGGCAGTACAAAAAATGAAAAACCTGCTTAAATGATGCGCATCAGACGGCAGTGACATACAGATGGCACTGTTAAATGTAAGAAATGTACCACGAGATGGAAACCTAGGCTCACCAGTGCTAGAGTCACTGTATATGCTACCTTTAGGTAGCAGAGTTGCGCATCTGTCTTCCAACGCCGCTAGCAACCATGCATTGCGGAGAAGCTGCCGCTTGGGCCAATTTTTTTATTTCTCGACGCCGCCGCTGCAGCGAACTGAATTAACACTCGCCATCGACAGCCAATGTTTATTGCCGGTTTTCGACACGCCAGACAGGTTAATCGGCGTCATGGTAGGCATGTCGCCTGCAAAACAAAGTGCGACTTCACCGCATAGCTGTGGTTGCTAGCCGGACCTATGCGCAACTCTGCTACCTAAAGGTAGCATATACAGTGACTCTAACCAGTGCAACGTCTCTACGGAAGGCGTACAAGAACCACATTACTCACTAAAACTGACATACTAAAGCCAAAAGCCATCGAAGACGTCACAGAAAAAAATACCACGAGAGCGAATGAGGCAGAAGGAGTATGCCGGACAAGCACACTTCAAGAGCTCCACCAATACACACTGGTGACAGTGTTCGAGTTTGGGAAGGACCTCGAAGATGGACTCCTGCTACAGTGGTTAACAGGCATGGAACACCAAGATCCTTCATACTGCAGGACACCACATGTGTTGCTGAGACGAAACACGTCCATGATAAGGCCTACAAGCGCACCTATAACAGCTCAACCAATGTGTTGCCAGCCACCAATACCAGATCAGCCTAAGGAGGTACAGGCGGCGTATGAAAACACAAGCAGTGGCTGAGCCCTGTGCAAAGCAGGGCGACAATGCAGACGCCTAGTAGCTACACAAGAACACGCTACGGCCGCCTTGTAAAACCAGTTGTTAAAGTGAACCTGTCAAAAAGGAAGATGTAAAGGGAGACAACACTAGCCTCACTCGTTCTGGGAGAGCGCCATCGACAGCGGCATTACCCACAGTTTGCCATGAAGCCCTTTGTGACAGACCCATGTCATGTAACTCATCATCATCATCACTCAGCCTGTCTACGCCCACTGCAGGGCAAAGGCCTCTCCCATGTTCGCCAATCAACCCGGTCCTGTGCTTTCTGCTGCCACGTTATACCTACAAACTTCTTAATCTCATCTACCCACCTCATTTTCTGTCTCCCCCTCACGCGTTTGCCATCTCTTGGAATCCAGTCAGTTACCTTAAGACCACCGTTATCCTGCCGACGTGCTACGTGCCCGGCCCCATATCATTTCTTCTTATTAATTTCAACTATGATATCCTTAACCCCGTTTGTTCCATGACCCACTCTGTTCTCTTCCTGTCTCTTAAGGTTACACCTATCATTTTCCTTTCCATCGCTCGCTGCGTCGTCCTCAATTAAGTGAACCCTCTTGTAAGTCTCACGGTTCTGCTCCATAGGTAAGTACCGGTAAGATGCAGCTGTTATATACCTTCCTCTTGAGAGATAGTGGTAGACTACCATTCATGATTTGATAATGCTTGCGAATGAGCCCCATCCCGTCCTTATTCTCTAGTTATTTCACTCTCATGGTTCGGCTCCGCGGTTACTACCTGTCCTAAGTAGACGTACTCCTTTACAACTTCCAGTGTCTCGCCAACCATATCGCAAAGCGATGTTCTCTGCCAAGATTGTTGCACATTACTTTAGTTTTAGCATATTAATTTTCAGACCTACTCTTCTACTTTCCGTATCCAGTTCAGTAATCATGAGCTGTAATTCGTCTCCCGCGTTACTCATCAATGCAATGTCATCCGCGAATCGCAGGTTACTGAGATACTCTCCATTAACTCTTATCCCTAATTCTACCCAATCTAGGGCCCTGAAAACCTCCTGTAAACACGCGGTGAATAGCATTGGAGAGATCGTGTCTCCCTGCCGTACGCCCTTCTTTATTGGGATTCTGTCGCTTTCTTTATGGAGGACTATAGTGGCTGTGGATGCGCTGTAGATTTCTTCCATTATGTTTGAATAGGCTTCGTCGGTGACCTGATTCCGCAGTGCCTGCATGACTGCTGATGTCTCCACCGAATCAAATGCCTTCTCGTAATCTATGTCATGTAACTACTTCAACTTAAAAAAGAGCTCCGCCTTGAGTCACCCAGTCGTGTTATCACAATCACTTTCTTATGTTCACTTACAGCGGACCTACAGACACTGTTCTGTGCTTTCAGCGTGTAAGTTTCTAAATATATCCACGGGGATATAACTAACCTTTTCCTTCAATCAACTGAATCCTTATTGAGCTATCTATGTTGTACAACCATTGTGTATCCGCCCCCCTTCTAAACACCCACCCCATGTCCTATTTTATTCCGGGAAGGGTGAATAATTGAGTCAAAGCATCATTTAAAAACACAATAAAATCGTTTCAAGTTCAAAACACGTGAACTCTACCGGGCCAGTGAGTCGAGTACAGGTCTACTGAGCGTTGCCAGGGGCATCAAGGGATGAGAGCAAATTCCTTGTGGGCGCTGCCGAGAGACGCGCACCCGCTGCATTTTATAAGTTTTCTTCAATTATTTATCAGACTTTCATTACATCTTTCGTGGCGCTATTTTGAAGTCAAGAGAGGTCAACCTCACGGCTATCGCCTTATGTCGCTAGAAGCTAGCTCCATAAAAAGTGGAGCGATATTATTAGGGAAAACACTTCAAGGACGCTTAAACTTCACCCTTAAGACTGGAACGCGCTAGCGTTATCGGCCCCCTTTCGCATCATCCACTTGGCATGCTTTGCTTCTCGAAATACACCTCGATCGTTTCGTGAGGAAGAAACGTCGGTCACATCGACCGTTGTAAACTCTCTGAGGGCGCCTTCTGCAAGTACACTTGTGGAGTACCCGTTACTCCATAATTCCACACTTTGCGATG
Organism: Rhipicephalus sanguineus; assembly: GCF_013339695.2. Lineage (NCBI taxonomy): Eukaryota > Metazoa > Arthropoda > Arachnida > Ixodida > Ixodidae > Rhipicephalus > Rhipicephalus sanguineus. Next base: position 305,574,679 of record NC_051176.1, on the reverse strand, counting down.
CAGAGAAGTACCCACAACCAATCTGTAAGGCAATATGCGCAGCTACGAAGCCGTACAGTTTGTTGGCTTAATGATGATGAATTATGGCTGTAATGGGTGGGCAGCTTTAGACACCCACTCATTACGGAATTCACATGGTGCGACGCCTGGTGAGATATGTTTCGCGGTATCACAAGCTGTGAACGTCACTCCTCGCCCGACATGACGCCTGCATAGTCTTTTTCCGAAGCAGTTTCAAGCACTGGCGTGATGCTGTGGTAGAATGGCGTGACTCTGTGGGCCTAAATGACCTGCGCTAAATACCCTCGACTGCTTTTTGAGCAAATGTACCTGCTAGTTACCCTTCAGTACCTTACCATGTGCTGCCTCCGGGTCCTTGGTGTCATTAACTCAAGTAGCGCCTGGATTCACAGACCACAGTTCCCCAAACCAACACTTTGCTTTGGCAAAAGGTACTTGGATTCCTGCTGCCCATTGCTCGTGCACTCCCACGCAACCACCTAATACTGCTTCGCCCACAGCTGCCTTACACCAGAAAATCGCGTTCTACTGCGTCTACAGTGACATCATTTCAAGAGGTGATTTTGTAGCTATATCTGGTGAGCATGGCAGTATTGCTGAGATGACCTGCGCTAAACCATCTCGCGTGCTTGTTGGGCAGGTAAAAAACGTCTTATTCCTGGTCGCACCCCGCACTCGTCATTTGGGGACTGTCATGTGCTGGCCGCTGTCTTGTGACTGTGCATGACTGTATTCGCGTCAAACTAAAACAGTGGCTTCTTGCTGGCGATGTAGAAGAAAACCCTGGCGCCGCTAACACTCGGTCCGTTGATACGCAACCCATCGGGGAAATCATTTCAGCCTTAAAACAATACATTTAGGTCAGGCAGCCCTGCTTAACGAAATGGAAGTTCGCGCAACGCTGCCACAAAACAAAAAGGCGTTCTCAGAAGTAACGGAACGCTTCTCAGTGATTGAAAGCGACTGTTCCTTGACAACGCAACTTATAAGACATATAGCGACAGCCTTCGTGCAATCACTAAACAAAGCACAAATCATATTTCAAACCTTAAAACAAGTATAGATGGTTCTGAAGACAGATCACGCCGAAATAAGCGTGTGCTATTCGGCATCATAGACACTGAACGCGAGACCTGGACGCAGTCTGAGAGGCTCGTGATGAATCGCCGCTGTACTAACTTTGGCCTAACCACGCAATACCGAGACAATGAGCGCGCACATAGATTAGGACGTTTCCGCCAAAAAAAATCTGCAAATCGCAGTGCTTTTCGATAAATTTAAGGATAAAGAACAAATTCTAAAATGTGCGAGGAAACTGAAGGATTCTGGACTTAGCATATACAAAGACTACTCCCACAACACCAGAATTGGATGCAAAACCTTGCAGCATTTCGAGGATAAGTCTACACCGTACAAGCTTCGACACAACAAACTTATTATCGATAACTGCTCTTACGTATTCGACAGAGCTACTAAAACAGTTAGCGCAACTTGCACTCAGTCGCGCAAGGGGATCACAGCAGAGCGGGTGGGCACCTAGCTGGCTTGGCTTTCGCTCTCTCCCTTGCTATACTATACTATACATGAAACGGCAGGAAGTGGAAGATGGAAGCTGCGATGAAAAAATCCGTAAACAGGGGGTGGGTGCTCGAGCCAACGTTTCGACAAGTGGACTTGTCTTCTTCAAGGCTGGAACTGATTTCCAGCCTTGAAGAAGACAAGTCCACTTGTCGAAACGTTGGCTCGAGCACTCACCCCCTGTATACTATACATGGCTTCATCTTCTTTGGTGTGTCTGTTTGTTAAATCTGTATTGCTCTCCCTATTTCCCTCTTTATTTCTATCTCAGCAAAACTGATCTTTTGTGCAAAATAAATGTATACTTTTTATTAATCCACTGCGATTCGTTGCTGCACCCACCTTATTATTGAAAAAAATGAAGTCAGCTTCGCACTAGTGGTGCCAAGCCTGAAGGAAGCTGGGCGGCCTTCTTTGTTTCTCTTTATTTTTCTCACTTCTCTCTATTTTTTCAGCCTTCTTTCTTTGTCTCTGCTTATTTCTATTTCCGTCTTTCTTTTTACATGTATATATATATATATATATATATATATATATATATATTATATATATATATATATATATATATATATATATATATATATATATATATATATATATATATACGAGGGCTATTCAGAAAAGTGAGGGCCGTTTGCAAATATTTAAATATATACTCATTCGAATGAAGATTTAAGTGTGCAGCGCCATCTCAGTAGTCGCCTGCTTGTCGGGGAATGCAAACGACTATGTCTGCGAAAATCGTTGCTCGCGCCTGTTGTGATGTGCGAGCTGCAATTCAATTTTTGCTTGCAAAAGGACTATCAGCTTCTCAAATTTATGCGGAATTGTTCCTAGTTTATGGACATGAAGTGATGAGTCAAGGAAATGTAATAAAATCGTGTTGAGACTTCACCAATGGCCGCACAAATGTGCGCGACTAAGAGCGGAGTGGAAGGGCCAGAATCCAGGACAATGAAACTGTTCAACAAGGGGACCGGGCATTGCGATTAGATCGACGACTGACAGTCGTCTGTCGGATGAGTTTCCTCTTGTCAGGCGCACTACAATTTGCACGATTCTAACTGAAAAGCTCAGATATCACACAGCGCTTTAAGGCGGGTACTAAAAATGCTTACCAACCAACTCAAACAGCAAAGAATTCTCAGGCTGCGAACTTCTATGCAGAAGGACTAAATAAACTGGTGCAGCGGTACGAAAAGTGCTTAGAATTTAGCGGTGATTGTGTAGAAAAGTGACGTAGTCTTGTGCTAAACTAAAGCACCAATATAAACTTTTACTAAGGAATATTTATTTTTTGGGGATCAAACGGCCCTTACCCTAAGTGATGGCACTTCTCCGGATCTTTATTAAATAAAGTTCTTCGTACCGTACCGTAACGGCCCTTACTTTATGAATATGCCCGGTATATTTCCTTTCTATTTCTTGCTCCTTCAATGTTTTTTTTTCTCTCTCTCTCGTTTTTCTTAACTTTCTTTCTCTCGATTTCTCTCATTCTCTTTCTTTCTATGCTACGCTTTACTCTCTCCCCTCCTGCTTTCCCTCGCATCTCTCCTCCTCACCCTCACCTCCCTTCCTCGCCTCCTTGGTATACTATACTATACAAGGCTATGTTATGCTCAGGATAGCCAAGTGGTTACGATGCTGGCCTTCGGATCGTCGGTACGCGGGTTCGAAGTACGCCTCCTCAAGAAATTTTTCTCGCCAATAACTTCTCCCTTTTTCTCTCTGTACTCGTTCTTTCGCCCATCAGAGCTGTTCCGCCTCACGCCGGACGAATCGGCGCACGTGTTCTCGGAAGCGAAGCTGAAGAGGAGGCAGAAGATGATGATGACGATTCCTGTTCGCGACTAACGGGGCTTCTTCGAGACTAAACAGCTCCGCGTTTAAAATTAATATTTTTGTGAACGAAATGACTGGCGACAGGGCTCTCACTATTGCGTGGTTTGTCAACATTATACAGGGTTTTTTTAGACAATACAGACTTTTTATTAAAATTCTATTACAGTCAGGCTGCTGTCGTTTTGGCACATGAATTCTATGTCGGGGCGCAAATACTTTCCCGCAGCGAAAATTGTCGTTGACGTGACTAATTAACAAGAATTTGCAGTGGCTTCGCTCGGCTATCCCAGGATGTAAGTAGCGTTAGCAAAGGTTCAGCTGATTATTCTTATACCTTTCCAGATTGTCTAGGATTATTAGCCTTCTTCTGTTCATTCTTCGTACACTGAACCGCTAATTGCTAGGCAACTACTTCGGGATCCAATGAGATAAGCTTCTCGCCTCTTCTGCGCCGTTGAGCAGCATTTGCGCTCGCCTTCTCCATGGCGTTACCACCTGCAAACGCCAGTCAGAGGCGCTATCACGCGGCCCATGCGCACTGTCAGACGGCGACTGCACAGCGAAGGCGAAGAGCTGCGCGCGCGCTGGCGCCAGTGTGTCTACCATGGCTACGGCGTCACTCCTCTCAAATGCGCAGACCAGCAGCGGCGAGTCGCGCGCTGCGGTGGCGGAGAGCGCGTGAGATCGCGGTGGCGGAGAGAGCGCGGTGGCGGAGAGCGCGGAGAGCGGTGAGTCAGCTGTGTGACATCACTGAACCTTGCGCATGCGCAGCACGGCTCATGAGGATCCACGCGAAATCGGCTACAGCTAGGCAAGTGTAGCTAACGCTGCAAAACTCGTGAATTGACTTTTTAATTATTGTCTTGAGGGCAGGTATTTATATTACAAAGTTGTAGTGCGTGCCAATTTATGGCATACCTATTAGAAATCACAACAGTTGCACAGAGTTCGAGATATTCACCATCGAATTTCAAGAGCGAAATCGAAACTGATCGCGACCGGAGCGCACAAAGTGCGGCGGAACACCACAATGACACGTGAAAGGGAAGTGATGAAATTTGAATGAAGGCGCGCCAAAGCAGAACCTGATGAGAAAAATCGGCAGGCGTTCTGAAATACACTAGTAGAGAGCTTAATGTTTGCGTGCGTGGGATGGTGCCTATCTGTTTCTTTTTAAACAACAAAGAGGCGCGAAAAACTGTTTTGCCTGTCTCCAAGAAGAAGCGCCGCAGTAGCCGCCCCTGAGTTTTATGCTCCCCAGACAAACAAAAGGTTGATATTGCTCTTGTGCACAGTTGGAAAGAAACAGATAAGCATCAAACATTACACGCAAAAGTAAAGCGATGCACGGGCATAAGTGAGATGACTTGCAACTTTTCACGGAAACATACGGCCGCCGTCATTCAAGTTTCGTCACGAGTGGTTCCGGTCTGACGTAGCATTACAGCTGCGCTTCGTGCGCGCCGGGCGCTATCAGTTTCGATTTCGACCTTGAAATTGCATTATCAATATCTGGAACTACATGCAACTTTTATGATTTCTAAAAAATAAGTATGCCGTAAATTGGCGTGCACTACAACTTTGTAATATAAACAACTGCCTTCAAGTCAGTAATTAAAAAGTTAATTAATTAGTTTTTGATAATTAGTCGCAACAGTGTCATAACAAGTTTTCAACATTCGACTCACCGACTGAACTAATGCAGTCTTATGATATGCCGACACTTGAATCGCGTCGAAAAAATTGCGGCTCGACTTTCTTTCACAGTTACTTACTAACAAACTCGCACTCGACCCGGAAGTTTATCTAAGTGCCCTAAGGACGAGGCCTACTCGCCAACATCACCCAAATGCTCTAACCTTCTATTTTGCCCGAAATAACCTATTCAAATACTCTTTTTTTTCCGCGCACCATTAATGATCGGAACAATGTTTGAGGTCCGTGTACTTAGATTTAGGTGCACGTCAGAAAAACCCCAGGTGGTCGAAATTTCCGGAGCCCTCCACTTCGGCGTCTCTCATAATCATATCGCGGTTTTGGGACGTTAAACCCCAGATAAATTTAATGATTGGAACAACTTACCTCTATAAAGGCTGTGTTATTTACTCTTTTACTTTTTACACTTGCATTGCTCAAAGTAGTCTTCTTAAAAACGTATTTTCCTTTTGTTGTTGTTTTTGTGTGTGTGTGTGTGTGTGCTCAAAATTGTATCGTTCAACTTACAAGATTGTTTTACTTCTGTTGACTTAATGTGTTCTACCCACCTTGCATGGACTTCGTGTCCGCAGTATGTATTAAATAAAAAATTTTTTTTAAAAAATACTCTGAAATTCTACTGACGAACAAAGACGTGGACAGGCTAGGAAGACACACAACGCCAGACTGCAACTGAACTTCATTACCTGTAAGCCGTCCTTTTTTGTAGTCCAGAAAGAGCCACTGGAGCCAAGGCTCATCGATACTTGACCAGTCGGGCCGGGATCATCAAAAGCGGCAGAACCGCGCGTGCAAATAAAACTCAGGCACACTCACGCATCTCCTCACTACCTATCAGATGCGGCCGACAGATTCAATTTAAGCAATTCTAATTATTTGCTTCCAAGCGCAACAGAAGGTTTGCTTATGCAGCAGTCTTTCTCTTTATCAATACGGAAGGCTTCGAAAGGTTCGCGTTGCTTGTGGATTTTGAATATTTGCAGCACAGGGTTTGATTCAAAAACGCCTTGCATGCTGGCTTGTACGAGCAGCGGCGAATATGGTCAGCTAAAAGACTTGCGCTGGTTAGTGACGTCACATTCCTGCGATGCTAAAGCAAGCGCTCAGTGTTCATTTGAAGTCTGGCGTTGTGTGCCTTCCTATCTTGTTGATGTCTTTGTTCACCAGTTTCACAGAACATAAGATAGGCTGGTGATAACGGTGATGCATCTGTGGAGAAAATCAAGGAGGCAGCGTCAATTTCGAGCATCTACAGTAGGATGGCATATTTGTCCCTTGTTAAACCGTTGGCGACTATAGGTGACAATATGCTGCAGCTTATTTAATACAAGTTTTTAAAGCTCATTTCCTCTGGCCTCCGAAGTACAATCTAAGCATCTTCCGCCTCGTCACCCTTACCTTCCACATGGTGCAACTATAATTTTCTCTTCATTGATCTGGTGTCTCGCGTGACATGACCACAACAAGAGTTTCATTACCGTTGCTTTACCAAAGACGCAACGGTAAGTGCGAAAAATTTCATTTTCTCAAGTTGCCGGAAGGCTCGGAAGTCGCCTTACAATAATTTAGTTCCCTTTCGGAAAACAGCTACAGCGCACCATCACGAGACCGTGGATTCAAATTGTCTTAGTTTCTTTCAATAAAACTCGCCGCACAATTGTGCATGTGAATCGCGATAACATGCAGATCTTTGCAAGGTGGTTATCTCTGACATCAGATTCCTGTGTCAGGTAAGTAGACAGCATTGTTGGTGATTTCGTTTTAGTGTAAATTCATATATAGTGACTTAAATTTTAACGCCGTCTTATTCGCTTGTCTAGTTACTATATTTGGTCAGTCTCCTTTTTCTCTCTCAATTTTCGACATGCATTCGTTAATTTTCCCTGTAAATTCTTGACCCTTTCACCCATCGTGACATCGGCTGTGCTGTCCCCGCCGCATTCGCGTCAACCCAGCAGCTGACCAAATTTAATCCGGCATGCCTGTCATATCGTGGTTAATTTATGGCACGTAAAACCTTAGAATATGTCCTTAATTAATGACTGTATCTCTTTTCTCTTCTCGCATCGCTCGTTATGGCCAGGTACACAGTAAAGGCCGTGGCAAGACTATTTTTTTTCAACGAATATCATAGGAGCACAGCGCCGTATCCGCGCTGTAAAATCTCCCAACAATTTTAATATTTCGACCATTTGCTTGTTTGGCGCGAGAAAAAGAAAAGCATTGTTGGTTCCTGCATACCTCCACCGAACAATGCTGTCCAGTGAGCACGGTCTGATGCAGCGTGTTTGAGATGCGAAGTATCTTAAGGCCGAGCTCAATCCGGTGTGGTGGTGTGCGGCGTGACCACCCTTACTGCGCATGCGCATATCCTCTCCGCACACCTCCTCTCCACTCACCCTCTCCCCTTCCCCTCTCCCTTCCCCTCTCCACATTTCCTCTCCACTTTCTCTTTCCACATTCCTTCTCCCCTCCCCCTTTCCACTCTTCCTCTGAAACGCGGCCTAGACATGTCGAAATTCTCTCCTGCGCAACGCCGCGATGAGCTCGAGCGCATGCGCGTCCCCTCCCCTTCTCTCTCCCTCCTACGCTGCCCCCCTCTCACCGCCTGTCGACCGCGTTCCCCGCTCGCCCTGTGAGAATTAACGGCCAGCCTAGATGGAAGATACGACGCGCGTAGCGTCCCTCTTCGCGTTCCGCGACGCGAGGTCGGTAGCATGCCCAACGAACGCCAACGGAACGCGATCGTGCAAGTGCTCCGGCTTCGCATCGCCTCATGGTCCCCTTTAGCGGGAGATGGTGTAATTTTTTCTATGTGCCACGCGATATGGCTCCAGCTGTTCTCTCGTAATGCTAATTCATCATTGTAGCATTGTTTCTTGATGTTTCTTTTAAGAATGTGGCCTTCTACGCTGTTTCCAGTTCCCACGGCCCATACTCGCCAAATTTCTGCAGGTTTATCGATTGACTGGTGAAACGCTATCGCTGCTACAGCTGCGTAAAAATATTCCTGCAGTGTTCAACTTCTGGGAGTGATATCATATACTTTTCATGCTGTGTCATTTTCTTGGTTGCGGTTTTGGGACGTTAACCCCAACAGCTATTATTATTATTATTATTATTATTATTATTATTATTATATTATTATTATTATTATTATTATTATTATTATTATTATTGTTGTTGTTGTTGTTGTTGTTGTTATTATTACAGTTTTCTTGGTCATTTTTAGAGACAAACTTTGGCATGGTTGTCTGTGACGCCTTCCACGTGAGCGGCGAAGCTGCACTTGTGCGGTTCATCTACAGCACTGATGATTCACAATTTATGCCTGAAAAGCATATTTTACTTGCTCAGGAACTACTGCATAAGCCGCCAAGTTTTGCAAGAACGAGCCCACTTAAGAAAGAACCTAAGAACTTAGGAGCACTTGATATATTATAGACAAGTGGCGTATACATATGGTGAAAAGCGCTGTCCAGTTCCCAAAGCTGTTGGTCGCATATTCTGCTTGTTCCGTGACTAAGTCGTTGTTTCGTGTAACTCTTTATCTAGTTCAGTCCTTTGTTCCACGCCTTGGTGTCGTTGCAGCATGCACGAAAGTTTTCAGATCAAACCAACCGACCACACAAAAATGTGCCTGAAAGGACGTTTCTGCGGAGAAGGTGTTTCTCGCAGCCGCCAATACTTGTTTCCGCGCAGTCCTATCACCAGACCGGAAGACGCAGGGAGATTGGAGTGAAAAGTTAATACTATTTTCGGAGCCCGGGAGGAGAGTCATTGCCGCGGCGATGTCGCGAAAGCCAAACACGAGGGACTCAATTTCTCGGCAGGGAGGCAACATCCAAGGCGGCGACGTGACCAGGTGCAGCAAGCAACGTCAATCCACGGACCATTGCAGTCAATAACGCTGTCACCGGAAGCGCCTGTATGTGCTGGCTCGACCGCCGCTCGACTCAGCGGCCGGCAATTAAGCGGCTCCCCGGCGCAGAGATATTGGCAACCGGTACCCGTGGGGGCAGTCTCCCCACACGCCGGTAATAAAATGCCCCGAGGGTGCGCCGAACGGGCATCAGAGACCGCCCGGAGTTTGTGAAAAATCATCTTCATCACGCCACCTGCATCGAAACACATGCTCAAATTAACGTTCTGCATCAACGCACTCCGGCAGCAAGAACGCCGCATCGAGCTCAGCAACACTAGTAGTTACCACAAAACGCTGTTAATACATCTCTACAGACTAAGAGTACCTTATGGAACACCTTTCTGAGCTGCACCAATTCAATGGCCAGAAATCAAGGCGAACAAATACGTTTCGGGACATGTCGCACCATCTCTCGGCCGGTAGCTGAGATAGGTTATCGTATCTGAATATAGTTATCGAAATTGGCTCACAACAATGCACACTAGAGACCCACCGTTATATTCTGGTAAAATTCTAGCGTCGTGGTACAATGTGTGTACGTTCCTGGGATATTTCAACACCGCCCGAGCTTATCATGTGTGGCATTGTATAGCTCTGGAAAATACGCATTTTTGGAACGATACTGTACTTTGACCAGGATGTCCCAGTTTAGTCTCACCGCAAATGAAATGTAATATATTGGCCAGATATGATTCCCATGCCCTTGCAGCGGCGCATACCTTCGCAATGCATCTCGAGACAAGGATACTGCCGAGATGGCACTGCGGGCACGCGCCCAGATATCCTAGAAATGTCCCGAACAAACGCTTATTTTTCAGTAGTTCTCTCTCTCTCCTCTTCTTTCTGTCTCACTCTTTATTAAAAAAGTAATAATTGACACATTAATGGTCAAAACAGTTCATTCATATGTGCCTAGTTTTGGAATTATCATTTCGATAGGTTTTAAGCAGGGATGTCCCGCAGTCGATTAACATGCGGACATCCTGAGATGAAGATAGAAACTCAAATAATGAAATGGTGTAAACAGAACTTGGACAGCAGTAAAGCCTTAAAATATCAGGCAATGAAAGTAGTGACCCCTAATGCAAGAGTTCGGAGACCGAGTGGCACTAGCACTGACTGTGTGGTAAACTTGATTAACTGTGAGCCAAGTTCTTCTCAGTCGATGTATTGATCCTTGCCCCTCCCACCCCCCCACCCCACCCTTCCGAAAGCATTCTGCACCTGATCTGTGTTGCACTGGCTCCTGGAGCGGCACACCTTTGAACATGGGTTGATTTCACGTGATTACGTCTCACGTGACGTCGTGATAACGGCACATATTTTGCAGATCTATGATAATAAAATAATAATATTATTATTATTATTAATATAATAATATGAATTAAAATAATAAAAGTAATATCTGGGGTTTAACGTCCCAAAACCACGATACGATTATGAGGGACGCCGTAGTGGAGGGCTCCGGAATTTCTACCACCTGGTTCTTTAACGTGCACGTAAATCGAAGTACACGGCCTCAAACATTTTTCGCCTCCATCGAAAATGCAGCCGCCGCGGCATGTATTCGATCCCGCGACGTTCGGGTCAGCAGTCCCACCATACCACTAGACCACCGTGGCGGGGCCAAATCTATGACGTCATGATCACGCCACTTCATCAAGCAGTAATCTCTGATCTGTTACTCTGCATTTTTCTTGTCGCCCTCGATACGGTCCTTTTCCTTGTTTGATGAGGCATACGCAAGGCTTTTGCCGCAAAATTAAATATTCATTCCACAATCATCAATTTTGTACCAGTTTCCTGAAGCCTTAAGACGATTTTCCGCAGCGGCGCACGGGTGCGGCCATGTTTGATCGCGTGATCGTAACTGGCCTTCGGCCAGCGAAGCGGCCGTGGCCGTACCACACAAGCTGGTTGCAGCTGGGTGTAAGCAAGTGGCATCCTTGCTCAGTAAAACATAGTTAGATATTTAAAAGGACACTAAAGAGCAAAACGATTTTCTCATATTATTAAGGTACTTTTTCACAATCCCAAAAAACACCACGCTTGCTGCGAGAAGACGCTTATTAAGCAAGAAAAGGCGCAAAAAACAAAATGTGGGTGGCGAAGCCACCTTAATGTTTCCGCACCATTTGCCATGACGTCACATGTTTTGACGGCGCCTGCTAGAGACTACGTAGTCCCTAATCGCTAAAAATGAAGTACATTGTTTTCTGATGGGCCATAGACTTAACATACGAAGTTTGGGTAATTTTGTTGAGCCAATGGCGCCAAAATACGATAAGTACACTTTGAAATCCGTAACGTCACGCGGGGAGATTTCGGCGCGAAATTGAAACTTTGAACTTTGAACTGAAAAATGAAACTTTGAACTTGATTTTCTCCTCTAATAATAAACCTGATGGCGAAATTAACGACCATTAGAGAGAGAGGTTTATTTACAGAAAGGCAGAGAGGTCGGCCTGAGCGATAGCATGCTCTAGCTGCTACTCAACACACGGGGTGGGGAAAGGGGAGAAGAAAGAGGGATGGATGACGACGGTAAGTAAGGGAGGTGAGTATGTACAGTCCCATCAAGGTGGCGCAGTGCTATAGCCGCTCATCCAGTCCAATGGCTTGTAGGAAAACTGTGACCGCTCTTATGACCACAGTTTGACCACAGTTGTACTGTTGGCGACAGGCCAAGGGCCCAACACAATCTCATCAGTTAATGGCCTAATATGCAATCCTTCAGTAGAGGAATCAATTTGTATCGTTCACGTGCGTATTTTTGGGCAGGTAGAATATGTGCTCAAGTGTTTCTGGCACTTGGCAGTGATCACAGTAGGGACCGGTGTCACTGCAGCCGATGATATATGCGTAACGTCTTGTGAAGGCCACACCAAGACGAATTCGGTGAATTATACTTGCGTTGTGTCGTTTTAATTTACGAGGCATGCAGAACCTCATTTCTGGATCCCATTTGTGCAATCGCCGGTGTCGTCTCTCTGGTTTGGTCCAGTGCTCAAGTGTGAGCTTACGCATTACATACCGAAGCAGGGCGTTCGTGTCTGGCCGTGAAAACGCAATGCGCACTTCATGGCCACTGGTCAAGGCTCCTTTAGCTTCGGCGTCAGCCTCTTCGTTTCCCATTATGCCGCAGTGGGCACGAATCCACTGGAAGGTGACGAAGTGGCCATTTGCTGAAGCAACGCGTAGAAGCTCCGCAATTTGTATGGCTAAATATAATACGGACCTTGTCTCATGACGCAATTAATGGTTTGCAAAGCGGGTTTGGCATCGCAGAATATGTCCATGTACGAGGTTGCTCTCCAGAAATGAATCTTGTTGCCTCCCGGACAGCAACAAGCTCTGCGGCAGTTGGTGTCGTCTTGTGGTCTACTTTGAACCATCGAGCTATAACCATTTGTGGGATGACAAAGGCTGCAGCGGAGGTACATAGCGTGGTGGATCCATCGGTGTACACGTGCACGGTACCGCTGTACGCTGTATAAATGTGATGTAGGGTCAGTTGTTTGAGGCCAATTGGTGAAACTATGGACTTCTTCGTAATCCCAGGAATCACAAGGCTAATAGGCGGTTTAGGCAAGACCCACGGAGGCGTGCCGGGAAATCTCGGGGAAGAAAACTTGATGCTAGAATGTTTTCATGCCGTGATATAGCTCTTGAAAAACTGCAGTCTGGGTGCGTGAAGCGGAGTGCTGATAGCGGATGCTGCCTGTGTCTGGTCAACAGGCGAAGATACACTCGAAGTGGCTCGCAGAGCATGTATACACTGATGGGACAAGCCCGAGCTTTCCGATGGTTCCATTCGTTGACGTACAGCGTGGTAGGCCGTACAGCGTGGTAGGTAGGTACAGCGTGGTAGGCGTGGTATTTGGTTAAATGCTGGCTGCTGGTTAGGCTGTGCTACGGGGGCCCTTTGAGCTATTGATGATTTCCTATCTAGTTGACATGCTTCGTTGAAGACCTTGTTTAGAGCATCATGCGGGTAATTTCTTTAACTAATGTTTCCGTTAGGTGCTTAAGTGGTGAAAAGATCCTTCTTATACGCCTCGCCTGTCCTACAAATATCCCTTGTTGAAGTGTCGCGGGTGATGACTAGTGTAATCTAGGTATTGCTGGCTGTCTGTTGGTTTCTGTAAAGCGTCGTCTTCAATTTTCCTGCTTCAATAGATACCGTCGTGTCTAGGAAGTCAAGTTCACTGGAAGAATGGGCATGGTGAATTTAATACTAGAGTGAAACTTGTTACAGTGGTCAATGAATGCGTTTAGTGTACTTACGCCATGTTCCCATATGATAAATATTCGTCTATGTAACGGAGATAGGTGGAAGGCTTCACTGGACATGACTCCAGCAGCTCTGATTCTAACTGTTCCATAAAAATGTTGGCGTTGTTGGCGCAAAAGGGGTTCCCATACTAGTGCCGAAAGTTTGCTGGTAGCAGGACGAATCAAATTCAAATAATTTAGCGTCCTGGAGTAGTTTCAGTAACGATAGGTAAGCTTCAGCATTATCTGCTTGCTTGCTTTCTATGAGTGATTTTGAGACCGCTTCAATACCTTCAGCGATATCGTTCACAGGAGGAGAAAGATTTCATTGCGTGAAAGAGGAATATTAATTGTCTCTACGTTACTGTTTGCTCTATTTGCAGCTGCGTCCGCTGCAGTATTAGCTGAAATGTCGCAGTGACTTGGTATCCGTTGAAATCGTGTTCCTTTAGTGTCTCATAGAATACGAAGAGTTTCGAAATTTTTTTATTGCATTGTAGCGATGCGAGAGCGGCCTGCGAATCGCTAAAAATGACACACTTTTGCGTCTTTTTTACTTGTGTTATAAAGCGCAACGCACATAGAATTGCAAACAGTTATGCAACGGTAGAAGACGTCATTCGAGATATTTTAAATGTTTGCTCTGTCCCCAAATGTGGTAGCTGAAGAGGGGGAATTTGCGTGACAAGAACCGTCTGTATGCACGTGCATATACGGATGTGAGGTATAAAGTGGAATAGTATCACGATCATGTCCCTTTTAGACATTATCCCCTCTACCGATAACTGTATTTTTTGGTCTTGGTAACATCCAAGGAGGGTCATTAATATCAAATGTACTTAATACAAAGCTCGGTAATAATGCTCTATGTTCTTGAACACTGCTGTGTCGTTTACATTTATTCCTTTCACTAAGTGCAAGGCCCAATGGATGCTTCTCGTGGACAGTTAAAATTCGGCAAACATGACGACAAGTTTGGACCGTTCGTATGACGGAAAATGGCGGATGACGGGCTTCAGCAATTACACGAGAACTCGAGGTTTCCTGTGGGACCTAGGCACACCCTCAGCCCTCTTGCCAGAAACTCGGAAGTTTGCGATAACCCCTGCAGAATGGTTGCCGAATAAACGCTTTTTTTTCCTTAAGTGCATTATGCACTTGCAATAGTGAGAAGAAGTCTGATCCCCCGTGTTGTGCCAGCGAGTAAGCGAAGTACGTTTATAACTGTGTTGACCTACTGTTACGTATGTGACTGTACGTACCGTTTGTGTGTATATGCGATTCATTGTACATACCATAGTCATCACCCGACACCCGGAATAGAAAGCCAGGCGACAAACCAGGCTAACCTCTCCGGGATTTTTATTAAAGATTATTATCTATCTCTACTTTCCTATTGCGCGGATGGTGATGCCCATGACAACTGTCTGTCAAGAATAACGCCAAGAAATCTATGTTCCTTCACGAACATCAGCGTTGTCCTTCCAGCATAACTTTGAAATTATTCATATGTCGTCTAGTGAAAGGTAATACAGTTGTCTTCGCGTAAGAGAGACTCATAGCTCTTTCCTTAAAAAATGTCAAAAATGTCAAGACCTTCCATCTTTGCGCAGCGCACAAAATTGACAAGGCACACAAGAGAAGAGGACGGGACAAGCGCTGATCTAACAGGTTGTTAGATCAGCGCTTGCCCATTCCTTTTCTTGTGTGCCTTGTCAATTTTGTGCCCTGCGCGAAGATGGATAAGTTCCAACTCGCCCGCCTATCACTCCTACTACAGTCAAGACCTTGTTGCACCACTGTTTGAATCTCGTGTATATCTGATCCTGAGCCCCATATGCAGACGCGTAGAGTGAATACCGCGATTCAGATGGTAACTTTTATGCTTAAAAGCTTTTCTGCGACGCGTTCTGGCTGAAAGTTTTAAATGATCTTGAAGGTAACGCTCCCGTGATTTTTTGAAGTCCTGGTGATAAGCTGGTAAATGAATTTTAATCTGGATACTATCCTGCGCTGCTCAAGTTTTTTTAGGCTTGTCTTATTATGTAAATTGGTTAGACTAGAATGTCGGAGGTAACCGGAATATTGAAACGCAAAGCTAAATTTTGCATCTTTCGATTTTTGCCAATTGCTGTTTTGCCAATTTCGATTGCTGCCAAGAGCTCCAAATAACGTCTGCATACTCCAACTTCGGTCGCACTATGGTGCTTTGTATGCATTTAGTTTTGCTGTACGAGGAGTATTACGCAGTTTCCTCTTCAAGAACGGCCATTTCTTTAGTGCACCCCGACACACATTTCCACCATGCAGTTCCCAGGTAACGTTACTCGTAAGTGTGGCGCCTAAATATTTAACATCATCAGTTCTCGTCCTGGTAGCATTTCCTGAAGAGTAAGTCAAGGGGCATATTTTTGTTGGTAAACGTAATGGAGTCTGTTTTAGAAGGAATGAGGTTACATTTTGTTATCACTTGAAGAACGTATGAAATTTCCTAGTCCTATCATACGTAAATTAGCCCGTAATCCACAGTTTTCTCTAATACTGCCAGACACCAGAATTACAGCACATTAAATTACGCTTTTCCCTTTAATATAAAGGCTTCTTTCATAAACGATTATATATATAATATATATATATATATATATATATATAATATATATATATATATATATATATATATATATATATATATATATATTACCAGTGTCACACGACGCACTGCTGATCGCGACTAAGTCAGATCGGAATCAGATCTCTGAACAATGATTGGCTCCCTTCCACATATTGCGTAAAGGAGCCAACCACGATCAAACAAATTCTATCTGGATCAGGCCCGATCACGATCAAAGATGACCGTGTGACACCGGTATTAGCTTTCTTATTTTTATTTTATTTTTTTTTATTTATAGGATACTGCAGCCCAAGCAGGAGTGATTACATACATTCAACTGAGCATTATACACTGTACACAGTTAGATCCGTGCAACAACAACAAAACACAAAACAAATCGACATGCATTGTAATACACACAAAAAAAGGTAGAATGTATATACACACATACAGTAATCATAAAATACAGTAGGTGAGGCAACATACAGTAAATACAGTACGTATGGTTATATCAAAACAAAAGGACGTACTACTACGTCTGTTTAGTCATTTGCTCTATTAGCTCAGCACTATGCAACCATGTCAATGGAAGGGCATTCCACTCCTTTATCATACGTGGAAAAAATGAAAATTTAAATGCATTGGTTCTGGTGCTGAAGGGCGTAAGGTACTCAGCGTGACGATGTCCGTTTCTCGGGTTAAGAGGGTGATATGTATTCATCTGGATTTAAAGCTATTTTTCTGTGTTTTAGCTGAAAAAGAAACTTCAGTCTTTGTATCTTACGCCGTAGCTGCAATGTTTGAAGACCATGTTCACACATTAAAAGTGTTGGAGAGTCAGTTTTCCGATACTTTGAATAAATAAGCCGTATAGCTTTTCGCTGAATTCTTTCGAGAGCATTGATGCTTTTGTTTCGTATGTGGGTCCCAAGCAATAGCGGCGTATTCAAGCTTCGGTCAAATAAGTGATAAATATGCTAATTGTCTTGCCTCAGCTGGTGCTTGTTTTAATTTATGTCTGAGTAAGCATAGTTTTCGGAAGAGGACGCACGTTTTATATGTGTGAATTCCATTTCAGCGTGTTTGTTATAGTGACACCGCGATATTTGTAGTTTGTAACTTCAACAAGCGGAATTGATGCAAGCAAGTACTCAAAGGAAAGACAATAGCTTTTTCTGGTTATTTTCATGAAAACAGTTTTCTGGTCATTGAGAACCATGTCCCATTGCTCACACTATTTATGAATTTTCTGTAAACTATAATTAAGCAGTACTTGATCCTCAGAACATTTCACCTCATTAAACAGCACACAATCATCAGAAAAATGTCTGACACAAGCCGGCTCACTAATTACATCAACTATATAATTTATGTACATAGAAAACAACAATGGCCCAAGGACACTTCCTTGTGGCACACTAGAAGTCACTGGTAGCTGCCTCGAGCAATGGTCATCAATACGTACAAAATGCACTCTGTCGCTTAAGTATGCTGCAATCCAAGAAATAATAAAATCTGGTAAGCCTAGAGCCTGAAGCTTTAAGATTAGTTTTGAATGAATACAAGATCAAAAGCCTTCTTAAAGCCCAGGAAAATACCATCGACCTGACCTGATTTGTCTAGAACCGAGGCTAAGCTATGTACGACTGTTGTCAACTGGGTGACTGTAGAGAGCCCCTTTCTAAAACCATGTTGAAACGAAGTTATTTACTATTGTCAGCTAAAAACTTGTTCATGTAATTCGCGATGACATGCTCCAGCATTTTTCAACTAATGACGTCAGTGAGATTGGTCGATAGATGGTTAATAGCTTGTTGTCTCCTTTCTTTAAGACGGGAACGATTCGAGCTGTTTTCCAATCAACAGTAATGTCAGCTGATGACAAAGAAGCACGGAAAATAACAACGAGATATTTCGAAAGCACTTTGGCATAACGACGAAGAAAGGGTTTGGTACATTGTCAGGCCCAGGTGACGACTTTGTCTTTAAATTCAGCAACATAGAAACAAACCAGCTTCTGAATTGTCATGCAGGCTTTTACGGCTCTGACGTAACGGTTCAGTTTGACTAGAAAAAAACACTGCGAAAGTATTCATTTAACCTTTCAGCACTTTTATTATCGATAGTCACGCCATCACAGAAAAATCAATGAACTGCCTTTTTCTGTGTGGAAAGGTATCGCCAAAACTTCTCGGGGCAGTTTTTGATGAAATTAGGCAATGTAAACTGAAGTAATATTGTTTTGCATTATATACTACCTCGTTCAACCTTGCTAGTGCCATTTTCACTGCATTGTTGTTTGATTTAGCCCGTTTAAGTCTTAAATTTTCGTTTGAGGTGCAGTAATCCCTTGTTATCCAATAACTATTTTTCCGCGTTTTTTTTTAATTCTGTTCGGAACGAAATTTTCAGGACAGTACGTGCATGAGGTCTTGAATGAGTTCCGGAGTGCCTCAACATCATGTCCTTGAAAGTTGTCTAGATTATAAAGCAGATAATCGATAATACTTTCATCACCATCCCGAGAAAAGTCTTAATCAAAACTGGAGTGCTAATTGTTTTTGTACCTCTAGAGAACACGTAAGACACGCCATATGGTGGTCAGAGATACCTTCTTCAACAGATGTATTGTAATTTTCAATTGAACGGCTAATAAAGATACGATCTAGCAGTGAAGCAGAATAATTTGAACGCGAATTGGTTTATTTACAATCTGGTGAACGTCAGCACTCAGCATAATGTCGGCCACGTAATCAACGTGCCCACGTGTGTTACTATTCGAGTATGGGCGATTCCAATCAACGTTTGGAAGGTTAAAATCCCCAGTTATAATGACTTTGTCCTCATGAAAGCGCGCGACATGATCACACAGATGATTCCAAAATCCATGGGGTGAATCGGGTGCCCGATAAGCCTCGATCAGAACTATACAGCGTTGCCTACATGATAGATTCAACGTGATGATTTCTTGATTATCAACTTGTTGCGTCAGCAACGCCGATATATTTCTTTTCACAAGTACGGACACTCCACCTCCCCGCGAACATCGGCCTTTCGAAAAACTTGATACGAGGGTGGGAAAACACTTGCGTCATCAATATCAATGAGTAAACATGTCTCTGTGATTACAAGACATTGGGAGCATAACGTAGAAGGATAGTTTCAAGTTGCGTAGTTTTGTTTATGACGCGGCACGCATTTATGTTGAAGAGATGAAAGTCAGAGTTTTGAAACCGGTCACGTCACTTTTGAAAGAGCTTTTGTTCGCGGTTCAGCACTTTTGTTCGGCTGTTACTGCTTTCATCCCAAAGATAGAGGTTACCATCGATACGCAGTTTATCGTGAACAAGGGTTACTTTCTTTCCTTGTTCCTTTTCGCTTTTGGCACTGTTCCACAAAAGCTTTCGCTTCTTCAGTGTATTGGGTGAGTAGTCATGGATAGCTATTTTTGGACCTTCAGTTTATGGGCATTTTCAGTACCAGTTCTTTTCATTATAATCCTGAAAACATACTATCACAAGCCTTTGCTTACCCGTTTTACCGAGGCGGTGGATTCAGCCCACTGTATTGCCGGACGTATTTAGCTTTTCACAGAATATCTCTGTGACGACTTTCGGTTTCAGATCCTTTTCCGCCTCTTTTAAATTTTCAGCTACACCAAAAAAAAAAAAAAATCACAGCATATCCACGGGGTGAATGATGAGTGGGGCGAAGATCCGGAGGGAATCATCGGTAAACCGTGAAACTCTTCTGTGAAATTGGCCCAGTACATCATATAAAGAGTGTGAAACACCGTGTATATATTAAACATCAAACTTTTATTGTACTGTTGGTTTACGTGGTCCCTTCATTATCACCGCTTTGTCATCGGTGAAATGCAGGGAAAGTGTCCGCTCCCGAGCGAAAGATAAAGCGCGCTAAGAGCGAGCGCCTTTTACGATCGCAGGCATCCAATAACATGCGCCATTCGCATTATACAAGCGCAATCTGTCATCTTTAAACAGCAACTCTAAGA
Organism: Rhipicephalus sanguineus; assembly: GCF_013339695.2. Classification (NCBI taxonomy): domain Eukaryota; kingdom Metazoa; phylum Arthropoda; class Arachnida; order Ixodida; family Ixodidae; genus Rhipicephalus; species Rhipicephalus sanguineus. Next base: position 305,554,696 of record NC_051176.1, on the reverse strand, counting down.
AATGCATGAAACGCCATCTAGTGAGCAATTCATTAAACTAGAGCTGGCTACATACATACTACTACTAACAGAGGAGGGAACGACCCACACCCTAAGGAGCTTCGCCCCTAAAACAATGAAGTTTGAGCGTCTGCTTCTGTCCTCGAGGTCGACGACCTTTTCACGAAGAAAACTAACCAATTTTTCCAGTTCATCAATACGGGCAGTTCTTTCCAGTTCAGTGAACCGTCGGTTAAATTTTGTAAACAGGTTCTGCAAGCTGGTCTGCTGGGTTCTCAGTGCTGCAATATCAGCAACTAGTGTGTTCTGGCGTTCAAGCAGTTGTTTCAGCATATCCTGAGTATTTGGACCGGGATTTAACTCCATAGTCGAGATAAGTCGAGAGAGAGAGAGAGAGAAAACAGTGGGCATGTCCCCATACATGATGTTGACACACACACGGCTCATATGTCGATGTGGTCCCTTTCAGTGCTGCTTTTCATGTTTGTTTGACGCTAGCTTATCGCTCGTGCGGGTGAATTGAAATTTTCACACAGTGAACACTTGGCCGCCACGGGCAAGTGTGATTTAAGCATGTCGCCTGCTACATATATGAATCAGTGGGCACCGCATTTCCTAACTCACAGTAAACCTTGTTCTTCGGTGAGTTGGTTTACACGAAAAGATGTCATCGTAGCGCGATAGAACACGGCCAGAGGCCACTTAACTCACAACTGCTTTATTGGCCACCCAGAAGAAAAGGTCTCAGTTTCGCCACGACGCCGAAGCAATGAATGCGATAGCAACAAATTGGAATGTAACGCGAAGAACGGAAAGCAGCTGATCGACGAGGCTGATCGGCTAAACGTTGGATCGCAGCCGTTCGGCGCGCCCGATATGCAAACGCTGTCTTCGCACGGTTTCTTCCGCTCTATTCAAGTCACTGGCGTAACCAGGGGGATTCCAACCCCTCCCTTACCCCCGATTTTTTTTAAATTTTGCATATGTATATATACAGCGCACGTAAAAACGCGCACGGAAGAACATACGTAAGGTATGGTTTAACCCCCACCGAAAAAGAAATCTGGCTACGCTACTGCTCCAGGTAATATACTGAATTAGCAGGGACAGCTGGGCGAGTTGGTTGAAGTTCATCTTTAAAAGGCGCGAAAAAACCTGTCCGTTGTGGTTTTTTCGCGCCTTTTAAAGATGTGCTCCAGGTAATATTGACACTTGTTGGTTCCCTTGTTCCTTTTTTAGATGTGAAGCATCTTATAGCGGAGTTAAATCCGGTGGTGGCGGTGGTGGTGTGCAGCGTGACCACCCCTACTGCGCATGCGCAAACCCTCTCCACTTCCCCTCTCCCCCTCTCCACTTCCCCTCTCCCCTTTCTCCCTCATCACTCCCCCTCTGAAACGCGGGCTCTACATGCTGAAACACTGCTTCGCATTGCCTCATGGTCCCCTTTAGCGGGAGATGGTGTGATTTTTTTTATAATTGTTCGCCCGGACGGAGATTTGTGGCAACCACTGCGACGCAAAACAGTCCTCTGCAGTGCCCACTTTGTCGGCTGTGCACGACAGTCGGGCTAAGGGCCCGGCCTCACGATGGGCTTTATCATCGCACAACCTACACTCTAAGAAAAAAAAGAGTCAAAAGAGGGTCACGGCACCGTGACTCTCTTCGGCTGCCCATTCGACTCATTTTGGAAGGTAGAAGCAGAGAAAGAGAGTTAGCATTTCGGAAGGAGTCACTGGACTCTCCTGAAGAGCGTTTCGATTGGCTTCCGTGATGAAGGCGCCGTCGTATACGCCGTACATATCGCGCGTTTGCCCTTCGGCGCCGCTGTGGCGCGTTGGCATGCCTCGCTCGACGACGGAGCCGGGTGGCGCGCCGTTGTCACCGCCTCCGCCTCCTCTTGGTTGCGTTCGTTGCACGGGTTGCGTGTCTTGAAGTTTTGTTGGTATTGTGCTCCAGCAAACATGCGCATCTTCGGTGGCGTTGACGCCAGGCTTCGCGCTCGAAGTGACGCTTCGAGGGCGTAATATTCATGGAGCGGCGGACACGGAAAACGTGTGCCTGTTAACGATTAGTGTACTGCTTTCGTAGGTGCTATTTATACAGCTTTACCTGGGCGTCTGCAGCAGCTCTGCGGAAGTTATCTGCCAGCCATTTCCAACAGCAGCCAGCGTCCGCGGGGCTGTTGCGGATGCCCAACTAAAGCTGTCAGTAATCGAGTTGAAACCGTCATGCGCGTTGCTGTACAAGCTCCCATAAAATTAGCAATGCAAGCAATTATCAAGGGTCATTTTTTTGTTGATCGTACATTGTGTCTGCACTGCTGAAGGTGCAAGATGTCGTTTTGATATGCGCTTTAGTGTACTTCGTAATAACATTTCCATCGACCTTGAGTGTGCAGCGTGCTTCCGCGTGTGGGAACGTGAAAAAAAAGTCTGTGCACAGAACACTTAGACGCGCTATAATAATGGTTTTTGTTGGCTTAAAGACGGTATTTTGAGGTGCAGATATTCGCGGCGAGATCGACCTATAGGTGGCAGCACCGTCACACCGCTAGTGTGGATACTGGTTTCGTGTTGTGTGTGTAGAAGTGCACGGGGCTTCTGTTTTCACATCGTGATTTTGTGTTCCGTACCCGCAGAAAACTCTTCGTTATCGATGGTGAGGTTTTGTTCGGTGCCACAATGCCGCACATACTGCACAGAGCCAGGGATAAGCTTCCATTTTTATCCCACCGACGCGGAACGTCGCCGAGTGTGGCTCGTTAGGCTTCGTAACGGCAGGACGCCTTCCAAGTACGCGATGGTGTGCAGCAAGCACTGCGACGACGGTGAATTCGCATTCGCATACGAGAAAGAATGATGAGTAGTCAGCGATAACTTCGCTAATGTGTGCATGCATTTATATGCTTGTTGCTGCTGTGCACTACGAGCGTGAAGACGGTCGCAGTAAGCGAACGCTCGGGGAAGCTTCCCTGTGCTTTGATTTTCGTACACTTCCGCAGGAAAAATTAAGCGAGAATCAATCGAGAAAGAAGAAAATTAATTCATGGAATTTATTCTTTGTCATTCATGTACCGTCTGCGCTGTGAATGCAAAGTTTGTTCGCGCTTGGCTATGAGGTCTGTTTAAACGAGAGTCCCCGAGCCCTTTTGTAGTTCGCGCATGTTCCATTGTTTACACGGCCGCGAGAACAGTTCTCAGTATTCCGCAGGGCAAGTACGTGCACCGAAACGCGGTAAGTGTGTATGCATGATCTGGTGCATAGTAAAGGGTATCGTTTTGTGAGCCCTCACACGCCACGTAAGCGATGAAAATGCGCGAGCGAGTTTATCGCCGCTGCTTGTCTTCATGAATTATTTTCTCGCTCGCTCTCTTTTTTTAAGGGTTTTCGCGGAAGAAATTGAGGCCTGACGCACTTCCGACACTGAACTTGCCACAGCGCAAATTTGACAGGCATAAGCTACCTCGCAAGTACACGGGGTCTTTATATACATTTCGCCACAAGTTATAATTGCGCAAGGCAACTCAGTTTTGCGATTTCCGTGTCATTCCATTTTCTGTTCTTTAGGGGACAATTTAAGTACCGAAGTGTCAGACGTGACTTGACAGAAATATTTCTCTGCAGTGAGACCAGGACCGTACACAACTAAAGCTCGTCGCGTAACCTATAAACGACAGTCCCGAAGTTATACAACTAACCACAACGCGCAAGTGCATGAGAGCCTTTTTTTAACCACCGAGCCGCTAAAAGGCTATATCACATGAGATTTAACACTTCTCATCTTTAGGACAACGCCAAGTGCACTTTGCAATGCGCTTGAATCACAGAGCGGCACCTACACTGATATGACTCTCGTGAAAGGACAGTACGACGACCACACACAGCACTCTCGACAAGTGCACTCACTGATCTTATTACTGTACATATACAGCCGATCAAGGCCAAATGCTTCTTTACATGTTGTTAGGCATACGTACGAGCGGTTAAAGTTGCACCAACGCAACGGAACAATCCGCCTTTTGAGGCCCTGCGTGACGTACGCGCACATGCAAACACAACGCGGCTAGCAGACGACGCATGGAGCAATCCACACTAGGCGCGCTCCAGCCAGTAGCCGCCAGGCGGCGCCTCCACTCGATCTCGCGTAAGGTCCCTCTATTTATACAAGGTAGATAGAGGGACTTTAATCTCGCGGCCAATAGCACGATGCCTCCAGAACGTACGCGGTAGTCACTTAGGTTGAACACACCTCGCCGGTAAGGTGAAAAGGCTCGAGACTTTCGACGGCGCGCGTTGTTGCGGCCGCCGCCGTGCACTCTTTTCCCTCGTTTCTGTTTGCTGTTTTCGTGGTTTGCTTACACTGCGATGACGTTCGGCGTTTTAACAAAATCGAGTGAGTGAACATCACTGTGGGAGCTATGTGCGGTAATTCTACCATATGACATGTCTGATCTCGACGTAGACGGCGTCCGCGCGCGCTGGGTGTCGTTCGGGCGCTCGTACTCGCATGTGTTTATCTGAGTATTTAAAGGGGTCATGAACCACTTTTTCAAGTCTAATCTAATTATGTCAGTATCGGAGTTTGCTGCCTCCCGAATCGATTGCCGCAAAAATTTCTCGAATCTGTCGAGAACGAGCAGAGTTACGGGGGTTTCGCGCATGCTCTTAGCGCTTTCTCTCTTTCTCGTCCCAACGAGTGCGCTGGAAGCTACACAGGGAGGGATGGCACGGGGGAAAGAAGTTAAGTCAGCGCGCGTCGTGAAACGCGATCGCTCTCCCGCTGTGATTCGCGTGCGCGAGTGTGGCTACCGTGTAAAATTAGCTGAATGAGGAGCGGCGCCGGCAAGTGGCGGCACCCCGTGGCAAGACGCGCATCTGATCTGAACGCCGCTATCGATTTATGTCCGCTATCGGCCAATGAGGATGCTATGTCTTTTGCGACGCGGAGAAGCAGATACGCGACGTCAACTTGCGGGCACTCCGCGCACAGACGAGAGTCAGAACTGGCCTCTGTTTGAAAAGAGGGCGCCGGAGAAAACAGCAACTTCGCGCTCCGCTTGCAGCCTTTACGCGGCGCGCACGACTGCAATATTTGGCTGAGCAGTTCATAGCCGTGTTAGCTTTCCGCAGGATGTGTTTTTTCAACAAGCCCAAGGGGTGCTTCATGACCCCTTTAAGGATGGGTTACGTTTGTAAAACATGCGGTCAGTAACCTCACGGCGTGCCCCTGACAGAGGATGTGCTTGGGTGTCGGAATATGCCGGCGCAAAGCTGTGCTTATTCTGAAACCAAATTTGAAGCGATTTCTCAGAAAATAAGTGCTTTCATTCGTGCATAGCCAGCGCCTATTACGAAACGAGGTTCCCGCTGCCTTTTACATGAAAATTTGTTTTCGTTGGCAAATTATTTCGAACGAAACACTCGTGTCAGATGTGTGTATAGTAACAGTGTGTTGAACAAAGGGTTGTTTTAAATACCAATAATCAGTGTGTCTGTGCGTGTGTTCAGGGGTGTAGCCAGAAATTTTTTTCGGGGGGGGGGGGTTCAACCATATTTTATGTATGTTCGTGCGCGCGTTTGTATGTGCGCGTGTATATACGCAAGCAAAACTGAAAAATTTTGGGGGGGGGGTTTGAACCCTCCCTTGGCTACGCCCCTGCGTGTGTTGGTTATTCCAGAATCGTGGATCGCTTCTCCGCCCCTCACTACAGTTGACAGCCACACTCGTGGAAACGAAGGTGTCTGTATGGTCCGATGCTTCACCACTCGTGATGGAAAAGCAACAGCGGCGTTCGCCCTGTCAACGAGGCAGTCGGACCTACATTTCCTTAGGTTGTACACACGACGTAGGTAAAGAGGCGAGCGGCACTTACGCAAAGGAGCCTAAACCAATTTCGTTTGTTGTTTAAAGAGGCTCACATCATCTTGTGCTGCAAGTTGTCGCCAAGGGACGCGTTACAAAAGCTACTATTTGCAAGTTGTATTTTACACGATAACGGCAAAAAACTTGGTTCCTTACCATGCCTGTTTGCATTGTTGTTTGTTGTGAGCCTTCATTATATCTGTGTGAACCACTTATTGTATCGGTTTTGCAAACTTTCACTGCAATTTCATTTTCTCATCATAATATCACGTTCTGCTTTTCAGATACCGCTTTTCATGATACTCACGCTGAAAAGAAGCGACAAGCTAGCAAGTCAAGTCTTATACCTCCAGCCGTCACCACTTTCTGATTTATTCTAGACCATAAGGAATAATATAGAAACATGATGCGATTTCTGCAGTTTATTTTGCACCATATGACACTATGCACATCACAGTCACACATTTTGGTTCGCTATAGACCAGAACTATAGTGCCTAGAATATCTGGCTAGTGTGCTGAGCGCGCGCTTTGGCGTGGCCACCGCGCTGATGCTTCCCACAGTCACCGCATGGCGGCGCTGCGACTCGCTAAGGTCCATCGCGCGTCGGCGGCTCCTGCGCTTGCGGCTGCGTAGCACGGCGCTTTCTGCTGCGAATACAGTGTTCTTCGTTCCTTTTAACACACTCGACAGAACACTCGATCGAAGAAGGAAATCTTAGCGGCAAATTGCTGCCCGCAGAGAATCTCAACTGGTTGGGCACTACAAAATGACGAAGGTTTCACACGTCCCTCACGGTCGCTGCTAGCTTTCGCGATACTGTGCTTCACCACCAAAGCGAAGTAGAAAAGTCACAATTAATATACTACGATACACCCAACTTGCCAGTTGAAAACACTCAGCTTAGGTTGGCACGTTAGGTGCAAGAAATCGTGTCGTAAGCATGGCTCACGGCAATTTCGATCGCGATCAAGTACGACTCGAATTCTTCGCTGCTACACGTGAACATTCGCTGGCGATAGCAGGGTGCTTTGAAGGGCCAGTTAGTACATCTTATTCTGTTGAAAACAGCGCGAAGACTGGACGAAGGCTAAGCAACAGCGCTTATGTTGTTTGTTATCCTTAGCCTTCATCCCGTTTTCGCGCTGTTTTCAACGCAGTGATTTTACTCGAAGTCGATCCAGTCAATTGCAATTCGCACCGCTCAGTCGTGGTCATATTTTATATTAGCGGCGCGTCACACTCGGTATGATGCACCGTCATGGACTTGCAGAGTGTATTATGCGCCGAGGTAGTCGGATCGGTGGCTACGATAATTCTCACGAGCAGATATTTGACTCGAAGCAGGTCGACAGTAATCGCAAATTCCAGTGTAACGCTGGTATTACACAAATACACTAATATTTCTTGCAGACATTATGACACTAGTTTTTGCACATTGTTCGCTTTCACAAACAGGATGAATATTGCACACCCAGTGCTGCAGATATCAGCATAGGCCCCTCTCGGATCGGTTTTTTGTTTCGATGTTTCTGCAGTTCAGCTGTGGCTACTGCATTGCTGTATCTACATGAGCAAGTCTGTAGTTAACAGAGCATCGTTTATACGCAAATGTAGGGTGGGGTGGGGTCACTTTCACTGTTCTGCGTTTTCCCAGCATGGCATCCGTATTTTCTAGACCACATGCCATGAAACAAGCCAGTCTGAATAGGATTCATACTCATGCATTTTATCTGAAAGGTACTACTCACTTCACAAAAAAAACAAAAAAAAAACCATTACAATGTGTCTGGAGCTTAAATTTCATTTTAACAGAAGGTAACATAAGTGCAAAGAAACCGAACAGGGGTCATTAGTCAAGATCGACATCTCAATTAGATAATTTCATTAGTCTAGCATTGTGTAGATGAAATATTGCCTGAAAAAATCAAGTGCGAGGCACCTTTGTGAATATGGGCTTTTGTTTTTTAACCGCAATGAACTAACAGTTTATGGCGGGATGAGACTTCTTTTGGCAAAAAAATTCAATTTTGGGATTTCAAAATTACCTGATACAACATTTCTTTATCTTTCAGAAAATATATCACATTTGGGTACTCGCAGTTTCAAAAAGAATTTTAGGTGCTTTTTCTTTGACACATTGACAGGTAATGCTCGCGTACCCCTACATTATTTCTGCGTTTTTTCTCAAAAGAACATTTTTGTAGTTTCTGTACCTTTTTCTTGAGAACTAGTGGGCTTAGAAAACAAAAATTTCCACGTGGTAACTAATGGCATTACATAACTGGCACTAGAAGCAGTAGCCTATGCGCATTTGTTTTTTAGTACAAAAAATCAGTCATAAGTGGCAATTTTCATAAATCACAAACGTAAGAAAACATAAATCTAGTTTTGTTGTACGCTCAATTTTAGTTCCACTTCTGTAAAGCGTTAGTAGCTACCTTTATGCAAAATTGCAATGGTCTGCAGTTGGCAGATCTTATTTAAAAAGTACACTAGTAGAAAACAAACACAATAAAAAAATACTAAACAATTTCAAACCATTTTTGAGCTTTAATGCAACCTGCGTCCACCTTAAGATACCTCGCAAATTTTAGTCATAGCTTTCATTACCACTGCTGTACAGCCAAGCTTTGAAACTCACTTTCGAAGTTTCACCCCACCTTAATAACTGAGAATATAATCTGACTTTCACTATAAAAATCCCACTGTTCCACAACTTAACCATCAACTTATCAAACATAAATAATGTCCAAAACACGCAACGCACACATAAATGTAACAAACGCTCAACAGAAGAGACAACAATACAAATAGTCATAATACCAGTTCTTAAATCAGCAAAATACAGTGAAAAATGTTAAACGGGCAGGGAAATACTCAAACAACTGCTTAATACAAACATATTAGTGAAAAACCCCATCTGTATTTCAACAGGAAATGTGATAGCCACTCCGACACAGCGGAACGAAGCATGTTTTTCTGCCTGCCCTGATGCTTCTCCCGTTGCATCATTACTGTTTGCAGTTCTCATTTACTCGTGCGTACACAAAGGACAGCGCGAACACGATAAAAGCAGCGCAGACGTCACTAAGACAAATTCGGACACGAGGCACTAAAACTGCGGAGGCCAAACCGGCGCGCGGCCTACACCTTTGCGACAAGCGTCGCCGCCTGCCGGCGAAAGTTGGAAGGCATCACCGGCCCTGCCACCTCCTCCCATAGGAAACCCCCTCCGCTCAGCACACTAGCCAGTATATTCTAGGCACTATACCAGAACACAGCGAATTCCATGCGCATCGCCATATTTGCATCGCGCGTCGCGCCATCTATCGCACACGCGACGAAACAACATGCGCGGGCTGCCACGCCAGCAGACACTACACAGAGCAAACGTGAAACTTCCGAAACTCAGCCCGTTGGAGAGCGTGTTTCGCGTCTTTTCAGCCTGGACATTTTCGCTGATTTTATTGGAACATCAAGAAAATCTTCCTCATGCAAGTCCAAAATGTATACAGTACGTGCTGAGTAGGCTGCGGAAGCAACCTCGTCAGATACGTACGCTGTTTATATTTGTAAAAAAACGTTCTCGCTGTAGTACGCGTGAATCGTAATTGCAGTGCAGCTCGCGAAAGAGTGAAACGATGTTTTGTTGCCCCATATTACAAGTTGTGCACAAAGTTTTGTGAAAGCTCATCATTTCAGCATGCATCGCGTAATAATTAGAGTACGCTTTACGGGTAGTTTCGCGGAACGTAATTTTTGTTTCACGGGCGCTCTTACAATAATGCGTCTTGCTCACAAAAGCGTGCTATCAGAGAGTATAACTTGAAGTATCGTTCAGCGATCCCTATTGGAAGCTACCTGTTCTATTTTATTCGTGTAACGATGGTGCTTTACAAGAGAAACCGTGCTACTCTTAGTTAAGCCGGTCAGCTACGCCTGTGACGTAAAGGACACTGGCGCGAGTACTGTTTACTTACGTGCCAATATATGTATTATGTGCAGCTGGATGCCTCGTGTCCAAAATAAATTTGGGGACATCAAACACTGAAATGAAAGCACGAAATTCTAGCAAGCTGTTGAGGAGCACCGTGCCATTTATTACATTTTGAAGACGAAATCTCGAAGGCGTGAATGCCATCAAAAGAACTAAAGCTTAATACTACGTTGAAAGTGGCAAAGCATGCTGATTGCTTGTGCTTGAAGGCACTACCTTGCACTAGATTTTCGTCAAAGTAAAAGCTCAAAGGTATGAAGTGCACACTCACACAAAGCTCGCGCCTGCCTTCAACCCAGCTGCGTGTCACGCAAATTAGGTTCGCAAAATAAAATAGGTGGGCATCACACTGCAGAATACACGCTGTTAGTGTACTTACTCGCGCATTTTCACTCGGCTCCTAGTTTTTTTCCTTGAATCACGGTTATCCACTCGCGGCGAAGCTGAAAACACCGCACCGGCACTATTTCCGTGGCGCGTCGTAATCGTCGCAGATAACGCTAATATCCTCTTGTTGCACTGCTTGTTTTGGCATCCAAAGACGACGCAGTAGTGCCTAGACGAGCTCTTATACGCTGAAGCGGCGTGAACGGGTGCTTTTTCGCACTTTAAAGCCTTAGAACTGCAGCTTGCCCTGTTTACTTGGTGCAGCCCGCGCGCGCCTTGGCGGCCCCGGTCAGCCCGGCGTCCGGGTGCGAGAGTATCCGCTCGGCTCGGCAGAAGCCTGGGTGCGAGACAGGCGTGCTCTGGTGTATACTAATACAACATGTAAATTAGGAATACTCACCTTCTTAATTGGAAATCACAGACTATTCTATTGGCGTGCTTTCGATATTATAGGGAAGGGTGTGGTTGTTTGATGAGTTTTATTAAAATAATGCTAAAATTGAACTATTCTTTTTTTTGCATTCGCGCTGGCAGAACGGCAAGTATTATTGGACTGTTCTTAAAACGAATACTTCACTATTTCAACAGTAGTCGTGCAAATTAGGAAGCAAGGGTCAATAAGTTAGCGCAAAATAGTTGTGGAGTCGCTTGACGCTTCGGTTGGGTCATCAATTCTTTTTTTTTTTCAAGGTACTTACAGGCCTCATGGGGGGCGTTGAGTAAGGGGGGCAATACATATATACACCTCAAACTGAAAAAAAAATACAAAGAAACATTGCAAAATAATAAGTCAAACAAAAAGCACCAAAGTTCAACATGTACAAAGACACGCATGGTAACCGTGAACGAAACAGTGGATTTCCCGCGCGCAAGAAGCGGAGCTGCCACAAGGCACAATCCTCGCGGACATGGATGTGACAATCACAAAACAAACTAATATAAAAACATGTTTACAACGCAGGCCCACGTAGGAGTGTTAACACTGACCCACGTAGGATGTTAACGGCAAGAGGTCGTCTGACTCCCTTATAAATGGTAATGTGATCCTCCGGATAGTCCTTCGACCTTCCTAAGGGTCAGGTATCCTCCTTGAGCGTGACGGCTCTGACCCACCAAGAGAGTCACCGTGACTCTTTATAGAGAGTCGTATACGTCGCAAGTCAGAGCTCTCCAAAAAGAGTCACGCATACTCTTATTTTTTTCTTAGGTTGTAGACGAAAAACACAGTTGCACATCTTCAAAAATATAATTTAACAAAGTGTTCGACGTACAAACAGCGCTAGGAAACTAAGAGACGGGCACTTCATGCGGTCTCTATCTTTTTATCGTTGCTGATATGTCATTTCCACTATCCCAGCTTTCTGTTAATGCACGCTGGTCATAATAGGACAAGCCACGAGCGAGGCTGCCGATAAAAAGTATTTTCTATCGTATGCCAAGAAAAGTTTTAGAATCCCTTTTAAACGCTAATCGTACTCCACGCTCTTTATTTGTGCAACGCATTTTCCGAATATTTCCAATGGACCGACGACACTGTGGAGTTCTTATCTCACTCAGTAAACATGATTAGTGGCGTACAAGTCGCCACGCCGAAGCGAACTACTTCGTTTGAAGTATTCCTGAACGTTTGCTATTCTTCCGTAGCCGCAAAAAAAGCAAGCCGGGCTCGTTTTGCGTTGCCAATTTTTACGCATCGACGTTCACCGCACACAATTTAGAGCTACGCACCGGGAAGGGAAGAGGGACAAAATGCGCGAAGTGGCCGCATTGGCGCTGCGCACTCGGAGAGCGTAAAGTCACTGGATATTTTTGGGAAAGTATACCGTCTTTCTTTTATCCGAGCCGCCACGCCGAGCACCCTCCTCTCCCGCCTTCCACCTCCCCCGCTTCACGGGCCGCCGCCCGGGAAACACGCGCGAACTCTTTCTTTTTTTCTCTTATGTTTCATTTTTCGGCCGAACCCGGCTCTCGCCACTATCCCATCGAGAATGCCATGTCACGCTGATAACGCGTGCAACGTTCGTTATCAGTGTGACAGCATTCTTGATAGGAAGTGGCGCGAGCCGGTTATAGGGCCGCGCCCGCACGGTGGCCATTTGGGAGAGGATATAGTAGATAAGGTTTGTACACTTGGGAGAGGAGGGTTGGACACTTTGGAGAGGATATGGAGGAGAGTGTCGCTACTTTCTATGTATTAAGGGACTTTAGGTGAGCGTTAAGCCCCTCCATCGCGTCTGCTGCCGCTTTTTTAAGTACCGCCATCTATTGTTTCGACGACGACGCCCTTCCGGTTCCGGAGCTTCCGGAAGGAAGTTCTCGAGCCACTTCCTTCCGCTTTTTCCTTCCATCTTGTTTCTGTGCACGCATGTACACACGCGAGGAAGCAAATATTTCGTTCTCCGCTTCGCAAGTGTTTTGAGGTTCGTCGTAAACTGCCTGCCCCCGAGCGAGTTTTCGCTCGGTGTTTTCGCTCGGTGTTTTCGCTCGCCATGGCATGGGCGGGCATGGGGCGGTGCGTCAACCGAAAAGCCGCAGAAACATCATGGCGGCACTTCGGCTTCCGCTTGGCGAGGAGCTGGTGTAAAGGGAGAGGCGGAGGACGAGTTGCCGCTACTTAACCTAGCCGGCGGAAAACGCATGGAGGGGCTTTAGGAGAGCGCCGTGGTGTCAGCTTTTGAAAGGGCAGGTGCCTCCTCCTCGGCCTTGGCGGTAACGTGGCCGCCATTTTGAATCCCCCGCCCGGTCACTTGTGCGTGGCGTCCGTGCTGTTAGGTCCGGTGCTCGTTTCTCTCCAGTTTTACGCGCTCGCTACCGTCACCATGACCGGGTGTTGCGTGCCGCAGTGCACCAATCATTCCAGGAATGCTGGGAGCTGTATCGTTTTCCAAGATACGAGGTTTCTTTGGACAGTAAAAATCAAACGTGACAAGCGGCATCCGAAGAACACATTATGCAGTTGCAGCGTAAGTTTCCGGCCGGTATTTCGAATGGGCATGCAAGGAAGACTTCTGCCGGTGTCAACCTTGCGTAATAAATGGACACACTGATATCAGCTACATGCTTAAAATATCTTGGTTCACGTGTGCATGAATCGGACATTTTACTTCGTAAACATTCTTTACTGCACTTGGTTGGTCCTGTATCTGCCTTTTATTTTGGCTCTCGATATTTTTGTGATGTGAAATGTATCATGGAATATAATATGCGTGTTTGTCTGCTGATGATATCCTTCTTTTTTCCTAATAATAATTATTTCTGAGAATTTACGTCCCAAAAACCATGATATGATTATGGAAGGCGCCGTATATAGTGGAAGGCTCCCGAAATTTTGACCATCTGTCGTTCTTTAACGTACACCTAACTCTACGTACACGGGCCTCTGTCATTTCACTTGCATCGAAATGGGGCCGCTGCGGCCGGGATTAGATCCCGCAACCTTCGGGTCACCAGTCTAGCATCATAACTAAAACGACGGCGGGTTGTTGTTTTCTATATTCCTTTCCGTGTTTCAAGTACGCCTTCTGTGCTCGTCTGATGCCCATGTATGTATGAGTGCAGTCAAATGTTTTTTTATCCTTCACTGTTTCTGTGTTTCAAGGTTACATTTTCGTCCTGTCTTAAATCATTACGCAGTTCCTGTTTTTTTAATCATTCATGATCACTGTGAAGCCACTAGTGGCAGTTGTGTTTTATTGTGTAATTTGAGCTTTATTTGTGTAATTGCTTCTGTCAGCGCAGCATTAATGCGCACAAATAAATGGCCTGTACACTGGATATTAACGCGCGCGAGCGAGCGCGCGCACACACACGCACACATTCAGTATTTCATTTCTTTGAGCAAGCATAATTTATTTATTTATTTGTAATATAAGCCCTCAAGGCTCATACAGGAATGCGCATACAAACAGTTCTCGCGAAGCGTTTATACAAAGAAGACGCATGAAAACAACATGAAGACGGGGCAGCATTGTGTACAGTAGACACACTATGTCAGTAAAAAAAATACAAGAAACAAAGTTGTACAAAGAGCACCTCATGGAAAACAAATTAATACAATAAAAAAGACGTCTGCCTCGGTGGTATAGTGGTTACGGACCCTAGTTACGGTGCTCGGCAACTGACCCGAAAGTCGCGCGTTCGATCCCGGCCGCGGCGGTCGCATTTCGGTGCAGTGTGCGATGCTAGTGGACATTCCTAGGTGGTCAAGATTTCCGGAGCCCTCCACTGCGGCGTGCGTCGTAATCACATTATGGTTTTGAACCGTAAAACCACAGATAATGTTTTTAATTAAAGACAAATAAACGACGCAGTGGATCTGCCGCACAAAAAGGCTGAACAGTATTGGAAACAATAACATGGGCACGCAATCGGGCATCAAAAAAAAAAAAAACGCCAGGCCTGCGCGGAAAGCGCAGCACAGCGAAAGCTGGAAGCGCGGTATTTCTAGCTGCTGCTGAAAAACATTTATTTACAGATGTTATTTACAGGGAGGGTGCGAGCGGCCCCGTACAAATACTAGGTGGTGTTACAAAGCAAATGCGAGGGTCCTGGGCCAGCTGTCTCCAAACGAGTTTTCCTGCTACTTGGGACTCCCCCCCCCCTCATTTCGGAGAACGGATTTACCTACACCTGCTGTCTTTCCCTGAACTGAGCGCTTCGGTGGGGAGCTGGCTGCTACACGCGGGACCACTCCGTGGGTCGCGTATTTGCATCGAGTGTGCTTTTGGCTAAGGCTGGTGCCTTTGTTCGTAAAAGGATTACCAGTTCCCCGAGGTGGCATTGTCTCCCCCCCCCCCTTCCGAACTGGTCGGACGTGAAGAGTGAGAGGACAGTGGTCTCTGGAGTGCCATCCTGGGGGCGGTGACCTATGTGCCGAAGAGACGGACCCTCCAAAGGCATGCACGTTTGTGATTGGACATTTGCCGCATAAGGAGCTATAGTTATGCAGCTCCAAAGGCATGCACGTTTGTGATTGAACATTTGCCGCATAAGGAGCTATAGTTGTGCAGCTTCAAAGGCATGCATGTTTGTGATTGGACATTTGCCGCATAAGGAGTTTCCCTGTCTTTGTATTGAAGCGTATTTAAGGAGCAGCAGAGCGTCTGCTCGGCACGGATCGATCGGACTAGATGTCGCTCTGACGGTCCTGTCCTCTATGATGTTGTAAATAAACGTCTGTTAAGTTTCCTCAACGCCGGTCTCTCTGCCTCGGCTTCCTGCTGTTCCGGACGTCCCTGGGCCTGCGGTACGTCTCCCGCCGCTCAGCTCCACGCTACCCCCCCTGGGTCCACATCGGACAACGTCCCCGCTCGTAACAACTGGCTGCAGCGGTGGGATGGATCCGAATACCCGCTCGTAACAACTGGATGGCAGCGACGGGATTCTGCTCACGACAAGTCGCAACAAGCTCGTGCCAGCATCGGGATCGTCTCCGCCGAGATCATGGCTGCAGGGTGTGGTGAGTGCTTGACTTTTCTTCACTGAGATTTTACCAGGCTTTGTCTCGAAAGGTGGTAATTTTGGGTAACTACTCTACGTTGACCTGTGCATGGGAACGTAGCGTCTTAGTAGTAGTGAAGTTAGCAGCACTTGCAGCAACCATGAATCTGAAGGCACTGAAAAAACCGCTTTTGCTAGAGTTAGCTAAAAGTTTGGGTTTGGATGTTCGAGAACAAATGAGAAAGCCAGAGATTATCGAGGCTATTGAGAACCTTGAGGCAGACGACGACGAGCTCTCAGAGTGTCTAGAGCTAATTGAGGAAGAAAGAAATGAGAGGCTTAGGCGCGAGGCTAAGGAAAGAAATGAAAAGCTGAAGCGCGAAAAGCGAGAGGCAGAGGAACGCGAAAGGCGTGAAAAGCGAGAGGCAGAGGAACGCGAAAGGCGTGAAAGGCGGGAGGCAGAGGAACGCGAAAGGCGCGAAGAGAGGCAGGCTCGGGAGCGAGAACATGCTCACCAGATGAAGGAGCTTGATCGTGAAATTCAGGCGATGAAGTGGCAACTGGCACAATGTCAACTCAGGATTTTCGAGATAGACGAGGACATTGTGTCTTTTCTCGTTAAGTTTGAAAAGGTCTGCGAAGATGTTGGTGTTAACCGAGACCTTTGGTTGGAGAGGCTTGTCACGTTGCTACCGCGCGAAATTGCATGCGTTTTGGAGCGCTTATCCACGGAGGAAGCGCAAGACTTTGATAAGGCCAAAGATGCCTTGTTGCGCCACTTAGGTGTTTCAGGTCCTGCTGACTGCGAAAGTCGGGGCAACAAAGTCAGCGCTGAAGCGCTTGAGGAGGACGCGCGCTGTGAGGCGCTTGAAGCTGAGAACTGTCGCCAGGCGTTAGAGGCCGAAGCCCGTAGTAAGGCGCTTGAGGACGCCAGGGCACTAGAGAAGGAAGCGCGTCACAGAGCGCGGGAACAAGAAGCGCTTCGCGTGGCGCAAGAGGCCGAGGCGCTCCGCAAGGCGCGTGAGGATGAATCGCGTCGAAAGGCGCTAGATGAGGAAGCGCGAGAACAAGAAGCACTTCGTGTGGCGCGAGAGACAGAGGCGCTACGCAAAGCGAGTGAGATTGAAGAGTGTCAAAGGCGCGAAGAGCAGGAGGCCGACTTTGAAGGCCAGAGAAAAGGGGCTATCCACGAAAGCGATAGCACGCCCGAAGCTGAAGAGACATCTCAGGGCGAGCTGGCTGACTTAGAGAGTGTCGGGACTACCGTTAGGTCAGACTCAGAGATACCTAGCAACGGCCCAGAGGACAAGTCAGTTCAGCCGCCTAAAGTGTTGGCAGCGAATGTCGCAGGCAGCGCACTTGAGAGTACTAGTGCCGAGACTATGAGCGCTGCGAGCCGTTCGGTAAGAAAAAGGCGCCGGCGCAAACGAAAGGCGAAGAAAAAAGAGACCAGTGGCGGTAAGCGTGCTAGGGCGCTAGCTCGACGCGACGAAATCCCGAAAAGGCGTGCTAGGACACGTTCCAAGTTGAGAGTCCCGCGGAAATCTAGATCGGACGTGAGGCGCGTCGCGAAAAAACGAATTTCAGTGAAATTCAGACGCCAAAGTCACCACCTGATCTCATCCTTTTCACGACCTAGTCGAGGCAGGAGCGCAGGGAAATGTCGCGTACGCCGGAATCGTGACAAAGGCTGTCCCTCACCGTGGTTAAAGGCTGACGGCTTAACCCGGAGGGGCACAATGGGCAAGCGATGCCCTTTGTCAGAATCGAGAGGCCGCGGGTCAAAAGTCGCCGCTACTGAGCGCGTCGGACAGGTTTATTCTTTGTTCATTTGTCGAGACCGGACCCCTCGAAATCTGTGGCATGCGCGTCTCCCCAGAGTTCGTCTAAAAAGGTGCTTTTGGAGACACCCTGGGATAACCGCAGCATAAAGATGAATTGACATCTTGAAAGAAGTTAGTGTGTTAATGTGTACTAACGAATTGAGGAGTGAAATTTTGTAATTTGTCACTTTCCTCCTCATCGTAGCGGACATTGAGACGTTTGTTTGGTTATTTGTTTTTTTTATATTTAGAGCCATGACCGTCAGCGCTAGTGTAAAGAGCTCTGAATTGTTTTGAAGGAGATGTAGGCTGAGTGTTGAAAGCCTCCGTATTAAATAGCTTTGTTTCGACAGCTGGAAACATAGCTTTTAGCGCTCGAGTAGAGGAGAGCTGTTCGTAGTAGTTACAGAGACGAAGGCTAAATGATAAAAGCCTCTGTTTAACGTACTACTGGTTTGTTTTTCGTTACGTGTTAGTATGCGCGTCAGTGTAATTTTAGTTTCTCCTTGTTTTGTGTTAAACGCGTGAGTTTGATTTTCAGTTTTATTTCGTAGTAAGTTTGAAGCGCTTTGTTTTCTTAATGTAGTACTCATTTGCCAAGTGCAATGAGTAAAAGGGCTTTAGCCGAAGGCTAGGGTTGTGTGCGATTCAGGGAACTTGATGGCATCGGGTACTCTGGCTTGTGTAATTAGGTTCAATTTTTTTTTTGTGACAGGTTTACAATTGCCTTTTTTTTTGTTGTTGTTGTGGTCGTGCTTCATCACGACATGTGTTTGTGGATTTGAGCAGCCTATTTCAGGTTTGGTTGTTGGAATTGCTGCTGCTATTGTAATTGAGAGCAGGACATTTTGGTTGAAGTAAAAGCCTGGTGGGTCTCAGGGAGAGAGTACGGGCGCTTGCCTGCTTGGCGGTTGTGGTTCTCGCGTGGTTGACACAGGTGCTGTCTTTCGAGAAGGAATGTTGGCCAGCAGAGCGAGAAGCTTTTCTCCGAACTTGGACGACGCTACCAGATGTTCGAGATCACCGGAGGTGGCGGAGGAATGTAGCAGAGCAGCATCGCGGTGTGTACGGCTTCGGCACATCAGCATTGTCTTCATCGACCTCTCCCCACAAAGGTGATTGACCTTTGTACGTCGAGGTCTCGGCCTGCCGCCGGGGAAGCTGTTACAAAGCAAATGCGAGGGTCCTGCACTCTAAGCCAAAAATGGAAAAAACGAGAGTAACTGCCGGTTTTAGTCCTAAAGACCAACTGTTACTCCCCAGAAAGACCAACTGGAACAAGATGGCTGACATGGCTCAAGTTGGGGGAGTAAGCGTTTAGGGTTAGGTTGGAAGGGAGCAACAGAAGGACGAACGGCAACAGTTTCTCTCGGCGCGCAACCGCTGCTCTCCTGCAGGACGCACCCTGTATCGGTCGGGGCCACATTTTCTTGCGGGCTGGCATAAGGAAACTAGTTTTTGTAAACTGAACAGAGAGATACGCACGCTAATAGGGACATTTGGCTTGTACGTAAACTTTTCAATGCTACCGTGTTACCGGAACACATGTTTTAGAAAGGTTTTACGTCCCCGTACGTAAACGGATACCTTTACGTTTGTATAAACCATGAAATGTTGATGATAACGGCATTTAAATTATATTTAATTTATATAAGATTGTATAACCGCTGCAGAAATATCTTGAGGGGTTTTTAGCGTAGAATACCGGGTTATCCGATGATGGTGTCGCCATCTTGTGACGCTTCGTGCAACCATAGTCGTGGACACGTTTGTTTTCGCCTAGTGTTAGAGGAAAAAGAAATGATTGAAAAGGTAACTTATTCGTAATAATGCCGCGGCAAGGCATTTACACCAGAAGTGGAACGCACGATGTTTCTGAAATAACAATTTTTTGCTTGCCTGCTTCATCTTGTTCCCGCTAGATGGCGTCACCTATCCAGCCTGTCGGGGTATTTATGTCAAGGCTTCTCACGTTTTTACCGCTTCGGTATTCTAATTTTAGGTCACTCTAGTGACTCTAGCCGCTGAAACAAAGTGATCGCAATTACCGCTCGCACTTCGGCTTATTTTTACTCGGCGGCTGGAGCCTCGGCAAAGCGGGTATCGCGAGTAGCCGCGAACGAATGTGGATTTTCGAGATAGGGCCGTAAACGTAAAGCCAATCCGGAGAGTAGTTCACGTTCCGTAAAGGCCCGCGTATGCGCAGATTCGTTCCGGCAACTCGTAACACGGTAACGTAAAGCTAAAAGCCCACAATACAAGCTAAAATCGCCCAATAAAAGGCATGGTTGCACTAGAACGCCAGCACCTGAAGCTGTTGCCGTCGCAAGGGCGTGTTTGCGTATAACATTTGGCATAAATATATAGCCTGAGAGTGTGGCAATAAAATGCGAAGCTTCGCGAGACTCCGTGTATACTTCGCGACAAACAAGCGGTTGAGAGAAGTACGCAGTTGATAGACTTTACATTTGCGGTTTTATGCTGACAACGAGACTGACAGCGAGCTAACGCCGCTGCCTCCCCTACCCCCTCATCTCTACCTTGTCACTGGCTGATTTTGGCGGGAGGGCAGTTATCGCAATCGGGTCCGGTAGTTTGAATTTGTGTTTAATTTCAGAGCAAACGGACGTTATCAGCGCGGGCGGTGTTGTCTTTTCAAAGGGGAGGCGACTCTTCCGCAAAAAATAATATTATTAATATTGATATTAATAATAACAATGATAATAAAGAAGAAAACACACCTCCGGGCAAAAAAGAAAAAAAGAAAAAACTGGCCTTTTAGCTAGCGCAAAGGGAGCATGGCAAAGCCTGTGTTTTCGCGAGAGACTCATTGCCTTGACGTTTTCAAATGTATACATTGTTACCTTCTATTCTCTTTCGAACATCACCACTGGTTCTGCACGCCTATACTCATTTCACTAACATGTCAGAACGCGCAGCGACCCGTCGGTACCTACATAACCCCGTTTCCTTTCAGACGGCGCCGTAGCGTTTGGTGGCGCAGTGGTTAGCGTGCGCGCATGGTGATTAAGTGGTCGGGAGTTCGAATCCTGTGTGTTTGTTGCAAATTTTCTTAAATTTCTTTCTGAACGAGATGTCTGTGTATCATTTGTACATCCAAACAAATATGTG
Source organism: Rhipicephalus sanguineus (assembly GCF_013339695.2). Classification (NCBI taxonomy): domain Eukaryota; kingdom Metazoa; phylum Arthropoda; class Arachnida; order Ixodida; family Ixodidae; genus Rhipicephalus; species Rhipicephalus sanguineus. Next base: position 305,534,052 of record NC_051176.1, on the reverse strand, counting down.
TATAAACCTCAATGTGCTCTAGAAGTCAATCAAAAACGAATTTTTTTTTCGGCCCGAGAAGAAACTGAGGAGTAACGGGAAGGAGCATCCGTTGCTCCCTTGAGGAGCATCAGAAAGGGGTAACAGTTGGTCCTCAAGGAGAGCAACGGTTCGTCCCCTTGCCGTTGCTCCTTTTAGGAGAGTAATGGGAGTGGCAAAGCACTTGCTCCCTCAAAGGAGGAACCCCTATACCCCCGTTGCTCTCTTTTGGCTTAGAGTGTGGGCCAGCTGTCTCCAAACGAGTTTTCCTGCTACTTGGGACTCCCCCCCCCCTCATTTCGGAGAACGGATTTACCTACACCTGCTGTCTTTCCCTGAACTGAGCGCTTCGGGTGGGGAGCTGGCTGCTACACGCGGGACCACTCCGTGGGTCGCGTATTGCATCGAGTGTGCTTTTGGCTAAGGCTGGTGCCTTTGTTCGTAAAAGGATTACCAGTTCCCCGAGGTGGCATTGTCTCCCCCCCCCCCTTCCGAACTGGTCGGACGTGAAGAGTGAGAGGACAGTGGTCTCTGGAGTGCCATCCTGGGGGCGGTGACCTATGTGCCGAAGAGACGGACCCTCCAAAGGCATGCACGTTTGTGATTGGACATTTGCCGCATAAGGAGCTATAGTTATGCAGCTCCAAAGGCATGCATGTTTGTGATTGGACATTTGCCGCATAAGGAGTTTCCCTGTCTTTGTATTGAAGCGTATTTAAGGAGCAGCAGAGCGTCTGCTCGGCACGGATCGATCGGACTAGATGTCGCTCTGACGGTCCTGTCCTCTATGATGTTGTAAATAAACGTCTGTTAAGTTTCCTCAACGCCGGTCTCTCTGCCTCGGCTTCCTGCTGTTCCGGACGTCCCTGGGCCTGCGGTACGTCTCCCGCCGCTCAGCTCCACGCTACCCCCCCGAGTCCGCGTCGGCCAACGTCGCCGCTCGTAACGACTGGTCGACAGCGGTGGGATGGATCCAAATACCCACTCGTAACAGTGGGCTCCCTCTTACAGGAGCCCATTGGCGATGGCCGCGGCCCGGGCCCGCTCGACCATGGCCCGTTGGGCCGTCAGGTCAGAGCAGCAGGGCTGCCTCCCAGTCCTCCCGCGAAGGGTTGGGGGTCAGGTTCGGGGTTTTTTGGCATGCCCACACCATGTGGAAAATGTCACAGGAATTTTTCTCACAATGCGGGCACTTCCCCGTGCAAGCGGGGTCAAAGTGTTTTATAATTGCCGGGCACAATAAGGTTTTGGTATAAAGGCGAAGGAGAGAGCCCGTTATAAACTTTCTTGTGCCTACTAATACAAGTAAACTAGCAGCGTACCCGCTACGCCACAAATCATAATTTTTGTCATGTGGGAAGGACCCACCACGACATTATTAGTCATTCTTCTGAGAAGCGAGGTACCATATGTTAGGTATTAAGTGAAGTTTGTTGATGCGTCAGTTGATGACGATGAAAAATTATGGCTGAGCCCTTCGTAATGGGTTGGTAGCTTTAAACGACCCACTAGTTACGTAATTCGCACCGTGTGATGCCCGGCCGCTATTTTACTCTCCCACCACGCTATATAAAATAGGTTAACGTGTCAAGAGAGAGAGACAGGGAAAGAACTTTACTGAGACCCTGAGGAAAATTGATCATGTCCAGCCTTATGGGCTTTCCTTCGCAACCAAAGAAGTGCACTGCGAGGAACCCACTACGCTATAAATGATCATAATTTTTTGAAGTAAGGAAGCAGCCGTACATCATTTCTCGTCATTCTGCGGAGAATCGTGGTACCCGCTAAACACCTGTAAGGCATTACGTGCACTTTGTTGATGCTGTGGCTGATGACGATGAAGAATTATGGCAGAACCTTTGTAATGGGTTGGAAGCATTCAACAACGCACTCGTTGCGCAATTCGCATTGTGGGACGCTTGGTTACAAAATTCGCGTTGTGTGACGCTTGGTTGTTATTTTACTCTTCTACAACGCTACATTACATGTGGTAATGTGGTTCCTTCCCGACATGAAGCCTGTATAGGGTATTTTTGCAAAGCAGTTTCAAGCACCGGCATGGCTCGAGGTAGGACACTAGGCTCCCACGCAGAGGGCCCAGGTTCGAACCTCGTTCCATTCTGAACATTTTTTTTTATTTCGGGTTTTTTTTTCTGATTTCGAGCGATAGTGGTACGGACACCGGCGGCGGCGGGGGACAACTACGGCGCCAAAAACGGCCCTTGTTGTGATCTCATAACAGCTTCGCTGTAAAAGAAAACTGCAGATACAAAAGGAAAAACACACCGATATTGCGCGTGTATGCAAAGTTTATGGCATAGCACACACGTACTCATCATTCTGATAAGGACTCAAGGTGCAACTCGAGTGCCGATACAAATGGGCCCCAGATTAGGAGCAACAATGTCAGCAAAATAATCATAAAGAAGCTCTCATTTCATCTTAGCAGGATATTTGCACCATACTGCCCCTCGGCCCTTTATCCTGTGTACAATGTGTATGATGCCATTATTAAAAAACGAGTAAATTTTTTGTAAACTTAGCAAAATAAGCCACCTTAATCGCGCTTAGGTAGCTTCGCATCACTAAAGTGAGTGTGTTGGGATATATATACTGCTACTGCTGCTGTTCACATGTATATGATTACATTAAAAGATTCTTTGTGTATTTGTAACGCAGAGTTTACGAGGAAATTAAGTAAGGCTTTAGATTTAACTCTATCGTTTCCGACGTCAGGAAGAGGATTCGTTTTCAACATAACAAAGTCTACATCTACCTCAAGCGCATAACACATGCACAGGCCGTCAGCTTACATAAATTGCATGCTCCCTTAATAAGCACTTACGCAAGAACAGCACTAAAACCTCTCCAATCTTTAAAAAAGAAAAAAAGGGAAAAGCTCGCTAGCGTGCTCTTAATTCCGTACGCATCCGTGCACCGCGCAAGCGCGTTGTGTAGCGCGTTTCGCATGCTGCCTAGCTGCGGCGGGAGGCGCAATGGCGGCCGTCGTAGCAGACGACGCGACGGTCCTCACCCTCACGGAGCGCGCGGGCATCAAGGCACCCTAGGGAGCGGTGGCGTCATCAACTGAGCGCGCGAGGCCTATACACAGGACGAGCGCTAACAGCTGTCACAGTTCTTACTTCTTTCTGTTTGAACAGCGCGCTGCTCCTTTCGCAAACGCGGCCGCTGCAGCGAGCGAAGTACCTTCGTACGCTCTGTAACTTTAGGCGCGGACATCGCGGTGACAGCACAAGACATACAACTACCCCACGAAACGCGCGCGCAGGCGACCACCATGACCTGTAGGGCAAAGTGCACCTCGCGTGGCAGGAAGCGCGCGCGCATCGCAACGAGCGGGGGCACGGCCTTTAAAACGACCCCTGGCAGCGAAAGTTTTGTTTGCGACATTTTTACTGTAATTGTAGCTTGTGTCTGGTAATCCCCAACTTGAATCATGAATGCTCTAACGCATCGCATAATTAATGCTAGGTCGTTAATTGAGAATAATTTTGCGACCGTCCGAAACGCCCGCCTACATACCATTAGAGTTACTGTATATGCTTATTAGAGCTGTGCACGGGCCGTATTTCCGAGCCCGAGCCCGGCCCGGGCCCGCTGACTTTGTCGAAGGCCCGCCCGAGCCCGACGGCAAAGGGCTGCGAGCCCGCCTGGCCCGGCCCGACGTACGAAAACACAATCCCCGGCCCGGCCCGGCCCGGCCCGGCTTTTTGAAGGTTCGCTGCGAAAACGAAACATCGTTTTCCGGCAGTTTGGCATTTTATTGAGCATATCAAATATGATCAAACGACACACGACGAACAGTCTCTATTAGACTATTACACAGATTACAAATTACAAGTAGACGGCCTCATGCCAGCAACAATCGAGTTCGCTCGCCAAAGCCGTCACGTGTATGGGGTATGCCCATGCAAGCGTCAGCTTGCATGAAGGCGATCTACGTCGGGTCGCTGTCGCGTGCATTTTCACTCATATGGGATTTGTCCTTAAATCTAACGCGAACAGTCACGTGGCGTCCGCCGCGGTGGTATAGCGTTACGGTGCTCGCTGCTGACCCGAAGGTCGCGGGTTCGATCCCGGCCGCGGCGGTCGCATTTCGATGGAGGCGAAATGGTAGAGGCCCGTGTACTTAGATTTAGGTGCACGTTAAAGAACACCAGATGGTCGAAATTTCCGGAGCCCTCCACTACGGCGTCTCTCATAATCATATCGTGGTTTTGGGACGTAAAACCCCAGGTATTATTATTATAACAGTCACGTGGCGCTGTCACTAGCTCAGGTGGTGTTACTTCTCTGTTTGTCGGAGTGCACAGCGGCAGTGCTTTACCTGTTCCCCTTTTGTTTAAAGTAGCGAATGGAAAGAAAAAGCGGTAAAGGGAGATCGCGGAAAAGGCGCTGTATGCGTGCTGGAAAACAATTCCCGCTCACTCTCTATATTTCGGGCCAGAGTCGGGCTTTGCGCCGGCCCGAGCCCGGCCCGATAAACACCAAGTAGCCCGGCCCGGGCCCGAGGTGAAAATACGTCGGCCCACCCGAGTCCGGCCCGCGGCCGGGTCGGGCTCGGGCTTTCGGGCTACCCAGCCCGTGCACACCTCTAATGCTTATATAGTAACTCTTCATACCATAAGAAACTAGCGCCCCACAGCGGGGGAGATCACGTTCACTCAAGCTTTGGCGTCGTTGAAAGCGCATTTTTTTTCAAACCGGGGGCACGTGCGCGGTAAAAATGAAACTATGCGGGTGCTTTGGTCCTCTCCACTCAGGAAAAAGATAGAAAGAGAAATTATTGAAAGGCAGAGCGATCGCCTGAGCTAGTGCGCTCTAGCCTGCTACTCAAAAAAGAAAAAAGCATTCCTGGCCGAAGCAGCGAGAACTACGTTGAGATGCCAAGGCGTTGGACTGGACGAGTTGGTACATAGTCACAAAGGATAAAAACCAGCGGAAAACACAGGACACAGCGAAAACAGTTGACGGGACAGGCTGGCACTTACAACTGAACAGAAAACCGCGCTTGAAAGGCTTATTTAAACTCTTCGCTGTGTCCTGTGTTTTCCGCTGGTTTTTATCCTTTGTGACTACGTTGAGAGCAGCCCGACAACAGAGCGAGAGGGGACGAACAATAGTCCTCGCCGACTCGTGGAACGTCACACGGGCCTCGGTCTGCGTCATACCAGCGGCGATGCCGCGAGTGCTGCCAACTCAGATGAGCACTGACGCTTACTTTAAAACCAAATTAAAATATCTTAAAGCTAACGTCCGGCACTAACAATTGGTCAGAAGTGCCCCCATACAGACAATCAAACACAAACGTATTGACGTGTCAATTTTGGTGTCAGGGTCCTTTAAAACGCGCCCCTCGCGCCAACTCGCTCGTGACCAGAAAGCACGCTAAAGTAAATGGTGTATATAAATAGCTCGCCGTTAGCATGTTGAAAGACGTACTCCTCGTGGCCTAGCCGTGTAACGCCGCGCGCTGCGGAGCAAGAGGTCGCCCATTCGATTTCGCGCGACGGAAAGCACTTTTCTTAATTATTTTTCTTTGTGGCTTTTCTACATAAATAACATATACGGGACATGACGGCGACGCCGAAGGCAAAAGCCAGCCGAGAATGTCCATATAATTGCTATCGCAATAAAACAAGAAAGCTTTTGACACAGCCAAGCGCATACGAACAAGTTCCGCACGGCAAGTTCTTGTGTGAAGACTTGTGTACATTTACTTATGTTTCTGAAAGCCAAACATGTGCCCTGTTGAGGACCGGCTATTTGGCCAAGTGGAGTTTTCGGAAACTGAAGTCATTGCTTACGTACAGTGCTATCCGCTATTAGGGTGAAGACGGCTCAGCGTTCCCGCACTCCACCGAGCGCCAGTGCAACCGCACGGCCGCGCATCGAAGCGTAGCGGCGCATGCGCACAGGGACCCGCAAGAGATACTTCGCGTCGTCTGCTACAATGCTGGAGCGCGCTGCTACGTAGTAGCCACCATGGCTGTGGCGCCGGCCTTGCTTAGATGGAGTACAGCAGAGCGGCGTGCTTGTGTGCGCCTGCGCCGCCTAATTCGATGCGCGGCCGCGGCGGATGCAATGGCGCTCCGCGGAGCGCGAACGCGCTCACCCTATTGGCCGCGAGATCGAGCGGAGTCACCGCCTGGCGGCTTCTGGCTGAACCGCGCCTATACTCGCGGACAATTTTTCTTGGCAATGAAGGGAAGGCTACGGGGGCGGAGCTACTGCACCTGTACTGCTCCGCGAAATAGTCCGGTTCGGCGCGCGTTTCGAATCTAGTTTTGGTTTGTGAACCTTCCGTACCTCCTGTGACGGCCATTTCATTATTCGAGCGGCCGTCGCAGGCTTCACAGCCATTTGTTAGTGAAATTCGTCAGAAGCTCCCTCAGCGAGTCGTCGGGAAAGCTGGAGGGTGACGAGCGCTCACCTGAAGACGAAGGCGCCATTTTGACTATGAGGTGCACGTAAAGGTGCGACGTTTTCACAAGTGCAAAAACGCGAATGACGCTGCATAAATCAATACAAATAAATATCTCCTAGGTGCGCGCTGACCCTCTCTTCAAACAGCGCCTCGTAGAAAATAAAGCAGTGTTGTTTTTATTTTCACGCAGAAAACACGGACGCAATTGTGGGACTATAATCATCAACTGTACACCGTAGTTCGGCTCTCTAGACTTCCCTTTATTGCCAAGAAAAGTTGTCCGCGAGTATAGTGTGGATTGCTCCATGCGTCGTCTGCTAGCCACGTTGTGTTTGCATACGCGCGTACGTCATGCAGGTCCTCAAAGGCGGTTTGTTCCGTTGCGTTAGCGCTACTTTAACCGCTCATACGGATGCCTAACACGATGTAAAGACGCATTTGGCCTTGACCAGCTGTATATGTACTGTAATAAGATCAGTGAGTGCACTTGTCGATAGTGCTGTGTGTGGTCTTCGTATCCTCCGTTCACGAGAGTCATATCAGTCTAGGTGCCGCTCTGTGGCCTAGCCCAGTAAACCATGAATGTCCATTAGATATCCATAGAATGCTAGTCTCGGGATATTCATACATCTTCTGGATATCTACAATTCTCCACATGACATTTCACGGATGTACTATAGATCATCTAAAATGCACCCGGATCACGCTCTCAGAACGCTGTATGGATATTAAGGCTGGATGTTCTGTACATTTAAAAGATGTTTTTCGAATAGGCAGCACACAAAAGTGCAACAAATACGCACACATAAAAGACGCAAACACAAGCGCTGACAGCGCTTGTGTTTGAGTCTTATGTGTGCGTATTTGTTGCCCTTTTGTGCGCTGCCTATTCGAAAATCATGGCTCACCAACTAGCCCATCAGTACATATTAAAAGATGTTCATTCTTAAACTCGCATCCACATGACGTCTCGCGGCTTGTGAGGTGCACTAATTATGGCTCTCAAAAACTAACGCTCGACAGACTGTAGGCCAATACCTTTCGCTCGCTTGAGTGCTCGCTATATGTACTGTTGTAACCTGAAAGTAACTGTTGCGAATCACTATTTTGTAAATTTTAGTGTTTATGATTTTGGAAGTAGGTGTAGGTGTCTCGGCATAAAAGAGAAGTTGTATTGTACTGCCTTCTATGGAAAGCACGCTGCATACCTCACATTGTTCCTTTTAGGTATATAGCACATACACATGATTTCACATTTGATAACAAATCAAATGTGCAATACTCTTCTCAGGCTATTGCAATGTTTTGTTACACACAATGAGTACAATGCATTGCCCTGAAAGATTACTGCACATACAATCATAAGAGTGTTTCAATACTGGCGAAATGACAAGAGAATGAGTGAGTCGAAAGCAACAAATCAGTATCACAAAAGTTTATATGAGCAAAGCAATGCTGTAAACCTTAAGAGTACTCTCAACGTGTAAGAACACAGGCTAAATGTCTAGAGAACGCAGATACACTAAAAAAAAAATCAGGCGGTACGATAAAAGTGAACTGTGCACCAGTTGAAGACTAAAACCGAAACTGTCTGCCAGCAGTCCCAGCCTAAGTCCATAAAAAACAGAAACTGTCCAACAGCAGTCCCAATATAAGTCCACAAAAAACAAACTGTCTGCCAGCAGTCCCAACATAAGTCCAGACAGGCTCCTCGGCCGAATTAGTGTGGTCTTGTGGGTCACAGGAGGGGCTACTTGATATGCTCAGTCCGATCGCTGTGTGCCTGGATTCAAGTAGAAAGGAAGGTAAAAAAAAATAAAGCCGGTACAGTAAAGGACTCGAGAGTTCATGAAACTGTTTGAATCAGAGAAACTTGTCGCATTGCTCTTTCTATTTTATGCCTGGCTCTCTTGCAAAACACATCAATGGAGCCCCAATTTTATGACTTTGAGAGGGCACCCAAAACTATCGCAAATTGAAAAAGCATTAAGATACGCAGAGACGTCGTCTTTCCCCAAAAATGTGACATGAAGGCGCACTGCTTCAAGAAAAGTAGATTAAATTATTTAAAAAAACATGACAGCTAAGTAATTAACTGGAGGAGGTGAAAGTTAATTATTACCCATGTAATATGTTTCTCCAGGATAAAATTAGTCGGGGCTAGAACTGCAGTGAAGAGTCAAGTACAAAGCTGAAACCTGCTACAAACAGCCTTCCATCAAGGGTGTCAAGTATGGTGTCATTATCATTAAATGGTGACGGAGAACATTTCTTGCAAGCTTGAGAACATTCATACTGGACACGACTAAGCCTTGTGTGTGATGCATTGGTTCCCAATCAGGTGCAAACAATGAAGCGCTGCTTTTATTAAAACTGCTTACATGAAAGGAAAGGTGTGTTATGCACTAAATAGGGCTACAAACGCTGTATTATATATATTAGGACAGACGATTACTTTTAGGGCTCGTTTTCTCTGCGAGACAATATATATATATATATATATATATATATATAATATAATATATATATATATATATCCAGATTTCCAAATACTAGCTTGCACACAACCTCGATGAGGTCCGTGTAGATTGTTTAGGTAACAGCCTTTGAATAAGCATGCGATCAAGCAGTATTCAGGAGCGAATTAAGGAACTGGATCACTGACTGCAATGAACTGCAGAGAATTTCCCCATTCTATGAAGGCAAACTGTACTTTTTCCCTTTTCTAATTCTCAATGTAGGAGCTAATCAGTTCACCTAGCCGTTATCACTACCTTACAGGGGCCCCGCAACACTTTTTGAGCAGGGTCAGAAAGCGCTGCCATAGGTAGTCGAGGCTCCCGAGAAAACACAAGCCAAATATTATAGCGCAGCACGAGCCCTGGATTGTACAATAAATTCTCAAGTCACCTAAACATTGCTCCCTATTCTCTCGACAAATGATGTGTTAGTCCACAATCATAGCGTGTTGTGCACAGTTCCGCCATTGGCTGATTTGAGCATGGCGCTTATCCCAACTAAACTTTGGCATGCTAGGGAAAGAGACAACAAGCAAGCGCACACAGCTAAACAAATAAAAACAGAACGACAGCTGCGACATACCACGAAAACAACGCTAACAAATGCACAGTACTACAAAAGGGCACGCTAAACTAAGCTTATCATGGCTACTCTGGCAGCTACAAACCATTACATCGAGGAAACGAAGCAGAAGTAATGATGTCGATATTACCGAGGCATGCACGGCGATACAGACCTGTGCGTTTAGGAAAACGCGACTGCGAAAATAAACAAAAACCTTTATTCACGCATTACACAACGGCCTTCTTCTTGTTGTTGTTGTGTTGTGTTGTTGTTGTTGTTGTTGTTGTCCTCTGGCTTGGACTCATACCCAATGCAGGGGATTGGCCGAGTAGAGGGTGAATTTTGCTAAAATTATCTTCAGGGTGTCGTTCGTAGAAGCTATTATTAACTAATATACTGAATTGATGTTTCAATTATTGGTAATGAAATATTTACTCAGGCAGAATTAGATAGATATTCTTTGAGGCTGTCGAATGAATTCCTCAATGGCGAAGAAAACATCCCTGTGGCTGTATCCCAGAGTGGTGGCCCCAAAAGAAAGTATAACCGACTCCGATACTTCCAGGCCCAACTTTCGAAGAGGTGGTTCTATGATTTTTTTCCTCAATGTCGTGAACCGTCGACAGGATAAAAAGAAATGATCGATTGTTTCCTCCTGATTGCAGAAGAGGCACAGTGGGGAAATCGCTAAACCTGCTCTATGTAAGTAAAAGTTGAGGGAGCTACGCGCAACGAAATTCGTCATGACTTTTATCTGAGGAGGCGAAAGTATCCGCCACCGCACAGTAAACTGAACAGGCCTCAGGCATTGACGCTCAGACTCCTGCAGGTCGGGGCATATCCCAGTCCCGCACTCTTGCACAAAATTTACCCAGAAATTCAGACTCAAACACGTGCGCGCTTTGCTCAGACTTTGCCAGCTTAGATCATATGCTCTGGCGGTGCCCTGCGTTACGGGTTCAAAACGTTTACATCGTCAAAGTGGGATGCTGCGCTACGCAGTACGGATTTCAGGACGCAGCTATGGGCAGTCCAACGGGCCCACGGACGTGGCGGACAGGTTAGGCCTATCTGTCCCGACGTGGGAGCGGCCCGCTACGTGCTAGTTCACGCCCCGACGGACCTAAATAAAGTTTTTCCATACCATACCATACCATACTTCCATTACTCTTGACGTGGATAAATCACTGCGCCAGGAAACCATAAGAGAACGTACCTTTGCTGGCCAAGGCCACTGCCGGGGCGGACAGGGTTCAGAAATTCTTCCACGGTTCTTGTTGTACGCGACACAGCACCCAACAGTGGTCTACGTCCACGCCAGACGACCACCGGTATGAACTATGGGTTTAGGAAAACGCGACTGCGAAAAGAAACAAAAACCTTCATTCACGCATTACACAACGGCCTTATTCACTAAAGGGAAGCATAAGAGAACGTATGTATACGTACCTTTGCTGGCCAATGGCCCACTGCCGAGGCGACCAGAGCTTGAAGAACTCTCCTACCGTTCTTGTTGCACGCGATACAGCCAGAGAACATCTACCACACAACACCCAACAGCGGTCAACGTAAGTACACATACGTCAGATAAAAGCGGCGGACTAACGTCGCTGCTGGCAGCGTTGGCCCCTGCAGGACCAAACCTCAAGTCCAAACCACAACTGGTCCAAACATGTGGCGCCATGTGCGTACATGTGCGAAAGAAAACGTGATGGCGATGGCGGTGATGGGGACGACGTCGACGCGTGTCACAACCATGGTCACAACTTAGTGAAATAGTATGTACAAATTCATGCTTTATATTGCCGCTAATTTTAATTAAAAGTAACTGTACTAAGTTTTCACAAAAGTAATAATTTTTTTGTACGAATCATGGCGGCCATGACGTATTTTGCGTTGCAAACGGAAGTAAGCATAGCCTTTGAGACTTAAAATGTAGGCTTCAAGATGTGGGCCGGGATCAACAATATCACTCTCCCGTTAGAACGGGCGTCCGTAGATGCCAGATAACATCACAAAAAACACAAATAAATGCACCGATGGTACAGTGCACAACTCATACCGTACCGACAGACACGGCGCCTTGCGGCGCAGAGCCGCAAACCACGGTGCAAGGAGCATGGCCTCCGAGATTGGCAGGCGCGTGCACCGCCGGTTAATGTCGGAGGCCACGCAGAAAGGAAAACCAAAAAGGGACGGGGGAAAAAAACCGCGAGCCGCTTAGAGGTGGGGGAACACGCAGCGCGTGCCTTTGGCAGCGTTGAGGAGCAGACGACAGCGATGTTTTCATCAGCAAACGCCCAATTTATTCCGTTCTTTTTCTTTCTCTTTTGTTGCATCCGTTTCTGCGGGCTAACGCGAGGAATCAATGCCAGACTTCAGTGGATGCGCCGATCTATATATAGTGTCGTTGAAACATTCTTTGATTATTTCTAATCCCTTGAAGGTCGGCGTTTTGTGAAAAATAAGCACAAATGTGCACCGTCTGTCACTGACGTCCAAAATGCGTCCATCGTTCACACAGCGTACATATGCATTGTACGTCCGTTACAATAAGCCTTTGTATATATTTTAGACGTCCACATTGCGCAAAGCGAAAATTGGACATCTTTCAGACGCAAATAAGACATCTTCTTTCGTCCTAGATGTTTGGATTATACCGCTACGTACCATGGACATTCGTGGTTTACTGGGCTACACTGTAAAAGTTCACCGTAGTTTTACGGTGAAAGCACTGGCAGCTGATGCTGCCAGACTTTTACCGTAAAAAAACTGCGACCCGTATTCAAGTTTACGGCATGCATGCCGTGTATATAATGATATCGTGTAGAAAAAATCTGGCCACTGTTTTTTTCACTCCACAATACTTTCTCCAGTAAAAATAACCACAGCCCGTAAAATCTACGTTGCACCAATTTCGTGTTATCTAGTGTTTAAGCCGTTAAATGTACGGTGGTTACACGGTATATTCATCGTTACACGGTGGCGTGTAAAACACGGTGGTGTGTAAATACATCGTTAGACAATGCTGTGTAAAACCACCAGCAGCACATTTTCTCGTGTTGTAGCAGACTGTAAAATATGGAGTGCACTGTGAAACATGCATACCAACATTTTCTGACTTTCTAGCCTCTAGGCCGTAATATATGACGTACCCTGTGAAATTAGCACAACGACATTTTGCTGGTTTTCTAGGTTTTCAGTGCAAAATGAAGACTAACATCCCTTTTGCGTATAGGCAACTGTCTACCCATACTACTGGAACGTAACTCATGCAGATTTGTCAACTTAGGTGACTTGTAATGTACACAAAAGATATTCTCGAGCTTCAATGCCCACGCTATTTCATGGTGTGAAATTCATTCGACCTGATTAACACAGTTGCAGCGCTGCATGCTGTTTTTCTACTATGCAGCCACGTATGGCACTCTGACTAAGCCTAAAAACTGCATGCTTGGATTGGGACACTGCTGTAATATGGGAAGTGTAACTATGCTGTGCAGGAAGACAATGCAGTGGAAATGGGCAATACTGCTATTTATTAAAGTTCTCCACACACCTGGATTCTGCATTTGGCATATGTCCATTCCAGGCACAATAAATAACTTTATCATAATCTCTGTAACAGTTTGATCCATCTTGTACTTTTTTAGGTGTTGAAAAATCTGCAAAAAAGAAAAGAGCGTAAGACAATACAATATACTGCTCTTCGTGGAGAGACTATATAACACTACCTACGATGTGACTCTTAGGCTATGGAGGTTTAAATTAGAGTATATTCAGGCTGTTAGCATATAATGAGCGGCCACAGCAGAATGCAGCATTGAAATAGTGGAGTGATTTCAGACATAGATCTTCTCACGGCACCTTTATATGAAAGAAGAAATCGGTTATAAAGAGACAGTTGTCTTAGTACCTCAGTCCGTGCTTTACTTCTATCATCAGCTTAAAGATGTCTACTCTGAACAAGGCATCTCGAACTTTCCTTCTATTAACCCTTACCTAGTAGTTGCACCAGCCTCAGCGCCCTAGATTTATTAATTTCAGCCTCCCATGTCCTTTTGTCACCACTACAGCACTTGCTATTGCTTCAAATCCACAGCTTCATCCAAAGTGAAGACCTGTTTCTTTTTTTACACTTGATGCACTGCCCATTCATATATTCTATTTAGTTTCAGCAACAACATCATTACTAGTATTTATTTCATAGTTTATTCTGTTCTCTCCCGGCCCTTTCATGTTAATCTTTCATTTAATCTCAACCTCATCTATTATCCTGTCCTATATGGGTGAGTAGTGGCAAGCTTTCGTCCTGACAGATACTGGAAAGCCGCGACTATGAGTACCAGCGAAGTGTATTTCACGCGATTCTTAGCTTCTCAATTGTTTCCCTCTTATTGGTTGAGTTAATGGTAACTCCATAGCCAAGCAAATGAACTTATTTATCAGTTCTATTCTTTCACGTCTTATGGTTAACTGATGTTCTGTTCCTTACCAGTTGAACATTAGGTTTTCTTCCAACTCCTTGTTAGGTCCACCCTAGTGCTTCACTTTTTTTGTTTCACCATCATCCTCTGAAGTTGTCTCGTGATTAAAAAAATAAAACGTTATCATCACAAAATTTCAAATCGCTAAATAATTCACTACAAATTTTTACTTAAAAAACTCTCCAATTCCATTTCTCTGATGCCTCCTGTAAGCACACAAAGAATACCATTGTATAGGTAGTCGCTCTATACTAGACACTTTTTCAAGGAGAACTTAGCTTGGGGCACAGTCAGAATAGATATTTGACATATGCTTCATCTGCAGTCAAGTTGCAAAAAGATGACCCCCTATTTACATTTCATGGACCACAAAGCATTTTACCTCCTAAACAGGTAACGCAGCTGCTCTCAGGTCACTCCGCATCAACTACTGTCAACTTCTGATGCGTGTAATGAAATGGAAGTAGGTGGACTGATGCTAACAAGACTGTGTGAAATTAAATTTATCAATAAGAGGTAAAAAACTAATGAAGCTAGGGAAGCTACCCAGATGACAAAGTAATCGATGCGCCCATCAGTAATCTGAGTATAAAAGCCATAAGGAGAATGTCCGAGAACAAAATGGCACAGGCTTACTTAGTTTATCCCTCACGGTTTCTATGTTCCTCTAAGCCAGCATTTTCCTCGCTTTGACTGGAGGTGTCTTCATAGCAACATTGACGAGCAAAATAGTTTTAGGCAAGGTTGCATTTGCAACATTGTGCATCCATACAGAACTCCTTGAAAATGCACAAGTGGCATCTCCGGCGGAAGCTACTCGGGCATAGAGCGAACCAAGCTGCCCAAAAATTGTGTTTAGATTGTTGGCTTTATTTTTGTGCACTTATAAAGCTAGACTTTAGCCAGAAGTTTGAACATGTGAAGTTCATTTGCTGTAGCAGTAGGATGGACAACTGCTATGGTCCGTTGTATTCAATACTTCAACCTCAAGAAAAGAGCAGTCAGGAATTGTAATACTCACGTAAACATTCCATTCAGAATCCATGATTTTTTCGTCAAACTGAATATTTTTGGGTTCTCTTTCCTTGCTTTTTTTCTCAGCCTTGCTTCCATGGTCTGGGTTAATACCAAAAGTGCCCTGTGCAAAAGCAGGAAAAAAACAATGCTAAATATTGCAGTAATGAAGCTGCTCATGAGCTTGTACCCAGATTTGTAGTAATTTCCAAAATATATTAAAAAGTTATGCAGGTCCTAAATGTTGAAATTCGGTGTCTCAAGGCTATCCATAAATGTTGTTTATACAGATATTTCTCCTTCTTAGAAATCACCCAATCTAACATAAATGTTAACCACTAATCCGCAGCAAAGTTTCACTGTACTAGTATTGATTTTATGCTGCAGCACTGACTTAGTGATTTAAGCATCTGCCTCACATGCGGATGGTGCGAGGTTCGATCCCCGGGGCGGCTGGGCGTCCGCCAGTGATGCAATGGGTACAAGCTTCCCCTGGCCTGCTGCTCGGCATATCTGCGGTATATTTGGGAACACTTGGAAAATAGGTCTTATATGTCACATTGAGTTCAGAAACATATCATGAGCCATGGTCCTCTTTGGCCAAGGTTGCCTTTGCACCAATAAATTCTTCGTCATCCGCGGCAGCATTATACTCCTGCCACGCCGCTGACTAGTTGCGCGCACGCTCACTCGCACCATCTGCCAACTTTAATTTGAGGATGAAAAGACCTTCAGAAGAAGTGCTACAGGATGGTAGGGCGTCATATTTGGACGTTAAACCTCCGACACCCCTCAATAAAGGCATAATCATTAATATTTAAAAAAAAAGTCGTCTCTTTACTGCAACAGCCTATGAGATAGCATTCAGGGCACGTAGTACATATTTATACACTAATACAACCCTGAGTATGTGGATTATGCGACTTTTGTAAAGACCTCATTTTTGTTTCAGCCCACGCTGAGAATTAGCATCGAGGATGAACGAGAAAGTACCGATGTTGGGTGCTTTAACTATGGAACACTGATTATATCTGGGAGCTTAAAAAAGGCACTCAGGGCAGAAAGTTGGCGTTCAATGGCAAATTAATGCGCCCTGAGATTGTTCTGTTACTAAAAATTGAATTTTTGTAAGCTAGAAAAGACAAACGTTTAGTCGAAACGTCACTATTACCGGCCATCTCACAGGTGGACTGCAATAATTGTGAATGTGGATCACAGACGGTTGCCAGGCTTTTACTGCCACTTATTTCAAAACAAAAGTCACGGGAACCATCCCCTCATATAAGTAATGAGTTTGAATCAAATCGGAGAGTTTAAATCAAATAGCAGGACAATGTTGTTGAACAATTCTCACAGTAAACACGTGTTTTGCGTTCAGACAAACGTCGTCAAAGTCAGAAAGAGACATAGGTGATTTTCACTGACAATGACTATGTGTTCTTAGAGCGGCGTTAAAGTTCCATCACCATAGGTACAGCAGGCTACTATTGGGAGGTGTTTTCAAGAGAAAATCTGTAGGATGCTTGCAGATACAACAGCAAGGACGAGACACCATCTTTGCAGATCTCTTGACACCACATTAAAGAAACAATGCTTATGTTAGCAGCTTTTTTTCTACAAAAAAGGAGATGAAAACGCTCTCCTGAATGATTTAAATACCCACCTTTGAACGAATTCCAAAGTAGACTACAATCTTTCAGCATAACAGACGTGAAAGGAAAAATAACTGGTGAATAACATGCAGAATACTGTAGTGACGTTCTCTAGCCGCTCCCAACACGTGGCGATCAACAAGAAGGTACTCCTCTGGGTTCCACAGGTCACCATCTAGGGTTAAGAGCACTGACAATGAAATGGCATTCTTAATAGTTCAAGTAGTTCCAGTTTTCATTTCAGCATGTATTGTGCAACTAAATGTCAGAAAAAAATGAAACTAGTGCTAATGAATTGGGCGTACTGACACAGCTCCTGTATCATGTGCTGATGCAACTGCAACAAAATGATGCTAAGTGGCTTCAAGTATGATTAGTTTTTATTTCAAGAATTTTCGTCACATTTTGGAACTTTGAAGAAACGCAACGTGTATTCCTCTGCTTAGTGTGCTAACAGAGGAGCTCACATTTTGCAATTATACAACCATCCAGTGCTGAAATACAAATGTATTTTGATAATCTAGGTTAAGTACAAAATAAATGAATTATTCAAGTCACAGCTTACAGTTGCAACCATTTTATTTGCTCTGCATGACTTCAACAACATCTCATCCAATCGACAAGCATCCAACAGTTAGGCATACGGGCATGCAGTTCGGAAAAATCGCCCTGCGAGCTGTCACATTAAAAAGCGTACATTCAAGGCGCAATACATGTAAAAAAACGACGCTAATGTCGCAGTTAACAGAATATGTACTAAGCGAAAGATACCATTTGACCTCTCTTTCACGGCAGCCTCGGAAAGTCAACGCGAACCAAGACAGTTCAGAACTCGAAGCCGTAGCGCAGCAAAACGCGCACACGTGGAAACTCAAACCTCCTTCAGCTGCTGCTCCAGAAAAAGCTATTAAACATAACTATACAGCATGAGGCAACAAATATTACAGCACTTCAACGAAGAAAAAAAAATGCTTCCGCAACTATCACCGTTTCATTCTGCTTTTCGTGATGGAAAGAGCGTGAACTCGACGAAACTGCAGCCTACCAAAGTGCGCATATGTGGGAACTTCAAAACACCTTACATTGCTGGCACGCAACACGCCGTTCACAATAACTACATACCTGTTGAATGTAGCGAATATTGACGGCGTGCTGTGTGTGGCCACCTTATAACTGTAAAGGCTCTGTTATACTCCGACGTGCGTTCGCGTCAGCCCGCGGCTGCGGGAGTTGGCGACGTCAGGTTCGTCACGTTACGTTGACGCGAGAACAGAGCACTCTATACTCCCACTTCCGCGACGCAGTACGCCGCCTTGACGCATGCGCATTTGAGTGCACTCGGCGTCCCTTCTTCACGAAGAGACGCAGACGGAGTGCAGTCTGGGTAACGTCACCGGCGCGGAATGCAGCATGTCGCATCTCGCGCCGGCTGCAGCCGGGGCGCGCTGACGGACGCCGGACGCGTCGGTAGCGCCGCGCGTCGGACTATAAACCTATAAAGTGCTGCGCGTTTGTTAGCGTAGCGTCGCTGTGCCGAGCGTGCGCGCGCGTCGACGTTACGCTGGAGTATATCAGCCCCTTAACTCTCGAAGGTTCATATTCATGCTTTCTTGCACTGGCACATACAAGGAAAATAATCGCGCACTAAGTCGGCGCGTACCCATGCAAGGCGAAGTATACAGCAGTGCATGCGGTGCAAACACAAAGCAAGACGTCTATTCAAGAAAGTCATGAGAGCAAGTGCACAAAATCCAGCCAGTGAAGTCAAATGGCTTTCTGATACTTCCAGAGCACACACATCATTCGCATGCATCACTGCGCGATTAAGTTTTGAGAAAAGATTGCGACGTACAGGCGCGTGCAAAAGTATACGGACCACGGGATCGCGTGGCAGAATGCATCGACGCGCCATCTACCGACGCTGTGCCTGCTGTCGAGAGCACCACTGAAGCAGCGGTGCGCATGCGCGTCCCTTCATTTCAGATGGCCTCTCATGTCGCTCTGTCTGACGTGGTTATGGCGCTCGTAGACAAAACGTCAACTGGGTGTCACTTTCGTTGCTCCATCTAATCTGCGCCGTTGTTTTACGAAGCGGCGGCGGCGGGGCCGGCTCAAGCGCCGTGCGCGCGTCGCTTTTTACACCGGTCAATCAGCCTAACTAAGCGTCGTAGTACCTAGTGAAGCCAAGCATACATGATGAAGTTTCTCAACCCAGCTCGTCTTTGCCGCTTTAAGCCATGTTAAGCCTAGATGTGCCTAGTTAAGTCAAAGTAAGTGTAGCCGAAACTGATTAAACCTAGTTGAGCACGGTATCTCGTATAAAGCCAAGCATAAGTAAGTTCATTTAAGCAAATCCTAATTAAGCTTAGCCTAGCTTGCCGTTTTCATATTAGGCCAAGTTGACCTTACATGAGCACAGTTGAGTCGAGGAAAGTATAGCCAAATCTAATTAAGCATAGTTTATCATGGTTTCACCCGATGTAGCCAAGCATATTAAGCATAAACAAGGCAAGCCTACTTGTGACCAATTAAGCCTAGTCGAATTCCCCATCAGCCCAATGAAGCCAAACTCAGGAGATTACCCTTGACAAAGCTGAGACTAATTAGGATCATTAAAGCCTAATTAGCGTTAATTGTGGTACTGATTAGGTTTACATGAAACCAAGCACACCCTAGGTACTCGAGTTTCACGTGGCCTAGGGGCTCACAGGTAATCAGCTTCGATTGCTTGAAAATAACACGATTAATTTAATTTGCTTAATTAAAGCTAATTACGCTCTGATTTATATTGGAAGTGCCATGCTCAAGTATGCCTGATCAGATTCATTTCTACATGTATTGACCCGGCCTAATTAGGTTAATTAGTTTAATTAACGTTGAGGAAATAGGTCACGTGAAACTGGAGTATCTAGGGTGTGCTTGGTTTGATATAAGCCTAATTAGTGTCATAATTAACGGTAATTAGGCTTTAATGGTTCTAATTAGCATCAGCTTGGTCAGGGGTAATCCTCCTGGGCTTGGCTTCATTGGGATGATGGGGAATTCGACTTCGCTTAATTGGTCACAAGTAGGCTTGCCTTGTTTATGCTTAATATGCTTGTCTATATCGGGTGAAACATGATAAACTATGCTTAATTAGATTTGGCTATACTTTCCTCGACTCAACTGCGCTCATGTAAAGTCAACTTGGCCTAACATGAAAATGGCAAGCTGGGCTAAACTCAATTAGGATTTCCTTAAATGAACTTACTTATGCTTGGCTTTATTACGAGATACCATGCTCAACTAGGTTTAATCAGTTTCGGCTACACTTACTTTGGCTTAACTAGGCACATCTAGGCTTAACATGGCTTAAAGCGGCAAAGACGAGCTGGGTTGAGAAACTTCATCATGTATGCTTGGCTTCACTAGGTACTACGACGCTTAGTTAGGCTGATTGACCGGTGTAAAAAGCGACGCGCGCACGGCGCTTGAGCCGGCCCCGCCGCCGCCGCTTCGTAAAACAACGGCGCAGATTAGATGGAGCAACGAAAGTGACACCCAGTTGACGTTTTGTCTACGAGCGCCATAACCACGTCAGACAGAGCGACATGAGAGGCCATCTGAAATGAAGGGACGCGCATGCGCACCGCTGCTTCAGTGGTGCTCTCGACAGCAGGCGCAGCGTCGGTAGATGGCGCGTCGATGCATTCTGCCACACGATCCCGTGGTCCGTATACTTTTGCACGCGCCTGTACCTGCAGCGGGAGTACAATACGTGGCCCAACGGATTCCAAACCAGCGCCGATAGCAGAGCCTTCGAAAATGGCGAGACTGGTGACGCATCGGGCGCCCAGCCGGCTGTTCCTTGCCGTATCTGCGCCGCTATGCGCATGCCCGGTTTCTCGCGAGTACCGTAACGCAAGGTGCGCCGGCGCGCCAAGCAGTCGTCGCAGCGTCCACGCGCGTGCATGAGCGGCGGGGAACGAAAGGCGAGCGCATGACGCCGCTCCTCCTCTTTTCTCTTTCCTTTCTTCTCTCCTAAAAGTCAATGCGCATGCGCGCGGCATGGTATACGGTGAGAATACCGTAGTTTACGTTTACGATGGCGACACCGCCTTTTTTACGCAATATTGCGCGTAAAAATAACGGTCTCTTTTTACAGTGTAAGCGCATTGCAAAGTGCACTTGGCGTTGTCCTAACGATAGAAAGTATTAAATCTCATGTGAATATAGCCTTTTAGCAGCTCGGTGGTAAAAAAAAAAGGCCCTCATGCACTTGCGCGTTGTGGTTAGGTGTGTAACTTCGGCACTGTGGTTTATAGGTTACGCGACGAGCTTTAGTTGTGTACGGTCCTGGTCCCACCACAAAGAAATATTTCTGTGAAGTCACGTCTGACACTTGGGTACTTAAATTGTCACCTAGAAAGAACAGAAAATGTAATGACATGGAAACCACAAAACTGAGTTGCCTTGCGCAATTTTAACTTGTGGCGAAATTTATACAAAACACCCGTGTACGCGTTAAAGAGTCCTGATGGTCAAAATTAATCTAAACGGCGTACTTTAGATTCATGTCGCAGTAACTTCACGCGAAGCCACATCTTTTTTTCTTTACATTATCTTGAGCGTTTATGTTGCGTTGTTATAGATTGACGGAAGGCAGCGGACATTATTCGTATGAAAAAATGTACTTTGGTCCCGTGAAATCGGATAAAGTTCCGTGCTGTACCTTTGCGTACTGTTACTGGAATAAAAACAAGCGTGTGCGTCTTAAACGTCTCCGTAGCGCTAAAGCGCTGTCAGCCACGTAGCTTTCCTCAGTAAACCTATCAACTGTCCTACATTTCATGGAGAACTGAATAAGAAATGCGGATGAATATTTGAGCACGCAGGGCACAAACTACTATTTGAACTTGGGGATATCCAGATGAACAAGAAGTAAATACTTAATTCAGTCGCGCTACATCAGTGCGTAGTAGGTGGAACACAAGCTAAACATGTACAAATAAAACAAGAAAACGTTATCCATTGCGAAAACGCCGACTGTTGCCGAAGGCGAGCAACCCGTTCGTTGACAGAATGCGCTTCTCTCACAAGTGATAGTAACGTTCGGCGCGCTTCGTGCATTAATTCGGGAATGAAGAACGCACATATTACCAGAAAGCTGCAGTCAACGCATTTTGTTTGCCGGAAATCGGGTCAGATCGCTCACAACGAAGCGCTGTTGTGTGCGTTTGTGTACGCGCCGGCAACCGCCTATCCACACTTGCGCGGCGACGGTGCTGCCACCTGTAGCCCTGTCTCGCGGCGAATAGCAGTGGACGGCACTGTACATCTCTTGGTCGAGTCAGTGCACGGACTCTGTGAGTAATTTGTGGCCTTCCTACGCAGTTCGTATTTGGAAGCACAACTATGGGTAGTCCAATGGCCCAGCGACCTGGCGGAGAGGCTAGGCCTGTCTGTCCCGACGTGAGAGCGGCCCGCTACGTGCTAGTTCACGCCCCGATGGACCTAAATAAAATTATTCCACTCCATTCCAAGCGTTCTCACTCGCGAACCTGAGTGCGAGCTGTCATCTTGAAACTCGCATGTATACGGTCGTTTAATGTCAAGTGATGACTCTCAAGTGATGTATACTACAACGTGAGAGCGCTCTGTCCATGACACTTCTAGTTCTCACAGACCACATGTTTGCATGTTGTCCCCTGGGATTTATGTATATGCCTGCACCAAATGTCATCGCCGCAGCGTTATGCTTGTATACAGCAGGATGTTTTTTTTTAACAGCAGAGCTCTTATGGTTGAGGTATAGTGTCGACAGAAAATTATTATCAACTGGCACACGCTCCATCACCGCCCAGGCATCCTGTACAGATGGTTAACAAGAGAACCTGAAACGTGCCCACCAACTCTGCACTATAAGAAAAAAAGGAGTTAGGTGACTCTTCGGAGAGTTCTGACTTGCCATGTATACGACTTACTTTAAAGAGTCACGGTGACTCTCTTGGTGGGTCAGAGTCGGCGCGCTCTAGGAGAGTTCCCTGACCCTCTAGGAAGAGTGGAAGGACTCTTATCCAAAGGATCACGTGATCAATTATGAGGGAGTCGGACGACTCTTGCCGGTAACACTCCCACGGGGGTCAAATTACACACACCGAAGCGTCAAGCGACTCCAGAACTATTTTAAGTTACTCAATTCACCTATTCTCTACTTCTGCGCGACTACTGTTGGAAATAGTGAAGTATTCATTATAAGGAAGTCCAATAATACTTGCCGTTGTGCACAGCGACTGCAAACAAGGAATAGTTCAATTTTAGCATTATTTTAATGAAACTCGTCAAAACAAAACACCTTTTCAAACAGAGTAATCTAGAAAGCGCTAAAAGATAGTCTGTGATTTCCAATTAGGTCGTTGAGGTATTCCTTAAGCATAGCCAACTAAAATGTGTAACAGTTATGTGCAGAGTGTAATATGGTGCAAAATAAACTGAAGAAATCGGCATCTTGTATCTATATTTATTCCTTATGATTATAAATAAATCAAAAAGTGGTGATGGCTGGAGGCATCAGACTTGTGACTTGCTATGTTGTCGCTCCTGTTCAGCTTGAGCAGTCATGAAAAATTGTATCTGAAATACAGGACGTGATATTATGATGAGAAAACAGAATTGCAGTAAGAGTTTGCAAAACCTCCACAATAAGTGATTTACACAGGCATAATGAAGGCTCACAACAAAACAACAAATGCAAACAGGCATTGTAAGGAACCAAGTTTTTTTGCCGTTATCGTATAAAACACAACTTGCAAATAGTAGCTTTTGTAACACGTGACATGGCGACGAACTTGCAGCACAAGATGATGTGAGCCTCTTTTAAACAACAAACGAAATTGGTTTAGGGTCCTTTGCGTAAGTGCCGCTCACCTCTTTACCTACGTCGTGTTGTCCAACCAAAGGAAATGTAGGTCCGACTGCCTCGTTGACAGGGCGAACGCCGCTGTTGATTTTCCCATCACGAGTGGTGAGGCATCAGACCATACCACCTTCGTTTCCACGAATGTGGCTGTCAAGTGGAGTGAAGAGGCGGGAGAAGCGATCCGGAATTCTGGGAATAACCAACACACAGATACACTGATTATTTGTATTTAAAACCACCCTTTGTTCAACACACCGTTACTGTACACACATCAGACACGTGTGTTTCCTTTTAAATAATTTCGCAACGAAAACAAATTTTCGCGTTAAAGACAGCGGGAATTTCATTTCGCAATAGGCACTGGCTATGCACGAATGAAAGTACTTCTTTTCTGAGAAATCGCTTCAAATTTTGCTTGCAGAACGTAGCGTGTATTAGCGCGGCACATAAAAGAAAGGGACAGGACACAGACGTAGAGATAGGTTAGCGCCTACCTATCTCTACGTCTGTGTCCTGTCCCTTTCTTTTATGTGCCGCGCTAATACACGCTACGTTCATGGATGACCAACTCGCCCGATCAGCAACCCTTTTGCTTGCAGAATAAGCCCGGCTTTGCGCCGGCATATTCCAACACCCAAGCGCATCCTCCGGTAGTCAGGGGCACGTAGTGAGCGGTTACTGACCGCCTGTTGTGCAAACCTAACTCATCCTTAAATACTCAGATAAAAACATGAGAGTACGAGCACCCGAACGCAACCCAGCGCGCGCTGACGCCATCTGCGTCGAGATCAGATCAGACATCTCATATGCTGGAATTACCGCACATAGCTCCCACAGTCACGTACACTCACTTGATTCTGTTATAACGCCGAACGTCATCGCAGATGTAGGCAAACCACGAAAACAGCAAAGAGACACGAAGGAAAAAGAGTGCACGGCGGAGGCCGCAACTACGCACGCCGTCGAAAGTCTCGAGCTTTTCACCTTACCGGCGAGGCGTGCCCAACATAAGTGACTACCGCGTACGCGCTGGAAACATCGTACTATATATGCATCTTAGACTACCGTCTTTAAGTCAACAAAAACCACTATATATAGCGCGTCGAAGTGTTCTGTACAAAGATTTTTTTTCCACTTTCCCAAGCGCGGAAGCATGCTGCACACTCAATGTCGATGGAAATGTTATTATGGAGCAGACTAAAGCGCATCTCAAAACGAATGTTCCACCTTCAGCAGTGCAGACGCAATGTGCGATCAGCAAACTATGGCCCTTGATCATTGTTTGCATCGCTCATTTTATGGGAGCTTGTACATCAACGCGCATATATAACGGTGTCAACTCGTTAACTGGCAGTTTTAGCTTAGTTGGGCATCCGCAACAGCCCCGCGGACGCAGGCTGCTGTTGGAAATTGCTGGCAGCCTACTTCCGCAGAGCTGCTGCGGACGCCCATCTAAAGCTGCATAATTAGTACCTAAGAAAGCTGTACATTCACCGTCAACAGGCGCACGCTGTCCGTGTCCCCAGCTCCATGAATATTCTGCCATCCAAGCGTCACTGAGCACGGAGCCTGGTCAAGATGAGCATGTTCGCTTGAACACAAAACTACAAGACAGGCAACTGACACAACCCGCGCAACCCGTGCCCGTGCAACGAACGCAACGCATTCCTAAAGACCGAGCAGACAGAGAGGAGGCGCCGCGCCAGCACCAGCCAGGCTGGCTGCGTCGGTGAGCGGAAGCGAGCCACGGGCCATGGCGCCACACCGGCGCCGAACGTGAAACGCGCGATATGTACGGTGTATACGGCGGCGCCTTCATCACGGAAGCCCACCAAAATGCGCTTCACGAGAGTCTCATGACTACCGCAAAAATGCTACCTCTCTTTTAAAGACGATAGTCTTTCTTGGGGAACTTAAACGGCTTAAACGCAGAAATTTTGGTCTGTCTGTCTGTCCGTCTGTCTATCTTTGTTTGTCTGTCTGTCTGTCACCCGATTCAGCCACCCGGCCAAAGTTGAACCACTTGCTTACCGCCCACCCAGCTTGAACTGGTACAGCTGTTCATACTTGTGAACGTTGTCGATCAAAAAGTAAATATTACGCATATCTAAGGCGCAACATCACTAGGTAAGTATTAGATGGTGTGTTCCTTTAATAGAAAATACGTAGATACGTAATTCTAAAGACCCTAGTTGCTTAAGCTGCGCTGAAAATGCGACGCGCCGACGAAACCCCTCTGCCACGGAGGAACGAAAGAACTTTCCTCCTCCGTGCCCTCTGCACAAGCTCGTTTCCCGACATATTGCCAGATAGCGCCCATATCTCACGTAGCGTAGAGTTACTTCATATGCTACCTTTAGGTAGCAGAGTTGCGCATCTGTCTTCCAAACGCCGCTAGCAACCATGCGTTGCGGAGAAGCTGACGTTGGGGCCAAGTTTTGTATTTCTCGATGGCGCCGCTGCAGCGAACTGGATTGACACTAGTCATTCACATTAAAGTAAATCACCGGCCTTCGACACGCCAAACATGTCGACCGGCGACCCGGTAGGTGTGTCGCCTGCAAAAACGGATTGAGTCTTCGCGACATAGGCATGGTTGCTAGCCAGACTTATGCGCAACTCTGCTATCCAAAGGTAGCATATACAGTAACTCTAACGCAGCGCGCCTCTATCGTCTTTCGACGACATTTGCAGCGAAGCACGCAGATACGCGGCCAATTTTTTTTCTGCTGCTACCTTCCAAAAGGGGTCAAATGGATACTCCAAAAGAGTCACGGTGCCGTGACCCTCTATTGAATCCTTTTTTTTTTTCTTAGAGTGTTCTGTGACCCAGCCTTAGCGACTTAGTGCAAGCTGCGCTAATTTTTTTTATAATACAAATTTTCTTATCAATACGCTATGGAAGTCAGGCTCCTGTCGTTTCCGTACACGAAATCTACGTCGAGGCGAAAATACTTTGCAGCGGCTAAAGTAACATAGAAATGACGATTTAACAAAAGCTCGTTAATTAACATTCTAATTACTGACTTGAGAGAGCATTTGTTTATATGAGAAAGTTGTAGGCCATCACAATTTATGGCATACCCATTTTTTTGGAAATCACGGAAGTTGGTAGTTTTTGATATTCATCATAGAATTTTAACGGCGATATCGAAACTGAGCGCGCCCGCTCTCTTTCGTCAAAGAAAGGAACAAACTGTGGGTGCTATTCTGGACATTGTCAAATGTCTGGCTGTTGCGGCCTCTCAAAGGGCTGTTACGGCCTCTCTGATTGGCTTAAAATGCCGCCATTACGAAATTTGACAACATGACGGAATTTGACAGTGTCCAGAATAGCACCCCGTGACGAGGAAGAGATGAAATTTGAATCAAGGCGCGTAGCGGCCGTATATTGTCGTGGAAACCGGCCAAACAATATTTGGATACAAATTTGGCGCTAAGTTTAAATGGCACGGCTACTGTTCGCTACTTTGAGTTTTGGCTCCTTTGAAATCTATCAAACTGTGACGCCTCCGTGTTCTGGTCCGTATATAATATAGTTCGGGGGTAAGCGCTGGCAAACTAGCGCTAAATCTAAATTGTGATTGCTGACAACTTTCTCATATGAACAATTGCCCTCAAGTCAACAATTAAAAAGGTAAATAAACCGTTTTTGTTCATTAGGCACTTCAATGTCACTTGAGCTGCGGAAAAGCATTTCCGTGTTCGATGACGAGGAGCCTTCATAGCCTTTTTATAAAAAGCATGTCTAAAAGAACACCCTTATTTTTTCCAGTGTGGCACCGAGTTTGGCTCAATACGAGGCTCCAGTTTTTAGACGATGACGTTTTCCGTTATAGTGAACTAGAATATACTCTAGTGGCACGACCGGCCGGGCTCCCGCGTCCTCTTTTTACACGGATGCCGCGAGGTGGCGCCACTTCTACATTTCCTACCAGCTTTGGCTGCGTTGTAGGGCCGTCGCGGGCCCCTTCAGAGTTGCAGCTGCGGTTAATTCTAACGCGTGTGTGTGCTTTCTGCTTCTTGCAAACATCAAACAGCCAGCTTGCTCACTGCATGGCTCAAAATCCTTCCGACGTCTATGCTTTTAGATGTTTCTTGAATTAGTGAATTATAAGTGTTTTAATTTCTACAAGAAATGTGTTCCAGAAAGCGACAGATGAGAAATGGACGGATGCGACCAGGAGTGATAATGCGATAGCAACTTTATTAGAACTCGCTAAAAGGGAACCTGCGGATCATTAGTGTCAAGAGCAGCAAACCAGTCAGCATTAGATACAGCTTTAACAATGATTTGTTATAGGTACCAGAGAGTAAGAGCTGGAGTAAGAATAGTGGGCAGATATGTAGTGCGCGCAATGACGGGGAAGTGGTCAGTAATATTAATTTGTGAAGACTCCTACGTCAGATGGACAACAAAAGATGAGACAATGCATGATCGATTGATTACAGTGCTGGAGCCACCAAGAACCGAGCAAGCAGGGCTATAATTAATGAGACATTCGTAACTAAAGCCATGAAAACAAGATGAATAACTCGCAGAGTTCAGGGATGAGTCCATTAATTTATGTATATAACCCATGCTTATAATATTTGTTTTTGTTATCCGAAGATAACCCTGCCGTTATATATTCGCGACAAACATAAGAATCTGAACCTGATGAAGAAAGTGGTCGGTAAAGGCAACCAAACATGAAATTGCTGTAATCGATATTGAGAAAGTTAGACTATATAAAATTCCAACCAAACTGATTCGCAGTTTTAAATATTTAACGTGAGGTCGTGTCTTTTTTTGAGCGGGATACTTGACAAGACACAGACAGCTGCTCTACCATGGTCCGTACGAGAAAATGCAACAGAACACTCGATCCGGTACTTGTAAAGTAATCAAATTGTAGCCGCCGACGAAGCGATTTGCGAGATTCGGGAAGCCGCACTGGAGTGAATTACTGTGCAGAGTGCAAGGAGGTTTAAAAAAAACTTCTGGAGTGGAGGAGCCCACGCGAGCGGGTGAAGCCTGGGAAACCGGTTGGCAGCCATCTTGCTCCAGGCAAGAGGCAGCGCGGCTAGCGCGCGGGCAGCGTAATCGTGAGCTTCCGCGGGGGCGTTTCAGCAAGCGAACGGGACAGTTAATGTCACTTATGTGACCGATTTTTTTTGTCCTGCAAGATTGAAGAAGGCAGTTTTTTACGCCATAGTTCATGGGCTGAAGCCAGGCCCGTATCCAAGGGGGGGGGGGGGACCCCGGAATTTTTATGATACATCGTGTTTTACCAAAAATAAATAATGAAAATAGGCGTTTTTCTCAGAGTCAAGGCTTTCAGAAAGTGAGCCCCCCTGAAAAAAATTCCTGGCTGACGCGTACATGATAACACGTAGAATTCGCTTCCAGCATTCCTGAAGTAATGTACATGGTGGAGTTAATAAGTGGTACATAAAATTTTATTCAGCCGCGGCTTTTATACAATTTCAAAAGAAAAAAGAAACATATACAATGTAGTTTATACGTGAATCGATAAAGCAACAAGTTACACAATAACTTCAAAATGCATCATAATGCAGACAGCCGCGAAACTAACCGTATGAAACACGCGCCCTTAAAAACTAAACACAGCAAAAGAAAAGATACGAAAGCAGATTAATTGACTAGCTTGCTGCAGCTCTTGTTTACGCTCGTTTACAAAATTTTAAAAATAACAGTCCTTGTCAGCCGCGTTCTTATTGCACTCTGGGAATTTTAAATGCGAAGCCTTTCTTAGCGAACCTTCGGCACTTTGAGCGTTTCTATCTATCTATCTATCTATCTATCTATCTATCTATCTATCTATCTATCTATCTATCTATCTATCTATCTATCTATCTATCTATCTATCTATCTATCTATCTATCTATCTATCTGCCTACGTCTGGGCGCTCTCATGATCGCGTCCTCTAGGTGTAGACCAAAATCGGCATGGGAGGGTAAGAGGATTTGACGAATATGACTGTCGAGTCATAACATGAATAACGGAAAAATCCTGTCGCATACGTCGTCAAACCCTTTCCTCCAGACACGTGTGGCGCATAGCCGTTTACCACGGGCCGCGGTGCACGGTTATGCGCCACAGGTGATTGACAGTTTATATCTACCCAGGAACGGCGAGGACAGACGTTAGTAATTTAAATGCGAGAGCGTTAAGAAAAACCGATATCGGCAGGGTTGACCCGACGAATGAAAAGAATAAATATTAGGATCACAGCAGGAATCGAATCCAAGCATTCTGCGTGGCACTCAAGTATTCTACCACAGAGGCAAGCCAGGTATATAGCTTGAAAAAGCAGCCTATGCAGGCGTAACGGCGGTGCAACGTCAAGTGTGGTTGTGGTGCTGGCCATCTAATTTTGCAAGAATGCAATACACAGTACGTATGCACTCCTACGATACCGGCGTCATATCAGATTAACGTCTTTGGTTCCAGTGTTGGCTCCGCTTTTATAGCAGTATAATAAACATTACATTTGTATTCTTATGATTCAGGAAGCTATATTGAAGCATTGCTCGACCCCAGAGGAATACATTAACGAAAGTTATGTATGATATCCACATAGTTTCACCATAAAGTGCACATGGTTTTGATAATACTGACGTATGTACTCTGACGTGAGGGCTGACGTTACGTTGCACCTTAAGGTTAAACTTTAAACGCCAGTGTTGTCGACATGCCTGGTAAGCACACGATGTGCACACAGCTACTACACTTACAAAAACACGTTGATCCACCTCGCAACGTTTGGCTCAAAGCCATAAAATGCAGCATAGAAGTACTCGCTGACTGCTTCTCATGAAACAGATTCCCACAACGCGTGGGATCTGCTCAATTTTTTCCGGTCGATTTCTTTTGAAATGTGGTGAAGTCTGATTTTACAGCGAAAGCTGTTGTCAGATCACAATGGCAGTGGGGTAGTTGTCCCCCGCCGCCGCAGGTGTCCGTAACCACTATCGCGCGAAGTAAGAAAATAAATGAAATAAATAAAAATAAACAGGCTCAGATGGGATTTGAACCCGGGTCCTCTGCGTGGTAGTCGAGTATTCTACCACATAGCCACGCTAGTGACTGGAACTCCTTTGCAAAAAAATTCGGCAGATCCCACGCGTTGTGAGAATCGGTTCAACGCGAAGCAGTCAGCGAGTCTCTAAAAAGTTTTCGGGAGCAACTGCGCAGTTCATCCGAAAAAGGGCGCTTTACTCCCTCGAAGGACGAACTGCAGAAGCATGCGTGCCGTGCGCTAAGTTCGGAGGGTAACTGCTTGGTCCTTCGTCAAAATGAGAGGAACGGGAGGACGAATGGCAACACTTACTCCCGCATGCCTCGAGAAGGAGAGGGAGGGACGCGGGGGTGAGGGGGTGAGCGGGTAGATCTCCTTTCACTACTGAGCATATTTTCACGTTAAGTGCATTGCGAAGTGTCAGTTCCTGGAAAATGTATATTAGTGGCCGTAACAATGCTCGTTCGTTTCTTGTAAGCAATAAGTGGATGAATAAATAACCAAAATAAAATTGTTAAGAGAGATGACAGGATGACCTTTATTGAACGGTAAAGGTCCCTGTGCTGTGGGGCGCGTTGTGCATTCACATTTCTGTCTCACGACTTGCTGGTATTTGCTCATAACATAGAGCTTCCTGTAACACTTACTCTATGAAACTCTATGGTGTCTATGGCTCGTCAGTCAAAAGTAGTGCTGCGTTTGAGAACATCGCAAAGAAGGAAATTTCTTGTTTGTCTGGTGATATCGCATTAATGTAAACTTTACTAAAAAAAACGTAGAGGTTCCTTTCATTTTTGTAAAAAGACCAAAAAGCAGTAGATTCCGTCGCCTTTTCACTGAATCAGCAGAAATTACAAACATCAGTAGAGCTACTGATAAATCAGCGGTCATGGCAGCGAGGACCGCACGTGGATACGTTCTGTGTGGCGCGGACAGTTTGTTTCGGAGTGCTGGGAAGCCACGCGTCTAGCATACGGCCCCCGCGACCGTGGCCTTGGAACATTGAAAGCGCGCCTGACTGAAACCGCTACTGTTCTCCCCTTCGAAGTGGGCCATAAAACGGGGGACACGTGTGCAAAAGGGGCACTTGCCCCCCTCAAGCCACACCGGCACTTGCCCCCCCCCCCCCCCACCCCAAGCTATGCCAGCTCTCTCTCTCTCTCTCTCCCCTCCTCCCCCAGACGCGATGTAACACGGGTTTGCACCCCCCAAGGCAAAATCCTGTTGACGCCCATGCCAGTGTCGGTGGTTGTTTTTGTGTGCGTGTGTTTGTGGTGCAAGGAGGAGAATCCAGGCCCAGCGGACCGGGAAAACATCAGTCGCCAGCGAACCTTTTGAGCTGCGTGGACGTTTCCTATTTTGGTGTATCAGTAAATGAGTTCGTTTTGTTTTAATCAGTGGCTTCGTTTCACTTTTGGGTGTTTCAGGACTAGAGCAATCGAGTCGTAGAGACACTACACCGTGTATGTGTGAGCGAATGCATGTACCGCGGCAGGCTTGAGAACTGTTCTTTGTCTTGCGCCGTTGTCGCCCAATGTCATCGAAGTGCCTCGTTACATACGGCGACAGAAATGCCGTCGTCACTTTCGACGAGCCGTGGACGGGGCGGGATTCAATGGAACATATAAAGGAGTTGGACATGTTCTCTGAAGTTGACGTCTCCACCATCGGTTTAACGGTGAGTGCTTAATCTTCATGTTGTAGCGGTTGCAGCAGCGTTTGTCATCGATTACTGCAGCGTTGGGTTACATTTTTGAGCTTCGTCCATACTCTATAAAAATCCGGCAGCGCTAAATTTTACGTTATTGCCAAATTTGGTCCCATCTAAGCCTTGATGACAACATTGTTGCACCGAATTTAGCCCTCACTTCTTTCATCATAGAAAACGTGGAAGGTATTGCTGTTTTTTTTTGTTGTTGTTGTTGTTGTTTGTTCATCCTTGTTAGGAACTGGTTTGTTCATTTTATCTGAGTGTGGAAGATGCATGCGCACGGTGTAATTCATGCACATGTGATAACTTTCAGTGACAATGTAGTTTGCATACCTGATGATTTTGATTGGCGGTTTGATTGGAATGGCGTGCTCGGCTTGATGCGCTGTAAAAACGAGCGGTTGGTGCAATAAAGATGTCAGTTGTAAGTTCAGCGCTCGTACAGTGTATTGTGTTCCTGCGTCCTCGTCCTTTTTTGCGCTGTTTTTCCCCAGCTAAGCATGTACCAACTCGCCCAAATCGAAGTCTTGCTCGTAGTCAGTTTCTTTATAAAACAGGCCTCTCAAATGGATAAGCCTCTTTGCTCAGTTGCTAGTTGCAACTTCAATGGATAAGCCCCGCCACGGTGGTATAGTGGTTATGGATGGCACTCAACACTCAACTGCTGACCCTGTCATTCGATCTCGCGACCTTCGGGTCGCGGGATAGAATCTCGACTGCAGCGGCTGCATTTTCGATGGAGGCGAAAATGTTTGAGGCCCGTGCACTTAGATTTAGGTGCACGTTAAACCCCAGGTGGTCGAAATTTCCGGAGCCCTCCACTACGGTGTCTCTCATAATCATATCGTGGTTTTGGGACGTTAAACCCCAGATATTATTATTGGGTCATTCCATGCCAAGTGTCCCAGACGTGGCGCTCGCACATCGCAGATTTTGCTGATAAAATTTGTGCCTTTTTCCTGTGCCACATAGAGTATTGTGGCAAAACATTTTTGCTCGATAAAAATTTTGACGATCATGGCGCCCCCTCGAAGTTCGCTTGTATTTGTTAAGCCGCGCCTAATAGAAAAATGTATATAAAATCTATTTTTCTGTGTTCAGCTTTGAAACCACGCTGGCGCTATCGCAGAGGTTCTGTTTAGATGTCCTATTCACTAATTCCGAAATTTTTGTGTTTCACTACCAGCTACGCATCTTCAAAAACTACAAAACTCTTCAATGTTCGTGATTTTTTCTTGTGCTATCTTCTACTCCCCCTAACCAATCTTAATAGTAGTATGATTTTCAGGAAAGTATGTTATAGTACAAAAATGTTTAGGGGTAAAAGAGACTTCAAATCTTCCCGAAAAAAATTGTCAACTTATGCGATTTGTCGCATGTTTGACCGTATTTTTCATACTGATGCGGTCCAAGTAAAAATACTCGTCATGCAGCGTTTGATAGAAGACTTGTCGTTAAGTAATGAAGAAAGTCTAATGAAATCATTTTTTTGTTTTAAGGAAGAAAATAATTTTTGAATTTGGCGCTCCATAAGTGCCCGGCATTCTTTTTGTTGCCACTTCGCCGCAAAGCACGTGGTCGCCCTTGCAGCTAAAACTCGTCACAGTCAGCGGCAAGATGCGACACGTATGTCAGTGGCTCGTGAGTGCTCGAAAGTCTTGTCGCGTTGATCTCAGGGCGACGAGTAATCAATTCGCGTTACAATGTGAGCTTGGCGGGCCCAATGGGAAGTATGGACGCCCGAGAGCAGCCTATGGCGTCGTTGGCACAATGTGCTAGAGGCCGTCTGCACAACACGTATACCCCGAAAAAACGTGTATACAATGTGCATTATTTCTTTCAGTATGTGTATGCTAGTTGTGCAGACGGCCTCTAGCACATTGTGCCAACGACGCCATAGGCTGCTCTCGGGCGTCCATACTTCCCATTGGGCCCGCCAAGCAAGCTCACATTGTAACGCGAATTGATTACTCGTCGCCCTGAGATCAACGCGACAAGACTTTCGAGCACTCACGAGCCACTGACATACATCTCGCATCTTGCCGCTGCCTGTGACGAGTGTCAGCTGGAAGGGCGACCACGTGTTTTGCGGCGAAGTGGCAACAAAATGAAATGCAGGCCGCGTTCGGAGGGCCAAATTCAAAAATGATTTTCTTCCTTAAAACAAAAAAAAAATTATTTCATTAGACTTTCCTCATTACTTAACGACGAAGTCTTCTATCAAACGCCGCATGACGAGGATTTTTACTTGGACAGCATGAGTATGAAAAATACGGTCAAACATGCGACAAATCGCTTATTTTCTCTAACTTCCCAATTTTTTTCGGGAATATTTGAAGTCTATTTTACCCCTAAACATTTATTCAATCATCAATTATTCAATCATCTTTCGCAATTTACAGCCATCTGTAAGATCACATAGTTCTAAAATGTTTTTTGTGCGAGGTGTTGGCAAAATTAAGGCCACCAAGACCAGAGATGGCATGGTCTTCTCGCACTCTGTTTACTTGCAAGTCATTGCTGTAGTCATGCTAGCATGCTGTGCATGCTCGGCTCTTTTATGCCTCCAATGGAATCGCTTACAATAATGTTTTCGTCGATAATGCAGCTCTTAACTCCACAATTCTGTCCATTGATGAGATCATGGCCGAGTGTGCAAATGCGTGCAGTGGTGGTGAAGTTTGGGAGAAAGGGCTGTGTTTTTGGTCTTTCACTGTTGCGAGACATGCGGCCATTTACAAGCCACACCAACCTGGCACTATGCCGAAAATGCTGAGCAAATGAACTGAGAACGTCATTGCTCGTTGCATTACCGCCGGTGCATCCAGCGATAATCTTGTTTATGGATGTGAAAGGATCACGACGGAAGGTCGCTTCAAGATACCGTTTTAGGTGCTGGCCAGTGCCACCCAAAGACACTGGGTTTATTCGGAAAAAAATGTACACTCAAGTTATCATGGTAGGAGCCACGTGGCACAATGGGTATCTAATTAGTGCAGGAAAGTAAGTCTCTCAAGTCGATAATTCATTCTAACAGCTCAACTCCCACCTACCACAACGAATTTGCTCGCATTGTGCTGATCAGATCGAAAAAAGGTACAGGAGCCAACGCTGCACATTTTTTTTTTTGTTTTTCATCAATAACCACTGAGATATGACTGTCGATTTCACTACGACTCTCACTTTTACTTTTTCCCCATTTCCTGGCTCCTACATTCTTTTTGCACATGGCCTTGAAAAATGTATCAGCAGGGTTCTACTTTATAAAGTATGCTAGCATGACGTGCTGCCTGCAAACAGCAAATGCCCCTGTTTGTTTTTTTTTTCAGAACCAATTAATTGGCTTCCGTGTAAACGAGACCAGTCGCTAACCTGTGGATAAACCTGTAGCCTTACTGCAAGTGCTTTGACTTGTTAAGAATGTTCTTACCAGTGTCGAACCATGTTTTGCAAATAAGTTGCAATTTCATTTATTTGTCAGTGTGTCGTAAAGCATTAGGTTTTATCTGTTGCTACATGAAGCAGCTGCTGTAATAATGAAGCAACAAGCCTTGTGTTAAAATGTGCCTTTTGTTTTGTAGGACCCCACCAAGACGCATCATGTGCCGACAGTGACATACAATGGAAGCTTGTTGACTTCAAGGGAATTTATTGTGCGCCTGGAGGGCCTTGCTATTAAGGAAACTAGCCTTTTGGCAGCCATTGCCACACAAATCGCGCTATACTGGGCGCTGAACATTGTTTTCAGCAAGAAAGCTCAGTGGACCTTCGATCTCCTGTGTCAAGTTCTGAAAGTTCAGAGCGTCTTGCGGCCGACGTCACTCGTCCGTGTGGCTCTAACCATCTTGAGCCAGTGAACAGCCAGACTGATTTCAATAAAGTATTTTTCTCACAAATAGATCTGGATTTCTGCCCTCTCCTGGAGCATTTGTGTCAGACTTGGCGCAACCCGATGAAAATCATGTTCCTCAAAACTTTTTTTCATTTGCCGATGGGAGAGCTGGACTGCTGGTTTCTTGAGGAGCACTCAATACAAGCAAACGTTACTCCATCGAGAGGCATTGAGGATGATTAACTGCATGCTGCTCCGATGAGGAATGTTGTGAAAGAGTAACTGTCGCTCCCATGAGGGTATTGAGAGATAATGTCCATTTCTCCCTGCGGGACTAATGGGAAAGAGTAATTGTTACTCCATTTAGGTGTCCAGAAAGAGCAAGCATTGCTCCCGTGGGAGTATTGACAGAGAGCATCCATTCCTCCTTGTAAAGAGAAACCGTCGCTCCCCTGGGAGTATTGAAAAAGACTATCTCTTCCTCCCTCGGGAGTATTTGTAAGGAGCAAGTGTCACTCCCATAGGAGTATTGACCAAGAGCATCCGTTCCTCCCTTTAGGAGTTTAGGAAAGGAGCAACGGCTGCTCTTTAGAGGAGTAATTGAAAAGAGTAACTGTCGCTCCCTTGGGGGTATTGAAGAAGACTATCTGTTCCTCCCTTCAGGAGTATTGGGAAAGAGTAACTGTCCCTCCCGTGGGAGTATCGAAAAAGACTATCCGTTCCTCCTTTGAGGAGTATCGAGAAAGAATAACCGTTGCTCCCGTGGGAGTTTTCACAAAGAGCATCCGTTGCTCCAGTCAGTTACTCCCTGAAGGAGCAAGTTCTACGGGGAGTAACGGTTCGACCCGTCGCAGTTACCCCCAAAAAGGAGTAATGGGTGTGGCAGGTTAGTTACTCCCCTAAAGGAGTAACCTCGACCCCCCATTTCCTCCTTTACTTTTTAGAGTGTACTTCATGCTGTATTATAGGGCTTTGATCCAAGCGTAACGATCTGGATCAACGTGTATTTGTAAGTGCTGTGTGCACATTGGTGGGCTTACCAGGCACGTCGATAGCACTGGCGTTTAAAGGGTAACTTATGGTCCGACGTAACGTCGCCCTCACGTTAGAGTACATACGTCAGTACTATCGAAATGAAGTGCACTTTGTGGTGCAGTCATGTGAATATCATACGTAACTTTCGTTAATGTATTTCTGCGGGGTCGAGCATTGCTTCAATATAGCTTGCTGAATCATAGGAATATAGATGTTGTTTATTATACTGCTATAAAAGCGGAGCCAACTCTGGTACCACAGACGTTAATATGATATGACGCCTGCATCGTGGGAGTACATATGTAGTGTTCATTACTTTCTTGTAAAATTAGGTAGCCGGCACCACAACCACTATTGACGTTGCACCGTCATTACGCCTGCATAGGCAGTCTTTCAAAACCAGTTTACAGACCTGGCGTGGCTCTGTGGTAGAATACCTGATTGCCACGCAGAATGCTTGGGTTCGATTCCCGCTGCGATCGTGATTCATTATTTGCATTAGTCGGGTCAACACTGCCGACTTTGGTTTTTCTTAACGCTTTCGCGTGTAAATTACAAATGGCTGTTCTCGCCGTCCCTGGGTAGTTACAAATGTTAATCACCTGTGGCGCATACCCGTACATCGGGGCCCGTGGTAAACGGGTATGTGCCACACGTGCCTGGATAAAAGGGTTTGACGACGTACGCGACGGGATTTTGACGTTATTCAAGTCATGACCCGACAGTCATATTCGTCAAATCCTCTTACTCTCCCATGCCAATTTTGGTGAACGCCGAGTTAAGGAGGCGATCATGAGAGCACCCAGACGTAGGCGGCTAGATAGATAGATAGATAGATAGATAGATAGATAGATACGTAGATAGAAACGCTCAAAGTGCCAAAGGTTCGCTAAGAAATGCTTCGCATTTAAAACATCCTTACAGGCGTCATGCCGGGAAAGGAATCTCGTTAAATGTGTAATATAGCGTGTCAGAAGAGTAAAATAACGACCAGGCGTCACACAATGCTAATTTCGCAACAAGTGACCGGGGTGTTAATTGCTTCAAATCCATTACAAAAGGCTGAGCCATAATTCTTCGTAGTCATCTGCTGTCCATCGAGCCCGCGACGCGGCGGAGGGGCAAGGCCTCTCTGTCCCGACGTGGGAGCGGCCCGCTGCGCGCTAATCGCGCGTACCGAAGGACTAAAATAAAGTTGTTCATCCATCCATCCATCAGCCACAGGCAGCATCAACAAAGTTCACATATATGCCTTACAGATGTGTAGCGGGTACCTCGCTATCCCCAGAAAGATGAATAATGGCATAGTGAATGCTTCCCTACCTTACAAAAATTATGATTTGCGGCGTAGTGGGTACCTTGCAAGTTTACTTGCATTGGTTTCCCCAAGGGAGTTTAGAACGGGCTCTAGAGAGGCTGCTCTTCCTCATTTCGCTGTGACGTGCTGCGCGCTCCGTGCAGGCCCGGCGTTTTTTATGTACAGCTTGGCAATCTTCGACAAATTGTAAATGTGGTTATCGAGTGGATCGCAGTCCAACAAACGAGACATCCACAACACTCGCTTGTCACCAAAAGAGTGGAGAAATTCGCCATCTGTGGAACTTCCGCGCGGGCTCAAGCGACGACCCACACGTTTTCTGCCTGGAGCAATATGGCGGTCGTCGGCTTCAGCGGCGGCGCCCCGCCTCTACTCCAGAAGTTTTTTTTTAACCTCCTTGGCTGAGCCAAGGAGGTTTCGTGGCGCCGCGCCTAGGAAAAGGCGCAGTGGCGCCACGAAAAATCCTAGCGGCGGTCTGTGGCGTTTCGGACCACCGAGAGAGGCGGCGCGGCCTGCCGGTCGTGCCACTAGAGTACATTCTAGTTCACTATACTTTCCGTATACGCATCAAGTTCAAATTCTTCCGTGCTAAAGGCGCCTAATTGTATGGATATTCTTAGGGCTCCGTGTTCTCGGTTTTATCCGAAAAAAATTCGCCGGTAAAATTTTTGACAATTCGGATTGATCCGATAAACTCCGATTTCAAGGGCCAATATGACCTGGACTAACACCAACTCGCCCAACGTTTTATTATACTGGTTCCGTTCTTTATCGAAAGGGCGAGTTCTAAGATCTCATTGATACATCTTCTGAATTGATGGATTTAAAGTTTACCGCGCGTAGCTGTATTTGGCGACGTAGCTGTATATTGCTCCGACTCAGCTTCCTGCATGCAGGAGCTTCACAAGGACTTGCAACTCTCCAACTCCGAATTCAAGGCGCTTCACTTCAAAGATCCGGACCACCTACTCAACTACGCTCTGGAGGATGGAATCAGGACGAGCTCGTTTAACGTAGTTCAAGACTTTGTTGTGCACTTTCCTGCCCTGTTGAAGTTGTCACGCGAGCTGCGGCGTAAGTTTTGTCTTTTGTGCTTGGCCATGGGCATGTCCTTGAAGTCGCTGAAAACCGTATGTCCGTCGAGGTGGTTCTCTTTTTATGAAGCTCTAAAAGATATTTTGGACTACTGGCGCGCCATCTTGTCTTTCTTGGGAAGCGACAAAGCTAAGGGAACGTAGTGTGAGAAGCTCAAGAGTCTTATTTCATCGCCTGAAGCTGTACACGACTTGATCGTTAAGATGAGGTTGCTGAAGACCAATTCGTGTGCCGTGCTCTCAATTATCAAGGAACTTGAGGCAGAGAGTACCGTGGCACACCAGGTTTGTCCCATACTGGGAGTTCGTTTGCACGCACTCATCAGTCAATGGCGCGATCCAACCGAGGTCTTCGCATCAGATGTCACAGGTCTGTTCGACCTCCTTGAAGAGAATGACCGCTTAACGACTGTCGC
Source organism: Rhipicephalus sanguineus (assembly GCF_013339695.2). Taxonomy (NCBI): domain Eukaryota; kingdom Metazoa; phylum Arthropoda; class Arachnida; order Ixodida; family Ixodidae; genus Rhipicephalus; species Rhipicephalus sanguineus. The sequence goes on along the minus strand of NC_051176.1, from coordinate 305,494,019 downwards.
AGACTTTCCCGGATATTACGCTGCTGTCGCCGAAGAGTGGAGACAGACATCTGACAGGAACCTGTGCGATAAACTACAGTACACCAAATAATCGTTTTGGTACTTTGTTCAAATTGTGAATCCAAATGTGAAGCATGAGCTGCCCTGCGCGTTCCAAACCTATGCGCCTATTTTTCATTTAGTGCTTCTTGAAACTGACGACATCAGCCAGCTCCTGAGAGTTTTTGCGAACTATCAGTGTTATGAAATATGTAACATTGTTGAACCCCTGTCGTTTTGGAGACTTCAGAATGTCCAGTAGCCAGTGTTTTCACGCTGAGCGTTGCGTCTTCTGGCGCTTCCTGTTTCTAGCACTAAGGTTGAAAGGGCATTTTCAAACCTCAGAGTTGTCAATCGAAAGGAGCGCGCTCGATCCCTGACAGCAACCTCGCAAAGTATGCTTGTGTGTTTTACAATAAGCTTTAAGCTAAGGTTGTTATACGCACAAATACAGGTGTTTTGTGTTCAAGTATTTCGCTTGTGCATATATGTTTTTGTGCATTCAAACCTTTTAGAAAAAATAAAATGTGCTTGGTGTGTGTGATGTTTTAGTATTCAGATATGAATTGATCTAAAATTTTGGGGTTTTGAGAAGAATGCAAAACTCTGAATTTCGGAGAATTGGGGATTTACGAGAAATAAACTCCGATAAAAGCCGAATTTCCGCCAAAAATATAAACTCCGATAAACACCCGACGATTTTCAAAAAAATATAAACACCGAAAACACGGAGCCCGAGATATAGTCCATCAGGAGTTAAGCAGTTCTCGCCTTTCAGCCGTCTCGGTTAGGTGCTTCGAGGGTTGTCTTACTCGGAGGTCATAATTTGGCGCGGTTGAAAAGATTTTCGCCCAATCATGGAGAGCCGGTGAGGAATACTAGTTATTCCGCCCCTTTAGGGTGAGCGTGACTGGATTGTGACCAGGCCCTGCAGTTTCCCAGTCCAGCGATTATTATTACATGGACAAAGCGAAGCGCTTTGTCTGTGTCGTTCTTCTGTCCTGTTTAACAGCACGCTAAAATAGTAAAAGGGATTACCAACATGCCCAAGCTCGGTCAATTGCTGGTGCTGTACGTGCCAAAAGCACGATATGATTACAAGGCACATCCTATAAACTATTGTTGTGCCCCACCCGGAAAGTTAGCTTGGTTTATTCATTTATTTCTGGGAGTGTTTTGTCATATGGCTCAGATTTGTGCATTCTCTGCAAGTGGATGTGTAGCCCAGTGGTCAGTACTTGAGAGGGCGGGGTTCAAATCCTGCCCTGTCTGGAAAGTTTATTTTGTTTTACTCATTCGTTTGCGGGAGTTTCCTAGACACGAAGAAATCCCGCCAACGGGTCACATACAGCCTCGCTGTCAAACTTCCCTTAGTTGCTGGAATATGCTTTTGTGCCTGCTGCTGCTGTCCAGCGTGCCGCCATTGATGCGTGGCAGGGGTAATGGCTTCCTACGCACTCTCTTTCCGCTTTGTAGACCGTTGAAATGATGGTGGGAGCGGCATGACGAAGGGCTCGCTTAGGGGACTGCAGATCATCAGGTCATCTCTGCTTGCGTGATAGAATGTTTGCTTAGTTAGCAAGCGAACGCTCACCTCACTTAATGTAGCACCTTTAAACCTTGCTTCGTGTAATCCCTACGAATGCTTCGCCTTTAGGGTGACTTGAAACGCTATCTTGTCCCACTCACCCCAAAACGTTGAAGCGAACAAGGAATCAAGTTGCGAATTTGTGTCAAATAAGACGGTGGCATTTTGACAGCAATGATAAATTTATTTACATCTGTGCTTCTCTCGTTCCTTTTTACGTGAGTTCAATGCGCGATTCACCGGGGGATTGCGTGCAGTTGACGAGCAAATTTCCCCCGAAAAAAGAGGAGGACGAGCGCCAGGCGGCGTCTATTTATGCGGCCCTCGTTGACACTGGGGTAATTGGGTTGGACCCGGCCGGGGACGGGACCGGGCCCCCATAATAACTTTTCTCCCTCCGCTGCCCCCACGAGCGAGCCAATTTGTCGGGCCCGATCCAATTTTCGATCTCACGCTGCTGTGACAGTAATTTTAATCTCGTTCAACTGCGCGCAGCTCATAAATAATTATTAGCCCCGTCTGTTTTTCTCCAAGTGTGTAGCCCAACTGCAGGAGCTGTCCAATGCAGGCCAGCGTATCAGGAGAGGGCAAAATGTGTTTATCTTTCATTTGTGATTTCTTGTAAAAAAGTGTAACCTTGCCTTGGTGTCATGTTATGCGCCTGCTAGTTTATACTATCCTTGCCACGTGCTCACTGTATACCTTTACTAGCCTTACACATAAAAAATAAAAAAGAAAGTAGACGAAATTTCCAGTTTTGACAAATTTGCGCTACTGAAACCCTCGTGCATCGCCTGTGGCTCCGCGCTTAGAGCGTGCTCCGTACAAAAATCCCTGTCATTACCTTCTTGCTCTGATTATGAAATGCGTGCGGACGTAGTCAACGTTTTTAGATCTTCACCCATTCTGACGTATCCCAAACTATACCAATGAAAAGCGACTCCGTTTGCAGAGTTGCATTGAATTTCGTTCATTCGTCGCTTTTGTGTGACGTTCGCTATTTTACACAGGAACTTTGAATTCAACCTACTCCAATAAAATATGCTACTGAGTCGCAAGATCACGCCGTTGACAACGCCTAGTGTGGTTATATGGAAGAAACAAAATAAACCTTTGTCGACATCCTGATGATCGCACTTTAAAACGCCAGAAAAAGAAATACATCTACCAACTGAAGCGTGCCGTGCAACGCCAGCGCTCAGTCAGAGTGCTAGGAAACGGATGGCACTGCACCTGTTCTAGCTGTGCATGTTACGCGTGTGGCAGAGCACAGCTCTCAACACCAGAATACCGTTCGCCATCAACAAACTAAAACAGAAATTTGCACAGCTAGGTGTTCTATAGTGTTCTTGTTAGCAGCCTCGTCGATTTGGATTCGCCTCTCGCACCGGTAAAAACTGCTCCAACTGATCATTTAAGCAAGATCAGCTCACGTGCGAGGCCAAAGGCGTCATAGAAATTAGAAGGGGCACTTTTGAAGATCATGCGCTGTGTCGCAAGATACCGCGCCGACGCGAAATTCCGTGCCAAGCCCGCTCGCCATCGAAGCCTCCTGCTCTGGTACGGCGCTGTGAGTTACATATGGCTCCGTGTGCATAGACGAGTCCACGGCAGTCAGCTCGGGTTCGCGATGCCTGCGCCGAAAGGTCATTTTCAGCAGGACATTCTAGAAGAAATCCTAAGGGGATTTCCAGTGTAAGTGAACGTTTGGTCGGATGTGCATGCACAGCAAGACAAAAATTCGTACAGAGAGGTTCTGAAGCCCCAAGCACCCCCTGGACCTTGACTGGCCTATCGAACGTGGTACAGGCCTGACAATTTGTAATGCATGCATGACTTAACTGCCCTCGACTTCAATTTCACAATTGTAATATTTACCATAAAGTGAATGTTTATAACTTACATCAGATAATACCTTTAATTATCTGCATGAGGCATTGAGTGTTATAGTGCAAGCTACGTCTGTCTGTTTCAGGCAATCCAACAGATGAGCCGTGTGTCTAAACAAAAAAGTCACCTTTTCGCCGCAAGTGTGAAGGAATAAATACGATAGCAACAAATTTGAATGTTACACGCTGACAGAACTGGTTTAGCATCCGCCCTGGCGTAACTCAGCAGAACGCTGACGCAAGGAAACGGGGCCCCTGCAACGAGCAAACAGACCTTCTTGCTGTCTGTCGCTTAAACAGCGGTGAGAACACAGAACGTACAGAGGTATGAGCCGTCTGCTGATCACTGTAAAAGTATGACGCGCGTGAACGCGAGCGACCACAAACAACCGGTCAAAGTGCGCAGTTTCTGCCGGAACCACGCAGGCAGCAAGTGCGTGACTGAGGGACCGAAGGGCGAAAGACTCAAGGGCCCAAGGGCGAAAGGCCCATGGGCCTTTCGCGCGACAAAAGACGCCGGGGCCGTTCCCTCTGCGCTTGAACAGCGATCGTCAGAAGCCCTCGCACCTATGACACACGGGTCGATCGATTTGTATTTGATAGGGAACTGCAATGCGACGGCAAAAATACGCCTGCATTGCCCATATAATTGCAATAAAAAACAGTTCGAGCGAAATAAAAACAAGCTGCACCCTGCCGATCATCCTCCAGCGATCGATCGATCGACGAGTTCTGTCGGAGTGAAAGCTGAAAAGTTGACGACAAGCCGACAAAACACGACATGTAACTACTGATACGATTCCAGAAAACCATGACAGAGCTTGTAATACGGGAACTTGGTTGGTCTTCAATATAACTTGAGCTTCCTTCTTTGAGTCGGGTCTGATAAGGCAGTGTGCGCACCTGCGTCGTGCAAAACAATTTATACAAATTACTGTTTTCAGCCATACAATTTTTCCTTAAAGGGGCCGTGCAACACTTTTCCAAGTAATCATCGAATGGCTTCAGTAAAAGAGTTTATTGCCTCACGAATCGACTGCCTCCAAAATTTGTTTAAATCTGTCAAGTACGAGCGGAGTTACAGGGATTTGTCGCACGCTGTAAGCGCGCTCTCTCTCTCCTTTCGTATCAGCGAGCGCGCTGAAAGCTACGCAGGAGGGAATGACAAGGGGCCAAGAAGATGCGTCCGCTCGTCAGCGCGCGTCATGACCTCGAGCACTTTCTTGTCTTTTTTTTTTCTTCCAACGCGCGGCTTACTTTTTGTGTGATCGCGGGCGCGTGGCGGCATGCCGCGGCAGCCGCGGTAACTATGCAGCTCACGATGCTCAAATCAGTCAACGGCCGTGGACTTTGGGTTTATGCCGCAGTCATTTGGTATTATGGCATAGTTTTTCGATAGAAGAGGGAACGATTTCTGGCTGACTTTCAGAATTATTTGTAAATTCCAGGCCGCCTGCTGCGCTGTAATGTTTGGCTCACGTGCTCTCAGAAGGTTCGACAACCAACCGGCAGCGTTTTTTGGCCATGCTGAAAAAGTGTCTTTCATGACTATATAGTTTTCATTTTTTTCTCAATATAGGTTACCTTTGGCTACGAAGATGACATCGCATAATGCTGCATTTTAACGATATAAAAAACACAGATTTTTTCATGAGGAATATATTCACGTTATGGACTTTATAACTGCATATACCAAATGATAAAAATATTGTGGGAACGAATGAAATAGACGCGTTGTGACAAAGTTGGACAAAATATCGTTGTAACGCATATTGCAGCTTCATTATCGCAGTGTAGCGGTCCAAGTAAACACATGACCTGTAACATTGTTGTCTAATACGCTTTGTTGATAATTTATAAGAAAAAAGAGTTCTAAAAAACGAACTTTTGTGGAAAGTGCGAAAAAATTTTCTAGCTGACAACCACAAGGTTGTGCGAAGTTTCTTTTTGCTTATATAGTTACGCGCTCGAAATTTCAAGTAACGTAACTCGGGAGAAAAGTGACTGACATGGTTCGTTCGAAACAATTCACACGCGACGACATTCTATCTCCGCCCCGTCAGTAACTTGTGTGTGATAATGTCACGTGGACTTCTCGAAGAGCGGAGTGTTGATGCAGGCGTTCAATAAACTAAAGACGTGCCGTATCGAGTCCACTGCAGCATTGCAACCTGCACAAGCAGTACTGCGCGCATGCGTCTCTAAGCTCTGCAACGGAATAAAAGCCAGCGTCGCATCTGTAATAAACCTCTCCTTGCTTGACGGCGTCTTTGCGTGTGCGTCATGTACGATGCGACGAAACAGATTCGACTAGGATGGATTTGAACCGGGCCCTCCTAAGGCGAGTATCTCGACCACTGGGCTACACACCGATGCTTGCAGAGTGTGAGTATATCTGAATGCCTCGTACCCTTACTGCAAAACAAATGCAAAAAGAGAACGTTTTTCTCGAGAGCTTTCTTTGATCGCCTTCTTGGAAAAGCCCTCTGCAGGACAGGTGGCAAAGCCGCATAGAGAATCGTACACATCAGGAAAATTCCGGCTTTACGAAAATGTGATGCCGAACATGCGTCTCAGTGGTCGCGCGATCCGCCGTTTGAGGCTAAGTTTTTAGAACAATACAGTTTCGCAGCTCCGCTCGCGTGCCGGCACAGGCGGCGGACGCGTGAACTTACAGCGCTGCTGCTCCATTTTGCTTCACTTGCCGTGGCCCCCGGGATCGGATACGGCAACGCACCGTTGCTTGGCGAAGCTAATCGTGGAGGTGACGCACCTGCCGCAGCGATCTCAGACGCGCGAGGAGTAACCACTTGCGACGCGTTGCGCGTTTCTCTGTGCTCGCTTTCTCCGTACTCCGTGCGTGATTGTTTGCGAATGGTGATCGCTTGGGAAGCAGTTCTTTCGATTTAGCACGTGTGAAAGTGGCAAAGCTGAAGAATGTCATCTTGATGCGCGTGTTGCACGAGCGGCTCGGAAACGAACACTGGTCATCACTTCTCCGAATCAGGGCAGGGACTTGCAAGAAATACCTTCTGAACGCCAATCCCACCAGAATCGTGCAAATTAACTTCGCTACAAGTCGCCTAACCGAGCTCAGGGAATAAAATCAGGTACCTTGATCAACCATAGTTCGCGTTGTACGCCTTTCTCAAGAAATCAGAATTAATTCGCCCGAAAATTAACAACGGCCCTCTGTTTTACGACTCGCTTAGTGTGACAAATCTAAGTACATGAGCGAGTTTCATTTTCACCTCCGTAGAAAAAAAAATGCGACCGCCGTAGTCGTGATCAATCCCGCAACCTTCGGGTCAACAGCCGAGCACTGTAACCACTGTTCCACCGTGGCGGCTAAGCACAGGTTGACAGTAATGGAATATTCGTGCGAGAGGACAGCTAGACGTATGAAATTGTACCATTATTATAGGCCACGTTTGATTATCTTTTGATGTTTTTGGAGCTTAGCTTGCACAAAGGAATATGCTGCAACCTGAGGACGTGCATGACGTACGCACACATGCGAACACGGTCGGTGTGGCTATAGCAGACGACCCAAGGAGCCATCCACACCACGGGGTTTCGTCCACTCGCCGCTAGGTGCCGACTCTGCTCGATCTCGCGACCAATAACTCAACTATTGGCCTCGAGGCCCACCACTGGAAACGCCGGCGCCACCGTCGGCGTGACGTGCTTGGCAGGATCACGTGGTCTCAGCGGCCGCGTCGGCTGCTTGTGGCGCACTGCCGCGTGCTTTGAAAACGAGTTTCAAGACCCACATGCGCTCCGGTCTGTTCAAATTCGGAAGTTTTCTCTCATTTTCTACTCAATTGAAACCATTGTAATAGAGTGGCTGCCTCCGAAGGCGACGAACATGGGGCTCTACCGCTCGGTGCCGCAGTGCCGCGTTTACGCAACGGAGCCCAGAGTCAGCCTGAACAGGTAACCGCGGGACAGGAAACAGCGTGAAGCATGGGTTGTAAAGCTAAGAACCGGCAAGTAGCCATCCGCTACGAGTCTTCTATGCAACAAGCACTTCCGCGACGACGACTTCTGTTACTGCGTCGGGCCTGCGATGTTCGGTGAGTAGCAGACAGCGCGCACTGAGACGATGGCTCGCGCGCGCTTCCCGCCGGCAAATGATGCTTATCTGCCACAGGATGGTAAAAGCGCTACCTTTTACCACGTGCGATGCCATCTCAGAACCCTCCAATGCGACCTCTTGATCGTCGGCCCCGTGCTCAGCGTCCACAAAATCGGCTGCAGATGCGCAAGTCATCGTTTAGATACGTTAAATTAAAAAACGCACAGGGTCCCTTATGCATTCGTTAAAGATGACTAGAAGGCGAAAGCCATTCAGTCGATGTACTGATTCTCCCGCGCCCCCCTCCAAAAGCGTTCTGCACATAACGCGGTTTTGCACGGCCTCCGTGACCGATCACGGAGGCAATGCAAAGCGACCATGACGTGTGCATACGCCATCATGTGACGTCATAATGACGCTACTTATATTGGCGACCTGTGACGTCATGATGACGTCATATGGTGACACCATCACGTGACGATTATTTTTTGCATCACTCGTGTTGACGCCGCCGACGCGGGACGCCGACGGGCAACCTTCCCATGTGATGAGGCATGCAGTGCTTCATAAGCTACATAAATTTTGCATTGCCTCCGTGATCGGCCCACCGGTCAACCCCATGTATTTTCTTGGAGCCTCATTTATTTACGTGGGAAATATGCCACCCTGTTGGCGTTAGACACGACACTGCTGCCAAAATTGCTCGGGTACACGCCAAATAATTACTATCCTGTTTTGCGGCTGCTGGTTGCTGAAATACCTTCTATTTTATTCACCGCTATTTCAGGTTCATGTGGGTCCTAGTTCACAGCCGACGTTTGCAGAACAAGTCCGGCAAACGTTACTGTATTTTCTTTCTTTTCCTAGGCGTCGCATGCTACTACATGCTCGGTCTCATAGACTGGTTCTCCTTCCACCAGCAATCTCGAAGTGGTGAAGCTTTGATCTATGAATTTGTTGATGACAGAGAGCGGCAAGTTCACTGGAATGCAAACGGAACGATAATTAAGGAGCATTAAAAAAAGGCGTGTCATTTGCTCACGTTTTGTGTGAGCACCAAACGGAACGAATGCGCTGAATAAAGGAACAGAAGCAGCGGCATTTGCCCGCTGAGAAGACCGATCAATGCGCAGTGCGAAACAACTTGCCAAATGACATTGAAACGTACCCGAATTTAGACTGAAAAAAAAACAAAAAAAACACTGAATCGTCGGGACGGCAGATCACGAAGTTGCCATGCGCACCGAAGCCGCAGGTGTAAGGAAATTCTTTTTGAACTGCTCTGATAGCGTCCGCGCAACAGTAGTTGTTTGTTTACTCACAAATTCTCATATTTTGTGGCCTAAAGTTCACAGCGCGGTGCCAAAACGCGCTCGTAGCAAAAGCGAAACCATCAGTACGAACATACATGCAGACGCTCATACATGCAGAGGCACCGTCAGTCGTCGCGAACCCGTGCGATCGCTCGCTTTGGGCTTCTTTCTGTTATGCTCCGTTTGGTTATACAGGCAGTCTACTCTAACGAGATATTTCACAGTTTGCACTCGGGGAGTGACTACCTTTCACGCAAGAAGCCGGTTCAGGGGTCTCCAACGCGGTGACAGAGTGACGCGGGTGCTCGGTTTTCTGCAAAGAGACAGCGACTGTAGACTATCTTGTGCTTTCAGTTCGTCAAAAATGATTATTTTGACAGTAAGGAACACAGTTCATTTCGAAAGTACTTACAGAAATGCCCTGGAGGGCTTCCGCGAGGTGTTTTTGTAGAGCGCCGACAGCAAAACCTATGGGGAGCGCGCCGGCGGTATCCTGCCTAGCACGCAATCGAGGCGCGTCCGACAGAGGGCGACTCCGTAACTCCTCGAGGCCAATAGTGCCTAGAATATATATTTACTATACTCTGGGACAACTTTCTGTGGCAATGAATGGAAAGCTACTGAGCCACAATGCACGTATCCTACCGCTAATGAATGTAGTCCCACAATTGCGTCCGCATTTTCTGCGTGAGATATATAAAATACTCCTTCATTTTCTACATGTAGCTTTTTGAGACGGAACGCAGCGCACACAAGCGAGATATTTGTATTTGTTTTACTTTATACGTTGTCACTTTGCGTTTTTGCGTGCTTGAAAAAGTCGCGCCTTTTACCCGTACGCTAGACGCTAAGCAGCGTTTGCGTCGAAATGCAACGCTAGCCATCACTTTCCACGGCGTAATGGCGCGTTTCAGGGGCGTAGCCAGAAATTTTTTTCGGGGGGGGGTTCAACCATACTTTATGTATGTTCATGCGTGCGTTTGTATGTGTGCGTGTATATATACGCAAGCACAACTGAAAAATTTCGGGGGGGGGGTTTAAACCCCCCAACCCCCCCCCCCCCCTTGTCTACGCCCCTGGCGCGTTTACACTAGAGCGACACGACACCGATTTCGGTCTGCCGACTGTCGCCGGGGGTTTCTTTTGTCGTGTCGTCGTCCTATTTACACTGCAACGATGCCAACAGTCGGCCGATCGTCTGTGAAAGACGCCGTCCGCGTCTTGTCGTGCTCCCAGCCTTTCGTTGGCCGATCCTCTTGTCACACAGAAGGCGCGCACAGCGACACCGACTAAACTTGCGCGCAAAAGTTCAAAACGGGGGACCACCAAGGAGGAGCGGACCACCTGCTGCTCATTCAGGCCGTCCTCCCTCCTCTACCATAGTCCCTCTCGGTGTAGCGGTCCCTCTCGGTGTAGCACCCCCGTTCCCCACCCCTTCCGGCGTCGGGGAACGGGGGTGCGCACAGGCAAAGGGAAGCAAAGAAAAGACGTCGGAGGGGTGCGTGAGATTCCCATTGTCAAATGCCCGAGGATGTCGAGGGGGATCTCCCCCTTCGACGTTCGAAGTAACGACATGGGCAAATTTTCGCTCGGCCACAGATCTCCCGACGACCTGCCGACGACCAGTCTCCCGATGCGTTTTGAGGGTGTTTTTGGTCTGCCATCATGTTACACTACTACGACATGCTGTCTTTGGAGGCGTCTGGGTCGTCGTCGGCCTCGTGTGACCAGACGGTTCGGCGACATCGTCGGCGGGCGACTCGTCGGCCGACCGTCTGTGTCTGCCTCGTGTCTGCGTCGGTGTCGTGTCGCTCTAGTGTAAACGCGCCTTTACAAGACGCGCGCCAAACCGGACTACTTCGCGTAGCAGTATATGTGCAAACGCTCCGCCCCGTAGCTTTCCCTTCATTGCCACAGAAAGTTGTCCCCGAGTATAGTGTGCCGACCGCTGAGCGTTTCCCGTGGGAGACGCTGGCACCGACGGTGATGCCTTCCGCCGGACGCCACCAGACGGCAACAATCTTAGAGACCATGCTAACCGAGTGGCGCATCAAGCCAAGCGCGCGCGTTGCACGTGCCCGTTCGTAAGCGCAGTCGGTTGTGATCACGGAGTTAAGAAATATTCCGCTGCGGTGAACTTGTGGGGCGTTGTCGCTTTCGAGCCAGTAGCTTATGGTGTCTCCGCATGTCATTGCTAGGTTTCTTTTCTGTGCGCGCGCTTCACACTTGTTTCTGCTCACAGAACCGTGATGTGGTCGCAGAAAACGAGGCGTAAAGACAGCAACTGTTTTGTCCCATATTGTACGAGTGGCTACCGCTCAAACAACGAGCGGGTCTCATTATTCAGCGCTCCTGTGGACACAGAAATTTAATTAAGTTTAGCCGAGTGGGAGGATAATATAAAGAGCACAAATCGAAGACTAACTCCGGCGGCTGTCGTTTGTGAGAAACACTTCAATAATTGCTACACTAAGCGTCGTTAGGCGATTACATAGATAATTAGTATAATATGTGCCGTTAGGTGATTAAATAGATAATTAGTAAAATATATGTTCTTAGGTAAATAAACAGATCATTAGTAAATGTATGGTAATTAGCTACAAATTGCTGTGAATTTAGCATTTGTAGTCATGTGTCGCATTTAATAGTATTTTTCGAAGAAAGAGCCGGTATCGCGCAGCGTATTAATGATAACTGTGCGTACGATCGCTTGTTAGTGCTACGAAATCACATTCCTTCGATTACGCTTTGCACCCCAAGCAACGTTCCGCAGCACAAAACTGGTTGGGACAGACCGTCGGCGTCTCTCACAGGCGCGCACGTCGGCTAGAGACGCCGCTCGGCATAGCATGGTCCATGGATGGATGGATGGATGCTATGAGCGTCTCCTTTATAACGGCGCGGTGACAAGTGTGCCGCCAGGCTCGACAAAAAAAACCCCTCTACTCTTCTTTTTCTTAGTGTTGGCCTAGTGTCTCTTCTTCAATTAAAACCATCTTACTCCAGAATAAAAAAAACTTTCAGCTCCGTTCTCTGCCCTTTACGGCAGAATGTCCTTATTTTTTTCCCCCAATATTTACTTTTGTCCTCTCTCTCTAGTTTCTTGCCACCAATACTCTAACCGTCTCTTACTTATTTCAATCGCGGGTGTGTTCAGCCAGGCCCCGGAAAGTCTCAAGTTCGATCGCCGCAGAGGGCGAAAAAATCGACCACGGCGAGTTCCATCGATATGCGCGCAGAGTGGAGCTACTGACTCCTCTTTTAGCGGTCGGCTATCTTAGTTTGCATTTTTCCTGCTAGGGGCGCAAAACCACCCAAATTTTCTACTTTAAGAAATTGTTTTGCGCAAGCCAATGAATCATTCAAACATGTTATTTTGCTTTGGATAGCTAGAGAGTTACTAATGTTTAGACTTAATTTGTATAGCTGCTTTTTAATTGAAGTGTCAACGTTTTAAGACTTCAGTGATGACTAACTGGACCAAAATCCAATTGGCATCGATCTTTTCCGTGGCCGTTGGCGTTCAAATTGTTCGGCGGCAACGTAAATGCGGAAGCACCTTTCGCTTCATTTCGCAGACGCCCTTTTATCTTTACAGCAACAGTAGCTGACTCAGTTTACCGGCGAATTTAGGAATGCCGCAGCGATCGAGCTCGAGGGGTACGTTTGACGCTTTCATGGAGTCGATCTGTTGATCCCGCACCGTAAACAGGTAAACCGGCGCGTCAGTTATGCTCTTGTTCAATGGTCCGTCGTCGTTTCTTTGACATAGTTTTTACATCAACTAATATATTGCTATGATGACGAATACATAAACCACATATTGTTCTGTGTCAGCTTTGCATTGCCGTGTAACTTGCACACGCGACACGTCTGGTTTGTGATTTCGGTGTACTGTACCTAAAGGGATTGCGCGTGATTTTTCAATAGGACGCCTAGGCAATTTGAAGTGGCTATGCGTGCAGCGTTTCTAATATTCGAGCACAAGTTTTTTAAAAGAGATTTTATATCCGCGAGGGGCGCGAACAGCGATGATTGTTGAACGTAATGGTAATCGCATTAGGTGAAAGAGAACGTTTAAGTGCTTTGGGGTTCTTCATGAATGATTAGATTGTGTTAAACATTTAGATTATTATCAGCTGTCCTTAAAGTCAAGGGGGCTTGAAGTTAATGCGGTCTCTGGGGGTCTCATACCCCTCCACCGATATTGAGATCTAAGACCCATCTCGGCAGAATGTTGGGGTATGTGTGTGTTGGGACCGTCGAGATTGTTCAGAAACTCTTATCATTTTCCTTGGTTTCATGATTACTATAAAATCTAAATTTTGTAACGTATTTTGCCTGATGAGTATTTTGTACCTTCCAACCTGTAACGGCAGTGGTTTCGCGAATAGTATTTCTTATGTCACAAGTCTTCAAGCTTCGTTTCGCTGCTTCCATAGATGGTAAGTTTCATTGTTTACTTGATTGAAAGTGCGTATTTTATCTGATGTGTTTTTTTTTCTAAAGCGGATATAGAATTAATGTAATGATGTGTACTTTCAGAATACCAAGATTTCCCCGACTTCTCTCCAAAGCGTCAGCATCAAGGCGTGAGACCAGTAAGTGGGAGCTTTCCAAAAATGAAGCACAATGCCATTGCTCCTGCTTAAATTTATATAGTGATATACAGTATTCTTTTCCAGTGCCCCTCAATATCTCTCCACCAATACAAGAGCCAGCATCCCAGGGGGCTTAGGAGCCATTGCCAACACCACCAACTACACAGAGTAGGTACTCTTCCTCTAATTAAAGCAAGATTAATGCAAGATTACATAGTAATTCCAGCAAGTGTGTCTTCATTCTACAAAACAAAAAGGAATTATTCACACATGCGTCCCCAATATATAAATATTGGCACTACAACTGGTTAATGATACAGCTTATTACATTAAATAGATGCTTTCATTAAATAAATGCACTTTTGTTTTAACATTTTATTATCTGCCACTGGGTGTGTGCCTACTTTTGGCCAGTCATATACGTGGCTGTGTGACAAAAAATACATTTTGCCTGTGTTTATTTTGTTCTCATAACATGCAAAAATACCAAATTAGCCTTTTACACTAGCCTGACCTGGTATTTCAATTTGGGCATAGCTTGCAAATTTTGTAAAGGATGAACACAAAATTCCAGGTAATAATATGTTGCATTAAAATACAAATGTACGTGTTTCTAGTGTACCAAACTTAGCAAACCATTTAAGCAAAGTGTAAGTTTTAAAGCCTCTTGCTTAGACTTAACATTAGTCATGTGGCTTTTTAATTTTCCAGGAACCCCAAGAGCCAGGACCAGGACCCAGAAGGTGCTCCCTCCACGTTTTATGAAGAGGCTTCAGCACTACTGCGACGAGAATTCCCACCTCCATCAAATTGTTGCAAGACTTAAAAAGTAGAAGAGACCAATTGCATCTCATGCGCAGCTTCTTCTTGAAGCAGGCAGGTACCTAAAGAAGGACTTTTTGGAAATTCTAAGAGTGCAAATGCATCTGCAACCACTGAAAAAACATGGGAGACGATGGCCAATGCAACTTAGAGATAGTTTGCCCTCAGTCTTTACTTTACAAGCCCTGAGGCATATAAATATCTATCAAAGGTACTAAGTAGAGGCGTGCGAATAGTGAAATTTCATCTCGAATCGAATAGTGCCGCATAGTGGCCGAAAATATCGAATAGTATGGAAGCGTGCACTGTCAGTAACGGCAAGAGAAAGCAAAAATCAAGAAAGCTACGGCGTGGTGACAGGTTTGTTACGTGTTTGGGAGTTTTTTTCTTTTTTCAGGTTTTATGGGCGCGCAACCATGTTCATAGAAGAGCTGCTATTCCAGTTAGCCGCACAACTCTTAACCTCTTGGGCAACGAGAGGGCGGTGGTACGGTCATAGGCGTGCGCAGCAGGGGCGTAGCCAGAAATTTTTTTCGGGGGGGGTTCAACCATACTTTATGTATGTTCGTGCGTGCGTTTGTATGTGTGCGTGTATATATACGCAAGCAAAACTGAAAAATTTCGGGGGGGGGGGGGGGGTTGAACCCCCCCAACCCCCCCCCCCTTGGCTACGCCCCTGGTGCGCAGGGTTCCCCATCGAGAGTGCAAAGGTTCATCGCAGCGCCTCCCCCCCCTACTAAGTCAATGTATGGGGCAGATTTTGCGCCCCCCCCCCCTCTCTCGTAGATGACTAGAAGGGTCAATGTACGGAGCAGATTTTGCGCCCCCCCCCCTCTTAGGTGATTAGGGGGGCGGCCGCCCCCCCTGTGCGCACGCCTATGGCGTAGCTAGTTTTTTTTTTTTCGTATGGTTGTACAATACGGCTCATCTGACAACGGTCACGTTATTGTGCTCCATGGCCATGCTCTGGGCCCAAAAATCTTCGGGCACCCGTTCACAGCAGCGTTTTGATTAAGCGCCAGAACGATTAGAGTTTCTGAACGAGTGGTGCAGCACGGCAGTGGCGAATGTGCAGCGTGATCAAATTTTCACATGTGAAGCCAATCCTCAAGGGTTTCGCATGCCCAATTCGGGACGTTCTACGGCACTTGTGGCATACGCGACCGAACTATTCAAAAGTCCGTACCTTTGTTTCGGAAGTGAAGTTCAGAAGGGCTTGCCACTTTTCATGTCTTTCTTTTTTTTTACATGCTGAAATAACATAACCTCCTCTAAAGTAAACACGCGCTCATTTTCGAACGAGGAAATCGGTGAAAGTTTTAACGAAGGCTTATTGTAACGATGTTAGCGTTAGTTTCAGCCACCCCACCTTCACCAAGTTGCACCATTGGCCTTTGTCACGTTTTAGATATTCGTACTGTCGAATTATTCGAAAGTTCGAATACTAGCTATTCGAAAGTCGAATCGAATTATTCGATTAGTTAGTATTCGATTCGAATTCGAAACTCGAATATTCGCACACCCCTAGTACTGAGCCTTCCCACAGTAAAGTCCTGAAGGACGTGGCTGTCGGCCGTAAATACAAAGACGGGAGTTCTGCCTCAGATTCTCGAGTTATTCAAAGGAAAGGCAAAAGAAATTAAAAAAATCAAGACGGAGCTTGCTGCCTAATTTTTGACAAAATTTCATTAAAAAGAATTTTTTTTCTTTTTCTGGCATTATCAACATATCCATACATGGATATGTTGATAATGCCAGAGAAAGAACAAATGGCACAGCGCACACTGCAGCACTTGTGGTCTCTGGGATAGCAAAGAAATGGATACAGCCAGTAGCCTTTTTGAGAAGAGAGGGGACAGTTCGCGCAGGGCCCCTTTTAATGCCATTGAAAAATGTAATCATTGAGCTAAAGCATGTGGCCTCTTCGTCAAAGCATTGGTTTGTGACCAGGGTAGCAGCAATTGTGTTATTGCAAGGACACTGTGTGTAAGCCCTGACAGGCCTTTCTTTATTGCTGATAAATAGAAGATTTTCTTCATTTCTGACGTCCCCCACCTGTTGAAATGTATGAGGAATAGTCTGAGGAAGTATGATATTCCTATTGGTGATAAGGTTGCTTCCTGGGGGCATGTTAAGACTTTGTATGAATCAACACATCACCTGAAACTAAAATGCCTACCTAAATTCACTGAGGGCACATTTATGAAAGTGCATTTGGTAACATGAAAGAAAAGTGGGTGCTCAGCAACAGTGTCTATCTAGCAATAGAAGCATTCACAGCATTTAATGTTCTACCACCAGAAGCCACAAGCACAGCTGAGTTTGTTGTGAAAATAGATCAGTTTGATTCATTGAACAGTTCTTGTGTAAAGATAGCTGAGAGAAAAATGAGGTATATAATTAATACTTCTACAGGGCACATTGAATTCTTGCCTTCTTGGATTAAATCTTCGAAATTCAAAGAACCTAGGCAACCAAGAACCATTTAGGGCTGGCAGGTGACAAAGCGGTTTGTATGCTGTGGGCAGATCTGCAGGAATCCTATAACCTCAAGTATTTGCTCGCTCGTCGTCTGAATCAGGATCCCTTGGAGAACTTGTTTGGGATCATTCGGCAGCCTCACAGCTGTAACGAGACTCCAAACACATTTCAGTTCACTGCCAGTCTCAGGCATATCATTGTCGGGAAGCTCTTCAAGCTTTCAGATGGCAGCAACTGCGAAGCAGATAAGGCTGTTCTTCTAATTGCGCTAAAGAAATTAAGACTCGATCAAGAAAGTCCTACTGTGGCCGACACCTTCAGCTCAAACCTTTCAGACACCGAAGAACCAGCAGATGTACTTGAATCAAACATAGTTTGTTACGTGTCAGGATACCAAGTACAAGCATTTCTGAAAAAAGCACCATGCTTACAGTGCAAGGATCTATTGAAAGACAAAAGCCAAGATTTGTCTTCACCAAACCAAATCTCCATGATGTTCAAAGCAGTGGAGGTGCAGGACAAGACTCTAAGTAATTTATGAGTGCCCACAGAAGCAGCTTTCAATTTTGTCAGAAAATTGGAAGAAGCATTCTGTGTTCAAATAGGTGCTGTAGCACACATGAGAGGGGTGTCAGAGAAACTGCTTCGTATTATGATGGAGGTGACTAATGGCCCATTTGGCAGTGCTCACTGTCGCAAATTGTTTCTGCAAATGTTTGTACTAGGGGTGTGCGAATTGTGAAATTTCACCTCAAATCCAATCGAATAGTGGCGAAAACTATCGAATAGTATATTTACACAAAATGTGTACCGCCAGTTACATCAAGACAAAGGACAAATCAGGGACGCTACGGCGTGCCGACAGTTTCATTACGCACTTGTTCGAGAGTGGCTTTTGTTTCAGTTTCTATAGGCGCGCAAGCGTATTGATAGAAGAGCCGCCATTCCAGTCAGCAGCGCCACTCCAAACCTCCTAAAGACTAACAGAGGGGGTATGGTGGCTAGTTTTTTCCCCATGGTCGCGCAATATGGCTCATCTGACAACGGTAATGTTGTGCTTCATCGCCATGGGTGCTCCGGGCCCGAAAATCTTCGGGCGCCCGTTCACAGCAGCGTTTCAACTGCGTGCCGAAACGATGGAAGTTTCTGAATGAGTGGTTCGGTGTGGCAGTGGCGACTGCCCAGCGTGAACAAACTTTTACAAGCAAAGCCAATGACCGAGGGCTTCGCAGGTCAAAGTCGGGACGTTTTACGGCGCTTGCAGCATACGCGACTGAACTGCGCAAGAAGTCCGTGCCTTCGTTTTGGGAACGAAGTTGTGAAGGGCTTGACAGTATTCTCATGTGTTTTCCTACGTGCGGAAATGACAATCTCTTTTAAGATCAGCATGCGCTCGCTTTTGAACCAGGATGTCAGTGAAAGTTTTAACGGAAGGCCTAGTGTAACGACGTTAGCGTTAGTTTTTGCCACCCCACCCTAACCAAGTTGCACCATCGGCCTTTGTCGCACTTTAGATATTTGTCCTGTCGAATTATTCGATTCGAATTCGACACTCGAATATTCGCACACCCCTAGTTTGTACGTATTAGGATTCTTTGGTATTTGGAATTCAAAAACAGAGAATTAAGCCAGGCAAAGACTTGGAAGTCTGCTGCAAAAATTGACTTAGCAGTTCAAGACTATTGTTTTTGTGCTCATACACTGCTGTGTTATAATTGTTCTAAGCAAAAAGGATGAGCAATCCAAGGAGCTCATGACTTGGTTGTACAATTTTACTTGTTGTCCATGTGTTTACAAGCAATGTACTGGTATTTCCTACAGTATTGTTGTGACCATGAAGTGTTTGTTATGTATCTGTGATGTATCTGTGTTGTGTGTTATGTATCTGTGCTGGTTACTTACAATGTGGGAACGCACAGAATGATTAGACCATACCTATTAATTTCTGGGCACTTGCCGTGCTGTCAAGTGGGCTCTTTACCAAGAAAGGTTGGAATTTTCCCAGCACACTTGTCTGCGGCCAGCTGCAAGCTGAAACAAATTTTGTGCTACTCCGAGCCATTACTTGCCTCTTTGGACACAACTTAGCCGATTGCCTCTGCAGAGAGAAACTAGACGTTAGGATAATATTTCATCCAGGACGAATTTTTTATAGGTTCGCTCCACCAGTTAAAATAGTTTTGAATCCATAGAAATTTAATATATGAATTGTTTTTGGAGAATTACGTGCTGAAACCACGATGCGATTATGACGCGTATCATAGTGGGCACTCCGCATCAGTTTTGACCACCTGGGACTCTGTAATGTGCACCTTACTCTAAGTACACGTGTTTTCGGTTTTCGCACCCCACCGAAATGCCCGTCACGGCGGCCGCATCTGTTTTGTCGCCTAGTTTTCCTAGGTGATAAAACAAAACAAATGCGGCCGTCGTGGAGAGATTTCACACCCACGTCCTCACATTTACCAGCGCGGCACCTTACCTGCTATGCTAAACTTGTCAAGCAACAAGCCAGTAGTAAGGAAAATACGGATTCGGGTGGTTTCACAATGTGAAGTCAAAAGGTCGAGAGAAGTGAGTTTTGCCAGCCACTGAGTTTTGCGCTGCAAGCTATCGTATTCTCTCCGCAAGGCTACAGCCAGGTGATGTCCCAAAAAGGCTGCATAAAATTGGTAACACGAGCGTATACATACGTTTTGTAGCTCTTCTTGCTCGTGCGTTCGCGCTTTATGAGCCACTACTTTACCATGTAACCGCGTTGTTTGCTTGTGTGAACGCTCAGTGGTGTACTTTGTCTTGTAATGATTTATGGATATGTAATAAAACATTATCAGGCTTACACATCGCCGGTGTTGTGTGCGTTAATGCCAGTTGAGGCATTGGCGTCTCCTGGCACCTTCGTAGCATTTCACACAGTTGAGGCCCGGAATACACACGAAAGACAGTTCAGAAGATTCATTACGACACTCGCAGGGCTCGGTAAGTGAACAAAACGTGGCATATACATTTATTTCTTTTGTACGAGCACGGGCGACCGGAGCGCACCGCACAGCAACAAAAACGAGAGACGGCAGCCATATTGCATAAAACTGATTTCCGTTTCCTGTTGTACAACGGCATCTCTTGGTCGGCTACTTTAGTTCACAACGCCACCGCTACCCTTATTTCCGTTGCACTGTCAAAGGTACAGTTTCCGTTCTCCAAGTGAATGGGTGTTCTCTGGTTCAGCTTTACATTGTCTCTAAAACCCAAGGCGTCATGTAGGCTCGTGCCCAAACGTACACCTGGGTGGATATCTCCACATTCAATCAGAACACGCTCTGCCGTTTCCTTATCTTCCCCGCAGCACGTGCATTGTTCTTCTTCTTTACTGAATCTCGCTTTATAACTTCCCGTTCTAAGGCAACCCGATCTCGCTTCAAACAGTAATGCGCTACCCCTTGAATTATCGTAAAATGCCTCCCTTCTTATTTCATTTTTGCCCTTTCGGTAGTCACTCAGAGCCGGTTTTTTCTCCATAGCTGCCGTCCAGTAAATCCTCTCCGCCTCTCTGACTTTTAGCTTAACGCTCTTCGTTGACATATTGCTTACACTACCAGCCATATATTTACTAGTGAGCCTCCTAGTTCTTTTTCTCCACTGTGTGTCCACGCTCTTCCTGTGTCCACGCTCTTCCTATTCGCCGCGAGATCGGGCTACAGGTGGCAGCACCGTCCCGCGCTAGTGTGGATAGGCGGTTATCGGCGCGTATACAAACGCACACAACAGCGCTTCGTTGTGAGCGATTTGACACAATTTCCGGGAAACAAAATGCCTTGACTGCAGCTTTCTGGTAATATGTGCGCTCTTCATTCCCGAATTAATGCACGAAGCGCGCCGAACGTTATTATTACTTCTGAGAGAAGCGCCTTCTGCCAACGAACGGGTTGCTCGCCTTCGGCAACAGTCGGCACTTTCGCAATGGATGTCATTTTCTTGTTGTTTTATTTGTACATGTTTAGCTTGTGTTCCACTTACTACGCACTGCTGTAGTGCGACTGAATTAAGTATTTAGTTCTTGTTCATCTGGATAACCCCCAACAAAAAGAAAGCCCGTATTCCTGCACGATGACTGCGTGGTCAAATATTCATCCGAATTTCTTATTCAGTTCCCCATGAAATATAGGACAGTTGATAGGTTTACTGAGGAAAGCTACGTGGCTGACAGCGCTTTAGTGCGACTGAGACGTTTAACACGCACACGCTTGTTTTTATTCCAGTAACAGTACACAAAGGTAACTGTACAGCACGGAAATTTCTTCGATTGATTACTTGCACGACAGTAATGGAAGAAAGGCCCGGTCATTTCACGGGACCGAAGTACGTTTTTTCATGCGAATAATATCCGCTGCCTTCCGTCAATATACTATAACAACGCAACACAAACGCTAAGATAATGCAAAGAAAAAAAGATGTGGCTTCGCGTGAAATTACTACGACATGATTGCAAAGTACGCCGTTTGGGTTAATTTTTGACCATCAGGGCTCTTTAACGCGTACCTTAATCTAAGTACACGGGTGTCTTTGTATACATTTCGCCACGAGTTATAATTGCGCAAGGAAACTCAGTTTTGCGATTTCCGTGTCATTCCATTTTCTGCTCTGTTTAGGGGACAGTTTAAGTACCGAAGTGTCAAACGTGACTTGACAGAAATATTTCTCTGTAGTGGGACCAGGACCGTACACAATTCAAGCTCGTCGCGTAACCTATAAACGACAGTCGAGGTTACACACCTAACCACAACGCGCAAGCGCATGAGAGCATTTTGTTTTACCACCGAGCTTCTAAAAGGCTATATTCACATGAGATTTATTACTTATCATCTTTAGGACAACGCCAAGTGCACTTTGCAATGAGCTTGAGCCACAGAGCGGCACCTACACTGATATGACTCTCGTGAACGGAAGACGACGACCACACACAGCACCCTCGACAAGTGCACTCACTGATCTTATTACAGTACATATACAGCCGATCAAGGCCAAATGCTCCTTTACATCGTGTTAGACATACGTACGAGCGGTTAAAGTTGCACTAACGCAACGGAACAAAGCGCCTTTTGAGGACCTGCATGACGTACGCGCACATGCAAACACAACGTGGCTAGCAGACGACGCATGGAGCAATCCACACTAGGCGCGGTTCAGCCAGAAGCCGCCAGGCGGCGACTCTGCTCGATCTCGCGGCCAATATGTGTCCACGCTCTTCCTATGGTCCCTACGACTATCGCCGTCTAGTGGCCGCCGGTGGAAGGCATCATTCTCCGTGCCACCGCGACGCCCGCGGTCGGCACACTAGTAATACGGTCCCTAGAATATACTGGCTACTGCTGGCTAGTCTGCCGTCTCCGCTCGCTCTCCGCCGCGGCCTCTCGGGTACAGTGTACTAGAAGAGGGCAGTGGAACGAACAAAGCGGCCACGCACCCAGGCTGCTGGCGAGCCGAGCGGATACTCTCGCACCCAGACGCCGGGCTGACCGGGCTGCCAAGGCGCGCGCGGGCTGCACCAAGTAAACAGGGCGAGCTGCAGTTCTGAGGCTTCAAAGTGCAAAAAAGTGTTCGTTCACGCCGCTTCAGCGTATAAGAGCTCGTCTGGGCACTACTGTGTCGTCTTTGGATGCCAAAACAAGCAGCGCAACAAGAGGATAATAGCGTTGTCTGCGACGATTACGACGCGCGACAGAAATAGTGCCGGTGCGGTGTTTTCAGCTTCGCTGCGAGCGGATAACTGTGATTCAAGCAAAAAAACTAGGAGTCGAGTGAAAATGCGCGAGTAAGTACACTAACAGCGTGTATTCTGCAGTATGATGCCCACCTATTTCATTTTGCGAACCTAATTTGCGCGACACGCAGCTGGGTTGAAGGCAAGCGCGAGCTTTGTGTGGGGGTGCACTTCATACCTTTGAGCGTTTCCTTTGACGAAAATCTAGTGCAAGGTAGTGCTTTCAAGCACAAGCAATCAGCATGCTTTGCCACTTTCAACGTAGTATTAAGCTTTAGTGCTTTTGATGGCACCACGCCTTCGATATTTCGTCTTCAAAAGGTAATAAATGGCACGGTGCTCCTCAACAGCTGGCCAGAATTTCGTGCTTTCATTTCAGTGTTTGATGTCCCCAAATTTATTTGGACACGAAGCATCCAGCTGCACATAATAAATATATTGGCACGTAAGTAAACAGTACTCGCGCCAGTGTCCTTTACGTCGCAGGCGTAGTTTCGCTTGTAAAGCACCATCGTTACAAGAATAAAATCGCGCAGGTAGCTTCCAAAAGGAATCGCTGAATGATACTGCAGGTTATACTCTCTGATAGCACGCTTTTGTGAGCAAGACGCATTATTGTAAGAGCGCTCGTGAAACAAAAATTACGTTTCGCGAAACTACCCGTAAAGCGTACTCTAATTATTACGCGATCCATGCTGAAATGATGCGCTTTCACAAAACTTTGCGCACAACTTCTAATATGGGGCAACAAAACATCGTTTCACTCTTTCGCGAGCTGCACTGCAATTACTATTCACGCGTACAGCGAGGACGTGTTTTTAGAAATGTAACAGCGTACGTATCTGACGAGGTTGCTTCCGCAGCCCAATCAGCACGTACTGTATACATTGTGGACTTGCATGAGCAAGATGTTCTTGATGTTCCAATCAAATCAGCGAAAACGTCCAGGCTAGAAAAGACGCGAAACACGCTCTCCGACGGGCTGAGTTTAGGGAGTTTCACGTTTGCTCTGTGTAGCGTCTGCTGGCATTACGAAACCGTTAAGCGCAGAAAGACGGGAACAAGAAGACGACACACAGAGCGCTACTTCCAACTGATGTTTATTGCAACACAAAAACGCCATATATGTAGTCTCTTCACTCAGAAATGGCTGCTGCGCATGTTAGAGAGCGGAGCTATCATCTTCTCTCTTATTCCTACACTCTCCTCTCTCCTTTTTTTTTTTTTTTTTTGTCTGCTGGCGTGGCAGCCCGCGCATGTTGTTTCGTCGGGTACGATGCGCATGGAATTCGCTGTGTTCTGGTATAGTGCCTAGAATATACTAGTTCTGGTCTAAAGCCCCTCCATCGCGTCTGCTGCCGCTTTTTTAAGTACCGCCATCTATTGTTTCGATGACGACGCCCACTTCCGGTTCCGGAGCTTACGGAAGAAAGTTCTTGAGCCACTTCCTTCCGCTTTTTCCTTCCATCTTGTTTCTTCGCACGCATGTGCACACGCGAGAAAGCAAATATTTCACTCTCTGTTTCGCAAATGTTGTTGTTTTGAGGTTCGCCGTAAACTGCCTGCTGCCGAGCGAGTTTTCGCTCGGTGTTTCTGCGTCGCGAGGGCATGGGCGGGCATGGGGCGGGTGCATCAACCGGAAAAGCAGCAGAAACATCATGGCGGCACTTCGGCTTCCGCTAGGCGGGGAGCCGGTGTAAAGGGAGAGGGGGAGGACGAGTTGGCGCTACTTAACCTAGCCGGCGGAAAATGCATGGAGGGGCTTTATGAAGGGAAAGCTACGGGGGCGGAGCAAGATCAGTGGGGCGGAGCATAGAGTTTCCTACAATACTTACTAGAGGGAACTCTGGCGCTAGTGTCTATGGGAGCTGCAACGCATGGCTAGTATATTCTAGGCACTATAGCATGGCGCTTCAGCCAGCATGGGAATGATGGTACAGTGGCTATACTCGGCGACAACTTTCCTTGACAGCACTGTGGAAGCTACAGAACCGAAGTGCATGCCTGCTACCGCGCCAAGAAATAGTACTTACGTTTACTGATAATTTTCTCGTTTTTCTTGCTGAAATAAATGTTGCTTTATTTATTATGAGACTGAAACAGTTGCGGGAAGTCGTAGGTAAAATACAGTTATTGTTCACCTCGCAAGAATGCCTTCCTTTTCTTTCCATTTCTTAGACAGCACCACCTTTTCAGCATGCCCGTTTTCCAAAGTAAACATGGCGTCCGTGACGTAGTGGGTCAGTGTGCGGCCGCAAACGCACCGTTTAGTTCTCCAAGAAAAATGTACTCGTAATACGACACTAAAATGTA
Source organism: Rhipicephalus sanguineus (assembly GCF_013339695.2). Lineage (NCBI taxonomy): Eukaryota > Metazoa > Arthropoda > Arachnida > Ixodida > Ixodidae > Rhipicephalus > Rhipicephalus sanguineus. The sequence continues at coordinate 305,469,134 of NC_051176.1, read as the reverse complement.
CTCTGAACAATCGAAATGTCTCTCCCGTTCACATTCCCTTCACATTTTTAGTGAATATGTTTTCTAAACGCGTTAACGATGCGAGCGAGCAAAACCGAAATCAGCCGCAAGCTGCCGTACTACTTGCGGAGCAACACGAATGTGCGGAAGCCCGGCCTCCGTAGCCTTCGCTCCAATGTCAAGATAAGTTGTCGTCGAGTATACATAGTTTTCATGTGACGTCACACCGTCGTCTGCTGGCGGTGTCCGCCATGTTGGAGAACAGCGACAAACGCGCGCGAGCATGCCCAAGCGTGCGCAGAGTGTTCATCGCTGTCTTCCTGCAGTCTGTCGGCGTGGTAGTCATTGATTTTGCTACCTTGCGAGCTATCGAGTGTTTGAATGATGGCGCCTGTCAGGCGGAAGGAATTCTGCCCGTCATATTTTGCTGAGCTGGTGGATCCGACGCGTGCACGTTATGAAGCGAAGATCAGCATGTGCGATGGAGTTGACCCCTACACGTTGTGCGCCGGTACTGACACGACGACGGCAGTGGAGCTATACTACCGGTTACGACGCATGCCGACATCGTGAACTATTTGGTGCTGTGGACGAACCACGTATCGCTCACCGAAATGAAAGCTTACAAGACTACAAGTCACTTGAGGCTCACAACTACTTCACCAGTGGCCGTGTGAGCGGCGTGACAGCAAAGCGGCTACCCTCCAAGCGCGTCATCGTGTTGAGCGAGGTAAAGTTATTCAGCAGGCGTCTCTTGACTGAAGTGATCTTCTGCATCGACCATTTCAGGCGAAGGATGGTCAACCTCTGCCGGCTGAATGTTAGCTGCGTTCGCGGCTGTGCCCCCCCCCCCCTTTTTTTGCCAGCCGATTTTTGGCGCGCTTGTACCGAGAAGTAGAGTTAACGCCCGGTGCTGTGCGGTTGCTGTAGCCCAAGTGTTGGCTCGGCACCCAATCTGGGTGTGTTGTTTGTCCATTAGACTCGCTGGCTGTCCTGCAAATTACAAAACATCAACAGTGAAAACCTGGCGCGCTGTTGCATGTGAAATTGCGACTTCAGCGCGAAAACGGTCTCGTTACAAGCTGTTACGAACAGCGCAAAATTACAGAATGCACTCGCGATCAGTAGCCCGATGTGAACGGCAGTTTCAATGCACGGTACAAACAACACGCATCGAGCACGTTAAACTCAGCAGTTTGGTGCAGACAGTGACATTTTAACTCGATTGCAGTACGCGCGGATCGCAGTCGAAGGTGCCCGTTAAGCAGCAGAAGATCCGGAACGGGCTCGAACGCGACCCGGAGAGCTCCTGCGAGGTTTAAACCGCTGCACACACAGCGACGGCTGTGTTGCAGGCGATTGCAAGCGGTGGCGTTAATTTTTTGAAGTTTTCGCTTCATCCTGTTTTGCTTACCTGAGATGAAACGCCGACCGCATACACGGAGGTAATCCAGGTTCTTGAGGCCCTTTCTGTTGATGCGAGCGAGCCAGAGACGCCGACGCTGCTCCGACAACACTTTCGTGCGGTCGCATTGCCGAGTTATCACTTTCGGCAATCGGTAGAGCCCGGTTCTTGGCTCCAGGTCCGTTTTCTGTGCGGCAGACGTGCTTCTCGCACTGCAGCCAGTCATCGCACACATCGGCATTGCGACGTCGCGCTGTTACTGAACCCGCACAACGCGAAAATATCGGACCTGCACACGCACCCAACGATAACACCGCGCTAGCAGTTCACCATCATGGCGGCCACCTATCCCACAAGCCCCAGTTGTGACGTCCGTGAAAACTATGTATAGAATACTAGAAGTGTGATCACCGCCAAGCGGCTGCAATGGGAGGTAGCACGGCCACCTGGATCGGGGCGCGCGGCCGCGCGCCCCGATCCAGGTGGCCGTGGAGGTAGTGACGCCGCCTTGCGATGTTTCCGCTAGGTGGCGCGCGCTGTCGTATACACGTCAGGCTCTCAGGCTGCGCACATTGTTCAATGCTGGAACTCGCCGGTTAGACGTGATTCTTTTGCCTGTTTACGCTGTTCTTTCGTGCTACATTTGCTGGTCGGACAGCCTTGTCGTGTTTACGTTATGTCTTTTGCGGAGTGTGTGCCATGAGCAGACGTCAGAGCCACTGTTTTGTGCCCAGATGCTCAACTGGGTACAAATCGTGCAAGCAGAAGCTTTCATTGTTCGGAGTCCCGAAGACGACCATTTGTTCCAGCAGTGGCAGCGTAATATACCAATAGCAGACGAGCCTTTGGAAAAGAATGCTGCCGTTCCAATCCCCGAGATCCAATCGAAAAGCTATTCGGGTTGATTCGTCAGTTATCCGGGTGCAATGATCATCCCACATCGACCCAGTTCCTTGCTGCCGTGAATTCCCTTAGCTTTTGCAATTTGGTAAAAGCACCAGACACGGGCAACTGTGCAGGTGACACACTTACGTCATTAGTTGGAACTGATGAAGTGGCCATCCATGTTGACAATTTACTGGACACTGGAAACCTGGACGAAGATTCAAGTGTACTACAGGCATCGACTATCCTTTCTGACCATGTGTATCCTGTGCAAGTCAGTGACGGAAGACTGGTGTACTATTTGGCCGGCTATGTGGCACGGAGGAAACTTATGGCAACTAAATGCCAGGACTGTTTTGAGCAGGTGCTCAAATCCCTCGAGAACGCAGATAAGGATCTTGCGTCATTCGCAGCATTCTGTGATGTTGGAGGGCTTTTGTACCTGTAACCTAAACTATTTTCATTTGTGGAGGCACTGGAGGACACATTCACATCGTGGTTCAGTTATAATAAGCTCTAAAGGGACCAGGGGCGTAGCCAGAAATTTTTTTCGGGGGAGGGGGGGGTTCAACCATACTTTATGTATGTTCGTGCGTTTGTATCTGTGCGTGCCTATATACGCAAGCAAAACTGAAAAATTTCGGGGGGGGGTATGAACCCCCCACCCCCCCCCCCCTTGGCTACGCCCCTGAAAGGGACACTATAGTTGAACTTCTTAACTCAATGCAGACCGTACCATCCGTATAGTGTGCGACGCACACAAGCAAGATCTGACGAGCAACATAATCAAGTTTTTTGTTCTCACACGGCTTTACTTCTTTACGAAATCTCTAAACCATGCTCTAAACAAACAGAGAAGTTCTGCAAGAGAAAGATCAAAGCACTTCAAGTTTCGAAGGGCGATGTTATGTGCATCACCCTGTAATGTGCTAGCTTTCTTCCCTACTTTGATTCCCCAACTTTAAATAAAATGTGTAAGAAGACTAAAATGCTCTCCGATTTTTCTGTGCAGTTGTTAATTGAAAAATATTTCCACTGTGAATACGCAAGAATACTTAAGTTCTTGAAAACTATCTCATGCAAAATATGTATAACAACATGAAGAAAATTGACATCAGTGTCATAGTAGCATTTTTTTTTTCGTGCTTCTTGAGGTTGCTTATAACCTTGTGAAATGGCAATCCCCCCAAAATGTTAATCAGTTACATTTCTCAGCATCAAGGAACGATCGCAAGCAGTGGCAAGCTTAGCTGGCCGCGATGTTTGCGAACGATGTAAAGCTTCACTTATGATACTGTGCGTACGGTCATGCCATACGGTGATAATGTTTGATAATATCTGCCGCAGATTTCATTTCTTTATGAGGCACTTACGCCCTGCTATATAGTAGAGACACTAATAAAAATTTACGGCGCAAACAAAACCATATGAGCCACAAATCAGCCTTGACATGGCAGCTTCGCTGCAGCGAGCCGAGCGAGCGACGTGTAAGCTACAACCAGCGCCACCTAGACAGCGCCGGTCGAGGCATCGGTGGAGAGCGTCAGCGCAGGCTAAGACCAGAATTTCCAGCGCTCGAAGGGGGCCGCCATGTTTGGCCGACCGAGGCGCCGCGGTGCGAGCATTTGCTTGGGGGCTGCTGAAACGCGCTGGCGTACAGCGCGGTGCACCACGTTTGTGGCTGTCAGTAGCGGGCGATGGCAGATTCGCGAGCGCTGCAGCCGCTCAGTCTTCTCTGAATGTCGGAACGTGCATCTTCTTTCATGCGACAACATTTTCGAACAGTGGAATTGTGCCAGGGAGCTTGCCAAACATCGCGAGAACGTTCAGCAACATCGTTACGAAAGTTTGAATAGTTGCAACGCCGTGCAGTTGTCCACTCTCTCTTTTTTTTTAGAACTGTATCATATCAAGAAACGTTTTAAACTTACGCATTTGCGTATGATAACGGCCAGATGAAGCCTAGTAAGCTGTATCTTCTTTCTTTTCCTGAAAGGCAGCAGCGACAGATATTTTCATGCCGCGCTACCGTCCGACTTTGTGCTGCACGATGGCTGTTTTGTGCTCTCTCGCAAAGTGCAACGGGATGAATTTAATTAGGCGATTATTTCAGTTTTTAACGCAGAACGCTGTAGCGGAGATTACGTGCGGCTTCTTTAATTACTGCGAAAGGATGGCCTGGCGTAGTGTCCGAAGCCTCTTGTAGCAAAGCTAGACGCAGCGCGCATGCCGGCCCCCAACCTCTGTGTTCTTAAAGAGCAGTCTGCAAGAACACCCCGTCGCACAGGCGCTTTGAATCACTATCAAAACAGACGAAGATTACGTTTGAGTCCGATATTGATTGAGTTCGATCCTGACCAAGCGGCGCACACGCGTGCGCTTTCTGTCGCGACGTGCCTCGTTCAGGATATACTTAACTGCAATTGAAGGATCGCCCCTGCAATGACAAGATCCCTGTCACACGGGTCCTTTCGATCACAATTGAGCCGGATCAGGATTTATCGCCTCGACCTTCCTTTGCTGTCACAGTAAAAATTTGTTGTTATGAAACCACAGGTCGACATGCCTCGCGGCTGTGAGGTTCAAAATACATATGTTCTATAGACATGAAGTTGTAAAAAGTGAAACAGTTTGTTACATCGAGGTTTACCTGCGCCTTTTTGAACAAATTTACAACCAAGGTGGCCGCATTTTGATTTCAGAAGCAAGATTAAACAACCGCTTGTTAAAATTTCTGTGCATGTTAATAACTGAAGTTTGTTTCCTCTCGGCAGCTGCGGTGGCGCCTGTAAGTCTTCAGGCAAAATTAAGAGACATTTGGTAATTGGCTCGCAGTGTGAAAAAATATCTGATGAATACTGTCTTTCTCATTTCAAGATTCGTCGTTGTCGTTCTAGTAATTCAGTTTATTATTTTTTTTTTTCATCCAGCAGGTGGTCCTGTTTTAACCCATACACTTGCAGTGCAGCCGTTTGAATAGGTAGAAAATATGGCCTCCTGAGCAAACGCACCAGCTCACTTATTACTTATCGAAATCAAGGGCCTTGAAAACGTCTAGAATACACGCTCCACAAACACAAGCCGCTCGTGTTCCCGTGAACGTCGCAGGTCTGTTGCATCAGCCGCTTCCTTTTTCTCTCGTTGTTCGGCACCCAACGACGGCGCAGTGTCACCCGGACGAATTTTTATACATTGCACTGCCGTTCCTAGTACGCGGCAAGCAAGCAACTAAGACTGCAACTTTCTAACAGCTCTGAAAGCACTGACACAAGCGAACACGCGACGCAAGCGCGGCTGTCACCTCCCGCCATCAGCAGCCCCCGCCGTCGTCTGCACCACCAGGCGGCGCCTGGTGTGCAGACGACGGCGGGGGCTGCTGATAGCTCGGTGGTAGCATGCTTCAGAGGCACCAGAACACAGCCTGTGAGGGTGACAAGAGGACTCAGGCAGGGCTGCCCTTTGTCTCCGCTGCTATACATGCTATATGTGGCGGGACTCGAGCAGGCACTCGTGGAATCGGGAGTTGGCTTCGCGTTCCGACTCAGGATTGGTGGAGTGGCGCAGACATGGACGCTGCCCGGCTTGGTGTTCGCTGATGATCTAGTACTACTGGCTGAGCGCAGCAGTGACCTTCAGAGGTTGGTAACACTGGCAGCCGACCACCTGAAGAGTCTGGGCCTTCACTTCAATGCCAAAAAATCGGCCATATTGCAGTTTTCAGGCGTGGAGACCATTGATGTGCAGCTTCCCGACGGAGGAAGCATTCCGGTATCAGACAAGTACCGGTATCTCGGTGTCAACCTTTGCACCTGCGCAGATCTCTATGACAAGCAAGAGGAGCACGTTCGACAGGCTTCTGTGAGGGCCGCCAACGTGTTGCAACGGCGGAGCCTGTGGGGGTGCAACCGGTTTGTACTGGTGCGCGAACTGTGGAAGGCAGTACATGTGCCAGTGCTGACATTCGCCAACGCCGTCATCTGCCTGTCCGCAGCAACACGCCAGTGGTTGGAAAGAGGCCAGCGTGAGGTTGGGCGACTGGCGCTGGCGTGTCATGGACGTGTAGCGGTCGAAGCTGTGCAAGGTGACCTCGGATGGTCAAGTTACGAGGCACGAGAGGCAAGGAGCAAGGCGGCCTACGAAGGCCGTCTTCGCCTCATGAACGACCAGCGGTGGGCCCGTCGTGTATTTAGATACACAGCTATCAAGGGCATGAACACACCATGGCGCAGGCGTCTCCACACTCTGTGCCGCAAGTACTCCCTTTTTACTGACCCCGTCCAGGAGGACAGTGAGAGAAAATGGGCAGTAAGAGTACGGAATAGAGTGCAGGAAGCTGAGACGTCGGTGTGGCAGGCGGCTATGGAGCAGAAACCTAGCCTAGCCCTATACAGAGCCCACAAGACCACCATCTCCGCCGAACGCTTATACGACAATAGTGCCGGCAGTGCACTTCTGTTTGAGGCCCGTGCTGGAGCGCTCCGCACTCGGGTGTATCGGCGTCACTTCGACCCGTCGTTGGCTGACGGCACTGTGCAGTGCAGGACATGCGGGAAAGACGAGGAGAGCATTGAACACCTGGTGCTTCACTGCGAACGCCTCTGGCCTCGTCAGACAGATGGCGCCACACTACCGGAGGCACTCGGCTTTGTGAAAGACTGTGGCACATCGGGTGAAAGCGGCAGCCGCGATACCAACGTGCACCCCCTGGCAGCGACAGCAATAACAAAAGCAAGGCTTCTGCAGTGGTGGTCAGGGAGACAGTGAACAATTGTGATGTTCATGGACCTGGTGTGATTTTTCTTTGTTTCTCTCTTTTTTATTTTATTTGTTTTTCGTTCCGGTCAGGACACTAAAAGGTGCCCCCCCGGTATAAAGGGGAAGACCACAGACATCATCATCATCATCAGCGGCGCGGCTGACACTCGCGCTACGAGGCTAAGAAAAATCTGGTCTATTCTAGCCACTGTAATGATGGGTAGTACACGGATTTGTCTCAACTTCGTACTTTCGGCTCCGTTTGGCTGGGCGTCGCCTGCATCCGCTTTGTCACAAGATGAAGTTCAGCAAACGTTCAACAGTTCCACTTCACCACTTAACTTTTTTAGGCTCACCAATTCAAATCCGGTCACGAAGTTCACAACGATCCATTCTTTTATCTGAAAGAAAACCAAAACACAGCAATAAACAAAGCCACAAGCGTGCTGGATGTTTGCTGACAGCTCCGAGTAGACACGACTGCCGCAACGAATGTGCGTTTTACCGGTAACATAATTACAGAACTCGCGCAGTCACCTTCCTATTCATGTCAAAGAAATGTGCCCGTTCAGCATCGGCACGCACGTAGCGCTCGCACAAACAGCATCGTCCTTGACGACATGCTCGGTCCCGAAAAGGTGGTCGATCAACCGTCCTCCTCTGGTGAGATTCCCTCCGTGAAAACGTTTTTTTCCATAGGCCTCCCAAGCTCGGCCAGGGGGCGCTGCGGCGCACACGTTTCGCCGCCTTTCTAGCGAAAACCGGTCGCTCCCCTCTCCGCGCCTGCCTTTTGACTGCGCTGTCTCCGCACGTTCAGGCACCCTGCACGCGCTGTTCTCTGCTCGCCGTGCACGTGCAGCTTCACGTGTCGCTTGCTCTGAAGGTTTAGAAAGATCCCAGAGATGGAAAAAAACGTTTTAACGGTGGGAATCTTACCAGAGGAGGACGGTTGATCGACCACCTTTTCGGGACCGAGCAGGTCGTCAAGGGCTATGCTGTTTGTGCGAGCGCTACGTGCGTGCAGATGCTGAACGGGCACATTTCTTTGACATGAGTAGGGAGGTGACTGCGCGAGTTCTGTAATTATGTTACCGGTAAAACGCACATTCGTTGCGGCAGTCGTGTATACTCGGAGCTGTCAGCAACCAACCAGCACGCTTTCGAGTGCGTTTTCTATTGATAACTTTTCAATTGCTTAGATGCCAAGTTTGTCGTGCGGCTTTAAATTTATTATGAGCTCAGTGTGAAGAGCATAAATTTACATCTGCCCTGTTGAGTCACTGGCTGCATCGCAATGCGCAGTGTTCAGTTTCGTGGGAGTTTCACTTTTGCCGAGGTTTGCATCGAATGATAACAACGTCGGATCGCAAGTTTAATGTCGCCTTGGATTTTTTTAGAGCTCCCTTTGACAGCATAATGATATACGCAAACAAAAAATAAATAAATATTTCATGCCCACTTCGACGATGCATGTTTCTTGCAGAGGCGTGTTTCATTTCGAATAATATCGACGCCTCATCACGCACCGTGTTCGCTTATTCGAATGTCGCTTTGGTTGTTTCGACAGCTCGCTTGGTCAGCATCATATTATACAGGGGCGTAGCCAGGGGGGGGGGGTCAAACCCTCCCCGAAAATTTTCAATTTTGCTTGCGTATATGTACACGCACACATACAAACGCACGCACAAAAATACATAAAGTATGGTTGGACCCCCCCCCCCCCCCGAAAAAATTTCTGGCTACGCCCCTGATACTATACAATACCCACTGGGATCGCGCATGTGTATGATTATGCCGAGATTTGTGCCCAATAATAAGCGCATCTGAATTCGCGAAGCCATCGAAAATTTAATTGCCACCTTGGTTCTTTTTTCAGCTCGTTTCCAAAGCGGCATGAAAGGCTTTTTATTACGTGCCGAACGCATGACATTAATACGAGGCACGCCGTGATGGATTCATTCGGATTAATTTCGGCCACCTGGGTTTCTTTAACGTGTACGTAAATCTAAGTACGCCGGTGTTAGTGCATTTCGCTCCCATCGAAATGCAGCTGCTGTATGCGTGAATCGAACCCATGACCACGATTTTAGCAGCGCAACACTTCAGCCTTCTAAGCAATCACGGCGTGTCGCATGCAAGGCCAATATAAACGCTCAGTGCAAACATACAGCTTAATTCTGTTTACAGGGAGCCGCGACGGGAAATGTACCGCAATCAGCTGAATTAAACACTTAGTACTCACGGTACGTTATTTAAAATGTGGTGTAATAAGCCCAAATGCTCCGCTGCTGTAACATTACAAATGGTTGACTCGGAAAGCCAGCGCGCAATCTCGAAACGTACAGCGGCTGTCTATTTGTTGTAACTTCGGTTCACAAACGCACTTCCCTTTCAAATGAGCACGATCGTCGCGTTTCTCCCCGTTAATAGTTCGTAATACTGTGTACGACAAAAACTGCTTCAAGGTGAGAAGACCGCGAAAGCATCGCGGCGAACTGCCATAATCCACTCTTGACGCCTCTGCTCCTCGGACTGCTTGCATTGGAAACGGTAGAACATGACAGGAAGTTTTCGGCTCTTCGACATTTTTAAACTTTTGTGACAGTTCACAATGCAGCAGGACTGCGTGCCTGCTTTCGAGTACGACGAAGGAACGGCACCCATAGCGTGAAAAATGCGAGATAAAAGCCCCGGGGAGCACGTTCTCCGCGCGCGCGATGGGAAAACCAAGCAAGAGCGACCCGTCCCAGCTACCGGAGTTTTCCCCTCTCTCCGCTGGGGCGGCGGACGGCGCTGCGCAAACTTGAGCGTTGGAGGCCTATAGGCCTCCCAAGCTCGGCCAGGGGGCGCTGCGGCGCACGCGTTTCGCCGCCTTTCTAGCGAAAACCGGTCGCTCCCCTCTCCGCGCCTGCCTTTTGACTGCGCTGTCTCCGCACGTTCAGGCACCCTGCACGCGCTGTTCTCTGCTCGCCGTGCACGTGCAGCTTCACGTGTCGCTTGCTCTGAAGGTTTAGAAAGATCCCAGAGATGGAAAAAAAAAAAAAAAAACGTTTTAACGGTGGGAATCTTACCAGAGGAGGACGGTTGATCGACCACCTTTTCGGGACCGAGCAGGTCGTCAAGGGCTATGCTGAGGCACTGCGCCGTGCTCCCTATTGGGCTGCAGAAATTAGGTGCCTTTTTCCTTTCCTCTGAACCACTTAAGAAGAAGAAGAAGGCTATGCTGTTTGTGCGAGCGCTACGTGCGTGCAGATGCTGAACGGGCACATTTCTTTGACATGAGTAGGGAGGTGACTGCGCGAGTTCTGTAATTATGTTACCGGTAAAACGCACATTCGTTGCGGCAGTCGTGTATACTCGGAGCTGTCAGCAACCAACCAGCACGCTTTCGAGTGCGTTTTCTATTGATAACTTTTCAATTGCTTAGATGCCAAGTTTGTCGTGCGGCTTTAAATTTATTATGAGCTCAGTGTGAAGAGCATAAATTTACATCTGCCCTGTTGAGTCACTGGCTGCATCGCAATGCGCAGTGTTCAGTTTCGTGGGAGTTTCACTTTTGCCGAGGTTTGCATCGAATGATAACAACGTCGGATCGCAAGTTTAATGTCGCCTTGGATTTTTTTAGAGCTCCCTTTGACAGCATAATGATATACGCAAACAAAAAATAAATAAATATTTCATGCCCACTTCGACGATGCATGTTTCTTGCAGAGGCGTGTTTCATTTCGAATAATATCGACGCCTCATCACGCACCGTGTTCGCTTATTCGAATGTCGCTTTGGTTGTTTCGACAGCTCGCTTGGTCAGCATCATATTATACAGGGGCGTAGCCAGGGGGGGGGGGGTCAAACCCTCCCCGAAAATTTTCAATTTTGCTTGCGTATATGTACACGCACACATACAAACGCACGCACAAAAATACATAAAGTATGGTTGGACCCCCCCCCCCCCCCGAAAAAATTTCTGGCTACGCCCCTGATACTATACAATACCCACTGGGATCGCGCATGTGTATGATTATGCCGAGATTTGTGCCCAATAATAAGCGCATCTGAATTCGCGAAGCCATCGAAAATTTAATTGCCACCTTGGTTCTTTTTTCAGCTCGTTTCCAAAGCGGCATGAAAGGCTTTTTATTACGTGCCGAACGCATGACATTAATACGAGGCACGCCGTGGTGGATTCATTCGGATTAATTTCGGCCACCTGGGTTTCTTTAACGTGTACGTAAATCTAAGTACGCCGGTGTTAGTGCATTTCGCTCCCATCGAAATGCAGCTGCTGTATGCGTGAATCGAACCCATGACCACGATTTTAGCAGCGCAACACTTCAGCCTTCTAAGCAATCACGGCGTGTCGCATGCAAGGCCAATATAAACGCTCAGTGCAAACATACAGCTTAATTCTGTTTACAGGGAGCCGCGACGGGAAATGTACCGCAATCAGCTGAATTAAACACTTAGTACTCACGGTACGTTATTTAAAATGTGGTGTAATAAGCCCAAATGCTCCGCTGCTGTAACATTACAAATGGTTGACTCGGAAAGCCAGCGCGCAATCTCGAAACGTACAGCGGCTGTCTATTTGTTGTAACTTCGGTTCACAAACGCACTTCCCTTTCAAATGAGCACGATCGTCGCGTTTCTCCCCGTTAATAGTTCGTAATACTGTGTACGACAAAAACTGCTTCAAGGTGAGAAGACCGCGAAAGCATCGCGGCGAACTGCCATAATCCACTCTTGACGCCTCTGCTCCTCGGACTGCTTGCATTGGAAACGGTAGAACATGACAGGAAGTTTTCGGCTCTTCGACATTTTTAAACTTTTGTGACAGTTCACAATGCAGCAGGACTGCGTGCCTGCTTTCGAGTACGACGAAGGAACGGCACCCATAGCGTGAAAAATGCGAGATAAAAGCCCCGGGGAGCACGTTCTCCGCGCGCGCGATGGGAAAACCAAGCAAGAGCGACCCGTCCCAGCTACCGGAGTTTTCCCCTCTCTCCGCTGGGGCGGCGGACGGCGCTGCGCAAACTTGAGCGTTGGAGGCCTATCTCTGGGATCTTTCTAAACCTTCAGAGCAAGCGACACGTGAAGCTGCACGTGCACGGCGAGCAGAGAACAGCGCGTGCAGGGTATATGTATGTATAGTGATTCGAAAGGAAAAGGAAAAAGGCACCTAATTTCTGCAGCCCAATAGGGAGCACGGCGCAGTGCCTTAGGGGGGTAGGGGGACAGGGTGCGTGAACGCGCTCAGACAGCGCAGTCAAAAGGCAGGCGCGGGGAGAGGAGCGACCGGTTTTTGCAAGAAAGGCGGCGAAGGATGGATGGATGGATGCTATGAGCGTCCCCTTTATAACGGGGCGGTGACATGTCTGCCACCAGGCTCGAAGAAAAAAAAAAAAAGCTTCCTTGTTTCACGTTGGCCTAATACCTTATCTACATTGATTAAATCTATGTTATTATATCAAAAAATATAAATTCACGGTCTATCTCTCTGCCTCTTAAGGCAGAATGACCTTATTTTTCCCCCATTATTTATTTTTGTTCTTTATCTCTACTTTTCTGCCACCAATACTCTAACCGTCTCTTACTTATTTCTATCGCGGACGTGTTCAGCTTTCCATTGTTGTCCCTAAAACCCAAGGCTTCATGTAGGCTCGTGCCCACACGTATACCTGGGTATACCTGGGTGAAACGCGTAAGGTCCCTATATTTATAAAGGTAGCGACAACTACACGCGCGCCCTCTCGAGGGGTCCAAGGAGCAGCGATAGCAGACGACGCGCCGCTCGCTCCCGTGCATATTGCGGGCGCCTGAAACCGAACGCGAGTGCTGGCTTGAGCCGCTAAATTATTAATATTTGTGGCTTAAGTTGCTCATCAGTTTTCAAACTACAGGGACAATAACTTTAACGAGCACCGGAGCACGTTGAATATTGAAATAAAACGCGTGCGTTTCCGAAGCAGATTCCGAGCGGGTTCCCCACAGCAGCAGTAATGCAGGGCATTTATTTTTTTTCTTTGCATATTTTGACATTCAGCACAACTTGAAGAACAGGTGGTGTTTGGGTGAGTTAAAAGTGCTTGTTTTCTAGCGCGAATAAAATAGGCAGGTAGTCAGCGTACTGCTACTTTCGGAAACTTCATCGGGCACCTAGCGCTCTTGTATTGCGTAGCACAAAATACGCGCTATTATTGGTTTGACTGTGTTTGTCAGTGTTCGGAAGTCTTCCCACGGTTACAGGTATTTTTAACTAAGCTTATTTTGTTTATACTCTAAGAGGTTTACTTAGGAGAAGAGGGGATATTCCTCATGCATTCCTCTCTTAGGAGAAGGGCTGATATTCCTCAAATTCAGTTGCACTGCATTTGAGGAATATCAGCAACTTGAGTACCTTTCAAGATTTCCCTGTGAGCTTGTGGTGTTGAAGCCACCTCGGTGAGAAAAACAAAGGCAGCTTTATTGGATTCCGAGCAATTTAATGTTAAAGATACGAGGCGTGACTCTCCATTGACTACTGCGCAAAAATCTACGGCATAAAGAATGCCGAAGCAATAATAGCGTTGCTGAGATAATGCTCATGCATATGCCCGAACAAAAGCACGCCGGCCAGGCGAAAGGCTGCTTGAAGTTATAACCATTACAAAATCACTTACTTCGCATATCCGGGTGTTTTCTGTGGGCACAAATTTCTTGCGACTGATTTTCTTGGGCCTTACTTCAGCATATATTTTTGTCACCGCGAGGAACGAAAAAAAAAGCTTCTTTCTGTCCTTCGCGCGGAGAGACAACCGAAGGCATAGAGACCCGACATACAAGCACGTCACGCTCCAAACATTAAATTCAAACGCGGAATTCCTGCGTCCACTCAACTATAGGTACATAAACGCTTCTAGTTTGCAACAACAATGCGACAGAGGCGCGTGAAGTAATCTTTACTTGCTAAAATCGCCCCACTCCACGCTTGAAAACAGTGATCCGTACCTATCGCCGGCACAGTGCTGCCGCCGCTGGACCCTTTGGGCGGGGCGCGAAGGCGAAAACGTCACGTGTCGCCAACCGACCTATCGCAGGGCGCGGCGGCTGGATCAAGACCTTTCGCTACTTTTGAAAAATAGAGGGACTTTAGAAACGCGTGCGACGCAGCGCCCCCTGGCCGAGCTTGGGAGGCCTATGGTAAAGTGAGCTAGAATAGGGTAGTGGGCTCACTCGCCGGCCGCCGCTATGCATTGCGGTGACGCCGCCAATGTCACAAAAACGTGCTTCGACGCGCCTCCGCGGCGCGGCGCCACCGTCGCATCAAATGTAGTGAGCGTTGGCGCTGGGGCAGTTGCTGGCTGTTTGAAGTGGCGGTCGGTGTGTGCGAGTTTTGTTTTTTTGAGAACTCTTCGCGCTTTGCATCCTCAATCTGCTAGGTTCTTCTGCGAACAGCGATGTGGCCTGACAAGCAGTGACCGTCTCACGAGGTTAAAATGCTTCCGCGGCGGCAAAACCACTGTTTTGCGCCAGGCTGTCGGACAGGTTACGTCCACGTGAAGGGCAGCACGAAGTCGTCTTTGTTAGGCGTTCCGAAGGATGCAGCCCTGATTAAGCAATGAGGAAGCCCTGGGAAAGGAATTTGCATCGAGCGGACAAAGCACTGGACGACACATCTGCCGTGTGTCAACTTCATTTTGAGCCGGAGTATGTGCTACGGTACTACGTGCATATATAATCGAAGGGATAACGAAGTACGCACACCACGTGGAAAATCTTGCCTACGAGAGGACGCTGTGCCTACAATCCTGCCTAACTTGGCGTCGTATTTGACAAAGAAGACAACACGAGAAAGACCGACCCGAAAGAGAAAGCAACTGGGAAGCGTTCAAGGCGAGAAGAAGGTACCTTCTCGTGCCATTGGCGATACTGTTCAAGCAAGCAACTGTGCCCAATATATGATGAATAAATGTTCATGTACTTGTACCCAGTACCTGAGGAGAGTGGCTTCCTGTTTTTCTTATCTGTGGATTTTTACAGTGTTTGCATAGGAATATTCAGTGCAGAAATGGCCAAATTACGGAGCCAAGGTACTGGAGATCTGCAGAAAGAATGAGCAGCTCCAAGTTTTTAAATGCTGTGGAATGTATAACATTAAGAGCTCGTGGTAAACTCCCGAGTGTGTGTCAAGGTCAGCATCGGCAGTATAATTTCACACGCTCGTAAAAGGCGTGCGTGACGAAAGTAGTGCCCAAGAAATGCTAAGAATCCAGTTTACAATTGATAGCCGCAAAACGCGTAAGCTTTGAAAAGTTCGCCATCGCTGCTTATCACTCGTAAGAGCAATTTATTGCATCTCAAATTTGCGCAGCATCCCTTGCATGCAGTTTAATCGCGCGAGTTACGGCGACAGAGTTTCAGAAAATAATGTTTTCTGCAGCTTTACTCGCACGAGTACTAACGGTCTTCCGTGTGTTTCATTTAACATCAGATAACTAGCTAACAGCAGAGCTGCATACTCCATGCTACACTGTTCTAGATGGTTACCATGCCTCACGCGCATATGTAGGCCAACGCACCTAGCTCGCGCTAGTTTTTTTTTATTTTTTGTCTCAGCGACATCAGCATCACCGTTTACACTGCCGAAATTCGTGTACATTTCCGTCCAGTGCATATGATAACAGCGCACAAAAAGCATGGCATCAGTTGCGCACAAACGCCTCCGTCAGGCAGTGCCCTACATTTAAGTCGCTGGTGGCGCCACCACACATGTGACATACCCGGCGTCAAGCAGGGGACCCCAGCAAGCCCACTACCCTCTTCTAGCTCACTTTACCTATGGTGGCTGAACGATCGCAGCGCCAGAGTTCCCTCTAGTTAATTTTAGGAAACTCTATGGGGCGGAGGGTCTGCACATGTACTGCTACGCGAAGTAGTCCGGTTTGGCGCGCGTTGCATCCATCAAGGTACGAAAAGGCACGACTTTTTCACGCACGCAAAAACGCAAAGTGACAACGTATAAAATAAAAGAAATACAAATATCTCGCTTGTGTGCGCTGCGTTCCGTCTCAAAAAGCTACATGTAGAAGATGAAGGAGTATTTTATATATCTCACGCAGAAAATACGGACGCAATTGTGGGACTACATTTATTAGCGGTAGGATACGTGCACTGTGGCTCTGTAGCTTTCCCTTCAGTGCCACAGAAAATTGTCCGATCGTAGCGGCGGCGCTGTAGTCACTTTGTACTGAAGCTGTGGAGAGCGTCTGCATATGGCGTGCGCGCGTCGCAGCCTACGAAAGCGTGTAATTGCGCGTTTTGAGCGCGTTTAATGCATTACTGAGCTTTAATCGGCGTCTCAAAGCCTGCTACGCGCCGTTGTGCACGAGTGAATATGCAGGCGTGCCGAAATTGCGCCGAGATATTCCCTGTTTTTGGAGCCTGCCGGCCCCCAAAGAAGGCGACAATCGGATTTTGCACCTAGCTGCTTTCTTCTGATTGCTGTGCGGTTTGCAACCAACACTTCGAGCCGCGCTACACTATAAGTGACTACGAACACTGACTACGAAGAAATAACAAACCAGCGACGAAAGCCTACCATTCTTCTGCCGGCAGTCTCTACGAGAGTATTGATCCTTATATGAGCTCCAATGCGCTCGACTGTTTCACGAGTAACCTGAGTACAAATAACTCTATCACAACATTTATATTATTGACGGCTGAGTTCTGCCACTTTTGCTCTGTTTCTTTAATGCCGAAAGGCTATCATGTTTCAACAGCGTGCTTCCGCGGTTACTATATGCATCGGTTATGCGACCTCTGAGTGCTTAAAATACCAGGAAGCCGAGCCAGGGAGCCGAGCCGAAAGCGCACGTTCACTTCTGAGGCACGAACTTCATGCATTAGGGCTTATCTCAAGCATCCTAAAATGCGCAGATGTAAATATAGCCCGTCGGTTATTCTGCCTAAATTCACTACAACCAGTTCTCCTTTTCAATGACCGCTTACATTGCACTTTTCCTGACCGATCGATGCCATCGCAAAAACTTCTTTTTGACAACGTTTTGTATTATAATTTCATTGCCTTATCTGTAAAGTGCCAAAGTGAAGCCAGGAGGGGCGATGGTGCTCTACGCTTTGCTATATTATGTTTTTATATGTATGTGCATATACATTTACACGCACAAATACGGGTAGTAAAGTCTCACCTCCTCACCCGGCGCCAATAACAATATACATGCAACGCCCCTGAGGACGACCGTTATTTGTACCGGTCGAGTTACCTTTGACTTCCAATACCTTTGAGCCCTCGTAATGTCGAAAAAGTCACATTTACACAGCGCATTTGTAAAGATACGCACCGTACACACAGCTTCGCCAACGCGCGGTAAATGTTCGGCGTGCTTTCGGCAGAATATCAGCACACAGCTTTCTGAGCACAGTTAAATTCCAATAGAGTAGCTCAGTTACTCTGAATAAACTAGACGCCGAATCACCACCAGAAGAAAGCATTAAAACAGAAGAAATCAGAATAAGGCATGCGCACTTTCTGTTCCTTCTGTCTCTTTCTTCTGGCGGTCGTTCGGCGTCTAGTTTATTGAGAATAATGTACTAACTAGGCCAGCAATGAGTTCGGCTCAATTATGCCGAGATCGTGAATCTTCACGGTCGGTGTCAGCCCGTTTTCATTTTTATATTTTGCGTACCTTCCAGCAGTCCCTTCGGCTACAAGAACTGATTTGCAGTATCTCTCAAAGGCATTTATGAAGCAAGCATCCATTAAAAGCTTTGAAGTTTCGTCCATCAAGGCTTACGACGACAATTCCTACGCTTAATGATAGACACGCAACGAAAGCCGCATCAGTAATAGTGCCGATTAGCCGGGTGCCGCCGACGCGCCCAGCAGTTCTTGCGCGCGGCGTCGCGCGCCTTCAGTACCGAGCGACTCGAGCGCCGCCGCTACGGTCGACGCGGAAGGCATCAAGCGGCGAGGTGCGTTCACACGACCTCGACAGTTCTATAAAAAAAAAAAAACTCGGGGACGGGGGCAGAGCGTCTGCACGTGTACTGCTACGCGAAGTAGTCCGGTTTGGCGCGCGTCTCGTAACGCCGTGGAAAGTGATGGCTTGCGTTGCATTTCGACGCAAACGATGCAAGGCGCGACTTTTTCAAGTACGCAAAAACGCAAAATGACAACGTATAAAGTAAAAGAAATACAAATATCTCGCTTGTGTGCGCTGCGTTCCGTCTCAAAATGCTACATGTAGAAAATGAAGGAGTATTTTATACATCTCACGCAGAAAATACGGACGCAATTGTGGGACTACATTCATTAGCGGTAGGATACGTGCATTGTGGCTCTGTAGCTTTCACTTCATTGCCACAGAAAGTTGTCTCTCGTCAGGTATAGTGCCTAGAATATACTATACGTCAGGTGAAGCCGGCCGTCGCCATCTTGCCAGAGGCAGAAAGCGCGCTCCACGCCGTTGCGGGCTGCTGCTTGCGTTCGCTATTTGACGCTGTGGGCATGTAAACACCAACGCTTTGACGATGGTTGTCTCTTGTGTCGCTTATGGATGTACAAACAGGCTGAAGAAAGGTTGTGGCCTCACATTCTGCCCGTAAGTATGTGAAAACGTCTTCGATTGAGCCATTCCACGCACGTTACTGAAGGGTGCTAACTGACGCGGTATTAGCGTGCAACAAATAATATCCGTAATATTTCTGACAGGTCTCTTAAAGATTCCACCGTGCGGAGCCTGTGGGAGACGGCCGTTCACCGTGTAAAGTGGAATGCGAAAGACGA
Source organism: Rhipicephalus sanguineus (assembly GCF_013339695.2). Classification (NCBI taxonomy): domain Eukaryota; kingdom Metazoa; phylum Arthropoda; class Arachnida; order Ixodida; family Ixodidae; genus Rhipicephalus; species Rhipicephalus sanguineus. The sequence continues at coordinate 305,450,307 of NC_051176.1, read as the reverse complement.
AGACCACCTACATGCTCCGTGCACTTCGCGCCGGAGTGCTTTGGCTGCTTGCTAGAAACCGTTTTTTTTTTTTTACACTCGATCATACGTAAATGGTTTGAGAGATCGGGCAGGAAGTGCAGTGACAGAAGAACTGAAAAAAAAAACTGGATTTGTTGGCTTTTTTATATGCATATGGAAAGCACCGAAAGAATACTTGACGAGGTTGTCAGCCAGGATCCGCTGAATTACTCGCTGACACACAAACTCCATGCCGAAAACCTCTTTGGGATAATACGCGGATGAGGCGGACATAACAATGCAACAGCTGCACAGCCTATGGCTGTATACAAGCACCTGTTGGTTCAGACGGGAGTTATAGTTCAGGAAACTGCTCCCAAGACATTGTTTCCATATTTAATGCAGCCACTACTGCTGCCGCAGCAGATGCAAAAAGCATGCTCATTGACATGAGCAGATCATCAGCCCTGCAGGCCGATACTGACCCGAAAGCCTCTCTGCTTTTGCCGGTTTCGTGGTGCCATATATAGCAGGCTTCAATGCTAGAAAAGTTCGTACAACTCCATGTGAGCAGTGCATCACAGCCCTGCACTCAGGTGAGTTGCACCTTCAATTAAACGGAAGAGCAGAGGTGGAATTATTTCACCGTCGCAAGATGTCACTGGCATGTGTGAAGAAGTAGAGAAAGGACTGGTAGGCTGCAGGCTGAATGTGATGTCATCATAATGGTGAAAACGGCAAAACACGTCATCTCCTCCGAGAAAAAGTGGTTCCATAAACTGGAGCTGCACATCCTTGACTTCGATCCGCTTGAACGTTTACAATTTGTGCAAGCAAATCGCTGAAGAATACGTAAAAGTGAGTATACGCCAAATGACGAAGGAACGAAACTGAGAATGGATCAATAAGGTGAGACCACTTCTGTCAAGGGCGATTATCTTCAATCACCAGTAGGGCACCGGTCATCATGTTTTTCACCGTGCATCTGATTTAAGCGTCTCTACCTAATGCCTGTGTGCAGGTGAATTCTCTTCTGTAGATGTCACTTGGCTGCTTACAAGTCGGAAATAAATGTTTGCAACCAGAACTACTTGATTTCATTGCTTTAGAAATGCGAGCAACTTCATCGGCAGCACGAAGAAGCGTGCGTGCGGCAGCGCTTGGCTCCTTTCTGCCACTGGCAAGATGGCCGCCGCGCCCTCGGTGCGGCTTCACTCTCCACAATAGGGGCGCATAGGCGGCTTCTACTCCAGCAAGTTCTATGTATCCTACTTGGTTCTAGTACACTCTAAAGCCCCTCCATCGCGTATACTGCCGCTTTTTTAGGTACCGCCATCTATTGTTCGACGACGACGCCCACCTCCGGTTCCGGAGCTTCCAGAAAGAAGTTCTTGAGCCACTTCTTTCCGCTTTTTCCTTCCATCTTGTTTCTGCGCACGCATGTGCACACGCGAGAAAGCACATATTTGCTTCTCCGTTTCACAAGTGTTGTTGTTTTGAGGTTCGTCGTAAACTGCCTACAGCCGAGCGAGTTTTCGCTCGGTGTTTCTGCGTCGCGAGGGCGTGGGCGGGCATGGGGCAGGTGTATCAACCGGAAAAGCAGCAGAAACATCATGGCGGCACTTCGGCTTCCGCTAGGCGGGGAACCGGTGTAAAGGGAGATGGGGCGGACGAGTTGGCGCTACTTAACCTAGCCGGCGGAAAACGCATGGAGGGGCTTTAGTTCTATGTATCCTTGGTCCTAGTACACTCTATCACGGGGATGCACATAGAGTTTCCTAAAATTAACTACAGGGAACTCTGGCGCTGCGATCGTTCAGCGTAGCACACGGATTTGCCTAGTCTTTGTACTTGTTGGCTTCGAACGCACTTGTGGCTTTGTTTATTGCTGTGTTTTGGTTTTCTTTCAGATAAAAGAATGTATCGTTGTGAACTTTGTGACCAGGTTTGAATTGGTGAGCCTAAAAAAGTTAAGTGGTGAAGTGGAACTGTTGAACGTTTGCTGAACTTCATCTTGCGATAAAGCGGATGCAGGCAACGCCCAGCCAAACAGAGCCGAAAGTACGAAGTTTAGACAAATCCGTGTACTACCCATCATTCCCATGTTGGCTGAAGCACCATGCGTTGCAGCTCCCATAGACACTAGCGCCAGAGTTCCCTCAATTAAGTATTGTAGGAAACTCTATGGGGATGCATGCGGCGGTGGCGCTGCGGGCAATCGGAGTTTCTTGAGCAGACGCCCCTCCCGCGACTCTCGGGCGGGCTGGCGGAGCCGTTTACAACCACGCTGTCGCGTTTGCTTACCTTTTCATGTCGAAGGTCTGCAGTGTTTGCTTTTATTACAAAACTTGACATTGAGTACAAATAAGTAAGGAATACCTTAGCGCTAATTAAAGTTTCAGAAGAGCACGAAGTCTGACGTCACACAAGTTTTCCACTCCCAGTGATGACGACCATCGCTCAGTGCATCCGTGCTGCTTATCACTTCACGAGACAGAATTGAGAGCATCAGAATTTTTAATATCTATTGGTTCCTTGACATGGTTTTCGTCAGCGTCATTTAATTGCACCTTCTCATCTTTAGCAGCTTCATTCTTTGCCGTATCGAAGATACAGTATCGAAGCTATACAGTATCGAAGATACATGTATAGCTTCGATACTATCTTAGATACTCTTTGGGTATCTTGTATCTGTATCGCGATACGTCTTGCAAAACGAGTATCTGTATCTGTATTTCCGATACATTCAATAATGTATCGCGTATCTTAAGATACAAGATACTGCTACAGAAACACCACCGTGCGAAACAATAAACGTCGACCGGAATTCCAGCTCTCAAGCTGATATTGCTGCCACTAAGCCACCTGAATAAAACTAACGACAGTAACATTCTTGTATATTTCCGCCAGAGCGTTCCAGGGTGCACAGGCGATGATGTTTAAGCGTCCCTATTGGTGGAGCGGAGTTACATGATGGCGCTCGAGCCATCGCGACAAAAACAAGCGTGCGAACGACTACGCGCAGCCTACCTTTTTTCTATATGTTTTCTTTCTTTTTATTTGTGTTGATGTCATGACACTTGTTCATAGACCCTGCACTCTGCTGCGTACGCCAATGCGTGCGGCGTCTTTCGCACAAATTCTGAGGCCGCTATACTGTCGCTATCGAAGCTTGTCTTGCGTGATGCTTCGTTGCAATGTTTCAAGAATGCAAGAATGGGGCTGCTTTGCGTCTCGCGCCTTTCATACATCAGCGATTTGAAAGATCTTGTGGAGGCAAGCTTGACTTACATAGTACAATGAGATTGACTTACATGCAATGGAGATTCTAACAACCGTCCCACTATATTTTGACGTACTGTGTCTGTGTTCTTCCTGCTAAATTATTCGAAAAGTTCTTTTAATGATAACTTGATTGTTAGTACAAGTACTTTCTTTGCTGTCTTCCGTTTGCATCCCATACATTACTTAGTCCTCTGCATAGTTTTTCGACCATCTGTTTATTGTAATATGTCTTTTGTAACCTGCTGCTCAAATACGTTCTCTGCTTTATTCTTATTTCTTAACTGTCTGCGAACGTGGTTTTATTTCATATTTCGCGGGCTTTCTTTAAAAGCCCGAGAACATTCACCACGCAGCATGTACGCTGCCGAAAAAAATTGGGTCGGTCGTTTTTAAATTCGCTCTGCGATGTGTCGAAGCGCAGCTGGCCCTAAAGTGCATATTAAAAATGTCGCAATGTCGCGTAATTGACCTTATTTAATTAACCAGTTCAGCTTAGTACAAAACATACCATAACGAGTGCCACATGACGGCAAACCAAATACTTGGTAAAAAGGCAGGGACTGCTGCGCCGCGCGGTGCACGAGCCGCTCCCACACAGAAACGACTCCTGCACCGCACGGAAGTGACGTCATGCGTTTTCCGGTTAGGCGCGCCGTTTGAATATGCCGTGAATTAGCCGAGTCGGCAGGCGAGTATGCCTCCCCATCGGCCTCCCGTCAGCCGGACTTGCTGCTGCTGCGCTGCTGGTGGTCCTGTCTACAGGCCCTTTAATATTGTTACTACATACGTGATTTGGGTATGAGCATCTGTGTAGTGGGAAACAGGGTGGTTAGAGTAGAAGAGGACGTTCGGCTAGTGAGAGAGGTCTCCGGTGCGCGTCTGGGCAACACCTTCGCGTCTACCGGTGCGTCGCAGCTCAGTGAAGCCTTTTGTAGACGTAACAGAGTGGTGGAGGTGCTGGGTACAGCACGTCAACGTACCACGGAGCCACAGCTGCTTGAACTTCGCCGGAGCCGTCGACTTGCCGGTCTGCCGCCGACAACATTCGTCATGGCCCAGAGCGGCGCAGGTCAAGACTCAACAACCTCAACCACGCAAAGGTCAGCGCCGGCTGCTCCTCGGCACCACTATATTGAACCCCGCTCGTTCGCGGGCAGGGCAGGAGAAGATGTAGACGCGTGGCTGACACATTACAAAAGGGTGAGCCGGTACAACTGCTGGAATTCCACCGACCAACTGGAAAATGTCGCGCTGTTTCTCACGGAGACCGCCCTGATGTGGTACGAAAACCACGAAGAGTTCTTAACGACGTGGGATCTTTTTGCTGATGAACTCAAGAAGTGCTTTGGCGACTCTGATTCGAAAAAGAAAAGCGCGGAGCGAACGCTGGCTCAAAGAGCTCAGACTCCTGGGGAGACGTGCACCACCTATATAGAGGAAGTCCTGAAGCTTTGTAAGATCTTGAACCCGCAGATGTCTGAAGAAGACAGGGTCGGACACCTCCTGAAGGGCATAGCAGAAGACGTCTACAATTTTCTGATAGGTAGGGAAGACCTCACCTCCGTCTCCGCCGTCCAACGTCACTGCCGTACATTTGAAAAGTTGAAGACTCGTCGCATTGCCCCGAAATTTGGTAGGCTGGCCAATGTAACAACGGTCGCCAGCGTCGACGTGAGCCCGCCCGCCGACCTCGCCGCTACTATCCGGGCAATCGTGCGCGAAGAGCTACAGCGACAAGACGTAATGGTCGACGACACCATCCATCGTCCGCCTAGCTGTCCAACCTACTACGCGGCGCCGTTAGCTCCTGTGCCACCATCGGTATGTGTGACGGACATCAGCGAAACTCGCACTTCGTGGCCACGTCAGGACTCATTCACGTCTGACCAGCGGTACGACCAACGCTTTCGTTCCGGCCCCGCCCCACAGAGGCGGGCAGTTCCCGTTCAGCAAGCTGGCCCACTGCATTCGGTTAGACGACACTTCACAGCACAGCGCTCTCAGCAGTGGTCCGGCGAGCGTCCACTACCAGTCTGCTACAACTGTGGCGTCGAAGGCCACATCGCCAGGTACTGCAACTACCAGCAGCCGCCGAGGTACGACCGATCATCGAGATTCCATCGGTCCGACTCTGCACGAGCCCCGACGTTCCCGGGGAGCGCATCTCACCAGATACCAAGACCGCTACGAAACCGTTCTCCGGCCTCCGACCGCAGTGTGACACCACCACCGGTCCCTCGTGCCAACCGATCACCGTCTCCTCGGCGCCGGTATCCCTCGCCTCCTCCGGAAAACTAGTCGGCGCGGCCGTTGGAGGTGAGGTCGCTGGACAGTCTTCGATTTCAACCGAAATACCTCCTTTAATTTGCATGCTTAAAAACAAGGTTCCTGTGCTTATCGATGGTGTCTCAACAATGGCCTTAGTGGACACAGGTGCAACCGTGTCAGTGATGAGTCTTGTGTTTAAACGCCTCCTTGGACGAAAAATTATGTTCCGCTGGGACCGTGCTGATACGTTTCGCGGAGTTGGTGGAGATGTATTACAACCTGTTGGAGTCTGTACTGTGGCTGTTAGTTTGGGTTGTCAGAAATTTATTGCGGAGTTTGCTGTTCTCTTTCAAAGTACGCATGATGTAATTCTGGGACTCGATTTCCTGAAGCTTTGTGGTGCCACTGTCGATTGCCGCACAGGAGAGATGACAGTAGATTCAGCTGTTCCAGTTGCGTTTATAGAAAACCCGCCTTGTCAGGAAAGTACCCTTTGTGTGTCCATGGACACAACTGTGCCACCCTTGTCAGCCAAGTGTGTTCCTGTCGCCTGTTCCCCTGCAACCGAGGAGACATTTGACGCCACCGTGGAGCCTGTTCACCTCAGTTGCATAAAGAAGAATGTTTTAATACCCTACTGTACCTTGTCAGTTGTGCAAGGGCGTACTGGTTTATGGGCGGTCAACTGCTCCGATGAACCTACGGTACTGCCGGAGGGTCTCAAATTGGCCGAGATTCGTCAACATCAAGTATTCTCGCTTGCCATACTTGCAGAGAGCAGCGATTTCTCAGATAAACCCGATTTCGATAATCTTCACGCCAGGGACACCTCTATTATGGCTATGATTGACAAGTCTCTCCGCACCAACGAGCGTAATGAACTGGCGAGTATTCTGCGCGAACATGCCGGTCTTTTCGATTTCGCACAGCTACAGGCTCCGTCATCATTCCCTGCTTCTCGTATAAAGCACCGCATAGACACGGCATCCCATAGACCTCTCCGACAGAAACCATACCGTGTGTCGCCTTCGGAACGCGCAGTGATCAATGAACAGGTTTGCGAGATGCTAAAGAAAAATGTCATTCAAGAATCATGTAGTCCGTGGGCCGCTCCCGTAATTCTAGTCAAGAAGAAAGATGGAACATGGCGATTTTGTGTTGACTACCGCCGCCTTAACGCGATCACCAAAAAAGACGTATACCCACTACCACGGATTGATGATGCTATAGACTGTCTTTCATCAGCCTCTTATTTTTCGTCCGTTGATTTGAGGTCAGGGTATTGGCAGATTCCAATGCACGAGGAAGACAAGGAGAAGACGGCATTTGTTACACCAGATGGACTTTTTGAATTTAATGTGATGCCGTTCGGACTGTGCAATGCACCTGCAACTTTTGAGCGCTTCATGGATAACATTCTGCGTGGTTTAAAGTGGGAAGTCTGCATGTGTTATTTGGACGATGTTGTGATTTTCGGGCGCACTTTCTCTGAGCACAACACACGCCTTGGTCTCGTGCTGGATTGCCTAAGCAAGGCACGCTTGGTGCTCAATTCAAAGAAATGTCGTTTTGGGGAGCGCCAAACACTCGTCCTTGGCCACTTAGTGGACAAAGAAGGCATACGACCGGATCCCGCGAAGACGGCCGCAGTTGAGGCGTTCAAGCAACCTCACTCGGTTAAAGAACTGCGCAGTTTTTTGGGCCTTTGCTCATACTTCCGTCGATTCATTCCTAACTTTGCCAATATCGCGCACCCGCTCACGTGCCTGCTTCAGAAAGGCGTGCGGTTTGACTGGACACCGGAATGTACATCCGCTTTTTCTGAGTTGAAGTTCCTTTTGACGTCCCATCCCATTCTTCGACACTTCGATCCTCTGGCTCCCACAGAACTCCACACAGACGCTAGCGGTGTTGGTGTAGGCGCCGTCTTGGTTCAACGCTTAGGTACCAAAGAACACGTCGTCGCGTATGCAAGTCGGTCGCTCAGCAAGTCCGAGCGTAACTACACCGTCACAGAGCAAGAATGCCTCGCAGTAGTCTTCGCAGTGCAGCGCTTCCGGTCCTACCTGTACGGACGCCCCTTTACCATCGTCACAGACCATCATTCTCTCTGCTGGTTGGTCAATCTGCGTGACCCGTCTGGTCGCCTTGCGCGTTGGGCACTCCGTCTACAGGAATACGACTTTACGGTTTCCTTTAAAAGTGGTCGTCGTCACGCTGATGCAGATTGTCTTTCGCGATTACCGCTCCCGTCGACGGACTGTGACGCGGACAACTTCGACACCTACATCGCACCATTGGACCTACCATTTCCTGATACCAATGCCTTTAAGACTGAGCAGCAAAGGGACGACACCATACAGCAGCTCCTTGCTACCGAACCACAATCATCGGCGACTCGCTTCTGCATCCGCGACGGGCTAGTGTACAAAAAGAACTACGCTACGACCGGCTCACGATATCTTCTCGTGGTTCCGAAGAGTCTCCGCGTTTCCGTCTTGCAGGCTATGCATGATGATCCAACGTCCGGTCATTTAGGCACAGCGAAAACTCTTAGCCGGCTTCAAGAAAGATTTTACTGGCCAAGAATGCGCCAGACGACGGAACACTACGTCTCCAGTTGCGACGAGTGTCAACGTCACAAGCGCCCTACAAGTGCTCCTTCAGGGCGACTACATCCTGTGCCGCCCCCTAGAACTCCATTCGAGCAAGTTGGGATCGACCTTCTTGGGCCCTTTCCGCGGTCTTCTAATGGAAATCGGTGGATAGTCGTATGCACCGATCATTTAACAAGGTACTGCGAGACAGCTGCCATACCATCGGCAACTGCAGCCGATGTATGTTTATTTATGCTCTGTTTTGTGGTTCTACGACACGGACCTCCTAAAATTGTTATCAGTGATCGTGGGCGACAATTCACTGCAGACGTGGTGGAAGAGATGCTTCGTGTGTGTGCTTCCACGTTTCGGCACTCTACACCATATCATCCGCAAACAAACGGTCTAACGGAACGAACTAACAGGACTCTCACGAACATGCTATCTATGTATGTCTCCTCAGACCACCAGAACTGGGACAGCGTTCTACCTTTCATCACTTACGCATTTAACACCGCACAGCATGAAACTACCGTCTACAGTCCGTTCTTCCTTCTCTATGCTCGGCCGCCTCGTCATACCCTCGATACCGTCTTCCGTTCTTGGACTACCATGATCCCTGTATATCCGAGATCGTCTGCCGTGCAGAAGAAGCCCGACGTCTTGCTTATTTGCGCACTCTTGCTTCGCAAGATCGCTCGAAAGCACGTTTTGACCGTCGACGCCGACACGTGACGTATAATCGCGGTGACCTAGTGTTGCTGTGGACGCCAACTAGAAAACGCGGGTTGTGCGAAAAACTGCTGGCGCACTATGCGGGACCTTATGTTGTTACAGACTGTCTAAGTGATTTAACTTACCGCGTAGCGCGTCTCCATTCAAATGGCCGACGGTCTGCAAAGACTGAACTTGTCCATGTAGCGCGTTTGAAGCGCTTTGTTCCTCGAGAGACTGACTCGCCCGGTGGGCTTCGTCTGCGCGGAGGGAAATGTTACTACATACGTGATTTGGGTATGAGCATCTGTGTAGTGGGAAACAGGGTGGTTAGAGTAGAAGAGGACGTTCGGCTAGTGAGAGAGGCCTCCGGTGCGCGTCTGGGCAACACCTTCGCGTCTACCGGTGCGTCGCAGCTCAGTGAAGCCTTTTGTAGACGTAACAATATTGATGTTTGATGATCAGATGCAGCTGGCTGCATCGGTTTCTCCGGCATCCGCGTCAGGAATGTTGATTTGCACGGCTTATCAAGGCTCCGATGACAGGACGTGGTCTCAGAACTGAGTCACTGGTCGCCTAGATTTCGCGAATGGCTCGTGGTGACGTACTATATCGCGATGAAAAGAAACGCGAACTGCGTAAAGCGTAGCTTTCGGCACAGTCGAACTTCAGCATGCTTTGAATATCGCTGGGCAAATCTGTGCTTTCGGCCAGCGTCACTGTAGCGCTAGAATATTGCTCCGGCTGGCGCTATCGCATTGCGTGTGTGTCCCGAGTACAAGACATGACTGGTAGATGATAACCATAACAAATAATGATGTACGTACAAGTTTCCTGCCATCATTTTTTTTAGCAGCTAGCAGTCACTGTTTCTCTTCGCCTCTTGTATAGCCACGCCGAATATGCAACACGAAATCTTATGTCGCTCAGTGTACCGTTGGCACCGTCACCGCCTCACGAAGTAATCGGCCGACTTAGTCGCTTCAAAATACTGAAGTGTCGCCGTGATGCTCTAGGCTGTACTCTAGGCGATCAGCACTTGATAAACGATGCCCAATGGCAACAGCCGACTGCGTTAGCCCACCTACCTACAAAACAGTGCCGCACAGTTTGTCTGCCTTGCTGAATAACACGGCCGGTGACAGCAACGGTTGAACGGTTGCTACGTGTTCGCACTTTGCGAAAAACCTGCAGTGCAGGAGCACTGGCCATCGGAGATCACAGGCTTAGTAAAAACACTTCACAGCCGCACTGGGATTTCTTGTGCGTCCGGACGTTCACACGAACTGTGCAACAACATTTATTTCATCGTCAACCTTACCCTTCGCGACAAGCAAAATGAGGTACTCGGTTGCAAGGACACTTTCACCCTCGACAACACCACGTTTTTTACATCGCAAACTAGAAAATGCAGTACTTCCAGCAGCAACGCAACAATCCGCAGATCATCAAACTCTGCCGCACATCGATTTTCTCGCGGCTGCTGTTCTGTTTGCCCGCTGTTACCTTTCGCAGCGCCCCCTAGATTTAAGGTGGTTGCGATATGTCATTAATTAACGAATGTACATTAAAGAAGTCGTCAAACACGTTTTGTTTAATATTTTTGTAGGTTTAACACATTATAAAGTAATAATCTGTCCATTTGAGTTGTTTTAAGTTTACTTTAACGAGGTGACGTCACTTCCGTGCGGTGCAGGAGTCAGTTCTGTGTGGGATCGGCTCCTGCACCGCGCGGCGCACGAGACGCTGCCCAAATACTTTGGTTTCATTCAGCGGCGGTTAACCACTTGTTTTTTTTTTTTAATATTGGGTTTTACTTACGTGAAACACCCTGTATACTTATTCGCTTTCATTGTTTAATAAGGAACTACCTTGCTATTTAACTTAAATATATTCGTTTTCCTTTTTTTAGGTCACCTTAAAGTATTCTTATTGTTACGAATCCGCAGGTAGGCAGAGCTAGAAGTGGCAATAGTATGAATAGCAGTGATAATCTGCGGCGTTTTGTGCCTCTAGAATACGTCTGAGACGTTTTCTGGCGGCTCAGGTTCTCTCAGAGAACAAATGGTAAAAGATTGCACGTTAGTGAATATGTTGCTAACGAACGCTTTACGCCAGCAGATAAGTAAAATATGAAAAATCACTGCAGTTTTACGCCCTCAAATAATTGTGAGCGCCGACTATGTAGTTCATCGTCTTTACACGATGCGTCACAAACAATACCGCTACCAACGTTGTTGCTGCTGTACACCTGTCGGGGGTTCCGTTATTACGAAAACAATACGCTTGCGGACAAGGTAAGACTGCACAGCGGTATTTGTGCCATCGTGCGAAGGCACTTGCAAGTAGATGGTAACCAGCTAGCTGGTCACCAAGTAGAGCAGCGACACCAATAAACTACAAAGTGTCAAGCAAAAACAACTAACAGCGCAGCAGTTAAAGAGTTGTCATGTTAAGCAGCCGAACAAATCCCAATAAGTCGTTTAGAAATGAAACTAATACGCCTTGAGCAAGAAAGTTTGTATCTTGCGATACAAACAGGTATTTTGTTAAAGTTAAACAAAGCTGTTTGCACGTAAGAAATTTTCAGGTAAACACATTTCTACATAGGCCTTTGCTGCTTCATTATATAGATGTATAACAGCAAATTTGCAAATGTATCGAAGTGTCTTAAGATACATTTGGGAAGTATCGTATCGGATACAATTATTCCGCGAGTATATTGTATTTGTATCTCAAATACTTCTTGCCCGGCTATCTTGCATCGTATCGCGATACAACTTCAAAGTATCTTTGCCCAGCCCTGTTTGCCGCTTTACTTCTCTTTCGCTGTTCAATGATTTCGTGAAGAAGCAGAATCTAAGTAAAATGCACAACTTCATGAGGCTTTTTGAGATGAAATTTGAATATTCTTCACATCCCACATGAGGCAAATCTGTTTTTGTTTTTCAAGAAACCGCTGAAATTCACAATGCTCTTTTCATGCAGCTTACGCACGCTGAAATAAGTCGTAAAACTATTTTCAAGTTTTCCAATAGCTGCTTTGAGAGGTCCGGAGGGGTACATCAGGCCTCCGTTATCTAAGTGCGCTGTGAATATAGGGAAGCCTAATCACTCCCCGTTGCTGTGTTTCGATGTGAGACATGTTGCGCAAGTCTCGCACTGCGTCTTTAGTGTCTTACGCGCCACATAACCCGCAATATAGTAAGTCAGCATATCGTGGCTGTGGCGGCAGCCAAGCCAAGCCAAGCCGCCAGGCAGCGCCACCCTCCGCTATGGTGCCTCCGCTGCTCTCCGGAACCTCCAGAGAACCCGAATAAAACCAGTTCATGTTTGGGATCCCCGCCGCGCGGTTGTGTCTGCTTCTCCCGCGCGTACACGCGTCCCAACAGTGGTGACCCGGACGAGGCTTACCGCCTTCTTCAAGCGATCGACGCCATGGAGACTCCCACTGACGCACCGGCCATCTCCGCCGTCGACATCAGGCTCCCGGCGTTTTGGACAACGGATCCGCAGCTATGGTTCCTGCAGGTGGAGTCCCAATTCACCGCTCGTCGTATTGCCACTGAGATAACAAAGTACCACCACGTGGTCGCTAGCCTCCCACCAACAATAGCGAGAGAAATACGCGATCTGCTGGTCGCTCCACCTGCAGAGAACGCGTGCACAACGCTCAAACAGCTGCTCATCAGCCGCCTCACGCCGTCGGAGCCTCAGCGACTGCAGCAGCTACTGCACGACACCGAGCTCGGGGACCGGACGCCCAGCCAATTGTTGCGCCACATGAGGCAGCTGTTGCATACGGCCGGCGCAACCACCACCGAGGCCGACAGCAGACTGCTTCGCGAGCTGTTCCTACAGCGACTTCCGGTCAACGTGCGCATGGTCCTCGCCTCGGCTGCCGACAAACGCCTGTCTCAACTCGCCGAGCTCGCGGACTCGGTGCTGGCGGTCGCTCCGCCGTCCGTCGCGGCGCTACAGCCAGACATCGTCGGCCGCGCGCCTACGACCGCACTGCATGACATCCGGGAGCAGATATCCCGCCTCGCCGATACCGTCGCAGCGATGCAGGCCCGCAGCACTCCCGAGGAGCGCCAGCGCCCAGCAGCGCAACAGAGAACCTGCTGGTATCACAGGAAGCATGGCAACGCTGCTAGCAAATGCATTCCTCCTTGTGACTATGCGGGAAACGGGAGCGGCCGGCACTGAGGACGACCAGTGTCCCAGAGGCCCCCGAACGTCGTCCACCAGTGTTTTGTAGCGTTAGCTACACTTGCCTAGCCAGAGCAGGCTTCGCGGGGGTCATCATGAGCCGTGCTGCGCATGCGCGCGCGACTCGCCGCTGCTGCTCTGCGCATTCGATAGGGGTGACGTCGTAGCCATGGCGCGCGCAGCTATTAGATGCGAAGTATCTTAAGGCGGAGCTCAATCCGGTGGTGGTGTGCGGCGTGATCACCCTTACTGCGCATGCGCACACCCTCTCCACACACCTCTCCACTCCCCCTCACCATTCCCCTGTCATCTACCCTCTCCCCTTCCCCTCTCCACTCACCCTCTCCACTTTCCCTCTCCCCTCCCATCTCTCATTGCCCTCTCCACTTCCCCTCTCCCATCCCCCTTTCCACTCTTCCTCTGAAACGCGGGCTAGACATGCCGAAATTCTCTCCTGCGCAACGTCGCGATGAGCTCGAGCGCATGCGCGTCCCCTCCGCTTCTCTCTCCTCTCCTACGCTGCCCCCTCTCACCCGCCTGTCGACCGCGTTCCCCGCTCGGCCTGTGAGAATTAACGGCCAGGCTAGATGGAAGATACGACGCGCGTAGCGTCGCTCTTCGCGTTCCACGACGCGAGCTCGGTAGCATGCCCAACGAACGCCAACAGAACGCGATCGTGCAGTGCTCCGGCTTCGCATCTACTCATGGTCCCCTTTAGCGGGAGATGGTGTATTCGCCTTCGCTGTGCAGCAATGCCACCTCTAGGTGGCGTTGTGTGCAGTCGTCGTCTGACAGTGCGCTGGTGCCGCTGGTGACTGGCGTTTGAGGTGGGTAACGCCATGGAGAAGGAGAGCGCAAATGCTGCTCAACGGCGCAGAAGAGCCGAGAAGCTTATGTCATCGGATCCCGAAGTAGTTGCCTGGCAATTAGCGCTTTAGCGTAAGAAGAATGAACAGAGGAACGCTAAACGTGCTGAGGAAAGCTAAACGTGCTGCGGAAATCTGGAAAGCTCAGAATAATCAGCTGAACCTTTGCTAACGCTACGTATATCCTGGCATAGCCGAGCTAAGCCACTGCAATATTTTTCCCTCACCGACCGCGACAGTGGCCTTCGATTCCTCGTGGACACCGGCTCTGAGGTGAGCGTGTTGCCGGTTGGGTCCACCGATTGCCGTGTCCCCAGTGCGTCCCCCCTTCAGGCGGTCAACAACACAACCATCGCCACCTACGGACATCGCTCGCTGCCACTCGATTTAGGCTTGAACAGAACGTTCCGGTGGATATTCATCGTGGCAGCAGTGAAGTTCGCTATCTTGGGTGCGGATTTTCTTCGGCATTTCGGTCTACTCGTCGACATGCGCAGCCGCCGCCTTCACGATCCCGTGTCGCAGGCAACTGTGCAAGGCCATCCCTCGCAACACCCTCCGCTGAGCCCCACTCTACTCGGGCCGTCCGGTGCAGAAAGTTTCACTCGCATTCTACAGGAGTTTCCCGAGTTGACGAGGCAGCCGCCAGCCAGCGCCGCGGGGAAGCATGAGGTACGCCACTACATCGCCACCAGCGGCCCATCCGTGCACGCGCGGCCTTGCCGTTTGCCTCCAGAGAAGTTGAAAGTCGCACGACAAGAATTTGAACACATGATGGAGCTAGGGATCATCAGACCCTCGTCGAGCGCCTGGGCATCTCCACTCCATATGGTGCCAAAGTCAACGCCGGGAGACTGGCGACCATGCGGGGACTACAGGGCGCTGAACCAGGTGACGACTCCAGACAGGTACCCGGTACCGCACATACACGACGTCACGACGAGGCTTCACGGTGCCACTATCTTCTCGAAGATCGACCTGGTGCGGGCATACATCAGATTCCCGTTGCCCCGGAGGACGTCCCGAAGACCGCCATCGCAACGCCTTTCGGACTTTTCGAATTCCTCCGAATGCCATTCGGACTCCGAAACGCGGGTCAGACGTTCCAGCGGTTCATGGACGGTGCTCTACGCGGTCTCAACTTCTGCCACGCCTATCTTGACGACTTGCTAGTCGCCAGCAGCACTCCGGAAGAGCACGTGAATCATCTGCGCATCGTCTTCCGGCGCTTAGTGGAGCATGGCGTGGTCGTGAACATGGCCAAATGCGAGCTTGGTGTGCGACAGCTCTCGTTTCTTGGACACGTCATCTCCGCCTCAGGAGTTCTTCCTCAACCCAACAAGGTTAAAGCTGTCGAGCAGTTCCCACAACCCAACACTAAACGTCAGCTCCGTGAGTTCCTTGGTCTCGTGAACTACTACCGCCGTTTCATCCCCCAGTGTGCCACTATTCTACAGCCTCTCCACCTCCTGCTGTCGACACACGAAGGTGCCGCTAAGGATACCAAGGATGCCGCTAAGGAGCTCTACTGGACGGAGGGCGCCCAAGCGGGCTTCCAAGAGATCACGAGACGTCTTACCGACGCCGCGCTTCTCACTTACCCGCAACCGGGAGTTCCGCAGTGCGTCATGGTCGACGCATCGAACGTAGCTGTGGGTGCCGCACTTCAACAACTCATCAAAGGAGTATGGCGACCAATCGCTTTCTTTTCCCGGAAACTGACATCCACCGAACAGCGGTACAGCACGTTCGGGCGCGAACTGCTGGCCGTCTACGCGACAATCCGGCACTTCCGGCATTACTTAGAAGGTACAGAATCCTTTGTCTTGACGGACCACAAGCCTCTCATGTATACCTTGCGGTCACTGAATGCTGAGGGGGGCGCCCATACAGCCCGCGAACTGCGGCAGATGTCATTCATATCTGAATTTACCACGGACATCCGCCACGTCAAAGGCGGCGACAACGAGGTAGCGGACGCCCTCTCACGGAATCCCGTGAACGCCATCACGCCCACACTACCGGTTGATTTTCCCGCTTTGGCAGCCGCTCAACGTGAAGATGACGAACTTAAACACCTATTGACCGCGACCACTGCCCTGAATCTTGAGTGGATCCCAGTTCCCGGATCCAAGGACAAGGTTTGCTGTGACACAAGCGTCAGTAGAACTCGCCCGTTCGTGCCCGCGAGCCTTCGTCGCCATGTGTTCGAGTCCTTGCACAGACTGTCTCATCCGGGGAGGAGAGCCACCCAAAGACTGGTGACGGCAATACTTGTCTAGCCGGGCGTGAATCGGGACGTACGACGCTGGGCACGTGAATGTGCCAGCGCTCTAAGATACAACGCCATACCTCGACAGCACTGGGAACACTACCCACTCCGGATTCTCGCTTTGATCATGTCCACCTGGACATCGTCGGCCCACTGCCACCCTGCCACGAACAGGTTTACCTGCTGACCTGTGTCGACAGGTTCACCCGCTGGGCGGAGGCCATCCCTATCGCGGACATCACTGCCGAGACGGTTGCGAGTGCTTTCCTGTACCACTGGGTAGCCCGTTTCGGGGTGCCCTCCACGATAACAACAGACCGCGGCCGACAGTTCGAATCAGCCCTTTTCACTGCCATCAGTCAGCTCATGGGCACCTCACGCATACGCACGACGGCGTACCACCCCATGAGCAATGGCATGGTGGAGCGCTTTCACCGCCAGCTGAAGGCTGCGCTCACGGCAACCGAGGAACACAACTGGGTGGAGGCCCTCCCACTCGTTCTTTTGGGTATAAGGTCCACCTTGAAAGAGGACATTGGCTGCAGCGCCGCTGAGCTGGTCTACGGCACGACACTCAGGCTGCCGGGAGAGTTCTTTGCGCGCGGCTCAGAGGAGGCATCCATAGCTTGCAGCGACTATGCACTTCGCCTACACAACGTCATGAGCAAACTGCGTGCGGTACCTCCACGGCCCCCAGGGTCGCGAGTGGTGCACGTCGACCCACAGCTGACATCGTGCCCATATGTGTTTGTACGACACGACGCGGTTCGGCGACCTCTTCACCACCCTATGATGGGCCGTTTCAAGTCCTCCGCCGTGGCAACAAACAATTCACAATCAAGAGAAGCGGCCGTGAGGAGGTGGTGTCGTTGGACCGCATCAAGCCAGCACACATGGACCGTGACGACGCCGTGTTGCCTCCACTAAGGGAATCACCGCCAGAACCCCCAGCTTCAATACCAGCCCAAGTCCACGAGGTGCCCTCCCGGCTGACGCACAGCGGGCGGCTATCAAGAGCACCCACTCGCCTGGACCTTTAACTCCGTTCGGCAACTCACTAAGGGGGGAGTGCTGTGGCGGCAGCCAAGCCAAGCCAAGCCGCCAGGCAGCGCCACCCTCCGCTGCTCTCCGGAACATCCAGAGAACCCGAATAAAACCAGTTCATGTTTGGGATCCCCGCCGCGCGGTTGTGTCTGCTTCTCCCTCGCGTACACGCGTCCAACATGGCTTTTAAATGCGGAACATTTCTTAGTCGCACCTGCGGCGTCGGCGGCGCCGTCCACACCCCCACTGCGCATGCTCGGCTCGTCTCGTGCCGGCAGCAAGCCTCTCCTCTCCCTCCCTCCTTTCCTCCTCCCTCCCTCCTTTCCGTCCCTCTTTCCTCTCCCTCGAATGCGGGCGGTGTGTATATAAGCGGCGGAGCGCGCGTTCGGAATTCAGTAAAGGGCGTCTTGGCTTTCGCTTGACTTGACGCTTTGCTTGACTCGAGTAGATGCGATGGAAGCAACAGTACCTTCAATCAGCGTCCCACCACTCGTTGAAGGCAACGTTACCCCACCCTCACCGTCGTCGGCGTCAACAACAGCAAGCAACGCAGAAGACAAGGCTGCGAAGAGACGAGCATACGACGCTGAACGCAAGCGTTTGAAGCGAGCTGTGGACCCGGAACTTCGTGCGCGCTGGAGCCGTTCAAGTCGTACTTGGTGTGCGCATCGTGTAACAATTAAGCATTCCCAAACCATACCATCAATGAGGCTGTCAACGACGACAATTGTGGCAGACGTGTGTGACTTTATGTCATTCCCAGATAAAAGTGAGCTGATTACTTGCGGCGAACAGTTCCCCGACTTTGGTGGTCTTGCGAGGTTGTAAAATGCAAGGGTATTTATAGTAATCAAAAATTGAGCAGCAGCGGGATGATCATTTGTGCCAGAGGACTGCCCAACAATTCCAAATATATTTTCCAGCTTGTCCTGGCTTGAATTTGAGGTCATCAAATATCTAAAACCAGCAGACCTGAGGAATTCGAGCAGTTGCACTGTGCTCTCAATTGTGACACGGAGCCCTTCTGCTGTGCTCGATGAAAGGAAACCGCCAATTGTGTTCGTGGCATATGTGTCTCCCATTCTTTTAAATAACCCAGAAATTCTTTCAGAAACGCTCAGTTAGGCAAATTTGGGCAGAGGGCTTTTGTTGGCGTTCGGGAGATCATTATTCTAACTAACCTGTTGATATTTTTATAAAGCTTTGAGTTGGCTCCACGGGGCCACAAGCTTTCTCGATCTTGTCGGAATACAAAAATAACCCCCTATAATGACTTTATCGCCGAAAAGTTGAAAAGCTGGTACCACCCTTAATTTTTCAAATCCATTGGGATGGATATGAGCATTCGTGATGCTTGGCATCACCTTTAGCGTCACACTTTGACTGTCATTTTTCCACGCTTCTTTTACAAACCTAACATTCACATAACCTTCCGGGGTATTAAATCCCTTGGTAACAGAGTATTTCTTGTGCCGCGCTTCGCGCCTATTTCCCGCTCGTTCCGGCACGCAACGGTGTCATTAAAGAACCAACCTATAGTTTCAATGGAGGAGCCAAAAACCAAATATAACGCACATTATGAAAGCCAACACCCCTTTCATTTTATAACTTTGAACCTTGTGGCAAGATACTCGTGGAAAAGTGGGCGGTTGTTTCTTGGCCCGTTGCCAGCCAGTTGTCGCGCGGTGGTGGTGGTAGAAACATTTATTGCCAGTGTGTGAACGTGGGGGCCAAGCCCCCTACATGGCACGTGGGTGCTCCCTCAATGTGAGGGGGCACCCTTACAAAGCGAAGGAAAGTCCCTGAAGCGCAATCCTCTTCATGGCGCAGGAGATGATCCGGCGCTGATCGAAAGCAGAAGTGCTGGTCATGATGGACTCCCAGTAAGACACCGCCACAGCCGGTGATGGGGGATGAGGGAAGGTGGGGCATGTGAGGAGGATGTGTAGGAAATCTCCTGGTTTGCCGCAAAGTTTGCATGAAGAGAAGAATTGGTCTGGGTATCGGGCGCTTAGTAATATGGGGTATGGAGCAGTTTGAGTTTGTAGGCGTCGCCAATGTGCGGCCTGTGCTATGGTTAGGGATGGGGCTGGGGGGGGTGTATACTCTTCGTTGGTCCCGATAGTACGAGAGAATATCTCGAAAGGAGAGCAGGCGCTCCTCGGCCGGTGGAGGGGGCTCCATTTCTCCTGCCCGGAATGTGAGACCTCGGGCTAGGGAATGAGCCTCCTCGTTGCCAGGGAGGCCGGCATGTGCTGGCGTCCAGACGAGTGTTATGGAACGCTGGGGCTGCCAGAAGCGTAGTAGGCGAGCAGCGGTGCGGGAAATGAAGCCATTGGCATAGTTCAGGATAGCTGATTTTGAGTCGCTTATGATTGTGGAGGCAGATGTAGAAACAAATGCAAGCGCGATGGCTGCCTCTTCTGCCTCTGTGGAGGAATTGGTGATGATTGAGCACGACGTTAGAAGCTTTGCGTGACTGTCAGCTACCGCCAGGGCCATACGGGATCCTGACGCGTATTCCGCTGCGTCCACGTAGACCACGTCATGGTCCTCGCTATACTGTTTCTCGAGGGCCCGAGCCCTTGCCGTTCTGCGTTTCTCGTCTCTCACAGGGTGCATATTCTTCGGGATTGGGGGCACGTTGAGGTGAGAGCGGAGGTTAGAAGAAAGAGGGACCCCCTCGGGTGAGTGTGTAATTGGGGTTAAGTTTAATTGGGACAACAGAGTGCGCCCAGCCACTGAATTAGACAGACGAGATCTTTGTGCCGTAAAGGTGGCTTCCGCGAGTTCCTCAAATGTGTTATGTACACCTAGTTTGAGGAGTCGGGCATTGGATGTGCTGGGTGGAAGTCGTAGAGCCGTTTTCGTGCAACTTCGTATTAGCGCGTTAACCCGGTCTCTCTCCTTTTGTCGGAGGGGTAGGTAAGGGAGGGCATATGTGGTGCGGCTTATGATGTAAGCCTGGGTGAGGCGTAGCGTGTTTCGCTCGCGTAGGCCAGCCCGACGGTTCGCGATGCGGCGAATCAGTCGAGTGGTCTGCTGAGCGTGTGTTTGGAGAGTCCTTATGACTTCTCCGTGTGCGCCATGCGAGTAGAGAACTAGCCCTAGCACACGAATTTTAGAGACTAGTGGGATGGGATGGTCACCTAGCGTGAGAGAGATGGGGGGAATGACTGAATTACATTGCTTCGGGCGGTAGAGAAAGAGCTCTGATTTGGAAGGGGAACAGGTAAGGCCACGCTCCCGTACATATGTATCAATGGTGGTCAGTGCCAGTTGTAGGTTTTCTTCGATTTCGGCGTCACTGCCGTGGTTTGCCCAGACAGTGATATCGTCGGCGTAGAAGCTAAAATGGATGTTGGGGATCTGAGCCAGCTGTTGCGGCAGATGAAGAAGGGCAATGTTAAAAAGAAGAGGGGAAAGAACTGCTCCCTGGGGTGTACCTCGTGCGCCAAGCGTGATGCCCGGAAGGCTGTGGTCGCCAAAGGTAAGTGTGGCTGTGCGGTGGCTGAGGAAGTCTCGGACGTAGTTGTACGTCTTTGCACCGACTCCCAGAGTTACAAGGTTCTGTAGGATAGCTGAGTGTATAACGTTGTCAAATGCCTTAGTGAGGTCTACACCTAAGATAGCTCTGGTGTCACAGGTTTTAGAGTCGAGAATATGATGTTTTATTTGTAGGAAAACGTCCTGTGTGGAAAGACCCGGACGAAATCCAAACATGCAAGTGGGCATGAGATTCTTGCCTTCTAGGTACTGGCAAAGCCTGGTTTGGAGTACATGCTCCATAAGTTTGCCGACAGATGAGGTGAGGGATATGGGCCTGAGGTTAGAGGTAAGCAGAGGTTTCCCAGGTTTGGGTATAAAGATGACCTTGGCGTCCTTCCATTGAGGTGGGAGGGTGCCCTTTTGCCAGCACTCATTAAAGTAATCAGTAAGGACGGCAATGGATTGGGCATCGAGATTGCGGAGTGCTTTGTTGTGCACCCCGTCCGGACCAGGGGCTGAACAAGTGTTTAGTTTCTGTAGTTCGGCTTGAACTTCTGCTACTGTAATGGGTTCGTCGAGGAGGTCATTAGGGGGACCTGTATAGTCGGGGTGTGTTACTACAGGATATGTTGGGAAGTAATGATTTCGAAGTTCCTGGAGGAGTTCTCGTGGAGGCATATCGGAAGTATGTAGGAGTTTGGTGAGGTTGTGCCTTTGGGTAGTTTTAGACTGCGTTGGGTCAATTAAGTGCCTAAACAAGTTCCAAGTCTGAGGCAAACTCATATTGCCATCTAATTTGTTGCAAAGTGATTCCCAGTTTTGTCGTGAAAGAGCGGCTGCGTGGGTCTCTATCTCTTTGCTGAGGCGGGCGAGTCGACGTCTAAGAGTCCGGTTCCAACGCTGCTTTTTCCAGCGTCGTTCTAAGCTTGTTTTAGCGCCCCATAAATGTAGGAGGCGGGAGTCAACTGTGTCGCTTGGGCAGTCCTCTCGTATAGGACAAGTTACGGATTGGACATCACTTCGAAGTTGTTTGGACCATTCGGTGATGTCCGTGATAGCAGCGTGGGTACGGCTTGCTCTATATGTGCGGAAAGAATCCCACTTAGTGAAAGTGGAGCCTCTGGGAGGCCTGCGGGGTAGTTGCATATTTAAGAGAATTCGATAATGTAATGATCACTACCCAACGCGGGATGGTGCAAGTTGTAGCCACTGACCTCCATTTAAAAGGCTGGACGGCGCATCCCGCTCTGCTAGGCAGGCGCTTGTGAAGCCACCGGAAGGTCTCCTGTTTGTCCTGGAAGCTGGCGTCTCCTGTGCGTCTCAGTCGCGCAATTCAAATGTTCTCGGGTGGCAGCTGTTGTTTTGGTCGTTTTTATTTTTTATTTTTTCAAACTCTGCGATTACGCCTCACTTTAGACGCCGACGAACGCTATACGAAAGATGACAGACGCCGTGCCGACACCGTCCGAATACGGCGGAGTGCTGCAACGTACAAAACGCGTAAAAAGTAATGCAGCTTTGAGGTACTTACGCACTAAATATCTTCCCTGACGACTTTTCCGGTCGATTCGTACAATTTACTGCGCTACAGGCAGGTATTTCTTTAAAAAAAGAAGAGAAAAGCTCTTTTCCGAGACAAAAACGGCGGCTTCCGGTGGCTTCACGCCCGCGTGCTCGATGCGCCATCCAGCTCCTCCTGGTGGAGATCAGTGGTTGTAGCGAGCGCAGGCCAAGAAACCACCGTTAACCTATCGGCCTACCGCTGCAACGAAGATGGCGAGTCGCGGCCGCAGCTGATTTCGTTCGCTCAAACCACGGCTGAGGGCAGCATTCTCGCGGCGCGCGAATGCGCTAGTCACGTGGTTCTTTTTATATTTCGCGGGCTTTCTTTGCAGCTTGGAAAAAATGGTATACGTCAGACTTTCTTTATCGCAAACAATGCATTTGGGGTTTCTGAAGACGCTCTCGAACTTTGCAAGCAGCATTTCTTGCCTAAAGTCAATATTTAGCAATTTAGTTAAATAATCCTAATTAACAAATTAGTTAATTACAAAACAAAAAATTGTCTGTAGTGCGCAAAGTGGCTGTCAGCAATTTGCAACTGATTTCACTCGCCTGCTTCTAAAATTGTATTTTTTAACCCTTGGCTAAAGATAGCTGGGACACCCTGTATATATATATATATATATATATATATATATATATATATATATATATATATATATATATATATATATATATATATATATATATATATATATATATATATATATATATTGTCAGACAGTAAATAGATATAATAATAATTAATTTGAGCGAAATCGTATGAACTTCGCTTATTGTGTTGAAAAAAAAAAACGTCTCCAACATTACGATGTCTGTATTTAATATATTCACCCATTCTGAGAGCTGCATTGCCTTTATTGTATCCGTAACACATCGAGAAACCACCTTTATGATTACGAGACTTAGCACACTTAATATATCTGAAGTAATGTTCTTACTCTCAGAATTGTTTGCTTATTAAAAACTGATCTTAGAAATGTTTGGTACCTTCGTAAGGACAATTTAACAGCATATATATTCTGATGGCAGTCTTGTGATAACAGTAACTCAATAAAAAAAGTGAATTTTTCGCCCTTTGGTTTTGCTTCGAGCAACCGCGCGCTCTTAAATGAGTGTCTGGATCCACCACTGATCTTAGTGTGATCACGGCAGTGCCCAAACAAGAGACGACAATGAATGCAATGTTTGGTCGGTTTAAAACGTTCCAGTCCTGCCCACACGAACAGAACGAAAATGTATAGTTCATGCGGGAGCGCAAAATAAAAGGCAAGGCGCGATACTCCACCGATTCCTCCTGCGCGACATGCACCGTGCAGGCGCTCCGATGGATCGCAGCGCCCCCTGCGCAAGCATCCGCGGTGCGGACGCGGCCTTGCATGGGGACGGCGCGGAGACGGCAGACTAGCTAGTATATTCTAGGAACCGTACTAGTAAGTATATTCTAGGCACTATACGCGATGCGCAGCGCCTATAGGGGCGCCACTGAAAGCCGCGTAGCGGCGGCCGTTGGAACCGCTGGTGGGTCGCGTAGCAGACGCCTCATTTCACTGCAAGCATGACGGAAGTGCGCGCGTGCGATTTGCCGCTTGTGCGCATCCCAGATAATTAATTTTGCGGCGATAGTGTGCGCAAAGGAGCCGCACTTAATAATAGTGGACATGTGTCCGATGTCACAGCTGTGTGGGACGACAATGTCACCATACGCGCCAAGTGTTTGCCACAGACAAGCGTCAACAAGCTTCCCTACGAAATGGAGCTCATCGTAAGTACACCGCCTTCTTTATAACGTCCCTATCACTAATGCCTGCATGCGTTGACGCATGAACCAACGTTTTTTCTCGACACAGTAGCTTCGTTTACGTGCCATGTGTTTATATAGTAGACTTTGAGGGAGCGCTGTCGCACCGGCGCATGGCGTTCACGGCTGCGGCCACGCGATGGGTCAGCATTGGCAAAACTTTGAAACCAGCACGATAAGCTTGTGAAAAAATATCTCGGCAGCTTGCGCTAGTGGCGCGGGACTGAGTCACTGCGGAGCTGGTGGTCACCTAGCTTGTCATAGCAGCTTGGCTACGTACTTGCTGGGTGTGTTCAGATAAGAACGTCGGTGCATGTCCGTGGACCCCCTGTAATTTCGCTGAAAAAAAAATCGGCAGATCCCACGCACGGTGGGAATCGATGTAATGCGAAGCAGCCAGCAAAGAGCTGCATACATCGCCTTGTTTGTCTTTGAGCCAAATGAAATCATTTATGCCATGACATCTAGTCCACCATATATCGCATGTTTGCCATGCACGCATGCATGCACAATCTAGTATACACCATGTCAATGAAACGCATATTCTGGTATATACAATGCATGACCTGTCGCTTATGTTCATCACGCACTCGAGTCGTGCCATACGAATTTCGGTATATATCCAGTTAACAAAACGGCCGGAAGCACACCATGACAGTGGCATGTAAATCATACCGTACATGACATGCATAACATAATTCGCATGTTAAGACCTCTCATTTATGTTCGTCATACAGTGACATCGCGCAACATCAATTTTGGTGTATATCAAACGAGCGAAATGGCCGCGAGTGCACCACGAGTATAGCATGTAAATCATGCCATACATGACATGCATGTCATGATTTTCATGTTAACACCTTTCATTTACGTTCGTCCTACAGTCGCTTCGCGCAATACGAATTTTGGTGTATATCAAGCTAGCGAAACGGCCGCGAATGCACCATGAGCGCGGCATGTAAATCATGACATACATGACATCATGTCATGCTTCCATCTTACCACCTCTCATTTACGTTCGTCATGCAGTCGCGTCGCGCAATACCAATTTTTGTGTATATCACGCAAGCGAAACGGCCACGAATGCGCCATGACCATGACATGTAAATCATGTCGTACATGTCATGCATGTCATGATTTTCATGTTACCATGTCTCAGTTACGTTCGTCATACAGTCGCTGCGCGCAATACCAATTTTGGTGTACATCAAGCTAGCGAAGCGGCCGCGAATGCATCATGAGCGTGGCATGTATATCATGGCATACATGACATGCATGTCATGGTTTTCATCTTAGCAACTGTTATTCATGTTCTCCATAGAGTCACTTCGCGCAATACCAATTTTGGCGTATATCAATCAACTGAAACGGCCGCTAGCGCACCATGAGCGTGGCATGTAAATCAGGTTGTACATGACTTGCATGTCATGATTTTCATGTTACCACCTCTCATTTACGTTCGTCACACGGTCGTGTCGCGCAATACCAATTTTGGTGCATATTATGCCAGCGAAACGGCCGCAAGTGCACCATGAGCGAGGCATGTAAATCATGACATACATGTCATATATGTCATGGTTTTCATGCCAGCACCTGTTATTCATGTTCTTCATACACTCACATAGCACAACACCAATTTTGGTAGATATCAAGCAAGCGAAACGGCCGCGAGTGCGCCATGACCATGACATGTAAATCATGTCGTACATGTCATGCATGTCATGATTTTCATGTTACCATGTCTCAGTTACGTTCGTCATACAGTCGCTGCGCGCAATACCAATTTTGGTGTACATCAAGCTAGCGAAGCGGCCGCGAATGCATCATGAGCGTGGCATGTAAATCATGACATACATGACATGCATGTCATGGTTTTCATCTTACCAACTGTTATTCATGTTCTTCATACAGTCACTTCGCGCAATACCAATTTTGGTGTATATCAATCTACTGAAACGGCCGCTAGCGCACCATGAGCGTGGCATGTAAATCAGGTTGTACATGACTTGCACGTCATGATTTTCATGTTACCACCTCTCACTTACGTTCGTCATACGGTCGTGTCGCGCAATACCAATTTTGGAGTATATCATGCAAGCGAAACGACCGCAAATGCACCATGAGCGTGGCATGTAAATCATGACATAAATGTCATGGTTTTCTTGCTACGACCTGTTATTCATGTTCTTCATACAGTCACATAACACAATACCAATTTTGGTGTATATCAATCTAGCGAAACGACCACGAGTGCGCCATGAGCGTGGCATGTAAATCATGTCATACATGACATGCATGTCACGATTTTCATGTTATCACGAGTCAGTTATGTTCTTCATACAGAAATGTCTCGTTATACCAGTTTTCGTATATATCCCTTCATTTAAACGGCCGCGGGCGCCCAGAGACCATGTCATGTAAATCATGCTGCACATGACATGCGCGTCATGATTTGCATGTTAGGACCAGTCATTATGTTCGTAATGAATTCTTGTCACGTCGTACCAATTTTGGTGTATATGAAATTAACGTAACGGCCACAAGAGCCTAAGGTCGTGGAATGTAAATCATGCTGTTCATGACATGCGTGTCATGATTTTCATGATATGACTTGTCATTTATGTTCGTAATAAGGCCATGTTATGACACACCAATTTTGGTATATGTCCGATTAACGAAACGGCCAGGAGAGCACAAAGTCGTAGGCGGCTAGATAGATAGATAGATAGATAGATAGATAGATAGATAGATAGATAGATAGATAGATAGATAGATAGATAGATAGATAGATAGATAGATAGATAGATAGATAGATAGATAGATAGATAGATAGATAGATAGATAGATAGATAGATAGATAGATAGATAGATAGATAGATAGATAGATAGATAGATAGATAGATAGATAGATAGATAGATAGATAGATAGATAGATAGATAGATAGATAGATAGATAGATAGATAGATAGATAGATACGCTCAAAGTCGCAGAAGTTCGCTAAGAAATGCTTCGCATTTAAAATATATTTTGTTGTCTATAAGTGAAACCAGGCGTTCTTTTATTATTTCGAGCTCTCTTAAGCGAATTGAGCTGTTTCTTGTTTATGTCCTTTCTTTTTTTTTTTTTTTTAGTGAGCGGGCGAGCGCGGTCGGGCTGCAGAAGCGCCGCTTGTGCCGCCGCGCAGCGTCTGCGTTATCACGTTACCGACGTGCCATGGGATCCTCTCAGTGGATCCTCTCCAGCCACCTCCTTTGTGAGCCGTACGCAGGCACCGATGATCGCATTCCAGTGCCATCATTAGGTAGAATGCAGCCGATTTCGGGCAGCACACATGTGATTCCACGGCGCTTTTGTAAAGGGGCCGTCACCTGCCCCACATTCTCTGGCATTGCGCTTCGCGCCATTCGTTTTTCAAGAGAGCCTAGGCATCGCGTCTTATCAGTAATAACAACCTCATGTGCATTGTAGCGTCTACAATGCAGGCGAGGCGACCAAGTGTAAACGTAGTAGCGTTCGCTGAAGACGTAGCGACATAAATGGAGAAATAGGAACACGGTAATCGTTTCAACACTGCCGTAAACAAAGCGCGATTGCTTACCTTCTACGTCGTACAGCCGCAATCCACCACCGCCGTCGCTCTCGCTCATTCAGTAGCACCGGAAACCTGTAGAAGTGCGTTCCTGGCGATTTTTTCTGTGTGTTTGAGCAGCCCACAACGCAGCAGTTATTTTTCGACATCGCTGAGGCCCGACAGAGTCGTTAAAGGGGCCCTGCGACACTTTTGCGACTGCCTTATTTAGCACCGCAAATGCGTGTAGTTATGAATGCCGAGACGAACGCAAAAAGAATTATGCAAATTGGTGCACGAAAAGTGAAGTTATTAGTCCTCAAAGTTCAAAACTCAAGCAGACGACGACGAGAAACGTTTTTTTCGGATTTCACTCTCCCGCTGACGTCAAAGACCGGCTCCAATCACCGCGCGCGTCTTATAAAGACATACCGGAAATGTCACCTCATGGTGGCCTTCACACAGTACATTGCTACACCTCTTTTTGACGGCGTTGTTACCATGCTTACGACAAACCACGTCCGTCAGCTAGCAGACGCTCCCATGATTTGTCGTGTAGTGCACAAAATGAGTCTGGAAGACCTAACAGACCTCGAGTGCGAGCTCTTGCGACGCAGTGATTGATTGCATGTCGTGCACGCCATTGCACATTGAAAGTGCGTCGCTGAGCCCCGCGCAACGCGAGGATGGCTCCATGGGCCCAGACGAAACGCTAACGCCCGATGACGCGGAAGGCGTCGGCCGGTAAGCGTTTAGAATTTTTTTTTTTCGTTGACAGCATCGCGCCGAATTGAGCGTTGCGTGTTTCGCAGGTGCCGGTGTGGCCGGTGTCGCTCGATGCCGCAAAAGACAAAACGCGGAAGAGTATCGTTTGATTACCATTCCACAACGCACCTAGCGTCGTGTTCGTTGTTTTGAAAAATATATCTGTTAGAAACAGGAATCATTTGTTTCTGAGAAAGCATAAAAAAGGGTTTTGCTCCTCTTAGACCTCCGTAGTATGGCCTAGCTACCACCATATGAATATTGCACGTCACGTGTCACGTCAAGCCAATCAAAAACGAACGGTCTTTGTCGTCACTGTCACATGACATCACGCCACTTCCTGTAACAGAAATAGCCGATGTGTGTCGCCATAGTGCGAAATCAAGGTAGTTTATCCCGTGAATTAAAATTATAACCGCTTCGATTTCGGCGTTGCCACTTGCGCAACAATATCGGTGCATTCCACAGTGCCAGAAGAACCGATGAAAAAAGACATGCTCAAATTGTGTCGCAGGGCCCCTTTAAATCACGATGAAAACACATCCATCCGTGTACTCGCGTAGACGCTCGCGGGAACACTGCTCGCCCGGACCCATCAGCTCTTCCGAGCCGTGGCGGCAGATGGCACCAGAGCACGCCTGTCTCGCACCCAGGTTGCTGGCGAGCCGAGCGGATACTCTCGCACCCAGACGCCGGGCTGGCCGGACTGCCAAGGCGCGCGCGGGTTGCAACAAGTAAACAGGGCAAGCTGCAGCTCTGAGGCTTCAAAGTGCGAAAAAGTACCCGTTCACGCCGCTTCAGCGTATAAGAGCTCGTCTGGGCACTACTGCATCGCTCTCGCAGTACTGTGTTTGAAGCAAGGTCGGGCTGACTTAGAACGCGTAGTTATAAAGCGAGATTCAGTAACGAAGAAGAACAATGTACGTGCTGCGGGGGAACTAAGGAAACGATGGAACATGTACTGATTGAATGTGGCGATATTCACCCAGGTATACGTGTGGGCACGAGTCTACATGAAGCCTTGGGTTTTAGGGACAACAATGGAAAGCTTAACACGTCCGCCATAGAAATAAGTAAGAGACGGTTAGAGTACTGGTAGCAGAAAAGTAGAGATAAAGTACAAAAATAAATAATGGGGAAAAATAAGGTCATTCTGCCTTAAGAGGCAGAAAGATGGACCGTGAATTTATATTTTTTGTATAATAACATAGATTTAATCAATGGAGATAAGGTATTAGGCCAACATGAAACAAGGAAGGTTTTTTTTTTATTTTTTTTTCTTCGAGCCTGGTGGCAGACATGACACCACCCCGTTATAAAGGGGGCGCTCATAGCATCCATCCATCCATGCGTCGCCTCTGGGTGCCAAAACAAGCAGCGCAGCAGGAGGATATTACTTAGCGTTGTCTGCGGCGATCACGACGCGCCACGGGAATAGCGCCGGCGCGGTATTTTGAGCTTCGCCGCGAATGGATAACTGTGATTCAAGCAGAAAAACTAGGAGCCGAGTGAAAATGCGCGAGTAAGTACACTAACTGCGTGTATTCTGCAGTGTGATGCCCACCTATTTCATTTTACGAACCTAATTTGCGTGACACGCAGCTTGGTTGAAGGCAGGCGCGAGCTTTGTGTGGGGGTGCACTTCATACACTTAAGCGTTTCCTTTGACGAAAATGTAGTGCAATGTAGTGCTTTCAAGCACAAGCAATCAGCACGCTTTGCCACTTTCAACGGCAGTGGCGTAAATCCAGAATCAAGCAGTGGCGTAATCAAGCAGTGGCGTAAATCCAGAAAGATATCAAGGGGGGACACGCACCTTGATGCCATGGCGGCCATTTTGTTTTTCATAAATATGCCTTTTATTTTTAAGTATATAACAATTAAAATCATGTTTTCAAATAAATTAAAAACAAAAAGAGGCCGGGCCTGGGCAGCCAAAGTGAGTAGCTAATATGTCATTTGGGTTAAACCGCGAAATGAAAATGCTGGCACTCTTTTTTTTGGTGCAATGCGTAAAGGAACAGCTTTTCTTTAAGTTCATCTCTATCGTGTATACTGCTAGCCTTCCTAGATTTACCCTGGAATATTTCTTGCAAAGCGTGTTTATATTCACCAGCGTTTTTTTTTTTATGACACAATTATACTCGAGCAATCGCATTCATACTTCATTGTCAATGTCTTCCATAAATCGTCGACATGAATAAATAACGGTAGATTATTGGAGATTCTTTACCTTGCGCTTCAAAGGCCCGAATAATAAACCTCTGCGGCACGTCAGAAGCCACCCGTAGGATTTCAGAAAGCACGACCTCTGCAGTGCCTATTGAAACCAGTAAGGACAGCGTTCACTCCTGTGCTTCGTTTCCACTTATTGGAAAGACTTCAGATTTTAGAGTTGATTTTTAGGAGAGTGTGCTATGCTTAACTCTCGAGAATTTCAAATATGCTGTTTGAAAGGTAAATCTCAAGGGGGTGCACTTGCAAGGGGTGTCCCCCCCAGCCTGAATACAAGGGGGGTCAGGACCCCCTTGACCCCCCAAGGTTTACGTCACTGGTATCAAGCTTTAGCGCTTTTGATGGCATCCACGCCTTCAAGGTTACAAGCTTTCGCCTTTAAAAGGCAGTAAATTGTACGGTGTTCCTCAACAGCTGGCCATAATTTCGTGCTTTCATTTCAGTGTTTGATGTTCCCAAATTTATTTGGACACGTGGCATCCAGCTGCACATAATACATATATTGGCACGTAAATAAACAGTACTCGCGCCAGTGTCCTTTACGTCGCAGGCGTAGCGCTAGCTCAAGCAGCTAAATTTTTAGCATATTTACACAGCACACATTTAGTAAGAGACAGCTGGATTCCGCACATTTCAATATCGGTTTAACTAAGAGTAGCATAGTTTCGCGTGTAAATCATCATCGTCACAGGATTAAAATCGCGCAGATAGCTTCCAAAAGGGATCGATGAACGTCACTTCAGGTGATACTCTCTGATAGCACGCTTTTGTGAGCAAGACCCATTATTGTAAGAGCGCTCGTGGAACAAAAATTACGTTCTGCGAAACTACGCGCAAAGCCTACTCTAATTATTATGCGATGAATGTTAAAATGACGAGTTTTCACAAAACTTTGTGCGCATCTTGTAATATGCGGCAATAAAGCATCGTTTCACTCTTTCGCGAGCTGTACTGCAATTAATTACGACTCACGCGTACTACAGCGGGGATGTTTTATTTACAAATGTAACAGCGTATACTACCTGACAAGGTTGCTTCCGCAGCCTGCTCAGCATGCACATTGTGGACTTGCATGAGCAAGGTGTTCTTGATGTTCTGATAAAAACGACGAAAATGTCCAGGCTAGAAAAAAAACGCGAAACACGCTCTCCGACGGGCTGAGTTTCGGGAGTTCCGCGTTTGCTCTGTGTAGCGTCTGCTGGCATAGCAGTCCAGGGACGTTGCTTCGTCGAGTTTGCGACAGATGGCGCGACGCGCAATGCCAATATGGCGCTACGCGTGGAATTCGCTGTGTTCTGGTCAAGGAGGTTAAAATAAAATTTGCTGGAGTGGAGGAGGCGCCCCTCAGCTGCAGCCGCGCGCCGCCATATTGACATAGGCAGAAGGCGCGCCTTCCGCAACGCATGCTGCAGCGGCCGCGTAGATGTTCCAGATGTTCTCTGGCGTGGTGGCGTCCGGACGTTGTTGTGTACATCGTGCGTTGCGTACGGCTATATAAATCGAGCGAAAAGGTACTCTGGGGTGAAGTTTCAGTTGTAAGCAGAACATTTCGAGCTTGATGAAAACTTCGATTTGCCGGAACCCATGCTGACAGCTCGCAATCTGTCTCTAATTTCACATCTGATGGTCATTCTTTTTTCCTAACCGGTTTCTTAAGGAGCCGCAGTGTTCGAAGTACGTTGGGGCAGGCCGTTTGACGGGAAGTCTGGAAGCGAAAAGACGGCGATCGCATATGTTAGAGGCACTTCTCGCCGAATTGTTTCGACCGGACTAGGCTGCGACCCGGGAGTTGTCCCACTGTGCTTGACGCATTTGGAAAACACCTGCAAAAGCTAGTGATACACACTCTTGTGCTTGTTGATACCACTGGTGCGGAGCGCAAATAGGAAAAGGACGCACCATTTGCTATTCGTTGAAATTATAAATAGGCGACTCCCTAGATTTCGGTTGCCCTGTTGTGTTATAAAATAGTAGCTCGCAACTACGAGGTTAAGTAACGTCATTTGGGCAATGCACAAGGACCTGTTTTTTCTTACATTTGTGCCTTTTCTTTTGTTATTTGTATTTGCTTTATGCAGTGCAGCGAGCAAAACCAGTAGGTCTAAACTGTGCAATGCTCGTTCCAGCTGCAAATAAAGCGAGTAACCGAGGCCACGGGGTGCTCCGGCCGTCATATGTGTTCAAACTGAAAAAAAGTTGTTGAAGATGTGACAGTTGCGTCACCTACACGGCAGCATTGCGAGGAAACGCTCGAGGAAATTCTGCAGCAGAAAATTGCAGGCTGCCCAAAGAGAGCGAGGTTCGATCCTCAAGCGATAATAAACGAGATCAAGCATCAAAAGCTCATGTATGAGTAGGGCAGGGGGGTGTTCACTGCGGTCTTCCCCCATACATACAGCAACCCCTCCACAGGGCACGAAAAGACCAGAAAGGCACGAATCCATCCGAGCTGTGGGCGTTTGCGTTGACGCTGCACTTCTTTTCTCCATCAGCCTATGAGTATGTACATTCAAAGTTCAATCGAGCACTGTAGCAGAGCGCACTATACGAGAACGGTATACAGAATTCCATCGAAAAAATTGCTGCCTTCACAGATGAGTCACTGTCTCGAAAAAGCCCAATGCAGCACAAAAACTCTACTGCAGGTACTTTGATTGTTGATGACAAATGAGGAAATATGTTGGGATTGTGGGCGACTAAGTTGTTAGATATGTGGACTTTGGGACTGGAATGCATGATGACAGACTGCATGTGTATATGCTCGTTGGCTTAAACTTATGCCGTAGGATGCCACTTGGGCGTTTTTAATTGATTCATTGACAGGATAAGACAGAGCAGATCCAACGAAATAGTATCGAAAAGCTATATATCTATTGAAAGAGTGTCGATCGACTGCAAGCTGAATGCCCATATTTGAAGCACGTCCATGCAAACCCAAGACTATTGGTTTTGGGAGGTTATGAGCTCGTCTTGAGAAAATAAATGGCTTTCAAGCCTTGATGAGCATATCCTTCTCGATGAGCATATCCTTGAGTGTGGAGCTTTGGACACCCACATTTATATTCCGCTCAAAGAAAGTGGCCTAACTCCACATATGCGTAAGACTCCGTCACATGACGAATGAAATAAACAGGAAAATGAGTGCTGAGAAGTGAGGTGTGCCGTCCAGCGGGCCAGGGCCGTCGCCGAGGACCTCGGAAGATGTTCCTCGAATGGTGGATCCTTGGCAGCCTAGCCCCGGGTACAATAACAACCGTTGGACAAATAAAGTTTATTCAAAAAGCTCAACTCTTACGAGGATGATCATTTTAAAAAACCAGTGATACAGACCTTTCATCGGTGTGCATGCTTGCAAGGAAAACGCCAAAAGAATCAGAATAATGCTGACTGCATTCTTATCTGTCGTTTGGCTTCTTATTCTTGACAACTTCTCCCTTAATGCTCGCCATAACAGATAAAAACCACGGCGGAGACGCGATCAGCGCGGCGGGCGCGCTTTGGCTCCCGTTTCTTGCCTATGGCAAGATGGCCTCCGCGCGCGCGGCGCGGCTTCACTGCGGCCCATTGGTAAGTATTGGTGGCCGGATGGATGCTATGAGCGTCCCCTTTATAACGGGGCGGTGACATGTCTGCCACCAGGCTCGAAGAAAAAAAAAGAAAAAAAAGAAAAAAAACTTCCTTGTTTCAAGTTGGCTTAATACCTTATCTACACTGATTAAATCTATGTTATTATACAAAAAAAAATATAAATTCACGGTCCATCTCTCAGCCTCTTAAGGCAGAATGACCTTATTTTCCCCCATTTTTTATTTTTCTTGACAACTTTCTTGACACGGTGGCGAGGACATACCGTGGCGCCATCTGCCGGAGATCTCTCTGTGACGTATAAAACGGCATCACGTGGTACCGAGTGCGCGGAGTGTTCGACGTCGCCAGTGTTCAGCCACGGTTTTTCTCGTTTTGCAAGCGTTGAATACACTTGTATTAGCTGTGAAGCAATCAGTGTGTTTGACAGCAAAGGTTTTTCGTGAGCCAACGCGCTGTCGTCGTCGCGTCGTGCACTCTCGACGGAGCGAGCGCGCGCGGAGCCTTGGACACCGAACGTGAAAAGGCCACTCTTGTAAAAGGTGAGTTATGAAATTTACCTAATAATCTGTAACTCGAAGCATTATCCTCGCATCTCGTGTACATTTATGTTTACTGAAGCAAGCGCGACATCGCGCACCTATTTCTTGCTTTTGCGTGGAAGTTGCGCGGCCGAGAGCTACGTCTTGCCCTTGTTTTCAGCGCGTAATCAAACGGCCGAGTGCAAACGATGCTTCGACATTGGTTATTACGTTCGCGAGATCTTTCGTAAAGGTAGTCATAAGTTATTTTGCCGCAATAACAGTAATGTCCACAACGCTCGTGGTGAGTGCGGCTTACCCCTTTAGCCAGAACTGTTGCCGGACGAGGATTTATAACAGATCTATTTTAATAAGTGGAAGTTCAACCGCAGATATTTTTGTTTTCTTTTATCCACGTTTCCGCTTCGTGTGCTTCTCTGCGAGGGGTACATTGACTGATGTGATATCATGCCAGCACGTGTGAATCGCTTGTTCCACTACTAATTACAATTACCGTATCTCGTTTTCAGTGACTCTGCCGGTCTCTGGCATCAACGAGTTCGTTTTCCAGCAGTTCAGCACATCGCGGCTGCTAACGGAAGGAGAGGCAGTCTATGAGGCCAACCACGTCTGAATATGCAGCGTAAAAGAACAACATCGAGACAAAGTCACTCTCGCCGTCCTTGTGCCGAGCGCCTTCCGGCGACGCTCGCTGTGTTTTAGACGGTCCAAGGGCCGGACAGGAAGGTTTTGCGACGGCACTGCTTCGGGAACCCGGCACCGTCTTTTCCAGCCTGGCGTGAATAAACGTCGTAAATTCCTGTGTACAGACACGGAAGTCTCACGTAGTACTTAGCGAACATTTTAGCAATTTTAGCTCCAACGCAGTACACAAATCTTCTTCGCGAAAGTGCTTGCTACACACGCGATAATGGATGCTGGGAATTGCTTCCCCATTCTAAGCTTTATCAACCACGCATCTAGCTGCTTCTTGGTTTTGGGATATGCGTGGAAACTCACACCGGGCTCGGTCGAATACGTTCGGCACTACGGCAGAGCAATAGACCATGCTGAAGAAAAAACAATGCTTCGACTTCGGGCATATATGCAGCGAGCAGCGTTGGCAAAGCTTTCGGCGGCAAAGGAGAGTCACGTGATGGCGTTTACCACGTCATAGCGATAGCAGCGCCGGTCTCTCCTGTGGTGGCCCTCGAGGCCACCTGTCTCTCAGCCAGGCTGCTGGCGAGCCGAGCGGATACTCTCGCACCCAGACGCCGGGCTGACCGGGCTGCCAAGGCGCGTGCGGGTTGCGCCAAGTAAACAGGGCAAGGTGCAATTCTGAGGCTTTAAAATGCGAAAAAGTACCCATTCGCGCTGCTTCAGCGTATTAGAGCTCGTCTGGGCACTACTGCGTCGTCTTTGGATGCCAAAACAAGCAGCGCAACAGGAGGGTATTACTTAGCGCTGTCTGCGACGATCAGGACACGCCACGGGAACAGTGCTGGTGCGGTGTTTTCAGCTTCGCCGCGAGCGGATAACTGTGCTTCAAGCAGAAAAAGTAGGAGCCGAGTGAAAATGCGCGAGTAAGTATATTAACTGCGTGTATTCTGTAGTGTCATGCCCACCTATTTCATTTTAGGAACCTAATTTGCGTGACACGCAGGTGGGTTGAAGGCAGGCGCGAGCTTTGTGTGGGGGTGCGCTTATAAGGCACGGTGTTCCTCAACAGCTGGCCAGAATTTCGTGCTTTCATTTCAGTGTTTGATGTCCCCAAATTTATTTGGACACGATAGCATCCAGCTGCACATAATACATATATTGGCACATAAGTAAACAGTACTCGCGCCAGTGCCCTTTACGTTGCAGGCGTAGCGCTAGCTCGGCCAGCTAAATTTTTAGCATATTTACACAGCACACGTTTAATAAAAGACAGCTGGATTCCGCCCATTTCAATATCCGCTTATTTAACTAAGAGTAGTACAGTTTCGCTTGTAAAGCATCGTCGTTGCAAGATTAAAGGGATACTGAACAAAATTTTCACCGCCGAGATAAATGGCTCAATTGAAAGATTGGGTGCTGAAATTTGTTGAAACAACCTACATTTCAGCCAGAGACTAGGAGAAAATAATGAATTTAATGCATTTTTCGCAAATTTGCGCGTCTAGCGGCCGCGCCGCGAACTAGAGAGGAAGTGACGCGAAACTCGGCGGATACTGACTCGCCAACCGTGCTCGCTTCAAAATCGCTTACCACTCGACATCGCAAGCCGCCACCCGCTGCGCTGCCGCGCTCTAGCCGCGCGTCTCTCTCAAAACGTGTTCTCACGGTCGGGAAGGTGTTCTTGAGAGGAGAGGCGGAGAAAGGGAAGTGGCAGGGCAGGAGAGAGCGTGCCGGTTGCCCCCCTCTTGCTGGAGCATTCGACGTCACGGCCGTCGACAAGCGCACTGGCGTGCAGCCGCCGCGCTCTCACAATCCACTAAAAATACGGCCAACTGCTCGAAATTACGTGAAATAAACGCTGTTTATAGGAACAGTCGTGTCGTCCAAGTCGAATGCAAGTGTTTTCGTAGCTTTTTCAAATTTTTGTTCAGTATCCCTTTAAAATCGCGCAGATAGCTTCCAAAAGGGATCGATGAACGATACTGCAGGTGATACTCTCCGGTAGCACGCTTTTGTGAACAAGACGCATTATCATAAGAGCGCTCGTGAAAAAAATAGTAAGTTCCGCGAAACTACCCGTAAAGCGTACTCTAATTATTACGCGATGCATGTTGAAATGATGAGTTTTCACAAAACGTAATTGTGCACCACTTCTAATATGGGGCAACAAAACATCGTTTCACTCTTTCGCGAGCTGCACTGCAATTACGATTTACGCGTACTACAGCGAGGACGTTTTTTTTTTTTTTTTTGCAAATCTAACAGCGTACGTACGTGCCGAGGTTGCTTTCGCATCCTGCTCAGCACGTACTGTATGCATTGTGGACTTGCATGAGCAAGATGTTCTTGATGTTCCAATAAAAACAGCGAAAACGTCCAGGCTAGAAAATACGCGAGATACGCTCTTCGACGGGCTGAGTTTTCGCGTTTGCTCTGTGTAGCGTCTGCTGGCATGGCAGCCCGGGCGTGTTGTTTCTCCGCGTGTGCGATAGATGGCGCGATGCAAATATGGCGCTGCGCATGGAATTCGCTGTGTTCTGGTCTGTAACTCAACTGTAGATCTTCCTGCCGTAACTGCCCAGTGTTTTGAGCCGACGATCCGCGTTGGGCCAGAGGACGGCGTAGGGCGCAGTTTCGTTCTCGAACTTGGGGTAGCGAATGGGCAGCACAATTCTCTTGGCTCTCATTAGTTTTCAAGAACTCCGGCGTATTTTTCACCATATAGGATATTGCTGTTTTAATGTGCCTAAGGTAATGACGCAACGCAAGGCGAAATAACAAGGTTTCATCTTGTTTTCTTCGTCTTGCGTTGCGTACGTCTTTACTTTTTGCACAGTACATGAACCAACTAGCCCAACATACGTTTTATTTGGGGCCTTTCAATTCTAGTACTAACAGTCCTGTACAGTGTGTCGGAACGGAACGAAAATCAAAAACGAAAAAAAGACCGATATTTTTGACCGGAACGAAAATCGTTTCTCGGTTCACGGGAAAACTTGGCCATCCGGAACAACCGAGATCATGCAACCTGACCAATAATGCATATCTCAGGGCGTAGTACTAGCGCGTACCTCAGGCAAGAATTCCATAGTAAAGATGTGTTGAAATTGTGCGATAAACGAAAACAGTGGCAACCAGAGACGTTTATAATAAAGCAAGTGGACTTCGTGTGCCTGCCACGCAGGCCAATGTGAGAGGGCATTCTCGGCGTTGGAAGTTTGTTTTATCAGAATAGCGGTCTCGCACATCAGAGAGTACACTCGATGACAATTGCTGCTTCTAAAATTACACTGCCCACTCCCTTGACACAAAGCATTGTGCCTGCTCAAAATATTCGTAATTGACTTTCGAGAAAATAATTACTATGACTTTGAAGGGTACTGGTTTGCGCTAGTTGGTAGGAATTCGTGGTATAGTTACTTCCGCTCTGAAGATACGTGGAAATAACGTGTTTTAACCCTGTCCCACAAGAGGAGCACAAGTAGCTATACGACAAATCCAGTGTTTTTTATCGTTCAAATTTCAAATTTTTGCATACAAATAAAAACCGTTATCAACCGTTACGGAACACTTTTTTTTCGTTCCGGGACAGGAACGGAACTTTTTGCGGTGGAAGGACAACGAAACAAAAAACATTTCGTTCCGACATCCCTGGTCCTGTCACAGCCACGACGGTTCAGTTTGCTTAGACTTCTCAATATTTGTAAATAACCAAAAACAATGCGTCGAAACCAAAACGGGCAGCTGCTTCGCGCAGCATACATCTACAATGACAATTAGGCGGAAAGTTGGGCTACTTATGGTATCGAGCATAATAGGACATGAAGACCGGGACGAGAAGAAGAAACACGGACATTCAACATACAAGTATGTATACACAAACATTGGTGACCGCATGCGCACAGCAGGTCCGTTTAATAGATTGACTTCGCATGCAGATAATCAAGCTCAGAGGGTGCCAACGAGGAACTGCTAACGCACACGTCAGCTTCTTTTCTAATTATGAGAGCTTTCCCTCTCTGCCTGCGTTGCGCATTGCTATGGTTTTTTTCTTAGTACGCACGGGCGACATCGCAAGGTGCCCCCTCCCCCCCCTCCCGCCCAAGCTAGCGCCTGCACGGCTGCTTGGTGACCTTACGTTTATACACCGGCTAGTTTAGCCAACCTAACAACGGCTACAGGACAACGGAATCGTGTATACCACAGCGGTTTTTCACTTAACAAGACGAGTGGCATCGGTCGATCACGCCTTTGCCCGTTCACCGCGGCATGCACACATGCGTGCAAGCTTCTTCGGTGCCGTAAAAACAACGGGTATGCCGCACTTTCCCCCAACCTTTTTCAGGCGGTGCGAGAGCTGGCGCACGTAAGCACAGGACGTGCCCCCACTACCCCCACCTTCGTCTCGCCCGACCGCCAGCCTTCACCTCCTACGGACAGAAAAACCAGGCGTTCGACTTGGCGTTACACGCCGTCTTTTACAAGGTACTCGCACAACTTAGCAAGTGCAGCTCGCAAGTGGTTTTTAACACGAAAGTGTTTTATGCCGGGGTCCACCAAGTACATCCGTCACGGATATGACGTTGATAAAAAGGACGCCAACGGGTGAGAAAGAAAAAAACCAAGAAAAAGATCCCCCGCTGCGAATCGAACCCAAGACTTGGAGGCCGCGACGGCAAGCGCCCAACGCCCTAACGACCAAGCCAACTCGGCAGATATGGACGCTGCGGGAACGCGCCTTATATCTTTCACACACACTCTTTCGCACGGTGCTCTTTGTTGGCGGTGTATATAGGTAGGCGCGACGGAGCGGGGCGGTGTCGCCGTCTGTGAGAGGTGCAAAGAAGCAATGCTTCACGATCGACACTTACTAGTGCTTACTCCGAGATAAACCGCGATATCGGAGGTCATGGTTAAAACGTCTCGGCCGCGCTGGCGTCGCCGAGGCACCCTTGACATTGAACATTGAACCCCATTGGGCATTTAAACACCGATGGACGTCCAGTGGATAACCACTTCTGGATGTCTTGGTCGTCCAGTGGTCGTCCGCAAATAGCCGATAGGTGTACAGCGGACGTCCGCTGGACTGTAAGGCGCATACTAATTGGCAATCCAGCAGCTGTCCTACGGATGTCTACGGCGGATATGCGGATGTTCAACGGACGCAGGAGCTCTTTTATTGTATTTATGTTTTTTTTTGCCATGGAGGGTAAAAAATGCACGTGGCAACCGCAGATCAACCATAGTCGCTTCGTGGCTTGCAACAATCGAGTAGGATTTGTGGCTTCAAAATATGTGTAATTTGTTTTAAAGGGCGTCGCCCCCTCAGCGTGACTTTGCGCGCCATATCGTCAATTAAAAAAATGATAGTCTTTCTTGGGGAACCTAAACGCAGATATTTTGGTATGTCTGTCTATCACCCGATTCAGCCCAGCCACCCGGCCAAAGTTTAACCACTTACATAACGCCCAGCCATCTTGAACTGGTAGCGGGGTTCATACTTGTGAACATTCGTGATCAAAAAGCAAATATTACGCACATCTGAGGCGCAACATCAATACGTAAGTATTAGAT
Source organism: Rhipicephalus sanguineus (assembly GCF_013339695.2). Taxonomy (NCBI): domain Eukaryota; kingdom Metazoa; phylum Arthropoda; class Arachnida; order Ixodida; family Ixodidae; genus Rhipicephalus; species Rhipicephalus sanguineus. Next base: position 305,409,287 of record NC_051176.1, on the reverse strand, counting down.
GGTGTGTTCCTTTAGTAGAAAATACATAGGTATGCAATTCTAAAGATTCTAGTGTTTCTTAGGCTGCGTTGAAAATGCTAGTGTTTTTTGTGCTGTGCTGAAAATGCGACGCTATGAGCCAGATGCGGCGATTCAACGGACTCATCTGTACGGCCGGCGGAAGACTATTGTCTTTCGACGACATTTGCAGCGAAGCACGCAGATACGCGGCCAATTTTGTTTAATAAAAGAAAGGACATTTACTTAAAATTTATTTTTCTTAATACTTCCAGAATAAAATTATTAAGCGCTCCATGAGCTTGGATCCTCACTATATATTACAGGGGAGGCGAATTCGGCGCCTTTGTTCCCTTACTTCGGGCCAATAAAAATGATTTAAAGCATAATGGAAATCCCGAGATTGATTGCAGCTTCCAATAAACACCCGTGGTGGCAGCGTGCGGGTTTTCTCGGGCGCGGCGCGCTTTATGCTCTGTAAGAGATAACAGTGGAGTTTTTGAAAGCGATATATAGGCTTCGCTGCTGTAATTATAAGTACTTGAAAAGCGTCGTGAATTACGTACGTCACATTTTCAGTTGAAAAGTCGACCTATCGCGCGCATGATGGCCCTCAAAGACATATCCTTGATTCATAAGTACCGAAAACCAGAAGTTCGCAAATAAAGCCCGAAACAAGTTAGAATCGTATGCGACTAGAGATATGTCCTGCATATTATGTCCCGAGGACGTCCGCTGGAGAACACCAAACGGATGTAAAAATTTAATCCAACATTGGTATCCATCGGATGTCCCCTGGACAACTGCTTAGGACGTGGACGTTCGGATTTTATTCGGTTGTCCGAGGGAGTTTCAATGCCCATTGGGACATTGTTTATTTTGCAGGAAAAAAAATACAAAATTTCCCTGCGGGAGGCAAAGACTAAAGGCTAAATAGCCTGACGAGGTCTTGACCTCCTGATACAGTCTGCGTCAGTGCCACATCATACACATTTACACATCAGTAACATACACATATACAAATAAGTGACATATTATACACATATTATACACATTTCAGTAGTATGAGATATTACAAAGATATATACATTCAGAACGTGCTTACTTCTGCACACATACACAAAAATGTTTTACAAGAAACAGGCTTCTTTCTACATAATATACATTCGGAATATAATTTTCATAAAGAGAAAACAATATTGGAATCAAACGATTCTGTTTTAATATCATTGTTCACAGCAAAGAAAAAAAAAAGGGAATCAACTAAGTATACAAGTATTCCTAAATGTAAATGCCTATGGATCCACTATGACGTTAGTCGAAAGAACAAATGATTTATGATGACATTTAAATTTTTTTTGTTTTCAGTGTAAAGTCTATATTCGGTTCGTGAAGGTTTAGCAATTGTACAATCTTATAATCAATAGCCTGCTTGCCATAGTTCGTGCGTGTTTTCTTGGTTTTGCGGGTAGAATTTCTGAAGCCGTATTTCGTTGATACAATGCGTGGGAAGGAATCCTGTAGTTTATGCATACGTTCTTTGCCTTTCGCTTCGTGTTAGCGTGCGTCGGCTCATCGGAGCAGTGCAGCTTCCACGTGCACCAACGGGATTTCTCCGCCGCCGACTGCTTCGATTGCGAGAGCACCGACTAACAAAACTGCTGCAATACGCGTTGCAGAAAGGACGCGATTTCGACGGGCGAATGTCGTGCCTTGGTTGAACGAGACCAGCGCCTGCGAGATAGAGGCCAGCGGAACGCACGCGTTTGCGGCTCAGGCTACGAACCTCTACCTCCAGTGTTGCTGAAGAGCAGTGTGTGGTAGTGTATGCGTGAGCGCAGGCGTCGGTCACACATTGCTAGAAAGCGCACACCGTGCCGTTTCTCTCCTTAAATGACGACGCTTTGATGAAGTGCATAGCGGGTACCAGTGTTAATTATGAGCTTGTTGATATCATTCTTACGCGGGATTCACGATTCGCTGTGTCCAAATATATGTTCACAACGTCAGCTACCACAACGGTTTAATCATGATCATGGGCGTTAGTCGTCGCGATAGAGACATGCCGTCAACATGGGTGCATCCACGTCAAACGGTGCTATAGCGGCCAAACACGAATAGACATTGTACAAGCTCTCATATATCACTATACAATAAGCACTACTTCTGTGAAGACACGTTTCACTTTCGTGTTATACCGATTCCTATGAGGGAGGGATCAGCCATGCTTTTTTTGCTATCCCAGGCTCTTTTTACAATCTTTGAGTGGGCCGAATTATTCAGCGGTCCACTTTTTAGAGCGAGCTTGACCGGTATTCCCAGCAAATCGGATCACTAAAGATAATGAGCATATATTTAAAAATTGCAAGCAATCCTATTATATGGTCTACAATCATGACGTCACACCATACCTCGCCGTAGTGCAAACACACACAAAAGCGTGTTTAGAGGGGCGTCAGGTGACGCGACGAAGAGCACAAATTAAGCCACTTCGCCCAAAGAGCGCTGCTGGAAAAAAACGAGTGACAACTGTCACCCTTGGTTTTTATTGCTCTGTTCTGAAGAGCAACACCATGAAGCCCCCCTCCACCACACCCCATCACGTTTTACCCTAGACCGATCTCACCGCGGGGAGAGGTTCTTTGTAGTACGTTCCACATGGGTCTCCTTTGCGCATGCGTGGCCACGCCTGGCAACCATGGGCAGCGCGCGCTGGCACCTAAAGTCCATAAATTTTTCCCTGTTCTTTCGACTTTACTGGCACCCGCCTCACGCAAACGCCTTGGAAAATATGGGCAGCGCACGCCAGCAGACGCCGCACTCCGACGGCTATGAGGACCCAACTAAAAATGTCGCTCTACAACAGCCGAAATCATGCTTAGAAGAATAGGAAAAAGGGACGAAGGCTCCCACGCGGGCACATTTGAAAGAAGTATTGGGCGTGCAGCTGCTACGATGGACGATTATATGCGCTGCACGCATGCATCCGCAGCGGCCCGCGACCCATGCATCTAGCTTCATGAAAATATTAAGGGTCTGTGCTTGTGCTACTCCATTCCATCCGATACAGATGTTACTTCAGTACATTTTGAAGGTGAAAGCTTCAGCGCTAATAGGACGGAACACGCGCACTGCGCCAGGGCTCGTCTCATCTCTTTGTAATTCGTCCTCGTTTGTGCTGAAGTTCTTACCTGCTAAGTCATGCAGCAACTAGGCCCATACGGGTTGGTAATTCATCTAGAACATTATCTTGATGGCTTTCACCTTCCAGTCGTCTCAGGCAAATGCATAAGGGACCCTGAGTTTTTATTGTACTTCAGTAAGGCCATTTCATTGGGGCATCTTAGCACCTCCGTACGGTAAACGCCATAAGTACGGCAATATCTACCGCACGCAAGTGTCAGTCGCTACTATAACAAGTCCCGCAGGTGCCTTACATCTATATATTCAGGTGCTGTCGCCACTGCAGGCTCCACAGTGACCCGCGCCGCAGGAAAAGGGGCACGGAATCTGCTCTCAACAAGTGCTGAGCGTAGTCGCAGCGGCAAAGCGGCACTACCCCTACGCTCAGTATATTCTAGGGACCGTACTACCACACGCCCGACATGCCTGTGCTCGGCCGCGCCAGAGAACATCTGGCCGCGCCGCCGCGCTCGCAAGTCGCGTGACTCCGTCTGACGGAGTCAGGCTAGTGAAAGCTAGGTACGGCACGGCTCTACGTTGCCCTTCATGTCTTGAGCAGTTTCGAGGCTACCGACGGCTACGCGTTCGATGCATAACGATTGCACCTGATATTTTTAACGATTAAGTGCTCGTTGGAGCACCAAATCAGCTTTTTACCTGCAGCGAGACCGGTCCAAAAATGTGCAATGTTGTTCAATCACTGTGTATTTCATGTTTTGAACAATAAACTGCCTTGCAACTTGGCATTGCTGTGACCGTTCGTGACATTTCCCGTAGTTTTGCTAACTTTGTGAAGCGATCATTCTACGTAATACTGCGATTGTATAACTTGCAGCTGACCGTGGTAACATAAGCAAAATCAGAGAGAAATGGGGTAGTTATCTGAGCCAGGGAAAAAAAAGCTAATTTTGACAACATACGAGACACACAGGATAACACGTGGGTGGCTCTTTTCACACAGCTACATCACTGAAGTGATGGTACTCAGCTGTGAACACAGTGGCTTCCAACTAAACACGGTGTGACGATACAGCATCAGATACGAAATTATGTCGAACATAAGTGAGAGCTCACTGATGGACCATGATTAAGACTATATGACAGCTGAAGAGTGCATGAAAAGCAGTCTTGCTCGTGATGCTAAATCAGCCACCAACCTAGCGGCTGACAATGTTAACAAAAGTTCTCGCTTCGCCTTGTGTTCTACGTCGGCCGTAGGTACGTTGTTAAGTCCTCGTCGCCATGTCAGGGGTTGAGGCTCATGATGACACGACTGATTGAATGGAAAACAACAGGTTTAAAAAGGATTCAAACAGATTACATGACTGATTCTTCGTGAGCGCGGCTTCCCGCTTCGAACTCTCGACGGTTCTCCCTTGTCGCCTCCTTCTTGCGGCCGCTGTCACAAGCCGCTACTAGTTCCACAACATCGCGATAGGTGGCGCTAGCTGTCCGTAGTGGATGTAATTGCCTAACAGTGCGCACTGTTTACTTACGGCTTCAGTAGTTTGGAAACAACTCGAACCGCAATCCTGATCACCGGCGTATTCACAAAACACCACACACGGCTGTAGCGTGGCTACTACAGAACACTGTAGTGGGTGCCCTAACAGCGGCTCTCAGTTGCTCCTCACCCGCCATTTACTGCGAGGCGTCAGCCGCTGCCGTGGCAACTGGCAACCGTGCGAAAAATTTCAACCAAAGCGGAAATGGCGTTCACGCCACCGCTAGCCAATGAACGCCAGAGCAGACGACATGGGCGTCTCCCCATGGCACGGAGCAAGAATTCTTGAGGAGGCGAAACTGCGCTCGCTCGGGCGCCCTAATAAAGTCACGAAATCGGGCACAGCGCTCCCGCGCCCTCTGTCGTGAGAGTCCGCCAGCGGAGAAGGAAAAATGCGCGCGTCCCTCTCACCGCGCTCTCCGACGAAGCTCGTCGGTTCAAGGCCATTCGTCACCGATTCGCCGTTCGCGCCCGAATGGATGTGTTTTAACGCGACAGCGTTAACGAGCCCGTTTCGCAGAAATACCGGTGTCGGCGTCGGTGTCGGCGAGGCTAGCAATTGAGAAGGCGATGCGCACAGGGCCCGATTACGCTATCGCGTTCTACTCTCAAAGGCGAAGCTCAAGCGCACTCCAAGTTTTTGCGGTAAATTAACGAGAAAAATGGCGTCACATACAGCAAAATTACCAGCGTGATATATTTTGTACAACGTGAAATCTATAATTTTTGATAACGTCAACTCAATTAGTTAGGTATAATTTATTTCAACGAATGATGGGACTTACCCTATATGCCATCAATTCAGATTTAGGTTGTTGCGGCGGCCGCATTTAGATGGAGGCGAAATGCTAAAGGCCCGTGTGCTTACATTTAGGTGCACGTTACAAAACCCCAGGAGGTTGAAATTTCACATTGTCTTTTTTTTTTTTTTAGAACAGCAGACAAGTATCTGGGACAGCGCGCGGAAAGATTGAGGGCACGGCGTCTCGAAACAACACTGGCCGTTTCGGTTTGTCAAGGAGAACTTCGCCACCAAGTTCTCCATAATAGCGCCGCCTGTCTATGTCACTGTCCGAGAAGTGCTTCTCGCAAACGTAGTCACGAGGCGTCAGCTGTCGGTCATTTCTTGGTATGGCGCGAGCCCACGCTTCCAACCTCACTGGGTCTCTAGGAACTTTGAAGGTAATTACCTTCTCCTTGCAGGACGCGTACCCACTGCTGCAGTTCGGCACGACACATTACCGCCCCATCCTGAAGTAGCACTGGGCGAAATCTGCAAAGCACTCTCCTTTTTCGCGGCGTGAAAAGCGCGCGCAAACATCGAGGAGTCGGCTCCGCCGGCGCAACGCGCGGAAGCCACTGAGAGCATTAAAGAGAGAAAAAAAAAAACAGCAAATCGCCAAGGGAACTTTCCCTCCCAAGGCCACCTACGCATGCGCGCGCAGAACACGCGAGCGAGGAGCGAGGGGCGTGTGCATGCGGCGGCAGACGTCGTCTGCTCATGGGCCGCTACTAGCAGTTCGTTTCAAGCGCTGTACGGCCTATAATTCCGGCAATATCGATTAGTAACTGCAGCTAAAATATCTGTCATATCTACCTATTGATGTTACAGGCAGAAATCTTAGAAATTTTATAATGTATGCGGCGCTATCACGATTTTTATGCGTCGCGCCCATAGAAGAGCATGTAAAAGATGGCAACAGGCCGAAAGCGTCATCTGTCGTGCTTCGGCGTAACCGCAATCCGCCGTGACGCTATCGCGCCGCCCTCGCGCGCTGCCGCGGCCGAGAGATTCTCCTCCTCAAATACTTCTTTCTCCGTGCCCCATGGTCTCCCCTCTCTCTCCGGCGTTCAGTAGCATACGGTTGTCAAACACGCTGCCGGGGCGATCGCCGCCAGCGACGACAGATTGGATACAACGTCCTTTCCGGGCTCAACAGAGATATCGCTTTAATATATAGGCAGACCTAAACCAACCTCTCACCAAATGCGATGACGACTGTCAAGCGTCCAGCATGAACGAGACCTGTAATACAAGCCAAGATTATAACTGCACGCTGTGTACAGCTCGCGCCGTCGTGGAGAGAAAACTCGGCCGTGCCGGCATCGCAGCCAACTCCGGGATTTCCCTATATTATTGTGCACGCATCGTAAAGCGGGCAACAGCGGCAGCAAAGCTGAACTTCTTTCTGCCGTTTCGAAGCGGTAGGCCTAGCCAGCCTAGCGACGATACCGGCGCCGAGCCATTGGCTGAGGCCGCCGCAGCCAGCCGGAGCGAGCTACTGCTTATCCGCCTCATTGCGTGTGTCGCCAAAATCTCTTACTGACTCATCCATCCCTTGTACAGCAGGAAATATTATGCCATTCACGAGATTTTTGTTATGTTAACCTTTGGCAAACAGCATGAGCGGCCAGTCATGCGTTCAACGGACGCGCCTCTAAACTGCTTCACGGCGACCGTTTAACTTATTACTATGATCGAAGTCCTGCGTTGACAACGGGATGCGATTTAACCAATGCGATTTAACCAAGGTTTGGATTTAACCATGGAAATGCAGGTGGCTTGATTTAATGGACGCACGAATAAAGGTGCATACTTGCTGCTTTTTTTTTGGGAAGGGCCAATTCTTGACTAAGGGGCAAGCAGTTCGCAAGGAGGGGGAATCAGTTTTGTTTCAGCTCAATGAGATCAATTATGCACTCTGCGAGTGCAGGCATAGCCGCACAGTGCATTAGGTTTCATTTTTGTGTTAACGCTGCTGGCGTATCAAGCGCATTAGTTTACGAAGCTGATTCTTTTTGGACGACGAAGTTTGAGACATGATCGGAACAGCTAGCATGCTATGAGCTGCTGTTTGGGCCTTGTTTTGTAGTTCCAGAAAAGCCAGCTTTTCCCAAAAGATACCTTGGAAAAACGTTTAGCTCCAATATTCCGCCGTGATAGTCACCAAATAATCAGTATTACTGCTTGTTTAAAAGAAATGCTTGTGGCGATCGAGCCACCACGCGAACGAGCGTCACGCCGAAGCTGGCCTGCCTACTTGGAGCACAGCATGTGTGTATACTAGGAGGCGCAGCGATGCAGATTGCTTATTTTCTCATCAATAAGTGGAGTTCCCGGTGCCTACCGAACACATTGTGGTGATGGATTTACTGGCCATTCTCAAATGATATATGTCGCATATGCATGCATGGCTTCCATCGCATGCGTGCGGTATCAAGCCGATATATGAAACTCCATTGTGAATAATTTTTTTTTTGCCTAGCTGTTCTTTACGAAATACTTTTTTTTTTCATTGCTGTGCTTTTCAGATGTCCTATCATCAGTGAAATGGAGTAGCCGGTGCTATACAGAAGCACCAACATCTCCTAAATATCATATAATAAAAAAAGTATTTGTTTACGCCCGGAAAATCAATGCTCCTCACCACATAATGCTTCGCTGAACCGACCAATAAGTTACGAATGCACACTGTCGGCTAAGTGTATATACAGTAAAACTCACATACATCGTAATCAAAGGGCATTGCTAAATATTTCGATATACCCGTAATTAAAAATGCATAAAATGTCTGTCTGAAGCTTAAATATTCATTCTAGAGGGATCCGTTGATGGGCGTCTCGGACTGTCCCTCGAGACAATTGTTCGTTCTAAAGCTGCTGTGAAGCCGTTAAAGTTTTCCTATTACTTATTTTTCATCAATCTGGTCGTGTGAAACGTGTACGTGACCAGAGAGCACTTTGCGCCACTGAAGCAACCTGGCGATACTCTTTCCGGCAACTAATTGCAGCCACAGGTAGCAAGCTTCACAGCGTGGCATTTAGTTTTCGTCGCATTACACCCCTGTGTAGCGGTAAAACTTACAAAGCAATTCCTTCATTGTGGAGCGCAAAGAAATCTGTGCTGCGCACGCCGCCCATATTTTGACTCGTACCCTGCTTGTTTGCGCCATGCTTGCACTGCCCCTTGGATTCAATGCACTATATATTTACATTATACATACGTGCTACAAGATGACAGATTCACCATAGTCAGCTTTATGGCATTGCAGCGGTGTTATGCCAAAAAGCATGTACTGAAAGCATTACGGTATCGACGAATCGCTGTGCAGCGAAGCCCATCAGCAGGGGAAATCGTAACTGGCACATACGTTACCTGATGTTTTGTCTTCTTTAATTACAAAATAGGCGCCCACGCAGTCTCCAGTCACCGTACGAGCACCCAAACGTCTAATAAATGTGCAAGTGCACAGCAAAGGTTTCTTCAATTCTTCTACCTGCCACGCAAACGAATTAGCTGCAACCCTCTTCATTAGAGAACAGACCAAGCCACTTCTTGGAATAGTGTCATGGAGAAACTTAATTATGCCAACAGAGATTATTACAAGATACCAATGAATCAGGTTGCCTGTAGCATAATCGCATAGTGAACTTGCTGCACAATTGCGACGAGCCGCTACAGATGTCTACTTCAAACGCCAGCTGCTACATTTCAGGTGAAATAATAAATGCGCAGATGATGGATTTCTTAGCGATGCTGATAGTCTTAACATCTGTATCAGTTAAAGCGAAAACAGGACATACACAGAAATTTTAACGCAACGCACGCTCTCGAGTGCCTCAAACCTCCCTAGGGAATTTCTGGGTACACGAAGACGCTAGTTTTGCTCGGTGGCACAGGGTAGCCACCATGAAATCTGCTTACACCGCTATCATTGGGCGATGTTTTGGTGGCTTTTTAGTCTCGTGCGTCCCGCACTGGTTATCGCACTGCAGATTGCAAACGCTGCACCGATAACCTTTCAGATGCACGCATTAAAAGTCGTGACTATTATGCGCAGTGGATTCACCAGTCAGAATAAACGTGACTTTTTTCTTGGCCGTCATCGAAGAAAGAGCCCGCGCTTTGTCCTTCGTCTGTTTGGGGCACTGGCAAATCACGGGGGGGGGGGGGTCCTACCCCCTTGTATTCAGGCTGGGGGACACCCCCTGCGCTGTCCCCCCTTGAGACTTACTTTCAAACGCCATATATTTAAAGCCCCAACCACATGCACGCGATTTTCGGGCGACAGCGACGAGCGACAGCGACGAGCGACATGATTTGCTGTCGCGGATGGCCATCCATCGCCGTCGCTTGTCGCGTCGCAGCTTTCTGGAAAACTAGAAAAAATCGCTTGTCGCCCGGAAGTGAGCGTGACGATTTCCGGCAACATGGCAGCATCACCGATCCTCGCTTCGGTTGCAATTTGCTCTTGATGCTTCCAATCGGCGCGTACTTCAATGAATGCAAGTTATAGCCTACCTTCTTTGCAACCCCATCTCACGTGGAGAGCGAGGCAGCGGCCGTATTTTGTCGTTAATTTTGATCGACGGCTCGTTTTAATGTTTCGTTGGTAGCTTGCTGCAATGATAGTAGCTTGCTGCAATGTCAGTTCAAAGTGCGTCGTAGCGTCGTAGACGTCGTATATGCGTAGTAGATAGATAGCGTGCGCTTCCGTGCGCCCACTCGAGGTCACAGCAGATACTACTGTCGCAGTTAAACAAAACATTGCAAAAAAAAAAAGGAAATCCCGTAATTCTGCTGTGACTTCCTTATCTCACACAAGTCAATAATAAATTTGACATGCTGCCATTCATCTACTCTGTAATTCTTTTTTGCAATTTACCTGCGTGCACGCAATAGTTTTAAATCTACCAACCATGACACTTTGTCGCGAACATGTGGGTGCTCCCGTCGCGACGCGACATCGCGACGGAGCCCGTTTGTCGCTGTCGCTCGTCGCCGTCGCTCGAAAATCGCGTGCATGCGGTTGGGGCTTAAGTTGCTTGAATGTTAAGTATACTGCAGTCAACTTTTTGTGTTAATGCCTGTTTATTAACAAGTATGGGTAGGCCTTTGTTCAATTGGCCGCGAGATCGAGCACAGTCGCCGCCTGGCGGCTACTGGCTGAAGCGCGCCTAGTGTGGATTGCTCCCTGCGTCGTCTGCTAGCCACATCGTGTTTGAATGTGCGCGTACGTCCTGCACGTTCTCAAAGGGCGGTTTGTTCTGTTATGTTAGCGCGACTTTAACTGCTCATACGTATACCTAACATGGTGTACAGAAGCAAATGGGCTTGCTCGGCTGCATGCGCATTGTAATAAGATCAGTGAATGCGACTTTCGAGAGGGCTGTGCATTGGTGTCGTACCCTTCGTTCGCCAGAATAATTTCAGTGTTGGTGCCGCTTTCTGGTTCAAGCACGTCGTAAAGTGCGCTTGGCATAGTCTCAAACATAAGGATCATTAAACAGTATGTGAATGCCGCGTTTTAGCGACTCGGTGGTAAACAAAAGCGAGGCTCATGCACTTTCGCGTTGTTGTTTGGTGTATAACTGCGGCACTGTAGTTCATGATGAGCTTTAGTTGTGCTTAAGATGTAATTTTATTGTACGGTCGTGGTCCCACTACAGCGAAATATTTCTATCAAGTGAAGTCTGACACTTCGGTACTCAAACTGTCCCCTAAAAAAAAAAAGAAGACAATGGAATGACACGGCAGTGATAAAACGGAGTTCCCGCGCGCAATTTTAACTTTGGGCGAAATTTATGCAGAAACGCCCGTGTGCTTAGATTTAGGTAGGCTTTGAAGAACCCAAATGTTAAAATTAATTCCGACGGCGTGCCTTACATTTTTGTCGTATAATGTCACGCAAAACCTCATCCTTTTTTTTACATTATCTTGAGTGTTTGTGTGGAGTTGTTATAGATTGATGGAAGGCAGCGGACATGATTAGTTCGAGGGAAAAAAACCCTTATTCCATAAAATAACCGGACCTTTGTTGCATCACTGTCGTGCACGTAATAGTCGATGAAAACTCTGTGCTAAACACTCTTACATGCGTATATGCGTATTCGCGCGAACAGTGCTATTGAACTCATTACACAGGAATATGGGCTGGTATATAAATGAAGAAGTAAACACTTTAGTTCAGGCGTGCTACAGCAGTGCGTAGTACACAGAACACAAGGTAAACACGTACAGAGAAAACAACAAAAAAAGTCATGTAGTGCGTAAGCGCAGACTGTCACCCAGGGCGAGCATACCTTTCATCGGCAGATTGCGCTTCTCTCACTAGCAATAGTAACGTTGGATGACCTTCGCGCATCGATTCAACAATGAAGAGCGTATATATTACCAGTAAGCTGCAATCAACGCATTTTATTCGCCTACAATCGGCTCAAACAGCTCACAACGAACCGCCGCTGTGAGCATTTGGATACGCGTGGCCAACCACCTCTCCACACTAACGCGGCGACGGTGCTGCCTCCTATAGGTCGATCTCGCGGCGAATACCATTCAGCTGTATGAGACTATTGAAATCGCAACTGCGCCGCTTGACCGCTTTCGGAATTACACGAGCTGGAAAAGCATGCTCGTTTTTTTTTTAATTTTATTTCAAAGCATGATTTCAATTTGTATATAAATAAGAATGAAAACAAAATGGCCGCCACATGGGAAGTTGTGTTACACTGTAGTTGTGTGTACCCCTTTGTGAATTAACTGGATTTATGCCACTGGTTTGGGGAGACGGGGGAGATCAACGTTACTGGGGAGACAACAAGATGGGTAGGAAACAAAGGTCACGAACACGGGGTGGCCTGCAATCTAGGCCCTGGATTCAAAGGCTTTATTCCGGAGTAGATCCGACCTCACCACAAGTTGTGCCACCTCTGGTATAAGCCACGTTTCATCGGAACTAGTATGGGTGAGTGTAATGCGAAAGGGTATGGCAATTTTTGTCGGCACCTTTGTGATTTAACTGGATTTATGCCACTGGTTTGGGGAGACGGGGGAGATCAACGTTACTGGGGAGATAACAAGATTGGTAGGAAACAAAGGTCACGAACACGGGGTGGCCTGGAATCTAGGCCCTGGATTCAAAGGCTTTATTCCGGAGTAGATCCGATCTCACCACAAGTTGCACTAGGCCACCTCTGGCATAAGCCACGTTTCATCGGAACTAGTATGGGTGAGTGTAATGCGAAAGGGTGTGGCAATTTTTGTCGGCAGTTATTTTGAATTCATAAGTTCAATAACGTTTGGGTTGCAATGTGAAAACTCGGCTGGTGAAATTTTGGTGCAGGGCCCCTTTGAAGTGCTGAGGCAAAATTGTTGTCTAGTGGATATCTATAGATAAGTATGGTATTAAGCCTGCATTACTTCAGAATGTAATAAATACGGTTAATGCACCTACTTCAAAACTCAAATGCAGCAAAGGTTTGTGTATGAAGTGGGGGGAGGGGGGGATATGCAACAGAAACCACAAGTGGTGGCCATGAGGTGCCAAACATACCACAACCACGCCATCAAAAGCCCGAGGACAGCACAATAAATGAGCACTCCTGTATGGAATAACCAAGGAGCAGTGGCGTAGGCAGGGGAGGCTACCGGGCTACAGCCCCCCTCCCCCCGAAATTTTTTTGGTCGGCGGCCTGCTGGCTGTGTTCATGCTGACACGTCGCCTACGAACGAAGGAGCATATCCTTCGAATGTACAAATGAACGTTTAAAAGTACAAATGAACGAGAGAGCGTGCGTACGCTAGTGGCTTGTGGTCCCCGGAACTAAAACTCTACAGTAGCAGCACAACACGCAGCTTAGCGAGTAGAAGCAGCAAAATCGAACTCGGCAGCGCATTTTTGGGGGGTCATGCGCATGGGCGTCCGGAGGGGGGCGCAAGGGGGAGTAGCTTCCCCCCCCCCCCTTGGAATTTTGGATATTAATTTTCTATGCAGTAGCAGTAAGCTACACCGCTTGATTAGCACACTCCAGTCCCGCATATCCGCGTGAAACATCATTCAGGATTACCAGCCAACTTTGCACATTACATACTGCTATGGACTAATCTTGCCGGTCATGTCACGACAATGAAACAAAAGCTACCTATGCTGTATGCCCCCCTCCCCCTCCCCTACCCTCTGCTGATGCACCCCCCTGGAAAAAGTTCTGCGGACGCCCTTGGTCATGCGTACTTGGCGGGTCATGCGTACATGCGCCGCTGAGCTTTTCTTTTTGTGTTGAGTGCTCAGGGTGAGAGCGGTTTCGCACCAAGGGGCAAACCGCGAGGTCACAGAATGCCGAAAGGGGTTGGATTTCGGAGCGGCGACTGGTGCCGTACATCTCCCGCTGTGTTTGGAGTGCATTGCAGGCGGTTGTGTCGGCTGCGATGGCGCCATGCGGGCAGTTGCGCGCCGCCTCCCCTCTGGTGGGCCACGGCCGCCGCGGTCTTGTTTTTGAACTCCGTGAAGACGCCGCTTCCGGCCAGGAGACAGACCACACTGCGGGTATACGGTCCCTACTGCGGGGGTCTGAAGCGCAGGCGGCGCTGTTTGATGACACCGGCCCGCGACGGGAACACGCTGCAGAGGCGAAACCCTATAGTAGCCTGGTTTGTGCCAAGTATGGAGGCGACGGCGCTTTTACTTTTTAGCTATAAATTCCGCACGTGGCGTCGGCTCCTGACAATGTGCGTGGCTACGTGTCGACGAGAAAGAAGGAAAGCCGTTGTTTTTTGTAATATCTTGGTTTTCCATTTAGGCCCTGCCTGGTGGGCTGTGGCCTACGAGTACTTACGCTCTTGTTGGCCGCCGTGGTCAAGGGAGGGATAAAGGGATGTCACCGCCCTTTTTCTTTGTTTTGTGGCAGTAGATATTGACCTGCACGTGAGTGGCACATCAGTCTGGGCTGTAATCAGCGTTGCAGATAGATCGGTGAGGCTCTGTACAATGTACGTAAAGCTAGCCTGGGCTCTAATCAGAGCGCTCATAGATCCGTGAGGCTAGTGGCAATCGCAAGTTACGACAGCCTGGGCTCTAACTTTCTTAACAAGTAGAAGAGTGAGACTGTATATTTGTCCTGTTTTAATCTTTGTATTTTTATAAGCTCAGTCGTATTTATCATTTCACGTTATCATAAACGAATTCATCCATCTGGCTTCCGCTGCTGCCTGCGTGTGAGTTCATCATCGCTGCCGATCACCGTCCAAGATCTCCGTGATCAACGACGAAGAACCATCGAAAACTTTGCTTTGGCCATAACGGCAATAACGGCCATATGCCTCAAGGGCAGAAGCGGCCGCTCTCCGACTTCTGGGGAAGTTCTTCCTCGAAGCGCGAACACACCAGCGAGGACTTGAATGGTAAGTAAATTTCTTCATTTTATGATTTTATGTTACCTAACTCATGTCTTGCGACGATGGAGTCAGGTTACAATGCACCTGAGCTGAACTATGTTTATCATATGTGATTTTTTTTTTTCATATTTAAGTGAACCCTTATGTTGTTTACAAGAAGTAATTGTATATAAGTCAAGTGTCGATCTCCTAGTCCGGAAATTTATAATTTATGCCACGTCTTCAATATAACATTCAAGAGGAATACATTTTATTATAATGCAAGACGTTGGTCAAAAACGATGATTAATAATACTCAGAACTGGTATATATCTGCAACTGCTTAGAATCACAGTAACAGACGAGTCTACGCTCATCCTGGAAATCTATTGGGGACAAAAGTTGAAAGAAGCACCCATAATGTAGCGAATAGGTAGCCCTGGGTAAGGAGACCATCGCTACAAAATATGTGAAACACCTTGTGCTTACCGGTGCACAAAGCTGGGAAGGGTCTTTCACTGTTTATTAGTAAGCCGCAGCACACATAAAAAGTTTCAACAAAAATGTATTTACCATCGCAGCATTTTTAGTTTATGCCTTTACAAGCCCTGTACACTAAGAAGTAGTCCGCTGTGAGAGAGCGTGCGACTTTTCATGTCGCAAATATTCTTAACGCGTTTCATACCGACGAGCGAACACCATTGCACATTATTTTAATCTTATAATCGGCGAGCAGCGTGTGCAGGCGAATGACGATTGCACTGGTTGCGAGGAAACTTATGTGTTCTTCAAATAATTTTTTAAATGCGAAGCATTTGTTAGCGAACCTCAGGCACTTTGGCCGTTTCTATCTATCTATCTATCTATCTAGCCGCCTACGTCCGGGCGCTCTCCTAGACGTCTCCATAACTTGTAATATACCAAAATTGGCATAGCAGGGGATAAGTGTATGACGAACACGATTCACTGGTCATGGCATGAATAATGCGAAATATCTGTCGCCTACGTCATGAAACACTTTCTCTCAGTCACGTGTGGCACATACCTGTAAACCAGAGTCAATGTTATGCGGGTATGTGCCACAGGTGATAGTCTCAACGAACACATTAACCGCGAACACAAACATTGACACGCAAGGAAAGTGATAATAATGATAATTGTTGGGCTTTTATGTCCCAAAACCACGATATGATTATGAGAGACGCCGTAGGGAAGGGCTCCGGAAATTCTGACCATCGGGTATTCTTTAACGTGTACCGAGGTCGCATAGAACACGGGCATCTAGCATTTTGCCTCCATCAAAATGCGACCGCCGCGTCCGGGATCGAACCAGCGACCTTCGGGTCAGCAGCCGAGCACCACAGCGGCGGACGCAAGGAAAGTGAGGAAGCTGAAGACAGAACACCCCTGGAAGACGCTCATTTACCATCCACTCGTTCACGTGGTCCACAACGTGGACCATGTGGATTACGCAAAAACCGGTGTAAATGTTTCCTACAATAAATCTGCTGAGAGAACCAGGCCTCTCATCATTACCGGTGACTTGAATATTGATTTATCAAGACCCAACAACGCTTGGTCCTTATACTGCGTGAAAGACGGCTTGGATGTGGAGAGGGCATCAAAAGACGTCGCTGCCACGTCCACGACAGGAGGCATCATAGATCATTTCATCGAAAGAGGCATGCAGGATTTCCGCCAACTGCGCTATACCTCGCACTTCACTACACTTAGACTCCTCATAGCCGCGATCACGAACGGATCAGATTAACAAGTCCGGTCCAGCTGCTGGCGCTCACTGATCACGGTGGTGATGACCTTGTTGACTCAACATATGAATGTGCGTATACCACTTCCATATTCCTCTAGCGTTATTCCGTAACGTTTCGCTCAATGTGAAAAATTCCCCAACAGTCACCATCCCGCGCATGCTTCGCATAACATCGATTCCCACGGTATGTGGTATCTGCTAAATTTTTCTTCAACTCTTATTTCCCATCCATGGAAGTTTTTTTCTGTGCGAGAGTTTCGTTATTTCAAGGCTCAGTCAGGCTTGACGAATAAATGTCGGCGATACGCCACAGACGACACGCCCTCTGATGGGCGCCAGTGTTTCTTAATTCCAAACTAGGCTTTGCTAGAGAGTCTGCTCAGAACATGCTCTCTTTGTATTAATATTTTTTTGATGATTTTGCATTTCGATATGACATATAACGGTAAATATTGCAATGACTTGATCTACCTTATCCAGGGACGTCTCCTAGAACTGAAGAGAATGCCAGCCCCACACAGATACAGGACGGCACACGCCTTCAAGAAGGCCAAGAGCCTGCTCAAAGTATAGTTGTACTATATTATGCACCAGTCATGTGAAACTGAACGGAGAATATTGAAACTATTTCAGAACAAGGAATAAATCAGTACAGTATAATCTAGACATTGGGCTTTACCAAAGTGCAAACAAAATTGACGACGTTGTCAAGTACCAGCTCCTCGTATCCCCCTGGCGTCCCGATAGAACCCACAAGTTGTACTGCTTCAACGACTCAAAACAGAAGCGGAAGTTTCAGCTGGCATGGCTCGACAAATACCCATGGCTCGGCTATTCCGCGGTGTGTGAGGGTACATTTTGTCGTGTTTGTGTAGTATGTTGCCGCCCTGAAGTTGGCAAAGGCGATCACACGTCCGCTGGTGCGCTCGTGTCCAGACCTTGCCAAAACTGGAAGCATGCATTAGAAATATTTGAGTCTCACCAGAAAATGGGGTACCACAGGGAAAGTGAACTGGCAGCTGATTGTTTTGTGAAAGCATTCTCTAGTGGTGCGCGTAGTGTGGTTGACCAGATCGATAGCGGCAGAGTGTTGCAGATAAATGAAAACAGAAAGCGAATGGCCCCTATAGTCGATCGACACAATAATTTTTTGTGGAAGACAAGGCCTGTCTCTTCGTGGCCACAATGACAGCGGACCATTAGATCTCAGCACAGTCCCATCAGAAAATGAAGGCAACTTCAGAGCATTGCTACGTTTGCGGAGTGGTTGCGGCAACGCCTCATATTTAAGTCCGACAGTTCAGAATGAGATAATTGAAATCTGCGGAACTCTCATAAGAGAGAACGTCGTTGCACAAATTAACAATGCAGGTTGTTTTTCTGTACTCGCGGATGAACCAACAGATGTTGCTAGTATTTAACAGCTTACAATATGTGCCCGCTACTTGGACAAGGAAAGCAACCAGATTGAGGAAGTGTTTTTGGGTTTTGTTCCCGTACATGGCCAAAGCGGCCGCAACCTTGCAGCGGAAATCATAAAATTTTTAGTAAACATTGGGATTAACATGACCAACCTTCGCGGGCAGGGTTACGATGGCGCCAGTTCGATGGCTGGAAAAGCAAATGGTGTGCAAGCTGCAGTTCGCGAGAAGTACCCGAATACGCTGTACACGCACTGTGCCAGCCACAGTTTAAACTTAGTGCTTTGCGCTGCCTGTTCTGTAGCGGACATTAGAAATTGCTTAGGAACAGTAAAGGAGACTGCGAAATTTTTCCGAAAGTCCGCAAGCCGATCAAACGTTCTGCGTGAAAAGATTGCTGATATATGCGTTCTGAGGCTAGGCGCAAGCGGCTTCTCGGATTGTGCGAGACCCGCTGGGTCGAGAAACATGACGCGCTTCTTTCTTTTGTTTGCCTGTTTGACCCTGTCATTGCAGCGCTTACTGAAGTTAAATCAACTGGGAGCCCCGAGAACGCAGCCTAGGCCAACAACCTGATGTGTGCATTGCTGTCACCATTACATGTCGCAGAGCATGTGCTGGCAGTGACTTGGCGCCTTTATCGAGAAAACTCCAGGCAAAGAACGCAGACATGTGCTCGGCCATTGAGCACATCGATGTTGTGCAACGCACCATTCAGAATTATAGAACAAACTCCGAAGCGTTCTTTGGGAATGTATTCTCCAAGGCTCAAGAGTGTGCAGATCAGCACAACGTCGAAATAGCTAGGCCACGAACAAGCCGAAAACAACAACATCGCGGAAATGCTCCCACAGAAAGTGCAGACGAATATTTCCGCAAATCCGTCTACATACCTTTCACTGATTTTATACTTTCTCAGTTAGACCAGCGTTTTGAGAAGCACAGGTCATTAATGGAAAGCTTTCGTGTATTGATTCCTGCAACAGTTCCACCATCACATGAGTTCCGCCTCAGAGGCAAATGAACTAATGCTTGCGTTTGCCGAGGATGTGTATGAGATTTCATCTCTGGGTCAATTTGAGCTCTGGTGGACGAAGTGGGAGGCAACAGCACCAAGCCTACGCCCTAGCACCGGGCTTGATTACCTTCTTCACTGCGACAGCACTTTTTATCCTAGCATTCTTAAGTTGCTGCAAATACTGATAACACTCCCTCTAACCACCGCCACAGCAGAAAAGTCGTTCTCCAGTTTAAGGAGGCTAAAAACCTATCTGCGCTCTACAATGTCCGAAGAGCGCCTGGTCGGCCTAGCGCTCCTCTACTCTCACAGGGATATGTAAACATTAGCCACAGTGATGTTATCGATCGCGTCGCGAAGACTCCCCGTCGTTTGAGCTTTGTTCTTTAAGTTCTCATTAAAGATAGCACGCGTACTCTGCAAATACTTTAATAAAAAGAACTGTCAGACTTACTGCAATTTTTAAATGTAGGATCTTTGTGCAGATATATGTTGTGCTGATTGTAAATCTTTGTGCTGCCATGTTTTGTGAGCTATTTTAGATGATGTACTGTTATACAAGTGTCTGTTTATCAAATATTGTCTTTACCTCTAAGAAAAACCATCGCATTTGCTAACGCAAGACCTTTCACTAACATCTTTTGCTATAAGTTTACTCTACACATATTTTGTATTTTTTCGTCAGGAGTAACATATATTCCAGATTATAGATTTTCCTCGAGTTTATGCTTTACTAGCGGTTTGAATTGTGAAGTGTTATGTTGTTTTTTTCTCTCTCAGTTGTCTGTCTTAATGCACAGCTTTAGTACCCAGTTTCTGTACGTGTATATCGCATCTTTTCGTGGCACATAACTATTTGTATTTTCGCTTTGTATATTGTACTGTATTTCCGCTTTCATTCATTTTCCGAAGCTTAATTTGTTATCATTACCGCCTCCCCTCACCAACTTGGCTGTAAAGCCCTTAAGAACGTTGTGAATGCTTGAAATATGACTTTCCAGTTATTTTATGAGCGTGATTTTCTCCTTTACGACGTCTAGATTTATCGAGCAATTCTGATTACTACTTAACTGACATCTGATGTAAGGTGTGAGAAAAAAAAATGTTTGCAGTTATTGTTTTAAAATATGCAAAAAATAACCATGCTCTCAGTCCCCCTATCTTGCATAATTATGATGTTCGTGAGAGTGTTTTACGTTGGTAGTCGTGCGAGATTATTGTTTGTATGATAGAATTGCTTGTATACACATCTTCCATCGTATGCATTTTTAAAGGTGAAACTGGTGCTACGCATCAGGTACCTGCAGGTTCATGTTCACAGTGCCCAATGAGCCCAATTCATCTTACGTTCGATGCTCATGTACGGACCTACAGAACAGTTGCATGCACGAAATGTATATTTTATTTATTGCGTTTCAAATAAAAACAACGAAACAGAAAATCTTTATTGCAGTCTCTCGTTGGTATACCATACACCCTCATATTAATGTACACGTTGCCATGAAGCAAGCAACTGCACTGAAATGTAGTCGTGTAACGTATTGCTTGAACAAGGTGTCTGTGCACGCATCAAGTGCGCGGATTTGCACGATGCGGAATGGCAATTTTAATCTAGTTTAACACTATTCGCCGGAAGCTATGTAACCATAATAATAGACGCTGAAACAGAGAACTGAAAAGTTCTTGAAAGCCACCTGGTAGGCGTATTGAATTTCAGCCCCCCCCCCCCCCCCCCGAAAAAAAACCCTGGCTACGCGCCTGCCGAGGAGGCATGTATATTAGTCCGCATATAACCCCCTGGAAAGGTGGTTTCACTGCAATGGTGGGGTGCTACACCGTGAATACACCTTTCCAGGAAAAATCCGCACTGCCGCGAAGCCCCACTTCAAGGTTAATACCCCGGTCACACTGGCAAATTTAGTGCCATTTTGAGAGAGTGCACTTACGCTCACATAGTGTCGCTTTGGCGGCGGGCTGCTACACGAGAAAGAGAAGTGTGCTTTGGAAATGATGGCAGTGGCAATTGGTGGTTTAGTAGCGCAACAATATATTTGTATAGTGAATATGTGTTCTGTATGATTTTCTTTTCATGAATGTGTGCTATCGCTGCCTGCATTGTAGAGGTGGCTGCGGGCCTCTGTCAAGTTGCTTGTTTTCAAGCAACTTTTACCCGCAGTCTCCTCCATCGCTGATGGAAATAAAGAAGTTATTATTATTATTATAACATATATTTGTTACATTTGGCAATGCTCGCTGTTTAATAGCGTATTATAGGCATGAACATAATTTACAATAAACTTTGCGCGCAAATGAAGTAAATATTTCAACCGCATAACGTCATTGGTCATCGCGAGCCGAGACAAGACAATGTCATATCAAAGACTAATCGAAAACAAAAATTTGTGTACTAGAATAGGGGTAGTGGGCTCAGACACATGTGCCGCCTGAGGCACCTCATGTTTCCTCCGAGTGATGGCGCCACTAGCATTTCCTCTTGAAATGTTATGCGGTTTTACAAGTTTCGCGGCTACGCTAGGCGGGCTTTGCGGGTTATTTTAGCGGACTGTGTAATTATAGACAAGTGCTTGCTATCCATACTGTCGGAATTCTGTCCAAACGCATTCGCTTTTCTCGTTAAGAAATACAAAATAAACACGCTGCCGCTATGATCGCAGTGTCGGTTGCCTCCCCGAGAGCCGCCGTTAAGTGATGGCTTGACAACAAATTAATCAGCTTATAGCTTGGCGCAGCCCGATGTTTGCGCATGTTAAGCATAGCTCTATCAGGCATTTTCGAATGTTGCATGCGCCTTGAACGAATGCTCGACATCTGCCAAGCGTTGGCGGTGACCGAAGTCGACGGAACATCGCCAGTCAAGTTACGAAAGGCGGTGTGCTTTTCGCATAAGAAAACGCTTCACATGCACGTGAAAGTGCACGTTGTCAGAAAGACAATGAAAGGCATCCAAAAATCCGTTTTATTTGTGGAAAAGTACTACCTTTAAATTTCAAACAAGCGCAATTGCAGCTGTTAAAGTAAGAATGGATACATTCGAGCAAAACTTTCTGCAATTTTTTTTTATGAATTAACAGCATTGGCGTAAAGATTACACACAAGACATCCACCAAACGCAAAAACAATCTAAGAACTGTTTAGATTCCAGAAATATTACAAATTTCTGTTCGAAAATGGTGTGGCAGTACATATTGTCAACTTTTCTTTCAACAACAACATTTACATACGGGCTGCGGTACTTTTGCGCCCAAAAGGTGTTCACGGATGGGGTAAGCGCAACCCCAACACGAAGCCTCCGCAAAGTAACCTCCTCTCGGCGGGCCCCAATCCACGATGACGTAACTGTCACACACTTATTGTGGACATACCAGGGTCTACATTTAAGCCGTCGTCGTCACCTACGTGCATCAGGCCTGGACGACCATCCGACCTTGACCGCTAGATTAGTGGCCCTCGCCACCGCTCATTACTGGACTTCATACACGAAGCAAATTTGTATAAATTTGTATGTGTATTTCTGAATCAGTAATTGTTATGCCTAAGGGCAGACTTTCGAAAAAAGAAACATTTACATAACAAGAACGTATATCTGCTGCGAAGGCATCTAATTTTTCGAGTAGGCTTGGAGTGGGCATCGTGAGGCTTGTTGCAGAAAAACATGCCAACTTTTTTCGACACCAAACTTCGTTTCTTCGCATGATGTCGAATTGCAGTAAAGTACCGGAAAACAATGGAAAACAAAATTAATCAACTTTTGTTGCTGCTGGTCGTTAATTTCGGTCAACTTCTCGCTTAATCCTTTTGCTGCAGGGTTTGGGAGTCCTTTTGCTAAGGTACGCGGGATGATTTGGAAGGATCGTCGGAACAGCGTCTGCCGACAGCGTTGGTCTACCACGAGGAATGCTATCTCTTTGCCATCAATTATATGAATGTAGTCCCTGATTACATAATACAGCTCAAAATGCAATTCGCACACTGTACACGTTTCGTCAAGCTTCTTATCCTCGCTGTGCAGGTTCCTCACCGCTGTATTCTTTTTTCTTAGTCTTGAGGGACGTTGAAAAGAGACGCGCCTTCGGCACGCCCTAAATAAGCTAGTTTGGTACCCAGATTGTAGGCATACTTGCTTAGCATACCTTAGAATGAGCACGTCGGCGGAAAATGAATACCGCGGTTGTTGATGCAAACCACTGAACCTCCCAACAGCACCAAAAACCAATCGACTTGCCGCCTCGTTTAGCACGTGTGCAGCAAGAGAGCGGCAGCGGCAGAAGGATAGGAGCGCGCGAAACTTCAAGAGGAAACTGCAGCAGCGCCCCTAGCGGCTCCCGGTACCGGCGACAGCGACTTCAGAGCGCCCTTCTAGTACACTGACACTGCACAAAAATGGCATATTTGCGTTTTCAATGTCTCTATTTGCGTTTTCAATGTACAAAAATGGCAAACTCCGGTGCAGAAGGGACGTGTAGTGGTGACGGGCGTTTGGAGCGTGTTTTGGCAGCACTCATTTGCCTTCCAAAGGCATATAATCGCCCGCGTCTCTACGTCGGACAACGTTGTCTTCGTGGAAGTGCACCCGTGGCACACGCCATCCCAAATGACTTAAAGAATGACTCACTTACACATGTGCAAGGAAGCAAACAACGCGACGGACGCGGCCATTGCAGGGCATGTCCTCCCACATCCCCCTAGCGGACGTGACCGCAAGCTGCCCGAGGGCGAGAGTAGCGAGGTTTTTTGTTGTAGTATTATTTCTTTGATTACATGGAAGTGTTCCTAATAACGAGATCGATGGTTTAAAAATACCATTATCGCCGCATTTGCATTAGCGTATTTATTTCCAAGCCACTGCTACCGAGGCTAGACACTCCGTCACAGGGCGAACGCACTTGCCGGCAAGTGTACTTTGCAGCGAGCGTCACTAACCGTTCCTGTGCGACAGCGTGCAAATGACCCTAGCGGCGAAGTGCACTCCCTCAAGTGCACTTCTGTAAATGCGTCAAATCGATAACGTTATTTCAAGGCACTCGATATTCTATTGCAACAAAAATAATGTCATAATACGCGAATTTGTGTGGGTTATAGTAATTATTCCCAATTAAATTGTAATTAAATATCTATCTATCCTTAAAGGGACCGACAACTGCCCAGAATATGAAATGAGTTGACTCCACTGATGTAAAGATTGTCCGTTGCACTGACTCAAACCAACCCTGTTTTTTTCGTGAGAGATGGATTTATATTTTTATTTCTTAATTGAAAGTCGCGAAAAATGACCTGTGGCGCCTCTGGCGGCAAAAACATGAACGATTCGATGAAGACGGCCACGTGACCATTGATTGCTGTACGCGGTCGACGATTTTTTTGTTAGTATTTGTGGAGATAGGTTTGCACTAGGCTTACCTACGAGCGCGACCGTGCAGGGACGCGACGTTCTCCACTGCCGCTGCGTGCGACGACGCTGCGGCCGGGTTCGTCGTTTTCTCCGACACGGCGCAGAAACCACGCACGAGGCAGGGTAACAGCAACAACGGGTTTATTAACCCAAGATGCAGCACAGTACGACACTCACGGGCTTGCAGGCCGTATAGGGAACTCCGCAAGACCGAGCAAGTACGCTTGCCAGCGGCGCTAAGACTACCACACAAAGGGCAGCGGTCGAGCACACGAACGAGAAGCCGCCTGCTAGAGCAGCGCGTCAACCTCTCGTGCTAGCCTGAGAGCATCTGACGCCACGAGCGAATCGTCGGGCGCATCTTAGCTCGTAGGAGAGGAGGATGTCACCAGCGGCCCAATGGGGAATGGCGCTGCGTTGTGACGTAGGCCCGCGCAGCGCGCCAGCGTAGCGTGCCCGGACATGCCAGCGCGGGACGGAGCCGACGCTTGGCTCGCCCAGACAAAGAGGCGCCCTGGCCGCCATCTTGGCGATTGCCGGTGCCTAAGTGCGCCCGGGCTACGCGGCCGGCCCGCGCGCGGCAGCTGGGGAACGAGGCGCCAGGTAGGAGGACGCTCTCGATCCCCACATTCCCCCCTCCTAAAGACCGAGGCCAGCCTGTGAAAGAGGCTGTCCGAGGCCAAGTGGCAAGGTCAGCGCAGCCGCAAGGGGGCTGGCCAACGGGGCAAAGTCCAACAGGGGGGTGTCGTCTTCCTGAAGGTACAAGTCCAAAAGCCGGCCATGGCCACACAAAAGTTCCACCAAAAGTTCCACCACAAGGGGAGAGCCCACCGCCGGGAAGAAGGTCCACAGCCCAGGAGGAACGGGGGCAAGACTGCACAAGGGCGGGCAGCCGGCCCGCTTGAAGTTCGCCGGACTGGAGAGGTTGGCAGCCGGGAACGTACGAGGCGTGGCTGCCAGTTGCGTGCGGCAGCCCACTGCCGGAAGTCGCTGGGACGGGGGCCACACAGGAACAGCAGGCCGGAACAGCAGGCAGCCAGGAACGGAGGCCGGAGCGACCACGCTCGGGCCTGGGCCAAAGCTTGAGTGGGCGGACTAGCCGCCGAGGGTGGCTACCGAAGCTGCCAGGTGGGTAAGGCAGGGTGGAGGTGACTGCAGGGCAGAAGGTGGGTACCAGGTCACAGCTGGAGGGACCAGAGAACAGCAGGCCACAGGCTCCGCGACAGGCTGGGCGGCCCAGTAGAGCCAGGCGCAGGGAGACGACAGGGCGACGCAGGAGTGGACAGAAATGTCCCCGGCATAGCCGGCTTGCCAAAAAGGGTGCCTGCCTGACAGTGCTGCCCAACAAAGGGGGCGCTTGCCAGGTTATGGCTTGGACAACACGTCAGAGGGTATTTTCGGCCAAGAAGGCCTTCTACCACTTCCCGACGTGTGCCGCCGCACCTTAGCGGTTATTCTCCATTCACTGTCATGGTATGGAATAAAGTCCAGCTACCTGTCAGTGGGAGAAAGGTTGCTTAGGTGCGTTTCCGCAGGTTGTACCGGTGGCGTGGCTTGGAGCCAGCCTTCTCACGTCTTTCCTGCGGTTGTGTGACCGCCTCCCCCCCTCCCAAGTCGTTGCTGCGGGCAACGAAAGGTTTGAGGTCGGAGATGTTAACTGGACCGCCGACTTGCCTCCCTTGGGAGTCAGCCAGCTTGTACACCAGAGGCGACACTTTGGTCTGCACTCGGTATGGGCCCAACCACTTGGCCGACAGGGAGGCAGAGATGCCTTTGGCAGCGTCACTCAAGACGTGATTGCGCCTGAGGACGAGATCGCCGACATCGTAGTGCACTTCCCGATGCGACCGGTCGTATTGAGCCTTCTGTCCAGCTCGCGCTTTTGCCAGGTTGGAACGCGCCAGGTCGAGGGCTGCGTCCATCCGTGAGCGCAGTTCTGCCGCGTAGTCAGACGGGCCAGCTTTTGTGGCGGACGCCCCTCTGCCGCCCCGCAGAACGCGGTCCATGGGGTTAGGCAGCTCTCTCCCAAAGTTGAGGAAAGCGGGCGTGTGCCCGGTTGAACGGTTCACCGTGGACCGCAAGGAGAAGCCTATCTCGTTAAGATAGGCATCCCAATCCCTGTGTTGCTGCGCAAAGGCTGTCAGCAAGGGCTTGAGGTTTCGGTTTATCCGCTCAGTCGGGTTGGCCTGTGGGTGATACGTGGTTGTTTTGCGGTGCTTAATGCCAAAGGCAGCACACGCATCCACAAACATCTTGGCCGTGAAGTAGGACGCATTGTCCGTGATCAACTCCGCCGGAAAGCCAAAGCGGGTAAAGACCTCGGTCAACTTGTCCCAGATTGCGCGTGCCGTTAGCTTCCGAAGGGGAAACAGTTCGACCCACTTCGTGAAGTGATCTGTGACCGCCAGGAGAAAAACATGGCCTCTCCGGCTTCTTGGGAAAGGTCCCATAATGTCACAGGCCGCGACTTGCCAGGGTTGTTGGCTGTCAATCGGCTGCATGAGCCCGGGAGGCTTGCCACCACGAGGCTTCACGCATTGGCACACGCGGCATGAGCGGGCGTAGTGAAGGGCATCACGC
This sequence comes from Rhipicephalus sanguineus, assembly GCF_013339695.2. NCBI lineage: Eukaryota > Metazoa > Arthropoda > Arachnida > Ixodida > Ixodidae > Rhipicephalus > Rhipicephalus sanguineus. Next base: position 305,382,253 of record NC_051176.1, on the reverse strand, counting down.
TTCATGCCAGGCCAGGTAGCAGAGCGGCACAACTTTTGAAAAGTCTTAAGGCCACTCGCATGTCCGGCCAACCGCGAGTCGTGGAAATAGCCGAGGGTGGCTTTCCTTAGACTGCGGGGTATCACCACCTTGAAAGACTCCTGGGGAGCTTCTTCAGATGGGACATAGCGCAGGAGAACGCCATCAGCATCAAGCAGATACGAATCCAACGTGCCCGCAGCAATACCAGTCTGCGTCCGGCACTCGGCGCCGACAGCAATACCAGCTGTCCGTTTGCGCCCGGCGGATTGACCGCCACGCTCCTCTTGGGAGCTCAGCTCTTTGAGCCCGTCAGCAATTTGCTGACAAAACGGATCGTCCTGTTGTGCCTTAAGTAGGTCCTCTCTGCTGAAGACGACACCGGCGGACGTTACAGGTTCTACCAGGTATGCGTCCTCACCCGAGGCGGTCGACTCTAAAGTCACTGCGCCGTCGGGGTTCGCGCCTTTCGAACCATTGGAGCCAGGGGCCCCTGAGTCTACTCGGTGCGAGTGCTCTTGGGAGTGGCGGACATAAGTGTCAGACGCCAGAACGGGGGCACGCGACAAGGCGTCGGCCACGACGTTCGAACTCCCTTTCCGGTAGCGCACAACAAAGTTGTACCGCTGCAAGGTCAACGCCCAGCGCGCGAGGCGGCCCGAGGGCTCGCGCAAGCGCTTAAGCCAGGTGAGTGCCATGTGGTCCGTCTCCACCACGAATGGCACGCCGTCGACGTAGCAGTCGAACTTCCGGAGAGCAAAGATTATAGCGAGACATTCCCGTTCAGTCACGCTGTAGTTGCGCTCGGCGGCGTTAAGTGACCGGCTCGCAAAGGCGACTGGCCGGAGGACGCCGTCGTGCTCCTGAAGCAGTACCGCTCCGAGACCCAGGTCGCTCGCGTCCGCTTGGACAACAAACTCCCTGTTGAGGTCGGGCAGCTTCAGATCGGCTGTGGCCACTAGAGCTTGAGATAGAGCCTTGAAGGCTCGCTCTTGCTCTGGCCCCCAGCTCCACCGTGCCGACTTTTTCAACAGTGCGGTCAAGGGCGCTTGGAGGTCCGCGCAGTTTGGGATGAACTGTCGGTAGTAGTTCACCATGCCCAAAAAGCGCCTCAGGCCCTGAATGTTCGCCGGCGTCGGGTACTCCACAATGGCTCGTACCTTCTCCTCGCACGGCAGAACGCGACCGCTCTCGATGGTAAAGCCCAATAGCGAAATGCGAGTCTCAGCTATTTGAGCCTTCTTCGGGTTCAAGGTCAACCCGGCGGCACGCAACCTCTCGAGGACGTCCTCCAAGTGGCGGAGGTGCTCCTCGAACGTTCTAGAGAAGATGACGATGTCGTCGAGGTACGCCATGGCGTGTTGCCATTTAGCGTCCCCAAGAACGCGGTCTATCAGTCTCTGGAACGTAGCTGCAGCTCCAGAACAGCCAAACGGCATGCGGGTGAACTCGTACAAACCTCTGTGGGAGGTGAACGCAGTTTTCTCCGCGTCAGCCGGCTCCATCTGAACCTGCAGGTAACCGCGGCTAGCATCCAAGGTGCTGAAGTAGCAAGCACCGCCTAGCGCAGCCACGATCGAGTCAACGTTAGGCATAGGATAAGCATCCTTCCTCGTGACCTCGTTCAACCGGCGGTAGTCCACACAGAGCCGGTGAGAGCCGTCTCTTTTGGGGACCATTACCACCGGTGAACCCCAGGGACTGTTTGAGCGTTGGACAACTCCGGTCTCAATCAGCTCATCCAATGCCTGGTCAATTGCTTTCCTCTTGGCCACACTGACGGGGCGAGGATTGCATTTCCACGGTTGTACGTCGCCTGTGTCAATCCGGTGCCTCACCAGAGAGGTGCAACCCGGGCGTTCCGTGAACATGTCACTGAAACGTGTCAACAGCGACGACAGGCGTGCCTTCTCATGTGTCGACAAGCTGTCCGGCAAAGGCGGCAGCGAGCGATCCGAGCTGCTGCTTACCGGGGTGGTCACCGGCGTAGCCGAGACCTCGTCCACCACGGTAGCGCTATGCTCGAGAGAAAGCGGTAGGCACGGACCGTTTGCCGCCGCGCCGGCCAGAGGGCCAGTCTTGGCGCCGGAGTGAGAGACACGGGCCGAGGGGGCCACGCTTTGCCTCCTCTCCTCCTGCTCTCTCGTGGCGTCCGGCGACTTACGGGCAGCCGAGACCACGGGAGGTGTAGCGAATGGCCGTAGGGCGCCGGAAGGGCCGTCCCTGTAGCCTCCGCTCGCGACGTCTATCACGATACCCGTGTGCGCGAGAAAGTCGCGACCAAGAATCACGGGCACGGAAAGACCCGGGAGATGCACGAAGCGCTGTCGGCGCGCGCGATTCTCCCAGCGCACAACCAACCGCGCAGCGCCGCACGAGGTGGCGGTACCGCTGGCGAGATGGAAGGCAGTGTCGCAAGCTCGAATGCGGACAAAGCGGTCGCGCAAATGAGCCATAACCTCTTCGCCGAACAGCGAGATCGAAGCCCCGCTATCCAGCAACGCCGCAAACTCTCGACCGGCGATCGTAAGGGCGATGAACGGCGCCGGCGTGGCTGGAAAGTCATGTCCAGCGCGACACGCCATCGGTGCCAGAGGTTGGGTTACACCCCCATGCTCTCGTACTGCTGTAGCCGCCGGCGAGGGGGAGCTCACCGACGGCTCACCCCGTTTCCCGACGGGCGAACAGGCCCTTGCGTCGGTTGGGGCGCGTTGCATGATCGCGCGGTGTGGCCACGCTCATGACAACGGTAGCAGACGACGCCTTTTCCCTCATCAGCAGGGTGTCGGAACGGAACAAAAACCGAAAACGAAAAACGAAAAAAACGATATTTTTGACCGGAACGAAAACGTAACCGAAACTTTATCTATTATTTCGTTCCGGAGTGAAACCGAAATTTTTTCAATCGTTTTTCGGTTACTACATCACGAGAACACTACATCACGAGAACACTTCGCAGTCCGGAACAACTGAGCTCATGCAATGTGAGCATATCTCAGGGTACAGTATTAACGCGTACCTCAGGCAGCAATTCCAAAGCAAAGATATGTTGAAATTGTGCGAAAAACGAAAAACAGTGGCAACCAGAGATGTTGATATTAGCGCAAGTGGACTTTTGTGGGTCTGTCACGCAGACCAAAGTGGAGAGGGCATTGTCGGTGCTGAAGTTTGTTACAGTTAAGGCTCTTATGAGATCAGAACAGCTGATTTTGGCACCATAGTTGCCCGCCGCCGCCCGTGTCCGTGACCACTATCGCGTGAAGTAAGAAAAAATAAAATGAGAAACAAATTTCTAGGATCGGATGGGATTTTAACCCGCGTCCCCTGCGTGGCATTCGAGTCTTCCACCACAGTGCCACGCTGGTGCTTATAACTCATTCGCAAAAATACTCTATACAGGCGCCATGTCGGGCAAGGAATCGTGTTAACATAGGTCATACAGCGTGGCAGAAGAGTAAAACGACAACCAGCCATCACACAATGCTAATTCCGCAAAGAGTGTGTAGTTTAATGCTTCCCACCCACTGCAAAGTGCTCAGCCATAGTTCATCGTCATTAGCCACAGCGCAAAGCGCACATAATGTGTAGCGGCTACCACGATTCTCCGGAGAATCACGAAAAATGACATAGTGGGAACTTCGGTACTTCAGAAAAATTACGATGATTTATGGCGTAGTCGGTACCCTGCATGTGTACTTGTATCAGCTGCCCCAAGAGACTCTACAACGGGCTCTACAAAGTCCGCTCTTCCAACTTTCGCTGTGACTGTGCTGCACACTCCGCGCAGGCCTGGCAATCTTTTTATCAAAACAGCGGTCTCGCACATCACAGAGTGCACTCAGTGACGTCCTGCTTCTGAGATCGTGCTCACTCCCTTGACACAAAGCACTGAGCCCACTAAGATTGTGATTGAATTTGGAAAAAATAAATACTATGACTTTGAAGGGTATACTGGTTTGTGCTAGTTGGTAGAAACACGTTCTCCTCTGAAGAACGTGTTTTACCCTTGTCCCGCTTTCTTAGGAGGAAGGCAAGTAACTACATCACAAATCAAATGTTTTTTTATGATTACTTTAGCTTCAAATTTTTCCATAAAAAAACGTTACGAACCGTTACGGAACATTATTTTTTCGTTCCGGAACAGAAACGGAACGGAACTTTTTGCGGTGGAACGAAACTAAAACCGAAACGAAAAACATTTCGTTCCGACACCCTGCTCATCAGTGAGGGATTTTGGCGACCCTTGAGAGCTAGGAGGCCTCAGTTCGCTAGCCGCAGGGGGGGCGCCGCGATCGGATCTCTTCTCGTGCATTGGGGCACGGGGGTTCCGTTCTCGTTCGCCCTGCAGTGCAAAGGGGCACGCCCGGGCGTACGAGCAGGCCCCGGAAAGTCTCAAGTTCTAGCGATCGCCGCAGAGGGCGAAAAAATCGACCGCGGCGAATTCCATCGATATGCGCGCAGAGTGGAGCTACTAACTCCTCTTTTAGCGGTCGGCTATCTTAGTTTGCATTTTCCCTGCTAGGGGCGCTAAACCACCCAAATTTTCAACTTTAAGAAATTGTTTTGCGCAAGCCAATGAATCATTCAAACATGTTATTTTGCTTTGGATAGCTAGAGAGTTACTTATGTTTAGACTTAATATGTATAGCTGCTTTTTAATTGAAGTGTCAACGTTTTAAGACTTCAGTGATGACTAACTGGACCAAAATCCAATTTGTATCCATCTTTTCCGTGGCCGTTGGCGTTCAAATTGTTCGGCGGCAACGTAAATGCGGAAGCACCTTTCGCTTCAGTTCGCAGACGCCCTTTTATCTTTACAGCAATAGTAGCTGACTCAGTTTACCGGCGAATTTAGGAATGCCGCAGCGATCGAGATCGAGGGGTACGTTTGACGCTTTCATGGAGTCGATCTGTTGATTCCGCACCGCAAACAGGTAAGCCGGAGCGTCAGTTATGCTCTTGTTCAATGGTCCGTCGTCGTTTCTTTGACATAGTTTTTACATCAACTAATATATTGCTATAATGACGAATACATAAACCACATATTGTTCAGTGTCAGCTTTGCATTGCCGTGTAACTTGCACACGCGACACGTCTGGTTTGTGATTTCGGTGTACTGTACCTAAAGGGATTGCGCGTGATTTTTCAATAGGACGCCTAGGCAATTTGAAGTGGCTATGCGTGCAGCGTTTCTAATAATCGAGCACAAGTTTTTTAAAAGAGATTTTATATCCGCGAGGGGCGCGAACAGCGGTGATTATTGAACGTAATGGTAATCGCATTAGGTGAAAGAGAACGTTTAAGTGCTTTGGGGTTCTTCATGAATGATTAGATTGTGTGAAACATTTAGATTATTATCAGCAGTCCTTAAAGTCAAGGGGGCTTAAAGTTGATGCGGTCTCTAGGGGTCTCATACCCCTCCACCGATATTGAGACCTAAGACCCATCTCGCCAGAATGTAGGGGTGTGTGTGTGTTGGGACTGTCGAGATTGTTCAGAAACTCTTATCATTTTCCTTGGTTTCACGATTACTATAAAATCTAAATTTTTAACGAATTTTGCCTGATGAGTATTTTGTACCTTCCACCCTGTAACGGCAGTGGTTTCGCGAATATTTCTTAGGTCACAAGTGTCGAAGCTTCGTTTCGCTGCTTCCATAGATGGTAATTTTCATTGTTTACTTGATTGAAAGTGTGTATTTCATCTGATGTGCTTTTTTCTAAAGCGGATATAGAATTAATGTAATGATGTGTACTTTCAGAATACCAAGATTTCCCCGACTTCTCTCCAGAACTCTCAGCATCAAGGTGTGAGACCAGTAAGTGGGAGCTTTCCAAAAATAAAGCACAATGCCACTGCTCCTGCTTAAATTTATATAGTGATATACAGCATTCTTTTCCAGTGCCCCTCAATATCTCTCCACCAATACAAGAGCCAGCATCCTAGGGGGCACAGGAGCCATTGCCAACAGCACCAACTACACAGAGTAGGTATTGTTCCTCTTATTAAAGCAAGATTAATGCAAGATTACATAGTAATTCCAGTAATTGTGTCTTCATTCTACAAAACAAAAAGGAATTATTCCCACATGCGTCCCCAATATATAAATATTGGCACTACAACTGGTTAATGATACAGCTCATTACATTAAGTAGATGCTTTCATTAAATAAATGCACTTTTGTTTTAATGTTTTACTATCTGCCACTGGGTGTGTGCCTACATTTGGCCAGTCATATACGTGGCTGTGTCACAAAAAATACATTTTGCCTGTGTTTATTTTGTTCTCATAACATGCAAAAATACCAAATTAGCCTTTTACACTAGCCTGACCTGCTATATCAATTTGGGCATAGCTTGCAAATTTTGTAAAGGATGCACACAAAATTCCAGGTAATAATACGTTGCATTAAAATACAAATGTACGTGTTTCTAGTGTACCAAACTTAGCAAACCATTTAACCAAGGTGTAAGTTTTAAAGCCTCTTGCTTAGACTTAACATTAGTGATGTGGCTTTTTGATTTTCCAGGAACCCCAAGAGCCAGGACCAGGACTCGGAAAGTGCTCACTCCACGTTATATGAAGAGGCTTCAGCACTACTGCGATGAGAACTCCCACCTCCATCAAATTGTTGCAAGACTTAAAAAGTCCAAGAAACCAATTGCATCTCATGCGCAGCTTCTTCTTGAAGCAGGCAGGTACCTAAAGAAGGACTTTTTGGAAATTCTAAGAGTGCAAATGCATCTGCAACCACTGAAAAAACATGGGAGACGATGGCTGATGTAACTTAGACAGTTTGCCCTCAGTCTTTACTTTACAAGCCCTGAGGCATATAAATATCTATCAAAGGTACTAAGTAGGGGTGTGCGAATAGTGAAATTTCATCTCGAATCGAATAGTGCTGCATAGTGGCCGAAAATATCGAATAGTATCGAAGCGTGCACTGTCAGTAACGGCAAGAGAAAGGAAAAATCAAGAAAGCTACGGCGTGGTGACAGGTTTGTTACGTGCTTGTTCGGGAGTTTTTTTTTTTTTCTTCAGGTTTTATGGGCGCGCAACCATGTTGATAGAAGAGCTGCCATTCCAGTTAGCCGTGCCACTCTTAACCTCTTGGGCAACAGAGGGTGGTGGTACGGTAGCTAGTTTTTTTTTTTTCCTATAATTGTACAATACGGCTCATCTGGCAACGGTCACGTTATTGTGCTCCATGGCCATGCTCTGGGCCCAAAAATCTTCAGGCGCCCGTTCACAGCAGCGTTTTGTTTGAGCACCCGAATGATGGGAGTTTCTGAACGAGTGGTGCAGTACGGCAGTGGTGAATGTGCAGCGTGGTCAAATTTTTACATGTGAAGCCAATCCTCAAGGGTTTCACATGCCAAATTCGGGACGTTCTACGGCACTTGCGGCATACGCGACCGAACTATTCAAAAGTCCGTACCTTTGTTTCGGAAGTGAAGTTGAGAAGGGCTTGCCACTTTTCTTGTCTTTCTTTTTTTTTACGTGCTGAAATAACATAACCTCCTCTAAAGTAAACACGCGCTCATTTTCGAACCAGGAAATCGGTGAAAGTTTTAACAAAGGCCTATTGTAACGACGTTAGCGTTAGTTTTAGCCACCCCACCTTCACCAAGTTGCACCATTGGGCTTTGTCGCGTTTTAGATATTCGTACTGTCGAATTATTCGAAAGTTTGAATACTAGCTATTCGAAAGTCGAATCGAATTATTCGATTAGTTAGTATTCGACTCGAATTCGAAACTCGAATATTCGCACACCCCTAGTACTGAGCCTTCCCACAGTAAAGTCCTGAAGGACGTGGCTGTCGGCCGTAAATATAAAGACAGGAGTTCTGCCTCAGATTCTCGAGTTATTCAAAGGAAAGGCAAAAAAAAATTGGGAAATTCAAGACAGAGCTTGCTGCCTAATTTTTGACAAAATTTCATTAGAAAGAAATCTGCAGTATGACCCTAAGAAAGACATCATAATGGATATGTTGATAATGCCAGAGAAAGAACAAATGGCACAGCGCACACTGCAGCACTTGTGGTCTCTGGGATAGCGAAGAAATGGATACAGCCAGTAGCCTTTTTGAGAAGAGAGGGGACAGTTCACGCAGGGCCCCTTTTAATGTCATTGAAAAAGCTAATCATTGAGCTAAAGGCATGTGGCCTCTTCGTCAAAGCATTGGTTTGTGACCAGGGTAGCAGCAATTGTGTTATTGCAAGGACACTGGGTGTGAGCCCTGACAGGCCTTTCTTTATTGATGATAAATAGAAGATTTCCTTCATTTTTGACGTCCCCCACCTGTTGAAATGTATGAGGAATAATCTGAGTAAGCATGATATTCCTGTTGGTGATATTGTTGCTTCCTGGGGGCATATTAAGATTTGTATGAATCAACACATCACCTGAAACTAAAATGCCTACCTAAATTCACTGAGTGCACATCTATGAAAGTGCATTTGGTAACATGAAAGTAAAGTGGGTGCTCAGCAACAGTGTCTATCTGGCAATAGAAGCATTCATAGCATTTAATGTTCTCCACCAGAAGCCACAAGCACAGCTGAGTTTGTTGTGAAAATAGATCACTTGTTTGATTCATTTAACAATTCTTGTGTAAAGATCGCTGAGAGAAAAATGAGGTATACAATTAATACTTCTACAGGGCACATTGAATTCTTGCATTCTTGGATTGCATGGATTAAATCTTGGAAATTCAAAGAGCCTAGGCAACCAAGAACCATTTAGGGCTGGCAGGTCACAATTAAAGCGGTTTGTATGCTGTGGGCAGATCTGCAGGAATCCTATAACTTCAAGTTTTTGCTCGCTCGTCGTCTGAATCAGGATCCCTTGGAGAACTTGTTTGGGATCATTCGGCAGCAGCACAGCTGTAACGAGACTGCAAACACATTTCAGTTCACTGCCGGTCTCAGGCATATCATTGTCGGGAAGCTCTTCAAGCTTTCAGATGGCAGCAACTGCCAAGCAGATAAGGCTGTTCTTCTAACTGAGCTAAAGAAATTAAGACTCGATCAAGAAAGTCCTACTGTGGCCGACACCTTGAGCTCAAACCTTTCAGACACCGAAGAACCAGCAGATGTACTTGAATCAAACATAGTTTGTTACGTGTCAGGATACCCAGTACAAGCATTTCTGAAAAAAGCACCATGCTTACAGTGCAAGGATCTCTTGAAAGACAAAAGCCAAGATTTGTCTTCACCAAACCAAATCTCCATGATGTTCAAAGCAGTGGAGATGCAGGACAAGACTCTAGGTAATTTAACAGTGCCCACAGAAGCAGCTTTCAATTTTGTCAGAAAATTGGAAGAAGCATTCTCTGTTCAAATAGGTGCTGTAGCACACTTGAGAGGGGTGTCAGAGAAACTGCTTCGTATTATGATGGAAGTGACTAATGGCCCATTTTGCAGTGCTCACTGTCGCAAATTGTTTCTGCAAATGTTTGTACTAGGGGTGTGCGAATTGTGAAATTTCACCTCAAATCGAATCGAATAGTGGCCAAAAATATCGAATATCGAATAGTATACTTACACAAAATGTGTACCGCCAGTTACGGCAAGACAAAGGACAAATCAGGGGCGCTACGGCGTGCCGACAGTTTCATTACGCACTTGTTCGAGAGTGGCTTTTGTTTCAGTTTCTATGGGCGCGCAAGCATGTTGATAGAAGAGCCGCCATTCCAGTCAGCAGCGCCACTCCAAACCTCCTAAAGACTAACAGAAGGGGGTACGGTGGCTAGTTTTTTCCCCGTGGTCGTGCAATACGGCTCATCTGACAACGGTAACGTTGTGCTTCATCGCCATGGGTGCTCCGTGCCCAAAAATCTTCGGGCGCCCATTCACAGCAGCGTTTCAACTGCGTGCCGCAACGATGGAAGTTTCTGAACGAGTGGTTTGGTGTGGCAGTGGCGACTGCCCAGCGTGAACAAACTTTTACAAGCAAAGCCAATGACAGAGGGTTTCGCAGGTCAAAGTCGGGACGTTTCACGGCGCTTGCAGCATATGCGACCGAACTGCGCAAGAAGTCCGTGCCTGCGTTTTGGGAACAAAGTTGTGAAGGGCTTGACAGTATTCTCATGTGTTTTCCTACGTGCGGAAATGACAATCTCTTTTAAGATGAGCGTGCGCTCGCTTTTGAACCAGAATGTCAGTGAAAGTTTTAACGGAAGGCCTAGTGTAACGACGTTAGCGTTAGTTTTTGCCACCCCACCCTAACCAAGTTGCACCATCGGCCTTTGTTGCGCTTTAGATATTTGTCCTGTCGAATTATTCGAAACTTCGAATACTAGCTATTCGAAAGTCAAATCGAATTATTCGAAACTTCGAATACTAGCTATTCGAAAGTCGAATCGAATTATTCGATTAGGTACTATTTGATTCGAATTCAACACTCGAATATTCGCACACCCCTATTTTGTACATATTAGAATTCTTTGGAATTCAAAAACAGAGAATTAAGCCAGGCAAAGACTTGGAAGTCTGCTGCAAAAATTGACTTAGCAGTTCAAGACTATTGTTTTTGTGCTCATACACTGCTGTGTTATAATTGTTCTAAGCAAAAAGGATAAGCAATCCAAGGAGCTCATGACTTGGTTGTACAATTTTACTTGTTGTCCATGTGTTTACAAGCAATGTACTGATATTTCCTACAGTATTGTTGTGACCATGAAGTGTTTGTTATGTATCTGTGTTGTGAATTAAGCTGGTTACTTACAATGTGGGAACGCACAGAATGATTACACCATACCTATTACTTTCTGGACACTTGCCGTGCTGTCAAGTGGGCTCTTTACCAAGAAAGGTTGGAATTTTCCCAGCCCGCTTGTCTGTGGTCAGCTGCAAGCTGAAACAAATTTTGTGCTACCCCGAGCCATTACTTGCCTCTTTGAACAAAACTTAGCCGATTGCCTCTGCGGAGAGAAACTAGACGTTTGGATAATTTTTCTTCCAGGGCGAATTTATTATATGTTCGCTCCACCAGTTAAAATAGTTTTGAATCCATAGAAATTTAATATATGAATTGTTTTTGGAGAATTACGCGCTGAAACCACGATGCGATTATGACGCGCATCATAGTGGGCACTCCGCATCAGTTTTGACCACCTGGGGCTCTTTCGAAATGCCTGTCACGGCGGCCGCATCCATTTTGTCGCCTAGTTTTCCTAGGCGATAAAACAAAACAAATGCGGCCGTCGTGGAGGGTATTCACACCCACGTCCTCGCATTTACCAGCGCGGCACCTTACCTGCTATGCTAAACTTGTCAAGAAACAAGCCAGTAGTAAGGAAAATACGGATTCGGGTGGTTTGAAGTCAAAAGGTCGAGAGAAGCGAGTTTTGCCAGCCACTGAGTTTTGCGCTGCAAGCTATCGTATTCTCTCCGCAAGGCTACCGGCCAGGTGATGTCCCAAAGAGGCTGCATAAAATTGGCACGAGGAAATAGGGAAATAATTATAGTGTACACGAGCGTATACATACGTTTCGTAGCTCTTCTTGCTTGTGCGTTCGCGCTTTATGAGCCACTACTTCACGATGTAACCGCGTTGTTTGCTTGTGTGAACGCTCAGTGGTGTACTTTGTCTTGTAATGATTTATGAATATGTAATAAAACATTATCAGGCTTACACATCGCCGGTGTTGTGTGCGTTAATGCCAGTTGAGGCATTGGCGTCTCCTGGCACCTTCGTAGCATTTCACACAGTTGGGGCACGGAATACACACGAAAGACAGTTCAGAAGATTCATTACGACACTCGCAGGGCTCCGTAAGTGAACAAAACGTGGCATATACATTTATTTCTTTTGTACGAGCACGGCGACCGGAGCGCACTGCACAGCAACCAAAAACGAGCGACGGCAGCCATATTGCATAAAACTCATTTCCGTTTCCTGTTGTACAACGGCATCTCTTGGTCGGCTACTTTAGTTCACAACGCCACCGCTACCCTTATTTCCGTTGCACTGTCAAAGGTACAGTTTCCCTTCTCTAAGTGTATGGGTGTTCTCTGGTACGAGTACGGGTCGAGAGCGCGGTCCGAAACGTCCGGCGCGTCTCGTTGCTCTCTCACGGCCGAGGCCACCTCGTGATTAGGGGGATTACGGGGTGACGAGTCACCACCAGCCCACGCACAACGAGGCTCGAGAGAAGCGGACGGCGGTGGCGGCGGGCGGTAGGCTCTCGCCGCCAGTATGTCGCCCTGAATGCGCTTCGCATCGGAGGCCATCTCGTTTAGGTTACGATAACGGGCGCTCCGAAGGAAGGCGGCGAAGGTTGGATGAGCCTGGCGAATGGCTCGCTCTACCTTCTCAGCGTCTGATGCCGTAGGGTCGGCAAGGAGGTAGAGCTCCTGCAAAGCCCGGACGTACTCTAGAAGAGATTCGTCGGGATGCTGTGTTCGGAGCTCTAGCTCGCGACGCATGCGGCGCTCGTAGTCAGGAGGAAGGAATTCGCTACGGAAGAGCGCCCTAAACTCCTCCATCGAACGAGCTTGGTGGGCGACAAGTCGGTACCACCGCGCCGCTTGGGCTGTCAGCGATACAGGCAATACACTACCAAGCATAACGCTGTCGCTCAGCCCCATCGCCCGCTGATAGCGGTGCAGCGCCTCGAGGTACTCTGTGGCACTCATGCGGTCCGAATAACCGCTGTACTCAGGCAGAGGTACCCTTAGGCTACTCGGTGCGCCTGGCTGAGGGGACTCGAGGCCTCCCTTTACAGCACAAGGCTGCGAGCGCGCCGCTTCCAACAGGACGTTTAGGAGCTGTGCCGCAGTTGCGTGCAGCGGCGATTGCTCCGACGCAGGCGCGGCCGTAACAGGGTCGCGCGCCTGTTCTCCGGCATGCACGTCAGACCGAAAAGGGCCAGTAAACGGCATGGAGGAGTGTAGGGTTGTTTCCGCTCCGACGGGCGCATGAGGCCTCGCACGATGGGCAAGCGAATCGACCGCGGAGCACGGTGCCCCACATCTGTCGAAAGTACCGCCTACGTGAGTCTGAGGCATGCAAGCGTCGGGAAACGCGGCGACGTTGTCGGCCAAGCGAGCTGGCTCGCGCACGACGTTGTCAACCCTTTGCGCTCCTGACCAAGATGGGTCAGTGAGAGCGTGCATGCCGACACCTAAGTGGCCTAAGTAGGAAGGCTCGGGTGCGGCGGTTTGGGCCGTCAACTGCGCTGCTGACAAGGAAAGGCCAGCGAGCGGAGACTGCGCCGGGGACGGGCCCGTAAGTGCGTGAGTCTCGAATAGCTGATACAGCCCGTTACTGGCTTGGCTAGGACTGTGGTCCTCGTTCAAGCGGCTCGCATCACTGTAGGGGGCCCCGAAAAAGGGATCTCTCCCGGTGAACGAAAACAGAGGGTCGCCGAGAGGGCCGTACCCCGTGCTGGCAGCCGTCCGCCTCGAACGAGATCAAGTCCGTCGCCACAGGATCGACCAGGAACGAGCGCCTCGAGGGGGTCTGCTCTGAAGCCATGCCGAAACCAAGTTGGGCGCCAGTTATGTGGAGATAGGTTTGCACTAGGCTTACCTACGAGCGCGACCGTGCAGGTACGCGACGTTCTCCACTGCCGCTGCGTGCGACGACGCTGCGGCCGGGTTCGTCGTTTTCTCCGACAGCAGCGCGTCAACCTCTCGTGCTAGCCTGAGAGCATCTGACGCCACGAGCGAATCGTCGGGCGCATCTTAGCTCGTAGGAGAGGAGGATGTCACCAGCGGCCCAATGGGGAATGGCGCTGCGTTGTGACGTAGGCCCGCGCAGCGCGCCAGCGTAGCGTGCCCGGACATGCCAGCGCGGGACGGAGCCGACGCTTGGCTCGCCCAGACAAAGAGGCGCCCTGGCCGCCATCTTGGCGATTGCCGGTGCCTAAGTGCGCCCGGGCTACGCCGCCGGCCCGCGCGCGGCAGCTGGGGAACGAGGCGCCAGGTAGGAGGACGCTCTCGATCCCCACATATTGAAATATTGTTCGTTTCTTCATATTAAAAAGTATTACTGCATAATAATGTACATATAGGCCTGCATTAGTAGTATGCATTAAAGTGGTGCTGCCTTCGCGTGACGTAATGATCCCATGCTCGTCAGCGCGTCTTGAGCAACTTTTCAGCGTGCTCATGCAACCATGCACGCAGTTTCCTGGTCGCTAAGATTTTGGAGCGACATAGTTTTGCTACCTACACTTCGTCTCAGAAATGACGCGCGCGCTGCTACTCGGTGCGGCCGTGCATATGCACAGTTACGTTTTCGATTACTTGGCTTGGCTCGTGTATCGAGAGAGTAACGACGCCGGGACAAGCCATCCATGACACAGGCACAGGCAACCTTGGGCGCAGGCGCACAAAACGCTGTACAAATACCGGGAAGGTGTATAAAGCCACACATCTCATTGTAACAGCTTGCTATTTTCAAAAATGGTTGGAAAGCTCAAAATAAAGGTGGTTAAGCACAGTTACAGTAACTCCTGCGAAAGCAGAACAACGACAGCTTTCACAATGGCTAGCGGCATCGCTATCAATTCTCAGCGTTGCTGGAGCAAGCCTCCATGCGTGTTTGGAGCCTTTCAGATTGAAAAATACTGCTTATAAAATAACTACGTGCTTTTCGGATAAACCACTGCAGCTACAAACGCTACGAAGGGTGAGCTTCCTGTCGCGCCGTAAAAAACTGGGTCGAGAAAAAGCAGTTGTCGGTCCCTTTAAGTCATTCATGCCTTGTTTTTGCATAAATAGAATAAATCTCAGGCTAGAAATAAACTAATAAACTGCGAATTCGTTTTCGGATATATAATTTTTTAGCAAATAAAAATTACACTTTAGACGGGGCTCGCGAGAAGCGGCATGTCGAACGACTCCTCTAAGGTGGCAGTGCCTTCAGCAAAGTAATCGTATGCAACAGCACACTGCAAAATGAAGTTAAATGAAGACAAATTTATTGTACAGGAGGTTCAATTCATCCAAAGCTCAATGCATCTGCCTCTGTCTTAGCCACTAGCCGATACAACTAACAAAAACAAGCGGTGTACACAATTGTGTTTTTTTTAAGTTTAAAAGCTTGTTGTACCGGCTTATATGCTCTAAGTATAGGAAATTTTAAAACGTAAATATTTTACAGAATATCACTCGAATTCTACGAAAAGTCAAATCCTCCTGTTATTCAAAGTTGCTTCCACTTCCTTTGAACCAAAAAGAATGACATTTGCACATGCCTTGTTTCAATTTTTATAAAATATAGTGCATGTTAGTTGGGTCATGACAAATACAGTCATTTTCGTTTATATGTGGTACACAATATTCGAATTCGATTCGAAATTGCTCGACCGAATCACTATTCGCTTCGAACCTAAAATTTACTATTCGCACATGCCTATAGCACACTATTTGAATTGGTTGCGCTAAATACAGATTAAAGGAACATGTCTTCTTGAGAAGCTGTCTTCAAACTGTAATTTATGGAGTGTACAGATACCTTTAAAAAGCAAGACAAGATTTTCATATCGGTGCTACTCCTTTAGATGACTCGCAGCCTGTATTGCAATCATTCTTACCATCTTCGTTCTCTCCAAAAGCTGTTTAAACCTTTGTGATCCGAAACTTTTACCCACTTTTCGGCCGTTGATTTTGTGCGTAGGTCTTGGGACGATATTTGGGCAGTGCGTGGCAGCAGGACAATGTCTGGGAAATATTCTACCTGGGCTTACCAGCTTGTTGCAAGCAGTCCTGTCTTACCAGAGTCGTCATATTTGTCGCTTTGTAGAATCACTTTGTTGGCTTCGTAGAATCACTATCTCTATCTATGGAGGCACATAGTTTTTTATCTCACTAAAATCGTTTTCGCTTTAACTAAAAGCTTTGGAATAATCATTGTAAAAGGCGCTCTGTGAGAAGGTGGCCATGCTCCACTTCCCAGAGTCGTCATATTTGTTGCTTTGTAGAATCACTTTATTGGCTTCGTAGAATCACTATCTCTATCTATGGAGGCACATAGTTTTTTATCTCACTAAAATCGTTTTCGCTTTAACTAAAAGCTTTGGAATAATCATTGTAAAAGGCGCTCTGTGAGAAGGTGGCCATGCTCCACTTCCCAGAGTCGTCATATTTGTCGCTTTGTAGAATCACTTTATTGGCTTCGTAGAATCACTATCTCTATCTATGGAGGCACATAGTTTTTTATCTCACTAAAATCGTTTTCGCTTTAACTAAAAGCTTTGGAATAATCATTGTAAAAGGCGCTCTGTGAGAAGGTGGCCATGCTCCACTGCAAGAAACAAGGAAACAGAGCCACTGAGCCTGCTTAAGCATTCGAATAATTGAAGGCTTTGAACTGCATTAATACTGCTATCTATTGTAAAAGAAGCAAAGCTCCAGAAAAAAGTTTACTTACTATTTTATTGATGCCGCATAATGCATACCGAGAAAGTGCACGTGTGACTCATCCACGAAAGAGCTTGTTGGCTAGTGCCTGACAACAGACCACTGCAGCCGTGTTGTGTTGCCAGGCAATGGACCACAGCGGGTTAAAGAGACTCTGAACTAGTAAGGCAAATATTAAGTCAACGTGGATTGTTGAAATAGCATTCCAGAAACCTCGTCGCATTTGTTTCGTGTGAAGAAAATGCTTACTTTCAAAGAAAATCATGTGTCAATGGTCTGCGTACCATTAGCACAATTCAAACCACCCACTTCTGAAAATGGGCTTGTGACACAGCATTCGTCATGCCTCCCTATACTGCCCGACAGCCGGCGCTGCGGTGCACAGCCTGGCAAAAATGGAACTTTTAGACAAACCGCCTCATTCTCAAAGGGTAATGCCAAGTTCTTTTTTCCATAAATCAAACTGAAATGCACAAGTTGCATTTGATTCCATCTTGCAATGCACTGAAATATTTTTAACTTTTTTTTTATCGTGATAGTTGGTGTACTTATGATTAATTGGTTATTCCAGAATGTCCCACTGGTGGCACAAACTGTGTCCTACGTTCTTTATCTTGATTGATCTTAATTTATGAAGTGCTGCTGTTCATAATTTGACATTCTAGATGTTCTCAAGCATTGACCTTTCACTCTGACCTAAAATGTTATTTGCCTTCAGTGTCTCTTTAAGAAAGCAGCACGATGTGTGACACATATATTCTCAACCCATTTGTTGTCCTCAAAGGCTCTAGCATAGCCCTTGCAGGTCAATATATCAAGCAAGAAGCTTACATATCATCCAGTCTATTTACGTGTATGTGTGGCATTCACTTCACGTGTGTACATCTTTACAGCTGGATATGTAACCTAGTGATCAGTTTCACTGCTGATCATGAGATTTTCTAACTATACTTTTGCAAATACAAGACAGCACTTGTAGAATTCTTTCTTACTATCCTTTCTTTTTTCGAGTTTCATGCTACATCCAAGTAAGTAACAACTGGAACATGAGTTACACTGACAATGAACTATGACCACAGTCATCTAGGCAGAAGTTAATTAAAGGTACAAGACCATCAAATTTGTGGGAAAACGTAGTTTGCTGCGAGCATCTCCTGCTGATAATACCATTCATATATTTACCAAACTTAAGCTCTTTGTGCCATGCTTTTCCCACATTAACAGTACAGGTAGCAAACATTAGAGCACTTACTGCTCCAGGACTACACACAAACTTCCCTATACACTATTCATATGTCAAAATAATGAATTTCATATAAAAATCCATCAACGGTACAATTCTTTGTAGGGCATGCTGATAGACACCTGCACAAAAGACAGAGACATATTGCATTCCGTGTCATCTGCTCTCATCAGCTGGCTCTAGAAATGCTCTCTACAAACATGTTCAAAGTGAAGGTAACTCAAAAGTAGCGAAGGTCAACAGTCTTATGGTGCGGACAATGCAAGCAACCCTGCAGTGCTATCAGATAACACATAAGGACTGCAGAAATGTCTGTACCCTTGGCAATAACAACCAGTCCTCGACCAGAAAGGATGCAATAAGGTGTGGTCCACAGGCTTCCAAGGTGAGCAACACATGAATCCTCTTGGGCACCACAAATCCTGCCAACAGTCCACGTGGTTGCCAACGTACCACAAAGGGTGCCAGGCCCTCACATAGTCGCAGCCAAAGCTGCTGACTGGGAGGGCTTGGACCTAGTCGCAGGGTCGACGACTGTGCTTCAGGAGAGCCAGTGAGCCTGAAGTCAAGAGGAAGAAACTTCTCACTGACAGTCACAGGAAGAAAATGTAGGTGAGTGTGAACATTACCATACAAGTGCAAAACTAAGATAAATTGTAAATTTTACAGAATTAAAAAACAAAAATCAAGGATAAAAAATAACGCACAAGTATCATTTCTCAGCTGAGTCGTCCATGGTCAACCAAAAAGCACAGGAAGAAAACACACACACAACTGAAGACCGGACTTGCATGAAGGCATGCATGCTATTAAATGAAAAATTGAATTCAATAGAACCTCGTCAATTCCGATTTCTTGAATAGAAAAAAATGTCCCAGGGTTATCGAGAGAACAACAAACAAATGCCTGCTACATTAAAGGGACCGACAACTGGCCAGAACGTGAAATAAATGAAAAGACCATATAATATAGCGACAGATTCCAGCATCCTTTTCACGTTGTGAGTAGGATTTATATTTTTAAATTGTGTGTAAAAGTAACAAAAACCGGTATGTCACGCAGCCTAGCGGAAGAGCCTTGAAGCTGGATTATGAAGTCAATCACTTTGCTGTATGTAGTTTGATGCCGTCATGCGTGCCATAATTAGTCCTCAAGGTTAGAGTGTATATATTATTATCCAGCCCCATACGAGGTAAAAGGAGCTGCACAGTGAGAAGCGGCGCTGCCTTCGCAGCCGCCAGTAGCTAGAGAGGCTGGCCCAAGTTGAGCCGCGGCACATGCGCGTGGAGTGCATGCATGCACAGTAACTCGCCGCGCTCGAACACGAAGCGCTCTCGCACTCGCTGTTTGCAGCATATGTTGTCTCGTGTTTGTATGACTTCATATTCGCCACAGACAGAAAATTTCTGATTACAAATGTTTCGCGGCGCTTTCCACGTTACCATTCCGTGATTAGACACTCTGACCGGTGAGCTTTCCATTGCACTGAATAGGTAGCATAAAAATTGGTTGTCGGTCCCTTTAACACACCTTTATTTACTGAATTAATGTGTTATTTTGGATAAAAGTAGTGTAAATGCTCCAATTTTTGTCATCTTGTGACTTCTTGCCGCAGTGCAAAACCCATGTTTTCATTCGAGATGTGCTTTTTAACTGCCCTCCCCTCTACTTTTACTACTACCACCACCACCACCACGAGCGCATTACAATATTTTATTTGCTTTGTAAAGCATTCACAGGTGTGCAACAGCCAAAACAAAATTTGGAACAATTTTTGGAGCCAGAAAATCTTGCTTTTTGGAGCAGGAAAATACATATTTGGAGCAGGTTACGGGGGAAAAAAAAGACTGTTTTGGAGCACCCAAATTCCAAATTTGGAGCAGTCACAAAGAAAGCTTGCTTTTGGAACAGTAAACAAAAAGATGTGCAAACCATTTGACGCAAGCGCAAGCATGCTTTCACCAGATAACATCCTGAAAGTCACCAATGAATTCTGCGGAAACAAGCAAGACCTTGTCCATGGTGAATTTGCACCATAGTTGGTCCAATGCCTAGTATTTATAGGATCAAGCAAAGAAAGACAAAACAAAAGAATGGAATAAAAACTGCAAACAATATTTTTATTTGTACTAAAAAGCGCTGTTATCAATGAGTAGCATTTGACCAGCCTATAACAAAACGAGCCCAAACTTAATTGAAACCAAACAGCTCTTCCATCTGAGAAGTATATAACTACACTGGACACAAATAAGGGTGATTCCACGAGAGATTGAACATGCATGTCCGGTCAATGTTTTTGTTTTATCTGGTTTATTTATATATTGTCTGGGCACATTCAACGTGCACAGAACTGAAAATTTCATTTCCAAAAAACGCTCCCAGTGCAGCAAAAAAATATTTGAAGGTGGCGGTGCGGGCGTCCCAATTTTGCTTACCAAAATATTTTATGATTTCACAGCCAAACTCAACGCGAGCTATAAGTGTTGTGTCGAAAATTTTTGCTGCTGGTTTTAATACACATTACTATAATGAATAACATCCATGCTTTCCTTATGCTGTCCTCAAAAAAGAAAAAATGAGAAAGAAGGGGCAAAAACGGCCCAAATCAAAAAAGTTTGCTAACTTTGATGCGCCTTGGTGCGTTTGCCACTTCACAGAGATACTTCAAAATGGTGTCAAATATAGAACAAACCCTTTGCAACATTTCTGCGAAAGATCGTTTTCCTACAAGCCGCACAAAAAAAGACAGTCCCAATTTTGACGAATATTCTTTTACCGAAGAGCACTTATGTCAGTCAAAACAAGGTTTCAATATTATATGTCCTCATTTGCTTTGTTCACAAGATATAAGGGGCCAATAGGGCCTATGCAGTGTGTGCTCACTTCAGTGCCTTTGCTGGTTGTTATCAACTTGCATTGTGAATAAATCTACAGTTTTAATTATTTTGCGGCAGCAAAACTTCGCTCTGGTGGCTTGCCTTAAGAAAAAAGTCACAGTTTCACCACAAGGGCGAAGCAATGAATTGGAATAACACACGAAGAACGAGAAGAAGCTCGATACTTGCAGAGCCTGTCACAGCTGTTACGTCTTTGTGCTTGAGCGACGCGTGGCAAGTGTCAACAATGGAGAATCAGATGCTCGTAGATGTTTCTTTTTCTTTTAAACTGCGGCGTGTGGAGTGACCCCCTGCATTTCTTACCACACGGGGCATCTGATGAAAGGGGTGCCCGGTGTTCTTTGTTTTTTTTTTCTTTCACATCAGAAGTGGGTACAGAAAAGGGCCACTTTGTCATGCGCGTCTCAAGGGCAGTTTTAAAATTGAAAGAAAATTAGGAGCGTTGCATCTGCAAGTGTCGGCAGTGGAGAATCAGATGCTCTTAGATATTTCTTTTTGTTTTAAACTGCGGCGCGTGGAGTGACACCCTGCATTTCTTGCCACGCGGAGGCCTCTGATGCAAGGTGTGCCCGGTGTTCCTTGTTTTTTGCTTCTTCCACATCACGAGTGGGTGCAGAAAAGGGCCACTTTGTTGTGCACGTCTCAAGGGCAGTTTTCAAACTGAAAGAAAATTAGGATCGTTGCGTGATGGAAAACACGCTCAAGCACCTCCGAGATTTGCTTACCACCATAGGTAAATGGTGTATATAAATAGCTCGCCGTTATTTCGGCACGTGGTGCGGCATGATTAAGCCATAAGTGGCGAAGCTGCCCAATTTATGACGTTTTTTCAGCGTCTTGCTAATGCGCTTTCCCACGTCAAGAACAGCAGAGGTCAATGGTGGCCAGATGGATATTATCCTTCAACAACGAATGTTGCCCACATGTTAATTATCACAGCACAGAGCCTTTAGACAGTTTTGGTCATAAAACGTGAAACTGTGAGCCATTCTAGCAAATCATTCATCACAGCAGCGCAGAAGTGGCAGAGTGAGTGCTGCGCTGTTTAGTATAAACGTTTCAACTTAGTCTAGGTCTTCGTTACACATGATGCATGTGGCTCATGGCTAGGTCCAAGTATTCTGTGCCAATCATTTGGTCCAAGTATTCCAATTATTTGGTCCAAGGCTAGGTCCAAGTATCCTGTGCCAACAGATACTGGGCCCCGAGTATCTGTTCGGAAGCTAGCTCATTAATTACTCGATATGTACTCAATCAAAGTGTTGTCATTTGAGGAGAGAAACGCCTTAAGCTGGAACTGGCTGAAATTACCAAAGCGCTCCCTGTCGGCGCTCGTTAGTGTCATGGCATGGCCTCAGAGATTGGCTCCGGCAACGGGCCGTTGCTCAGGCCGTTCCATTCACATGGGGAAAGCGCAACCAGAGCAAGCTGTGTGACAGCCAGAAGAGCGTCCCTGATTGAACGCTGAGCTTGGGCTAAGGTCGGCATCCCGTTGAATGTTAAAGAGTTAACAAGAATATAACACCACAGCCGGGCTAGAAACGCAAAGGTAAACGCGTCGTGCATCGTGTCTCCCCTCTACCTGGCCGTGATTTCTCACAGGGCGAGCGGAAAAGCAACAGCATGTTGCCAGAGCTAATCTCGGAGGCCACGGTCATGAGGCAGTACTTCACTTCACCAATCCCAGACGGCGACACTGCCCCCCGCGGACCAATGTCACTGTGAAAGGGAGATGGTGTGAGAGAGACATAAGGTGCGTTTGTGGAGCGACATGCATGAGCATCGGTGGCACAATTGTCTGAGCGCTCAGCTCCTATCATCGCGGACCGAGAGGCTGCGGGTTCAACTCCCAGGTCATCCAAATCAACGACTTTTTCTTCTGGTTTTTCTTTATTTTACTGACGTATATCCGTGACAGAAATACATCAATGAAGTCTTGCATAAAACACTTTCGTGTTGAAATATCGACCAGACATCGATGTTCGATCTCTCGTGGAATCACCCATAAGCCAATTGTGGCGTTTTTGTTTTTTCAAAAAGAGCCAAATGCACTTTAACTGAAACTGAGAAAAACGCACTTTTTTGCTACTGCCAATATGGTCGGGCTTGCTCCAACAATTTTTGCCAGTGTGTTCCTGTCCCCTGAATACCTCAAATCTATATTGCGGCTAAAATCTATATAGCCCACTATCGTCGGTACTCAGGAGTAAACTTTGTATTTGGCTCTTATAGATTGGCACATTTCATTTGGGCCTGAATTAGTTCGAAAAAGAAGTCTAAAATGATTAGAATGTACGGTATTTCACGATAAAATTAACAGTATCCTTGTGCTTCCATCAGTGCCGTCCTCCGTCGCATGCGCGTAATGGCGATGACTGGACCTAAAGAGCGAATGGTACTTCCTGGCAAAAGACGCACTATTCTGGATTGTTGGCAGTGTTTCCTTGTTCTTGGCATCTATTGAAGGCCTTGAAAAGTGCTCCAGATCTTCTTCTTCTGAGCTCATTTCCCGCCGTGCCGTTTCGGATCACTTCTCCTTCAAGGAATTAATCGGTGCCCGATATCTTCATTTCATATATCTTTTATATCAAATATACCGTCTTGGAGCAAAATAAGGACGTGATACTGAAGCGCTAAACTCGAAAAGAAACGCCAAGAGGCAAAAAGAAGCAGTAAAGTCAGGCTCTTACTCTTTATATTCGAGTGTTGCCCTACAATATCATGTCCTTCAGTAAGTGTCAATTCGCCCAAGAAAAACTAATCGCGGAACGTAAACACGATAGCAAGGCAACTAGGACACAAATGAAACAGACTGGATGAGACCATGTTGGTTATTTTGGTCATGATTGTTGACACAGCACTGGTTTCATGAATGTGGCTCAGTTTGGTTAAAACAGATGTAGAATTTGGCTCATTTTGATTAGAAATTGCCTTTTTGAGTTCATGTTACAATCAGGAATTGCCCCATTTTATTCCAACTGTTTTAGAAGTTCAAGATACTTAGGCACGCTTTACACTCCCGTGAAATTTAGCACAGTTTCGGTTTCTGCATTTAGCTCTTTTTGAAAAAAAAACGCCACAATTGTTCTATATGACTACAAGTTAACTAAATGAAGGAAGGGAATTCTTGAGTGCTCGCCTCTTTGTTAGACAGCCTTAATAAAAACCAACACATAATGAAGCCAAGGAAAGTAAAGGGGACGTTAATTGTACTGTTTTAAGTGTACTCAAACAATTGTGATATAGATGTGAAGAAAGTAAAGTGGACGAAAAGACAACTTGGCGCTGGCAGGGACCATACCTGCGACCTTCAGATTACGCGCCCGATGCTCTTACCAACCGAGCTACAGCGGCAGTCGTCCCCCCGTCCACTTATCG
Source organism: Rhipicephalus sanguineus (assembly GCF_013339695.2). NCBI lineage: Eukaryota > Metazoa > Arthropoda > Arachnida > Ixodida > Ixodidae > Rhipicephalus > Rhipicephalus sanguineus. The sequence continues at coordinate 305,358,342 of NC_051176.1, read as the reverse complement.
TTTATTTTATGCGCATGCAAACCCTGGAAGTGTTAGTCAGCGCCGCTCTTAGCCATGACGGCGAGTGTGGAACACTCTGTTTTTGCCAGATGGCATCACGTGCAGGTCGACAACTTTCCTTGGCTTCATTATCTGCTGGTTTTCATTAAGAAGTTAACTAGGAGCTCATAAAACATTACCAGCGCAGACACCAATGACGTGATATCAACACTTGGCCTTTGACCTTTTTTCATAGTGTGTTCAAGATTCTGAAGGGCACAGGGTAAAGCAAAAATTTTTTAAACACTACTTTTTTTTTCTTTGCAATTTGGGAAGTGTATCCCTTTGTGCACATTTTCCATATTCACTCTTTTCTTTGAAAGTCTTTTTTGTGGCTGAAAACCAATTTTTCCAAAAGCAAGTAGTGAGTGAACATGCACCTCAGGACAAGCCCCTCGTATGCGCTCCGTGCTTACGGCTCATTTTTCTTAAAAAAAGCTAGAATGGTTCTTTGGAGTCAGCTGTATATAAGAAATTGTCAGGTAACTTCTAAGGCAATCCCAAGATGCTGTGCGCCTTTTTATTCACATTTGTTCTTCCGAGCGTGTCTGTTCGAACACTTTTAGCTCCTAGCTTCATTACACCTTGTGTTTGTCATGCCTGTCGATAAATTGAGATGCTGAGGGTAAAGGAAGTCTTCAGCAACATAAATTTTATGGCAACCAATACATTTATCTTGTAAATGCGAATAAATGCCAGCGACGTACTGAGGTGCCGAATGCTGAACCAGCAAGCTCTTTGTCATCGAACCTAAGCCTTTTCAGCGTCCTTCGAGGAGAATCGCGTGCAGGTTAACAACGGGTATAGCTCTAATAGACATGAATATTATTTGTCTAGCAATTAGACAGAATTGCGCGTGCAAGTGTTGAGCTTGTGTCGCAGAGCTCTTGCTGTCTTTGTTTAGGCTTCAGAGTCTTAAGGACTGCGACAGTGGATGCTGGTCTTTCGTTTAATGATGGCAGTATCGCACGTGCCAAAATTCTGAAATCATTAGGATTGAAGCCTGGCCAAAACACAGTCAATTTGCCGAAAGAAGTTGACCACAATCAAGGATACACTGCGGATAGAGCTGCACGACAGCTCACGAAAGAAGAAGCAAGGCAAGCAAGACGACAGGCTCAAAAGTGAAAAAATGACTGTCAATGAATACCAAGCTCATAGCTACTAAATAAAACAGCTGAACTGTGTTTGGGGCAAAAGATGTCGCTCTTCAGCCGTTTTCTTACTTTAAACTCGATTATCTCAAAACCATGTTCTTTATTGCTTACAGTATTCGGATACTTTAGAAGTCAGCGGCATTTCCTTCTCTAAGGCGTATGCACACAAGCCTGCACCAATGGGCGCGCATTCCAGACTGACGTCATGAGCCAAACGGCCGGTGACCCTGCCTTCAGAGAACATTGCCGCGTGCATGAGCGGGAATATCTCGTAAGTCACGAAAGGGATCAGCTGCCATGCTTCGGCTGTGTGCCGCGCTTCGGTTGTGCCGCACTTCGGTTCTCTGGACTTCTTAACTTGTATCCGAGTATAGGTACTGTCGGCCGCAAAAGTTTGCAGGATCTGCAGTGCGTGGCGGAGCGATGGAAAACTGCAGTGCAGCGTCACCTACCGTGACGCGGCGGGTGTTAAGGCTATCGGCCTCGGTGATCAGCGACGGCGCGTTTAGACAACGTGCCGTTGCCGGATCTAATCGCGGAGGCCGTGGCCGATAGCCTCAACACCCGCCGCGTCACGGTAGGTGACGCAGCAATGCAGTTTTCCGTCACTCCGCCATGCGCTGCAGATCCCGAAAACTTTTGCAGCCGACAGTACCATTATTTCCTATGTATTCCAAGGTAACCAGTTGATATATTTTTCCTTGTATTCTGCATAAGTGCATACAACTACTGTACCAGAATTGAAATTATGCACTTCACAGTTTTTGTGTTACAAATTTTGAAAGATGCAAATTAACTCAAAATTTAGGTCCTAGTGGTAAAAAATTCACCAAAGTAGTTATATTAGTCAGATTTTAATGAATCTGGTACAGTTAAAATAGCACAAAATTTCATAGAAAATGATATATGTATCATGTAGATAACCCTTTTGGTTACTGAGAAAACGGTTCCTCAACCTGGTCCAAAATGCATGGGACACATAGGGCTTTAGTTCCCTTTCTTTAGGAGCACATGGCCACTTGCAACTTTGTTGATGCCTTTTTGCTTGACACCCAAGTTATTTCTTCGGCACCAGTGAGCGATGCCTTGCTGGCTGCCACTTGGTCCTCTAATAATGCTTAAAAACATCATGGAGTCCCACCAGCAAACACGCCAAAAAACGCCCTCTTGTTTGGGTCTTGCCAGCGCGACTGGATCGGACCGGATTGGATGATGTTGCCCCTCCTCACAGCAGGTTGCCAACGCAGGCTTTATTCCCGCTCAAACTGTAGTGTAAATAAAAATTTTGCGGTTCCATGGGCATTTTGGCGCAGCTCAGTGCAAAAATACTGAATTGTATCAAAACGGCGCAATTAGCGCAGCTGTTGCACCCCTGCATTCATAGCATGCTGCCAAAGAGTTGGGCTGGTCAAAGTCTGGTTTCTCACTACTTGAAACTTTTCTGTTAGACGTATTACTGCAATGTATTGGTAAGGTCGCTTGAAACACTTCTGTGCAATGAGCCGTACAAGTTGGCTTCTCCACAGCAATTTGGAGTTCCATGTAGCCGCACTCAACGAATGGCATCGAAGTGGCAAATGGAAAACAGAAGTGCAACTCTTGCTTCCTTGAGAGTCATATGCAGCAACTCTAGTGCATGGCAGTGCTGCTCCACTAGGGAGGCCAAGCTTCGGTACCCTATTTGCAAGCATCACTATCGCCTGTTTCAGGGTTGTCGTTAACAGCCCCCAACAGCTATGCATGGGAACATACAGATGCATTTTGATTCTGTCCTAACAGAATGCTAATCCTTGCGCAGTAATAGAATTTACCAATATACTGAAATACTTCTAAAGAAAGGTTGAACTAACGAGAAACCCAACCTTGACCAGCCTGGGTCTTTGGCAGCATGCTACGAAACTTGAATGAGCCACGATGCTTTGCAGGTGGATTTATCACAAGCGAGAATACCACACTGATTGGAACACTAGGCATTTCATTTTGATTCAGTCTGGACAGCAGTTTAGTCACCATTCCATCTGGATGGAATGTTACATGCAGCAACTTGTTTCGTCGGCACAGAACCTAAGTAATTGTTATCACTCCGCCTGCACGGAACGCTGGACACAGGCTATTTTTTTCTCAGTGGCCAGTAAGCTAGCTGGCAACAGTCTGGCCATCACGCTGTGGCCAGGGAGTTTAATGGCATGTGGACTGTTGTGTCTAGCAGTTTTTTCTCATTCTTATTTGCATTTTCATTGCCGTCTGTTACATCACCAGTCGCGTGTAGATAACGTCACAGTTTGAAAAAAAAAAAAAAGATTGGGTGCTGCCATGAATTGGCAGACAATAACGAAGAAGTTGTTTTGTTGAGCTCACATGCACTGAGCTGGCTTGGCACACAGTGACCGTATCTGATAGGCGATATAAAACAAACCACAGTTGAATCGCTCCTATCCTCAACAGTTTGCACACTGCACCAAGTCACAACTAGAAAGAGTGCCACATCCGCTGCACAAGAAACCATGGTTGCTAGTGACACCATCATAGCATCTGGCGGGCCCCTCGGGCATAGCCAGAAATTTTGTTAGAAGGGGGGGGGGAGGAGTTCAACCCCCCCTAAGTATGTTTGTGCACATGTTTGTATGTGTACATACAATATGCAAAAAAAAACTTGAAGGACGTTTAAGCTTTGCCTCCAAGAGTGAAATGCGATAGCATAATACGGCCTTATTTGCATCGCTTTCTTATTTGCTTGCCACGCTTTGCTTCTCTGTGTACACCTCACCTGTGCCGAGAGGAAGAATGTCTGTGTGCGGTAACATTTGCCATTTTAAACTCTCCTAAAATGCCTACTGCAAGTACAGTTGCAAAGTGTCACTACACCATAATTTATCATTCTGCAAATTAGCAAAGTACTCACTACGCATCTGTAAGGCAATATGCTGTACACTTTCTGGATCCTGCGGCTGATGATGATCAACTATGCCTGAATGCATCATAATTGGTGCGCCTTTAAGCCACCCACTTGTTGTGCAATTCACATGCTGTGACACCTGGTGAAATTCTACGCTTCTGCCACACACTATTACACAGGTTAACATGACTCCTCACAAATGATGCCTGTATAGGGTTATTTTCCGAAGTAGATTCAAGCCCAGGTGTAGCTCTGCGGTAGAACATCTGTTAGCCACGCAGAATGCCTGGGTTCAATTCCAGCTTGAACTCCTGGTTTTCGTTCTTTGCATCCATCGTGATTTTTCGCTTACAACCAACACGCCGGTAATGCCAATACAGGAATTTCTGAGACATGGGCTCTTTAAAGGGCCCCTAAACCGCCTCCGATAATTTTTTAACATTTCAAGTAAACGCGCGCATCAAATTCAGAATGCTGTCACGATCAACAATGCCCAACGTAGCAGCGCTACGAGCCATGGGCATGCCACAAATTCCAAGAGAAAATCACTCATTCTCTACGGGTCTTTCGGTATCCCCAGCATTGGCCGTGACATCACCGTTCGCGTCTGGTCATGTCATCCACAAAAAGAATCTGTTTGTATGCTCGCAGGTACATGCGCTCGCCGCTCTTCCTCCTTGCACATCGAGGAGGAGCACTCGGCCAGGAGAGATGAGCCAATAAACAGAGCGTATCGAAAGAAACAGCGAAGCGAACGAGACCCGCTTCGGATAATCAAATGTGTGTAACTTCGCTATTACAGCACTGTTTCGAAAAATTCTCGCAGCTACGTGTTTCTTGAAGACCCATGAACAACCTCAACACCACAATTAAATTTCAACCTCTGGGTGGTTTAGGGGCCCGTTAACATCAAGGCCAATAACATTCAGGAGGGGGGGAGTATTGAACACCCCCCCCCCCATCTGGCGACGCCAATGGGCCGACCATACATCTCTGAAGGCACACGCATGGCCTACACACACCGAGTCAGAATAAAACTATTTGTTTGCCACAGTTGCTGTGGATGAAATCTAGCTAACAATGAGATCCTGGTTGGCGACCACACAATTGCGAAGGCAGTCAGCCATAGCACTACGAGAAAAAATTTAATTACTCATTGGTGCTCCCCTTGACCCCTTCCCTCATTTTTTTGTTCGTGCTGCACTGTGTATAGACTGGTCTACTGTGTAAAAAAACTACTGTTTACCACAGCCATTGCAGACTAAATCGTCGTTGCTGTCAACGCGATCACGGATTGTGAACACACAGTTCTAAAGGCACATGACCAATGGAGTGGTAGACGCACATAGGCACAAAACATTCACGCTTTCCTATTGTTACAGTAATAATAATAATATCTGGTGTTTAACGTCCCAAAGTCACGATATGATTATGAGAGACGCCGTAGTGGAGGGCTCCGGAAATTTCCACCACCTGGGGTTCCTTTAACATGCACCTAAATCTAGGTACACGGGCTTCAAACATTTCCGCCTCCATCAAAAATGCAGCCGCGGCGGCCGGGATTCGATCCCACGACCTTCGGGTCAGCAGTCGAGCACCATAACCACTAGACCATTGTGGCGGGGCCTTCTGTTACAGTATGGTTCATGCTGATAACTATGGCGACCCAGACTGCACCACTTCATTTCGATTGGACACCATGCCATTTTCCCTGTCATGTGCGGCACAATTGTGGCATCTTGTGCTGGGCACATTCTGGGGATTGTTTGAATTGACTGGGGCGTGACCAAATATACATAAATTGATGAGAGTTTGATGCCTTTAAATAATGGATTTACTTGCGAGGATGAGAGTACGAGACTAAGTTATCCTATTTTCTGCATTAATGATGTTTTACTCACATGCAATATTGCATTCTGGTGGAATTCAAGTATCATTTCTAGCCTCCCCTCCCCTTTCCCCACTTTTAATTTAAGGAGCCCACGAACAATAACCTTATGCGTGTTTTGATAGCCTGACAGCACAACCGTGGAAAAGGGCATTCGTCAGTGCATTGCTACAAGTGTTTGTCTCTCCAACCTCTGTGAAAAAACAAAAGAAAACAGAAACAGCATACTGTTCGCACAGGCTATGCCAGACCATAGCCCGATAAGTGTCCTGTGATGGGTGAGCCTGATCACAGAGCGGCTGTGGAATAGGCAGTGGGAGCAGCAGGTCTTCAAATCGCACTTGCAGCGGCTCCAGCCAGCACACATGACTGCAGCTGTCCAGGCTAGTGAATTCAGCCCTGCATAAATTGATCACTGACTGTAGCCAAAGCAGTTGCACCATTTAAGGCCCAACAATTGATTTAGGTTTTATTGCTTTATGCAAACAATTATTGGTGCACCGTACTGTGGAAAGGATCCAGTTGCATCAGCTATCGGGCATACCTTGGTCTTTAAAAGCATTTCAATCCAGGAGAAAAATTATGGCTGTGATCAAACCATCAGGTATCATGCTCGAACTAATTTATGTGAAGTGCAGAAAAAGAAAGCATATGCCATTCCCTTATAGGTGGACAACTGAATATAGTGCACGAGGGCATTTTAATCACTGCACCCGGAACTGGAAAGTGTGATTGGTATCTGTTTTAATATAACCAGGTTCAATAATACTATGAGAAAACAAGGCCAGAACTTAGCACCTCTAACTCTCAACGTACAGAATAGCATACCTGTCATTTGCACCACCAAATCATTGCTGACAGCTAGTCACTGCCGACTCCTAAAATGTGTATATGAATAAATTAAAAAATTCGCATGCGATAAACTCCATGCTATACATACTTTTTTGCCAAGTGACCTAAGTATGGGAGGTTAAAACTGCACGAAAGAAACAAACACAGGTGGAAGGAACGAACATAACACCACGGGCACAGTGGTGTTATGTTTGTTCCTTCCACCTGTGTTTGTTTTTTCTTGCAGTTTTAATCTCCCTCAAAGTATGACCCAACTAGCAAACAGTCACATATTTTTTTGTTGTAGCGGTCCAAGTAAAAATGCAGGACAATCAAGGCGCAAGTAATTGTGAATATATGTTATTTAGTTAACAGATGAAATTTAATCAGTGATATTTGTTTAAAGTAAAAAAAAAAAGTTTTGAAGTTGGCAACTTGGCGCTACTCAGTACACTGCAGAAACATAGAGCAGTAGATCGAATTTAGTGCTTTTCTGGTTAAGTGAGATATCATGGGTCGCTTAGCATACAAAAAGCATTGTACATTGTACCTTCTCTGTGTTGCATCCACAGTCCTATAATGCTGCTCAAGGGACTGACAACCGATTTTTATGGACCAAGCTTTTTTTTTTTTTTTGGCGAAACTGAAAGTTCAACCTGCAGCGGTTGATTCCAAAAGCATGTGGATATTTTGTAAGCAGAATTTTTCTATCTGAAAAGCCTAAAAAAATGCACGAGTACCACTTCCAGCAACGCTGAGAAGTGACAGCAATGCTGATAGATCTCCCTGCAAATTGTGAAAGCCATTCATCGTTCTGCCTTCACAGGAGCGAGTGCAACTTGGGTTAACCAACTTCATTTTTGCATTTTCAACCATTTTTGAAAATAAAAAGCTGGTATGATAAGTTTGTGTTATTGTACAGAGCATTCTTATATTTGTACCGTGTTTCCCCCCAAATATGTGCCTACGTCGTGCATGGCTGGCTGCCAGCATCATCTTTTGCCTGATAGACAAGACCAAACCAAGTCATCGAAAAAAAAAACTGCTGTTGCATGACGTCAGCAGCCCTTGATGGCACTTTCAAGCCAGGCATCCCGGATTGACTCAACACTCAACAAAGCAGCTGTAGCACTTAGAACAGGTCACAATGCGTCATTGCAAATGTAGCCAATGAATTGATCTTGCATGCAGCTGCTCAAGAGCATCAGATCATTTTGTCAAGCAAAGATATTGCTACTTTTCTGCTCAACGCAAACGAAGGCTTATCTGCTCATTTTAAGTTAAAAAACATTATGATTTAAAAAAAGTACTCTGCATTTCGATATTAATAAAAAGACGATTAACCATGTACACCAGTAGGAGGTCACATGATTGACTGTGTTTGCATTTTTTATTTATTTATTCATTCATTTATTTATATGAATTACCCTCAGGGCCAGAGGCATTATAGAGGGGAGTGGAACATTGAAGAAAAAACACATAATGCAAACACTGTTCACCAAATACAATGTTAGCTAAGTAACAGTACAAGCCGTAACAAAATTTGCCAAAAAAAACATAATTACATAATTGGTCGGTTGCACAACAGTACACTTGTGTTTAAAACATTATAAAAGTGGGAATGAAGAACAATGTAGGTGATCGATCCTGGAAGATTATTCCAGTGCTGTGAGGTGTGGAGAATAAATGATGATTACAGTGTGCGTTAAGCATTGCATGATTCCCACCTTTTGGGGATGATCAGAGTGAGTGGAGATGTATGATGGAGGGAGAATAAGGTTGTTATGCAGGGTGCAACTGTAGTATATTTTGTGAAAGACACAGGCGAAAGAATTTGCGACAACAGGTGAGGAACGGAAGCTGTAAAGACTCTTTCATTAAAGTGATACTTGCAGGACTACTGTAGTTTCCGAGAATAAAGCAGAGAGAGTTATTCTGGACTAGCTCAAGAGCAGGGGTCAGTACATTAGAGGAGGGGTCCGAAATGGAAGCGGCATATTCTAGTTTACTTCGGACTAAAGTTTTTTAAAGGAGGAGTTTTAAAGGGACAGGAGCAGAAGAAAAGTAGCATCAGAGATATCCCAAAGAACAGTTAGTATTGCCAATTATTTCACTAATAAGAAGAGACCAAATAAGAGTGCTAGTTATGTGAACGCCTAGGCAGCTATAAGACGTTACGGTTTCAAGAGAAGAGTTGTCAAGCAAGTAGTAAGCGGAGTGAGTAGATGTACGGGAGACGCGTAATACTTAACATTCGGTAGTGTTCAGTTCCATTAGCCAGGATTTACATCAGTTAGATACTACAAAGCTGATGTCATTTTGAAGAACTGTGACATATTTCGGTGAGTCATTTCTTGGTATACTACACAATTTTCAACAAATAAGTGAATGTTAGATGTTACACATTCGGGCGTAATCATTAAAATAAATTAGAAAAAGGACAGGGCCAAGTACAGAACCTTGGGGTATGCCAGAATGAACGGGGCTCAATGGGGAATTAAAGATGTTAGCAGGCATAAATTGCGACCGTCCAGTTTAAAAATATTCATTCCACGAAAGTAGTTTGTTATCTTTGTTCCACTTGCTTAATTTCATGAGATGTGAATTGTGGCAAACTTTTCCAAAAGCTTTTGTGAAACCTAGGAATATACAGTAAGCGGTGGAACGACGATCAAGGATAGTATGTAGTTTAAATGGTATTCATGTGGTGTCGTGCATTTCATGTTGCTAATCTTCGAGTCTCTGTTGGCTCCCGACCAGATTCAGTTTCTCGTGGTATGTCACAGATTTTTACACGTGGATCGCCAGTGGTGTACCAAATTGTTCGCGAGTGAGGGGGGGGCAAGCCTCCCTCGCACCGTCCGCCGTTTCTATATATCACACACACACACACATATATATTTATATATACAATAATAATGAGAACTAACAGACAAAAATGCCAAGGCAAGTATAGGGGATGTTATTTGTAGTAATCAGGATATAAATGTGAAGAAAGAAGTAAAGAGAGTAAAGTAGAGTCATAGTGAGGGTCTCGTTCTAGCAGACTTGGTGCCTTCAAGTTGCAAGGGATTATTGGTCAGCTGCCAGCTCGTAAAGAGATCACGTGCTACGTGACGCCAACAGGCAAAAAAAGAGTGTTCCACACTCGCCGCCATGGCTGCGATAGGCGCTGACTAACACTCCTAAGTTTGAATGCACATATATACCCCATAAAGTGGACGGGAGGATGACCGCCACCGTAGCTCAGTGGTAGAGCATCGGACACGTTATTTGAAGGTCGCAGGTTCGGTCCCTGCCAGCGGGACGTTATCTTTTCCACTTTACTTTCTTCACATTTATATCCTCCTGATTACTACAAATAACGTCCCCTATACTTTCCTTGCCATTACTGTCTGTTAGTTATCATTAATATTGTGTCTAACAAAGAAAAACGAGCCTTTAAAAAGTCATCTTCATTCCTTTATATATATATATATATATATATATATATATATATAGAGAGAGAGAGAGAGAGAGAGAGAGAGAGAGAGAGAGAGGGGGGGGGGGGGAATCACTTCATTCGCACTCAATTTGATGCGATTTTTCATATACAGATATGGAATTTGTTTAGCAGTGTTTAATAACATTATAGAAAAAGTACAGTCAGTTCCACGTAGCATGCACTGGGACAAACATACATATACGTGCTAGCCTGGACACAATTATGTCGATGGCAGCCTCCGCAGTATCACTCAATGAAATTTCGTTAACGTCTAGAAGCTGCTCACTCATAATTGCATTTTTTAATGTAGGTAGCAGTGACTGAACCTTTTCTTTTCCGTAATTAGTACTACCCTTTCTTGCGGATATTGAGGTTTGCGTGTCTTCTATTTTGTCTTGTTTGCTCCTTGTTGCAATAGTGTTTCTTGCACGTTGTTATTATTATTACTATTATTATATTACTATTATTGTTAACTTGCCACAAGCTTTTTTTTAAAGTAAGAATTTGTGGTATTCGGGGCATAGTACATTCTTTATACTCATCGTATTTGTATTTGCAACTTTGATTGGAGCATACCAACTTCATAGTAGAAAACAGCGCAATACAACAAAGACAAGAAAGGCTAAACAGGACCAGCACTGAACAGCGCTGGTCCTGTTTGGTCTTTTTTATCTTCGTTGTATTCCGCTGTTTCCTACTTTGCTAGAAGGGCCTCTGCCCCCTCCAAGTAAATACACCTATGCAAACGGTGTAAGCACAAATTTTAGTTGACGGAAATGTGGGTGATTATAACGTTAAAATACCCCACATTGTTTCCTTCCACGTTGTTGGTTAGCTGATTACGATTGGTCGAAATTTTCTGGGTCATGCACACATCACCTGCTCGTAACACGATGCAACAAATGACTCCAAAATGATCCACTGCGTAATGACCACTCATCAACGACTACATAAAAAATAATAGAATACACTATTTTCAATACGGCATATTTTTGGCCATTGGTTCTTAGCCATTTAGAAAAAAATTTTCCGTGTGCCTTAAAATCGCGTGCTTGTTACGTGACGTCACAAATATGTGATATCTCGTGGTGATGTGTGCACACTAAACAGCACGTTACTATGCTGAACAACACCTAAACATTTTTTGGAATAGCCGGACAGTGTCTCTGAATGTAATTCAAGAAGGGCTGCCCACCGATCACACTGGCAGCGGCTACTTATAGTAGCTGGCCAGGTGGATTCATATGAGTATAATAAATAGTTTCAGTTGTAGTATAACGATGTTGAGCTGTTTGTGCGCGTATACAACTCCATGAACTCATCCTTGCTGAGAGAGAGGGAGGGTGGCAGGGAGAGAAATAAACAGCGCTGCTCGTGTGTGCTTCTTTACTGTCCGAGTTGTATTTTGCCTTGTACAAGACAATTCAAGATGACTCAAGACCAACTAGCCCGGCTGTCAATTCAGTCTCCTTAGTCCAGAAAACCCAGGTCATGGGATCGAATCCCGGCCACGGCGGCCGCATTTTCAATGGAGGCGAAAATGCTTGATTGAGGCTCATGTGCTTAGATTTAGGTGCACATTAAAGAACCCCAGGTGGTCAAAATTTCAAGGAGCCCTCCACTACGGCGTCTCATAATCATATCATGGTTTTGGGACATTAAACCCCAACAATTATTAGGCCAGAAAGCCGTGGACTTTGAACATTTCCATGGTCCGGTATATCAACTTGCGAGACAAGCTTGAAAGCTGGGCTTCCCAATGCACTCGAGTCCACTGCCTTATTCCCCGCCTTGTTCCAAACTTGCCCGATCACTGCAAGCTACCATATGCAAGCTACGCTTTTAGATTCATGTAAAAACTAGAGGTGTGCGAATATTCGAAATTTCGAATATTTTTCAAATAGTCTTTGCTATTCGATTCGATTCGCACTGGAATTTTACTATTCTAACTTCCCAAAAACAAATACAGTCAATGCCCAATTGAAAGTGACCCCTTCAAATTTTTAATATGCTTCACCTCATTACACTCTCGTATTGCGGCAAAGCTGCCTTTCAAGCTCCGTTACGGTCGAACTTTGCCAAGAGACGTCGTCCGATTGAAAGTGGTCCCTAGATGTTCAATATGCTTCATCTCGTCACACCCCGGTATTGCGGCAAAGCTGCCTTTCAAGCTCCGTGACCGGTCGAACTTTGCCAAGAGACAGTCAACGTCCGATTGGAAGTGGGCCCTAGAGTTTCGATATGCTTCACCTCACCACACCCCGGTATTGCGGCAAAGCTGCCTTTCAAGCTCCGCTACGGTCGCAAATGTATTAGCTCAAGAAAACGTTGGTTCCAACATGGAGATGAAATATGTGGCAGAGATAAGGGGGCTCAATTAATGTTGTTTTAGACCTGAAATTTGGGCAGGAAGTCCGAAAAATCGGAAGCCGAAGCTTTTTAGCATCCAAAATTTCAGATGTTCTTATATCGACGTCTACGAGGCAGATTTGGAACTCCGGACTTGAAGGGAGCACACCCTTGACCGCCACATCAGTTGGGCTTCCGTAGCAGTTGAAAGAGGAGGAGAGGCTGAGGAAATGGCATCTTTGCCTATCATGTGTAAAGTGTTGTCGGCAACACTTTGGATGCACCAAATCATGTACATAAATAGGATTCGGCCTCTACATTGCCTCATTCTTGATAAGACAACTATGAAATACCACCCCGCCAGTGCTTCATCAACCTAGCGAAAAGAAACACTTTCATGTTGCTATCTCCCAAGAATATGCTTATAATCCTCTCTAACTTTTTTAAGTGCGAATGCACTTTATAAGCGACCCTGAATCCGCCGTCCCATAGCAACGGCGCGAGGAGCGGAGAGGAGCGTCTGTAGCAACGGCGCAGCGACGTCACGCCCCACGTGACTGCGCGCGCTCCGCCCTCCGCTCCGTGGCTGCGCGCGCCCCGCGCATTGCCTGTGGTGATGAAGGCCGGCGGCGAGACGCCGAACGAAAGCGTGCGAAGCGAGCCGAGCACCCCGAAGCCGATCTGGCGCGGGGACGCGCGATGCGTGAGCGAGCGCGGGCCCTCGAATTCGATCGGCCGGACGCGCGCTTCCAGCGAGACTTCCTGGACCGCAGCTTCGGATATAGCTGCGCGGTGTGCGATCGACTGTGGTTCGACAACAACCTGAGCCCCATCTCGGGCGTGCGCAACGCCGCCAACAAGTTGAACGCGTTGCGGGTTCTTTGGAACGAGTTCGGAAGACAGATCATCATCATCAGTAAAAGTGCTTTGCACTTAAAAATGGCCAGACCTCCGTGGGTCGGCTGGCGCGTGCTCTCTCGCTGCCGTCTCCTTCGCTCGGCTCTGCAGTTTAGACGCGCGCCCCCCCCCTCATGGCATCACCCCGTGCTTCGCACTTCCTCATACTCCCCTTCGGGGAAATGCGGTTTTTTTTTTCTGTATAATTTCGCTTCGAAGTATTCGAAAAATATTCTACAAAAATTCGAGAAATATTCGAAAAATATTCCATTCAATTCGCACTCCCACTTCAATATTCGGATTCGCTTCGCACCCAGCTCTAGTAAAAACATTGACGAGGCGAAGCCGGTTAATCGGAAACTCAAGCACAGAAACGCTCTTTGGCTCCCCCAATGCGGCTCAACTATACAACACTCAAGCTGTGCACACTGATTAACTCAGAATATTTTATATAGAGCAGAGGTGATGCTATTCGTTTCCGATGAAACAAAATGAATTTCCTGAAACAGGAAGAGCGTTTGATCGGTTCTTAAAACATTTACTGGTTCCTGTCCGTATTTGCGTCGTCGATTATGTAAATTTCAGACCAGGCAGAGAAGAATAAAGTCATGACAGAGTGCTCTAACGCTAAGAGCCTCTACTCAGCAGTAGCCTTCTCTGCACTGCAGCACAAAGCATCGCATAGGTGGCCTGCACCGCAGAGAACCTACAGTGCGTGGTCGTGAGACACAGGAGACAATCTCGACAGCAGAAGCGTAGGACAAATTTCATTATATAAGTAAGCGATTGCTGTGTAGAAATAAAACTTCGCCTCGGTTGATGGTTTACAGTGTGCAGCCGACAGCGGCCACTGTCGAAAGTGGGGGGCTCCGCCACCCTAGCTTTTCTCAGTAGAGGGACTAGCGCCCCCCTTGCCCCCCCCCCCCCCCCCCCCGGTAGACACGCATGTGGATCGCCACCTTTTCAGGTGTATTACGGGGGTACCGCCCCACTTGCACGCTGCACGGAACGTGATAGGCCTACTACGGCCACACCCTGCACGTCTGGCCAATGCTTGCTGGCACCAGTGACTCGCCAACGCATACTGGCGACTGCGACTTTTCACTGCCTCATGTTTCCAGCATGACCTCCGCTATTGCTCCTCCGCCGTTCTTACAAACTCCGGCTACTCCTCCCATGTCTTGGGCTAATTGGCACAGTGGTTTCCAGGCGTACGTCGACGTCATGGCCGGAGACACCGCCCAGCCCGCTCTAAAGAACAGTCTACTCCTAAATGCACTGGGGGTTGAGGGCCTGGGATGGACATCTACTGGACACTACAAGATGTCCAAGAACAGGCGGGGAATAGCGATGGGACTCCGGACGGGGGCACGCAAGACGAATATGTTGTAGCACTCACGCTGCTTGAGAACCATTTCAAGGCTCTGAGTAACGAAGTACTTGAGTATCACTACTTCAAAATGCGCAAGCAGCTACACCTGGGGAGTCGACCACAGACTGTCTCTGTATTACAGATGATGACAAGCAAATGCAACTTCGGCACGTCTGCAAATTCCGTGGTCCGCGACCAGCTGTTCAGCAGAATTACCGCACAACATGTGCGAAGACGACTTCTGCAACTGGGTCCTACCCTTACTTTACAGCAAGCCATCCAAATTGCAAAAGAGGAGGAGCGTACCGAGCTCGAAATGCAGGAGTTCGTGAACGCGCAGGTTGACAGGGTCGAATTTCATCCGGGCACACAAGATGGCCGCCAACCCACTTCAGTTTCCACTTCACCAAAACAAAAGAATCATGGCCGCCGGCCTCCACAACACAACTCGGGAGGAAGCCAACATGGCCGCAGGTAACATGACGCTTCCTCCATCGGATCCTGCAAGGCACCAGGATGGATCACACCAATCTGAATCGGGTTCTTGCTGTAGATGCGGATTTTCTCAACATTACGCAAATTTTCCTGGCTGTCCAGCCCCCAAATGCACTTGCTCTGCCTGCGAGAAAAGAGGCCACTTCCGAGCTGTATGCTGCTCATCAAATGTCAGAAATTCAGAACGTAGCAGAACGTAGTTGAGCTACGTTCAAACGTAGCTCAACTGCCAGATACTGCAGTAACAGTTACTACTATACTAAACGTTGACGAACCACGGCCACCTGGATCGGGGCGCGCGGCGGTGTTGCTCCGGCCGTCCCATTCGGCGCGCGCCCCTTTGAAAAGTTGTAATTGAGGTAGTTCAGAGGCGCGCCGCGACGCGGCGCTCTCCTCCTACCCCCTTGCGAATGATGCCGCGCTGACCGCGCCGTAGACAGCCGCAGATGTGTTTGGAAAAATGCACACTGGACATCGTGCACGTGGTGACTGGAATCAAGGTACGCTATTATGTAATGTTAATCGGGCTTTACACAGTGAGTGTTGTTCTCTGTAGCATGTTACAATCGAGATAGAGCCAAGCAGCGTACTTAAGAGACTTCGTGTGGCGCGGCGCGTTCATGTGCCATGACCACGGCCGCTACATAAGTGCCATGACACATATATTGTGCCGAGTACGTGATTTTCCGTGCTTCTCATTCTTTGTTTTGGCAATCGTTTCTCCCACGGCCGCCTGGACCGGCGCGCTCCATGCTTCTTTCTAAAGGAAATACATTTTGTCGTCGTCGGCACTGCATAGCTATCTTCTGCGGTCGAGCGCTGTCTTAAGAGCATCACGTTGCTGGAAAACAAGTGCGGTAATGATAATGCTGTAGTCGTTTTCTCCTTGCCGATGATAGGCAACATTTTGATATGGGCGCGTCTCTTTGCATTCTGAAGTTCCCACGATACGACAGTGATGTGAATGCGACGTTCTTATTTAAGCGCAGGCCGCATGTAGGCGAATTTGAACGCGAAAGCGATGAGTGACGCTTGTCGCCTGCGAATTAGCTAAGGGTCGGTCGCGCAATGGCCACTTTCTCTCGTTTTGGTATCGAATTGTCGTTTTAACGCGACAGCATGAAAGAGCCCGTTTCCCAAGCAACACTTTATCCTTGGCAAAATGTCGGCCTGACGTCGCTGGCCAACTGCACTGTCGTTGGCTCAACCTTGGCAACCAATGTAGGGCCGGTCTTGGGGATTGACATTGGCCTCATGTGGGCCTGCGTCGGCACCCGATGTAGGCCCGTCCACCGTGGCCGACGATGCCGAGTGCATGCCGCTCGCGGGTTGACCAAGGCCCGACGTTACATAAGCGTCGATTTACCGACGGCCGTAGGTCGGTTGCGGACGTTTCTCGCTAGTATTGCTCTGCTTTTTTTTTCTTATTTTTTGTGCGTGTTCTAACAAAACGCATCAATTGTTTTTCTGGTGTGTTGGTGCGTGTCGTATTTAATGTGAACGGGCAGTTTATAGAGGCGTTTAACTCTATCTGAATTAATTACGGGCAGAGTGCACATGTAAGACGGAAATAAACGCCTCTAACGGTCTGCACTAATTAACGTGTTAATACGTAACACACAATAAAAGAAAGACGTGAATATAAGTTCTCTCTCTTTAGATGTTTCACATTGTCATACCACATTGACTTCAGGCAAGTAATTTGTTTTTTAGTCTGCGTTCCACGAGGTTACGCCTGTTAGCTGTAGCTGCGACTTTTTCACAATAAAAAAAGACGTCAATATACGTTTTCTCTCTTTAGATGTTTCACATTGTCATACCACATTGACTTCAGGCAAGTAATTTGTTTTTAGTCTGCGTACCACGAGGTTACGCCTGTTAGCTGTAGCTGCGAGTTTTTCACTCGCTTGCCTCATTTACCGTGTTTTTCAGAAACGTGCCGTACGGCTGCGTGCCTTACTGTAAGTCAACACCAAGAAAGATTACGTTGCCTCGACGCCAAAGTGGCATTCCTTCCAGCAGGTAAAGCTCGCGCACTCAAGGCCGCAGCATCCCAAGGGAAATCCGCCAACCTCCTTTAAGCAGCGGAACCAACCTTCGGATCGTTTCCCCTATTCTGGAAGCACTCAGAAAAAAAGGGGTTTTAATAAATCTCGTGCTTTCCTTCGCATGTATACTTTTTACTGATATGCTGCACTTAAGAACACCAAAACAATTTTCTTGAAATGTGACTCGCGGGTGTTTTCGCTTCGGTCACCATCATCACGACAAGGACTGGCGCACACACACAAAAAAAATAAAGAATATAGCGATAGCCGCCATTCATCCTTTTTTGTGCTTTTTGTGAGGGTGGGGGAAGTGCTATGCTAACTCACGGTTACTCTACAGCGATATCTTGAAGGCGCCGCAAACTTTCCCGCATAGAGCGCAAAGGAATGGAGGGGTAGTAGGCGCGCGCCGCGGTGCGGCGAAAGGAGCGGTCACGCCCCTTTCTGCAATTACGCCTCCTCCGTCCGAATGGGACGGCCGGAGCAACACCGCCGCGAGCCCCGATCCAGGTGGCCGTGGACGAACACTCCAGCTGTCCTTCACCACTGAAGCTTGGAAGGGTAGCGCTAGTGGACAGGGACTAAAGAAAGGCACACGGACACACAGACGGAAGCGCTTCCAAGTATGAATTTCCAACTCGCCCAAGAAACAGCAGTTCACCACTGAAGATTTCTGTTCAAGTTGGCCAAGCCAACATTTCTTTTCTCGCTGACACAGGTGCGACCGTGTCATTGCTGAACTTTCAAGATTTCAAGCAATACTTAATTACTGGGGACCAGACTTCTCAAATCCTACATCGTACTTCAGGAATATTCAAAGAAATGCATTCCCAACGTCAGATACTTTTATACAAACGTCCGGTGCAACGGTACCACTGGTACTGTCACACTTTACATGACAAAAGAAGGTTCTTCACTTCTTGGTTTGCATGCCATTCGAAGCCTCCACATCGACGGCGCTACATTGTCCTGCTCGCAAATTTCAAGTACAGCAGCCCCAAGAATTCCTGCTAATGCTCCATCCGAATTTCAACACCTCTACACCCAGGAACTCGGCCTGGTGAAGGGCTACATGCACGAAGCGAAATGCTGCCCAGGTGTGCAGTCAGTAGCTGATAGCGTTCAAGTGTGCAGCCAGTAGCGTTCATCAAATGAGTAGCTGCCAAGCTTCACAGACTGCCCATTACCACTTCGACAACAAGTTTCCGATTAACTTTCTCGTCTTGAAAATTTAGGCGTCATCGAATGAGTTTCAGCATCAGATTGGGTCTCTCCACTGGTCGTGGTGAAGAAAAAGAACGGTTCCTTAAGACTCTGTGTGGACTTCCGTGAACCAAACAAAGCTATCGTGATTGATGTTTCCCTTGCCCCAAATCGAAGAACTTCTCTTGCAACTTACAGGTGCTCTTTAGTTTTCAAACCATCTTGAATGAATAAACAGCACGAAAGAATGAAGACGAACAAAAGAAACAACAGACAATGGTGCTGACTCGCAACTAAAATTTTATTTCGAAACGAACAGAATAAATAGCTCGTTTCTTTTCGTCCTCGTTCTTTGACATTGTTTATTCATTCAAGATGGAATCACACCAACTAAACCAATTCTAATGCAATGCTTTTCAAAGCTAGACCTTGCATCAGCATATCATCAGGTTGACTTGTCAGAATCAAGCAGGGACTTAACCACTTTTGTAATGCATGATGGTTTATTCAGATTCTGTAGAGTTTGCTTCGGGCTTGCATCTGCCCCTGCTGTTTTTCAGAAAATGATGTCAGACATTTTGAAAGGTTGCTCTGGAGTACTATGCTACCTAGATGACATTTTGGTCTGGGGTCGAACGCGTGCTGTACATGATGCTACTTTACAAGTAGTACTAAGGTGCATAAGCAACACAGGAATGGAACTGAAAGACAAACGTGTCTTTGCTGTCCAACAAATCTAATTCTTAGGTCACAATGTCAGTGCCAGAGGATTGTCTCCTCTTGAGTCCAAAGTGCATGCTATTGTTAATGCACCTGCTCCTACAGATTGTAAATCATTGAATTCATTTCTTGGTCTCAATGGCTATTACTCAAAGCTTATTCCACATTATGCTGACGTTGTTGAACCACTGAGTTCCATGTTGCATAAAGGCCAAACATTTAATTGGTCGCATGAAGCCAATTCGGCATTCAACAATATCAAAGAAGTACTAGCTGTAAACCCACTCATTAAAATCTTTGACGAGAAGCTTCTAATAGTCATAACAACCGATGCTTCCAACATAGGAATGGGCACCGTGTTTCAACAATGCAAAGGTGACCAGTTAGTTACAATTCCTTTTGCTTCAAGAACTCCTGTTGAACGCTGGTATTCTGCTGGTGAGCGTGAAGCCCCAGCATGCCTCTTCGCTTGCGAGAAATGGCATGTATGATTATGGGGTAGGCATTTTACATTACGCACTGATCATCAAGCACTAACTACATTACTTTCTGCTGGATAAGAGGGCTGACGGCCATTACGCATTTCACGCTGGTGCGCCAGAATTTTTGTGCTACAACTTCACTGTACAGCACTGCAGGGGTTCAAATAATGTCGTAGCGGATGCACTTTCCAGTTTGTCTTTGCAACTCCCAGTCTCTCCAGAACTGGAAGAAGAGATAATTTCTCTTGTCACTGCATAACTAAAGCTGATTTACAAGCAGCAACTACAGAAGATACTGCTTTGCAACAAGTGCTTCCATACATTGCTAATGGCTGGCCAGAAAAGAAATCTCTTCCGCCAGAGCTACTGCCCTACTTTGCGGTGAGAAATGAACTGTCCTCTGTAGACAACTTAGCTTTCCGCGCAGATAGAGTCAACATTCCTGCTTCACTGTGCAATAAACTCGTACAGCTGGCTTATGAAAGTCACCCTGGAATTCTCAGGACTAGGCAGTGACTTAAAAAAGATACTGGTGGCCTGGCTTAGATAGCCAAGTTGACATGCAGTCTGCAACTGCACTGTATGATGAACAGCAGACAAATCTGCTAACCCAGTTTTTGCACCCTTACAGCCTGTCCCATGACCAACCAAACCTTGGGAAAAGCTAGACATGGACATTGTCGGTCCACTCGAACGTGCTCCTTAGGACTGCAGATTTGCAATTACATAAGTTGACTACCACTCCAAGCGGCCTGAAGTTTGTCCTACTCATGCAGCCACTTCTGAAGCAGAAACTACATTTTTGTCAGCAATTTTCAGTAGGGAAAGCTTCCCAGAAGCAACTGTCACGGACAACGATCCTCAGTTTAAATCGCAAATATTTGAAACTTTCCTCTCCGACAGAGGCACTCAGCATCTTTGCTCTTCGAACTACCATCCACAAGCCAACGGCCAAGTTGAGAGATTCAACCACACTTTGAAGGAATAAATTCAGCTCGCTCAATTTGAATGCCACCCACTGAAACAAGCTGTAACGAAGTACTTAGTCACGTATCACTTTACACCTCAGGCTACTTCAGGCTTGTCGCCTGCACAACTTCTGCATAATCCCCAACCACATTCCGGAATTGACATTACAGG
Organism: Rhipicephalus sanguineus; assembly: GCF_013339695.2. Taxonomy (NCBI): domain Eukaryota; kingdom Metazoa; phylum Arthropoda; class Arachnida; order Ixodida; family Ixodidae; genus Rhipicephalus; species Rhipicephalus sanguineus. The sequence continues at coordinate 305,337,341 of NC_051176.1, read as the reverse complement.
GTTACCACTTCTTCGCCAACAGTCTCCCGCTCCTTCGCCAACTTTGGATCCTGTGAGACACAAGTGTTTGAGTCCGAGTGAGCGCCAAGCCTCCCCCCCCCTGCGCCCCTAGGAAACTTTTTCACAAGAAGTTCTGGATAAAGATATATCGTGTGAGTCACCTCTTGCAATGAAATTGTCGTTACTGGAGTGCAACCACTGATAACTCATATACGAGATCAAAAGGCACCAAGTAGAGCACAGATTATACGATATATTGGTGAAGAGCATTGACACCATGGTCGAAAAAGCTGATTATGCGCTAACGGACTCATGAGTCGACTCACTCAAACTAAGATCGAGCAGTAAGTGTGAGTTTGGATGAGTCCGAGTGAGTACTATCTTGGTGAGTCCAAGTCCGAATGAGTCAGGTTGAGAAACATCTTTGTGAGTCTGAGTACGAGTGAGTCTAGTTGAGGAAAACTTTGGTGAGTCTGTGTCTGAGTGTGCCCTAAGAGCAAAATATATTTCATGTGTGAGAGAGTGAGCTCCACATTTTTTGCCAACCTATGGAGCCATGTGGCGTCAGCCTGCGGGGAGAATTCCCCTCAAAAGTCCCCCACTCACACGGACGAAGCAAAGGGAGAGGGAGGCCAGTGTAGTGGAACACGCCACCAGACTACTCTGGTGGCTTGTACCACCACATGTTTCACCAGCTGCTGACGACAAAAGTACAAGCGCGCTTCAAGAGTGCGGGCCTTGGAGGAACAGCCAAGCATGGGATTAGGCTTTCAAGACGTCCCTTTCGCAGAATGCACGTAGAAGTCTCGTTGACACCTTTTACATGAGAAATACTCACGCTGCTGTGCCATTTGGTTGAGTAGCCAGCAGTATTTCACATGCTTTTATTGTTGCAAATCCGCCCTTACAAAAATATATTTACACAGTCCATAGACTGTCTAAAGTGGGTTTAGAGAGTCTATAGACTGTCGAAATCTATTTTTGTAAGGACGGACAGCACAGAAGTGCTATTCTTGGCGAGGTCACTAATGGCGACTTTTTCTTTTCTTTTTTAACGCGATAGCGTTAAAGAGCTCGTATCGCAGAAATTCCGCCATCGGCGACGGCACCGTTGGTTGTGAGCGAAAAATCATCATCTTGTCCGTGACCGAAAAATCGAACAAGCTGCAAATAAAATAAATAATAAAAATATTGGGTCCGGGTGAGAATCGAACCCAGGCCGTCTGCGTGGCAAGCAGGTGTTCTACCACACAGCCACGCCTCTGCTTGGAGCTACATTGAAAGTAACTTTGATGATTCCGAAAAATACGCGTCTTGTATACAAGTGTCACAGTACGAGATGTAATATCGCTGTAATATTGCGTGGTACAAGCGTACATTGCCATCGCGCGTCACACCATGTCATTATCATAACGACTTTGTGGTTTAAAGACAGCCACCCATTACAGAAGGCACATTACTGCGCGTATTCCTTTAAGACCACGTAGTGGGTGCATCGCAACTTCGAAAAAGTTTCTCGCGCATAATTGCCCCTGGTTTAAAGCATGCTACCCATTACATAAGGCACACACCTTAGTGCGCGCATTCTGTTAAACACTCGTAGTGTTCGAAGTGCGCAATAGGGGCAGGATATCCCTATCGCGTTCAACTCTTAAAGGCGAAGCTTAAGCGTCCCCCCAATTTTTTTTTTTTCACTGCCGAACAAATTGTGCACAGCCTTTTGGATCTGTAAACAACGGTTATAGTTACTGAGGCTGCGGTGATAAATTGAAACAAAGTATCTTTCGATGTTAGTCAGCTATGTATTACCAATGCTGTGCAGTTATTATAGTTTTATTTATTTTTCCACAAGACGGGAAGAGATATGGCCTCTTGGTGTTTGACAATAATATATATGAGTATTTCATTGAAATTTTGGAGTGCAATGAAACTGTATGGATTGCTGCTGTCTTCACCGCGCAGAGTCAGTCATGAATGTAGCGGAAAACATGAAATCCTCATTCTGCGATCATATAGTGAACTTGAGGCAACAATCGCGCTTCTAGCGGCCTGTCTAAAGGATTTTTTGAAGCATGCATTATGTGCGAACCCCTTATTGCTTGCATAAGTCGACACTAAGGTAGGCACTAAGGTTGCGCTCAATGCCAATAATTTTACTCACTTTAACTCCAGAACTCTTGCACATTGCAGCGCTGACATTATATATCATGAGGTGGAGCCTTCTGCATGAAAACTATGTAGTCTGCGAGAGCGAGCGATGCTCCATCAAACATCTAGAAAATTAGTTTGAACATACTGCTTACTGCTTTTCATCATCAATATACTACAAAACATGCATTATGCCTTTTCTTTTTTTCATTAGGTCGTTATCTCAAGAAAACGGGCAACGTCAAAATGCTAATCAAAGCACCACATTAAAAAAAGTTAACATCAGTGACCGGTATATAAGCCATAGTTATGGTAGCGCTCAGTCATCTGCTTGAAAATCACCTCTCACATAGCATTCAAGTTAAACAGGCCGCAGACATGGTGTCCCACAAGCATGCATGTTCTTAGATGATTGAAAAAAAAAAAAAAAGTGGCATTGTTGCTAAGTTTTGCCATTGCTACAACCATCGCGGCTGCCGTGGCTGCGGCCAACACACACACACAGCGATCGCAAAACGGTTTCCGCAGTAGGAGCAACTGCAACAATGTGGCCAAACACGAGGCCGAAAATTCGCTGTCTCTCCCACTGCGTGGGGATCATTTGTCCTGTCGGTCAAAAGGTCCCCGTTTCCCCTGAGGAGGCACAGAGGGGTCGCGCCCACTCACAAAACTGTGATGTCGCTGTCACGCGATCCGCAATCTCCGCTTCTCCCCCGAGGATTTCGCCCCCTTGTGAATACCACTTTATGAGTAAATAAAGCCAGATGTGTTTCACAAGACAGAGATCGGCAAGAAGCCATGTAGAGCTTTTGAAAAAAATCAGTTCGCATCAAGGAAATTACCAAAGTTAGTGTATAGGACATGTTCAAGAATTTTACACGAAATACTCATCAGTAAAATTGGTCAGTAGTTCAAGGGAGAGTCTTTACTTACAGATTTTGCACTAGAACCACCTTTCCGATTTTCCAGTTTGATGGTAGTCTGGATTCATCAATAGATTATTGGAATATCTTTAATAGAATAAGACCAGAATATACTTTGGTACTTTTTAAGCATTTAGCACTGATGAGATCAATTCCTTGACTTGAAGGCACTTGCAAAGATTCATAATTTTTTTTCTACGCCATGAAGTTCAATAATTATTGGATCCATAGTTAAACAATCAAGACAATGCATCTTGGGTAATGTCGCACACAATGCTGTAACAAAGCTATGACAAAATATTTTGTTTAAAACTGCAGGACAGTCGACAGCCGGAATCGTTACCCCAGAAAAATCTAGAATTACAATTTCGCTGTCTCGATCGGGGTTGATAGTTCGCCAAAACATTTTTGGGCCATTACTGAGCATAGTAGGCAAGGTGATTTGGAAGAAATTATTGCAGGCTCATTTAATCATTTACTTCATCATCATCATCAGCCTGTCTACGCCCACTGCAGGGCAAAGGCCTCTCCCATGTTCCGCCAATCAACCCGGTCCTGTGCTTTCTGCTGCCACGTTATACCTACAGACTTCTTAAGCTCATCTACCCACCTAATTTTCTGTCTCCCCCTCACGCATTTGCCATCTCTTATAATCCAGTCAGTTACCCTTAATGACCACCGGTTATCCTCCGACGTGCTATGTGCCCGGCCCATATCCATTTCTTCTTCTTGATTTCAACTATGATATCCTTAACCCCCGTTTCTTCCCTGACCCACTCTGCTCTCTTCCCGTCTCTTAAGGTCACACCTATCATTGCTCGCTGCGTCGTCCTCAATTTAAGTTGAACCCTCTTCGTAAGTCTCCAGGTTTCTGCTCCGTAGGTAAGTACCGGTAAGATGCAGCTGTTATATACCTTCCTCTTGAGGGACAGTGGTAGACTACCATTCATGATTTGATAATGCTTACCGAATTAGCCCCATCCCATCCTTATTCTTCTAGTTATTTCACTCTCATGGTTCGGTTCCGTGGTTACTACCTGTCCTAAGTAGACGTACTCCTTTACAATTTCCAGTGTCTCGCCCCCTATCGCAAAGCGCTGTTCTCTACCAAGATTGTTCCACATTACTTTAGTTTTATGCATATTAATTTTCAGACCTCCTCTTCTACTTTCCCTATCCAGTTCAGTAATCATGAGCTCTAATTCGTCTCCCGCGTTACTCATCAATGCAATGTCATCAGCGAATCGCAGGTTACTGAGATACTCTCCATTAACTCTTATCCCCAATTCTTCCCAATCTAGGGCCCTGAAAACCTCCTGTAGACACGTGGTGAATAGCATTGGAGAGATCGTGTCTCCCTGCCGTGCGCCCTTCTTTATTGGGATTTTGTCGCTTTCTTTATGGAGGACTATAGTGGCTGTGGATCCGCTGTAGATTTCTTCTATTATGTTTGTATAGGCTTCATCGATGCCCTGATTCCGCAGTGCCTGCATGACAGCTGATGTCTCCACCGAATCAAATGCCTTCTCATAATTTATGAAGGCTATGTATAGAGGTTGGTTGTATTCCGCACATTTCTCTATCACCTGATTGATAGTATGAATATGGTCTATTGTTGAGAAGCCTGTACGAAATCCTACCTGGTCCTTTGGTTGATTAACTCTAATGTCTTATTAATTCTGTTGGAAATTACTTTTGTAAATAGTTTGTAGACAACGGACAGTAAGCTGATGGGCCTGTAATTTTTCAGGTCCTTGACGTCCCCTTTCTTATGGATCAAGATGATGTTGGCATTCTTCCAAGATTCTGGTATCCTCCCCGTCGAGAGACACTTCGTATACAGGGTGGCCAGTTTTTCTAACATAATCTCTCCACCGTCTTTCAACAGGTCTGATGTTATCTGATCCTTGTAGCAGAATGCATCTGCTTCGTCATCTGCACGTGTGCACAAGGCTACCACAGCGCATGTCCGAGCCCAAGAACATCCAGATAAATACCTGAGCAATTTACAATAAAGCATTCATTCTCGTTTCCACCTGCAGTGTGTTACATGGTGTCAGAAGTGGGCGGCGGTTTGACACCGCCGGTCGTATCGACAGGGTAGATCGACAGACTAAAAACGCCGCAGCGGGATCCGCCGCCACAACTTCGCAAGCATGGCATCATCAATAATTCCACCGCCGAAACCACTGGACTCAACAGGAGACGCCTTTCACAGCTGGACTATATGGAGGAAAGAGTTCGACCTTTATGCAATGGCAACGAAGCTGAAAGAGCAAGCAAAGGAGGTTCAAGCTGCAACGTTCCTAATGGCACTCGGTGAAGAAGCAAGGAGATTATTCTACACCTTCACGTTTGAGAATGAGGACGACAAGCATGACATCAAGATACTCACCCAAAAGTTTGAAGCACACTTCAAGCCAACAACGAACCTGACATTCAACGAATTCCGCTTTGGCTCGAGGAATCAGCAAGAGGGTGAGTCTTTTAATGATTGGCTAACAGAGCTGCGGACACTGGCGCAACAGTGCGAATTCGGCCAGCTAGAAGACAGAATGTTGTGAAGCAGAATTATTCTTGGAATCCATGACAAAGTTCTACAGCAGAGACTCGTGTTGGAAAATCCGTCTTACAGCAAAACTGTCGAAATCTGCCGTGCAAACGAACAAGGCAAAGAACGTTTCAGTGAAATACAGGGCGCATGCTCTGCCCGAATTGACGCAGTGAAATCGAAAACGAACGCTTGCTTTAGATGTGGTTTCGATAACCACAAGGGTGGAAACTGTCCTGCGCTCGGCAAGAAATGCCACAAATGCGGAGGCCGCAACCATTTCGCACGTAAGTGCCAAAGGCCATAGTCACGACAATGCAACGAAGGACGAAGCGTACAAGAAGTTCAGGTAGCACACGACGAAGAACTGTTCCTTCAGACACTTGAAGTCAATACCGTGGATCCAGTTGATCGTTGGTCTTCAGGCGTTATCATCGCAAGCATGTACGTCAAGTGCAAGATTGACACCGGTGCAAACTGCTGTGTGATGCCCGAGGCAGTGTTCAGTCACATAACGTCCAAACCGGCGCACCCATGTTCGGCTACTCTGCGCACATTTTTCGGACACAAAGGGATCGCATCAAAAAAGATCAAGCTGCCCATCAGCCATAAAGGACAGTGCACAGAAGCAGAATTTTTCATCGTCAAGCCGGAGGTCCCAGTCACACTAAGTGGCTGCGTTGCTGAACGTCTTGGCCTGATAACCCGCATAGATTCAATTGAGTCGGCCGTCAGCAATGAACCTAAAGGGTTTGAAGATGTTTTTCAAGGGCTAGGGGAACTCAAGGATGTTCTCTACCACATACAGCTGAAACCAGATGCTCAAGGTACAGTTAAACCAGCAAGAAGAATCGCGGTTGCCCTACAAGACCGTGTTCAAGCAGAACTCCGAAGGATGGAAACTGACGGGGTCATCGCAAAGGTAACTGAGCCAACGTCTTGGTCAAGTCACATGGTGTTGGTGGTTAAAAAGGAAAAAGTGCGAATATGCTTAGATCCGTCAGATTTAAACAAAGCTATCCTCAGAGAACACTACCACATGCCGACCTTAGAAGACATAGTACCGCGTCTTTCAGGAGCCAGGTACTTTTCAACCTTGGACGCGTCATCGGGGTTCTGGCAGGTGAAGTTGGACGAGCCGAGCTCGCGAATATGTACTATGAGCACCCCGTATGGCAGATATAGGTTTCTGCGCATGCCGTTCGGCATAGCATCCGCTCCAGAAGTCTTCCAACGAGCGATGCACGGAGTTGTAGAGGGCCTCCCAGGTGTAGCCATTGTTACGGACGACATTTTGGTATGGGGAAAAACTCGCACGATAGCAACCTGTCCAAGTTGCTGGGGCGTTGCCGAGAACACAATCTGAAGCTTAACAGAAACAAATGTCATTTTTTGCAGCCCCGAGTACGTTACATGGGACATGTACTCACCGAAGAGGGACTCTGCCTGGACCCTGAAAGGGTGGAGGACATTCTACAAGTACCAACCCCTCAAAATCGTAAGGAGCTTCAAGTTTTTCTCGGCATGGTCAACTTTGTGGCGCGCTTCGTGCCAAACGTGTCCGCTCTGTCTGCTCCACTAAGAGACCTCTTAAGGAAAGACATAGCGTGGAACTGGTCAGACCTTCAGGAAAATAGTTTTCAACAGCTTCGTACCAGTCTCACGCAAGCACCAGTCCTGGCTTATTTTCAACGGGACCAACCCGTGGTATTGTCTGTGGATGCTAGTCAGTTCAGGGTGGGGGCCGTGCTCTTGCAAAATAAACAGCCAGTCGCTTACTCACCACGCTCGCTAACCGCAGCACAACAACGGTACGCGCAGATTGAAAAGGAGACCTTGGCAATTGTCCACGGCTGTACGAAATTTCAAGATTACATATTTGGACAACCGGAAGTAACGGTCGAATCAGATCACAGGCCACTGAAAAGTATATTCAAGAAGCCGTTGTGTGAATGCCCAATACGCCTCCAACGCATGAGGCTGGTACTTCAAAAGTTCCCAATCACCGTCACGTACAAACCAGGCAAAGAACTCCTGATAGCAGATGCCCTCTCACGTTTTCCAAGTAAAACTGAATTGCGAGAAGAAACTGAGCAGTTTGAAGTGAATGTCGTTTCTTCTTTGCCCATTGCAGACAAGCAACTCCGAAGCATCCGGGATGAAACGAAGAATGACGCAGTCATGGCACAATTGCTTCATTATTCCGGCACAGAATGGCCAGAAACAAGGCTACAAGTACCAGATGCCCTGCGACCATATTGGGCCTACCGGGACGAACTGCATACAGAGGACGGCCTGCTGCTTCGGAGCAACAAGCTGGTCATTCCGCCAACAAAGCGCCTGGAAGTCCTCCGCTTACTGCACGCAGCACACGGGGGAGATGAGAAAATGAAGGCAAGGGCACGACAATTGATGTTCTGGCCTAACATGAATTCCGACATTCGGACACTTGCAAATTCTTGTGCTGTATGCCAAAAATACAAAAACAGAAATGCAAGGCTCCCAATGCTCAGTCATCCGGTGCCCAGCCTACCGTGGCAATCTGTGGGTGTAGACTTGTTCTACTATGGGGGTCACGAGTACTTGATTATCGTAGATTTTTACTCGTTTTTCTTCGAGATCCGTAAGCTTAACCGCACAACAGCGCAAGCAGTGACACAAGCATGCATGGAAGTTTTTGCAACGCACGGTATTCCTGCCAATATCTGCAGTGATAACGGGCCCCCATTCAGCAGTGCGAATTTCAGGTCTCTCACGCTTCATTTCCACATTAACCACGTCACATCTAGCCCTCGCTATCCACGTGGAAATGGCATGGCAGAACGTGCGGTTCAAGAGGCAAAAAAGTTGCTCAAGAAATGCTCATTTGGAACCTTTGAATTTTGCAGCGCCATGCTGGAATGGAGAAATTCGCCGAGAGACCACCTTCTGCAGTCGCCAGTCGAAAGATTAATGGGCCGACACACCAAGACGAGGCTTCCAGTAATGGACTGTCACCTCGAGCCAAAGACCATACCCACCGAAACCGTCCGAAGACGTCTAGAAGACATCAGGAGCAGGCAGGAACAGCACTACAACAAGTCTTCCAGACGTCTGCCAGATCTTCAAAGAGGGTCTACAGTGTCAGTATATGACACCTTGCAGAGAACATGGGCTCCAGCAGTTGTTGTAGGCACGGCAGGCACACCGCGATCCTACATAACAGATGCTGGCAGCGGGTACCTACGTCGCACAAGGGAGCACCTAAGAGCTGCGAAAGAACTGCAAGACCTACCTTCCCAAGCGCTTCATTCAGGCGATACTGCGACCCACCAGGCAACTCCTGAAACCGGGCTTCGTAGAAGCAAGCGCCAGCGAAGGGAACCGCAACGTTTCCCCTTGCCAGAGCGACGTACTTAACGTTTCTTTTGTTTGTTTCTTTTTCTCTATTTCTTGCATTTCTTTTTTTTTTTTGGTGAAAGGAAGATGTAGCAGAATGCATCTGCTTCGTCATCTGCACGTGTGCACAAGGCTACCACAGCGCATGTCCGAGCCCAAGAACATCCAGATAAATACCTGAGCAATTTACAATAAAGCATTCATTCTCGTTTCCACCTGCAGTGTGTTACAATCCTCACCAGCGGCTTTGCCTCTTTGCATTCCCTTTAGGGCTTTCCTTACTTCTCTTGTCAATACTGGTGGGATGTCAGATTCCTCTGGGCTAGTACTGCTTCTTACGTTATCATCCTGACTGTCCCGGCTGCTGTACAGATCTCTGTAGAACTCTTCCGCTACCTCAACTATTCTATCCCTATTGGTTGTGACCTTGCCTTCCTTGTCCCTTAATGCATACATCTGATTTTTGCCTATGTACAGTTTTGTCTTCATAGCTTTGAGGCTTCTTCCGTTCTTTAGAGCATGCTCAATTCTCTCCATATTATACTTTCTTATGTCGGCTACTTTACGCCTACTGATTAACTTCGAAAGCTCCGCCAGCTCTATTTTCTCTGTTGCATTTGAGGCTTTCATGGCTTGACGTTTCTTAATAAGGTTTTTCGTCTCTTGGGATAGCTTACCAGTGTCCTGTCTAACGACTGTACCCCTGACTTCCACTGCACACTCCTTAATGATACTAGTCAGATTATCATTCATTGCGTCAACGCTACGGTCGGTTTCCTCGGTTAAAGCCGCGTACTTATTCTGAAGTGAAACTCTGAATTCCTGTACTTTCCCTCTCAGAGCTAGTTCATTAATCGGCTTCTTGCGTATCAGTTTCTGCCATTCCTTCCTCAAGTCTAGTTGAATTCTAGATCTTACCATTCTATGGTCACTGCATCGGATCTTGTTAACTACTTCCACATCCTGTACAATGCCCGGGTGGACACACATTATGAAGTCTATTTCATTTTTAGTTTCGCCATTAGGACTCCTCCACGTCCACTTACGAGTAGCTCGTTTTCTGTAGAAGGTATTCAGGATCCGTAAATTGTTGCGTTCTGCGAACTCTACTAGTAACTCCCCTCTGGCGTTTCTAGAGCCGATGCCATATTCCCCAACTACATGATCTCCAGCCTGCTTCTTGCCTACCTTTGCATTAAAGTCGCCCATCAGTACAGTATACTGTGTCTTTACCTCACTCATTGCTGATTCTACGTCTTCGTAGAAGCGTTCAACCAGTTGATCATCATGGCTGGATGTAGGCGCGTATGCCTGTACCACCTTCATCTTGTACCTCTTATTAAACTTAATTACGATACATATCACCCTCTCATTAATGCTATAGTATTCCGAGGGCTAAATAGTTACTCAGACCGGTTGGCCTAAATGGTCACTTTGCCACATGGGGCTCCAAAGGTCATTTGTCGCTACTTTTGAAGAAATAAAAATATAAATCCACATCAAATCAGAAGAACAGGGCTCGTTTCAGCCAATACGATCAATTGAGTTTGGAGCAGTTGTCTGGCCCTTTAATGTAGAAAGTAGGATTGGTGACTGATACAATGAATGCATTCTTTTTAACTTGGATGTCACAAAGTCTCGTTCGCATAGTGTTTTAGAATTCAAGTATATAGCAGAGATTAATTAGGGGCTACCAATATCCTATTTAATATTAAGCGCAGAAATACTCGAGGACTTAGGGTTAACAGCGCAAAAATAACACACGGCGGACAGGAAAAAGACGAGACAAGGGCTGTCTCGTCTTTTTCCTGTCCGCCGTGTGTTATTTTTGCACTGTTAACCCTAAGTATGCACAACCAACTAGCCCAGTCAGCCACTTTATTAAGATACTCGAGGAAACATGCAGTGGCAGCATGCAGTGGCAGCATGCAGTGGCTTATGACAAAGCACTGTACATTAAAGGGACCGACAAGTGGCCAGTACATGTGATTAGATTCTGGTGGAAATGAAAAGACCGTGAATTATAGTGACAGATTCAAGCATGCTTTTCACAATTTGAGTAGGATTATATTTCCAATTAAATTTCACAAAAAGCCACTCTGTCGTGCAGCCTAGTGGTAGAGCCTTGATGCTGCACTATGGAGTCGTTCCATTTGATGTACGTAGTGTGATGCTTTTATGCGCACCATAACTAGTGCTCAAAATTAGAGTATGTATATTATTATCCAACCCGGTCTATTCTGTGCTGCCTATGAGGTAAAAGGAGTTGACACTGAGAAGCAGCGCTGTTTTCGCAGCAACTAGCGAAACATGTCGAGCTGCAGTGCATGCGCACACGCAAAGAAAACCGCAGCGCACAAACACAAACCGCTGTCGTGCTCACTTGCCACTGTTTGCAGCATATATTGTGTGTATATGACTTCATAGTTGTCACAGATCCAAAAATTCTGATTATAATTGTTTCAGGACATTTTCCGCATTACCATTTCATGATTAGATACTCTGACTGGTAAGCTTTCCATTGCACTAATGAAAACAGCTACCTTAAAAATTTGTTGTCAATCCCTTTAAGCAAACAAGTACACATGGGTGAAAATACAAAGGGACAAGGTGTGGTGCACCGCGATGCCAATTTTCTGACAACGCCAATGCTTTAAGTCAAGAAGTTCACACTTTGTGGAGATAGGTTTGCGAGAAGCTTACCCTATAAGACGACCGAGCAGGGACTCAATGTTCTCCATTGCCACAGCCAGGGTTCTCCCCACAGTGGGCGGCGGTGGAAATGCCGCCCACTGCTGTTCCGCTTCACCGCCCATCACTTTGGTTCACCGCCCACCGCTTTCAATAGACCGCCCACAGCTCTGATTGACCCTTTGAAATGTATACCTGAGGAACCAATAAATAGCAAATGTGCACGCCAACGCCAGCGAGCATCCCTCCGGCCTTGTAGGTTCAAAGATTGCCAACTATAGCGCCAGCGCTAGAACACAAGCGCCCTTGCTTCCGTTTTCTAAGCACATCAGATGCCAGAAATGCATGGCCAGAAATGAAATGTGGATTTATGTCGAAAACTTGAAGTTTGAAACCTTGAAAAATTCTTAAATTTAATATTACGACTCCCCCTCCCCAACTCATTCTCAAGATGTCCACCCCTAAAGAATTTCTGGGGAGAACTACAGTGCACTAGACAGGGGTAGTGGGACGAGGGGAGAGCGGAAGCAAGCAGCAGTGGCGTGGCGAAATGCACGGAAATCTTCGTGCGCAGCGTGGTGGTGCCACTGCGCCTTTCTCCTGAAGCCTCCTCACAGCTATATCACAGCAACGTGCGTTCGGACAACAGGCGCTGATGATTGTAGTCGCTCATGCGTGGTATTTTTGGAGGTGTGATGAACGTAACGCTGAGTTAGACAGGGAAACCTCGGCGAAAGAATTATTGTTTTGCGCCAGGTTGTAAAACTGGGTATAGCAGAGTGAAAGATGCCCCGAAGTTGTCTCTCTTTAGTGTCCCTGAGGATGAAGAAATGCGCCGCACGTGGGAACGGAATCTACACCGCAAGGACAAACCACTGGAAGTGACTGACGCCGTGTGCGAGCTTCATCTTGAAGGAAAATATGTACTGAGAGATTACGTCCACGTAATCGACGGCAAAGAGGTGCGTTTACCCCCCGGGAAGCCATCTCTCTCGCCAGATGCAGTGCCCACGATATTGCCAAACCTCCCCAGGTACCTTTCGAAAACTCCGTCGTGCGAGCGGCCCACAAAGAAGAGAGCTTCCTGACGCCTCCACGACCACCAAACAAAAAGGCGGCGCATACAAGAGGACGACATGCAGACAAGCGAGGCTGCGAACAACAGTGACGACACTGAGAATCGCCCCTTTGAATTGAGCGAAGTTCCCAAACCCACGGAGCACTAGGCACTCCATAAATTTCCTAACTATAATGGTGTTGGGTACGTTTTGGCTACTCTGGATAGTGAGAAAAACACTGTCAGCATTGAAAAAACTGTATTGATGAACTACAGTGAGGACCCCAATGCAGTGATTTGCCGCTCTTACGTACGAAAGACTCTTGTGTCAGAAAGTGCGTCACGGACGATTGATGAAGCTAAGCAAGTGTTGGAGGGAGCTCATTCTTTGCAAGTCTGCAAGAGAGCAGGCATCTCGGAAGACTTTGCTGCTGTGCCCATCACTCAAGGATTGAAGCAACAAATGATTGTTGCAGATGGACTTGTGCAGAGCTTCAAGTGCAAAGGGACTGAATGAAACAGGTGAGTACGTGAAAATATACCTAGCCATTTAATTTTAGTGGGCAAAGAACGTGTGCACCTAAAAATGTTTTATTGCTGAAAATCTAGCATCAAACTAAACGAACGCGTTTTGCTCTGAGAAAAGTGAAAGTTATAGCGTAATGTCTTTGACATATTTTTCGGCTCCGTCGACTCTTTCGTTTGCTCTATTATTAGCGCTATGCTTAAGTTTCTTCTCGTTTCTATACTCTTTCTTTGTTTACTGATCTCCTCGTCAGTTCTCCACTTCGCAAACGGGCCTAGTGAATGACATTTCAACCTGATGTACACAGTAATGATTTTTTTTTCAACCCTCTGCAGGATCTGCCTGTATTTCATGCAAGTACTTGCGGAAGGCTTTACTTACCCGAAGAAGCGATCTAAATTGTAGAAAGCGCAAAAGGACGTCTATTGCAACGCTACGGATTCTCAGGGAAAGAAATTGCCGCATGAAAAAGAATCATGGACTCGCAGAGCAGCTCGATGAAATGAGAGCAAAAAATGCTAAAATTGAAGATGAGGTGCTGGAAAAAAGGATAATGCGTCTGCCTTCAAAGCAGCAGGCTAGTGTGTGACAGTGCTTCAAAGCATCGAAGAAAGCTAGCAGGAAAGGCATGAAGTACGTGCAAGACTGGCTTCTTGAATGTATTTTAATGAAGCTCAAGAGCCCACGCTTGTATGACCATATTCGCAAACACGAGATCTTGGTCTTGCCAAGCAAAACGACCATTAAAAAATATATGAAGTCATATAGGTCGGTATTTGGCTTTAATATGACAGCAATGAATATTCTGAAGATGAAAACTTCAACTATGTCAGAATATCAAAAACATGGAGGTCTCCTCGTCGACGAAATCAAACTCTCCGAGCACTTGAGCGTTTCATCGTCCGGTCAGATTCAAGGCTTCGTCGACCTAGGCGAATTCACCAAACCAGAAGACAGGTATAAACAGTGCGACCACGGCATGTTAAACTATGTTTGTATCTTTTGTGGGGAAGTGGAGCCAGATAATCGGTGTGTTTGCAACCAAAGGGAACGTCAAAGGCGACACCTTATTGAAGATGATGACTGAGGCCGTCATTATTGTGGAGGAGGCTGGCCTGTTTGTAGACCATATCAGCTGCGATGAAGCCACCTGGAATAGGAATATGTGGAAGCTGGCTGGAGTGTCTGCATCGTCAAAGAATATTACCTGCAAAGTGGAACACCCAGTTGACGCCTCAAGAAATCTACACTTTGTTTTGGATTTCCCGCACCTCATAAAGTGCCTGAGGAATGGCCTCCTGAAGACTGGATTCATCACTCCCGAAGGAAGGGTATGTGGATAATACTGCACTTTTTAAAGCCTTAGGTACCTCATCTAGCATGAAAATTAACCGTCGGTGTCATCAACACGAGTGACAAAAAATAATCAACACGTGATGGCGTCACCTTATGACGTCAAATATCCCCGAAATTTGTGACGTCATGATGATGTATGTGACATCACATATGACGTCATCACACGACACCGTTGCTTTGCAATGGCCCACCGATCCCAGAGACAGTGCAACCCTAGATGAGGATAGCAGAAAGCTTGCAACGCCTCCAACTCTGGAGGTAGTGCAGAATCATTTCACGTGCAGAAAGCTTTCTGAGGGTACGCGGTGGGGGAGGACTGATATCTCGAATGAGAAGAAAGAGATGAAGGTGGCCTTCACCTTTGAATTATCTTAGGAAAATGCACAAGGGCCCCTGCGAGTTTTAAGAAAAGCTTAGTTTAACTTCCCGTAATCACCGTAACAGATGACACGCAGGGCATGAGCATCATCGAGGGATCACTCCGCGCCTTGCTGTCTTATTCTGATTTTGTCTGAATTACATTTCCTTATCACTGTGGGCAACTAGTTAGGCCGATAATCAGTATACTGTTGAATATTAAGATTATTACATTCATGACTATCTATTACTCAATTTCAGGTGACGGTGCGACCCGTTCAAGAGGCGTTTCTTCTGGACTCCCCTGACCGCACACTGAAGGTTATGCAAGGCTTTACCTAAGCCCACCTCAACCCCAACTCATTCGAGAAGATGAGGGTACCATTGGCTTTTCAACTTTTCGGGACGAATGTTCTGAGGGCCATGTCTTTCTACAAAACAGAAGTTGAAAGAAAAGTCGGCAGAATAGCGGCTACAGAAAAATTCGAGTAAGTTGCATTTATGATGCTATTATATGCCAATGAGCCTCGTTTGTCCAACTTCAAAGGTTTTTATTTCTATTATTGGTTCTTTTTATTTGCAGGAAAATTAACAAGTTGATAAAAGCAATGACATCAAGGTTTCCTGCAGAAGCCCTGAGGCCTGCTTTGACAACTTCTGCAGTTTTGGAGGAATTTCTTGCTTACTTAAAGGGGTCATGAAGCACCAATTGGGCTTGTTGAAAGAACACAACCTGCGGAAAGCTCACACGGCTATCAACTGCTCTGCAAAATATTACAGTCGTGCACGCCGCGTAAAGGCCATAAGCGGAGTGCGAAGTTGCCATTTCCTCAGGCGCCCTCTTTTCAAACAGAGGCCGGTTCTCACTCTCGTCGGTGGGCGGGGCGTCTGCACGTTGACGTCGTGGAGACATAGCATACTTTTTTCATTTTAACGTATGGTGTAGTAGCGCAAATTCGACGGGGACAAAGAGGACAAGAAGCAAAACACGACACTCGCTACACTCGCAACTAATTTTATTTCAGAAGCAGCACTTCGTATATAACCCAAATCCCTAGCGACACAGAAATGAACTACGAACACTGAATCATTGCCAAAAAAACCTTTTTGCGCACACTCAAGCGATAGCACACGGCAGTTATGCTTAGACACTTTAAGATGACATAACAAATGACAGCACTGGGTAACATCAATATAAAATACATTGGCGGGAATTCACACGTGAATTCACACATAGCATGCTTATTGGCAGATAGCCAGATGAGATGCGCTTCTTGCCACGGGGTGCCGCCACTAGCCCGCGCCGCACTCCTCAGTCTGCTAACTTTACACGGTAGCCACACTCGCGCATGCGAATCACAGCGGGAGAGCGATCGCGTTTCATGATGCGTGCTGACGTAACTTCTTACCCCCGTGTCATCCCTTCCTGTCTAGCTTCCAGTGCGCTCGTCGGCACGAGAAACGAGAGAAAGTGCTGAGAGCGTGCGCCAAACCCCCGTAACTACGCTGATTCTTGACGGATTCGAGAAATTTTTGCGGCAATCGATTAGGGAGGCAGTAAACTCCGATACTAAGGTCATTAGATCATTACTTGGAAAAGTGGTTCATGACCCCTTTAAACAAATGGGAAGCTGGCACTGTCAACAAGGGTGGATTTCTAAGTGATCCCACAGTGACGGGGCTTAGAGTAACTATTGCCAGTACATTATCTCTTCTGAAGTACTTAGTAGAGAATGTAGGGTTGAAGTACCTGGTGACGTCCCGTCTTAGCACTGACCCCGTGGAGCACATGTTTGGCATTAACCGCCAGTCCAGTGGGTGTAATGCTCACCCCTCGCCAGATCAGTTCCTCATCACAGTAAACTGTTTGTCTTTCTACAACATGGCAAGGAGTGTGGATGATGCAAATGGCACTCCAGATATCATAAATGTGCTTCTCAGCGTGGAAGACAAGACTTCAAGCATTACTCCTAACATTGTTGATGAGCTTCTGTCACAAGGAAGGTTAGAAGAGGCCGAAGAGTCTCTAGCCAGGTTGGAAGCTCCCTGTGCTAGCCATTCATCATTAGTGATAGATAGGAGTGACTCGCGACTGATATATTACGTAGCGGGCTACGTAGCAAGAAAGTGCGTCCTGAAACTTAACTGTCGCGCATGTGAGCATATCCTCCTTGTCAGGCAAACCGAAGCTAAAGCGCATCTGCTGCCCTCGGACTACACTGAACAGTGTGACTGGGGCGGACTTTTGTACCCCTCGCAAGATTTGTACGCATTCATAGAAGCTCTTGAGAATATATTTACTGAATGCTTCAGTGTCTCGGAGCTACACACGAACAGCATCTGTGATGTTGTGGCTCTTGTGAAGAGCAACTTCCTCTGCTCCAATGGTGTTGGATGCGACTCTCATAACGAAGACGTAAGCATGAGAATTGTTTCTATGTCCTCACGCGTCTGCACTTCTTGGTCAAAGGAATTAACAGTGCGAGAAGCGCCAAGCGACAGCGAGCAAAGTATGTTAAGCTCAGCCGAACGACCTAGAACCCTTCGCACATAGTTTTTGAAAAGTGTCTTTGTTTCAATGCATAGTTTCAGTTGTTTATCTCTCACTCTCCTTTTTTTCTGCATGCACAGCATTGGCGGTGCAGTGCCGCATCCGTTCTTTCCGAGTAGCCACGTGCAGTTCCTAAAACTTTCTTACAGGCAGGTTTGTCCCTAAAACTCTCACGGCTTGGAGCTTTCAAGAAAAAAAAAACCATTTATTATCTTTTTGTTGACACAGTGTAGAATCTAGTCACTCAGGAGTCAAGCATCAACTTTAAACGTATCGCACTTGTCATTTGAATGCGCGGTGAACACGCGCCCACTGCAGTGCGCTTCAGGAGAAAGGCGCTGCAACGCCGCCTAGCGGTTTCCGTGCAAACGGCCTCGCCGCGCGGACCGCCCTCGTCCCGCTACCCCTATTGAGGTCATTATAGGAGAACCCTGGCCATAGCACACAAAGACACCCCCAGCCAGGTTCGCCGACTCTGTGACACAGCGCAGAAAAGGCACTCGAGGCAGCTTGTCAAAAAACACGCGCTTAAACCCAAGATGCAGCACAGTGCAACAATCACGGGCTTGCAGGCCATACAGGGAAACTCCAGAAGACCAATCGAGTGTACGCTTGCTGGCAGCGCTACGGCTATCACAAAAAGGGCAGCAGTCGAGCGCATGGACGAGAAGACTCCTGCCAGAGCAGCACGTCAACCTCTCGTGCAGGCCTGAGAGCATCTGACGTGGCGAGCCAGCGCCAGACAGAAGCAAGCTCATGGGAGAGGGGGCTGTCACTGGCAGCCAATGAGGACAGGCGAAGCGCAGTGACATGTGCTAGCATGACATGTGGCGAGTGTTGTGCAGACATGTCTGGACGCATGTCTCCATGCCGGGATGGCTGACGCATGGCTTGCACCAGACAAAAAGGCCTGGCGCTGCAGCTACGGTCACCATGTTGTCGTTTAACGGCAGTTCCCGGCGCTCGAGCCGCGCAGGGTCAGTCCGCGCGCTAGCTGGGGAACGAGGCGCCAAAGGGGAGGACGCTTTCTATTCCCACAACTTGTATATCTAATCTTACCTGAAAGAACGTGAGCTTGGGAATATTGGTATTCCATCTTAACACCTTAGCGCACAAAAGGAACAAGACACAGAGGTGGACACAGCGCTGTGTGCGCGTCATACCTCTGTGTCTTGTTCCTTTTGTGCGCTAAGGTGTTAAGATGGAATACCGACACGTCAAGATCTCATCTTACCCACCAGTGGCAGGACTGCACGCACCGGTGGGGACCAAATGTGTGATGCGAAGGTTACACTGTAGGCTCGGTCCCCATAGGTGGAGAGTTGGCCTTTCATCCACTTTATTTCATTTATATTTTATCTCATAATTACTACACTTCAATTAAAAACTACAAATAGCACCTTCTATGCCTTCCTTGCTTCCATTATCTGTGGGCTTCACATGATTGTGTCTAACAATAACACAGGCCTCTCAATCGCTTGCGCTTCTCTCATCCAAAATAAAACAAAGGTATTTTCATGTTAAATGTCAGTTAGTTACAACAAGGCTTGACTCCATCAAATAAGAATTATTCAGTATAAATCACTATATTTTGTGATGTTAATTGTTGCTTCTTTCAGTGGTAATTTTGTAATTTGGAGTACCAACCAGCATTAAACATAAGGTATGTGGTATGCACTAAATAGGCAAACATTAAATATTACCTAATCACATCAATCGTCCTGCTAAAATCCAGATAACCAGAAACATGCTTCCACGAGGCAAAGGCAAGTCCAAGGCAAAAGCAATATCACACTTTGCTGCAGAGAAAAATCCGTGCAACTTAATGCATAGCAATATACTGTTAAACAAGAGCTAACCTGACTGCTATGCTGCAAGGCACTGAAGTCTGTGGTGAGAGTGCGACTGATGTCGCGACTCCTGGAAGAAAAAAAATGCAGAAGTAAGACTCCATGGTCAATTAGGACAAAATTACAATCAATGTAGTGAGATGAAGATACCTTGCTGAAACTTTTCTTACCGCTATCACTTTTCCAGAACAGTGAAGCCTCTAGACCTAAAAATAGAATAAAGAAAGAGTGAATGACAATAAAGTAAGCAGAGCCAAGTAGCCATACACAAACATACCCAACATTTAGGCAAAACTAGAGTGTTCACATAAATCAGTAAAGTCTAGAGAAGTCTACATGAAAACCATTAGAAACTTGTAGATGGTTATCCACTGGTTGCCACATCTACCCACTTTGTTAATCATGGTTCTTTAAGAAAATCACTGTAGTTGGTAACAACCCATGAATGCAGAACTCATGCCCAACTAAAACAGATTTTACATAAATATTCTGGCAGATTGCATTTCCTCCATAGTCATGCGACACCGTGATTAAATCAAACATATTTTAATACATCACTAACTTTTTAAACAAGTTTGTCTGCAATGCCAAAAAGACACCAACAACCACCTAGAGCATTGTCATGATCCATGTGTTTGCACACATACAACTATGTTATACAAATATCTAATAATTTCTAGTTCTGGTCCCAGAGGCTTCCCTTTAACAAAATAGAACTGTGTCATTATACTGCCTTAACAGTAACTGTACCACTGGTAGTTTTCATTTATGAGTGTTTAGTCAGTATCAAAAAGTTGTGAAATGTCATGTAACTTTCAATAAGCTACTGCATATGCATACTGGGGCAGAATCTTGTGCAGGCAGGCCCACTATACCAATATTCAAGTGCTAGGAAAATTCCATTGTTATAACCGATAATTGTTATAAATGAGTTGCATGGGAAAAAAGCGCTACATATGGGTTTGGCATACTGTTGTGAGAAAACTACAATATCAGATGCGTTATGACAACGCACATAGGGAACAAGGATGACACAGAAGAACAGACAAACAAGAGTATATTCTATAAAATGAGAGAAAGTAGCCGCGGCAGCATATCAGCTTGAAGATATCCTGAAACGCTAGAGTGAGATTGCCACAAGCATCTCGCCACGTGCTTTTCACTGGCTTGCACAAGAAAAAGAAATAGCGAAGCTTGCACTAAACCGCGCAAGGCTTGAAACAGCGAAACTGGACGATTCTGAAGGCTAATTTGGTTGCTTCTAGGTTGTTTCTAGGCCGTAGCTAGGTGATGCAGGTTGTTTCTAGGTAGCTTCTAGGTCGTTGCTAGGCTTTAGCTAGGTTATGCTAGGTGTTTATACGTTGATTCTCAACGCAAAGTGTTCGAGTTAAACCACAGACAGTCACAGACACAATGCAGGTGTACAAACTTAAGGGACAGAACCTCGCACTGAAACCAAGCATTCGCACCTCTAATAGATCTACGGGCACATCGTCGTTGGCGTAGGCCTTCCATTGCTTCGAGGTCTTCTCGCAGCCGCTAAGTGATGCAGGTTGTTTCTAGGTTGCTTTTACGTCGTTGCTAGGATTTAGCTAGGTGATGCTAGGTTGTTTTTAAGTTGATTCTCAGTGCGGAAAGGTCCGAGTTAAACCACAGACAATCACAGACAAGTACGGATGTTCAAACTGCAGAGACAGAACCTCGCACTGAAACCAAGCGTTCACACCTCTCATAGATCCACAGGCACGTCGTCGTTCGTGTAGGCCTTCCATCGCTACGGGGCCGCCATAGATTCACAACCATTTGTTGAGCTTACTGTTGCCTACTTCATTTTTAGTGGACCAATGGCCAGTGATTACCCAATTTCTGTGGCACATACCCATTAATGATGATGATACTATTTTGGTTTGAAAGACAGGTAACGATAACAGCTTCGCTGTTAAAACTCCATGTCCATCAACTTTGCTTGTCTTACGCTAGGCTTGCAGACATCCTTTTTCAAGGCGCCCAGGTGTTCCGCCTACAGGAGGTCCCTTGCTAAAACGAAGCCCCAGAGGGACTATTATCTAGAGTCCGTCACTATCCAATTCAAGCACGCTTGCGATGACTGTCTCATCAGTTAAAAAAAAAGCTCGGATGTTTTTAGTGCGACAGCCGCATGCAGAAAGTTCTCCGAGTCCCTGAAGTGTCCTCATCAACTGTGGACAAAACTTGAGGCATTGCTTCGTTGGTGGAAGCTTCACAGGATTCATACGAGTCACTGCTGCCTTGGAAAAAGCACACATTCCTAAAGCAGATCTGCACCGTAGCAGAGCTCACTTCAGACCCCACACTAAAGATGAACTGCACAGCCGTCAACAGAGTGATCTTGAAAACTGGTTGCTCCCAGCTTGTGTTTATCAACAAGAGTAACTTGTTCAGGATGCGGCGATGGTACATAAAATTGGCAATCACACCGATCCAAGGACTGAAAGCCTGCCATCGTATTCGGTGGCAGGAAAAAATACTTTCACGCTAGAGAGCTTAGGCATGGAGTAGACCATCCTTTTCCTCTTAAATCGCTCAATCTGTTGATCCAACTCCAACAGCCACTCCCAAAAAAGTTCTCACGTCTTCCACGTCTTGAGGATGTGACAGTGGTGCACTGGCATCATGGTGCCATCGTGGAAGCAGCAGGTATTTTTTAACCCTTTGAGGGTTTACGCCATAATGATACGGCATCACCTAACAGGTACCAAAGGGTTTTCGCCGTACATGTACGACATTGCCTGTATGTTTAAACTACGCCTTTTTTTGATCATTTCTCTTGCTTGCTAAATATGCTGCCACTCTTCGGGAATACATGAATCATGTGCCGATGCCTCTCCATTCTTTTTTTTTTCTTCTTTCCAAAGCAGCGCGCTGGCTTTCACTTGCCCATCTGAGTGCGCGTGCGCGGGGCAGCTGGTTTCGATTTTGTCCTTCAGGTGGCTATCACTTCTCGCGCCCGCAAAGCTGATTTCTGTCTAGTTTATAATCTCTCAAAGGGTGACCGCTTGTTACCCTCTCGTTTATTGCTCCCCGGGGCATGATTACATCTTTGTCCGTGTGGCGCTAAATTACACAGACGTGGCTGCGTTTCCTGTTTTGGGGACTTGGAAAAACTAACTCCGTCTCGTTGGCGATAAGACGAAGGATTATTATAGCTTTTTCACTCTTCTTGCTTTCAGGACGGGCACACAACCACACAGTTTTCTTCCGTGCGCTCACTCATGCAGTTCACTTACGCTCTAGAAGTGTGTACGGTTGCTCTGCTGCTAGTGAGTCAAGCAGCAATTCTTCCAATGTGGACTATTTCCCAAGTGTATTTTTGCATGTCTGTGAGCTATATTTAATACAACGCATAACTTTTATTTATAAATAATTGTATAAGTGTTTTATTTTAGGATTTTGCTTGATGTTACTCACGAATAAACCATGTGTATGTAACAACAAAAATAATTTTTTGGCACTTTACGGTCATGGAAAAGATTTCAGACAATTTTTTCTGAAACAGAATCGTCTGAAGAATTTAATTCAGCAATAAAAAAATACACATTTTTGGAGTGCATTTCGCGAAAAAATTCGACCCTCAAAGGATTAAGCAGCACATGCTCTTGGTCCAGTTTCGATACTATAGGCGTCTAATGTCCCCACTAGCAAGAAAAGTGTGCCCGTTTCACTTGGAAAAATTAATAACGTGAGAAAATGTCTCTGCGGCATAGTTCAGTGTGATGTCGCCATCAGCTTCGGACTGCTGAGAAGGCAATGGCTCTGCGACATGGGTGCAGTTTTTCGTACATGAAAAATTAATCTTTTGGCATTAGTATTTCAGAGACGTGATTGCAAAGTTTCACCGAAACAATACTTCACTATCTAGGCTGCCTCGTGACATGTAGGCGGCCGCAAAAGTACCGATACAGTCTTGCATGCAGCCTGGAGCACTTGCATTCCAGGGGACTGCGTAAAAGCGGCTGCAGTAAATTATAAGTGGCTAATAAACTTCCCAAACACTGCCAAATTAAAATGTAGAGGCCAAAAAGGTTGCCTGCTGGCAAGAACACCAAAGACTACTTTGCTGGTGAATTTTGATGAAGGTGAACTAGTGCAAAAACTTTGAGAACTATTTTCTCAGAAGTGTGTTTTGAACATTTAGCATTGCTTGTGGAAAGAGCACCATGGGAATGACTTGACAGATATTAATCCTGTTCTCTTTTTTTTTGTCGTTGCAACCTAGAAGGTCGTATTAAGTTTTTCTGTCAGTTGCTGGAATTTTACACTGAAGGAAACCGTCGTAGTCCAGGGCACCAAGTCCAGTATGTAGTTACCAGAATTGCACCGTGGTCATCTGAGAGCCATTTTCAGTTGGCTCTCATTGTTAAAGTCGTCAGGGACGAGCGAGAAGGCAGGAGGCTGAGTTTCGCAGACACATGTTTATTCCAAAGCGCGTTCTCGCCTAGGCCAAGCCACGCCCCACCGCACCTCGAGCACACGCTGTCACGAGCTTCGCCTGGCTTTTCCTAGATGGCAGCATCTACATCATCTCCCAATGCAATCAAGCGAAGTCCGCTGCAGCAGGCGGCTTCACGCACCTGCCCCTTCTGGTATGCCCGTAGGAAGTGTCCCGGCAACGCAAATGAGTGTCTATAGCGCAATCACTGGTACTGGCGCTATCTACGTTGTTGTGGCTTCGGGAATGTGGAACTAGCTGTGTCCGGTTTCTACGTACAGCACCAGTGTTGGTGTTGACCCAATAAGATCGAGGCTCATCGGCTGGGGCTTGTACTGTCCCTTTGCTCTTGAGATCTGTAATCCACACGGCATCTCCATAAAGAAGTTCCGGCAAGTCGCGGACTCTGTAAAGTCTGTCGAAGTCTTTCCTTTGACGTTTTCGGTATCTTTCCTCAAAATTCCGAAGGCTGTCTTGATCTGGCAATTCGGGTGTCAGCTTGGTGGAACAAAGAGGAAGCCTGGACCTCAGCCGACGACCCATGAGTAGTTCGACAGGGCTATAACCATTCTTCAAAGGAGTCGACCTGTAAGCTAGAAGAGTCAGGTAAGGGTCCTTGGTCTTTGTCATGGATGTCTTGATGATTTTCACTGCAGCTTCTGCAAGTCCATTAATTTGAGGATAGTGAGGGCTAGATGTAATGTGCTTGAAACCGTAGTCTTGGGCGAAGAGTGAAAACTCAGTCGACGAAAACTGCGGGCCATTGTTGGAAACCACTTCCTCGGGAATCCCGTGGCGTGCGAGAATTGACTTGCAGTGGTTGACTACAGCTGCGGAAGTGAGCTTCTCAAGTCGAACTAGTTCGGGGTATCTTGAATAATAATCTGTAACTATCAACCACCACTGGTTCTTGAAGTGAAACAAATCCATCGCAATGCATTTCCAAGGCCTTTCAGGGAATTCGGAGCTTATTAGTGGCATTTTCCTGTTGACTCTTGTTTCGATGCATTGCTGACATCGCTTCACCAGGGACGAGACGTCAGATCCTATGCTGGGCCACCAGACACAGTCTCTGGCTCGAGCAAGTGTCTTTGTTATGCCAAAGTGTCCTTCGTGTGGTGCAAGAGTCATAGGACTTCTTTTCGGCAAGAGTCGGGGATGATAACTCATGAGGCATAGAGTAAATCATTCTCCACAGTGAGCTGGTGTCGGTGGTCGTAGAAGGGTTTTAGGTCAAGTCCTAAGTCTCTCCTGGAGGGCCATTCTTTCTCGCACAGCAAACGAAGTTGTGTGCAAATAGGGTCTGCTTGTTGGGATGCCTTTAACCATTGTAAACAATGTTGCTTTATCGGAATAGAGATTGTCATAGAGCACAAGAAAGCTTCAACACTTTCTTCGAGCTCACTGTCTCCCGTCTCTCGCAGAGGCGCTCTCGAAAGTGTATCTGCTGCTAGAAGTTCTTTGCCTGGAACGTATGCAACCTCATATCAATATCGCATTATTTTCATCTTTAGCCGCTGTAATATGGGCGTCAAGTCGTCAAGGTTCTTCGAAGAGAAGATTGGAACCAACGGCTTGTGATCCGTCTCCAGCTTGAACAGCTTGCCAACAAGGTAATCACTGAATTTATCGCATGCCCAGACTAAAGCAAGAGCCTCCTTTTCAATCTGAGCGTAGCGCTTCTCGGTTTCTGAGAGTAACCTCGAGGCATAAGCAATGACAGACATGCTTGATGACATTCGTTTGCTTCTGCCGGATTAGTGCTCCCAGTCCGAAGGATGATGCGTCAGCGGTGACGACTGTTTCTTTTGATGGGTCGTAGACTCCAAGGACAGGACGAGATGAGAGCACCAACTTCCACCTGTTGAATGCCTGCTCTTGTGGAGCACCCCCAAGCAAATTCTTGCTTTTTTGACAACAGGAGTGTGAGTGGCTGCAGAATATCAGAGAGATTGGGAACGGATCTCGCAAGGTATGTTGCCATTCCGAGAAATCGCTGCAGCTCGGTCCTGCTTTTGGGACTCTCATTTTCAGTATGGCTTCAACCTTCTTTCCGTCGGGTCTTATTCCGTCTTCATCGAGCCAGTGTCCAAGGAATGTAAGGCGCTGAACATTAAACACGCACTTGCTGTCGTTCAGTGTCACTCCAGCCTTTGCGAGTGCCTGCAGCACGTTTAGGAGTGTCTCATTGTGCTCATGGCTGTTGGAACCCCAGATGAGGATGTCGTCCATGTGACAGACAACTCGACTGATGCCTTGTAAAATGTATGCCATCTGCTTCTGGAAGTGTTCAGGAGCTGACGCAATGCCAAATGGTAGTCGGTTGAAGTAGAAGCGCATAAAAGGTGAGACGAAGGTGGTGAGTTTCCTTGATTCTTCACAAAGTGGTATTTGCCAAAATCCGGAGTTGATATCGAGTTTGGAGAACACCTTAGCTCCATGAAGAAGTCCGATCACGTGCTCCACGGAAGGAATAGGATGCCATCCTCTGAGCACGTGGCGGTTCAGCTCCGTGAAGTCAACGCATATTCTCACGCCTCCGGGGGGCTTTGGGACGACTACCATCGGTGCACACTACTTGGTCAGCTCATCAACAGGTGATATGACACCGAGTTTCTGCATCCTTTGAAGTTCCAACTTTGTCTTCTCATATAATGGAATTGGGATGCGCCTCGGGGAGCTGAATGCGAAAGCTTTTGCTCCTGGTTGAAGCTGAATCCTGTGTTCTTTGAGCAGCTTGCCGAGTCCTTGGAACACTGCTGGAAATTCTTCTTTCGGGTTCACTTTGTCGGCAACGGCGTTTACGAAGGTCAGCATCTGTAGCTTGATGGCTGGCTTGCCTAGCTAGGAGTGCAGATCTGATCTAGGATGTATATATCCTGAGTAGTCGCGTGGTTGCGGTAGCTGAGCTGGAATTGTGCCACTCCTGCGGATGGAAAAGGCTTTCCATCTGAGCCATACAGCTGACGAGGAGGAGCTGAGAGAAGCGGCCTGTCCTTGAGTGCCTGGAATACGTGCGTCGGGAGGACGGTTTCGTCGGCACCAGTGTCAATTTTGAAGTCTACTGGCTGGCCTTGAACCAAGACTGTTGCTTCCCAGTTTCCAGCATCCGTCGTCTTGACTGCTCCAAGGAATCCTGCTTCTAAAGTTGCGTGCTCGGTTTCAACACAATCGAGGCGTCGCGACATGCATACGGAGGCATAGTGTCCTTTCTTCCGGCAACTCCTGCAAACTTCCAAGCGTGCTGGGCAGAGAGTGTGAGAGTGACGCTCTTGACCACACTAACGGCAAGGTTTCTGCTCTGTTTTTACCGGAGGGTGAAGATGGTTTGCTTGCCCCGTGTGGATAACTGCCGCTTTTGTCTTGCATTGAAGCACGCCGACTGGTCTGCGCACCAGATGCAACTTTGTTCAAAGATGGCACTTCCTGGTGGAGCTCCGCTTGTTGCTGACGGACACTCTTGATCTGGCGGACGGAATCGAGAGCCTTTTGTAGCGTGAGCTCTGCGTCGAGCTGTAACCTGGCAGATAGCTGCTTGTCTTTTATCCGAACCACGAGGCGGTCGCGCACGAACTCCTCTCGAAGAGCACTGAACTCGCAATCTTTCGAAAGCGTGTGAAACGCAGTGACGAAATCTTCGGCCAACTCACCATCTTGTTGCACTCTGGTGTTGAATCTGGCTCGTTCGAAGATTACGTTGCGTCGCAGAATAAAATACTTGCCGAACTGCTCCACGACAGCGTCGAATTTCTTGGATTTCTCTTCAGATAAAGCGAAGGTGGCGTAGGTTTCCTCGGCTTGCTCACCCATGATGTAGAGTAGGGCGTCTACTTGATGTTGCACGGGCTTCACGCATAAGCCTGAAGAGGTTCGGAAACGTTCAAAACAATGTTTCCACTTCAGCCACTCGTTCGGCGACGAAAAGTTGAAGGCGTCCGGCGGTTGAATAACGAACGACGCTATGGCCTAGAACGTTAGAAGGTCACTCCGCTTGAGTTCCGAGAGTATGCGCATAGGGAGCAGCTCACCGGCGCATTTTTGCTTGCGGCGTCCTTCGCAAGGATGATGACTAGAAGCCGATGTCCACTGGTAGCACCTGTTCTTCTGACACCATGTTGAAGTCGTCAGGGACGAGCGAGAAGGCAGGAGGCTGAGTTTTGTGGACACACGTTTATTCCAAAGCGTGTTCTCACCTAGGCCAAGCCACGCCCTACAGCACCTCGAGCACATGCTGTCATGAGCTTTGCTTGGCTTTTCCTAGATGGCAGCATCTACAACACTCATGACATTGCACAAATAGCATGTCTACCGGAAAAGTCCAGCAGCGAGTTCACGTACCACTTACTATTTTCTGAAGTGCAAAAAATAAGGAGTGAATGGGTGATTAAATTTATCTGCAATCATAGCTGTGCACAGTGTACCATACTAGGAGGGGGCATTATAGCCTGGCAGAGCCCCCCTGCTCCACCTTTGGTACCCATAACACATACAAAAAGAAAGGCCCACTTGCACATACTCTGTGGTTGATCTTCAGTGAAACATGGATTCACACTCATACTACTTTACTGCCATATCAATGTTACACAACAACTGCCAAGCACTTTCCTAAGGTGGTATGTAAAACACAGGAACTCTTCCTGGTCTTATTTGTCTTGAGTAGCACTGACAATTGGGCGAGTTGGTACAGATGCATGGCTTCAGAACGGTGCAACAAGGAAGACGAAAATACGAAAGATCACACGAACACAAGCGCCGTCGCTTGTGTTTGTGTGATCTTTCGTATTTTCGTCTTCCTTGTTGCGCCGCTTTGAAGCCATGCTTATTTGTCTTCACATACTCGCACCAGTTGTGGCCATCGCCCTAGAGGCCCATATCACACAGCTGCTTTATTATTCTGTCAGTATTTGTCATATTCCTTCAACAAACGAGTGACACAGTGTTGAGCAGACAGTCAAGAACATGTCCAAAAGTTTTAATGACCGTATGCCTCAAACTCAAATGCCCGTGATGAGGGACAATGAACCCGATGTGAGAGAAGACTAGCCACATGAAAAATCACGTGATGAGAAAAATGGCATTAAGGCCACCTTTTACTTTCTATCATATGACCCTCGAACTGTTCGACAAGATTCAACCAGTTGAAGCCGCAGTCACAACTCTATCCATGACGTCCCATATGAAGGTCTTGCTTTCACAACAGGGAACAGCGCAGATACACGAGACAAGAGAGACAGACTGACAGGACTTCGCGCAGTCCTGTCAGTCTCTCTTGTCTTGTGTATCGGCGCTGTTCCCTGTTATGAAGCCAAGCCAACAAGCTCAAGTTGACACTCTTTTAAAGTTCTTGCTTAGGTCGCATGGCCCCCCGAGCTGCTGAGGTGTAAACAGGCTTCCGCCAAGGACTCAGGCAGTACATATCAACCCAACACTTAAGCTGCGTTCACATGTGTTTGTGTGATCCGATGCTGTTTGGCAACCTCTTCAACCACCATTCGATGGGCTGGATGGAATACTGGGCGAGTTGGTATATATTCATCTTGGCTAACAGCGCGACTAACGCAAACGAAAAAGACAAGGGGACACACGGCGCAGCGCTGACTTTCAACTGAAGTTTTATTGAGGAAAACGAGAACACAAAAACACGAATTGAACATCTCGTGACCAGCCTGGCCTTGGCCCTTCGTAGCCAACCAACTCAAAAATACTGTGCGCAACTAAGCATTGTCATTATAGAAGACATACAGAGTGCACAAGTAAAACGTAAGGCATGGTGTCGTCACCATCATCGTCAGCCCGACTGCGCCCACTGCAGGGCCTCTCCCATGTTCCACCAATCAACCCAGTCGTGTGCTTGCTGCGGCCCATATTATACCCGCAAACTTCTTAATTTCATCTGCCCACCTAAGTTTCTGTCTCTCCCTCGTTCATTTGCAGTCTCTTGGAATCCATTCTCTTACTCTTAATGACCAGCGGTTATCTTGTCTACGTGCTACATGCCCTGCCCATGCCCATTTCTTCTTCTTGATTTCGCCTAAGATTAAACTACAGATTTGACATAGATTAAAGAAAGTTGCATCTAATAAAGTTGCGTTTTCGAGTAAAACCACGCTAAAGGGAATTTGCCAGGCAATACACAGGTGTATAGACAGCAAAGGGAGTAGAACCAATCAGCACTGCAGTATGAAACATGCCCTGAAGTTTGTTCCTTACGTCCAGAAAGTGGTATATATTTGATCCTTAACAGTACGTTATGTTGGGCTAGTTGGTGCATCGTTACTTGAAATACGTGGCCAAGGTTGCAACTCAGAAGAAACGGCGTTCCTTCTGTCTCTTCTTGTTTCTTCTAACTTGCAACCTTGCACCACGTATTTCAAGTATATTTGATCCCTTTTTCATGCAGTCGTCAGTGTATAGGTCAGACCAGGCACCGCTTGAATATTCGGTTGAGGGAACACCACAGTTCTTTGAAAGGCTTTGCGCATTCGCACTTGTCTTTGCATTGTCGTGATTGTGAATGTCACCCGCTTTTTGAGAAAACAAACATGCTCTTCAGGCACCCCGAAAGGTTTTTAAGAGAGATTATGAAGGCATTTTTATAAATAAGAAAGCATCTCAATGCATCTCAATGTGTGAGCCAGCCATCCACTGCCTTAATGGATAATGAAGTTTCCTCATTGGATAGTGGATAAGGATCTTCAGCTACGCCGTGCCTGGTATCCCCATTACGTTTTGCTATTGCAGTCTGTACATCTTCTATAATGACCATAGGTCGGCAAAAAATGTGGAGCTCACTCAGACTCACTCGAGAAATATATTTTGCGCTGAGGGCTCACTCGGACTCAGGCTCACCAAAACTTCCCTCTACCGGACTCACTCGGACTCAGACTCACTAAAATTTTTCTCAACCGGACTCACTCGGACTCAAGCTCACCAAAATATTACTCACTCGGACTCACTCAGACTCAGACTCAGACTCAGACTCGCGGCTCGATCCGAGTCTGAGTGAGTACACTCATGAATGAGTTTGCCGACCTATGATAATGACAATGCTTAGTTGTGCATAGTATTTCTGAATAGACTGGCTATGAAGGGCCAAGGCCAGGTTCATCATGAGGTGCTCAGTTCGTGTTCTTATGATCTCTTTTTTCTTCAGTAAAACTTCAGTTAAAAC
This sequence comes from Rhipicephalus sanguineus, assembly GCF_013339695.2. Lineage (NCBI taxonomy): Eukaryota > Metazoa > Arthropoda > Arachnida > Ixodida > Ixodidae > Rhipicephalus > Rhipicephalus sanguineus. The sequence goes on along the minus strand of NC_051176.1, from coordinate 305,306,314 downwards.
TCAGCGCTGTGTTGTGTGCCCCTTCTCTGCTTCATCCACGTTAGCCGCGCTGTTAGCCGAGATGGATCAATGAGCCATTTAAAGGGGTTCTGCAACACTTTTCCAAGTAATCATCTAATGGTGTTGCTATTGGAGTTTATTGCCTCACAGATTGCTTACCTCAAAAATTTTTTAAATCTGACAAATACGCGCAGAGTTACAGGGATTTGTCACGCTTTAGGTGCTTTTTCTCTTCTTTCATCCCAACTAGCATGCTAGAAGCTACACAGGGGGGGATGACAAAGAGACAAGAGGCTACATTACGACAGTGAGCCTTCTGTCTATTCTTTGAACCGGTTCGCACATTTCTGGTATGATAACTTGCATGCTACTGTGCAATTCTAGCACAGTATAAAGTGCATCGCTGGCATGTGACGACCCCCTATGGCGGCTGCAGTGGCTATGCATCGCTAAAAGCACTACTGTTCTAAAGTCTGCATGGCCAAACTCTGCGAGCACCTGGCGCACGCCGGCTTGCCCCTGTGTCCGCTTGACCAATGGATAGTAGCCAAATCCAGATAGCACGTTCTCAAGTTAATTCAATTAGCTAAACACCAAGCTATATCAGCTAAAGCATCTTGCTCGTGAGGCATGTAAAAGATACAAAGCGTGCAATGGCAAGCATACTGGTGCATTTGGAAGAAATGATACACGATGGTAAGTACAGCCATAGTGGATTCAGAATAAGGGAAGTGACCAACTCAGGCACAAAATTACTGACATAGTGTGGATGTAATACACAGCGTGCCACCTCACACGAACATAGCACAAAACAAAAAACAATAAGCAGATGATTGTTGATCAAGACCACAAGTACTAAAATGATTACTTTTTCTGTGCCTTTGAAGAGAGAAACATGTATATTTATATTTATTAACTCGGAAGAGATAATAGAACTGAGGACATTTTAGAGATCATGAAATCAGCCAATGATTGTGTCCTTCCCTTTGTCTACACAGTTTGCCGAGAAGAGAGCAAGCGATTTTTGCTTGTTTTTGAAAAGAAATTGCAAGTTCCCTGCTGCATGCATGGCAATAACATTTGGCTCACATGTTCAAAGGAGCCTTGACCACTGATTCGCACTTTCCAGCACCTAGAGGTGGCGCGGAGAACGTTTCAACATGGCGGGACGAGAGGTGATGGAAGCGACACGAAAGTACGAAAGCGTGCACGTCTCGAGAACCAGGCGGCTTACGAGCCTCTGGTATCTCTAAGCGCGATCCTTGACCTTGCCAAGGAAACACAGAGATGTGTTGTCGAAGGGAAGGCAGCGTTTAACCCTGGCCATATAACATGTTGTGGAGTACGCCAGACGACAAGCGCGCGGCCGTCCAGGTGGAGTCCCTCTGCCTGCAGACAAGTGCGATAAAAGGCCCGCCGCATAGAATAAATAGGCAGTTTTAGAATAGCGTACGCAAAGCTTTGCGTTGGGTTTTCGCGCAACTGCGCATGCGTCATACGCTAACCGCTTGCGGGTTCCCGTTAAATGACGAAAATAGCGGGCCGCTAACGCTAACTTAGCGTACGCTATTCTAAAACTGCCTAATGTTCAAGTCTGCAACGCAACCGGTGCTGTAAATGTCAGTATTTCTTCTTACGTTTTGTAATCTATATATGATGTACGAGAATTGACACCAACCAGCGGTAGCGCTCGTGTGTAAACAAAGCGCCGTCCCCCCCTTTTGCGCTGCCTAAAATGTAGTGTGTGAGTTCACGGCGAGATACATGGTTCCCCGCGCCGGTTTAGCTGTGAAATGATTGTTCAAGGGTGACACGGAAGCAGTTATGTAGTGGCCATTCAGCAGATATGAGCGCGATGATGAAGTATGCCAATACCCAGCTTCCCGCACGATTGGAGTTTTCGTGTGCCGTGGGGAGACACTGTCACTTCTTCATTCTAGTGTTTTAAAAGTAGCAATATGTTGCTTAGAGCTTCCCGGATTCATTATACATGTGGCAGCATTTTACCCCGCAAAAATTACCACAGTTTTAATGTCGTTTGCATGCTTATCATTGATTTGTTTATTTTCAGGGAAAATGCACATGCAAGGCCGGTCTCTCTGCTCAATGCAAACGTCTGTTTGCCACACTGATATATTTGAACAGGTTGAAAACATTTTAGCAACATGAATTTATCACATTTTGTTGGTTGTCTTCGGCAATGTGCACCGAGGGACCAACAGTGAATGTGTGCGATATGCCGTACTAAAAGCTTCAATGTAAAAACAAACATAGAGGCATCACTGCAATAAAAGGAAATGAAATTGCGTCTGGTGTTTGTTGTTGCACTCCCAACCGTGACTTTTATTAACATGTTTCTACTTAGCAGTCGCATATTAGTTGTCCTTGTTGAAATACACACGACCATTTGCTAACTTCTTTCCCAATGCGGAGCTTGATTGTCCATAACTTCCCTCGTTTTTTCTCTTTTGGAAAGCAGTGCAAGCTGACTTTTCCAAATATTGCATGATTTGTGCATTGTGGCACACTGCACATGCGATTGCTCTTCGCTCTTAGCCCGTTTTTCTCCATGGCGCACTACTACGACGCTCCGGAAGCCACACAAACATGCACACAAACGGGGCCAGTGGGAAACCCACCACCGTCTCCTGCCTTGCGAAAAAATCCGCGCGGTGGCGCTAGCTCATCTGGAAAGTGCGAATAGGCAGTGTTTTCTGACTATGTTAAGGGGGTATGGCAGGGTAAACACATCGTCTTGGTTTCAGATTTATATCTCAGGAACTGTTCCATATTTTATTGTTAAATTTTGTGTGTTCAATGAGAAAGCTTGTATCCTTCACTCTGTGTGATTTTGACCCTGTAGCCTTTCTTACTTTTTTGTCTTTGAGTAGTAAATTTTAGGCTGGGGTGTAAATTTAAATGCACTTTTTCTCAAAAACGAAAAATAGTATGACCATCAACTTTGGCATGCTAATTCCACATAATAGTGGCATTAATCTCTAGCTGTTGTGGGGATCGAGAGCGTCCTCCTACCTGGCGCCTCGCTCCCCAGCTGCCGCGCGCGTGCCGGCCGCGTAGCCCGGGCGCACTTAGGCACCGGCAATCGCCAAGATGGCGGCCAGGGCGCCTCTTTGTCTGGGCGAGCCAAGCGTCGGCTCCGTCCCGCGCTGGCATGTCCGGGCACGCTACGCTGGCGCGCTGCGCGGGCCTACGTCACAACGCAGCGCCATTCCCCATTGGGCCGCTGGTGACATCCTCCTCTCCTACGAGCTAAGATGCGCCCGACGATTCGCTCGTGGCGGCAGATGCTCTCAGGCTAGCACGAGAGGTTGACGCGCTGCTCTAGCAGGCGGCTTCTCGTTCGTGTGCTCGACCGCTGCCCTTTGTGTGGTAGTCTTAGCGCCGCTGGCAAGCGTACTTGCTCGGTCTTGCGGAGTTCCCCTTATGGCCTGCAAGCCTGTGAGTGTCGTACTGTGCTGCATCTTGGGTTAATAAACCCGTTGTTGTTGTTACCCTGCCTCGTGCGTGGTTTCTGCGCCGTGTCGGAGAAAACGACGAACCCGGCCGCAGCGTCGTCGCACGCAGCGGCAGTGGAGAACGTCGCGTCCCTGCACGGTCGCGCTCGTAGGTATGCCTAGTGCAAACCTATCTCCACACTGTAAGAACAGGTTCCTACACTTATGTCACAAGAAAAAAAATATAGTTCTTACTTGTCAAGTGCCATAGACAAACTTTTCATTTAATCTTTTTTTTTTTCTTAATTATAACTCGCACACTTTCTCAAAGTATCAGGTTGACACTACTCAGAAGGAATTCAAGTATAAGCTGAGAAAATTTCAGCGCAATCGGTCAGATAGTTCTTCAGAAAAAGGTAGATCAAGTTTAGAAAATTTTCAAAAAAACTGATCATGAGAAAACGATCGTTTTTGTTTAAAAGCACACCCGGAAAGTGCTCACAACATAAGCCGATGACTACGCTACAAAAACATCCCTCATGGGAATATTTGCAATCAAAACTTATGAAAATGGAAGGAAATTAATATATGTAACCGATCTAGCCATATTCATTATAAAAATACATATATGCAGAAAGAATGATTGGAAAAAAACATGTCAACAAACCTTCACATCCGTGAGGAGGCGCAGTTTTTGGCAACATTTTTAAATAGCTGTGAGCACTCCTACGTGGTTCACCAATGCACGGTTTCGCTCCTCAGGGTCTGTATTATTTTTTAGTAATGAAATAAAAACATCGCTTTTTTGGTCGACCTGCCGTACCATACCCCCTTAAGAAATTGTGCAGGACAACTTTAAGGTCATCCACTGTACAGATGTTGCCATCAACAGATGCGGCCATTAAGATGTTGTGTCGCTTGACTGCCTCAAGTCATCTCACGTGGATCATCCCAACATGACATCGTCTCCTTCGACCGAAGCTGCTCCTTCTTCAGCGGCTCCAAATACATCAACAGCCCAAGCTCCAGAAGTGCCCATGCAACATGTGTGCAGCAGACGATATGCAAGTGATCAAACTTGTCTCAATTTATAGCGTCTAACTCGCAGATATACACAATGTGTGGATGTCACTGCCAGTGTGCCTTGAAGCATGTGGCCACAAGGAGGCGCTACAGTCCACCGAGCGTATTTAAGGGGAGTTGGGGAGAGGGAATAAAGTATTTGGTTTCCGCATGCTAGCAGTCCGCCTCGTTCTTCGGCACCTGGGCTGAACATGGTGTCAGAAGTGGCACGTTTTCACCGCCGCACTCAGCAGCCAGGTGAATCTGTGGACGACTTTTTTACGATGATTACGCTGCAGGACGCCTCTGGGGGTCTGAACAAGGTAGGACCGCGGATGCTGGGCCTGTGTGAGCACTTCACCACTACAGCAAGTGTCAGTGACCCATACACAGTCTCCAGGACTTACGACGTTACGCAACCCGGTAAAGCGCTGCAGCTACAACAGCCCACTTGTCGAGGACCGACTTGTTCGCGACAGATTTGTCGTAGGCACAAGTGACGAGAAGTTGCCTGATCAATTGTGCCGGTGCACAATACATACCGCCGAAGAAGCGCTGTGCCAAGCCCACATACACGAGGACGCAGAGAAAGAGCGGCTATCACGCGAAAGATTGACTGCGGATAACGACCTTGTGGAAACACTAAACATCGATTCAGCTTGACGAAACGATACACCCACCCCTTCGTCCCGTTCCTGCTAGCAGTCTGAACAACCGGCTGTGCTATCTTGTGGCTTTTGTGGGCGTCAGCAGCACCCTCAAAAAGACTGTCCGGCCAGAAAATCGGTCTGCCACTGCTGCAGAAAGCTAGGGCATTTTGCCGAAGTTTGTATGAAGGACAGAAACAACCTGCTCGGTCCCATCGAACTTCACAATGTGGATTCATGCCGGGCAAGGTACACGAAAATACTTGTGAACGGGCAGCCGGTACTGACACCTTTTTTGGAAGGCGAGTTTAGTCTACCATAAAAATCTCCTGTATGCAGAGACAACTCTGCGCACGTGTGAAGCTCAGCAAATGCTGATAAGATATCTTATTTTGATATTAAAGTCAATTTTCCCATGGCGCACTTACCAACATCGACACTAGCTTGATGTCAGGCTACAGTACCAATTCTGGTGACTTCACGCAGCAGTCTGGCTAGTTGTGATGACGTTAGGTACCAAAACTTCCAAGATGGCCACTTGTGCGTCACCAAAACATTTGAAATGGCCGCTTGTGCGTCACTAAAGGAGCCACGGTGCGGAGCGGCCATGGAAACGTCACTACATAGTGTGCGAGCACGTGACGAGAAGGTCATACAGTATTGTGACGTCAGGGTACAGTAGGAACCAAAACTAGCTTTTAAAAACATACTGTAATTACTAGGGGTGTGCGAATATTCGAAATTTCGAATATTTTTCGAATAGTGTTTGCTATTCGATTCAACTCGCACTGGAATTTTACTATTCGAACAATTCAAACTTCCCAAAGACAAATACAGTCAACGTCCGATTGATAGTGACCCCTTCAGATTTTCAATGTGCTTCACCTCATTACGTTTTCGTATTGCGGCAAAGCTGCCTTTCAAGCTCCGTTACGGTCGAACTTAGCCAAGACACAGTCAACATGCGATTGGAAGTGGTCCCTACATTTTCATTATTCTTCACCTCATCACACCCCCGTATTGCGGCAAAGCTGCCTTTCAAGCTCCGCGACAGTTGCAAATGTATTAACTCAAGAAAACGCTGGTTCCAACATGCAGATGAAAGATGTGGCAGAGGTGGGGGCTCAATTAATGCTGTTTTAGACCTAAAATTTGGGCAGGAAGTTCGAAAAATCAGACGCCGAAGCTTCTTAGCATCCAAAATTTCAGATGTTCTTATATATCGACGTCCACGAGGCAGATTTGGAACTCCGGACTTCAAGGGAGCACACCTTTGTCCGCCACATCACAGTTGGGCTTCCACAGAAGTTGAAAGAGAAGGAGAGGCTGAGGAAACGGCATCTTTGCCTATCACGTGTAAAGTGTTGTTGGCAACACTTTCCCTACCAGCAGTGGCCGATGGCCGATCATTGGACACATCTTGGATTCCCATCGGCTTCCGTTATCATTGGCCAATGCCCTGACAGCGTGATAGAAAAGGGCATGGCCTACATGCAAAATATGGATAAGATGGCAGCGAAAGTGGCCAATTTATTTTTTAAGTGCGTGTTTCCCGTAGTTGTTGGCTCTTACCACTTATTAGAATGAAACAAAAGGTTTGAAAGATATCTGCCACATTTAAGATGGAGGCCAAGGGCTTTTCTGTAACGTGCCATGGTTGCTGGCCAATGTTCTCGGAATGTGCTTGGCCATCAAGCATACTCACTTCTTTGTATTATTCTTCTCCATGGAAATTCGTGACGCACGAAGACGTACAAGCGGTTAAAAAAATGAGACGGAAGAGCGGTTGTGTCCGTTTCTCTAGCACAGTTTGTCGTGAAGTCTTACAAACAGCTACCGAATAGCCACGTGCTAATATTTTTTCCGGTCATTAATTCAGTTCGCTCTGATTGCTGTACGGAATACTTCATTTTTCATTTCTTTTTATCCAGAGGACCAGACATGTACATGCGCTCGCACGCAGTGCGACGTTTGAATTTCGCACCTTTTCCCACGCGCGGGACGGTTCGGCCCGTGCACAACCTTAGTGCGCTAAAAAAAACAGTTCACCAATGCATCCAAACAGGCAATTTTCACGAATTTAAAAACTGCAGCGGCCGTTATGCGCTTGTGTAATAGTGCACAAGTCATCAAAAATATTGCAGTTAATGTGGCTTTAAGCGTGTATTCACATGTACCGAATACACTCTCCAACCACGCGTGTATGACTGCGCGGCGCGGCCGGCGGCGGCGCCTTGTTCCTTGTTCGCATGGCGTTGGTTGAAGGTGGAGGTGTGCTGTGCAGGGGGGCGACGAGCTTCTAATTCAAGTTGAAATAGAAGGTGAGTAAATTTCAGCAGTCTCTCTATTTGCCCCTGTTCCCTCTATGCAATATGGGATTCGATGACGAGGTTCACTGAGGCGAAAATCGCGGATGCTGCGTACGTAGTGCATGTGTAGTCCTAGCTCTTTTCAATGTGTGTGATTGCACATGCCGTAGTTTTCCCATGTTACCAGCGAAAACCGGGCATATGTCAAACGTTCTTCTGTACGGTGTTCGAGCATCGCTTCAATTCGCCTTAATTTTTCATGAGCGATCCACGGTTTTCTGTGAAAACTATTCGCGATATGACATAAACTGAACGGACTGCCACCTGAGGTGTTGCCCCCTGCATGGTCCGAAAGACAGTTGCCGAGCCGCTGACGCAGTCTGTAGCTGCTACATCTCGGTAAATGAAAGGTTCCACTTAGTATGCAGTATGACCGTACTTTGTATCAAGCAGCGTCGAGCTTCGTATACTATGCCCTTTAAAGGGACAGTAAAGGCAAATATTAAGTCGACGTTGATTGTTGAAATAGCGGCCCAGAAACCTCGTAGCGCTGCTTTTGTGCCAAGGAAGTGCTTATTTTGAAATAAAATCACGTTTTTAGTGGTCCGCATCGCGTTAGCGCGCTTCGAATCTCCCGCCTGAAAATACGACTCTCATACGTCACTGCTGCCGTGCCCAACGTTGCCCGCTTTTACTGCGCGGCCGCCGACACTAGTAGCAGCCGAGCGGAAGTAGCGGGACCCACAGTAGCAACAACGGCGCTGCGGCTAGAGTGTACTAGAAGCTTTTGAGTGGCGCGAGTGGCTGCTTGGGAGCGGGCGTTTCAGCGTGGAATGGTGTGGTGGCGCTGGCGTCGACCAATCTTCCCGGGCGGATGGCTGGCAGGCGTTCCGCGTACGTGTTGGTGCCTCTCCGTCGCGCCTATAGTGTGCCGGCCAAGATGATCTCCCGCTTTTTTCTTATTCTTATACTTCCTCTCCTTCATAAATATTAATGCAAATAAAGATTATTTGACATTATTGTTATTGAAGTTGCTGCTGACCGCACTGAAGCAGCATAGCACATTATACAGTATAAGGAGCGCGTTTTTTTTTTGCCATGTTTTACAGTGTACAATTAAATGAGAAACCAGCTGGCTGGTACACAACGGAAGCCCCCCCCCATCTCCCCGAAAAAAAAAATGAGTATGCTGCCCACAAAACGAAGAACTCTTGGCCCGTTCCATGTAAAACACTAAAGCTGGAATCAAAGGGCGCGTTGCTTGTGGCTGCGTGCACACACGACAAAAAAGCAGGCTTTATTGACATTGTTTGAAGAACAGCAGAGTTTTTCCAAACCTCCCTTTGATTTTGAAATATGGGATTAGATTCATTCCTGTAGGACCCACAAAAATTCAAATACGTAATACTGCAGAAGAAGGCTTTCAGTGAAACATAGTCATGGAAGATTTTGAGAGTTTAAAAAACGCAGCACCACTGCAAAGCAGAGTCGTAACTGTAATGATAATAATCATTGATAACACAAAAATACAAGGTTTGCATATTTATGAAACAATACATTTGCGAATTAGCAAATTGTAAAAAACAAAATTATAGAGCCAGGATACAAAAATAACATAAAACAAAGAAAACACAAAGACAGTGTTTAGGTTGTTTTTCCAAAATACATTTAAATAAAAAAAATGTTATGGTTGCAAAGTCGTTTGAAGGGACACTAAAGTGGAACCATGAATCGGCTTAGATCGATTAATTGTGCTCCGACACCCATAATGCTGCTCAATTTACCATCACAGGCTTATTAATACAAAAAGATTCAAAATCAAAGTTTTATTTTGAGATATCTCATCAGAATTTGCACGCTCTCTCACTTACAAGCCTCTTCTCGGAAAAATTGTTTTTCTTCTTGGTGTACCTTAAAAAATTAGGAGTGCAATAAAATATGCACGAAAAATGACATCCTTTTTACGCCACTGTAGCAATTTATAACCTACTCAATTTCATTTGTTTCTCATCCCGCGACGTGTTAAACCCTTCACATAAACATGCATACGTGTGACCACATAAAAGCAGATCAGCTGAGCAGTCAATGGCTTGCAATGTTCGTTGCAGCCAACACCCCCAAAATGCTTCTCCTGTTGATTACTGCCAAGACATCCAAGATGCTGTCTTTGTGTAAGTCACTCTTACTAAAACAACCAGTGAAAATTTCTTCAAGTTCACTAATAAAAACAAAAGCTTTCTGTGAAGGGTACAGAAGAACACCGAAATCACAAGATTTTGTGAAAACAGCACCATTTAGGTACTGGCCATCTCATGAAGGCAGCAGAAGCTCATTCATGCATGCACTGCACTTTGGAGCACACATGTTCTAGCAACATAGCCTGCCACATAGTACGTAAGCCTGGAGTCGCTATGCTGATTGACGTATGGGTGGTCTGGTGCAGTCAAAGAGCTTCTATGAAGCGAACCTTCAGCACCTTCCAAGTATCCTTCATCAAGCAACAAGTCAATCAGTTGCTGCTGCTTATACAAGTTAGCAGGCTTGTCTGCGACAGTGAAAAGCGAGCTTACAACCCCCTCTGAAACGTGTGATCCAGCAACACTCTTGGCAAGATTATAACAGCTTAGACAATTAATGGTCGTGAGAAATTGTTGCGGAGTGGGATGAGCATTGCATTCAGATGACAGCCTGACAATACCGAAGAGGTTTTCAATTTTATCTTCGCTTAAGCGGCTTGTAATAAGGTATGCATAGGCAATCTCTGCATGTAAGTAGCTTCAGCAAAATTGATAATATGCACGTAGTCTCTCACAATGAAATGCGGTTCGAAATGTAATTCGCACACAGCACAATCGGCGTCAAGCGGTTTGTCAAGCCGATGGAGGTTCCGCTCCCAAAGGAGTCGTTGTTCTTCGTCATTCGGGGCCTTAAAAAGGGATAACTTGAGACTTTGTTGCACACGCGGATGTCCATTTGTGCAACCTGGCGCGTAACAATGTTTAAACGCTGTTTTTTTTTACATTTCGCGACCAAAAGAGAGATGCCGGCCATGCCGCCGAGCAAGCCAAGTGGGAAGATTGGGCGATGGCAGCGCCGCCGCTACTTTCGCCGCAAGTTGGGGATGGGAAAGCAAGGGGAGAGCGTTTCGGTCGCGCCACTCAAAAGTTCTAGTACACTCTACTGCGGCAAAGACTTGCTCGGATGGGCACATTCAAAGCCGTCACCAAGTTGCTGTTTGTCTCGTAATCCTCGGTACGAAAGTGCAGCGAGCACACACGCAGAGGTTTTGACTGTTTAGCACACTGGCGCAATGGCATGACACTAAGCCACTTCGAGCGTAAGGGTTCATTCCGCGGCACCCAGTGAAAAGACACACCGGTTTCCTTGCTGCAGCACTGGCGTTGTGCACCATTCGGGCATCCGGCAATATCACACGCATGCGGCATTTTGTCGAACTTTCTGTCAGAGCGACTTTCACGAGCGCGCAAAACACGCACAGCAGTACATGATCCCGAAACTACCACTGAGACGGGCGAGGCACAGTTCGGCGAAAACGGAACCTTTGAACCACGCGTGCTCCGTTCCCCATGGCAACGCCGCGGAGGTTTTGTTTTCCATTAATCAAGCGGAAACGAACAAACAGCATTTTATTACGTCTTTTGATGCTCGGAATGTTCTTTTTTTACTGCTGCTAGTTTGATTATTAGTGATTTATTGTAGGCCGACTTCCCTACGTCATCGGGATCACTTCGAAAATGTCCCACTCGTGGCGCTCATCATGTGATACATTTAGCTTAATTTCTCGGTAAGTAGGGCACTGCTGTTGATAATATTGCCGTTTTCGAAGTTGTCATACATTGGGCTTTCACTCTGACATAAATTGTTATTAGCCTTTAGTGTCCCTTTAACACGTAGCAGCGAGTGGCGTGTGGTCGGCGTGCGCGGCTATTTCTCGTTCGCTTCTGGAGGAGCGCCTCGCGTTGCCACATTGCCATGCTGAATTCTTACTGGGTTTTATTACTTTTAATCACAATTTTCCACCATGAAGGCATAGATTTTGTCAGTCCGTACAAGTACTGCATAGAATGTATAATGAATATTTCAAGTGATGAAATAATGCTGTTTTATCACTGCAAGGTTATCTTTCTGTTGGCCCCACAACCTCTGAATATAATAAAGACTTCTTTCCAAGCTTTTAAACATGTGTAACATTTCTTTGATAAACTTAATTTATTTATTGCTTTTTTTTTATTACAGATCAGCTATTTCTCCCTAGAAGATGGCAGCAGTGCTAAAGATGCCATGCACAGAGAGCTCCAGCACATTGTATCTAAAATGGTCGTACAGAAGTACAGCTGGGTTTCTGAGAACAAATTAGCATTTAAAAGCCTGGCAAATGTGCTGCTGTTTCTCCTTGGTAAGTGTCAATAAAAAACAAATTCTAGTTTTCTCTCCTGCTCTGCAGGACAACATCCTCATTATGAGGTTCAGTATTATGTAGACTTCTCCATGTTGTGATATTTCGGTCGTAGTTGTTTAAAAGATGCTTCACCACGACCAGTATATTTGCACATACTGCATTACTGATGTTTGTTTGGAAACTTGTCCAACTGATAAAAATTTTTCAGAGTTTATATATGCTGCCTTCATGAATACTGCCAACTTGTGCCATCAGGAGCAAGAATCAGCATTGAAACAAACAGTTTCACTACTACCAAGATGCTTCTCCAGTGCAGTGTTCGATCATCTTATTTTCTGTTTTATTGGAGTTCCTATTTTTAGGAGCCGAGAACCAGAGCACATAACCAATTTCTTTGTTTAACAGCAGCACTGCTAAGCAGCAGGACTCAACAGAAGCTCCCCGGCAACTACAACATTATGGTACATCGACTATCCCAGCAACGTTCATAAATCTCAAAGGGCATACGTACAGGAAGAAAACAAGGACATAATAGAGTGCTCGTGCGCCAATGCTCCTTCCATAGTGCTATCAGCAAAAAAAGTATGATCTTTTATAATTTGAAAGAATATATGTTGTTCTGGAAGAGGGTGCCAGAATAGAAGATTAAGTGGGACATTTTTTGTTGTATTTCTTCATCTTTTGTTTCATATTGATGGGGTTCTCACAAAACTACGCACGCTACTCCATTAATAAACTTGTAGTTGAAAGTGAAAAAAAATATGTATTATGCTGTCCAATCAACTCTTCCTGTCCGTGCATGTTTTCTGATCTTCATAATCATGCACAACCGATTAGCCTTCCAACAAATGTTCCCGCTATGTGTTGAAAATTGTTGAAAGCCTGAGAAATGACTTTTTAAAGAGAAGCTCATGATTTTTTGTCTCCTTGTATTTCACAGGTGCCAGACGTACCCTGTTCAACACAACTGACGCAGCTGTTTCGGACATAACAAAAAGGTGGCTCATGTTCGCTGTGGATCAAGAAGGTGCACTTATGCAAAGACGGCGTGCCACCTTGATGAAAGACTCCAACAGAAGCCCAAGCAACACTTTATAATCGCAAGAGTTCAGGAAGGAATATAGAAATGGCGTATTGCCTTGTATATATTCAGTGTAAAATAAACCTGAAGCACCAGAAATATTTGCCTTGTGACTTGTTTGGGGGGTGGGGGGGTCAAATTTTATCCAAGACAAAAAACTACAAAAAATGTGCCAGAAATTACATTGGCCAAAATGCTTGGCCTCCATATCTAGAACATGCTTGGTTATTGCATGGTGTTCCACTACAGTGCCAACCATGGCAAGAGGTGTTTCCAATGATTTGCCAAGAACGGCCTTCCTTTGCTTGGCCAATGGTAGGCTTGTTACAACTGCCAAGCTCGTATTTTGCTTGGCTTCCAATAACTTTCCATTCATGGACAGCTTGGCCACTGATGATTTACCATGCTTGGGCCAAGCAAATTTTGCTGGTAGGGTTGGTTGCACCATATCATGTACATAAATACAATTCGGCCTCTACATTGCCTCATTCTTAATAAGACAACTATGAAACACCACCCTGACAGCGCTTCATCAACCTAGCGAAGAGAAACACTTTCATGTTGCTATCTCATAAGAATATGCTTCGGAATCCTCTCCAACTTTTTTTTTCTGCAATTTCGCTTCGAAGTATTAGAAAAATATTCGAGAAATATTCGAAAAATATTCGATTCGATTTGCACTAACACTTCAATATTCGAATTCGCTTCGCACCCAAAATTTTGCTATTCGCGCAGCTCTAGTAATTACTTTTTTTTCATGGTGCACTCATGCTTAGCCATACCTTTTCTAGGCTCTTGAGGGCTTGACCTTTCATTTGACGCAAAAAAATGAGAACTGAAGATTTTCGTGTCAGTACCTTAAGATAGACTCTGGCGCAGAAGTATCTGTAGTCTCACTGTCTTTCCCAGGCCGACCGCGGGTGCTAGATGCCGCTAAAGGGGAGGTCTTAGGCCCTGGCAAACAGTCTTCACATTCTCGGTACCTTCAAATCAACTTAACAGTGGCATGACAGGGCCACAGTGCAGACCTTGTATGCGGTTGACCGTCAGGGTACACACCTACTTAAGCTGCCTGCAATTGAAGCACTTGGGGTCGTTCAGTTCGCGGATTCTGCTAAGTGCGTTCATTCCCCTAAAGCGAAAATTTTCCAAAAACTGGGAAAATTTCGGCAAGCCGAATATACCACATATGCCTCAAACCCGATGCTTGTCCGTTTCCCTTGAGTGCCCCAAGGTGGATTTCAATACCGTTAAATGACGTTGTCAAAAGAGAGCTGGATGAATTGGAGTCGCAGGACGTCATATGGAAGGTAGATATGCCAATGGAGTGGTGCTTCGGACTTGTAGGCGTGCCTAAGTCATCTGGCGGCTACAGGATCTGCGTCGATCTGACAAAGCTGAATGAAGTAATTGAAAGGAAGCGCTTTATATTGCCAACGGTGGAACAGATTCTTGGCCAGTTGGGTGGTGCATGGGTATTTTCCAAGTTGAATGAGCGGTCTACTTTTCATCAGGTGAAGCTGAGTGCCGACAGCCAGGAACTTACGACTTTTTGTTATAAGAGACTCCCTTTTGGTATTGCCACCAGAGTACTTCCAGCACTTAATGTCAAGGATCCTTGAGCGCTTGCCTGGAGTCGTGAACATGATTGACGACATCCTAATTTCTTCGGAAAAGATGATCAGGAGCATGACGAGCGCCTGAATGCCGTCCTGGCCCACCTGGAAGAGGAGGGTGTCACCCTCAACGAAAATAAGTGCGTGTTTTGGGTCAACTCAGTGAAGTTCCTTGGTGTAGTGGTTGGAGCGGATGAGATTTCACCAGACCGAGAAAAGGTTAAGGCTGTCAGCGACCTGCCGCCTACAACAGACATCAGTGAAGTACGACGGTTACTTGGAATGACCAACCACGTCGCACGCTTCATACCTCACTTATCCAACGTTATGGAGCCCATTCGTTCCCTTTTGAACAAGAACAGCACCTGGACTTGGGGTCCCAGTCAAGAAATTGCCTTCTCACGGCTCAAGTTGCTGCTGAGCTCCGACACGTGCATGGCAAAATACGATTCCTGCTACCATACAGTAGTATCCGTGGATGCCAGTTCCTACTGTCTGGATGCGGAACGCCTACAGGACCAGCCTGAAGGTACTCGACGGGCTGTAACGTACGCTTCAACAAAGAAGGAGTGTCTCACTTGGCCATTTCACGATACGATCAGTTCCTTTGTGGCCTCACCGTCGAAATAGAGACCTAGAGCTCGTGCCACCTCGCATACAACGAATGCAAATAAAACTGATGCGTTATCAGTATGTGGTGAAATATGTGCCTGGGAAGCACTTGGCTACGGCAGACACATTGTCACGAGCTCCCTTTGAATTGCCAGCTACCCGCATAGTAGACACGTTGGAGCTTTTCGTGAGCGAAGTGTTTAAGGAATTACCACCTTTGGTAGCAAGACGCCTAGAGGATGTGCGCATGCATCAAGCCCAAGATGGAGTTTGCTCTGCGGTCATGACCTACTGCACAAAAGGATGGCCAGACAAAAACAAGGTGCCTCTGCATGCCACTCCGTTTTGGAAGGAGAGGAACAGGTTGAGCATATACGACGGCATCCTTCTGCTGAACTGACCACTTCTCATTCCTTCAGCTTTGCACCAGGACATTCTCGCCCTCTTACACGAAGGGCATCAGAGAGTGCGTCGCTGCCAAGAACGGGCCAGGGAGTCTGTTTGGTGGCCTAGCTGTAATATGCATGTCGAGCATATGGAGTCGCAGTGTGCAGTATGTGCCGAGACTCAAGTTAAGCGGTCCGAGCCTATGTTGCCAACGGTTACACCTGACAGGCCATGGCAGTACCTTGGCATCGATCTGTTTCAACTTAAAGGGCGCGATGACGTCCCGATTGTTGATTATTATTCCAGGTTCCCCGAAGTAGTCTCCGTGGGGTCCACCACAGCACCAGCAGTCATTTCGGCAATCAAGAGCTGCACTGCCCGTTTTGGCATGCCAGACATTGTCCGGACCAACAACGGACCGCAGTTTGTGTCTAATGAGTTTGCACAGTCATATGGCTTCCGTCATGAGACCAACAGCCCAAGGTACCTCCAGAGCAATGGAAAGGCGGAACGCATGGTGCACACGGTGAAAGACTTGCTCTCCAAAAACCCTGATCCTTACCTGGCTTTACTGTGATACCGCGACACACCCAGTCCAAACGGCATTTCTCTGGCCCAAGCCCTGATGGGAAGGAAATTGCAAACACGTTTCCCGCGACTACCGGAACAATTGGTGCCGTCATTACCATGCCATACGAGTTTCAGGGAAAAGGATACGGGTTACAAGGCACAGCAAGCGAAGAACTACAATCGCCGTCGGGCTTCAAGCCAGCTAACCCTCTAAGTCCTGGAGAATGTGTATGGGTCACTGACACGTGCTGCAGTGGTGAAGTGCTCTCACAGGCCCAGCGTCCACGGTCCTACCTTGTTCAGACCCCCAGAGGCGACCTGCAGAGTATTTGTCGACACCTGGTGCCTCATTCGACAGAAATGAGTCCAGCTCAACTAGCAGCATTGCCGTCGGCCCCTCCCAGGAACTTGCAACCTGCGGCGACGCAAGAACCCGTGCAGCCGGAAGTAACGCCACAGGAAACTGTGACATGGACTCACAATGGTCGTATAGTGAGGCCACCCCGATGTTTGGACTTGTAAGGACCTGCCCCATAAAATGTGAAAAAGAGGGAGGTCGCTGCCAGTGTGCCTTGAAGCATGTGGCCAAGAGGAGGCACTACAGTCCACCGAGCGTATATAAGGGGAGTTGGGGAGAGGGAATGAAGTTTTTGGTTGCCAGCAGTCCGCCTCGTTCCTCAGCAGCTGGGCATCACCCAACAACTCAATAGGAGGGGCGTACTTAGTGGCCGCAATCTGGCCACACTGCCATGCTCTTCCTACTACCCTTCGTTTCATACATCAGGTGCAACGCTAGGCAAGCTAGCGAGACTTCTTGCTGTAGATGTGTTCGCACCAAGAAGTAGTTTGATGACCACCTGTAATGCAATTTTTTTTTTCATTTTTAGTGTGGCTCATCAATGAAGATGTTTTGTGCCTTAGAAATAAACAAGCCCCGTTATAAATAAGGTTGTCAACAGGTTGTTCTGCATTGCCTAGCATCTCTTTGTTTTCATATCAGGGCCTCTGTGACTGGTTCCGGTAGCACGCAGCCAGAGCCAAACGTGGAGGCCACGTTTACGACGAAATACAAGCGTGAGACACGTGAACTTACACATTTTGCTGACCAAACTTTTTGCACAGCTTCCACAGCGTTGCACCTGATGTATGAAATAGAATATAAGTGCATAAATTTTAATCCCCGTTACGAACCTTACTAAGCATCTTAATAATTTAGAACATCCACATAACTTTGGACAGACAAACACGAGTGTAAATATAGCCTCTCAAAATGTCCACAAATATATACTTACAGCCTTAAAGAGGTCTAGCCCATATAGAGGTCTAACTGTGCAGTCGCATGCGTGCTAGCAGAAACGAAGTAACTAGATATGCGTGTGAGTAGAAAATCTTACCAAGTTCACATGAACATGTGATTAGACAAAGCAATGTTACATAAATTGGTTAAATTTTCTCATCCTAATAGCCTTTTTTAAAGTGAAACGTATGCTATAGAGACTTAAAGCTTGCCCTCCATTAAACAGTTATCTGCACAATGGTGTGGACTTTCCCCCAGTGGTTGCAGCTTTCAATAACACACTCCTTATGCAAGTTCCCGCAGAAAATTTCTTGTAACTTAGAAAAGTCATACCCACTAAAAAAAATGCAAGCAAAGAAATGGCACAGACAAGTGAACACACCTTTCATGCCGTTACAGCAAGGAACCTACTTAAATATCCAAGACCACACTTGACAAAACATTCAGTGTAATATAGTCATTAATAACATATTCAAATACCTTGTGCAGTACCCCAGCCTTCAGGAGGGGCCAGATTCAGTTGCAGTCCCATCAAACAGTCAAAACGAGGTTCAGGTGACTCCTACAAATGAAAAAAAAACTGCCAACTGTGTATCACAGAAAAAAATTGTAACGATATTACGGTTGTACATAAACAAAATAAGGTAGCCTAGAAAACTGCCAAAAATTCTACAGACATTATATGTTGCAAGGCTTGTTGGTACACCCTCAGAAATTACACTATACACTTACAAATCAAGTCTCTCTGCTTGTGTTAATTAAACGGGATGTAGGGATCACTGCTCTGTAAGAACAATGTTGTAAGCGTTTGATTAGTACACACTTCGAATTCCACGTGTGCAAACGATCCATCATCATATCTGCGCAAGTTTAAATGTTGCTGTAGTACATATTTGCATGCATTCAAGAATAATGAACCAGTTGTAAGCAAGCACTTGTCCACTGGTCTTCCTCATCTCCACGCCTTTAGTCTGTAAGAATTTGCATGACTGAGCTGATGCACTATCGAAGACAATTTAAAGGCAAACAGCAAAGTTCGTGTCCTACGGATAACCAAAAGTACAGTGCACGCCATTGGCCTGTCATCCTTTTTCACATGCACATGCATACTGTCATGTGGTAATGACAGTGAAAATGCAGCAGCCAAATTGTTAACAAGTGAACTCTTTATTGGGCGAACTTGTCCCCAGCAAGGCAAAGAAATGTCACAGTACAGTGATAGTCGGGAGTACAGTCATCAATCACATAAGATCTGGTCCTTCCGTGAAATGCATCATCTTTTATAAATGCATTATTATACACGGGGGATGAAAAGAAATGTACACAGTGCGGCGCGCTGTTTTAATCGTGCTTTGACCTTGGTGGCAACAAAAAGATGCTAGATGGTTCTTGATTGTATCATGGATGACTCTAGTGGCTTTTTATCACCATCCAGACTACAACCACTTGAAAATAAATGCAAAACAGCAGAGAATGTAGATGCCACATGTTCGCGTTTCTTTTCATCCCCACTGTACATTTCAGTGTTATGGCTGGTGCTCGTGGACGTTACAGAACGTACTCAACTATTTGCATCATCCAGACAACCAGACTCAAGTATTTGAAAACACTTAAAAGGTTCTGATACAATCAGGTGTGGCCTGCACCAAGCGATAACACATGTAACGGTTTAGCCAATGAAACCCGCTCACAAAGACGAAGAAAAATTGAGTACGCGTGTCAATGGCACCTCTGAAAAAGCATGTTTCCGATTCTGGAAACAGAACATATAAGTGAATAAAAAAACGAGCTATAAGATAGAATAACAAAGAAAGTGAGAAATAAAATTCCAAAGTCCGTTAGCTTGCTTAGGGTGGTGTTGTCGCTGGCACTCACGTAAGTTCCAGAATGAGCTCAGCAACACTAGTCATCCGGGCTATCTTATTAGAACATAAAAAAAATTAGCAAAGCTTGCACTAAGCCGCGCAAGGCTTGAAACAGCAAAACTGGACGATTCTGAAGGCTAATATGGTTGCTTCTAGCTTGCTTCTAAGTCTTAGCTAGGTGATGCAGGTTCTAGGTTGCTTCTAGGTTGTTGTTAAGCTTTAGCTAGGTGATGCTAGGTTGTTTCTGCGTTGATTCTCAGCACCGAGAGGTTCGAGTCAAACCACAGACAGTCACACACATGACACGGTTGTCCAAACTCCAGAGACAGAAACTCGCGCCGAAACCAAGCGTTCGCACCTCTCGTCGATCTACGGGCACGTCGTCATTGGCATAGGCCTCCCATCGCTTCGGGATCTCGCAGCCGCCATTGCCTTTCCCGCTCCCTAGTATTCTCTCGTTTCACAGCCATTTGTCGGGCTAACCGTTGGTTTCTTCATTTTTAGTGGACCAGTGGCGAGTACTGGGATTTACTCAATTTCTGTGACACATACCCGTTGTAGGCCGCACAGTGGCACATACCCGTTAAGACGACAATAGTTTTCTGCGATCGACTCACAAGGAACAATTTAATAAACAGCTTCGACGTTAAAAACACTCATGAAGGTTTCCATACATTCTGGCATAGCCCGTGCCAAGCAACGGCACTCATATGCCCCCCTCTGAAACAGCGTTGTCCCAGTGCTTCGAACAGAACATGGAAGTAAAAAGAGCATGAAATAAAGAAAAAATACAATGAAAACAAGAAATCAACTCCCAGGGTTTGCTATAGCATGTATAGCATGGCTTAATGCGCAGGAAAAGGATGACTTCAGGTCATGTGCTGCGGCACTGTGGCTGCACAATGCAATCGGGCACAACCTCACAGTTTAGTGTGCCAAGACCTCGGAGTGTTTTATACGGTCTGTAATATTGTTGAACAAGTTTCTCACCAAGTCCATGCCAGCATATCGACATCTAGACCCTAACTCGGTCGCGAGGTCAGTAACCCACTTGGCATCGTCGAATATTGTAGACGGCTGTCAGTCCTCTGCTTGTTCTTGATGTACAGACGGGCAAGTTGTCTTGCTTCTGTAAACAAGAGACACAAGACACAACACTGGTGTGCTGTGCCGGCTGTTCTATTCTCTAAGCATCTTTTTCGTCTTCCCCCTAGCCGATCACGCGCCCGTGCCCGAGCACCACTCTGTCTTCCTTACGCTTCTTAGGCATGTTGGAGATGGGAGGCGACGTCTACATTCTCTTCGTCGCCGACATTCAGCAGAATGATGTCAAACGTCTTTGTTGGGTTCCTTTCGCAAAGCAGCTTGAACAGCGACACGTATTGTTTCATTTACTGCTGTGCAGTAGGCAAAAATTACAAAGAGAAGGATGGCATCCCACGTGTTGTGTTCCAACGTCAACGTACACTGCCATCGTGTCGGCAAGGGTTTCCTTTAGATGCTCGGTGAGGCCAATTGTCTACGTGTGGTACGTGGTGTGTGCTGCGGAGGTGACTGGCCTGGCTGTATTGGCCTTGAAGTCGAACAGTAGGCACCTAGCGGAAAATGGATGAAGCCCCAAAATGTGGATGCCGGTGGCCCGTCGCTGTTCCAACAGTAGTGTATTGTGTTTGTTGTTCGAGAATTCATGGAAGTTGACGGAGACGACTTGGTCGATGTTGAGTGAACTAATCCTTTCCTTTTTGTAATGGAAGTTCATAAAGTCGGTAGTTTTTTTTTAGTAGCGATGCGAAAAGCATTTGTTTAATGTGACCGCACCACATATGCTTGCCGCTCTTCAACGCGTTGTGAGACTAACATTTGCCTCTGAGCAAAATTCTAACTCATGTTGGGGACTGTGTCACAATTATTGTCGATGGTGACAAAGTTGTTGCGACGGGCCACATCACTGACTTCAGTGTCGTCTCTTCTACGCGCTGCTCTGACGATGCCATGCAAGTTATCGCATTTGTGCTCCAGCCTTCCGGGCTTAGCAAAGACCCAAAAAAAGTTTACGTGAAGTTGACTGATGAGAAAAAACGCCAGGCCTGCGCGGAAAGTGCAGCACAGTCACAGCGAATGCTCGAAGAGCGGCATTTTTAGAGCCGGTTATAAACTCTCTTGTGGCTACTAATACAAGTACACTAGCAACGTACCCACTATGCCACAAATCATAATTTTTGTGAAGTTGCGAATCACCCACCACGACATTACTCGTCATTCTGCGGAGAAGCGAGGTACCATCTCTAAGGCATTATAAGCAGTTTCTTGATGCGGCGGCTGATCACGAAGAATAATGACTGAGCCTTTTGTAATGGGTTGGAAGCTTTAAATGACCCACTAGTTATTACGTAATTCGCATTGCGTGACGCCCGGTCGTTATTTCACTCTCCCACCACACTTTATAACATACGCTAATGTGAGAAAGACAAAGGGAGATGGAATTAACTTTATTGAGACCCTGAGGAATTGGATCATGGGAGCCTTATGGGCTTCCTTGGCAACCAATAGAAGTGCACTTGCGAGGAACCCACTACGCTATAAATCATCATAATTTTTGTGAAGTAGGGAAGCAGCCACTATGCAATCTTTCACCATTTTGTGGAGAACCGTGGTACCTGCTAAACAGCTGTAAGGCATTATGTGAACTTTGTTGATGCTGTGGCTGATGACGAAGAATTATGGCAGAGCCCTTTGTAATGAGTTGGAAGCATTCAACAACCCACTCGTTGCGCAGTTCGCATTGTGTGATGCCTGGGTACAGAATTCGCGTTGTGTGACGCTTGGTTGTTATTTTACTCTTCTACCACGCTACATTACATATGTTAATGTGGTCCCTGATGTAAACAGGGTTCTGCCCAGAGGACCGGAGCCAGCCAGAGTCCCGGGGAGATGTCGAGGTAGAGGAGCCCGGAGCTGTTAACAGTAACGTTTATTTACAGGTAGCGTGTTGCTACATGATGGGGTTAGCATCATGGAAG
The DNA here is from genome assembly GCF_013339695.2 of Rhipicephalus sanguineus. Taxonomy (NCBI): domain Eukaryota; kingdom Metazoa; phylum Arthropoda; class Arachnida; order Ixodida; family Ixodidae; genus Rhipicephalus; species Rhipicephalus sanguineus. The sequence continues at coordinate 305,283,973 of NC_051176.1, read as the reverse complement.
CTCTCGGAGCTCGTGAGAGCTTGAGAGAACTTGTGAGAGCTTGTCGGGAGCGCATCGGCGCTCGCATTTTATGTCCTGGCCTTCCCAGGGTTCCCTGTAGGAAAAAACAATGGAGGCCAGGACAGTCCAATGAAAATTTCCATCTTCACCTCCGCCCCCAAAAGGGGAAGGTGAAACGCCGCCTCCTTCCCAACCCACGAAAGGAGAAAGAGGCACATCCAGTTCGTCCCATGGCGAGGGAAAAACACTGCCCACCGCGCACACACGGCACAGCACGAAGACGTTGAGTCTTACGTGGAAGTCAATTTCGTAGTCTGTTGCAATGATGGTTATGCGCGAGGCAGACCACGAATTGTGGAAACAGCGGCAACAAGGCGCCACGGAGAACGTGGGAAATGCATCCGCAGACGGTTCCCAGACGCTGGGTCCTTTGTCCGGGGCACCTTGACGACAAAGCAAGCCGCCTCGACGGCCAACAACTCTTCCTAATCTGTCAGTCGGTCAGGCGTGCCCAAAGGGTTTCACGAGGGGCGCAGACAACCTGAGAATATTAGACGAACGACCTTCGTGTTGTCACCGCTCTTGGGGCATCTCTGGAACCGCTGACCCGGAAGAAATCAGGGTAGTCTTAGCCGCAACGTCTCATGCGTCAAAGCGGCGCCAAGCCAGACAGGCCAATCATAACATCCCTTCCCGACATGAAGCCTGTATAGGGTCCTTTTTGCAAAGCAGTTTCAAGCACCAGCATGGCTCTGAGGTAGAATACTGGGCTCCCATGTAGAGGGCCCAGGTTCGAACCTCGTTCCATTCTGGAAATTTTTTCTTATTTCGTTGTTTTTCTTATCTGGAGCAGTAGTGGTTACGGACATCGGTGGCGGACAACTACGGCGCCAAAAACGGCCCTTGTTGTGACCTCATAACAGCTTTCGCTGTAAAACAAAAGCAGAATTGAACTGCTCATGCCCTGCAGGATGCTAATAAAACATCAAGTTGTTCAGACATAGTTTGTCACGGCGCCTACCACAATTTGTTGTATCGCACCTTGCGAGGCAGCTTCTTCTAATCAAATATACGCTACAGTAACTTCCCCTTTGGTAGCATATAAGGCCTTAAAAATTTCTGGAAGATTCACTTAAAAGATTCACAGAACAGCTACACCAGCACGAGTAGTGGCGATAAACTTGCTTGCGCATGTTCATTCATCACTTACATGGTCCGTCTGTTTCTGGCTCACAAAACGACATTTTTTACTCTGTACGACATCGTGCACAAACTGGGCGAGTTTCGCTGCTCATATTTATACTTTAGAATACTGAGAACGGTTCTCGTAGTTGAGTAAGTGCAACAGAAAACGCACAAACTAGGCCCGATGACACTCGCTTAAACGCACTCGCAGCTAGCGTGAACAAACCTTGCATTCACTGCGAAGGTGGCGCACAGAGGATGTAGAACGAATTGCATATTTGGAGACTCTAATAATTTACTTGCGGAAGTACCCAAAAGCGCAAGCAAATCATGACTGGCAGCCCCAGCTGGCCAAGCCGCCACGGTCTTTCACAGACTGCAACGGTGTTCACGCACGTAGCATGCAGAAACTATGCATGCAACAAGCATGAATGCACAGATTACAGACTAAGAGGAAGAAACCTGTTAGTGTATTTAACTCAGTATCAACACTTTTCGTCAGCAAACGCTTCAACCCACCATGATCAAAGTGCTTTCTGCGTACCACCGGAAAACGCCTTGCCGTTCCAACACCTGACAAGCCACTCTCAGAGACGTTTTGCATCGCTGGGTAGGAATGTAAGCTTATCTCTGGCTCTGTGCAATATGTGCGCCATTGCGGACCAAACAATACCTCCCCTTGAAAAGTGAAATGTTTTCAATAGCTACGGAGCACCGAATGACGATATTGGCCTGGTGTGCGACCGATGGCAGTGCTGCGAACGGCGCCTGTATGACGTCAGAGCGGGGATTCGCGCGCTGTCGTCTGCTATGTAGGCCCAGCGCCGTGTTGAAACCACTGTTGTGGTAAATCTCAACAAAAAAGCAGTTCAGTTGTTATCTTGCGTATGGTGGCTACCGACGCTGTTCGAACAAGCACGGGACTGCTTTTAACATTCATTTATAACTACAGCTCTTTGTTTCATAGAACTGCGGCCGCTTGTCTCCGCGGCGAGTGCTGCGCAATGGTGAAGTACTGCTCTGTGCCTCAGTGTACTTCGTCCACTCGTGAAAAAGGCGTTAGCTTTCACAACTACCCTAAGGAACCAAAGCTGAAGAAGTGGATCGTCAAGCTAAGAATGGGAATGCGCCCCACGCCTTCATCGACCGTGTGCAGCAATCACTTCGCGGACAGTGACTTCTGCTACCCACCGTACGCGCCACTCTTAGGTAAGCTTGTGACCGCGTTTAATCGCCTCGCCAATACTTAAGCCGTTTATTGCACGCAGGCTATAAGCATAGGCGACTTACACCAGGTGCGGTTCCGTCCCACAACCTGCCGCGAAGGCCCCTAGACAAGGAGCCGACGACGCGGCCTCCGAATCTCCTCGCACGTAAGCGCGCCTCGTGAGCTCAGCGGAGCGGCGCAGGATACCTGAAACTACGGCTGCATTTGGATGGTGTACATACGTATTTTACTTATAAAGGCAAGCGCGCGCCTAGCAGAGTGCTTATCATAAAGTCATAAGCGAAACCTGTTGCTGCTGTGTAGTGCACATTTTCTAAATGTTTTCACCTGAGGCAGTGCAGACACTTTTTTAAAAGCGGAGCTCTTTAAGCTTTTCGTTAGGCTACGTGGCGTGAAACTGGACCCAGCTTGCCTTTACCACGTTAATCTCTGTGGCCCTGTGCGTGGTATAATCAGCGATTAACTATTTGTTATATTCTAATACCCATGCGACGGCCCTGTGCGGTATTAATAATATGAACTACGACGTAATATCGTTCTCACTGAACCAACATTAAGCGACAAACTGCGATCATGGGCATCGGCAGGGGGGTGTGCGACAAGGCGGCACTTGCGCACTTCTTTGCAGGACGAGAGCTGCGACGGTGATGCGATCTCCGTTGACGGCCTCAACCGCGCATTCAACAACGTGGCCTGCGTCGTACACCGCCTCGCCCTCGATGAGGCACCGCGACCTTTCACAAGCCTTATCTACATACTTGCAGATGCCGGAGAACGGCACGCATATTAAAATATCGAAAGAAACACCCAAACTAATCAGTATCGTACGGCGGAAACACGATAACGAGCAAGAACACTCACACATGGTTTCACTTTCTTACCAGCAATGCGGTCAGTGGCATCGGCGCACTCGTCCGCCAACCGGGGGATGTCTTGGCCCTGCCGATTGGGCCGCAACTAAAACAAGTTCAAGATTACACTCGAAAACATTCGTTGTAGGCGTTAGTTGACCGTCGCGAGGCTGTTCGTTCGACAATGTTCCCGCCTGAAGCAGACGATCCGCATACAGGAGCAGCGGCTGCTGCAGCGCGGTTGAGAGCGGAGTCCTCGCTCTGACGTCACACGCGAGAGGGCGCCACTCCAAGATCTCGAGGCGAATAGAAACAGCAGCTTCGTACACTTACACACAGCGCACAGGCGACGTATCCACACTAAAGCGCGAGACAGACGGTACGATTTTCCATGCGATGCGACGGCCGACTCGGCGGTGAGGCAGCTGGAGTGGTGACTTTTCATAGCATCGGACAGCCACCACTCTGGCTGCCGCACCGCCGGGTCGGACGTCGCATCGGAAGGAAAATTGTACCGTCTGTCTTGGCCTTAACGAAGCGACAGTGCTGCCACCTATACATCAATCTCGCGGCCAATTGCAGAATTGCTTGGGTAAGCTCCAGCATAAAAGCCATGCCTCTATCAGTGATGACAACTTCTGGAGCACCATGTCGCAGCAGGATATTGTCTATGAAAAATGTTGCTACCTAGCGGCACTGCTTTTGGCCAAAGGATTCTGCTTCGGCACAGCAGGTAAAGTAGTCTGTAGCCACAATGATCCACATATTACCAGTTGTTGACATTGAAAAGGGCCTTAGTAGGTCCATTCCGATCTGCTGGAACTGTCAGCAAAAGTGGTTTGATCAGCTATAGGAATCCAGCTAACCTTTTCGGCGGCGCATTGAGACACTCGCAGTCCCAACATGTTTTGACGTAATGAACGACATTGGCATTCAGCTGCAGCCAGTAGTACTTTGAGTAGAACAGTAGAATTCTTCTTGGATCCTCATGAACGTACGCAAGAAAGCAGCATGGCCAGCAGTCAGGTCGTCATGCAGGGCCTGCAGAACCTTTGGTCACAGTGCTGAGGACACAATGAGAAGATACTAGCTGGCGCTAAGTGGTGAGAAATTCTTCTTTACGAGGATGCCATTTTGCTGACGAGACACAGACAATGCACGCTTGAATACCTTATAAAAAACATTAGTCATTCCTTCCAAGTACTGCACCAGCTTCATAATTCTGGGTCAGTCCACTGCTGTTTGGTAAAGTTTTCTGCACTTACAGTTCCCAGGACGGCATCGCCATTCAAGTCACTTCCCAACAGTGGGTTAACTGGGGTGTGAGACAAATAGTCCAGACTTGCACGCCACAATGATGTCAAATTCCTGAAGCCCAAGACTCCAGAGTACAAGACAGCCTGAAGGGTCCTTTAAGTTTGCCAGCTAACACAAGGCATGACGGCCGGTTACAACTGAATAGTCAAAATAATTTGCTCTAGCCTTCGACTAGTGTAAGCGATGATGCTTTCTAGTCCATGCGTCCTTTTTACGAAGACGGCAGAGTCCTACGCAGTGTGCACTGGTGTGGATTCCTGTATCGCTGTCTTGAAGTGTGCATTGAAGTATGCAAGAATTAGTGGAGACAGCAAGCATCATTCAAGGTTTTGAAATGCTTCAACTAGCAGCATTTCCCCCTTGAACTTGGCGTCCAATTTTGCAAGACGAGTTAGTGGCTTGGCAATGCAGAAACGTCCTTGACAAACCACATAGACAGAAAAATCTGCATACTGCCATCTTGTCAGCGGGCTAGAGGAAGTTGGTGACAAGAGCAGTCTTTTGTGGTTCAGGACAGACTCCGCACTTACTGATAACGTGGCCGAGGAACAGGAGTTTCTTGTGTGTAAAGCGGCATTTTTCTTGCTTCACACTGTCATAATGACTGCATTGTTTGAAGTACTGCTTCAAGGCATCTGAGATGTTCATCAAAGCTTGCAGTGAAGGTGACAACATCATTCAAGTATGGGAAACCAGCACTGGATAAGTGGCAACACCTAAAAAGGGTGCCTGGCGGAAAGACGTGGCCTAACTCAGCCGCTCGACCAGACAATCAGCTGCAGTGCACCGTGGCAAGTGCACATGCGTGCAACATTCCTGTGCTAGTCTTTGCCACAAACAGCTCTAGCAGCAATGGTGCCAGTCATGCCGCATTATGTTTTGGAAAAAACTTGTCTGAAGGCTACTTTCACGGGAAAACACTAAAAAATGGAGAGAAGTTCTGCAACACAGACTACGATGTATAGTGTCGAAGAGACAGTGCCGTGCCGTGACAATGACTCCCTTGTCATCACTTTCTGGCTGCGTGTTTGGGATTCGTGTCAAGCTGAGCAGGCTGACAAGCTTCCATTAATAAGTCTGTGCTGCGTCGATGGCGTGCTGTCCACTTGTGCAGTAAAAAAGGAAAAAAAGGCAAGTGCAGGCTGCATAAATTCTTTCCCCGAGGAATTGGCCTTCCGCGGTAAATATGCACGCAGAGGTTGATCAAGCACCTTATTTCTAAGAAGACACAGGCAAGCAAAAAAGTGAAACGATATTTTAGGCGAATTAAGTAAAAATTCAAGACACATGACACTTGTCTAGTGAGGCATAAATTTCTATGTCACTTCGCCACAGCAGCCAATGCAGAAGAAAATTTTACCACATCAGCTGTGATAAAGCTTTTGCGATAAAGCTCCAGCAAGCTAAGCTCCAAGTAGTCCGCTGCTTCAGTCGTAACAAGAACCCCATCTGTAGCATGAATTAAGTTTAACGCAAGCACCTCAGCATCGAGTCTCCATCACGTGCGTATTTTTACAGTTCGTAAGCTTAACCACGCACACACCCACATACCTTGCATAATAAGGCAGCTTCCCTTTCACATAACTGTTCACAAACAATGTAGACTACTTGCCTATCGTGTCGTTCACTTGATGCGATAACATCAGAAGAGGCCTGGCGGTGTTATTCCAATAAGATATTGTTACATATGCTGGATAGTGCATAACAGTGCTCATTTTATTCCTTACAAAATGCCGGCTACAGATTCCACTGTTTGGTCCTGGCTTCCACAGCTAGCCATCTTCACTGTTGAATAAAACCAGCAAACATTCAAAATTCGCAATCAGGTGAGCAGAACCTGTTCCACTCGCCTGACTCTTTAGATCTAATGCCACCTCTGTTCTTGTTTGCAGGGCTTAGAAGGACAGACGTCAAAAGATAAACCCTCTCTCATTCCTACGTTGTTGTGGCACTTCAATACGCAACGCCGCCAGCCTCCTTTTGTTTTCCTTCAGCGCTCCACGCCCGCATCGCCTCTAGCAGTCACCACTCTCGTCCGTGGGAGTGGCTGAGATGTACACAATGTGACTGCCAGGGCGGCTCTGCACACACCACAAAAAGTCCAGCGCTGGTTCCCTATATGAAACAAGTCTGCCACCTCAGGTCTGCCAATGCAATGTCCATAACATACTGAAACGTTGCAGGCGCTGAGCAACGCCAGAGTCCTTCAATATTTTTCTGGTCATGATACTCCCACCTCAGTTTCATATGGAGCCAGCACCCGCCGCAAGAGGGCCTGAGAGGGCATGTGAGCGCTGCTGTCACTGTGGTTCTGCATGGGCAGCCTCGGTATTCTAGCTTTCTAAACATCCGCAACAATCGCTTTACTTGCATGTAGCTATTTTTAACACTCCATATGCATAAATGAGTGCCTGAGCGCATCGTAAGTCTTGAAATGAGCACCTGGGCGAAAAGAATAGCCGCTCAAAACATGCAGCTTGCAGAGGTTACAGTCTAAAACAAACTAAAATTCTGGGTTTGACGTGCCGTAACCACCATATGATTATGAGACACAGCGGAGTGGGAGACTCCGCATTAATTTTTGATAATCTAAGGCCCTCTAACCAAATAGAAGTGCACTGTCTGTTTTTTTTTTCACCCTGAGCGAAATGCAGCCACCGCAGCCTGGCGAGCGCCATTATCTCAATACTTCAGTAGATTTCACTTTTTCATATCTGCCTGAAATTAGGTGCCACGCACTCCCAACAATGCCCCAGCGGTGCCACATATAAAAAGAGGCAAACATCTGGGCTGTTGCACTCACATTCATCTGCAAGAAATCGCCAATTATTGGTTGAGCAAAGCGCCAGATTGTTCGACCAGCACAGCTGTTCCATTTTCTGTTAAACTGTGAGAAGTATTTGAACAGGAGATAAAAACAATTAAATCATTACTGCAAGGGCTGCTTCTATAAAATGACTTCGTCCATAGAATCACCAAGAAAATGAAACTGCGGTGCTTCATGAGCTGTAAATTTTTCAGTGATGCGATGCCACTTCTGAACGAAATTTAGGTGGAGTAAATGCGAGACAAAAGTTGTAACTAAATGTCTTCGTTGCGGCCATTAACATAGGATTAAGGTGACTGTGAAGTTTTGGGACCTGCACAGTTGAAACTGTATTGCGTTTAGGCAATTATCTGAGCAAGCGGTCTATCTCTGCACGGTTCCTACGATGCTCGGCTACTGAACCAAAAAATGGGGCACCAGCAGTTGTATTTCACTGGAGGTGAAATGCTAGAGGAGGCCAGTGTAATGTGTGCTATCAGTACACGCTACACAACCCCAGATGGCCACAATTCTCTGGAGCCCTCCACTATGGTGTACATTGTAATCATGTCGTAGTTTTGGCCGTAAAACCCCAGAAATTATTATTAGTAAGCAGTATTCTATGGAAGCGTCAGTGAGCCCAGCACTTACTCGTGATTCCGACGCAGAAAATACGAGTCTAGATATTTTGGCTTTTAACGCCCAATAGGTTATAATATTCTTAATGGCTTACAAAGAGTTAAAATATTATATGCTTGTATTCTCATCATGGGCAAAAGTGGAATAAAAACAAAATAACCTTATTATTTAATCAGAAAAAGAACATAACATGTTGCGGCAAAAACAACAAGCAACGAGCACCCCATTTTGGTTATTCTGTAAAATAAGATGCCGAGTGACAGCAGAAGGCCTCAGGTAATGAATAACTTTGTTGAAGGCGTGGCACTGATACAAGAAACCCAAATAATGAACAGGCTTCATCGTCGGATGCTCATGTTCCAGGGACACAATGTCACCATTGAAATTGAAATCGCAGGTAGCAACGATGTCCGAGGCATCAAAGTGTTTTGTGCACACATGCGTGCACTTCCATTCAAAGTTGTGATCATGACTTTTTAGCAGCTATAGGGCCCACTTCCATTCCTCGCACTGCTCCTTTTTACTCAATAAACAGCGCATTTTGATTGTTCTTTTGTAAATGGAACCGCCCGCCGGTACGTAACACGTGTTCAGCATCGTCATCCCACACCAACACTTCAGCTGTCTCGAAAAAATAGCACAGCAGCTGCATAAAGGAATCCCCACAACCATCAGCTCATGTCGCAGTGCACAAGCGCTCTGTAATGCAAACAATGCTCTCTGTGGCACAGTGGCACTGCACTGCGTCTGCTTTGGGCAGCGTATGAAGCTCCCCCATAGCGTGACGGCAGAGTTTGTGACCAGAAAAGTATTGAAGGACCGTGGCAACGCCCAAACAGCACGACTTTTAACTCAAAGAGGCCATCAGGCATGATTAAGGCGGTCTTTTCTCAGTCCCTCTGGCCAACTTCGATTTGCCAGCATCCAGTCTTCATGTCCAATGACAAAAAAATATTTTGCACTAAACAAACGGTCCAACGTGGCATCAGTCAGTGGGAGGAGGTACATGTCTTTGTGAATTTGTTCAGTCAGAAATATTTGACGCAGAAACAGAAGTTCCATCCTTCTTCTTCCCTAAGACTACTGGAGGTGCCGATGGACTCTTGGATGGCTGGATGATTTCATTATGAAACATTTTGTTGACTTGCTGCTTTGCAGCTACTTGGTCTCGTGTTGAAACATGGTATAGACCCTGACTGACTTGTCCAGCACACTATTCACTTACTATACAATGTTTAGTAAGTGGTTTTTATTGTATCCTTGAAGATGATGAAAATCACGTCATTGTATCGCTGGAGGACAGTTTTGAGCTGAACTTATATCTGGAAAGAATAGCAATAATATCGATGCCTGATTCAGGAACAGGGAGTTGTATCATTGTTGCTGGTGAGGAAGAATCTTAGAGAACAAAGGCATCGCTAATGGTTGCAAATTCTTCCATGTGTGCAATTTTTGTGCCCTTGAATCGGGGGCTTCTATTCCTGGCTGAAGTGGGTCACCATTACCTGCGCTTTTCCTCTGCACAGTTTCAGGGTTCCAGTTGCGAGGCTGATTTCCCGGTCGAGCAGCATGTCCTGGTTCCTCTCAATGTTGCCTTCCATATGTGGAGGTGTTTAGTGGCTGCAGAAATTGCGACGCTTGTTTGCAGCAGGATGGTCACTTGAAATTTGAGTACATCATGGGCATGGTTAGTGTGTCCTATGCGGCGAGAGCACTTAGTCCGTGCACAGCGTTATTGACTTGAACCTTAAATCGACGACTGTGCCATGTTGGTTCAGGAAGTCCATGCCCATGGTTGTGTCCCATCAACATTTTCACAGGATAAAGAATGTCACTGGGTAAGTGAGGTCATGAGTAGAAACTCTTGCTGTGTAGATTCCAGTCGCAGTTTGAAGTTATCAAGAAGGGTTTCAAGATTTTTGCATGATGAGCCACGAAAGGTAGGCAGCTCCCTAAGCTGCTGAATCACGATTGTCGCAGGCGACAAAGCAGCCATCACCTCGATTATGGCCTTCATTATCGTTTTGTTCATCTTATTGGGCAGGAACCCATACTCCGGATGCAATCCTTGTGGCCTACAGCTGGCTCGATTATCCAGGATGGCAACAGTGCGTTCCTCACAAGATAACCTTTGGTTCACGGCTCAGGGGAGTACGACACATGAACACAGGAGCATCTCTACCTGATCTCGCATGGTTGTGCCGCTGAAAATTCCAGCAGCCAAAATGTTCACTAAACTAAACATTGAACTATTTCATTGGGCCCAGCAAAGCAGTAAAACTTACGGTACAATAAATGACAACAGCGAGTACAGTTGTCAGTCCTTGATAATCTGCTCTGTGGATGAAATGGAATGGCATTTATACGTAAATCATCATACATCTCAGCAGTATCACTGATAGTCACGTAAGTTCTGGAGTGAACTTAACCACTCACGTGATGCAGACAACCTGATTAGAACAATTTGAAAACACTCGAGAAGGTTCCAATAGACTTAGGCATGGGCTGCACCAAGTGATAACGTGTGTAGGAGTTCTGGCTGGAGAAATCCGGTAACAATGAAAAAGAAAAATGAATATCACTTGCCCCGTTAATAGGGAGGCAATCACCGGGCAGATCCCAAGGGCTCACGTATCGGCCCCCCCAAAACACACCACGAAAGCGCGGACAATTTAGAGTAGGTCCTTTTAGTGCGCCAGCGAACACCGGCTGTGGTCCAAAGATCGAGTCAGAGCCAAGAGTTGATAACACATACAAAATATATTCTCAGTCAAGGCAGTACAAGCATCACACAAACATGCACACTTGGCTGGTATCAATTACAAATCACAATATAACTTAGAAGTCGTTTCAAACAACAGGAACAAACAAACAAATCACGCTGCAAATGCAATCTCATACATTACGACTATTCAAGAACAGTTAAAGTCCTGAATATTCACCAACGTATCCAGTCCACAGTTCTTGGAATGTATCTGGAATGCTTCTCTTCCAGGAAACGCTCACGCAAACTTCAGCGCTGATTGTCGTTGTTCCCGTCCGTCGTCAGCACTGAATGTTTCTCTTCCAGGAAACACTCACGTAACTTGTCACTGCTCACACGGCGTCATCACTCGATTCTTTCAGACCGACGATCGACTGACCGCACTACATCATAAAACACGTCTTCTTTGGCCGACGGAACCACACTCAACATAACTTCCCCATCTCCGGACCGATTACTAACCAACCATCACTACACGTTTATATTTTCTCGCTTCCGGGTTCCAGAAGCTTCAAGTGTCTTCTTCGGCGTGCAGCACAGTTAAAAGCTAGGGAAAGGGCTCGATTCTTCTCGCTGGTTCCACTCGCCGTGACGTCACTCAGCGTCACATCATGTTTTCGTGATGGTTCCAGACTTTGCCGGGTGTTTGATCTGAGACTCCTGTTTGACGGCGGCCGTCTTGAGGGGGGAGGAGGCGCCGTGAATTCCCGCTGTCGTCTGAAAGCGGCCGCGCGCGTGCCTTATTAACGTGCTTGTTTGTGACGAGTAAGTGTGTCATTATGACATTCCCCTAATATTTTCTGTGCCTCGAGAGTTGGGATGTTTGTGTTCCCTTTTTACATGCACACAGCGTAAGAAAGAAAGCTGTGGAATGAAACAGTATTAAGCCAGAAGTCAAAGGCTGAGTTGGGGAGGTGTACAAGATTCTGCTGACATGTGGTAAAGTACACATAGGTCAAATGAGGCATGCATAGGCAGAAGGGCTGCTGAACATGAAAGGTTGGCAAAAAAAAAGAGTTAAAATTGCATCTGCCAGCGTACTGAGAACCTTACACATACCAACCAAAGCTGAGAGACAAAAATACTTGAATAGCAGGAATGTCATAGCCAATTATCAAAAGCCTACTTTATCAAACAAACAAGAAACAGTTGCAGCAGTGATACCTCTGCAGTGTTGTAGAAGAAGGGAATGATGTTCATGCATAATGCGACGTGAAAGAAGGCCACTGGCATTTGTATTTTGTCTTGTCATGGTTTCAAGTACGTATTCATGTTGACTAAGCAACAATAAAATTCACATGCGAGCTAGTGCTCCAGTGGTGCGTCTTCTCTAATATTAGCTTTCCATGAGCTAAGGCAGCTTTTGATGAGAGCTAAAAACTACAAGCAAGGTTTTCAAGAAGTTACCTATACAGTCGAATCCCACTAATACGAAACTCACTGGACGCACAAGAAAGTTCATTGTAGCGGAATTTTGCTGCAGCGAAATTTCATGTGTAGACCACAAAAGTAAGGAAAATCTGAAGATTATGATTCATCCTCTGGTCCCGGCAAGTGTATGCATTGTTTTTTGCCTCAAACTCTCACTAACACAGACATATTTGGCCACACACGGAGTTACTGTATTTGCTCGCGTATAAGTCGCACAAAATACACAGAAAATTCGGAGCTGGGTTTGTCCAGACAAGAGCAAACACTAGGCTCCAGTCACCATTTCAAATTTTGATGAAATGTACTCTAGGCACAGATTTTATACCCAGAACAATGATTTTGAAGTTAGTTTTGCAAAAAGAAATAATGTTTGCCTAAAAAAATATACAAATTTTGGCCGCAAAAAATATTTTTCCGCCAATTTCACAATTACTGAACTTTGAGCACAACTAGCAAAAAAAAAAGGTGCACTTCTTGGTCGCAGTACTTATCCCCCTTAAAGAATAAATGAAATACAATCTTGAGTGTTTTATTTCAGTTTGCTGTTGAAAGACTTTTGAGGAAAAAAACAGAAAACATGGTAAATGCTGCTACAAGTTAAACTAAGAATAATAAAACTCAGTATATATTGACTGATATTTTAGCTTTCTTTTAAAATAATTTTCATGCTTTTCACACTCACAGTTATACTTCAAAATTGTGCTGAAACGTATGTTGTTTACCGAAAAAGCTGGAGTGTGAAAATATTTTGCTCAAGAAGGCAATATTTAACTTTTTTTTAAATCTCTCAGATTGAAATCAAGAACGGTGTCCACCATTCTGCATAAAAAAAAACACTGCATTATTTGAGTTGCTAACAAGTTGTGCTGCATCAAATGTGACCACCTTGGCCTAGTGGCCGCACCATTACTTGTGTGCTGCAAATCGGATACAAGTTGTTAAAAATAAGTGAATGCAACATGATCACAAAGCAGCTGTTCTGTGACAACGAATGCACAGTCAGGCTGCATGGTGCAGCAACCTTCGTCTAAGGATCAGCCGTTTGGGAAACTTGAGCAGACGACCCACAGCGGCGGCGCCTCAAGGCTGTGGGTGCTTACATTACATCAGCGAGCTCCACTTGCACGTGAAAAGATGCTCAAAGGGTAAATGAGATAAGGAATGCATCACTGTGTAAAGTAAATGCGGTTAATTGTCAACATGGAGAATGTTATGCAACGAAAACTCTGCCAGTAATTTTGCAGTGTATGTAGTTCATCCTCTGCTGTTATGCTCAAAGCCGCAAAATATTGTGATAAATGCGCGGCTTTTTAAAACAAAAAAGATTGTGCAAGAAATTAGGAATGCCCTCTCTGAGAAAACTCTTTTCAAACTTTGGCGTTTTTATTTATTTTATTTATTTATTTAGGAATACTGCAGGGCTTAAAAGGCCCAGGCAGGAGGGGAAAAGTACAAACAAAAGTACGAAGTGTGCAAGTATCAAGAAAAATAATACACAAGGAGGATCTATACAAAGCAACAACAAAGTGAATCTACCAACAAGTAAATGAGCACTAAAAGAAATGTGATACAAGAAAAAATAATATACAATACGAAAAGATAAACAATACATAACTATTTAATCAATGTAAAAAGGAGTTAGCAAAAAAAGTAAAGAAAAAAAACTGGAGCACTGTATTGAAACAGGAAGAGCTAGATTTAAGATGTAATGCATGCGATAGAGTCAGTGTTGCTGAGTGCAGTAATGCTTTCATTTGGGCCAGTTGGTGCAAACTTGTAACTTGATTCATGGCTGCGCTAAAAAAACACAGACAACAGAAGGGACGTACACAGGACGGGCGCAAACTACCAACTTTATTACTGAATGCCAAAGTAAACCTATATATGCACGAATCTCATCACGTGCTCTCTTTTACGCCCCTTCGTGACAGATTAGCAACACACCCCCCTGGGGCTATCTTTCTTTGAAGCATGATCATGATATGGTCAAACTATTTACAAACAAAGAATTGACAGAACCACAAGGCCGATAAAACTAAAAATTGGAAATAAAAAACCAGGACACTGTGTGTCATTCAGACAAAGCCGTCCAAAAATTGAAGATCTTTTTGGAGCAAAGTCAAAGAAGGCATGCTTACGCAATGGTCAGATTTCTTGTTAATAAAATAGGCCTCAACAACTTCCCTTTGCAACTTGTTCCTTGATTTAGACAAAAAAACCGTGTCTTCGAAACTTGGCATGCACCTGCATGCACCCGCATGCCACCCGCATGTCACGAAGGGGCGTAAAAGAGAGCACGTGATGAGATTCGTGCATATATAGGTTTACTTTGGCGTTCAGTAATAAAGTTGGTAGTTTGCACCCGTCCTGTGTACGTCTCTTCTGTTGTCCGTGTTTTTTTTGCGCAGCCATGAATCCAGTTACAAGTTTGCTGAGTGCACTAATAGGTAGGCTGTTCCAGTCGGCTACTGTTCGAGGGAAAAAGGAATACTTAAAGATGTTGGTTCTGGTATTGTAAGGCGTTAATGTAGCAGAGTGGCGATGTCTTGTTCGGCGAGCAGTGAGAGGCTTTATGTAAGGTTCAGGAGAAAAAGGCAATTTATTATCATACAGTAGGAATAGAAATTTAAGCCTGTGAATTTTTCTTCTTAGTTGCAAGGATTGAATGTTGTGCTGGGCCATTAGGTCACTTGGAGAGTCACTGGAGCGATATTCAGAGAAGGTGAACCTTACTGCTTTACGTTGGATCCTTTCTAGCGCATCTATGTTAGTTTTAGTGTAAGGGTCCCATACGATAGCTGCATATTCAAGCTTAGGACAGGCAAGAGAGGTGTAAGCGGTTAGACGGGTCTCGGCAGGAGCGTGTTTTAATTTGTGTCTGAGGTAGCAGAGTTTTTTGTAGGCCGAGTCGCAAAGGTGAGAGATGTGGGAATTCCAACTGAGATTATTAGTTATGATGACACCTAGATACTTATATTCATCAACCTCTGTAAGTGGCATGGATGCAAGATTATAAGTAAATGAATGTTCATAAACTCTTTGGTGATTTTTATAAATACTGTTTTATCAATATTAAGCTGCATGTCCCAGTGTTCGCACCATGTTAAAATTTTTTGAAGCCTGGATTTTAGGGTAATTTGGTCTTGCTGGCAGGTGATTTCATGAAAGAGTAAGCAGTCATCAGCGAATAATTTTATCTGTACAGGTTCAGAGAGTCAACTATGTCATTAACATATATGTTAAATAATAAAGGTCCAAGAACACTTCCATGGGGAACGCCAGAAGTTACAGAAAGGTCACTCGAGGAGCAGTTATCAATTGCAACAAATTGCCTACAATTAGTGAGGTAAGCAGAAATCCAATTTACTAGATACGAGTGAACATCCAGATGAACAAGTTTTTCAATTAGTTTCGCGTGTGACACGAGATCAAACGCTTTCCTAAAATCCAGCAATATAATGTCAGTTTGTCCTGATTTGTCGACAACGCTAGCAAGACTATGAATTACAGTAGTTAATTGGGTAACAGTGGAGAGGCCCTTCCTAAAACCATGCTGCATAGGAGTTTTTGGTAAACCACATATGTTTCAGCACAACAAAATCTCTTTTTCACGAAGATAACTTCGAAATCATTGTTCTGGGCTTAAATCCAGCACTTCGAGTAAACTTAATCGAAATATCGGGAATGGTGACCAGGACCTCATGCTCGTTCTTATCTGGACGCAACCAGCTAAAAGTCGAGGTGCGGGTTACACGCAAATTTTGGTGTACAAGTTGGCTTCCTGGCACGGCTTCCATGTAATGCAAGGAGGGTGGCTTTGTGTCGATATGCAGGGCTTTTTATTTTATTAATTTATTGAATGATTTTTTTCTTTTTTTTGCAGTTTGTTGAGGGTTGCAGGTTATATGCAAGGAAAGGTTATACATATGTAAGAAAATATGGTAAGCAGGTGACCCTCGGAGCATGCCAACCGCTAAGGCTGACCGAAAGCTAAGTGCTGAAGTCCGCACCGCCATAGTCATAAGCGAACGACAAAGCTGAAACGCTTCGTGCCTTTTTACCAGGGTGTTGGAACAAAATGCTTGTCATTCTGTTTTTAATTTTGTTCCACTGAAAGAATTTCAATTCAATTTCTGTTAAAGAAAAAATGGTCTGTAATAGTTCGTATCGGCATGCAGGAATTTAGAAACAAAGTAACGATGAAAACATTGTATTTAATTTTTTTCCTAAGTTAATTACGAATTCTCTTAGCAGGCTGAATGCTTTGAATCAGAGGAGTGGGCATGATTTCAGAAGGAGTATGTCATCGAGCATACTCTCTGATACGAGAGACCATTGTTTTGATAAAACAAACTTCAGATCCGAGAATGGCCTCTCTACACTGACCTGCGTGGTCCCCATGAATACATTAGCATAGGTTGGCACAAAAACTTCTTGTATTTTTGTTTCTTTATTCAATGACACCAAACTCTAACCCCTATATAACTACAGTCGCCGACCGATAAATCGGACACCGATAATTCGGACATGCTCGGTAATTCGGACAGTCGCGCGGCACCGCCGATGATCCCATAGAAGTAATGTGTAAAGACGACCGATATTTCGGACAGCTGCGAGATCTACATTCGATAATCCGGACCCTGTCCGAGACTGTCGCGCACGCCGAATCGCCAGCCATTATCTCCTCCGGCACCCGTACCATACAAAGTATGGCCTCAGAGATCAAAACGAAAGCTAATTGGAGATCTATGAGGCTCTATTTCGATCGCTACTTTATGCCTCAGATTTGGGATTGGAAATGCTGATCTTGGAGGCACTGGTCAACTGTGATAAATCGTATCGACATCGCGAACATCCTACATTCCGGTTCCTGTATCCCATGCTGTATCCCCGCGCTCATAGAGTTAATATACTGACTCTAGAGGAAAAGCTGGGCCGCGAGACCTATAACCACAAGAACGCTGACATCTTGGAACGTTGTCATTCTTGCCATCACATATCAATCCTAAAGAAGCATCTGCACAATTAAAAACTTGCGGATATTGTTTTGTGTTTACTTTGAATACTTCTACGAAAGAATACGACGGCTATTTATGCAATTTACTGCACGCAGAAAGGAACGTTTGCAGGCTGGTTAACTAGATGGCACCACCATATCAACACTCGCGAGTACGCGAGTATGTGCTTGCGGCCGATTGCGCCGGTTTGCACGTCGTGTTAAAGCCCCTGAAACTTCGTTCGCGACGTGTATCTCGTAGTTGTCATAGTGTCCCTGGTGTCCCCTTGTGTCCGTTGTGTGCGCTTTCTGTCGCCGCATACCACTCGACTTCAT
This sequence comes from Rhipicephalus sanguineus, assembly GCF_013339695.2. Classification (NCBI taxonomy): domain Eukaryota; kingdom Metazoa; phylum Arthropoda; class Arachnida; order Ixodida; family Ixodidae; genus Rhipicephalus; species Rhipicephalus sanguineus. The sequence goes on along the minus strand of NC_051176.1, from coordinate 305,266,420 downwards.
GTGACAGCCCTTTTTTCTTTCGAGCTGGAAACTTCAGTGCATCAGTGCAAACCAGGACGGACGGCAAAGAAGAGATCAGACAAGCCCTGAAAGTTATGTCCGAACTAGTCGCAACCGATTTTTTTAATAATTTTTAACGGCGATAAAGCTTCGTGGGCTGTGTAACTTTAGTTTCGATTGAAGCTTTCGGGAGATGTCTCACTCACAATCGCCGCTGCATGCTGCAATCGACATTTTTCTGCGTTACGGCTCTCTGCGCTGAAGTACAGCAGCAATGAGCTGAAAAAGAACGTGGATACAGGTGTCTCGCCATTGCAAGTCGAATCAGCGCGCGACCACGGCCTACGGACTTCGCTTCGAGCTGCGAATCTGTAGAGTGACCTTTGTGCCAGCGAACGGAGAAACTTTGGGAGTGCCTAGTAAAAACCATGCACAAACAGGTGGAAATTTTAACTGTTATCAACCAGACCAGCTGCACAGACAACCGTACACTAACACACGGCTTCACGCATCAAAACACAGCTGATGTGCTCTGAACAGCGTGTAGCTGGCTTAGGTTGGTAGATTAAAACTGATTACTACCGTCAAATATAGCAAGCGTCTCAGGGTCAGGCAACGCTGGCAACGATTGTTTTGTTCCATCATGGCGGAACCCATGCGGTTATAGGTTTCAATGCATGGGCCCTATGGGGAGCTTTTCCTCTAGAGTCAGTATATTAACTCTATGGCCGCGCTGCGCTGCTATCGCCGCCATTTTGTCGAATGCGTCTGCGGTAAAGCGTTCTGCGCGCGCGTTCATTTTTATCTTGAAACTTGCTTTATTTTACGCTCTGCTGTCTCAAAAGATCTGAGTTAAATGGTGCCAACGGTGCCCTCACAGCCAGCGCCGAAGGCCGCGCCGACGACAACGAAAGGCGGCAGATACATTCAACTGCCGATTTTTCGGACGGCCGATTTTCCGGACATGCTAGAAAATTCGGACGCTTTCGCGGCACCGTCACCAGCCCCATAGACGTCAGTGGTCAAGGACGTCAGAAATTTCGGACGCTAAAACTCTTCGGCGTCCGATTTTTCAGACTTTCTGCCCAAATTGCAGGTTCGAAAGGCAATTGAAGCCCGCATCTCTGCCGCGTCTATCATCTCATAGGTTCGAACCAGCGCTTTCGCGAGTCGGCCTGTTTGCGGCAGTAGCAGAGTCCGAAAGTCAGCTTTGTCGCGATGCCGAAGTGTTATGGGGTGAAGCGGACCGGAAATTCAAAGGGGCCGCTATCACGGCGCCGTGCGGCGATATCTTTACGGATAAGCAGTGGAAATGCACGGAGGCGTGATGGCGGCAGGTGGCAAACGCGCCAGTACGGCTCAATCGCTGACGAGCCTTACGATAAGCATCTTCAGTCAACTGCTCGATAGTGCATGTAGCCTGGTGCAGTTGCATGCGAACCCAAACGCGCCGCGCCGCCATTCATGCTGCCTCTTTGTGGGACCGCTAAGTGCGCCGCACAGACTCGTTGCCTTCACGAACGAAACCAGCTCGTCATCGTACAGCGATCACATCACACTGGCGGAGATACAGGCGGACTTGGTTGCACGTAAGCGGAAGTGCGAGCAGCAACGCACTGACAACTTTTTTCGGCCACCGAAACCTTGAAGTGTCAATAAAAGTATTTTTTTTCTGGCGCATTCGTTTTTTCGGACATTCGATAATTCGGATTTATTTACGTTCCCCGTGGAGTCCGAATTATCGGTCGTCGACTGTAACAGCCAAGGATGACGAGGAGCCTTTGAAGAAGATGGATACCCCTATCAAAACGTAGGCCGACCTGTGTGAGGCATCTTATCTCTTGTTTTTATGTCCTCTATTACCCATTGTGTTTCCATCTGCTGGCTGCCCATCTTGACTTTGGAATCCCTGCCTGAAATACATGCTAATACTGCCTACTGAGATATACGCTAATGCTCACATTGCATGACATCAGTTGTTCCGGATTACCAACTTTCCGCTGGACCGAAAACCGATTAAAAACATTTCGGTTTCACTCCGAAACAAAATAACGTAACTCTTCGGTTACTTTTTATTCTGGTCAAAAATATATATATTTTTTTTCGTGTCTGGTTTTTGGTTTTCATTTCATTGCACCACACTGCTTTAATGTTCCACTGTGTTAGTTGCTATTGACTATCATGACGATCGCAGCCACGGTGTTGAGCACATCGGTTGAGGCAAATGGTAGTTCCGTTTCGCACACGTACCTTCACAACTGAGTTGTTGGCTATCTATGATCGCAACAACCACAGTTTTGCCTGCAGCGGTTGCAGAAAGCAAATTATAGCCTTTACACTCAGTGCGCATTACAGATATGTGCATACTGTCGGAGTGTCGTGGTCACCCATGATCGCATCATGAACGAGAGTTTGTTCAAAGCGGTTGTGGCAGAATGTACTGCATTTACTCGCATAATTTGTGTACTTTCTTTTGCGAATTTGGAGCTCCGAAGAGGGGGTGCATAAATTACGCAGAGATTTCGCGAACACATCCGAAATAATGTGCAATATATAGTCCTAACGCGCGCGGTATAATACATTACAAAAAGAAAATCAATTATAGCGCGAATGAAGGGTACTTATTTATTTAACAGAATGAGCGCGTACTTTAACCAGCTAGATCCGGTTACGCACGGTCTAGTCAGAATCACTGGTCGAGAAGTCCGACTGAAAATCATCGCCGCGGCCGCTGTCACCGCACTCCCAAAGTGCATCGAACTCGGTTCCGTCGAGCGCGTTCGGCAGCCTCGTCTTCTTGAAGCTCTTCTCGACAATGCTGGGAGAAACGAGGTCCTACGGCACGGCGATACCGGTGGACCTAGGCTCTCGCACATATATTTGAAAAGGTATTCTTCAACGGCAGGAAACATTCCATGCTTCGGTTCTCGGAATGCTCTCCTTCCCGGTCTTGTATTAAAAAGCGAACTTTTCTGGTTTATCCAGTACTGAACGTGACTCATTCACACTGAAGCGCTTGGTGGCGGCACAGTTCCCGTTTTCTTCTGCAAACTCTATAACAGTGAGCTTGAATTTTGCCAAATAGTTATTGTAGCCCAGCTCAAGAGAACAGAAAGAACAAGACTGGCTGTTGGCGAAACCTAAACTTCCGAAATCAACCAAGGCTGCGTTGCAGCGTGGACATGGCGAGGACGCAGAGAAAGAGGAGCAGCGAGGGCAAAAGTTGGCGCGATTGGCCCTCGCACGCCTCCGATGCAGAAAATAGTCCGTGCCGTGTCGCGTGCATGCATTTTCATGGCGGGAGAAGGCTCGAGCAGTTCCGACAACCCGTGAACAGGTTTGGGTGTTCGAATACAGTCCCTAGAGTATAATATTCTAGGGACCGTAGTTCGGGGGTTTCCAGAGAATAGTATGAAGTAATCGGAAGAAGGGACTTCACACTCGCAGCCCGTCTTGTGCACAACTGCGCTCGTCGGCTCGGTGAGGGGCGGGTGTCCAAAGACTCACCGTGCGCGCGCCGGCAAGCTGGCTCAGGCGGGGCGGGGAGCGCAAAATATGCGACTATTTTTTTTTTTTAGTAAAGCTGGCTAAATATTAGGGGTGTGCAAATTATGCGGGTAAATTCAGTAGTTAAGCTTGGACTAGCTGCACGCTGGCCACGTGTGTAGCCTCGGAAACAGAAATCTACGATCGCAGGACTAGTGACGATGAGCAGTAGTTTCATTCTGAGTGCAGTTTCAGAAACATGGCAGGAGCTCTTAAAGAACGATATTGTCTCAGCTGGCACGCACATCAAACCTGCCGGCTACATCATGATAGATGGACGATCTCTCGCCGAGCATCTCAATGGCGAAAAATTAATCGGGATGTGTGTGTGGTAGCGGAAAGCATGTCTCAGATGAAGACACATGCCTTGCGATGCAGCCGCACTGTTCTCAAAGTCACAAGCCAAGGAGAAATCGAGTTGCCATGGGAGTTTCGTGGCAACACCAAAACTTCGTTAAAATGGAAGTACCCAGAAAAATTATTCATTGTGATGAGACATTTTCCACATTGTCTTCTATGGGTGGCTGAAGGGGAATTGAAAATTTTTCGTTACAGTGGAAATTTCGTCGTAGCGGTGTACACTATAGCAGGATTTGACTGTAACCTCTTTTGACAGTACCAGATGATTAGTTTAATAAATCATGGTTAATTTTGTAGTTAACAAGTAAGAAGTGAGCATGGTTACAGTTGAACCCTCTCTGCTGTCACAACAAAATTTTCACCATAAATATAAAATGTTTTGATCCGCCATATGATGGCCACAGAAATTAACAAGAAAACGTCACTTCACAATGAATAATTTTCACAGAGGTATTTCCACTTCGACAAAGTTTTCCCAAATACAACCAGATACGAAAAAAGTGCTCGCTTAGGACTGCCCTAAAATAACAATGGCAGCTCGACCATATTGTGAGGGCTCATGACATGCCACCACAACACAACCACATCGCAAGACCTGCATCTTCATCTGTGGTGCACTTTCAGCTATGCCACCCTCACGTCACAATAATTTTTTCACCTGCGAAATGGATAGCAATAAATCATTCGTTCACCATGACCCAGCCTGCAGCTTTGATGCATTTACAGGATCCAGCAGAATCGCTCTTCATACTCAAGAACTTCCACCATGTTTTTGACACTGTGCAAGCATTGCAATGACTGGCAACGAAACTACAGGTTGCTGTCATTACCGTTGTGAACACCAAGGAATGTGCATGGCCAGTGCACATATATTCAAAATATAAGTAATGTTTTGGGTCACCACTGAAGACAAGGTCGTCGTCACTATTAACACCATCATGGACAATGATAATGCAGCTCCGACAGTATGTTTATAGCCAGCGCTAACAGATTGTCGTGTTGTGTTGTGTTAACACACAAGTTAACATAACACTCTGTCATAGCCACTAAAACAAAATCATGGTCATAATCAATACAATCAATGACAATCGACATGGATTGCGACTACACAGTTATGGCGACTACACTTCAAATATAAAGTTTGAGTTGATAGTTTGTGCCTGTCTGTTGTGTTTCCTTCTGGTCCTCGTGTTTCTTGCGCAGCGTATTCATTAAAGGGGCCCTCAAATACTTTCAACAGCGAAGCTGTTTAGCAAATCGTTCCTTGTGAATCGATACAGAAAACTATCACCATCATAAACGAGTATGTGCCATAGAAATTGGGTAAATCCCACCACTGGTCCACTAAAAATGAAGAAGGCAACAGTTAGCCCAACAAATGGCTGCGATGAAAAAGTGACGGCAGCGAGCCGAAGACCCCAAGTACGTACAACGAGCGAATACTAGGGAACGGGAAAGGCAATGGCGGCTGCGAGAAGATCCTGAAGCGATGGAAGGCCTATGCCAACGACGACGTGCCCGTAGATCTACGAGAGGTGTGAACGCTTGGTTTCAGCGCGAGTTTCTCTCTCTGGAGTTTGGACAACTGTGTTGTGTCTGTGACTGTCTGTGGTATAAGTCAAATCTCTGCACTGAGAAATAACGTAGAAACAACCTAGCATCACCTAGCTAAAGCCTAGCAACAACCTAGAAGCAACCTAGAATCTGCATCACCTATAGCTAAGGCCTAGAAACAACTTAGAAGCAACCAGATTAGTCTTCAGAATCGTCCAGTTTCGCTGTTTCAAGCCTTGCACGGCTTAGTGCAAGCTTCGCCACTTTTTCTTTTTTTTTTTTTCCAGCACGGTCAGAAAACGCTGCCGATCGGAGTCAAGGCTCCTGAGAACACACGAGCCAAACATTGTAGCACAGCACGTGACCTGGAATTTGCAATTAATTTTCAGTCAGCTAGAAATCGTTCATACTTCTCTCAACAAATGATGCCATAAACTCAAATGACCGTGCCATAAACCCAAAGTCCATGGCTATTGGCTGATTTGAGCATTCTCGGCGGCATAGTGACCGCGGCCGCCATGGGATGCTGCCACGTGCCCCCCCGCGTGCGCTCGAGATCACATTGAAAGTAAGCCGCGCGTTCAAAGAAAAAAAAAAGGGGAAAAAGTGCTCAAGGTCATGGTGTGTACTGACGAACAGACGCATCTTCTTGCCTCCTTGTTACCTCCCCGCCCCACCCTTTCGTAGCTTTCAGCACGCTCGCTGGTACGAAAGGAGGGAGAAAGCGCTTGTCAAGCGCTACAAATCCCTGTACTCCGCCCATACTTGACGGAGTCTAAACATTTTTGCAGCAGTCGATTCATGAGGCAATACACTCTTTTAATGAAATCATTCAATGATTACTTGGAAAAGTATTGCAGGGTCCCTTTAAGTATGTCACACCAACTCGCCCACATCAAGCTCCTCCTGCTTGTAATCATCAGCATAGAGTTATGTCACAGTTTTATCGTTAAAATCGAGTAGCAAAGAGAAATGTGTATTTCTATTTTGAACCTGTGAAATTGGGTGCACATCAGATTCGTGTAAATGCGATGCTTTAAGGCACAGTTTTTATCAAGTTGAGCCAAATAGATACTTTTTCTTGTCATTTGTCCCCCAGTGTCGGTCTACATCATACAGCATTTCCAAGGAGTATATTTGGATGCACTTGGCATGTTAGCATGTCTTTTTGAGGGGGCACTTCTGATAAGCCCAACTCCTGATAAGGTGAACAAATGTCCACGATCCCTTCAAGTTCACCTTAACGGGAGCCTACTGTACTCCTTGCTGATGCGGGGCTTCCACAACCACTGGTACATCTACTGAGTCTTATGTCTATGAATGGCATATAAAGGAGTTTTTTTGCGTACATTGCCAGAAGAGCAAGGTTAAAAAAGTCACAGAAACGAACGAAGCGTTTTGGCTCTGATGTCGTTATGGTGGTGCAGATTCGGGCACTTCATTGTAGTTGGCTGCTAGCACAGCTTTTGCGTCATACACTTGGAGTGTTTCGCACTCTGCATGCTCCAAAGGTCGTCTAAACGTTAACTCAGGTTGGAACAAATACGTTTAAATTAACATGTTTGATGATTTTAAACACCACATATGCTTCCAGGACCAGAAGATGAGTTGGAAATATTAGATTTTTAGAATTTGTGTGGCCTATATTTAAACTTTTATATAAACTACCGTAAAATCCCAGGCAAGCGTCCCTACCTGAGCAAGCACCCCCCTCCCTTTTTCGGGAGATTTGAAATATGCACCAATGACCTAGCAAGCACCCCCCTCTCCCCTGCCGCCATTTTTACTTTGTCATTCACTGTTTTCATTCGAGTGACAAGGGTGAATAAAAAGTGAATGCATGCATATTCTATAAAGCATTGCATTAGAAACACGGGTGTGCATTCTTTACTCTTAGCGCCTATTTCGCCGACATCTTGAATTCTGATCTGCGACCAAGCCCTCCCTTCCAAAGGGTACCCCCTCCAAATCTTGTCGGATTATCCTTCACCACTTGCTCGGGATTTTACGGTATATATAACCTCTACATATAAAATGTAGAGGCTTTTCACATACTCGTGGTTTGCACAGGTTTCCAAAGCAAAAATTCAAGGATATTCAAGGACTTTCCCGGACTTGTACAGGTTTTTCAAGAACTCAAAGCGGCATGCGAAGTTGGAATTTTTTTACTCAAAAATTTTCAAAAATGACTAATTTTATTGCACTTACAATAAATAAATGGATATCACAATTATACCAACATCTAGTCTTGATAACTTTTCAAGATCACAACACACAATGAACGCTTACAAAAGCGGTTGAGATTTCTCCAGTATAGGCTTGAAGTTTCAAATATATATTCAAAACATCCAGTGTAGTGTTCTTTCACTTGTATAAAGATAAATAAATGTATATCACAATGATGTTAATAATGACTAGCCTCGATCACTTTGCAAGTCCTAAACAGTACAAAAAAAAGCTCACAACACAAAGTGGACTTTAACAACAGCGGTTGAGATTTCTCCAGTATAAGCTCGGTGAAGTTCATCCAACATATTCAAAACAATCAGCGTAATGTTATTTCACTTATACAAAGATAAATAAAGGTATAGGTGGTACACACTTGACGTCATCTGCGAGGAGCGCTAGCGGCGGGGTCACCATTTTGCAGGTCCGTGCACTTGCCGCATGCGCAAAAAACTTGCAGCACGCGCTTGACCATTTTTTTTTACGTATATTGCCGATTATAAGTCGACATTTTTTTCATAAAATGACCTTCCAAAGTTCGGGGGTCGACCTATAATCGGAGTCAACCTATACGCGGAATCGTAAAGTTGACTTATCTGTGGGGTCCAACGAAAGGTCGTCGTCCTCGGATTCCCTGCTATTCGACGCATAGATAACATTAGCCGCAGAGATAGCGGAGTTGCGGCAACTGCTATCTCCCAACGCGCGCGCACCGCTTCAGGAGCCGGACATTTTTGCGATCTACCATGACGATCGCGAAACTATAGCAAAACCACGTGAGGCGAAAGTGGCGAAACTACGGAGCGCGTTTAAAAATAGCCGCGCGGCATTAATGCGAACTGCTTGGGAAACACGGTCTCGAAAGCAGCATTTCAAACCTTTGATAGAGGGCGAACGATGCTCTATGAAAAAAAGAGGAATGTATCTTGCGATGCGCCATGCAGTTTTGTTTTCATACAATAGAAACGATTCGTTGACAAACCATCGGCGTTCCACAGAAAAGCTGGCAGCGCCGTGTGGGCTGGCAACAACACTTCGCGGGGAACTAAACCACATGACCAGTCATATGCACCCACAAGCGTCTTCGCGTCTTTTTGCACTCACGCCTGTTCGCCATTTCTGCATTTCGCTTCGCATGCGAGTAGTGGTGTGCTCGATTTGTGACGCTGCCAAATGACGCCAAGATGGCACCGCTAAGCCGGCAACAGTACAGTGCTGCTTTCAAGCGGCAAGCGATCCTCTACACAGAGCCGGAAAACAACGTTGAAGCAGGGCGCAAGTTCGATGTGTCGGAAAAGTGCGTGAGGGAATGGAGAAAATAAAGGACCAAGACCTTCGCATGCGCTGCTAAACGCCGTTCCTTTCGCGGACCGAAGTCTGGACGATACCCTGCCGTTGAGGAGGCGGTTCGAGATTGGGTTCATGACCAGAGAAGCAAGAGCTTGAGTGTTTGCTACGATGATGTCCACGCGACGTTTTCCACGTGCGGCACCTCAGTACTACCGGCACCCCTTCTGACAGCGAGCAGCAGCAGTGGCTCACACGATGGCAGTGACCGTGACTGTGTCCTTCTCTCAAGCGACGACGAGTCGTAAGCAATGTTTCACGGGCAAATAAATGTTTCTTTGCATCACTCCCTCTTCTGAAAAAACTTATTGGTGAGCTATGGCCGCAGCATGAGGCTGTGTTCGGAGTCAACATTTTTTTCCTTAGAAGGGGTTGCAAGTTGGGGCGTCGACTTATAATCGGCAATATATGGTAAATGTAGTTTGGAAAGGAAACGTAGGAAGCCATCAAGAGAGCACGACACATTGTGCTAGAGAGGCTGGAAAGCTATGCGAGCATAGATTTCGCCTTCGCCACAAGTCTGTCTGGCCATGCCAGACCCGGCGGCGGCGACATCGCGAGAAGAAAGCATGACTGATGTCGAGTGACAAGTTTGGTCGGTTCAGTTAGCACCCCTCTTCAGCGTGCGCTCAACAGAGCGCACATGCTGCTTAAACTGAACGTTTGAGCGGTCACCTTGCGTAGATGCGGTCAGGGCTGGGCAAAGATACTTTGAAATTGTATCGCAATACGATACAAGATACTCAGGCAAGAAGTATTTGAGATACAGATACAAGATACTGCAACACTGATTGTATCCGATACGATACATTCCAATTGTATCTTAAGATACTTCGATACATTCTCAAATTTGTTATTGTATATCTATATAATGCAGCATTAAACGCCTATCCACAGCAATGTTCGCTTGAAAATTTATTAACTGCGACCAATTGTGTTTCACTTGAATGAAAACTGTTATCATCTCAAAAGTTTTGTACTTCTTGCTCAAGGTATATCTGTTCCATTCCGAAACAACTTATTGGCGTTGTGTTAGCTGCTTAACATGACAGCTCTTTATACATTTCGTTGATAGCGCTTCTTGCTTGTAGCTTTTGTACCGTATTTACACGATTGTAGGTCGACCCATTTTATCAAAATTTGAAGTCCGAAGTTGGGGGGTCGACTTAAAATCAAAACTGAAACTAGTTTCGATTGTAAAGTCGCCTTACACCCGAAACAAACGAGAAATCAGGCATGCTGTGGCATGATTACGACATTATGTTAACTGGCCTACTAGCTCTACCTGTCACATATACCGTATTTTCTTGTGTACAACCCGCACCCTCAGCAACGATTCATGGAGAATGGTCTGAAAATCCCCGCGTATTGCCGCGAAGCTAGTTTTTCTGCATAGCTTTGAAGCACTGCCATGAAGCCAGCTTTGCACACCGGAATTCGATATTGTTTTCTTCAGCGACATCGTAAATAAATTTCCTTTGTGAAATGCACTCGCACTTTTATTTTTTCTCTTAATGTGCGGTTTTAGGGGGTCGACCTACATTCGAGCCGACTTACAATCGTGTAAATACGGTAATTCATGGGAGTCGCTGCTCTGCTTGCTGACCAGCAAGCGGGTTGTCAACTAACCATGTGAACTTCAATGAGAAGCCTCCGCACGATGGTGCAAATACCGCTGAGGAGTTCTACCTTACCGGTAAACATATTACGGTTTTCGCAATAACGGATCACCGGACAGGTGTACGTCACCAAGAACATGTGCAGCCCAGAAACGTTTCAGACGTCTGGTACAGTTGCGCAAAGCGCTGCAGGACACCGCCACTATTCACACTATTGCCACTTATACTAGATCCAATTACCTGGTGATTAGCAACAGTAAAAGGATTCAGGGAAGCCTAAACAACGAAAACAAATATATCTAAGTAAAATAGAAAAGCGGTTCCGTATCAAACACAGCGAATAAGTATAGAAACACGATACACGAAGCACCCCCAAGAGCTAATAATAATTGTTGCGTTTTACGTCGAAAAACAGCGATATGATTATGAAAGACGCTGTATGGAGGGCTCCGGAAATTTTGACCACCTGGGGTTCTAAAACCTACATATAAGCACACGGGCCTTTACCATTTTCCCTCCATCGAAATCCGGCTACCACGACCTTCGGGCCAGCAGTCAAGCACCATAACCACTAGACAGCCGCGGCGGGTAACCCCTCATAGCTACGACAATAAATTCAGTGCCTATGGAAAAGGGCGTAAAACGACTCTTTAGGATGCTGATGAGAAAAATGGAGCATTTGGTATAGCAGTGTTTCTCGAATACCTTTGCGAACGTATTTAAGATGGCGCCTAATAACTTACGTTATTATTATGCCAACTCAATTTTGCTATTTTACGTAGCAGTAAGCAGAATTATCAGTAAGCAGAAGTAAGCAGTAGCAGAAAAAAGTTTGGCAGTAGCTCAGTGGGCTAAACACCCGCCAGTCATCGTCGTGGACCGAGAGGTCATGGGTTCGACTCCTGTCGACGGAACTTTTTGTTAATAGTTTTTTTTCTTTGCCATTTGATGGCATTCATTTTGCTGACGTATTTCCGTGACGTAAATACGTCATGAAAATCTTGGTGGACCCTGGCATAAAACACTTTCGTGTTAAAGAAACGATTAAACAAAAATTCGACTGGGCACAGACGTTCGCGCGCTTGTCTGTCGAGACGACGCGAGTGCCACCTCGTAACTCTGCTCAACCAATATACAGGGACGCTCAGAGCTTATCGCCTATTCTCTGGAAAACTCTTGCGGAAAGATCAAATAATGTCACTGCCTTTAGTTTTATTCTGGTGACTTAGTGGCAGCAGTATCAGCTTGAGAAGCGGAGCTCAGCCAATGTTTATTGCTTCGCACAGTGGTGGGGCGATCGCAGTATCTTGTATCTTAAGATACACGATACATTCTTCAATGTATCGGAAATACAGATACAGATACTTGTTTTGCGAGACGTATCGCGATACGGATACAAGATGGCCAAACAGTATCTAAGATAGTATCGAAGATACATGTATCTTCGATACTGCCCAGCACTGGATGTGGTGCTGGCGTTCTGAGCAGCTGAGAGGACATTTCAATGTCACCGCCGTGCGCACACCATGTTAAATGCACATCTAAGTTTCTGAAGGTAAACATTAGACAGAAGTCTGTCTGGTTGGGTAAGAAAACTGAGAAAACTATTATTTAATCTCCAACTAAAGTTACGAAAACACGTAAGAACCCATCGTTTCGGAACCAGCTTGGTTCCTTCCTCAGGGGGGGACTGTGGCTACTTTGCAGCGGCGTCTTGAAGGCACTCTCGCGGCGGTCAATGACCCCACGCATTACCGCGGAGCGTAGTCCATGCGCATACACCAAGGGGAGGGTTCCGAGGGAACGGTTGATGTTTTTGTGCGGCTTCAAACACGGTCATTACTGCTGTACATAATAAGCTATCATTGCCAAGTCAGTGGAAGATCATATAGTAGCGCGAAACCATTTTTTCCTCGCCTCATCCAAGACGCACGAAGAGCGTGGCGGCTTCCCCAGTGCATTTGTAGCCTTCAGCGACGCCTCGGTGGCGAGCGGCACAGGGCGAAGGTGGTCTTGGCCACACCCACCTCTGCAATCACGCTGTCTCTGTGCGATTGGGACAGCGGGAGAGAAAATTGCCAGCGCACAATCTCGGAGGCCATGCTCCATGCGCTGCAGTTTCCGAGAAAAAAAAAATATCTAAGAGAGTTGGGTTGTGCACAGTCAACACTTGCAGCATGCTGCTCAAACACAAAGATGTAACAACTGTGACAGTTGTTAGTTCACACTCGTCCTGTGTATACCTGTGCGTTCTCTTCGAGCGTCCTTTGTGTTTAAGCAGCACGCTGCAAGTGTCGAGCTGTGACAGTTGTTCGTTTGCGCTCGTCCTGTGTGTGTTCTTTTCGTGCGTCCTTTGTGCTTGAGTGGCGCGCTGCAAGTATCGAGTTGCTTGCCGTTTTTCGTGTGACATTCTAATTTCTTGCTATCGCATTCACTACTTCCCCCTCGCCACGAAACTGTGACTTTTTTTTTTGGTGCGGTTCTGCAAAACGGAACCATCAGCGCTCGCACCACATCATAGTGCTTCCGAAATCGGGAGTTTGTCAGGTCGACATGCCGATCTACCACATTAAGGAGGTCACAATGTCGATACGAGAATGCACTGCTCAGGAAAGTCAAGGATTTTCAAGAATGGGAAAAAATTCCAGGACCTCCAAGGGCCTTGAAAACACATTTTTCGAATTCAAGGGTTTTCAAGGATTTCAAGGACCTGTACGCACCTTGCATACTGAGTGTTGCTTCAATCAGCTTGAAATGCAATCTGCACATTTGTACACGCTTCGTTAGGAGACAACTAACGCTCATTTAAGTTAATTGTTCTGCGTATTTCAGCGGAGGATCACTTTGCTGAAGACACTACCATGTTCGACGAGCTATTCAACATGCCGTGTTCCGGGAGGCATGTCAGAATAAAATTTTTATTTGCTCAAAATGAATACAGTGGGAAACAAATTGTGCCTGCATTTTGAGCTTAAGATTTTGTTGTTTTCATGCAAAAATGGTACATGACTAACAGCAGAATAAAAATATATTTAATTACATGCTAACTACAATTAATCACTGAAACTTGCACAAAACATATTACCTCACTTTCATTCTTCGAATGTAATTAGAGTGCCTTGGAATGATGGCGTGTAAATATGACACATTTGCTAATAGTTCATCATAATTCCCACCTGAAGGGGATATAGTATGCATATAATATACCGTGTGTCGTAGCTAACTTGGAAAAATATTTAAAGAAACCAGGAGCGCTAGAAAAATCGTACCGACTGCATATTAGTGGTGGCCGTAAGTACACAGAACCAGTATTTTTTTCATCACCAAGTATAATTAACGGTTCTTAACAGGTCCTCTTTTTAATTATTGCTTGAATTGCTAACATGTAAATTATCAAGTTGTAGGTCACCTCAAAAAACCTTAGAATCAAGTATTTACTTCATGCTGAAATTTGCCTTTTCTTTTTAAACAAAAGCCCGCAAAATAAGAAATAGATATGAGCTCATGCACCGCTACTCAAGCAAACTTTGATAGATACATGGCTGCATCCCTTCATTTGCAGCGGTAGCTTTGTACAGGGTTTCATGCTTTTTGACGGTTGTGGCATGAGAACTCGCCACCGACGAAAAGCGTGGTGCAACCAAGCAGGAGCAAGGGAGTGGTGTGTGTGTGATTTATAAGCCCTTATGACTATCAATTGGTGCACTACTCTCGTCTTGTAGAAAGAACCACATGGAATGTTTTCTTTTTTTTCCCCCCCCTTTGAAAGTAGAGTCTCAAACTTTGCAAAGGTTGCTTTGATGTGTTTTGACAGAACCGTACAACCAGCGCATGGTGTTGTCGACTCTCTAAGTTATTCTGCTTGACCTGTTGAAGGTTAAAACTATGCTGAGTGCCACATGAGACAACACTGTTGCATCAGCAGATGCTCACGCTTATCTCGCCACTAGTTAGATTGCAAAACTTGTTGAACCATCCTACATGCAGCAATAAATGAATGCAGCTGTGTATCCATCAAAGTGTGCTTGGAAGCACTTGAGTAGCAGTGTGCTATTGCATGTCTATTTCACATTTCACATATTTTCTGGACTTCAGGTTTTTTTTCTCGGAAAAACAACTACGCAAATTTCAACATGAAATAAATGCTTGATTCCGCCGTTATTTGAGGCAGCCTACAACTTTTTAATGGACACATTAGCGATTCAAGCACTAATGTAAAAGTTGGCAAATTAAGAACCATTAGAATACAAAGTGATTGAGAAATACTGCTTGTATGTACACATGACTACCAATAATACGCAGTAGGTACAATTTTTCTAGAGCTCTTGGTTGTTTTGTTTTTGTGTCTTGGACCAAGTTAGCTGGGACACCCAGTAAACATCTAGCAGATTGAAATCATAGAAAATGATCTATAAATTAATAATAATAGTGGGACCAGAACAAGGGACACCTATGCTGGCCATTTTCCCTAAAGGCGCACTCTGTCTTTTGAGAAAGAAGTCAGCTTGAGGAAAAGCTACACAATACATCCATCAGCCTTACCAAAACAAGTCTGCAAGGGATGCTGACCACATGGTCAAAGTCTGACTCCAGGAAAGCTCTGTACTTGTGCAGCTCCTCTAGGCACAAACCCTGGCCTCCCTGTGCCTCCCTGCTTGGCACCTGATCACACGGCTCCAAACGGCTGCCATTTGGGAGCAGCCTCTCAAGCCGCAGAACCTCGGCCGTGGAGCATGCCACTGGGCTCGGCAAAGGAAAATCAGCTGAAGAGAAATGCAGTGATACTATGAAACTGTTTTTGGTTCAGACTTAGGAGGCAATAATAATAATTGCTGGGAATTTACGTGCCACAACAATGCTATCATTATTAGGCATGCCGTAGTGGAGGGCTCAGCATTAATTTCAACGACCTGGCGTTCTTTAATGTGCACCTCAAGCTAAGCACATACGTGTTCTTTGCATTTTGCCCCCATTTTAATGCAGCCGCTGTGGTTATGAATCAAACCCCCGCCCTCTAGCTTAGCGGCGTGACACCTTCCATGGGCGATTACACAAGAGATCAAATGTGCATGTGCGCTCAATATTTTTTGTTTTCTCTGTTCTTTTATATGTTATGTAGGCATATTCAAAGTGCATGGAACCGAAAATTTGATTTCCAAAAAACGTTCCTAGCGTGTCAAAAAATATTTGAAGGTAGTGATGGGGGCGTCCCGCAATTGCTTACCGCAATATTTTCCAATTTCACGGCTGAATTTGATACAAACTATAAACGTTGAGTTTAAAATTTTTTCTGCTAATCTTAAACACATCACTATGAATTACTTCTAGGCTTTTAATAGCTGTCCACAAAAAAAAAAAACTTGAAAAAAATGGCAAACATGGCCCAAATAAAAAAAGTTTGCTAACATTTATGCGCCTTGGCGCATTTTCTATTTCACACAAAAACTTTAAAAAGATGTCAAATATCAAACAAAGTCTTTACAACATTTCTGCTGAATATCGCCTTCTTACAGGCAGCGCAAAAGATGAAAGAGATAAAAGCAAATTTTTTTTTCAAAAAAAGCTCATTTTCAAAAATTAAATAAACTTCAGTCCCAATTTGAACCAAAATGTTGGATCGAAGCATGCTCGTATCAGTCAAAGTTCAATATTATGTGTACTTATTTACTTTGTTAACAAAATATAATGGGCCAAAGTGGTCCTTGCTGACCGTGCTGGCTTCAGTACGTTTGCTGGTTGTTTATCCCTTTGCACTGTGCGTAAATCCAGTTTTACTTCGCTCTGGTGGCTGCCTTCAACACAGATGCATTTTCAGATTTTATTTGTGCCTGGCATGTGTGGGGGGAGTGGGGGCTGCTGCCTTCTAAAGGGCTAACCCTTATGAACACCCCAAGTGAAAAGTGCCCCTTTCAGAACAAAGTGCCAGCATAGGATGACGTTCACAAAATATGAAATAACAAATTAATGTATGAGTGTGCTCTATATAGGGGAATCCACTTCAAAGGCATACCTAACAAGGCCACATCTCTCAAAGATTGATACCAAATCAAACAGAATTTGGTTATAGCACAAGAATTTTCCTGCCACATCGAGTAAACAATGCTTACTTTTCAAGCAGCTTGCACAAAGCAAGAGTGCATATAATACAAATGCCTGAACTACACTTCCAACGCTATCCGTGTGAAGGGATTAGCAGCTGGCTCAGTATTAAAAGAAAACATAAAACATACTAACAAAGAACATTGCAGTCTTTCTCAGAGTCCAAGGCTGGGTCGTGACTACAACAGTGTAACAGCTCTCGTGCCTGCAAAAAAAAGAGAAAGTAATGACTGTTCTTACGTACCTGTAGTTTCCTAAGCAAAAGAGCAACTCTAGTTGTTCCTTGCTTGGGAAATGTGAGTTACGCAGTAAGCATACCCGAGATTTAACTTAAAGAAGCAGTGATATAAAACTTCAAGCTCGAGAAATGGCCTTCGCTCGATTGCTTGGTATGCACAAGTTTTTTGAGCGAAGTATGAATTGTGTCCGTTACGTAGAAGTTATTTTATTTCGAGGGTGAACAGCATACAAAGGCTCAACGGGACATTCAGCACCATAGGTCAGCAAGCTCACTCATGAGTCGACTCACTCAGACTCAGATCGAGCCGTGAGTCTGAGTGAGTCCGGGTGAGTAATACTTTGATGAATTTAAGTCCGAGTGAGTCCGGTTGAGAAAAATTTTAGTGATTCTGAGTCCGAGTGTGCCCTAAGCGCAAAATATATTTCTTGAGTAAGTCTGAGTAAGCTCCACATTTTTTTGCCGACCTAGGGTGGTAACTACTAAACATCAGCATTGCTATCAGCCTTATGTCGGCTCATGTTTACACTCACGTCTACACCCATATATTTTAACGCACTAGCATTCGTACGCCAGCTAAATATTTATTGATCAGAAATGCGAGTTACAGGGGAGGAGAGGTGCTTTGACCCTCCCCCCACCAACTCTTTCCCGGGAAGTTCTTGATAAAAATATCTCATGTGAGTCACATCTTTCAATAAAAAGGTCCTTACTGGACTGCAACCACAGATAACGTGTGTTTGAAGGTATGAGATCAAAGTGCGTATCGTAGAGCACCGATTATGCGAGATATTTGCGTTAAAGTTCATTGACACCATCCTCCAAAAAACTAATTATACATTAACGCACTCATGAGTCGACTCCCTCAGGCTCACTCAGAATGAAATCAAGCTGTATGTCTGAGTCTGGTGAGTCCAATTGGGTAATCTTTTGGTGAGCTTGAGTCCGAGTGAGTCAGGTTGAGCAAAATTTTGGCGAGTCTGAGTCTGAGTGAGATGTAAGTGCAAAATATATTTCACGAGTGAATCTGAGTGAGCTCCACAATTTTTGTCGACCTATGTTCAGCACCCTGCGACATCAAGAGTACTATGACGCGTTCAGCTGGGCCAAGCCCCAGGCGTTGAGTGATGATGCGCTAGTAACGATAACGTCAACGATCTCAGTGGTGGTACCGACTGGTGATGCCAACTGGCGGCGACGCCTGGCAACGGCTTCACTTCCTTCATCTTGCTGGTGGGCTATTTGTATGCGTTCTGCGATAGAACGGAACGAAACGTCACGAGAGGATGAGAGGGAGCTGCACAGGATTGGTCAAGGCTTGTCCGATGGTCAGACATGAGAATAGCAACCGGGAACGGCAGTGCTGTCAATCATTTTGGCAAAGAACGGGCACAGAACAAACAGAGGAGCCGTTCCGTCCAATAGAACGGATACATAATGGCCTCCGGAAGACTTCGATTAGATCAAATGTAAGCAGTAGGGCCAGAGAATCAATTTAGCCTGCTTTGTGTCTGGCTTACTCTAATTCAGCGCCGACAGTTTGAGAAAATCGCAACCAGCCCCCCACCACCGAATGACTCGTCAAATTGCAACACCACCTAGTGCTCACTCAAGACATTAACACAAGTAAATTGTTAAAGTCATCGCGCGCTTCAATTTCAAGGTTTGAAAAACAATGCCTGCCAATACTGATGTTCAGCTATAATAATTCTATATTTCTTCGTGCGTTGAAAACATTTCTGAATTCCCTCAGCTTACCTATTGGCTGTTTGCTCCATCTCGTGCTCTCGTCCTCTCGTGATGCTTTGTTCCATTCTGTCACAGACTGCGTACAAAATAGCCCCCCTCCCCCTTGGTTCGTGTGAATCCTGCGTCTTCCTAGTGCCACTTCAAGTGATTTGTGGCACGCTCATCAGCGCGATTGTGATTATTCGTAAGCTACGATCTCCATCGCATTACGTACCAGCATGCCGTAGAACTATTGTGCGCTGCAATCGTGCTCTTCAAACAAGGAAAATAGCAAAAAGTGTATGTCGTTGCACTCGTTTCCGGGCATCAAAGCTCAGCACAGCCAGTGGATTGACTTTGTTCGCACCGGTAAACCGAAGAATTTTATGCCCAGGCACCACAGCCGCATATGCTCACTTCACTTTACGACGGGATGCTACACGTTGAATCCTGTGTACGTGGCACAGTTCAGTCTCTCCGACACTACGAGGGCCCTTCTCAAGGCCACGGCTGTTTCCAGCATCTACACTGGCATTCGCCCCGATCCAGCACAGAGTAGCGGCAACACGCACGCAGCATTCATATGCGTAATTGTGACATATTTTACCAGCCAGCATGGCCTAAGTGTGCGTCTCCAGGTGCCTCCTCATCGCTGCTGAGAACGGTGCCATTTCAGAATCCCTGCTCAGCCAGCAATGATTTCAGAATTGCTACTTTCCAGAGGATTGAAGCAAAAATGATTCGCGACGTTGCGAATCATGGCGATTCCCAGTTCCTCAGTGTTTTCTTGATTGCTTGTAGACACTGATGACAGTGATGACAACGATGGTGACGACAAAGAGATGACTACACGTGCGCACCTAGCAGACGAAATGTCAGCTGATACTCGCGTCACTGTTTTGTGTGGCCACATGATCACATGGGGCCCTTTTGGGACATGACTGCGGGAGGTGACCGCGCAGCAGCACTGCCAGCGCTGCAAATTGGCAGGCTTGGCACCCATTTAGAATCGTACTCGATACTGGTCATACTAATCAATATTACAGATATTCATTCCTTCCTCTACTGCGTTGTCAGTAACTAATCTTTACTAGGGGGTCAATAACTTACCCTGGAAACAGAAAACGCTAAGTGCATAAAGTTGATGTCACTGCTCCTTTAACCAAGAGCTATTCAAACATGTGAATTACAGAAAGCAGAAAACATCAGCACAAATGAGCCACTACTGCCACAATGATTTTGCAAGTAGCACATCCTACACAAGCACCTACCATCCATTAACTAAAAGCAAAAACGCACCTTCAACTCTGACAAAGCGGAAAGAGATGTGTACAGCAGCTTGACCCGACTCTTGACATCAACATCTTCTGAAGAATCCATTAAATATGACAGTATTGTGCACAGGTCTGAAATATAGAAACAGTAACAGTGTAAAAAAGAAAAACTTAAACATTGTCAAGAAAATTGTGCAGCGCATTCTACAAGACACTAACCTGAGCTGACTGCATGATTTGTTTGGTGCAGTACAACACTGCAGCAGAGATCAATGAGCCTATTTCCCAGCAACCATCCACGGTGGGCAGCAAGCCCTCGGTTGGCAACCAGCTGCTCTATGAAGTGGAACAGTTGCTGCAAGGCCAAAGCTTCAGTTAGCAAAGGCAGGGCTAGTGCCCGAAATAAAAGATGAAAGCTTCATTTGTGTTCCGGTAAAATGTGCCTTATACTGGACACAGATATACATTTCTGAACTCAATGTGATTGTGGACAATTTTTTTCACCTCAGTGTTTTCTCACAGCTCTTATCACTCAGTGTCGTGAGTACGAAAGAAAGGGAATTGTTCAAGGGGCTCGTTTCCTTGCTAACACTCCTAGGATTACTCATAACATAAATACCCAATAAAAGTGGATGGGAAAGCGACCGCCGCTGTAGCTCAATTGGCAGAGCATCAGACTCATTATCCGAAGAATGCATGTTTGGTCCCTACCTGCTGCAAGTTGATATTTCATCCACTTTCTTTTCCACTTATGTCATAAGTATTGGAAAAAAATGTTCCATAAGCCAGGGGAATTCATGCTCAACGTTTTTGATCACTGGCTTTACTCAACAACAAAAAAATAACAAAACATAGACGTTTCACCACCTATGCGGGTGGCATTGTCAGTACACAAATGACATCTGGCACGGCATCGTGCCAGATGTCATTTGACATCATCAGTACACAAATCTGACATCGTCAGTACACAAATGACACTGGCACAGGAAGAACGATGGGGCCCAAGAAAATCTGTATAATCATGGTTTATCCATCGCATTCAATTTGCATGCAATAGTAATCGTGGCCCCCTGCCGGATGTTTACGGCAACATAAGAGTAAGATGTATTCTTTCATCGGATGTCATTTGAGTACTGACGATGCCACCCGCACAGGTGGCGAAACGGCTATGTTTTGTTATTTTTTTGTTGTTGAGTAAAGCCAGTGATCAAAAACGTGGAGTCATAATTATTACACTACACTTAAAACATACAAATATTGTCCCCTAAGCGTTCCTTGGCTTAACTGTCTGTTGGTTTCATTGGTAGTGTCGTGAAAACAAAAAATGATTTATGGTCCAAAAGAGCAATGAAGTAGGCATGTTCAGCCTGATAATCTGCGAAGAGGTGCTATGTCAAAACATTTCACTGACTGGGCAGTATATGCTTAGCCCATGGCATCCCAAGTCATGTGATAGGTTTTTTGTTAGGCTTGTGCGAATATTCGAGCACTTTGAATATTCGAACGAATATTACAGTATTAGAATTCGCTTCGATTCAGATTTAAATTCTTGGAAATTTCAAAGTATTCGAAACAAACGAATAGGTGTATATTAGTCCGCATGTAACCCCCCTGTAAAAGTGGTTTCACTGCAGTGGAGGGATGCTACATCATGAATACGCCTTTCCAGGAAAAATCCGTACTGCCACGAAGCCCCTTTTCAAGGTTAAATGAACATATTACTCTCACATCGATTAATCATTTTTTAAGTTTAAAAGCTTGTCATACCAGCTTATATGCTCTAAGAATAGTAAATTTTAAAACGTAACATATTTTACAAGTTATCACTTGCATTCTACCAAAAGTCAAACCCTGCTACTATTCGAAGTTGCTTCCACTTTCTTTGAATCAAAAAGAATGATATTTGCGCATGCCTTGTTTCAGTTTTAAAAAAATATTGTGCAGGTTAGTTTGGTCATGACAAACATGCTCATTTTTCTTTATAATATGTGATATACACCATTTGAATTCCGTTCGAAATTATTCGACCAAATCACTGTTCACTTCGAATTCGCTTCAAACCTAAAATTCACTATTCGCACAAGCCTAGTTTTTGTCTATCGTGCTTTCTATATGTTAGTGCCTCAATAGTCTGCACTAAACACTACAGGAAATGTGTCATATCAACAAGGCCGAAACCAGAGTCATTCAATGCTTGTTATGGTCCCAAAACTGCTGCCTCAGTTTCATATGGAGCCAGCGGCCGCCGCCAGAGGCGCAGCTGTGCATGAGAGGGCATGTGAACGCTGTTATCGCTGTGGTTGTGTGTGGGACAGCCTCGATATTCTAGCTTTGTAAATTTCCATGATGGTTGCTTTACTTGCACGCAGCTACTTTTAACACACAACATGCGTAAATGAGTGCCTGAATGCGTCGTAAGTCTTGAAATGAGCACCCGGGCAAAAAGAGTAGCCACTCAGAACATGCAGCTCGAGGTGGTTTCAGCCTAAAAGACACAAAAATTCTGCATTTGAAGCATCATAATCATCATATGATTATGAGGCACGGCAGACTGGGAGACTTCAGATCCATTTTTGAACATCTAAGGCTCTTAACCAAATGAAAGTACACGGTCTTTTTTTTTTTTTTCACCTCAAGCGAAATGCGGCCGCCGTGGCCTGGTGAGCGCCGTTAGTCTCGACGCTTCGAGAGGTTCCACTTTTTAATATTTGCCTAAAATTAAATGCTGCGCACTCGCAACAATGCCTCGGTGGTGCCACTTGTAAAAAGAGGCAAACATCTGGGCTGTCGCACCCACATTAAACCGTAAGAACTCACGATTAGTTGATTGCGCAGAGAGCCAATTGTTCACCCAGCCCGACTGTTCAATTTTCTGTTAAACTGTGAGAAGTATTTTAACAGGAGATCAATAAATCATTACTGCAAGGGCTACTTCTGCAGAATAAATTCGTCTAATTACCAAGAAAATGAAACTGAGAAGCTTCGCCGGCTATAAATTTTTCGCCAGCGCGATGCCAGTTCTGAACAAGATTTAGGCCATTGAAATTGGAATCACAGCAAGCGACAATGTCCGAGGCATCAATGCGTTTCATGCACATACGCATGCACATCGATTCAAAATTGGAATCACGACTGTCTAGCAGCAATAGGGCCCACTTTCATACCTAGCGCTGCTCCTTGTTACTCGGTAAACCAAATGCACCTTTTGGTTGTTCTCTTGTGAACAGAACCATCCATTGGCACGCAGAATGTGTTCGGCATCGTCATCCCACACCCGCACTTCAGCTGTCTCAAAAAATAACACGGCAGGTGCACGGAAAGCACCCCAACCACCAGCTCATGTCACACCGCACAAGTGTTTCAGCATGCGAACGATGCTCCCTGTGCCACGTTAAGACAGCTTTGGGCAGTGTATGAAGCCGCCCCATAGCGTGACGGCGAAGTTTCGTGACCATAAGAAGCACTGAAGGACTCTGCCAAATCTCAACACTTACAAAGTCAACGAAAACCCACTGAAGGGTCCCTGAAATAATTTTATGACACCAAAAAGAATGCCCTGGAGATTGTCTCATAGAATGCTCTCTCCCACGAATTCAAAGGGTTGCCGACACAATATTTTTTTACTTTTCATTTTTTGTGTGTTTTATGTGTTAAATGAAGCTCCACGACCTCAAAACTGTAGAAAATGCACCACAGAACCTCGAATGCTGTTAATAATTTAATATAACAGCTTTCCTAAAACCAGTTTCACTTTCATTTTCGAAGCTATAGACGAAGCAACCTAAAGTTTGCGCGTGCAACGCCAGAGCTGGATGCTCCCCTGGTGGGCCTCTGAAAACATCAAAGGTCATCGGCTCACCCGCGGAAGCAAGTGCACACTGCCGCGCACGAGTTTTCGGCGGAGCACGTGCTGCCAGTGACTGCGTTTCCAAGTTGCAAAGAAAGCCACATCATTCCACAAGTCGGTACACACCATTCTTATGCCGCGCAGTGCTGAATCAGCCTTGAGAAAATTGTAAGCACTGAATTGAACTGTGCAACTGCATATTCAAGGGAAATGCACAGGAAAAACAAGCGCCAAGTTGTATCCAGATTCAAATCGTCATTCATTTTGTGCACCTTATTTTGATCATTGTCGTACAGCAGACCGAGGGGTCCTTATGCCTAAGCAATAATGTTTAGTTGACTCCTCCCATGCTGTCCCCCCCATTCAGTACCTTCAGGGAAGAGCACACTGGAACACCAGCTGATGTGAAAACCCGTTGTAGTACTGCGCATACCGTGAAATATTTAACACAGTGATCACAATTGCATATCTGCACTGGTGCTCTCCGATAATCCTACTTGCGGCCTGCAAGCCCGTGTGGCAGCCGCGTGACAGAACGGGTTCTGTATAATAGATTCATCACATACATGCACAAATGGCGATTGTATTTTTTATCATTACCAACTCGATTAGTTTATTCTGATAAGCATTTCTGAAAGTCCCTGTATTATTTATTGTACGCAGCACTCACCAAAACAAAGACTATTTCTGATTGTTTTATATATGTCATTCATCCACTATATGATGAAACATTTTTGCAGCTCGCAAAAGCAGGCGCTCAAGCTACTTTGCCTTTTCATTTCAAATACGTAAAGAGGCCATATTGGTGCAATGGATATTGCAGCATTCCATTCTTTCTTGACACTGACTAGTGTGTACAAAGCTATGGTTCTGAGGCAAAGCAGCACATAATTTTACCATTCGCTAAAGTTCTGCTAGCCTAAACAGTGTGTGTGTGTGTGTGTGTGTGTGTGTGTGTGTGTGCATGTACATGCGTGCGTGCGTGTGTGTGCACGTACATGTGTGCGTGCGTGTGTGTGTGTGTTTACTGTGTACGCACCTTTGTTTCCACAAATTTTAGCAATGTGGCTTTTATGTTGCTCTGAAATGATATTGGAAAGAAATAAAGAGCAGTCGTGTTTTTTTCTTCGCACTGTTCTACTTTGGAAATCGCAGGACCAAGAAAACAGTCCCCCTCAACCTTGAGGAGAACTTACATGTGAAAACGGAACAGTAAAGCTGGCAAACGCAAACGCACCTTTCTTGATTCGCCCTTGTGCATGGGTAACAGCTTGATGAGGGCTAGTCTTTTTTTTAATTAGGGCAGAGAATAAAACAGTGCAACGAGAACAAGGACAACAAAGGAACGAAGCTCTTGTCCTATCATCTTTGTTCCCTTGCTGTTTTTGTTATCATCGTGGCGTTTCTTGTGCAGTTCACCCCGTAAATTGTTCACCAAGAAGCCCAGCATAAAATCCGTTTTCAGGAGGACACGCCTATTTTTGGGTGATTTTCATGCCAAACTCGGGTTGGCATGAATTAGCCCATGCTGGTTGTGTCATTTATAAACGCCTCTCTCATATGCCCACACATTTTGAAGCAGGGTGACTAATTCAACTTTTTTTTGCGTTTATTTTCACACCGAGGTCGCAGAAGTTCTCATAATTTTCTGTGCGATCATGGTGCCATTTCCTTTCACTATTCTAAAAGCATGGCACACTAATTTATTTTGAACCTTTCATTTTTTTTCTTGACCATCTCGGCATTAACGTCGCCAAAAGGGTGGCTTTCTCGGCCAGTCTCTTGACAAAAGTACTCTCCACCGACACCGCGAGACCACGACCTGCAGTTAAATATAATGCTACAGCAAGTGCAGTGCGAGGTTAGCGCACAAGCACACTCACATAAGCACCGCGAGAAAGAGCACACGCACAGCTGCTCAATACAGCGCGAGAGGAGAACGCGCGCGCAGCGCGAGCAGAAAATGAGAGGGGGAGAGAGAGAAAGCATGCGCGCGCGTGCTGGGAGACAGAATGCATGCAGCCACAATGTAAACAAACCTCCAGCAGAGTGCCGTGCGCGACCGCACAGCGAGATTTCCAAAAAAGGGGCGCTTTTCAGAAAGGCACAGCAGCGTCCCCTGGCCCAGGTTTTCTCGTTTATACTGTACCTTGACTTCATGACTGGGAAGGTGATCATGTGGTAGCAAAACATTGTGCAATTTTGGCGCTTGCTCCAGCTGTGCTTGATCGCCTCTGATGCTTCTACACAGTGGTTATGGTGCTCGACTGCTGATATGAAGGTCGCGGGATCTAATCCCGGCCGTGGCGGCCGCATTTTCGATGGAGGCGAAAATGTTTGAGGGCCGTGTACTTACTAGATTTAGGTGCACATTAAAGAACCCCAGGTGGTC
The DNA here is from genome assembly GCF_013339695.2 of Rhipicephalus sanguineus. NCBI lineage: Eukaryota > Metazoa > Arthropoda > Arachnida > Ixodida > Ixodidae > Rhipicephalus > Rhipicephalus sanguineus. The sequence continues at coordinate 305,240,190 of NC_051176.1, read as the reverse complement.
GAAATTTCTTGAGCTCTCCACTACGGCGTCCCTCATAATCATATCATGGTTTTGGGACGTTAAACCCCAAATATTATTAGTGCAGTAGACGACCGAGTAAGCCGGAGTAAGCGTTAAAACACACCAATTTGCTGCTACCACCATGTTATCATCTTCTCAGTTATGATATCAAGATGCAATATAGACTATGCATCATGTGGACATTTATACAGGGTGCGAATATTTGAAATTTCTAATATGAATCAAATACAGTTCAGCCTCAATATGACCAACACCTCCTCTATTTTTTTCAATGCTAGTGTAAACACTCGCTCCTCATTGAGAACCGTTGGTCCACCTTAGTTCAGAGAGTTATCGTGTTGTGACGCCACCTAAAGGGAACTACTGCTTACCTCACACATGTGTCTGAGCACTTTCCCGTGGAGATGCAATAGAGGCGCCGTCCCTCTTTTATATCATGCCTCTGTCACATTTCTCCCTTTGTACTTCTTCCTTTGTGGCTCGAAGCAATAACGCCACCGCGTCACAGCACTCCAGTGGCATATTTTAAAGCCAGCACATGCAGCAACGTCGCAGTGATGCGTCTCCATTGGTAGCACGTATAGCACCACGAATGGTGACGCACCATCTCAAAACACCATGTCTCTTAAAGAGCCAGCATGACAGCCAAGACAGTGATCATGAGGGATGCAAGACGCCGCCCCATAGATAGAAACACAACTGAACAAACTATTACCTCCTCTGACTTATGTCTTGAGGCGCCACATAAAGGGTACTCTCCCCCATGAACACAAAACAGGCACGAACGCTATAGGAAACGACGACAGGAGAGGGACGGTTTGATAGGACACCTCTGACTGACATTGAACAAATAGAGGAGGCACTGATATGACAAAGTGGTACAGGTTGGAAAAAACTTCTGAAGCACAGAGGTGTTGGCATTTCAGCTGTGCTAATGATGTCTCACATTCCTAAAAGCCTCGCCAGCATAGGTCGGCAAAAACTGTGTAGCTTACTCAGACTCACTCATGGATTATACTTCGCCCTTAGGGCTCACTCGGACTCAGACTCACTCAAATTTTTTGTCAACCGGACTCACTCGGACTCAGACTCACTCAGACTCACGGCTCGATCTAAGACTGAGTGAGTCTGAGTGAGTCGACTCATGAGTTCGTTAGCGTATAATTAGCTTTTTTCGATCAGAATGTCAACGCACTTAAACTCCAACATCTCGCATAATCGGTGCTCTACGATACGCAATTTGATCTCGTACCTTCACATACGAGTTATCAGTGACTGCAATCCAGTAAGGATATTTTATTGAAAGATATGACTCACACAAGATATTTTTATCAAAAACTTCCTTTGAAAAATTTTGCGGGGGGGGGGGGGGGGGTCAAGGCACGCCTCTGATCAATAAATATTGAGCTGGCGTACGAACGCTAGTGCGTTGAAGTATCTGTGAGTAGAAGTGAGTATCAACGTGAGTATCAAGTTAAGTAGTTATCACCATAGGTCAGTAAAAAAATTTGGAGCTCACTGAGACTCACTCAAGAAATATATTTTGTACTTAGGGCTCACTCGGACTCAGACTAACCAAAACTTTCCTCAACCAGACTCACTCGGACTGAGACTCACTCAAATTTGTCTCAACCGAGCTCACTCGGACTCAAACTCACCTAAATATTACTCACCCGGACTCACTCAGACTCAGACTCATGGCTCGATCCAAGTCTGAATGAGTCTGAGTGAGTCGACTCATGAGTGAGATTGCCGACCTATGCTTGCCAGTCTGCTAAAATTTGCGTCATGCATTTATATTACCATCTATGTCAGAAATTTTTCTGACCAGACTGCCTATATCTTGAGAAAGAAAGAGAGAATGAACTTTGGTGAAAAGAATGGCTCAGTGGCCTAAGCAGGGGTAAGGGTCCATAGTGGGGATCGTAAAATAAACGAACAAATATAAAAAAACAATACAGTGATAGTTTCTGGGCAGGGGCTCCGGAACCGGGGGGGCCGTGGGGGCCGTCGCCCCCACAGGCTCAGAACCACTCAAGGCTGTTCCAACACCCCCCCCCTCGCCTTCTTTTCCCCTGGTACAACCCGGGAGGCTAGAAGCTCCTTTAACTTGTTGAAGGGTGCTTCCTTTATATTCAACAAACGAAACAAAATCATATGGAAGTCTGTGACTTCTGACTCTCTATTTGTCGGCGCTTTGTCTGCATAAAGAGCACTGCCTGCATTCGATCTGGTTCAACGCATCTTCTGTGCTGGTGTGGTTCTCGAGGAGGTAATGGCTGGTGCTCTATTCTGCAGCCCATGCAGGAGCACGTCTCAGCGCCACGACATAAAAATGCCTCTCGTTCTCTGCCTCTTTCCATGCTTCTTTCTATCCAAGCCCATGAAAAGCAATAAGATAGAAAAAAACTCGGTTTAAGCCTGTTCCCACGATTTTAACCGTGAACCTACCCAGGGGCCTAGCCAGAAAGTTATTTCTGAAGGTCTGACCTCGCTTTATCTATGTTCTTGCGTGTGTGTGTGTATGGGTGCGCTTATATATGTATATACACACACAGAATGCAATAATTCTGAGGCGGTGGGGGGTTGAACCCCCCGAGACCTCTACTAGCTTCTCCATTGAACTTATCGTGTGAAATGTTCGTTTTCTTTCGTTTCGGCCTAGACACACCTCGGTTCTTCCACACATAATGACCGTAGTGAAAAACGGAAAGGGAAGGTACGGCCAACGGTCTTGTTGCTGAAGGGTTTTTGCGATCGAGAAGCTCTTTGCGAACTCATCAGGCATGTCAGCCTCCAAGCACACGGCGAGCTTTTATGAGCAGACACCGGGACGAATTGACGATTTGAAACTAAAATTTAAGTAAGGACTTTCCTGTAGGGGTGTGCGAATATTCGAAAGTTTCGAATATTCGTTGAATATTACATTCGAAATATTCGTATTCGATTCGAAAATCGTGAATTCGGAAAGTTTCGAATATTCGATAATTTCGAATATTCAAAAAATTCGAATATGCGATTCGATTATCATGCATAAAATAACTCGTCTTCCACATTTCTGCTGCGTTCGTATCGCTAAAAACGTTGCCGAGAGGAGCGATAAACATCGTAAGTACACGGAGGCACGATATCTGCCTGCGACGAGCGCCCCAATACGTATGATTTATTGCTGGTGCATCTCCGACGTGCAGCGCTGTTGGCGATCATGTAACCGTACATTTTCAATATTATGCGGCCATAACGTGCCGCACTACCACTCGTTCACTATGCGGAACCACTTATGAAGAAAGACAGTGACCCACGTGACTGGTGGCGGACTGTAGGCACCTTCAGATACCCCACTCTGGCAAAGCTTTGCCCCATGTAACTCCCTATACCAGCCACTTCTGTTCCAACCGAGCGTGCCTTTTCAGTGGTAGGGGGGGGGGTGTCTCTGTTACAAGGGAGCGCCTGCTGCCTGATCATGTGGAGCAACTCATATTTCTTCATGATAACATGTAGTCATTCCTTTCATTGTGCCATGATATTTGCTTGTGTTGTGATGTGCATTGTGCTAGCCTGGACATTGTGTTCTGGAGATAGCAGTGTATGTTGTGTTACCAGTCAGGCTGTTAATGTTTTTTTTTTTTTTTTCAGATAGCTACAGGTTAAATAAAATATTCTTACTGTGGAGGCATTTTTCCTTTGATATTCGATATTCGATTCGATATTCGAAGGTGGATATTCGTATTCGATTCGTATTCGAAAAATTTGATATTCGCACACCCCTACTTTCCTGCCTTATATTTTTTTCAGACCAGAAACTCGTTCACAGACTGCATTTTTCTATCGAAGTGCGTTCCCCCTCATTTTTTACTGTGTATCGGTACATTCCCAACGATATGTTCCCCGATCACCGTGCGTATGATGGGGGATGACTACGAGGCATGACGTCCCCGAAGAAAGTTCTGAAAATATTTCCCGGTGTGGGTGTCTTCACATGAAGAGGGAGATGTCGCGTGTGAACTCGCTGTTGCTCACCAAACTAACATTTGCGTTGTTCACAGACGAAGACGCCTTCTCGGAAGTGCTTGCTGCAAACACATGCGCGGGACTTCGGTTCATTGCCCTTTCTAAGCTTTATGAGCCATGCGTAGTGATGTTCGTTATCCTTGAGGTAAAACCGTAAATGTGAAATTACACCCTGCTCCTTCGCTTGCATGGTGCGTTAATTGTGGCACACTACACCAGAGCACCATGCCACCAAAAACATTGGTCACGCTTTACAAGCTCTTGTTGTATCTAGATGCCAGTGCACATGAACTGGTTGTGCAATGAGGCTAACTGAAGTGGGAAACTCAAAGAACAAAACGCGCTCGGGCCGCCGGCTTCCCGTCGTCAGAGCAAGGTTCCGTGAAGCAAGCTTGGTGGCATCAAGTGATCCCACTTAGCACGTCACGACTGCATCGCTCGTGTCTGCAGTGGTGGGCCTCGTGCACAATAACACTAAAGAGATACAGGAAGTAGAACTGCAATGGCAAATTATCTTATTACGATCACATTCACGCCATTCTTACTGTGACCTGAGCTTTAACAAGCGAGAAAATAGCGACAAACTGAAGGATATGTACTAATGCCCATTCAAGTTTCTCGTAGTGATCACAAATGCAGTGCGGTCGTGATTTGTCGAGAGTTATTCATCGTGATATCTTCCTCATACGTTTTTATTTTACTTCTGCCGGTGAGCGCGATGGTAACAGCAGCAGCCGGGTACGTGTAGTTTGATGTCGACGTCATTTATGCGAGCGAGCTTCGCTGCAATTCTGCGTCGGATTTCACACAAGCGTGCTGTCCCGCAGAGAACTATGGGCCTTCGATGGTTTTGATCACATGGTACATTTCTCCTCGCTGGCACCCTCCCACCTTCCCTTCGGATGCGTGCCGCATTACACGGGCAGATTGAGTGGCCCTGCATGGCTCTGCTCTTATTCCTCTGCCGCGCCTCTCCTCACTGCACGGCGCCTCTGCTCCAGTCTCCCAAAGGAAATCGCGATTAAGAAAAACGCAGCATGAAAAACACGTGTACATAAACAGTATTCGGCATGTGGACGCCTCGCATGCCGTCGACGAAAACAAGGCTTCGTTTTCCGTCGGTTGCTGCCAGACATCGTACACAGAAACTGCTGCCGCGAGAGCACGGGGGATCATTTCAGACAAACTGAAACGCAATCCCGCTTCCATGGCGAGACCTTCGCTGCGAGGTTCAAAGTCTGCAACCACATCCATCGCGGCAAAGCCGCGGCCATGCAAGTTCATGCAACGGCCCTTTGCACACGTGGTGACGTATCATGCCGCCTTCTAATTCGCTGAGAGCAATGAGATTTGAGATGACATCGCTTCAGCGCCGAGTATGGGGCGAGAGAAATTGAGTAAGAAATCTTCGGTCTTTGCTTACAAATATCTCCACTGATAAGTTATCTTTTCACACCCAACCAAAAGTGCACGCATTCTTCACTGCCCCTGTTCATTGCAGCTGAACTTTGTATTTCTCGTTAGTGTCCCTTTAAGATCCCTAACTGGCTGTGCGTATCGGACGCCCACAAGCGGGAAATTTACACAAGAAAACACCTATATGCACATGTTTTATCCACTACCTTGGGAGGGAAGGCGGACAAAGAACATCGACTTCACTGAGGCGGTAAGCTACAACGATACTTCCTTTTTTGTTAATACAGCTCTACAGATTTCACGTTTGATGTTTCACAAGTGCGTGTTATGGTGGCTACATGAGATGGTATCAACGTCATCTGGTCGATATAGACTCCGGATGAGGCACAAAACACACAAAAAAGGCCGAGGGCCCTGTGAGCAAATTAAATAGGGAGCGTCAATTCTCCCAGCAGCCGAGAAAATTGCAGAAAATAATTTCACCTGGCAGTCGCGTCGTATTGGTAGTCGGAAACGGCATCCTCATTCGTGATAAACTTTCCCACAAGGCATCGTTTTCTTGGTAAGGTAGTGCGTGTATGTGTGTGTGTGTATATATATATATATATAGAGAGAGAGAGAGAGAGAGAGAGAAAGACGATGCAACATTAGCCCACAGACGTCGTCACCCCCACACATAGATATACTTCCGGAGCCCCTGTTTCTGGGCATCAGCCTGAGGGGAGAGTGTGGTCCATGTCTCCAGTGAGGTAACGCTGTGTACCTTGTTTTTAACCCTTACTATTGCAAGAATGGGACAGTCCTGCAATAGATGCTTGACTGTCAAACGAGCACTGATGTCGCACGTACTGCATGTCACTGGTGGTGACACCACATTTGGCTAGATCTCTTCCGCCTCCTCGTTGTTCAGGAATTGCCTCTGATGACCTCACGTCTACCTTGAACCAGCGTACGCACTCCACATAGGCAGCACGTCTCCTTGTGAGTGCTGCGCCTGTTCACCCCAAGGAAGCCCCTTGGGCAAAGATAATCCAAGCGAGGAACACTCAACGCTCCAGACGTGAACATCTGCAGCAGAAGGTCATCCGCGGTGGGTTGTGCAGTACTTTTGCCTTCAGCTCCCATTTCACTTACAGTTTCAGTCGCTGACACTCCTCCTCCGGGTCCAGGCGCAAAGGAGTGAAAGGGACTGAGCACAAGGAAGATTAGCGGGAAATAACAGCTCGCTCGCTGCACTGTGGGCCGCGTCGTTGCCAATGCTGCCCAAGTGCCCCAGGACCCAGTCCGTTCGCACAGCCATGCCGTAATTCCAACAGAAGGATGCACATGCGACATTAAGAGAGATGGAGGGCAAAATAGGCTAAAAATGAAGTTTTTAACAGCAGAGCTGTTTAAGCCGACCATTAGTGCAGAGTGAACAAAAATTATCATCATGGACCGGCACACTCTCTTCATCCTCTTCTTCATCGTCATCGTCTTCTGCTTTGCTCCCAGGACACGTGCGCCGATTTCTCCAGCGCGGGATGCAATAACTCTGATGGGCGCGAGAATAAGAACAGAGACAGAGAAATAAAGAGAAAGAAGATAGTGAAAGAGAGAAATTCTTGGGGAAAAAAAAGATTTCTTGGCGAGGCAACATTCAAGCCCGCATACCCACGATCCAAAGGCCAAAGGTCGTAACTACTCGGCTATACAGGCACACTAGCAGAGTATAGCATAGCCTTGTATAGCATAGCAAGGGGGTGGGAAAGTGAGAGTGAGGAGGACAGATTCAAGGGTGAGGAGGAGGGGAGAACGAGTACACGGAGAGAGAGAGTGAAAAACAGATAGAGAGACAAATATAGAAGGCGAGAGAATGACTACAGAGAGAGAGAAAGAAAGAGAAATAGATAGAAAGAAAGGGAACAGGTAGAGAAAAAGATAGAAAGACAGAAAGAAATAGGCAGCGAGAGAGACAGAAATAGACGCAAAAAAAGATAGAAAAAAAAAGGAGAGCACACACAGCCATGTATAGAATAGAATAAATAGCAAGGGGCGGGAAAGAGAGGTGAGAGGGTAGAAGCCTAGCTAAGCCTGGCCCAGCTAGGTGCCCACCAGCTCTGCTGTGACCCAGCCTTGCACGACTTAGTGCGCACTGCGCTAATTTTTTCATTTTAACACCAAAATATGCCACCATTCTAAGAAAGTTTTTTCACCAAGTGGCACCTTGAGATCTGCAATGGCAAAGTTGTGTTATGTTTTGTGGCGTTTGAGTTGTTCTATAAGGACGCCTAAATGTATTTATATATATAATCCTTTGAAGTACTAGTTTATCTAGCTAAGTGAATAATTTCAGTAGTTCACAACAGTGTCAAAGGGGGCCATGAAAGTCGCGGGAGTTCGTGCGCAATTATTTCTTTATGTCCACGTTCCCGCCGTTACTATACCTACGTTTATACTCGCGTTCTGCTTGTGTGTGCTGCAATTCCTGCCTTTTTAGAAGGCTCCTAGTTGTGGTCTGTTTCACAAACACACTGTGAACGTAAAAATGCCTTGGTTTTCATTGAATCCATGTAAAAAGTGCAGCTTCTGCGGGAATTATTATCATACTCTGCTAAGCAGGAAGGACCACGACAGGATACGAAAGGCAAACTTTCAGGCCTCTGCCGAGAGCAAGAAAAGAAGAAAAATCAAGGGCTTTAAAAGGCACGCTGAAAAGAATCATTGCAGGAATAATGCAGCAGGAGCATTTTAGTCTAACTTGCCAGAAACTCAATCTTTAAAGGGCCACTAAACAACCTCGCAGTCCAGAATTTGTGATGGAGAGATAACTGCGCACTTATACGATGTGAACATACTGCTGCAAAAATTTGCAGAATAATTGCTGTAATACGGAAGTTACAGGGTATACACCAATTTCACAAGGAGGCTGCCATTTTTAAAGCTCGCCACCGCCGCAGCGCCGTCTAGCGTCTGCGATGTTTCGCCGCCCTTCCGGTGTGTGGGGTTCCGCGTCGGTGTATGCAGCGTATACGCTCAGTTCACAAGGTATTGCTGTTCTTCGCGGTACACGGGCAAAACACAGCAACGCTTTGCGAGTGTAAAGGCGCTGGTAAATAATCGCTTAGCTGTCAGCTTCAAAATGGCTGAAACAGCAAGCAGCGGCAGCCCACGAGACGTTCCCGCAGCAGCGCCGACGATGAGTAGAATGCAGTTCTTAAGCCGCATCTGTAAATTGGCAATTGCTTTGTATGTTTTGTTATAGCTGACCTCGGTGTGATTCTTCGAATATGCGCTATAAGAGAGCGTTAACATTTAGGACAACTCTCGAAGTAATCGGAGAAATGTAAATGGAGACGAGCAAACACATAGGCCATTGTCCGGCTGCACGTAGGTGCGCGCATTAGTGTTTAAGATGACTCTCGGGTTTCCGTGCCGTGATTATGCAAGTTAAACGTAACTCTAATCCCTAACAGACCATTTGGTTCCGCTTAGCACGTCGCAATACAATGTTCATGGAATGACAGGAGCACAAACACCGATGCCTGTGTTCATTCGTGTTGCCATCGTAGTTAAAAGCTTGTGGCCTCTGATCGTTGCACAGGATAAGAAACAGATGTACGACGGGTGAGGTCAAAATTCGGCGTAGAAACAACACGCTGATAAAATGAAAATAAGCCTGTTGCACATCTGGAAGCATGACATGGCGTAAGTTCGCTTCGGCGCGAGCCGCCGCCACTAGCGATACGCCGAAAGGGTGCCCGCTTTTGGTAACATTATTGTCAATTTGTTTTCTGGCGAGTATTTGAGAAGCATTACGACGAGCGCACGTGTCCAGGTAACGACCTGGCTTTAACGAACGTGGGCCGATTATTCACGACACCCAGGTTGCCGCACGAAAAAGAAAAAAAAAGGTGCAGTTGTCATAACACTACCTTAGTTATCGTCACAAAATTGTCAAGTCGAGAAAGAACGTGCTCTCGACGAAACGTTAAGGTCCGAACACATGTACGTGTTGCAGCGCATCAATGCGTGACTTTTTGATGCGGCGCCACGCCCTCTCCCTATGGAGAGGGAGGGCGCGCAGCTTCGCGTAGCCGCGCGCCCTCTCTCCCCATAGGGAGAGAGCGCGGCGCCGCGTCAAAAAGTCACGCTTTGACGCACTGCAACGCGTACATGTGTTCGGGCCTTTAGAGACTTGTACCTGCGCCAAAGCACACATGTCATGCAGGCCTTTCTGTCATGTAGATTGGAAAGTGCTAATTCGATAACCTCGAAATTGCACGCACAAAGATGGAACATTTTCTAGCCGCAGGCAATGTAAATCATGTGCTGTAGCATAGAAACCAGAGAGGTTGATGTTATGAGAGAACAACTCTTGGCCAAACATTTTGCGTATTAATCGTCAGCCTTGACATTGCTTCTCTTTGGTGCAGATGATAAAGTGTACCAGCCAGCGAAGGGTCAACGGGAAGCCACTGTGCTGTTTTTGGTTGTTCTAACAACTTCAGATCATCACAAGCTGGTGTGATGACTTGAAAATGTGGCCATAAGTGAAGACACCACATATAATATACTATTTGCGGGAAAAGAAGGCGGGCCACCTAAGAGAAGTGAAGTCATTTAAAAGGATTGTGCACTTCGCATGCCTCGCCTGCCAGTCTTTTACGCTTCCGCGGCTGTTGCCGCAGCCAAACACAGCGCAGTGGTTCCTAGTCAACCTGTTCTCGTCCGACATTTCGATTTGGGGCAGCACAATTGCTTCAGCGCGTCGAAAAATGGAAACACGCTAACCTCTCACGCACCACGCAGTGCAAAACTCGGGAATCCGACACACCAGCGGCAGCGGTCGGACGGTTGGACACGCGGTGGAGAGAGAGAAAGAGCGGCGAAAATACACCGGTTCGAGGCTACGCTCCTCCTCTCCGTGAAAACGGTCTACAGAACAACCCACTTTGGCTGGTTTCGGTTTCTCGCTTTGCCTTCCTATCTCGGCAGCGAAGAGGAATAGGCATAGCCCATTGTCGAGACTACACCCACTTCGGCAATGTAACACAACGTCAGCGATTACGTCATTACATCAACCATCGAGCAAGGCTTTCTCTATGTGTCGTCATGTCAGAGTGGTGGAGTGAGGAACCGTAGTGCGAGGGGTGCGAGGCACTGGCAAGGTAAACAAATATGCCACGGTAAATGTGCCCTTCCCCTAGTGGTAAAATCGCAAGGCGCCTCTTGATCTCGGAGGCTTTCGTTCTGGCGATACCACTTGTCGCGGTAGCTGAGACTACCGCGACATGCGGTATTGCCATAATGAAAGTGCGGACTGCGCGGCCAAGACTCACCAGAGGGCCAAGGTGCAGTTTCGTAGTGCAGAGGACCTATCGACAAAGTTGGTACTGCGTAATGTTGCCCATGTGCAAGATTTCGACACTGCACAGGCAAAAAGGCCTAGTAAGGCGCAGGACAGTGGCGCGAGAATTGTTTTATGAAATGGAGCGTCTGCACAGCGTATAAAATTCGAAGACTTTGTTCTAATACGAAGCGGGTTTTAAGGACAATACACCTGAAGAGACAGAGCATTGTGTCCCAACACTGCCGTTTATTCCAGTGAAAGAAACCAATATCCCCGTGGCACGTGCCGTTTCTCGTCTTCCACTTCTTCTAGTGCGCACTATGTTTACTGCTATTAACACTCCCGGCCCACGAATTCCTACGGGTGCATTTCTAGGAAACACAAATGTTGTAGAGACCGCGTGAATGCTTTGCCGTCGGCTAGCTTTAGGCGAAATGCACGCACAATGCCGTCGTTTCCCGTAATGTTCTTCAGAACACGTGCGAGTTTCCAACACAACTTGGGCACGGCATCATCACGCACTATGACTATATTGCCTTCAGCAATACTAGTGATGTCCACCACTGGCCTATTATGGGCGCTTCTAAGGAGTAATAAATATTCCTTGTACCAGCGATTCCAGAAGTCTTTTCACATCTTTTGCCGCTGTATCCATGTTTTATTAAACAGCTCAGTATGGGAGCTAGGTACCACGGATGCAGTTTGTAAGTCAGGAAGTGCCATCAGTCATTTGCCATGCAACAAATGGGTAGGTGTCAAGACTTCTGGTTCCCCTGGGGCAGGATATGAGTATGTCAGAGGTCTACAGTTAATGATGGCTTCAATTTCCATTAGGACCGTGCTCATTTGACCATAATCTAGAAGTGACATCCCCAGAGCTCTCCTCAACGTGTCTTTCACTGACCTCACCATACGCTCCCAAAATCCACCCCACCAAGGAGCACGGTCAGCAGAGAATTTCCACGTAATGCTATGAGCAGACAGATAATTCCCAACCTCATTTCCCCGAATAGTGTCATATACAGCACGAAGTTCGCGAGAAGCATGTTTAAAGCACAGAGAATTGCCCGAGTAGATCACTGAAGGAAATCCACGACGTGCAATGAAACGCCGAAAAGCCTGCAAGAAACTGTCAGCCGTTGAGCGCAAGACAAGCTCTAAATGCACTACCGCGCAAGTGAACAGTACGACGTAGGATTTTTGTGCCGGCTCACTCTTCAGGTACACTGGTCCAATAAAATCTACACCAGCAATGTCAAACAGCTTGGACACATTCACTCGGTCAGCAGGTAGCGCAGCCATAGGAGCCGTCGCAGCACCCGACCGATCACTCTTTTCATGCACTGCTTCCCCTTCGTCACCCAGAAGCGCTCTCAGAGTTCTGCGATGGTTCTGCAATAGCAAACGAAGCACTGCACGCAGAGATGACTGATGACTAGGTGCTTGCAGACATCGACTCTGTGCTAAAATACGAGGATTGAGCTGCGGGGAGTGTTGGCCTTCTACGACATCACATCCAGGAGCTCTCCGATCTTCTGTGCCATCAAGGGCAATGGTGAGTTGCCAACCAACTCTTCTCTGTCGAGCCAAGCAGCTCCGAGAGAACCTTGCATCGTCACCGGAGCAAGTCTTCCTAAGCTGGACCTAACGAGGTTTGACGGGTCCCCTACAAAACGGCTTCCCTTTTGGGACCTCTTTCGCCATTCCGTGCACGAGAACCCGTGCCTTAACAACATCGATCGGTTTCACTACCTCCGGTCTCTTCTAGATGGCCCGGCAGCAACGGCTCTTGCAGGCATACTGACAATGGACAACAGTTACGAGGATGCCATTTCCACCTTCAAGGAGCGTTTCAGAGATGTGCGAATTATTGAGCAGAAACACCTCGAAAACTTCGCACTCTACATCCAGTCACTACGTCGGCAAATGCTTGTGCCCTCAGAAGCCTCTACGACTTAGTCCAAGTAAACATAAGGGGACTCAAAGGCCTCGGCCTCTCGGAGTCGAATACGCTGCCATGCTGTGTGAGGTGCTAATGAAATCAATTCCACAAGACATAATGGTAGAATACTACCAACGGCGGCAACTTGAAGCAATAAGTGCGAACAACCTGCCGAGCTCGAAAGAAGAACTTCAGCAATTGCTCAATTACCTTCGCATCGAGGTCGAGTAAAGGGAGCAGACCACCTACCAATGACAGGTGTCATACAGCTGTGAACAGCAGACTTCCGGCAGCCGTAAGAATCAGCCTCAGTTGCAGTCTTCAATAATAGCACCGTAACGAAGGAGGAGTCGTGCCTTTTCTGCCAGAAGTCACATTCAACGCTGGATTGCAATGCATCGATTCCTGACTCAGAGAAAAAGCGCCTTCTGCCGTCTACTGGCTGCTGCTTCAGGTGTACAACCAAGGGACATCGGGCAAGAGATTGTCGACGTAAGGTGAGCTGCTCGCATTGCCAAGGAAGACACGCTTCTTCGATGTGTTCCAGAAAGGACGCTAAAGCTGCTCACATAACGGCGCCACCGCAGCACACAACGAGCAGTACTTCCATGTACGCTGTGTCAGATGGAAACAGGCGGAGTAACCTTGATACCATACTTTTGCAAACATTCAGAGGATGGATAAAGGGCGCAAAAGGTTCCTGCTATATAAGAGGCATTGTGGATAACGGTAGCCAGCGCACTTTCATTAAAGAAGGCGTTTCAAGAAAAATTAACCTCAAGGTGCTAGCAGAAATTGACATTACCGTCAACGCATTTGGAAACAGACGTGGAGGTCGAAGTGCGCATCGACGACTAGTTGAAGTAACCTTACAAAGCCAGTGCGATGGTGTTTAGCATGTTAGAAGCAATAGAAATAGAGCAGATCTGTGAAGCCATTGTTGAAGTACCCCAAGGCCACGGATTCATCAAAGGGTTACAGAATTGCGGCCGACGATTGGCTGATGCTCTTTGCTTTCCGCATATTGCACAAGAAGAAGGCATTAGCTTATTGGCTCAGACCAATTGGGGAAGATCCAGCTTATTGGCTCAGACCAATTGGGGAAGATCCTTGGAAGAGACATCACTAGGCACAATGATCACAAAGGCCTTTTTTCCGTTGAAACTGCAATGGGTATGACATACCAAGGGCCCTTACACAACGATGAAACCATTCACCGAAGTACACAAACCAAACGTTTGTGTACTTCAGACAAATTGCTGCATGAACGACGAACTACTGCAGGAACGCGTATGCTCAGAACTGCGAAAGTTCTGGCAACTTGAAGGCTTAGGGATCACAGATACAGATGAACCATCCTCTCATGATAAGAAGGTTTTGAAAACTTTCAACGAAACCACCGAGTTGCACGTTCAAGGATACGAGGTCTGCCTGCCTTGGAAGGAACTGCCATCAGACCTGCATGATAACCGAGAGGTAGCAGTCAAACGACTTCGCTGCCTACTTCATCGGAGATCACAGAGCAAAGAAGTTTTGCTGAACTATGTTGCAGCAGTCAGACAGTATATTAAGGATGGTCATGCGGAACCAGTTCCTGTCATCGAGGATGCGACCACCACAGAGTATTACATGCCCCACTGATGTAGTTGGGGGTCTGCCCATAGGTCCGGGGAGCAGCCAGGCCTCAGGGGGAAGTAGAGATCAGGAGCCCCGGAGCTGATTACAAGAACGTTTATTTACATGACGATTTGGTAGAGTGTGGTAGCGTGTGGTAGCGTGCCGACGCTCACGTTATAAAGCCTTGGTCTTCCCCAGAGCCTTTGTTGGAGAAAACCATTGAGTCCAGAACAGTCCAATCAACAAGTTGTCTTAATCTCCGCCCCCTAAAGGAAAAGTAAAGCACCACCTCCTTTTCACCCCAGGAAAGAGCAAAGCAGCACGCCTGGCATGATGGGAGGTGAACAGAAGACACAATAGGGCACTATACACACAATGAAGGGATCACGGCGGCACACATTCCTGGAAACTGGCCGCGTTGTCAGGTGCAGTCTTTCCTTGCTTCGATAGCGTCCCCGGCGCAGGTGACGGCCAGCTGCCGGTCGGGTCACAAAGCCACAAAGGCACCATAAACACAATGAAGGGACCATGGCGGCACACATTCCTGGAAACTGGTCGCGTTATCAGGTGCAGACTTTCTTTGCCTCAATAGCGCAGTGGACGGCCAGCTCCCGGCTTGGTGACAAAGCCACAAAGACACCGCGTAGTGTGGGGAAGGTGCCCGATGAGGAATCTGAGGCACTTGGCTAATTGTCCGGTGCATCTCGCAGAATGCTGAACAAAGCAGTGCACAAGTGACTGCCTCTTCGGAGCAGCCTCGACTGCAAATAGTTCATCTCCAGGCCATAAAACTGTCAAACTCAGCCAAGTGTGTCCAAGGCGATTGACGAGGGAACTGACAGCCTTGAAGGGTTCAGGACACAATTGCAGTGTTGTCGCCGCATCTGGTGCGTTTCGGGGAACGTTGACGATGCAGAAAGCAGAGCAGATGCCGCCAAATCACTTCCACGATCCAGCGGCACGAAGCTGTGAAGTCTGATCATAACACCACCGAGCAGTAATAAGAGAATCGTCCACCATGACGAAACTCAGAGTTGTCTTCGATGCGTCATCCCATGCCACAGGAGTGACTTAGCTGAATGACCACTTAGAAAAAGATCCGAACTTCAGCAATGATATGTTGAAGATGTTGCTGCGCTTTCGCCAGCATCAGTTCGGAGTCGCAGCTGAAGTCCAGAAAGCTTTCTTGCAGGTTGGAATCAAGTGACAGGGACACCCTGAGATTCCTTTGGTTTGAGAGAACACCAACAGGAGTACATGACATGAATCGCGTTCGCAATTACCGCATGACTCGCGTGCCCTTTAGCACTACGGCAAGCCCTTTTTTACTGAGTGCAACATTGCAGTACCGCTTCCAGTGCGTATCCGGAAAGTATCGCCGAGCAGCAGAGAAGTTGGCGAGTTGCTTTTATGTGGATGACATGGTCACCAGTGTTCCTACCACATCGGACGCCTGCGAACTATATGACCATGCCACAGAAATCTTCGCCAAGGCTGGAATGAAGTTGCATAAGTGGGCAACTAACTGCACTGACATGAAAAACCGTGTAGAACAGCCGGACCACGCGGAGATACTTGGACTACTGTGGAACACCAGATCAGACAAGGAAAGAAGATGACTTTTAAGGGCTCGTTTTTCTTTGTTAGACACAATATTATGGAGCACTAACAGACAATAATGCCAAGGAAAGTATAGGGGATGTTATTTGCAATAATTGGGATATAAATGTGAAGAAAGTAAAGTGGACGAAAAGATAACTTGCCGCCGGCAGGGACCGAACCTGCGACCTTCGAATAACGCGTCCGATGCTCTACCACTGAGCTACGGCGGCAGTCATCCCCCCGTCCACTTTATGGGGTATATATGTGCATTTAAACCTAGGAGTTTTAGTCAGCGCCGATCGCAGCCATGGCGGCAAGTGTGGAACGCTCTTTTTCTGCCTTTTGGTGTCACGTAGCACGTGATCTTTTTACGAGCTGGCAGCTAACTAATAATCCCTCAAATACTACCTGAAGGCATCAAGTCTGCCAGAACGAGACCCTCGCTATGAATGAAGGAAAGAGGATTACTTTTAAGGGCTCGTTTTTGTTAGACGCAATATTAATGAGAACTAACAGACAATAATGCCAAGGAAAGTACAGAGGATGTTATTTGTAATAATTGGGATATGCCACAAAAATTGGTCACATTCCACAATTGGTCACATTCCACAAAAAAGTGGAATGTGACCTATAAATGTGCTATTTATTGCACTGTTACATTACATTTAACCATGATTTTCATGTTAAGACTTGACATTTCTGTTTGTCATACACTCATGTCATGCCATACCAATTTTGGTATATATGAAGTTATTGAGACAGCTGCAAGAGCTCAAACCACCCGCCGCAAGCACGCACACAGCACGCAGGCAGGCAGAGAGAAAGACAGCCAGACAGACATGCTAAAAGTGGCTGAAGATCACTCAGAAATGCTTCGCATTTTAATAAAGGGAATGGGGGATAAGGGATGACAGGAGGAAGCGAGGAGTAAATATTCATTCAAGCATGTGGCACACAACCTATTTTGGTTAGCATACTTTGACCCACAAAGAAATCTGCTTATGAGCCTCAGATCCTAGCCGTGGAGACCACGTTCTCTCAGGGTGGAATGCAAACATACTCACAAACATTCTGGGTGTTCAAAATCAAGCTTTATGGCTTTTTTAAATTTTACCACAGGGAGGTACGTGAAAACCACCTTTGCAGATAAATTATGTATCCAGGGGGACACAAAGTGAGATAATAATTATCGTTGTCAGTCGCCCAATGAACTAAGATTGAATAATGAACTTTCTAGTGACTGAAGCAAGCGGGCATGTTTGTATTGAAAAGGTGGAGGCAGTTGCGTTTCTACACAGTTATACTTGAAAGAATCCCTCTAGCATGCCTGTGCTCTGAGATATCCCACTGAAAAGTTTAATTGTGGTTTGCATGATTACGCATGCAAGACAGTGAGCACTGGTGCAAGGCTCCTCCCCAATGTGCCACGGATTATGCGTACGGCGTATTATCTGCGAACCGGTCAAAGGCATCGGCAAAGATGATAATGGTTACACTTTTACTACTGGCTGGCAATAGCAAGCAAAAGTGGGCAGCTGAGAGCAATAATGATTGCCTGACTCTGTGTCCCCCCAAATACATAACTTATCGGCAACCCCCAGTGCTGAATTTTAAGAAAACCATAAAGCTTAATACTGAACACCCTGTATATTTAGTAACAACATAAAGAACGCCAGGTGGTAAAAATTGATACAGGGCCCTGAACTATGGTGTCTCTCATAGCCTATGTTTCACTTTCAGGGGTCAAACACCACATAAATCCACCTACCACCCACCAGGTAGCAAGTTTAATTCCTGGCAAAAGCAACAGCATTCTGAAGGATATGGAATAAAAAAAAAAGCATATGCACTTTGCGTGAACAATCCCAGGTAGTCAGAGCCCTGCACTAAAACATATTTCATAGCCCCTCCATAGTCTTGGGACACAGGACAGACAAACCTTACAAATAGACCCAACCCAAAAAATTGTGAATTTTATGCACGGCTTCTCAGGCCATCCTCTCTGGCCTTTCTGCATAAGAATGGCCTCTCTTTTCTCTTCTAAATTTTACTCGAGCGGGATCCCAAAATGATATTCAATCCCTTCATGACACCGAGAAAACTTTGCACACTCCACACCCATTATGTAACTGCGTAAAAAAACGGACGGTGACACAAGAGGAGAGGAAAGCACAAACAGGCGCAGACTATCAACTGAACTTGTTGATCAGTGAACTTGTTGAGGCCGCGCACATTCATAAGCAGTCTGAGTCTTGCGTCAGTGTTCCCTCTGTTGCTGTACATGAAAAAGAGTTATGTTATCTTGGTTCTGTATGACGGGCATGCTATGGTTGATGTGCCCTGAGTTTTTGTTGATATGGGTCCCTCTTGGCTTTTCCTCCCCCCCTTTGCCCTTTCTTGCTTTTATCCTGTCCTTTATATTGCCTTGATCTTGCAATAAAGCTTCAGTTGATAGTCTGCGCCTGTTTGTGCTTTCCTCTCCTCTTGTGTCACCGTCCGTTTTTTTGCACAGTTACATAACGGATCATTACCAACTCGCCCAACTTACCACACTCCACACATTCCGTTGTGACTTGCCACTGTGGCCTCATGCCATATGCACATGCAAAGCACTGACCTTTGGCTGGCACAAATTGCCTGGTTTCTGCACAGCTGCTGTAAATACAAGCAGGCAGCTCTCCACAGCACTGTCCTGGACACAGTCCTCCCAGTTTTGTTCTGTCACCATATCCACAGCTTCCATTAGAACTACTTGGCTCAGGGAACTGCGGGACCATAGTAGAGGGTCAACGGTGCACTGACTTAGAATACACATACTGCTGTTTAGCAAATATCTGCACTGTGTTCAGATAAACAAAACTGAAAAATTGGTGCATTGTGGACAGTAAAGATGATGCTTCAGGCCAACTTCAGATACTCTGTTCAAATATATGTGAAATGCACAGACGTCCTCATTAGACAATGCCTTGACCATATTGAATAAAATTTGCTGTATTTAGGATATTAGCAGCAGAAAAGAAAATGAGGGTCACATTTTCTGTCTTTTCAATTTTGCATTGGCAATGCCTCAATGCTAGATTATTTCCCACCTTCTCCCTGTGCTGGAGTAATTTATGTGAACATTACTGATCATTATCCCATATTACTTGCATTCAGCGTTGCCAGTGATGTGATTGAACAAAGCCACTTCGGCGTGGCTTCTAGAACAGTTAAAACCTCACTGCAGAGCAGCAAATCAGCCTTCTGGGGCAGTTACCAGTCCTACATTTGGGTCTCCAAGTTGTACTATGTTTAACAAAATCAATACGAGCACACATGCGTGCATGCATAATTTTCTTACCACAAAAGATGAAATTTACTTCCTACGAACAGCCACTGATCATTTCCCCCCAATGCATATCATATTTGTAATTGAATGAGGCTTTTCCTGAAGCTTTAATTATGGTATTGAAAATGCAAGCTGTGTAAATTTTCCATGCATTCTTCTTACTATTGAAAAGAACTATTCCGATGACGTTTGTGCTTCAAGTACAATCTAGGCCTTCATTGTGTGGTGAAGTACCTGTTGCCGTGCTTTACAGACAGAATCATTACAATTCTGGCTCATGGGCAGTTAATAATATTGAGGATTTAATATTTAATTGGTACTTTGTGCCCAAAATCTACTCTGTGTTCTACAAAATTTACGGTAATGGGTGGCTTCATATTTAATTTTGACAAGTTCTTGAAAATTAACTTTTGCCGCGGTCGAGAAGCAGCACCAAGATACCGGGATACTGTGACATCATGCTTTCACAGCAAAATCTGACAGGTTACTGCAGCAGGTGGAATTTTTTAATAAATCCTGACCACTGTATGGCATAAAAAACATAAGCACCCTGCATGAACTCTTCTGGAAGCCAATTAGGACAAACAGTACCACAAATTTTTGTAAAACAAAATGGTCGCTCCAAGCACAAACACATACTGCTCACTGTAATTAATGCAATCAATCAACAAGTAAAAGACTGCCATCCAACAAAAATAATTCCACCAAGTATTCCTTTCTCTAACTCCACAACAGTTAAAAAGTATCTTTACTACACCTGATAATGTAATCTCACAGTATGAGCCAGCTAAAATTGCCCCCCCCCCCTGCCAAGCTTGAAACCTTAACATGCAAAATTACTGGCTGACTTGACTCTAGACATGGAGTAGACTGGAATAAACCTTGAGTATATTGTCATGTGGTCGTGACGTTGATGAAGGCAGCAGTCGGCGTGTTCAAGACTAAACTTTTTATTTGGGCGCGGAAAATGAAAAGACAATTCACACTGTAAATAGACAGTGACATGGACGACTAAATGTGATCATCGGCAGAGTGCGTCGTCTTTTATAAAGCAGTCATCGAACCTTCCAGCGTTATCACTGGTGCTCGCATTATTACTGGCACTCTCGAATAATCTTGACTGTGTCCTGCGTGTAATCTTAACAGAATGATCTCAAATAATCACAATATTAATGAGAACTAATAGACAATAATGCCAAAAAAAGTATAGGGGATGTTATTTGTAATAATTAGAATATAAATTGATATTCTAATTATTACAAATAGCATCCTCTATACTTTCCTTGGCATTATTGTCTGTTAGTTCTCATTAATATTGTGTCTAACAAAGAAAAACGAGCCCTTGAAAAAGCCATCTTCTTTCCTTCAAATAATCACGAAGCTTCTCAAGCATTCCGGTGCTGCTGTTATGATCGGATTTCATGGCTTGGCGCCACTTGGCCATGATTTGGCGGCGTCTGCCCTGCTTTCTTCATCATCAACATTCCCCAAAGTGCACCTGATGCGGCAACAACACGGCTGTCGTGTTCTGAACCCTTCCAAGCTGTCAGTTCCCCTCGTCAATCGCCATGGGCACACCCGGACGAGTTTGACGGTTTGATGGCCTGGAAGTGAGCTGTTTGCCGTCATGGCTGCTCGGAAGAGGCAGTCACTTGTGCACTGCTTTGTTCAGCATTCTCTGAGATGCACCAGACAATTAGCTGAGCGCCCGAGATTCCTCATCGGGAACCTTTCCCACACTCCGCGGTGCCTTTGTGGCTTTGTGACCAAGCCGGGAGCTGGCCGTCCACTGTGCCGGCAGCGCTATCGAGGCAAAGAAAGACTGCCCCTGACGGCACAGCCAGTTTTCAAGAATTTGCGCTGCCGCGACCCCTTCACTGTGTGTGTGGTGCCCTATTGTGTCTTGTGTCCGCCGCGCATTGAGCCGGGCACGCCGCTTTTCTCTTTCCGGGGTGGGAAGGATGTGGTGCTTGACCTTTCCCCTTAGGGGGCGGAGATGAAGACAACTTCTTGATTGGACTGTTCTGGACTTGATGGTTTTCTCCAACAGGGAGTTCGGGGAAGACCAAGGCTTTATAACGTGAGCGTCGAGACGATCTTAAAACACGCTACCAAATAGTCACGTAAATTCTTGTTATCAGCTCTGGCTCCTGATCTCTACTTCTCCCCAAGGCCTGGCTGGTTCCGGTCCTATGGGCAACCCCCGACCACATCAGCGCAGTCTGCGCCAAGCGTTGCTAACAGTTTTTGTGGCTGAAACTCGAATACATCAAAATAAACTTATAAACGTGCATGGCAATATAAACTTAAAGGGGTCATGAAGCACCGCTCTGGCTTGTTGAAAAAACACATCCTGCGGAAAGCTGACGCGGCTATGAACTGCTCAGCCAAATATTGCAGTCATGCGCGCCGCGTAAAGGCTACAAGCGGAACGCGAAGTTGCTGTTTTCTCAGGCGCCCTCTTTTCAAACAGAGGCCGGTTCTCACTCTCGTCGGTGGGCGGAGCATCTGCAGCTTGACGTTGCGATCTGCATCACCACATCGCAAAAGACATAGCATCCTCATTGGCCGATAGCCGACGTAAATCGAGAGCGGCGTTCGGATCAGATGCGCTTCTTGCCACGGGGTGCCGCCACTTGCCGGCGCCGCACTCCTCAGTACACGGTAGCCGCACTCGCGCACGCGAATCACAGCGGGAGAACGATCGCGTTTCATGACGCGCGCTGACGTAACTTCTTTCCCCCGTGCCATCCCTCCCCGTGTAGCTTCCAGTGCGCTCGTCGGCACGAGAAAAGAGAGAAAGCGCTGAGAGCGTGTGCCCAAACCCCGTAACTCCGCTCATTCTTGACGGATTCAAGAAATTTTTGCGACAATCGATTCAGGAGGCAGTAAACTCCGATACCGAGGTCATTAGATCATTACTTAGAAAAGTGATTCATGACCCCTTTAAGTGCATTGTTATATTAAAAATATTCGTTCAAGACAAGTATTTATATTGTGCACCTATGCAGCAAGTTTGGTGGCTTCCACCTTTCCCCTGGTAGGTGTCGACACTTGCTTCGGTACATTAAGCTTTCATAAAGGAAGCTGCAAGCTTACATGACTTCACATGCCATGAGCTTTGTACAAAGCAAATGTTTCCAAACGCTCTCAATCCACAGAATGACATAGGTGCAGTTCACGGCCCAGCACACAGTTAAATGTGAATAAGTCGCCATTTACAAGACGCCACAAGCATGTTTTTGTAGCTGGGCAACATGGTCACAATGCGCAACGATGTGGTGTGAATGGTAGTTAAGTATGGACGTTATGGTACGTTGAATTCATCAAGAGGCGACAAATGAGATTTACTTACTCATCACCATTAGTTTAATCTAATAGTATTCTCTGATTATATAGTTATCGACTTTTAGAGGCCGTTTTCAACAACATAGCACTTGCCTGTCGGCTCCCATGACTTCCCAAAATTACAGTGTTAACAAATTTGGATTTCAAGCACCTGCCGTCCAATTGTCCGAAAAAATTGCAAGAACAATATCTTGGTGCACACTTGCCACAAATTATGAGATTTTTGCCAAAATAAGGCAAGATGTAGCAGGCATAGGTTGGCAAAAAATGTCGAGCTCACTCAGACTCACTCATGAAATATATTTTGCCCTTAGAGCTCACTCGGACTCAGACTCACTAGAATTTTTCTCAGCCGGACTCACTCAGACTCAAGCTCACCAAAATATTACTCAGCCGGACTCACTCAAACTCAGACTCACGGCTCTATCTGAGCCTGAGTGAGTCTGAGTGAGTCGACTCATGAGTCCATTAGTGCATAATTAGCTTTTTCAACGACGTTGTCAACGCCAATATTTCCCATAAAATGTGCTGTACTAGGCGTCTTTTGACCTAGTACCTTCAAATATGAGTTATCAGTGGGTGCAATCCAGTAAGGAGATTTTTATTGAAAGAGATGACTCACACGAGATATTTTTATCAAGAACTACCTGCAATAGAGTTTGCTGGAAGGGGGGTGTCACCTGTCCCCCCCCCCCCATGCCCTTCGTTACTCACGCCTCTGATAAATATTGAGCTGGCGTATGAACACTACAGTGCTTTGAAGTATGTGTGAGTCGATGGGAGCATAAACGTGAGCCGACATAAAGCTGATATTAACGCTGAAGTTGTTTAGATAGAGCCATAGACCAGCAAAAAAATGCGGAACTCACTCAGACTCACTCAAGAAATATATTTCGCGCTTAGTGCTCACTCGGACTCAGGCTCACCGAAATTCTCCTCAACCGGACTCACTCGAACTCAGACTCACTGAAATTTTTCACAACCGAACTCACTCGGACTCAAATTCACCAAAATATTCTTCACCCGGACTCACTCAAACTCATACTCACAGCTCGATCTGAGTCTGAGTGAGTCTGAGTGAGTCGACTCACGAGTGAGTTTGCCGACCTATGGTAGCAGGTTTCACCTACAGTATACTCTCGTTAAACGGAACCTGAAGGGACCAAGAAAATGTGTTCCGTTTAAGAGGAGTTCCGTTTACTGAGAGAGGAGCTGGGGTGCAGAATCCAAGTACAAAAGCAATCATACTAGGAGCAGTTGTTCCGTTTAAGCAGCAGTTCCGTTTAAGAGATTTCCGTTTACTAAGAGTCTACTGTATTGGCGCAGTTTGGCCCAATAGGCACAGCTATCACATCAGTGCGTGGTGAAGCCTTTAGAATACCGAATCATGTTAGATATTTGACCAAGAATCAATTTTTAACACCATGATTACAGCTGGTTGGTGTAGAGTTAAAATAATTATGCCTTGAATGGGTTTTAGTCCCCTTTTTCTCAAAGCCATGGATGAGTGCACAATAGTAAAATGCAAAAAGAACAAATACACTCAGAATTCATGGTTATCACGAGGATTGCTAAAACATATGCGGAAGAAAAAATTTGGACAGAAAGTTAAAAGGCAGCAGTGGTGGTCCAACCAGGTGAGGATTTCGAGCAATTTTAGGAAAAGGAAAAAAGTGGTTTTGGGACAGATAGACAGTTTTGGAAAAAAAATGCTGCTGTAATGTACATAAGGTGACATGACCAACAAATGGTTTCTGTGAGTGACAGACAGGCGTTAAAAAGTCTTCCCAAACAAAAAAATCAACCTAGCAATAAAACCAGCAGAGAATTTTCTGTTTGCAACCGCATGCACAGTATGTTCTATCATCACCCCAACTTACTACAGCTGGTGCTCCATTGTCCTCAATAATTATCAAGTGCTAGGCACACAAGCCATTCCAGAATGCATAGTTAAGCAAGTGTATGCACTAGCAATGAGTGCCGACCACGTATCGCAACCCCGCTGACAGTATAAGAACGGTTCACCGCAACGTATTTTCTCTGGAGCTGTGAAGCAGTTTCAGAGAGACAAACGTGGAGATTCTATGCCGGCCACTGAGGAGGATGTGTCGAGAGGTGCAGAAGTCAGTGAATGATTCAACCATAGAAGGGAGAGAATTTTTTTTCCTTTTTTTTTTCACGCAGTTAGTGTTATCTTATGGAAGTGCCACCATGATGATATATGCCTGTCAAGTTGGAGGTATGGCGTCCCTCGAACAAGCATGATGATAGAGGATGAGAGCTGGCGGGGGAGAGGGGTGAGTGGGGGCGATCATTCTTACCTCCAGCGCCCCCCCCCCCCCCTCACGATTACCACTCCTTGGATCTGTCGCTGACAGGGAACTGAGTTCCGGGAAGGGAGTTTTAGGGTTCTGCAATTGTCGAGAACCAATGAATGCAACTACAGTAAAATACCACTTGGACAAACACCAATTAAATTAACTACTCAGCTGTATGGACTTTCTTTAAATCCCCCTCCGAAACGTCACTGAACCCAATGCTAGTGCACTTCAGTTTAACGAAATTCAGTGTAGAGCGCATTTCAGTTCGACAAACTTATTTCGTGACACCATCCAGTGCCTCCCAGGTCATACTGATCAGTTCAAAAAGTACAAACGCACTTGTTGTAGCATAGTTTTGCAGTGGCCTAGTTTTAACATGTGACAGACACCTGAAATGCTTGCAAAGGCTTGGCGGACAGAGTAAAATGATAATAGGGAACGGATGGCAGAAGGCAGGCCTAATTGCTTGATCACTCTGGATGCCAATCTCCAAGGTGAGAAGCATGACACTGATGAAAGAAAGGAACCCAATGGCTGGAAGGAATTGTCGGAAAGACTGGATACAGACAGCCCTTCACCTTTTGAGAAATGTGTCGCATGCGACTCTTACAGAGAGCACAGCCTCCCAACCAACAGAGACATCTACCAACCCTGTGCACAGGAGTCAGGGGGACATTCGGTCTTTTGTGTTCAGTTTAGGAGGCAGTCGGTCGCTAGCAGTCATGTAGTCATGTGAATAAAGTGCTTCTTTTATTGGACACTTCTGCAGGTCATGCATCTGGCTCGTACAAGTGCAACATGGTGTCAGAAGTGGACACAGTGCATGCCTGATGAAGCACTTGGTCTTCGTTATCAACAACACTTCTCCAGCCAGTAACTGCGAAGGAGGCACCTTCAGCTCCCACCTATGAAGCCTAATCCTACAGTCAGCAACTGCGTAGTTACTCTTGTCGACCTCACCAATGCTTCTCTAGGCCTCGCTAATGCTTGCCACCACCAGTCGACCTACAACAGGCAAGTCTATTGCCAAAATGTCACAGCCGGCGCACATAGAAGGTATCATGTCCTTGAAAAATGGTTCGTCGCAACCGGCCACTGCATCCACACCAGTGACCGCTACATGAGCAGGTCTATCCTTGTGCCAGCCTGATAGGTTCCGACTTCAAAAATGCCAGTTCCTGGCTGTCGAGCGTATTGGGCGAGTGAGTGACACGACAGCCAAGTCTCCGGGCAGACAAGTGCCTTCATGTTTATTTACAGCCCTTATATACATCAGTGAATGATGTGTTGCCATCCTGCAGTACTGCTGTACACTACATAGATGCTGTGCTGCCATCTAGTGGTACTCCTGTACACTACATACTCCCTTTAGTAAAACCAAACAAAACACATGTACAGGAACTCTTGGTCCGAAAGGAAACGTTCACAGGTCGAGCCTTTTCGGCTTGCGGATCTTTCTGCCGAATCTCGAGACACGTTGTGTAGAAGTAAACCCCGAGGTGCGCGAGGTGCCTCTTCCCGAGGCAATGCGGTATTCCGGTCTTGGGCTGCTTGATCAGATCCAGGCGTTGCTGCAGACATGTCGGTCTGGGCCACCACGGGAGTTCTAGGTGGGCTGGTAGAGCCTTCCGCAGGACATCCTTTTGTTGGTACCACGTGCATCCGGTTGCGCTGGAGTACATTCATCAGAGTCTCCACCACGTAGGAGTGCAGGCGTTGAGCTGGCCCCACGACTGCCGCGGGAGAGTTAACGTCCTGTGCCCAGACCTGCTTGCCAGCCTTAAGAGGCCGTAGTGTGCAAGCCGCATGTCTTCTGTCAAGTCTGATGCTTGGCGTCTCCAGATGTCTTGGTCACGCCGAGTGAATGAGACCGAACGGGGCCAGGCTGGCTCCAGCAGGTGCGACGTCTTCGGCACCCGGGTCTGCAGATGCCTACCCATTAGCAGCTGAGCAGGACTCATTCCATTTACACCAGGGTGTTCCTGTATGCCAGAAGCCCCAGTTAGGGATCATCTGCCTGCCGCAGCAGGTCTTTGACAGTCCTCACCATCCATTCCACCTCCGAGTTTGACTGTGGAAAATGGGGGCTGCTGGTGACGTGGCGGAAGCCGTAGGACTCTCCGAAGGCGGAGAACTCTCTTGCAGTAAACTGGGGACCGTTTTTGCTGCGCACCAGCCTTGGAATCCCATGGAGCGCGAAAACGTTCTTGATGGCGTTGATCACTGCAGGTGCTGTGGTCCAGCATAGGCTGATCACTTCTGGAAAGCGTGACTGGTAATCCAGCAGAAGGATGTAGTCTTGGTCATTCAGATGAAAAAGATCATTGCCCACCTTCTCCCAGGGCAGAGTTGGGGTGGTTGAGGGCAGCATGGGCTCCAAGCACTGCACCCTGCCCAAGGGGACATGGCCAGTGGCCGACGGTTGGCAACGAGTTGGGAAGCAGTCGTTGGCCAACCTAGTCGGCCACACAACCAAAGAAAGAGGTTGGCCCGTGACTGGCCATCGACCAGGTCGGCAGCGAGTTGGCCAGCGCGCTTGGCCCGACGTCGCCTGTTTACCTTCTGCCAACGCCACCCGGGCTTGGTCGGAACACGAGCGTGGGCCTACCTCTATTTTAGATTGGTGCGATATGCTAGGACGCGGGTGCTTGGCGCTCGTCAATTTGCCTGTTGTGTAAGTAGCAACGGATATTCCTGCTGCGTTTTTTTTTTCTTTTTTTGAGGCAGGCAGTGGTATGTCGTGAATCGCGGTGTAAATTGGCAGTTTATGTACAGTGCCGTCCACTCTTAGGGTGAACACGGCTCAGCGTGGCCGCGCTCTGCGGAGCGCCAGTGCATCCAGCCAACGCCGGTGCTGGCACGCCCGTGATCGCTTCCCTGTAGTACAGCAAGAGGAGCACGTTCCCAAGCGTCTGCGGCGTTTCGTTTCGATGCGCAGAGCGCGGCCATGCTGATCCGTGTTCACCCTAAGAGTGGACGACACTGTACATATATGCCATTAACAGGGGCGTAGATAGAAATACTTTCTGGGGAAGATTGGGGGGGGGGGGGGTGAGGCGGTCAGCCACCATTTCTACCTGTTAATTCGTGTACATACACACATGCAAAATTGAGAAAATTTAGGAGGGTTCGGACTCTCTCCCTCCACCCCCAGCTATGCCAATGGTTTCAAAGTGTGCGTACTCGACGAGCTCCACCGCCGTGACACTGCTGTGTGCGCAGTGGGAGGGGAGCGAACACCCCTTCTTCCTTCACGTGGTGGACCAGTTCCTCTTGCTCGCGGCAGCCGGCACACGGGGAGAGGGACATAAAGTGGTGGGTGAGTGGGGATGAGCATGGGAGCGAGGGACTAGGGACTCCAAAGGAGAGTGAACAAACACTTTGTTGAACCATCACGCCGAGCGGCACACGAGGCGAAGACTCAAACTGGTAGCTGGCAGCTGAAGCGTGGTCCCGCAGCAGGACCCACGGCTCGAATCAAATCTCCACCTTCGGCAGCGGCGTGTGACTCGTGTTCCTGCTAATCGTCGGCAGCGGTGTACCAGAGGGTGTACGGCGGCAAGCCACCAGCATACGGACGTTCCACTGCAGATAAGCCTACTTGTTGAACAGCTCTCGCACCTTCCGTCAGGACCATCTTGCTTTAATCACGTTCAATCTTTGCTTTGGTTAGCCATCTCGTGTTTCTTTTTCGAATATTCTGTCTGTGTAGGGTTGCCGCGTATATTGCCGCAATGATTTCGCGCGTCTGTCACGTAATTGCTATTTCTTGAGAGTGGATTCCGACGTTGTGTTCATTTCTTGCGTCGCGACACAGTGTGATTTGCTTCTGTTTAGTTTGAGTATTCCTTTGTATGTGATCACTGATTTCAGGGGGCGTGGTTTTATTTTGTTAAAGCGAGTGTATGTTTTGACTTCGTCTTCCGTCCGATGCCCCTGGCCAGCAGTCGATCAGGCGTAGACCTCATCGCCGGTCAGCCTGTCGAACAACCCGCAAACGCGCGTGGGTGGAGTTGTCGCCAATTCCTTGCGGAACGAATAGTGCAGAAAATCAGCCTTTATGTGTAATTTCGATTTTATATGTTAATTATCTGCACTATTCCTTCCGGAAGGGATGCAGCGACAACGATCCCATCCACATGCGTTTGCGGGTTGTTGGACAGGCTGACCAGCGATAAGGTCCACGCCTGATCGACTGCTGGCCAGGGGCATCAGACGGGAGACGACGTCAAAACATACACTCGCTTTAACAAAATAAAACCCCGCCCCCCGAAATCAGTGATCACATACAAAGGAATACTCAAACTAAACACAAGAAAATCACACTCTGCCGCAACGCAAGAAAAGAACACAACGTTGGAATCCACTCTCAAGAAATAACAATTACGTGACGGACACGCGAAATCATCGCGGCAATACATGCTGGAACACTACACTAAGTGAAGAAAATATGGGACGCGAATAAAGCATGAGAGTCCCTACCGAAGGTGTGAGAGCTGTTGAAGAGGTGAGCTAATCTGCTTGCCTGACACTGCATAACAGAGAAGGTGGAGGAACACAGAGGCGGCAGCTAGGCAGCGAGCTCACATGTATCAATGTGAAGGTTTTCGCGCCGTAAATCTTCTTGTGTAATAGACTTGTACAAACTTTCTTGTGCCATTTTATGTCCATGTCGTGATGTGGTGAGCTGCATTTGTGTTCCTATACAGACAATCTTAGTTCACTGTGTGTTTCTGCACTGTTTTTATGTGTAAAATTTTTCAATAAATGGTCAAAAGAATTTCCTGCATTTTGTACTTGTGTCTGCCGACTTTACTGGTGTGCAATACGGGGCTTCCTTCCTGTTGCATGTACGAAAATGTGGCATCGCGAAAAATCAAGGCTAATTATTCCTCGGCCAAGCTGGGTCCTACGTGACTAACAGCTGGCCGTATGCGCGAATAAGCACCGGGCCAGACGTGGTCCCACAGTGGCTGGCAACTGGCTATTTCACCGGCCCAAGCATGGCACTAGACTGGCTGGCACCTGGCCATGAGCTAATTTTCACAGGGCCAAACGTGGCCCTAGAGCGGCTGGCAATCGGCCAGGTTGGCCATTTAGGTCGGCCCAATGTCGGTGGCCATAACATCGGCCAACCTGAGGCCAGTGTCGATCCCCAAATGTGGGCCAACGTCAGCAGCTGACCTATGGCCGAGGTTGGCCAGGTTGGCCAATGACCTTGGGCCAGCGTCGTGGCGAGCACTTTTGTACCATTGGGTGATTTCGGCGTACATGGGGCAGTTAGACACCAGTGTGTCTATCCGGTTGTTGATGCCTGGCCACCAGAGTGACTCCCGAGCTAAAGCCACCGATTGATGGAGGAGCTCAAGCTGTGTCCGTCATGGAGGAGCTCGAGCGTGCGCCGTTGAAGCGCGGACAGCACGACAATGCAGGACCCCTTCAGAAGCAGTCCCTCACAGACGCTTAGGTCCCCTTGGTACTGCCAGTACCTCTTCACATGGAGTGGCAAGTGGGACTGCCGGGGCCAGCCGTTGGCACAGTACTGAAGCAGCAGACTGCACTCGCCGTCGTTGGCTTGGGCCTGGCGCAGGTGCTCGAGCTGCGACAAGACTCTGTCTGGGAAGGAGCAAACGACCTCTTGGACAAAGAGGTCTACTTAATTCACCCGGTTGGATGAAGGGGAATCCAGCGGTGCCCACGAAAGCGTATCGGCAGTTACCAACAAATTCCCAGCTATGTAGAGTGCTTGGTACTGGAAACGCATCAGCTTCAAGCATCCGTGGTGGCAGCAGGTCAGCACCCATGCAACCTAAGAGCGCCACCAGAGGTTGATGGTCCGTCTCGAGGAAGAACTGAAGTCCACAGACGTATTCCTCGAACCTTTGCACTGCTCAGCTGGCCACCAAAGCTTCTTTTTCCGTTTGGCTGTACCGGCGTTCCGTGGGTGTGAGGGAGCACGATGTGAAAGCAACAGCCCGACGCTCCCTGGACTTTTGAAGAAGTACTGCCCCGAGACCATAGGAGCTGGCGTCGGCCGAGATCGTGGTCTTGTATGCGGTGTTGTAGAGAGCCACGCAGAGGTCTGAGCACAGCAGCTCCTTCAGCTCGAAGGCGGATTGCTGCACAAGGCCCCAAGTCCAGGCAGAGTTCTTCAGCAGCAAGGCTCGGATCAGCGCAGTCACCTCTGAAACGTGGGGTAAGAAGCGCCCGATATGATTCACGAGGCCCAGCAGGCGACGGACTCCTGTGACACCTTCGGGTGCTTGCATGGCTCGGTTCGCCGAAACCTTGTCTGGGTCTGGAGAAATGCCCTCAGCGCTGACCACGACGCCATGGAACTTGACATTGGAAGTGGCGAACGAGCACTTCTCCCGGTTGAGCGTGACTCCTGCCTTTGCTAGTGGGTCCATGACTTGCCGGAGACGGCGGTCGTGCTCGGAGCACGTCTTCCCAAAAATGAAGATGTCGTCAATCATGTTCACAACACCCGCTTGGCTCTCTAGGATCCAGGACATCTGCTGCTGGAAGTACTCCGGTGCAGACGTGATCCCAACCAGCAGCCGGAGAAAACAATAGCGTCCAAACGGGGTTATAAATGTGGTCAACTCTTGGGACAGTTAGACTTGGTGGAAGCTTGACGTGGCGTCTAACTTGGAGAAAACTGTGGCCTCTCCAAGCATGATGATATCTGGTTTTTAATGGCGCAAGGGCTAATTTATGGCAAAAGAGCGCCAGGTCATGGAACAGGAAACGTGAACAATGATTTTGGTAAGTGGCTGTATAAGGGCCTTAATTTCCGCGCGCCAGAAAGGTGGGTAAAACATTGAGGTATTAAAATCATGGGTATGACATGAAATGTGTACAGTGGGAATCAGTGGCAAATGGTCGTGATAATAGAACGATAAACACATGGTATGAGCACGAATGCCTCGTCAATGCCCTTGTGTCCAAGGGCCGCGGTAATATAGCTACCGCAGCAGCGTCCTCTGTTCAGAGGTCACGCTGCGGATTACCTGGGTATATCGCGTGAAAACTACTCAGATCTTTTATAAACAAGAACAATGAATCAAGTTTGAAGAGCGGATCCCTACCAATGAACATAGATGGATGAAGTGGTATTTGCTCTCAGTAGGGCGATGGGAAGTGCTTTTTTCTAATAGGATCTAACTCACTGCATTGAATGAGAATGTGCAGGACTGTAAGTGGTTGACCACATTTCTCGCACGTGGGTGGATCACCACCGGACAGGAGGTATGTATGTGTACTGTGTGTGTGTCCTATTCTTATCCTGGTAAGTGTTACTTGTGTGCAGCGTGACTTTGATAGTGGCAGCCAATACGCGATATGTGGCTTGATGAGATGAAGTTTATTTTGTGTTTGCCTGTCCCACGACCGCTGTCAGTGGTCTCTGAGCTTTCTTTTAAGGAAGGGTTTCAGGTCAAGTGAAGGGACTGCTATGGATGTATTGGCGGCAGCGTTTTCATGGGCAGAAGCAGCTAGCTGGTCCGCCAACACATTTCCCCCGATCTAGCGGTGCCCTGGCACCCAGCAGACTACAACATGTTGTTTCAGCGTGTAGAGCGTACGTGAGAGAGAGTAAAGGGACACAAGGACAGGATTTTTATGTTTTTTCAAAGTTTTTAAAGCTTTTACGACACTCAGAGTATCCATGTAGATGACTGCACGTACTAATTTTAATTCCTTAATATGTTTAATGGCCACAAGTATCGCGTAAGCTTCTGCGGTGAAGATGCTTGAATTAGGGCTCCGAATACCGGAATCGGAAAAGGATGGACCAACGGCTGCATAGGACACGCCGGTGTGAGACTTTGAAGCATCTGTTAAGAATTCAGGACAGGTGTATTTGTGCTGCAGTTCGAGAAAGTGAGTACGTATATGTGCAATAGGTGCGTGTTTCGTTACTTCTACAAAGGTAACGTCACAGTCTATGAGCTGCCACTGCCACGGCGGCAGATATGCAGCGGGAGCCATGAAACGGTGTTCATGAAGTGGCACACCCGTTTCCTCAGCGAGGGCCCTCACACGAAGTGAGTAGGGCTGTCTCACCGCAGGACGATTGTTAAACAGGGCAGAACTCGACAAATCATTGACGGTAGAGTGTGCGGGGTGTTCTTTGTCTGCGTTCACTTTCATGTAATATAAAAAGGACACGCAAGATCTCTGCAGGTGGAGCGACCACTCATTGCATTCAACGTAGAGGCTTGCTACGGGGCTCGTTTGAAACGCACCCGTAGAAAGGCGAATGCCTAGATGGTGAACAGGGTCAAGCATCTTCAAGGCGCTTGGTGTCGCAGACTGATAAACAACGGCCCCGCAATCTAGGCGCGTGCGAATGAGGCTTCTGTATAGATTCATCAGGCACTTCCTGTCACTGCCCCATGCAGTGCGTGACAGCACTTTTAGGATGTTCATTGTTTTCATACACTTATTTTTTATATGCTTGATGTGTGATATAACGGTGAGCTTAGAGTCCAGAATTAGGCCTAAAAATTTATGTTCCGCCTCTACAGGTAACCGCTGGCCATACAAGACAATTTCGGGATTTGGGTGGAGGCCTTTCTTTCTAGAAAAGAGAACACAGGTGCTTTTTTGTGGACTTAACCTGAACCCGTTTTCGTCTGCCCATTTAGACACCTTGTTCAGACAGAGCTGAACATGCCGCTCACACATAGCAAGGTTACAAGACTTAAAGCCGATCTGGACATCATCCACATATGTGGAATAGAATATGTTATGTAGGATGCAGAGACGTAAGGAATTCTTTTTTATAATAAAAAGGGTGCAACTCAGCACACCACCCTGTGGCACACCAGTTTCCTGAACAAATGGTCGGGAGAAAACATTGCCCACTCAAAC
Source organism: Rhipicephalus sanguineus (assembly GCF_013339695.2). Lineage (NCBI taxonomy): Eukaryota > Metazoa > Arthropoda > Arachnida > Ixodida > Ixodidae > Rhipicephalus > Rhipicephalus sanguineus. The sequence continues at coordinate 305,206,375 of NC_051176.1, read as the reverse complement.
ATGAAATGTGCGGTTGGATAGGTAACTTTTGACTATGGTGAACATCCTACCTCGCACACCTAAGTGTGAGAGGTCTCTCAGTATTCCAAAGCGCCATGTTGTATCGTACGCTTTTTCCATGTCAAGGAATACCGTGAGGAAAAATTGCTTGTGGACAAATACTTCGCGAATCTGTGACTCAATGCGGATTAAGTGGTCGGTTGTGAATCGACCCTCTCGAAATCTGCACTGGTACGGGTCAAGTAATTTATTCGCTTCGAGGAAATGTATTAACCGGTAGTTTATCATTTTTTCGAAGACTTTATATAGGCAACTTGTTAGCGCGATGGGTCTGTAACTACTGACAGAGGATGCATCTTTGCCCTGTTTCAGAATAGGTATCACGATAGCCTCTTTCCAGGAAGGGGGGATCTCACCGGAAAACCATATGGCATTGTAGAGAGAAAGAAGTGTTTTTGTGTTTCATGGGAAAAGTGTGTTAACATTTCGTATACAATACGATCAGAACCTGGGGCAGACTTGTTGTAACAGTTCAATGCTGCCTGTAGCTCTGCTAGGCGGAACGGTGCATTGCACGCCTCATTTTGTGTAGATTTCCTTTCCAACCTCTCTCGTTCCAACCTTGTTTTGTACCTTTGCAAGGTTTCGGAATAATGTGTAGAACTAAACACCAATTCGAAATGGGCTCCCAGAGAGTCGGTTTGGTTTTCCAGGCTTTGCCCCTGGTATCTACTAAGGGCAACGAATATGCTGGTTGACCACTTACTTTTTTCACACCATTCCAGACCTTAGCCTCAACTCTGTAGGAATTTATGACCGAAATAAACTTCTGCCAGCTGTCCCTTCTAGCCTGCCAGCGGGTTCTCCGGCATTCCGATTTCAGCTGTTTAAAATTAATAAGGTTTTCTACTGTGGGGGAATCGCACAGAAGCCCCCCACGCTTTATTCTGTTTTCTCCGAGCTTGGCGGCACTCGTCGTTCCATCAGAGAACACGACGTCTGCCGGTCCCCCCAGTTATTTCTGGTATGCATTGAAAAGCAGCGTTAATGATAAAAGCGGTAAAATACTCAACAGCAGCGTCAAGAATACTAAAAGAAGAAATGTCCACCCACGAAATCTTAGTAAGTTTGTGGAACTCCTCCCAATTGGCTTTGTCAAGCTTCCACCGAGGAGCCTGGGGTGGAGATTCAGTTTGTTTTTGTGGTTTGAGGAGTATTGGGAAGTGGTCACTCCCGTAAGGGTTTTTAACCACTTCCCAGTTAAAATCAAGTAAAATCGATGGAGAGATGATGCTAAGATCAATGGCTGAATAAGATTTGTTCGCGAGGCTAAAAAACGTGGGCTCTTTTTTGTTGAGTAAACAAGCGCCTGTAGAAAAGAGGAAATTCTCAATGAGGCGGCCCCGCACATCGGTGCGAGAGTCGCCCCACAAGCTGCTGTGAGCATTAAAATCACTAAGAACGAGGTCAGTGGCGGATCCAGGGGGGGGGGGCGATTGGGCGATCGCCCCCCCCAAAGCTATAAGCCAACCCAACCCCCCCCCCCCCGCTTTTCACCTGTCCGAAGGCCATTTTTCAGAACGTAGAATTTTTTCAGGTGGTCGCTGTGTCCATCCCAATCCGAGACTAGGGAAGCACCCCTCACACAGCCCAGCGCTTTTGTTAAGAGCGAAACAGGCTTTCTAGAAAAGATTTCTTCTGCGTCCTGCATCTTTCAAATAGGCACCGACGAGCACAAGCCTCAACTATTTTGCTAAAGCAACTGCTGCCTTTATGGAAGCGAGCTAAAGTTTCCTCCCCACTCCCAGGGCCATCAGCTCTTCAGCAAAGCGAGGGGTCTTCAAATTCTCCCATCTTTTTCTCAGAGACAGGAGTCTGTTCTGTGTCATTCAAACTGGCATCTTTCGTCCCACCACGGCCGGGCTAGACTGCACGTGCGCGCTTGAGCGCGCACGTGCAGTCTAGCCCGGCCGTGGTCCCACAAAGCGTGCAGAACAAGTTACCTTTTAGTCAACCTTCAGCGGCTGGTCCAAAAAAAAAAAAAAAAGAAGGAAGGCAGGCAGTGGTGCTGTGAATTATATTCGCCGAAGTACCGAGCAAGCCTCCGAGAGCACGTGCGCGGGGTATAATCGAGCGCGACTCCGAAAGCTCCGTTTGACCGTCCTTAGGCTGCGGAGATAGAAAGGGCATTTTCTGGCAACACGACCGGCCAGAAAAAAAGGCAATGGGGAGGAGGGGGCGGGGTAACAAAGGGAGGCTTACTCCGAAACTACGTTCAAGGAATACTAGAGCTCGCCGTTGTGGGAATACTCATTTATCGAGCAGGTGGCCTGCCCTTCCCTCTTTCACCCTCCTCTTACCAACAACACTGATACGTGTTCCCCAATGTTTAGCGGAAATATGCGAAATTTTAGATAATGAAATGGCACTGAGCAATGCAACTGAGAACAAAAATAATGAGCATTTGGTTACTAACGTGAAGTTTTAAAGTTGGGCAACGCCCCCCCCCCCCCCCCCCCCCCCCCCCCCCCAACAACCAACCGCCCCCCCCCAAAGCAAGCGCCTGGATCCGCCCCTGAACGAGGTACGGTTCGGTCAACTCGTCTATAAATGATTGAAATTCATGCTTGTGTAGCTGGTAGTGTGGGGCTATATATACGCAACAGAGAGTTATAAGTTTGTTTGCGAGTATAGCTCGAACAGCCACTGCCTCCAGTGCCGTTCGGAGTGGAAAGTGCTGGCAGGCTACGTTTCGGTCTAGTACGATTGCTACACCGCCAGATGATGCGAGAGCATCCTGGCGGTCTTTCCGAAAAACAACATACTGCCGGAGAAAATTTGTTTGTCTGGGATTTAAGTGTGTCTCCTGTACACACAGCACTTTTGCACACAATTTACTAAAAAGTTCCTGTATGTCGTCTAGGTTGTGTAATAGTCCTCTGACGTTCCACTGTACTATTATGTCCATGTTGGTAGTGTATGTGTGCTGTGTCTTGCAAAAGAAGGAGAGTCACTTATTTTCCAGAGCCTTTGTCGGGCCCTTTGATTAGGGTTTTGTCTTTTTTGGAGCGGTCGAGGGATGCTCGCCGTTCCTTCGGCACAGCCTGCGCCGGTGGAACAGTAGTGTCCATCGCCTCTTGAGAGGCGACAGACAGTCGCCCTACCAAGCGGTGTTTGCGTAGTGTAGACTTCGCCGCGGTCGACGAAGTCTTTGCCCCCACCAAGCCGGAGGTCGATGGGACCCCCTTGGCCTCATCTTTGCCCTGGCTGCTGCCAGAGCTGAAGGAGGCCACTGGTGTGGACATATTGATAGTGGGCAGGGCAGCACTGGCTGCTCCCACCGTAGGGGCAAGTGGCTTTAGCCTGGGCACGCTAGGCGTGGTCCGGGCTACCGCCAGGGGCCGTTGTGGTGCTGTCCCTCATTGCACCACTTCGGCAAAAGATGTTCTCAGTGAGAATAATGATGAAATCCTCTGTCTTGCTTCGTGGAATGTTATATTTTCTTTTACCTTTACAGTGATTATTTCTTTTTCCTTTTTCCAGGCCGGGCAAGCTCTGGAATATGCAGGGTGACTGCCATCACAGTTTGCACAGTGGATATCATCATTTCTGCAATCGTCAGTACTGTGGCCGGTGGTGCCGCACTTAGCGCAAGTTAGCTGCCCTCGGCAGCTCTGTGAACCATGACCAAATCTCTGGCACTTAAAGCAACGTCTCGGGTTCGGGATATACAGCCGGACATGAAGTTTCACATAGCCGGTTTCAAGATTATCTGGTAGTGTGGTGGAACTGAAAGTAAGTATTAAATGCTTCGTTGCAATTTCAGTGTTGTTGCGTCTGATTGAGATACGCTGCACGTGCGTTACACCTTGGTCCCTCCATCTATCAAGGAGTTCTTCTTCATTTAACATCATCAAGTCTTCGTCGGATACTACGCCCTTCACTGTATTCATGGTACGGTGTGGGCTCACCGAGACGGGAATGTTGCCAAACGCTACGAGGTGTGAAAGTTTGTTGTATTGTTCCAAGTCTGAGTTCAAGGAACAAATCCCCACTTACCATCTTTGTAGCCTTATAACCTGTTCCGATGGTGTCTTTTAGACACTTGGCCACAAGGAAAAGTGAGATAGCTCTTGCTTTCATAGCAGATTGTTCACAGTGAAGGACATGGTATTTTGGGAAAGATTCTCTGTTTCTAGGTGAAAAGAGGGAGGCTGCATCGGTGCGTACCCTTTTCGGGGCACGATTGCTTGGAGAAAGGTTCGGAGGTCCCATAAGAAAAGTGAGTTCTTCGGCAACGGCGCCTACCACCCACCATGGAGCCCAACAAGGGGACGTGGCAGAACATGTGAAAAGTCTGCACTATGCCAGCAGTATGTCGTTACTATAACCAAATATGGTTTACCCTAGGTAGGATAGCCACACAAGGTCAACCCTTGCCGCCAGGAAGAATCGGAAGTAAACGGAAAAGAGAAGTGGACAGGAAAGATTAAAAGTGGGAGAGAAAGACGAAGATGAGAGGAGAGAGAGAAAGGAAAAGGCGACTGCCGATTTCCCCTGGGTGGGTCAGCCCAGGGGTGCCGTCTACGTGAAGCCGGGGCCAAAGGGGTGTATTGCCTCAGCCGGGGGGCCTTAAAGGTCCAATCACCCGGCGTCGGCTCAACCCCCAGGATCCCCTCTTCCCCAGACACGGCAAAGCCATGCACGGCGAGGCGTGGGAGGGGTCGAAACCCCCCGTTAGCTCGGGTCCGTGGTGTCGCTACACACCAAACACCTGCTTGTGCAGACACCCCTGCGGGGTGGCCTCTCCAAGCAATCCGAGGCATTGTTCCACAGTAGGGAGCACGTGACGCTCTTAAAGAATCACCTTATTGAGGAGAGTCAAGTTCACACACAGCCGATAGCCACCCGAGACCCTTGGGGACGACAACCAGTCGAGCGCACCAATCAGTGGGTGTGTCCACTCGACGAATCACGCCCTCTGCTTCTAGCTTGTATAGCTTCGTCTTGACGACGTCGCGGAGTGGGAGTGTAAGGCGTCAGGGTACACTCAAAGAGAAAGGTGTAGCGTTGGGTTGCAGCCCGATAGTGTAGACTTCGGAGTGTGTCCCAAGTCGAAAGAGGCTGGGATCAAGACACAAGTCGCCCGAGGGCTGTGGGGTCCTCGAGACTTCGTCAACAAATGTGCAGACGCCCAAGGCTTGGATTGCCGGGAAGCTCAGAAGCGGGACCATCTTGGTTGCCAGGACGTAGAGCAGCTGCTTGATTGACTTGCCGTGCCACGACACGGTAGCGACGTAAGTGCCTAGAACCGGAAGGATGTTGTTGCCAGGGCCTTTCAACTCGCTCTTGGGGTCTTGAAGGTTCGAGGGGACGCTGGAAAACGTACTGGGTACAACCGAAACTTCGGCGCCGGAGTCCACCTTGAAGGAAAGTAGCCACCCATTGACGAGTTTTTCGACGAACTCCGCGTTCGGGCGCTCTCCCGCAACTGCATGCAGCTCAATGGAGCTGGCCAAAGGCTTGTGTGTGTGTTTCCCGTTTGTGCGCTTCTTGCGGCACACGATCTCGAAGCGCTCTTGCGGAAAAAGTTGCGGGACGGTCTGCGAGCCGGACAGCCCGCGCGAGGGTGTGACGCCCGCCCGCAGAATGAGCACAGCTGCTGCGTGGTCTTATCAGCTGGTGCTGGCTTTCCCTTGCGAAGGTGTGCAGCATCGACGGCGAACGACGATGTATCTACCGAGTCACGAGCCCAGCGCCCGTTATACGCGTCTTCGTGTTGGTGAACGTACAGGGTTGGTCGAAAGATCCCAGGCCGCAACGCCCATCTGAGAAGCAGCAACTCGCTGTTATCGGGGCGCTGCAATCGCAATCACGCCTTTGCGCACGCTGGCCTCGAGCGTGTGCGTGGAGCAGTGGCGTAAATCCAGAAAAATCACAAGGGGGGACACACATCAGACCATGGCAGCCATTTTGTTTTTATACATAAGAGTTGTATTTTTATTTACAGAAGAGTTAAACCATGCTTTGAAATGAAATTTTAAAAATGAGCATGGGGTCCCAGCTGGAGCAGTTGCATTGTTATATTCTGTCTTCTTTGAACCGGTCAAACGGCTTTCACAATTTCTAGTCTGACACATCTGAGGGGTATTAGACACAGGTACACACTAAAAATCAGCCTTTAGAAAAAGTTGAATGCACTATACTTAACTGTCAAGTAATTCAAATATATGATGTTCTCAAGCGGGGGGGCACTTGCAAGGGGTGTCCCCCCCCCCAGCCTGAACATAAGGGGGGTCAGGACCCCCCTGACCCCCCCCATGATTTACGCCAATGGCGTGGAGGGAGGGGGGGGTTGAATATCTCTCGCTTTCTTGCTCTCCTTGATAAGAGAGCGAGGAATGGACATGGTGCTTCATGTTCCCTCCCAGTTTTATGCTGTGCAGCGTGTAGCGCGGCGGCTGTGTTCCGGAAAACTGACGCATCATGCTTGCGGCCACATTTAGCTGGTCACCGTGTGCATAACTTTCCATTGGCACTGCGGTGGCTCGCTCAGCCGTCTGCGCAGGCCAATTCGCTGCAGACAAATATGGTCAGAGCCCGAAATGTATCAAATAGTCTTTCCGCGCGATGGGCGCATGGCGGAGGTTATGTATGCGATGTTCATTAGTGAAATCTAGCGCTGCTAAACAAATTGCAAAAGCGAAATTGTGCAAGCACATCGTTATACAAGTTTAATGAACAATTTGGAGAGAATTATGTATGTCCAAATCATCGAGAAACTGACTTCTAGAGTTATGTACGCGGTTTCGAGTCCACGACGTTCTACGATGCGCGCTGTGCTTTTAGAGCGCTGCTCTTATAGACCGTTGCATCGGGCGAGGAGGACCGGAATGGCAACCAGCGCTTTCCTCCTTTCTGGCTCGTGCGCGACGGCGCGGAGTGTGCGGGCTGGTGCTTGGATGAGTGCCGTTTTCGAACAATTTTTTTGTGTTTTAGGCCGACCTGCGGATTTTGTTCACTTTTATTGCGATGTCAGCCAGCGAAAGGTCAACGGGAAACCACTGTGCGGCCGTTTTTGGTTGTTCTAACAACTATAAAAAGTAAACTGCTGCCAGAATAAGTATGCGACGTGCATCACCAAGCGTGGTGTGTTTGCGGTTGTGTGCACTCTTCAAGGTACATCGTTTGTGTTACGTTACAGGTTATAAATTGGCAAGTGCCACAATATATCCGGAATTCCCAGTGTTCCACGCAGTCAAATGCCAATCGGATATGGCCAGATTTGCGAACAAACATAAGCAGTCAAGTACGGCCCTGTCCGGTAAAGTGCACAACATCCAAGTACCACTCGAGTACCCACCTGAGTTGTTTTCGCTTCGTTGTATTATATTTTAATATGATGTGTCTGGTCTAACAATTAGCTTCGTAGCTCGGCTCAAGACGGTGATCGCTGCAGTTGATGTATACCGGTATTAGCACGGACGAGAAATCTTTCACTTCGCAGTGGGGTAACCGGCATCATACATTTCATTTGTGCTCCGTACCAGCCTTGTAAAACCCGAACATTCACTGAACACTACATGAAAAGGATGAGGCGAGAACTCTGTCGTGAGGTCACAACTTCCATACACCCCGCTGTCTTACGGTATACGATGAGCCATATGAAAGCCGAATAGCAAAAAAAAAAGAGTTCTTTCCCTTCGTGTGGAACAACTAGCTCAGGAAGACAAATTTTTACGTGGTCAAGAACAGTGTCCGACCAGTCGCGCAATGATATGCAACATAGTTAATTCTCTTCTACGCGCAATACAAAAACCACATTGTTACGCTTGTCTAGTGTTTCTTCAACTGCCAGTTTTGCTGCTTAGCTTTGCGAACGACAGCAAGAATTTTGCAAAAACAGTACATCTGGTAGATGAAGTTACAAAAAAAAACGTGAATCACCTCCAATGCTGATCAAAGGCTCGAGCCCGGGAGCACTTCGTGCCTCACCGGCAGAAGAAACTCTCTAACCATCTTCATCTTATCGCCGCCGAAATCCACTCAAGTATATCTTAAAAGAAAAAGAAGCGCGCCCGCATGTTAACATCAGCATCGTTTTTATATGAACCAGCACATTCCTGTAAACAGGTAGCTTCGTCCACACCGGTGGGCAATAAACGAGCGAGTAATAAGCGGTTACCTTAAAGTTGAGGAACAATATAGGTAACTGTTCGCGAGCAACAAACAGATGCCATCCACGCCACGAAACCGAGACTGCGTGCTCACGCACAACCGCATGTACGAGTGGAAGTCGGTGCGATAGCATAAACACACCGCGAATGAAAAAACAAACTAAAAGCTTACAGTCCCAGAAAAAAATTCATTGTATCTGCTAAGAGTGGCGGCACTTGCTTGCCATGCTAGAACAGGTCGAAATATTTACGTGGTTTTCCAACAGACAGTGCGGAAAATATATGATATCGACCATTTGCGACACGTTCGCGTCGTCGTATATTAACATCATTGACTCTGAACGGATCAAACCGTTTCAGGACGTCTCATAGATTCATTTCCTAAGTAGACCGCATCACTTGATACGAAATTCAGTGCGCCAGAACGAAATAAACTGGCTGCAACTGCAGCCGCACGCATATCTTCCATGCAAACGCGGAGCTTCGCACACGCCAATGGGTTGCCAGACCAAGGATGGCGCCGCCCGCTGGGCAATATGGTGGCGCCCACGACAAAAAAGGCCCGTTCCTACGTTGTTCAGCATCGCCGTTGGCGTAATTGGCGTAACCAATAGAGCGAACGAGGACGAAAAACAGCGAACGTGGAGTCTGTCGATATCACGAGTCGCTGGCCTCTAACATCACTTTCTTCCTCCGTCACGCGCGCTCGCCCTTCGGCCGCAGGTCGTGCGCAAGCAGGGCTGGCGGGTGTGCCGGTGCGCTGCGACTATAGCATAGCATTCTAGCACTGGCAGTTCCTGTGGCAATATGTAACGAATGTTCCAATGCGGATAGCCAGAACTTCAAACACAGATGGCGTTGCCTCAAAACAAAGCTGCGCTCAGAATTCGCATGAGGGAGTATCGTAATCATCGGTGACTTTTCGTGCTATGAAGACCTGTGGGTTTGCGTCTACTTTGGTTTGTTTTCTTGAATATTTTTTTTTAAGCTTAGGTTCAACAATAACGACGCATGGTAATGTTTCTTATGCTGAAGATGTTTAGTACAGTTCGGCTGGCGCTTCTCTGCACAGTGATCTCGTGAGACGTTTTTCGACCCTGCGTTGATGCTCGCTCCGAAGTTGGAGTTGAACTGTTGAGTGTACTATATATATAGCATTGATTTCTTTATTTGCTTCGGGAGCGGAGTACCGGCGAGTTCGCAAGATCACCACAGTCAGAAATCGGATCTCCCATGCTCGCGCTTTCAACAGTATGGCAGTGTTCATGCAAGTAGAATTCGCGCTGTTGAATGTCATGGTCCTTAAAACATTGCTTTTAGGGCGAACGCCTTAGATGCTTCATGAAACGCGCGAACTGACTGGAGTCCCGAGGCTTCGGCGCCAACATGAGTGAGGCGAAAAAAATCACGTGATGGCGTCACCAGGACGCCGTGGATAGCTCAAATTTGTGAGGTGTTAGTGACGTCATGCTGACGTCGGATTACATTATGTCGTCCGATATTGTCATCGCATGACATCGGTGCTTTGCACAGCCTCCTTGGTCCACCGATCACAAATGCAATACAAGACCAGGTAAGGTGCCAAAAGCTTGCAACGCCTCCGATCCTGGAGGCATTAAAAATGATGCGATGACGTCACCAAGACGTCATAGATAGCTAAAATTTGTGATGTGACATTGAAGTCATGTTTGACGTCAGATTACATTACGTCATCTGATAACTTCATCACATGACATCGGCGCTTTGCCCAGCCTCTGTGATCGGCCCACAAATCACGGAGGCAATGCAAGACCCGGGGACGTGCAGAAAGCTCGCAACGCCTCCGATCTTGGAATGCAAGAGCTTGCATAAGCAAGTGGCTTGGGGCCCCAGGCACTAAAACTCTCTAATAAGAGAAAAAAAAACTCACAGGGTCCCTTATGCATTTGCCTAAGACCACTCGAAGGCGATAGCCGTCTCCTTTTTTTTCGGTCGATGTATTGTTCTTCACCCCACCGCCCTCCGAAAGCTTTGTAGACCTAACATGGTCTTGCACTGCCTCCAAGATCAGAGGCACTGCAAGCTTTCTACACCTCATCTGGTTTTGCACTGCCTCTGTGATCGGTGGGCCGATTACAAAGGCAGTGCAAATCAGTGAAGTCATGGGATGACGTCATCGCGTAAAGTCACGGTATTCGACGTCATCATGACGTCACAAGCTTTGGTTGCATGGTGACGTCATTACGTAATGATTTTTCACATCCCCTGTGTTGACGCCGCAGACACCGGCGGTTAATTTTCGTGTTTGCTGAGGCATCTGAGGTTTTCGCCGGAGCAGGTGCAGGGCCCCTTGAAGAATGAAAACAATACTTCGTTCTGCTAGTCTGTGATAGCGGACATCCTGTTGGTGTCATTTAGAAAATCATTTTTCTGCTCAACTTCTTCACGCCCTATACTTCCTAATCACGAAATTTCATCGAGCACATGAGGGCCCCTTGCTATAATAGAAGAGCTTCCTGCACTATACGTGCATGACTAAAAAGCGCAAGGCACATTCGCTTACCACAGAGGCGCGGATTAATTTGCATGCGCTAATTAAGCGTGAAACTGGTAGCATGTGCACAAGCGGCAACACAGCGGTAGTCACAGAAACGGAGACCACATAACGTACAACACGCCAGATAACCGCCGCGGCTTACGCGCGGCGGCACTAACTTGCGATATCGGAATAAATCTTCCCGTTACAACATCACGGTAACATCCCAAGCTCGTGCTCATAACGCGGAATAAATTACATAAGCGCAACACATCAGGCTTGACTGACACTTACTGCATGATCGCTGCAAAATTTCAATCTGTCCAAGCGTTCGAAACGCAAACCATAAAACTTTTTTTCAGCGTGACAAAATGATTTGTGTGCCTGAAAGGGCCCCATTGCACAACGAATTTGTGTTAATGGTGCGCTTTTTACAATACCAGCAATATTCAAGCGAAATATTCAAGTACATATCTCGCATAACATGGAGCAGTCGGTCGGGGTCCATTTGCTGCGTCTGATGTTTCTAATCCAAAGGCGTCGTCGCGTCTTTTCCTTGGGAAATCTAAAAAGGTGGAAACCCTGCGCGCTGCTGTTTGAGCAGCCAAACGCGCAACAACAGCCCATCGCACGCAACGAATTCACGCATGAATGCGAGGAGTGGCTTCGTACAAGAGCTTCGCAGCCTCGCTTCTCAGCAATCGTGCTGTGCGCTGTCGCAGCTCCGCCAGACTCCGCGCCGCGCTGCCGCCCGCCGCCGCCGGCGAGGAGAGAGGGTTTACGTCAGGAGAAGAGGGTGGCACGGAGAGCGGCGGAGGGCGGAGAGATGAAAGGGGCGCGGAGAGCGGCGAGATGAAAGAATCGCCAAAGTCTCCCGAAGGGTATATATGGCTCTGGCTGACTTGTACAGCTCATTCAGTGGGTGAACGAAGCAGTCTGTGAACGCCTTCTTCACGGCGTCGACGTCCTTCAGGTCCACCTCTCCTAGCGTGATCGACGCGAGGACAACCCTGGCTTGCGGGCCCATACAATACAGCATAGAGCGCACCTGAACCGCCGCCGGAGCGGCGTAAAGTTGAGTGGCGAACGAGTAGTGCTCGAATTGCAGCAGCTATGTAGGCCAGGAGCTCGGGTTGTCGAAGTCAAACGGCCACGGTGGACGCAGCTGGGCCATGCCTTGTAGAAACGGAGCAGCTGACGAAGTACACGTCCCGGCGGAGCCCTCAACGGTGGTCATGGCATAGCGGCGGCGGCGGGGCCGTGTCACGAGTATGGAAACACGGGATCAGCGGATCAGATCCCGCCCATTTCTGACACCATGTCGAGCGTATCGGGCGAGTGAGTGATACAACAGCCGAGTCTCCGGGCAGACAAGTACCTTCGTGTTTATTTGCAGCCCTTATATACATTCGTGAATGATAGGCTGCCATCCCCATCCAGCAGTACTGTTATTTGTGCACTACACATATGCTGTGCTGCTATCTAGTGGTACTGCCGTACACTACACTGTCAATGTGGTTAAGCCTATTCGAGGATTATGCGTTCACTTCAGGCCTTCATCAGGCACTGAGAGATATTTTTATGTATTGCATGGGCCCAGAAGCTCGCCACTTCGAGACTTTTGGCATAGACAGAACTCTGAACACAGTCATAGTCAACAAGTTCACGGCACATTCCGTCCATCCCGTCAATAAAGCTTGAGTTGGTGCAGTTCCATCAACATGTCCAGCAACCGGGTGAAGCCATGGACAGATACAACATGAAACTTTGCAAACTGTGTAAAAGGTGCAACTGTCCCTCCGTGCAAGTCTTATCTGCAACCGCTTCATAGTGGGCCTGCGAGATTCCCCGCTCGCAGATAAGCTCTGCAGAATTCTCAGCTCAGCCTCAAGGAGACAATTCAAGCAAGGCAAGCGGAAGATGCTGAAAAGCAAAAGTGCAAGCTCAGGGCACACGCAACAGTGCAAGTGGCACTGAACCTTGGCTCAACCAAGAACCATCGGTTCCAGCCCAGACATGATGCACACGCCGAAGGGATGCCAGCAAGGCAGAGAGCCGCTGGCCAGAATTCGTGCTATTTCTGCGGCCATGCTTCACATAACAGCTCAGACTGCCCAGCACGCAAGTTGCAGTGCAACTACTGCTAGAAAAAAGGCCATTTTACTGATGTCTATCGGGCTCAAGAAGAAAGCCAAAGTGTCTGCAATCTTGCTGGATGCAGTCGACAGCTCCGACAATGCCAAATATGTTGAAGTAACAATTGACAACTGTATATATACACAGAAGTTTTCAAAGTTGACTCTGTTACTCGGGTGAAAGAAAAAAGAGGCTGCACCACAGACCATAAGCGAACCCAGGTGAAAATGTTTCTGCTGGTTTCTACTGGTTTCTATTGGTTTCAACTGGTCCCAGTTGGTAATCAACTGGTCGGCTACTGGTTTCTAATGGTCCCAACAGGAAGTTACTGGTCTTGAACTGGTGCTGTACTGGTCCCAGTAGAACGCTACTGGTCTTGACCTGGGATCAAACTGGTTCCAATATGAGGCCACTGGTCTTGAACTGGTCCCAGTAGGAACTGGTCCCAGTTGGGACTGCAAGGCTACTGGTTGCAACTGGGATTGTGCTGGCTTCAGTTGAAGATGCTAATTTGGGAAAGTGCAGCACTATGAGTGATCGCGGTGCGCACTGGTGCATTTGTATTTAAATATCCAATAGTGGGCGTTGATAAAATATTTGTGGACGTTCTTTCACTTACATACATTGGATATACCTACGCGAGAACAGAATTTAATCCGTGGCCAAAGGAACGAGATTAATAAATTTTTGGAAATGTGCACCGCGGTGCACATTTCCAAAATATCGCGCCCGATTGACACGGCGTTGGCTGCAGGTAACGAGGTGCTTGCTCAGTTTGGTCATACTAAGCCGTTGCACAAATAACTCGTGTTTAAAGCACGACAGTTACTTCCCTGTAAAAAAGAGCTCTTGTTTTCAACATTCGCTATTGTATGACACGATCGGGATAAGTGAACCCTGCTAGCTTGCAATGCTCTCTCTATTTTCTATGACGCCGCCATGAAAAACGCCACATTGCCGCTATGTTGCCGCCCTGTTTGATTGCATCTCAGTAGCGATAGTCTCGTACCTTTTATTTTTGATGTTTGCTGACTCTAATGGTAAATAATCTACTTTATAATATGAACGTTAAATAAAAAGATTGTAGTTTTATTTACAGTTAACGGCATCACAGACAACTGTCCAATTACACAGTATAAATTATGACACTTTTGGCCGCGCCGCATTTTCGTACAGCGCACATGCTGCCTAGGCTTGGTGTCATCACTGCATGTGCGTGTCCTGTGTGTTCGCAGCTTGCAGCGAGTTTCCGAGTGGAATCTGTGTGAAATAGTTATTTTTGGTGTGTTTAATCTGTGGGAAGTCTTACGCGACAAGACCAGCACGTTCGAGCGGTGTTATTACGGTACTGTGCGATGTCTTGGATTCATCAGCGCCGATCGAGGGATACTGATTCCCTCAGCTCTGATTCTCTTCATTTGGAGGTAAGTAACTTCTGCATTTCAAGTATATTGCTTATCCCATATTTGATGTATGCGATGGGTATTTATGCGCCAAGTGCATGCCGATTTTCATAAGCACCCTCAGTGCTGTGTAATATAGCTAGTGCTGAAATGCGCCAATGTAGCTGTTGTTTGTACGGCTGCACGTCGCAAAGCGACTCGTACTATGAGGCACGCGGCAGTGGATCGCTCCGGATAATTTCCACTGTCCGGGGTTCCTTGACGTGCTCTCACATCGCACAGTACACGAGCCTCTAGCATTTCACCTCCATAGAAATGCGATCGTCGCGGCCCGGTTCGACCCCGGCTGTTCAGATCAGCAGCCTAGCACCGTAACCATTGTACATACCACCGCGGTGAACACCTATGCAACAAACGCCGGTGAATACGTAAAGTGAATTCTTTTGACGTGTATTCAGAGTAGTTTAGGAAATTAGTAATCGTTACATGGTTGGTTAGCCAACAAATTGGGCTTAAAGCACACCATAAACTGTGCAAGTGGTTGACAGACTGAGTCAAGGGCCATCGCTTTGCACGCATAGACTGCCGAATTGGGTATTTTTTGAAGGCTGCATTGATGCCGCCGATGTGATTTTGCTTAAACTATACTTTTGCTGGAATTCAGCTTTGAGTCATTATTGGTTTGATTTTTACTATATTTTTTTCTTTGACGTAATGAACAACAATATGCAAACACATTCCACATCTCAAAATATGTTCCAGCAGTTGCTGCTGCAAGCACCTCATTTAACTGCTGTGTTTATGCATGTTGCCATGTATGAATGAAGTACCTCATAGTACTGACACTCATTACTGGAACTGCAAGCGTTATTGCCTCCCTTGCTGCTGTTGAGACAGTTTTTCCAAGTCCGGATTACCCTGTTAACATGTTTTCCTTCATAGAGTACTCATTGTGCACTACTTTTACCTGTTTTAATATTTATGTCAAATGTGTCTTCACTGCTGTTAACGCTAAATAAATATATTATATATATGCATTTTTGTACTTACAGGCTATCGAAGCCCACATCACCAACCTGACGATGATTGAGACAGATCTGCTATTGCATCCCCACACCCAAAAATAAAAGTCATTTGGTATCATATCAATATATGCTGTATGTGTACTGCTGTGGACCGCCTATGAATGTTCACTCATCAAAATGGACACCCTATAAATATTGTATGCTTGATATTTATTGAATGTCCATTGGATGTGACATGGTTGGCAGTGCCAGCGCCAACTGGTTCCAGTTGCAACTGGTCCCAGCACCAACTGGTTCCAGTAGCAACTGGTCCCAGCACTAACTGGTTCCAGTAGCAACTGGTCCCAACACCAACTGGTCCCAGTAGCTACTGGTCCCAGCACCAACTGGGAATTGGCTAATAAACCACTTGAACTGGGACCAGTAAGAACCAGTAGCAAAATTTTCACCTGGGTACCGAGGCTTCTGCCATCTCAGATACCTCCCCGCACATTCCTCAAGCACTGGACAGAGTTGACAGCATCCTCTCGGGACCAAGCAAACAGCCACTCAATGTTCTGGGGTCCTTCCAGGCCCGTAGCCAGGAATTTTATCGGGGGGGGGGGGGGGCACTTGCTGAGAATCTTGACTTTTTGAGAAAAAACTGATTTTCATTATTTATTTTTGGTAAAACACCTACTTCACCAAAATGGGGGCCTGGCCCTCAGCTTCCCCCCCCGGCTACGGGCCTAGGTTCTTCACAGCAACATTGCAGTGTCCAACGATAGTATGTCATCAAGGCCATCTCAGTCCCGGTATTGGGCTTTCCAGCACTGAAAGCTCTGGGAGTTGTCTGGCTTGCAGAAAAGGTCTCTGTCAAGAGGTCAAGCACTCTGTTCAAAGGACTCGGCACTCTCTCGCAAGAGTCAACCGGGTGCAGTTCTGTATTCTCTCAGCCACGGCCGGTCTGGAGGCGCGCGCTCGCTCCTAAAGGCGCGTTTACACTGGAGCGACACGACACCGACACGAGGCAGACGGTCGGCCGACGAGTAGCCCGCCGACGATGTCGCCGGACCGTCTGGTCACACTAGGCCGACGCCTCCAAAAACAGCATGTCGTAGTAGTGTAACATGATGGCAGACCAAAAACACCAGCAAAACGCATCGGCAGACCTGTCATCGGCAGGTCGTCGGAAGATCTGTGGCCGAGCGAAAATTTGCCCATGTCGTTGCGTCACATCGAAGGATAGATCTTGGGGGAGATCCCCCTCGACATCCTCGGGCATTTGACAATGGGCATCTCGCGGACCCCTCCGACGTCTTTTCTTTGCTTCCCTTTGTCTGTCCGCACCCCCGTCCCCGGACGCCGGAAGGGGTGGCGGGGGCCGCGCCATTACACTGAGAGGGACAATGGCAGAGGAGGGAGGACGGCCTAAATGAGCAGCAGGTGGTCCCCCGTTTTCAACTGCGCGCAAGTTTGCGCGCAAGTTTAGTCGGTGTCGCTGTGCGCGCCTTCTGTCATTTCGCCTGAAACCCCATCCGTAGACGGTATTTTCAAAGTAGGGACTTTCTGACGAGGGGCACAGGGTGGAAAAAACAAGAAAGGACGACTACAGAGACAGAGTACACTCTGTCTCTGTTGTCGTCCTTTCCCGTTTTTTCCGCGCTGTGCCACTGGTCGATATGAACCAACTAGCCCAGCAAGCAACCACCTTTCTGAGCTGTTGCACGGGAGTACAAAAGCTGAGGTCACAGTCTCGGCAGTGCATTTTTGGGGGGTCACGCGAATTAAACACAGTCCAGGTGAGATCGCGGCGCGCAAGAGCCTTCATTGACAACGTGCATACTCCTACTCCCCACGCTATCCCGTCAAAGAGACGCCGAACACTTTAACGCCGATGGGGAGGCAAAAAGACTTACAGATGGTCGTGTGTGGTTTGAAGTTAGAAAAGACACTTTCCCCTGAGGTAGAGACAGGGATAGGGTAACTTTCAAATACAGCCACTGTACTTTCAAATTCAACGCTTTCGTTTTGTCCGTCTAGGTGGCGCTAGAGGAAGATTTGCGTTAGTCACTGGAACGGGAAAAGTACCGCGTTCCTTTTCTCTTCGCCGCCGCGCCCTTTCGGCGGCTTCGCCACATAAATGGTCCAGCTCGCTCGCCTCGCTAGTGTCTCCCGGCCGCAGACGCACGGCGCTTTGGAGGGCGATTTTTTTTATAGGCTCAGGAAAGCGTGCAGGAACATTACGACATCCCGTATCGTTTTGAGACTTCATCGAAAGCCTATCGAGGCATCGAAGAATGCCCGGGTGCTGCACTTTTGGGTGCAAGGCCCTCTTTGCCATTCTCAGCGGGAAAAAAGGATGCCAAGCGACGGGCCGTGTGGCTGCACAGAATAAGGCGGGAAAAATTTGTTCCCACGACTGATACCCGCCTTTGTGAGGTAAGCGCTTCATTGAGAATTCGCGAATGTTGTTTCGGGGATTGTTTGCGCCTATCCTGCACTAGTGCAGCTTGTTTCGCGTGGTTGTCGCAGGAGGTTCATGCACAATAACATTGCCGGGCGGCTCTTATTATGTTTGGCGTAAAATTGACGTCTTTGGGCTCACATATAATGATCAGCGCGCCATGAAAACTCATTCCTACAGATTGGTACTGCCTGACGTATGACGAACACAAATAACAGGTGGTAGCACGAAAATAATGGCTGACGCTCTCGCGGCCGGTTCGATTGCTTGATATGCACCAAAATCGGTATTGCGTGACGTGACTGTATGACGAACATAAATACCCTGCGGTAACATGAAAATAATTGTATGCATGTCATGTAAGGCATGATTTACATGCCATGCTCATGATGCTCTCGCGGCCGGTTCGCTTGCTTGATATGCACCAAAATCGGTATTGCGTGACGTGACCGTAATGCGAACGTAAATACCGTGCGGTAACATGAAAATAATGGCACGCATATCATGTAAGGCATGATTTACATGCCATGCTCATGATGCTCTCGCGGCCGGTTCGATTGATTGATATGCACCAAAATCGGTATTGCGTGACGTGACTGTATGACGAACATAAATACCCTGCGGTAACATGAAAATAATTGTATGCATGTCATGTAAGGCATGATTTACATGCCATGCTCATGATGCTCTCGCGGCCGGTTCGCTTGCTTGATATGCACCAAAATCGGTATTGCGTGACGTGACTGTATGACGAACATAAATACCCTGCGGTAACATGAAAATAATTGTATGCATGTCATGTAAGGCATGACTTACATGCCATGCTCATGATGCTCTCGCGGCCGGTTCGCTTGCTTGATATGCACCAAAATCGGTATTGCGTGACGTGACCGTAATGCGAACGTAAATAACAGGCGGTAACATGAAAATAATGGCACGCATATCATGCAAGTCATGATTTACATGCCATGCTCATGATGCTCTCGCGGCCGGTTCGCTTGCTTGATATGCACCGAAATCGGTATTGCATGACGTGACTGTATGACGAACATAAATACCCTGCGGTAACATGAAAATAATTGTATGCATGTCATGTAAGGCATGATTTACATGCCATGCTCATGATGCTCTCGCGGCCGGTTCGCTTGCTTGATATGCACCGAAATCGGTATTGCATGACGTGACTGTATGACAAACATAAATACCGTGCGGTAACATGAAAATAATTGTATGCATGTCATGTAAGGCATGATTTACATGCCATGCTCATGATGCTCTCGCGGCCGGTTCGATTGATTGATATGCACCAAAATCGGTATTGCGTGACGTGACTGTATGACGAACATAAATACCCTGCGGTAACATGAAAATAATTGTATGCATGTCATGTAAGGCATGATTTACATGCCATGCTCATGATGCTCTCGCGGCCGGTTCGCTTGCTTGATATGCACCAAAATCGGTATTGCGTGACGTGACCGTAATGCGAACGTAAATAACAGGCGGTAACATGAAAATAATGGCACGCATATCATGCAAGTCATGATTTACATGCCATGCTCATGATGCTCTCGCGGCCGGTTCGCTTGCTTGATATGCACCGAAATCGGTATTGCATGACGTGACTGTATGACAAACATAAATACCGTGCGGTAACATGAAAATAATGGTACGCATGTCATGTAAGATCTAGTTCACTATACAATGCATGTTGGACATGCATGCATGTTGAATCACAACGCGAATGAAACGTACGTATATTCTGGTATATACAACGCATGACCTGTAATTTATGTTCGTCACGCACCCATGCCATACCATACTAAATTTGCTATACATTCAGTTAACAAAACGGCCGGAAGCGCGCCAAGACAGTTTAATGCAAATCGTGCCGTAATGTCGTGCATGTTATTATTTTCATGCTACCACCTGTCATTCATGTTCGTCATACAGTCAGGGCGCGCAAAACCAACCTTGGTATATATCAAGCTAACGAAATGGCCGCAAGCATAGCGTGCCATCCAAGTTATGCCATACAGACACACAAGTCATGATTTTCACGTTACCACTTGTCATTCGTGTTCGTCATACAGTCACCTCACGCTATACCAATTTGCGTGTATTTCAAGCTAGCGAACCGCCCGCCGTCGCAGCATGAGCGTGGCAAGTAAGTCATGCCGTACATGACATGGAAGCCATGATTTTCATGTTACCACATATTACTAACGTTCGTCATACAGAAATAGCTCGTCATAAAAATTTTGGTATATATGCATTTCATTAAACGAACGCGAGCGCCCCGAGACCATGTCATGTAAATCATGTTTTACATGGCATGTCTCTCATGATTTGCACGTTATAACCAGTCACTTATGTTCGTCATACACTCTTGTCACGTACGCCATACCAATTTTGTTGTGCATCAAGCTATCGAAGCGGCCGCGAGTGCACCATGAGCATGGCATGTAACTCATGCCGTACATGGCAAGCATGTCAATATTTTCATGTTATCATCTGTAATTTATATTCGTCATACAGTCATGTTATGCCATACCAAATTTGGTGTACATCCCATTAACGAAGCAGCCAGGACAGCACAAAGTCGGGGGCGGATAGATAGATAGATAGATAGATAGATAGATAGATAGATAGATAGATAGATAGATAGATAGATAGATAGATAGATAGATAGATAGATAGATAGATAGATAGATAGATAGATAGATAGATAAGTACAGAGTCGCAGAAATTCGCTAAGAAATGCTTCGCATTTAATAAATGCAGACAGCCGAGCGCGTAAACGCCGCACAGTTCGCATTTCTTTATCGCGTTAGTACGCGTGCGTGCGCATGTAATCAAGTGAAAACTGCCGCTATTTCTTTCCTAATCAGTCAGAGAACAACGGTATGCTTCATTCGGGGCTGCAAAAGCGCACGCAATGAAAAAAGCACCGCACCGCCGCCGCTTCGGCCGCGCTGGACCAAATATGGCGGCGCGCAGGATGGTCGCGGTACTTTTCCCGTTCCAGTGACTTCAATTTGCGTTAGAGTCACTGGAAAATCAGAGTACCGCAAAGGTAGGCTGCACACGGGCAACATTGGGTGGCGGCGGCCATGTCCCTTCCAGGCCGTCCGGCGCGTTGCTAGCGTGTGTTGAGAAGTGACCGATCTTTTAGCCTCAGTTCCGTGTTACGCTCGGCAGAACGGCATTATGTGTGTGTGTTTCTTCAAGAGGATGTTAGAAGTGATTTCGAGTCATCGACAGGCATGAATCGACTGCGCGGTTAGCGGTGTAACTAATGAAACGTAGGGCGAATGTTGCCATGTGCTCGCGAACTCTCTTCATGGCTTCATCGGTCTCTTTTCGTGTCACGCTCGGGCGTGTTCGCTAGGTCCGGATCTGTAAACATAGTTGCATTAGCGCAGTGACATCGTGCGAGGTGCCATTTACTTCGACATTTGGTGAATCTTGACTGTTTGCGCTAGCTTTTCAGTCGGTGTTCAGGTTCACTGCACTCGAGAACGTTATCGAACAACATCGAGAATATTCAACATTGCGTCCTTCGACTGATCGCTGACGCATAGCTTGCTTGCGCACCGTGCTTGCTGCTCAACTGGTTGATATGTGTAATAGAAGTTGTGTGTGTACGGCAATTGGAAGTTGTGCGCGACGTCTTAATTCGGAACGCCAGCAGCCGAACGCATGGGCGAATCGGCGTGCGGTAGGTAAGGTGCATCTTATCTTACGATACGTAAAAAATAGGCCATCAAAAATTATTGACATCACTACTTAATTGTTTCATTTCCTATTTCTTCGTCTCCTAATATTCCCAACGTTGTAATGAATTTGCAAATATTTTGCTGTGTTCCGACAAAAAGTTCTTTTTTTGGCGTCGCCAGCGCGTAAACAGCTGGGGTTCGGTTTCTGCACTGCTGCATTTTTTTTATCATAATGCACTCTTATTAAAACTTCCTCGGCACGGTGCTTTATGTTCTTTTGATCAGAAATAGCACATCCCGGAATTTTTAAAGCGCATGCTGCTGCAACACAGCATGTATATCGACCTAGGGCTCGCATAAAATCTACTCCCTCAGTGCGTGGGATCTGCTTTTTTTTTTTTTTTTTTTTGCTGTGACCATTTCTCACCAACTATACAGTATTTTAAGGGTACGCTTAGTGCAATGCAGCATTAGCAGCATTTTTTTTGCAACAAATGTAAAAATACGCTTCATAACATTGCCTTATACCAAGTTTATCAACAGAGTTCCACGCTTCTGTTTTGTGCAATGCCAAAGATCATGCCACAATTGCCTTCAAGGTATACCAGTAAACAGTTATTTTAATAAATCTTCGATTTCGCTCTCGTGCGTGACACGCTTATAACTCGGATAGCATGCGTAATCTGTTCAACAGATCGAGATATAAACAGCCGAGCAAATAGAAATGTATGCAGTTTTCAATATCGCTGACCATAGCGAACCGGAAAGGTGAAATATCCTGTCGCATGAGATCTTTTCCAGCAAAGTTAGTGTAGTTCACTGCAGGAAGGAGTGTTATTCGAGGGGGGCGATTTCGTTAAGGCCAACTATGCAGCCACGTAGAACGGCGCTCTTTGACATTATTTTTTCCCACACGGCAAACGAGATTCCCAGAGTAGTTCACCAGTAACGTTCGATTGATTTTTACTGCGATAGCAACTATATACGGACACTCTCGACGATTTTTGCTGTCGCCGTTGTGTTGCGTATAAATAGAGAGGAAACGCCCTGCCCGTCTTCCTCCATGCGTATGGAGCATGAAGGGACGCCAGAACAGGGGAGGGGGGGAGCTGCGTCGCTCGAAAGTCGCTGGCGCACGCGCTATTCGAGGCATCAGGAAAGGGCTCGTAAACCTGCTGTGCTCTCAACGCTTACTTCGCGTTTAGCGAACTGACAGCACGACAACCGCTTCGGTCCGACTGCCGAAAAGTGCGAAATAAGACGTTGCAGCGTAGAACAAAGAAAAACGCGTACGTTGAAAGGTAAACAGAGAGATCGAATCCAAAAGAGTTAGCTAGCTGCTAGCCTTACTTCGTACAATAAAATTTGTTGCTATCGCATTCATTGCTTCGCAATTAAGCAAGCTGTCATCTTTTTTTTAACAATCAGCTATTGACCCTGGAAAGCGAGGGGCGGACATGTAACATGGCGTAGCCGCTTCACAGTGGGCCTTTTCCGACGCCAGGGCCGTCAGCGACGGGCCCGCTACTGACAGCTGCGCATATTAAAACCGAGTTGCTGCTCGGTCCAGGAGGCATGCTTTTATTATTGAGATGACATTTCTAAAAAAAGCAAGCAAAAAATTCTAATAGGGACGTACCCTAGCACTCACGAGCTCGAAAGGGTAGGACCTTTTAGGGGTTATTTACCGCAAGAGCCATTACAAACGCGGATGTGCTGGTGGAAGGAATTACAAAAAAGCTCTTCTGGATGAAGATCCATGGATAAAGTATATTTTTCGTTAAACAGAAGTGATAAACATTTTAGCGGCACGCATGTAGTTATTAGTGAACATTGCTTTAATTACGTGCCGTGCCACACCTGAAACGAGCAATGAGCAGCGTTTCTGGAACAGACAACGTCCGCCAATGAATGGCCGCCACACTTTCTCGCTACCGATTGGCGTAGACGTCACGAGCCTCTGCAGAGGGCGCGTTGCCGTCGAGCTGACTTGCACAAAAGGAGCTGCGTCGGCAACGAGCACGGCGTCATGGCTTATACTCGCGACGCACGCGCGAGCTATTTTTTTCCCTTTAATTTCGATAGTTTGCCCAACGGCATGCATAGTTAAATATACAGATAGAGAGCTATTCAGCGGAATAATTCTTGGTCCGTGGTTGCGACTTTGGCGGCCACAAGATCAAGATGCGCATGTTTTGACGCGCCGGCGGTGCGATTGCCGGCGATAAACGACCCCAAACCCGAGACTCTGGCGAAGTTTGGCGCAATTTCCGTCGATTTTATCAGGATGCCGCAGTAAGTCTAATTTGGCGCACTTTGGCGCAGGAGTGGAATCATTGTGTTCTTCATCAACCGTCCAATTTCCGTTGATGCCTTGTCCTCCTTGCCATTGTCTCGTCCTTCTCTTCGTCTTCTTCGGGGTCGTTCCCTTCATCGTACTCCTCTGCACCGGGAATAGTATCAAAATCATCACCACCACTCTGGCCATCACCGGCGCCCCACATGTAAGAGGTCACGGGATCATCAGCATCCTCTTCTTCCTCCTTCATCTCTTCGTCTTCCTTCTCTCTTCCGATCTTCGCCGTTACCTCTTGAAGCCAGCAAATTCACGGGACATGAGGAAGAAGCAAACGCACACAACGCAGGACTAACAACTGTGTCTTTATTGAAAGGAAGCATTCACCCAAGAAACCTCACAACGCATGTGCGATCATTATCGCATACAACGTCACCAGGTGTAACAAAACCACAATCATCCTTCTTGCCATCGTTGCAAAATACCAAATTCCTTGTCAAGGAGGCAAATCGACGGTGTGCTGATCTCCACTTTTCTTAATGTAGTATGTCTCCACCATTTCACGTTCGTTTTGCTCTTTCCTCTTTCCAGGCAGCTGACATTACTGCAAAGCGGGTGGCAACCACATGAACGACAATGACGGGACAGATTAGCGCCGTCATTCGAGTTCAAGGAAGCGTAATGCTCACGCAGCGTAGCATTGATACAACGCCCGGTTTGACCAATGTATACCTTATCACAGGTCAGCGGAATGCTGTAAACCACACGTGTGGCACATTTAGTGAAACAACGTTCGTGTTTTGTGTTGCATACCGGATTGCTACTCCTTCCACGGGCCACACGTGGTCATAGGCTGGCAAGTTTGCAGGGAGCTGAAAATGCAATATTTATGCCCTGCCGCCCAGCTATTTTTTTGATGTTATGCGAGACATTATGTACGTAAGGTAGGACTTCAAACGGTTTCTGCCGGAAGCGTTCTACTGGCATACCACTAGTAGCTTGCGACCTCTTATTAATCTTCTGAAGTACAGATTCTGCCACCGCGTACAAAAGATCCTTAGGGAAACCAGCAGCATCTCGAACTGGTTCTAAGCTGTTCTTCATGAGGTGGGGACAACTTTTTTTCAACGCATTTAAAAAACAGTTTGAAACAATCCCTCTTTTAAGGATTTTTGAATGCGCAGACCCAAACGGCAAAAGTGGTTTCTTACTTCTAGGCATAAAACATCAACACAGATTACCATCATCATGGAAGGTTAATTGAAGATCTACAAACCTGATGGAATGATTGCACGGAAGTTCGTGAGTGAATTTAAGGGTGTCAGAGAAGCCTCAAAGGATTCCGCGACATGGTGGACAACCGTAGGTATGGACTCAGACGAAAACACTTTTAAAACAATAAGAAAATAGCCGACGTATCTAAAGATACGACAGACACGTTCATGGTGTTCAGGTGTTTATTTGACGGCAGTCGGCGACGATGCGCAATGGCGACAGTCAAGGCAAAACACGGACTCACAGCGCGAGCGGGAAGAGCCAAAGAGGACGACCCACTAGAAGGCTATAGAGAGCGCAACCCATTACTCATCTCCAAGGCTTCCGCCGGCGACCTAACAGCTTGTCATTATGAGCGGGTCATAGTAGGCCTTGAGGCGCTAGAGTTTGCCGATTCTTTTATCTCGCCGCTCTCCGCGCCCCGCCCAAGCGCCGCCCTCTTCTCGTGACGTAAACCCTCTCTCCTCGCCGGCGGCGGCAGCGCTACGATTTTCCATCCGATACGACGTCCGACGCGGCGATGCTGCAGCCGGAATGATGACGTTTCGTGACGTTTCATCGCATCGGATCGCCGCATCGCATGTCCGGCGTGTATTTAGAGTGTACTATTTATAGTATGGTGGCTAGAGCATATCCAACCGGGCAGATATTTTCGCCGCCGCATCGGACCGTCGGAAGGCCGCAGCCAATGACAGCTCGGGAGACGTGTGCCGTCACGCCGCTGGTGGCGCCCTCTCCATGTCGCCGCTTTATATTTATATTTTTTAATTTATTTTTTTATAATAACATAGATTTAATCAATGGAGATACGGTATTAGGCCAACGTGAAACAAGGAAGGTTTATTTTTTTTTCTTCGAGCCTGGTGGCAGACATGTCACCGCCCCGTTATAAAGGCGACGCTCATAGCATAGCATCCATCCATCCATCGCTCCGGTCACCGTGGCCAAGGCGCGTCGGTGGAGTGGAGCCTCGGAGCATTTGCCGACATCGCCGCTCGCGGCGGCGTGATAAACATCGAGTACATTTTGTTTGTGACGTGAAATAATTCCTGAGTGAATAAAGTGATGTTTGAAGTGCGCCATTTCTGCAAGACAGTGCCCGTTTCCAAACCACTAGCGAGATCGCGAGCAGCGATGCAACGCCATTTCGCCGGTAAACACAGCGACACCATCGTCTCGGCGAGCCGGCTCGCTTCGCTTCCACCTTTGCTCTTCACATCGATGACGTCAAGAAAGTTAATAGCGTGTGCTAACGCGTTACAGGCGAGTACATAGCTTAATCGTGTTCGCAAAAACAAGCGCTCTATGACAAGCTCACGTGTGATCGCGAACGGCGTAGGCGACGGCCGGCGTTCGCCATGATAGACCTACCTCTCGGGGTCGTGAGTGACGGCGAGCTGTTGCGATGTGCTTGTTGTTCGCGAAGGCGCAGTTTTAGTGATTATTTTCAAATAGAACGAAGCGTGGCTGTTGTTTGTTTTGTGCTTCACTGCAGGGGTAAACTAGCCGACGTCAGGGGAAGTGGTCCATACAAACCGATGCCCACGCGCCCGAACGGACGGTTAGGGCAAGGTAATGGTTCTAGACCGGCTGGTGACACGTGTGTTGAAGGTTTTCGACGTTGGCAATCGAGGCAGGAGCGAACGAACTTCTGCACGTAGCGGTACATCCTTCGCCAGAAGTTTCGTTGTCGAATGCGGTGGTAAGTTTTGGATACCCCAGAGTGCGCGCACTGCGGATCAGAGCGGAAGGACTAGTGATGCAGAACTATCGGTAAATTGACTATCGATGGTATCGATAGTTTTTTTTTTTTTGAAACTATCGATAGTGTAGACAAACTATCGATAGTACTACTATCGACAAACTATCGATAGTGCACTCGGTAGTACCATGGTAAATATCACTAGCGATATTACTGTCACGCGTGTTGCTTTGTTTTGACGTATTCGGGTTTCACCCACAAAGACTGTTAGCAACGTTTGACGCAGACCGCGCCGTAATGTTTGAGAAGCTTCATGATTGTTTGAGATCATTCTGTTAAGGTTACGCGCCGGACGCGAATAGTCAAGGTTATTCGAGAGCTTACGCGAGCACCAGCGATAACGCTGTAAAGTTCGATGACTGATGTATAAAAGACGACGCTTTCCACCGATTATCAGATTACTCGACGGCCGACGACTGTTCTCGCCGCTCCGAGTGCGCAGCCTGTATCGCTTGTATTTTGAGTTTTGATTTTCTGGTCACAAGATCGCCCAAATAAAGAGCTCGATATTTCCTAGTCTTGTTTCAGCATTCTTCACCGTCACAACCACGTGACAATACTATCGACAGTGGTGAGAATAATGATGTTGTTGCGGGTTGGCCATATTGCCAAAATATTTGTGATAGCGTACTATCAGCTTCGCTTAATTTATGAGCAATTCTTGGCAAAAGAAATAAATTATTTCCGCAGTGAAAAGAGCGGCATACGCCCATCAATAAATCAAATAATTCATATCCAAAAGCAACCAGTTACACCTTACAATTAACAAACTTAGTTCATGATATTTTTTTTTTGTATTTTGAAATCATAAAGTGCAATATAAATTTGAAGCCACGCAGTTCCACTACATGTAACGCCTTCCTTTCCGCTACAACTGAATGGTTTGACTTTATGATCATGTGTCAGCAAAGCACTCAGGTGAAGAACACAAGTATGTCAACTTACTTGCCCTTCAGCCTGCTCCTCCGGCTCCCCTTTGTACTGCGCGCGCGGGGAACCACGTTCATTCTGCAATGAGTTCGGGCTGTTGGTTTTATACTATCGATAGTACCATCGAATTTTTTACTATCGATAGCGCTATCGATAGTATTTTTTACTATCGATAGTTCGATAGTGACTCAGCTATCGATAGTATCGATAGTGCCATCGATAGTTCTGCATCACTAGGAAGGACTCGCATATTTCAGAACGCAGACTGCGGGGTATCACAAGTAGCCACTGGCAGCCGTCGGCGTTGTAATTGCGTCGGTGCAGTAGGTCGTCACGAATGACGAAATGGTGGGATTGACGACTCAACGCGCGAGTGGTTGGTGTTGCCAACGGATCAGTGAGCAAGTCTATCAGCGAGGCGATCCATTTATCCTTGCGCTGTTCGGTAGCGATGGTGTGAACGTCGATGGAAGAAACAACAATGTTAGGTACTAAGGAGTGGGCATTGTCGTCAGGCAAGGGGGAGCGCGAGAGTGCGTCAGCATGCTGGCGTCCGTTGCGGTACCGCGAGGCGGCCTGAGGGCGAGGCGAGGCGGGCTGAGGGATCCTTCAATGACGACAACAAGCACAGTGCATGGTGGTCGGCGATGACATCAAATGGGTGACCATACAAATAGGGTCGGAACTTCGTAAGGGCCCATATGATCGCCAGGCATTCCTTTTCGGTGACGGTGTAATCGGTCTCGGCTTTAGTAAGCGTACGACTTGCATATGCCACGACATATTCAGGGAACCCTGGTTTGCGCTGCGCAAGGACAGCGCCAAGGCCAACAACGCTGGCGTCTGTGTGTACCTCTGTAGGGGCCGTAGGGTCGTAGTGGCGTAGTATGGGAGGCGACGTCAACAAACGACGGAGCTTTGCGAAAGCGTCCTCGCACTCTGACGACCACGAATGGAGGGGCCCGTTACTTCCGAGGAGCTTCGTCAGCGGCGATATGACAGTCGCGAAGTTTCGAATGAAGCGTCGAAAGTAGGAACGCAGTCCTACGAAACTGCGCAGTTCTTTGACGGACGTAGGTTTCGGGAACTCGGTCACGGCCCGAAGCTTGGCTGGATCGGGGAGAATTCCGTCCTTGGACACGACGTAGCCGAGTATTGTCAGCTGCCGTGCTGCAAATCGGCACTTCTTTAGATTCAGTTGCAGACCAGCGTCGCTCAAACGCGTCAACACATGCCGCAGGCGTTGAAGATGCGTGGAGAAGTCCGGAGCGAAAACGATGACATCGTCGAGGTAGCACAAGCACGTGTGCCATTTCAGGTTGCGCAGAACAGTCTCCATCATGCGCTCGAAGGTGGCGGGCGCATTGCACAGCCCAAACGACATGACGTTGAACTCGTACAAGCCGTCGGGCGTGACAAACGCGGTCTTCGGTCGAGCGTCACCAGCCATAGGTACATGCCAGTACCCTGAGCGCAAATCGACAGATGAAAAGAATTCCGCTCCTTGTAGGCTGTCAATCGCGTCGTCTATTCGCGGTAGTGGATACACGTCCTTAGGAGTGATCTTGTTGAGTCGTCGGTAGTCCACACAGAACCGCACGGAACCGTCCTTCTTCGCAACAAGAACGACAGGAGACGCCCAGGGGCTGTTAGAGGGTCGAATAACATCGCGTCGAAGCATGTCGTCGACTGGCTCGTTCATTACGCGGCGTTCTGTGGGAGATACGCGATATGGACGTTGCCGCAGTGGAGGTTGGACGCCAGTGTTGATGCGATGCGTAACGGCGGACGTGCGGCCGAGAGAAGTTTGAGCGACATCGAAAGAAGCGCTGAATTTTTCCAAGAGGCCCACAAGCTGGGAACGCTAGACCGGCGTAAGGTTGTCAGCGATGGAGGAAGCAAGTACATCAGCGGGCGATGAACCACACGTGGAAACAGCGCTGAGCGTACTGGAACTGGGGCATTGCGTGTCATCTGGTTCGTCCATAACTTGTGCATCTTCGAGGGGGTCCACGATGTCGAGGCATTCCCCTCGCACCAACGTAACACTGTACGGAGATGGGTTGATAACAAAAAAAATTACACCATCTCCCGGTAAAGGGGACCATGAAGCGATGCGAAGCCGGAGCACTTGCACGATCGCGTTCCGTTGGCGTTCGTTGGGCATGCTACCGACCTCGGATCGTTATTAACGGTGTTATTAACGTTGTAGACGAAGGTGAAACGGTTAACGAAGGTCTTTATTGAGCAGCGTCTAGTACTTGAGGTGTGCACTTTGCTTTGATGAGGATGGCTTTGTGGTCCCTGAAGTGAACCGTGAGGGGATCTTGGTGCAGTGGGTGGCTCTTGAAATTGGTGAAGACGTGATCAATGCATGTGCCGTGAATGGTAGTTCGCTGCCCTTCGCTTCGCAGCTTTGTCTTGAGTGGACGCAATTGGGCTGATGCTGACGCGTGCTTGCGTCAGCCCACTCACTGACGGGACTGTTGCTTCCATCACGCTTCATCGGAAGCACCAATGGAGTCAAGCGGAGTCAACCAAAGCAAGCGCTGCACTGAACGCGCGCTGCGCTCTAACCGCTTAGAGGAGGAGAGTAGCGCATGCGCCACGAAAGCAAAAGCGAGAACGCAGAAGCGCAAGCAGGTGCTGGTAGAGAAGTGGAAAGAGTAACGCGCAGCTGTCGGAGAGAGGGAAGGAGGAGAGGCACGGCGCGCATGCGCAGTGTGAGTGCGGACTACAACGGCGCGCGCGGATTACCACGCCGCCTTACATACCCCCGAGCAAGAGATGCGTCGCATCTAAAATTGACGTGCTTAGAACTGGCGGGCAATTTCCTTGCGCACGAATGACTTGATCTCGGCGAGCAAGGCGGACTGATCAGAAATGGCCGACAAGCCAGCGAGATCGGCGTCGCGTGATGGAGGTCGACGGGTCAGCAACCGCTGCCGGCACAGCTCCTCGTAGCTTTGGCAAAGCGTGACCACCTCGGCAACAGTACGAGCATGGTCTCTCAATACTTTTACAGGTCATGAAACTCCCGCGTAACTCAATGGGAGAGCTTCATATACCGCTCGCACTTTCCGTGCCGCGGCGCTGGCGTAGCTGTTTTGATTGCGTAGCCGTTTTGATTGCGCCCCCGAGACGCGCGCGGCGATGTGCAGGTCCTGCGGTGGCGAGCGGGAGACTATCGAACACTTGCTCCTACGCTGTTCGAAGTTGACTCCCCCTACGGCAGAGGGCACCACCCTGCCGCAAGCCCTCGGATTTCTCGATGCGGAGGGAAACCGCTGTGGCAAAAGTGGGCGCACCACGAAAGCTCGCCTCGAAGTGCGGTGGAGGGACACAAGGCGGACACTCACGGCGGACACTCACGGCGCTGGAAGTGTGTGACCTCTGAATTCTGACGTGTCTGTGTGTTTTTTAACTGATGTTTTCTTTTCCTTCGTGGTTTTTTTTATATATGGCTAGGACACTTCATTGAGTCCACCCGTTGCAAAGGGTACTTGGCCACATTATCTATCTATCTATCTATCTATCTATCTATCTATCTATCTATCTATCTATCTATCTATCTATCTATCTATCTATCTGTCTGGGGGACGAAGAAGCCGGCTACTGCTGGCCGCCATTAGCGGAGTGTGCGCGCGGAGTGGTGTTGTTTGTGCTGGTTGCACCTTTTTTTTTTTTTTCGCGGTCACCTCGTCGTGGCAGCCATGCCCAACACGTGCTGTGTGCCAGGCTGTCGCTCGGGATACAGGGGCACCGTCGAAAAAGTCTCCCTGTTCTGTTTACCAGCCGACGCAGAACAACGCGACAGGTGGAAACGTGCAATCCCGCTACAGGAGACTCGGATTTTCGTTCGACTCCAAGCACGTTCGCGTGTGCGAAAAATATTTCGATGCAAGTGACCATTGTACGTGCGGACGTGTGCACAGTGAAGTAAACATCGTTACACTGCCTTGAGATCGACCAAGACTGGTGGAAGACGCCGTGCCTAGAATTGTGTGTGTAGTGTGTGTGAGTGTGCTGGGAGTTTTATGTGAAGTGCGCTGTTCGGAGTGTGTGCATTTGCTTTCTGGATATTGATAGAAACTAAAAAGTGATGCCGTGGGCCGAAATGCAATATTTTGTTTTACTTTGATAGTGCTGTTTGCTGGTGCTGTCGATGAATCGAGAAAATTTCTAGAAAGGTTCAAAAAGAGTAATGCAGTTTTATGTATAATTGATCAGTTTAAGCTGAATAACTGGGTTGATGGAAGCTCCGGTTTGATTTCGATTTGCGCTGGTGTTTACACAGAAGGAACAGGGTGGCTAACTGGAACGCCAACTTAGAAATCGTGGTCATTGCAACACTATATGGGAATGGATAAAAAAAAAAGAGCCGCGTATATTAGAATTCGGCAGTGTTATGAAATCTGCATGCGTAAAATCAAATCCTTTCGCTTGAAAATCGCACATAATGCCTATAGACCCTTTTAGCCGCCAGGGTCCGCCACCGCCGTGTCACCGGATGCGGCGGCGGCTCGACCCAGGACAGCTTCCGGTTTGCCCGTGTTTTCTTCTGTTTGCGTGCGCTTCGACCGTCGCACTGCGGAAAAATAACCAAATTTTGCGGTATTCCTGGCGCTCCGGCCGTCTCCTGCCATTGCCTCGATATAGCTTGCATTGACGTCACCATGGCCACCATCTTGGGGGACCAGCGGGTTGAGACGCTCCGTGAGCTTTTGTTCGAACGCGTCGAGCAGGAAACGGTGACGGCTCGCCATCAGATTAGTGCCGGTGCACCCAAGCATCTTTCACACCAAAACCCCCGCGTTCCTTTGTGTTCCCCCTTGGCGCGGCTGACGAACAAAAGAAAGCGGGGAGAGCACAAATGAGCGCGTGGGCCGAACACCTGGGTGTCCTCCTCTGCACTGACACACTCTAGTGAGATAAAAAGTCACGGTGGCCGACATGTTGGGGGACCAAGTGCAAAGAACCTGTCTCTGACGTCACGTGCAAGGCATGTAAGTGTCTTGGTGCACTTTGCGCTCGGGAACTAATCTTCTTTCTAAAGTGCGGGCGTTTACGTTCCCTGCTAAGGATGAAAAATACTTGGATTGCTCCAGTGAAACTAGATAACTGGCGCAGATTTCTTCAGCTCACTTCATCCAAGGTAAATCATTTTGAAACCTTGATCACTGAGCCAAGCATGCCTTGCAATGCGGATCGCGAGCTCTGGAGCCTACAGCACGCTAAAACCGCAGTAACACGTGTTATGGTGTGATCGCGCCTACTACATCGCCGTAACGTAGTGCTCCTGTAGCTTTTACAAGGTTAAGAATTCAGTATTCACTAAGCTCGCGCTTTCTGGTTTCGGACGCATTGGGCTAGAAATTATAGCAGTGACCTTTGGCTTTGGAACTCGCGTTGTTTTTCTCGCGAGTGGTCTGTAAGGGAGCACCAAATTCGCGCGCTACTAAGTGAATACTGAACTCTTCACCTTGTAAAAACTACAGGAGCACTACGTTACGGCTATGTAGTAGGCGCGATCGCACCATAACACGTGTTACTGCGGTTTTAGCGTGCTGTAGGCTCCAGAGCTCGCGATCCGCATTGCAAGGCATGCTTGGCTCAGTGATCAAGGTCTCAAAATAATTTATCTTGGATGAAGTGAGCTGAACAAATCCGTGAGCCTTTCGTAGGGCGCCAGTTATCTCGTTTCACTGCAGCAATTCAAGCATTTCTTCTTCCATCCTCAGCAGGGAATATAAACGCCCGCACTTTAGAAAGAAGATTAGTTCCCGAGCGCAAAGAAAAAAACACGTCAACGTAAGCATTACGACGACCGAGGCACGCAGCACACACTTGAAACGCAACGTTCCAACGGGCGGAAGTCGCTCGGCCGGTAGTTTGCTGAGTTCAACTTAGTTCAACCAATCAGCGCGCGCACCGTCTGTTTGTAAACACTGAAAGCGTCTATATCTAGCAAAAGCAGCTCACAGCAGTTTCATCTCATTATTTTTTTTATCTTCAAAATCAAAAGCGCAATTATGACAGAAAAAAAAAAGGAAAACAACACGAGCATCCCTCTCCGTTTTGTGGTATCTCAATCCGCGCTTTTGATTTTTAAAGTTGTGTTTCACTAACGATATCCCTCAAGAGGTACTTCAAAGCTATTAATGCCAAATTAGCTTGATATACAGGCTTGTTTGTTGGCACGCGAACTTCTATTTGCAGCTTCGTTATGCCCTGTAGAATTAAAGTGACAATTAGTCCGAAAATGAGCGTTACGTGCAGCCAGAGCACGGCTACTCCGCAATCTTTAGCGCAAAATATGTTAACCTGTCAGTCATCTAGAACCAGCCACAGAGTTCGGTTTAAGCCCGAAAGCGACTATGCAGGAATCGAGAAATTTAGGAACGTCACGAACACACGCGTCACTTGACAGACACACGGTCAAAACATTGCCAGCAATCAATGACTTGGGCAAGTTGACAACGCGCTTCATGTACCATATTGGCAATACTAATCACTGCTATGATTTGCTAGCGAGAAAGCGGAGAAGAAAACTATCTGAAGTGTATTTGACGGCAAACGCTTCCGCGAACGCGCAACTGACCTACCAAGCGCGGCAGATCAATGTCCTTCTGTAGAGTGCCTCGATGTCCTCTTCGCCGCTCGGGCGAGGCGGACATTGAGGCACTCTACCAACACCCTCTAGACTGTGTTGACTCTACCCTTCTGCTTACGGTGGCGCCTCTGGTGGCCACTTTTGTCCCTATTCGCAATGCCCATAGACTGTCGCGCCGCCAAGCGGAATTCAGGAGCGTCCTCTCGAGGAGGGTTAGTAGACGACAAAATGGCAGCACTACGCAGTCGCTCCCTGGTTTGGCTGTGCTAGCCTCAGTGTTAACGCGTTGGCGAGAAAGAAACACTACGACTTTGCATGTTCCCTGCATCAGTGAACAAACCGGGCCCTCCGTGACACGAGAAATCTGATTCGTTCTTGCGAGGCGCGAAGTTTTCGTGAAAATACGTGGCAACTCGCTCTTTCAATGCTAGCCCAGCGCGTCCACATACTATCAGCTTCGCGAGACTTTCTGTAGCCACGTAGGTTAGTTAAATGTTATCGTGACATATTCAGTTGAAGCTCAACCTGTTTTACTTGCATATAGCATTGGTCAGTGTCTCTTGTAGTGCATGAGTCCCATAACACTGTACGCAGGAGGTCGCGTGGGCTCGCGATGTGCTCTTGTACAACTGAGCGATCTCAAGTTGGCGATACATTAAAATAGGACCTCTATCCTTAGTCAGCAAAGCGCTATTACGAATCGTGCGAGCGACGTTTCAATCATTAGAGGACGCGTCTGCTCGACGCCTTTCGTGGAGCGAACGCTCTCCACGCCGTCCTTCGCCAGTGTGTTGGGTTTCATAGCCACCGCTGCGCCGCTTGTTTTTGTACGTTTGTTGATAGGTGGCAGCACACTGCAAGTGGTTTGTTGTTGACCGGTCGGAGAGCAAAATCCTCTCCGCGCCCAGACGTCTCTGAGTGGTCGAAGTCGTTCGGCGGAGGAAATTCTTCAGATTGCTTTCAGCAGTGTTGTTGAAAGAAACCATCTTGACGACGAGGATTTTTCACTGGGCGTAGAAGACTGTGAAAGCACCGTGAGTGACAGCGACGATGAACCACCAGCTGCTAACTCACGAGCAGCGAGTTGCACTTCACGTCCCCTCGTGCGTTAATGTTCTTTCACGCTCGTAAGTCACTTTGATTGTATTTAATGTATAATATCCTTGAGCGAGATCAAAATAAAAGCATAGTCCCTCTTGTGCATTGCATGTATCACAATTGTTGTGGATATTACGGAGCGCCACATGCCGCCAACACGCTCGAGCTTTACCAGCGAAGCGAAATGGTTAGAGCGATGGAACGTGCAGTCACGGCCACAATCCACGCCTCTCGGCTAACTTGTTCGACGTTGCGAAAAGCATACATGTGCATTCTTTTCAATTTCATGTTTCGATCGTGCTGATCGAACCTGCAACATGAGAGTGAAGTGAATTGCACACGGCTAGTCTCAGCATGGCTGCGACACAAGCGCTACTGAATGGGATGTTAAATGCTTGTGTTGCGTTGAAGACGTAACTCCGCGTTCCCGACTGCGCAAGTAATGTCTACGGCGTATTATGTTTGCAAACCATCACCACGTTAAACGTGTGGTCCCGTGCAGCGGCGATGGCGCTACTCGCTGGCGGCCTACTACTGCCGCAAATCTGTCAGGCAGGCTCGGTACGTACTACCTCGGAGTGCCGTTCAGCTCATACGTCAATTCTAGTTCATGCAGTTTTATGTAGCACGGACAGGATTTCGCAAAGCATCGTTAGGCACGGTAACGGAGCTGAAATATAACCTTTCACACCGCAGCAAATAATTAGGTGGCGAATACTTGGCACTTTCCATGGTTTGGGAAAGTATTTTAGTCTCATATCCATTTCAGCGTAGCTCATGACTTCATCCGGTGAAAGTGGCACGGGCCGTACGTCCGCACATCCTATCTGTTCCTATGCTAACAAACGGGTTGACCCTCCTCCTGGCGCCATCTTGAAAAGCACGGCGCGCCACCTATAGTTCGTGGGCATTGCGAATATGAAACTTTCGCGGGAGTTTCATGACCAGTAAAAAGTATTGAGGGACCATGGTACGAGGGTTCTTGGCGAGCAGCATAGTGAAGACATCGTCGTCGATGCCTTTCATAACGTTGCGTGTCTTGTCAGACTCAGGCATGGCTGCATCGGCTTTCTTGCACATGTCCAGGTCGTCTTCTATGTAGCTCGTAAAAGACTCACCGGTCTGCTGAGCTCGTTCACGTAAACGCTGTTCGGCTTGCAGTTTACGAAAGGCAGGGCAGCCAAACACGTCGATGATGGCGGTCTTGAAATCAAACCACGTGGGGAAATCGGTGGTGTGGTGGTTGTACTACAGGCCCGCCACACCCGCGAGGTAGAAAACCAGGTTGCTGAGTTTGCCTGCCTCGTCCCATTTATTGGGTACGCTCACATGCTCGTACATCGCAAGCCAGTCCTCAACGTCGGTACCATCTGCGCCAGTGGCGCCCCCCCCCCCGCCTGAAATCCTGATGGAGGGGGGTGTTTTACAGAAAAAAAATGATAAAAATGGTTGTTTTTCAAGGCTTTCACCAAGCCCCCCCCCCCCCCCCCGAAAAAAAATTCCTGGCTACGGCCCTGTCTTGAGGCATGGTAGTTGGTAGGGTACGGGATCTAAGCTCCAGGGGCATCGAATGGAAGCACAGCACCTCCACCAGTTTGTTGAGGTGTTTATTTGACGGCAGTCGGCGACGATGCGCAATGGCGACAGTCAAGGCAAAACACGGATTCACAGCGCGAGCGGGAAGAGCCAAAGAGGACGACCCACTAGAAGGCTATCGAGAGCGCAACCCATTACTCATCTCACAGGCTTTGCTACAATGGTCAATGAAGCCTCGAAGCGACTTGTCAAACCTAGCTAAAAATATATTGCACAATACAGAAGCAACGCTTGATCCTATGCAAATACCCTTTCCCTTTGCAAGAATATCGACCCTTCAAACTCTATAACCGTGGATGAGAGATACATCGCCAATATTTCTAAAAAGGCATCAATTGACAGACACTCCGCAATTATTCTGAAAGGCAATCGGCCCCGATTGTTCGATTAGTTCACGTAGAGCCACAAAAAGTTCGCCGTGGGGTATGCTATAGAATAAATCATCAATATCGATTGAAAAAGCAAAATTAGCTCCTGGAAT
The DNA here is from genome assembly GCF_013339695.2 of Rhipicephalus sanguineus. NCBI lineage: Eukaryota > Metazoa > Arthropoda > Arachnida > Ixodida > Ixodidae > Rhipicephalus > Rhipicephalus sanguineus. Next base: position 305,168,903 of record NC_051176.1, on the reverse strand, counting down.
TCCCTCGTTGAGCACCTGCACAACATCAGTCGCACAGCAGACACCGTACGGGTCTTGAGCGGGGAGGTTTTTCAGCTGTTTCTGCAAGAATTGACCCACCAGCTTTTGCCAGGATCCTGCTTCCGTTACAATGGCTCTGAAGGGGCAATCTACCTTGTGGGTTTTTGCAGAGAAAAACACCTGAAGAGAATTTCCTTTGCAGTTCTTCACAGCCTTAATTTGCTGGCTTTTCAAGTAACATGAACCAACTGGCCCAGATTTCGACACTTCTGCCCTTACCTCGTTGTCTTCAAACTCGTCCCCCTTCTAGCCCTTGGCCTTCTCCTCTTTCTCCTGCTTATCATTTATCATCTTATCCTCCTCCCAGTTGTCTTCAGATTAACCGTTCTTGTGTTTATGGTCCACCTTTTGGACCTTCTCATCATCGTCTTCGGACACCTCATTCCAAGTCTGCTCCCGCGGAGACATCTCCGCCTTGGTGTCACCACCGCGCTTCTCCTTGACTGAGACGACTTCGTTGGCTTGCGGCTGTGTTGCGTCGGTGGCTTGCTAGTTGGTGGAACCTATGGCATTTCTGTGCGAACTGCGGCAAAGCCGACGCAGCCACTCGCCTTTGTTCGTCCGATCTCCGGCAGCGCTTAGCAGCTCTCATGGCTGCCGAAGATCATCATGCAGTCCAGACGGCGGGCAGCGATGAGCAACAGAACAGCCAATGCGACGCCGCCTCTCCCACCTACGAAAGCTGTCGTACCCGAAACACAGCCGGAGCCCCACGTGGGGCACCTGTGTGGGAGATGGCCGTGTCTAAGCCTCAGCAGTCAGTACATGGCAAGGCCCAGCAGAGTTCGTCAATGCCCATGCACAGCCCCGGCCATGGCCAGCAGCGCCTGGGTCGCCGCCCAGCCGCCCAGCCCCCGAGCACCAAACACGGCACGCGCCGCTAACCACACCTGCACCTCGTCGTCGTTTGTTCCTTCTCTGCAGCGTCCCTCTAGTGGCTCTCCCATACACTATGAAAGTTCATTTTTATAATAGAGTGCAGCTGAGCACATCACCCCCTGCAGTACACCAGTCTCCCTCGTCACCCGTCTCCGTCGAGATACTGCGTCACCAACTCTCGCGTAAAGCGTCCTGCCCGACAAATCTCAATAATGTTTAGGAAGTTGGTGCAATGCTACGACAAATGTCTCAATTGAAATGGCAACTATGCAGAGATGGAGCTGGTATGCGTGCCTAAATGTTCCAAATAAAGAGTTTTATTTTCACTCTGGCTTTTATTTCACTCCTGATCGAACCTTTAAAAAAAAACAGCCCTCTGTTTGTTTTTAAAGGCCAGCTTTTTTTTGAAAATCACTTTGGTCAGGGACAAGGTCTAACATTCGCCTAAAAAAAATGCATAGCATAAATCTGAAATATCTTACCTTTCAGGGAAGGCAGTCTCAATGCACTTGAGAAAATTCAGTAGGTTGCGGCAATACAATGGTCCTAGCATAATCATGTTGATGACCAGACGTGTAATTTCTCTGTTGGCAAAAGCATACCATATATATTTTGCTAACTCATTCATTCTTTAAGTGTTAAAAGGATAAAACTGCACCTACTCGGTCAACAACGCTGCAACGGTGGTATTCCTCAGATCAGCATACAGCCGATACAGCACATAAAACAGTAAGTGGATGCCAAAAGGTCCAGGTGCTAAGCAAACATGCCTCTTGAGAACACGCAAATAAGGTATCACAGCATCTAGCATTTTTTCTGGAAGAAACAAAAAGTTATATCACTTGTGAATGAGAGAAATTTCATTTAGCAAATCAAAAGTGAACCTGGACTAATCAGTGTACTTACATAAATAAAATTAGAAAAGAAGAGCTATGATCTAAGGCTTAACACACTGCTATTCAAGTTGCTCTTACACAACCCTTAGTAATTCCAATCTAAAATGCTCAAGTGCAGTCATTCAGATGAAACATTTTTTTTTTTAATATTGAAGTTCATTCCACATTGTACAGCAGCTAGGCGAAACCTACAGAAATCTATAGCCATGATTTATTGAAAAGAACAGCATAGATCATCGGCTAGGCACAGCAAAGCCTGTATAAAAACAGCCAAAGCATGTTTGAGTTGTTTTTGTTTTTCCTCGTGCATTAGCCTCCCTGTTTTCTCTATCTTACATATATATCCCTTGCGGATAACCAACTAAAGTTATGAAGATATTATGCAACCTCGACATCGCAGGCACTCTGTGGCCAGAGGCAACTCAAATGATTAAGGCAGCCAGAAGATACCCTGCCTCAAATACCTCCGAGGCACAGCCACCCAACCAACTAGGCTGCACTTCCACTAGGTTTTAAAGTGTAGTGGTTATGAATCTAAACGAAGTACCTTTCTTTCTTCTTCTTTTGTTCTATGTTGCCTAGAGGGCAGATTCGGACAAGCAAAGCACCTGAAGGGCTGCACCTTTTCTGCCTCTATACGATGCAGTTGCTCACAAGAGCAGAAACTGGCCTCCCTAGTGCATTATTTGGCCGCCATCTCCAATACTGTTGTCTCAGACTAAACACTGGCCCTTCGCCTCCAGCGGCTGTGGAGCATCTCACTGTAGCAGCGGTCAAACTTGCAATACAGCAAAAAGTACAAAAAATCACTTAATCTGGACAGGCCGCAACTGGAAATTGAACATGGCAATGCTTCACACTCAAACTTACTCAAGTGAAGGTAGACTAGTGGAACTACCAGAAGAATTAAAAAGTGCTAACTGGGATAGCAGTGGCCTTAGAGAGATTAGAAGAACTGGGGTAGCATACACAGTGCTGACAAATGGACACATCCCATGTCACAGAGGGACCCCAGAGGATCAACGGTATGGCATGGGGTTTCTATTCCACGGGTATATAGCGGGAAACATTGATGAATTGTACTGCATCAACATAAGGGCAGCATGAAACACAATAAAACTAAGTAGTAGATACAAACTGAAAATAGTACAATGGTATCCCAACGTACAGCCATGATGATGAAGAATCAACAGTGCTAAACATAAAACGAAATATACCCTAGTGATATGCGACTTCAATGCAAAAGGAGGAAGAAAGCAGGCAGGTTAAAAATCAATTGACAACTATGGCTCCAGGAATAGGAGAGGAGAAATGCTGGCGGAATTAAAAGAAAGAAATGGCCCCTTTAACAAACACCTTCTTCCGAAAACATAGAAATAGGAAGTGGACATGGTAACACCATAATTGGGAAACAAAAAGCAAAATACATTTTATAATGCGCGGAGACCCAGGCATAGTACAGCAAAAAGAAGTAGTGGGTAAGGTAAAATGTAGATGTCATAGGTTAGTGAGTGCTCAGATCGCACTAAACCTGAAGAGAACAGACCTAATCACTAAAAAACAAGCAAACATGGATACAGCCAAAATTAAAACAGGAATTTTAGGACTGCCTTTGCAAACATATATAGGCTTTAGAACAAGTGTGGTGTCGCGCTGCTTGCAGTATGCTGAGCGCAGTCGAACTGGCCACAGAAAAGAACTGAGCTGTGACTACAAAGCGGGCGTAATAACAAACGTTATTAACCCCTTAAGTGCTTTATTTTTTTGAAAATTTCCCAACCAAAAGTGCCTATTTCTTTTATTGCTGATTTCGAATCTGACTGTACTAAAAAGTAGCTAGTCGAAGCTGAAAAAATATTTGTACCACATACTTAGTCAATCAAAACACGGAATAACGCAAGGGGGCCTGTTGCACCTCCTGCACCAAAAGCGAGTTTCCTTTCTCAACTTTTTCCCGTTTTCTCCTCGCTTCCGAGAGCAAATGAAGCACTTTTGAAGAAACTGCTGAATATATTCCATAAGGTCATCTGGCGATGACAAGTTGAAAGTCTTGTCGGGAATTGCCAAGAATGGAAAGCGAGGAGGCTTCACAGGAAGATTGTCCGCATCGAGCAGGATCCACTGGCGAGCACTCGCGATGTTCGCTTCCGAGCTGTTTTCATCATCACCGGAGAAGATGCTCAATTCACCGCCATCGCTGTCTTCCCTTCCGGACACAAGATAAACATCTGTATCCGAATCATCATTACTCGAAGAAGATGACGAAAATGAAAAGCTTCTTTTTCGTGTTGACGAGCCAGTTATGCATGGGTGGCCGCCACCGCAAGCCATCTTTTCATACAAAAACCGCGCTCTTTCCGTAGGAAAAAAATTAAATTGTCAAGTAAATGCTGCCATCTGGTAGATTACATGCAATCTAAGCTGTAGAAGAGCGCCTCTTGTCCTGAACGCTAGAGGGGAGTACCTATTCCGCTAGGATGAGCTCTGCTCGTCCAAAGCAGTTAAAGGGTTAAATGTGAAGCATTTTTTAGTGATCCAAAGGCACTTTGACCGTTTCTATCTATGTATCTATCTAGCCGCCTACATCTGGACGCTCTCGTGGTAGTCTCCTTAAATACCAAAATTTGCATGGGAGGGCATTAGTGTATGACGAACATGATGAACAGGCCATTACATGAATAGCGTGAGATACTTGTTGGGTACATCATGAAACCCTTTCCCTCAGTCAAAAGTGTGGCACATACCCGTATACCACAGCCCATGGAATGTGGGTATGAGCCACAGGTGATTCACAGTTTGTATCAACCCAGGAACGGCGATAACAGACTTTCAAAAATCTTTGCATGATCGCGATATGGAGCTTGTGTCGCAAAAAATGTGAGGCAGGCGTCGGCAGTGTTGTCGGTGAGGGAAATATCAGAGGGATGGAAAGATTGAAAATCACGATTAGAGCCGCAATCGAACCCAGGCATTCTGCATGGCAGTCAAGTATTCATCCACAGTGCTACGCGAGTGCTTGAAACTGCTCACGAAAAAGATCCTACAATGGCGTCATATCGCGGCAATGTCAACTGTGCTCGCAGTGTTTGCTATTGGCGTTTGTAACAATGCAATAAACATTAAATATTAACTCCTATGACTCTCCAAGCTATGGTCAACCATTGCTCGACCCGGAGGAGTATGGCAAAAACTGTTTATGATGTGCACATCATCGCACCGTAGTGTGTAGTTCATTTCGATAAAATTGACATCTAAGGTGAGCACCGATGCCACATCGGACCATAGGATACCCTTTCAGTGAACGTGCCTGGTAAGCCCACGACCAATCTCGTAGCCAGGGGGGGCAGGGGGGGGGGGGAGTCTAGGAGCCCCCTCCCCCAAATTGTTGCTTCCCCAAATAGATACTTTCCTCAAAATAGGTGCTTTCCTCAAATAGTCAAGGACTTCAGCAAATGCTCCCCTACCACCCCCAATAAATTCCTCGCTACGGGCCTGCCCACGATGTACCCATAACTACTCAAAATGTACAAAGAAGTCGGTCCAACGCATAACACTTGACTCAAAGCAATAAAAGAAATCTGTATAGGCCACTAATCGCCTGCTTCGCATGACATCGACTCCCAGAATGAGTGGGATCTGCCGAATTTTTTCATGCCAGCAGCATACATTTATAGAAAGCACTCATGTCACCAGTGACATCACGTAAAGTCAATGCTTCATACGTTAAGGCAACAACACAAGACAGCACTGACACTTGGCACGCACCATAGACGCTATCACAAAAATATTGAAAACGTGGGGCTTGTTGGTGTAGCATTGCAACCCACCAGTGCACACTGACGACAAGGAAGGAAAGGAAGAACACACCACAGCACTGACTCGCAGCATATCAGCACTGTGATGTGCTATTCTTTCTCGTCCTCGTCATGATTGTGCACTGGTTTAAATACGCTGACAGTTGCAACAAAACTTAGCAGCACATCCAACAAAATATGAACACTTATCGGTAACAAACAATGTGCAAAAGAAAATAACAGTCAATTACTGACACCCGTATCAGTCTGGCTTTCAGACAAAACAACCAACTCGCATCCTGTATCCAGGAAGGTCAGTTCGTGGCAAGGGAGTGCTAGAAGGATCATCAGGTGCCTTCGCTTAGCGTGGTTGGTATCCAGTTTTATTTCTACCTATCATATGCCTGCGGAAAATCACAGGTACCTCTGTCATCCTCGCAGTCCTTCTGCCGTGAGACAAAGCAAACTCCTGTTCCTTTTCAGAACTACACCAGTGGAAGTTGTAACAATATACGACCTCGGCTGCCTTGGAAGACGCAGGACTTGCACTTTCACCTTGCAGTCCCACAGTTCAGGTCTGGCAATGGAAGAGCCCTATGACGACCTACGCTGCTGTTGACAGACGGTTGTATCACAATTTCTGAACTTCTTGAGGCTCATCCTCTGAGGCAGAAGGCTCTTTGTACGTGGCCACCTGCCCATCAGAGGTTGTGTAGGGCTTTCTCCAAGTGGCCCTGAGGTATCCCTGTACGCTAGCAGTGAAAGATAAGGGTCCTTTAATCAAACATGTAATTGCTTGGATTATCCTTTCTACTTCACCATTTTCCTGGGGGTATCGGGGCTCGACGTCACAGTGCGAAAGCCGTGGTCACAAGCGAACAACTTATACTGATGGGACACAAATTGTGCCCCATTATCCGAAAAAACAACCTCCAGTATGTCACATCTTGAAAAGAAACTTCTGAGGTGCATAATGACAGTGGCACTTTTTGCTGAATACGAGGTCTGTTAGAAAAGTATCCGACCTTATTTTTTTTGCGAGCACCTAATGGATTTGAAACAAGCGCGCTTGCATCAGCCGACCTTGAACCTTCGTGCGCATGCGTGAATTTTTTCTCACCTGCCAATAGAGTCAGTCGCTGGGACGCAGCGTTTGAGTGAGGTCGTGCGCAGTGCCCACGTCGGTTTTTCATTGCAAGGAAAATGACGGAGCGACTGGAGCAGCGCTACTGCATCAAATTTTGCCAGAAACTGGACGACAGCCAAGTGGAAACCATTGGGAAGATCAAGACGGCTTTCGGTGATGACGCTATGAGCCGCACACAGATTAAGGAGTGGTACAACCGGTTTAAAGACGGCCGCACATCGGTGGAGAGCGAGCCACGCTCCGGTCGGCCATCAACATGCCGAAATGACCAGGTCATTGCCGAAGTGAACGCTGTGGTGATGCGGGACCGTCGTGTGACTATCCGGGAAATTGCGGAAGAGGTGGGCATCAGCACTTTCTCTGCACATTCCATTATGGCCGAAGATTTGGCCATGAAGAGAGTTGCAGCGAAATTCATGCCGAAACTGCTCACGGTGGAGCAAAAGCAACTTCGTGTTGAAGTCTCACAGGACATGCTGGATTTCACAAGCAGTGACCCTAACTTCATTATCACTGGTGACGAGTCTTGGGTGTACGGGTACGACCCGGAAACCAAATTCCAGTCGTCACAGTGGAAGCATTCCACGCCACCAAGACCAAAGAAGGCCCGCCAAGTGCGCAGCGACGTCAAAGTGATGCCGAGTGCTTTTTTTGACTCCCGCGGTGTGGTACGCCACGAGTACGCACCACAGGGTCAAACAATCACCAAAGAGTACTACAGGGATGTCCTCCAGCGCCTACGTGATGCTGTGCGGCGCAAGAGACCTGAGTTGTGGTCAACAGGAAACTGGCGCATCCATCACGACAATGCTCCTGCACATTCCTCACACTTGGTTCAGACTTTTTTGGCAAAAAGTCAGACTCCTGTAGTTCAACAGGCTCCTTACTCTCCTGATATGGCCCCCTGCGACTTCTGGCTGTTTCCCAAACTCAAGAGGACATTGAAAGTAGAGCGATTTCAGACAAGGGAGGACATTACGGCTGCAATGACAGCTGAGCTAAACTCCATTCCGAAAGAGGCCTTCTCAGAATGCTTCCAACAATGGCAGCACCGCTGGGAGAAGTGTGTGGAGTCCCAAGGGGACTACTTTGAGGGGGATTTGGTTTCCAACGCTCCAATTATGCCAGTTTTTTTTCTTCCACCAAAGGTCGGATACTTTTCTAACAGACCTCGTATAGCAAGGCTATCTCTGAGCATCTGGAAAAATAATCCACGACCACCAAATATCATTTCACCTGAATATGGCAGAGATCAATGCCTAGCTTTTGCCAAGGACACTGTCGAGTGGTTGTCGGAATCATTGGTTCCGACTTTTGCTCCCTATGCTAAGTGCATACAGGGCAATCGGGCACCAAAACTCTGAGCTGGAAACTCAACCCAGGCCACCATACACTCTCTGGCTCGAGCTCGAGGAACAAACAAATGCAGTACACACCGTAGTGTAACGAACAAATGGGCATTTATTAGCACCTTTTATACAGTGGCGAGCCCACGAGCCGAATCTTACAAGCAACTACAGTAACATGAGAAATAACGCTCTAGAATGCCAACACACACAAAACAACATAACACAGACAAGGGAACACAAATGCAGCATCGCCGACATTCGACTCACAGCAGGAGTCCGTGCGCACGAGCTGTGGAATCACACCACGGACCTCCCTCCGAGAGACTACCATAGACAAGCAGTGTGAGGAACCAAAGAGCCAGAGAGCCGCTCCTCATGGACCCACATAGCATCGCTGGCAGGTGGCACCTCCACGGGAACACAACACCAACTCTTGCTAGATGGCGATTACGGTGCTAAATACGCCGCGTTGTCTACGCTAACTACACCGCCATTAGTGCCCCACAGTGAAGCCGACCCGCAGGATGCGCAGATGCCACAAAAAGAAAACAACTTACAAGGGGTGCGAGCACCCCCACAGGCGCACACCTTTCAGCAGCACACCTTCGGCAACTGTGGCTCTTTTTACCAGTATTGATGCAAGACCATTGACACTCATGAGAACTTCGGCCAGCATTTTCAGCTGAATTCCACGAGAGATTGACAGACTTCATCAGCTGCTTGTTACGCTTCCACTCTTTCAAAGAGGCTGGCCTCGACGGCATTTGACAAACAACCAGAAAAATATCCGGCAACATCGCCAACACTCCGCGCATGAGCATCAATTTCTTTTCCCTGAAAAGCGTTTAAGCTAGAGCATCATCAAGTCATTTGCACCACAAATTAAGCAGCGCACCGTGTACCAAGGCAGCTATGGGAAATTATATCTATACCCTCCTTCTCACCACTGCCTTGCCTCCTCAACTCATGAAACACCCTTGCGTCGCTGGCGATCGCAACGCATTCAACGGGTTGAGCTTCGCCATTTTAAGAAATACACAGTAGCTGTTATTTGAAAGATACATAATATAGACGTGCAATAACTTTGAGAAAAAATGTAGCTTAGCCCCTCTCGTGCTTCAGTCTAAGTGCGCCCAGCAGCATGCCATCTGCTGGCAACAAAGACGAAGCGCGTGGAGTAGTTGATATCTGCTCCGACAAGTGCTGCCACACTACCAGCCAATCTTATTTTACTCTCCTGAACAGCGACAGCCTGCAAAGGCATGCGGACAAATAAGTATTTGAGAACGATCACCGATAAGCATAAACTCGGGCAATGTGGTTATGTCTTCAGGGGCGAAGTAACAGCCGCAGATGCGTGGATCCTGGCGTTAACTGGATAGCAAGAGTCTGACGCTCACGGCAGTGATGAGCTGAGGCGACTCCGCTCGCCAGATGCCTCACAAACTTTACACGATGTCGCAGCTTTACAAGTCACCAATTGTTAGATTTGTGGCACACAACCCAGCTAGGGCAATTCATGGTGTCTGAGAAAAGAGACCTCGAGATAAACACTGTCGCTCAGCTCAAGTCAACACGGAGCACGTTGTAACACGGGCAGACGACGCTCGCTGCCCACTGGAGGTTCAATGACGTGGACTGGTCATATCCAATCAGATTGGCCGCAGGGTGCTACGAAACGTGGAACAATGATATGTGTAAAAGGCGCGAAAAGTTTAAAACTCGCTCGGCTGAGCCGCTTCAATCTGTAGCGATTCACATGTTTAAAGTCTTGTAATAAATCACACAACTCACGCAGAGAGCTTAAATCAATCTGCAAATGATTCCTAGGACTTGCTTTATCGGCTCAATATGTTTATACAAAATCGTCGAAACCGTTTCAGGGTTCCTTTAATATCTCAAGTAGAGGTGCCGCCTTGTACAACTATGGCGGCTCCTCCCAATAGTCGGCTGGAGTGTTTGCGGTCTTTACGGACTACAGTAAAACCTTTGAAAAATTGAGTGTTTTTCGCACCTAGATTTGTTCCTTGGAGACAAAAAGCGACTGGTGAAAACTTGATGGTGTCCTTTATCTCACCCAAATTTTGTATTAGCCCTCTACAGTTCCAATGAACGATAAAAACCCCAACAGAATAAAATTAAGCAAATAGACATGTATAGATTGGTCGGTGGATTTAAAAGATGATGGGTGACATTATTTAGAACTTGAACTGCTAGTGCTGCCTTAGGTTACAGAGCCCTTTCCAGGCCCTGTAATGCGGGCTTTTTCTTTTTTCTCGCGCGCTCCAAGAAGCTGCGTTGTTCCTTTGGGATCTGCGACGCCAGAGCCATGTTACTTGTATGCATCACCTCTTCCGAGGTGGTGGATAGTGCCTGTTCAGCAGGCATGTTCATGGCAGCTTCGAGCCTTGCACTTGCAGTGGCCCTGGGTCCGGCAGAACTGGGAGTCTGCTGGCCCTCTTTGGTAGGTGGCGGAGCAGCACAGGCTGCTCACGCTGGGGGCGCGACCACAGTCACACTCCGTTTGACTCTTGCGGGTGCCGGAAGATGTGGCGCGATGCATCACATCGGCGGAGGAGGAAGTGGACTGGTTTTGGAGTGAGTAGCGGCCTCTTGGAAGGACAGGTTAAATTTGACTTTGATTTGTTTCTCTTTTTCCCATGAGGAGCACAATTTCGAGTACGCAGGATGGTCTCCTTCACAGTTCACAGAACGGCTGCTCACGTGCAAATGGCAGATGAGTGCACGTTGGATGCACAAGTTGAGTTGTAGCGCAATTAAAGCTCGACTGCTTTAGCTTTTTCTCGAGTGGTTGCTTATATCGAAATACTGATTATAACGAATTTTGCGCTGTCCCGCTGACTTCATTATAATGAGGGATTACTGTATTTTTGCCAGAAGGGAGTACGCTCTGCCACAGCGAATGTATACATGTACATCCATGAGCAAAAGCATGCAGACCACGGGAGTGCATGCCAAAATGCATTGACGCACCATCTGCCGACGTGGCACCTGTTGTCGAGAGGTGCGCTAAAGCAGAAGTGTGCATGCGCGTCCCATCATTCATGCGGGCCTGTCCAGTAGCCTTGCCCGGTATGATTACGATGCTCGTCAACTAAACAATAACTGGGTGCGGCTTTCTCTGCTCTGTCATATCTGCACCATTGTTTTACATTGCGGCTGCGCTGGCTCACGCGTTCAGCGTGCATGACTTTATTTATTTATTTATTCATTTATTTATTTATTCATTCATTTATTTATTTATTTTTCCATTTATCGCGCTGCGCACTCTTTTCTGATGGCTTTAGATGACTCGCGCGAAAGGACTTGTTCGTTTCTTTCATCGGCGTTGTGTAATCGCAAATGGTTCCCTTATTTGCTGCCGCACATCGAAGCACGGCATATCGAAGCGCGATAAATGCAGAAAAAAAACAAGGCGATGCGTGTCAGACGCGCGAGCTTGCCTGGCCGCAGCCGCTACATAAAACAGTGCAGATGCGACGAAGCAGAGAAAGCGACACCCAGTTGACGCTTAGTCGACAACACCGGGCAAAGCTACTGGACAGGCCAACATATATGATGGGACGCGCACGTGCACTGCTGCTCTTGGGACCAGCTCAATAGCAGGTGCCTCGCCGCAGATAGCACATAATTGCACTTTGGCACACGCTCCTGTGGTGCGTATAGTTTTGCTAACGGGTGTACATAAGATGAGTGTGCACAAATTGTCACATTTTTTTGCTATCTGTTCTGGGTCTAACACACTCTACCAGCTGTTTTTATCATCATCATCAACCTATCTTACTTTCACTCCAGTGGACTTAAGTAAACTCAGCTAGTCCAGCTTCACTTGAGAGGGTTCATGTGTTGAATTTCGCCAGTATGGAGGTGACAGCAGCCAACGTGGCCGTACCATCGTCGCTGCTTTATCAGGAAGAGCGAACACCCGAAACGGAGCAACAGTGGCTGCGGTGTCCTGCTCAGCCCAGCCCCAAGGTGTTCTCTATATCCCATGGCTCGCATGCCTCAAAAGCCACGCAGCGCTCCTCCTCTTCATCAAACCAGGTTGGCGGGACCCCACTGTCGCACAGCCACAGAGGCTATCCCCTAGCACGGAGCGTGACAGGAGTGGCCATGACAAGTGGCCATGCCATGGTCAGGAGTGGCCATGACAAGTTAGCCTGTAGTGATGATGATTGTGTGGCCACAACAAGAGAGCAACAAGATAGATTTGTGTAGACACACAGACATCGTCTACAAAATACCAGCGATTAATATAGCCTAGACCATATTTAAAATCAATTTTAAAGAGTGCGTCATGCAACTGCATGCAAAACGCACCACCTCACTACATCGACACCAACTTGTTTTGAATGTAGACAACAACCAACAACCACCTGCATCACGAGCTTGTGTTGGCTGCCATGCTCCTTGCAAGCACTCTCTCCCAGCAGACTTTTTCAACAGAGAGAGGGAGCAACTCCTTTACAGACTTGCAAAGGAGTACAAAGGCCGACGCCCTTGCCTCGGCAGTGCATTTTTGGGGGTGGCACCCAGGAAGCCTTCATAGAAAAGACCACGGTGGAGTTCATAGGTAAACATAGCTGGCTATGTGAGCACACACAATGTGTGGTTACATGCATGCGGTCTGCGTTCATACAAAGCCAGCTATGTTTACCTATAACACCCCTGGGTCCCATCTCTCTCCGCACTCCCTGAAACCAATACTGTGACTGGGCGCTCTAAAAATCTCTGAAATAATTAAGCGTCGGGCACCTGAGTAAATGAAGTTTCCAGCCATGATAAGTGGGTCATTAGCTACTTATAACAACCGAAAAAAACAAGGCGCAAAATTTTTGTGTCCGTGAGCACGTTCCTTCCTCCAACATCACCAGAAATTAACTTCCCTCTTTCTTTTATTATTATTTTTTGTGTAAGGCCACTTGGGCTTGTAATCACCATGCAGGGGCATCTTTGACTGCTTTTAGTCGGGGTCTGCCAAAGGCTCAACACATTACCACTAAGCACGTGCCCTTCGCACTGCGTCTCTCCTCATCCGCCTTTCAAAAAAGTCTTCTTCCCTCTTTTAAATGCCCCCCTTTCCCATACAATGGCCTTCCTCTCGTCCTCTACTTCTGGGTGACAGAGGGGCAGACGCCCCACGGTTGAGAAGGAATGACATCGGTCCCTTTTCTTCCATTTCTTCTTTTTATTTCCACATTTCTTAAGCTCAAAACACAGTCACATTTTTGCCTTCCTTTTTTACTATTGAGATCCTTGTTTCTCTAGTATGGCAATCACAGCATCCAAATAGCCATGCTCAAATCCTTTCCAGTTTATTCTTTTACAGGCAAGTACCAACAGCGACATCCCGTGACGCCATTTCAGTGACTAACCCCCCCCTTAAAGCTAGCACGTGGAGTATGACCTTTCAAAGCACCATCACTGAAAGCAGCAAGGGACACTGCAAGGAATGCTGCAAAGGGGCAATTCTGCATAGACAACGCAGGTGTACGACCATCTTCAAAAAGTGGATGGGCCATAGATTTTTCGTGCCACATTTTCAAACAAACAAGCATTAAATGTTTACCTCATGCTTCAACTTTTTCTTTAAGCTCACCTGAAGGCACCAATGCAACCTTCTGTCCCACCTTTTGCCGATTTAACCCAAACCGCAGTCAGTTCAAAGAAAGAGGCATTTCTAGGCTTGTGCGAATAGTAAATTTTAGGTTCGAAGCTAATAGTGATTTGGTCAAATAATTTCGAATCGAATTCGAATAGTATATATCACATATTATAAAGAAAAATGAGCATATATGTCATAACCCAACTAACCTGCACAATATTTTTTAAAATTGAAACAAGGCATGTGCAAATGTCATACTTTTTGGTTCAAAGGGAAGTGGAAACAACTTTGAACAGTAGCAGGATTTGACTTTCGGCAGAATGCAAGTGATAACCTGTCATATACATTACCTCTTAAAATTTGCTATACTTAGAGCATATAAGCCGGTATAACAACCTTTTGAACTTAAAAAGTGATGAATCTATATGAGGGTAATATGTTCATTTAACCTTGAAGCGTGGCTTCGCGGCAGTGTGGATTTCCCTTGGATAGGTCTATTTACGGTGTAGCACACCTCCACTGCAGTGAAACCGCCTTTACAGGGGGTTACATGTGGTTTATATATGTCTATTCGTTCATTTCAAATACTTCGAAATTTAGAATAATTTAACTTCGTGCCGAAGCGAATTCGAATATTCGTTCAAATATTCGAAGTGCCCGAACATTCGCACAAGCCTACAGTACTGGCTTTCACTACTTTCCTCTTGGTTAACAATCACATGCAATACATGAACACATAAAGTAAAAATGTTATGTGCTAACGTAGTGACAAGAGAGCTACATCACACATATTCAGCAAGTCACACTATTGCATGTGTCAATGTGAACTTGCAAAAAGTGGGCCACCATTCTATTACATATAGTTATGGAGTCGTTTGATATTTTCCGATTACCAGTACAGGAGGCTTGCTACATTTTTTACTATAAAACTGGGTAGATTAGAGTCTGGTAAATAATGACAAAAAAAAAACAGTGAGGTAGGTGTATACATTTTTTTGCTGGCTTTGTTTCTTTCTAACCTTTCTGTCAGTCTCATCAAAGTCAAACTAATGGAAGTTGAATAATTTAGCTTATATGTTACGTTTTAAAATTTACTGTACTTGGAGCATATAAGCCAGTATAACGAGCTTTTAAACTAAAAAAATGATGAATCGATGTGAGGGTAATATGTTCATTTAACCTTGAAGTGGGGCTTCGGGGCAATGCGGATTTTCCCCGGAACCCTCCACTACAGTGAAACCGCCTTTACAGGGGGATTACATGGGGACTATTATACACCTATTCATTCATTTCGAATACCTTGAAATTTCCAATAATTTAATTTCGAATCGAAGCAAATTTGAATACTGCAATATTTGTTCGAAAATTCGAAGTGCTCGAATATTCGCACAAGCCTACTGCTTACCACTCCTGATATGCTCCCGTTGGTGTACCATTGAATAATACAGCAAAAGAGATTTGAACAGATTATGTGCTTGATGTGAATAGCGGTGTACATTCTCAAGCACGCACAAGCACTAGCAATTAAGCTGGAATGTGAGACAAGTCGTATAAAAAGCCAGCACACATCACTTGTAGATCATGTTTTGATGAATGATGACTGTGCTTGGCGTATTGGTGTACTTTTGCTTGTTTCAATGGGCACAAGTTTCCACATTAAAGAGTTACATTCATGACTCACAGTTCTGATACTGCCTGGTGCTTCACCATCACTACAATGTGCAATGAATGAAAACAAAAAGAAAAAAGCTGGGAACTTCACACTCACCAGGTCCTCCCCAGGCATCAAAGCCAGTTGCCAATGTAGCCTGAAGCCGCAGACCCTGTTGTGTAACCTTATCTCGTGGCACGGGCAGCAGGTGCCAAGAAGCATTGGGCTGGCCAGCCTACAATGGTCACATAACCTGTGAAGCTGCTGCACATGTGACATGCTATCACTGTGGTATAACCACTTGGAGCCTAACGATCACACAAGAGACGTAGTAGGTATTTCCAACCTCATGGCAACAATTTTCAAAGACGATAAAAACAAAGACTGCATCATGATGGTGACAAAACTGACAGAACAGCAACAAAGTCAACACCGATCATGCAAGACAATGACATGACAAAAAGAACAGCAGCATGACAACATGAAGATGAGACTTTGTTGAAAAAAAAAATGTCATACATTATATTCACATTCCTGTTAGCCTGCCTATGACAATGACTTAGTGTGCGATACACTACAGCACGGGTTCTCGAACTGTGTTCCATGGAACCCATAAGTTTCGTGAAGGGCATTTTAGCGTTTCGTGAGTGGTTAGAACGAATGTGACCCGCTTCTGTTTTACCCCCATTAGCACCTAATTTATTGACTCAGACAAGAAAATTTGCATTGCATTTTTCATTTCACGAAGCCATCACACGCCACATCCACACATCTGGAGGCTGTGAGTAGCGAGCGACACACACGTGGTAGCGGCACTAGAGTCGTAGTTGTAGTGCACACAGTGAAATTTCTGCAATTTGTGGACACGCAGTGACAGAGCGCTGGTAATTCATATTCTGGAGCTCAGCTTATAACACACGCGCAGTAATCAATTCAGTAATTCTGCAAGCCAAAAGACGAAAGATGATATTGGCAGTCTAAATGTACGGCGCCGAAGAGCACGTACGTGGGTTGAGTTACATATAGCTTATGGCGCGTCGACGTTCACGTGGCACAAATTTAATACACGCTGATTTGTTACTGCATAACACTGGTTTCGTAATCAAAACGGCCGAGCGCTTTGATACTCACAAGACGCATCACTTTGTACCAGCTGTAGGCCACACAAGCATTTAGGCTTAGCTCCATGACCGGTGGGCGTATCAACGGCCATTTCCCAGTGCAATTTGCATACAATCTTTTTTTATGTCTGGCGCTTTGCTTGTGTGAACACAATGGTTACGGCACGCATGCCTGAATTATGCTGTGTACATGAATTATGCCATGAGGCGCTTTGCATGACTAGCAGAGCAGCATGGGCATAGAGGTATGCTGTTGGGGTTCCCCAGGACCAGAATGTTTGAGAACCCCTGCACTACAGCATTAAACTAATGTGCTGTGGTCAAACTCTGTAACTAATGTTAAGCATGGCACTTCTTGTACCAGGTGTTTCAAGAAATGTGTCCAAAAATCTTCAAAATAAAAGAACTGAGATATTCGCTTGCTATTTTCAGCATTACCTTTCCTGCGGCAGCAGACATTTTAAGAAGACTAGAGACATTAATTATGACAGTAAGTAGAGAAATTAGCATAACTTAACGTTTTAATCAGAGGACAAGGGTCTTCGGGCTAACTGGGGAGAATCAAAGTCCTTGCTGCGAACAGCCCACTGCTGCCTTAAGTTTTCAAAACAGCGGCCACTGATAATTTTTACGGAGAAATTAAATTCGACCAATTTCGGTGGAGAAACCGAAACACCGGAAAGCGTAACTGCCATACTCTTCCGGGATGTTCAGAATATCACCCATCTATCTACTTCGCTTCATAGGTGTGCAGGCAGCGCTTGCCAAGATAGCACATGGCACATGTAGGTTAACGAATGCAAAAGAACTAACACCACTGCAGTCGTCAGAAAGAGTGACATCATTCAGAGCATCTGCTGGAATACGGCAGTTGTGCTTTTCGATGCTTTGGTTTTAGTTTTGCAGATGAATTTGGTTGCATTTGATAACTCTGCAAAAGTTACGAGCAGCCACTTTTCAGAAATCTCGAAGCGGCAATAGGCTCTTTGCCGGAAGGACATAATTCCCCCATTTGACTCTCCCACCTGTCTCCTCTAATCAAAAAGTTAATTATTTTAATTTGTGTTTAACGATGTAATTAATGTCTCTAATCATATTAAGATATCTGTTGCAATTATTGCATTTCCCTTATTTAGGAGAGCCTTAGATGCCTCATCAAACACGAAAATTGACCAGCGACGGCAGCAGTGGTGGAGTCGACACGAGTGATGCAAGAAATCATCGTTACGTAATGACGTCACCATATGACAAACCACCAAACTTTGTCACATCATCATGAAGTCACATGATGCTCCCATGTCGTCACATAATGTGATGTCACACGATGACATCATCGCCTGGCATCACTGCTTGGTCAAAGGTGGGGCCGATCACGGATGCAGAGCAAAACCAGGCGAGGTGCAGAAAGCTTGCAATGCCTCCAATCCTGGAGGCAGTGAAAAACCACGTTAGGTGCAGAATGCCTTCGGACAGGGGTGGGAAAGGATCAATACATCAACTCAGAAGAAAAAGAAGATGGCTTTTCACTTCAAGTCGTCTTAGGCGAATGCATAAGAGACCCTGTGAGTTTTTTTGTTTTGTTTTTTTGTTGTTGTTGTTGTTTTAAAGGATTTTCAGACACATTTCGTGAAACACTCTGTATATGTGTTACGAGTGTGAAATGTATTGGGAAATGCTGTGATGTGATCGACCAAAGCTACTTCGGCACAGCTTCTGGAAAAGCTAAAAACTCGCTCTGGAGTAGCATAACCTTTTGGAGCAGTTACCAAGCAAACATTTTCAAACGCAGATATTCGTCTGCAGGCTAGACCAGTTGTACTCAGTGTTGTAGGTGTTACCGAAAAAAAGTAACTAAATACATTACCCCTTATACAACAACAAAGGAACGCATTACCACCCAACGTTACCTACAAAAAAAGTAAGGCATTATTGTTACCATTACCGAAAAAAAGTAACACACGTTACTTCTGCCATTACTCCAAGGTCAGAAATCTCAATCAGTGAGTCTTCACTACAGGAGCCCGCAGTAACAATGTTACAAAGCTGATATTTATATTTCACATAAAACTTCTAGACCAAACAACGATTATACCTGAAATACTGATTTAACGAGAATACTTTGCATCAATGTGGCGAACCTTCACAATATTGTAGTGACGTATGAAGTTGCCAATACGGTTACATGTGATGGCTTATATAACCCTTTGGCATATGGTGAAGCCATTTTTCTCAATGTGACATTGAACACAAAATGAGATTTCATCATCAACGCTCTCCACAAAGAAAACATCACTCAACTCTCAACAGAGAGAGAAAACATTTATTGCAGAGCTTTTTGTGAGTGAAGGTGGGAGGGTCCCTTATTCCAGGAACCCCCTGGCCTGGATCGCCCGCCGGGCTCGGGCAACGAGTTGACGCTGGTCGACCAGGTCTGGCTTGGAGATCACAGCCTCCCACGCTTCACTGAGGACGGCTGGGTCCGCATCTGTTGCTGCTGGTTGTAGCGCTGGCATGTTGGCTTTGCACTGTAGTAGAAGGTGGGCCAAAGTGTCTGGCACATTGCAGTGTGGGCAGATGTAGCTGTGCAACATTGGTTTCATATGGTGCAACAGTATGCCGTTAATGAACGTATTACTTTGGAGTCGCCTGTAGTCGGTGCCTTTCTCTAGTAAGTTTGGGGTGTGGTGCAGGGTATGCAGCGATGGCGTAGTGGTAGAGCATCAGCTTCGCATGCAAGAGGTCCGTGGTTCGAATCCCGGTGCCGGACAATTCCCAACCGGATTAAAAAAAAAAAAATCCGCGTGATGATGGAGTTGTGTAAAAAGGCCTGGGGTGCAGCCCCACTGGCGACCACAGCCAGCAATGCACTCCCTCACCAGAGCAGGATTGGCCACCCTGGTGTAGTACTTGGCCACAACCTCCCACATGAATACACCAATTAACCCTCGGCCCTCAGTCCCCAGCGGCTGTGAAGCAACTGACCAAGGCGGCGGTCAGACCTACGACGCAGCAGAGGGTGCTAAGAATCTCTGGGTACGGACAGGCCGCCATTGGAATCTGAATTTGGCTATGTATAACGCTAGAACTTTATCTAGTGAGGCGAGTCTAGCTGTACTATTCGAGGGATTAGAGGGTGTTAAATGAGATGTAATAGGGCTCAGTGAGGTTAGGAGGCCACAGGAGGCTTATACAGTGCTGAAGAACGGACACGTCCTATGCTATCGTGGCTTAGCTGACAGAAGAGAACTAGGAGTGGGGTTCCTTATTCATAAAGATATAGCTGGCAATATAGAGGAATACTATAGCATTAATGAGAGGGTGATATGTATCGTAATTAGGTTTAATAAGAGGTACAAAATGAAGGTGGTACAGGCCTACGCGCCTACATCCAGCCATGATGATGAAATGGTTGAACGCTACTACGAAGACGTAGAATCAGCAATGAGTAAGGTAAAGACACAGTATACTGTACTGATGGGCGACTTTAATGCAAAGGTAGGCAAGAAGCAGGCTGGAGATCATGCAGTTGGGGAATATGGCATCGGCTCTAGAAACGCCAGAGGGGAGTTGCTAGTAGAGTTTGCAGAACGCAATAATTTACGCATCTTGAATACCTTCTACAGAAAACGGGCTACTCGTAAGTGGACGTGGAGGAGTCCTAATGGCGAAACTAAAAATGAAATAGACTTCATAATGTGCGGTCACCCGGGCATTGTACAGGATGTGGAAGTAGTTAACAAGATCCGATGCAGTGACCATAGAATGGTAAGATCTAGAATTCAACTTGACGTGAGGAAGGAACGGCAGAAACTGACACGCAAGAAGCCGATTAATGAACTAGCTCGGAGAGGGAAAGTTCAGGAATTCAGAGTTTCACTTCAGAATAGGTACGCGGCTTTAACCAAGGAAACCGACCTTAGCGTTGACGCAATAAATGATAATCTGACTAATATCATCAAGGAGTGTGCAGTGGAAGTCAGGGGTACAGTCGTTAGACAGGACACTGGTAAGCTATCCCAAGAGACGAAAAACCTCATTAAGAAACGTCAAGCTATGAAAGCCTCAAATGCAACAGACAAAATAGAGCTGGCGGAGCTTTCGAAGTTAATCAATAGGCGTAAAGTAGCCGACATAAAGTATAATATGGAGAGAATTGAGCATGCTCTAAAGAACGGAAGAAGCCTCAAAGCTATGAAGACAAAACTGTGCATAGGCAAAAATCAGATGTATGCATTAAGGGACAAGGAAGGCAAGGTCACAAACAATATGGATAGAATAGTTGAGGTAGCGGAAGAGTTCTACAGAGATCTGTACAGCAGCCGAGGCATTCAGGATTATAACGTAAGAAGGAGTAATAGCGCAGAGGAATCTGACATCCCACCAGTATTGACAGGAGAAGTAAAGAAAGCCCTAAAGGGAATGCAAAGAGGCAAAGCAGCTGGTGAGGATCAGGTAACATCAGACCTGTTGAAAGACGGTGGAGAGATTATGTTAGAGAAACTGGCCACCCTGTATACGAAGTGCCTCTCGACGGGGAGGATACCAGAATCTTGGAAGAATGCCAACATCATCTTGATCCATAAGAAAGGGGACGTCAAGGACCTGAAAAATTACAGGCCCATAAGCTTACTGTCCGTTGTCTACAAGCTATTTACAAAAGTAATTGCTAACAGAATTAATACGACATTAGAGTTCAATCAACCAAGGGACCAGGCAGGATTTCGTACATGATTCTCAACAATAGACCATATTCATACTATCAATCAGGTGATAGAGAAATGCGCGGAATACAACCAACCCCTATACATAGCCTTCATAGATTACGAGAAGGCCATTGATTCGGTGGAGACATCAGCAGTCATGCAGGCACTGCGGAATCAAGGCATCGACGAAGCCTATATAAACATAATGGAAGAAATCTACAGCGGATCCACAGCCACTATAGTCCTCCATAAAGAAAGCGACAGAATCCCAATAAAGAAGGGCGTACGGCAGGGAGACACGATCTCTCCAATGTTATTCGCCGCGTGTTTACAGGAGGTTTTCAGGGCCCTAGATTGGGAAGAGTTAGGGATAAGAGTTAATGGAGAGTATCTCAGTAACCTACGATTCGCTGATGACATTGCATTGATGAGTAACGCGGGAGACGAATTGCAGCTCATGATTACTGAACTGGATACGGAAAGTAGAAGAGTAGGTCTGAAAATTAATATGCATAAAACTAAAGTAATGTGGAACAATCTTGGCAGAGAACAGCGCTTTGCGATAGGTGGCGAGAAACTGGAAGTTGTAAAGGAGTACGTCTACTTAGGACAGGTAGTAACCGCGGAGCCGAACCATGAGAGTGAAATAACTAGAAGAATAAGGATGGGTTGGGGCTCATTCGGCAAGCATTATCAAATCATGAATGGTAATCTACCACTATCCCTGAAGAGGAAGGTATATAACAGCTGCATCTTACCGGTACTTACCTACGGAGCAGAAACCTGGAGACTTACAAAGAGGGTTCAACTTAAATTGAGGACGACGCAGCGAGCGATGGAAAGGAAAATGATAGGTGTAACCTTAAGAGACAGGAAGAGAGCAGAGTGGGTCAGGGAACAAACGGGCGTTAAGGACATCATAGTTGAAATCAAGAAGAAGAAATGGATATGAGACGGGCACGTAGCACGTCGGCAGGATAACCGGTGGTCATTAAGGGTAACTGACTGGATTCCAAGAGATGGCAAACGCGTGAGGGGGAGACAGAAGATTAGGTGGGTAGATGAGATTAAGAAGTTTGCAGGTATTACGTGGCAGCAGAAAGCACAGGACCAGGTTGATTGGCGGAACATGGGAGAGGCCTTTGCCCTGCAGTGGGCGTAGACAGGCTGATGATGATGGAGGGTATGACCTGCATCCAAGTCGATGGTGTTGCAGCAGTGCATGGTAGGTTAGGGGTACCGATTCCGTTTCTTCTGCTGATGTTAGGAAGGTGTCTGGGGTCTCATGCAGGGAAGCCCGGTGGACGCATGCACGGGCTGCGGCGTGTGCCACTTCATTCCCTTCGAGGCCCTCGTGACCCGGGACCCATACAACGCAGGTGTAGGGAGTAGGAGTGTTCATACGCTGAAGTAGTCGTATCGCAGTCGTGGAGATTCTGCCTTTCAGGTAGTTCCGTGCAGCTGTTTGTGAGTCGGTGAAGACCACGATGGAGTCTTCGCTCATCTGGGTCACGAGTGCTATAGCGACTTCTTCCGCTGTGTCCGCACGTTTGGCGAGGGGTTGCCGATGCCAGTGCCGTACCCTTATAATCTGTGACGCTAATCGCGAAGGCGTTACGTCCTCGATACTGGGCTACGTCTACATATCGTGCCTGCGGGTCATTGCGGTGGTTGTTCCTGATGGTGTTTACCCTGGCGAGACGCCTTCCTCGGTGATGTTGAGCATGCATGTTGCGAGGGATTGGCTGAACTTCCAGGCTTTCTCTGAGCTGCGACGGTATTTTGTCTTTACGTTAGTCATCGGGTTCTAGGGTGGTTGTGTGGCCTGTTCGTCGGAGCAGTGCTCGCCCCGTGGGTGATAACTTGAGTCTCTCGACCTGTTTGATGAGGTGTGCTTCGGCGAGTTCCTCCCATGTATTGTGGACTCCCATGCGAAGCAATCGGTCAGTGGAGGCGGTTGGTGGCAGCCCTAAGGCAAGCTTTGTGGCCTTTCGTATCAGCAGATTTAGTCTTTGTTTCTCCGCTGGTTTCAAGTTTAAGTAGGGTGTTCCGTACGTTATGCGGCTGTAAAGGAGGGCTTGTATCATTCTTAAGGTATCGTGTTCTTTGAAGCCGCTGCGGCGGTTGGCCACCTGCCGTATAAGGTGAGTGAGCTGTGTCACGGTATTCTGCAGCCAGGGTAGTGTAGCGGAGCCGGACCCATCCTTATGTATATGGAGTCCGAGGACACGAAGTGAGTCGACTAGTGGTATTGGGATGTCTTGTGGAAAGACCTGGGGGTCCGGTGCGTCGTAACTTGGCGGTCTGCCATGGGTGCGTGCCTCAAGTACTAACAATTCAGATTTTTCCGGAGCACATTGAAGCCCACATGTCGTGAGGTATTGTTGAGTGATGTTAACTGCCTCCTGAAGGCGGTCCTCCTGCTCGCCCGTACTAGCGCCTCTTGTCCAAATAGTAATATCGTCTGCGTATAAAGCATGATGTACACCAGGGACAGTGTCCAGGAGACGGGGAAGCTTGAGAAGGGCCATGTTGAAAAGGAGTGGGGAGACCACCGATCCTTGAAGCATACCTCTGCTAGGTAGATGAAAAGGCTCACTGCGGATGTTGGCTATCCCAATCGTGGCCGTGCGGTTGGTAACGAAGGCAAGCATGTAGGCGTACGTTTTAGCACCGCAACCAACGTCTTCAAGGTTGCGGAGAATAGCTTCATGGCTCACATTGCCAAAGGCGCTCTTTACATCCAGAGCTAGAAAAGATGACTTGCTGTGTTTGCTCAAATGGACAAGGATTTCTTCCTTTATCTTAAGAGGACGTCCTGCGTGGAGAGCATCTGGTGGAAGCCAAACAAGGTGTTCGGGTAGTGGCCGTTTTCCTCGAGATGTACAGTGAGCCGCTCGTTCACCATGTGTTCAAAGAGTTTCCCGGCGCAGGACGTAAGGGAGATGGGGCAGAGATTTGCTATGGAGATGGGCTTGTTCGACTTGGGTACCATGGTCACCTCCGAGTGCTTCCAGGGCCCTGGCAGCTCGCCCTTCATCCAACAGTCGTTATAGTGCCGAAGGAGCACTGTCAACGCCCGGGGTGGTAACTGTCTCAGGTGCTTATTGGCGACTCTGTCTTGGCCTGGGCTCGTATTGCGTGTAAGCTTCACGAGGGCCGCTTGTAGCTCTGCCTGCTTGAAAGGCAGATTGAGGTCTTCGTTCGGTGCTCCCTGGTACTCCCTGGGGGCTGGAAGGTTGGTGGAGGTTGTGGGAGAGCACGCGCGCCCATTTCCTTTCCTTAATGCAGGCGCGATCGGGAACTGAGCGGGAGCGAAGGAACCACTAGGAGAGGAGCACAGTCGCCTTTCCGGACAACCCCTTCTTTCCCGCTACTCCGCGCGCCAATCCTCGCTTCCCGGCTCGCGGGAAAGGGAAGTCGCCCTGCGAGGTAATCAACCCTCGCGGTGGGGAGGGACACGGGAGGTGAACAAAACTGCCGACCAGGCAGAGAGACGGTCTCTCGTGCCCTGCTGACCTGCGAAGGAACATCTCACCGCCCCGAGACCCGCGAGCCGATCATCGACCGAAGGTGTAAGCGTTACCCTTTGTTTTCCCCGAGAGCGGACTATCCCTCTACGCGACATTTACGCGTTATTGCTAGCGTAGCAATAAAGTGTTGTTTGTTGTTCTAGCCTGTTGCCTTATTCGCCCGAACCCGTCGTAGCTGCGATGACGCGCGCTACGGGAAGGGGACGTTGACACGGTACGACTATTTGCGGCTGGGACCGGAGCTAGGCTTCTGCACCAGCCGTGCGTAGAGCGGACCCCCTCATCTGGCGCCCAACGTTAACGAATTTGGCAACGCGGCTAGTTTGGTGGACGCGAGCGACTACCGACGCTCCGTCAACATAGGACAACGGGCATGTCTGAATTCCAGGATTTGTTCATGTTGTCTGATGTTGCGTCGCAGAATGTCGATCCTATGGCTAACGCGGGGGCATTGTTTGGACTTTCCGACAGCGTAAATTTTGGTTGTTTCACGCGGGACAACCAAGGTGTTGCAGCGACCGCGTTAGGAGAGATTAGGCCTACGACGGAGAGCGCCACGCCGGGCGCCCCGTCACCTCGCGACGCGAACAGCGAGATGCCGCCACATGTTGCTTCGGCACAAGCCGCAGATGTGGTCGCGTCTTCGGGCAATAGTGTGCCCTCGAGCGAGGTACTCTTACAGAATGCGCTGTCCGTTATGCAGAGCTTAGCCAGCGCATTGCAAAACACAGCGCAGCCTCCTTCGCAAAGTGCGGGACCACGTGTCAAGGTAGACATGCCTACCTACAGTGGCTACCACGACTGCAGGAGCGCAAATGAGTATCTCGACCGATTTCTCTACTATCAGCAGGCAATGGGGCTTCCCGACGCCGAACTTCTCGCGCGTGTGGTCCCGGTGTCGCTGACAGAGCAAGCGGCCCGATGGTTCCGACTGACCGGACATCGCGCCCGCACGGTAGAAGAGTTCCGCGAGAGCTTCCGCGACGAATTCCTTCCGGCGAATTATGAGTGGCGTTTGAGGAGGGAGTTGGAACTACGCACCCAGCATCCGGACGAATCCTTGCTGGAGTACGTACGGGCGATGGACGAACTTTATCGCCTCGCTAACCCTCTCGCCACCAACGCGGAGAAAGTCGAGCGCGTTACACGGCAAGCGCACCCGACTTTTGCGGCTCACTTCAGGGGATGCAAGTTCGCAGACCTAGAAGAGCTCGCCGCCGAAGCGAAGCGCATACAAGGGGACATCCTCGCGGCGCGAGCGTACCGCCCGCCTCCACCCGCAGCGCAGTCACTCGAGCCTCGCTGCGCGTGGAATGGCGGCGCGTTCGGTTCAAAGGCGTTTAGGGGTAACGCGTCAGCATCCTTCGCTGATGAGCACGTACCGCGCGGTTGGGAACTGTCAGACCGCGCTTTGGACCCCTACGCTTACGCGCTTCGTACGGCCCGTGCTGCGCCTGCACGTGACGTTCCGCGGCAGGAGCACGTGGTCGAGACGAGCCCAGACGAGCGGCGCAACGCGGAGCGAGGCCCGCCGGATCGTGGCGACGAGCGCCCGGGCCGGCGTGGTTTCCGCGATCCTTGCTACCAGTGCGGCGCACCGGGGCACATCGCCCGCGAATGCGGCCGCACGCCGGTTCAAGAGCGAACGCGCGGTTCGGGAAACGGACGACGCCGCCGGTGAACCACGTCGGGCACCGCGCGGCGATCAGTAGTCCTACCGATGCGCTCGGATCACTAGCACCTACAGTCTGTCGCGCAGGTAATGCTGTAGACTCGCCCGCACCGTTAATCGAGTTAACGATAGCTTGAAAGAAAATTGTAGCACTTTTGGATACTGGGGCAAGCGCTTCATTATTTGGGGACGAGGTGTTGCACCATCTCTGCGAGAACAATATCCGCTTGAGATAAAGCAGCACCACGTTCCGCCTTGCTTCGGGCACAGCGCAATCGAGCGGTGCGGCTAGACTTGTGATCCGCTGGGAAAGACGCGTGAGGCGACAACGCTTCGTCCATCTTCCCGGTTTGTCAATGCCTCTAATCCTGGGTCGAGACTTTCTCGCCAAGTCAGGTATTGTCATTGACATTGCAAGAGGGGGTTACCGAGAGCAACGTTACTAGAACAAACTCAGTTTCAAAGCTCCGCATCTCCGCCAGCGGAGGAGGGTGGTCCGAACGGCGGTCGCGAGAACTAGCGGCGCTGCAGTTCCGTCTTGCGCCACTATCGGCGCGTCGTCTGCTGCCACAGCATAACGCTGCGGTCCGCCGCGCAGTTGCTCGCGGCAACTGCGCGGCAACTTTCTTATTGTACTAGTTGGGTGGATACTTAGGTGGATATGCATAAGGTCGTCTGTATGCATTGGCCCGCGTGCGTTGTTCATTGAATGGCTAAGAATCGATGTTCGGTCTATATTGCCACGCCGACTTCTTGTTTTATTTTGATGTATTCGGGTTTGACCAGCAAGGACGGTTATCAACGCTCGACGCTGTCCGCGAAGCAGTGTTCGAGAAGCTTCGCGATTGTAGTAGATCGTTTTGTTAACATTGCGCGCCGCACGCGAATGTTCCAGCTTTGTCGAGAGATACCGCCACCACCAGCGATATCGCTGGAAAGTTCGATAGCGCCTGTACAAAAGCCGCCGCGCTTGACCGCTTGTCGGTTGATCGACGGTCGACGCTCTGTTCCCCGCTATCAGTGTATTTCTGTCATGTGACTTTCAGTTTCCCGGCCACAAGTTAGGCCAAATGAAGAGTTTCATCTCGGACCTGCTGACTGCTGCCTTTGTCGACGTCATGACCCTGTGACAATATTCGAGCTGTCTACATTGCGCTTAACTTCCAAGCATAGGAGTTTCTAAGCCAATGATGGTTTTCAGCGTAATTTTTATAACTACCACCACAATTTTAGCCGCTGCCGTCTTATCTAAACCAAAAACAACCCAACACGTTTGTAAAAGCCTTTATAGAGTACAAAGAAGCGTACTTACTCGAGATACAACAATAATAATAATAATAATAATAATAATAATAATAATAATAATAATAATAATAATAATAAATAATATCTGGGGTTTTAACGTCCCAAAACCACGATATGATTATGAGAGACGCCGTAGTGGAGGGCTCCGGAAATTTAGACCACCTGGGTTCTTTAACGTGCACCTAAATCTAAGTACACGGGCCTCAAACATTTTCGCCTCCATCAAAAATGCAGCAGCCGCGGCCAGGATTCGATCCCGCCACCTTCGGATCAGCAGTCGAGAGCCATAACCACTAGACCACCGTGGCGGGGCAAGAGATACAGAAACGTCCTAGAAAAACAGTACTCATGTTGTCTACAATTTATTGAAAGAAACTTTCTCCAAAAACATTACCAATGCTTTGCAATGTTTACAAGATACGTTTTCGCGACGGTTAAAGGGATACTGACCCAGAATAGGAAAATTTTACGAGAACTCGGTAAATGAAATCTCAGTGTGCTATTACGTCGAATAGATGTCGACTCTGAGCAATTTTTTCAGCGGATAGTTGTATTTTCGATGTCTCATCTTTCTACGTCGCATCCTTCTACGGTGCCTTAAACAATTCGAACAGATCGGCCGTGATGTGAGCACCGAGCAGTTATTCGCACGTACTCTGTCGCTAGAAGAGTCGTCAGTATTGAACTTCAGTTTTCCAACTTCACCGAGCAGATATTCCATGCCCGCAGCACTTCTTACACTGTACGACAGCCGTTTGCGTTTCGTGCTGTAGCCGTTCACTACGCAGTTAAACTGCTCGCCAACTACAATCATCTTTTGCACAAGTAAGTCTCCGTTCCCGAAGCAAAGTGTGGGATTGGGCTAGTTGGTATTAAGTTATTTAACTGCTCAGCGCAAAAAATTTTGCACGGTACACATAGAAAAGACGAGGACCAGCGCTGGTCCTCGTCTTTTCTATGTGTACCGTGCCAAATTTTTGCGCTGAGCGGCCCGTTCCCGAGCCCGCGAGTGTAAAATATTCCGCGCATCTTGTTCAATACCTCGTCGTAAAATCTCTCGAAAATCCACTGCTTTGAAGGCATAGCGACAGCTGACAACTGATCGAATGTCAGTGTGATGCAACCCTCAGTCTCGGTAGCGTATATAGGTAATCGCCTGCCTTTCGTTTTGCTGTTCTATTTCTGGCGGCTCCTCCAAACTGGGCACTGGGCTCTCGCGGGACGCCATGCGTTTTGGGGGGATTTGCGCCTAAACCCCGAACATTTTGGCTTTGAAATGTGGGGTGGAAGTGCTGGGAACAAGCGCGGCACGGCACCGGGTGCGCGTTTCCACTTTCCACGTGGGATCAAAACTTCTTGTCCCGCAACGACACGACGATAGTGCTTTACAATGTCGTCACTTTCAAAATGAACGTCACAGACCTTGCATTTCGCAGTAAGCTTTCTATCTTTGTGATGCAAAGCTTGAATGGCGTAGGGTCTTTTGGAGGTCCGAAGAAGTGTCGTGAAGCGGAGTCGTCGTTGCGGTAGCCGCTCTTGCAGCCCGGCGCAAAGCAAGTCGGCATACCGCACTGTTAATCTGTTCGCCCTCGTTACGCTTCGTACATCATGCACGTGTCTTCGTACAAGACGCTAAGCCTGGTCAAGAACAGTCGCAAAAATGACGAGCTAACGAAGCGCAGACGACGCTGTAACCCGCGTGCGCTCGTACATCGGCGGCGCCGATCACAAGCGCCAGCCGCGGGAGCTAGACGTGACTGCAGCGCCACTAGTTCTCACGACCGCCACGCGGACCGCCTCTCCGGCGGAGCTTTTAAACTGAGTTTGTTCTAGTAACGTTGACCGAGAGCGCGACGGCGACGCGCTAAAGCTTTTCTCGAAAGCACCCGCATTGACAACGGCATGCCAATCGCAGGGAGCAGCGCGAGTGAGAGAGCAGGAAAGCGCGCAGAGTAAGCGAGTAACCCCGCCAAAACAATGTGCCGCGGTACAGGGAAGGTCAGTGCACCCGCTTTTGGCAGAAGCACACAGCATGCCAGAAAGGGAAAAGGTGCAGCTGTCGTCGCTGTTGTACGAGTACGACGCGATTTTCACTGACCGCCCGGGCCGCACTACTATAGCACTACGCTGGTCAAGCACACAATCGACACGGGTGACGCACGACCTTGGACATGCAATCCCCGACCGATTAGCTTGACCAAGCGGAAAGCACTTGACGCCGCCTTGGACGAACTCATCGACACAGGCGTGGTCGAAAGGTCAAACAGCCCATGGGGTTTCCAGGTTGTTCTAGTTCCAAAGAAGGATGATACATATCGCCTTTGTGTAGACTACCGCAGGCTGAATGAGGTTACGAAGAAGGACGCATACCCTCTTCCATCCATTTCATCGTTAGTATCCAACCTAGGCGGGGAGAAGTACTTTACGACGCTCGATGCTAGTCGCGGATATTTTCAGGTCGAAATGGACGAGCGGGACAGAGAGAAGTCAGCTTTCACATGCCACAGGGGACTTTTTCAATTCAGGAGAATGTCTTTTGGCTTGGTGGGGGCTCCCGCTACTTATCAGAGGCTAATGGACCAAGTTCTGGGAGATGCAAAGTGGCAGCACGCCCTCGCATATCTAGACGACATAGTGGTTTACTCGAAAACGTTCGATGAGCACTTGCGCCACTTAAGAGACGTTCTAGAAAGGCTGAGGTCTGCGGGCATCACTCTGAACCGCGAACAAAGCTCAGATAGCGGCGACCCGAATAACATTGTTGGGATTCACGCTTGACGAGGGTCGCATTTTGCCGAATAAGGGTAAGCTTGAAGCGATAGTCAGCTATCCGTCGCCGAAAGACATCGGCGAGCTGAGGCGCTTTCTGGGGATGGCGAACTTCTATCGCCAATTCATTCCAGACTGTGCAGCAGTGCAAGGCGCCTTTGACAAAGCTCTTGCGGAACGGCGAGCGTTGGGCTTGGGGTCAAGAGCAGGAGGCCGCACTGCGTCGCCTCACTAAGTTGCTAGCTAACACGGCTGAACTGCAGCTACCCGATTTGAACAGGGAGTTTGTGATTCAAACAGACGAAAGCGACCTGGGCTTTTTTGCTTCAGGAGCATGGAGGTGCCCTCCGACCGATTGCGTTCGCGAGCCGTTCGTTAACGCCGGCGGAGAGGAACTACTCGGTAACGGAGAAAGAGTGTCTTGCGATAGTTTTCGCTCTCCGTAAGTTTGACTATTACATCGACGGAGTGGCGTTTGTTATTGAGACGGACCACATGGCGCTCACGTGGTTGAGGCGCTTGAACGAACCAAGTGGCCGCCTGGCTCGTTGGGCATTGCTTCTGCAGCGTTACGACTTCACCGTACGCTACCGCAAGGGCAAGAACAATGCCGCGGCCGACGCACTATCGCGTGCTCCAGTCCGTCACGAGACTGACCCGGAACGGACTGAGAGCGAGACACTCGAAGTAGCGCTAACGGAAACAGTAGAACAAACGTCAGTTCAAGGCACAAGCGTGAACCACGTAGAGGCTGTTGTTAGCGCGGGGATTGTTTTCAGCAGAAGGGAGCTGTTAGAAGCTCAGCAGAAAGATCAGTTTTGTTGAAAGGTGTTCGACGGGCTCCGGGAGCCGGGTGGCGAGGCCACCGCGCACACGGGGGCAGCTGGTATTGCTGTCGGTGCGGAGCGCTCGGCAACAGCTGGTAATGCTGTGAGCGCACTGGATTCTTATCTGCTGGATTCTGACGGCGTTTTGCTGAGGTACATCCCATCCGACGATGACACAAGTGAGTCATTCAAAGTCGTGATACCGCGCAAGTTGAGAGGAGCACTGCTTCGCTACTTTCATGACTCGTGCATTGCTGGGCATGCGAGCGGCCCTAAGACTTATGCTAAGTTGTGTCGCCTCGCTACCTGGCCAGGCATGAAGCGGGATGTGATTCGTTACGCCCGTTCATGCCACGTGTGCCAAAGCGTCAAGCCCCGAGGCGGACGACCGCCCGGCCTCATGCAGCCGATCAACAGCCAGACTCCCTGGCAAATCGCGGCATGTGACGTAATGGGACCGTACCCCACAACTCCTAGCAGAAACAAATTCCTGCTGGTGATCATGGATCACTTCACTAAGTGGGTAGAACTTTTCCCCCTTAGAAAGCTGACGGCTCGTGTGATCTTGGATAAGTTGATGGAGGTTTTCACCAGGTTTGGTTTCCCTGAGCAGTTGATAACAGACAACGCGTCTTATTTTACTGCGAAGGTGTTTGTTGACACGTGCGCCGCGCTTGGCATTAAGCACAAGAAAACAACCACCTACCATGCTCAGTCGAACCCCACGGAACGAGTTAATCGCAACATCAAGCACATGCTTGTCGCGTTCTCTGAAAGGCACAAGGACTGGGATACCTACCTTCCAGAGATCGGGTTTGCGTTGCGATCGACTGTGAACCGCTCGACTGGGTATGCGCCTTCTTTTCTAAACCTGGGAAGAGAACTGCCGAATCCGATGGAGACTGTACTCGCGGATCGCAGTGGAGTGCCAGTGGCGTCATCAGCACGAGCTGAATACGCAGCGCAGTTGCGCGAGAAGCTAGCGGAAGTTTTACGTAAAGCACGCAGTAATCTCGGCACTGCTAGGGCACAACAGAAGGCGCAGTACGACCGCTCGCATCGGAACGTACACTACGAAGTGGGCGATCTGGTGCTGCGACGCCATCATGTTCTTAGCGACGCTAGCAAACAGTTTGCAGCCTCGCTGGCACCGAAATGGTCCGGGCCGTACCGAGTGCGAGAGAAGGTTTCCTCGCTTGTTTATCGGCTCGCGAACATGAAAGGCAAACCGAGCGGCAGACCAGTGCACGTATGCGACTTGAAACGTTACGTGTCACGGGAGGAGCATGGGGACGACTATCAGTCCCCCTCCGAGCCACAGGCGGCGGCTGAGAACGCTCGAAACCGAGTGAAGAGCCCTGAGCCGCGGTACTTCTTGCGAAACAGGCGGAGACAACTCTGCATGTTGGATAAGCAAAAGGGAAATAGGTGCCGCCGGGACGGCTCGGAGAGGAGACCGCCTCCTCACGGCGAGCCCACACTCACATTCAGTCGTTGTCGCAGCCCCACCACCACCGGCAAACATCACCATGGACGCCTGACTGGAGGTCAACTGGTACATCCCACTGTCACTTCCACGCTACCCCATCGCCTCACCGCCCGGCCTCCACACAAGAGGCCCGAAGACCAATGCCAACCCAACTGGGAGAGCCAGCTGCCTGGGGGCCGCAGCCACCAGGACGTGCCAGGGTTGTGTGGACACCCCGATGGCCTATGCTCCCTCAAGGCCACGGCGCAGCACGCCTAAAACCCCGAGCCCCGCCAGACCGGAGGAGCCCGAACCATGCTGGAGAGGCCGCCTGGAATGAAACGCTTCGCTGACTCGCTCCTCTCAATCACCTCCAACGACCAGAGAGGCGGGGCCCAAGGAGACGCGGTCCGGACCACGGGGCTGCAGGAGCAGGCCAGACCTACCGCAGCAGTGACGGCGGAGGCGACGACTGGGGAAGCCATGACGCAAGGTGGCACGGCAGCGAAGACCGCAACGAGGCCGGTGGTGGCTACTTCGGAGGCAGCGGCGACGCCAGTGGGGGCACCGGCGACACCCACGGCAGAGGGCCGACCGCAGGAGGGCACAGACCTGGACCGATCCGTCCTAGCCTTTCTCGATGAGGAATAACAAAATATTACCTCATGGTGCAGTCTCTGTCGTCCGAGGGCTTTCTTAAGGGGAGGAGGATGTGGGAGAGCACGCGCGCCCATTTCCTTTCCTTAATGCAGGCGCGATCGGGAACTGAGCGGGAGCGAAGGAACCACTAGGAGAGGAGCACAGTCGCCTTTCCGGACAACCCCTTCTTTCCCGCTACTCCTCGCGCTAATCCTCGCATCCCGGCTCGCGGGAAAGGGAACTCGCCCTGCGAGGGAATCAACCCTCGCGGTGGGGAGGGACACGGGAGGTGAACAAAACTGCCGACCAGGTAGAGGGACAGTCTCTCGTGCCCTGCTGACCTGAGAAGTAACACCTCACCGCCCCGAGTTCCGCGAGCCGAACATCGACCGAAGGTGTAAGCCATACCCTTTGTTTTCCCCGAGAGCGGACTATCCCTCTACGCGACATTTACGCGTTATTGCTAACGTAGCAATAAAGTGTTGTTTGTTGATCTAGCCTGTTGCCTTATTCGCCCGAACCCGTCGTAGCTGCGATGACGCGCACTACGGGAAGGGGACGTTGACACGGTACGACTATTTGCGGCTGGGGCCGGAGCTAGGCTTCTGCACCAGCCGTGCGTAGAGCGGACCCCCTCAAGGTAGCTGGCGAGTCAGCAGAGTCACATAGCTTAGCTTGAAGTTCTTGCAGTAGCTGCTCCTCTGTGCCTTCATAGGTGTAGATAAGCCGTTGAATTGTATGTCTTTGTTGAGTTTTGGTGTGGGTGTCATCGATAAGGGCTCGAAGAATATGCCAAGTCTTTTTTGTGCTCAGTGTCCCTTGTAGTTGATCGCAAAAGGACCGCCAGTTCTGGCTCGCAAGTTTTTCGGCATACTCCTGTGCCTGCATGGTAAGTACGGCAATGCGGCGCTTGAGCCTACGGTTAAGCCTTTGTCGTCGCCATCGCTTGATAAGCGGTCGTCAAGCCTCCCATAGATGAACAAGATGATTATCGACTGCCGGTTTGTCTTCGTTCAGTTGTATGGTCTTGGTATGGCCGTCAGCAACGCCTGCGATACCATTTAGCCAGGCCTCAATGTCTTCGATGGTCGAGTAGTCATCCAGGTCCTGCCTGTACGCATTCCAGTCCGTTAGCCACGCCTTTCCCATCTTAGGCGAACGGTGAGCCTGTTCGACCTCTATTTCAATGATGTGATGATCGCTCCCAAGAGTGTCCGGGAGTCTTGTCCACGTTGCCTTTTGCACGCAATCCTGATCTCGAGTGAACGTGAGATCAGGATTAGTGTCCCTGGATACGCTGTTGCCCACTCGTGTGGGTTGGAGCAAGTCATTCCATAACGTCAAGCCATGTTGCTGAGCGGCGTCGTGAACACGTGCCCCTTTCTTGGTGGTGTGGTGGTAGCCCCAGGCCGCGTGTGGAGCGTTAAAGTCCCCCACTACCACCAGTCGGTTTCCATTGACTCTTTGACGAAGCTTGCGGACAAAATGGTCGTATTGGTGGAGCTGCTCCCGCGGCGGGCTGTACAGGTTGGCTAGGTACAAGCTCTGTTCAGTCTTCCGAGTTGGGATTATCTCCACCATGGTGTGCTCTATACCAATGCCTTCAATCTCATGAGCCTGTGCAGTAAGTGTTTTCTTAAAGGGACCGACAACTGCCCAGAATATGAAATGAGTTGACTCTACTGATGTAAAGATTGTCCGCCGCACTGACTCAAACCAAACCTGTTTTTTTCATGAGAGATGGATTTATATTTTTATTTCTTAATTGAAAGTCGCGAAAAATGACCTGTGGCGCCTCTGGTGGCAAAAACATGAATGATCCGATGAAGACGGCCACAGTGGCGGATCCAGGGGGGGGGGGGGGCGATTGGGCGATCGCCCCCCCCCAAAGCTATAAGCCAACCCAACCCCCCCCCCCCCGCTTTTCACCTCACCGAAGGCCATTTTTCAGAACGTAGAATCTTTTCAGGTGGTCGCTGTGTCCATCCCAATCCGAGACTAGGGAAGCACCCCTCACACAGCCCAGCGCTTTTGTTAAGAGCGAAACAGGCTTTCTAGAAAAGATTTCTTCTGCGTCCTGCATCTTTCAAATAGGCACCGACGAGCACAAGCCTCAACTATTTTGCTAAAGCAACTGCTGCCTTTATGGAAGCGAGCTAAAGTTTCCTCCCCACTCCCAGGGCCATCAGCTCTTCAGCAAAGCGAGGGGTCTTCAAATTCTCCCATCTTTTCTCAGAGACAGGAGTCTGTTCTGCGTCATTCAAACTGGCATCTTTCGTCCCACCACGGCCGGGCTAGACTGCACGTGCGCGCTTGAGCGCGCACGTGCAGTCTAGCCCGGCCGTGGTCCCACAAAGCGTGCAGAACAAGTTACCTTTTAGTCAACCTTCAGCGGCTGGTCCAAAAAAAAAAAAAAAGAAGGAAGGCAGGCAGTGGTGCTGTGAATTATATTCGCCGAAGTACCGAGCAAGCCTCCGAGAGCACGTGCGCGGGGTATAATCGAGCGCGACTCCGAAAGCTCCGTTTGACCGTCCTTAGGCTGCGGAGATAGAAAGGGCATTTTCTGGCAACACGACCGGCCAGAAAAAAAAGGCAATGGGGAGGAGGGGGCGGGGTAACAAAGGGAGGCTTACTCCGAAACTACGTTCAAGGAATACTAGAGCTCGCCGTTGTGGGAATACTCATTTATCGAGCAGGTGGCCTGCCCTTCCCTCTTTCACCCTCCTCTTACCAACAACACTGATACGTGTTCCCCAATGTTTAGCGGAAATATGCGAAATTTTAGATAATGAAATGGCACTGAGCAATGCAACTGAGAACAAAAATAATGAGCATTTGGCTACTAACGTGAAGTTTTAAAGTTGGGCAACGCCCCCCCCCCCCCCCCCCCCCCCCCCCAACGACCAACCGCCCCCCCCCCCCCAAAGCAAGCGCCTGGATCCGCCCCTGGACGGCCACGTGACCGTTGATTACTGTATGCGGTTGACGATTGTTTTGTTAGTATTGAAATAGTGTTCGTTTCTTTATATTAAAAGGTATTACTCCATAATAATGTACATATAGGCCTGCATTAGTAGTATGCATTAAAGTGGCGCTGCCTTCGCGTGACGTAATGATCCCATGCTTGTCAGCGCGTCTTGAGCAACTTTTCAGCACGCTCATGCAACCGTGCACGCAGTTTCCAAGTCGCTAAGATTTTGGAGCGACATAGTTTTGCTACCTACACTTCGTCTCAGAAATGGCGCACGCTGCTACTCGGTGCGGCCGTGCATATGCACAGGTACGTTTTCGATTACTTGGCTTGGGGACAAGCCATCCATGACACAGGCGCAGGCAACCTTGGGCGCAGGCACACACAGCGCTGTACAAAAACCGGAAAGGTGTATAAAGCCACACATCTCATTGTAACAGCTTGCTATTTTCAAAAATGGTCGGAAAGCTCAAAATAAAGGTGGTCAAACATAGTTACAGTAACTCCTGCGAAAGCAGAACAACGACAGCTTTCACAAGGGCTAGCGGCATCGCTATCAATTCTCAGCGCTGCTGGAGCAAGCCTCCATGCGTGTTTGGAGCCTTTCAGATCGAAAAATACTGCTTATAAAATAACTACGTGCTTTTCGGATAAACCACTGCAGCTACAAACGCTACGAAGGGCGAGCTTCCTGTCGCGCTGTAAAAAACTGTATTGAGAAAAATCAGTTGTCGGTCCCTTTAACCAGAATTGCGGTACGGGGTGTGCGTGCAAGTGTGCTGTAGCCGGAAAGTCTGACTTTTTCTGTATTGGTTTCCTGCAAGGCGATCATATCTGGTTTGTTTATTTTAACATATTCTTGTAGGCTAGCAAAACGAGGTCTGTAGGATCTGCAATTCCAGTGCCAAATTCGAAGAGTGGGGAGTGCCTCATGCTGTCTACGTCTGCGAGCCGCCATGTTGGCCGTTGGCCTCTGCCTGGTGTCGCTCGTGTGGTGCCCTCGATCTAAAATCTGCTGCAGATTCCTCCCCCTCGGTCTTTCTCTCTTTGCGCTTGGTTCCTGATTGCTCTGCCAGCTGCTCATGAGTTACGAAATTTTTGCATGAATAGGTTATGAAGTTGCGCTGTTGTGCCATGAAGCCGTCCAGCTTGGCGTCGAGTGTTGTAATCGTACGGGTCAGAGGGTCTACCTTTTCTATGATTTTAGTTATCACTGTCTCTATGGTTCTGTCTACGGATGCGAGAAGTTTCGTAGTGAGGGCTTCTTCGAAAGCTAAATGGCGTCGTTCAACGAGGTCGAGCATCTTCGTTTCATGCGCTTGCAGCCGCTCTTCTACCCGTTTCAGTATTCGGGCTTCTGCCTGCTTTAGAATTCTGTCCTCGATTTCCAGTGTGCCGCACTCGGCTGGTGGTCACTGTTGTATCGTTCTCTGTAGGTCCTGAACTTTATTTTCTAGAGCCCGGAGGGTCACTGTCTCAGCAGGCAAGATGTCTGATGCGCTGGTGGTTTGATGAGACCTGGGTTCGTTGCTGTCGGTCACCGCTCTCGTAACTGACTTGCATAGCGGAGCGAGACTGTGATCGGGTGCGCGACCAAGATTTCCCGTTGTGGTTAGAGTGAGGGCGGCTTCGGTCAGGTCCTTGGTGAAGCGAGGGAGCCTGTGAACTTTCCAATGTGGTAGCCATCCCGGGAAAGTCCCCGGTGCTAAGACTCCAGTGTTGCTCTTGGGCGCGAGCGTTATCAAGCTGCTGTTGTCGAACTTGGTGTGGAGGTGGGTTGCTACGGAGTTTCTTCTTACATTCCTTTCCTGCTGTCTCGTGGTCTTCGCCACAGATTTTGCACTTCGGTTGACAGTCGTGTGCCTCTGTGTCCTTGTCACAGCCGCATTTGTAGCAGAAATTGACTTTCGGCTGAGGGCAGATGTCTTGTCGGTGACCGATGGCACCACAGGTTCTGCAATATTGGACGGACTTCCGATATGGTTTCCATCTGTAGTCCCCACTCACGTACGTTACATAAAAAGGAACGTGCTGTCCGTCGAAAGTGATAACTGCGGCTGTTGAAGATCCCAGCATGCGCGCCCCGAGAACGCTGTATCTTGAGTCCACACGAAGTCCTGCGACAATCTCCGCAGGGGTTGTACCTGGTTCAAGGCCGTATATCACTCCGCGGCACACATCATCAGGGTGTCTAATGTGCG
Organism: Rhipicephalus sanguineus; assembly: GCF_013339695.2. Lineage (NCBI taxonomy): Eukaryota > Metazoa > Arthropoda > Arachnida > Ixodida > Ixodidae > Rhipicephalus > Rhipicephalus sanguineus. The sequence goes on along the minus strand of NC_051176.1, from coordinate 305,130,292 downwards.
GATTTACTTCGTATATGACTCTTCCGAGTTGTATAGCGTTTATACCTTGCAGTTTGGAGGCTCGTTCCGTGCTTGCTGTGCTTGCGATGGTCACATTTTCTACTTTCTGCGTCTGTACTCGCACATTATCGTAGAAGTCCTGCTGGGTCAAGCCACTGGATCTTCCTATGGCATGTGTCACCTCGATGAGCATTCGTTTTGAGAGATCAAGTCCTGCTTGAGGGCGGAACACAATTTCGAGGTCATCAGTAGGGAAGGATCGCATCCTTGTACTGCGGTGACGCTGGGGCTGAGACGTGGTGTCTGGCTGCGGAGGTTGCTTGGCTCTTTCTTCGGCTGAATGAGCGTCTTCTTTTGCTGCCCTGCCTTTACGGCTAGCGTGTAGCCACTCCATGTGAGCTTTACCCGTTGTTTGGCCGCTATTCGCATCGAACGTCCAGTGTGATGCTGTTTTTGAGTTATCCTCCGTGTTTTCTGCTTACATCGTACTCGTACCTTCTTGGCTTCAGTTGGTCGTCTGCGTATCCATGAAAGCGCCTGACCTTCACCTCAGGCGCTGTTTCTGCGTGTTGCGCAAGCGGCATGCTCGTGGACTACGACCCGCCGGTGCGAGGCACAGGTTTCAGGTTTCGCGGGCCCCTTCTGCGAAAAAGGGCGGGGTGCGCGCCCAGCGCGGGCGTCCCTGGATTCCTTAAAGGGCCCCTCACCAGGCCACATAGCAAATTTTAGTTAGACGCTGGAAGTTGTTGCGTGCCGAATGAAGAGCAGTATGCCGCAAGAATTTTTCAAATCGGTTCATTACGAGCTGAGGAAAACTATAATTTGTAGCGGCGCGAAACCATGATGCGAGGAGGCGAGTTTCAAACCCTTGCCACTCGCCCCGTGTAGCCTTAGCAAGCCAAATCCCTTCCCTGCCCTCTTCACTTGAGACATACGCATGAACACGTCATGCGCGTGCATGGTCACGTGCGCATGACGTGCCCGAGCCAACCCGAGCACGCGAGCGGCGTTGCACGGCCACTACCTTTTTTTTTATGTAGCGGCCATGGGCGTTTTGTCGGCGTTCTCTGTGGTGTACTGCCTGTTTCTGCGGTACGAGCATGAAAGTTGAGACATTTGTACGGGCGCGAGAGTGGCGGTATCATGAGCCAGTGCCGCATTAACGTTTACTTGGACGTGGTAGAATAAATGAGCATAATGAGTGCTCGAACGCGCCAGAACATTACTTTCGTTTCCAGGGCTGGCGTCTGCTCGATGCGCTAACCGCGGGGACACGAACGCATGGGAAAGGGAGGCACATTAGCCCCGCATCTCGCTGCAATTCACGAAAAAAAAAAATGAAAAAGACGCACACATTCCCTTTGTGTTTCTCATTATTTCTCTCAAGTTTTAATAATCTATTCAAGCAACAAATTGCACAAACTACACATGTCCTGTCAAATAATTATCACAGTGTCACGTGGTACTGTTGGCGACGTCAGAGCACAGTCGTCTACGCAGAGGAGCGACGTCACAGCACTACCATCTACGTAGGGCCATTTTCTCATGTACGTCATCCCCTCATTCTCTAAAGCGCGCGCCCGCGAGAGGAAGGGCAAGCAGCGTTCACCTTGAAATTTGACCCATTTCCGCGGCGCGTAGCGTTGCAAATTTTGGCAGACGTGATCGTGAACGCCCAGTGTATGCATTGCGCTCGTTAGCTCAAAATTGTCAAACCTGGTGAGGGGCCCTTTAAGCGTGCCTTCCAGAAAAACTCACGAAATGTTTAGAGTTCGATTTCGAATAAAAGTTCACTCACTGCGATGGGTCTGGTGTCAAACGATGCCTTGCAACGAGAGGAAGCCGATGTTACCAAGTGCGAGCAGTGTCCAGGCAGAATTGCACACAAAATATCAACAAAAGTAGGAGCCCATGCGAGGTGCGACTGTGCTCCTCGGCCCCCTGGCGGCCAGTCAACTTGTGATAAGATTAGTTTGCCGTTCCGACGCCCGGGGGCGTCGATGTTGCAATGAAATAAATACGGCGCACATGACCAGCAGTCATCTGTGGAACCCGCCAACGTACGTGTGTGTGATTCGGTCCGGTGACCGGCATGGCCCAGGACTACCCGGTTATCACAAGTGGCGACGGGGGTGGGACTGACGAACCGGACGGGCACAGCACAATCATACATCGTCATGCCTGTCGTCGGGAAGCTGGATTCGTTCGACCCGAGTACATCGGAGTGGGCGGAATACCGTGAGCGGGCCGAGCTCTACGTCATCGCGAACGACATCCCGAGCGACAAGCAGACAGCTGTATTTTTGACATGCTGCGATCCAGAGACTCATTCTCTGCTACGAGGCCTCCTAGCACCAAGCAGGCCCGCCCAAGCAGGACTGACCGAATTTTTTACCACACTTGGCAAGCACTACGCCCCTCGCGTATCAGAAGTAGTGGCAAGTTTCAAGTTTTTCTCGAGGCATCGAAAAGAGGGGGAGACCGTAAGTGACTACATTGCCTCGTTGAAGAAATTAGCCGAAGACTGCAATTTCGCAACATTTCGAGAGCGCATGTTGCGCGACCAGATAGTCAGCGGAATCAATGACGCAACCATGCAAACACGGCTGCTGGAAATGACGTGTTTAACCTTCGAAACTGCGAAGGACACCGTTGTAGCTATGGAAGCTGCGCGTAAAGATTCACGCGCATTGAGCTGTCAGCAAGCACAGCTACTATCTGACGAAGCTCCGGAGCAAGCGAACGTTGTCGCCTCGGGGAAAAATGATAGCTGTTGCTTTCGTTGCGGAGGAGGTCATTCTACGCGTTGGTGTAGGCACGGCAGCACGATCTGTCACAACTGCCGTCAAAAAGGGTACCTTGCAAGAGTTTGCAGAGTTCAGCTGGGGTGTAAAAATTTCGACCGGAGCCAGTCTAGTCGCAGCCGGTCTAGTCGCGTGAACAACCTGGGCGACCTGCCTGTCTCTGCTGAAGAGCCTGAAGTTTTCGACTTGTGGACGCTTCACACAGCTAGTTCGGAGCCAATGCGCATAGCGGTTGAAGTTAACGGCGTAACGCTCGATATGGAGTTGGACACCGGCGCAAGTGTGTCGACCATTGATGATGGCAAGTTCACCGAGCTTTTTCCGTCAGAGCCGTTGGAGCCACCGAGTGTGCAGCTGAGAAGTTTTTTCGGCGACATGAAACGCGTCCAGGGAAAGCTGGAAGCAATGGTCAAACTTGGCGACAAGCAGCGCCAGCTACCACTATTTGTCGTGAAAGGGGCGTGTCCTACGCTGTTTGGACGAAGCTGGATGAAGGCCTTCAAGCTAGGCATCGCTCAGACGGAGGGTGTCAACGTCATGAAGTCTACGGAAGACAGTATCGCGCTACTCACCTTAAACAAATTGTTTGCATCCATAAATAAAGGGGGGAGGGATGTGATAAGATTAGTTTGCCGTTCCGGCGCCCGGGGGCGTCGATGATGCAATGAAATGAATACGGCGCACATGACCAGCAGTCATGTGTGGAACCCGCCAACGTACGTGTGTGTGATTCGGTCCGGTGACCGGCATGGCCCAGGACTACCCGGTTATCACAAAACTCTCAACAAATTTGCAGTAATTCTGGCGGTATGTTCCTACTAACAAGACAGATGCTCAAATTGTGTAGCCGTAAAGAAATGCTTAAACGGCTTAGTTCCTCGAAAAAATATTTGCACATTTCCCCTTTAACCAGAATAATTGCCACAAAAATTGCGAGTGTTCATGTGAATGTGTTCAAGGTCAGCCTCGTTCGCTCAAAAATTCAGTAACTAGAAATGTATACCCGCAATTGAAGATAGAAAGAACAAATTTTATTTTGAAAACAAAATTGATAAACATTGCAAGAGTATTGTAGGGACAACTTTCTAATAACTACAACATGTTGTAGAAACTAAGCAACAGCTGCATTTCAATGCTATTATTGGACAGACTGCCTCGATTCTTTATGAATATGTATTTACCTACGCTAAATGGCCTCATTTGACTGTACTCCTATGTACACCTATGTCAAAAGCCTGGCGGGCCGGCAGGAGTCCGCCGCTGCAACAAAAGAGCGTCGGGGTTAGTTCTGGGAAAGTGGCACCTATGAGACGAAGGAATTTTATGTAAAACTCCCGGGATAATTGGAATAAAAAGTACCTAATAACGTGACAACCTATTTACCAAAAAACATTAATGTAAGTACGTTCCAAAATGGTAACGCATATGTTACTAGGTTATCAAAAAAAGTAACGGCGTTACCGGTAACGCCGTTACTTGTAACGTGTTACTGACAACACTGGTTGTACCAACGTTATTAGAACCATAGAGTTTCCTAAAATTAACTAGAGGGGACTCTGGCGCTGCGATCGTTCAGCTACCATGGGAATGATGGGTAGTACACAAATTTGCCTAGTCTTCGTGCTTGCGGCTTCAAACGTACTTGTGGCTTTGTTTATTGCTATGTTTTGGTTTTCTTTCGGATAAAAGAATGGATCGTTGTGAACTTCGTGACCAGATTTGAATCGCTGAGCCTAAAGAAGTTAAAGTGGCGAAGTGAAACTGCTGACTTTTGCTGAAATTCGTTTTGCGACAAAGCGGATGCAGCCAACGCGGAGCTAAACGGAGCCGAAAGTACGAAGTTTAGACAAATTTGTGTACTACCCATCATTCCCATGCTGGCTGAAGCGTCATGCGTTGCAGCTCCCATAGACACTAGCGCCAGAGTTCCCTCTAGCAAAGTATTGTAGGAAACTCTATGATTAGAACAAACTCAGTTTAAAAGCTCCGCCGGAGAGGCGGTCCGCGTGGCGGTCGTGAGAACTAGTGGCGCTGCAGTCACGTCTAGCTCCAGCGGCTGGCGCTTGTTGTGGTTGGCGCCGGCACGCCGGTGACATACGAGCGCATGTGGGTTACAGCGACGTCTGCGCTTTGTTCAGTCGTCATTTATGCGACTGTTCTTGACCAGGCTTAGCGTCTTGTACGAAGACACGTGCATGATGTACGAAGCGTAACGAGGACGAAGAGATTCACGGTGCAGTATGCCGACTTGCTTTGCGCCGGGCTGCAAGAGCGGCTACCGCAACAACGACTCCGCTTCACGACACTTCTTCGGACCTTCAAAAGACCACACGCAATTCAGGAGGTGGGAACGAGCTTTGCATCAGAAAGATAGAAAGCTTACTGCGAAATGCAAGGTCTGTGACGTTCATTTTGAGAGTGACGACATTGTAAAGCACTATCATAATGGTGTTGCAGGACAAGAAGTTTTGATCCCGCGTGGAAAGTGGGAACTCGCGCCGGTGCCGTGCCGCGCTTGTTCTCAGCACTTCCACCCCATATTTCGAAGCCAAAATGTTCGGGACCAAGGCGCAAATCCCCCAAAAAACGCATGGTGTCCCGCGAAAGCCCAGTGCCCAGTTTGGAGGAGCCGCCAGAAATAGAACAGCAAAACAAAAGGCAGGCGATTACCTACACTACCGAGACTGAGAGTTGCATCAAATTGACATTCGATCAGCTGTCAACTGTCGCGGTGCCTTCAAAGCAGTGGATTTTCGAGAGATTTTACGACGGGGTATCGAACAAGATGTGCGGAATATTTTACGCTTGCCGGCTCGTGAAGAACACAGGCTTTCCGAAAAGTTTTACGTGCGGCTTGCGGCACTGAAAAATTTAATCGGCGCAAAATATTTCGGTAGAATACTTCTCGCTTTGTATACAGTCCTCAATTTCTTTTTGAAAAAAATCGCAAGATGGTCGAGCGCGAAGGTTGGGACAGCAGGCGTGAAATGATCCTAATAGCAACCGCGTAAGGCGCACAAGTGATGCTTTCGTTACTGTTCTGACTTATTTTCGTGACCTTTATTTGCAGCGGGTTTTTGGCATCGTCCGCTTCTTCAAAGGAGATGAAGATCCCCCCAGCGTCACCCAGTTCAGCCAGAAATACAGACTTCTGTCCCTGTGCGCACCACTTAAAACTGCTGTCAAGGGCAACTGCACTGGTCCGTGCGACTCTGTTCTCGTTTCATTTCATGACAGCCTAGGCTCGAGTGCGAAAGCAGCAGCTGAACTCAAGGCCACCATTGAGTCCAAACTTCACAGGAAGCTTCAGTGTATTATTTCTTTTCCTGACGAGAACGATACGCAAGGCTCGACCAACTCTAGTGTTCAGGACATGGTAGTGTACTATCTCTGTGGGTACATTCACAGGAAAATGGAAAAAACAACAACGTGCGAAGACTGCTAGCATCCGTCACAACTACCCCTCAGGAGTATACAGCCACGCCCCAGCCACGCCCCAACCACACGAAAGGGCACTCACTCAGATGAGGTCTTTTATAGAAGGCTGCCTACGTCATCCCTCACGAGGCCTTTTTTCTGCTGTAAAGACCACTGAGAAAGCTGTCCAATAGGCCTTTGACGAACACCACATTGTTGGTGACCTTTTCTGGATTGTACTTCAAAAGTTGCAGTGGTTGCCTTATCTACACAACTTCATCATTACTATCAGCCTTATGTCGGCTCACCTTTAATACTTCCGCCGACTCACATACACTTCAAAGCACTAGCGTTTATACGCCAGCTAAATATTTATAAATCAGAGGCGTGAGTTACGTAGAAGAAGAAGGGGGGCAGGTTGACTCCCCCCCCCCCTTGCAAGCACTTTCACAGGAAGTTCTTGATAAAAAATATCTCGTATGAGTCACCACTTTCAATAAAAATGTCCTTACTGGGTTGATTTGATTGCCCGAGATCAAAAGCGCCAAGTAGAGCACCGAATATGCGAGATATTGGTGTTAAAGAGCATTGACACCGTGGTAAAAAAAAACCAATTATACGCCAACGGACTCATGAGTCGACTCACTCAGACTCAGATATAGCCGTGGTGTGTCTGAGTCTGAGTGAGTCCGAGCGAGTAATATATTGGTGAGTCTGAGTCTGAGTGAGTCTGGCTGAGAAAAATTTCAATGAGTCTAAGTGCGAGTGAGTCCACTTGAGAAAAATTTTGGTGAGTCCGAGTCTGAGTGAGCTCTAAGGGCAAACTATATTTCATGAGCGAGTCTGCGTGTGCTCTACATTTCTTGCCGACCTATGGTTGCCACTGCCTTCTTTGGGCTCTACTGCTCATGGTCAGGACGTGATGGCAAGGGTAGTTAAGGTTTACATTGTAATGAGAATGCTCTTTTTTTTTTTGCATAAAGGCAATCAGGAACTACAGCTTTCTGAAAAGGTGAAAAATGCCAGAAAGAAGGTGAAGCTACTTCAACATTTTGCTCTCTGCTCTCGATTGTTAAAGCGATACGGACACGAAAAATTTGCGGGTCGTTTTTTGCATCAGAACAAGAGTTTGACTGCAGAAAACTTTCCCAATTTTGGGTCAGTATCCCTTTAACCCTAGCGAAAACGTGTCTTGTAATCATTGCAAAGCATTGGTGATGTTTTCGAGAAAGTTTTTTTTAATAAATTGTAGACAACATGAGCACTGTTCTAGAACGTTTTTGTATCTCGAGTAAGTACCATTCTTTGTACACTATAAATTAGGAGTGTGCGAATATTCGAAATTTCGAATATTTTTCTAATAATGTTTGCTATTCAATTCGATTCGCAGTGGAATTTTATTATTCAAACTATTCGAACTTCCCAAAAACAAATACAGTCAACGTCCAACTGAAAGTGCCCCCTTCAAATTTTTAATGCTTCACCTCATTACACTCTCGTATTGCGACAAAGCTGCCTTTCAAGCTCCGTTACGGTCGAACATAGCCAAGAGACAGTCAATGTCCGATTAGAAGTGGTCCTTAGATTTTCAATATGCTTCACCTCATCATACCTCCGCTTTGCGGCAAAGCTGCCTTTCAAGCTCCGTTACGGTCGAACTTTGCCAAGACACAGTCAACGTCCGATTAAAAGTGGTCCCTCGATTTTCGATATGCTTTACCTCATCACACTATGGTATTGCGGCAAAGCTGCCTTTCGAGCTCCGCTACGATCGCAAATATATTAACTCGAGAAAACGCTGGTTCTAACATAGAGATGAAAGATCTGGCAGAGTTGGGGGCTCAATTCATGCTGTTTTGGGCCTGAAATTTGGGCAGGAAGTCCGAAAAATCGGACGCCGAAGCTTTTTAGCATCCAAAATTTCAGATGTTCTTATATATCAACGTCCACGAGGCAGATTTGGAACTCCGGACTTGAAGGGAGCACACCCTTGTCCGCCACATCAGTTGGGCTTCCACAGAAGTTGAGAGAGGAGGAGAGGCTGAGGAAATGGCATCTTTGCCTGTCACGTGTAAAGTGTTGTCGGCAACACTTTGGTTGCACCAAATCATTTACATAAATAGAATTCGGCCTTACATTGCCTCATTCTTGATAAGACAACTATGAAACACCACCCCGCCAGTGCTTCATAAACCTAGCGAAAAGAAACACTTTCATGTTGCTATCTCATAAGGGTATGCTTACGAATCCTCTCTAACTTTTTTTCTACAATTTCACTTCGAAGTATTCGAAACATATTCTAGAAATATTCCAAAAATATTCGATTCGATTCGCACTCACACTTCAATATTTGAATTCGCTTCGCACCCAAAACTTCGCTATTCGCACAGCTCTAATTGTAGGCTTTTACAAACGTGTTGGGTTGTTCTTGGTCTAGATAAGGTGGCAGCGGCTAAAATTGTAGTGGTAGTTATAAAAATTACGCTGAAAACCCTCATTCGCTTAGAAACTCCTATGCTTGGAAGTTAAGCACAATGTAGACAGCTCAAATACAGTATAGACCGCTTGTAACGTAAGTCGCCGGAGTCGCGAATATCTGCACTATAAGCGGTACCGCACTATAACCGAAACAACCTTCTTCAAAGGCTGCACTTGCGCAAAACGTGTTGAGCATGTAGCCTCGCGTGTCCGATAATCGACATATGCGATTAGGGGCGCTTACAACCACTTAAATCTCCGAATGTTCAAAAATTAACCGCCAAAGACCCGCATTGCTAACGAAATGAACACGGGGGGGAAAAGCAAACAAAACAAAGTGCCACCGCGGAAATTCGCCGACTACGTTTCAGGCCACCTCGAGGTATGCGCATTACACAGAAACCATTTCGAATCGCGACCGAAATTTCACGTGCTGAGCGGTACCGATCGTTCGATTTCACGGGCGCGCACGCGATGTCCAAGTCATTGCAATCGAATCCGGAACCACCATTCGAGAGGTGCATGTGCCAACCATGCCCTCGTTTTCATTAACGATATGATTGATTCCCTTCCCTTCAAGTGCAGCCATCGCAAAAAGTTTCGTTGATTCTGCACCAAACCGCAACTTTTATCGCCCGCGACCACTACCGAAAAGCAACCAACGCTGATTAGGCCTAGCCTGCGGTTCAGCATGTTGTCGCGGGAAGTTTGTTAAGACAACATGAAGATCGGACGTCGAAAAGATCGCACTCAAGCACTAACCCAAGAACAACGCGCGTGATACGAAGTTTGCGTTCGCGGCCAGGAGATCAACGGCGACAAAAGCCCACCAAGCTCGTTTAAGTCCGCGCACTGGCAGAAAAGGCGAAAGCTCACGTCATGAAGCCGCAAAACTTTTCAATTTGCGGACGAGGTAGCAAACGCGATATCTGTAGCAAATGTGATAACGACGACGCTTTTCCCAACAGGAAACTTACTTTAAAGCGCACTTTATGAGGACGCGATCGTACGTTCCTTGCGGAACGCGCTGCCGGCAAGCGGCCGCGGAGCCTTGCCGCCGCCGGTGCAAAGGCTACTCTGTCGCCTAGGCAACCACCATCCTTCCCCACTCGGCGAGCCCGCGCAGCGCTGCCGTGGTCTTTTTCCTCCCTCCACCCCTCGTTCGTTCACTGTGCGTGCCCTCGCCCTTCGTAACGACCTCGTCGCTCCCTCCCCAGCGGCGTACCTCCTTTGAGAACCGCACTCGTTACCGCGTTTGTCAGAAATATTTTCCCACAACCGCATTATAAACGGTATTTTATCTTGGGGGACTGCACAATAAGCGGTATGCGTATACATGCGGTTTTATGGGAGGGTAAACGGGAGTCGAAAAAGACCGCATTATAACCGATCCTGCACTATATGCGGTTACGTTATAAGTGGTCTGCACTGTATAGACCGAACATCGATTCTTAGCCGATAAATCAGCAACGCACGCGGGCCAATGCATACAGACGACCTTACGCATATCCACCTAAGTAGTCCGCAAATGAAATGCGCGAACGTCGACTGGAAGAATGATAAATGTTTGAGTTTGCCACTAGTACAATTAGAAAGTTGCCGCGAGCAACTGCGCGGTGGACCGCCGCGTTACGCCGTGGCAGCAGACGACGCACAAATAGTGGCGCAAGACGTGACTGCAGCGCCGCTAGTTCTCACGACCGCCGTTCGGACCACCCTCCTCCGCTGGCGAAGATACGGAGCTTTGAAACTGAGTTTGTTCTAGTAACGTTGGGTTGTACCTACTACATGTTTAACAAAATTGATTTACGCACAAATACATGCATCTTTACTTAACCCCAAAATATGAAATTAAGCTACTGCTCATCGTCTTTCCGTGGACAGCCCTAAGTTTCTTTACAGTCATGACCTCAGGCCCCCTAGCATTTTCCCAGAATCCACCTCATTTTTGAGAATGAATGCGACTTTTCCTGATGCTTCAGGTACAGTGCTGGAACCGCAAGCTGTGTAAAGTTTCCATACATTCTGTTTACTAATCTAGAACTATAGCAATAACGTTCGTACTTTCAGAACAACCTAGGGCTTCGCTGCGTGGTGAAGTGCCTGCAGCTGTGCTTTATGGAGAGAATCATTAGGATCCTAGCTCATGGACGGTTTATAAAATACATGGTTTAATAATTGGTCCTTTGTGCCCAAAATCTAAATCATGCTCCATGAAACTTGTGGTAATGTGAGGCTTCGTATTTAACTTCGGCAAGTTTTCAAACACGAAATGCTGCTGCGGTCGACGAACAGAACCGAGATACCGAGACGCTGGGACCACCATGCTTTCTCAGCAAAATTCCACAGTCCACTGCAGCATGTGGAATTGTTAAGGTCTGGCGATTGTGTAGTCAGACATAACTTAAAAATTAAGCACCCTGCACGAAAGTTTATGAAAGTATATTACAACAAATTGCACAACCTTTTGTAAAACAAACTAAGTATAACGAAATGGTCTATTCAGGCACATATGTGTACTGCTAATTGCAGTCAATGGAATCGATCAAATAGCTTGGTCTCTAGCTTGGTCCACAACAGTTAGAAGCTATTTTACTGAACATAATAATGTAATCTAGCAGTACGGTCTATAGTAGTAGTAGTAGTAGTAGTAGTAGTAGTAGTAGTAGTAGTAGTAGTAGTAGTAGTAGTAGTAGTACAGTCGAACCCGTTTATAACGAACTCGAAAGTGTCGCGAAAAGTGGTCGTTATATCAGTAGTTCGTTGTATATGGACTCGCCCTTAAAAACATGCGCTTAGCGGCCAAGCCTTTTTTTTTCTTTGCACCTTTATTAAAGCGCTAACAGCCCCTTCGGTGACAAGCTAAGCCTTTTTGTGTCGTGAAGCGACGTCCGCTGTGTGCTCACGAGGGAATTAACCGCCTTTGCAATGAGAGACCGTTTCACCGAAGCGCGGTACCGCGACGTGGAGCCGATCATCCCTGGCTAGTTGCGTGTAAAGTCCCTAGATTTTTCCCTGTTCTTTCTTAAGTACCGACAACCATTGAAGCGCCGGCGAGGAATCTCATTGGCTAACGCTCGTTTTCGGTAGCCATGTTCTTCCTAACTCTTTTCCAGCACCTGGTGAAACGCGTCCTCCATTCACTAATCACAGGTGGTTGACGGGAGAGGAGAAAGGCGCGTCGCGGTAGCATATTGTCCGCTGAAAGATGCGTGGCTAATGTACTTAGACGCACATGCCTTTGTAAATCTTCCAAGTTAGGAAGAAAATGGCGTCGGACGCCAGCTGCGCATGAGAGAGGGCCATGAAAGGAGGCAGTTGTCGGTACTTAAGTGAAAAGGAAATAGTTGCGTGCAGCGCGTCGCCTACTCGGCTCGCGGAGTTACTGCCGGGCCGCTTGCTGTATATGCCGTATGCGCGTTTGTACGTTCTTCGTGCTTGCTTCAATCCGGACCGTGCACGGGTGCGGCGACTAGCCTCTTCGTTCAACGCGGCGAAAACAAACATTTTGCAAGCGACGCGCACTCTACGTCTCCGCGATGCTCTCGCGGCCCTGCATGACGCTGCGTGGCGCACTTGAGTTGTCACATATAAGTCACATAGTCAAACACGCAGTATACGATCGCTGTCAGTGCATCGACATTTCTCGGTGGCCGCGCCAACAGCGAGCTACTTTCGTTTCTACAAAGCGATGCGCACTTTAAAGCGGTCTCGCACGACGCGGCGGCGGCGAACTTGCGAACGGCAGCATGGCGCGCTCGTACCGCCGTCAATCCGCAGCGTACGGCGTACGCCACGCGCGCAGCCGAGCAGATTTCTACAGATGATTGTGATAAGGTTGTCGGCTATAAGTCATAATGGGACGTTCATCAACGGCCGCCACCTCGCCTTCGCTCTTTTCTGATGCTTATCCGCAAAGGCATCGCCGCAATCGCGCGGAAGTCGTAATCGCCGATCGGCCGGTCTCTGCCGTTACCAAAAAGACGGACGACCTTTTGCGGCACATTGTGGCGACGACGAGTTTAGGGACGCAGTGATGGAAAGTTATCGCGGTTATCACTTCTTGCATTTAATTATGCCTTCTTGTGTTCCAAGGCATTGTTTGGTTCATCGTAGGTGGTCGTAGCTGCAGAGAACGGCGTCAGGAAAGGTCACCGTGCAAAGGCTGACCGCAAGGCTTCATGCTGCCTACTATCTTTTTTTTTCATCACTGCCATTCTGCCACTGAAGAAAAAGGCTGGAAAGTGAGCGACCTCGCTCGTAGCGTCCGAAATCTGCGTGCGGTGCTCGCCGATCAGGAATATCTTAGTCGCGAGTAAACTGGAGCGGGGCACGCGCCCCTCTCACGCTTTAGAAGGCCTGTTTCAACTTTTTTTCGCTTCATATGCGCCGTATTTTTACCGCGACCGTGTCTGAAGTGTTCGTTGTAAAGGTAGGAGGCTTTGAAAAATGTTCGCTATATGTGGACGCAGCTTCAATGGTTAGCATAGGAAAATCGTACGTGCACCCAAATATGGTCGTTATAACCGATAGATCGTTATATGTGGGATCGTTATAGGTGGGTTCGACTGTAGTAGTAGTAGTAGTAGTAGTAGTAGTAGTAGTAGTAGTAGTAGTAGTAGTAGTAGTAGTAGTAGTAGTAGTAGTAGAAATAGTAGTAGTAGTGGTAATAGTAGTAGTAGTAGTAAAAGACTATTTACAAAGTATGAGGCAGTCTGAATTGTTTAACATGGCTGCGCATAGTAACCACTTCAATACATATCTTTCGTCAGTATGCTCCAATGACCACTCGAAATTAGTGTTAACCTCAATATGGTTCGCAAGCACATTCGGTCTTCTTTTTCTCGGAAAGACCACGAGAACACCATTTTGGCGCATGCTCGGCGCAAATTATGAGACTTTTGCCATACTGCAGAAGGATGTAGCAGGTTTCACCTCTTGGTGCAATTTGGCCCAATTGGTGCAGCTATCACATCAGTGGGCACGAAAGACCGGTGTTTCTGACATCAGTGTCTAGTGCAATTTGATGCAAGCAGCATGTCACATAACTCGTTAAACTCAGCTACCAGCAAGTTACTACTTTGTACTGTAAAAACGATGCCCTAGATCAAGGTTTTGCTTTCAATGGTCTGTAGACATTAACTTTACGTGTCTGAAGTGCCTCCAAATAAAGTCAGTGGTTCTCTATATAGAGAATTTCTGTATTTCAAATCAATCTGGATAGAAAACTGGAGTCTGCTAAAGCCTTATAGCCCAACTCTACACACTCCTGTGCCAACATCTTGCAAAAAACCCACAGCTACTAAGGCACCCCTTATTTTTAGATACTGCTCACAAACACACCTAAAAAAAAAAAAGCTTTATCAAGTTACGTGCAGCCACCCACCACTTGTGACAACGCTGATCCCAGCCACGAGATTTTCAAGGCCTGCTGGCTCTCGGGGTAGTGCAAACCATGCGCCAGCCGCTGAATGACTTCCAGTCGTAGCGCTTGCCACCAGGCCTCCCTGCATAACTCACCCTGCATTTCGATACACATATGCTGCTTAGTATTACCATCGCATGCTCACAGAAAATTTCCAAGTACAGAACTAAATCTCAACTTTCGAAAATGTGCAACACATATGAGTGTAAAAGCCATATGCAGAATTTTGCACAAGCTGGAATGAGAAAAACATGGCATGCATCTTGCTTTGCCTCCACAACAATACACAGCAACACCACAGCAAAACTCAACATTTCCATAGCTGCATGTGATGTCTGCTTCAAATTTATTTCTGAATGAAACAAGTGATGCAGTAAAGTTCTGAAATTAGGTATTCACCTCTTAATGACCATTGATGAGTATAGACCTACTACGTGTTTGCAAACAGCGGCAGGCACTGTCGACATATTTAGGCACTTAGGCAACGTCGCGACGTGCAGCCTCCGCCCAGCCCAAACCTCCGCACCACCCTCTAGGATCACGTGACAACTGGCGAAACAGCTGCAAAGCTGCCTCAGAGCACTGCGCAATGGAGCACCTCCCGTGTGTTTGCAAGAGGAAGCTTTAGTGGCCCGAAGAAGGACTTTGAAATGAACATATTAAAACTATGTTGCCATGCAATTCTACCTTTGAGAACCTTACCAAAACATCAGGTATCGTGGCGCCATGAATGTGATTAATTCACGAAAAGTCGACATTGTTGCACAAGTGTATGTTTTAATTTGTTAACTAATGCAAGAATGATCACCCTTGAAAATGCGCAGAGTAAAATTACAAACAAGTCCATAATCACTACGATAAATCCTCACACATAAGCAAATGTGTCGGGTTAGTTACTCATGCAAACGTGAAGGGTGATTTAAGTGACACTTTCATCGACGATATGGCTGCGATAAGGTATAAACAATTACTACATGCCGTGGACAAGGCTGCTACATACCTGTCAGGTTCGCCTACTGCGGGTCGCGGCTCTACCCTTACACTCAAATCCAGACCGCAAAGGTGTACAAGCCCATAAATAGACTCGGAACGTTTCACGCGCGCAGTTTGTCTGCGGAGTCCGACAGACATGTAAATCTGCGTATCGCAGCCAGAACAGCCGTGCGCCCAATGGATTTGTGTCAGGTGAGTCATCGCAGCCACATACAATTTAGAAAAGCATAGGAAAGCCGTGCTCGATCCTTTCGATCGCTGCTGCAATAATGAACCGAGCGGCATTTTTAGATCACGTGAGCACTACAAAATCCTTTTGACCTGTCTGACTGCCACAGTTTGCAACCGTGATGAATTCTCCGCATATGACAAAGCTATCCACACCGCTTACATATTTGTGCTCTGAGGTAAACATGCTCGATGGCTACACACAAGGCTTATACCAAAAAATGTTGCACAGGACATTACAATGACACACTTCTGACAAAGCTAATCGCTTTTCTTAGATAAAACAAGCCGCACCAACAGCTCAATATTTGCCACATAACCGATCAGCTGGCGTGGCAGGTGAGTTCGCATATATTACAGCTGCCCGATTTCTTGCAACGGCCTTCGTAAAAATAAAACCAACAAAAACTTATTCCACCTTCCTTGTGCCTTTCTGCATACGTAACCGCAATGCAGCTCGTCGGTACACCGTTTTTTCTTCTTTGCATGATGGCAAACAACACACGCGCCAGCAAAAACACATCAGCAATTACGGTAGGCACATCGACTTTTCACTACCGCGTGAAACTAAATGCCCGACAACAGTGCCACCCCATTTTTGTGACGTAGGGGCGGTGGAATACGTCTATAGCCATCACGAAATTTTGTACCAATGTAACCAATGATGACTCCAGTCGTCAAGGTCGAAAATTTGCCACATAGTGAACCAACACAGACTACTATTCCTGACACTAGATGGACACAAGTGTTTTTGTTGTGCCATTTGTGTCTCGCCTTTCATTATGTATTGCGACCTTCAAGAACTCGGTCCCAGCATACAACATGGCTGCCATCTCGCCACAAGGGAATGAAAGCACGCATAAAAGAAAGTGTTTTGATGACTCCTAATCAGACAACAGCACTGTACAGTTATGTGCAGAAACGCAACGTGACACCTTCTCATCTGAGGAGTCTGATGACATTCAAGCCATGCAGTGAAGCCTTCTTCAAGCTATTTTTCACGAAACTTGGGAAATAAAGGAATGCCATTGAATTGAAATAATGGTGCCATTTCATTCAGGAAAAGAAGGTCTACTAATTGCGTAAAAAAAATTTCAGTAAATTTGGTACAGTTTTCTTTTTTATGGTTGTGAAAGCGTTAAACTGAACGCGCCAAGAAACATCACCTCTATGCAAAATTTAGGCGCAAACAAAACATTTAGAAAAAACAGTCATGAATAGCTGGCATGCCTGTTTCTAGAACATTCAAATTATTATGTCATAAGCAGATACAACATTCTACCCAATGTACATCATATCGTTATGAAATGATAGTACCGTATTTACTCGCATAATGATCGCACTCGCGTAATGATCGCACCCCTAAATTTTGTCGTCAAAATTCGATTTTTTTTTCCCCGCGTAATGATCGCACCCCGAACTTGCCGCAGCGATATGTCGTGTGCCAAGTCTAGCTGATGATCATCATGTTTACCATCTGTCGAACGTTACGTAAGTGGCTCTTCAAGACTCACCAAGTGAACTGCATGCACCAAACAGATTCCTAATTTTTGCCCACCCTTGGCGGAAGCGTGCGGTATTAGGATAGCAGTAAAGACAAATGCCGTAGTTTTCACCACATGCCCGCCATGTGTTTCTACGTCTGTGGCAGCTGAACGCGCCCATCTCTGTTTCTGTCCTTTAAACATGGCTATGCTGTTGCCGCAAATTTACCGATTTAAACGAAATAATTCATTATTTCGACGGAAGAAACTGTTTTGGCACGCATGACGCACTCACGACCTCCATGACTTACGAGAAAAAAGGCGTTCGCTTAGCTCCAGGCTAGTGAAAGAAACCCACGTGACCGGTATGGCAAATTGAGGCGCCATCTATTGACTGGGATCAGAGTTAAAATCTGCGTTCCGTCTCTTTCCTCCCAACTCTCTTTAACCCCCTCTCTGGTGGGATCAACTCCCTTTCCTGCGGGAGGCGCGCTTTCCGCCGCCTTGCTGGCGCCGCCGACTTTGAAATCCGTTAGAAAGTTTCGTGTCTGGCGTTGATAAGGCATGTGTTAGCCGTCGTCGCTCGTCCGTTTCATGGTGCTCGCTCGCTGTGTGCTTGTGCGATGCGATGTTTTACGACTCGCGCTTTGTGCTTTGTTGCTCGAATAGTGCTTTGTTGCTCGAATACTTCCAGAACAAGTCCCGGAATATATGTGCCGGCCCCCAAAAGAACGACAGGTGAGCGTGCCCTTTGAGTCGCGGTTTTCATTGTGTCAATTTGAATTCACGTCCATACCGAGTAGCTGTTCTATGCAGTGGGGGTTCAGTTAATGTTTTCAAAAATGACTGATTTGAAAAGGGCACAACGCTGCGTTTAAATGGTTATACGAACAAGCAGCGGACATGAAGCCCATGCGACGTAACTATAGTTACAGGTTTACAACTCTCACAGAACCGCGTGCTTGAGCGTGTGCTTTGCATTTGTCTCCGGTTAATTACTCGCCATCGTCCATAACCACGTTTGAGAGACATTAGGTAGATGCATGAAAACTTGTGCTGCTCTGAGACGAACAAACGAGTTCACTTTTGCACGAGTCGACGGCGCTCTTTATCTGATTGAAACTTGCCCTTTTCTTCAGGGTGTATTTCGGAACGCAACACAGCTGATCGGTGCGCCCAGAGAAAAGCTGAAGAATTGCAGAATCGGCGCACTTCAAGAAGAAATGCCATGAATCATCCGATATCAGCCGTTCATTTTCTCCGCGTTCATTATCACTAGTTATATGAAAATCAACGTTTTTGGAAATGTAGTCAATAAAGTGCGGCCAATATTAGTTGTGTTATATGTGGCATTCATTTTGACATCTTTAAAATGATCTTTACATTATTATTCCTTTTTTAGGTATTTCAACTGCTTTCATTGTTTTTGCATTCCAGGAATGTTCAATTTTGTTAGTTATGATAATTTTGTGCAATATCGTGCGCATATATCAGAAGCTGTTCTGCACTTTTCTCAGTATAAAAATTGTGTTTTTGAATATGCGCCCTAGTGTTATGTTCTGTTTTTTATTCCACTGTTCTTTAAGTTCTTAACTTTGCCAAGAACTTTCGTGTTGTTTAGTGATCATGAACACGTGTATGTTAATCTCCTGTTGATAACTTCTGTTAATCTCCTGAGCCTGTATCGCACCACATTTGATGAAAATGTTGATTTTCGGAAACGAGGACAATAAAACGAGACCAAAGATATTTTGTGTTGTGAGTGCAATTCATTCTTTTGCGTTCTGGCACATGCTGCACGACTGCAGTGTTTGCGCACATTCAAACACGCAACGAACGCGCGGCGCAGTACGCGCAGTGGATGCAAAAAAAAAAAAAAAGGGCCCGGCGCGCTGCAAGGTGCACACGCGGACGAGGGGGTCATAAAAGAAAGGGAGAGGGAGCCAGCGCACGCAAACAAAACAAAAAGAAAAAAACCCGGTGCGCACGAGGGAGCTAGGAGAGGAGGCGCGGCTGGTGTTAGTGTTGCCATGACGACGCATACCGTGTGCGCCGCCATTCTGCCGTTCGAGTCTCTGAATCCCAGCCGCCAGGATATTAACTGAAGGGACGTTTGGCGCTGCCAGCGCTGACGTCATGAATTAAGGCGTCCTATGGGAGGTATACGGAGTAACCTCCCCCTGTTAGCTCCGCCAGCCGCCATGTTTGCTTTGATCACGTGGTTTTGATATCCCGCAGTGTTAAGGCCCAACCGCATGCACGCGATTTTTGAGCGACGGAGATGAGTGACAGGGATTTGCTGTCGCGGAGGGCCATCCATCGCCGTCGCTTGTCGCGTTGCAGGTTTTTGGGAAACCAAAAAAATCGCTTGTCGCCCGAAAGTGAGTGTGACGATTTCCGGCAACATGGCAGCATCACCGATCCTCGCTTCGGTTGCAATTTGCTCTTGATGCTTCCAATCGGCGCGTACTTCAACAAGAAATGCAAGTTATAGACTACCTTCTTTACAGCCCCATCGCACGCAGAGAGCGAGGCAGCGGCCGTATTTTGTCGTTAATTTTGATCGACGGTTCGTTTTGATGTTTCGGTGGTAGCTTGCTGCATTTGTGGTATGTACCCCGGTCACACTGGCAAATTTAGTGTCATTTTGAGCGAGTGCACTTACGCTCACTGAGTGTCACTTTGGCGGCGCGCTGCTACACGAGAAAGAGAAGTGTGCTTTGGAAATGATGACAGTGGCAATTGGTGGTTCAGTAGCGCAACATACATTTGTTATTTTTTGGCAATGCTCGCAGTTTAATTGCTTATTATAGGCATGAACATAATTTACAATGAACTTTGCGCGTAAATGAAGTAAATATTGCAACCGCATAACGTCATTGGTCATCGCAAGCCGAGACAAGACAGTATCATATCCAAGACAAATCGAAAACAAAAATGGCTGTCTCCGCTGCAGTGGTGCAGAAGGGACGCGTAGTGGTGACGGGCGTTTGGAGCGTGTTTTGGCAGCAATCATTTGCTCCTCCCAAAGGCGTATGAGCACCCGGGTCTCTGCTTCGGACCACGTTGTCTTCGCGGAAGTGGCACCCGTGGCACACGCCATCGCAAACGATTAAAGAATGACTAACCTGCACATGTGCAAGGAAGTAAACAACATGATGGACGTGGCCATTGCACGGCATGTGCTCCCGCACACCCCTAGCGGACGTGACCGCAAACTGCCCGAGGGCGAGAGTAGCGAGGTTTTTTGTTACAGTACCATTTATTTGAATACATGGCAGTATTCCTAATAACGAGAACGATGGTTTAAAAATACCATGATCATCGCGTTTTGCATTAGCGTATTTATTTGCAAGCCACTGCTGCCGAGGATAGACACTCCGTCGCAGCGAGCGAAGTGAGTTTGGCGAACGCACTTGCCGGCAAGTGTACTTTGCAGCGAGTGTCACTAAGCGTTCCTGTGTGACAGCGTGCAAATGACACTACTGGCGAAGTGCACTCGCTCAAAGTGCACTTAAGTTGCCCCGTGTGACAGGGCGTTTCATGACAGCAAGAGGAAACGTTGTCGAGATGTGCCTCGTGGGCTTGTTTGAGTGCCGGTTCATGATGGGGCGATACGCGAGTTTCACTGCCGTGTTTAAGTTGAAGGCGGTTGATTGCGTGCTCGAGCACGGCAACCGCGCTGCCGGCAGGCATTTCGGTGTCGACGAAATCAGAATTAGGTATTGGAAAAATCAGCGTGAGAAGCTCATGGCTACCAACAGCACGCGCCGGGCTTTCCGCGAAACCAAAACTGGCAAGAGCAAAGCTGTCGCCAACAGCTTCAAGAAGACAGGCGTATCTAACGCGCTCGACAGAACGGAAGATAACCTT
This sequence comes from Rhipicephalus sanguineus, assembly GCF_013339695.2. Lineage (NCBI taxonomy): Eukaryota > Metazoa > Arthropoda > Arachnida > Ixodida > Ixodidae > Rhipicephalus > Rhipicephalus sanguineus. The sequence goes on along the minus strand of NC_051176.1, from coordinate 305,109,590 downwards.
CTGTGCGACTGTGATGACACTGCCGGTTCCAACAGGGAATCGAGCGGCGACGACACTGACGCCAGTGACGCTTCAAACTCTGAATGAAAGTTAGGGGGTGTCATGAGTAAGAGCCCCTCGGAGGCAAAAAGATGACGAAGAAGTCCTCAAGACATTCGAAGCGGCACGAGCGCGTGCTTGGAATATTCCACAGAGCTCGTGGCACGCGAACCGAGCTATGAAGGAGGACGAAGAGCAATGAGCTGGCATTGTCTTCGTGGGCTCGGCGAAGGAAGGTCGCATCGCCAGCAGACGCACTGGCGACGGCAGCGACGGGCGTTCGGGTCTGCGGCCGGTGACGCAGGCGTCCCGAGGTGAGGCCGGCGAGATCGACGACGTACGAGCAAGGCACCTCGGCGATGCAGTGACCGCGCCCCGCAAGTACGGACGTTCCCGGCGCAAGACCCCTTCCGAAGCAAGCCACCGAAGGCAGTCCCCGGAGGGCCACGTCAGCGATGGAACGCCATGCGGGGCGAAGGAATCGACGACGACGTTAGGCCTAACGGTTCTAGCAGGCAAGCCTCGGTGGACGACGACCTCTGTTGACAGGCGACGGCTAACTTGTCACACAAGATAGTCGAGGGCGACTCGCGGAGGAGATCAACGGTGACTGGACTTATGCACAACGAAGTAGCGATCGTGATGATAGGCTTGTGAACCTATGTTAGCAGGAGAGGACTGTGAGAAAGATTTAATGCTTAGATTGAAGAGATTGTTTAAGTTTGCTTATTGTTGCTTGTCATTTTTGTATATTTGTATATTTTTGGAGTCTCGTGGCTTTGTTTGATAAATGTTGTTTGCCAATAACCGAGTCTTTGACTGAGTCCATCGCACCGGGCCACCCGAAATTCGTGACAATTGGCGAGCCTGCCAGGATTCAATTTCCTGCCCATTACGGATTTCGCAGCTCTGGCAATGGACTTCGTCAAGATTCTGAGCTTAGCGAGAGACCGAGGTTATTCAAAAGAAGAGGCGTTGGAGTTTCTTGGAATAGAGCAAGAGCGCGTTCGAAAAGAGAGGGAGCTCGCGCGAAAAGAGCTCGAAGATAGACTCGAGGCAAAACGCGCCCAAGCTCAAGAAGCCTACGCTAGAGATAAGGAGCTGCTAGAACGCAAATCGCGATTGGCTCGAGACACAGCGGGCATTAGAGTGGATGAAGGAATGCCCATAGAGGTTCCATCAAGAGCAGTTAGTATGTGTGATGTTCATGAGCAATTGTTCAGTTGAGCAATTGGGTAGCGAGCACGCGTTTAGGGTAAATGAGAGCACTCATTTAAGTAATGAGCTGAAGGAAAAGGCCTCAGATGTTGCCTATAGTTGGAGTAAGGCCACGGTTAGTGAACAGCATGCTGATGTTGTTGAACAGGGCACGGAGCAAGCGAACGCGACGCATCCAGGCAACAAAGGGATAGAACATTGCTATTCGCTGATGTGCATGCCAGTTGAAGGAACAAGAATTCAGCGTTCACGAGATATAATGCCAGATGGTAGCAGGATTAACGGCATGCTGGAAGCGCATGGTGTTAGATGCTTAAAACTGGACGAAATGGAGACACTACCGAAAGCACCTAAAACTGGTCGTATTTGTCAGCAGAACGCGAGGAGGGGCGCCAAAGTTGCCAATGGCAGACGCGTAAGACGAAAAGAAAAGAATGCTCCGAAAACGCGTAAAGTATCTTATAATTACCTGGCTGAAAATAGACTGGGTCAAGGAACCAGTAACAGACATCTAGGTAGGACGCAGCCTGGGAAAGTGGATCCGAAGAAGCCTCGGCTAATTAAGAGTAGGAACGCAGGCAGCAGCCATAGGTCGGCAAAAAATGTGGAGCTCACTCAGACTCACTCACGAAACATGTCTTACCCTTAGGGCTCACTCGGACTCAGATTCACCAAACTTTTCCTCATCCGGACTCACTCGGACTCAGACTCACTATAATTTTTCTCAACCGGACTCACTCGGACTCAGACTCACCAAAATATAATTCACTCGAACTCACTCAGACTCAGACTCACGGCTCGATCTGAGTCTGAGTGAGTCGAATCATGAGTCCGTTAGCTTATAATTAGCCTTTTTCTACCATAATGTCAATGCCCTTTAACGCCAATATCTCGCATAATCGGTGCGCTACTTCGCATCTTTTGATCTCGTACCTTCAAATACGAGTTATCTGAGTTTGCAGTTCAGTAAGGACCTTTTTATTGAAAGAGATGACTCACACGAGATATTTTTATCAGTAACTTCCCGTGAAAGAGTTTGCGGGGGGAGGTCAAGGCACTTCCTCCCCCTCTCCCTCCTCAACTCACGCCTCTGATCAATAAATATTGAGCTGACGTATGAGCGGTAGCGCGTTGAAGTATGTGGGACTATACGTGAGTATAAACATGAGCCGACATAAGGCTGATAGTAATGCTGAAGTAGAGTAGATAGGACCATATGTCGGCAAAAAATGTGGAGCTCACTCAGGCTCACTCATGCAAGATATTTTGCCCTTAGGGCTCACTCGGACTCAGATTCACCACAATTTTCCTCAACCGGACTCACTCAGACTCAGACTCACCAAAATTTTTCCCAACCGAACTCACTCGGACTCAGACTCACAAAAACTTCACTCACCCGGACTTACTCAGACTCAGACTCACGTCTCGATATGAGTCTGAGTGAGTCGACTCATGAGTGAGTTCGCCGACCTATCGCAGCAGCTGTAGGAAGCGTTCTAGACTACATGTGAATAGATGCAGGAAGAAGTTGAAGAAGACGCGGAACGTGAAAAAGCATAGGTTTAAGTAGGTCGTATCGAACTGGTGGCTGCTCTGTGAAAAAAAAAATTAAGTGTAATAAGTTATATGCAGAGAAACGGGTGACTTTATTCTGAGTAGTGCTCTGTGAACCATGAATTTCTGAACATTTTTTAACAGTGAAGGCTGCGTATTGTGTGTAGTTCTGCTTTTTGTGAACCGCTGGACATTGTAATGGGTTCAGTGTAGTGTTTTGGGATGTGTTTCCGTAAGTGCGTTGTGATGACCAGTGAGTGAACACAAGTGTGAACACAAGGCAAGCAAAAGGATGTGCGAAGTTACTGAACAAGGTTATGGCAAGCGATAGATGGTGACAAGAAGCAGTTTTTTGAGAAAAAAACTCTTGGAAAAAGGGGGCGTATGTCATGAGTAAGAGCCCCTCGGAGGCAAAAAGATGACGAAGAAGTCCTCAAGACATTCGAAGCGGCACGAGCGCGTGCTTGGAATATTCCACAGAGCTCGAGGCACGCGAACCGAGCTATGAAGGAGGACGAAGAGCAATGAGCTGGCATTGTCTTCGTGGGCTCGGCGAAGGAAGGTCGCATCGCCAGCAGACGCACTGGCGACGGCAGCGACGGGCGTTCGGGTCTGCGGCCGGTGACGCGGGCGTCCCGAGGTGAGGCTGGCGAGATCGACGACGTTCGAGCAAGGCACCTCGGCGATGCAGTGACCGCGCCCCGCAAGTACGGACGTTCCCGGCGCAAGACCCCTTCCGAAGCAAGCCACCGAAGGCAGTCCCCGGAGGGCCACGTCAGCGATGGAACGCCATGCAGGGCGAAGGAATCGACGACGACGTTAGGCCCAACGGTTCTAGCAGGCAAGCCTCGGTGGACGACGACCTCTGTTGACAGGCGACGGCTAACTTGTCACACAAGATAGTCGAGGGCGACTCGCGGAGGAGATCGACGGTGACTGGACTTATGCACAACGAGGTCGAAAGCATCAAGTAAGAGCGGCGCAACGAAGTAGCGATCGTGATGATAGGCTTGTGAACCTATGTTAGCAGGAGAGGACTGTGAGAAAGATTTAATGCTTAGATTGAAGAGGTTGTTTAAGTTTGCTTATTGTTGCTTGTCATTTTTGTATATTTGTATATTTTTGGGATCTCGTAGCTTTGTTTGATAAATGTTGTTTGCCAATAACCGAGTCTTTGACTGAGTCCATCGCACCGGGCCACCCGAAATTCGTGACAGGGGGTCAGTGAATAAAAAAAATAAAGGGCAATATGCAATGCATGTAGTTCCTGCGTAATGTGTGCATTTATTACAAAGACTCTACTTTTATTTTTGGTTATGTTCATGATAGCTATCGTAAGAATTCCGATATGCGACTTGTTCGCGTTTTCGGTGCTCAAAATATTTCGCGGAAAATTTACCCTGCGTAATGATCGCACCCCGAAATTTGCGTCAATTTTTTTTTAAAAAAAGTGCGATCATTATGCAAGTAAATACGGCATCCTGAACAAGAAAATAAGACAGCCATGTTCATACTCCTTTGCTTGCTCCTTTTAAAGGGGTCATGAAGCACCCCTTGGGCTTGTTGAAAAAACACATCCTGCGGAAAGCTGACACGGCTATGAACTGCTCTGCAAAATATTGCAGTCGTGCGCGCCGCGCCGCGTAAAGGCCACAAGCGGAGCGCGAAGTTGCCGTTTCCTCAGGCGCCCTCTTTTCAAACAGAGGCCGGTTCTCACTCTTGTCGGTGGGCGGGGCGTCTGCACGTTGACGTCGCGGATCTGCCAGTTTACGTCGCAAGAGATATAGCATGCTTATTGGCCTATAGCCGCATGAGCTTCTTGCCACGGGGTGCCGCCACTTGCCCGCGCCGCACTCCTCAGTCTGCTAACTTTACACGGTAGCCGCACTCGCGCATGCGAATCACAGCGGGAGAGCGATCGCGTTTCATGACGCGCGCTGACGTAACTTCTTTCCCCCGTGCCATCCCTCCCTGTCTAGCTTCCAGTGTGCTCGTCGGCACGAGAAAAGAGATAAAGCGCTGAGAGCGTGCGCCAAACCCCCGTAACTCCGCTCCTTCTTGACGGATTCGAGAAGTTTTTGCGGCAATCGATTCAGGAGGCAGTAAACTCCGATACTGAGGTCATTCGATCATTACTTGGAAAAGTGGTTCATGACCCCTTTAACACATCATAGTCACAGCCACTTGGCACTTTACTGTTATAAATTCAGCCCTGTAGAACCTTACTTTATGCACATATGATAGTTCAAATAATATGATGACTGAAGAAATACATGTGCTGCTGTTGCCTTGGAAAACTTTTATTGATCCCACTGTCTCGTATGCACTTTTAGTGCACGCTACCTGCCTCGGCTCAATTCATGATGAGAAAAACAATGGCTTCCCTCATTTTCTTTTTTACTTTTCATGGAATGAGCAGTAGCACACACAAATTTGTGTTTTCTCATTAAACAGGCAACCTTACAGCCTGTACACAATACAGAGAAAGCCTTTTGTCATGAAAAAATGTATGTGCAGAGACTTTCAAGCAGGGTGCCGAGCATAATTGCAAATGTGAACAAGAATTTTTTGGCTAGAATGAAATTTAAACCTGCACCACTTCTCTTGTACCTAAGTTGCTCCCTAAATAATAACACTATGCTCCCTAAACAGTGCCTTACAGCTTCCAGTGTGTAACCAAACCCACAGACTTGGTGAGGTGTGTTTTAAAATATGAGACACAAGTGAGTTCACAGAACTCGCCACAGGCACCTACCTGCATAGTTAGCATCAACTGGACCAAGGGCAGATCATAGCACAAAGAGAACTGTGTGCAGCACAGTTTCAGCAACTGCGAGAAAAAAAGAGTGCATTCTTAATTGAACCACACAGCAATAGCAAAGTTACAGCTTAGGCCAGCAAGACACCGAACCAGACTTGTACGCATTAAATTTAAAAAAGTAGCTGATCGGAATTACAATTACTTCAGTCAATAATGTCACTACAGTTACAAAATACTGCCTCACAAGGGTAACTGATGCATTACTAAAAAAATGCAGGCAGTTTGCACTAAGTCGCACAAAGCTTGGCACAGCGAAGCACGGACCCGGTCGCCACTCGTACTTTTAGTCAACCAACACGTCTAGCTTCGAGATGCGCAACTTCCTCCTCGGGAGTACGCTTTCTTAGGAAGCCCCATGACTCTCTGGACATGATCAGGCGCAGCCATGCTATGCACTATAGAGCAGAGGATATGCACTATAGAGGTTGCACGCGAGGTCTCCATCAGTGGGCATGGCATAGCTACTGCGCATGCGTGGCTTGGCCAGGTGGTGTGGTATCTGGTCGCTAGACAACACGAAGTTTGCTTCCTCTTTCTTTCTATCTTTTTTTTTCTCTCTCTCTATTTCTCTTTCTCATTCTTTCTGTGCTACGCTTTACTCTCTCCCCTCCTCCTCACCAACACATCTCCTCCTCCTCACGCTCACTTCCCTTTCCCCCTTGCTACACTATACTATACCAAGGCTATGCTATGCTCTGCTAGCGTGCCTGGCTAGCCGAGTAGTTAAGACCTTTGGACTTTGGATCGTGGGTATGCGGGTTCGAATCTCGCCTCGCCAAGAAATTTCTTTCCCCAAGAATTTTTCTCTTTCGCTATCTTTCTTTTCATTGTCATTGTCAAGTATTTCATTGTCTACCACCAGAAAAAAAAGCTGTTATCAGATGGTATCGCTCACACTTGGGAAAAATCCCAAAATTTCGTAGTGCCACATATCGTACCACGGACCTTGTACCCAAGAGCACAGTCTCTTAACAATGTGCAGCCTTTCATATACGAATGACCCTCAACTATATGCAAAAGTGCAGCTTCAGTTACGTAGCACATCGTAGCAGTTTCTCATTTATTCATTTATTCATAATACGTCAAAGGTCCCACATGAGACATTACATGAGGGGTGGGCGAACGAAAAAACTGGCGGGTCAGGTTAGGTTTCATGACTTGAAAGATGGTCTTCAATGGCAGCTTTGAATTGAGCAATGTCAATGATGAGGGCAATATCGGATGGAAGGGCATTCCATTTTCCGGCAGTATGCAGGAAAAATGAACGTTGATAGGTGGTCGTATGTGCACGTGGTAGATACACAGCATTTCGGTGCGGGTGGCAAGAGGAACGATGTGCAGGCATGATGATTTGGTTTCCTGGAGGCAGCGAACGGAAAAACCTAAAAATAATATTAGATGAGCAGTCTTGCGGCGAGAAGAAAGTGAGGGGAGGCAGCGCTGCTTACATGCAGGCATGCTTCCATTGCATCAGGGGTTGCATGTACAGCCGCCCATTTTTTCAACCTGAACGCTCAAGCGTCGACCGCCGAGTCGATAAGCGCTGCATAACGGAGCACAGCGACGAAATTAGCGAGAATACGCGCATGCACGCAGGGAACAGTCCGGTGCAGCTTTCGTCTGCCAGGCTGTTATACAAAACAGACCCAACCCCACCTGATTTTTCACCCTTGCTTTTTCATCCTGTTTTTGGCTTGCCATGGCAGATATCTCTGTTGCCCCAGGAAAGTGCTGTGTGAACCACAAGAAAATGAAAAAAATCAACGCTGATACGCACATATAATCAGTGGGCTTATGCTATCCCTCTCACGCGCAACCACTTTACCTTTTTTTTGTATAACTTTATGGCAGCATTCAGAAAAGAAAAAAGGATGATGATAACGGGGCCCAAAAGCAGGCGGGGTTGGGTCCGTTTTGTAAAACAGCCTGGCAGCCGAAAGCTGCACCAGACTGTTCACTGCGCGCATGCGCATATTCTCGTTCATTTCGCCGCTTTGCTCCGCTATACAGCACTTATCAACTCGGCGGTCAAAGCTCGCGCGTTCAGGTTAAAAAATGGGTGGCTGTACGTCATCATGACACAGCGAACTTTTACTAATGTTGCATGAGTGAAAATAGCAGGGCATGGACAGCAAGTTTTCAAAGGTTGGGAGCTACGGAATGAAAATACAAAAGCGAAATCATAGTGAGATGTTGAATGTGGTGCAGACAATAGAAACCACGTGACTAGCTTTTCAGGTGAGGAAACAAGTACAAAGTGCTCAGGTTTGCCTGCAAAACATGTGCATCTATCAGGCCACAGTGCTAGAACAGGAACACATCGGGCTGCCACATCTTATGGCTGCAGGCATGCTAGTGCTCGCGCCAAGTACAAATGGTAAAACTGCATCTCCCATACAAGCTCAGGCTTGTTTTTAATAATAATAACCATTTTTGGATTTTTACAAGCCAAAACCACAATATGATTATAAGGCACACCATAGTGGAGGGCTCCGGAAATTTCGACCACCTGGGGTTCTTTGGCATGCACTTAAAGGGACACTAAAGGCAAATATTAAGTCGACGTTGATTGTTGAAATAGCGGTCCAGAAACCTCGTAGTGCTACTTTTGTGCCAAGGAAGTGCTTATTTTGAAATAAAATCATGTTTTAGTGGTCCGCATCGCGTTAGCACACTTCAAATCACCCGCCTGAAAGTGGTCTTTCGCACGTCACTGTTGCCATGCCCAACGTTGCCCGCCTTCACTGCACGGCGGCGTGCACTGGCGACGTGCACCTTTCAGGCATCCGGCAACATCACATGCATGCGGCATTTTGTCAAACTTTCTGTAAGAGCGACTTTCACGAGCACGCAAAACACACGCAGCAGTACGCGATATCGAAACTGCCACTGAGACACGACCGCATGAGCGAAGCAGGGCGCCGGGCGAAGAGCAGTTCGGCGAAAACGGAACCTTTGAACCACGCTCGCCGTTCCCCATGGCAACGCCAAAGAGGTTCTTTTTTTCATGAATCAAACAGAAACGAACAAGCAGCATTCTATTACGTCTCTTGATGCACGGAAGGTTCTTTTTTTATTGCAGCTAGTTTGATTACGAGTGATTGATTGTAGTCGGACTCTCTCACGTCATCGGGATCATTTCCAAAATGTACCGCTCATGGCACTCATCGTGTGATACATTTAGCTTAATTTCTCGGTAAGTAGGACACTGCTGTTGATAATATTGCCGTTTTAGACGCTGTCATACATTGAGCTTTCACTCTGACAAAAATTGTTACTTGCCTTTAGTGTCCCTTTAAGTCTAAGTACACACACGGGCCTCTAGCATTTCCGCTTTAATCGAAAATGCAACCGCCACAGCTGGGATCGAACCTGCACCGTTCGGGTCAGTAGCTTATGCTTGTCTTGTGAATAGAATAATATTTACATGTAAATGATTACAGAAAAAAAGTAACTGAGTTCAGGTTGTCAAACCAAACACAAGCTGAAAACCATACCCAAACCGAAATGCTAGCCAGAACTGAACTCGAGCCAATATTATCACAACTTGCCTGAACCAACAAAAGTAATAATGGTTACCGGTTCAGCAAAAACAGTTCAAGCATATGGAGAGAGGATGCAAGTATTCATCAGAAACTCTCATTAGCAAATTGCGATGGCTCACAATTGTGCACAAGAATAGCGATAAACGACAGCTATGTGCTCGAAGGTAAATGCATATTTACGCCCAGACGCTTACACTTTTGAACTCGGACATGCTATTTAAGTTTTGAAGCTGAAAAAGTGTTTTAAGGGGTCTGCGGAATCTCCCTGTTCAGCCGTTAGGTTATCTTACTACTATTACTAGCAAAACCTTAATGAGTACACCAATAAACCCTAAGATCAAGAAATACGGTGTCCTCTAAATGATAAAAAATAAGAATAAGTTCACTAGCACAGCTATTCATAACAATAACAGTGCTGCCCCCTTTCTTGCGCTCAGTTGCAATGGCTGATAAAAGTTCTGCAAATCTACTGTTGCGTACCATGGCTCAATGCATGTTTGTTGCCTGTATACAATGAGTAAAATCCTTTTGCATTTCTACAAATTATTCCCCAACACAATGTGCATTGTATATCACCTTTTTGTCAGTACAAACATTCTCAGTGATGCTACCAAAGACTTCTGATTTGGAGCAATTTTTGGAGCAGCAAAATTTCCATTTTGGAGCACTTTGAAGCAGTAAAAATTTCAATCTTGGAGCACTTTTAAGCAGTAATTTTGCATCTGGGAGCACTCTGGAGCAGCTAATTTTACGTCTTGGAGTGCACTAGAGAAGCAAATTGCATTAACATTCAAGCACCTGAATAATTATTATGGGGCTCTTATGAAGAGCTAGAAATATTTTGACTCATTGCAAATCTCATGAAAAAAATCATCTCAGGAGAACTACATGTTTCACTCAATAATGCGAAAATAAGGGCAGGGCGCATGCAGTTGAGTGTTCTGGATTAACCTCTTCAGTGATTATTTTCGAGAAAAGCAGATAAACCCAATACCGGATCAATAAAATTGTACTTTATGAAATAACACTCTAAATACATCTATGTGGTTATCAGCAGACGCGGTAGACAAACACTGCGACGTACAACAGTGCCTCAATGCTAAAGAATCCCACTGTCCCTAATGCATTCCCCTAAGATGACTCCAAGGCAAAAGCCAGGTTCTTTTTCTTCTCGATCAATGTGTTGATCCTCCCCCTCCCTCTCTGCAAGCTTTAATTCCGCACCTCACATGGTTTTGCACTGCCTTCATGATCGGCACACCGATCACAGAAGCAGTGTAAGGCTACGATATCATGTGATGACGTCATCATGTGACATGATATATGATGCCATGATGACGTCAGAAGTTTTGACGATCGATGACGCCATGACGACACCATCAAGTGATGATTATTTTTTGCATAGATCGATTGACGCCGCCGACGGTCAATTTTCGTGTTCGATGAGCATAGGTCTAAGGCTTTCACATTAATATTGCGTACTGAACATTAACAGCCTGGCCATTAACAACCTGGCCCTACATACCACTCTGTCCTCCATCATGTCACCTCTGTGCCGTGTGCGAAACAGCTTCACTTATCATCTACTTCACAGAATGGAATGGCTCCTTCTTTTTTTTCTGATAACAATTATATCGACACTCTCGACGGGTTTTTGCCATCGTAGTTGCTATTTTTCGTATAAAGTCCAAATCGATAACATCACCCCGCCCATTCTACCCATGGGCAAAAGCTCGCGAGCGCTAGTGACGAATGCGGCCGAAGCGGAGACGAAACAGGCCGGCCGTCTCCGCCGCACGGAGACGAAACAGGCCGGCCGTCTCCGCCGCACGGAGAGCGCATGCGATGACATCTGTGCGGACGGCTCATATACCCGTCTACGTGCTGCACTCTCAACGCGAACAGACTGTGCGGAAAGAGCATCTCTCCCTGGAGCGGCCGTATTCTCTTACACCAGCATTTTGTAGAGTTACGCGAGATTGGATCCTTGCTATTGCATTCACTGCTTCACCCTTGCTGTGAAACTGTGACTTTTCAAAAAAGCAAGCAAAAAATTCGAATCGGAACCCTAGTACTCACGAGCTCGAAAGGGCAGAGCCTTTTAAGGGGTATTTACCGCAGAGTGATTACAAACCCAAATGTGCTGGTGGAAAGAATTAAGAAAAAGTTCTTCTGGATGAAGATCCATGAATAAAGTATATATCTGAGGAAAAGTGTCAACGCGTTCCCACCGTTCACGTGCTCTTCCACAGACGCAAAGCATGGAAAATTCGATACTGTTCCATATATCTATTGCTAATGATCCCTGATTTCATTCCGCGATGTCCGGAAACAGAAGATGACAGACATTTTAGCAGCACACATGTAGTTATTACTTAACATTGCTTTCCTTACGTGGCGTGCGACACTTGAAACGAGCTATCAGCAGAGTTTCTGGAACAGACGACATCCGCTGATGAATCGCCGCTACCGATAGGCCTAGACGTCACGAGCCTCTGCGGAGAGCGCGTTTTGCTGTCAAGCCAACTTGCAGAACAGAAGCTTAGTCAGCACCGTGCATGGCGTCATGGCTTACTTGGCACGCATACGCAAGCGCTGTTTATTCGGCAGAATAATTCTTGGCCCATGGTAGTAACTTTGACGGCCCCAAGATGTTTTGACACACCGGCGGTGCGATTGCCAGTGATAGACGCCCCCAAACACGAGACTCTGACGCAGTGTGGCGCAATTTTCGTCGATATTGTCACCGGGTCATGACGGGGACGAAGGCAGCAGGCGGCGTGTCCAAGAAGAAACTCTTTATTCGGCCGAACTTGTGGCCGGGAAACGGAAAGTCAAACTACAGCGATACACACTGTACAAAAAACTGATCATGGCTGTAACGCGCCGTCTTTTATACATCACGCATCGAACTTTCCAGCCTTGTCACTGGTGTTCGCGCAAGCTCTTGAATAATCTAGGCTGTTCGCGGCTTGCGCGCGATCTTAACAAAGTGATCTACTACAATAGCGAAGCTTCTCGAACACTGCCGCGCGGTCAGCGCCGAGCGTTGCTGGCCGTCATTGCTGGTCAAACCCGAATACATCAAAATAAAACAAGTGGGCGTGGCAATATTATCAGGATGGCGCAGTAAATACAATTTGGTGCAGTTTGGCACAGTTGGCGCAGGAGTGGAAACACTGCATTCTGCTCCACAATTTAGTTATATAAGAGATGTCATTGCAGTGTTTAGCAGAAACTGTCCATTGTTCAGAAGCATCAGTGGCCTCATCAGCTGATATTTAAAATGGCTGAAAACAGCGAAATCTCAATCGAAAGCTGTTTTTCGCTACAGACTAGTAGTATGGATATGTATCATTTACGTATTACAATGTAAACCTGTGCTTTTTTAATGCACGTGGTGGCTCGCTCACTATCAGTCGGGTAGTAATTACTTTGGGCAAACAACATTTAGCTGCACTATGCCGACTAAACTCACTATGCTGCTGTCAAAGTGGTATTCATCCAAAAAAAAAATTCATTCAAAAAAGCCTCACAGAACGGTTCGTACAGGTTTCAAAGGGGAAAAATTAAAGATATTCAAGGAATTTCAAGGGCCTGTCAGAGCTTTTTCGAAGACTAAAAACGGCATACAAATGAATATTTTATTTTTTTACTATAACAATGTTTCATATTCTGACTAAATTTATCGCACTTATACACTTGAAACACAATTTAACGAAGTCATCACCACACTCACATTACTTTGTTAAATCAGGAAGTTTGTAAAATCAAGAGAGGTTTTTCAGTCCTTTAAAACCTAAAATTGTAACACTGAGACACCCAATATCTACCACGGCATGGTTTTTGCCGCTCACCCACCAGCATTTGTATGAAAAGTCTGTTCAAGTATACCGAACATTGAGGCTCATGATCCGGGCGATGCTGGCCAGGTAGTCATTCATGTGAAACATGACATGCAGCCAAAATGCAAAGAAGGGGAGAAAAAGAGCAGTGATTACGCAAGCAGGGTGAGCGAGAAAGTTGCGAGGAGACGATCAGTGTCATCTGTTGCATAAATCATGAAATAACGAAAGGACACGGAAGGGCTTCTGTGGGAGCATCGTCAGGAACAATAAACCACCACCACCCATAGCACCATCTGGTAAGTAACAGCGTAACTGTTGAGTCCCCTGTTCCGTGCACGTGGTTGGCACGTAACCTTGTCAAAATAAGACCAGGCTCGTGACTATGGGTGATAGATTCTTAACGCAATAGCGTTCTGTGTAAACAATAGAAAAAAATTAGCGCTTTTTTACTAATTTATTTCAGAAAAACTTCGTTAAATCAGTTTTAGTTCCAAAATAGTTGTGTTAATTCGAGTTGACAACAACCTTGAACCTTACAAGTACTTGCCGGGGAATGCAGTTTTTTTCCTTAGATTGAGAACTACGTAAAATCGGGTTTTGTTAGATCAAGTTTTAACTGTATTATTATACTGTAGAAAAGTCTAACCTTGATGCCATCTAAAGCATTTCCTGACACACAACAAATGTTTAGTACAGGTGCTGAGACTTCTCTAGTATTAGCAATGCTTGACATTGTTACAGTGTACTAACCACATGCACTGCTCGCTTAACAGGGAAAAAAGCAGCATAAATGCAGGAGACAAGAGTGAAGTCATAAGGAGATAAGTAGAGAGAGAAAGAGAGAAAGCAAGTCAATATGCAGTGACTGATAGGTGAGGAACGAAATGAACGATAGGACAAGGCATGAACAAACAGAATACTACATGCAAACTCGCACGGTGTATTGTTTCTGAAATGGAAATTTGCCGCATCGACACTAATCTACAACAGAAAGCAGGTCACAATGGGGACTTAGACTGCACTGTTCCCGAAATTCAAGGGTTTTCAAGGACAGAGTACAATTCCAGGACCTTCAAGGGCCTTGAATATGTACTTTTCAAAGTGAAGGGTTTTGAAGGTTTTCAAGTACCTGTACGAACCCTGTCACAGGCTCCAAGAGGAGTAGTGTTTAAGGGGGTTACACAATATATAACAGAGTGTTTCATTTAACTAGAACCAAATATTGTTTTAAAAAGTGGTTAACAGCCACTGAATAAATTTAACAACATATGGTTTGCCATCATGTGGTGCTCATTAGGGTATCTTTATATTCTGCTTAATTAGTTAACTAAAACCAATTATGCAATCTTTTTTAATATTCCCTTTAGGGTCAAGTGTGTTTTGTTACATTGTAGAGGTCATTCCTGAACGACCGATCCAATTTTTTGTGGCAGAGTACATGCAATAATATGGCAACTTGAGCGAGAAGGCACATATTCATCATGCGTAAAGTGCAGTGTGCACGGGAATGACGGACGAAAGAGAAGAAGCGAACAAGACTAGCGCCGACTCTGAACTGAAATTTTTATTAGAAAGGAAACAATATAAATATCTAGATTATCACAACCATGTCGGCCAAAAAGACACCGAAAAAAATAAAAATACAGAAATGAACTGGACAACTTGCGTTTCGATATAATCATCTCTTACAAGTGTTAAACAGATAATCAAATTCAATGTCACTCAAGGTGATCGACAGCCTGCTGACACACAACTCTCCTTTCCTTCTGATATGGAAAGCTTCGACATTTCTCTGGCGATCTTCTGTCTGTGATGCGTTAGAGTCATTGTGTCGCCAAATGAGGGGAGCAGCCACACTCGCGACAATGGTCAGCAAGGGTAGATGGTCGGTCTTCGGTGAGTGAACATTTGTGCTCTTTTAACCTGATGTTGACAGACCTTCCACTCTGCCCAATGCAAGTTTTACCACAAGACAGTGATATTTGATATACAATTCCGACGTCACATTAAAAAAATTTAGACCCATGCTTCCCCCCGCATCTTGCTGCCCGTGCGCCAGTGCTTAGGCATTCATTTATTTTTGCGCATAGACCACATAGCTTTCGGAGTGAGGAGAATACATCTATACCGTATCACGTGGCAACATTCTTGATGCCATGCACTAACTTGTTAGCATAAGGTATTAAGCACAGACCGCTTATAACGTAAGTCGCCGTAGTCGCTAATATCTGCACTATAACCAAAACAACATTTTTGAAAGGTTGCATCATGTGTGCAAAACATGACCAACAGGCAGGCGCGCGATTCCGACTATCGAGGCATGCGACTGGGACGTAAGTTTGCATCTGCTTACATTTGAAAATGTTGAACGGTTAGCGTCTGCGGACCTGCGGTGACAACATAACGAACGCGGAAAAAATGCGCCGTCACGGGAAGTCGCCGTGGTATCGCACTGCGCGTGCGCGATGTCGAAAACGGTGGCGACCACAAATCACCACTCGAGTGTTTCACACGCACGCCCGCGTTTTCGTTAGAGATGTAAGTCACCCCTTCTGAATGCAACAACTGCAAAATGTTTCATTGACTCGGCAGCAAACCGCAACTTCTGTAGTCCGCGGCCGCCGACATCGCAGCTTGCGCTTGTTAGGCCTAGCGTGCGCGTTGCAACTTGGCATGCCGTCGCAAGAAGCTTGCCCTAGACAACACGGAGATCGGGCATAGAATAGATTGCACTCGCGAGCTAAACCGAGGGCATCATGCGTGAAACCAAGTTTCGGTTCGCTGTCGGCAGAACAGCCGCGGCAACTATCCTGAAAAAGTATTTCAAGCTTGTAAGTCCGCCTGTTGGTGGCAAAGGCGAAAACGCAATCGCGTCTCAAAGCATTGTTACTTGCGGGGGAATCGAGGTTGCACGCGCGATATCTGCGCTCTACGACGAAGCAACTATTTTCCCGACGGAGACAAACAGCGGTAACGCGCTCTTGATGCGGACGCGGGCGCCCGTACGTAGCGGAGCGCGCATGTCAAGCGGCCGAAAGGGGGCAAAGGCTTCTCCGTCGACCACGCAACCAATCCCCCTTCTCAAACCACGCACCCGCGCCGGGCTGCTGCCCCCCACCGCCGTCCCTTTTTTTTTTCTCCCACCGGTCCTTGTTCGTTCGTTCCGCGTCCCCTCCTCCTTTGTAACGCCGTCGCCGCTCTCTGCCCTGCCGGCGCATCTCCGCTGAGAAGCACGCTCGCTCCCTCGCATCTCTGAGAATGTTCCGGCAGCCGCATTATAACCGGTCTTTCATCTCCCGGGGGACTGCACAATAAGCGGTATGCGTATACATGGAGTTCTATGGGAGGGTAAACGGGAGTCAGAAAAATCCGCATTATAGCCGGTACTGCACTGTAAGCGGTTACATTATAAGTGGTCTGAGCTTACTGCAATGCTTTTTGGTTTTCTTTTTGCTTGCTGTTCTTAAGATATCTGCTCATTTTTTCGCAAGCCAGAATGATGACATGATCGGGGGTAGGATGCTTGTTGCAAGTGCTTGGTTTGCTCTTGAAAGCTTTGGGTCATGCCATGTTTGCATGAATTGCCCAAGGGTGCACATATGCACGAAAAGGCAACGCTTTGCTTAAAGAGCTTTGAATGATTGGAAGCGAAATTCAGCAAGGATTTCAACTAGAGGGGTTGGTACCTTCAGCATACGTGAGAGGGATGGAATTCCATTCCAAGGTCAAGGAACTGAAGCAACTTTTTTTCATCATCTCTACTGTAAAATTGAGACCTCGGCCACATTCATAGAAAACCTTCAGAATGTGCAAAGAATCACGGCAGTAATCATCAGAATCAAAAAGTATCAGAATATCATCTACAAATCTGAACACGTGCAAGACCATACCCTTTAGTTTTTCAGCCAATTTTTTTTTCTATGAAATTGAAATTTCACTGAGTATCGGGCAACTCTGGATCCAATGCAGACACCTCTGTTTTGTATGAAACGTTCGTGTTCAACGAAGGAGGATTTTAGTAGAATGACAGCAGTTCTAAGAAGGATTCTAGGGGTATTTGACTACCGTAAAATCCCGAGCAAGCGCCCCCCTCCTTTTCTCGGGAGATTTGAAATATGCGCCAACGACAGAGCAAGCGGCCCCCACCTTCCCCTCCCGCCATTTTCACTGTTTCCTTCATTGTTTTGGAAACAGTGAATGCATGCGTATTGAACAGAGCATTTAATTAGAAGCACGTATGTGCATTTTTTATTCCTAGGGGCTCTTCGGCCGTAATATTGAATTGTGATCCCCGACCGAGCAAGACCCCCCCCCCCCTCTTCAAATCTTGTCAAATTATCTTTCACCATAGGAGGGGGGGTGGGGGCTTGCTCAGAATTTTACGGTAGACGTGAAGAAGCCACATTCGTAGTTATGCTCACTGATGACTTTTGAACACATGCCATTAAATCGTAGTGCGGAAGCAAATAAAGCAGGTCTTCTTTGTCTAGGCTCATGGTGTGACAGGTTCCCGGGTTTTTTGCCTGAAAAACTCAACGAGGCTCAAAGAATTTTTAAATGTGAATGCATTTCTTAGTCGGGCTATGTGAGGCATCCGGCGTTGTCCGCGGCGCCCTCTCCCATAGCAACAGCTGCGGGCGCGCGCGCTTATCCTCGCCCCTAGCAACCGGAGCATGTGGTGCGAGAGAGTGTAGGAGAGGGTAGGTGCAGTGCTTCGCCGCTCCTTCTCTCGCCGTTCACTCTCTCTCCTCCCTGCGCCCCACTCTCCCGTCCGCTCGCGCCTCACTCTCGGCCGTTCGCTGGCTGGGCGCCTCTCAAGAACCACGGCCGGGCTAGACTGCACGCGCGCGCGTGGGGTCTAGCCCGGCCGTGCAAGAACATCCGAAAGTGTGTGCTCGAGACGCCGCTGTGAAACGCCAACGCCGAGCCGAGAACGCTGGCGCCCCACTCTCCCATCCGCTCGCGCTTCACTCTCGACCGTTCGCTGGCTGGGCGCCTCTCAAGGCGATGGCAGAAGTCGGTGAAGGCGAATGTCTGACGGCAACGGTACCCTCTCTCGGCACAAGAAATGCATTCGCATTTCCTCACGATTCCCTTCGGGGAGGTGGGGGCATTTTTTCTCTCTGTAAGGGTCATCAACGTTTAGGGTTGCTAATTGGCGTTGTAAATAACCTGATACAGCTTGCTGCCAGGTGACCTTTTCTGTGACAATCGCTCTGAACGGGATTCCAGTTTTATAGGCATTTACGGCAAAAAACACTTCAAGAAAGAATACTGCAGAGGTCAAGGCAGCGAGAAAAAACGTATTCAACACCGCGTCAGCGTGTCAAAACAATGAAAATCAAAAACAATATTTTTGACCAGAATGAGAACGTAAAAGAAACGTTATCTATTATTTCATTCCCGAGTGAAACCAAAATACTATTGCTCGGTTTCGGTTCAAGCAGTGACGCTACCGAGGACTTCTGATTTGGAGCAATTTTTGGAGCAGCAAAATTTCCGTTTTGGAGCACTTTGGAGCAGCAAAATTTTCATCTTGGAGCACTTTGGAGCAGCGAATTTTACATCCCGGAGTGCAATACAGAAGCATATTGCATTATCATTCAAGCACCTGAGTATTATTATGGGGCTCTTATGAAGGCTAGAAATATTTCGATTCATTGCAAATCTCATGGAAAAAATCATCTCAGGAGCATAGGCGTGCGCACAGGGGGGTGGCGCCCCCCCTAATAACCTAAGAGGGGGGGGGGGCGCAAAATCTGCCCCGTACATTGACCCTTGCGATAGCAATTATATGGACACTCTCGGCGGATTTTTGCCGTCGCCGTTGCCGTAATTTTCCGTATAAAGTCCAAATTAATAACATCACCACGCGCATTCTAGCCGCGGGTAAAAGCTCGCGAGCGCTGGCGTCTGTCTCCGCCGCACGGACAGCGCATGAGATAACATCTTCCCGCGTGCGGGCCTGCCGTCGATTGCTCATCAAACAGAGAGGAAACGCCCCGCCCGTCTTTCGTAAGGAGCATGAAGGGACGCCAGGGGAGCGGAAGGGGGGGGGGGCCGCATCGTTCGAAGGGCGCAGTCGCTTGCGCGCGCGCTATCTCGAGGCATCAGGAGACGGCTCGTAAACTTGCTGTGCTCTCAACGCTTACTTCGCGTTTAGAGAACTCAGAGCAAGAAAACGCTTCCGTTCCCGGAGGGGCCATATTACCTTAAACCAGCGTTTTGTTGAGTTACGCGAGATCGGATCCAAAAGAGTTAGCTGCTAGTTTTACTTCGTTTCACAATACAATTTTTTGGTATCGCATTCATTGCTTCGCTCTTAAGCGAAACTGAGTTTTTTTTTTTTAACCGTTAGCTATTGGCCCCCGAAAGCGAGGGGCGGACGTGTAACATATGCGTAGCCGCTTCACTGTGGGCCGTCAGCGACGGGCCCGCTACTGACAGCTGCGCATTTGCGGCTGCTCCGACCAGGAGATATGATTTTACTAATGAGATGACATTTTTAAAAAATCAAGCAAAAAATTCGAATTGGAACCCTAGCACGTGAGCTCGAAAGGGCAGGGCCTTAGGGGGTATTTACCGAAGAGTGATTACAAACTCGGACGTGCTGGCGGAAGGAATTACGAAAAAGCTGTTCTGGATGAAGATCCATGGATAAAGTATGTCTGAGGAAAAGTGTCAACGCGTTTCCACCGTTCACGTGCTCTTCCATAAACACGAAGCAAGGAAAATTCGATATTGTCCCATATATCTACTGCGAGCGATCCCAGATTTCATTCCGCGATGTCCGGAAACAGAAGTGACAGACATTTTAGCGGCACTCATGTAGTTATTACTGAACATTGCTTTCCTTACGTGCCGTGCGACGCTTGAAACGAGCTATCAGCAGCGTTTCTGGAACAGACGACGTCCGCCGATGAATCGCCGTCGCACTTTCTCGCTACCGATAGGCCTAGACATCATGAGCCTCTCGGAGAGCGCGTTTTGCTGTCGAGCCGACTTGCAGAACAGAAGCTGCGTCGGCAGGCACCGTGCATGGCATCGTGGCTTACTTGGAACGCACGCGCGAGCGCTATTTATTCAGCGGAAATAATTCTTGGTCCATGATTGCGACTTTATTGGCAGCCCCAAGATCGAGCTGCACATGTTCTGACGCGCCGGCGGTGCGATTGCCGGTGATAGACGCCCCCAAACCCGAGACTTTGGCGCAGTTTGGCGCAAATTTCGTCGATATTATCAGGATGGCGCAGTAAATACAATTTGGCGCACTTTGGCGCAGTTGGCGCAGGAGTGGAATCACTGGGTTCAAGGGAAAAGTTGGCAATCTGGAAGAACCGAGATCATGCAACATGAGCGTCAATGCCTATCTCAGGGGACAAGCGCATACCTCGGACAGAGATTACTAAGTAAAGATGTGTTGAAATTTTGTGAAAAATTAAGAGTGGCATTCTCGGCGCTGAAGTTTATTAACGCGGTAGCGTTAGAGAGCTCGTGTCGCAGAAATTCCGCTGTCGGCGTCGGCACCGTTGGTTGTGAGCGAAAAATCATCCGTGAGCGAAAAATCGAGAAAGTAGCAAATAAAATAAACGATAAAATCTCCGGTCCCAATGAGGATCGAACCCGGGCCGTTCGCGTGGCAAGCAGGTGTCTTACCACAAAGCCATGATGTTACTTACAGCTGCTACGGAAAAAAACACTACCTAAATGTCATGTAGTGAAAGGAGTCTCGACGCATTTTGTTCGGCAGGAGTCACGACGAAAACGAGCCCATTCGGCGATTTGTAGGCGCATTCGCGAGTCCATCAAACTTCGTCGAAAAACGCTGGGATAGTGCAGCCATCGCCGCTAAATACACACACGAACTTTCAAACAGCTCTAAAAGTGGACAACTATGTCCATCTAGCGGAAAACATATCAAGCCAACGCAGCAAACGCTAGATAATGTGCTGCCATCTGTGAGGCATTGTGAGAAATATGTCTCGACTTTTCATGGCATCCGAGAGGGCCGGCGCGCGGCGTATATCTTGGAGGCCATGCGACTCTTGCTTTAGATCGAAAGTCTGTAAAATTCGCGCGCGTGCGTGCGTGTGTGTGTGTAACAATACACATTAATAAGTATGCACTTAGTGGTTGAAGTGCGCACTGGGGGCCGGATTTCGCTATCGCGTTCAACTCTTAAAGGCGAAGCTTAAGGGTCCCCCAATTTTTCATCAGAACAGCAGTCTCGCATATAAGAGACTACCCTTGATGATGTGCTCCTTCTGAGATCATGCTCACTCCCTCGATGTAAAGCACTGAGCCTGCTCAGAGAATTCATAATTCACTTATGAGAAAATTAAATACTATATTTTTATCGCTACTTAAATTTTAAATTTTTGCACACAAATAAAAACCGTTATGGAACATTTCTTTTTTTTTTGTTCAGCAACAGAAACGGAACTGAACTTTTTCAGTGGAACGAAACTAAAACCGAAACGAAAAACATTTCGTGCTGACACCCTGTTACACACACTCCAGTGCTACAGAAGGCAGATGTAAAAAAGAGAACGCTTGAACTTTGCCTTCAAGAGTAGAACGCAATAGCGTAATCGGGCCCCGTGCGCATCGCCTTCTCAGTTGCTAGCCTGATTTCAGTTGTCAGTGCATGCCTCAACTGCGCCATAAGGAAACGAACGACTGTGCATGCAACTTTAGCTGTTTCAAACTATCCTAGAATGACTACTGCAAGTGCTCACTATGCCATAATTCTTCCTTTTGCGAATCAGCGAAGGGCTCACCACGCATCCGTAAGGCAACACATGAGCCTACACAGCTGCTCACTTTGTTGATGCTTTTGCAGCTGATTATAATTAAATATGACCGAGCTCTTTGTAATGGGTGGGCCTTTAAAACACCCACTCGTTGCGTAATTGACATGTTTTGATGCCTGGCGCGATTCTACGCTTCTGACACGCAATATTACATGCTTTAAGGGGACTCCTTCCACTACATGACATTCATATAGTGTTTTTTTTCCGAAGCAGTTTCAAGCAATAGCGTGGTTCTGTGGTAGAACACCTGCTTGCCACGCATACAGCCTGGGTTTGATTCTCACTCGGACCAAAGTCTTTATTATTTATTTTATTTGCATCTTTCTCAATTTTTCGGCAATCAACAAGATGATTTTTCGCTCACAACCAATGACGCCGACAATGACGCCAATGCTGACACCGGAATTTCTGCGAAACGAGCTCTTTAAAGAACCCTTAAACCACCTCCGATATTTTTTCAAACATTTCAAGCAAACATGCGCATCGTGTGCAGAATGCCGTCACGATGAACGATGCCACACGTGGCAGCACTACAAGCCGTGGGTGCGCCACATATTCCAAGAAACAATTTCTTCTCCTCTACGGGCCCTTCCAGTCTGCCTAGTGATGTGTGTGACGTCAGCACGTTGAATCTCTGATGCGGTATGCAGGCGATACTGCGATTGGTCGAACAAGAACCTACGACTTCCGGTTAGTCTGCAAGCAGCTGCCCACGCTCCTTGCTGTTCTTCGTAGTGTTGTCCCAAATGCGCGCTTGTGAATCGGCAACTGTGGCCCGTAACGCAACTGCTAAATCACTAGTGTACCAGCACAGTCACGCCTAGCGGCCTGATAAGCTGCGCGGACTGAATCCGACAGTGTCTTGCGACAGTTTTCACGCATCAGTGTGCGGCTGCAAAAGCGCCAACTGGAAAACGAAAAGACGTGACACGTGTCACCGTACGGGTCCATCATACTGGCGATCCTTAGAAGGCGTGCGTGCAACACAGGGTCCATACCGGCACAATTCGTACGAGCACGGGCCGGCACGGCAACAACAGCAGTTAGCTGAGAAGCACGGAGTTCACGGAGTCGCAGCAACCAGGAGTGCCCGCTATTTCGAAGAGCGCGTCAGCGATGACGGTATGTCACGTGAGATTGGGAGGGGAACTTGGCGAGGAGGGCAAAGCGGCTTTGGGAGAGGAGACCAGCAGACAAGCGGAGGGTAGCGAAGGAAAGAGCGAAACGAGCGATCGCAGCATTTCAATCATCAAACGCATGCAACTCCGCTATTACAGCACTGTTTCGAAAAATTCTCACGGCTACATGTTCGTTGTAGACTCACGCACAACTGTCACACCACAACTAAATTTCGACCTCTGGGTGGCTTAGGGGCCCTTTAAAGGCCAACTCCGGCGGTTTTTTGGCCATGTCAAAGTAATGGTGCTTTTATATTCCTGAGACGCTCCTGTTACGGGCCCGATAGCAGAAATACTCGGCAAATTGGAGAATAATTTTAAATAAGCAAAAAAGCGCAACACCGAAACCGAAACCCAACTGAGTGTACTGTCTACGTATGACGTAGACGTTACGAACGAACCGGAAGTCGTGCAAGGCATGCCGGTCACGCCGGCGCGGAGTATGAAAACTATGACAGCCAGGACGACCAGCGAAGCGCCGGCCAAACCAACGCTGTCTGTCGCCTTGTGCACAGCAGACGCTCGCTGTAGCGGCCGAAGCGCCGAAGTTAGCGGTGCCCTCGGCTGTGTCACTTCCGCCGCCTTCCCAGTACTGACGTCACAGACGCAATGTCGCCAATAATTGTGGGAAGCCAGGAGGGCGTTTGCAGACAATCTTTAAAATTCATTTGCAAACAATCTGCGCATGTCTCAAGCCTGTAATTTGGCATAAATGACGGAAACGTGCAAAGGAACGTATCCAGTGAATTTCATTGAGATCCATCGACCTCGAAAAATCGCCGGAGTTGGCCTTTAACGCTATCGCATTAAAATGTTGCAGAGAGTCAAGGACAGCTTCTTTGGAGACTTAAAAATATGGAGAGTGAGCACTGTGGTATTCTTAAGCAGATGGGCAATGTCTCTTCCCTCTTGTATATTTTATGCCTCAAACCCTAAAACTTAAGAGTAATAGCCAAAATTAATACACAAGAAATTATGCACCTCATATGCAAGTACGACAGCTAGCACAGGATGCCACAGCACTACAGCAAGCTTATGAAACACATAAAGGCAGCCAGATAAGGAAACTCACTGCTGGTGGCAGGACACCCACAAGGTTTGCCAGCAGTGACTGCATCACTGCTGCTGCAGCCAAAGGAGTCATGAGAGGTATGTATCCTATTAATGATGATACTTCACTTCTTGCTGGTTCATCAGAGGCATTTCCCTGCTAATGATAAAGAGATAAAAGTACAAAAAAATAAATAAGGTTGGTTTATCAAATACAATACAGGTCGTCCAATGTAGCTTGGGCCAAGATTTAAAAATGGAAGGTCGCGTCAGAAGCAAATTGAATAGAATGTATACTATTTGCATTAGCCTAGGTTACTCAGGCTATTTTTTGTGTTTTATTTAACACATTAATCATGTTAAATTATCTAACCTTTTGATTATTGGCTGAAGACCTTAAGCATGTATAGAGACTTGTAGAGTACCTTCAGAAACCACCGATTAATTGTTTCCTGTATGATACATCTCACACACAAAGTCCTTTTTTTTTCTATGTTGCAAAGAAAGCCCGCCAAATATGAAAAAAAGCCCGTTGACAGACCGTTTGCACACTGCTATTGTGCAGCTCTCAAGCAAACAAATACAGCTCCCAAGTCAACCTCGCCACATGAAACGAGCTAATCTGTGTACTAATAACACTCTGCATCAGACAGTTTGTGGCTGGTATACACTATGACATGTTCACCTCACATGAGGGTCGCCTTGCACAAATATTGTTCCCAAGCCAACCTCGCCATATGAATCTCATTGTTTGCTGAAATGGCACAATACTAGGCCACAGACATGTAATGAGAAATAGTGACAACACCCTTCCTCTAAGCCAGCTGTTCTATTCTGCCTCTCTTCTTCCTCCGTCCTCGCACTTGCCGAGCGAGCACTCAAGCCCCAAGTGCCGCTCTTGGTCTTCATTATATCTCCCAAAAAATCAAATAAAATTTTTTTCTAGTAAGGCATGCACAGTCCCATCACCTATGCTTTTCTCTAAGAGAGTTTAGAAATTTGCTTTTATTTCACAAATGATGCTGGAAAAACTAACTTGGATAAAATAGAAAGAGTATGAATCTGGAATCTGAGTAATTTGGTTCTTGTTCATTGTGGCAGCACCTCCTCTATGTTTCTGTGCCTGGGCGAAGGAGAGGAGAGCAATAGGAACTGGTCGTCGGCGTTAGTACAGCTTTTAGCCGCCACCAGAGTAGAACCGCTGTCACGTTATCGCTCATGAAAACGCAGGCCGTGGCTGCACTCGCAACTGTTATACGATCCAGTTTTCGGTGTATTCGCGCTGTTTGAAGTATAAAGAAAAGTTTTGAAAACGGGGATTCAGAAGCCCTTGTCGCTCTGGGCAACCAGCCTATTTTAAAGGCATGTGTCATTCGCGGCAATTTATTGAGGCACTCGCACGTCGTCAGCTAGGCTGATATGAGAGCACATGCCAGTGATGCACGAAAAATTGTTGTGTCATCGTTATGTCCGCTTCACTGAGAGCCGGTTTTTGACTGTCTGAGAGTCAATTTTTGAAAGCAGTGGTTTCCAGTAGCTAATACTGAAAGCTTGGGTGCTTATTCCACGATGCATGCTACCGTCTACTGGTGTAGCACACTATATGCAAGCCTGGAGTTCATGCATTAAATAGCACGAAATGTCACTAGACTGCTTCCAAGGATATACGTGATGACCCATTCCCTTCGTAAAGCTCTTAAGGATTACATTTGTTGCCACCGAGAGGAAGCAACAGCTGGCGCCAGAAAATGAGGAACTATGCCATGTGATTCCATCATTTCAGAGGTTAAAGCAGCGAGTTAAATTATGATGGTACGAAAAACAAACAAAACAGCTGCATATGAGGCACGCGTCCTGCAACACTGGGAGATGTGTGAGAACAGATGCTGTTGTTCACGCCAATGTGACAGGCATGAAAAATGCGGCCTGTGGAGCTATTCTTGTTGTGCCCACCTAGTGGACTCTCCGTTTCGGCCACCGGTGATTGGCTGGAGCTCAGTGAGCAGTGCGCCTCCTGCTTTCAGTTCTTCCGCAATGTAATTTTGACGTCGCGAAGCTTTCACAACTCCCGACACAAATCAGAGGGACGGAACATGCTACAACGCAATGAACGCAGCCCCCAGAGATCCGCTTTTGGGCGCACATCTCAGAGGCGATGCATGAATTCTGATCACATTAGCCATCGAATTAGGTTTAATGCGACCGCCCACTCAATCCTTTCAATCTGCACAGCAGTACACAACAGTACGGCATACCGAGGCATGCGGATCACATGGTTGCAAAAGCCTGAAATAGAAAATAAAGCACAAATAGTATCAAATTCGAATGGAAGTATTGCACCGGCAGCACGGCCAGACAGACTGCATGCGGAATACGTACCTGGGAAAGTCCGCGAGAAGCACGAATGCAATTACACTTGGATGCAAACCCAAATTCGTGAGCTTCGTAACACGCATGGCTGTTCAGCGCCAGCTTCATGTATTCTACTCGCACAGCGCCGCCACGCAGCGATGATGATGATGATTAGTGGGGCTTTGTGGCGCAAGGGCCATGGGTGGCAAAAGAGCGCCATGTCTTTTATGTGGTGTTAGCAATGACCAATGATTACGATGACAGGGTGTATTGTGGCTGTATAGAGGCCTAAAATCACGCTATACAGAAGCGTAAAAGATGTGTATACAGTATAAAATTATGGCAGTGACAAGTGGTGTGATCTATGGGTGTGGGATGAATGACGAGTGGGCATGGTATCTACAAGTGAGAGGCAGGAAAACAGCACGAATGCCTCCTCAAGGCCTTTGAGCCCAAAGGCCGGGAGGCAGGTGCTTCCTTTGATAGAAACCACAGCAACAGCCTCAATCATGAGACTGCGCTACGGAGCGCCTGGAAAAATAACGTTGAAATTATGTACATCTTTCAGAAATTCAAAGAGGGACTGATATTTAAAAAGGGGTTCTCTGCCAATGAACATAACAGGATGGAGTGGGAACTGCAGGTATGTAGATGAAAAATGCTTTTTCCTGAGAGCGTCCAGTTCCGTGCATTGTAGTAGGGTGTGAAGTACAGTTAAGGGATCGCCACAGTAGTCGCACAAAGGTGGATCGCCTCCGGACAGAAGGTATTTATGTGTACTGTATGTGTGGCCAATCCTAAGTCTGCAGAGTGTAACTTCTGTGTGGCGTGACTGATACTGGCGTCCAATTACCTAGTTGCGGCTTGACAACATGCAGTTTATTTTGTGTGTTCCTATCCCATGTGCTCTGCCAAAAGGCCCTGAGCTTTCTTTTGAGGAATGGTTTTAAGTCTATTAGAGGGATAGCTACAGATGTATTGGGACTGTTTTCGTGGGTGGATGCTGCTAGCTGATCCGCCAACACGTTGCCTTGTATCTCGCGGTGCCCTGGCACCCAGCACACTGCGACATGTTGTTTAAGTGAGTAGATCGTGCATAAAATAGAGTAGAGCGAGAAAAGGACTGGATTTGTGTGTTTTGTCATAGTTTTTAAAGCTTTCACTACACTTAATGAATCCGTGTATACCACTGCCTTTTGTAGTTTTAATTGTTTTATGCCGCAAGTATCGCGTAAGCTTCTGCCGTGGAGATGCTGGAATCGGGGTGCAGAATACCGGAATCGGAAAAGGATGCACCAACGGCTGCGTACGACACAGAAGTGTTAGACTTTGAGGCATCTGTAAAGAATTCAGGGTGTGGGTACTTGTATTGTAATTCGAGGAAGTGTGTACGGATATGTGCAAGTAGCGCATGCTTGGTAACTTCGACGAAAAAACATCGCAATCTATAAGCTGCCACTGCCACGGCGGGAGATAGGCAGTGGGAGCCATTAGACAGTGTTCTACAAGTGGTACACCCGTTTCTTCAGCTAGGCCCCCTCACACGAAGTGAGTACCGCTGTCTCATCAAAGTACCGTTGTGAAAAAGTTCAGAAGCAGACAACTCATTGATTGTAGTGTGTGAGGGGTGTTCGTTGTTTGCGTTCACCTTGAGGAAATACACAAACGATAGGTAAGATCTCTGGAGGTGTAGCGACTACTTGTTCGATTCGACGTAGAGGCTTTCCACGGGGCTGGTGCGGAAGGCGCCCGTAGATAGCCGAATGCCTATATGGTGGACACGGTCAAGCATTTTTAGGGCGCTTGGTGTCGCAGACTGGTAGATTATTGCCCCGTAGTCTAGGCGGGTGCGTAAAAGGCTTTTATACAAATCAGACACTTATTGTCACTACCCCACGCAGTGCGTGACAATACTTTTAGAACATTCATTGTTTTTATGCACTTGTGTTTTATGTACTTGATGTGTGTTATAAAGGAAAGTTTCGTGTCTAGGATAAGCCCAAGGAACTTGTGCTCCGTTTTTACGGACAGACGCTGACCATGTATGCCAATGTCCGGATCGGGATGGAGGCCTCTCTTTCGGGAGAATAAGACGCAAATACTTTTTTGTGCATTCAGTGTGAAGCCATTTTCGTCTGCCCATTTAGAGATCTTGTTTAAACCTAGCTGGACCTGCCGCTCACACATCGAGAGGTTGCACGATTTAAAGCCGACCTGTACATCATCGACGTATGTACAATAAAACATATTCCGTGGGATGCAAAGACGCAAGGAATTCATTTTGATTATAAAGAGTGTACAGCTAAGTACACCACCCTGTGGCACTCCAGTTTCTTGAAGGAATGGTTTTGATAGAACATTTTCTACTCGGACACGGAATGTACGATCCGACAAGTAGCTCTGTTTTATATCTAGCATTCTACCACGTATACCAAGGTGGGACAGGTCTCTTAATATTCCGAAGCGCCATGTTGTGTCGCAAGCCTTCTCCATATCGAAGAACACAGAAAGAAAGAATTGCTTGTGGGCGAATGCGCCACGGATTTGTGCCTCAATACGTAACAGGTGGTCGGTGGTGGATCTACCCTCGCGAAATCCGCACTGGTACGGGTCAAATAGATTGTTTGTTTCCAGCAAATGCATAAGTCGGCGGTTTATCATCTTTTCGAAAAGTTTACACAAGCAGCTTGTTAGTGCGATGGGCCTGTAACTCGCAACGGAGGATGGATCCTTGCCCTGTTTAAGAATAGGAATGACAATCGCCTCTTTCCAAGACGAGGGGATCTCGCCAGAAAACCAGATGGCATTGTACAAGGAAAGTAAGGTTTTTTGCATTTCGGCAGGTAGGTTTTTCAGCATGTCATATACCACACGGTCGGAGCCTGGGGCGGAATTACTGCAGCAGTTTAGCGATGCCTGCAGCTCAGCTAAGGAGAAAGCTCTGTTGTACGCATCATGTTTTGTGGATTTGTGCTCTAATTTCTGTTTTTCTATTGTTGTCTTGTAGCGTTGGAAAGCCTCGGAATAGTGCGACGAGCTGGACACTTCTTCGAAATGTGCACCTAGGGAGTTTGGTCTTCTAAGCTGTCGCCTTGTGTGTTTACTAGAGGCAGTGAAAGTGTTTGTCATCCTTCTACCCTACTAATCATGTTCCAGAGTTTGCCTTCTTGTGTGTATGAATTGATGCCTGATAGAAATTTCTGCCAACTCTCCCTTCTAGCCTGTCGGCGCGTTCTCCTGCCTTGAGACTTGATATTCTTAAAATTTGTAAGATTCTCCGCTGTCGGAGAGTCTCGAAGCAACTTCCATGCTTTGTTTTGTTTCTTACGCGCATTTCTGCATTCATTGTTCGACCATGGAACTCGTCGTTTTCCAGAGTGTCCACTTGTTTGTGGAATACATTTGGTTGCGGCATCAATCAGAAATGATGTAAAGTATGCTACAGCTGCGTCTATGCTTAACCCCTTAACTGCTTTGGACGAGCAGAGCTCGTCCTGCCCAGACTGTCCCCTAATTGCTTTGGACGAGCAGAGCTCGTCCTAGCGGAATAGGTACTCCCCTCTAGCGTTCAGGACGAGAAGCGCTCGTCTACAGCTTAGATTGCGTGTAATTCACCAGATGGCAGCATTTACTTGACAATTTATTTGTCTCCTGCGGAAAGAGCGCGGTTTTTGTATGAAAAGAGGCTTGCGGTGGCGGCGTCCTATGCATAGCTGGCTCGTCAACACGAAAAAGAAGCTTTTCATTCTCGTCATCTTCTTCGAGTGATGACTATTCGGATACAGATGTTTATCTTGTGTCCAAAAGAGAAGACAGCGATGGCGGTGAATTGAGCAGCTCGTCCGATGAAGATGAAGACAGCTTGGAAGCGAACATCGTGAGTGCTCGCCAGTGGATCCTCGCTTTTGGTGCAGGAGCTGCAACAAGCCACTTTGCATAATTCCGTGTTTTGAAATTTTCCACTCAGTCCCAAAGCTTCCCGTGTGAAGTAGCCCAAGGGTACTTAGCTTACACAAGTGAAGAAAGATGTGGCGTCTGCAACTGTTCTTTATAAGGTTATTTTTATTAGCAGCAGGCAGCTGTTTTCCTATGTATTGTCCTCTGGAAACAAATTTTATTGTGTTGATTTGACTAAGTATGTGGTACAAATATTTTTTCAACATCGACTAGCTTCTTTTTTAGTACAATCAGATTCGAAATCAGCAATAAAAAAATAGGCAATTTTGGTTGGGAAATTTTCAAAAAAATAAAGCACTTAGGGGTTAAGGCAGACATGTCCGTCCAACTTAACAGTGTAGCATTCCGAAACTGTTCCCAATCGGCCTTCTCAATCTGCCATTTTGGAACCTGAGGGAGACATTCATTTGTAATTGGTGTGTTCAGAAGTATTGGAAAGTGGTCACTTCCGCAAGGATTATTGATAACTTTCCATTTAACTAGGGGCACAAGTGATGGAGACGCTATGCTGAGATCTATGGATGAGAATGTTCTGTTTGCAAGGCAATAATATGTTGGTTGTTTTTTATTCAAGAGACATGCACCAGAAGAGAAAAGGAACTGTTCAATCAGACGACCTCACGCATCGTAGCGAGAGTCACCCCATAGACTGTTGTGTGCATTTAAGTCTCCAAGGACCAGGAATGGTTCTGGAAGTTGATCTATTAGGGACTCGAATTCATGTTTTTGGAGCTGGCAGTGCGGGGGTATGTACAGTGAGCAGATTGTGATCAGTTTGTTGAAGAGAACGGCTCGAACAGCCACTGCCTCAAGGGACGTTTGGAGTGGTAAGTGGGTACATGCAATTCCTTGGTTAACTATAACGGCTACGCCACCAGATGACGCCACAGCATCATCCCGGTCCTTTCGGAATATGACATATTGGCGTAGAAAATTCGTGTTTTTGGATTTTAAATGTGTTTCTTGTACACACAGCACTTTTGGTGAGTGTTCATGTAGCAGCTCTTGGATATTGTCAAGGATTCTTAGTAGACCTCTGACGTTCCATTGTATAATTTGTGTATCCATTTTGAGTGTAAATTAGTGCTGTGTGTACTGAAAGAACTATTACCTTAAGTCACAGAGCCCTTTCCAGGCCCTGTGATGCGGGCTTTTTCTTTTTTGGCGCGCTCCAACAAGCTGCGCCATTCCTTCGGCACCTGAGACGCCGTTGGGCTTGCCGTTATATCCATCACCTCGGCAGAGGCGCTGGATGCCCGGTCACGGCTTACGCGGACGGGTGTCAGTGTTTTGGGGCTTTCTGCCTTAACAGAAGGCCCTGGGCCTGCAGATCCGGAGGCCTGCATGCCCTTTGGTTGCGGAGCAGTACGGGCTGCTTCCGCTGAGGGGGCAGATGGCGCTACCGCCCGTCCACTGTGCATGGTACGTGCAGCCGCGAACCTTTGTGACACTGCCCCCTTGCATGCCACGTCTGCGAATGAAGTTCCCTGTGGAAAAGAAAGGCGTTTTCACGCCTCCCTAAAGGAGATGTTTTCTGTTACTTTAAGTGTTATTATTTCTTTTTCTTTTTTCCATGCGGGACAACTGCGAGAGTAGGCTGCATGCCCACCTTCGCAGTTTGCACAACGGGGAACTTCGACACAGTCGTCTGCAGGGTGATCGTGTGAACTACACTTCGCACAGGTTTGACGGCCACGGCAGCTCTGAGAGCTGTGACCGAAACGCTGGCACTTAAAGCAACGCCGCGGGTTGGGGATGTAAGGTCTGACCTTAAGCTTCGGGTAGCCTGTTTCAAGATATTCTGGTAGGGTGCTTGTGGAAAATGTGATAATCAGGTGTTTTGTCGGGATTTCTTTGTCATCACGTCTGTTTTTAATTCGCTGTAGGTGTGTTACATGATGTTCATTCCAGCCCTCAAGGAGCTCACTCTCAGTCAAGTCCAGCAGGTCTTGGTCAGACACTACACCTCGGGAGCTGTTGAGGGATCGGTGTGGTTAAGTGAGACAGGGGTGCTTCCAAAAGAGGCAAGTTTTGAAAGTTTTTCGTACTGGGTCTTGCTATGCACTTCCAGAAGAAGGTCCCCACTAGCCATTCTTGTAGCCTTATAGCCTTGACCGAGTGTGTCGGTGAGGCATTTCGATACAAGAAAAGGAGAGATTGTTCTTGCGTTCTTTTCGAGTGTTTCACAGTGGATTACGTGGAAGCGTGGAAAAATTTCTGTGGGTTTGAACAAGGCATTCAAAGTCTCTTCGATGCGCCCTCTCTTTGTGAGACGATGATCATTCAGTGGAGGAAATGAGGTTGAGGCCATAGATTATGTATAGTTTCGGCAGCCATGCCAGCCGCCCACCATGGAGCCCAACATGGGGACGCGACAACACTTATATTGCTATAAAGTATGTCTACGCCAGCTGTACACAGCTACTATAACCAAATATAATGTGCCCAAGAGAGGGCACATACACAAGGTTAACCCTCGCCACCAAGAAAAACGGAACTAGAAGACAGGAGAGGACAGGAAAGGCTAAAAGTGGGAGAGAAAGACGAAGACGTGCGGGAGAGAGAGACACTAAAAGGCGACTGCCGATTTCCCCTGGGTGGGTCAGCCCAGGGGTACCGTCTACGTGAAGCCGGGGCCAAAGGGGTGTGTTGCCTCTGCCGGGGGGCCTTAAAGGTCCAATCACCCGGCGTCGGCTCAACCCCCAGGTTCCCCTTTTCCCCAGACACGGCAGAGCCACGCACGGCTAGGCATGGGAGGGGGTCGAAACCCCCCGTTAGCTCGGGTCTGTGGTGTCGCTACACACCAAACACCTGCTTGCGCAGACGCAGCGCTTGCGCAGCGAGCAGCGAGTGGTGGCGAAGCGTGCATTCTATGGCCTGAGGAGAGTGTTCCCCTAGGCATTGAAAAAATAGAGGAGGCGCTGATCATGGTGAACAGAGCAGTTCAGAAAAGAGATATGGAAACAGAACAGACATTTTGACAATTCATTTTTATTAAAGAGATACTAAACAAAACTTTTGCTGCCAAGATTTTCAGCCCAAATGAACGCTTGAATGCTGAAATTGGTTGGCACAACCTTGTTTTCAGGCAAAAACTGGCGGAACATAAAGAATTTGATGCATTTTTCACAAACTGTTGTGTCTAGCAGCCATGCAATGAATTAGAAGAGGTGACGCTTAACTCGCCGAAAACCAGTGTGCCAACCATGCGAGCTATCGTCAGCGTCTCTCAACCTGCTCCACGACCACTGCAGTCCTTAAAACCAGTACAAACAGCACCGGCAGCGAACAGTGCTCTCGGGTGGGGCATGTCTCAGCGTCTTTTTGGAAGGGGATGTAAAGGAGAGATAGAGAAAGAAAAGCACACACCCTGCTTCCGCTGATGGCACGCTTGACATCACGGCCGTCAGCAGCCACCACACACTCACAATCCTCCAAAAATACAACCAACTGTCCAAAAATATGTGAAATAAACCCTGTTTATGGAAACAGTCATGTCTATTGAGTGGAATTTCAATGAAACATAAGTTAACTGCTCTCCCAGACGGCAAAGGAAACATGTAGCAACTAAACTAGCCAAAAGGCAAATATACCGCAAAGAAAAAAACCTTTAATAGCTGCAAGAAGTCTAGAAACAGAATCAGGAACATGAAAATTAAAAGTAACACAAAAGATTCATAAACCCAAAGGAAGCCAACCAAAACTATAACTAGCACGGAAAAAGAAACTGGCAAAAGTTGCTGGGTAGGTACACATGTGCGGGTGGGACTGTTCAAAGCCGTTTTGGAGAATTTTTTGGAGCACATAAAATTGAATTTTGGAGCAGTCTGAAGCAGACTAAATTTTGTTTTTGAGCAACTTGGAGCAGATAAAATTTCATTTTGAAGCAATTTCGAGCAGGCCAATCTGAAGTTTGAAACAGATTAGCCTTCAACATTGAAGCTCCCTGAAGCATGCAAATTTTATTATCAGTGCAGATAAACTTTTCATTAATGGTAGCAATAAAAAATGTGCATTTCGCAGTAGTGAGCTTGAAATTTTAGGGCACAGCACAAGACATTCTTTATACAGTTGAAATTCAATTAAACAAAGTGACGTGGGCACTCGAATTACAGTAAAACCTCGGTGATACGATCACGGCTCGTACGAATTTCGGGGTGATACGAATTTTTCTGTGGTCCCGGCCAAGGCCCATTAGCCTGCAATGTATTGGAGCACGGTTGTTGCGAACCGATTTCCACTCGACGGCATTTGATACGAACAGGTACGAACAGGTGCTGCCCGCACTATCACGGCAGTCGCGGCGGGTGCGGGCATGCGCGCTGCGCGACCGTCAACAGTGCGTCGTTGCCTCCGAGATTGTGCGCGCGAATCTTCAAGGCCTTTATGCGCCTTCGCGTTTAGATTACAGATGGCGTTGACGTCACATTTTTTTTTTCCAACGCGTTGACACATGCTGCTGTGCTCAAGGCAGCAGCGTCTTTGTACTGTGTTAACACGTGCCTGCCACGTTGATGCAAGCTACATCCTCGCAACCAGACGTTCTATGAAACAAGACTGAAACTTAGGTTGCGGGTCCATCATGAAGTCCCATGAAAGGTGGATGAAGACCCCAAAGAGATGAAGCAGACGATCTTGGCAAAGGAGCTAGGCCTTGCAACGTACGCGCACACATGCCAACTCTCCGATTTGCACGAGAGACTCCCGAATTTTGAGCAAACCTCCTGATGGTGCAGGCACGGCCCTAAATCTCCCGAAGAGCACCCCCAACACCACCGCAATAAGAAAGTAACAGCAATGCAGGATAGTGATTCTAAAATTTTCTGGCCTTCATCTATGGCGTGCAAAGTCACTTTCACTGCAGTACTTTGATGTCATGCAGAAAAGCGTAGTTTGTAAGATTAGGAAGGGGTAGGAAGGGGCTACTAGCTGTCACGGGTAACAACACATCTGGTTTATTAATTACACACGTGCGCATGCATCGTATATTTATGAGCACAAGTATGATTGTTGACATCTAAAAACTTTACTGGCAATCATTTTGAGCTGTTCACGACGTTGGTGCGGCCCTGAGAAACACTAAATCAAAACGCATGCCAACTTTCTTTTGTCGCATACTAATTTTGCATGTTTTCTGGTGATACAAGTTTTAGATGATACGAATATTTTTGCTACCGAAAGCTACCACAGAATTTTATTTGCCACTAATGCATGCCTACATGTGTGAAAAGTGCACGAGGGCAGCCCGAGCGTGAATTCCTGGCATGTTCAGGCAATACAGGCAAGGTAGACAGTCACATGAAGCTACGACAAGCTGCCGATAATGTGCGAGCAGGCAGAGCAAGAAATTTCCAAGGAGACGATGACTGCCATTCGTCGCGTAAACCATTAAATAATGAAAGCAAGCACCGTGCTCCTGTGGGAGTATTTGCAGGGACAACAAACCTCTACCGCCCAGCGCCATTTGGTATGTAAAAGCACTACCGACTGCGACGTGCAGCCTGGTCAAAATAAAAGCAGTGATGCGACTAGGGTGGCTAGATATTTCAACGCAACAGCATTAGTGTGCACGTCTGTAGAAAAGCCGCATGTGTGAACACTGGAAACGCATCACTGCATTTTTGCGCATTCATTTTTGGAAAAACTTCGTTAAATCGAGTTCAGTGCAATTAAGCTTCGTCAGTTCAAGTTGATGACAACATTGAACCCTATGGGTACCTGCCAGGGAATGAAACTTCTTCATTAGATCAGGAAATTCGTAAAATCGGGTTTTGTTAGATCGAGTTTGAACTGTAACTACCTTTTTCTTTAGTAGGGAGTTTTAGGCTTGGCATCCTAGCACAACGCAAAGGACTTCAGCAAATGCAAAGCTCGAAACCCTGCATGCATTTTTTCGTACTTCCAAGGTACGACAGTGCAAGTGAGACACCTTTAAAGCAGCTGTAGCACTAATGCGATTTCGTAGTTAGTATTGTTCCTCAAATAGGGAGTTCATGTCGTCCTCTACAGCTCACATCGCTCCAATCACTTTGCCACAAGCCAATCAGAATGTGAGGTGCAAGTAACACAGTTTGTATACAACTATACGGTACAGTGGGACCTTATAAAATCATATCTCACACGAGCTCAAAGAAATTATGTCCTATGCTACTATAGAAGTCGGAAATACGAACTTAACAGTTTGTGAGATGGCTCAAAATGTATTCTGCATGTAAACTAAGAAAAAGTTTACTTTTGTGAAGAGGCCGCACAAAATCATTAACTTTCATTTGCCATTCGGGCAGTCTTGCAAAGACAACTCCAGCCTCAAAGCCTTCAAATAGGACACTTCTTTCTTTTTATCAAATTGTACAAAAAGTCCCAGCTCTTTCACACGACCGTGACAATACCAAAAAGTATTTAGAAAATATGACAGGGAACACAGCGACTCAGAAAATGGTAAAGCTGATGACTCGTCCAGATATCCCCCATGCTTGTACGTGCAGCGATCTGTGCAATGTTATTCTACGGAGCAAAAATGCACCACTTCATCAAAATGCAGTACATGTTGCCCACATGACGCTGCTTTCCCCTAATTAACTTGTGTGTAACACGTTGCCTTGCTAAGCTGATGCCATCACTATCGACACGCTTGTTGTACCGTACACACATGCTTGCCACGGAAGTATATGTGCAGTGAGGTTTTTTAACATCTGATCCACACCTGAATATGCATCGGTGAAGCGGGTAAAATGTTGAGTGAAATGGCATTGTTATCACCAACGCAGTGATGCAATGCCGTTTCGTTCCAACAAGCAATGCATTTACATTATCCCACACCAGGAGGCGGCAGTCAACGTCATGGCGAGTTTCAGTTGTACACTTAAAAGCATGCAGTATGCTTATGCACTATACCACACGCGGCGACGAACAAATAGTTGATGTTTATCGTAAGAAAAAAGTGGCCGATAAGTCACACAGGCGCATTTGTGGATGGCTGTCATCACGACTTCGCACATTTCTGATGCTAATCCGTATACGTTATAGGTTTCGCCCCATTCATACTGAAGTCATAACCGATTACTAATCGACAGCTCCAGGAACTGAAAATGCTGGAGATGTTTTACAGCACTTTGTGAAGCTTGCCACACTGCAAGTTCTGGGGTGCATTAATCGAAAAAGTCATCGCAGTACTGCACTAACCAGGAGGCATATAACGATCCAATACATAAGTTTTATAAACACAAAATCAGCGCGAAACTGCGTGGTAGACGCTGTTGTGGCAGAATTCGGAATACAACCTTTGTCCGTAAAGTTCAGAGACTGAGTCCATTAAAAAAATGCGTTTATCGTTGAAGTCATTTGTGCAGCACCCCTTCGAAAAAGTCTCCGTTGCAGTCTATACACAGCTTGCAACGTTTCTTGAGGTCTTGGAAACAGTTGAAAAACGCTTCTTTTGGCAGGGCTGTCAGCTCCTTTGTTGTGGAGTCTTGAATGGCCTCCACGCTCCCCATCCAGCAACCTTTTATGGCTCTCTTCACACGAGGAAACGGGCAAGAATCACATGGAGACCGCGGCGGCTGCATTTTCGATGGAGGCGAAAATGTTTGAGGCCCGTGTACTTGGATTTAGGTGCACGTTAAAAAACCCCAGGTGGTTGAAATTTCCAGAGCCTTCTACTAGGCATCTCTCATAATCATATCGTGGTTTTGGGACGTTAAACCCCAGATATTATTATTATTAGGAATCGCATGGGGAGAGGTCAGGCGAGTATGGCGGATGGGGAAGTACAGTAATGCTGTGCTTGGCGAGAAATTTTTGTCACGCTGAGAGCAGTGTGCGGCCTTGCGTTACTGTGGAGAAGGCTCCATTGTCCAGATGCTCATAAGTCAGGGCGACGGCGTCGCAGTGCATCATGCATGTGTTGGAGCAAGCGGATAATAATAATATCTGGGGTTTAACGTCCCAAAACCACGTTGGAGCACGCGTGTATAAAACTCAATTCACCGTCTGCCCTTGTGGGACGAACTCGTGGTGTATGACACTTCTGGCATCGAAAAAAACTATCAGCTTCGTCTTTGTTTTGGTCTTCTGTTGCCGTACCTTTCTCGACACCAGAGAGCTTGCGGACCGCCATTCAGCGCTCTGCCTCTTTGTTTGCGGATCATATTGAAAACACTATGTTTTGTCTTCAGCAATGATGCTGTCGATGAATGCAGCATCCTTCTCTGCCTTGGAGAGCAAATCAGCGCTCAATGATGCCCGCGTGTCCTTCTCGTCCTGTGTGAGGGAGTGCAGCGCAAGTCAGGCATTCAGCTTTCGTTTTCCCAAGTTCTCATGCAAAATTTGGTGGCATGTTGTCTTACTAATGTCGAGAGCATCCAATAATGCGGACTGCAATTGTGCGGTCCTGCTGTACGATCTCCCTGACCTGAGCCCAGTGTTTTCATTCCCTGAGGTTGCAGGGCACTCGTCTTGTGTCGTCTTCCACCGATGTTCTCCCCGAAACGAACCTCTTGCGGCACTTGAAAACTCGCGCCCGCGATAACGTCTCGTTGCCGTAAGCGTCGCGAAGGAGCTCATACATCTGTGTGGCTGTCTTTCCAAGCTTCACACAGAATTTTATGTTTACACGCTGTTCGAGGTGGACGTCCATCTCTCCACATTCACTCACTGTAGAATGCGCAGACAACTAGTGACAACGTATTTTTTTTACATGTAGTGCTGTCTAGCAGCTGCCACAGCAATTAATATAAATAGCTCAGGTTAGCCAGAAAATATGGCTCTACCAATACGCACCAAGAATTGTTTGGGGGAATCATTTCTAGAGCAGAAAATAAATCAGCCTCGAAACTTTACGGAAAAAAGTTGTAGGAACAGTTGTACTCTTTTGGGAAACAAATACGTTAGCTCTTGACGGCCAATGGCGGACTAACAAACCGATGTGGTTCTGGCGCAGCGCAGTGCACAATTTCAGTCAATTTTCCACTTTTGATGCAGGAAGCTGCATTTATATCAAACTGGTGCAGGAGCCCCACACCTGCACATGTCAAAAACTAAGCCAAGATACCTAATCTATCTGCAACAAAGAGAATAATAATTCAATTATGTGGACTATTTATTCCCTTGCAATGACAGCAGTTCTTTCTTAGGTTGCTGTTACATAATTAGAAAGTTTCTTTTATTTCAATTCCTTTCATGGACTAAGATTTCATGTGTTAGTTTCTTTTCTGGATTTTTATGTGAAGATACTTATTGCCCCATGAATGGCCATTGCTGTTTTTATTAGTTTTGTTATCACTGCATTCATTCTTTGATATACAGGCAAGCACCTAAAGGTACTTTTGTGTGTCAGCAAACCAGTCAATGCAATTTTCTTTAAACTCCTGGCTGCTTATTTCTGAGTGACATTTTTCCTCAGACTACATGAACAAGAGTTTTACAGGTGTTCACTCTCGTCCTGAAGATTTCTGTTATACCTAGCACAGTGAAGTTGCAAATACAGTGACAACATTACCATTGCTGCGGTAGGAGTCGTCGTCCCAACTGCGAGAAGCAGTGCCAAAGCTTGGCATGCCCAACTGTTGTCTTTTCCTAATGTTCCCCAAAGCTGCTCCATCTGCTTTGCTAGAAAGCCCTAAGGTAAAGAGGAATAGCTTACATAGAGTCAAATCGTATTTTTGTGTATTAAAGGGACCCTAAAGTGAAACAATCAATCGGTGAAACAACGAAATCTCCGCGCGTGACGTCACGAATTTCAATGCACATTTTTAATGTACATTGGCCCAACGAAATTTTCTGAAACTTGGTATGTTAAGTCTCTGGCCCCCTCAGAGGACAATGTACTCCATTTTTACCAATTAGGAACACCACAGGTCTTAGTATAAGCCGTCAATAGCTATGACGTCATGGCGATTGGTGCGGGAAGTTCAAAGTGGTATAGCCGCCCGCATTTTCTTTTTGCATGTTTTGTCGCTTACCAAAGCGTCTTCTCACAGTAAGCATGGTCATTTTGGTATTGTGAAAGAGTAATTTATTAATATGAGAAAAATCGATTTTCTCTTTAGTGTCCCTTTAGGTGGAAAACAAGAAAGTTTGCAAATATCTACAGCAAGAAATATAAACCAAAAAATAGAGGAACACATATAACGCTGCCCAACAGGAAATGACCTAAACCACACTATTCAGCCCGTTTGTTGCATAGTCGATGTAGCAGCAGTGGATGTAATGTTACCTTGATGACAACTTCATCGAGGCTGTGGAATTTACATAGTGTGTCAAGGTAGTCAGGCAGCTTGAGTGAATACATATCAAGCCCCAGCAAGACCAGGATACAATATGCTAGAATCTTTCGCATTTAAAAGTAATCAACATGCCTGACAAGAGAGTGTGGATTTGTATACCTATATATTGTTTAAGTATTCTATGAAAACTACTAAGGCGACACTTTTGGCTGTAGTGTTATCCAACGCCTGAATGGCATAAACTGTAAGGTAATTCAGGAAGGTCAAAACTGCTCAAGACATACCAGCACTTACCCAAAGTGATGTGCTGTATAAGTGTATGCGTGTTTTAGTGAATAGTGCAAACCCACGTGCTTACCTTAAGCATTGGGATGGTGCTTGTTTAGGAAAAGGGAATCTATGTACATTTAATGACAACACATACCGGCATTTTCAGAAAACATCAAGTCATTAGTGTGAAGCAATGAAATCGCTCTGTTTTTCTTGATACGAGTGCTCTTGTCTCCCGAGTTATATTCTAGCCCAGTAATGAGCATTGACTATTTACAGGATGAAAAATCTCGATTTCCCTGAGACAGCTGCAGCCAGCTGCTCGAACCAAGGGGTGGTTTCGCTTCACTTGGACAACATTCTCAAGAAGAAGTTCCACCAGTTCATACAGCTGAGTGTAATCCTGAAAAAAAAAATTAAATGTATACCACGAAAAACAAAAATCAGGAAATGGTAGTTAAATCAATAAATGTAATGACAGCGCCTTACTTACTGCAGACTGATGAGACAGAATGATGGTCGTCATGGTGATTAAAGTCTGGCTTTGGACATTATACCTAGTCGTTCTTCTCAAAGCACCAAATGCACTTTTAAGCGACTCTACGGCATCGTAGGCTCTGAAAAATGATGAGTAGAGCTTGAATTATAACGTACAACCAAGGTATGTCGAATTAGCAACAGTGCTTACGTTTTTTCTGACTGATAGCTGCTTCCTGCCTCCTGAAGCATCAACAACAGTGCGAGTTGACTGCCTTCGTCCTGGCGATCGTCCACAAGAACCTTCAATAGCGAGGGAGACGCTGCAGGGCCGACTGGCACTTTCGTCCAAAATTACGAGTTCGATGACACTGCGTTCAACGCAACACCCACCTTGACGACGTCCGAGTAGTGGAGCCCAACAGAGACCGTTTCAGGGTCTGCATACAGCTCTTGGCGAAGCCTCGCCAGATTTGAGAAGCATTCTTGATGACCCATGGTGACACCTTCGCATACAGTAGGAAAGCAGAGTCGAGCGACTAGCCATGAACAATCATGTCAACTACAGATTTTAACTATCGCTCGCTACACTGGCTCAGCAGTGATGCCATCTGCCATCCCAAGACAACGTTTAGTCCCTAGATTGACTCTCGA
Organism: Rhipicephalus sanguineus; assembly: GCF_013339695.2. Taxonomy (NCBI): domain Eukaryota; kingdom Metazoa; phylum Arthropoda; class Arachnida; order Ixodida; family Ixodidae; genus Rhipicephalus; species Rhipicephalus sanguineus. Next base: position 305,067,591 of record NC_051176.1, on the reverse strand, counting down.
AATTCTTTACAATGAAGAAAAATCCCTAGATTGTCTTTTTAATGTCGTTATTCAGGCTAATTCACTTTTAACAAAGTGACAGTGCGCTCTGTGACCCAACTCTTCTGAATCTCGTTGAAAGTAAAAAGCACCATATTGACAACCGTTTCAGGTCTTTTTTTCTGATGCCAACCTTAAAGCCATGCCTAGAGTGACCTAGAATAGGGGGAGTGTCCAAAGGCACGAGACTAAAAAGCCACCTAAACATCGCCCAATGTTAGCGGTGTAAGCATGTTTCATGTTGGCTACCTTGTGCTGCCGAGCAAAACCAGCGCCGTGGTGTACCCAGAAATTCCCTAGTCAAGTTGGCGAGAGCAGACGAGAGCAACGAGAGGCCGTGTCTTCTTTAAGGGCGAGACAGACGGTACGATTTTTCATGCGATTCGACGTCCGACACGGCGGAGGGGAAACCGGAATGGTGACCTTTCATAGCATCGTACAGCCACCATTCCCTCTCCCCCACCGCGGCGTCGGCCGTCGGATCGCATGGAAAATCGGACCCGTCTGTCCCCCGCTTAAAGGGGTATTCAGACGGGGGAGAAATGCTCGGGGGGTAAAGGCGGAGCCTAGTGACGTCAACTCGCGAGGAGAAGTCGCCACAAATGCCCCCCACTCACACGGACGGGGCGAACGGAGGGGGAGACCAGTGTTACCAGACTACTCCTGTGGCTTGTACCGCCCGTTTCACCAGCTGCTGACGACGATGACCCCAGCTACAGATGACCCCAACTGCAGACTGGACACCCACTGCCGCTCTCTGCAGGAGCAAGTGCAACAATGTGGCCAAACAAGAGCCAGAAATTCCGCCACATCCCCCACCGCCGGGGGATTGTTTGTCCTTTCGGGGAAAACGTCCCCGTCTCCTCCGAGGAGGCGCGGGGGGGTCACGCCCACTCGCTAATCCGTGACGTCGCGGTCACGTGATCCGCAACCCCCCCGTCTCCCCCGAGCATTCCTCCCCCGTCTGAATACCCCTTAAAGCGGGGGACAGACGGGTCCGGTTTTCCATGCGATCCGACGGCCGACGGCGCGGTGGGGGAGAGGGAATGGTGGCTGTACGATGCTATGAAAGGTCACCATTCCGGTTTCCCCTCCGCCGTGTCGGACGTCGAATCGCATGAAAAATCGTACCGTCTGTCTCGCCCTTTAAAGATTTTGTGTATCTGTGTCATGCTTTGTTGTGTTACCTCGCGAGTGTTCGCTTAGAAGTGACTGAGATTGCTGAGACATTGACTCTGCTGTCAATTTGGATGAAGCGCGAAAGACAGGGACAGAAAAGGCACACATACAACCACACATACTGCGCTACGTGTGGGTGTATGTGTGCCTTTTCTGTCCCTGTCTTTCGCGCTGCTCCCTTAAGTTAGGTTGAACCATCTAGCCAACAAGTTCACGCTTCAAGGTATCAGTGGTGTTCCGATGTAAGCGCCTGGTATAACTCAGTGCGCTCCAGAATGAGGGATTTGCCTTGTTAAGCTTCACCGCTGCACAGTGGCGTTATGCGAAGAAAACTAAACGTCACGCTGTGAAGCTCTAGCCCTTCGTGGCCGAGAAGCAGGGGCGTAGCCAAGGGGGGGGTTCAAACCCCCCCCGAAATTTTTCAATTTTGCTTGCGTATGTATACACGCGCACATACAAACGCACGCACGAACATACATAAAGTATGGTTGAACCCCTCCCGAAAAAAATTTCTGGCTACGCCCCTGCCGAGAAGGATTCGCTGCCGCAAAGTGGTTGATAAACCATTTACGGCTTCGAAGCAACTTAAAGGAATCAGTCATCTCATGAGACTGCCCGAGACGTGTGAATATTAAAGCTTACAGGCGTATTTTCCATTTGTAATAATGGATATATCGAATTGTTTCGCGATCCCCTTCGAATCCGATGAGTCCGACGATCGTCAAGTGAGGTGAAACTTGAGGCACTCGAGAGCGTACGTTGCGTTAAAATGTATGCCCTGCTTTATGTTACCTCGCGAGTATTCGCTTGAATTTATACAGATTCTTAAGACAACCAGCAGCGCTAAGAAATCCATCATCAGCCCATTTATTATTTGACCTGAAATGTAGCAGCTGGCGTTTGAAGTAGACATCCGTAGCGGCGCCTCGTCGCAATTGTGCAGCAAGTTGACACTATATGCGATCACGCTGAATTCAGGCCACGTGATTCATTGGTATCTTGTAATAATTTCTGTTGGCATAATTAAGTTTCTCCATGACACTATTCCAAGCTATTCCAAGAAGTGGCTTGGTCTGTTCTCTAATGTAGAGGGTTGCTGCTAATTCGTTTGCCTGGCGGGTAGAAGAATTGAAGAAACCTTTGCTATGCACTTGCGCATTTATTAGACGTTTGGGTGCTCGTACGGTGACTGGAGACTGCGTCGGCGCCTTTTTTTTTGTAATTAAAGAAGACAAAGCATCAGGTAACGTATGTGGCAGTTACGATTTCCCTGCTGGTGGGCTTCGCTGCACAACGAATCATCGATGCACAGTACATGCTTTCTGGCATAACACAGCTGCAATGCCATAAAGCTGACTATAGTGAATCTGTCATCTTGTAGCACGTATATATAATGTAAATATATAGTGCATTGAATCCAAGGGGCAGTGCAAGCATGGCGTAAATAAGCAGGGTACGAGTCAAAATATGGGCGGCGTGCGCAGCACAGATTTCTTTGCGCTCCACAATGAAGGAATTGCTTTGTAAGTTTTACCGCTACACAGGGGTGTAATGCGACGAAAACTAAGTGCCACGCTGTGAAGCTTGCTACCTGTGGCTGCAATTACTTGCCGGAAAGAGTATCCGAGCCGAGACGCATGAATATTTATTGATATATATATATATATATATATATATATATATATATATATATATATATATATATATATATATATATATATATATATATATATATATATATATATATATATATATATATATATATATATATATACAGCTGCACATACTCAGCATACATCAAGATACCAAGACATGTACCAACTATATTTAAGCTTCAGGCAGGCATTTTATGCATTTTTGATTACAAGTATATCGAACTATTTAGCGATGTCCTTTGATTCCGATGCATGCGAGCTTTACTGTATATACACTTAGCCGACAGTGTGCATTCGTAACACATCGGTCAGTTCAGCGAAGCATTATGTGGTGAGGAGCATTGATTTTCCTGGCGTAAACAAATACTTTTTTTATTATACGATATTTAGGAGATGTTGGTGCTTCTGTATAGCACCGGCTACTCTTTTTCACTGATGATAGGATATGTACAGCCATGAAAAAAAAATATTTCATAAAGAACAGCTGGGCAAAAAAAAGTTATTCACAATGATGTTTCATATATCAGCTTGATACCGCACGCATGCGATGGGAGCCATGCATGCATATGCGACATACATATAGCGGTTGAGGATGGCCTAGATCCATCACCACGATGTGTTCGGTAGGCACCGGGAACTCCATGGACTGATCTGATGAGAAAATAAGCAATCTGCATCGCTGCGCCTAGTACACACATACTGTGCTCCAAGTAGGGAGGCCGGCTTCGGCGTGACGCTCGTTCGCGTGGTTGCTCGATCGCCGCAAGCATTTGTTTAAAACAAGCAATAATATTGATTATTCGGTGACTATATCACGGAATATATTGGAGCTAAACGTTTTTCTAAGGCACCTTTTGGGAAAAGCTGGCTTTTCTGGAACCACAAAACAAGTTCCGATCATGTCTCAAACTTCGTCGTCCAAAAAGAACCAGCTTCGTAAACTAATGCGCTTGATACGCTAGCAAGGTTAACACAAAAATGAAACCTAATGCACTGTCTCATTGAGCTGAAACAAAACTGATTCCCCCATTCCCCCGCCTTGCGAACTGCGTGTCCCTTAGTCAAAAAGTGGCCCTTCTCAAAGAAAACAGCAAGTATGCACCTTATCCGTGCGTCCATTAAATCAAGCCACCTGCATTTCCATGGTTAAATCGCGTGATCAACGTCTCGCACGCACGTAGAGCCACGGGACTAGGCTAGGTACATCTCGCTTGGAATTTCCTAGGGACAGCACCAAAAAGTGGTCTGGCAACGCGGGCATGTTTTGGTGGCTTTTTAGTCGCTCCCTGTCCAAAGCGCCGCGCAAATACATGGGAGGAGCGAGGGCCTTTTGCGGTGAACTTCCGCGCCGCGGCGCTGCCGTGCCGGACCACAGTGGTGCTGCTAGAGGACGGACGTGTTTTTCGTGGGCTCCGGAATGACAGCGTCAGATAAGTGCTTTTTTTTTTTTTTTTTTTGCATGATTCGAGCTTGTTTGTTTAGTTAAGCCACTAGATTGCAGCTTAATAGAGCTTACAACTTTGTGCTGTTGGTACAAAGTGGTGTGACAGTCGCTTCGGGTTTTTTCTTTTTTTTTTTAATATTTGTTTTTTTGGCCACCACGTGGCTGGAAGGTGCACAGGTGCTTTGAAGTGTAACATACTTGCGGAGTTTTGTGATATCGTTTGGCTTTAATCTAATCTGCCGCGTGAATGCTCTATAGCCATGGTCAAAAAGACCGTAAAGTGTTCAGGATGCGGAATGGGGCGGAAAATAGAGGTTTGTGAGGATGAGACGACAGAGAGAGCTGACGCCAAGTGTAAGCAATGCGAGTTAGAGGCGAAGATGGAAATAATGATGGCCGCCCAGAATGAGCTCAAGGTGAGAATATCCGAGCTGGAGAAAGCGGTAGCGACAGAGCGGGAAAAAACGATGGCTATGGCGGAAAGGCTTAAGTCAGCCGAGGAGGGATTGGCAAAGGTAGCCATGCCAGCAAAGGTAGCCATGCCAGCAAATGTAGCCACGGGGAACAGGGAAGCAGGCGACAGCGGGAAAAATGGGGCATCGACCCCCACAGTGGTAGGCGCGAAGGGGGAAACAGGTTTGGAAAAGACAGGTGCAAGGGACACAGGACCCACCTTCCGCGAAGTAGTCTTGGGAACGGGAGGGGACAAAACAACAGCAGTAGCACGCGCTAGTAACAGGTGCAGTGGCCAGGTGCGGGAGAGTCCACCAGAAAAGTCGGATCACGTGATAATCGCCGGGGACTCGAATTTAGCTACATGCGCAGAAGCAGTCAAGGAAAGGGTGAGAGGCGACAAACGAGTTTTAATAGGAAAGTTCCCGGGCCACAGGCTGGGATCAGTGATGAGACAAGCTAACGCAAAACTCGCAGCTAAGTCTAATGGACGTAACCTCGTGATAATCGCGGGAGGTCTAAACGACGTCTTGAGTAACGAATCAGCCGAACTAGCGACCACATTGGCGAAAGGGGTCGATGACATGCGCGCCATTTCCCCTCAGGTGCAGATAGTGGTATGCACAATACCGGAGGTACCGGTGCGTGACGGCAACCTGCAAAGAGCGGTTGTCGACGCAAACAAAGAGATATGGCAGATGAGTAGAGAGAAAGGCATCGAGGTAGTGGAAATAAACAGAGAGGTGCACAGGTGGGGTGGTTTTCGAAGAGACGGAATACACTTCGATAGGAGGCTTGGCCATGAGGTGGGTTGGCGTCTTGCAGGACGCGCAGTAGCTTTTTTGGGGGGCACGCGGGCCCTTCGGTGCCCATGGTAGCTTGTAATGAGGAAAACAACCAGGGGGACTCTTTGACAGGTAGTATAGCGAAAAAACAGAGAAAAGGTAAAAGAAGGGAGAAGGCGCGTGTTGCAATTAGTTACATTAACATGCAGGGTGGCAGAAAAGAGGCAAAATGGTTAGAGATTGAGGGACAGTTAAACAAGGAACAGATAGGTGTTTATGCGGTTACAGAAACACACCTTAGAGACTTGGAAGAGCCACCACATATTGAAAATTATGTTTGGGAAGGATGTAACAGGATCACATCAGAAAGGAGAGGTGGGGGGGTTGGAATGCTAATTCATAGCAGAACAAAATGGGAGAGAGTGAAACAAACGTGTTCAGAGCACATGTGGGTTTCGGGCACAGTAGGTGGAAAGAAAACGTGGCTAGGTGTAGCTTACTTGTGGACAGGCAATAACTGCAGAGAAAAGAATCTGGAGATAGTGAAATGCATAAGCACCGATATTAAAGAATTTGGTCATGATGCCGAGATAATCCTTCTAGGGGACATGAACGCTCACATTCATGACCTTGACGGATATTCAGACACCAATGGCAAGTTATTGCTAGATCTCTGCGAGCAACATAGTCTTGAGATAGTTAACGTGGGGCCTAAGTGTGAGGGGCAGATCACGTGGGAAGTCAGAAACAGGCAATCGAGCATTGATTACTGTCTCATGACAGAAGGAATATATGACAAACTTAGAGAGATGAGAATAGACGAAGAAGGCATTAACAGCTTGGGTAGTGATCATAAACGCATAATATTACAAATGGGATATAAAGCTGAAAATAAGAACATAGAATCAAAGTTTGGCAGCTCGTATCTAAATGACAAACAAATAACAAATATAGCCGCAAGAGTCGAGGAAAAAGTAGACGAACTACCAGGCAAAGACTGGAAGTATAGTGAGCTGCTACATGTAATCACGAAAGAAATGGAAATAGAGAAGAAAACTATTTGTTGGAAAGGAAAGAAAAAGCCAAAAAGTTGGTGGAACAAAGAAATCCGGGAAGCGATCGATATGCGACGTCAGGCATCACGGGAGCACAGACAGGCAAAAAAGGAGAAGCGGCCACAGGACGAAGTCAACCAAATATGGGAAATATATTTAGAGCAAAAATCCATTGTGCAGAAATTAGTCGAGGCAAAAATTAAAGGTGAAAGTGAACGCTGGATGACAGAGATTCGCGAAAAGAAGAAGGCCGCGCCTAGGATATTTTGGAGCCACCTAAAAGCGCTGGGTAGGAAGTCTGTCACAATGCAACAACATATGGTAGATGAAGGAGGAAATAAATTGGAAGGATATGAAGCGCTAGGTTACATCCGAAAGATAACAGCCGATACGTTTAAAAAGGTCCCCCAGGGGATTCCCCCGGTGAGTAAAAGTACGCAAAGGAGTGCAACCGACGAAGATGTAGTACTAGAGAATTTCAATTGGAAGAAGGCCGAAGGAAAAATTCCTAAGCGCACTACTCCGGGCTTAGATGGGGTTCCCGTCAGCCTCATTAACGAACTCGGGCATAACACTAAAGAAGCACTGCTGAAAGCCGTAGAAAAGTGCTTACAGGAGAGGGAAATACCAGACAGTTGGAGAAAAAGTAGAATGAACTTAATCTATAAAGGCAGGGGAGAAAAGGATAACATTCGCTCGTATAGACCGCTAACAATTACATCGGTGCTATACAGGTTGGCGATGCAGGCAGTAAAATTAAAAATAGAAGCGTGGGTAGAACAAAATGATATTTTGGGAGAACTTCAGAATGGATTTCGAATCGACAGGCGGTTAGACGATAATCTGTTTGTTCTTACCCAGTGTATAGAAATATCTAAAATAGAAAACAGGCCCTTATACGTAGCTTATCTAGATATCACCGGGGCGTATGACAACGTTAATCAGGAAATTTTGTGGGATATATTGAAGGAAGTGGGCATAGGTGACGACTGTGTACAGCTTTTGAGGGAAATATACCGAGGAAATACAGTTTGTATAGAATGGGAAGGAATAAGTAGCAAGGACAGCGTTGAAATTAGCAAGGGGCTGAGACAGGGATGCCCTTTGTCCCCGCTGTTATTCATGCTGTACATGGCGAGGATGGAAAAAGCGCTAGAAGGTAGCAACATTGGATTTAATTTGTCACACAAACAGGTCGGAGCGATGGTCGAGCAGAAGCTTCCAGGTCTATTTTATGCTGATGATATTGTCTTATTTGCGGACAGTCAAGATGATATACAGCGACTGGCAGATATATGCGGAAGGGAGTGTGAGGCTCTAGGACTAGGATTTAGTGCAACAAAATGTGGATTGATGGTATTCAATGATCACGGAGACCATACGGTATTAATACAGGGCCAAAAAATACCGAGGGTAAGCGAGTACAAGTACCTCGGAGTATGGGTAAATGAGGGGATAGATATATGGAGGTACAAGAGAAAGCATCGGTAGCAAAGGGAAAGAGGAATGCTGCAATTATGAAGCACAGAGCTTTATGGGGATACAATAGGTACGAGGTGCTTCGAGGGCTGTGGAAGGGTGTGATGGTCCCGGGGCTTACATTTGGGAACTCAGTGGTGTGCATGAAGTCAGAGGTGCAATCAGGAATGGATGTAAATCAAAGGATGGTGGGCCGCCTCGCGTTGGGCGCTCACGGGAAGACGACAAATGAGGCGGTAAAGGGTGATATGGGATGGACAGGCTTTGAAGTGAGGGAAGCGCAGAGCAAAATGAGATTCGAAGAGAGGCTGAGGAAAATGAAGAAGAGTAGATGGGCAGAGAAGGTTTTCAGGTATTTGTATAGAAAAAGCGTGGACACGCAGTGGAGAAAAAGAACTAGGAGGCTCACCAGTAAATATACGGCTGGCAGTGCGGGCGATATGGCAACAAGGAGCATTAAGCGGAAGGTCAGAGAGGCGGAGAGGACTTATTGGATGACAGCGATGGAAAGAAGCCGGCTCTGAGTAACTACCGAAAAGGAAAAAACGAAATAAGGAGGGAAAGGTTTTTATGATAATTCAAGGGGAAGCGCTTTACTGTTTGAAGCAAGGTCGGGCTGCCTTAGAACGCGTAGTTATAAAGCGAGATTTAGTAACGAAGAAGAACAATGTACATGCTGCGGGGGAACTAAGGAAACGATGGAACATGTACTGATTGAATGTGGCGATATTCACCCAGGTATACGTGTGGGCACGAGTCTACATGAAGCCTTGGGTTTTAGGGACAACAATGGAAAGCTGAACACGTCCGCGATAGAAATAAGTAAGAGACGGTTAGAGTATTGGTGGCAGAAAAGTAGAGATAAAGAACAAAAATAAATAATGGGGGAAAAATAAGGTCATTCTGCCTTAAGAGGCAGAGAGAAGGACCGTGAATTTATATTTTTTGGTATAATAACATAGATTTAATCAATGTAGATAAGGTATTAGGCCAACATGAAACAAGGAAGCTTTTTTTTTTTTTTTTTTTTTTTTTTTTTTTTCTTCGAGCCTGGTGGCAGACATGTCACCGCCCCGTTTTAAAGGGGACGCTCATAGCATCCATCCATCCATCCATCGTGGGCTTTCTCCGCGGCGGAAGCCGCGTCAAAGCGGCGAGCGTCTGCTACGCGCGTGATATTTTGGCCGCTATTAGTTAAAATTGTGGAAATTTGAGTAACATTAAATACTGCGTCACTGCAACATAATACTGCAGCGACTCATCACACAGAGAACGCGTTTGTGTGTTGTTAAACGGGGTTTTTGTATATATTCTTGCAGCTGGTTTGTCACCGCATTGGTCCACACTTCCGCGGCTGTTTGAGGAACGCATCCTGCACGCACTTCATCGTGAGAAAAGGCGCTTAGCTTACTTTCATGTGGAATGACGAACGTAAACTTGCTTGCAGGAGAGAATAAACTGGAGATAACCAGGAGAACGTAGCACATATGCACGTAGTAACTATAGCTCATGCATGCTAACGCGATTGCACCCTTCATATCCTATCTTTTATTTCGTGCATTCGATTTGTTTTACAAGGCTGCCTCCGGCGCTCTGCTGTTTCAAGCCATTTCATGCGAAGCCGAATGTGTCAGTCGGCGTGGCCGCGGTCCCAAAAGTAAAAAATTACTCGCGTAACTCGCGTCTCGTTCCCTTGGTATACACGAAAATTGACACGGAGGGGCACGAATGTACGTATGCCCAACACGACCGATAGGCCATGGCATCACTAACTTGACATGCTTGCCATTTGCGTAACGACTAACAATAATATGGACCGTATAGCGCGCAAACCCGCTTTCAGCCAGAAATAATTCTGACGATGTGTGGTCTGAAGATTTGTTTCCGTCAGGTTATAAAAAACGTGGTGGTCACCAATATCGATGTCAACATGTAAGACTTACATTGAAGAACAGACCGCATAGGTAAAATGTATATGCGAAAAAATTACATGAAAAAAAAAAAAAAACACGGTCCCTTATGCATTCGCCTGAGATGACTCGAAACCGAAAGCCATCTTTTTCGTCAGTCGATGCATTGATACTCCCTCGCCCCTCTCCGAAAGCTTTCTGCACATAAAATGGTTTCGGACTGCCCACAGGATCGACGGCATTGCAAGCTTTCTGCACCCCACCTGCTTTTACATTACCTACATCGGGAGCCGATCACGGAGGCAATGGAAAGCGACCATGTCATGTGAAGGCGTCATCATATGACGTCACGTTGAATGACGTTATAGTGACGTCACAAGTTCTGTCGACGTCATCGCGTGATGATTTTGTGCATCACTCGTGTTGGCTACGCGGGACGCCGACGGTCAATTTTCGTGTTTGATGAGGTATCTAAGGCTTTAGCGTTAAAAAAAAGACAAACCAAAGAAAATGAAACGATAACAGTGCAACATCGTGTATGCCTCACTTCATGTTACGAGCGATCGCCCGAAAACAAACGTGATTCTCAGTTCAGAGCAGCTGATTGCACGCGCCTGCGGGACAAAAGAGGCTTGCTTTACCCACCTGCTCATCTCTTTATATTTTATTCAAGAGATGAGCAGACTCGCTATTTAAGTACTCCGGAGCTTCAGCACGAAATTGTGGTGGACGCTATATTGATGTCATCAGGAAAAAGCGGGAAATTGCCGTCGGCTGCCCTGTTGGCGCGCACTCAACTGCCGCGGAAACAATTGTATTTTATGTAACTACTCGTCCACATCCTTTCATAAAGTCTCTGAACCGGGCGAACGCTAACCTCCGAGAACCGTGAAAACATCTGAAGTTGAGAATGAGTTGTTTGAAACAGTTTTCATTTCGTATGGTGAAGGCTTGAAGCAATGCACGCATCTCGCGCGAACGTTTCATACTGACGTTCAGCGATCCAATGCAACATGCGATAATATATATATATATATATATTGTTACCGTATTTTCGTTCAGGCACCTTGTACAGCAAGAAAGGGGGCATTTGCAACTTTGTTTCATGATATCTGGATATTTGTAAAGCATTTTCTATACTACGCCTTTTATGCAAAAACATGTGGAATAAGGTTAGTTTACCTGGCATTGCTTTTCTTTCAAATGTTTGCGCACGGTGAGCCTTGTACGCTACCTCAGAAACAAAAATAAGCCAACAGCATTGCGGTATGGCCGTCTCTACTCTTTTTTATCTTTTTTTGTTTCCCTTGCGTCTTCCCGGTGTGCTCCGTTCATAATAAAGAGCTTGTGGAGGCTAATGAATTGTCAAATAAAGCGGATATATGGCTAGCAAACCAGTGGCGACTATGAGTAAAAAGCTCAGTCACTGCGCGCAAGTATTTCAGCTGAGTGCGCGTGCAATTTACTTTTTTTATTACTCTTAATTCGTGCATGCGTGATGCTATTGCCCGATTACTCGCGAGAATAGGTTTTTTTTCGTTATTTGCTTGTGCGTGTCTCTTTTGCGCGTTTTAACACACGCAACAACGTTCTCGAGCTCTGTGCACGGAACTAGGCCACGCTGATGCCGCTTGACACATGATTTTTCGCATTCTGTTGTTGCCCCAGCACTAACACAACGCTTAAAGATGGATAAGCTTCATTCCGCACCGCATTGATAAAGTTAAGTAGACTTCAAGTGCCCTGTGTGGAAACGCGGCGCAAAAAACTATAGCGCGTAGCAGACGCCCCTCGCTTTCCGCGCGCTTCCCGAGCGCTTCGCCGACCGGTGTCGGCTGTTCCATGCTGTTCCACGTGTGCATGTATGTACGCGCGTTCGTCTCTTGTCTCTGTACCTTGTAACGTTGGTACCGACGACGATGACCGCGAGTCGTGCAGCTTTCGTTTCGACAGCGTAGTCCGTGCACCGGTGTCCCGTAGCGACTTCGTCGTGACTGCCTCGGAGAACGTCTAGTACTGCCTTTGCTTGATTGACGGACGTCGAGGGCGAAACAGAGCGAAGGTGCTGCAATGCGCTGCCTTGCCAGCTTTGCCACGACAAGTAAGTAGCCATCTCTGTTATTTCGAGTTTTGCTTCGCTAGTCTCTGTCGCGCGTAATAGCCACAAATGCCAGCGTACCTGCTACATAACAAATTGTGATAATATAGCCATGCTGCCGTTCTTACGTTGTGGATTCGGAGCGTGATAAACATTTCGAACTGCAGCACAAGAGGCACATCCACGATCGCCGCGCGAGGAGAAAAAAATTTGCTGCGGAAGAACTGATCGTGCGTTTTCATGCACTACAGTCGCTACAGTTCGAAATTGTTAACTTGCACCAAGTCGTCCAGTGTTCGGCTTTGCGTAAGTGATAGGCTGTTGCTAGGGTTACGTCCAGACGTAACTGTAGTCACCGCTATCGTTACGTCCAGACTAAAGTCCCTAGATTTTTCCCTGTTGAAGAGCGGGGAAAATCTAGGGACTCTAGTCATGTGGCTTTCCACAAACGTGAGTACATTATTTTCCTGTTGCTCAGTGAAGGCCCTCTGCGCCCTTCGGGCGCGGCAACCTAATCGTGGCTTCGCCCTCGCTTCGCGAGTGCGGCCATTTCGCTACCGCGGTCGTTTTCTTTGATCGGCGTTACGCAGCTCCGTTTTAAATCAGTTTTGATATAGCAATGCGAGTTCGTGCGCCAAACATGCCGCTGCCACAAAGCGAACGTCTCTAAAGCCTGTGAATCACGTCAGCTGCGGCGCTTCACCGGCTGCCAGCGTGAAAAATTCAATGCCAGCAAAGAGCTCGGAGACTACCTACCAAACGGAATAACCATGCACCATGTGGGTGTGCGCACCGGTGAGTGAAAATGCACTGCTTTGAATTTGAACATAGTTTTTTTAAGTGCGAATGCACTTTATAAGCGACCCTGAATCCGCCGTCCCATAGCAACGGCGCGAGGAGCGGAGAGGAGCGTCTGTAGCAACGGCGCAGCGACCTCACGCCCCACGTGACTGCGCGCGCTCCGCCCTCCGCTCCGTGGCTGCGCGCGCCCCGCGCATTGCCTGTGGTGATGAAGGCCGGCGGCGAGACGCCGAACGAAAGCGTGCGAAGCGAGCCGAGCACCCCGAAGCAGTGGCGGATCCAGGGGGGGGGGGCGATTGGGCGATCGCCCCCCCCCAAAGCTATAAGCCAACCCAACCCCCCCACCCCCCGCTTTTCACCTCACCGAAGGCCATTTTTCAGAACGTAGAATTTTTTCAGGTGGTCGCTGTGTCCATCCCAATCCGAGACTAGGGAAGCACCCCTCACACAGCCCAGCGCTTTTGTTAAGAGCGAACAGGCTTTCTAGAAAAGATTTCTTCTGCGTCCTGCATCTTTCAAATAGGCACCGACGAGCACAAGCCTCAACTATTTTGCTAAAGCAACTGCTGCCTTTAGCGAGCTAAAGTTTCCTCCCCACTCCCAGGGCCATCAGCTCTTCAGCAAAGCGAGGGGTCTTCAAATTCTCCCATCTTTTTCTCAGAGACAGGAGTCTGTTCTGTGTCATTCAAACTGGCATCTTTCGTCCCACCACGGCCGGGCTAGACTGCACGTGCGCGCTTGAGCGCGCACGTGCAGTCTAGCCCGGCCGTGGTCCCACAAAGCGTGCAGAACAAGTTACCTTTTAGTCAACCTTCAGCGGCTGGTCCAAAAAAAAAAAAAGAAGGAAGGCAGGCAGTGGTGCTGTGAATTATATTCGCCGAAGTACCGAGCAAGCCTCCGAGAGCACGTGCGCGTGGTATAATCGAGCGCGACTCCGAAAGCTCCGTTTGACCGTCCTTAGGCTGCGGAGATAGAAAGGGCATTTTCTGGCAACACGACCGGCCAGAAAAAAAGGCAATGGGGAGGAGGGGGCGGGGTAACAAAGGGAGGCTTACTCCGAAACTACGTTCAAGGAATACTAGAGCTCGCCGTTGTGGGAATACTCATTTATCGAGCAGGTGGCCTGCCCTTCCCTCTTTCACCCTCCTCTTACCAACAACACTGATACGTGTTCCCCAATGTTTAGCGGAAATATGCGAAATTTTAGATAATGAAATGGCACTGAGCAATGCAACTGAGAACAAAAATAATGAGCATTTGGCTACTAACGTGAAGTTTTAAAGTTGGGCAACGCCCCCCTCCCCCCTCTCCCCTCCCCCCCCAACAACCAACCGCCCCCCCCAAAGCAAGCGCCTGGATCCGCCCCTGCCCCGAAGCCGATCTGGCGCGGGGACGCGCGATGCGTGAGCGAGCGCGGGCCCTCAAATTCGATCGGCCGGACGCGCGCTTCAAGCGAGACTTCCTGGACCGCAGCTTCGGATATAGCTGCGCGGTGTGCGATCGACTGTGGTTCGACAACAACCTGAGCCCCATCTCGGGCGTGCGCAACGCCGCCAACAAGTTGAACGCGTTGCGGGTTCTTTGGAACGAGTTCGGAAGACAGATCATCATCATCAGTAAAAGTGCTTTGCACTTAAAAACGGCCAGACCTCCGTGGGTCGGCTGGCGCGTGCTCTCTCGCTGCCGTCTCCTTCGCTCGGCTCTTCAGTTTAGTCGCGCGCGCCCCCTCATAGCATCACCCCGTGCTTCGCACTTCCTCATACTCCCCTTCGGGGAAATGCGGGTTTTTTTTGCATGCGCTAGGGTTTTTGTAATTTCAAAAGCTTTACGACTCGTCCAGCTGATCGGATGCACCACTTGTGGATTCCAATGACATTTTCTAAGATTATTTACTTCGTTCTCACTTTTGCAAAAGAAATATATTTACTGCTAAACTTTGTAACACAGATCACAGCATAAGTTTTACCTATTTCTGCACAAATTAGTCTTCTGAGATAAATGCTCTTTTGCGGAGTTTCTTCGTAGCGTGCGGAGGGCTCTCGTCTGCTGCTGTTTTCGCCGTCGTTCAAGCGAGTGATCCAGCAAGCACTTCACGACGGCTCGGTGGCGCGTCCGACTAGCGGAGAGCAATTCACAGCTCTCGTTCTGAGTGCTAAATGCGCAAACACACGCGACATTAAGCTCAATCGTTGTTTCGCACTCGGTGGTTGCACCTGGTCCCATAGCAAACTGTGAGAGAGAGTCGGTCTATGCACTACTCAATACTTCTCCGACAGGTGGCGCCACACATCTTGGAAACTCCAGAGTCTGACGTCTATGGCCGGTTGGCAGGGTCACGGTCACGCGCTACTGGCCGCTGTCGCGGCCACGCGCTGTTTAGCCCGCGCAGACTGCCCCTTCGGGCAGGCGGAGGCGTACGTAACCCAAGAGCCGCGTCGCGCTTCTCTGGCAACAGACTTCAGCAACACCTGCGACAAAAAAAAAAGAAAAAAAAAGTTGCAGCAGCAGCGAGGTTCGAACCAACGTCCTCGCAGTTCCGAGCACGACACGCTAGCCGCTGCGCCACTGACGCCAATCGGTTCGGTAGGTCTAACGGGCTGTATTTGTATTGCCATGCTGGACGTAACTTTTAAGACTCGTTATTCTTACGTCCAGACGTAACTGCAACGGCTCGTACCGTTACGTCTAGACGTAACGCTAGACACTCCCTAAGTGATAACCACTACTGATATTATCTCATGAACTAGTAGTAAGGGCACTCCCTTGTCGTTAATCCTAGGCAAGTTCTTGGATTCGTTGTACTGCGGTAATGAATAATCCTGTTGACCGACTGGGGCGTTTGAAAACCTGGTACTTGTAAACAACAGCTAAAGAACGGCTTATCATTTTATTCTAACAGTGCGCAGGGCGATGTTTCGTTAACTTCGCCATTACTTGTACTAGTTTTATGTACCGAAACATGTCTTACAGTATGAATCATGCTTGCGTGGAGTGCCCAAGCCGTTCATTCAGCCGCCTTCTTTTGCAAAGGTACGCAGAGAGTGACGCCGTACCGCATACGGTCATACGGCAAGATGCAAAAATTCGAATGTAACAGAGTTGGAAAAATGCCAATGTTTACTAGTACAAAAAATGGAGACATGAAAGAATTTAAACTAGACATGTCAGCCTCATCATTGTACAAGTATTCACGAAGATGATTTCGAATAGGATAAGAGCCAAGTAAACTTGACTTTGAAGGGACCCTGAAACTGTCTGTGAAATTTTGTAAGAATTTAGGCGACATCATGATCTCATTTGCACCATGAATTAAGCCACGCACTGCATATCAGGCAGCTGCAAGCAATTATAGTGACACCCTCCTCGACCCTGCTTTGCCTCCTCAACTTGTCAAACAGCCAACCGTCACGCGCACTCGACAGGTCAAGCTCCATTGAGCACGCGCCGTCAGGCAACAGAGACCAAGTGTGTGGAGTGGTTGAGATCTGCTCTGCAATGTGCCGCCACACTATCAGCTGTTCTTATTATATTCTCTTGTATAGTGACCATCTCCAAAAGCATGCGGACAAACAAAAGGTATATGAGAACGATCACCGATCAGCCTAAACTCGGGCAAAGTGTTTGTGTCTCCAGGGGTGAAGTTACAGCTGCAGACACATGGATCCTGCGGGCGTTGGGTGGATAACAAACAAAATACATTGATAGGCTAGTTGGCTCATAATCTTCAAAATTGCATAACGGGAAATCGAACAGGACTTAGAAAGAACACAGATGCACAGGACCTGTTCAATTTTGCGCTATCCAATTTTGAAGATTAAGTGGATAGCGAGAGCAAGATTGCCGACTGCAGCGATGAGCTGAAGCAACTCCGCTTGCCAGATGGCTTACAAGCCTTGCACGATGTGTCAGCTTTACAAGTCACCACTTGCTAGATTTGTGGCACACAGCTCAGCTAGGGCATCAATGGTGGCAGAGAAAAAAAAATTGCGATACACACTGTCACGCAGCTCGTGTCAACATGGAGCATGTTGTAACATAGGCAGGCGACGCTCGCTGCCAATTGAAAGTTCCGTGACTATTACTGTTATTATACTATACTGTTGCAAGTTACAGCGGTTGTAATGCTTATGTTACAGTTGTTCCAGGACCAGCAGCAGTGACACATATGTTGTACTATTATAGACTGCTGCGTCTAATCTCCATAAGCATTATTTTCATTCCGTATGTTTAGGTGGCAAACTTCGTTTAGCAACTTCACCGTTGTGTACCTAGCAGAGATATTCCAAGATAATCAGCTGACAGTCACACAACGAATATGAAGCTGTGCACTGTCATAATCACCTTACACACATACCACAGTGACTTGGAAACTTTTCCGAATCCTTTTTTTTTAGATACAAACAGTTTATTACCAGCATGAGAAGAAGTACAGTGCTGAAATAGTGACTCCATTCCGTTCAGATGGTTGAGTTTCTTGAGCAGGTGACTTGACGAGGGAGCTTCTGCCGAATTTTGTTTACTAAAGTACAGCTGCCGGCAATGCACCCGTTTCACAGTCCCCCTCGGGAACAAAAAAAAACCTCACCACTATTTGAATGTTTGTTTATATCTTGCAATGTTTAAAATACCACTGGCGTAAGCATCGAGAAGCACCTAGAAAGCAGCCCAAGAATAAAGCAAGAGAGGTGAATGACGATAGCCCTCATTGTGCGCCCTGCAAACTTGTCCGTCATTGACGTCGACTATACTCGTAGAATAGGTGAATCATCAGTGAGCCTGAGTAGCCACTAAATGCATCATACTGATAATGAGGTCACAAGTTGTCGCCAATTCGGGCACTTGCGCTTCCTTTAAAACCATATTAAAATGTGTTTAAGACTACGTTCACCAGCAATACATGGTTTGAGTTACCTATGTATGCGGGAGAATGGAACACAGAAGATTTTGGCTTTGAAGTTGCGTTGTCAGGGGCCTTCAAAGGGACCGACAACTGGGCAGAACGTGCTATTAGATCCTGGTAGACATGAAAAGACCGTGAAATATAGTGACAGATTCCAGCATCCTTTTCGCGTTGCGAGTAGGATTTATATTTTTAAATAGTGCTTAAAAGTAACAAAAACCGCTATGTCGCGCAGCCTAGCGGAAGAGCCTTGAAGCTGGATTATGAAGTCGGTCACTTCCCAAGCAACGCTGGCCGACTGCCGACGTTTGGCTGATCACTGGCAAATAGCCGGCAGCCGACTTCACTGGCCACCAGACATCCGAAAAGGGTCGGCCGGAGGTGCGCTGCCAGCTACGTCGGCACTAGATCGGCTGCACGATTCGCGCCACCGTCGGCGGCCGAGTGAACGCCGAGCGCGCCAAACGCTTGTCGGCACTTGGTCGGCTGCACGATTCGCACCACCGTTGGTGGCCGAGTGAACGCCGAGCGCGCCAAACGCTTGTCGGGGCGACAAGTCGGCAACACGTCGTGCCGGCCTTGGTTGCCGGCAGAGGATTCGAACAGCGTGTATTATTTTAGGGCAGCATAAAATACACTGCAGGAAGTGTAAAAAACTCCTACAGTGTGATTTTTTAAACATTACAAAAATCACCTGTGACACACAACATACTTGTGGTCCTTGAGCTGATTACACCAAGTGGTAGAGATTATTTGTGCGAACAATCCAAATACATTATTGACTAAACAAAAATAATAGCGAGCCATTACATTCGTGCATGGTTTCTCCAGGCGTGCATATCTACTTTTAAAGATTTTTTCGAGACCATCATTCGCCAAGTGTGCGACAGTATTTATATACATGGGCGTTAAACTAGGCTTTTGTCGTTGTTCGATGCTTAAAACTGATTCTTACAAAAATAAACGTGACTGAAGCAACAGTGAACTTCTGCCTAAAATTTGATGGCATAAATATTAAATCGTAAGATTTCATTCCAATTATTGCAAACTCAGTGGCTACAGTTAGTCAGTTGCAGTAGGTAAGTCAGTGTAATTTTAAGGTCATTAATGAACTTTATTTAGATAGGCGATTATTTATTTTGCTTTTTCATGCAAGTAATGTCACCCGCTTGCATTAAACCGAGCTCACATAATACATTTATGTCATTTCTGAACTAAAACGGCCATTAAAAACCATTCTGTATAATCTAAAAGAAGCATCGTCTGTATACAGACAACATGAAGCATGAAAATTTTTGCGTGCTGCCCGAGCAGCGCTGCACACCCAAACAGTCTGTGGATAGAGAGACGCAGTGTTTAGTTCTAACAGCTAGTCCTTTATTATGTAATTTGCGCAATGTAATGAGTAAAAGTTCTTATCTTTCGCTGACGGATAAGTCAGGCAAGCGGAAATACCATATATGCTATGTGAAAAAAACTCATCAAAAGGCGTGGCCGCAATGTAAGATTTTAGTACCAATACACGAACAAGAAATATTCTTTCAAGATTGTTAGAACGAACACATAGCAATGGCAATCCACTGAAGACTCGTGCTGTGAAAAATAAAACGCAGGAGGCGGAAAAGTGCGGGAAAGAAGAGGGTCAGAAGGAACCGCGCTGCTCTACAGTATAGAGCGTGGAGTGAAAAGCACATTTAAAAAAAGAAGCAAAAAAACATGCGCTACGGCGGCCCGCGCCCCGGAAGGTCCCGGTGGGGAGAGGGAAACTTCTTTTTTTCTTTTTTTCCGCTGTTCTCCGGTTTTCTTTCTCAGCGTGGAGCCGCCTCCTCTTTCGAAGAAGCCGCACATCTGCAGGCCCGCCGTCAGCGTCAGTGCCCAGCAGTGCTTTTTGCCGCCAAGATAAGAAAATGGGACACGTCCGAAACAGCACCGCTAAAGACTTGCGTTTGTCAAAATTTACGCATGTACGTCTAGGTAGCAACAAATTTTCAATTAAGTTAAAGCGAATTTATCTTTTTTTTTATTGTGCAATGTAGTTACACCTTTACCTCCCACAGATAATAAGCTCTGGCTGAAACCAGGGAACTATACAGTTACGACGGGTATATTCCCCGATATGCCTATTTGAAAAGTTTCTGTTATCCCATCACTTTGTCAGAGGTCGCCTTGTATATGTTTGTGACATTCATCCTTTTAGCACAGCATTTCAAATAAAAATGAACCCTTGTTTTTAATAAAAGACAAAGCAGGTACACCGTAACCTACATTATAAAGAAGTTAAAATACTGCACAATTAGGATATCACTGCCTCAAGATACGAAATAATGCCAGTCAGAAGTCGCATTGTGGTCGTTTTATACGTCTTGAAAATACTAAACAAAAAGATAAGCGAGCGAATATGATGCATGGAAATGCATGAGAAACATTCCGCGGATTTTTCTAATCTTCTTACTCATACGTATAAAAGAATCGCATATAATGGAGCATTTGCGGTGGGTAACGCGCAACGCACACTGCTGTTCTGTTGCATCAATGTTAATAAAATGTTTGCTAGTTCCGTTATTTCACAGAATAATAATTATCCATAGGAGCAACACGTGCTTAAAACTGGACGCTGTAGCTTTATATTTCTATGATTCTATGGATGCTGTAGCTTTATATTTCAAGACGCATTAGACAAATGCATAGCTAGTGCCTCGCGGTAATCTGCCGTCGACGGTGCCTCGCATGCAAACCGAAAAAAAGTAATAAAATTACATTGCTAATAGTAGACGCTTCACGTGCCGTTGACGATGTGTGTGGCTGACTGTCTGCGCAACGTGAGCGTACAACACGTTTCTACACATATGAGAGCTTAATTATCAAGTCCCTTGCCGACGCACCACATGGGACCAGGTGCACTGCTCGACACCGTTAGATTGATTTATATATTTGTCCAGCCTTACACCGGCTGCATAGAGTGATGAGGATTTGTCAGCAGAGCTCATCAATCTAACGCCGTTGTTATCGAAAGCAGAGCAAAATAACTCGACGTGGTGAAAAGTATTCGTCTCTGACCGAGTGACAAGTTGAACACCGGTCAATTTTACTTTGAAATTCAACATTTAGGTTTCGAGCTAACAAGCGCGAGCGCGTTCGGGCAGTATGTTGAGGAATAAGTCATGTAGTGCAGCTACAAACGCGATGACGGCCTTTGGTCAAACAAGGAAAACAGCAATGACCGTCAACCACATCACTGTAAACGAAAATTAGCCGAGATGGGAGCTTTTCCAGCACATGAGCCCCTAAAACCCCCATGCCCCAATCATTTACTCCGTGGTAGCGGGGTGAAGTCGGCACATGTCGTCGTAAAACGCCCCTTGCTTAATGAGGGAGTTTATGAACGACATGACCTTGTTAAACTCCCCACGGAGTTTTAGGTCACGTGGTTAGAAACTCCCTATGGGAGGTTTAAAAAGTATTTTTGGTCGTGACGTGCGTGTCACATGGTTAGAAACTCCCTATGGGAGTTTCAGAAACCATTTTTGGTCGTGATGTGCGTACGTGTGTGAATGTGCGTGTGTGTACGGGCATTTGTTTGCAGCGAGGATTTGCAACGGCCGGTTGGTTTGTGTAGAGGTGTAGGACTATTTTTTCCACTGAACCGTTCTGGTCAGAGACAAGTTCAACTCGCGCCAGCGTCCGACCGCGAACACATCGAGCTGGCTGTCCCGTGTTTATTCTCCCGTCAAGTGGCAGTGCCCATGCACACGAGTGCAAGCCTCCGACACGCCACGGATACCTGGCTTCAACGTGCCGAGTTACGAAGAACTGCGAAGAATAATTTCATCGGTAACAAAAGTAAGGTGTTGCGATCGTCAGCGGGTTGTTTCTGGAGTTTCACCGGCTAAAACTTCGAAGCAGTAAGAAGTAGGCTTCGCTACGTCGTCGGCATCAAGCCGGCCGGCGGCCGGTGTGAGACCTGCGCCGGCGACGCGCTCGCTCCGACCACCGGCAACGCTTGCTTCTCGGAGTGTCACCGAAACGATGCTTCACCGGCTGCAACTTCTAAGCGGTAAGAAGGCTTCGCTACGTCGTCGGTACGAAGCCGGCGACGTAGCGAACTCGCACCGCCACACCGGTCGCCGTGGTGAGTTCTACGAGCTCGCACCGGCTACCGGTGAAGCAAAGAATATGTTTCACAGAAAATAAAAGCTGCTGGAATGAATAAGCTTAAATTGTCTCTTTTGCGCCATGCAACCACCGCTGTCAAACGTCTAGCGAGAAGGCGAGCGCCGATACGAGACAGATTGAACCAACGTGCGACCGCCGATGTACTGCGAGCAACAGGAACCGCGACTACGAGCCGTCTCGTTCGTTGTAAGTGCATCGCTCCGTAGCTTAACGCGGACAGCGGACTCGCATAGCGGCAGTGTGTGTGTAAAAAAAAACGGCGACGAAAACTGTACAGCAGCAAGTATTTTGTGATCGCGAGCTGTCTTTCATCGTATAGCCGTGCCGCACTCCTGGGAGAGGCCTAGCGACGCCGTCGGCCACAACGCGGTATACCGGCGGGGCGACGCATTTCTTCGCCGGTGTTGCTCGTGAATGTGTGCCGCTGAAGCGTTCGTGCAGGGCCGCTCGTGGTTCGTGTACGATTATGTGCATTTTACAGACTCACGCACAGTACTGCTAAGGCGGATACATCCCATGCGACAGAGTGCCAGCTGATAATCAAAATTCGCTAATTAAGAAGGCGTTGAATGTTAGGTGGGTTTATAGTAAAAGATAGGTGTGCCTCAGTGGTATCTATAAGCTCATCACAAATTTACACGTACGCCATGAATGTTTGTTGCTTAATTTCGGGGAAAAGAAGTGTCCAATCTGAGCCACATTGGAGGTCAAGATGTGGTGCCTATATATACTCGGTGACCAAAGTTTGGTTGTGAAGCGCTGGTGGTGAGTTGTTGTCAGTGTGAGTGTTGTATTACTTTGCGAACGTTGTGTGCATGTTTGTGTACGTGTGATCCAGTTTGCGTGTTTCGATGCTAATTTAATTAAAAAGCGAAAAGCATTTTTTTCTTTTTGATGGTTATAAAAATTTACTCCCATATTTACCTGGAAAAGCTCCCCTATGGATGTAAACAAAAACTCCCCTCTGTCCATCCAAAAACCCCGTCCTGTTGGGGAGTAAATTTTTTACTCCGTCCGGACGGTGTTTCTAAAACCCCCATCAGGGCGTGCGCTAGAGGACAAGCCATTTACTCCCATCTCGGCTTATTTTTGCTAACAAGACGTAAGGGAAACTTCCGGCTAAGGAATAACATCGAGTTTTGCTCCGAACTGACTGAAGTTAAGCTATTATTAGGATGCTGACTAGACATGCGATGGCCATAATGATGAGCGCATGCATTGACTCAATAGGGAAGTTGGAATTCGTCGGCGTTGTGAAGAATTATTCGTTTGGAGACATATCGTTAAAATATTTTTATAACCTTGAGAAATCGCAAGATTTGAACACTCTGGAGATCAATGTATTTGCCACCAGGAAGTACATAAAGGATAAGAAAGTGCAATCACACGAATTTATCTTTAATGTGGCTTTACAATGGTCCATTGGGCTGCGGTATAGAATTGACTGAAATAGTTCGCAAATGGCACGTTGATTGTAACCGACCACGTACATTACACCATCTATTAGTAATAAATTTTATTGAAAATGAATTAATTCAATCTTTCTCCCATCGGAAAGGTTTTGGCTGCTTTATAGCGAGCCCCAAAAAATATTAATTTCGTCACACGAAACGTGCGAAATAGAGATCTCGCGGACTGTACAACTTTGCTGGAAAATTTCAGCTGCGTGTTTCAGGGGCACGAAAGCTCTAACTGATTATATGAAAAGCTGAATTGCCCAGTGATCTTAAAATCTGGCGTTCTTGCAGCTTATTAAATGTCCATCTGTCTAAGAATGATGTCGCATTTGCAGTTCTGCTCCAATCAATAACCCCAGCACTAAAGTTATGTTTGCTGTGCCTCAGCATTCCCGAATCCAGCCGAATATTTCTGATGTGCACGTTAAGTATTTGACTATGAAAAGGTACAATTACGGAGTTGGTTAGGGGCGGAATTTAAATGTCGAAGTTTTTCACCTGTTTCGCAAGAAACTTCGCAACCTTTAGCGATCGGGCCGCCGAGAATCCTCCGCCGCATTGTCATGAGTACCGATCAAGCCCTACCTCTTATGATGAAGCACTTATATGCTCAATGTACAGTGGTACGACATGAGTGCTTTTCAAGTGTACTGAGCGTTTACGGTTTCTGCTTGAAGCTCAAGAAAACGTACCGCCTTTGCATGCATTAGATGCAAAGCACTTGAGTTGAACAACAGCAATAAATGGGAATAAATGCGAGTGCCGAGCAGAAATGTAATTTTGATCGTGATACTATAGCGCGCTAGGCTCTATTAAAATATCTACGATTTTGAACTGTCCACAGAAAATTATCATCCCCTCCTCCGCCTTGTCTATGAGCTCAAGTGGGACAGTTCGGCACTTCTGGAACGCTAGCACGGTGCTCACGCTTTAGCACTGTCGTGAATATAAATATATGATTGATCTGATCGAGCCGCATGACAAAGGGGGGACATCAGATATAATGGTTAAATATAGAAGTGTGCGAAGATTGAACATTTGGAATATCGAATCGAATATCGTCATACTTGATTCGGTCTTCGGGAATAGCCCATATGCGTTAATACGAATATTTCAAAATATCATCTATGCCCAAATAAACACGAAATTAGCGTAAAAATACAATAATTTCTACGGTTATAAGCTATACGTCGTTTGCAGAGCCAGAATTTGATAGTCCGCACACACTGAAGAGTTTTAAAATTTCTACTTGATGCTCAGTTTATGGTTTTCATGTTAATTTGTTTTAATGTTAGAGTACCAACGATATTTTGTGTTAACAACGAAAACGGTTCAATTCAAATTCGATCCGCTTCTTGCACGCATTAGCGCTGCCCTAAAATGTTCAGGCATGTGCTTCAGTTGGAATTTCCCGCTCCTTTTTTTTCTCACCCGAAAGAGCTGATATAAGCAACACGTGCGTTCCTCCGAAAAAAAAAAAAGTGGTGAGATCTCTCTCCCAGAAAGAATGACAAGGCCTGAAAGGAGGAACGAAGAGGGAGGCGGGGCGTGCAGCGGGGCTACCATAGCGGGGCGCCGGACCCCGCACCTCTCGCGTTTTCTTTTTTTTCTTTGCCACAGCGCTGGGGAGGGGAGCAAGCTCCATGCGTCAGTTCCCGCCAAATTGTAGCTCTTTCGAGCGAGGACGTGCTGACTGAAACACTGCACAGAGACGGGCAAGCACTCAGAGGCATTTCGTTTGCCTTGATCCTGGAGGCGGCCTTCTCCCATTGCCGAGGATTTGAAGCGAACTCGTAAGTGGCATTTTATTTCCTCGCTGTATCGCATGGTGAGTTTTGTCTAGCGACAAAATCAAATTTTATTTGCACAATTGATGCGTCAATCTGGTCGTCTCTTCTAGCTGGCAGATCAGAAATGTTCAGGCGAACGGCGGTTATATTTGTCTGTGGACCCAAGACTTCGTTGACGGGCAAATGTCAGATTTTCTTGTTTTTTATTTGTGGCATCTTATTGTAAAGCCGTGACGTATTTTGCCGTTTTCTCTAGGGAACCCTGCAACAAGGACTGTAGTGTGAATAGCGTGCTGCGCTGCTCTCGCCAACTGAAAAGAACTCTGGTAAGATGCATGCTTGGTTATGAAAGTCTCACGCAATCGCTTTTCACATTGAATTTGGTCGCAGGTGTGCTGTAAATGCCGACTGCACAATATGTGACTGGCCCGCGGCTGCTTTGAAGGTAAGATTGTGTTCTCATTAATCTATTTATTGTACCATTTGTTTTCCAGTGACATAGCCAACAGCGAAAACCTCGATCCATCCTCTCTCCACATATTATCTAGTTTGTGCGCTGTGGAGCTTGAAGCACTTCTCGGAATTTCAGCACACTCGCATTTATTGTAAGTGCAGTGTTTTTCTTATTTGTGCAGCGACAAAATTATTTTGTTTAGTTGTGTGAATAGAGTTTCTAGACGCGACATGTCTGTGCAACTGGTCAAGTAAATAGTCTACCTTTCTCACAGTATTATTCATTGTTGTTTCTTTCAGTTTTTCCCGACAGAAGAAAAATGCAAGTCTAACATCTCGACGGTAAAACGTCGCATCTGCGCACGTGTTCAGGGCCAAGAGCACGAGAAGTGGCCGAAAGAAGGGAGCCGATCCAACAGGAATGCCGTCCGTCTTTATATTTATATGTGTCAGCGTTATCATGCCGTGATCACATGGACTGTACGGTTGCGTTGCACAAGGGCTGATGCAAACGCTCCGTGCGAACAATGTTGCATGGAAAATTAGTGCATCTATACAATTGCAAAATAAAGATCTAAAGAGAGAAAACTTATATTCACGTCTTTCTTTTATTGTGTGTTACGTATTAACACGTTAACAAGTGCAGACCGTTAGAGGCGTTTAATTCCGTCTTACATGTGCACTCTGCCCGTAATTAATTCAGATAGAGTTAAACGCCTCTATAAACTGCCCGTTCACATTAAATACGACACGCATCAACACACCAGAAAAACAATTGATGCGTTTTGTTAGAACACGCACAAAAAATAAGAAAAAAAAAGCAGAGCAATACTAGCGAAAAACGTCCGCAACCGACCCACGGCCGTCGGTAAATCGACGCTTATGTAAGGTCGGGCATTAGTCAACCCGCGAGCGGCATGCACTCGGCCTCGTCGGCCACGGTGGACGGGCCTACATTGGGTGCCGACGCAGGCCCACATGAGGCCAATGTCAATCCCCGAGACCGGCCCTACATCGGGTGCCAAGGTTGGGCCAACGACAGTGCAGTTGGCCAGCGACGTCAGGCCGACATTTTGCCAAGGATAAAATGTTGCTTTTCTGCACGTATACGTCTGATGCTGTCATGCACGCCATAATTGGTCCTCAGAGTTAGAGTATGCATATTATTATCTATCCCCGCTCAGTTCTGTGCTGCCTACGAGGTAAAAGGAGTTGCATGGTGAGAAGCGGCGCTGCCTTCGCAGCCGCCAGTGGCCCATGTCCAGCCGTGGCGCATGCGCACGGAGTGCACGCATGCGCAGTAAAGCGTCGCGCTCGAACACAAACCGCTCTCGCATTCACTGTTTGCAGCATGTGTTGTCAAGTGTGTTTAAGAGTTCATATTCGCCGCAGATAGAAAAATTCTGATTAAAAATGTTTCACGGCGTTTTCCACGTTACCATTCCATGGCTAGACAATCTGACCAGTTAGCTTTCCATTGCTCTAAAGAAGATAGGTGCCCTAAAAATTGGTTGTCAGTCCCTTCAAGTGGCACAATCAATCAGTGCACAGGCCTTGTTGAGAAAACAAATGTATTTGCTCGTTTAAGCATTCTGCACATCACAAAAGTGGCTGGCTGTAAACATCTGCAGCCCCACCGCTGTGGGGCATCCGTTGTTCTCCAGTGAAACCCTATTACACTACTACGTATGGTCGCTGTCGCTGAACAGCCATGTGCATAAAAATTAATGTTAAAGATTTGCTAAAAACTGCACATAACGAGCTGCTGCCCAACATCAACATGCACTATGTGCCCAAGCATGCTGCTGTTGTCAAATTTAACACAAAACATGGTTTTAATTCATGAACTTGAGAAATAGTTGGAATGCCTGTTCTGATTATGGACTGAAATGTTGCTAATCTTGGAAGTTAATTGTTCTTGGACACCCTGCACACTTGGTTCAGTGAATATGCTTGGTCAATATGAAAGTTTTGGAGTCTGAACATGCAGTCTGAATAATGTCTTTAATTAGAGACACCAGAGCAAATTTTCACATTGTACTTTTTATTGGCATTTCAGGAGCAACACACTAGGATGACTAAAGGACGTAACACTTCTGGACGGGAATTACATGTTCAAGAATTGTTTTGAAATGTACAAGGAAGATATTGGCATTCTCCTTGCGCCATCAGCTGTTCAACATCTGCGAGCTGCAAAGGTGAACACACTTTCATGTAAACAGGGCCACGTGCATGCACTGGTACAAGGTTGTTCAGTTGTGCTAGATAGAACAAAACACAATCCTAGTCTTCATGCACCAACCACAGAAATGAGGGCTGAACATCAGCTCCACAAGTGAAAGCAGGTTTCTAGCAGCCTCATATCAACAGTCACTCTGTTTAACTCAATCATAATTGCTCATTCCTCTGCTGTATTTGTGCGTGCATTTACCTGATGGGCAATCATCGTCTAAACAAACCGTAATACTTTGGTGACTTGGCACTATCAAAAAAGAATTAGGAGAGGAACAAGTGAGGGCAGCACTCTCCTAGCTTGTCCCCCTGCTATTTTCTTTTTTTTCAACAGTGAAGTTCTTTAAAAGGGGCCCTGAAACACTTTTTCAGCGTGGTTAGAAAACACTGCCGATCGGTAGTCGAGGCTCCTGAGAGCATGCAAGCCAAACATTATAGCGCAGCACAAGGCCTGGAATTTACCATTAATTCTGAAAGTCAGCTAGAAATCGTTCCCTCTTCTTTCTACAAATTATGCCATATACCCAAATTCACGGGCTGTCAGCTGACTTGAGCATCGTCAGCTGCATAGTTAACGGGGCTGCCACGTGCCTGCGCATGCACTCACGATGCGTTCGAAAGGAAAAAGAAAAAGTGCACCAAGTCATGACGTGTAGATGATGTAACTTCTTTCCCCTGTGCCATCCTTCCCCTGCTTAGCTTCCAGTGCGCTTGCTGGGATGAGAGAGAAAGCAATTACAGCGTGCGACAAATCTCTAATTCCGCTCGTAAGCACGGATTTAAAAAAATTTTGGGGCGGTTGATTCGTGAGGCAATAAACTCCTTTAAAGAAGCCATTCTATGGTTACTTGCGAAAGAAGTTCCACCGTGAGGTGTTAGCAAAAACTCTACAGGTATGTGCCACAAAAAGTGGATATGTGCCAAGCAGCTCCTAGCATAGCATAGCTTTGCATAGTATAGTATAATATGAGGTGGGAAAGGAAGTGAGGGTAAGGAGTGATGTTAGGAGGAGCGGAGAGTGTAAAGCATAGCATAACAGTCTTGTATAGTATTGGAGGCGAGGAGTTATGGAGTCATCCTCTTATCGGATGCACTGCACTTGCGTTCTAGGTAGGATAATGCCGGTGCACTCCTCATAGGTTTCGCTATCGGCGCTCTATGAAAAACATCACGTGGAAGCCCTAACGGACATTTCTGTGGATACTTTCAAACGAAAGAAGTTTTTACAATCAAAATAATAATTTTGGATGAGAAGAAAGCACAGAGTTGCTTACAGGCGCTATCTGTTTACATAAATTGTACAGTGAGTGCACCTTACGAGCGGTCGCCGGCATGGGGCATCCCCAAACAATCTTCTTGTATGAAATGTGGGCAATCCGTAATGGTGAATTTAGGTGCGAGGAAACCAGCGAAACTCAAAAACAAGGACGATAGAAGAAGGCACATTCAAGCACACACTGTTTCCAGCGATGGTGTGCGCTTGAATGCGCCTTCTTCTATCGTCCTTGTTTTTTAGTTTCGCTGGTTTCCTCGCACCTAAACATGAATTAACCGGCCCAGATTTTCACGCTTCTGAATGGTGAATTCCATTGGCGGATTCGGAGTGGCCGACAAACTCTGTGCCGGAGCACTCCACTCCGGCGGAGAGCAACCGAAGGAAATCTGTCGATGGAACACGAGGGCCCCGCCAGAGCAAATGGTGGGGGGCGCTAGTGCACATTTGCTTCGCAAGCGCCCAGCATTTCTTCCGTTTTGCGCCGTTTTCACCTTCACGGGCGCGAGCGGAGAGAATGGGTGCGGTCGGACAGCGCATTGCATCGTGCATGTGGTATGCCACGCTCTGCGCGCTCGTGCTGGGAGCTTGTGACTTCCGGTCGAATCCGCCGCTTTTCGCGGAGTAGAGGGAACTGCTCCAGATCTGCCAATGAAACATACAGGGAGCACTCTCAATCCGCCAATGGAACAGACTTGCTCTGAATGGAGCAGGAAAACTGCTACCGGAAGTGCTACGAATCTGCCAATGGAATTCACCAAAAGAAATATACTCTTACAGTGGTCCGTCTGTATAAATAAATGGATCATACGAGAATGAAGCCTCAATTAAGCAATGACGCGGCCGTAGCATAAATAAGTATCTATAATTGTCAGTGTTGTAGGCATTACTGAGAAAAAGTAACTAAATACGTTACCCGTTACGCTAACAAAAAAGGAATGCGTTACCGCCCTACGTTACCTCTTAAAAAAGTTAACGTGTTACCATTACATTTACCGAAAAAAAGTAACGGACGTTACTTTTGCCGTTACTTCATGGTCAGAAATATTAATCACTGCATTATTGCTGCAGGAATCCCAAGTAACAATTTTATAAAGCTGATGTTTATATATTTACATAACTTCTAGACCAAATGACAATTTTACGTGAAGTACAGATTTAATGAGAATAAGTTGGACAAATGTATCGTACCTTGGCAAGGGTATAGTTACCTAAAGTCGCCTGGACAGTTAGATGTGATGGCTTCTAACTTGCGTGAAACATGGTAAAGCCATTTTAAATATGAAGCATTTCTTAGCGAACCAAAGGCACTTTGAACGTTTCTATGTATACTTATCTACCTATCTATCTATCTAGCCGCCTACATCTGGTGTTCTGACTTAGTGTAGGCCAAAACTGGCATCGGAGGGTAAGAGAATTTGATGAACATGATAGTTTATTCATGACATGAATAATGTGAAAATCCTTTCGCGTACGTCGTCAAACTCTTTCCTCCACATACGTGTGGTACTCGCCCGTATACCACAGGCTGCAGTATGCGGGTATGTGCCACGGGTGACTGACAGTATAAATCAACCCAGAAACGGCGAGAACAGACATTGGTAATTAAATGCGAGTGCGTTAATTAAAACCGATTTCAGCAGCATTGACCTGACGAATTCAAACATTAAAAATCAGGACCCCAGCAGAAAATCGAACCCAGGCATTCAGCGTGGCAGTCAGGTATTCTACCGCAGAGCTACGCCAGGTCTTGAAACTGATTTCGGAAAAAAAACCCAACGCAGGTGTAATGTCGGTGCAACGTCAGTTGTGGTTGCAGTGCTGGCTATCTAATTTTATAACAAGGCAATAAGCAATACTTATATACTCCTATGATTCAGGCGTCATGTCGGGATTTTAATGGTGGTTCCAGTGTTAGCTCTGCTTTTCAAGCAGTCTAATAAGCTTTACATTTGTATTCCTTGGCTCAAAGCCAAAACATGCAGCACGGACAGCTACTCGCTGACTGCTTTGCATGGAACCGATTCCCACAAGGCGTGGGATCTGCCGAACTTTTTTCACAGTGTGACTGCACAAAAGAAGATTTTATCATCAACGCTCTTCGTAAAGAAGTCATCACAACCTGTATAATTGCCGCGAAAATTGCAAGCATTTATGTGAAAGTGTTCAAGATCAGCCTCATTCGTGGAAAAATTTAATAACTACAGAAACGTGTACCCACAGTTGCCAATCAAAAGAAGCACATTCCTTTTTGAAAACAAAGTTACCGCACAGATTACTGTAAGGAGAAGTTTCCACAACTTCTTGTGGAATTTAAGCAACAGCTGCATTTCAAAGCTGTCATCGTAAAGATTGCCTCTCTTAGTGAATACGTCCACACCTATACGTTAAATAGGTGCTCAACAGACGAATTGGCCGGCAGCAGTTACAGTTCCGAAATAGTAACGAGTGCGTTACGAAGTTACTAAGCTCACGTTTTCATATTGCTGTGCTTTCAAGTGTTGTCAAGTGCTCAGGTGAAGCGGGAGAACTCCTCATTTAGTCAAAATTACAGCGCAGGTGCTATTCAGAAATACTGTTTTCAGCACATGTTGGTGCTCCCTAAGCAGACAACGCTACTGCTGATCATGTCTGTCTGGCACGCTGACAGTGGCGCCAGCTTTACCAGTGGTGGGCCTCATGCCCAATAGTATGGAAAAGGGAAGGGAAACAGAAGTGAGTGTGAGGAGGAGGGGAGATGGTGAAGCATAGCATATTCTTTAATAGTACACTATTGCAAGGAGTGGAGAGGGGAGGAGGAGGGGAACGCCACCAGCTTTGTTTCCTCAGTCTTCGTGCCAATAGTACGTAGCTGCCCCCAGTTTTTTTTTCCTCTTCACTAACTGCCGCATTCAAGGACCAACTTTATACTTAACTTTTGACTTGAGTGTGTAACCGGCCCTTAAAGGGGTACTGGCGCCTTTTTATGAAGGCGAGTTTACTACGCCATACAAATCTCCTGTATGCAGAGACGCCTCTGAGCAAGTGTGAAGCTCAGGAAAGGCTGATCAGATATTTTATTTTTATATTAAAGTAACTTTTTCCATGGCACACCTACCGACACTGACACTAGCTTGATGTCAGGCTATAGTACTAATTGTGATGACGTCAGGTACCAAAAATTCGAAGATGGCCACTTGTGCAGCAGCAAAACGTTCAAAATGGCCGCTTGTGCGTCATCAACGGAGCCCTGGTGCTGAGCAGCCGTGGAAACGTCACTATATATTGTGCAAGCACGTGACGAGAAGCTCGTACCATGTTGTGACATCGGGGTACAGTAGGAACTGAAACTAGCTTTTAAAAACATATTGTATTGACTTTTTCAGGGTGCACTTGCGCTTAGCACTTCCGTTTGTAGGCTCTTGAGGGCTTGGCCTCGCATTTGACGCAAAAAAACAACTGAAAATTTTCGTGTCAGTACCCCTTTAACACCTTTTAAGAACGAGCCTTGCACTTAAGTGCAGCTTTTGTTGGCACTCACTTCAGCACAGTAATTGTAAGGCGGCACTGTCCTTTTAGATAATTATCGCTCTAACTTTTTTTTTTACAGGCTCTCCTGTATGACAAGGAAGCAGTAGACGCGGCATTCACAATGCTCATTTTATGTGCTTCCAAGGGATGCGGCCAAAGGACGACCTGCAGATGTGCGAGTCACGTTTATGGGAGCTGCAAAAAAGAATTAAAGTGTATCCCCAGTGTTTGTTGTATACTCTTATTATACTCTAACAGTATATTTCTGAACAAACCATCTGAAACATGGCGGATCGGTGGCACTGCAGAAAGCCAATGAATGCTTGTCAAAGCGTGGAAATACACAAAGCAGCATACAAACTTGCCACTCGTGTAGCCGTTGCATCTTTCCTTTGCCCCAATGAAGCACGCAGCGCAGTGAAGTGGACTTACGAGCTGCCGTCCAAGGACACTGCACATGCTCAACGTAAATTTTTCTCGCTTAAAACAAAAATCACTATAATTAAACTTTCAGAATCGAATTTCCTTTGTACACCCTTCCAAACAAGTGGAATTTTAATTTGACTGCATCACCAAACTGCATGTGCCTGAACACAAGTCATGCATTTCTTTAACTCACTCTCAATTCCAAATAGCGTTACAGAGGAGAGTTGTTAATACATGTACATTATACAACGTTATGCAAAGCAGCTTGAAAAGATTAATGGTCTGGGTTATTGGCGACAGAGGCGAGGAGGTGGTTCTATTCAGATGCTGTCTTTGGCAGAATTGAATCGAAAAAAAAAAAAAAGGTTCGTCTGGCAATTTGGCACTTGGATTTTGATGTGGTCTCTCCGTATTTCTGTGTATATGGGTGGTGCGACACCCCATTTACACATTTTTCTATGTTTGCACCCCTCATTCTTCAAAACTTCTCGGTCATCGACCTCCATACTTTTCTGACACACTTACTGGCAACTATCCTGGCCAGCGCCTCCTGTATTTTTCAGTGCCTGGGCGAACGCTCTCCTCAGGCCGTCGAGCGCGCGCTCCGCCGCCGCTCGCCGCTGCCGCGTGGTGGCGCTGTGCAAGTAGACTACGGGAAGCTGGCGCTGAATGGCCGCTTGTATTAGAAAGCTCCCGAATGCGTGTTTACATTCGAGTTTAATTGAATTCGCACTTCTCACAGGCTTTCCCAGGTACGTACACCGCATGCAGTCTGTGTGGCCGTGATGCCGGTGCGAAAATTGTATTCGAATTTGATTGTATTCGTGTTTTATATTTTATACTTCATGATTTTGCAACCACGTGCTCCGCATGCCTCGCTATGTCGTATTGTTGCCTACCATTGTGCAAGTCGAGCGGAAAGAAAAACACTGGAGCGCTTTCGTTCCATGAAATACCAGCTGCCGCTTGTGTACGGGAGCGGTGGCTTGCAGCGATTAGGCGGGATAATTGGTCGCCTAATACAACTTTGAACTACACAAGAGTATGTAGCCACCATTTTCAACCACAGGACTTCATAGAAGAAAAAAGACGGCAGCTCAAGAAGGATGCAGTACCATCAGTCTTTGCGGACTACCCCTCACATTTGCAGCCCAAGGTAACGACTGGACGAAGCATGGCAAGTATCACTAAACGTGACTGCGCTGTGACCGAACAGTCAACATGCACCAGTAGCAACGCTGCCTCGCGACCGCCGCCATGTGCAACGCTGACATTAGGTCCCGAAGCTAAGGAATCGGAGCCAATGGACACAAGTGCTACCGGTGAAACAATGGACAATTACTCTGTACATTGTCACAGCTCAAGTTAAGTCAACACTACGACTTTAGACTCTGAACACCGTCTGTTCACGAACATCGGGCAGTGTTGCAAGAAGCGCGTGGATGAAGGAGCTGTTTTTGTTTGTTTTTCGTACTATCACGGTAAAATTGCTTTAATATCTGAAATGATGGAATCACTCGACATACTTCCTCATTTTTTGGCACCAGCTGTTGCTTCCTCTCAGTGGCAACAAATGTACCCGTCAAAAGATTTACGAAGTGAACGTGAGATTACGGACCTCCTTGGTAGCAGTCTGGCGACATTTCGTGCTAGTTAGCGCATGCACTCAAGGCTTGCGTGTAGTCTGCTATACCAGTAGACATTAGCATGCATCGGGGCTCTTGAAGCGCCGAAGCTTTCAGTATTAGCTACCGGCAAACACTGCTTTCAAAACTCGACTCTCAGGCACTGAAAAACCGACTTGCAGACAAGCGAACATAATGGTGAAAGAACAATTTTCCGCGCATCACTTGCCTGCGCATATGTCGGCTCAGCAGACGACGCGCGAGTGGCTCGATCAGCAACAGCCGCAAAAGACACATGCCTTCAAAAAAAAAAAGAGCTATTGTTGCCAAGAGCGACAAGTGCTTCACCATTTCTGTTTACAAACGTTTTGATTACAGTTCAAACAGCGCGAATACAGCCGAAAACTCAACAATGTAACAGCTGCGAACCTGCGTTTCCGTGAGCGACGGTGCGACCGCAGCTCTACTTCGGTGGCGGCGCGTGGCGGCTAAAAGCCGCACTAACACCGACGGCCGCTTCCCATTGCTCTCCGCTCCTTCGCCCAGGCACAGAAAAATAGAGGAGGCGCTGTCCTGGCATGTGGTGTTATTGTATTGTGTTGATATACATTGTAGAATTTTTTTAAAATTCTCAGAATGGATGCAGAATGGCCTTTTTGCTTCACCACAAAGCATATCGTGAGACAGAATAGCGGACGCAATGGGAGGAAATAAGAAATCGCCATTCCTTTTCTAGCAACCACTATGGCAACGTTCAAATCCCTCCCAAGGACACAGAAAAAAATTTTCTTGCAATGACAGTTTCATGAAAGAGGTCGAATATTGCACTAAAAAGCTTGCCCACGATTTTTAGAACAGAATCTTGAGACGTACGAGTGCAATGTCGCGGACGTTTGGCATAGAAGGACCCCATCAAAGAGACGCGCCACGGTGGTGTGGTTATGGTGCTCGACTGCTGATCCGAAGGGCGCGGAAACGAATCCCGGCCACGGCGGCCGCATTTAAATTACAAAGGATGAGCGATAGACGTTAATGATACCCTGAGACGATTGACGATTCTGTACAAATGCTGTGTGGCCAGGTTCATGTGACTACAGCAGGGGCGTAGCCAGAAATTTTTTTCGGGGGGGGTTCAACCATACTTTATGTATGTTCGTGCGTGCGTTTGTATGTGTGCGTGTATATATGCGCAAGCAAAATTGAAAAATTTCGGGGGGGGGGGTTTGAACCCCCCCAACCCCCCCCTTGGCTACGCCCCTGGACTACAGGTTGTCTAAATCGTCTTGCTATACTTTAAATATTGCAATCTATGCACACTGCTCTGAAGCTCATATTTCTGCCCACCTTTTCTTGGAGAGCAATTTCATTCGTACAATCTCATTTCTTTCCACGTGGTGTCTATTTGTGACCATGCGGAAGAACAAATGCGATATCGTTTTAAAAATCCGGACAGAAAGTTCTAGTTCGTTGGAATCGATCGAGAACTGAGGACATGTTTCGAACGAGAACAGAAAACACGATGCGTCGTCTATTCTCTAAAGTCCGTGTATGCGCAGCTCACGCTCTTACACATTAAAGACGCAGGCCTTGGTCGCCATAGTTAACGCAATATTAAAGCAGACAAGCGTCATTCCCAAATGCAAGGGCAGAGGTAGCCGTAGAAGCACTACATAATCGCCTTACCACGCGGGCCGCGCAATTCGCAATGCCCACGAACTATAGGTGGCGCGCCGTGCTTTTCAATATGGCGCCAGGAGGAGGGTCAACCCGTTTGTTAGCATAGGTAAAGTGAGCTAGAAGAACAGATAGGACGTGCGGACTATGCGGACGTACGGACCGTGCCACTGCCACTTTCACCGGATGAAGTCATGAGCTGCGCTGAAATGGATATGAGACTAAAATACTTTCCCAAACCATGGAAAGTGCTAAGTACTCGCCACCTAATTATTTGCTGCGAAGTGAAAGGTTATATTTCAGCTCCGTTACCGTGCATAACGATGCTTTGCGAAATCCTGTGCGTGCTACTAAACCTGTATGAACTAGAATTGACGTATGAGCTGAACGGCACTCCGAGGTAGTACGTACCGAGCCCAGTGGCGGATCCAGGGGGAGGGCGATTGGGCGATCGCCCCCCCCCCCCCCCCAAAGCTATAAGCCAACCCACCCCCCCCCCCCCCCGCTTTTCACCTCACCGAAGGCCATTTTTCAGAATGTAGAATTTTTTCAGGTGGTCGCTGTGTCCATCCCAATCCGAGACTAGGGAAGCACCCCTCACACAGCCCAGCGCTTTTGTTAAGAGCGAAACAGGCTTTCTAGAAAAGATTTCTTCTGCGTCCTGCATCTTTCAAATAGGCACCGACGAGCACAAGCCTCAACTATTTTGCTAAAGCAACTGCTGCCTTTATGGAAGCGAGCTAAAGTTTCCTCCCCACTCCCAGGGCCATCAGCTCTTCAGCAAAGCGAGGGGTCTTCAAATTCTCCCATCTTTTTCTCAGAGACAGGAGTCTGTTCTGTGTCATTCAAACTGGCATCTTTCGTCCCACCACGGCCGGGCTAGACTGCACGTGCGCGCTTGAGCGCGCACGTGCAGTCTAGCCCGGCCGTGGTCCCACAAAGCGTGCAGAACAAGTTACCTTTTAGTCAACCTTCAGCGGCTGGTCCAAAAAAAAAAAAAAAAAAAGAAGGAAGGCAGGCAGTGGTGCTGTGAATTATATTCGCCGAAGTACCGAGCAAGCCTCCGAGAGCACGTGCGCGGGGTATAATCGAGCGCGACTCCGAAAGCTCCGTTTGACCGTCCTTAGGCTGCGGAGATAGAAAGGGCATTTTCTGGCAACACGACCGGCCAGAAAAAAAGGCAATGGGGAGGAGGGGGCGGGGTAACAAAGGGAGGCTTACTCCGAAACTACGTTCAAGGAATACTAGAGCTCGCCGTTGTGGGAATACTCATTTATCGAGCAGGTGGCCTGCCCTTCCCTCTTTCACCCTCCTCTTACCAACAACACTGATACGTGTTCCCCAATGTTTAGCGGAAATATGCGAAATTTTAGATAATGAAATGGCACTGAGCAATGCAACTGAGAACAAAAATAATGAGCATTTGGTTACTAACGTGAAGTTTTAAAGTTGGGCAACGCCCCCCCCCCCCCTCCCCCCCCCCCCCCCCAACAACCAACCGCCCCCCCCAAAGCAAGCGCCTGGATCCGCCCTTGACCGAGCCTGCCTGACGGATTTGCCGCAGTAGTAGGCCGCCAGCGAGTAGCGCCATCGCTGCTGCGCGTGATGATGGCTTGCAAACATAAAAGTGTTCTGTGATAATACCCCGTCGTCATTACTTGCGCAGTCGAAAACGCGGAGTTACATCTTCAACGGAACACAAGCATTTAACATGCCATTCAGTAGCGCTTGTGTCACAGCCATGCTGAGACTCTAGCCGTGCGTACTTCAATCGCATGTTGCAGGTTCGATCAGAACGATCGAAACATGAACATCGAAAAGAATAAACACGTATGCTTTTCGCAACGTCGAAGAAGTTCGCCGAGAGGCGTGAATTGTGGCCGTGACTGCACGTTCCATCGCTCTAACCATATCGCTTCGTTGGTCGAGCTCGAGCGTGTTGGCGGCACGCGGCGCTCCCTAATAATATCCACAATAATTGTGATACATGCAATGCACAAGAGGAACTGTGCTTTTATTTTGATCTCGCTCAAGGATATTATACATTAAATACAATCAAAGTGACTTACGAGCGTGAAAGAACATTAACGCACGAGGGGACGTGAAGTGCAACTCGCTCCTCGTGAGTTACCAGCTGGTGGTTCATCGTAGCTATCACTCTCGGTGCTTTCACTGTCTTCTACGTCCAGTGAAAAATCCTCGTCTTCAAGATGGTTTCTTTCAACATCACTGCTGAAAGCAATCTGAAGAATTTCCTCCGCCGAACGACTTCAACCACTCCGCGTCACCACGTTTACAATTAGACAGACGTCTGGGCGCGGAGAACGTTTTGCCAGGTTTTGCTCTCAGACCGGTCAACAAGCAAATCGCTTGCAGTGTGCTGCCACCTATCAACAAACGTACAAAAACAAGCGGCGCAGCGGTGGCTATGAAACCCAACACACTGGCGAAGGACGGCGTGGATGGAAAGCGTTCGCTCCACGAAAGGCGTCGAGCAGACGCGTCCTCGAATGATTGAAACGTCGCTCGCACGATTCGTAACAGCGCTTTGCTGACAAAGGATAGAGGCCCTATTTTAAAGTATCGCCAACTTGAGATCGCTCAGTTATACATGAGCACATCGCGAGCCCGCGGCGCGACCTCCCTCCCGCGTACAGTGTTATGGGACTGATGCACTACAAGAAACACTGACCAATTATATATGCAAGTAAAACAGGGTGAGCTTCAACTGAATATGTCAGACGACAACATTTAACTTACCTACGTGGCTACAGAAAGCCTCGCGAAGCTGATAGTATGTGTAAACTGTGGGCTGGCATTGAAAGCGCGAGTTGCCACGTATTTTCACGAAAACTTCGCGTCTCGCAAGAACGAATCAGATTTCTCGTGTCACGGAGGGCCCGGTTTGTTGACTGATGCAGGGAACATGCAAAGTCGTAGTGTTCCTTTCTTGCCAACGCGTTAACACTGAGGCTAGCACAGCCGAACAAGGGAGCGACTGCATAGTGCCGCCATTTTGTCGTCTACTAACCCTCCTCGAGAGGACGCTCCTGAATTCCGCTCGGTGGCGTGACAGTCTATGGGCATTGCGAATAGTGACGGTGCAGTGGCGTTTTGCTTACCTTCTGACGACCAGTAGGCAAAGTGTCGCATATCAGATATTGATGCTTGATGTTCCGGATGGTGCTACATATGACCCATCACGTATATATCCATATAGATTTCACAATGTCACGAAGAACAGCGCAGAAGTTTGGAAGTTGAAAGCACGCGTTGGAGCCAGAAAAGTAAACAGGAAGTCGCCATGACGCTTGCAGTAGGAAGCAGGTGGCGCTTCACGCAGTCAGAAACCGAAACCGAAATTGCGATTTTTAAGCGCCTTCAATCGATCCGTCATTTGTGGGCGCCAATCATAAATGCATAAAATAGAGAACTTTTTCTCCATGGGAAACATTTATTACTGTGTAACATACTTCTGTGCTATTTGGCTGAGCTCAAGGTGTGGAACAAAGATCTTAGTCTCGCGCTTTTCCACTCTCGCTGAGGCTTCGTAACATTTTGATCTGCAGAAACCAGCCGTAGATAAAAAAATAATAAAATCGATTAGTGACATCGTGCTGACTGACCGGTAGTAGGGTTCGGCGCGAAGTTCAAAAATTCGATTTTGTACATTATTTTTGTGTGTGATTGCAAAAAAATTGATTGCAAAAACAAAGATTAAAGGTCCCACTCATTAAGAAAATCGATTTTGCCACTTGTGAAAGATTATGACAATTAAAACATTACAAGCTACTACACTTCAGAAATAGCCCTAGCTTTCTGTCCTAAGTTTCTAAATCACAAAGATTGGCTCTCAATGTATTATGGAGAAAAACACAATTGAAGAAAAAAGGATGAGCCGCTGTCCCCACGGTGAAGCCCTCCATCGACATCTTCCTTTATTAGAACACACTGAATAGATCCTAATATGATGACTGTGTTACTCCTAGTCTTCTACACACTTGTCAACACAAGATGTTGCTGTTGAGTGAGCACTTACTTGGTACATTAAATGACATTTGAAGTTGGGCTCATGGCGGAATCCAGTCTGGCTGGGAGGGTACATTTGAAATAAAAAAGAGACACAGACAGGTCCAAACAAAATGTTTATGACGTTTCGTCTTCCAAATAAAACGAACCACTTCTGATGATGTATTCATCGTGAACAAGGCTTCCATACTGGAAGTCGAAACGTCATAAACGTTCTGTTTAGAATGGTCGGCGCCCCCTTTTTGTTTCGTAGTTAAATAAAATTTTAAGTTAATAATTGCAGTGTGTGAAAAGTGAAATTATTTCATTTGAGACAGTCAAGATTTCAGTTATAAAGACTGCTTTATTTTTGTGCAATAAACATAGCTCATACAATTTCACTAAAAGAGTTTGAAAGAGCAACACTCAGCCTGAAGGAGTCTTACACAAGAGGAAGGAATGGAATGCACACACACACTGGGTGTCTGTGCTTGTACAACTCCTTCTTCCGTATGTAGATTTTGAACTATGTACTAACAGTCCCAGCATCAGTCTCTTCAATAAAGTAATCGTTCTGTTTACCGAAAAACATAATGATGGGAAAACACACACTCCCACATAGAAGAATATTATTCGAAAGCTGAAGAACAAAAGAAAGCATGGCAAGATCGCTACTGCTATGGTTATACAGTGACAAAATAATGTTACTGAAATCATTTCCATCGAAGAAAGACTAGTGCATTCAACATAAGCTTGGTAACGTTTTTATGAAAAAAAGTTTTTCTGCAAGTATGATGACTGCTTACCGGTCTCCTAAAGTAGAATACACAGTACTACTTTAAATCATTTACAGCTTTTAAAAACACGTAGGGTGGACCCGTACGGCTCTTGTCCCCTCTGCATACTTTTAGTTCCGTTTAAAGGGCCCCTGACACCAAAATCAAGACCTCGAGATGTTTGTGTTGTGTGATTGTCCTGC
Organism: Rhipicephalus sanguineus; assembly: GCF_013339695.2. Classification (NCBI taxonomy): domain Eukaryota; kingdom Metazoa; phylum Arthropoda; class Arachnida; order Ixodida; family Ixodidae; genus Rhipicephalus; species Rhipicephalus sanguineus. The sequence continues at coordinate 305,026,193 of NC_051176.1, read as the reverse complement.
ACACGTGGGCACTTCTGGCTGATTATTAGTGGCAAATGTTACCTTTAAGATATTTTAATTTGGTTTTAAAGTAAGCGTGAGTGCTCATTTGAGTTGGCAGCACCTCGCGACACCTCCACTAATATGACATAGATGAAGGCCCCGTGTGATGTTCCACAAGAAAAGCCAGTATTGTTGACGTCACAAAAGATGGACAGGACACACACAATAACTGGCACCTGACGAGGGCTATTGCTTCTCGTCCCTCTCGCTCAGTTGTCGAGCTGCTCTCAGGGTGGTTTTGGCTGCTTAAGCCAGGAATGTTTTTCATTTTCCTGAGGGGACACGCACTTAACCGGCTTAACTCATACCAAAGCACCCACATCGTTTCATTCTTTATCGCGCGCGGGGTCCCCGATTTGAAAACTGCGCTGTCAATGTCACCAAACCTTTAGCGCACAATGTCTTAGGTGCTTCCCCGCTGTGCGGAAGTAGTTTCTTACAATCTCAGGCGGGTGTTTCAAAATGAAGCTAAAAGTGGCCAGAATTAGAGACACTAACATTAATTATACGATATGTCACAGCATTTCTGACTCACTCAATTTCGGCATTGCTAGACACAAGGCTACAAATTACAGTAAAAAAAGTCACAAGGGGTCCTTTAACTTTTCGCATCCTTTTATGGTGTACACCGGTGCATTTCTCTTCCACACGCAGGCAGTGAGCATACATACTTTGGTCACTGAAGCATAAATCAAAGAAAAGTAATACATAATAGAAAGAGAAGAGAGCTGGACTGCTGGGAGAGAAGCATGAAGTCTACCTCCAAGCAACAACAAAGATTCATCTATGTGTGTATGGCAGCTCACATGAGATGACAAAAAGTACATGGTTTAAAAACTTTACCTTGAACTTTACGCCTAGTTTTTTGGCGGAGCCAGTGTTGCAAGAGCTATGCTCATTAAGATGAGGAAGAGCAGCCTATGGCCAAGTGATGTCGAGCCACTTCTTGCGTCTTTTGAAATAGCTAAAAGCACCAGCAAAGCGTACTTAAACGCAGCTCGTCAGCCCCTACTTTCTCCTTGGGGTCGGGTCCCTCTCCACAGGGGTTACGACTGCACTTGCAGCACGGGAACCTGCACAAATAAAGGTTGTATTTTGCACACTATAGTACAGCTGAAAACCTTATTGCATTCATTCTCATAAATGTGAATTACAAAAACAGTTCACTAGTTCAAAGGGATACTAAAGAGAAACAATGAATCTGTTTAGATCGATAAATTGTGCTCTGAGAGTGGCGGCTGCACCCTTGCATGTTGCTGTAATCCTATATCCGGGGGACACAGAAAGCATGTTTGCCATGTTATTGTAGCATACAGCAGACAGAAGAGCAGTCTAGCCTACGACACGTTCATTCAATAAGCAAGTTTGACTGGTGTGAGTGACAAGCAATGTTACACAAGGGTCTTCCAGGAAGCGTAAGGCTGCTAGACTGTGCACCCATTGGCCTTTTGCAAAGTTGGTTGCTTGAGCTAACCTCATTCTTGCTGTTCATGCCCTAAATAAAGATGCATATATCCTGCTGTGTATATAGTCATACCTTTTTCATTTACAATTGGTTTTTATTGCAACTACTTCAAAAGTATCACTCTCACAATCCTTATAAGCATTACATGGCGCATAATCTTACGTAAGGGCAGCTAAGCAGGCATATGAGATACGCCGTACAAAAAGAGTAAACGCTTCTCGTCTTTCATTTTATATTTTCCGTCAGTACGCTTACAATTCAGCTTACAATTCGTAGAAGGCTTTTTTACAAACCAACACCAAATGCGAGCGCACTAAACACGTTGAAGTGCTGTCTGGTGAACTGGCACTTGTATCAAACTAGCGAACGAAGAGCGCCTGCTTCCTCTTACAAGCAGCTGCAATCCCTTGGAAACATGGAGCGTGATGACACTTCATAATGCAAGCAAATTCGACATTCAAACCTGAACACCTGCGAAACTGCCACAAAGTGAGAGCCATGTGTTCTTTCACATGGCAATCAGGCTTCTTTTATGCGCGAAGAAACTGTTCTAATAATAGTGTCAGTTATCAATTACGCAAAGCCGAACATTGGACGAGTTGGTGCAAGTTAATCATGTCGAACTGTAGCGGCTGTAGTGCATGAAAACACACCATCGGTTCTTTCGCAGAAAACTTTTTTCTGCTCGCGCAGCGATCGTGGATGAACCTCTTGTGCCGCAGTTCGAAATGTTTATCACGCTCCGTATCCACAACGTAAGAATGGCAGCATAGCTATATGATCACGCTCTCTGATACGTAAATGTAACAGGTACGCCGACATTTCAGACTAGCGGAGCAGAACTCGAAATAACAGAGATCGCTACTTACTTGTGGCAAGGCAGCGCATTGCAGCACCTTCGCTCTGTTTCGCCCTCGACGTCCGTCAATCAAGCAAAGGCAGTACTAGACGTTCTCTGAGGCAGTCACGACGAAGTCGCTACGGGACACCGGTTTACGGACTACGTTGTCAAATGGTTGTCAAGACGAAAGCTGCATGTGCTGCATGACTCGCGGCGGCGTTCCAGAAAGCTCCGCCAAGATGTGACGGCGCCACCATCGAAAATCCGTAGAGATTCTCTCCCTAGGTACCTAGCCGTCGAACACAAAAGGATTTTGTACGTCTAGACGCTCGCGGAAATTCTAAGCGAGATGTACCAAGCCTAGTGGCCTAGTCCCGTGGCTCTACGTCAACGTTTTACGTCAACGTCAACGTGCGTGCGAGACGTTGATCATGCGATTTAACCATGGAAATGCAGGTGGCTTGATTTAATGGGCGCACGAATTAAGGTGCATACTTGCTGCTTTCTTTGGGAAAGGCCAATGGTCTTCCTTTTTGACTAAGGGGCACGCAGTTCGCAAGGAGGGGGAATCAGTTTTGTTTCAGCTCAATGAGATCACTGCGCAGGCATAGCCGCACAGTGCATTAGGTTTCATTTTTAGATGCGAATTAAAAAAAGTATCTTAAGGCGGAGCTCAACCCGGTGGTGGTGGTGGTGTGCGGCGTGACCACCCTTACTGCGCATGCGCATACCCTCTCCACTCCCCTTCTCCCCTCTCCCCTCCCCCTTTCCACTCTTCCTCAGAAACGCGGGCTAGACATGCCGAAATTCTCTCCTGCGCAACGCCGCGATGAGCTCGAGCGCATGCGCGTCCCCTCCCCTTCTTTTTCCTCTCCTACGCTGCCCCCCTCTCGCCCGCCTGTCGACCGCGTTCCCCGCTCGCCCTGTGAGAATTAACGGCCAGGCTAGATGGAAGACATACGACGCGCAGCGTCCCTCTTCGCGTTCCACGACGCGAGGTCGGTAGCATGCCCTAGCTGGCATGACCAACGAACGCCAACGGAACGCGATCGTGCAAGTGCTCCGGCTTCGCATCGCCTCATAGTCCCCATTAGCGGGAGATGGTGTAATTTTGTGTTAACCTTGCTGGCGTATCAAGCGCATTAGTTTACGAAGCTGGTTCTTTTTGGACGACGAAGTTTGAGACATGATCGGAACAGTATAGCGTGCTATATATTCATATGAGCTGCTGTTTGGGCCTTGTTTTGTGGTTCCAGAAAAGCCAGCTTTTCCCAAAAGGTGCCTTAGGAAAACCTTTAGCTCCAATATTCCGTGATAGTTACCGAATAATCAATATTATTGCTTGTTTTAAACAAATGCTTGTGGCGATCGAGCCACCACGCGAACGAGCGTCACGCCGAAGCCGGCCTCCCTGCTTGGAGCACGGTATATGTGTGTACTAGGCGCAGCGATGCTTATTTTCTCATCAGATCAGTAGAGTTCCCGGTGCCTACCGAACACATCATGGTGATGGATCTAGGCCATCCTCAACCGATATATGTCGCATATGCATGCATGGCTCCCATCGCATGCGTGCGGTATTAAGCCGATACACGTACCATTGTGAATAACTTTTTTTGTTCCTAGCTGTTCTTTATGAAATATTTTTTTTCATTGCTGTGCTTTTCACATATATCGTATCATATCAGTGAAAAGGAGAAGCCGGTGAAGCACCAACATCTCCTAAATATCATATAATAAAAAAAAAGTATTTGTTTACGCCAGGAAAATCAATGCTCCTCACCACATAATGCTTCGCTGAACCGACCAATGTGTTACGAATGCACACTGTCGGCTAAGTATATATACAGTAAAACTCGCATACATCGGAATCAAAGGGCATCGCTATATAAATAATTCGATATACGTACCGTGATTAAAAATGCATAAAGTGCCTGTCTGAAGCTTGTATAGTTGGTACATGTCTTGATATATACTGAGTATGTGCAGCTCAATGAAACGAAGACAAGAGGAGACACATAAACGACATAGCCAGTCTAGGTCGTTCATGTGTCTTCGTTTCGTTGTGCTGCACATACTCAGTATATATCAATAAATATCCATGCGTCTCGGACTGTCCCTCGAGGCAATTGTTCGTTCTAAAGCTGCTGTGAAGCCGTTAAAGTTTTCCCATTACTTATTTTTCATCAACCTGCTCGTGTGAAACATGTACGTATCGGACCAGACAACACTTTGCGCCACTGAAGCAACCTGGCGATACATCTTTCCGGCAACTAATTGCAGCCACAGGTAGCAAGCTTCACAGCGTGGCATTTAGTTTTCGTCGCATTACGCGCCTGTGTAGCGGTAAAACTTACAAAGCAATTTCTTCATTGTGGAGCGCAAAGAAATCTGTGCTGCGCACGCCGCCCATATTTTGACTCGTACCCTGCTTGTTTACGCAATGCTTGCACTGCCCCTTGGATTCCATGCACTATATATTTACATTATATATACGTGCTACACGATGACAGATTCACTATAGTCAGCTTTATGGCATTGCAGCTGTGTTATGCCACAAAGCATGTACTTAGAAGAAGTGAGCGTTGGGCGAGTTGGTATTGCATTCCAGATTGCATTTTGCGCGAAAAACACGAACACGAAGGGAAGGACTACGTGACGAGCGCAGTCTCGTCTCGTAGTTCTTCCCTTCGTGTTCGTGTTTTTCGCGCAAAATGCAATGTGGAAAGCATGTACAGTGCATCGACGATTCGTTGTGCAGCGAAGCCCACCAGCAGGGAAATCGTGACTGCCACATACGTTACCTGATGTTTTGTCTTCTTTAATTACAAAAAAGGCGCCCACGCAGTCTCCAGTCACCGTACGAGCACACAAACGTCTAATAAATGCGCAAGTGCATAGCAAAGGTTTCTTGAATTCTTCTGCCACGCGAACGAATTAGAAGCAACCCTACATTAGAGAACAAACCAAGCCAATAATAGTGTCATGGACAAACTTAATTATGCCAAAAGAGATTATTACAAGATATTAATGAATCAGGTGGCCTGAAGCGTCATCGCATAGTGAACTTACAATTGCGACGAGGCGCCGCCACGGATGTCTACTTCAAACGCCAGCTGCTACATTTCAGGTCAAATAATAAATGCGCAGATGATGGCTTTCTTAGTGCTGCTGATAGTCTTAACAATATGCATAAATTCAAGCGAACACTCGCTAGGTAACATAATTATGTTACATTTTAACGCAACGCACGCTCTCGAGTGCGTCAAGTTTCACCTCACTTTACGACCGTCGGACACATCGGATTCGAAGGGGATCGCGAAATAATTCGATATATCCATTATTAAAAATAGCAAATACGCCTGTAAGCTTTCATACCCACGAAACGCAAAACCTCTAAAAAACTTCTTGAAACGACTAAAAAGGTATGCAGACATCTAGGTATATTATGCGAAGTTGAATAAACGTTTTTCACAAGAAGTTTTTTAGAAGACGTTGAAAAAACGTTTTTTACAAGAAGTCTTTTTAAAACGTTTAGAAAGCATTTTTTTCTACAGCTTTTACCATTAAAATGCGTACATATGAACTTCGGTCGCTCGTATACGTTGGTAATCGCAAATATTGTTCGCCTGAACCACATGCGCAATAAAAAGAAAGGGTAGCGCGTTTATATTTCTCCCCATTTGAACATGTGAAGATCGGTAAACCAAATTTTCCTATCTTTTAGCCCACCATGCACGTGAAGGGCACAAAATCATTCGGCGAACATCGATGACCATCTTGATGAAATAAAATGTGATACAATGTATGGGGACCGAGAGTGACCCCGGGCCCTTCGAGCATCATCTCCAGCTAGTTCGTTCTGCTGGCCCCGCTAGACTCGAACCGCCGCGAAGCGGCATCATGGTAGAGGAGCAAAGCCGCGCCGGGCCTTGTTCACTACTCCTGTTTCGCGCGCACACCATGCTTGCTGAGCCGCGCTCCCAGCGAGGGCGGAAGAAAAGCGTCTTTTCCTCTCCTCAACCTCGCCTCCTCCTCCCGCCACTCCCGCCGTCGAGAGTCGAGACATGGCCTCCGAGATGGCGGGAGCGCCCGCCATCTCAGAGGCCATGGTCGAGACATCATGTCGCCACACACTTCGTCATTTTACGTCATCGTGTCGTGCCCTCTCATTGGCCGCCCGTGACGCCGCTCTGGCGCCCTCGCTCCCTCTCCACCGAAGCCGCCGACGATAACTGCGCAGTATAGTGTTTAAGTTGAACATCCTTTCCCGTCTTTTTGGAATGTGCTTCTTGTTCGTCCTGCTATTTTTTCGTGTCAAAACTCCAGGACCTCATTATCTTCCAGACACGCAACAGACGTAAGTGTCATTTTTAGCTTTCCGCGCGAAAGGGTCTGTCATCCCAACTGGGACCAGTTCAACTGGTTTATGGTCAAATTCCCAGTTGGGACCCACTGGGACCGAATTCCCTACTGGGACCCACTGGCAACTGGTCCCAACTGGGAATTTGACCATAAACCACTTGACCTGGTCCCAGTTGGCACCCACTGACAACTGGTCCCCACTGGGAATTCTGCCATAAACTACTTGATCTGGTCCCAGTTATTTCCAGTTGGCAGTGGGTCCCAGCGGGGGCCAGTGGCTCTTACTGAGATCTCAATAAGAGCCAGTTGCCCGTTGTAAATGGTGTCCCATTAGGAACTACTGTCTGAAGCTGGTCCCATTAAAAATTAAACCTGATGTGGCTCCAGTGCAAGATAAAAAAAAACAACCTTGGATCCTCCATCAAATGTTTATTTTACAAACATTACACAGCACTCAAATTGTTTAGTGTTTGGCGGCAATCCTGAATTTTTCCCGTGAGATTCGCGTACCCGTGACCAATGGGAGAGCGTTCCTGCAAAATAAGAGGTAACATATGTTACATGCATGTCTCTGAATAGCCATATCAGCAGACCAGCCTTCTAAAAATTCACACTACGAACACTATTCCAGAGATCATGGCGGATGTAATGCGATTTTTTTTAAGTCGCTTACCTCAGCGCCAAAAACATAACTACGGGAAGTAAGGCGATCGAAAGCATCTTTGTTTCCACTCGAATGTATGTACGTACCTACAGATGCAACAGGTTCGGGAATATCCATTTGCAGTGCAAAATATGGGCCCCTTTGCGCTTTCTTTAAAAGTCGCGGACGGAGCTACAAATTTGCACGAGTATACTTTACAGTTATTTAGCATGCCGTTCAAAATACTATTGCACGGCACTCGTTTCTGTGATGCTCCAAATGGCAGAAAATTAGCAAGCACTCCGCACAAACCCCTAAGCAAACATATTACAGAGCAGTGCCGAAAGAACTTGTTTACAATGCGGCGTTCCGTCGTCTGAACACTCAAAACACTTTGCATTGCATTATATCAAGATGTTCTCTAGGATATTGAACAACTAGCGCTCGAAGCATAGGTGATATATAGTTACCTTCAAACGGCTGCATCGCCGACAAGGCGCAGGCTTGCACAGCATTCCGCACACAATGGATCCACATATCCGTGTTGTCACAGGAAAAAACACTTGTCCGGCGTTCACCCATAAAGACTTCCAGAGACGAAACTGTCGGACACTAATTCGACAAACGACCAGGAAACGACCAGGGAACGACCAGGATGTACGTGCTCTGCTCAATACAATTCTAGAGCGGCTCGAAAAGCTTGATAACCTTCCGGCGCAAGTTGACAGCATTGATAAAGCCATCTCTCACCTGTCTGACAAGTACGATGAGATTCTAAAAACTATGAATCAGCAAGACGCAGAAATAAAACATCTATGCAAGCGTGTGGACGTGCTTGAAGTCCAGGACAACCCCGCGCAGATTCAAGAGCTTAAGTTTGCTGTGCATAATCTTGAATGGAGAAGCCGTAGACAGAACCTAATTTTCCATGGAATAGCTCAGTCTGACAAGGAAGATTTGCTCTCTAAGATTAACGCTGTTGGGCAATCCTTAAGTCTTCCTGTCCTTGCGAAAAACGACGTGGAAGCCTTGCACAGGTTACCGTCAAAGGCTGGGAGGGTTCCAGGAGTCATTGTTCGCTTTGTAAAATTGGAAACAAAAAGTGAATGGCTGCAGGGGAATAAGAGGCTGAGAGAAGGGCGGTCCAAAGTGTCAATCACTGAGAACATGACACAACACAGCCGGATTTTGTTGCAGTCTGCGAAGCAATGGGCAGATCGCAATGACTTTAAATATGCGTGGCACCGCGATGGCAAAGTTTATGTGCGGAAAGGTGACGGGGAACGGGCTCATGTCATCCAACGTGCAGAGGATTTGACGCGACTGGCCGTGTAACGCCGCGACTAGCCGTGTAATGCTATAATTCCATTTGTACACTTCCTAATTCACGATGGATTCCCCGTATGTTTCCCCTAATAACATTGGAAAACTTGTTACTAAATCTACATTATCAGTGCTGCACATTAACATTCAATCGATCCGTGGTAAAGAAGATCTTTTAGAAATGTTTCTTTGCGAATTCAGTTTCAAATTTAATGCAATAATGTTGACCGAAACTTGGATGTTAGAGAATGACTCTTTCGCTCTTGAAAACTATGATTCTTTTTATTTGCATCGCGTTGGTAAACGTGGCGGAGGTACATGTTTGCTGTTGCTAAAGCACATGTACTCGGATAGGATTGAACATTTATGCGCTGTTACACCTGATTATGAAGTTCTATCTGTGCTTTCTGGTAAACTACTTTTCGTTGTTGTCTATCGCCCCCCGTGTGGTCGCATTGAAGATTTCTTTGCTTACATTGAAAGTGTTTTTGAATTTGCGTGTCAGTGCCAATATACTATTTTCCTTGGTGGTGATCTGAATATTAATATTCTTGAGAATTCTCCAGGACGCACACAGTTGTTGCTTCTGATTGAGTCTTATCTTCTCCGAAATGTTATCACTGTACCAACCCGTGTTACCTCGTCGTCTGCAACTGCACTTGACTTGATAATCACTAATGAATCTACTGAATGTGTTTCTGCAGGGGTTATTAACAGAGCATTGAGTGATCACCTCCCCGTATTTCTGTTGAGCAACGTCTCATTGGTTTCTAACAAAATCACTCACGACCCATTATTTCGGACACAAAATATTAACGCCAGCTCATTAGAAGAATTTCGTTGCATGATATTAAATTTTGATTGGACGCCACTGTACAGACACACGACTGCAGACGAGGCATTTAACTTTTTTTTAAAACACTTCACAATGTTTTACAGCAAGGCATTCCCATACAGGGTTGCGAAAAAACCGAAGAAGGCCCGTAAGCCTTGGATGACGTCTCGCATCCTTAAAATGATTTCCAAGAAAAACAACTTATATCAGAAGTTTTTACAGAGTCGCGAACACCCCGATCTCGTAGCTTTTAAAAAATTTCGCAATAATTTGAATGGCACAATAAGAAAATCTAAAAAAGAGTATCACATTCGCTTATTTTCAGGCATTAGTGATCAAAAGGTTCTCTGGAATAGATTAAACATGTTGCTAAAATCTGAACGAACGTGCTCACCTGCTTCTCTTACAATTGATGGTATCAACTATGTTGGGAAAGATTTAAGTGACAAGTTCAATGACTACTTTGCATCCCTTGTTCAAAGTGAGCATGACCCTAGCACTCTCGATTACGTGAGAAACCGAGCACAGGACACCATGGCACTTATCGAGTGTGATAGCGATGAAGTATTAGCCGCTTTCAGACGTATGAAAATCAGTAAATGCGCGGATGCTTTTGGTCTGACAATGAGACCCGTGCTACATGTACTTGATGTCATTTGCCCCTTCCTAACTCATATTTATAACTTGTCCCTCAGCACTGGTATATTTCCATCAGAAATGAAAAAGGCGAAAGTGATTATTCTCCATAAGGGAGGTGCTAAAGAAACCCTCGGTAATTATAGGCCCATATCCATTCTACCAATTTTTTCCAAGGGATTAGAGCGAGTTATTTATGTGCGTATTTCAAAATTTTTCGAAAAATACGGGCTGATAACCAATACACAGTTTGGTTTCAGGGAAAGATCATCTACGGAAGTTGCGTTGCTCACACAAAAAGAACTTATTCTTCATAATATAGAAATGAAACTATTGACTTTAGGAATATTTATAGATTTTTCAAAAGCGTTCGATAGAATTAATCATAAAACCCTTCTTTTAAAACTTCCAGCTTATGGTGTCAGAGGTATTTCTTTGGATTTAATATCGAGTTATTTGCGTAATCGTACTCAGTATGTGGCTATCGACAACCACGACTCGTCCTGTAATAAAGTAGAACATGGTGTTCCTCAGGGTAGCCTGCTTGGTCCTTTGCTGTTCATTATTTATATTAATGATTTGATAGAAATAGACACTAGTGTTCAATATATTATATACGCAGATGACACGAGCTTATTCTTATCGGGTTCAAATGCAGATGATTTAGTCAATCGGGCCAATATCGTCCTAAATAAGTTACATACTTGGTCTCTTAAAAATTCCCTTCTTATTAATTCCAATAAAACTAAAGCAACATTTTTCAGAGCAAAAAATCAAATTATTTCTGTCAGAGCCACACTTACCTTAGGAGGAAATGCCATAGAAATTACTGACACAGTTAGAACGCTTGGAGTCTACTTTAATGAATTCATGCTCTGGGATAGTCACATAGAACATCTTCAAAGTAAGCTTGCACGTGTAGTTGGCGTTTTGAGAAAATTCCAGCATCTATTGCCAGAAAAGGCAAAGCTTACGTTGTACCACGCCCTGTTTGAATCACAGTTAAAATATTGCGTATTGGTATGGGGAAGTTCAACAAAAACAAATATTAGTAAACTAGTCTCTATGCAGAAAAATGCGCTTAGAGCGATTGTTGGCGTGCCTTACAGAACGCACTCTGAACCACTGTTTACCACCTACCATATCATGCACTTTACCAACATGTACCATCATCGTCTTTTACAGCTCTACAAATCACAGATTGAACGCGGCATATTGTTCTTATGTGAAGTCGCTAACCTCCACACCAACATTCTTTGCTACCTTACAAGACACCACGAGTACTGGTCTGTGCCTCACCCACGTACTAATTACGGCTTTCAAACCCTAAGCTATACATTACCTTCCTTGCTTAACAAGTTTGGCTTTACTCACACCTCGATACGCGAACTTTCCTTTAACTCTCTTCGAAACTTATTTCGTTAATGTGTACATTTTTGATGATGATTTTGTGATTTTTGATTTTTAATGTGTGCACCTTAATTATATTTTGTGTACGCAACTCTATTTGAATATATCTGGTGATATAATGTGTTGTAGTGTCACCCATTTTATTGTGCACCGTGTTCTTTTTTTCTGCTTTGGAGTTCTTGTTTGTTATGCTACAATGTTATCCTGTGCTATTTCTGTTTCGTGCATACCGCAGTGCCGATGTATACGGGGGGAAGGGAGCAATGTCAAGCCGCGACTGTGCGGCTTTTTTTCCCTCCTCCTCAGCCATGTATATATATATTTTTTTGTATGCATGTCTGAAATAAAGACTCAGACTCAGACTCAGACTCAGACTCAAAATCTAAATTACGCACGCCATGACTGCACGTTCCTTTTGAAAAACAGCACAACTAAGCACCGCTTCCACGGACCACCACCACAGAACACTTCCACGCTTGCACCACTCGGCAGCTAGCCCTCGTACACATGTGGTGTACGAAACTAGTACGGCTGTGGTTCTAAATTTTCTGCCTTTATTATCGAGCTTCTTTCTTCCATTAAATAGTGCGGAATTGGCATGAAATAATACTTCTCAGTTTATTTGAGGTGTAATCTTTATGTTTCATTACTTTACTGCTTCATTTGTTTGAGCGTATGAGATACGAAACTGATGGGATGGCTGTCGAGGCGGTTGGGGGAGAGAGCAGAGAGAGTGTGGCGTGCATTTGTGTCGGCAGCATGTCGGCGGCAGTCTCGGAAGTGGTAGCTCTCGGCTCTGCTTGATTTTTCTTTGTCGTACGGAAGTAATCTCTGTGCTGCACGCAAGCCAATCTAGCAGGCATGCTCTCAGTGAGACAACGGCAGTATTAACACCCCGACGTCAATCGGGCCCGCTTCGCCTGCGGGTATCCGCGATGGACGTAAAAAGATTGACAACAGCTGTCGACAGCAGCGAGGACAGCAGTACTGATGCTAAAGCAAGCTTACGTTTGAGTGCACTGTGTTGCGCATTTGCGCAACGGAATAATTGACGATAATACACGATTTTAAAAAATACATATCAGGTCAGTTATATTATTGTAACGGGGTAAACAACGCGAAGAGGAGGATGACGTCTAAACAAGAAAAGATAATTCATTCGCAGACCATGAGACGCTATTTTATTATTCTCTCATCGTCCTATCATCTGTGTTCATAACGGCCCCTTACAATACTAGGCTAGTGATCAGGTACCCTTCTGTGAGTATGACACAAAAAACTCTTGGATAAAACCCATTCGCTCAAGTCCAGCAATGCTACGTCGTATACATTCGAGTTCAATTTTTTTTTTCGTTCACTGTGAAGAATCGTACAACCAGAGTAACTGGTCGCACTTCGAGTTAGCGTACAATTGGGACCATTTGCTTCCAATATAACTGGATATGGTTTCCAACTGGGACCAGCTGCCTCCAGTTCAACTGGTCATGGTTCCCGTTGGTGGCCAGTTGAGTTGTAACTGGGACCAGCTGCTAACTGGAACCAGTTGCAACTGGAATCAACTGGGACCAGTTGGTTCCAACTGGGGCCAGTTAGCCCGCAACTGGGACCATTTGATCCCAGTTAACACCAGTTGAAACCAGTTGGGTTCCCAGTTACACATTTTCACCTGGGATGGAAAGAAAAAAAGCTATCGGCTCCCTATCGCGTCGGCAATCGCCGACTTGATGCTGCAGTTGAGCCGCTTTTTCGCCAGACCGCCTCGGTGCAAAATAATGAAAGTAACCTCTCAGCACAAAACTCAACTACTGAAAGCGTAGATAATGCCTGCCTGGCTACAATCTGTGTTGAGGGTAATGAATGTGAAAGCGCGTCACCTGAACCCGCCGACAGGTCACCTGAACGAATTATACATGAGAGCGCCAGCTCATGCCCGTGTTCAAGTAACTTCGCTGTGAGGCCTGTAGAAGGATGTGCAGAAGGCGTCAAAACATATGCTTCGAAAATGTTCCGATTTGTCATAATTTCTGAAAGACGTAGGGTAAGCTGTTGCACGCACATGCTTGGCTGACTTCACTGTGCCATTTGCGTGCAGGATGAAAATAAAATTCAGAGTATTGTCAAAATCACGACACGATTGTGATGCACACAGCTGTGCAGAAACTCGTTGATTTTGCTTACCCGGGATTCTGAAACATACCTGAATTTAAGCGCATTGTATGGGCAATATCAACTATTCAACTGCACTTTCCTTTGGCTGTTACAAGTTTTCTACTGTTAACTAGGTTTTGCTGTTGTGCTTGCGTGTATTTGTGGTTGAAATTTCCAAAAGTATCTTATTTTCTGTACTCATAAGTGACCTCAACCTACTTGGTAAAAACTTTTAGCACATAAGCAGCACAAAGCCGAAAAAAGAGGGACAATGTGTGCACTAACTTTCAAAAAAATGGTGTATTGTACACGAGGCACTTATAGACAATAGGGTGGTGCCCTCAAGCTTAACCAAGGTGCCATGCAGAGAGATATGTCTTCTTCCGCTTTATTTTAGCAAACTATACGGCATACTGATCACCTCGCGAACTACTCCATGTTCAAGAAAGTCAACGCTTTATTCGAGAAGAACAGTCGAGGAGTGCTAACAAAATTGGTACCCCCTATTGTAATTTTTGCAGCTTCTATTATTAACTTCGTTAGTTCAACTATATTAGCTGATAAAACCTTTGTGTTCTGAAAGAAAGGTTCCCACTCACATGCTCTACACTGTAACGCTCATCCATCATTGCATTTGTTTACAAGATTGCAATGCTCTCTTATAAATGTCATTGTATGTAGCGCAACTAGACAGGACAACAAAAAGGAACAGACGAACACTGTTGTCCTGTCTAGTTGCGCTACTTACAATGGTATTTACTATGTCGAGACACTAACTCACTCAACATTCGCTCGCCTCTTTTAAAAATGCTTTCTTAACCTATCATTCCTGCAGTGCCCCATTTCCCGACATACTGCTTACCGCATGAAAAAGGTATCTGATAAATGACAGCTTGTGTGCATTCCACAAACTGTGTGCTATGTTGTTTCTTGCAGGCAGTCGTCGTCTTTGGTGCTTGAGTGCTGATTCTGCAAATCGATTTCAGCTTCCATGGAGCTGAAAAAAACTACTTGCGCATTAGCACGTGAGCCCAACCTTTTTTATTCTGTAGTTGAATAGCGCAACAACTCAACGGGACACATAGCACATTGGAAAGATTCACACACAACACGTCACTCAAACAAATGTGTTAGTCGCAGAGGGCCTGATTAGGAACTACCACTCCATTGCTCTAGTCTGCCGTTTCAACAGTGATGTTGCTCAAAAAGGAATAGCTGTTGTGACACACTTGCACGAAATTTCGCACTACATAATAAGGTTGATGTCACTTGCTAATGTACAAATAGTTTTTCCGCTCCATGAAAGCTGAAATCGATTTGCAGAATTAGCAGCCAAGCACCGAAGAAGACAATTGCTTGCCAGAAACGACATAGAATGCGGTTTGTGGAATGTGGAGAAGCTGTCGCTTATCAGATGCCTCTTTCCTGCAGTAAGCAGTATGTCGTGCAAACAAGCAGCTGCATGAATGATAGGTTAAGGGAGCATTGTAATCTTGTAAATAAAGCCAATGATGGGTGGCTTGCATTGTCCTGTAGAGCGTGTGGGTGTGAACCTTTCTTGCAGAACTCAAAGGTTTTATCAACCAACAGAGCTTAACTAACGAGATTGATAATACTATAAGCTGCCAAAATCGCAAAGATCCGTACCACTCGTGTTAGTACTCTGTCCCTGTCCTTGTCAGATAAAGAATAGACTTTCTGGAATGTGCAGTAGTCCGTGAGCTTATGAGTGTTATGTATATCTAAAAATGAAAGGGAAAAAGACAAATCTCGGTGCATCGCTTCTTGGTGCAGTGTGAGTGCACCGGCATTGTGCAACTGTTTGCCTCGTGTGCAATAAACCATTCTACTGAAAGTTCGTGCACATGTTGTCTCTCCATTTTTGTTCTTGTGTTGGTTATGCGAAAAAATTCTTAGCATGGGGGGGGGGTGCTACCAACTAGGGGGAATTTTTCCATAAACCAATGTCGCCCTGTGCTACGGCGTTCGTTGTCGTTTAACTAAAGTAGCCTCGTTCCGTTTTATTTGTTTCTTTGTTATGCTGGTGTAGGTGCATGCTTGACAGAACCATTTTCTTGGTTCATCGTGCCTTTTGTGTGCAGGATGAAATCAGAATTCCAGGTATTCCCAAAACCACAATATTATTGACACACACCACTGTGGAGGAACTCTAAATATTGCCTACCCAAGATTCTTTAACATATCTAAATTTACTTCATTGAGACAAAATAAGCCATTGAACTGCTCCTATTGGCGTTTACAAATGTTCGATGATTTAGCAAAGCATTGCTGCTGTTCTCGTGTGTTTGCCAAGACAGCCTTCCGATTTTTGTTGTGCTGATACATGTCTGATTGATTGAGACTCCTTGTACTTTATTGTGCCTTTTGCGTGCAGGTTCTTGAACAAAGTCATCAATTCCATTGCTCCAGCCTATGTCAAGTGACCAACATATTGTTTGGAATTGCTACAATAAAGGTTATGCATGACCAACAACATTTGTTGGAATTTCGCATTTACTTTTGGAAGCGCGGTATAACGCATTCCATAAAACACAAGTAATGAAGATTAGCTGACATCAAAATGCTTAGATGTGTTGAGCACAATGAATTAAGGCAATGTCATGTCTGAATAAACAGGACTGACTAATTCTTTGGCCAGAAGAACTCCAATTTTGCTGAGATAAAAAATTCTTGAACACAGGGTGTCGCCGGAGCCGTTTCGACAAGCAGACTTTTCTTCAAGGCTGGAACTTGAAGACAAGTTAGTTTGTCAAAATGCTGGCTGCGGCAACACGCTAGTCAATTCGTTGCATCATGCCAGCAATTTGCAATCACGTTTTAGCTGTTCATTGTCAAGCGTAATAGGTAAAGGGATGCCTGCGTAATATGGCATCGGGTTTATTTCTGGAGCTTCTCTAGCGAGCAGAATTGATAATTAAAAAAAGGCAGAAGTTCAGGGGAAGATGGAAGCTTGAAGAGATGAGAAATTCTTTGACAGGGGGTGTCGCTGGAGTCAGTGCTTCGACAAGCAAACTTGTCTTCTTCAAAGCTGTGAATTGACAAGTCCGCTTGTCGAAATGGCTCCAGCGACACCCCGTGTGCAATAATTTCTTATCTCTTCAAGCTTCCATCTTCCCCTGAACTTCTGCCTTTTTTTAATTATCAATTCTCCTCGCTAGAGAAGCTCCAGGAATAAACCCGATGCCATATTACGCAGGCATCCCTTTACCTATTACGCTTGACAATGAACAGCTAAAACGTGATTGCAAATTGCTGGCATGATGCAACGAATTGATTAGGGCAAGCTCCTCAACAAGCTCGTTTGCATGGAGAATAAATGTCTAAAAAAGCTCTTAAAAAGATCTGGCAAGAAGTTTTTTAAAATTCTTGCAAGCAGTTTTCTAGACTTCTAATAACGTGGCGTTAGCAAAGCTACAGGAAGTTTTCAAGCTGCTTACGTCTAAATAACATCTCAACTAACTTCTAATATACTTTTGGAGTTTCCTTTCTAGATGTTTAGTAGAAGTTTTCTAGCTTTTCTTGTGTTTCGTGGGTATTCACACGTCTCGGACAGTCTCATGGGATGACTGATTCCTTTAAGTTGCTTCGGAGCCGTAAATGTTTTATCAACCACTTTGCGGCAGCGAACCCTTCTCGGCCACGAAGGGCTAGAGCTTCACAGCGTGACGTTTAGTTTTCTTCGCATAACGCCACTGTGCAGCGGTGAAGCTTAACAAGGCAAATCCCTCATTCTGGAGCGCACTGAGTTATACCAGGCGCTTACATATCGGAAAACCACTGATACCTTGAAGAGTGAACTTGTTGGCTAGTCGGTTCAACATAACTTAAGGGAGAAGTGCGAAAGACAGGAACAGAAAAGGTACACATATATACACCCACATAGCGCAGTATGTGTTGTATGTGTGCATTTTCTGTCCCTGTCTTTCGCGCTTCATCCAAACTGACAGCAGAGTCGATTGCGTCGTAATTGAGGCTGCTGGTAGTCTTAGCAATCTCAGTCACTTCTAAGCGAACACTCGCGAGGTAACACAACAAAGCATGACACAGATACACAACATCTTTAAAGAAGACACGCCATCAAGTGCCTCTAACTTCAAGTTTCAACTCGGCCTCTCGTTGCTCTCGTCAACTTGACTAGGGAATTTCTGGGTGCACCACGGCGCTAGTTTTGCTATAGTTACGGTCCCTAGAATATACTGGCTAGTCTGCCGTCTCCGCGCCGTCCCCATGCAAGGCCGCGTCCGCGCAACGGATGCTTGCGCAGGGGGCGCTGCGGTCCATCGGAGCGCCTGCACGGTGCATGTCGCGCAGGAGGAATCGGTGGAGTATCGCGCCTTGCCTTTTATTTTGCACTCCCGCATGAACTCCACGTTTTCGTTCTGTTCGTGTGGGCAGAGACTGGAACATCTTGAACCGACCAAACATTGCATTCAACGTCCTCTCTTGTCTGGACACTGCCGTGATCACACTAAGATCAGTGGTGGATCCAGACACTCATTTAAGAGCGCGCAGTTACTCGAAGCAAAACCAAAGGGCCAAAAATTGGCGTTTATTTTTTTTTTCTTAAGGAGTTACTGTTATCACAAGACTCCCATCATTATATATATGCTGTTAAATTGGCCTTACGAAGGTACCAAACATTTCCAAGATCAGTTTATAATAAGCAAACAATTTTGAGAGTAAGAACGTTACTTCAGATATATTTAGTGTGCTAAGTCTCGTAATTATAAAGGTTGGTTCTCGATGTGTTACGGAGACAATAAACGCAATGCAGTTCTCAGAATGGGTGAGTATATTAATTACAGACATTCTAATGTTGGAGATTTCTTTTTAACGATAAGCTAAGTTCATGCAATTTCGCTCAAAGTGTTATTAGAACTATTTACTGTCCTACAATATATATATATATATATATATATATATATATATATATATATATATATATATATATATATACAAAACTTTATTTTTGTCCAAGCTTGCTGCGGTCCAGGGAGGCGGCAGCCGGGAGACTATAACTATAGTGCCTAGAATATACAATATATTCTAGGCACTATAATATAGCTCTACAATGACGCCACAAATAAGTTGCGCCTCCAACAGGCTGAGACATTTACAGCAGAAGCTTGGCACATCAGAACCATGTGTATCAGCCGAAGAACAGACATATGGTATCTTTTCCACGAGTACCTTGCCACAAGGTTCGAAATTATAAAATGAAAGGGGTGTTGGCTTTCATAATGGGCGTTGTATTTGGTTTTTTCTTTCGTTTGAGTTTTTTTTTTTTTTTTGAGGTATAAGGATATAGTTGACCGTTCTCTCGCATCGTAGTACAAGGTATTCGAAATCGGTTACATTTCCAAAACAGAGAACACACATGACAGACTCGCGCTGCTTTTCGCCTTTCGGCTATACACGTTTAGGTTGTTCTTCGGTATAGGTCTCCCTTTCGCAAGCGGGTAGCGAGCACACATGTCCTCATGAAAGTATCAAAATAGAAACACTATTTTTTATACGCTTTAGACCACCGAAAAAGAGCCTAAAGTGTCCCTCCAACAAGCGACGATCGAGGATTCGTCACTGTACAATGGCTTCACGTGAGAAAGCAGAAACAGATGGTTTCATTCCTTCCAGGCTGTCAAAGTGTGACGCTAAAGGTGATGCCAAGCATCACGAATGCTCATATCCACCCCAATGCATTTGAAAAATTAAGGATGGCACCCTTTTCAACTTTTCGGCGATGATAATTAAGTCATTAGGGGGTTATTTTTGTATTCCGACAAAGTCGAGAAAGCTTGTGGCCCCGTGGAGCCAATTCTCAAAGCTTTATTAAAAATATGAACAGGTTAATTAGAATAATGACCTCCCGACCGCCAAAAAAGCCCTCTACCCAAATTCGCCTTACTGTGCGTTTCTGAAAGAATTTCTGGGTTATTTAAAAGAATTGGAGACACATGCCACCAACACAATTGGCGGTTTCGTTTCATCGAGCACAGCAGAAGGGCTCCGTGTCACAATTGAGAGCACAGTGCAGCTGCTCGAATTCCTCAGGTCTGCTGGTTTTAGATATTTGATGACCTCAAATTTAAGCCAGGACAAGCTGGCAAATATATTTGGAATTGTTCGGCAGTCTTCTGGCACAAATGATCATCCTACTGCTGCTCAGTTTTTGATTACTATAAATGCCCTTGCTTTTTACAACCTCGCAAGACCACCAAAGTCGGGGAACTGTTCGCCGCAAGTCATCAGCTATCTTTTTTCTGGGAATGACATAAAGTCACACACGCCTGCCACAATTGACGTCGTTGACAGCCTCATTGATGGTCGAGACTTCAGTGGCGCGGAGACTGCACTAGCGTCAGGCACAGACCACAGTGCATACGTGGGAGAAAAAAGCCACGATATGCTGACTTACTACACTGCTGGTTGTGGCGCGTAAGACACTAAAGAAGACACAGTGCGAGACTTGTGCAACATGTCTCACATCAGACAGAAACACAGCTACGGGGAGTGATCAGGCCTCCCTATTCACAGCGCACTTTGATAACGGAGGCCTGATATACCCGTCCGGACCTCTCAAAGCAGCTATTGCAAAACTTGAAAATAGCTTTACCACTTATTTCAGTGTGCGTAAGCTGCATGAAAAGAGCATTGTGGATTTCAGCGCTTCTTTAAAAAAAAAACAAATTTGCCTCATCTGGGATGTGAAGAACATTCAAATTTCATCACAAAAAGCCTCCATGAAGTTCAGCATTTTACTTAGATTCCGCTTCTTCACGAAATCAATGAACAGCGAAAGAGAAGTAAAGCGGCAAAGAATTAACCTGCTAAAGACGAGAAGATGCAATTAAATGACGCTGACGAAACCCATGTCAAGAAACCAATAAAGATTAAAAAATCTGATGCTCTCAATTCTGTCTCGTGAAGTGATAAGCAGGACGGATGCACTGAGGGATGGTGGTCATCACAGGGAAACATGTGTGACGCCAGACTTCGTGCTCTTCTGCAACTTTAACTAGCGCTAAGGTATTCCTTACTTATTTGTACTCAATGTCACGTTCTGCAATAAAAGCAAACACCGCAGGCTTTCGACGTGAAAAGGTAAGCAAACGCGAGAGCGCGGTTGTAAACGGCTCCGCCAGCCCACCCGTAAGCGAGAGTCGCGGGCGGGGCGTCTGCTCAAGGAACTCCGATTGCGCGCAGCGCCACCGCCGCAGGCATCCCCGAGAGGACGCGGCGGAGAGCGGAGACGGCAGACTAGCCAGTATTAGAGGTGTGCGACGTGGCGGTTTCGACCGGCGGCGGCGTGGGGGTCGTTCCGAGTCGGCGGCGGCGACGTCGTCGGCGCACGCCGGGTACATCATCGGCGGCGGCGCACGGCCACTTTTCGTCGGCGGCGGCGGCGCCGGCGGCGTGGAAACCGAAACCACAAGTCCTAAAACCTATATTTCACTGCATCCTCTTTGCCAAACTGGCTGAAATTCAGGACTTTTAACACTAAGGGCTGAGAAAACCGCACAGAGAGATGTATTGAAAGTCAGAGAACTGGAAAACGTTTCGTAAATGTTTTGTTTTTCAGCCTAGATATTGAAAAAAAAAAAAAAAGAAGGGGACTTATCTCAGCAAAAGGGAGAGTTGGGCTAGTTGGTTGGGGTTCATATTGAACAGCGCAAAAAACGAGACACAATGAAGAGACTGCACAACACGAGAGCTGACTGCAACTAAATGCTTTATTCAAGCACAAAGAAAAGAAAAAGAAAAGAAGGAAACAGAAATGCGCGCGCACCCTAAGCACATGACAAGAGATTGCAGGCATACAGCAAATTTAAGTATTGTCCAAGTAAGCCATCTCACAATCGAGCAACGCAATCGATGGAGTGCTGACACGTGTCACCATTTTTGCTGATAGCAAAAGCTTCAGCTATCTCTCTGATTCGCGCCTCATTGTGTCCAAAAACAGTGGTCGTGCGGCAGAACTCCGGTGAGCAGCCACAAGCGGCACAGTGGGCGGCCAAATGCGAACACGGCGCACAGTTGAGAGAGCTATAGGCGTGCGCAAGGGGGGGGGGGCGTCCGCCCCCCTTATCACCTAAGAGGGGGGGGGGCGCACAATCTGCCCGGTACATTGACCCTTCTAGTCACCCAAGAGGGGGGGGGCGCAAAATCTGCCCCATACATTGACTTAGTAGAGTGGGGGGGGGGGGCGTTGCGACGAACCTTTGCCCTCCCTAATGGGGAGATGCTCGCGCAGGCGAATGTTGAGGCAGCGCCCCGTTTGCCCCACGTACACTTTACCGCACGACATCGGAATTGAGTGCACTACAACTATAACTGCAACTGCCTTTCACTGGGCTTTGGGGTCCTTCCTAGAGCACTGCACGGCCCGAAAGCCCGGGCCGGGTAAGGGGTTGTTGGATCGGGCCCGGGCCGGGCTCCGGCCAGTGATCTTCGGGCTCGGGTCGGGCTCGGGCCTGAGCCAGGCCCGTATTAGGCCCGGATCTCATACGTATATGTATAATTGCGTGTGTACGTTGTGTGGCTTTGTTTTTGTTGTTTTGTGGGGTTTAACTTCCGGAAGCGACCCAGGCTATATGAGACGCCGTCGTTGAGGGCTCCGGGTAATTTAACCACCTGGAGTGCATTGGCGTGCACAGACATTGCATAGTACAAGACGTCTACAATTTTGCTCCAACGGTATATGCTACACGGGATTTCAAGACACGCCTAATATCAGTTTCCGCCATTATAGTGAGTGAAAGACGTTCTTGGGTACCGTGTAAGGAAAGCAACGGTAAACTGCCTAGATTAGTGTATATAAGATGTGCGCGTTTGTATCTAGGGAAGTATTTCGAGTATGCAGCTACGCTCGCATGCCCGTAGACTGGCCAACGCGACTTGTGAGTCATTAATATCTCAGGAGCTGTTTTTCGTGCATTTTAAGTGCAAGATGCAGAGCGACTCTTATCACAGGGCGAACGCCGTTGTTGATTTTCTCATTACTAGTGGTGAGGCGCCAGACCATAGAGACACTCGTTTCCCCGAGTGTGGCTCACAACTGGAGTGATGAGGCTAGAGAAGCGATCCGGGATTCTGGGAATACCCAACACACAGACTGATTAGTTTTATTTAAACCACCCTTTATCCAACACACCGTTACTGTACACACGTCTGACACGAGGACGGTGGCTCACTCGTGTGCCTCGCTTTGACAGATCTATGGCACTGCGGTGGCGGTGACTCGGGGAAGAAGGGTGGGACAAAGAACCTTGTTGTTTTGAACACGAAAACGTAGTGTAGGTTGGGTGCAGTTGCCTGTCGAGGAGTCAACACGACAGCTTTAATTTATGTAACGCTGCCCAGCCTGGTATATTCCTCCCAGAAGCAGCTAGAGCACGTTTTTTTTTTCCATTACATTGTGCAATCGTTGAAGTTTGCAGGAGACTTGCTACTTTTACTCAACAGCCCTAGCTCGTATGCAGTTGATGTAGA
Organism: Rhipicephalus sanguineus; assembly: GCF_013339695.2. Lineage (NCBI taxonomy): Eukaryota > Metazoa > Arthropoda > Arachnida > Ixodida > Ixodidae > Rhipicephalus > Rhipicephalus sanguineus. Next base: position 305,002,975 of record NC_051176.1, on the reverse strand, counting down.
CTCAACCTAAAAATGTATGTCATGCTTTTTTCTCCACTTTATGCAGGTATTATATTTTGTAGTTGTTCTTTTAAATGCAAAAATGAGATTGCGTGGTTAGCACGGCGTGCGTACATGAAAAAGCCAGCAATGACTCCAATTATATTTTATATTGCCCTGCAATCATTTCGCAAGAGTGTTACGCGCGTGATTCACCGAAAGCATACACAGTACCAGTGAAAGTCGTGACACTGAAAGAAGTTCCTAAAACAATCTCTAGACAATATATTGTGTGCGGCAGGTATCTTCACAATAACCGAAGGTTGGACAGTGCCTCCTTTATGCTCAAGGCATAACTAGCCGAAATGGACCGGGCCGGGCCGGGCCCCAACCTTTCGGGCCCGGGCCGGGTACGGGCCACATTTAAGAACACCGGGCCGGGCTCGGGCGGGCCAGAGCATGGTGTTTTCGGGCCGGGCCGGGCCCGGGCCGGTAAAATCGGCCCGTGCAGTGCTCTAGTCCTTCCTACCTGTATAATAATAACCAGTCATTATATGTATGTTGCACAATAAAACTGATTGATTGATTGATTGATTGATTGATTGATTGATTGATTGATTGATTGATTGATTGATTGATTGATTGATTGATTGATTGATTGATTGATACGTACGTTGCTTTTGCAAGGGACGAACTGCATGCGGTGTTTACGTGCTCCCTTCATTATCACCACTTTGTGATCGGTGAAATGCAGGGAAAGTGTCCGCTCCCGAGCGAAAGAGAAAGCGCGCAAGAGCGAACGGGTTTTATTACAACGCTCCCCTAGCGTACGTCGCCGCACTAAATCGAACGATTGCCTTCCACCAATGACACGCGCCATATGTGACGTCATTCCTATTTTATAACAGACTTCTCTTTAATGTGTACGTAAACGATGTGACTGAACTAAATAATGACTCTTCCATCAGGGGCGTAGCCAGAAATGTTTTTCGGGGGGGGGGGGGGTTCAACCATACTTTATGTATGTTCGTGCGTGCGTTTGTACGTGTACGTGCCTATATACGCAAGCAAAACTGAAAAATTTCGGGGGGTTTTGAACCCCCCCCCCCCCTTGGCTACGCCCCTGTCTTCCATTGTAACGTACGCGGATGACACAAGTCTGTTCGTAACCGGCCATGATATTAATGAAGTTTTTACTAAGTCTCAAAAAGCCCTTTCAGATCTTTGGGAGTGGTCGAATACTAACGTGCTTAAAATCAACGCTGGCAAAACTAAAGCCATCTTATTTAGGGCCAGAAACAAACATGCACGTCTACCAGCAGACTTGTCTTGGTGGGAGTGTAATCGAGCTTGTGGAAAAGCATAAATCGCTTGGCGTCGTCCTTTCTTCTCGTGGACGGTTCACTTTGACTATCTTTCTAAATCACTGTCTTCAGCTACGGGAGCGCGTTCGCGGTGCCACCATTTCTTTCCTAGCAAGATCAAAACGCAAATATATAACGCTCTGTTTAGCGCTCGTGTAAACTTTTGTACACTTGTGTGGGGAACAACTACGCAAACAAATCTGCGTAGAATCCTCTTGTTACAGAAGAAAGCATTACGATGCATCGCTAACGTTTCCTACGCTCATCCCACTAAAGAATTTTCTCTCCGTTATCAAGTAATAAATGCCACTCTCATGTATCAGTACCGCATATTGCATTCGTTTTTCTTTTCAAACAAAAGTACTATGAACTTTCTAAGTAATAACTGCGGGTTAAAAAAAGGAGATAAGCGATCCAAGAACCAGAGGCCACGAGAAATGGTTAGTACCGTGTTAAGGATTTCCCCTAGCCTCACGCGGGGACCCAAACCACCAGTAGCCTCACCCCGGGTCTCCAAAGACGAAACATCTCAGCATTGGGACGCAGGTCGTCTCTCACAGCCCCCCACGCAGGCACGCAGTCCTCCCTCCTGTAACGTAACTGTACACCACACCGCCCTCTCGGGCACGGCAGAAACAGCCCCCCCCCCCCCCCCGCGACGCGGTTGGGGGGCTTTCCTGGAAAGGCATCTGGACTGCGCACGTGGCGTTCAACAAGTGAAAATGGAAGCGAAACAGAAGAAATACCACGAGGGTGAGAGAGTGGCCGGTGCGGGGGAACTTCGGAGACGACTCAGACGAGGCAGATACTTTTGAGCCACGAACCAAGAATCACGTCTCAAGGCAGTTGTAAATTCTGTAAATAAACTTCTTGTTCTAATTGTAATCGAAGCTTTCATAACATACCGCGATGGCGCACAACTTATGGCAAACAATCACTAACTTTCAATGTACCGTACCTTTTAAACAAATATGAGAAGCAGGGTATCGATTTTAACAATATTTGTAAAAAAAAGTTGCGTGATTATTTTATGTCTGAACTGTACTGAACAGTGGTATCTGTTCTTACCACCACACACTTCTTTCACCGTACAATGTAATATTTTTTCTAAACAATTGTGCGGAAAAAATGTTTCGGTATAAATCTGCTTACAGCAAGCACGTTTTAAATATACGTATCATGATCCGACGTCATTTTTAGTATACTTACCTTTCAGTTTATGTATGCACGTGTATACAGTGTATATATGTATGTCTTACGTCTACCAGTATTCTATGTCCTTAGTAGTTTTTTTTTTTACTACTTTAAATATCCTTTCTTCATTAAGTACCTTATGTTGCCTAGAAATGTATGTGTACGCTGCCTTGTGTATGGGCCCCCAGGCACCTTCAAGCTGCATTTCGCCGCTTTTCGCCTGGGGTGACCCCCAACTTTATGTCGGAAATAAATTTTCTTGATTCTTGATACTGTGCCCACTCGCAGCTGAGGACAATTTATCGATTCTGGCACACAGGGTATTCAGCTTATTCTTAGCGGAAAAGTGGACGTCAATATTAAACTTGTGTGCAATCTTTTCAATACGGTGAGAAAGGCCATGAATATACGGGATCACCGCCAGTTCGTTACCCTTTCCCCGTTTGTCATCTAGCGGTTTTGCTGGACCCTTTCTATTTCTAACTTTGTTCATAATTTTTAATGACGCAGAAACAATGGCGTCAAGAGGGAAGGCCGCGTGTTTCAGACGCTGAACTTGAGATAAGAGGCTAGAGGACATTTTGTGGACACAAGATTTGGTTAGGGCAGAAAAGTTTTTGGACACAATGAGGCGCGAATCAGAGAGATAGCTGAAGCTTTTGCTATCAGCAAAAATGGTGACACGTGTGTCAGCACTCCATCGATCGCGTTGCTCTAATGTGAGATGGCTTACTTGGACAATACTTAAATTTGCTGTATGCCTGAAATCGCTTGTCATGTGCTTAGGGTGCGCGCGCATTTCTGTTTCCTTCTTTTCTTTTTCTTTTCTTTGTGCTTGAATAAAGCACTTAGTTGCAGTCAGCGCTCGTGTTGTGCAGTCTCTTCTTTGTGTCTCGTTTTTTGCGCGGTTCAATATGGATGTATCTCAAGTCACGTACAGCAGTTTCTGGCGTTTCACGTACCGAGACCACGATATGTACATGATCGAGGCAAAAGCCACAGTGCTCCGGAAGTTTCGACCACCTGGGGTCTTTGACGTGCACTGTTGGCATCGCATGCATACACGGGCCTCTTGCATTTAGCGTCCGTCAAAATGCGAGCACCGCGGGTAGGATCGAACACGCGTCTGTTGGGTCAGCATCAGAGCAGGGTACGTGCCGCGATGGCTACGCGTAGTGAAGTGTGGCTCTTAACCTATTCGAAATTATCTTCCTGAAATCTGAATTCTACGTGGTGAAAGAAGGCTCTGTCTGTAGAATTTGTGGGCGCGAAAGGTGTAACACTTCTTTCGTTCAGTTCGCGCGATGGTGAAAACGTTCCGCACGTGCCTGTGCATGATGGGAAAATAGCGGGAGAAGAGGGGGGCGGGGGTTGTAATGCGGCCGATTGACGATAATCTTGATGATATTTAGTGATGTCCTAAGAGGGAACCAGCACAAGACAACAAAAGGATAACAACCAGACAGGACAATAAGTGCCGGACTAAGTCTCCCGTCATCTCAGCCTCGTCGGCGCGGCGAATCCAGCGCAAGACACACGAGAAGGTCGCGCGCGGCGCCGACGCTGCGACGGCTGGTGTCTTCCCCGGCCCGCGCGGCCCTGTTTCCTGGCTCCTTTCGCATAACAAGGCGCGTCCATCTCCTGCCATTGTTCGAACTCGTTCCGTTCGGCGCGAGGCGGCCCCCGCTTGCGTAGGCGATCGCCGTGGTGGGCGCCGCCGCTTGCTGCTGGCGAGAAGAGATGGCCCGATACGACCGCGCTGCTGCCTGCTGCCGCCTTTTGTCCGCGGCACACTTCGTACACTTGGTCACGGCGGTTCGGTGCAGCACCGCTACAACGCTGGTCAATCCAGTCGCGAGCCTGAGCGCGTCCGAACGCACATTAAATTCGCGTTGGTTCGGCGAGCTCTATGGGAACACCCGACCCGAGCGACTGCGCTGTCATCGCCTCGAGCGAATCAGAATTCGGTCTCTGTTGCGGGGAGGTGGAGCTGCACTGCGCACATCACTGGGTCGTAGCGTTGCGTCAGTACGAACCGCGTTCTGTTAACGTCGCGTCCTTGGGCCTCTGGAGAGAACCGTTCTCACGAAGTAATGGAGCGCCTATCGGGCTCAACCTTCATGCGTTGACGACACAAAGGTTGGCGATGGCACCAACCCGAAACTAATCTGCGGCCACCGTTCCTAAGAGAAGGAGAAAAATGAAGAATCTGAGTGGCGCCGTGCACGAATAAAGGTGCTACCAAAGGTCGCGTGCACGCCATTCCTAGTGTGCTCTGTGCACTAGACGCGTTTGCTGAGCTGACAGGAGCGTAAACTTTTTGCCCTCCTAGCCCGTATACTCTCACAGACGAACACAAACGCACGCCCGTCCATCCACAACACTATTTGAGGAAAAAAATAAAAGCATATTAGTTCAGGTGAGCTGGCATGTGAAGCGCCCTCATCCATATTCACTTCGATGGTACACTAGATATGAGGAGAGAAAAGAAGTGGAGGGAGACGGTTCTATCGACGAAAACGCGGTAGTGCGCGCATCCCTCTGCTGCGTCGAACTCTGGGCGATGGGGAGCGTTCAACGCCCGCGAGCGGGATGGCCCTTTCTTTGAAGAGAAAAAGAGAGATGCCATGCGAATGTGAGCGGTTTCCTTATTGATCGACCTTCGCTCGCGATCTGCCTGATTGTGTGCGTCTGTGTGTGCTACACATACTTTGCGAGCTGTATCCGCACTTCGCGCGCACGTATGTATACATCTTCCTGCGCTTAGCGTGTATGCAGTATCAGAATCGGGGTCACTTGGCTGCAGTTTCTCGAGCTGGGCCGCAGTCTCAATACGGCCGGGCTCATCTCGAATGAACCCCTCTTCGGCGTATACGGGCGTCCAACCAGGCGCGCACATCTGTGCAGCCTCGGAACAACAGCTTTGTCCACCTCTTGCGCGTGCTGTTTGTACACAGAAGGTTTCCAAGAATGCTTTGAGTCGTACGAGTGCGCGACAACTTCTCTCTCTCTCTCTTCGAATCAGCAGCGTTGAACGCGCGGACGGACGCGATGCGGTGGCACGAGCGCATTCAAGCTTGCATTGAATTATGGATGAATTTCCATATGGTGGCCGGAGGAGGACAAAGCGAAACCTGACTACGGCCATTGCGACGGCATTATATATGTAGGGCGTGCCTGGAAGTATACGTGGTGTCTTCTTTGGCCGCGGCCGCAGTATTAAGCTGCACCGTCCGGGCCTTAATTGCGCCCGGCTATTCATTTGGAAAACCCGAACATCAAAAAAAGGGGAGCGGGAAGGGGGGGGGGGGGTCGTAATCCTCGAAAACACAGCGGGACGGGCACAGAGTAGCTCGACGCTGAGCCGGCAGCCGAGCCTGGCTCTTTCATTAGCGAGCCCTTAAGCAGCCCCCCCCCCCCCCCAGCCTACATTGAAAGCGCGGGAACTTTGTTGCGGGAGATGCAAGCGTCCTGCGAGTCCAGGTATGCGGGCGAACGCTGGACGCATCGAACCGTAGGCACGCTTCGATACGCGCACGTGTACCGAGAAGTGCCTCTTCTTGACGCTGAAAAGGAGCTTTTGTGCCCCGCACTGGCGATGCGCAGCTAATTTCGAGGCTCTTCGATCCCGCTGGCTTATGCAGTTCCCGAGAAGCGGGCGGCTTGTTTACACTCCGTGGTGAAAGGAAGCTACGAACGTCCGAGCTTGATTACTGCGTCGAATGCAGCGCGCTTGAACGGACGAGCTGGTGCTGCTCGCCCGTGTGCAGGATTAGGATTTGCTCGCTCACGTACGGGATTAGGCAACTCAAGTTTCACTCGCCGAAGTTACGCGACTGATATTCCGAGTTTTGCTATGAGAAACTTCCACATTTCCTAGCATGTGGAAAACTGCTCGTGTTTTCCCAGTATTTAGGTCGGGCTCTAAAACAGATGTTTCTAATTATCGCCCGATTTCTCTACTATGTGTCGCATCAAAGATCTTCGAACTGGTTCTTCACAAAATATTGTCCTTTAGTGTGAAAAACTCATTGATTCCAAATCAACATGGTTTTCTTGCTGGCCGCTCAACTGCCACAAATCTTGCTAGTTTCATGACGCAGATCTCCACACCTATTTCTCAGAGAAGACAGGTTGACGTAATTTACTGTGACCTGAGCAAGGCTTTTGACGTAGTCAGCCACACACTGATTATGGTTAAACTTGCGCACTTTGATGTTGACTTGCCAGTTGTGAATCTCCCGCAGACCTATCTGCTCAATAGATATTGTTATGTAGCCGTAAATGGCCAAACCTCTTCTTTGTATAAAGTGACTAGTGGGGTCCCTCAAGGGTCGGTATTAGGCCCACTCCTATTTTTAATTTACGTTAATGATGTTTCTTTTGCCATTCGTAATTCTTCTTTCCTCTTGTATGCCGATGGCATCAAGATATTTAAGGAAATTCATTCAGTTAATGACTGTCGCTTGCTACAGTCAGATTTGTGTTCTTTTTCCGAATGGTGCAACGGCAATAACCTTTCTCTGAATACCTCAAAGACAAAATTCATGTCTATCACTCGCAAAACATCTAGCGTGTCATTTCAATACTCTGTCAATTCTGTGTCGTTATGCAAGGTTTATAAAATCAGTGATCTTGGTGTTGTTGTTGATAGCACGTTAAACTTTTCTGCTCACGTTAAGCGTGCTGCTATGCGGGGCCTTCGTTCTCTCGGATGTGTTTGCAGATTATCTCAAGAATTCAGTTCTCCTATAGCCCTCCACAAATTGTACACCGCAATAGGTCTTCCACAACTTGAGCATGCGTCCGTGATATGGAATGGCATTGCTCAATCCAGCGGTAACACCATTGAACGGGTCCAGAAAAAATTCCTCAGCATATATAACCATCGCTTTGCTAGAAATCACTCTGGATCTCGTTCAAATACTGCTGAATTATTATCACTGCCATCACTTCACTGCCGACGAAATCGTTCTGATCTGTTATTTCTTTACAAGCTAGTTCATGGTATCATATCATGCCCTGTACTTCTCAATTGTGTTAATTTTCGAATTCCGCGTAAGTTAACCAGAGAGAACAGACCGTTTCATGTACCCGCCTGCTTCTTCCAACACTCTACCGTTCACAGAATACAAAGTCTTTATAATATTAATTTTCTTGATCTTGACGTTTTACATAGTCCACAGTCATTGTTTTTATCCGAACTTTGCACTGTTTTGGCATAGTATGGCACAATGTACAAAGTCTCCCCTTCTTCGTCTTTCCGCATAGTTGTATATATGCAATCTAATTTTTCATTCCCCTTCAATATTTATCGTGTTGTCTTATTTTACTCCTCCCCTTCTGTGTTTATTTCTCTTTGTCTACGCGTTTTTGCTCTTGTTATTTCTGAGGACTGTCTGTATTATATTGTTTTATTGTTTTATTTTTGCGTGTGGCTGCACAAAGACTTTACGGTTGTTCCTGGGCACGTTAAATATATTATTATTATTATTATTATTATTATAGAAACCCGCCTCGTTTGGAGTTATGAAAACATCCACTATATCTGTAGCTCAACGGCCACAAAGGCCACAATGGCCAAAGGCCATTTTTGTTACGAAGCTGAGCCCGGACACCACTACTGCTGACATTAAGAAACATATTGCTTCATTGGATCTGTCTCCCATCTCCTGCCGGCGACTTCAAACAAAGTTCCAGTCATATTCTTCATTCTATATTGAAGTTGACGAGCAAACACTACAACGCCTGAATGACCCTTCGATGTGGCCCCTCGGATGCCTCTTCAAGCCATTTCGTGGGGAGCTGCGCGATGACATGCTTCATCCCTCTGAGATAGTGACTGGAATCCAAAGTGCCGTGTGACGTAGACATATTCTACCAAAATGCTCGGGGTCTGCGTACCAAGACACTCGAGTTTTTCTCTAATGTTCTTTCGTCTGCTTTTCCTATTATTGCTATCTCTGAAACCTGGCTCGGCACTGAAATTCCCTCATCGGACTTTTTTCCCCCGACCTACACCACCTTCCGCCGTGACCGAGATTTCAGTGAAACCAAACAGAAAGGCGGTGGCGTGCTGATTGCCATTGACAATTCACTGAAATCCGTTAGACGGAGAGACCTAGAAACTATCGAAGAATCGATCTGGCTAGAAATCAACCTTGAGCGCCGTGAAAAATTGTTGATTGGATGCTTCTATTTACCGCCCAGCATTTCCCCTGCCTCGTTTCACGATGTCATGTCTTCTCTTGAACTTGTGATATCTTCTCATAGTGGGCACAGAATTATTGTTCTTGGGGATTTCAATGCACCTGGAATTGACTGGAGCACGCTTACCTTTTCTCATTACAATCATTTCACAGAGAAAAAGTGCAGCCTGCTCTTGGACTTTCTGGCGTTTAATTCCCTAGTGCAACATAATTCAGTCGTCAATTCCAGTGGCAACGTCTTAGACCTGTGTGTGTCAAACGATCAACCCCTTGAAGTTTCCCGCTCCAACATCTCTCTTGTACGTCCGGACAAATTCCACCCACCACTTAACGTAAGATTATCTGCATCAGCCGAAACAACGAGCTACAGCAGTTACGTAAACAAATCTCCAAGATTTGCGTTCAAGCGAGGTGATTACACGGGCCTCTATCATCACTTGTCCACCGTTGACTGGTCACAGGTTACTGACAAACCGAATGTTGATGACCAGGTTGATCAGTTTGCAGAGCTTGTACTGAGCAGCATGCGTAATTTTATTCCCCAATACACACATAAACAACGTAAATATCCCCACTGGTTCTCATCTGAACTTATCAGTGCACTGAAGCATAAAGATCGTGCACACAGGAAATCTAAATGTTCTCCATCGAGCGAGTGGAAGGAAGAGTTCAGCTTTTTTCGAACTCTCGCTAAACGCCTATATAAACGGGATCATAGTTCGTATACTGAATTCTTAGAAAAAAGCGGTTCTGACAGGCCAGCTGAGTTTTGGAAGTATGTACGTAAACGGTCCAGCAAAAGCGGAGAGTCTTTCAGACTACTAGACTCAAATGGGGTAGAAGTGCATGCCGTCGCTGACTGTTTTGCCGCACATTTCTCATCCGTTTATAAGGCCTCAGACTCTAGCACTGATATCAGACAGCCTAAGGCAGTTCGCTCACCCAGTGCTTTGTCGCTGGATGAAAATCTTATCTGCGAATGCATTAAGTGCTTAAAACCATCCTTATCATGTGGCCCAGATGGCATCCCCTCCGCCATACTAAAAGCTTATAGTAGTATATTTGTCCCAGTACTGACTACGATATTTAATAACTGCCTGGACACTTCCACATTTCCTAGCATGTGGAAAACTGCTCGTGTTTTTCCAGTATTTAAGTCGGGCTCTAAAACAGATGTTTCTAATTATCGCCCGATTACTCTACTATGTGCCACATCAAAGATCTTCGAGCTGGCTCTTCACAAAATATTGTCTTTTAGTGTTAAAAGCTCATTGATTCCTAATCAACATGGTTTTCTCGCTGGCCGCTCAACTACCACAAATCTTGCTAGTTTCATGACGCAGATCTCCACACCTATTTCTCAGAGAGGACAGGTTGACGTACTCTACTGTGACCTGAGCAAGGCTTTTGACGTAGTCAGCCACACACTGCTTATGGTTAAACTTGCGCAATTTGATGTTGACTTGTCGGTTGTGAATCTCCTGCAGAGCTATCTGCTCAATAGATATTGTTATGTAGCGGTAAATGGCCAAACGTCTTCTTTGTATAAAGTGACTAGTGGGGTCCCTCAAGGGTCAGTATTAGGCCCACTCCTATTTTTAATTTACGTTAATGACGTTTCTTTTGCCATTCGTAATTCTTCTTTCCTCTTGTATGCCGATGACATCAAGATTTTTAAGGAAATTCATTCAGTTAACGACTGTCGCTTGCTGCAGTCAGATTTGCGCTCTTTTTCCGAATGGTGCAACGCTAATAACCTTTCTCTGAATGCCTCGAAGACAAAATTCATGTCTATCACTCGCAAAACATCTAGCGTGTCATTTCAATACTCTGTCAATTCTGTGTCCTTATGCAAGGTTTATGAGATCAGTGATCTTGGTGTTGTTGTTGATAGCACGTTAAACTTTTCTGCTCACGCTAAGCGTGTTGCTTTGCGGGGTCTTCGCACCCTAGGCTGTGTTTGCAGATTGTCTAGAGAATTCCGTTCTCCTATGCCCTTCCGAAAATTGTACACCGCGCTATGTCTTCCTCAACTGGAGTATGCGTCCGTGATATGGAATGGCATTGCTCAATCCAGCGGTAACACCATTGAACGAGTCCAGAAAAAATTCCTTAGCATATATAACCATCGCTTTGCTAAAAAATCTCGTTCAAATACTGCTGAATTATTATCATTGCCATCACTTCACTGCCGACGAAATCGTTCTGATCTCTTGTTTCTTTACAAGCTAGTCCACGGTATCATATCCTGCCCTGTACTTCTCAATTGTGTTAATTTTCGAATTCCGCGTAAGTTAACCAGAGAGAACAGACCGTTTCATGTACCCGCCTGCTTCTTCCAACACTCTACCGTTCACAGAATACAAAGTCTCTATAATGTTAATTTTCTTGATCTTGACATTTTTCATAGTCCACAATCATTGTTTTTATCCGAGCTTTGTACTGTTTTGACTTAGTGTGGCACAATGTACAAAGTCTTCCCTTCTCCGTCTTTCCGCATAGTTGTATATATGCAATCTAATTTTTCATTCCCCTTCAATATTTCTCGTGTTGTCTTATTTTACTCCTCCCCTTTTGTGTTCATTTCTCTTTGTCTACGTGTATTTGCTCTTTTTATTTCTGAAGACTGTCTGTATTGTATAGTTTATTTTTATTGTTTTTTTTTGCGTGCGCCTGCACAAAGACCTTACGGTTGTTCCTGGGCACGTTAAATAAATGATTGATTGATTATTATTATTATTATTATTATTATTATTATTATTATTATTATTATTATTATTATTATTATTATTATTATTATTATTATTATTATTATTATTATTATTATCGCATTATTAACAAACGGTGCATTCAAAAAGTTTTCTGTTATTGAGCTTAGAATGCACATTTGAAACATTTTAAAACCGATGTTTGGTGAAAGAAAATTCTTGTGCGTCAAGGTCCGTTCATTACCTGCCTATTACATTTCCAATTCATGCTTTTCCCAGATGTCTACAATGATACACCTTGCACCAGCCGACATGATCCTGTTCCCGCATGTCTTACGAGCTCCTCCGTTTTCTATATCCGCCTCAGACACCGTCCATAATGCTCCATAGGGCCGAGGGGGAGGGTCAACTACGGTCAGTGTATTCCTTTTGTCTATACAGCATTAATTGTTATACTAGACGCCATTTCTCACCCGCAATTGAAGGTGTCCTAGTGCCTACACAACATGCTGACTGGGCAGCAAAGTAGCTTAGTCCTTTTTCGTGATGGCACCACCTACCATTGTGGTGGCTATACATGAGCACAGTCAATGAATCTGCCTGAAAAGCATCCTGCCATCTTCTACAAAAGACTTTTTCACCAATTTGCGAGGAAGAACCGTCTTTCAACACTATTACCAAACATACCAACAGGGGATGATGATCGCCGAATCAGCAGTAATTGTGACTGTCCACACTATATCAAAGGACTGTGCACAGCGAGCAGATTCATCGCACGATGTAGAGCATGTTCGCAATGATCCTTGGGACGAGTCCCTGTGAATGACGTCATCATCAGCGATGAAGACAACGTTGAGCCAGTTGAGCGGCAAATTATTGTCTAGAAAGCAAGGTTCGAACGCAAAAGACGGGACTCTGATAAGAACGTTGAGGTGCAGGCGTCTGACACGGGAGTCACTGCAGACCTTCCGAGGACTTACGATAATTTCTTGCCTCAGATTTACAGTTTCAGCCTGCCAGCGCACAGTTCTGGAGAAAAGCTTACCCTGGAAAGAAGGAATGCAGTAGAGCCACTCAAACCCTCAAATAAGTGCTCGAAGACCGTGCAAAGCCGAAGAGATATAACGCCAGACGGAGCCAACTAGCGCAAGAAGATACGGGCCTGCAGGCTCCGATTTCATTTGCTTCTAGACCGTTGGCTTTATCACGAAAGAAGCATGTGAAGCCAGACAAAGAGGACCTTTCAGTTGTTTTACGTGGCTACGTCGCCTGGACGGCGTGTAACAGTAATACCAAATCATCAGCCGTGTCCCAGTTAGTGACAAGGTGGCGCCTTAATTAAGCTTACGACGATATGACTACAATTGCTGCATTCTCTTCTGTCGGCCCAGCCGACAGAAGCTAAAGAGATAATAATAATTGTTGGGGTTTAACGTCCCAAAACCACTATATGATTATGAGAGACGCCGTATAGTGGAGGGCTCCGGAAATTTCGTCCACCTGGGGTTCTTTAACGTGCACCTAAATCTAAGTACACGGGCCTCAAGAATTTTCGCCTCCATCGAAAATGCGGCCGCCACGGCCGGGATTCGATCCCACGACCTGCGGGTCAGCAGTCGAGCACCATAACCACAAGACCACCGTGGCAGGTAGAGAGCAAAAGAGAGGAAATGGTGGAAAGGCTGAGGGATAAACTAGAGATAGAGAAGATAGAAGGTTGTTTATTGAAAAGCAGAATGGTTAGCCAACGTGGATTCGCCCTGCATGAGACGGCAGGGAGGGGAAAAAGAGCTCTAGAAGAAAAAAAAAAATGCAGGTCTTGTTCTAAGCGATGAGGGCAGGACAGTCATGCGCGCGCACACCCACGCACTTTCTTCGTGTGAGGACCATATCTATAGTTTGCAGAAAAAAGCCAATGGAGCCGAGGGGTGCAAACAAGAAGTTCAGTTCTTTAGGGCTGTTTCGATGGGCACCTTGCACCCGTTTCAAAGTCTAGAGGCCTTGGTCGAGCTTTTGCAAGTTGTCTTTATAATGTTCTCGTTCGTCTTTATATGCTGGGCGCTCAAGCAAGACGTGCTCTACAGACTCCACGGCGCCGCAGTTGTCACAGCATCAACTTGTCCGGCGATTGCGGCAAAGATGAAGAATAGCCACCTTTGCCGCAATCGACACACCGAAGAGTTGTACAACTTGCTTGAAACATTTGGTATTCCTCAGAAGTTTGTACTCCTTGCTTCACTGGTGTAAGGAATAAGTGTTGTTGAATGACTTGACGTATCCAAGTCATACAACAATTCCAGCTGTTGTACGAGTATACTCATACAACAGCTAGACTAACAAGTCTAGCTGTTGTCATACAACAATTCTTTTAGTCCCTCTTCATTAGATTTTTAAACAAATAATACAACATCATGATTAGAATGTGCCGTGGAGTTGAGCAGCAAGTAAGGCTATGATAAATCACCCCCACTTCATTTACCGCGCAGGGAAAGAGTAACGCGATGAAGAGGTGTTTTTCTCGTGATCCCCTTAGAATAAACAACGAGAATGTCGAGCCAAGCACCAGAGACAACGAGGCAAGAAGCATGTGCGGCATGTTCATAACACTGAGATGCGAAGAATCGTCACTGGGCAGTAATGTGGCAACAACATCAAAAACACTCTCATAGCGAGCAACATAGGCGAAGCTATAGGAGGGCTTAGGTGGTTCCTCTCCACCGTCGCCGAAATTGTTCACTTTGTATGTCTACAAGCGCATATACAGAACAAGCACGCCAACAGATAGATATAGAAGGGTCCAGATTCCCCCCCCCCCCCCCCCCCCCGCATTCTATCCCTCCAAATAAAATCCTGGTTACACTCCTGCCGTACAGGTAACTAACTCTGCAAGTGCGTCCAATTAAAATCGTGTCTTTCCCCGTACGGTGAGTAGCAGCCAAGTTTCCACAGACTTCAGCAAGAACGCACAAGACGCTCGGTCATCAGATACCTTGCCGAATGAATGGAACATTGTGCACTTCGCGAACTTCAGTCGCCGAGGTCCACTAATAGAAGAACCGTAAACACGAAACCACCGGGAGACACGGCTTTCTTCTGCGTGTTTCTCGCTAAGAGCGACAAAAAAAAAAAAAAAAAAAAAAAACCTTTTTGTAAGAAAGGCGGTGGGGCGCAACCTATATAGTTTCGGCGACTGACATTCGTCTGCTCTTCACATCAAGATACGGAAGGCAGGTCTCCACGTTCTCATGGCCCGGCCAAGCGGTCATGCCAAAAAGGAAAGAACCACTCGCCGGAAAACGTCCACAGCCGCAGCGCGCGACCGGCCCTCAAAACGCTGATGACGTTCCTCCTCCTTTCATTGTTTTGCGCTGAGCGTAATGCCCTCGCTGCCCTTCTCCAAACCTCCGATCTCATCGGTGCTTCTGTTGCCGGTCCGGCAGCTCCCCTTTTAGCTTCGCGGCGCCTGTGGAGAGCTCTTGCTGCTTTCACCCCCGAGGCGCTTTGAGGAAAACAACCTTGGTGCCCCCTTCCCGCGAGCTCTTCTGTGCACTTTTTTTTCTCGTTTTTTTTTTTTAAATATTTCTGCTCCCAGCGGCCCCGTTTTGTTTTCCCGTATTTCTCTCCTGCTTACACTCCACTTTTCTTCCCCATCCCGCGCGCGCGCCGAGGCCGACGAGAAGGCGAAATGACAGCTCTCTATTTCTCTTAGCAGCGCAGAGATCTAAATGGCGCGCTTGTTCATAAAAACGACGCCGCCCCCGGGGCAGCTCGGGGTGAACGCGAGCGGTCGAACTACCGGAGTGCGCCGTGACATACGACGGGGCAGCCGTGCGGGCTTCGAGTTTCACCGTGGACGCCGAGAAAAAAAAAAAAAACAACAACAACATATGCTCCTTCTCCTTTGTGTCGCGATTTAACTCTCCATATTAAGAGTTCCTCGCACGCTATTCATTTTGGCGCTGCAGTTAAGCTCACGTTGTCTTTTGTTCTGCCCAATTTCTTTCATATTCCGAGTGAACGTAACACCGTATACACAATGTCCAAGTAGTGGAGAGCGCCAGTCAAGTTTCACGTTGTGCTCCCTAATGCTCGTTCATAGATATTTGTTTGCTCTCCGCCAGCGGGTGAAATTCAAACACATTCCGTCATTCGAGAATTTCGTCGTCTGCGAGCGTTAATTTCCTTAAAGAAAGCACGCGTTCTAACGCCCTGCATACACTGGAAACCCTGAGCGTGAATACTGAAACAGATTTGAAAACTTTATTACTTATCGAGAAACTGCTCCTCTGTGAGAGAGCAGGAAGGGCTGAAATGTTGCCCTGTAATCTAGGGCTGGAAATTATGAAACTGTTCCGACGAACGATACTAAAGATGAAGGAAAATGCGAAGGAAAGGGAGGAGGGGGGGGGCAGCACCGCACACTTGCTGTTCCATATTGTTCCGCAGCTCCCTTGCTCTCTTCTATCCAATACACCGTTTCTGCATCTTTAACTTTACATTTAGCACCCTATTCTGCGATGCTGTCCATCCCATTAGTAACTCAGGTGAGTTTATTTCCTGAGTTACTAACCAGTAACTATTTCGCTGTAGAAAGCTCACGTTGCCTTTTGTTCTGCCTGATTTCCTTCACATTTCGAGTGAACGCAGCACTGTTTCCTCTCCCCTTCTTAATCAACACAACATCCATCCATCTACTGCATGGTTAGTTTCGTCTTTTAACCATTGTTATCCTATACAGGCATATGTGAACGGCCTGGCCACCCATCTTCATGTGCCGTATCTATTTTCTTCACGTTGCACAGGGACACGGAGTGTGGGTCAAAGGCTTGGCAGCGTGTATTGCGAATGTAGCCAATGAATTATTCTATCGTACAGCCCGTTTTTACAGCAGAGCTGTTATGCTCGAGGTTTGCCGTGTGTCGTAGATAGAAAATTATCATCATCATGAGCCGGCACGCGCTCTCTTCTTCCTCTTCTGCTTCGCTCTCAGAACTCGTGTGCCGATTTGTCCGGCGTGGGATGCAAAAACTCTGATGGGCAAGAGAATGAGTACAGAGAGAGCGAGAAAGGAAGAGATGGAAAGAATGAAAACGAGAAATTCTTGCCGAAAAAAATTCTTCACGAGGCGGGATTCGAACCCGCGTACCCTCGATCCGAAGGCGAGCGTCCTAACCACTCGGCTATCCAGGCACGCTAGCAGAGCATAGCATAGCCTTGTGTAGTATATTATAGAAAGGTGGTGGGAAAGGGAAGTGAGTATGAGGAGGACAGATGTGAGAGTGGGGAGGAGGAAAGGGGAGAACGAGTACAGAGATAGATAGAAAGAAAGGGAGGAAAGAGAGAAGACGACTACAGAGAGAGAGAAAGAGAAGAAAGAAAGACAGGAAAAGATAGAAAGACACAAAAAAAATATCGAAAAGAAAAGAGAGCAAGCATAGCCATGTATAATATATAGCAAGGGGTGGGAAGGAGAGAGATGAGAGCATAGGCGTACGCAGGGTTCCCCTTCAGGGGGGGGGGCGAAGGTTCGTCGCAGCGCCCCCCCCCCCACCTCACAATTACGTCAATGTATGGCGCTGACATTGCTCCCCTCCCCGAGACGCAGCGCCCCCCTCCCTATTACGTCAATATGTGGGGCTGACACTATTCCCCCCCCCCCCCCCGCCCTTTTAGGTGAATGGGGGGTGCGGCCTCCAGTCACCTCCTCCTCTCCTCAGGCGTCCGCAGGACTAAATTGCCGTAAGTACAGCTGCATAAAACTAGTAAGCGTATACTCTTGCCGACGCCGAACATCACACCTGCTTCGCGGGCAAAGAGCGCGTTTAATTGGACGCACCATGTCTTCAGCAATGTTTGCTTGTAGCATGTTATCCCCATCATCACACCACATTGAATTTTAGTATTCCTGGCGATCAAACATGGGCGTCACAAAGACTTAGGGGATTACGCATACGTGTAGTTTCGAATTGAAATAGACCGCCGTCGATTCAGAAAATGTCTTCTTTCATCTTTTGACTCCCACGTTATAAAAGGCGCTTTCTGGTATTGCCAAGAGAAAAGGTGCGATGGTCGCTTCGTGAGCATCACGGAAGGTTCAATCCTTAGTTCAGTAGTGCCTATTCAAAGCAATGCTTTGATGATAGGAATCATATTTGTAAATTAAGTTCATGAGACTAGTGAAGCTAAAATCATGGCAAACCGAAAGAGAAGGATGGTGAAGGTGCCGGGTAAACTTTTTGTACCGAGGCTGAGTGAGGGTGGACAAATTTTTTTCGACGTGAAGGGGACGCGATGACATGACGCGTCGTGGGAAAGGAAAACGAGCTTCGCTCCGGCGTTGCCAAGCCGGAAGGAAGAGCGGAGCTGATGGGTGGCCTTCCTTGTTTCTCTCTCTTTCTTCTCATCTTTCTTTCTCTCAGTTTTTTGTATCTCCCTTTTATATCTGTTTCTTTCTATTCCTTTCTTTCTCTATCTCTATCTTTCTCGCTCTTTCTATCTTTCTTTCTCTTTCTTCCATTTCTCTCTCTATATCTCTGTTTGTCGCTTCCTCTGTTCTTCGGTCTCTCACTCTCTCCCCCTCTCTTTGTTTCTCTCTCTGTTGTGCTCTCTTTTTTTTCTATCTTTTTTGTGTCTGTTTCTTTCTATCTCTATCCATTTCTTTATCTGTCTTTCTATCTCTTTATGTCTCTATTCTTTTTATTTATTTCCATTTTTCTCTTTCTCTCTCTTTCGCGTGCTCTGCACGTGTTCTGGGAGGGAAGCAGAAGATGAAGAGGGCGAAGAGAGCGCGTGCCGGCCGAGTTGTTGAGATCATGATGATGATAGTTTTTTTGTCGATGAGCAGATTAGCTAATCAACATCGTCCTCTGTGGTAAAACACAGAGAACGGTGATGCACCATTGTGTTTTACCTAGGTTCAGCTGGCGAGAAAACACACGGCATATATCATTCACATTTCATCCAGAGCCTATGATGTATTCTATATACATTCCTGCAGACCAAAGCTCGTGGCGTTGTTAGCACACAACTCCCCGGACTGCTTGGCTCGACGTCGGTGCCGATGGGGCGGCAGGTGTTACCGGCGGCAGCCATACATTGTGGCGGTAACGGCGGCGCCAAAGACCTGGGCCGACGACCTGCACGCACGGCGCCAGAACTACCCGAGCTGCAGCGTAGGGTCAATAAGCGCGGCCAATTAAACGGCCGGTAGTCACTGCCAGCGCCGCGACCCCCGCCGCTGCCGCGGTTGTGCGCACCGTTGCCTTCAACTTACAGCATTTCGCTGAGCTCCACATTTCCCCCAACCCGGCACAGTGCTCCTCCGAAATGCTCACCGGGTTTTTTTCGTCGCAAAGCAGCCTACTAACCCAACCTTTAAAACCAGGCTCTGTTTGGCATGGTGACTGCGAGCCTCCAAAGTTCACACTGCACCCGCCACCTCTCGTGTTCAAAGCTGAACAGCGTTATATATACTATAATACGCTCGAGTAGTCGCCAGTAAGTTTTTTGCTAATGACATTTAATAAGCTACTTGTAAAAGTACTCTATTAATTAAGGAATGGTCAGTGAGGCATCTGTAGCCATTAGTAAGGGACACCTAACTGCGCTATTTTCATCAACGTACTAATGATGAGCTAATTTTTTTCGGCTGCTAAGTAAAGCGATATGTCTTCAAAATAGTCGTGTTCTGCATCTCTAACTCTAGGTTAGAAATGTAGATGTAGCTTTCTCTTAACCTCTATAAAGTGTGCGTGTGTGCGTGTGTGCGTGCGTGTGTGTGTGTGTGTGTGTGTGTGTGTGTGTGTGTGTGTGTGTGTGTGTGTGTGTGTGTGTGTGTGTGTGTGTGTGTGTGTGTGTGTGTGTGTGTGTGTGTGTGTGTGTGTGTGTGTGTGTGTGTGTGTGTGAATAGTTGTCCTCATAGATTCAGATGCTTTCTTACGAAACATAGCTCCTCTCTTTGGCTAACGAACTCTTCAAAAACTTTGATCATGGCTTTGACATTTACTGCATATTCCTTGACTTTGCAAAGCCGTTTGCAAAGTCTCGCGTTAATTATTAGCGTACTTAACATAGGGCTGAGCGTACTTAAATGTTTTCAACTATGGATTAAATAATTCCTTTCTGACTACGGTTCAGATGTTCCTCTTTGTTCCTCCTCTGATTCTGCTGTTCAGTCCGGTGTTCAACAAGGATCTACGCTCCTTATTTATCTTATTTATATTAATAATCTCCCTAACTGTATTACTTTATCATCTATTAAACTCTTTGCGCTGAATGTGTAAAACTAGCGTGAGACAGCCGATTGCCTTAAACTTCCAGGAGACTTTTATAGTTTAATGATATCGAGTAACGCAAAAGCTGTAATAGTGCGATACTGTTTGCACACATTTCCTTACAGAATATTAGATTTCAGTAGTTAGTACGGATAACCTGGTGTTAATGTTCCTAATGACCTTTCTTGGCGCATGCTCGTTGACGACGCTATCCGTTACGCTAAACGAATGCTTACACATATTTGCCGTAACTTTGTTCGAGCACCATCAATGCTAAAGTTAAACCTCTACAGCCAAAGAACACTTATAACCGGACTGGAATCCATCCAAAACTGTGCTGTTCACTAATTTTCCTGTAACTAAATATAATGAACAGCACAGACTTGTCGTGTCAACTGCACTTTTGATTAACTGTCTTAAGGTCTTAATGGTTCGCATACTTTCATGCTGCACGAATAATTGCAGAACACTTCCGTGTACAGAGATTACCCGCGCTACACACGATGACAGCAACCAGAGAACCGGCTTATAGCTAATAAGCGGCAATATACACTAACAGACATGCGCTTGCTGGAACCGAAGTGCCAGTAAACGTACATCTGTTCTTCGTAATCAAGCAATTAACTACGACATAATACAGGCATATGTACTGTTGCCTGAAGCACAAAGATATGTTCTTAGAGGTGATGCAGTTCCTTTATTGGACATCACTGGCACAATGTAACAATTAGCACACACAAAGCCACAAATAACGTCATTATCGCGTCCCGCGTTCCAAGGCATGACCTTTACTTTCGAGATATATGGAAATGCGCATGCAGGAAAGACAGAAAACGGAAACACTGATACAGCTAAATTCTGTGCACAGAAGTGTAATGTTTGGCGCTATAACTTAAAATTGAACAGTAACCGCTAATATCAAACAAGAAAGTGCATTACTTAAACGATTAATAATAAGCTTGGCACGTGCACAGTATCTGTCGGTGAATCCAATAAGAACATAGCCAGCCTAAGCTTCACACAAGACAAGTATAAAAATGCCTCCTTAATGTCACGCAAGACAACTCGTTAGAAGAAAGCAGCAAGCAAATTTTAAGGTCCAGCATATTTTTCATGTGCTGGACCTTAACCGGGTAGCTCTACAGAAGTTGCTACAGAAGCAAACCGGGTAGATCTACAGAAGTTTGCTAAATGTACATAAAACGCTTCTTCAATATTGTTCATTTAACGGGCAGGCGAAAATTTACCATTTGATTGCCCTAGCTCGTGCGGAAATACTTCTCAAGCCACTGCTCATGGTTCGAGGTATTATACTTTTTCTTGTATTACAAGAAATAAAGATACTACTACTACTACTACTATTACTACTACTACTACTACTACTACTACTACTACTACTACTACTACTACTACTACTACTACTACTACTACTTATCATTGCATTTTATTTTTAACGGCGAGGTTCTATGGGTGTGCGAATATTCGAAAATTTCGATTAACGATTCGAATAGTGCATATTCGAAATACCGAATATTTTTCGAATAGTCATCACAGACGGGAAAGCCCGAAAAGCACAAAACGATGGATTGCGAGGAATAATAATTCTTGTTTTAATTGCTGAATTACCAAGATGCATGCAGTTCAAGCTTTTACGGCACTACCAAAGCTGTGTTAATCACCGAATGAGGTAGCTGTTTAAGCCGAGCATTGGTATACGTGACCAGGGGGGGGGGGGGGGGGGCACCTCCTTGATCTGAAGTGGGTGCCGGGCAGGCAGATGTGGTCGAGTGCCATTTTCTGCTCTGCATGCTATGGCAAAAAAAAAAAGAAAATGTTCCCCTGGCTCCGCCACTGTACATGACGGGTGAACAGGAATGCTCATCGCCATGAACCGGCGCGCGCTCTTCTTCGCTCCCAGAACACGTGCGGCAATTTGTCCGGTGCGGGAACTCTGATGAGTGAGAGAACGAGTACAGAGAGAAAGAAAGAAAGAGAGAGAAAAATTCGCGGCGAAAAAAATTTCTTGGCGAGGCGGGATTCGAACTCGCATACCTACGATCCGAAGGCGAGCGTCCTAACCATTCGGCTATCCAGGCACGCTGGATGAGCATAGCATATGCCTTGTATAGTATAGTGTAGCAAGGGGGCGGCAAAGGGAAGGGAGCGGGAGGAGGAGAGATGTGATGGTGAGGAGGAGTGAAGGGAGGAGAGAGTAAAGCATAGCATAGAAAGAATGAGAAAAATAGAGAGACGAGAAAGAGCAAGAACGAGATTGAGAGAGAACGTAAAAGAAATAAATAAAAATAAACAGAGGAAAGAAAGACATAGAGAGAAGAAGACAGAAAGAGAGGAAGGAAGAAAGCGCCCAGCTCCGCGCTTCACAACGAGTGCGAAGCTGCTTGAATTTTTTTGCTTTAAACTTTAGTGTCACTGAAACGAAAGTGGCCTCAATCTACTATCATCATGATATTCATGATGATGAGGATCATTCATGAAATATTGTTTAATTTTTAGGTCTTTTTAGGTTTTTAACTGCACACCAAATTCGCAAGAACGGAAAGCTTAAGATTATATGCATAAGGATGCAATAGTAAAAGCTTGAAATTTCTTAGGCAGGTATGAATTATCCGTGAGACAATGGGTTTAAGAAGTTATACAAATTATACTTCTCTGGCAGCAGCAGCAGCTTTCTCGTGTTCTCGTACGTGTCTTGTTTCCCAACCAAGAATAGCGTATACTTAACAAAGCAGAAAATTACACCATCTCCCACTAAAAAGAACCATGTGGGGATGCGAAGCAGCGCATGGGTCGACTTAAAGTTCCGTTCATCACAGGCACCTTGCCCGATGTTAACGCGTCCTTGCAAGTGGAGCACACCATGAATTCACTGTAGTTGATGCTGCTGTTACTCGCCCCGAGCTCTTGTTGGAGCACGCCACGCGGGTTCATCGCGCGTCTGCAGAATCTCGTTCCCCGACGCCATCACGTGATTGCTGAGAGAGTGTAAGGGGGAGAGGCCACAGCGTCTTACCCAGCCCCTTACACAGGCCCGAATGCGCTAGCGCGTGCCAGCATACGTGGTTTTGTCTGCGTTACGCCAAGGTAGGACAGCATACGGCAGCCCGGGCTCCTAAAGTGCGCTGCATGTATCATCATCAAGGCGGTCGAAAAACAAGAAGAAGAAGACTTCTCCTTGGCGCGAGCGCGTGCTCAGATGGCTATAAGCGGACGGTCGCCAATGGAACTACGGACACAGCCCAGCGCAAAAGCTGCTTCGCATCTAAAAATTGGGAGCCCTTTCCCTGTCGAGGAAATGGGGGCAAGCGAAGCTTCGCGTGAGCGTGACTTACCATTGCTTTTCTTTTTCTTTTTTTTCGCATTGCGCAATGCTCCCTCCTAACGTAAGCGTTCAGTTTTATTGCAGGTATCGGCCGTCCCCGGAACGCTGTTTTCGGGCTGAATCGGCATGGCGTCTTTCATGTTCTTTCCAGCCTTCGTCAGCCTCTAGAACGGCCCAACGAAAGACCGTCACGCGATCGTGAAAACGCGGGTTAGGAATTCAGTTTTCTCGAAGTCGGAATTTTACTGAAATGTGAAATTCCTGATATGGACCTTACCCGTTATCCAGGAGACCGCTTTTAGTCCGCCAACACGAAATATTCCAATGGAGCGCTTATTGCAAGTATACTGGTTCCCAAATGTCTTTTTTTTTTTTTTTCGCATAATCGGTAGAACGCATTCGCATGCTTAATCACATTTCACACACAGTTCAGGCACTCGCTTTCAGACCGGGGGGACCCGGGTTCAATACCCAGCCCCAGAAAGAACATTTATTTTGTTTTATTTATTATTTCTGTGGTGCGCCCCAGCTGAGTGCGAGGAGGGTTTTTTGACCACCACCATCACCAGCTTCACAGGTCATTCCATACAAGCTACGCTTGAAAAAGCAAATAAAAGAAAAACAAAATTCCGAAAAGCAGGTTTATTGAGGTTGGAAAGGCCGAACAATGGAGCCACGTGAGTCCGATAATTAATGCAGCTTTTTAACTAAAAGTGGCTTGTCCATGAGTGTGTGAAGTCAATTCTCGTAGAATTAGGCGCCCATTGTTTTGATAGACTGAAGGACTTAAATTTCAGCGTGATGGACGTAATTGAAAATGTGTTCCAAATACCTCCATCACGCTGAGATTTAAGTCATTCGGACTCACAAACCATCGGTAATACATCATCTTGAACAGATTTTGTTTAATTCAGCGTTTTTATAATATTGTCACGTGGTCGTGACGTCGACGAAGACAGCAGTCAGCCTTTGCAGGGTGAAACTGTTTATTTGGCCGAACTTGTGGCCGGAAAATGAGAACTAGAACTACAGCAATACACGCTGTACAATGATAGCGGCGTACAGGGCATCGTCCGTCGATCAACTGACCAGCGCTGAAGCGCGTCGGCATTTAAACATGTGCCGTCGAGTATTCCAGCGTTATCGCTGGCTGTCGTACAAATTCTAGAATAAGCTCGAGTGTGCGCGTCTTGCGCGCAATCTTAACAAAACGATCTACAATGATCGCGAAGGTTCTCGAACAATGAGGCACGGTTCGCGCTGAGCGTTGCTGACAGTCTTTGTGGCCGAAAACCGAATACAGCAAAAGTAATAAAGAAACGCACGTGGCAATATATCTTTGTTACAAGTAAGCTCGGCATAACAAGCAGAAGGTGAACAAGCAAGCATAGGCGTGCGCAGGGTTACCCATCAGGGGGGGGGGGGTCATCGCAGCGCACGCCCCCTTCCCACGAAGTCATTACATTTTCCCCCTCCCACCCTCCTAGGTCAGAAAGGGGGGGCCTTCCCCTCCCCCCCCCCCTCCGTGCGCACGCTTATTCAAGGTTCGCTTGATTGAAATCAGCGTCGTACCAGTTAATTCTAGCTCGCGCGAGCCCATCAAAGGCTGGATAAAAGCATGACGCCAAGCAATGACGAATGCTCTTGGACGTAGCCATGGAGGAAGGAAAAACTAAGGAGAGGCCCTATCGTATCCCAATGCATTGCGAAAAGTGTGGCGGAAGTGACGTCAGATTTATGGGGCAAACAAGCCGATATGGGGCAAACGAAACAGCAGACGCCCCGCGGCGTGCTCTCTGCGGTGGTTCGCTTCTGCTCGGATTTGTAGTCCCGGCGTAAACTTAGCGCGTATTGTGCGGTTCACACGTAGTAAAATGTTGGAAGTAGACGTTTACCAGGCTGTTCGGGCGTGGCAGGCCCGAGCGCTGCGCGCTGAAGTTCTTCGTGGAGCGTTTTTGTGCAACAGTACAGAAAGTACCGGTACGTGCCGTAATCAAAAACATGCAGCCCCTGCCTCATTGTATTCGAACTCACCTAGCAGTGACTTACGCGTTCTGCTGGGCGTTAGGCCTTTCTTGTAGCCCGATCTATTGCCCGATTAGCGGTTCTTTGCTCGTGTATATGGAGTGAGCGCAGTAGCTATCGGCGCAACGCCAACCTATAGTTGACGTAACTTATATTGTATACGCGATCGTGCACGTAAAGTTTGTAATTCCAGTGCGCACACAACACAAGCACGCAGCGAGCGCACACCGCACAATACATACATCACGTAGTCCGATAACAACAACAAAAAGTTGATTGCCCTTTCGTTTGAACGACACAGCCTCTAAAGCGTACGATGCCTTCAGCGCATGGTATGTACGGTGCGTCAGACGCCAAAACCAAATTACACGTGTGTTCCGAGTTAACACAACGAGTAAGAAGCAAGAGTGCGCACATCCGAGAGGTCCGCATGCAAATATATACCATGCCTTAGTGATCAGTAATGAAGCGAACGTATACGTATATGTACACATGAAAAGTGACACCCGGTACTGTCCGCAGTGCACGCGATTTGCACAGGGTATACGCAACAGCTGGGCATCGCGTAGCTTTCCTAACGAACGCACAGAAGGAGCAGCACGCGTGAATCGACTACGCCGCTAGCACGGCGAAAAACAAACAAAAAAAAAAAGGGCTGCAAAAGTTTCGCGACTCGCTCGATCCGCGCATGCGCTTGCAAACAGCTTGCAAACGACGCAACGGAAATCGCGAAATGTTTCGCTGCGCCTTCGCTAGGAGGCAATGCGGGCGTTTGCGATGCGGAGGCTTCACGAATGTGACGTCAGGGCCTCTCCTTAGTTTTTCCTTCCTCCATGGACGTAGCTTCGCTTTTCTAAAGGGGCCCTCCAAAACATTTTTGAAGCGCCTACATCGCTGCTGACCAGATCAACGCGTAGTGGCGCTCGCCAGAACTATTACGGACGGAAAGACGAAGTAGAGCGCTTGCCTATGATTGGATAAATGTAACTTTAGAAGTGATTGCGGCGTTGCATCAAAAAAGGATTATTGGGTTTCGTTTTTCTTTAGCATGCTTTTTCACTGAACGCCAAATGGACCAACGATCTGAGACCGCTTAGACGTCTTCAACTTGAAAACTGCGGCGCCGGGCAAAGAATGCGCCGAACGCCACGAAGCTGGAGGAAACGCGCTGGGGATGCTCCAGGCGCCGTTCTTTGAAGAAACCGATGGGGAAAAAATGTAAGAGCGTTGATATAGACGCCGTCGCAACAGCAATGATGACTAATAACTACGCAACATGATAGACGCGTTCGCGCGCTGCCTCGTTTCGCACGTGCGGTTCACTCTTCAACCACCACATTGTTACTATCGCAACGGCGTCATCATTACGTTGGAAAGAACGGCCAAAATGGCATACAAGATTTCCTACATTGTTTAAACAGCGCAAAAGGGCGAAGACACGACCCATGTAACACAAAAGAAGCTATTTCCCGTCTAAAAGACGTCTTGAACGGCTATCAAAAAGGGCTAATAGACGTCTTGGTCAAGACATTCCCGTAGCCGTAGACGTCTATCCGACGTCTGATAGCTGTGCTAATGTCCCGCTAGTTGACGTCTTTAGAAGACGTTTTGAAAAGACCAAGATAAGACGTTTTATAGACGTTCTTTTCTTTTCGCCGTTTTCGAAATTTTGGACTTTCGAAATATAAAATAAACTAATATAACTGTCTTAGCAGATGTTTGGTCGGCAGCCTGACGGCTACCATAGGAAGATAGAGAGTGAAGGCACCGAAAGAGCTCCCGCGAGAGCACTTTTCTGTTTTTCTCACACTTCCTATGTCATTCGTCGAGCAAGTGACCAAACAATCAAGCAAGATCACTAACATACGTACATACCTGTTCACCCACGCGTGTCCCCACTGTTGCATATATAAGTTTTCGACGCTGAGTTTACTCGCGTTTATTGCGGACCGAATCAAGTTGTTGCGGTCGCTCATATATGCCGCGTGAATTATTGGCTACTTCAGCACACCATACATATCCAATTTTCATGTAAAAGACATCGGTTTATAATAAATTTGAACACGTACGCAGGGGATCAACACGTATACTGTACTACTTAAATGACGTTTAGCGGATGGCGCTCAAATAAATAATCGCGCTTCTCAGCAACAATAAATTATCCCATGATGTTGTCAAATCGGCTTTATTAATGAATAAAGCACAACCAAATGTGGCACAAAACACGTCGGAAGGTGACCACACAAGGTGAAGCTGAGTGGCACGGCAGCGACGTAAATAAAATTCTGCATGAATGCACTCCAAGTCTCGTCAAAGAAACTGCACTGGCTTCCGCATTAGCTGGCGTGGTCTCAGGCCCAATATCTTGCACAAACAGCAGTGAAGAAAAGCTGCATACAGAGAAAGCAAGTAAGCTACGCAGGATTTACAACAAATAACAGATCATCAAGTCACTCTAAAGAAACATTTCCAATTACAGATATGATAAAATGCTGTCATGTATTAAGAAACGACAATCAATCATAACCGCACCTACAGGCGAGGCGCCTACGGTAGAAGCTTTGCACTTTGTCAGCGACATGCTTGCCTAAACTATGTCGGCCTGTCACTAGCGTGCGTGCGTGGATCCACGAGCTGTAACGCGCAAAACATAATTACTCAAAATAGGGCGAGTCAGTCTGGCTTACGATTCGCACCGGCGCGTATACTATAGTTTCGCGTTCGACCACGCGGTTCAACTTAGCAAAGAACTTTTAATCACAATGCTAAAACCTTTCAGTAAAAACGACGAAAGGTCAGGTGCACTTACCGAAAAAAGCACTCTATCCGAACATGCACACGTTCTTAGCTGTTTGTCTGGCTGCAACGAAGGTGATGAGCAGAACAATCGCTTCTTGAAACGAACGTACCGACGAACGTACCATCGGAAAAAGCACAGTAAAGCTTGTTTCACCAAACACTGATGGAAAATATGCGACAGACAGTATGATCACCGTTACTTGATGCCAAACAGCCCGTAATCCGTTCATCCGTTCACAAACAAAAGCTGACAACGCTACACAAAACGCAAATCACCGCCGGCCGTCGCCTAGCTCTGCCGGCTCTGCTGCCGATCGAGCCGCCGCTGCCGCCGCGAACTGGCGGCTTGCGCGAACTAGTGGAGGAAGAGGGGAGAGGGGGAGAAAGGAACAAGTATTCTGAAACAAGCCTCACCCTTCACTTGACTGAGCTGAGCACAGCGTCACCATTCAACAGAAAAGACACAACGGTTCTCACAAAATAATCCCGCCTATTGCTCAATATTTAGTGAACATTCCTGCCAATAGGTGTATCTGCCATCGACATTGAGTCAAGGTGGAGCGCCGAGTGAAAAGATGTTCTTGAATGCAGGGGTAAACATGCGCGCTTCGACAACACCCGCTTCGAGCCTCCGACTGCGTAGCATCAGTAGCATGCTTGCCTGGCTTGCCTTCGTTTGCTTCTGTTGTCGTTCGCTGTTGCGCGAGCTTTGCGCGGCCTTAGCCGCCTTGGCTTGAAAAGAATATACTTACCAAACTGCTGATAGAAACGCGCCTTGCGGAGCGAAACCAATTATTTTGAGGGCTTTGTTTTCTGCGTCTCTTCTTTCACTAAAAGCGACAGTCACCTCTCTTTAGACATGCCGTTTTGGCGTCTTTGCGCTCGTGGACAAAACATTTGAAGAATCATTTAGATAGTCGTTGCGCGCGCACTTCCCCCACCCACGAAACACGAAACCTCTATAAAACGTTTTATAGAGGTTTTAAACGTTTTAAAGACGTTTTATAGAGGTTTTGTGTTTCATGGGCAGAATGTCTAAAAATGTCTCAAAGTAGACGTTGTGGACTTCTTTGGCAGAATACACTCTGGCTATATCGTAGCAGTCGAAAACGGTAATAAACAGTACGCAGGCATATTTGAGAGGCAAGTGCTTTATTTTGCAAAAATGTCTATTCTTGATCTTCTCGTAAACCAAGACGTCTATAGCCGTCCGTAGCCGTTTCGAGACGTCTTTTAGAGGTTTTGTGTTACATGGGGAGAAGGAGGACTACACAGCACAGGCGCTGACTAACAACTGTTGGGTTTATTGAGCAGAAAGGAATACACGTAATCCAACTGCGCGCGCATCATCGCATTACAGATAACTGTCACTTCTTTCAAGCAGGCTACATTGGCAATCATGCAGACAGATAGATGGGGTGGAAATGCAAACATCATGGTTGTACTTAATGTGAAAAGCTTCTATGATTTCACGAGACCTTTGGTCAACGAGCCTGACGACGACATGCGTGCGATTAAACAACGGTTTACAACCACAAGAACGACAACGAGCAGACAAATGTGAAGTAGGCGTGCCTTTTAAAGTGTTATTGTGCTGGCGTAGTCTCTCGTCAAGGCAGGCACCCGGGTGCCTGCCTTGACGAGAGACTACGCCAGACACGATCGTGTCTTCGCCTTTTTGCGCTGTTTAAACAATGTAGGAAATCTTGTATGCCATTTTGGCCGTTCTTTCCAACGTAATGATGACGCCGTTGCGATAGTAACAATGTGGTGGTTGAAGAGTGAACCGCACGTGCGAAACGAGGCAGCGCGCGAACGCGTCTATCATGTTGCGTAGTTATTAGTCATCATTGCTGTTGCGACGGCGTCTATATCAACGCTCTTACATTTTTTCCCCATCGGTTTCTTCAAAGAACGGCGCCTGGACAGACGGCCGTCTGTCCAATATATTTCTTTCCACAAGTTAGCGGGATGTCATACACTACATCACATGCACATGATACAAAACGGGTGCGATGATTGACGGAGCACAAATTTTTCCGTGACTGGCCATTCTTCTGTTTAGTCCTCCTTCTCGTGTCTTCGTCTTTTTGCGCTGTTTAAACAATGAAGTTAAACCAACCAGCCCAATTTTGCACACTGTTACAAGATTCCCGTACGTAAGAGCTTTTAGCTCATTTCATTGGGACGCTCTCAAACGTCGCAGAGCGAGTGAAATGTGGTCAGGTGACCCCGCGAAGATGGAGTTGAGGGTAGGCGTCCTTTTTATTGTATTTTGAATTTTCTAGGCTGAATGACTTCGGACTGCGTGCCCCTGTCGCTGCCATTCTTGCTGCACTAATCTCTACAGCCTTCAGTCTAGGAACCCACAAATAAAAAAATTAAAACAATGAGGCCTTGAAAAGTGTTGGAGGGCCCCTTTACGGCTTCGCGAACTGTAAACTGATTCACACTTTATTTGACACGAAGTAGTATTGCCGCGGCTATCAGCTGCGCCTGTCTGCGCTACGGTGAAATTGACTCCAGCGACGCCAGCGCCAACGTGATACGCAGCGATAGCAAAGTTTACTAATTCATCACGATTGCGTTTTGCATTCCTCTCTCTATTGCACTGAAGGGATGACTGCGCAACACGCATCAGCTGATTGCCTGGAGAAAAATCACAGCATATCCACGGAGTGAATGATGATGAGTGGGCGAAGCTGCGGAGGTTCATCGGTAAACCGTGAATCTTCCGTGAATTCTGCCCAGTACATCATCACCGACGTGAGATCGGGCGCGTTTATACTAAAGGTTCGATGAGAGTTATGAAGACTTGCAGCTCACTTTAATTTTACATGTACGCTGTGAATTTTCATTGCTTAGAAAACCATTGCTTTAGAAAACATCTGGCGTCTTTCGTTAAGCAGCTGGCGTATTTTCGTTTTGCTTTAGAAACATCTGGCGTTCTTTCGTTTTTCTTTTACAAAACATCTGGCGTCTTTCGTTGGTTTATTTCATCAATCAACGGCGTTTTGAACAAAATTTTTATTGTTTAATCACGCACAGGAGAAATCTCACCAGGCACTACCTTGGAGGTAAACAATGGCTGCTAATGGGAATGAGAGACAGAAGAAGTCGGCTTTTAGCTAACACTTACACTTCTACTTCTACTAACGTTTCCTACTGGAACATGCCAATGGCTGCTAATGGGGAATGAGAGACAGAAGAATTCGGCTTTTAGTTAACGCGCACGCTGCGAATTTTTTATTGTTCAACAACGCACAGGAAAAATCTCCCACCGGCACCACCTTGGAGGTCAAAGCGTAAGACTTGTTACGCACTACGACTACGACTACGAGGGACGAACGGGTGCCGCCTTAAGGAGCTTCGCCCCTAAAGGCTTCTTTTCTTGCGTAAAGTTTCTTTGTTTTACTGCGGTACGACGAAGGGGATTTCATCGACAGTGAGCACTTGCAGTACGGGACAACTTTTGAACTAGCGTGACCAGCCGTGGCGGTTAGTTACGAATCATTTGAACGGATGATTTGTATTGTGCAAGTCGAATGCATAGGTTTGTTTTCGGAACGACCGTTGAGGCCTTTACTTGTGAATTGTTTTGGTGACAAGAAATGTGAGGAACTGAAGAAAGGAAGCAACGAGACAAGTATTTGTGTTTAACTGTCTTGTCGTCTTGCTTTGCTCAGAATCGATTAAGCTGCAACTCGTCGTCTCGTCGCGCATCATGCCCTTCAGGAGAGGCCGAACCAGCGTCCTGTTCGCAACGGTTTTTTTTTTTTTTTTTTTTTCGTGTGGCAAATAATGTGCCGCCTCGATCGCGTTGACGTTGAGTGCGCTGTTAACAGTAATGCTATATCAAAGTGTGTTTGAGGTAGCGCACATTTAGCGCTCCAGGTATACGGCGAATGCGGATATGGATTTTAACTCGGTTTCTTCATTTGGTGTGGCTTTCTTCGGAGACCAGTGAATAGGACGTCGTCGTAGTCTGTATGTTTCGTATAGGCAACTGCTCGCGCGAATGCAGTAAGCTGAATTTGTGCGCGAAAGCTATTCGAACCACTCAAAATTATAATCGCAAAGCGTGTTGACCGTGATTCCCACTTATGCGCAACACACACACGCGCACGCAATACGGAACATGGAATAAGGAGACGAAAAAAACAACGTAGAGGCAAATTTCGTTGCGCAAAAGCATGAAGGACAAGCATTACAGATTCGTTTTGCCATCACGGCCACGTAAAACCATGCAGAAAATCCTACTGCGTGGTTCATTGTTATTCTGTGAACGGCAAAATGTCAAATCGAACCCGATTTATTGTTTTGCATTCAGCCGCAATTAAAGTTACGTAACATGTGTTTTTGCCTGTTTGTTTAATCTGCTTACTGAAGGCCTGAATTCTATGGAATGCTTTATTTATTTTTAATAAATGAACACGTCCCGTGCGGCGTAATCGGGCTCTGACAGTTGTGCCGATTTTTCGCAGACCTGCAGTTTCCAGTTCGCTACATTGCATACGTTGTGTCGAAGATGCGGTATGTAGTATACAGTAAAAGCTCGTTAATTCGACCCCCGTTAATTCGGAACATCTGACTATTCGGACGTGTTGTCCGGCCTCGGCAAGCATAAGCATTGTTCAGTGGCATAAAACTCTCTTTAATTCGGTCATATTTGACCGCAGCCCAGTTATTTCGGACAATCCTCAGAGCGTCCTAAACACGAAGCGCTGCAAATATGCGGCGCAAAGGAGCGATAACAGCGTTCGCAAGCAACCGAAACTACCGCGGGCCTTCAGAAAAGCGGGGTCACCATCCACAATCTTACCACAATCGCGTTGTTGTCGACCAAGGCTTCGGCGGCGGCGGCTAATGGCGAACTTGTTTAGTTTTCCATTTGACTCGGTGCGTTAACTGCATGGGCTTTATCTATGATCGCGACGATAGCGACTGGAGCCAAGGCAGCGACAAGCAGTAGTTTCGTTTTCGCTGCGTCCCTTCAGAACTGCGTGACTGCGTAGTCGTCGTCCATGATTGCGCATTAGCGAGCCAGGTTTATTCAGAAGCAGATGCGGTGCTCAGCGGTTTTGTTTCGACTGTGGACGTAGGCCGTGCGCGTGCCTTCGGAACTGCGTGGACGCTATGACCGTGTCTTTAGCGACCACTGTTTCGTCCACAGCGGATGCAGCACTCAGTAGCTTCGTTTTGACTTCGGGCAATGCGCGCGCAATGTCAAAACTCGAACTTGGTGCAAGTTGTTGAAGATTAGCTTCAGCCGCGGTACGCATGCTGGCATAGAACTCGCTCGCTACATCGTGATGGACGAACGATTAGTTGCCGGTCATCTTTCCGGCGAAAAAGTTATCGTCACGTGCGCGTGTTGGTGTCGGTGGCGGCGGTACGTAATACGTAGGGCTCCGTATTTTCGGATAAATCCGAAATAAATCTGATAAACACTCGCCGGTAAAAATTTTGGCAATTCGGACTTATCCGATAAACTCCGATTTTAGCGGCCAATATGACCCTGTTCCGTTCTTTACCGAAAGGGCATGTTCTAAGGGGTCATTGATACATCGGCCGGTTTGGCCGATATAAACATTACCTCACGTGAACAGTAACTCGTAGACCGCACCCGTCGCACATTTAACGAAGGGTTTGTCGCGCACAGAGCGAGAGACGTCAACGTATGCAGGGCCCCCGGGAGCGCGAGACCTCATATTGATATACGGTCCCCTGGCGGCACTGGGGCGCGCCAGACGACATCGAATATACGGACCTCGTAATCTGGGATTGCATCTATTACAACAAGCTTTAAGGTTGTATTACACATATGTTGTATTACGCATTTACACTGCAGCCCCCCCTCCCCCTCTCGTTGGTCGAGTCCAAAGGACATATATTTCCCAATGGATGGAAAAATTTGAAGCGATGACGTGCTTCTCGATATCATTTCATGTAAGATAATGCAGTATAATGCAAAATTAAACTCCAAATATCGGAGAATTGGTCATTTACGAGAAATAAAATCCGATAAACGCCGAATTTCAGCCCAAAAAAATAAACTCCGAAAAACACCCTCCGAATTTCGCGAAAAATAAACTCCGAAAACACGGAGCCCTATAGTAATAAGGGATGGGTCCAGAGCACGTTTCGGCTTACGACACGGGGGTCTTGAGCCGCGGTCACATTGTGAACGAAGTCGCGAATGAGGAAAATTGCGGCTTTTATACTGCTCTTATGCCAGATAAGTACTGAATTTACGTATTCATCAAGAAAATGAAAATGCATTGATGTAATAGACACTTGTTTATTGTTTTCTTGATACTTTCGATAATTCGGCATTCGGTTAATTCGACCATTATTTCCAGGCCCGTGAAATCCGAATTAACGAGCTTTTACTGTAATTTGGTGCTGTTCACATCCACAGCACAACAGCCACCGAAATAAGCAATGCTGAGGAAACAAAATCGATGACCCTGAACGTAATTGAGGACCTCTTGATCATTTGCTTGACCTACAGGGTCTTAGAGAGCATTATAGCTACACTTCCCGGATTTCGCACGGAGAAACCCCGTGCTAAATAGGGTGTGCGGCGTTTCGTGGTATCAACATTGTATTCTCAGAGGGATGACTCCTTCGATGTTACGGAAAGAGATGGGAAATAATATCGGGACGAATGAACATAAATCTAAGGACTACTCTCTGTTACGCTGGGGCCGTCTGACGTTAATAAACTCACAGGGTCCCTTATGCAATCGCCCAAGACGACTCGAAGGCGAAAGCCATCTTCCTTTTTTTCTAAGTCGATGTATTAATACCCCCACGCCCCCCTGTGAAAGCTTTCACATAATGTGGTTTTACACTGCCTCCGGAATCGGAGGCATTGCAGGCTTTCTGCACCACATCTTTTTCGTCTCAGTCGATGTACTTTAGATGCACTGATCCTCCCACCCTCCCCTCCGACAGTCTTCTGCTCCTAACGTGGTTTTTCACTGCCTCCAAGATCATAGCAAGCATTCTGCACCTCACCTTGTTTTGCGCTGCCTCCGTGATCGGCCCCCGTTTGACCAAGCGACGATGTCGTGGTGGCGTCATCGTGTGACGTCACAGTGACGTCATGATGTCAAACTGTGGCTATCTGTGACGCCATGATGACGTCATATGGTGACTCCATAACGTGATGATATTTTACATCACTCGTGTCAACGCCGCCGACGGTCAGAGAGAGAGAAGGAATATAGCAAAGGTAGGGAGGTTAACGTCCAGTTTGCTACCCTACGCATGGGGAGGGGAGCAAAAGAGAGAGAGAAGGAAAGACATTTCACAACACACACCCACGTCAGTTTTCATGTTTGATGAGGCATCTAAGGATTTCGCCTTAATAAGAGGTCAGAGGGTGATGCTGAAGTATTCCAATTTTATTGAGTGCTGTCTTGCATCAAAACGTCGCCGCAATCAGTCTTACATAGCCCTCGAGGTTGCGACGTTTGCCGTAGGAACATCGCAGCGTGCTTTGTATCGGAGGCTTTTCTTCTCAAAAGTATACTCCGGTGTAGCCGTTTCTCTCTGGACAAGTGGCACGCATTTAGCATCAGTTCACATGCACGGTACAAACCGAGTTCGTTCGGTTCGAGCATTATCGGCGTAGACAGCAAAATAGTAACTCCACAACTATCGGTTTCAACTTAGCACAGAGGAAAGAAAGAAATCCAACCTAGGTGCGGGGTATTACGGGGCAGTTCGCGACACAGCATGCGCCGGAAAAAGCAGCTGACGAAATATCCGTTTTCATCATCATCATTATTATTTGGACCTCGGCGACAGCACAGAACAGTTGAGATGGTAGATGATGCTGACCACGATAAGCAAATTATCGAAGAACTCAGTTAGGCAGGCCACGAAGCTCTTCATTTCTAAAAAAAATATATTTAATAGTTAAGTCATTTCTAGAGCTTCTCTATGTGTGGCGCCTCGTCGCATGGCATCGTCGTTTGATGATCATGTGATGTCTACGATTGATTAAAATTTTACGTGATTAATTACGCACTGTTTCGTAGGAATTAAGCTATTATATTAATGGCGAGTTATAACGTACGTATGCACTTAATCGTATTCTCGGCGTGGGGACGTTTTATAAGCGTATATTAAAATATTTTCTGCGAATGACCTCTGAGGAAGCCCTGTCGGAGGGAATGTCCTGGCATTCGTCCTGGTTAATGAGAGCACTGGTCTTGACGAACTATCGTCATCGTGAGCTGCGTCTTCTTGCGTCGCAAGAGGCTCTCCGGCACTTCTTTGTTCTGACGGAACGTAAGAACGTCGAAAGGCTGTCCAGCTGCGGATAACCGAAGTGTCAAGTCGGAAGGGAATCATGTCAAGTTCTCCTGGTAACGTCTATGAGCAGTTCTTGGCGGGCGTCTTTTTGAAAGCGGACAAAGAGGCCTCGGGTCTCCTCGACGTGCACCAGCTCCGCGCTGTCCTGAGTGGAACTCTAGCTTACCCACGCTACCGCACTTTCTCTCTGAAGACCACAACTCTGCTGATGGCCGTGGTCTACCTAAACAACAAGGGCTTCTTGACCATGCAGCAGTTCTTTTGGCTGCACCCGACCGTTTACCGCATGTGGCAGTCCTTCCGGAAGTACGACCTCGACGAATGTGGCTGGATTAGGCATACCGACGTCCGAGCTGCAATGGCGTGCGTCCGCCTCCACGTCACGGAGGACCAAATGGACGAGGTGCTGGGCTTGATCGAACACCGAGCCTGGGTCTCCCTGGACGAATATGTTCAACTCTGCTCCATATCCATTCTCGGCCTTTACAGCGTTTAATTTTGGATCGACAAGAGTACTGGACGTCCAGAGCCTTGATTCGTATGCGGCATCGTTTTACGTAAACTGCAATCGATTTTGTAGGGCCTAGCCAGCTGTAATGCGTTTGACCTAATAAAACACTCATGAAACTACAAATAAGGCTCCGCGTATATTCCTCACTCTTCACGCAGGTACAATACGTGACACTCGAGGGAAAAATAGCTTGAGTTGTTCGTCTACCAGAGAAAACATGTGGCGTCCCTCATGGTCTATAGGACTATAACGTATGTATAGCGTTGAGTTCGCCTTCGTAGGCTGTACAAAGCTGAGTTCGCCCGGTACCATTGCATCAACTTCAACTGACGAGTTTTCGTGGAAATTCAGACTACATCAAGTGCTTCTGCATTTGCTCAGTACAAATAAGGATAGGTGCTGTCTCGGACGTGGCGGCCATGATGACATGCTTTATGCTTCCGTAATTGACTCTAGCTGTTGAAGTGCAGAAAAAAAAAGAAAAGAAGCCTTTGACACTGTGGTCGCCATAAGATGAAACCGTTGCAGGGATGCTTGTCGGTACGTCTTAAAGGGACAACCCTCTAGTTTTGCCGTTGGCACGTTTGCGCAGACGCTGAGTGGTCATCGATGATGCGATCGAGCTTACGTTCCACTGGTTGCACATTCGCAACATCAAAAAAAAAAAAAAAAAGCCGTGGGACCGTCACACGGCATTTCTTTTCTCGTTGTTGTGAATATGCAGCCAGTGGAGCGTAAGCTCGATCGCATCATTTATAATCATAATTGTTGGGGTTTAACGTCCCTAAACCACGATATGATATGAGAGACGCTGATGAAGCTTAATGTTTGACGGAAGCGCGTCTGGTCGGGCTGATACATGGTGGAGGTAAAAAACCCCGAGGCACTGCGCTCACCAAAGTGAAAATTGAAATACAGATTTTCACTTGTGAACAAGGCTCCCGTGTGGGAGCCGAAACGTTTTTTCGTGACCAGAATTTGGGGACATTTGCAGGTAGCGCCATCTCTCGTCGGTGACAGCGGTAGCCTGCCGTAACTGAATGAGAAATAGGTGAAAAAAAAAAGATATCGGACGAAAAAATGCTAGTTATCAAAAATGACTTATATGAACATTGTCTTAAAATTACGGTGTCGCACTACAAACCGCGTCGCTTCCCAGAGGGTTTAAAATTTTTCAATGGGGCCCCATGTGTTTTTAATGGGCGGTTAACGTCTTCCGGTTCGATGCCTAGCTCTTCGCTGTTTCAAGGTGTGTGCCGTTCAGTGTAATCGGGGAAAAACACGTACTTTCTGCGACGCGGTTGTTACCAGTTATCTTGCCTCCTCCCCGATTACACTGGGCCTCTTCGATTATTCGCTCGGGCTGCCGGACGGCAGCCAGCGGGCTGCCCGACTGCCTGGGGTCTCCCTTTCCGGAGGTGCACTGAGGTACGGGGGCGGGGCCACTTTTCTTTTGGTGTTGTTCGTTTCCCGACGTCACTTCCGTTTCCTCTTTTTTTTTCAATTTCTTTTTTGCGTGGAGCGCTGCATGTTTTCTAAAGTCATTATTGTTTTTATTGTTTGTTTGTTTGTTCGCGCGGGTAGGGACAAGACTGTGCCGTGCATGGACCCGACAGCGCCGACAGGCTGACACGGGCACATTTGATCGCAGGTTTGATGACATAGTCTGAGTTGCTGCTGCATGGTCACATTTAATCGCGATTTCGCTAACCTCCAAACCAAACTCGACCCGTGTCCGTGCGACACCGGTATTATGACACTGTGAAAGCAAGCTTGACGGCACGCAGAAGTTCGAGCCATCGTGGTGACGGCTGTTTGACGGTGGATACGCAGGTCGTAGGAGGCGCACATGATATTTCCGAAGTTATTGTCGTGATGGATTTCGAACATAAACCTCCTGCGTTCCCGAAGAATCTGTCTTAGAAACTGGACTCGCTTGAGCGCTGGCCAGACGTCAGCTGAGTTCTGGATTTAGCGTTGTACGTATACGACATCACGTTGGCCGTCGTTCCAGTACCAGACAGCTACTTGGTTGTTTTGATATAAACCACTGAAACGGTCGCCCGCGGGCTGGTCGTATGTCGTATCCATTCTTTACTCGCGCGTCGCAGGCACAATGTTGCAGGAACAAAAGCAACAAACCGTGTATCATTGCCACCGTCATAACAGCCGGCTCGAACTTCTGCGTGCCGTCGAGCATGCTTTCACACCGTGCCATAATACCGGTGTCGCACGGACACTTTTGATCGCGATCGGGGCCGATACAGATACAGTGCGGAGGTGTGCCAAATCGCGATTACAACTGACCATGCAACAGCACCTCAGACTAAGTAGGGACCAAACCTGCGATCAAATGTGCCCGTGTCAGCTCGTCGGCGCTGCCGGGTCCACGCTGCGTGATCGTTTAGGCTGCGGAATCACGCGTCCACGCTCCGCACACTGTGATGCCTACCGGCGCGACAAAACGAAAGAAAAAAAAAAGACAATGACTTCAAAAAACGTACAACTAATACAACCGTTCCGCGCAAAAAAATAAAAATAAAAATAATAAATAAAAAGGAAACGGAAATGACGTCAGGAAACAAACAACAACAAAAAGCAAAGTGGCTCCGCCCCCGTCCCTCAGTGCACCTCCGAAAAGGGAGACCCGACTGCCTGCCAGACGTTCGTTTTTCTCGGACAGCTCTCGGGCAGCCGAAGCTCCGCCCACCTGCCCGAACGCTGCCGTAAACGCATTCGTTTTTCCCTCTCCGGCAGCCAGCGGGCTGCCCGCGGACTCGCTCTCCTGCCGGAACGATTTTGCGCTGGCAGCACGCTGGCAGCGAGCAGACGACGCGCTCTTCTGCGTGTGTTTTTTTTTTTTTCGTCGCGTCGTCTGCTCGCGAATTCTTTGAGCAGACGTTAGCCGCTCCTTTTGACGAGTCTTGTTCGGTTCGCTGCTTTCTCGGTGGTTGAACGTGCATTTCACTTGTAGCCTGCGTGTGTCCTAACGCCACGAAATATTAAGCGAGGTGCAGACAGAAGTGCACCCTCTCTAGAAGAACAGATGCGTTGGGCTGCACGATGGTGATCCCGTGTATGTGATCGAAGGTAAGACATTTCAGTGTCATGCGAGTAGTTTTTGCGTTGTTTACGTTTAATTCATGTCCTCGGGCAGCGCCGAAGCTTCTTTCGGTTTTAGTAGCTCTCCTCCGATTCTGAGGGTCGCGATATGCGAATGTGACAGCCGTCAAGGGCCCCGATGACGTCTGGAAGGCCGGCTTCCACCCCTTGGCGTTGATACAGCGCACCGAAATGCACGCTTGCTTTGTTCGATGTCGTTGCGGTCCGGCCACTTGATCTCCCTCGCACTGATAGCATTTAGGAAGTCAAGAACACGTCGAATTTTGCCGTGCACATTCGACCCAATCACGTCGAATTTGTCCGCAACTACATACATTGTAGTTTGCGTGCAAATCGCGATAGCTTAGCCCGATGAGCACGGTCTTCTCAGCTGACAGCTTCGTTCTTCCGACTCTAGCCCTGCGGATAAAATGCGGGCCTCTCAAATTCTTTCACGAGAGCCGCAGCTGTGCTTCTGGAGAGTCGAAACATTTTTCTGAACTCCAGGTCCACATACGCTGGCACAACCATCTCAATGTATAACGAAGCACGGTGCCGATCTTACCTCATTAGCCGGGCCAACAACAGGCTGATGGTGTGATGCTCCACATCACCACTTTCCTCTTCAATCGCATCGTAAGCGTGTAGCAGTTCTGCGATTGCTTGTAGCAGCACAACGAACTCGTCTGCCGAAGCCACCGTGTCTACAGGACGAAGATGTAGCAGACGACACAGAGCTGACGATGATGATGATGCTGTGGCGGCAACCTCGGGCTGCCCGACGCTTGCCCGAAAATTTTGACCCTCGTCACAGTGACGTGCAGTGACGCATAATGACGTCATTTCCTGTAAGAAAGGAGTCCTCGGGCTGCCGTCTGGCTGCCCGAACAGGGAAAATCGAAGAGGCTCACTGATTCGCACACAACTTGAAGCAGCGAAGTGCTGAGCCTTGAAGGTTCCGTGAACCGGAAGTGCTGTAGCAGACGACGCGCTGTTTTGAAGCCACACGCTTTGCAGTGCGATACTGCAATATTACCAAAATGTTCCAATAGGTCTCTGCTTTATAGAACCCGGAGTCGTTCTTGATAACTAGCTTTTTTTCAAGAGAAATGATTGTTTTTCGCCCATTTACCATTCAGTTGTGGCAGGACGCCGTTGTTGCCGCTGAGAGATATATATGGCGCCACGTACAGATGTCCCCAAATCCTGGGAATGTCTGTGTGTTTTAATTTTCACTTTGGTCGGCGCAGTGCCTCGGGGTTTCTTACCTTCACCATGAGAGACGCCGTGGCGGAGAACTCCGGAAATTTCGACCACCAGGGATTCTTTAACGTGCACCTAAATTTAAGTACACGGGCCTCATGCGTTTTCGCTTCCATCGAAAATGCTGCGGCCGTGGCTGGGATTCGATCCCGCGACCTGTGGGTCAGCAGTCGAACGCCATAACCACTAGACCACCGTGGCGGGTGATCGCATCGTCGATACAGAGGCGATGCGTGCATTTGGGAATCGGTGACTGAGTGGAAAGGATGAAGAGGACGCTAGGCGGCACAGGTGGCCCAACCTTTAAAAAAATGAATAAAAATAAAAAGCGTAGCTTGGACTGGTGGCGCAATGCTAAAGAGAGAGCGGAGCTGATGGACACCTGGGTAGTCCTGGCCAGGGTGTCGGAACGAAATGTTTTTCGTTTCGGTTTTAGTTTCGTTCCACCGCAAAAAGTTCCGTTCCGTTTCTGTTCAGGAACGAAAAAAAAAAATATTTCGCAATGGTTTGTATCGGTTTTTATGTGCATGCAAAAATTTGAAGTTAAAGTAATCATAAAGAACATTGGATTTGTGGTATAGTTACTTGCGGTCCTCTGGCTAAAACACGCGATTCCCACGTTCTTCAGATGAGTGGAAGTAACTGTACCACGAGTGGAAGTAACTGTACCACGATACCAACTAGCGGGTTCAAATCCCATCTGATCCCAGAAATTTGTTTCTCATTTCAATTTTTCTTATTTCATGCGATAGTGGTTACGGACACCGGCGGCGGCGGCGGCTACGGACAACTATGGCGCCAAAGTCGGCTGATCTCATAACAGCTTTCGCTTACACAAACTTCAGCGCCGAGAGTGCCCTCTCCACGCTGGCCTGCGTGACAGGCACGCAAAAGTCGACGCGTTAACAGGCGCGTAGGCAGGGGGGGGGGGCAGCCCCCCCCCCCCCCCCCGAAATTCGTCCAGCCTTCTAAATTCCCGGGCAACATGTTGTCTTTTTGCCACGGAAAGACTTTCTTTCGAACAATTAGGCCTTGGGCCCTCCCCGAAAAAAAATCCTGGCTACGTGCCTGTGCGTTAATGTACACATGTCTGGTTGCCACTGTTTTCGTTTTCGCACAAGTGGAACATATCTTTGCTTTGGAATTCCTGCCTGAGGTGCGCGCTAATACTGCACCCTGAGATATCCATAATTGCTCACGTTGCATGACCTCAGTTGTTGCGGATTGCGAAGTTTTCTCGTGAACCGAAAAACGATTTAAAAAATTTTCAGTTTCACTCCGGAACGAAATAATAATAGTTTCGGTTACGTTTTCGTTCCGGTCAAAAATATCGTTTTTTTTTTTCGATTTTCGTTTTCGTTCTGTTCCGACACACTGGTCCTGGCTATTGCTGTTTTGTTATGTTGTGCCAATTTTCTCTTTCTTTCTTTTTCTATCTTCTCTCTGTTAATTGTGTATTTTTTTCTCTCTTTATTTCTCTCTCTATTTTTTCTCTTTCTTGGTCTTTCTATCTTTCTTTTTTCTATCTTCCCTTTCTCTCTCTCTCCCTGTATTACTCGCTCCCTTTTTCTTTCTATCTCTCTCTCTCTTTCTTTGATTCTCTTTCTTTCTATGCTAGGCTTTACTCTCTCCCTCAACCTTTCTCCCCTCCTCACCTTCACTTCCCTTTCCCACCCCCTTGCAGTATCATACTATGAAAGGCTATGCTCTGCTAGCGTGCCTGGATAGCTGAGTGGTTCGCCTTCGGATAGTGGGCACGTGGGTTCGAATCTCGCCTCGCGAAGAAAATTTGCCCCCCAGAATTTCTTTTTTTCTCTGCCTTTATGTCTCTTTCTTTCTCTCTCTCCCCCATTTTCTCTTTCTCTCTAGCTCTCTCTACTCGTTGTCTCGTCCACCAGAGTTATATATCGCATCCCGCGCCGGAAAATCGGAGCACGTGTTCTGGGAGCAAAGCAGTAGAGGACGAAGAGAGCGCGCGCCGCGAGGCGCTCCTCGGTGATTTTCTGCGGACACCAAAGCTTTACGGCCGGCTTAAACAGCCCCCCTGTAGAAAAAAAAAATTGGTATCTTCAGTGGTGAAGTAATTTCGAATGCCCAAGCAAGCACAATGCTGAGATGAAAAATTCTTGAACAGGGGGTTTCACTGGAGCCAACGTTCCGACAAGTGGACCCATCGTCAAAGCAGCGACGCAACAGCCTTGACAAGTCCACTTGTCGAAACCTTGGCTCCAATGACCCCCCCTGTTCGAGGAATTTTCATTTCTTCAATCCTCAATCTTCCCCGGAACTTCTGTCTTGTTCGCATAAACACTACGCTGAATTTCGATAGTGCGCAATCTCTCGGTCGCACTACAACCGGCGAAACATCGCGCTAATCACGCAGACACAGACGCGGCGTCGAACTGCTGGAATCTATACGTGCTTGCGTCATGAAAGAGTGCTTAGCGTGTCAACGCACTACCCTTTACGCCAGGAATTATTATGGGTGTTCTATTCACAGTGTCGACGCAAGTGTCCATAGCTCTTCTTTTCCTTTTCTTAAACACGAAAGTGTTTTAACACGAAGGTGATGCACTTGGACATAGATTCCCTTTTTGGCGGTTTCCGCAATCTATAAACTGATTCCAACTTTATTTAACACGAAATAGTACTGCCGCGGGCAGAATATGTATGCCGATAACGACGCCAGCGACGCCAGCGCCAACGTGATATACAGCGATAGCAATGTTCACTAATTCATCGCGATTGCGTTTGCATTCCCTTCTCTGTGCACTGGACGGGATGACGGGGATCATAGAGTTTCCTAAAATTAACTAGAGGGGACTCTGGCGCTGCGATCGTTCAGCTACCATGGGAATGATGGGTAGTACACAAATTTGCCTAGTCTTCGTGCTTGCGGCTTCAAACGCACTTGCGGCTTTGTTTATTGCTGTGTTTTGGCGTTCGTTTTGGATAAAAGAATAGACCGTTGTAAACTTCGTGACCACGTTTGATTTGGTGAGTCTAAAAAAGTTAAAGTGGTGAAGTAAAACTACTGACTTTTGCTGAACTTTGTTTTGCGACAAAGCGGATGCAGCCGACGCGGAGCCGAACGGAGCCGAAAGAACGAAGTTTAGACAAATTTGTGTACTACCCATCATTCCCATGCTGGCTGAAGCGTCATACGTTGCAGCTCCCATAGACACTAGCGCCAGAGTTCCCTCTAGTAAGTATTGTAGGAAACTCTATGACGGGGATGACTCCGCAACGAGCATCAGCTGATTGCGTAAAGTTTCATTGTTTTACTGTGGTATGACGAAGATGACTTCATCGACAGTGAGCACCTGGACTACGTGACAACTTTTGAAGAAGCGTTACCAGCCGCAATGGTTAGTTTCAAATAATTTGAACGGATGATTTGTGTTGTGCAAGTCGAAGATAAACGTTTGCTTTCGGAACGACCGTTGAGCCCGTTGCTGGTGGATTGCTTAGTGACAAGAAATGCGAGGCAGTAGAAGAAAGGAAGCAACGAGACGAGTGTTCGTGTTTATTTTGTTTGTCGGCTTGCTTTGTTCTGAATCGTTTGAGTTTCAACTCGTCTTCTGGTCCCTCATCATGCCCTTCAGGACGCCGGACCAACGTCTTGTCCGCAGCAGCTTTTCTTGTTTCGTGTGGCA
This sequence comes from Rhipicephalus sanguineus, assembly GCF_013339695.2. Classification (NCBI taxonomy): domain Eukaryota; kingdom Metazoa; phylum Arthropoda; class Arachnida; order Ixodida; family Ixodidae; genus Rhipicephalus; species Rhipicephalus sanguineus. The sequence goes on along the minus strand of NC_051176.1, from coordinate 304,958,224 downwards.
AGCACTGTGCATCCTCGACTGCGTTGACGTTTAATGAGTGCGCTGTTAATTAGAACACTATATCGAAGTATGTTCGAGGTAGCGTATACATTTAGCGCTCCTGTGACAAGGAGAATACCGATACGGATTTTGACTCGGTGAGTACCGTGTTGCATTTTTTTACTTTTTCATTTTTTCCCTTTCATGAGGTACTGATATAGCATGTGTTTTTTCTTTAAACGACTGCTTCCGCGAATGCAGTGATCTGCATTAGTGCGCGAATGCTTTTTGGATGAAGTATGTTATAATCGGAGGAGTGTTGACCATGCGTTCCTCTTATGCGTAGAACACACACACGCGCTCATCACGAAACAGGGAATATAAAGAGAAAGAAACGTAGAGGAAGCTTTCTTGAGCAAAAGCAAGAATAATGCATGCATTACACGCTCTTCTTGCCATGGCAGGCATGTAAAACTGGAAAACCCCATTGCATGGTTTGTCATTATTCTTTGAACAGCCAAATAGCAGAGGGAACCACATTTGTTCTTTTGCATTAACTGAGCCGTAGTTGAAGTTGGTGAAATGTTTGTTTGCCTAGTCTGCTAACTCAAAGCGTACGTTGCGTGTAATGCTTTATTTGTTTTTAGTAAATGAAGGCGATCTCCACGTCACCCAAAGATTTCCTGCACAGCGTAATCGGGCTCTGACATTTCTGCCAATTCTTTGCAAACCTCCAGAACTACAGTTCATTCCGTTGCATGCGTTGTGTCGAAGACGCTGTATGTATAGTACATGTGCGGCGCTGTTCGTATGCACAGCACAACAGCCGCCTAAGTATGCAATACCGAGTAGACAAAATCGATCACCCTGTATATAAGTGAGGACCCATTGATCATTGGTTTCGCATTGATTTGCCCTACAGGATCATTGAGAGTGTGTTATAACTGCACTTCCCGGGATTTCGCGCGGAGAAACCGCTTGCCAATTACAGTGTGCAGCGTTTCGTGGTATGAACCTGGTATCCTCAGCGGGGCGACTCCTTCAGTGTTATGGAAGCAGATGAGAAATAATATCGGAACGAATGAAAATAAATCTAAGAACTGCTCTCTGTTACGCTGTGTCTATCTCACGTTAACAAGAGAGGTCGGGGGGGAGGGGGGTGACGCTGAAGTATTCTGATTTTTTTTTTACGTGCCACAACCACGATATGATTATGAGGCACGCCGTAGTGGAGGGCTTCGGAAATTTTGACCATCTGGTGTTCTTTGACGTGCACTGACATCGCACAGTACACGGGCCGGGATCGAATCCGCTACCTTCGGGTCAGCAGCCGAGCACCGTTACCGCTACAACACCGCGGCGGCTAATCCGATTTTATTGAGTGCTGTCTTTCACCGTAACGTCGCCGCGAGAGAGTCTTGCATTGCTTTCGAGGTTGCGACGTTTGCTGTAGAAGCATCGCAGCGTGATTTGTATAACTGAAAGTATACTCCGGTGTAGCCCTTTCTCTCTGGACAAGTGGCACGCGTTTAGCATCAGTTCACATGCGCGGAACAAGCCAAGCTCGGTCGGTTCGAGCGTTATGGGCATAGATTACGAAAAATTAACTCTACACCAACCATTGGTGTCAGCCTAGCTGCGGGAAAATATGCGACACAGCAGACGCTCCTTTTCTGCCCTCCTCCTCCTAGGGCCTTTCTGTCCTCACTCCCCTCCCCTATACAGAGTAGCATGTAGGCGCCTTTAGGTACGCCGGCAGAATTCTCTGTTTTTCATTAAAGAGCTTTCTCTCTCTCTCTCTCACAGCAGACGCCGGAAAGAGCGGCTGACGAAGTATCCGTTTGTTTATTATAGTACCTCTGCGGCTGCACAGACAGTTGGCCGCGCAGATGCTGGCCATGAGTAAACAAATTATCGAAGAACTCAATTAGGCAGATCACGAAGCCATTCATTTCTTTAAAAAATATTTATTAATTTAGTCATTTCTCGAGCGCTTGTGAGTGTGGCGCCTCGTTGTGTGATGATGATGATGATAATGATATGTCTACGAGTGATCGTTGCGAGTGATTGAAACTGTACGTGATTAATTATCAATGTTTCGTAGGAATTGAAGTATATTACTAATGGCCAGTTCTAACGTGCGCATGCATTTAATCGTATTCTCGCCGTGGAGATGTGCCATAAGCGTATCTTAGTATATTTGCTGAGAATGACCTCTGACCAGGATGGAATAAGCTGGTTAATGAGAGCACTGGTCTTGACGAACCATCGTCATCGTGAGCCTCGTCTTTTGTCGCAAAAGATACTTTGTCTGTCCTGACCAGAAGGAAAAGCGTGGAAAGGGTCTCCAGCTGCGGATAACCGAAGAGTCAAGTCAGAAGGGAGTCATGTCAAGCTTTCCTGGCAGCATATATGAGCGGTTCTTGGTGGACATCTTTATTGAGGCGGACTTCAACAATTTGGGCGTACTCGACGTGCGCAAGCTGCGTGCGGCCCTGGCAGCAACCATAACTTACCTGCGGTACCGCACCATCTCGCTCAGGACCACAGATATGCTGATGGCCCTGGTCGATATTGGAAGAAGGGGCTTCCTGAATATGCAGCAGTTCTTTTTGCTTCATCAGGTTGTTAACCGCTTGTGGAAGTCCTTCCGGCTCTATGACCTGAACAACTCTGGCTGGATTAGGCATAGCGACGTCCGCGCTGCTGTTAACAACGGCCTTCAGCTCTCCGATCAACAAATGAACGAGGTGCTGGGTCACGGCGAGCACCGGATCTGGGTTTCTCTGGACCAATATTTGCAACTCTGCGTCTTGTCCATTCTCAGCCGTTACAACGTTTAATTCTGGGCCGACCAAAGTACTGGACGTCCAGAGCTATGTATCGTCTCGTGTCCTGATTCGTACGCGACATCGTTTTACGTAAGCTGCAGTCGATTTTGGAGGGTCTAGCCAGCTGTAATGCGTTTGACCCAATAAAACACTCCGAAAATGCGAATAAGGCTCCGCGTATTTTCATCACTCTTCACGCAGGCACAATGCATGCGTGACATTCGAAGGAAAAATAGCTTGAACTGTTCGTCTACCAGAGTAAACTTGTGGCGTCCCTCATGGTCTATTGCGCATGTATATAGCGTTGAGTTCGCCCTCGTATGCTGTATGAAGGTGAGTTCACCCGGTACCATTGCATCAACTTCGCCTGACGAGTTTTCTTGTAAGTTAATAATAATATCTGGGGTTTAACGTCCCAAAACCACGATATGATTATGAGAGACGCCGTAGTGGAGGGCTCCGGAAATTTCGACCACCTGGGGTTCTTTAACGTGCACCTAACTCTAAGTTTACAGGCCTGAAACATTTTCGCCTCAATCGAAAATGCAGCCGCCGCGGTCGGGAGTCGATCCCGTGACCTTCGGGTCAGCAGTCGAGCGCTGTAACCACTAGACCACCGTGGCGGGACTTTTCTTATAAATTCGAACTACATCAAGTGCTTCTGCATTTGCGTTGTACCAATAAGGATACGTGCTGTCTCGGACATGGCGGCCATGGCGTGTTTTATGCTTCCCCAATTGAATCCGGTGGTTGCAGTGCGCGCACGCACGCACGCACGCACGCACGCACGCACGCACGCACGCACGCACGCACGCACACACACACACACACACACACACACACACACACACACACACACACACACACACACACACACACACACACACACACACACACAAAGCCTTTGGTACTATGGCCGTTCATTGCGGGGATGCTTGTCAGTAGCTCGTCGCATCATCGATGCAGAGTCGAGGCGTACAGTTGGAAATCGGTGACAGTGGAGAGGATGAAGAGGACGCTAGGCAGCACAGGTGGCTGAACCTTAAAAAAAGGATCTTCAGTGGTGAAGTAATTTTGAATGCCCAAGCACAATGCTGAGATAAAAAATTCTTGAACAGGGGGTTTCACTGGAGCCAACGTTCTGACCAGTGGACTTGTCTTCGTCAAAGGAGCGACACAACAGCCTTGACAAGTCCACTTGTCGAAACCTTGGCTCCAATGACCCCCCTGTTCAAGGACTTTCAATTTCTTCAATCATCCATCTTCCGCGGAACTTCTCTCTTGTTCGCATAAGCACAACGCTAAATTTCGATAGTGTGCAACTTCTCGGTCGCACTACAGCCGGCGAAACATCGCGCGAATCACGCAGAGACAGTAGCGGCGTCGAACTGGTGGAATCCATGATAGTTAGCGCCAAGTTCGAGGCGACGGTCCTTTTGCTGGCTGACGATGCCGCTGAAGCGCGGAATGTGGGAGCAATAAATTCCGCACATGTGGCGTCGGCTCCTGAAACCGTGCGTGACCACGTGTCGATAAGAAAGGAGGAAAACCGTTGTTTTTCGTAATATCTTGGTTTTCCGTTTAGGCCCTGCCCGGTGGGCTGTGGCCTACGAGTACTTATACGCTCTGGTTGGCCGCCGTGGTCAAGGGAGGGATAAAGAGATGCCACCGCCTTTTTTTTTTGTTCGTTGCAGTGGATATTGACCTGCACGTGAGTGGTACGGATTTTTGCGAAGTGTCATTTCTCGAAAGCCCTTCTCTAGCTACCTCTCTACTCACGGCGACAATTTGTACCCGCCACGGTGAAAAAAATAGCTTGTACCAACAGAACAGAAAAAAGTGCCGCTCCGCTAGGGAATCTCGCAGCTTGCCTGCGCCAAAGTGAGCGCGCGTCCGTGAGCATCGTGGAGCTGTTGTACAGTGCCACCGCAACGCGAAAATGGACATCAGAAGCTTCTTTAAAAGGAAAGCTGATATTGACGTTGCGCCATGTTTGGTGAAGAAGATACAACTTTCCGAGCTGGACCACGATCCCGAATCCGAAGATATTTCTACCACTTCCTCCGAACTTGAGGAGCCTCCAACATCAAGGCACCCTCTCGACATCGGCTGCGCCCTCAAATCATCTCTCGCACGTAACCCATGTAACACAAAAGAAGCTATTTCCCGTCTAAAAGACGTCTTGAGCGGCTATCAAAAAGGGCTAATAGACGTCTTGGTCAAGACATTCCCGTAGCCGTAGACGTCTATCCGACGTCTGATAGCTGTGCTAATGTCCCGCTAGTTGACGTCTTTAGAAGACGTTTTGAAAAGACCAAGATAAGACGTTTTATAGACGTTCTTGTTTTTTCGCCGTTTTCGAAATTTCGGACTTTCGAAATATAAAATAAACTAATACAACTGTCTTTGCAGATGTTTGGTCGGCAGCCTGACGGCTACCACAGGAAGATAGAGATTGAAGGGACCGAAAGAGCTCCCGCGAGAGCACTTTCCTGTTTTTCTCACACTTCCTATGTCAGTCGTCGAGCAAGTGACCAAACAATCAGGCAAGATCACTAACATACGTACATACCTGTTCACCAACGCATGTCCCCACTGTTGCATATATGTTTTCGACGCTGAGTTTACTCGCGTTTATTGCGGACCGAATCAAGTTGTTGCGGTCGCTCATATATGCCGCGTGAATTATTGGCTACTTCAGCACACCATACATATCCAATTTTCATGTAAAAGACATCGATTTATAATAAATTTGAACACGTACGCAGGGGATCAACACGTATACTGTACTACATAAATGACGTTTAGCGGATGGCGCGCAAATAAATAATCGCGCTTCTCAGCAACAATAAATTATCCCATGATGTTGTCAAATCGGCTTTATTAATGAATAAAGCACAACCAAATTTGGCACAAAACACGCCGGAAGGTGACCGCACAAGGTGAAGCTGAGTGGCACGACAGCGACGTAAATAAAATTCTGCATGAATGCACTCCAAGTCTCGTCAAAGAAACTGCACTGGCTTCCGCATTAGCTGGCGTGGTCTCAGGCCCAATATCTTGCACAAACAGCAGTGAAGAAAAGCTGCATACAGAGAAAGCAAGTAAGCTACGTAGGATTTACAACAAATAACAGATCATCAAGTCACTCTAAAGAAACACTTCCAATTACAGATATGATAAAATACTGTCATGTATTAAGAAACGACAATCAATCATAACCGCACCTACAGGCGAGGCGCCTACGGTAGAAGCTTTGCACTTTGTCAGCGACAGGCCGGCGTAGTTGTAAGCATGCTTGCCTAAACTATGTCGGCCTGTCAAGCGTGCGTGCGTGGAGCCACGAGCTGTAACGCGCAAAACATAATTACTCAAAATAGGGCGAGTCAGTCTGGCTTACGATTCGCACCGGCGCGTATACTATAGTTTCGCGTTCGACCACGCGGTTCAACCTAGCAAAGAACTGTTCACAGTTTAATCACAATGCTAAAACCTTTCAGTAAAAACGACGAAAGGTCAGGTGCACTTACCGAAAAAAGCACTCTATCCGAACGTGCACACGTTCTTAGCTGTTTGTCTGGCTGCAACAAAGGTGGTGAGCAGAACAATCGCTTCTTGAAACGAACGTACCGACGAACGTACCGTCGCAAAAAGCACAGTAAAGCTTGTTTCACCAAACACTGATGGAAAATATGCGACAGACAGTATGATCACCGTTACTTGATGCCAAACAGCCCGTAATCCGTTCATCCGTTCACAAACAAAAGCTGACAACGCTACACAAAACGCAAATCACCGCCGGCCGTCGCCTAGCTCTGCCGGCTCTGCTGCCGATCGAGCCGCCGCAGCCGCCGCGAACTGGCGGCTGGCGCGAACTAGTGGAGGAAGAGGGGAAAGGGGTAGGAAGGAACAAGTATTCTGAAACAAGCCTCACCCTTCACTAGACCGAACTGAGCACAGCGTCACTATTCAACAGAAAAGACAACGGTTCTCACAAAATAATCCCGCCTATTGCTCAATATTTAGTGAACATTCCTGCCAATAGGTGTATCTGCCATCGTTCGCTGTTGCGCGAGCGTTGCGCGGCCTTAGCCACCTTGGCTTGAAAAGAATATACTTACCAAACTGCTGATAGAAACGCGCCTTGCGGAGCGAAACCAATTATTTTGAGGGCTTTGTTTTCTGCGTCTCTTCTTTCACTAAAGCGACAGTCACCGCTCTTTAGACATGCCGTTTTGGCGTCTTTGCGCTCGTGGACAAAACATTTGAAGAATCATTTATATAGTCGTTGCGCGCGCACTTTGCCCCAGAATGTCTAAAAATGTCTCAAAGTAGACGTTGTGGACTTCTTTGGCACAATACACTCTGGCTATGTCGTCGCTGTTGAAAACGGTAATAAACAGTACGCAGGCATACTTGAGAGGCAAGTGCTTTATTTTGCAAAAATGTCTATTCTTGATCTTCTCGTAAACCAAGACGTCTATAGCCGTCCGTAGCCGTTTCGAGACGTCTTTTAGAGGTTTTGTGTTACATGGGAAGCTACATCACAGCAAATAGTACGGCTCCAATCTTTGCCATACGAAACTTTTGGGCACACCGACAGTTCGCGGAAAAAAGTCATTCGAAGTTGATTCATTGTCGATTTCTTTTTTTTTTCTTACTGTTTGAGGACAAGCACCTTGTTCTGCGTGGTCCCGGCTTTAACATGTCCCACTATGCTGGCCCGTTAACCTGCAGCATGCATGCCTTTTGTGTTAATTATTTAGCGTGCTCCTTGTTTTGACCCTTCAGTTGGTAAACCAGATTTAGGCTAGCTTCATAAAAGCTGGCCTAATAATTTTAACATTGCCTAGACGGGCCTGTCTGGCATCATACCGGGAAGCCAGATGTTGCACTGATGAAGATGTTGTACTCATCACAAGGAAACTGGAGCATGCACCGTCTTAGTTTAAAATAAAAGTTCCGTAGGAGTATGGCGTCCTTGTTCATGTAGGAAGGCTCATTCGTCACATTGCAGAATAGTGCACCGTCATTGGATGATGAGTTAACCGGGAATTCAAAGGGGTGCGACAAGTACCGCTATACTTAGTTTCGAAAATATGCGGGCAGTTTCTCATAATTAGACGTCATCTAAGAACTTTCCAATTGACTCTGCTTTTTGTTCCGGTCGACAAAGGACACCTTTTTTCGGTAACCTTAAAATTACCGACAATATTATTGGCCATCTTTGTGGCCAAAATATAACAACGGGTCTCAAATCAGGCCAAAAGATCTCCGCCCGGTCTCTGTCAATCACCCAAGATCGTGTCCGAAGGCTAAGATGGATGGAAGTTGCTGTGCCAGTTCTCAAAACAGGGGCGTACAATTTCGTAACTTATTTTAAACTTATTTGCAAATCTATTGACAGGCGTAATGCTATAAAAATTTGACTATCGGTTTCAACAAGGCATATCTAGCATTGAATTTTGTAGTGACGATCACATAGAAAAAGCTGATAAAATATTTCCACAACTTCAGTTGAATGACGTTCGCTAAATTTATGGATGGTCCTCGGTTAATTGCGACATATCATGTGGAGCGCCACTAGCCTAGCAGTAAACATGTACCAAACGTATGTGTTTAAATGACGCTTTAATAGCGGCGCCACGTACGGATGTAAGTTTATGTATATACAGTGTGAAGAACAGAGACGGACACAGCACCCGATCCTGGGCTAGCTGTTCTATTGTCCGACATCTTCTTCCTCTGCCTCGATCCGCTCCCCGCGCGCCAGAGCCTCGGTGCCCCTCTTCGTCATCACACTCGGCCATGACTGCGAGCGCGCGGAACAGTCGGCAATGTCTCTGGTGGGCGGTGTTGGCTGCATCGCGGTGGTCGGTCCCGACCACGCTGCAAGTTGGTTGGGAGACCTGCCAGAAGTGCCTCTGGTGGTCGACACTGGCTGCATGGCGATGGTCGGTCCAGGCCACGCGACGACTTGGCTTGAAAGGGCGCCTCAGCGTGCTCTAGCGGGCGACCCTGGTTGATATGATGTGGTCGTATGTAGCCCGCACGTTCATGCCGTCGCAGTTGGGAGAACAGGGAAGGAAGTGGTGGGTCCTGTAACGCCACTTGCTGCACCGAACGAGGCCATCTGCTCTTTCTGCAATGGTTCGATGGGCCTCTAGGTATCTTACTAGACGTCTGTGGCAACGGGAAGCTGTGTTCACGCGCTGACCTTCGACGATGACCTTTTCTTGAAGCGACGCTGCGAGCAGCCGAGACATCCTCGTCAGAAGCCGCTCCAACAGCCGGAGACTTGTGCTGAACTGGCAGGTCTTCGATCAAAACGATCTCAGCCGTGTCAAACACCTTGGCGGCTTCTGGGTAGACGTCTCGTAGCAAGTTGCAAACTTTCTCACGTTCTGCCATTGCATGCTGTGCGGTACGCTCATCCGCTTTCGTCTGTTGAGAGGGGGTCTTGCTGGAATCCACGGACAGGTACGGCGCGTTGCATGGTAGACCGTCCAGTTGCATGGCAGAACGTGCCGGTGCCTCCAAGGGCTCAAGCGACGACGAGCATGGGGGCAGCGTTTCCGACAGATGTGGACGGAAAACGATCTCGGCCACCAGCAGATTTGTTCTGGCGTTGGATACTGACGCCGAGTCCGTGACCTGAGGTGGTATGCCTGGTCTCAGTTGTGTGTTTGTCCCAGGGCAGGTTGAGACACAGTCTGCTGGTGAGCTGCAGCGCGCAGTTGCAGCCTCGAGGTGGTGCCCCTTCAGAGCTCCATCCTCGGTAGCGGTGAGGTTGGACTGGGTGGTGGTAGCGAGGTGGTGGTCAATCGGTCCAAAGGCAGCTATGAGCCTAGTGCTCCACTCGGCCCAGGATTGCTGCCTCACGCCGTCGTACCTGTGCCACGCCGCGGCACCTTCCCGAAGGCGGTCTACCGCCGTGGACCATTTCTGCGCCTCCGTCCAGGCTTCGCGATCTCCCAGGGCGTTGACGGTCGCCACCCATTTTTCTACGTCGTCCTGGAAGCCGTGGAATTCCGGTAGTACAAAGGTAGCCTGTGATGGTGATACGGCAGGCGCGAAACGGTAGAGTGTGTGGGCGAAGTCACCAAGTTGGATTGAGACCTGGCTGAGTGTAGACCGGACCTCTCTGCGTTGCTCAGGCGAGCTGGCCTCGAGGTCTAGCGAGGTGGCCACATCCAACATGGCGTTGATGGCTGTCAGTGCGGGGATTATTGGAGGAAACAGCGCAGAGCTCGACGCTGTCAAGGCGTTGGCCGTGACGCGAAGTCGCGCAATGGTACGCCGCAGGTGCGCGGCGCTCTCCGATGGTTCGCGTGCGGAGCCCGTAATGTCGGACCAGTAGGCGGTGGTGGTTGAGCCCACGACGGCGGGCTGCTGGTCCGAAGGAGCTCGTACCGCATCCCAAAGCGGCTCAGGTGCGAATGGAGCCCTGAATGAGAGGGTGTCGCCACGGGAAGCGTGAGCGGCATTCCCGGGCAACGGTAGGCCGTGCACTGTCTTGGCGGCGCCGGGGTAAGCGTGCCCTTGAGCCACCGAGGAGGCCTGGACGCCGTCCTGGGATGGTTTGATGGGTAGCTGTAGCAGCGGTCGGGCCATGGTGTCCATGACCGAGGAAGCGTGGACGGCGTTCCTAGGATGGAGAGACCCGCGCTGCCGACGACGCGCGATGACAGGTGGCTTCAGGTGCAAGGTTCGGCTTGCGTTGTAGGCTGCGCCATTGTGAAGAACAGAGACGGACACAGCACCCGATCCTGGGCTAGCTGTTCTATTGTCCGACATCTTCTTCCTCTGCCTCGATCCGTTCCCCGCGCGCCAGAGCCTCGGTGCCCCTCTTCGTCATCACAACAGTAACAATTTTAAGTAAAACGTAGTAAATATTCTTGGGAGAATGATACGGCGATTACATACCGAGGCCAGCTAATGTAACACTTATTGTTCCCGTTTTCCTTGTTGCAGACAATGACTTAAAACGGAAACTTCTGACTAGCCCTTGGACGCCTCCAGATACGTACAATTTCAAAGCGGATGCTGCAGAGCTGAAGCAAGGAGCTTTTATCGTCACTGCTTTCACCAAGTACAAAAAGTTTCACGAGTCCGCCAAGGAGCATGAAAAGTGCGAATGACACAAGGACGCAACCGAAAGGAGAGATAACTTCCTTCGCCTCCTCAACAAGGCAACCGATGTCGCACTGCAGCTCGACGCAGCCGCAAAGGAAGAAGCGGAATGCAATAAGCAGAAACTTGTCTTGATTACAGCGGCTGTGCTCTTCTGCGGCATGCATGATTTGCCTCTGCGAGGGAAACAAGCACAAAGCGGGATTTTTCAGGACCTTCTCAGGTTTCGCGTCGACGCTGGGGACCACGCGCTACAAGCACATCTCGACAATAGCGCCAAAAACGCAAAGTACACATCAGCAAGTATTCAAAACGAGCTGATAAAAATCAGTGAGGACCTCCTTCGGAGAGACATTGTAAGTGCGTGCAACAGATCCGGGCAGTATTCGCTGCTGGCAGATGAATCTGCGGACATATCAGGCACAGAACAGCTCACGATTGGTATCCGGTATGTGTACGAGAAGAATTTGTTGGCATGATTCCGTTGGAAAGCATGAACGCAGAAACAATTTCTGCCACAATTCTCAAAGCTGTTGACGACTTTGGCCTCAATCCTAATAACATCGTAGGCCAAGGGTACGATGGCTGCTCTTCAATGGCGGGCAACGTATCTGGCGTACAGGCTAGAATCAAAGAAAAACACCCTCGAGCCATGTACTTTCACTGTGCTTCGCATCGGCTAAACTTGGTTGTGAACAAGGCAAGCACGGTGGCGGACATCAGAAATGTGGTGGCATCCATCAAAGCGACAATCAAGTTCTCTCGAGAAAGCCCCCTCAGGAGGAAGAATGCGCCTTCGCTGCCCTTGCTTTGTGAAACCAGGTGGAGCTCCAAATATAAAAGCATTCGTCTCTTTCGCCAACACTTCGTTGAAGTTATGGAGGCCCTGACAACACTGTCATCGTCTGCGAACAGGCAAACGCGGGAAAATGCACACCAGCTATCGTGCAGTCTATGCTCGCCTTCATTTTTGGTTTGCCTGACCATTATCGCAAGATATTCTGCTCTCCTTGAACCGGTGACAAACATGCTGCAAAGCCCCCAGATGGACATTTTAAAAGTGCAGCAACATATGCGGCTCCTGTCTGAAACAATTGGCGAGCACAGGGCAAAAGCGGAAGAAGTGTTTAGGGACCTTTATTCTGCGACCGAGGAGACCGCAGAACAGCTTGGTGCAGAAGTCAGTGTGCCGCGAATGGTTGCGCGCCAAATGCACAGGCCGAACGCTCTGGGAACTCCGGTGCCCCTGAATGAGGGAGAGGAAGACGAAGTGTTCGCTTTACAGAACGCTTGTGACTACCGATCCACTAGTTTCTTAATATTTCTGCCTTCACCGCTGGATATCCGCCTCGTTTCTGGCGCCAATGCAAGTATAGACGTCCCCGGGCCCTGCCGGGAATGGCGGCGACAGCGGCGGCGGTCTCCAGGAAGCGCACTGGGCTCCATAGTGCTACGGACAACGACGAAACCAGTGTCTACTCGCTCAGTAGTGAGGACTGGTCCGATGACGACTTTCAGCTTGTACGACGCCGTAAGGCGAAGCGAAGAATCACCGGGCCTCCCCTGTCTTCAGGCAAGTCAACTCTGAAATCTATTCGGGAGACCGCAGTCAGTACGATTATTTTCGTACCAGAACTCGCTACCGATAACCTGAGACAACTCAACAGACAGTCAGTCTCGGTGCTTCTCGAAGCGGCGGTGCCAAATGAAGTAAGGGACGTGAGAGTCAACACACGCAAAAATGTCCAGGCTGTCGACGTTGCACATGAGACTGCACTGAGCACATTGAGCAAAATTGCGGAACTTGATGGCATAAAGGTTCGCTCGTACATCCCATTGGCCAGTGATACCACTACTGGTGTCATTTACGATGTGGACGTCTCTGTTTCCAGCACAGACTTGCCCAGTCTGGTGAAGCCGACAGTAGATGGCATCCCTATAATACACATGTCGCGCATGGGCACATCTCGCTGTATAAAACTAACATTCAAGGGTGAATCTCTGCCCTCGCATGTCAAGGTAGGCCACTTTCGGCATCCTGTACGACCGTTCATCCCAAGGCCACTCCAATGCCGCAAATGTATGAGGTTTGGACACGTGAGCGCCGTGTGTCAGAGCACGATCATTTGCTCGCGCTGCGCCGAACCACACGCTGCAGACTCCTGTGATGCCACGGTCCTCAAGTGCCGCAATTGCCTCGGGTCCCATGACGCTTCGTCAAATGAGTTCCCCAAGAAACAGAAGGAAAACGAAATCCTTAAACAGATGGTGCGAGACCGCTCGTCTCGTCGGGAAGCTGTTGCTGTCGTCACAAAGCGACGCTCCCGACGCCGTAGAGGTTCAAGGAACTCTGTGAAGCGCAATTCACAGGTGACACCTCATCCTCTGCTTCCTAGGCTAGACACGCCCGAGTCGACTTCTGAGGACAAGACCGCACCAGAGCACATGGACACTGAAGCATGGCCGCCATTGCCAAAGCTGCATCCAGATTCACAGCCAGAACCACAGCCAGAACCACAGCCACAGCCAAAGCCACAGCACCATACACAGCGACTCCAATGGTCGCAGCAGACACAGACTGAGTCAACGACAGCGCTGGTTCCCCACGACTTGCCCGAGAAAGACAAGGACATTGCTGCGATGTTTCGCTCTCTTCTGAACACCATATTCATGCTTTTGAATAAGCTGAACACTCCGACTGCCCGAGCTGCCCTGCAAATGCTGGAGGTTCTCGATCCAGTGTTTTCAGCGCTGCAGTAATCACAACGGCTCGCCCACGGCCCTCTCAAAGGCCGCGATTCCCCAATGGAATATCAGAGCGCTGATGTAATGTAGGTCAGCCTCAGCCTCAGTGACTGATTATACCCCTTTGCACGTGCAGTGCTCTCCTTCTCTCTCTATCTCTTTCTATTCCCCGTTCCCTTATCCCCAGTGCAGGGTAGCAAACCGGACGTTCTTCTGGTTAACCTCCCTGCCTTTCCTCTTCTCTTTCTCTCTCTCTCTCTCCCCGGAAGAATACTACCGCCGTAACATCTTCATTCCTTACTTGGACTCTCTGCTCTCAGCGCTGGATGAAAAATTTGGAGAGCGTAATACTCCCGCATTTGCGCTACTCTTATTACACCCAAACGCGTTGAGGAAGCTTTCCAATGAAGGTTTTAAGAAGCAGCTCTGCGAGCCTGTTAATAAATACTTCGACAACTTCGACTGCGAAGTGGAACTGTGGCGTCGGTCATGGATGAACACAGACTTCAACGGAGACCTGATCGATCTTCTTGCATTTGCTGAGGGAATCTATCCCGCCATCAGTCGTGCTCTTCAAACGGCCATAACTTTCCCCTCGACAACGTGTTCTCCCGAACGTTCTTTCAGCACGATGCGGCGTGTGAAGACGTAGCTTCGTTCGACGATGTCGGATGACCGCCTGTGTGGACTCTGCATGCTTTCGCTGCATCGTGAAAAAATGGAAAAGGAGGGACACAGAGCTTTCGCGGAGAAAGTTGTAGACCACTTTGCTATGCGTGCGCTAGACGCATGCCGCTCGCATTTGCAGACACCGAGTGACTGTATATATATATATATATATATATATATATATATATATATATATATATATATATATATATATATATATATATATATATATATAAGGACGTTTCAAGCATGTACGAAATTTCGGTAATTCTGCCTGGCAACATCGTTTAACTGTATAGTAGACGCGAAAAGTTCATAGAAGAGGAAACTTTGAATTTCCCAGCAATTTCTGACTGCAATCGGTCGCATAGTACATGTTGTAGCCGGAAAATCTAAATTCAAGGCTGTCTGCCTAAGCAGCGGTAACATTCAGCTTTGTGCTTCGTGGTCTCAAAACTTTTGAAAATGCTATCTTGATGTCGGAGTGTTTTTTTTTTGTCAGTGTGATGCGTGAGCGTTAATATTCTGAAACTTTTGTAGCCCTTAGGAACAGAAAGATTTCTCCATTCTTCTGCGTGATGTCTTGTGGACGCTATGGAGTTTCACTGTTGTTATTTCAGCACCCCCCCCCCCCGCGTCAACGTAACGGGTTTGCCCCCCCCCCCCCCAAGAAAAAATCCTGCCGACGCCCATGAACGAGGGCGAACATTCACAGTGCGGTATGACGACTTGCTTTGCGCCGGCCTGCAAGAGCGGCTACCGCAACGACGACTCCGCTTCACGACACTTCTTCGGACCTGCAAAAGACCCTAATGCAAGGTCTGTGACGTTCATTTTGAGAGTGACGACATTGTAAAGCACTATCGTCGTGTCGTTGCGGGACAAGAAGTTTTGATCCCACGTGGAAAGTGGGAACTCGCGCCAGGTGCCGTGCCGCGCTTGTTCCCAGCACTTCCACCCCACATTTCAAAGCCAAAATGTTCGGGGTTTGGGCGCAAATCCCCCCCCCCCCCCCAAAACGCACGGCGTCCCGCGAAAGCCCAGTGCCCAATTGGGAGGAGCCGCCAGAAATAGAACAGCAAAACGAAAGGCAGGCGATTACCTATATACGCTACCGAGTCTGAGAATTGCATCACACTAACATTCGATCAGTTGTCAGCTGTCGCTATGCCTTCAAAGCAGTGGATTTTCGAGAGATTTTACGACGAGGTATTGAACAAGATGTGCGGAATATTTTACACCCGCCGGCTCGGGAACGGGCTGCTCAGCGCAAAAATTTGACACGGTACACATAGAAAAGACGAGGACCAGCGCTGCTCCTCGTCTTTTCTTTGTGTACCGTGTCAAATTTTTTGCGCTGAGCAGTTTAATAATGGAATACCAACTAGCCCAATCCCACACTTTGCTTCAGGAACGGAGACTTACTTGTGCAAAAGATAATTGTAGTTGACGAGCAGTTTAATTGCGTAGTGAACAGCTACAGCACGAAACGCAAACGGTTGTCGTACAGTGTAAAGTACTGCGGGCATGGGACATCTGCTCGGTGAAGTTGAAAAACTGAAGTTGAATACTGACGACTCTTCTAGCGACAGAGTACGCGCGAATAACTGCTCGGTGCTCACATCACGGCCGATCTGTTCGAATTGTTTAAGGCACCGTAGAAGGATGCGACGTAGAAAGGTGAGACACCGAAAATACAACTATCCGCTGAAATAATTGCTCAGAGACGACATCTATTCGATGTAATCGCACAATGAGATTTCATTTACCGAGTTCTCGTAAAATTTTCCGATTTTGGGTCAGTATCCCTTTAACCGTCGCGAAAACGTGTCTTGTAATTATTGCAAAGCATTGGTGATGTTTTTCGAGAAAGTTTTTTTCAATAAATTGTGGAAACATGAGTACTGTTTTTCTAGAACGTTTTTGTATCTCGAGTAAGTACGCTTCTTTGTGCACTATAAAAGCTTTTACAAACGTGTTGGGTTGTTCTTGGTCTAGATAAGACGGCAGCGGCTAAAATTGTGGTGGTAGTTATAAAATTTACTCTGAAAACCCTCATTCGCTTAGAAACTCCTATGCTTGGAAATTAAGCGCAATGTAGGCAGCTCAAATATTGTCACAGGGTCGTGACGTCGACGAAGGCAGCAGTCAGCAGGTCCGAGATGAAACTTTATTTGGCCGAACTTGTGGCCGGGAAACAAAGTCGAACTACAACAGAGCGTCGACCGTCGATCAACTGACAAGCGGTCAAGCGCGTCGGCTTTTATACAGGCGCTATCGAACTTTCCAGCGATATCGCTGGTGGCGGCGTCATCTCTCGACAAAGCTGGAACATTCGCGTGCAGCGCGATCTTACCAAAACGATCTATTACCATCGCGAAGCTTCTCGAACACTGCTTCGCGGACAGCGTCGAGCGTTGATAACCGTCCTTGATGGTCAAACCCGAATACATCAAAATAAAACAAGAAGTGGGCATAACGCATAATATTACAAATGGGATATAAAACTGAAAATAAGAACATTGAATCAAAGTTTGGCAGCTTGTATCTAAATGACAAACAAATAACAAATATAGCCGCAAGAGTCGAGGAAAAAGTAGACGAACTACCAGGCAAACACTGGAAGTATAGTGAGCGGCAGGCACGTAGCCAGGATTTTACAGTGAAAGCTGTTATGAGATCATTTCACCGGCCGTTTTTGGCGCCGTAGTTGTCCGCCGCCGCCGCCGCCGCTGCCGCCGCCGCCGCCGCCGCCGCCGGTGTCCGTAACCAGTATCGCTCGAAATAAGAAAAAAAAACTAAATAAGAAAAAAATTCCAGTATGGAACGAGGTTCGAACCTGGGTCCTCTGCGTGGGAGCCCAGTATTCAACCTCTGAGCCATACCGGTGCTTGAAACTGCTTTGCTAAAAGGTCCTATACAGGCTTCATGTCGGGAAGGAACCACATTTGCATATGCAATATAGCGTGGTAGAAGAGTAAAATAAGCACCAAGCGTAGCACAACGCGAATTCTGTAACCAGGCGTCACACAATGCGAATTGCGCAACGAGCAGGTTGTTGAATGCTTCCAACCCATTACAAAGGACCCTGCCATAATTCATCATCAGGCACAGCATCAACAAAGTGCGCATAATGCCTTACATGGGTTTAGCAGGTACCAACGCTCTCCGTAGAATGACAAAAAATGGCAGAGTGCCTGCTGGCCTACTTCTCAAAAATTACAATTATTTATAGCGTAGTGGGTTCCTCGCAAGTGCACTTGGATTGGTTGCCAAGGAAGCCCATAAGCGCATGATACACTTCCTCTGGGTCTCAGTAAAATTACAATGATTTATAGCGTAGTGGGTTCCTCGCAAGGGCACTTGTATTGGTTGCCAAGGAAGCCCATAAGCGTATGATCCATTTCCTCGGGGTCTCAGTAAAGTTCATCGCTCCCCCCCCCCTCCCCCCGTCTCTTTCCCACGTCAACGTATGTTATACAGCATGACGGGAGAGGGAAATAGCGACCGGGCGTCACCCAATGCAAATTACATAACTGGTGGACCGTTAAATATTCCAACCCATTACAAAGGGCTCAGCCATAATTCTTCATCGTCATCAGTCGTCGCGTGAACAAAGTGCACATAATGCCTTACAGACGTGTAGGTGGTGCCTCGCTTCTCCGCATAATGACGAATAATGGCTTAGTAGGTGCTTCCAAACATCACAAAAATTGTGATTTATGGCGTAGTGGGTACCTTTCTAGTGTACTTGTATTAGCCCCAAGAGAGCTTAACGGGCTCTAGAAACGCCGCTCTTCCAGCTTTCGCTGTGACTGTGCTGCGGTTTTAGCGCAGGCCTGGCGTTTTTTTTTCGGGGGGGGGGGGGCCCAAGGCCTGATTGTTCGAAAGAAAGTCTTTCCATGGCAAAAATAAAACAAAAGTTGGCCGGGAATATAGAAGGCCGGACAAATTTCGGGGGGGGGGGGGCCGGGCCCCCCGCCCCCCCCCCCTTGCCTACGTGCCTGGTGAGCGGCTACATGTAATCACGAAAGAAATGGAAAAAGAGAAGAAAACTATTTGTTGGAAAGGAAAGAGAAAGCCAAAAAGTTGGTGGAACAAAGAAATCCGGGAGGCGATCGAGAAGCGACGTGAGGCATCACGGGAGCACAGACAGGCAAAAAAAGAAGTGGCCACAGGACAAAGTCAACCAAATATGGGAAATATATTTAGAGCAAAAATCCAGTGTGCAGAAATTAATCGAGGCAAAAATTAAAGGTGAAAGTGAAGGCTGGATGACAGAGATTCGCGAAAAGAAGAAGGCCGCGCCTAGGATATTTTGGAGCTACCTAAAAGCGCTGGGTAGGAAGTCTGTCACAATGCAACAACGTTTGGTAGATGAAGGAGGAAATCAATTGGAAGGGTATGAAGTGCTAGGTTACATCCGAAAGATAACAGCCGACTCGTTTAAAAAGGTCGCCCAGGGGATTCCCCCGGTGAGTAAAAGTACGCAAAGGAGTGCAACCGACGAAGATGTAGTACTGGAGAATTTCAATTGGAAGAAGGCCGAAGGAAAAATTCCTAATCGCAGTACTCCGGGCTTAGATGGGGTTCCCGTCAGCCTCATTAACGAACTCGGACATAACACTAAAGAAGCACTGCTGAAAGCCGTAGAAAAGTGCTTACAGGAGAGGTAAATACCAGACAGTTGGCGAAAAAGTAGAATGAACTTAATCTATAAAGGCAGAGGAGAAAAGGATAACATTCGCTCGTATAGACCGTTAACCATTACATCGGTGCTATACAGGTTGGCGATGCAGGCAGTAAAATTAAAAATAGAAGCGTGGGTAGAACAAAATGATATTTTGGGAGAACTTCGGAATGGATTTCTAATCGACAGGCGGTTAGATGATAATCTGTTTGTTCTTACCCAGTGTATAGAAATATCGAAAATAGAAAACAGGCCCTTATATGTAGCTTATCTAGATATCACCGGGGCGTATGACAACGTTAATCAGGAAATTTTGTGGGATATATTGAAAGAAGTGGGCATAGGTGACGACTGCATGCAGCTTTTGAGGGAAATATACCGAGAAAATACAGTTTGTATAGAATGGGAAGGAATAAGTAGCAAGGACAGCGTTGAAATTAGCAAGGGGCTGAGACAGGGATGTCCTTTGTCCCCGCTGTTATTCATGCTGTACATGGTGAGGATGGAAAAAGCGCTAGAAGGTAGCAACATTGGATTTAATTTGTCACACAAACAGGTCGGCACGATGGTTGAGCAGAAGCTTCCAGGTCTATTTTATGCTGATGATATTGTCTTATTTGCGGACAGTCAAGATGATATACAGCGACTGGCAGATATATGCGGAAAGGAATGTGAGGCTCTAGGACTAGAATTTAGTGCAACAAAATGTGGATTGATGGTATTCAATGATCACGAAGACCATGCGGTCTTAATACAGGGCCAAAAAATACCGAGGGTAAGCGAGTACAAGTACCTCGGAGTATGGGTAAATGAGGGGGATAGATATATGGAGGTACGAGAGAAAGCATCGGTAGCAAAGGGAAAGAGGAATGCTGCAATTATGAAGCACAGAGCTTTATGGGGATACAATAGGTACGAGGTGCTTCGAGGGCTGTGGAAGGGTGTGATGGTCCCGGGGCTTACATTTGGGAACTCAGTGGTGTGCATGAAGTCAGAGGTACAATCAGGAATGGATGTAAATCAAAGGACGGTGGGCCGCGCCTCGCGTTGGGCGCTCACGGGAAGACGACAAATGAGGCTGTAAAAGGCGATATGGGATGGACAGGCTTTGAAGTGAGGAAGCTCAGAGCAAAATGACGGATTCGAAGAGAGGCTGACGAAAATGAAGAAGAGTACATGGGCAGAGAAGGTTTTCAGGTATTTGTACAGAAAAAGCGCTGACACGCAGTGGAGAAAAAGAACTAGGAGCCTCACGAGTAAATATACGGCTAGCAGTGCGGGCGATATGGCGACAAGGAGCATTAAGCGGAAGGTCAGAGAGGCGGAGCTAGACTTATTGGATGACAGCTATGGAATAGAAGCCGGCTCCGAGTAACTACCGAAAGGGAAAAAAACGAAATCAGGAGGGAAAGGTTTTATGATAATTCAAGGGGAAGCGCTTTACTGTTTGAAGCAAGGTCGGGCTGCCCTAGAACGCGTAGTTATAAAGCGAGATTCAGTAACGAAGAACAATGTACATGCTGCGGGGGAACTAAGGAAACGATGTAACATGTACTGATTGAATGTGGCGATATTCACCCAGGTATACGTGTGGGCACGAGTCTACAGGAAGCCTTGGGTTTTAGGGACAACAATGGAAAGCTGAACACGTCCGCGATAGAAATAAGTAAGAGACGGTTAGAGTATTGGTGGCAGAAAAGTAGAGATAAAGTACAAAAATAAATAATGGGGAAAATAAGGTCATTCTGGTTTAAGAGGGAGAGAGATGGACCGTGAATTTATATTTTTTTGGTAATAACATAGGTTTAATGAATGGAGATAAGGTATTAGGCCAACATGAAACAAGGAAGGTTTTTTTTTCTTTTTTTTTTCCGAGCCTGGTGGCAGACATGTCACCGCCCCGTTATAAAGGGGACGCTCATAGCATCCATCCATCCATCCATCCATCCATGGGTAGTGGGCTCAGGGAGTCCCCGCAAGCATGGCCTCCGAGATAACGGGCGCGCGGCGGGTTTCTCTCCGGCCGTCCCAATCGCCGCGCTCCCCAGCAAATAAAACGAACGTTGCGTCGCGCGCCCGGCTACCGCGGGATGGCGCACTCACTTAGAGGATAATCTGTTCTCATTGACGCAGTGTATTGAAATAGCGGAAAAAGAACACAGGCCCCAGTGGCTGGCATTTCTAGATATCAAGGGAGCTTACGATAGTGTGATTCAGGAAGACTTGTGGAGAATACTGGACACACTAGATGTGGAAGATGGAATAACTAATCTTTTAAAGGACATCTATAAAAGTAACAGGGTAGTTATACAATGGGAACAACAGGTATCCGAACCTATAGAGATACAACGCGGGCTTCGACAGGGGTGTCCCTTGTCACCTCTGTTATTTATGCTGTATCTACAAGGATTAGAAGCTAAATTAGAGAGGAGTGGACTCGGCTTCAGCCTCTCTTTTGCCAAGCAAGGAAAACACGTTGAACAGTCATTACCGGCATTGATGTATGCAGATGATATAGTATTAATGGCCGACAACAAGGAAGATCTGCAGGGATTGATAGACATCTGCGGTAATGAAGGAGATAGGTTAAATTTGAAGTTCAGTAGGGAAAAATCGGCAATCATGATTCTTAATGATAATGAAGGCAGTGAGCATAAGATACAGGAAGTCACGCTGGAGATAGTGGATAAATACAAATATCTGGGCGTATGGATAAACAACGGGGATGAGTACCTAAGGGAGCACGAAAGATACGTAATGACTAAGGGCAACAGGAATGCAGCTGTAATGAAAAATAGGGCACTGTGGAACTACAATAGGTATGACGTTGTGAGAGGGATTTGGAAAGGGGTAATGGTCCCAGGTTTGACGTTCGGCAATGCGGTCTTGTGCATGAGATCAGAGGTTCAAGCAAGATTGGAAATTAAACAACGTGGCATAGGTAGGCTTGCTTTGGGAGCACACGGGAATACCCCAAATCAGGGGGTACAGGGTGACATGGGATGGACATCGTTCGAGGGCAGGGAGGCTAGCAGCAAGATAGAATTTGAGGAGCGATTGAGCAAAATGGGAGAGGAGCGTTGGGCTAGGAAAGTTTTCAGCTACTTGTACATGAAGAATGTTGATACTAAATGGAGGAAGCGAACTCGAAAATTGTCAAGCAAGTATTTAGACAACAGCAGAATACCAAGCCAAAAGGAAACATCGGTTAAGAAGAAGGTGAAGGAAACAGAGAGGGACATGTGGAAAATGGGGATGCTTACGAAATCATCACTGGAGACCTACCGAACTTTCAAGCAGGAAATTGCAAAAGAAAAGATCTACGATAATTCTCGGGGTAGTTCTCTGCTGTTTGAGGCCAGGACGGGAGTATTGCGGACCAAGACGTACCGAGCCAAATACGAAGGCACAGACACGTTATGTAGTGCGTGTGGAGAGGAGGAGGAAACGGCTGAACATTTGATAATGTTCTGTAAAGGGCTTCACCCTACAGTCCAAGATAATGGCGCGGAATATTTCAAAGCATTGGGGTTTAGGGACAGTGAAGGCAAAATAGACTTTAAACGAGTAGAAATAACCAGGAGGAGGCTAACCGATTGGTGGCTACAATCAAGGCACGAGTGAATTGCAATCCTTGAATACATAGTGATAGTACTTAACTTTATGGCTAGGTGGCGTGAGCCGCCGCCCGATCTAAAGGGCACAGCGGTATACATCCATCCATCCATCCGGCGGCAGCGGAGACCGCGGCAGAAAGCAGAGCGCGCGGGATTGCAGCGTGCGTATGTTTTTTTTTTTCTGCGTACGAGCAAGCATTGCCGCCAGGATCTTCTGGATGCACTGAAGGCAAGTATTTTTTTCTGTTACTGCATTTATTTTGGTCCAATTTACGCAGAAACGCACGGCAACTGCTGATTTTTCCTTATATAAATTATTGTAACGAGGTATCAATTCGTCTGTGGTAGTGTTACCTTTTTTACAGCGAAAGCTGTTATGAGATCATTTCACCGGCCGTTTTTGGCGCCGTAGTTGTCCGCCGCCGCCGCCGCCGCCGCCGGTGTCCGTAACCAGTATCGCTCGAAATAAAAAAAAACTAAATAAGAAAAAATTCCAGTATGGAACGAGGTTCGAACCTGGGTCCTCTGCGTGGGAGCCCAGTATTGAACCTCTGAGCCATACCGGTGCTTGAAACTGCTTTGCTAAAAGGTCCTATACAGGCTTCATGTCGGGAAGGAACCACATTTGCATATGCAATATAGCGTGGTAGAAGAGTAAAATAAGCACCAAGCGTAGCACAACGCGAATTCTGTAACCAGGCGTCACACAATGCGAATTGCGCAACGAGCAGGTTGTTGAATGCTTCCAACCCATTACAAAGGACCCTGCCATAATTCATCATCAGGCACAGCATCAACAAAGTGCGCATAATGCCTTACATGGGTTTAGCAGGTACCAACGCTCTCCGTAGAATGACAAAAAATGGCAGAGTGCCTGCTGGCCTACTTCTCAAAAATTACAATTATTTATAGCGTAGTGGGTTCCTCGCAAGTGCACTTGGATTGGTTGCCAAGGAAGCCCATAAGCGCATGATACACTTCCTCTGGGTCTCAGTAAAATTACAATGATTTATAGCGTAGTGGGTTCCTCGCAAGGGCACTTGTATTGGTTGCCAAGGAAGCCCATAAGCGTATGATCCATTTCCTCGGGGTCTCAGTAAAGTTCTTCGCTCCCCCCCCCTCCCCCCGTCTCTTTCCCACGTCAACGTATGTTATACAGCATGACGGGAGAGGGAAATAGCGACCGGGCGTCACCCAATGCAAATTACATAACTGGTGGACCGTTAAATATTCCAACCCATTACAAAGGGCTCAGCCATAATTCTTCATCGTCATCAGTCGTCGCGTGAACAAAGTGCACATAATGCCTTACAGACGTGTAGGTGGTGCCTCGCTTCTCCGCATAATGACGAATAATGGCTTAGTAGGTGCTTCCAAACATCACAAAAATTGTGATTTATGGCGTAGTGGGTACCTTTCTAGTGTACTTGTATTGTAGCCCCAAGAGAGCTTAACGGGCTCTAGAAACGCCGCTCTTCCAGCTTTCGCTGTGACTGTGCTGCGGTTTTAGCGCAGGCCTGGCGTTTTTTTTCATTACAGTCCGTTTTGTCTCGGCGCGAAATACCTTGATTTGAGAAATATACAGGGGCGTTCTAGCATTCTTCCTTTCTGGAGACGTGTATGGGTGAAAACTGGGCTAATTTTCGTCGTTGAATCATATTTTCCTCATATCGTGACACATCGTTTTACTATTTGATAGCGTACCGATATTTATGAGTCGGTCAACCGAAGCACGGTTACGCTCTAGATAACTGAGTGCCCTGGCGATGTCACTGAAGTAAGATGATAAGTAATTTTGCCGGAATATTGTTGAAGGCTTCGATTAGCCGACCTACATTTACTCCACACGTCGTTCACAGTGAAAGTGCCCGAGTTGTCATCGCCTCCTTTTTCGTCATCCGGATTTTACTTACATTTTGGTAGCACAATGGCAATATCAGTATCGTGTTCATTTACTGTGCTCTCGACTGCATCCAAATCAATCAATCGATCACAAATGAACAAAACGCGCCTGTAACCAGTCCGTGGTCGTCGAAGAACCGGCGACTTTCAGTCTAGGCCACGGTCTAGACGTATGGCGACCGCCTGCAACCTCCTCCCTGTCTCCTGCAGCGCGACGGGAGGTACATAGTTGGAAAGGGAAACTGGGGAAGCCTCGTGGGCAAGTGCGAAGCATTGTGCGCTATGCGAGCGCGGCTTTCGCGCCAGACTTTATGGCGCCGGCGACATCGCGAGGAGAGAGCATGACGATTGCTGATGCCGAGTTTGGTCGGCTTAGTTAGCGTTCCGCTCAAGCGTGCGCTGGACCTTATTTCTTTGTAACGCGCTCATGCTGCGGCGTTTGCGCGGTTTTTTATCTTGCGTGCTTGTGTCGCGGGCGTTCTGCGTAAAGAAGACAATATTTTGGCGTGGAAGTGGAAATGAATGTTCGATGCAATAGCAGTGATTTATTAATTGAAGTTACAGACTACTTACGGCTATATAAGTGACACTCTGTCAGTGCTGTCTTTTTTTGTTGTTGTTGCTGTTGCTAGAGAAAATGCTGTGAGGTCCTGTGTCTTCTCTTTAATTTCAGGAATATGGCATACTGCTGCGTACCCTTCTGCAAGTCGATGCCTGTAAAGCATTCCGTATGGAAGGAAGTACCTGCAAGTTGTTAATAAAGGAAATATAAACAAAGTGTCCCTAATGGGAAATTTGAGTGCTGTTGTACGTGTGTTTTCATTTCGCTATATGCTGTTACACCG
This sequence comes from Rhipicephalus sanguineus, assembly GCF_013339695.2. Lineage (NCBI taxonomy): Eukaryota > Metazoa > Arthropoda > Arachnida > Ixodida > Ixodidae > Rhipicephalus > Rhipicephalus sanguineus. The sequence continues at coordinate 304,932,813 of NC_051176.1, read as the reverse complement.
AATGAAAAAATGCACAAAGAAAGCAAGCACCGATACCTGCTTTTTGCGATACTGCTTCCAAACAGACTGCTTCCGTCGCAGGCCTTAAATCTAGCTTACAACATTATCAACATATCTACTGTGGGCTCGGGGCCAGTGGTCGGCCAAAGCCCTCACAGAACACATAGGCGACAAGAAAAACGCGTTTAATTTATGGAGGCCCGGCAACGACTGATCGGTCTTTAGCGGCAGGGCGAGCGCGAGCCCCGGGCGTCATCACGCCCAGCCTCATCATGGTTCTTTTTTTTTCTTCTCCTTCGCTAGCGTGACCATACTATACAGCCCGCAAATTTCGAAGTATAGTAAGTTTCTAGCACATGCGGATCTCTTGCAGAGGTATCGCTTTTCTAGTGCTCTAATAAAGGCGGCGCAAATCTACAGCAAAAAAAAAAAAGCCCATTTGAGAATCGACAGGCCCCGGCATTGACTTGGCCTCTCGTACACCTTGACCAGACATTTCCAAATCAGCGCGAGGTTAATACAAGAGCGAAACCATTTTTTTCCTCGCCACATGCAAGCTGCGCGCCAACAGCGCGGCAGCGTTTCCGGATGCTATGAGCGTCTCCTTTATAACGGGGCGGTGACATGTCTGCCACCAGGCTCGAAGGATAAAAAAAGAAAAAAAAGAAAAAAAACTTCCTTGTTTCATGTTGTCCTAATGCCTTATCTACATTGATTAAATCTATGTTATTATAACAAAAAATATAAATTCACAGTCCATCTCTCTGCCTCTTAAGGCAGAATAACCTTTTTCCCCCAATTATTTATTTTTGTACTTTATCTCTACTTTTCTGCCACCAATACTCTAACCGTCTCTTACTTATTTCTATCGCGGGCGTGTTCAGCTTTCCATTGTTGTCCCTAAAACCCAAGGCTTCATGTAGACTCGTGCCCACACGTATACCTGGGTGAATATCGCCACATTCAATCAGTACATGTTCCATCGTTTCCTTAGTTCCCCCGCAGCATGTACATAGTTCTTCTTCGTTACTGAATATCCCAAGTAAGTGCGCCGCGGTGCGGAGAAAAGAGCGCGCCACGCCCACCTCGGGAAATACGCTCTCTCCGTGCGATTGGGACGGCCGGAGAAAAACCCGCCGCGCGTCCTCCATCTCGGAGGCCGCAAGCGACGCTTGTCACGTTGATCGCACGAGATGGCGCCACCAGAGCATGGGTTGTAAGAAACTGGTGGTACGCGCTGCACCGTAGCTTGGAATCGTCGCTCCGTATTTCGGTGCGTGCCCTGTAAATAGTTACCGCTAGAGTGACCTAGAATAGGGGGAGTGTCCAAAGCGCCGCGCTAATACATGGGAGGAGCGGGGGCCTTTTGCGGTGAACTTCCGCGCCGCGGCGCTGCCGTGCCGGACCCGTTAAAGCCCCTTGATCTAGAAAGTAGCGACACTCTCCTCCGCGCGCGCGTTTTCCTCCTCAATAGACGATATGCAAAACTACTTGGTCGTCTGTTAACACTGGGCACCACTAGTCCGGTCGCCATCTTGGTAGCGTCAAGTGTTCGGCGTGTTCGTAGGTGTTCGCCCAGCTCCAGCCTCCGCTTCCAGCTTCGTCGCACTGAGATATATCTGCATTGCATTGAAGGTTTTCGACCGCGCGTAAAGGGGTATTCAGACGGAGGAGAAATGCTCGGGGGGTAAAGGCGGAGCCTAGTGACGTCAACTCGCGAGGAGAAGTCGCCACAAATGCCCCCCACTCAAGGGGTATTCAGACGGAGGAGAAATGCTCGGGGGGTAAAGGCGGAGCCTAGTGACGTCAACTCGCGAGGAGAAGTCGCCACAAATGCCCCCCCACTCACACGGACGGGGCGAACGGAGGGGGAGACCAGTGTTACCAGACTACTCCTGTGGCTTGTACCGCCCGTTTCACCAGCTGCTGACGACGATGACCCCAGCTACAGATGACCCCAACTGCAGACTGGACACCCACTGCCGCTCTCTGCAGGAGCAAGTGCAACAATGTGGCCAAACAAGAGCCAGAAATTCCGCCACATCCCCCACCGCCGGGGGATTGTTTGTCCTTTCGGGGAAAACGTCCCCGTCTCCTCCGAGGAGGCGCGGGGGGGTCACGCCCACTCGCTAATCCGTGACGTCGTGGTCACGTGATCCGCAACCCCCCCGTCTCCCCCGAGCATTCCTCCCCCGTCTGAATACCCCTTCACACGGACGGGGCGAACGGAGGGGGAGACCAGTGTTACCAGACTACTCCTGTGGCTTGTACCGCCCGTTTCACCAGCTGCTGACGACGATGACCCCAACTGCAGACTGGACACCCACTGCCGCTCTCTGCAGGAGCAAGTGCAACAATGTGGCCAAACAAGAGCCAGAAATTCCGCCACATCCCCCACCGCCGGGGGATTGTTTGTCCTTTCGGGGAAAACGTCCCCGTCTCCTCCGAGGAGGCGCGGGGGGGTCACGCCCACTCGCTAATCCGTGACGTCGTGGTCACGTGATCCGCAACCCCCCCCGTCTCCCCCGAGCATTCCTCCCCCGTCTGAATACCCCTTAACAGGTGCATATATATAATGGCAAACCCTCTCGCTCCGCTCCAGCAACCGTGCTTTCCGAGTCTTAGCAGCCCGGGCTGGACGACAGATTTGACGGTCGTACCGAACATATCGGAGCACACGTTGGAGTCGTTTTGCGATCAAAGACGACCCTCTGCCCGTCAGCGCAAGAATGCGTACAACTTTACCATCGAGGCATACTGTGCGCCATCATCGCTTCGCATGAACACTTGTGACTTCGGGTAAGTAAGCTTTTCGGTGTAGTACTAGTGACATGCTCGGCGAACGGCGTCTGATGCCACTGTGCCTGCCCTGTGCCGGCTCTCGGCGATTACGCGCTCACCCGAAGCCGTATCTCGCTCATGTTGATATGGAAGTTCTGTCCCAGTCGAATGCAGTGAGAGCATAGGTTTCTTTTCTTATTTGTTGGTGGAAGCTAGCCACGGCATTGGGGCAGACTCCGAATCGCCCCTTAAACAAGTGAGAAACAAATGCACTGATACTATCGAAGGGCTCTGTGATCAGTTTTTGTCTCCCATTGTGGTGGCTCAGTCGGCTATGGCTCTTGCTGAGAGCAACATCGCGGTATCGAATCCCGGCCGCATCGGCCGCATTTCGATGGAGGTGCTACGGAAAAAGCGCCCATTTACTTGCGCTGCCGTGCACATGAGAGAAGTCCATTTGGCCTAAATTAATCCGGAGCACTCCACTATGGTGTGCCTCCTAATCATATGATGATATCGCCACGCGAAAAACCACGATTAAATTTTTATTTAGTCTCATTGTTGAAGCATAACACCACTGATACGGACATAAGTATTGCTTTAACAACCTGCACTGCGTTTATGGATGTCACAACTGGTTTGGCTTTTCTTTTCAGATGTTGCACCTCAATGGCAGGCTTGCCAGAACCTCCCAATGTGCCAGCAGTAGGTGAACAGCTAGTGTGGTCTCCCTCCATTTTAGCTGAATCAGACTCGAGATCTGCTGCAGCCAAAGGACCAGCTCCACGGTCTTCCACAGTCGAAGATTGAGCGGCATCTTGATCTGAAATCGGATGTGCTTGCACACAGGCACTCTGTGTTCGCTCCTTAGGTGGCTTGCGCTGCTGTCGCATTTTGCCAAAGTTGAATACACTGGGGCAGGCGTCTCAGTAAGTTGTTGCCACAAGATACACCCGGAAAAAAGTCCGATGGCAAGAAAAGCTTTGAACAGACTTTTGTGGATTTCGTCACCTTGAAGTATTTCCCTTCATCACGCTTGATGGCGATGATCCACCTCTTGTATACTGTGTTGTCTGTTGGGGAGCGGTGATACGAAGCCTGCAGGTTGCAAGAAATACAGGTAGTTACAACTTGCGTTGAGAAGTCATCCACCGAAACCTGTATGTACGTACGATACTAGAATATTTTGACCTGGCTGTAACATTAAAAGATGCTTCGCCTGAAATAAAAGTAGGACGATATGCACATCCGTCACGCGAGCTCTTTAGATAGCGGTTAATTTGCTTTCGATTAACTTGCTTTAGATTCTGCACGATATGGCTTAAGCAAAGCGCGACAGGCCACCATTATAGTCGGTCGTCAGGTGCACTAGAGGCCAACAAACTCGATCCGATTAGTTGGCCCATGAAAGAGGGATCATCGACCACGGTCGTAAATACTCGTCTGGCGTGAACGTGTTTATCAGAACCATCTTTATCGTGGCACCAGGTTTGGCCTGTACATGAGCAAAGCTCCGCATTAAAGTCCTCGTTAAAGTCCGGCTGGCGATATCCTATCGGGTTCCGAGTGCCAGGCACGACTGGCAGGTGATAAGCACACGCGGTGCGATAGCGCCAGCCGGAGCAAGAATCTAACGCTACGGTGACGCTGGCTGCGAGCACAGATTCGCCTGAAGACAGACAAGGCATGTCACAGTAGGACTTTGCCGAAAGCCACGCTTTCCGCTGTTCGCGTTTCTCTTAGTCCCAATATTACTCAGTCCCAGCCTTTACACATTCACCGCATCAGCATGGCTGCGGATAAACAACACGGCGCTGACGCGTGTGAAGCAAAAACCACGCACCTTGTTCCCGCCAGGATCCTTAGGTCCTCGCTGTTTACAACAGGGTACACAACAGTGTGTTGGCATTTCCGATGTGGGTCGATTTGCGCAAGAGAACACTTTTCGCGCTTTCTGTATCCGTGCGGGTTTCGTCGTGTACGGCAGCGCAGTGCGGAGTCTCCGCTTCGTGGACGCTACCAAGATGGCGGACCTAACTCTAAACTTGCGCACGAGATGTCGCGCGCGCGGACTGCTAGAGAACGGACGTGTTTTTCGTGGGCTCCGGAATGACAGCGTCAGATAAGTTTTTTTTTTTTTGCATGAGTCTAGCTTGTTTTTTTTTTTTAGTTATATGAGTACATAAGCCACTAGATTGAAGGCTAATAGGGCTTACAACTTTGTACTGTTTCCTGTGTGACAGTTGCCTGGGTTTTTTTTATTATTATTTGTTTGTTCGGACACCACGTGGCTGAAAGGTACACATGTGATTTGCAGTGTAGCATACTCGCGGAGTTTAGTGATATCATTTGGCTTTAAGTGTATTTAATCCGCCGTGTGAACGATCTAGCCATGGTCAAAAAGACCGTAAAGTGTTCAGGGTGCGGAATGGGATGGAAAATAGAGGTTGGTACGGATGAGAAGACAGAGGGAGCTGACGCCAAGTGTAAGCAATGCGAGTTAGAGGCGAAAATGGAAATAATGATGGCTGCCCAGAATGAGCTCATGGTAAGAATCGCCGAGCTGGAAAATGCGTTGGCGACAGAGCGGGAAAAAACGATGGCTATGGGGGAAAGGCTTAAGTCAGCCGAGGAGGGGTTAGCAAAGGTAGCAAGCGACAGAGGGAACAGAGGGGCACCGACCCCTACAGTGGTAGACGCGAAGGGGGAAACAGGTTTGGAAAAGACAGGTGCAAGGGTCACAGGACCTAGCTTCCGCGAAGTAGTTTTGGGAAGGGGAGGGGACAATACAGCAGCAGTGGCACGCGCTAATAACCGAGACAGTGGCCAGGTGCGGGAGAGTCCAGCAGAAAAGTCGGAACACGTGATAATCGCCGGGGACTCGAATTTAGTTAGATGCGCAGAAGCAGTCAAAGAAAGGGTGAGAGGCGACAAACGAGTTTTAATAGGGAAGTTCCCGGGACATGGGATGGGATCAGTGATGAGACAAGCTAGCGCAAAACTCGCAACTAAGGCTAATGGACGTAACCTCGTGATAATCGCGGGAGGTCTAAACGACGTCTTGAATGAAGAATCAGCCGAACTAGCGACCACATTAGCGAAAGGGGTAGATGACATGCGCGCCATTTCCCCTCAGGTGCAGATAGTGGTATGCACAATACCGGAGGTACCGGTGCGTGACGTCAACCTGCAAAGAGCGGTTGTCGACGCAAACAAAGAGATATGGCATATGAGTCGAGAGAAAGGCATCGAGGTAGTGGAAATAAACAGAGAGGTGCACAGGTGGGGTGGTTTTCAAAGAGACGGAATACACTTCGATAGGAGGCTTGGTCATGAGGTGGGTTGCGACTTGCGGGACGCGCAGTAGGTTTCTTGGGGGGCACGCGGGCCCTTCGGTGCCCAGGGTAGCTTGTAATGAGGAAAACAACCAGGGGGACTCTTTGACAGGCAGTATGGCGAAAAACCAGAGAAAAGGTAAAAGAAGGGAGAAGGCGCGTGTTGCAATTAGTTACATTAACATGCAGGGTGGCAGAAAAAAGGAAAAATGGTTAGAGATTGAGGGACAGTTAAACAAGGAACAGATAGGTGTTTATGCGGTTACAGAAACACACCTTAGAGACTTGGAAGAGCCACCACATATTGACAATTATATTTGGGAAGGATGTAACAGGATCACATCAGAAAGGAGAGGTGGGGGTGTTGGAATGCTAATTCATAGCAGAACAAAATGGGATAGAGTGAAGCAGACGTGTTAAGAGCACCTTTGGGTTTCGGGCACAGTAGGTGGAAAGAAAACGTGGCTAGGTGTAGCATACTTGTGGACGGGGAATAACTGCAGAGAAAAGAATCTGGAGATAGTGAAATGCATAAGCACCGATATTAAAGAATTTGGTCATGATGCCGAAATAATCCTTCTAGGGGACATGAACGCTCACATTCGTGACCTTGACGGATATTGAGACACCAATGGCAAGTTATTGGTAGATCTCTGCGAGCAACATAGTCTTGAGATAGTTAACGTGGGGCCGAAGTGTGAGGGGCAGATCACGTGGGAAGTCGGAAACAGGCAATCGAGCATTGATTATTGTCTCATGACAGAAGGAATATATGACAAACTTAGAGAGATGAGAATAGACGAGGAAGGCATTAACAGCTTGGGTAGTGATCATAAACGCATAATATTACAAATGGGATGTAAAACTGAAAATAAGAACATAGAATCAAAATTTGGCAGCTTGTATCTAAATGACAAACAAATAACGAATGTAGCCGCAAGAGTCGAAGAAAAAGTAGACGAACTGCCAGGCAAAGACTGGAAGTATAGTGAGCTGCTACATATAATCACAAAAGAAATGGAAAAAGAGAAGAAAACTATTTGTTGGAAAGGAAAGAGAAAGCCAAAAGTTGGTGGAACAAAGAAATCCGGGAGGCGATCGAGAAGCGACGTGAGGCATCACGGGAGCACAGACAGGCAAAAAAAGAGAAGCGGCCACAGGACGAAGTCAACCAAATATGGGAAATATATTTAGAGCAAAAATCCATCGTGCAGAAATTAGTCGAGGCACAAATTAAAGGTGAAAGTGAACGCTGGATGACAGAGATTCGCGAAAAGAAGAAGGCCGCGCCTAGGATATTTTGGAGCCACCTAAAAGCGCTAGGTAGGAAGTCTGTCACAATGCAACAACGTTTCGTAGATGAAGGAGGAAATCAATTGGAAGGGCATGAAGCGCTAGGTTACATCCGAAAGATAACAGCCGATTCGTTTAAAAAGGTCACCCAGGGGACTCCCCCGGTGAGTAAAAGTACGCAAAGGAGTGCAACCGACGAAGATGTAGTACTGGAGAATTTCAATTGGAAGGAGGCCGAAGGAAAAATTCCTAAGCGCACTACTCCGGGCTTAGACGGGGTTCCCGTCAGCCTCATTAACGAACTCGGACATAACACTAAAGAAGCACTGCTGAAAGCCGTAGAAAAGTGCTTACAGGAGCGGGAAATACCAGACAGTTGGCGAAAAAGTACACTCTTAACCGCGTAACCTTTAGTAGAGGCATACATTTTTAAGATTCGTATCTGTCTAATTTAAAGGTTATGCATTACCTTTTAATATGGTAACTTCTACCATATAGGTCACGGTAGTTTTATAAGTCACAGAGAAACCTTTAAAGCAAAAGGTAACTAGCAACCTCTAAAATTGTATCTTTTATTAGAGGTATAGCGTGTTTGTGTCCGTATAGGTATTTGAAAAACTTCTAAACTGAAAGGTTATACAGTAAACCTTCAAATGTAACTTTTATGACAAATACAGCAGACCACTGCATGGAATTAACCTTACACAACCTCTGCATGCCTCGTGCAGAAACTCTTCCATTAGAGAAAGAACATCACACGGGACATGCAGAAGTTGTGAGTTCATATTCCTTCCATTCAGCAAACTGCATTTTCCTTTCGTTCACCTGGAAAATAAAAGTGCCCTCAAAGAAAGACAGGCGTATCGGCTTACCATGCTTTTTAGCTTAGTGGTACACAAATTTTCTAATCAATAAATGTTTATAAAGCCTGCGTGTGCATGGTAATTTCTGTGAGAAATATGTGAAATTGTTTGGCATACACAAAGCCGAACAGTTCATGCAGGAGTATAGGCTCTCAGACATTCGTCCGGATGCAAAGCAAATTAAACGAATTAGTCAGAGAAATAAAAAGCATGAAGCACTTTATTTAAAATGCAAAAATATACAGTAATTCAGCTATACGTAACTGAAAAGGTTTTCTTGGAAAATATTTATATGAAAACTTCCAAACATCTGCCCAAATAATCTTTGGCAATAAAGTTTGACCAACCAATGGCATATATAGTGATCAGACTTTTTTTTTCTTCAAAAGCGCCAAGAAACACTTCAATCGGTTTGAAATAAGCCCACGTGGGATAGGTTCTTGAGGTCTTAAAAGTTTTTGGACCATATTCAGGGTCTGCGAAAAAGCAGACGGGTACATGAGGTATTTCAGATAGCATATGACGACGGCACGTTCAATGTTCAGTTCCTTCAGGTGAATTATTTCTTCCTTGCTGCCTCCATACACCCAAGCTTGGTCCTTGTATATGTATACATGTGGTGCAGCGTTTTTTTTATTTCTGTCGGTAGAGCAGCCTGTAATTCGAATCATCAAAGACCCAAAAAAGGGTGTTATATACTAAATGCAGCCATTTGCTAGACATTCAGCATTAGTCCAAGTCTATTTTTCTCACTTCATTTGACACATGAGCACTTATCAGTGCGTCTTTCACGCTTTTCGAATACAGTTAGGCAGAGAAAAAAAAATAACTTACTTCACAGATCAGTGAGTGCTCTGACGAACCTTGCAAGTGCTTCGAGCGCTCTAAAAATGAAGTCTCCCTTCCTTCCTTCTCTGAGAAAACTTGTGCCGCCTTCTTTAGCCGTTGTTCCGCTTCATCCACAGTGAACTCAAAGCGCAGTTGGAGCTCAGCACAAAGCTATGGCAGAAGCAACAAAACAAGAAAAACACTTATTTTCCCTTCACGTGCCTTAAAAAAGTGAATTTGAAACAAGTCATTCGGCTAGACCTATGTTATATTAAACCTTGAGAGTAAAGAAAAATCAATCGGGCCTTGAATACAACGCCACAAGATTAATTTTCCTGTGTGAGTTTACAACTCTACTGTGTGCCACTGCTCAGAAACAGATGCTTTACGATGTTTTAAATCAACGCTGATATAAAGTATAAACTTACAGTTTCTTCCACCAAAAAATAATTTGGCAAGGGGTCTACATGGTGTTGACAGCGGTCTTGGTATGTGGCTCTCAAGAGGCACAAAACCCTTTCGTAGTTGATTGTGGCCCCTTTTAAGCTGTTCGAAGCCAATAACTGGAATACACAAAAATACAAATATGACAAAACAATTAAGGCCCCCATTGACATGGAAGGATAAATAACATAAACGCCATTTGGGAGCATTTCGTCTCGTATGAAAATTGAATAAAAATTGCAGCCCACCTGCAACTCTGCCAATGCCACCTCTTTTGTTATTTCTGGCCTGGATTCCTCCAAGAGAGCAGTATTACTTCTTTTCTGTCGGTGCCGCTGCATTTTTCTTTGCAGAGAAAGCCTCCGTATGAAGACACTCTGTGGAAAACAGTAGAAGGGAATGAGCATGAAAACATAAAAATATGGTGGAGCCTATTCAGGATAGAGTAATCTGCACAAAGGGAAATAAAGCTCAGTACATCGCACTCAGAGTTGAAAAATTTCGTCAGAGACTGCACCATTCATAGATCTCATTATGTTAAACTGCTATATCTATCAGTTTCAGCAAGGCCACTAATCTCACGGATTAACAGTTTTAACTGAAGCATTGCTTTGCGATTTCAACCCATTTTATACCACATTCTCTCACCTGACCACTCTATCTAATTTCCTGTTATCTCTTTATTTATATGCCTCCTTAATGGACTTGCACGGGTGTACAGATGCTGAGGTCCTTGCCCCGGCAATGCAAATGTAAGGGAGAGGGGTGACGCATATATATTTACAACATAAACTTTATTAGCAAGATATATCCAGAAAGGGAGTTACAAATCAATTGCGAGAAGTGCAATGACATCATTACTCTGGATCACATGCTTTGGCAGTGTCCTGTGGCTTTCACAGACTGTGACAAGGAAAGAGACTGGTGGCAAAGAGTCCTTCACAGTGGAGCTCTTTCAGATCATGTTCAGGCCGTCCAGAAGGCCCACGATATGGCGGTAAGGTTAAACCTTACTGTCCCAACGTGGGGGCCACCTGCATCAATTTAGGGTTGATATTCAGGACCCGAATAAAGTTCATCATACCATACCAGAGGGGATTATAGCAGCACCCTGAGAGCCTTGGTTGAAAAGAGTTTTCGATTCGGTGCTCATGTGAACGCGGTTTTGAGAGCTGACGTAACCAGCTATGTTTGCACGAAAAGCACTTTGGGTCCCGCCTCACTCAATTCTCTTTTAAACCGAAACTTCACTGGGCACCAGAACAGTCTTCCAATTATTAACCATCACACGCTCAAGTAAACGAGCTTTCCGGCCGTGATAAATGGGCCGTTAGCAACAGAAAACACAAGGTGCAAAATTCTTTTTTTTTTCAGTGCCTTTTTAATAATAAATACGCAGGGATTCACTGCTCACGCCAACCAGTATATGAGCTTGGAGGACGGTACAAGCGCAGCACACGGTAAAGCACACCGAGGTTGAACATGGCTCCGCAAATGCGGACGAGCCCGTTTTAATTCGTGAAAAGGACACGAAGCACCTCATCGATATCCCTCTTCTCGCACCACTCCGCATTGATTCATGAGCAGATTAGACGCAATGACACTCCGCAGGTGCGTAGCCACGCGTAGCCGTGTTCCCGAGGCGAGGTACACACAAGAACCACAGCGCAGATTACGAGCCCACGACTGGCCTCATGCCCGTATGCCATCTGGCATACGTGTGCTCATATAACACCGGCAACAAGGAGCTCACACATGCACGCAGATTCTCCTATACCATATATATGCTTCGGTGCACCGCATTGGAAGCGATTATTTCGCTTTGCAGCCGTAGACTCGGTTGTTACATGAAGGAACGCACTGGTAAATGCTTATCTACTCATTTCAGCATCGTTCTCCGACTGCGCTCGCGGTAACATAAGAAGAACAAGGTGGTCGTGGAGAGCGCGAGGGGCCGCACAAGTGCGCCACCGAGAGAACACAGAGCCGCCTTTTCATTCGCGTGCGCCTGAGTGAGGTTTGAATAAGTCCTGGGGCGGACAACGCTCTTAGCACAAACACTACACCGCAAAACGCCACATCAGCCAAAACATGGCACGTAACACTTCTTACCTAACAACGTTGCGAAAAGATGCTAAGCTCACACGTGCAGACAAAGCAAGTATTACGTGCTCGCGTGATAAGTCCGTCAATTGCAAGTGAGCACTAATTTTAACAAAATAATGCCACAAAATTTATATCTTAATACTAGATTACCTAACTCTTGTATACGAGAGGTCAGGGCATACAAAAGGGAAAACGCACAACGGCTGCAAAACAAAACTTTGCTTACCGAGATCAGCAATCCTGTTGTGGGCGCTGGGACTGTGGTCACAATAGTCGCATCGAATGAGAACCTCGGCATCGTCGACGGCGCACACCACCATATATTGCTTGCAATCGCATTGGAGCTCATTGCACCGGCCACGTAACACGCCACAAATGGCTTTGTGCTTGACGGGCATTTTAAAATCATACCGAGCACGCCGCCACACGCCTACAACGAGCGCGTCACGTGCAGGTAGTGGGATGAGACTATGGTGTAACATAGTTGCTGTATATGGGCTCCCTGAGAGACTCATGATGGCGCGAGAGGGCGCTGAGCGCAAGAGAGGTGCTGTAATCGCGAAGCAGACAGCTTCGTGAACAGCCTCTGTAGCAGTTATTTCCGTGAGACTTCATATCGCGCAATTTCGTTGTGATTGCAGGAGACGAGGCACAGAAGCAGGTACCATACTTTTTTTCTCCTTACCGCGAACGTTGCGGTAGAACACCTCAGAATGACACGGCCCTCTAAGTGTTTCATTGCTCTATACAACCACCTCGCCCACATTGCCGCGCGCCGTGGACGGCGCACTTGCTAGTATTCTAGCACACGCAAGCACCAAACCATTTCAGGGCTGCTTGCGCGCGATTGGAGCAATAGAATTTCCTTTCCCGATCGCCCTCGCCGAATCTGTAACCCTTGCCCCTTGAATGTAAACGCCTAAACGTATACGGCGAAGACTCTGTCAGCTCTAAAGGTCACCGTTAAAGGTATACACGAGCCATATACCTTTAAATTTAGATTGTAACCTCTGTGAATCAGCAAGTAAACCTTTAAAACTTGGGAAGACAAAAAACACAAAAACGTCGACCCATGTAACCTATAGGATAAAGGATAAATTTTGGTAAAGGTATACATAGAGGATACGCGGTTAAGAGTTCACCGCGTAACCTTTAGTAGAGGCATACATTTTTAAGATTCGTATCTGTCTAATTTAAAGGTTATGCATTACCTTTTAATATGGTAACTTCTACCATATAGGTCACGGTAGTTTTATAAGTCACAGAGAAACCTTTAAAGCAAAAGGTAACTAGCAACCTCTAAAATTGTATCTTTTATTAGAGGTATAGCGTGTTTGTGTCCGTATAGGTATTTGAAAAACTTCTAAACTGAAAGGTTATACAGTAAACCTTCAAATGTAACTTTTATGACAAATACAGCAGACCACTGCATGGAATTAACCTTACACAACCTCTGCATGCCTCGTGCAGAACTCTTCCATTAGAGAAAGAACATCACACGGGACATGCAGAAGTTGTGAGTTCATATTCCTTCCATTCAGCAAACTGCATTTTCCTTTCGTTCACCTGGAAAATAAAAGTGCCCTCAAAGAAAGACAGGCGTATCGGCTTACCATGCTTTTTAGCTTAGTGGTACACAAATTTTCTAATCAATAAATGTTTATAAAGCCTGCGTGTGCATGGTAATTTCTGTGAGAAATATGTGAAATTGTTTGGCATACACAAAGCCGAACAGTTCATGCAGGAGCATAGGCTCTCAGACATTCGTCCGGATGCAAAGCAAATTAAACGAATTAGTCAGAGAAATAAAAAGCATGAAGCACTTTATTTAAAATGCAAAAATATACAGTAATTCAGCTATACGTAACTGAAAAGGTTTTCTTGGAAAATATTTATATGAAAACTTCCAAACATCTGCCCAAATAATCTTTGGCAATAAAGTTTGACCAACCAATGGCATATATAGTGATCAGACTTTTTTTTTCTTCAAAAGCGCCAAGAAACACTTCAATCGGTTTGAAATAAGCCCACGTGGGATAGGTTCTTGAGGTCTTAAAAGTTTTTGGACCATATTCAGGGTCTGCGAAAAAGCAGACGGGTACATGAGGTATTTCAGATAGCATATGACGACGGCACGTTCAATGTTCAGTTCCTTCAGGTGAATTATTTCTTCCTTGCTGCCTCCATACACCCAAGCTTGGTCCTTGTATATGTATACATGTAGTGCAGCGTTTTTTTTTATTTCTGTCGGTAGAGCAGCCTGTAATTCGAATCATCAAAGACCCAAAAAAGAGTGTTATATACTGGATGCAGCCATTTGCTAGACATTCAGCATTATTCCAAGCCTATTTTTCGCACGTCATTTGACACATGAGCACTTATCAGTGCGTCTTTCACGCTTTTAGAATACAGTTAGGCAGAGAAAAAAGAAAATAACTTACCTCAATTATCAGTCAGTGCTCTGACGAACCTTGCAAGTGCTTCGAGAGCTCTAAAAATGAAGTTTCCCTTCCTTCCTTCTCTGAGAAAACTTGTGCCGCCTTTTTTAGCCGTTGTTCCGCTTCATCCACAGTGAACCCAAAGCGCAGTTGAAGCTCAGCACAAAGCTATGGCAGAAGCAAGAAAACAAGAAAAACACTTATTTTACCTTCACGTGCCTTAAAAAAGTGAATTTGAAACAAGTCATTCGGCTTGACCTATGTTATATTAAACCTTGAGAGTAAAGAAAAATCAACCGGGCCTTGAATACAACGCCACAAGATTAATTTTCCTGTGTGAGTTTACAACTCTACTGTGTGCCACTGCTCAGAAACAGATGGTTTACGATGTTTTAAATCAACGCTGATATAAAGTATAAATTTACAGTTTCTTCTACCAAAAAATAATTTGGCAAGGGGTCTACATGGTGCTGGCAGCGGTCTTGGTATGTGGCTCTCAAGAGGCACAAAACCCTTTCGTAGTTGACTGTGGCCCCTTTTAAGCTGTTCGAAGCGAATAACTGGAATACACGAAAATGCAAATATGACAAAAGAAATAAGGCCCCCATTGCCATGGAAGGATAAAGAAGACAAACGTCCTTTGGGAGCATTTTGTCTCGTATGAAAATTGAATAAAAATTGCAGCCTACCTGCAACTCTGCCGATGCCACCTCGTTTGTTAGTTCTGGCCTGGATTCCTCCAAGAAAGCAGTATTACTTCTTTTCTGTCGGTGCCGCTGCATTTTTCTTTGCAGAGAAAGCCTCCGTATGAAGACCCTCTGTGGAAAGCAGTAGGATTTTTAGCATAACGATGAGCTACTTGATCATCTAGAGTACATTTTGAAAGTTGTATGTCACTTCAAAGAGTCCTGACACATAACTTTGAAGGCTAGAGAACTTCTGGGATAGATATTTTTGGGCACATGCATCATCTACAAAATATCGACGGTGAATATAGGCTATGACATGAATAAACTGAATTGTGATGTGCATGTCGCGCAACTGCACGAGAAACGCCCGACTTCACAACATCAACGCCACCTTGGTCTAACGGTAAACAACCAACGGCCACCTGATTCACGAGTTCGTGCTAGCTGTCATCATCCCAGCGAGCGCTCTTTTCTAGCACACCTCTGCAACGGAAAGAGGGAGCACCTCCTTAATGGACTTGCACGGGTGTACAAATGCTGACGTCCTTGCCCCGGCAATGCAAATGTAAGGGAGAGGGGTGACGCATATATATTTACAACATACCAGAGGGGATTACAGCAGCACCCTGAGGGCCTTGGTTGAAAAGTTTTCAATTTGGTGCTCGATGTGAACGCGGTTTTGAGAGCTCACGTAACTAGCTATGTTTACACGAAAAGCACTTTGGGTCCCGCCTCACTCAATGCTCTCTTAAACCGAAACTTCACTGGGCACCAGAACAGTCTTCCAATTATTAACCATCACATGCTCAAGTAAACGAGCTTTCCGGCCGTGATAAATGGGCCGTTAGCAACAGAAAACACAAGGTGCAAAATTCTTTTTTTTTTCAGTGCCTTTTTAATAATGAATACGCAGGGATTCACTGCTCACGCCAACCAGTATATGAGCCTGGAGGACGGTACAAACGGAGCACACGGTCAATCAAATCACACCGAGGTTGAACATGGCTCCGCAAATGCGGAGGAGCCCGTTTTAATTCGTGAAAAGGACACGAAGCACCTCATCGATATCACTCTTCTCACACCACTCAGCATTGATTCCTGAGCAGATTAGATGCAATGACACTCCGCAGGTGCGTAGCCACGCGTAGCCGTGTTCCCGGGGCGAGGTACGCACAAAAAACACAGCGCAGATTAAGAGCCCACGACTGGCCTCATGTCCATATGCCGTCTGGCAAACGTGGGCTCATATACCTAACACCGGCAACAAGGAGCTCACACATGCACGCATATTCTCCGACCATATATATGCTTCGGTGCACCGCATTGGAAGCGATTGTTTCGCTTTGCAGCCGTAGACTCGGTTGTTAGATGAAGGAACGCACTGGTAAATGCTTATCCACTCATTTCAGCATCGTTCTCCGACTGAGCTCGCGGTAGCATGAGAAGAACAAGGTGGTCGTGGAGAGCGCGAGGGGCCACACAAGTGCGCCACCGAGAGAACACAGAGCCGCCTTTGCATTCGCGTGCGCCTGAGTGAGGTTTGGATAAGTCCTGGGGCGGACAACGCTTTTAGCACAAAACACTACACCGCAAAACGCCACATCAGCCAGAACATGGTACGTAACACTCCTTACCTAACAACGTTGCGAAAAGATGCCAAGCTCACACGTGCAGACAAAGCAAGGATTACGTGCTCGCGTGATAAGTTCGTCAATTGCAAGTGAGCCCTAATTTCAACAAAATAATGCCACAAAATTTATATCTTAATACTAGATTACCTAATTCTTGTATACGAGAGGCAACATTTGTCAGGGCATACAAAAGGGAAAACGCACAACGGCTGCAAAACAGAACTTTGCTTACCGAGATCAGCAATCCTGTTGTGGGCGCCGGGACTGTGGTCACAATAGTCGCATCGAATGCGAACCTCGGCATCGTCGACGGCGCACACCACCATATATTGCTTGCAATCGCATTGGAGCTCATTGCACAGGCCACGTAACACGCCACAAATGTCTTTGTGCTTGACGGGCATTTTAAAATCATACCGAGCACGCCGCCACACGTCTACAACGAGCGCGTCACGTTCAGGTAGTGGGATGAGACTATGGTGTAACATAGTTGCTATATATGGGCTCCCTGAGAGCCTCATGGTGGCGCGAGAGGGCGCTGAGCGCAAGAGAGGTGCTGTAATCACGGAGCAGACCAACGTTACTAGATAGTAACGTTGGAGCAGACAGCTTCGTGAACAGCCTCTGTAGCAGTTATTTTCGTGAGACTTCATATCGCGCAATTTCGTTGTGATTGTAGAAGGCAAAATTTGTAAATTGCTTGTTTCAGCCATCATAAGCTGAATTTAGAGCATAAGAGCGTTCCTGTTAGCGCTTTATGGGCGTAGTTTCCTGCAACTCTGGCTGTTGGTTGCTAACGTGTGCTTCTGCTCGGTGTGCGTATATATATGTAGAGAGAGAGAGAGAGAGAGAGAGAGAGGGCGAGGCTTGTCGATGGTCTGCTACCGGATTTGCGAACAAGGATACAGCTATCCGCACAAGGGACCATCGATATTGACGCTCGTTAGAAATAACGCCTTTTCTCCCTGGACCCGTCGTGTTTTCGCAGTTCTCTTCGGCAAAAATTGCTCCAAATCACGACCGCCGAGTAGCGGGATTAGGCAAAAAATGACGCAGGAGACGAGGTACAGAAGCAGGTACCATACTTTTTTTCTCCTTACCGCGAACGTGGCGGTAGAACACCTCAGAATGCCACGGCCCTCTAAGTATTTCATCGCTGCCAGTATTCTAGCACACGCAAGCACCAAACCATTTCAGGGCTGCTTGCGCGCGATTGGAGCAATAGAATTTCCTTTCCCGATCGCCCTCGCCGAATCTGTAACCCTTGCCCCTTGAATGTAAACGCCTAAACGTATACGGCGAAGACTCTGTCAGCTCTAAAGGTCACCGTTAAAGGTATACACGAGCCATATACCTTTAAATTTAGATTGTAACCTCTGTGAATCAGCATGTAAACCTTTAAAACTTGGGAAGACAAAAAACACAAAAACGTCGACCCATGTAATCTATAGGATAAAGGATAAATTTTGGTAAAGGTATACATAGAGGATACGCGGTTAAGAGTGCAGGTTGGCGATGCAGGCAGTAAAATTAAAAATAGAAGCGTGGGTAGAACAAAATGATATTTTGGGAGAACTTCAGAATGGATTTCGAATCGACAGGCGGTTAGACGATAATCTGTTTGTTCTTACCCAGTGTATAGAAATATCGAAAATAGAAAACAGGCCCTTATACATAGCTTATCTAGATATCACCGGAGCGTATGACAACGTTAAGCAGGAAATTTTGTGGGATATATTGAAAGAAGTGGGCATAGGGGACGACTGTATACAGCTTTTGAGGGAAATGTACCGAGAAAATACAGTTTGTATAGAATGGGAAGGAATAAGTAGCAAGGACAGCGTTGAAATTAGCAAGGGGCTGAGACAGGGATGTCCTTTGTCCCCGCTGTTATTCATGCTGTACATGGTGAGGATGGAAAAAGCGCTAGAAGGTAGCAACATTGGATTTAATTTGTCACACAAACAGGTCGGCACGATGGTTGAGCAGAAGCTTCCAGGTCTATTTTATGCTGATGATACTGTCTTATTTGCGGACAGTCAAGATGATATACAGCGACTGGCAGATATATGCGGAAGGGAATGTGAGGCTCTAGGACTAGGATTTAGTGCAACAAAATGTGGATTGATGGTATTCAATGATCACGAAGACCATGCGGTCTTCATACAGGGCCAAAAAATACCGAGGGTAAGCGAGTACAAGTACCTCGGAGTATGGGTAAATGAGGGGGATAGATATATGGAGGTACAAGAGAAAGCAGCGGTAGCAAAGGGAAAGAGGAATGCTGCAATTATGAAGCACAGAGCTTTATGGGGATACAATAGGTACGAGGTGCTTCGAGGGCTGTGGAAGGGTGTGATGGTCCCGGGGCTTACATTTGGGAACTCAGTGGTTTGCTTGAAGTCAGAGGTACAATCAGGATTGGATGTAAATCAAAGGACGGTGGGCCGCCTCGCGTTGGGCGCTCACGGGAAGACGACAATTGAGGCTGTAAAGGGTGATATGGGATGGACAGGCTTTGAAGTGAGGGAAGCTCAGAGCAAAATGAGATTCGAAGAGAGGCTGAGGAAAATGAAGAAGAGTAGATGGGCAGAGAAGGTTTTCAGGTATTTGTATAGAAAAAGCGTTGACACGCAGTGGAGAAAGAGAACTAGGAGGCTCACCAGTAAATATACGGCTAGCAGTGCGGGCGATATGGCAACAAGGAGCATTAAGCGGAAGGTCAGGGAGGCGGAGAGGACTTATTGGATGACAGCGATGGAAAAGAAGCCGGCTCTGAGTAACTACCGAAAGGGAAAAAACGAAATAAGGAGGGAAAGGTTTTATGATAATTCAAGGGGAAGCGCTTTACTGTTTGAAGCAAGGTCGGGATGCCTTAGAACGCGAAGTTATAAAGCGAGATTCAGTAACGAAGACGAACACTGTACATGCTGCGGGGGAACTAAGGAAACGATGGAACATGTACTGATTGAATGTGGCGATATTCACCCAGGTATACTTGTGGGCACGAGTCTACAGGAAGCCTTGGGTTTTAGGGACAACAATGGAAAGCTGAACACGTCCGCGATAGAAATAAGTAAGAGACGGTTAGAGTATTGGTGGCAGAAGAGTAGAGATAAAGTACAAAAATAAATAATGGGGGGGGGGGGGGGAAATAAGGTCATTCTGCCTTAAGAGGCAGAGAGATAGACCGTGAATTTATAAATATTTTTGGTATAATAAGATAGATTTAATCAATGTAGACAAGGTATTAGGCCAGCATGAAACAAGGAAGTTTTTCTTTTTTCTTCGAGCATGGTGGCAGACATGTCACCGCCCCGTTATAAAGGGGACGCTCATAGCATCCATCTATCCATCCATCAACTATTCTCCTCGGATTTCTCCCCTCCCCTGGCCGGCGCGCTGCGCACGGCACGCTGAACCCTCCACTGGCTCGCCGCAGCCGCATTAAAATCACTGCGCGCGCTTGTTTGATCGGCCCCTTGAAGCGTCAAATGAGAACCTGTTTCTTAAGCAATAGTCATGACGAAAGTGGGCTTCCGATAGAACAAAGTGACAAATATATTTTTAAAGACGCTTCGCTATATACAAATAAGCGCTTCGAAAAAAAAAATGAGTATATCAATTGGCGGCTGAGCGGTTTACCTTCCCGTCGCCGCCTCGGCTGTCCTTAACACGGTGTATTAACGCATATAATGTAACCAGCATAAAGTATAGGCGAGAATTTTTTTCATAATTGTGGTCTTGATGAGCTAAAAGAAGGCACCCAAGAAGGAATGTGGTGGTTTACTTAAATTGGGCCAAATGAGTGAGCCCGAAGCCTTTTTGTGTCAATGCCGCTGTCAGACACGCACGCACGCACACGATGCATGCACACACGCTTATACACACGTGATAAAGACACGCACATACGTACACACACGGACGTGCATGCACACGCGATACAGACACGCACACACATAGAACACACGATCATACGCACGGGATACAGACACGCACGCTCATACATGCATACACACGCGATACAGACACGCACGCACATACATACACACGCAATGCAGACAAGCACGCACATACATACACACGCTAAGCAGACACGCACGCACATACATACACACGCGATGCAGACACGCACGCGCATAAATACACAGGCGATACTGACACGCAGGCACATGCATACACACGCGATACAAACACACACGCACATACACAGCGATACAGAAACGCACGCGCATGCACAAGTGATACAAAGTATACAGACACGCACGCGCAGGCGCACGCATACACATACGTGCGTACACGCACAAACACCGCGAATACACAAACGCACGCACATTCGTGCACTCACACGTTAACACGTGCGCACACGCACATACAAACGCAGGCGCACATACAAACACGCATACACCTGCACACACCCGTACACACACGCCTGGAGGGTTGACGCCTGGAGGGTTCACGGCGGGCGTGAGCAGCTGAAAGGCTGAAAGCGCGCGAAGTTTGCTTGCGCTCGCTTCTCGTGACGTCAGGGTCACCTGAATGGGAGCTATCGCGCGTCGCAGCCATTCAGCGTTGCGGATGCACCGGCTCCGCGAAAGAGAGGGTGAAAAAAAGAGGAGGTTGACGGCGCGGCGAGGATGAGCCGGCGTGGATAAAGGAGCGTCGCTACTTTCCAACATCAAGGGGCTTTAGGACCCGTGGGCTTTCTCCGCGGCGGAAGCCGCGTCAAAGCGGCGAGCGTCTGCTACGCGCGTGATATTTTGGCCGCTATTAGCTAAAATTGCGGAGATTTGGGCAATATTTAATACTGCGTTACTGCAACATAATACTGCAGCGACTCATCACACAGAGAACGCGTTTGTAAGTTTGTGTGTTGTGAAACGGGGATTTTGTATATATACTTTCAGCTGGTTTGTCACCGCATTGGTCCACACTTCCGTGGCTGTTTGAGGAACGCATCCTGCGCGCACTTCATCGTGAGAAAAGGCGCTTAAATTACTTTCGTGTGGAATGACGAACGTAAACTTGCTGCAGGAGAGAATAAACTAGAGATAACCAGGAGAACGTAACACATATACACGTAGTAACTAGCTCATGCATGCTAACGCCTTTGCACTCTTCATATCCTATCTTTTATTTCGTGCATTCGATTGGTTTTACAAGGCTGCCTCCGGCGCTCTGCCATTTCATGCGAAGCCGAATGTGTCAGTCGGCGTGGCCGCGTTACCAAAAATAAAAAATTACTCGCGTAACTCGCGTCTCGTTCACTTGGTATACAAGAAAATTGGAACGGAGGGGCACGAATGTACGTATGCCCAACACGACCGATAGGTCAAAGCATCACTAACCTGACATGCTTGCCATTTGCGTAACGACTAACAATAATATATATAATATGGTGTGTGGTGCGCAAACCCGCTTTCTGCAGCCAGAAATAATTCTGACGATGTGTGGTCTGACGATTTGTTTCCATCAGGTTATAAAAAAGGTGGTGGTCACCGATATCGATGTCAACATGTAAGACTTACCGATTCATTTTGAAGAACTGGCCGCATAGGTAAAATGTATGCGAAAAAATTACATGAAAAAAAACATGGTCCCTTATGCATTCGCCTGAGATGACTCGAAAACGAAAGCCATCTTTTTCGTCAGTTGATGCATTGAACCTCCCTCGCCCATTTCCTCTGTGATCGCCCCCCGATCACGGAGGCAATGCAAAGCGACCATGTCACGTGGTGGCGTCATGATATAACGTCACGTTGAATGTCATAGTGGCGTCACAAGTTCTGTCGACGTCATCGCGTGATGATTTTGTGCATCACTTGTGTTGGCTACGCGGGATGCCGACGGTCAATTTTGGTGTTTGATGAGGCATCTAAGGCTTTAGCCTTAAAAAAAGACGAACCAAAGAAACTGAAACGATAACAGTGCAGCATCGTGTATGCCTCACCTCATGTTACGAGCGATCGCCCGAAAACAAACGTGATTCTCAATTCAGAGCAGTTGATTGCACGCGCCTGCGAGACAAAAGAGGCTTGCTTTACCCGTCTGCTCATCTCTTTATACTTATTCAAGAGATTAGCAGACTCGCTATTTAAGTACTCCGGAGCTTCAGCACGAAATTGTGGTGGACGCTATATTGAGGTCATCAGCAGTGATTCCACTCCTGCGCCAACTGCGCCAAAGTGCGCCAAATTGTATTTACTGCGCCATCCTGATAATATCGACGAAATTTGCGCCAAACTGCGCCAAAGTCTCGGGATTGGGGGCGTCTATCACCGGCAATCGCACCGCCGGCGCGTCAGAACATGTGCAGCCCGATCTTGGGGCTGCCAATAAAGTCGCAATCATGGACCAAGAATTATTCCGCTGAATAAATAGCGCTCGCGCGTGCGTTCCGAGTAAGCCACGATGCCATGCACGGTGCCGACGCAGCTTCTGTTCTGCAAGTCGGCTCGACAGCAAAACGCCCTCTCCGCAGAGGCTCGTGACGTCTAGGCCTATCGGTAGCGAGAAAGTGCGACGGCGGACGTCGTCTGTTCCAGAAACGCTGCTCATAGCTCGTTTCAAGCGTCGCACGGCACGTAAGGAAAGCAATGTTCAGTAATAACCACATGAGTGCCGCTAAAATGTCTGTCACTTCTGTTTCCGGACATCGCGGAATGAAATGTGGGATCGCTCGCAGTAGATATATGGGACAATATCGAATTTTCTTTGCTTCGCGTTTATGGAAGAGCACGCGAACGGTGGAAACGCGTTGACACTTTTCCTCAGATATACTTTATCCATGGATCTTCATCCAGAACAGCTTTTTTCGTAATTCCTTCCGCCAGCACGTCTGAGTTTGTAATCACTCTGCGGTAAATACCCCCTAAAAGGCCCTTCCCTTTCGAGCTCACGTGCTAGAGTTCTAATTCGAATTTTTGGTTCCTTTTTTAAAAATGTCATCTGATTAATAAAAGCATATCTCCTGGTGTGAGCAGCCGCAAATGCGCAGCTGTCAGTAGCGGGCCCGTCGCTGACGGCCCACAGTGAAGCGGCTACGCCATGTTACACGTCCGCCCCGCACTTTCGAGGGTCAATAACTGACGGTTAAAAAAACTAAGTTTCGCTTAAGAGCGAGGAAATGAATGTAATACCAAAAAATTGTATTGTGAAACGAAGTAAGACTAGCAGCTAACTCTTTTGGATCCGATCTCGCGTAACTCAACAAAACGCTGGTTTAAGGGAATATGGCCCCTACGGGCTTATGCGAACGCCTCTGACTTGTGGTGCAATCCCGCACGCTGTAGTGAATGCACTGCATCTCTTCTCTCTCCCTTTTTTTTTTCTCTTTCCTCCTCTCTATTTCTCGTCTTTCTATTCCCCTTCCCCGAACCCCCAGTGTAGGGTAGCCAACCGGAAGTGTTTCTGGTTAACCTCCCTGCCTTCTCCTTTTCCTGTTTCCTTCCTTCCAGGAACCGAAGCGTTTTCTTGCTTCGAGTTTTCTAAACGCGAAGTAAGCGTTGAGAGCACAGAAAGTTTACGAGCCGTCTCCTGATGCCTCGAGATAGCGCGCGCGCAAGCGACTGCGCCCTTCGAACGATGCGCCCCCCCCCCCCCTTCCGCTCCCCTGGCGTCCCGTCATGCTCCTTACGAAAGACGGGCGGGGCGTTTCCTCTCTGTTTGATGAGCAATCGACGGCAGGCCCGCACGCGGGAAGATGTTATCTCATGCGCTGTTCGTGCGGCGGAGACAGACGGCCGGATAGTTTAATCTCCGCTTCAGCCGCGTTCGTCGCCAGCGCTCGCGAGCTTTTACCCGCGGCTAGAATGCGCGTGGTGATGTTATTAATTTGGACTTTATACGGAAAATTACGGCAACGGCGACGGCAAAAGTCCGCCGAGAGTGTCTATATAATTGCTATCGCAAGGGTCAATGTACGGGGCAGATTTCGCCCCCCCCCCCCTTAGGTAATTAGGGGGGGGGCGCCCCCCCCCCCCTGTGCGCACGCCTATGCTCCTGAGATAATTTTTTCCATGAGATTTGCAATGAATCGAAATATTTCTAGCCTTCATAAGAGCCCCATAATAATACTCAGGTGCTTGAATGTTAATGCAATATCCTTCTGTATTGCACTCCAGGATATAAAATTCGCTGCTCCAAAGTGCTCCCAGATGCAAAATTATCTGCTCCAAAGTGCTCCAAGATGAAAATTTTGCTGCTCCAAAGTGCTCCAAAGCGGAAATTTTGCTGCTCCAAAAATTGCTCCAAATCAGAAGTCCTCGGTAGCATCACTGCATCAGGAAAAAGCGGGAAATTGCGGTCGGCTGCCCTGTTGGCGCGCACTCAACTGCCGCGGAAACAATTGTACTTTATGTAACTATTTCTCCAGATCTTTTTGCAGTCTCTGAACCGGGCGAACGCTAACTTCCGAGAACCGTGAAAACATCTGATGTTGAGAATGAGTTGTTTGAAACTGTTTTCATTTCGTATGGTGAAGGCTTGAAGCAATGCATGCATCTCGCGCGGATGTTCCATACTGACGTTCAGCGATCCAATGCATATATATATATATATATATATATATATATATATATATATATATATAATCGCATGTTGCAGGCTAGGTACATAAGGGATCTCTGCATTTGAACAATTTTTTGAAGTGATTGAGATATTACACTTCTATTTGTCAATTTCTTACCGTATTTTCGGTTCAGGCAGCTTGTACAGCAAGAATGGGGGCATTTGTAACTTTGTTTCATGATATCTGGATATTTGTAAAGCATTTTCTATATTACGCCTTTTATGCAAAAACTTGTGGAATAAGGTTAGTTTACCTGGCATTGCTTTTCTTTCAAATGTTTGCGCACGGTGAGCCTTGTTGTACGCTACGTCAGAAGAAAAATAAGCCAACAGCATTGCGGTCGTATGGCCGTCTCTACTCTTTTTTTTCTTTTTTTTTTTGTTTCCCTTGCGTCTTCCCGGTGTGCTCCGTCCATAATAAAGAGATAGTGGAGGCTAATGAATTGGCGAATAAAGCGGTGTGCATATGGCTAGCAAACCAGTGGCGATAAAGAGTAAAAAGCTCGTAGTGTGAAGCGGCCACTGCACGCATGTATTTCAGCTGACTGCGCGTGCAATTTAATTTTTTTATTACTCCTAATTCGTGCATGCGTGATGCTATTGCCCGATTACTCGTGCGAATAAGGTTTTTTTTTTCGTTCATTGCTTGTGCGTGTCCGTTTTGCATGTTTTTACACACGCACCAACGTTCTCGAACTTTTTGACCGGAACTAGACCACGCTGATGCCACTTGACACATGATTTTTTGTTGAGTATGCTCTAAAGTATGCTCTAAATTGAGCATGCTCTAAAGAACGGAAGAAGCCTCAAAGCGATGAAGACAAAACTGTGCATAGGCAAAAATCAGATGTATGCAATAAGGGACAAGGAAGGCAAGGTCACAAACAATATGGATAGAACAGTTGAGGTAGCGGAAGAGTTCTACAGGGATCTGTACAGCAGCCGAGGCATTCAGGATGATAACGTAAGAAGGAGTAATAGCGCAGAGGAATCTGACATCCCACCAGTATTGACAGGAGAAGTAAAGCCCTAAAGGGAATGCAAAGAGGCAAAGCAGCTGGTGAGGATCAGGTAACATCAGACCTGTTGAAAGACGGTGGAGAGATTATGTTAGAGAAACTGGCCACCCTGTATACGAAGTGCCTCTCGACGGGGAGGATACCAGAATCTTGGAAGAATGCCAACATCATCTTGATCCATAAGAAAGGGGACGTCGAGGACCTGAAAAATTACAGGCCCATAAGCTTACTGTCCGTTGTCTACAAGCTATTTACAAAAGTAATTGCTAACAGAATTAATACGACATTAGAGTTCAATCAACCAAGGGACCAGGCAGGATTTCGTACAGGATTCTCAACAATAGACCATATTCATACTATCAATCATGTGATAGAGAAATGCGCGGAATACAACCAACCCCTATACATAGCCTTCATAGATTACGAGAAGGCATTTGATTCGGTGGAGACATCAGCAGTCATGCAGGCACTGCGGAATCAAGGCATCGGCGAAGCCTATATAAACATAATGGACGAAATCTACAGCGGATCCACAGCCACTATAGTCATCCATAAAGAAAGCGACAGAATCCCAATAAAGAAGGGCGTACGGCAGGGAGACACGATCTCTCCACTGTTATTCACCGCGTGTTTACAGGAGGTTTTCAGGGCCCTAGATTGGGAAGAGTTAGGGATAAGAGTTAATGGAGAGTATCTCAGTAACCTACGATTCGCTGACGACATTGCATTGATGAGTAACGCGGGAGACGAATTGCAGCTCATGATTACTGAACTGGATACGGAAAGTAGAAGAGTAGGTCTGAAAATTGATATGCATAAAACTAATGTAATGTGGAACAATCTTGGCAGAGAACAGCGCTTTGCGATAGGTGGCGAGACACTGGAAGTTGTAAAGGAGTACGTCTACTTAGGACAGGTAGTAACCGCGGAGCCGAACCATGAGAGTGAAATAACTAGAAGAATAAGGATGGGTTGGGGCTCATTCGGCAAGCATTATCAAATCATGAATGGTAATCTACCACTATCCCTCAAGAGGAAGGTATATAACAGCTGCATCTTACCGGTACTTACCTACGGAGAAGAAACCTGGAGACTTACAAAGAGGGTTCAACTTAAATTGAGGACGACGCAGCGAGCGATGGAAAGGAAAATGATAGGTGTAACCTTAAGAGACAGGAAGAGGGCAGAGTGGGTCAGGGAACAAACGGGGGTTAAGGACATCATAGTTGAAATCAAGAAGAAGAAATGGATATGGGCCGGGCACGTAGCACGTCGGCAGGATAACCGGTGGTCATTAAGGGTAACTGACTAGCTTCCAAGAGATGGCAAACGCGTGAGGGGGAGACAGAAAATTAGGTGGGTAGATGAGATTAAGAAGTTTGCAGGTATTACGTGGCAGCAGAAAGCACAGGACCGGGTTGATTGGCGGAACATGGGAGAGGCCTTTGCCCTGCAGTGGGCGTAGACAGGCTGATGATGATGATGTTGCCCCAGCACCAACACAACGTTTAAAGATGGATAAGCTCCATTCCGCACCGCATTATAAAAGTTAAGTAGACTTCAAGTGCCCTGTGTGGAACCGCGGCGCAAAAAACTACAGCGCGTAGTAGACGCCCCTCGCTTTCCGCGCGCTTCCCGAGCGCGCAAAGAGTCTAGGTGGTGTTGGCAAAGCCCACGGGTCCGGCGCAGCAGAGGCGCGGCGCGGGAGTTCACGGCAAAAGGCCCACGCGGGAGCCGGCGCTTTGGACACTCCCCCTATTCTAGGTCACTCTAGTTACCGCTGCCCACCAGAATTTTATGGCATACGTATATGTGGTAGCGGCTAGCAAAATTTTTCAGCATGCAACATAGCGCTCGTGGAAATGCGACTACTTCTGTGTACATTTCCGCTGCTTCGATCGCGATGCTGATATGCCCAAATTTAGCCCGGTGGCGTTGCGTCGTGTAAAGCGCGCACTACATTAAATCATTACCTTTCGCATGGAAACGTTACCGAGATTTCCGAGCGGTCAACAGGGAACAGTCGATTATTTAATCTAGCCCAGTTTGGTCTTGCAGCATCAGAAATTACAATTTATTGAAGTAAAAATCACGGCGCTCCTAATTTGTTTTATTTTTACATCGTTCCTTAAGTGATTGTCAAAAAGGCGACAATTTATTTTAAAGCTTCAACTACGTGAATGATTGTTCCAAGATCTGCAATTATGTCCATTCGTGAAGTCAAGAGTCATAAAATATAAAAAAAGCATTAAGATACACCGTTTGTGTTTTCGAATAAACTACT
Source organism: Rhipicephalus sanguineus (assembly GCF_013339695.2). Lineage (NCBI taxonomy): Eukaryota > Metazoa > Arthropoda > Arachnida > Ixodida > Ixodidae > Rhipicephalus > Rhipicephalus sanguineus. The sequence goes on along the minus strand of NC_051176.1, from coordinate 304,904,534 downwards.
AACATGTTTCAAGGTTCGCTAAGGACAAACACCGGTCGATGCGACCTTGTACTGAGGTTCGAATTTGTTGGATGCATTGTGCTGTTGAGCAATTTTTCAACAGATCTTGCTGCCCACAGAAGAAATGAAAGCGTTGGGCTGGAAAAAGCTGTCTGTGCCGGCATGTCTAAATAAAAAAGAACAACTTTTGCGGAGGTACCAATAGTTTATTCCAAATTATGCAGATGTTTGCAGTTCTCAAATGTACAGCATTAAATTGTGTTTAGACAGCACTCCTTCAAATTTAGTCACGAGACATAGACTGGGACTAGAACTACGAGCACTTACTCAACTTTGCATGAAAGTTCTTCTTCCTGCGTGCTTTCCGTGACTTATTAAAGCCTTTCACATAAAAGTGAAGCCTTGCGAGGACATAGAACTTGACAATGCTGGCTGTAAGCACTTCGGAGTGCTCACTGCATCCTACACCATATGAAATCTCAGAATTACCCAACAACATAACATCAACTATACTGTTGCTGCATAGCTTTTCCTGGCTGAAGAAAGTCGTGAACATGTTCTCTAACTTCCTTACTGTTAAGAAAAGCACACGTGATGGATAATTCAACCCTCCTTTGTCACAAATAGCTATGAATTCTCATCATCTTCAGACATATCACTTGGTCTTCGCATTGAACACAATCATTACAAGAGATAAATTTGCGCGCTACATACCCATCCATGTAATTAATTAGCCTGTCATCACTCTTTTATACGACGTAACCACTCTGTTTTGGAGAAACGCGATGCAGTTTCTGTTCTGCTAAAGAAAGGTTACCCGACTCGATGAGTTTGTCAATGTCAGTTTCAGTAAAGCATCACAAGCATCGAGCAAGGAACTGACGCCCTCTTTGGTGTCCACTAATATCCCGTTTTAAACCCAGGAGCGAAGCAATGGCGTTGACGCTTGCGGCCAGGCGTTGCATCTCTCCTTTCTCAGTGAAGAAAGCGAGGGCACGGAGCACAACACAGCGACGCAAACACCGGTAACACTGAAAGAGCAGCCAAAGCAAGCTGCTGCTACCGTACCGCCAGTGCCAGGCATACAGCCCACGCTACCGCAGCGCCACCACATACATCCGGGACCTGTCAACAGTCGTCGCTTCACGCGATCGCATAGAACACGCCCTCTCCTGACCCCACTACCCAGTATATTATCGAAAGTCGCTGCGCCGGTCCGCACGCGTGCGTCCGGCGCCTTCATTCAAATTGAGTCACTTCTTTGTCACGAGTAGTTCCGGTCTGACGTAACAGAGGAGTCGCGTTTCTTGCGCGCCGGGCACGGTCATTTTCGGTATCGGCGATGACTCGATGACGAATATCTCTGTGCAACTTTCGTGTATAAAAAAAATGGGGCATGCCATGAATTGGCTCGCACTACAACTTTCTAATGTAAACCCCTGCCCTCAAGTCACTCATTGAAAAGTTAATTAACGAGTTTGTTAATTAGTCGCATATGTCTCATTTTAACTGCGGCAGTCTTTCCGCCTCGACGTGGAATTCGTGTGCGAAAACGACAAGAGCCTCACTGTCATAGCATTTTTATAAAAAAAATCTGTATATGGTTCTGCCGGCGGCTGGTCGTTCTCGGAGCTCTCCCAAACCGCAACTACTTGTCGGTAATAAACAGACTATAATTAATTATCTGTAGCGCGCTGCAGCAACCGATGTGCTGTGTTATGACTAAATGCCCCCAGCAACATATTGCAGCAAGAAAAGCCAAACCAAAATTTTTGTGTCAGTACGCTTTTAATGTTCTAGAGCGGCAATAGACCCTTTTCGAAAAAGGGCGCCCCTAGCGCCGCGCACGCAAACTACAGTCTGCCGCCATTGTGAGGGCACCGCAGCAGACGACGCAGGCTTCGGCAACGTGTCAGTGCGTGACATTTCAGCACCGCCGAATCGTGAACTGTCATCAACGTTTTTCGTAGAGACGGCGTGCTGCAATGGTGCAGACGTGCTGCGTTCCCATGTGCCACCATCGAGGATATCGCGACGAGAACAGCGATAAGGTTCGCGATAAAACGTGAACAACAAACGCACGTGCTCTCTCTCCATACGTGATGTCAAACGGACGTGCGGAAGGGCACCGTTTTGTAAACGCGCTACAGAAACGGACGTGCTTATTTCACAGCGCCATGTGTCGCCTTGCTTTTACGAATGAATAATCTTCTCCCGAGTGCCTGCATGCGGTGAATTGCGATAGATTGTTTGTGCAGAAATACTGCGAGGGTTCATAAGGCCAGTCAGAAAAATAAAAATGAAGTTGCGTACCGTTCATTTAGTAGCGACAGTACTCGCATATCGTAAGCCACGTGTCAACATTTTTTAGTATAGACAAACAGGAGCGAAGGCACAAATTTTTTCCGGGGTGGGGGGGGGGGGGGTCAAACCACCTTGATTTGAAGTGGGGGCCGGGCAGGCAGATGTGGTCGAGTGTCATTTGTGCTGTGTGCCATGGCAAAAAAAAAATTTTCGGAGGGAGGCACGGGCCCGGTGTGCCCTCCCCCCCTGGCTACGCCACTGCATACAAATATACCCAACGCGTGGCGTCCGGAAAATAGTTGCGTGGTGTGGCTTGCGGCAGACAGGATTTTCACCGGTTGCGGTCGCATAGTTCCGCGACAGTGACGTCCTTCTTTTCCTTCGGTGAGAAGTTTGTAGCTTCGGCGAGCCTTTTTTTTCCCGGTCCGGGCGCGCACGCGAGTTGGCTGTGGTCACGGTCCCGCAATCGCGGCAGTCGAGCCAAAGTGCTCGTCCAGCCCGTTGAAGGGTACAAAATGTTGCCCATTGTGCAGCGGAAGACCTCAGAAAGACCAACGGAGAGTACTAAGAGCTCGTTCAAGCACACAAACGGTGAGATTTCAGCGGATGACACGGAGAACTAGCCGCAAGACAAACATCACAGCACTCACGCATTTGACGGCTCGCTTCCCATGCCCTCACGATGGCGCTGGCTATCCCACGCTCCTTTGCAAAGCGAAACTGACGAAAAGCCCACCGTCAGGTGGCGTATTTATGAAAAGGGTCTATTGTTTGCAAAAATATGGATTTATTATTTAACTCAAAAGTGAGTAATAATGCAAGCCTACAACACCATCATTCGTGGGGCTATGGACATAGACATCAATTCTTGGAACAAAAGTTTGCAGGCATAAGGGAGGCGAACTTGGGATATCTGAAAAAAAAAAAAAAGACATGTAAAGACCAGGTGAAGTCATTATGTAAATGTAGTGAAAATACATTTCGCTCTCGTGCAAAAGAATTGTGGCTTACATTTGCATAAGACTACTGGTGGTTGACAGCTCTGCCTCTTTGTGACAGACTCGTGCAGTGCATGAACAATGTTTCCCTGTCTACTTGCTCTTAGAGGGCAAGCAAAATGAAAGGTTCTCATTGGAGTGTTCCCTTTAAAAGTGAAGCGTACTGTACGTCCTCCGCGAACACCTTCAAGATGGTCAATGACGTACATGTACGACATCGCTTGTATGTTTAAAAAGCGCAAATTTTTCGAACATTTCTCTTCGCATGTGCTGCCACATTGCGGGAATACATGGAATTTTTTTTCTTGCGCCGATGTCTCTCCGTTTCTTTTTTTTATGCTTTACTACAGCGGTGCGTCGGCAAGTTACGGTTTCGTCCTAGGGTCGTTCCCGCTTCTCGCGCCCGCAAAGCTGATGGCTCTCTGATTTAGATCTATCTTTCAAAGGGTGACCATTTTATCACTCGCTCGTTTTTTGCTCCCAGGGGCGGGCTTACGCCTGTTTCCGTGCAGGCGCTGACTGACACAAACGATGCCGCTGCGGTTGCGTTTCCTGCTTTGGGGACTCGCAAAAACCGCTTCCGTCTCGAGAGCTGGCGATAAGACGAAGGATTATTACAGGTTTCAGACTTCTTTTTGCTTCGCTTGCGCTATGGGAGTGCGCGCCGGTTTCGATTCATTGGATGTGAGCGTCATACGAGGAGTTACTTAAGAGTTCAGACTCAAATGTTGATGAATCTCAAAAGCGTGCGCGGCGAGACGATGCTGACTTGCTCAAAGGTGACTTTTCTTCCTCCGTGTCTCCACTTGACGCCATTTCGTGCATTTCTTTTTGTACGTCTGTCAACTACACAGACGTTTATTCAAACGCATAATTTTTTAACAGTCTACTGTTACTCATGAATAAACCATGTGTATGTAACAACACAAATGATGTTTTTGTCACTTTATGGTCACCCCCCAAAAAACTTTTTTTTTGTGAAACAGATTCACCAGAAGAATTTAAATCAGCAATCAAAAAATCGACCCTGGCAGGTTGCATATTTGGCGAAAAAGTTCGACGCTCATGGGTTAAAGGGACACTAAAAAGAAAAACGAATTTTTTCTCATTTTAGGAAATCACTCTTTTACAATTCCAATATTACCACGCTTGCCGCGAGAAGACTCTTGCTAAGCGAGAAAACGGGCAAACATAAAATGCCAGTGGCGACGCCACCCTGAAATTTCCGCACCAAACGTGACGTCATAAATTTTGACGGCATCTACTAGGTTCTACTAATCTAAAAACGTTGGTTCTACGTAGTTCCTAACCAGCAAAAATGAAGTACATTGTCCTCTGAGGGGGCCATAGACCTAACAAACCAAGTTTCAGGAAATTTCGTTCAGCAAATGTCGCCAAAATACGAAAAATATGCTTTGAAAATATCCGCGACGTCACATGCGCGAAATTTAAAAATGAGACTTCGACCTTGATTTTCTCTATTAATAAACTATGATGGTGAAACTAACGACGTTAGAGTTTTCAAAGTACAATTTATCAATATAAACCAATGCATTGTTTCCCTTTAGTGTCCCCTTAAGACTTGCACCAAGAAAGCCGTGCATAAGCAAAAATGCGTAAAGGCAATTAAATAAAACATTTCAGCACCTGGGACCGAATTTGGGTATGTTCATAGAAACACCTATAAAATACTTAGGTCTTCCGAGATTTGGGTACTAAATCGCTGGTGCGGCCATTACACGGAGAAAAACACAACATTTTTCGTAAATATTTTCGGCTGTACTTGGCTTGATGAACTGCAGTACTCGCTTCTACTGGGAGAAGAGAAAAAATAAATAAAACAACAGATGTTGCTTTCTCTTCCGTCACGAGGCTGACTTGGGACATCTTGTGCGACGGCGGAGAGGCAGGTTCCTTCACTTCATTAGAGTGTACTAGTACACTTTAACTTCATGAAACACCGGATCCATCCAGTGCCAACGCTGTAACCAGAATGCCTCAGTCTTGTGGGATGCCGAGCGCTTTCATGCGCAGCATTTCTGTCGAAATCGCATAGCCGTTGCTCTGTACCTCTGTTGTACGTACTGCAGAGACGCGTACTGCGCGACTGCCTTGTTTGCCAAAAAACTTTACACTTTTCGCACCACACAATGGATATCACTGCTAACCTTCCAAAAAATCAAGGATGCGGCTACTAGACAGGTAATTTTTAAATATATTTTTGGGGAACGTTTTTAAAAGAAGTTCTGGGTGTAGCTTTTACATGGGTGCGGCCATTGTGCGAGTATATATGGTATTAATCATTACCAACATGCAGTAAACACAACATGTGTGACGGAATATTTGACAAATGTTTAAGCCGAATTTGTCGAATTTGATATAAACACATCCATCTAAAAGCAGCACAGAGTTGTCAATCTTTACATTTATCTTTAAGGCTGTATTTTATCACCAGTGGTTGCACAATTATAGATGTTAGAATTGCATGACGAACATTGGACACGACATAGACAAGACACACGTATGCTTGCTTGTACGTTATTTGCCTCGTATGTATTCATATATGAATTCCTAATGTCCATGATGAAGTTTGTGATTCACGTGGCTTCAGGGTAACAGTGAAACTTGCTATGACTTTATGTGGCAGCCCCTTGAAATGTATTTGGACCTTGGAGCAATGCTGGTGGTGCTGTGTGCATAAAGAAGGCACTCGGCACTCCTTCACCTTTCTCAGATAAACTAGCATCATTTCATAGGCCGTTTCTGTCATCTGGAGCAGTATACTAGGCATATGGCCAAGCAAACATCTGCAGCGTGCATTAAAGGTGTCCCTCTCTCTCATTTCTTTAATGATGAAATACGTTTTCTGCACGTTGCTGAGAAGAGATTAGAAGAGGCAACGTGGTACTGCCTTTCTTCTTGTAGCAAAGGAACCACCCAACTTTCTGTTTATAACTCGATGGCAGTGTTCATAAGGAAAGAAAGATCAAAACGATCACATGCTCAAAGAAACGGGGGTCAGGATCATTTCCTCCTAGAATATCCTTGCAGAAGACACCTGCACAAAACTGTTCATTATACGCGCATGCATTTATTTTGCATGTTTCACCACTGTGCTTTACGATACTGTGCTTATTGGCTCAGCGGCAGATGATCATGCATTCATGTTAAAAAAGTGGAAGGGTGTACATGAAATTGGTGAGAGTGAAAATGGAGTGAATATTTGAATCTAAGGGTGATTGGCCAAGTAGTATCATCACCAGTAACTGCAGCAGCCTATCCTCTATTTTATGCCCACTGCAGGGCAAGGCATCTCCCAAAGATCTCCAATTTACCCTGGCTTGTGTGAGCTGATTTAATTGTATGCCCGTTAACTTCTTAATTTTATCATCCCACTTAGAGGCCAACTCCAGCGATTTTTTGGCCATGTCAAAGTAATTGTGTTTTTATGTTCCTGAGACGCTCCTGTTACGGGCCCGATAGCAGAAATACTCGGCAAATTGGAGAATAATTTTAAATAAGCAAGAAAGCGCAACACCGAAACCGAAACCCAACCGAGTGTACTGTCTACGTATGACGTAGAGGTTACGAACGAACCGGAAGTCGTGCAAGGCATACCGGTTACGCCGGCGCGGAGTATGAAAACTGTGACAGCCGGGACGAGCAGGCGCACAGTGTAGAGGTGAGCACGCCGCGCATCAGCTGTAATGTCTGCGACAGTGCAGCGTCTGATAATGACAAGTGTCTCGGCCAGCACAGCAGCGGCCGAAGTTAGCGGTGCCCTCGGCTGCGTCACTTCCGCCGCCTTCCCAATACTGACGTCACAGACGCAATGTTGCCAATAATTGTGGGAAGCCAGGAGGGCGTTTGCAGACAATCTTTAAAATTCATTTGCAAACAATCTGCACATGGCTCAAGCCTGTAATTTGGCATAAATGACGGAAACGTGCAAAGGAACGTACCCAGCGAATTTCATCGAGATCCATCGACCTCGAAAAATCGCCGGAGTTGGCCTTTAAGGGAGGTAAACCAACCAAAAAAGCGTTTTTTTTATTTCATTAGCAGGAAATAATACACACTCTGAAGAGCAAAACTGTGCATTGGCGAGCACGTAGGAGCACTCGAAGCCATTTAACAATGGCACCGAAAGCAGCTCCTCCTGACGGTTGTGAGGGTTTCTGGACATGTTGTTTTCCATGATTGCTTCCACTTGTATGTATTTTGTATAACAAATATGGCTAGATCGGTTAAATACATTCATTTCCTGCCATTTTCATAAGCTCTGATTATGAATTGTCCCACTAGGGATCCTTTTGTAGCGTAGTCATTGCTTTATCTTGCGAGCACTTTCCGCGCACTTTTTTAGAAGTGCATTTTTCTCCATGATAAGTTTCTTGAAAATTATCCAAACTTCATTTACCTTTTCTGGCGAACAATCCAACCGATTGTGCTGATATTTTTTTCAGATTATACTCAAATCCCTTCCAAATAGTCTGAACCTAAAATTTTGATAAACTGTATGAGCTATAATTAAGAAAAAAAGGATTAATTGGAAAGTCTCTCTTACAGGATGTTTTTTAGTATTGGTAAGATTACTAAGCATTTCCTTATCTCGTAAGGAATATCCTTTTTGAAGCAAAATTGATTTGTGTAGTTTATGCCCAGTTCCTCTAGTATATTTCTGCCCGTTTTACTTTGCGTTAGTCTTTTGTATTGTGCGATTCTCTGAGCTATCGCGCAATACGAAAGACTAACGCAATGTAAAACACATCAGGCAAGGAGAGCAGAAAGGGCGAAAAATATACATAACTTCAAAGATTTCCCGGAAACAACGTACGTCGACGCGGCCAAATACAAAAGAAATGACAACATGACTATAGCAGTAGTGGACTACAAAGGAAATCATAAGGTCAGCGGTTCGGTAAGAACGAGCTTCGCAGAAGAGGCGGAGGAAGCAGCCATTGCACTGGCCATAGCAGCCACCTCAACTACAGTAATCATCAGTGACTCGCAGACGGCAGTGAGAAACTTTGCACGAGGGCGTATATCAAAAATCGCACTAAGGATATTGGCTGAACACAAAGACCAGCGAACATTCGATATTATCTGGGCGCCAGCTCACTCCTCCTTGCCCGGCAATGAGGCTGCACACCAGACAGCTCGAGGACTCACAGACCGAGCCTCTGGATTGCCGTGTTCGAGCAGGGAGGAAGATGAGCGATTTGAAAGGATGACCACTTACAGAGAAATCACGCAGCACTATCGGTTCAGCAGGAAAATTTATCCTCTAGCACACGCGTCATTGAACAAAGGACAGGCGGTGGCGTGGCGCCTACTTCAGACACATACGTTCCCTAGTCCGGTAACGAACCACTGCGCGCCAGTACTTTATTCGGACAAGTGTAAATTTTGCAATAACAGGGCGCATTTGAGCCACATGCTCTAGACGTGCCCGAAGGCTCCCATGAGGGACGAATTCCCAGACGGGCGTGGGTGGAAGGCCGCGCTCCTCAGCTCCGACTCAAAATTACAAGCACGCTTAGTGCGGCAGGCCGAAGACGCTGCCAGGGCCCACGGGATCATGGCCGACGTCTAGGTTGGGTCCCCCCTTCTGAAAGGGGGAGGGGATCTTTCTGCTAATTAAATAAAGTTTGTTCATCATCATCATCTCTCTTACAGCACGTGACAAGTGAGGACAATATTTTTTTTTTCTTATGAGATAAATGTACAAATCCATTCTTTTAGCTAGGGATTAATGCCACTACTATACGGAATTAGCACGCAAAATTTCATGGTCCTACTATTTTTGTTTCTGAAAAAAAGATACATTTCATTTTACGCCCCAGTCTAAAATATGGTACTCAAATACAAATTAGTGAGTAAAGCTACGGGGTAAAAATTACACAGAGTGAAGCACAAAAGCTTTCTTACGGAACAAGCAAAATTTCAAAATAACTACCAGCTCCCGAGCTGAAACCAAGACGACGCATTTACTCAACCATACCCCCTAAAAGGGACTGACAACTGGCCAGAACGTGAATTACTGTGATAGATTAAAGCATCCTTTTCACCATCTTGCATGTAAAAGCAACTAAAAACTGATATCTCACACAGCTTAGCGGCAGAGCCTTGAAGCTGGATTATGAAGTCAATCATATATGCAAGTCTGCTCGACCAGCATCGCACAAGGGTGTTTGCGAAAGTTATCCTACAAGAGAGAACACACTACATTCACTTTGCTGAATGTAGTGTGTTTTCATGCGCGACATATTTAGTGCTCAATTTAGTGTGTGTATATTACTATCCATCCCCGCTTTATTTTGTGCTGCTTACGAGGTAAAAGGAGCAGCATGCTGAGAAGCGGTGCTGCCTTCGCGGAAACAACTGGAACATGTCGAGCTGCCACACATGCGTGCGGAGAGCATGCATGCGCAGCAAAGCATCGCGCGCAAATACGAACCACTCTCAAGCTCAACTACCACTGTTAAGCATGTGTTGTGTGTGTATACGACTTCATAGTGGCCGCAGATCGAAAAATTCTTATTATAAATGTTTCACAGTGTTTTCCACATTACCATTCCACAATTAGACACTCTGACTGGTAAGCTTTCCATTGCGCTAAAGAAAACACATACCATAAAAATTGGTTGTAGGTCCCTTTAACTCTCTGCCACCTTTGGCTGCATTTCTGATTCTTTGCTATCCATTGATTCCATTCCATCACTTACTTACTAGCAGTTATTTTTTAATGGGATTGTGGCAGCACACTGCGCACAAACCGGCGCAGCCTCCGCCTCGTCACTATCCAGCCCGGCGTGACACGGCTTCATGCTACACCACGCCTCCGATAAGGGACAGCGCCACCGCAGCGTCACCGGAGGCTTACGTCACCGACGGTGGCTTTAAAACCTAGCTGCCAAGCTCGGAAGTGATCATTCCTTCGCTACCCGACTGAGCGCAGCGTCGGTATGCTCGCCCCGGTGCTGCTACTCCGTTAATAAACAGTTGTTACGTTTTATGTTGGGATGCGTCCTTTCATAGACACGGCATCCCACATCTGGTGACCCGGAAACCGAACAAACCGCACCGCCATGGCCGACCCGGAAGCTCTCTCCGCTCTGCGCCAGCAAGTGCAACAACTTCAACAGGCACTGCAGACCCAGCAACAGCAGCCTTCCCGCAGCGCCTCCACAACAGAGGCCGTGCCTGCCGGCTCCGCTGAGGACTTCAGAGCTCCCGCAGAAGGCATCCCGCACGCTGCCTCATACGACGCCTGGCGTGTCGCCGTCAAGCTTCCGCCGTTTTGGGCGGACTCGCCCGAAGTCTGGTTCGCCCAGGTCGAGGCCCAGTTCTCCCTGGCGCGCATCACGCAAGACCGCACCCGCTACGATTACGTCGTCGCCCACCTCGACGCACGTTATGCCAATGAGGTCCGCGATATTCTCGCCAACCCACCAACGGCCAACCACTACGAACACCTGAAGACTCAACTCATCCGCCGCCTGTCGCTCTCGGATGAACAGAAGGTGCGGCAACTTCAGTCCGCAGAGCTTGCCGAGCGCAAACCATCGCAGCTCCTGCGCCACATGCGTGCGCTCGCGGGAAGCTTGCAAGTCCAGGATTCATTCCTGCGAGTGCTTTGGCTCCAACGACTCCCGCCGCACGCCCAGGCAATTCTACAGGCCCAGGTTAGGCTACGCCTCGACGAACTTGCGGAGATGGCTGATCGCGTCATCGAGGTCTCCTTGCCGCAGTTGTCGCCCACCATCCAGGCCGTCGCCGCACCACTGAACACCGCGGAGCTTGCACGCCGCATCGACGACATCGATCGACAGCTTAACTCCATTCAACAACGCTTGGGTCAACGTCTTCCGATGCACCAGCGCCGCCACTCGCAAAGCCGCGAGCTTAACACCAGTTCGTCGCGGCAAACCGACAACAACGGCCCGTGCTACTACCACCGACGCTTCGGGGACAGAGCCCGGCAATGTCGACCACCCTGTTCCGCTGGGCATGCGGAAAACGCCAACGGCAGCTCGTAGAGACGGCCGCAAGCTGCCAACCCGGAGGCCGTCGCATCTTCGTCACCGACCAAATCACGAAGCAGCGGTTCCTTGTCGACAGCGGTTCCGACATTTGCTGCTACCCGCGATCCCATCTTCAAGGTCCTCGTCCGCCTACGTCTTTCGAGCTCAGCGCGGCAAACCGCTCTACAATCAAAACGTACGGCTCGCTCTGCCTGCACATCCAGCTCAGAAACATACGCCGTGACCTTCGCTGGAATTTTGTCATCGCCGACGTCGCCGAGCCAATCATCGGCTCAGACCTTCTGGCCCACTACAACCTCCTTCCGGACTGCCGCAACGACCTCCTCATCGACGCGACAACGGGACATTCCACACCAGGCCAGCGAACGACCGCCCAACAGCCAAGCATCAGGGTACTCAGTGTTGACAATCATTCGCCGTACCACGCCATCCTCGCCGAATTTCCCGGATTGACGCGCCCCAGCGGACTGCCACGCAGAGTGCAGCACACCACCGTGCACTACATCCGGACCACTTCAGGCCCCCCGGTTTTCTGCCGCGCCCGTCGCCTTGCCCCGGACCGCATGCGCATAGCCAAAGCAGAGTTCGAGGCCATGCTCCGCGAAGGAATCGCCCGCCGCTCTGACAGTCCATGGGCCTCGCCACTCCACCTTGTTCCGAAGAAGACCGAAGGCTGGCGGCCCTGCGGAGACTACCGTGCCCTCAACGCGCGCACCATCCCGGACAGGTACCCCATCCACCACATACAGGATTTCGCCCATCGCATCTATGGCTGCCACGTGTTCTCCGTGCTAGACTTGGTGAAGGCGTACACACAGATACCCGTCAATCCAGATGACGTCCCGAAAACGGCAATCATCACTCCCTTTGGCTTGTTCGAGTTTCCCTTCATGAGCTTCGGCCTGAGGAACGCTGGACAAACCTTTCAGCGCTTCATCGACGAAGTCGTCCGCGGCCTCGACTTCTGCTTCGTTTACCTTGACGACATACTGGTATTTTCCCGCGACGCCGAAGAGCACCACAGGCACCTTCGTCTGCTGTTCCAACGCCTCGACGACCACGGTCTGCTCGTCAATATCCAAAAAAGCACGCTAGGCGCTTCCGTCGTCCGCTTCCTCGGCCACGAAGTTTCATCTGAGGGAACTCGGCCCTTGCCCCAACGCATCTCAGACCTGCAAAGTTACCCTCAACCCACCACCGCTAAAGACCTTCGCCGTTTCCTTGGCATGCTGAACTTCTACAGGCGTTTCTTGCCACACGCTGCCGACTACCAGGCTCCCCTCCACGATGCTTTGGCCGGCCTACGAGGAAACCAACCCGTCACGTGGACACCGACGTTAGCGAGAACTTTCGAAGATTGCAAAGCCGCCCTCTGCACCGCCACGCTCCTCACCCATCCCGTGCCAGACGCTCCCTTGGGACTCTTCACGGACGCATCCAGCTTCGCCATCGGCGCCGCCCTCATGCAACGCGTGGAAAACACCTGGCATCCCTTGGCGTTCTTCTCCAAGAAGCTCGAAGCTCGGAAAACGACCCCTTCAACCGCCAGTTCCACTGAGGAAACCACGACCACCGCCCCGACAATGTTGCCAGCCTACTACAGAGAACTTCTGGCGATATACGAAGCAGTGCAACACTTTCGCCACATTCTCGAAGCACAGAACTGCACCATCTATACTGACCACAAGCCTCTTACCTACGCCTTCTCTCAACGTCGCGACAAACTCCCGCCTGTACAGCAGAACCAACTATCGTTCATTGCACAGTTCACCACCGACATCCAACATGTCAGCGGGAAAGACAACGTGGTCGCCGACGCGCTTTCACGTGTAGCAGCCATCAGCTCTGTGTAGATAACAGCAGACGTCCTCGCCGAGGCTCAGACTACGGACACCGAACTGCAGGAACTTCTCAAGGCACATCCTCACTTCAGCTGCAACAAGTCCCCATCCCAGGGTCGACAACCACAATCTGTTGCGACATGTCGACAGGACGAAGCAGGCCCTATGTACCCCTGTCCCATCGCCGTGGCCTTTTCAACCAGCTCCACAACCTCAGCCATCCCGGCATACGCGCCTCGACACGCCTCGTGGCTGACCGCTACGTCTGGCCTTCCATGCAGCGGGATTGTCGCACCTGGGCGCGCTCCTGCATTCAATGCCAACGCGCTAAAGTCACCAGGCACGTCACGTCACCACTCGGAACATTCCCTCAGCCCTCTGGTCGGTTTGAGCACGTCCACCTCGACATCATAGGACCCTTTCCCCCGGCTGGCCCCTACCGCTACTGCCTCACCGCCATCGATCGGTACACTCGATGGCCCGAGGCATATGGCCCCTCGAGGGAATCACCGCGGAAGACGTCGCCTCGGCCTTCTTCACCGGCTGGATTGCTCGTTTCGGCGCCCCCCGCCGCGTAACCACCGACCAAGGACGACAGTTCGAGTCGCACCTTTTCAGGCTCCTCGGGCTGACCGTCGGTTTCGAACGCTTGAGGACCACCAGTTACCACCCATGCGCCAATGGAATGATCGAGCGTTTCCACCGACAATTCAAAGCAGCCATTATGTGCCACCCGGACTCAACCTGGCTCGAGGCCATCCCAGCCGTCATCCTCGGTCTTCGCGCCACCTTCAAGCCGGACATCCACGCTACACCAGCAGAGCTCGTCTACGGGGAACCACTCCGTCTCCCAGGTGAATTTTCGCTGCACAGCCATCCAGCACTACGACGTCAGATCCCACCGACTTCGTCGCCCGGCTCCGACGCACCATCGCCGCCTTACGCCCGTCACCTGCAGCCCACCACTGCAAGCCTACACCTTTCGTCTTCAAGGAGCTAGCATCGTGCACGCACGCTTTCCTCCGCGACGACACCATCCGCAGGCCTTTCCAGCCACCCTACACCGGACCCTACCCGGTCGTCCATCGCGACAACAAAAATTTCACTCTGCGTCTGAACGGGAACGACGTCCGCGTCTCGATTGACCGGCTCAAGCCCGCATACATCGCTGCGAACGAACCGGGCAGCGCCACTCTATCCACAGGATACATCCACAGCCGCCGACGTCGCAGCCCGCTCCGGTCACGACACGCTCTGGACGTCTGGTACGCCTCCCAGATTTCTAGACCCTGAGGGCTCTGTACTCCGCGGGGGGGGGGGGGGGGGGTGATGTGGCAGCACACTGCGCACAAACCGGCGCAGCCTCCGCCTCGTCACTATCCAGCCCGGCGTGACACGGCTTCATGCTACACCACGCCTCCGATAAGGGACAGCGCCACCGCAGCGTCACCGGAGGCTTACGTCACCGACGGTGGCTTTAAAACCTAGCTGCCAAGCTCGGAAGTGATCATTCCTTCGCTACCCGACTGAGCGCAGCGTCGGTATGCTCGCCCCGCTGCTGCTACTCCGTTAATAAACAGTTGTTACGTTTTATGTTGGGATGCGTCCTTCAGACACGGCATCCCACAGGATTTAACGTCCCAAAGTGACTTGGGCTATAAGAGACGCTGTAGTGGAGGGCTCTGAATAATTTCGACCACCTGGGGTTCTTTAACGTCTATTACATCGCACAGAACATGGGCCTCTGGCATTTTGCCTACATCAAAATGTGACCATCATGGCTGGGATCGAACCACCGTCATTAGGGTTAGCAGCCGAGCCCTGTAAGCACTGAGCTACCACGGCGGCTCATCGCTCATCTGTCTGACAAATTACGTGGCCCATCTAGGTACACTTTTTTGTTAATCGCAACAGATATCATTTACTCCTCTTTGTTCTGATCCATTCTAATCTCTTAAAGCTATGCCTATCATTTTCCCTCCCATCCTACAGTGCATGGCCCTTAGCTTCTCCTTGACTTTCTTTTGTTATCCTCCAAGTTTCTGCCATATGGGCAACAAAAGCAATACATCAGAATGACTTCAATGGGTCTCCATTTCAATCAGTCAGACCATGTAGGCTGCAACCACTGTTGTCAGTTATGCTTTTAACCACTTTGTTCTGGATCGACAAACAATATTAATTTTTTCTGGTTCATGTTCTGTTCAGGTTCAGGCATGTTTTGAGAATACCAGTTCAGGTTCCTTCTCAGCTGAAATTCCGGTTTGGCTATGATTTTTGGTTTCGGTAAGGTTTGACACCCTGCTTTGAACAAAGTGAAATTTTCCTGTTTTTCTTTTGCTGCTTTCCATAATCAGGGTGTCTACCAATATAATTCCAAATGCCTGACTTTTCCAGGTTTGCCATAATGATTCTAAGCAAATTCCATGACCGCTAAGTCTGCTTCGTAAACTCCGTGCACTGGAAACAAACCCTCCAGTGGTAAAAAAAAAAAGAAAAGACGGAGCACATGCATAAACTGCGAACCACGCCACTTTATTACATTCCTTTGCTGAAAGCATCCTTGACAACAAATACAATATTAAAAAACACAATAACCGTGCATCTACAGACAGAAAAGCTGGTTTATTTGCATCAGCAACGGTCACAGTGTTTCAAAGATTCAATGTCTTACAGCAGCATGTAGACCTGAAGCTGTGCGTTTTCCATCAGTTTTTGATTCTCTGATTCAAGCTCTTTCACAAGAGCCACAGTCCTCCTTCTCTCTCTTTCAACATCCGATAATTCCAAGTGTTCCTTCTTTTTCCTTACAAGTCTTCTTTCCATATGATGTTGACACTTCGAACCATGTCTATCATCTTGTCTGTTACGTCAACTTCTGCGACACCACCTGCTGCGGACACCTCACCATACACTAACTTTTGTGCTACAAGTGACTCCTCAGGGTGTCTACCGAGTTGACATTTCTAAATTCCCTGAGTTTTCCAGGTTTTCCCTGAGTGTCATTGCTGAAATTCCCTGAGTGAAACAGAACTTCGCTTTATGTCAAGATGGGTAGAGACCATATCGCTCGGTGATGTCACTCTCTAATACGCATGTTAGAAAAAGAAAACGACTTAATCCCATTTGAATAGTACATAGAACAGATAAACCTCAATATAGCGAAGTTGGTAAAAGCGGCAACTCACTTCGTTATATCGAAACTTCGTTAAACTGAAATTAGACCTTTCATGCAAGGCATAGTTACTGAAGGATTAATCTTAAACTGAAAATGCCATAAGAATGCTCGACTAATGTGGCAACATGAAAAAACTTTTTTTTTTAATTTTTTGCGTGAAAAAAAATCAATTTTGTTGAGCCTGAGATGCAGCAATCACAGTTAGATGCCTTGCCAGAGTGTCACATGTAAAGACGAAACAAGTGCGGGTTTAATGCACTGTGGAATTCGCCTTTTCCAAGGGGGTCCTCTACGCATGCGCGGCGAGCGCCGCGCGGAGTACGACGGGAAATATGCGGGCGCCATGTTTTTTTGAGGCTCTCCTGCTCGCTTGCACTAGCTTTTGTGCGTCGCCCCACTGGCAAGCGTTCGTGTCCGGGTTTAGTTATGCCGCAGAGGTGCCCGCTGTAGGTTGCACAAATGCCAGCAATAAGCTCCCCAAGGTTAGGTTTTTTTGCTTCCCTGCAGCATCTTTACACGCAGCAAAAAGGAAAAAGTGGATTCAGGCGATGCGCCGAATGAACGTCGACGGGTCTACGTGGACGCCTACAGCCAACTCGCGCGTTTGCAGCGAGCATTTCATATCAGGTAAGGTTCTCTGCTTGATGGCATTCACGTTGAGGAAACGGTGCACAGTGTTGACCATCGCCGCGTTTTGCAGCGATGCTTTTCCTATGCTGTTCCATTTCGAGCTTCGTCACATCAGTGGGATCGGATGCCTGATAAGAGTGGCGTACAGCCGCTAAGACGACAGCACGGTGTTAACGATAACGCGGGCGGGGTGCGATCACAGCGAATGCGAATGACGAAGCGCGAGCGGCGAGATATGTAGTGAAATCGTTTACATCATTGCAGTGGCTACGTTTGCATGAACGACCCGCTCACGTCGTGAGCGAGTCGAGTCAGAAATCTGGCTGACCGATCCCGATGTGACCGCGTTTACATGAACTCGCTTCTGACGACTCTAGAAAAAACGACACGCAGTGTCCAGCAGAGACATCAGCACATTCGAACTGGGCTTCCGGTCCCCGCTGCCGTTTCCAAACGCCTCGGCGCTGGCGGGCCCGACCGATCCGCATTTACACGCATGCTGTAAACGGGTCGGCTGGGTCGTTTGTCGGGCAGGAATGTCTGTCGAGTTCATGGAAACGCTAGTCAGTCGTGCTGGATCATCCTAACCCCTGCAATCAGGCTGGCCCAGCCCGACCGACTAGCGTTTATATGAACTCGACAGACATTTCTGCCCGACAAACCCACTCGACCCACTTATTTACGTTTCATGTAAATGCTCTGAATGGTTTTAGTTCAGCATCAACTACTTGGGTTAGCCCGGATATAAAGCTAGGTAATCTCTCTGCATGTGTGATAAGCTGCCGCGATTGTCAACCAAAGGGGGAAAATGTTGAACAATCTAAGAACACTTTCTTTTCCCACTACTTGCAGGAGAACCATCGAGGTTTACAGACCACCCCGACAACGTCCCATCTGTGTTCAAGCACAAGCCTGCGAGCCGCCGTGATGCTGTTGGGCGTTTTGAAAGGTCAATCAATAAAAATTTCTTCAACTCGTCCGCAGAAAAGCTGCTACTCATGCTTCGCTGCACTTAAGACCGAACAGCACACTACAAGTTCACTCCTATTTTTCTTTTACACTTCCCATGCGACACACGGCTAGTCACGCCAGCGCGCAAACACGCATTCACAGCCGGGAAACGCGGACGGAGGAAGGTGAGAGAGCCACAAGTCGTGATTCTGGCAGTCACCGCTAGAGGCGCGCCACCGCTCTGGTGAGTAAAAGTACGCAAAGGAGAGCAACCGACGAAGATGTAGTACTAGAGAATTTCAATTGGAAGAAGGCCGAAGGAAAAATTCCTAAGCGCACTACTCCGGGCTTAGATGGGGTTCCCGTTAGCCTCATTAACGAACTCGGACATAACACTAAAGAAGCACTGCTGAAAGCCGCAGAAAAGTGCTTACAGGAGAGGGAAATACCAGACAGTTGGCGAAAAAGTAGAATGAACTTAATCTATAAAGGCAAGGGAGAAAAAGATAACATTCGCTCGTATAGACCCCTAACAATTACATCGGTGCTATACAGGTTGGCGATGCAGGCAGTAAAATTAAAAATAGAAGCGTGGGTAGAACAAAATGATATTTTGGGAGAACTTCAGAATGGATTTCGAATCGACAGGCGGTTAGACGATAATATGTTTGTTCTTACCCAGTGTATAGAAATATCTAAAATAGAAAACAGGCCCTTATACGTAGCTTATCTAGATATCACCGGGGCGTATGACAACGTTAATCAGGAAATTTTGTGGGATATATTGAAGGAAGTGGGCATAGGTGACGACTGTGTACAGCTTTTGAGAGAAATATACCGATAAAATAGTGTTTGTATAGAATGGGAAGGAATAAGTAGCAAGGACAGCGTTGAAATTAGCAAGGGGCTGAGACAGGGATGCCCTTTGTCCCCGCTGTTATTCATGCTGTACATGGCGAGGATGGAAAAAGCGCTAGAAGGTAGCAACATTGGATTTAATTTGTCACACAAACAGGTCGGAGCGATGGTTGAGCAGAAGCTTCCAGGTCTATTTTATGCTGATGATATTGTCTTATTTGCGGACAGTCAAGATGATATACAGTGACTGGCAGATATATGCCGAAGGGAGTGTGAGGCTCTAGGACTAGGATTTAGTGCAACAAAATGTGGATTGATGATATTCAATGATCACGGAGACCATACGGTCTTAATACAGGGCCAAAAAATACCGAGGGTAAGCGAGTACAAGTACCTCGGAGTATGGGTAAATGAGGGGGATAGATATATGGAGGTACAAGAGAAAGCATCGGTAGCAAAGGGAAAGAGGAATGCTGCAATTATGAAGCACAGAGCTTTATGGGGATACAATAGGTACGAGGTGCTTCGAGGGCTGTGGAAGGGTGTGATGGTTCCGGGGCTTACATTTGGGAACACAGTGGTGTGCATGAAGTCAGAGGTGCAATCAGGAATGGATGTAAATCAAAGGACGGTGGGCCGCCTCGCCTTGGGCGCTCACGGGAAGACGACAAATGAGGCGGTGAAGGGTGATATGGGATGGACAGGCTTTGAAGTGAGGGAAGCGCAGAGCAAAATGAGATTCGAAGAGAGGCTGAGGAAAATGAAGAAGAGTAGATGGGCAGAGAAGGTTTTCAGGTATTTGTATAGAAAAAGCGTGGACACGCAGTGGAGAAAAAGAACTAGGAGGCTCACCAGTAAATATACGGCTAGCAGTGCGGGCGATATGGCAACAAGGAGCATTAAGCGGAAGGTCAGGGAGGCGGAGAGGACTTATTGGATGACAGCGATGGAAAAGAAGCCGGCTCTGAGTAACTACCGAAAAGGAAAAAACGAAATAAGGAGGGAAAGGTTTTATGATAATTCAAGGGGAAGCGCTTTACTGTTTGAAGCAAGGTCGGGCTGCCTGAGAACGCGTAGTTATAAAGCGAGATTCAGGAACGAAGAAGAACTATGTACATGCTGCGGGGGAACTAAGGAAACGATGGAACATGTACTGATTGAATGTGGCGATATTCACCCAGGTATACGTGTGGGCACGAGTCTACATGAAGCCTTGGGTTTTAGGGACAACAATGGAAAGCTGAACACGCCCGCGATAGAAATAAGTAAGAGACGGTTAGAGTATTGGTGGCAGAAAAGTAGAGATAAAGTACAAAAATAAATAATTGGGGGAAAAAAGGTTATTCTGCCTTAAGAGGCAGAGAGATGGACTGTGAATTTATATTTTTTGTTATAATAACATAGATTTAATCAATGTAGATAAGGCATTAGGACAACATGAAACAAGGAAGTTTTTTTTCTTTTGTTTTCTTTTTTTATCCTTCGAGCCTGGTGGCAGACATGTCACCGCCCCGTTATAAAGGGGACGCTCATAGCATCCGTCCATCCATCCATCCAAGGTGAATTGCGCTTGTTCTGCTGCTGCGGGTTGTTGTTAAATCCTGGCGCGTTGACCAGAGCAATGCAACGCCTTTGCTATCATGGGTCTTTGCTATCATGTTGTTCTCCACGAACGCACAACATCAAAAACCATCCCACGTTAGAAAAAAAGTCACAGTTTCACCGCGAGAGCAAAATAGTAAATCCGATAGCAACAAAGAGGAATTTTATATGAATATAGGCTAGCAGCTCGCTCCTTCAGGAAACCCAGCCGCTAAGCAACGCTTAGCGGCGCTGCTGCTCTTGACAGGCAGCGCCATCTCTGGCAGAAAAAGAGAAACTGGGGCGTGATCAGCGAGCGTTTTCCCTTCTCTCCACCGCGTTGCCGCTCGCTTCCGTGCACGTGCAGAGCTCTCGCGGTGCACTTGGTGCACTTGTACCGCACTTGTACTCACAATGTACCGCGTGCAGTGCGGCTTCAAAAGGATCTTCAAGCTTGACTGGCACTTCCGCAAAGCGAACTTGATAAAATGAGGAAGGCTCGTCAATCACATTAACGGTGAAGAGCAGACGATCGACGACAACCACGCCCGACTCAAAGCGAAATGCATTTCCCAAGTGGCGATTACACCGTGTAGGACGTATACCTCGAGGTAAGTCTCATTCTGTCACGTTAAAGATGAATAATGGTCCACATGCACTCCGAAATGAAGCCGTACACGCTATCGATGTTCTGCGGCGTGGACTACGAATCATATGATTGTTGTTTTGATATGGCATGCTTACAGTAGCAGCCGTGTACTTTCGTGAACAAACGTTTGCGGCGTGCGAAAAAAAGATTATACGGCCATGGCACTGCTTCCTGAGAAGCTTAGTCAAGTCCTCCGTGCCGCTGGAGAGTCACCCGCCGATTAAGACGCGAGGCAGCTAGCTGAGCTTCAACCACTGTGAAGCAAGATGAACTGCTCGCCTCGTTTTTTCGGCTCTCGCGTCATGCTTGCAGTCTCTTCTTATGATATTGACTTGACAGGCGTATAAAACCTGTTGCGCGAACGCGGCTAGAAAATCGCAAAAAGTCAGAAGGTGGTTACTTCAAGGTTGCAATTGCAAAGCATGTATTAAGTGCCAGTTATATTTAGCGGCTTAAATATATATCACCCCAATAAAGTGACAAAAACAAAGCAAACCTGCAGAACGATGTCAAAGCTTGCTGAAAATGCACAGACGTCCGTTCCGGCGTGATAAAGCAGCTTTCCCGACGCGTGAAATGCAGGCGCCGAACTTCTGACAATGTGCGGAGTTCAGTTGAATTCAACCAACCGCGCAACGCTAACGGTATAACGCGAATGTGAACGTTCAACAACGACGGGTAGGTCTCACGAGCACGGGGAATCAAAACACAAAGTTGCTTCACCTACAACCGTAACTGGACTTTAACAATGCGAGAAGACAGCGAGTAATCATTACCAGGGGTGAGACGGCTGAAATCGATTTGGGAGCAGTTTTGGGAGCAGCAAAATTTCAATTTAGGAGCAGGAGAACCTTGTTTGGGAGCAGTTAGCGGCATTTATTATGTCGTTTTTGGGGCTTGAAAAAACAAATTTGTAGTAACTTGAAGGAACAAGCACATGTTTTAATCGGCTTAGAATACACATAACATTCAAAGAGCCTTTGGAGAAAGCTTTTTTTAACAGATTATTGCCAGGTATGAACTACACTACCTTTTTACAAACTACGCAATTTATATAACCCTGGTAACAACATATGAAATAGATAAAAACAAGTTTTTCCAAGTAGGTTCACTTTACATTTGAAAATAAGAAAAGAAAAAACATCACACTTCTCAAATAATAAAAACAAGTCACAGTTTCACCGCAAGGGCGAAGCAATGAATGCGATAGCAACAAATTGTAGTGTTACACGAAGTCCACAAGTGTTGAAGATTGGGCGAGTTGGTTCGTCGTACTTGAAATGGTATAGCGCATTACGCGGAAGAAGAAACGGCCCAGCAGACCGACACAAGAGGACAGAGCGCTACTAGCGCTCTGTCCTCTTGTGTCGGTCTGCTAGGCCGTTTCTTCTTCCCCGTAATGCGCTATACCATTTCAAGTTACACGAAGTAAGGCTGGCAGCTAACTGTTTTGTATCCGATCTCGTGTAACTATAAAACGATGGTGTAAGAAAATACGGCCGCTCCAGGGAGCTATGTTCTCGGCATAGTCACTTCGCTTTGAGAGCGCAGCACGTAGAAGCGTATACGAGCCGCCCGCCCCGCTGTGATGGCTTTCCAGCAGTGTTGTAGGCGTTACTGAAAAAAAGTAACTAAATACGTTACTCGCTACACTATAAAAAAAGGAACGCGTTACCGCCCTACGTTACCTACAAAAAAATGTAACGGGTTACCGTTACCGTTACCGAAAAAAAGTAACGGACGTTACCTCTGCCGTTACTCCGCAATCATAAATTTTAATCGATGTGTCTTTGCTGCAGGAACCTACAATAACAATAATTTAAATCTGAAATTTATGTTTCACATAAAACTTCTACCCCAAACAACGTATATACCCAAAATGCTGATTTAACGAGTATTACTTGCACAAATGTACCGGACGTTAGCAATGGTATAGTGGCTTAAAGATGCCTTTAGAGTTACGTGTGATGGCTTCTGACTCTGACACATGGTGAAGCCATTTTTCTCAGTGTGACATTATACAGAATATGAGATTCAATCCCCAACGCTATTCGCAAAGAAAGCATCAATGAAATCTCAAGAAATTTACAATAATTCTGATGGTGTGCTTCTGCTAGCAAAATAGATGCGCGAATTTTGTAGTAGTAAAGAAATGCTGAAATGGACTAGTCCCGTAAAAAATATCTGTGCATAAACAATTTTGTTCGCTTTAACAGTGTATAATTACCGTAAAAATTGTGAGCGTTTATGTGAGGGTGTTCAAGATCAGCCTCACTCGCTCAGGAGTTCAATAACCAGGGACTTCGCTGCAGTTGCAGATAGGAAGGAGCAAATATTATTTTTAAAACAAAGTTGATAAGCCTTATCAACTTTGTAGCTACTATAAAATGTCGCATATTTAGACATTTTTCAAAAACAGTTTCCTTAGCTCTACAAGTTTCAAACAATGTTACTTTACTCTTTGTTGCGCATACATTTCATACACAAAATATCTTCTTTGTAACGATAATATTTGTGTTTTACAACGTCGTGAACTTTCGAGAACGACAGGTGAAATGGGTCCCTCCGGATTGAATATGTTTGATACTTTTTCCCTCGTAAATTATGCAGTTAATAAGAAAATTAAGTTCCTTTTCGGGCTACTGGCATGGGACATGCATAAAATATAAAATACTCAATCAAATCTAAAATATCTATATTCGACTCCCTGTCGATCTCTCATGGAATCACCCGTTTGCAATAACCACGATTAGTACACTAACTGCGGTAATGTCTGCCGTGTAGCAACCATGGTTAGCCGTAACCATAGTTACGGCTAACCACGGTTAGCCGGTGTCACACGAACTGCCTTAACCGCGGTTAAGGCAGTTCGCGTGGCAGCGGTATTAAGGTAGTGAGTAAAAAAAAAGATTTTTTTTGCGTTACAAGAAAAAATTCTACGTTTCGCGTCGCGCTCGCATTATTTTTCAGGGTTTTCTTCCAGCCGGGGGTCACGCCTATTCTACACAATAAGGCAGACTCTCGATCAGCAGTGCACCTGTAGACCGGTTGACGTTACCGGCTGTCGCCTGCATGGGTCAGAATTCCACAGAACGCCGCTTAAGTCGACGACGCGGGAGTTGTCGAATTCGATGCGGTGGTCGTTTAAACTTGTCGACATCGTTTTTATGTTGTCGCAGC
Source organism: Rhipicephalus sanguineus (assembly GCF_013339695.2). Lineage (NCBI taxonomy): Eukaryota > Metazoa > Arthropoda > Arachnida > Ixodida > Ixodidae > Rhipicephalus > Rhipicephalus sanguineus. The sequence goes on along the minus strand of NC_051176.1, from coordinate 304,880,316 downwards.
CTCTCGGGGGAGTTCTTCCTTTCCCCCACGTAAAAAAGTTCACGATCAGCACGTGGTATGGAGACTGGAGTAAACCAGCCCTTGCGCTTTCTCTTCGGGCGGCCTGTCTTTTGGGCACGAAAAGGCGCAGTTGCCAACAATCCATCCGCTACATCCATTTCTACGAGAAGCATGTCCGTACAGTTTCTCATGGCGAATTATGCGGCTTTCATGAAGCTTTGTGTGGCTATGGCCCAAACCTCCACACAAGGAGTCGGCGCGTCTTAAGAAATTGGTCCCCACAATTTCCACAAAAGAAAAAGCGATTCCGCCCGCGTTTTCGTGTTCAATGCCTGGCAGGCCGACAGCAGTCCGACGCTGCGACAAAAGAATTTGTCAGGGCGAGCTCTGAGAAAACGGCACCCCCAGGATGAAAAAGTAACGAGTAACGTGACACCACACGTTACCGAAAAATGTTAACGTAAGTACGTTACCCGTTACAGTTTCTAAATTGTAACGAGTACGTTACAAAGTTAGCGAAAAAAGTAACGCGTTACCGGTAACGCCGTTACTTGTAACGCGTTACCGCCAACACTGCTTTCGAGATAGCGCGCGCCAGTGATCGCGACCGCGCAAAGTTCAAAGTTGCTCCTCGCGTCTTCGTGTCTTTTAAGGCTTGTTAAAAACGGGCGGGGCGTTTCCTGTCTGCTTCGACGGCAGGCCCTCCGAGCGGGGTGATGTTATCGCATGCAGCCTCCGAGCGACGGCAATGGGCCGGCTCGTTTTCTTCGGCCGCGTACGTCGCCTCTGCTCCCGTGCTTTTACCCGCTGTAGAACATACAATTCGCGGGGGGATCTTATCAATTTGGACTTCATACCGGAAGGACATGACGGCGACGGCAAATACCCCTCGAGACTGTCCATATAATTGCTATCGCAATAAAAACTGATTGCACAAGAGTTGTATAGTCACATAGCAGTACGTCTTTGAACGGTCAATGAATGATTCCGACTAGCACGCGATTGCGGCGACGCCTTCGCGCGTAACATCAGGAAAGAACAAAAGCGGTATGGCCACCGACGAACGCGCCAGTATGACCACCCCCATAGGCGTGCGCACGAGAGGGGGGGGGGGGGGGCAAAGTCGATACCGCCCATACTTTGACTTAATCGGAAGGAGGGGCGCTGCGATTAATATTTGCCCTCCCTGAAGGGCGAACCCTCAGGAAGCTTTCGAATAGCGTACGCAAAGCTTTGCGTTAGCTTTTCGCACTACTGCGCATGCGTCGTACGCTAACCGCTTGCGGGCTCCCGTTAAGTGACGGAAATAGCGGGCCGCAAACGCTAACGCTAACGTAGCGTACGCTATTCGAAAACTGCCTAAAATAAAGCGCCTTCAGCTATCTGCTCGGCTGCGCGGGTGGCGTAGCGTCAAGTGTACCGCACGCTTTTAATAGGTGATAACAAAAGCGCGCTGCGCCACCGTTCTCTGCCACCTCGTGAGGGACCGCCTTCAAAAATGCGTCGCGAGCACCGCTCGGACACTACACATATTTACAACCGCTCAGAGGCGATTATCACAGCACTGTGGAAGCTTCTATTACAAAGGCGCGTAGAAGGACACGCTTGGGCGCGTTAACGTGTTCTGCGAACGTATCCCTGGCGCTGCTTCTAAAGTTACGTTTTCCCACGCTGAAAGTGACGCGGGCTTGAAAATTCTTGATTGTGGGGCCGTTTCGGCGCAGTTCGGCGCAATTTTTGCAATTTTTATGCTTTTGGAGCAGCTTGGCGCAGGAAAACGGAATCGTATCAAAAATGCGCAATCTGCGCAGCTGTCTCGCCCCTGCATTACTGTAGTCGCTGCGTGCATGCGCCCCGTTACTTACCGATTCAGGTAGTCGGAACGAACGAAAGCGATGAACTCAGACAGCCAAAATAGAAGGTGAGACAGCGCTGTCAGCTATCCACGCTTGCCGCCTTTATTTCTCGTGCGACACGCCCGGGAACCGATACAGTTTAACACGTGAATCGTGTGCCTTGTCTGCACTGTTGTGGCTGGCCACTAAACCGCAATACTTCGGACCACGCTTGCGCTTCCGCGGGGTCGCTTCTGCCGTCGTGGAAATGCGCAGCTTCGCACAGCCAGCCTCTCGGTTCAACGTACCCAGCTGACGGCCTCCCAGTTACCCGCACCGAGAGAAGAACGCGTGCGCACGTGCACTACCGCTACCGTGAAAGGGGCTGAGTCGGCCGCGCGAAGGTTCAGAGCTTTCCGACAGAGCCGCAGCGCGGCTGGCGCGGCGCTGTCGTCGCGCCGCAAACTTGAGCTTGGGTTCTCTATGTAATTTGTAGCATTTCAGGGTGTTACTTATTGAGCTTGTAACATTTTGGTTGGAATCAACGACAGTCAGAAGAACGGAGTCATACTGTAAAATTTCCCTTATTTTCCCCCCATGATGGACACACGCATGTTTGCATTTTATTTCTCCGGGCTTTGATGCTTGAGGTGCGACCCAGGTCCTCTGACGCCTGTAATAAAAGCTGGGGGTTGTGTTTAGAATGCTGACAAATATGTGGCGGCACGGAGTAATCTGTCAGTCTGCAACAGTCGGCAGGGCAGCACCATGGCCATAGAAGGAGGCAACAGCTTCCGCAATTCCGTGGAGGAATCATGAAGGCCACCATGTTCCCTTTGTTTATGTACTCTTCTATGAATGGGACGCTCAAAAATAATCACAGATTTAATAACACGATCTCGAGAAACCAAAATGAGACATTTATAGTGGGATACAACTTAAGAAGTCCACCGAATCTCCTCCTCAAAGGCGGATGGATGCACACAGCGTACACTAATGGGCAGGCACTCCAGACTGATGTCATGAGCTGGACGGCCGGTGACCCCACCTTTGGAGAACATTGCTGTGTGCATGAGCTGGACTATTTCTCTAGTCACGGAGGCGATCGGCTGCCGTGCTTCTGTTATCTGGGTGGGGCCTCTCCAGACTTCTTAAGTTGTATCCGACTACCGTAAAATGCCGAGCAAGCGCCCCCCCTCCCTTTTTCGGGTGATCTGAAATATGCGCCAGTGACCGAGCAAGCGGCCCCCCCTCTTCCCCCTCCTATTCTTGGGACACTTTTTTTTCAATATGAGCATTGCTTGTGTAAAACGAACCACAAGAATGAGTACACTGAATGCGTATCTAATGTTGTTTACGAAATTCCGTTGTCACGTGGCCGGTCGTATATTGGTCAAACCGGTCACTGCTTCAATGATTTGAAAGTGACGAGGGGGCATAAAAACTGTAAATAAATAAAGCACTTCATTAGAAACATGGATGGGCATTTTTTATTTTTAGCCGTTCTCCCGCCGCCATCTTAAATTTCGGTCCGGGACCGAGCAAGCGCCCCCCCTCCCCCCTCCAAATTTGGTCGGATTATCCTTCACCATAGGGGGGGGGCGCTTGCTCGGCATTTTACGGTATAGCTGCAGTTACACCATGCTACCCTTGGAACGTGAGCTACTAGCAATAAGTGTGTAGCAGGGGTTGTTTGCGTTGCATCACCACTGAATAAGCTTGACATGGCCCAGCGAGACTTTGCTGATGGTATTTCTAGCTCAACCAGAATGCCTTCAAGCCGAGCCAAGATCGTGGCCAAGACAAACATGCACAAATTCATCAGTGCGAGTAACGTCATGCTTGGGAATTGAGATATGCTATGTGAGCTGTAGAAACAACAGTTATGCACTGCCTATTTTTTTCTTCACACTTCTGCTTAGCTGTTCACTGTGGTTGCTGCCAAAGGAGCAACTTTTGAAGCACTGATCAAAGGTAAAGATTATTTTCGTGACGGTTGTACAGACTGCCATCAGTTTCCATGACCTGGCCAGGTTTTTCAAAAATTCCGTGCCTATTCCCTGACTTTTCCAGGTTGGTAGACATGCTGAATTAATCTACTCAATAAGTACTTGAAGTAGAAATTTTATCAGCCACACATCCAAGATAATGCAAAACACAATCACAGATTGACCCTCAACTCCATATCAGTTTTTTCTACTTTTTTTGCACTACCATGAATGTAAATCCAGATTTCAGCAAGAAGACAATAGCAATAAATAAAAGAAAACAAATGGATCGACCGATACATCAATCAGTTCAAATAAATAAAACAGGCACACAAGGTCACCATTACCTGTGTCTTGTTTCGGCAGCCCTTGCATTCAAAGGTGTTGTTGCGCAGATTGGCAATGGCCAGCAGGCCACAAAGATTGCAGATGTGTGCTCTGTACGGGTCTGACACTTCAAACAGGCGTTCACGCAAGAACTGGGCTGCTCCGTGCGAGATCTGGCAGTCGCGTTCCATCTCGCCAAAACGCAAGCCACCATCCCTGCATATCAAAAGTTTATGCTTGCAGTAAAAGACATCAGTTCAGAATTAAACATAGCCAAATTGACTACTTTATTAAGTGCCACACGCTACCTTTAATATACTTCTCCCTAATAAACAGACTAGCTTAGGGACGAAAAAGGTTTGTGTTGTATGTTTAGAATTGAGGTTACAGTGCCTTTCTGAGGCCCTATAATGCAGGGTTTGACATTTCTGATGTACTCCAGGAAGCTGTGTCATTCCTTCAGTGCCTGATACCAGTGCCACACGGGCACAAGAAATGGCATTCAGCAGTTAAAAGCAAACAACAATATACGCTAGAGTGAAAGGTTAATGCTTGATAACGTCTAAAATGTCACGATTATGTGCAGCAGCCTTTTAGTAATCGAGGAATTAAGGTAGATGTAGGGCACGGTTCGTTCCACCACTGGGACAGTCTAGTAGTACTAGCCCTATATCACGTAGTAAGGCCTCAGTACATAATCAGTATTACTCTAACAACACACATTAAAAACTGATCACTACAGTGAATCAATAGACAGTATAAATTGTTACTTGTGCATTTCTGTTGTATTCATAGAAAAAAACTTGACATGGTGCATGGCAACACAGGTGGTGAAAATATTTTGTTTTTACTGGGCTCTGCTCTCCTGGTGCAGTTGCGTGTTAAGAGTAATTTCATTATTGCATATAGCTGCGAATGTTTTGCTGGTTCGCGAAACTCGCTCTAACTGCAATTTAGAGAAAATGCCGTGTCCATGCAATGTCTTCCGACGCCCAAATTGTGCACGTCACTTCTATCACCAAATTGACCAAGAGCATCTGCACTAACGAAATCACCTACAGTTGCAAGTCGATTTACCGAAGTGATGAGGGTGCTCGAATTATTTAGTAAAATCGAAAAGTTCGTAAAATCGAGGGAGTTTTTCGGTTCTTTGAAATCTAAAATTGTAGTGCAGTGTCACCCGAAAGCTACCGCAGCATTTAATTTGTCACTAATAAATGCCTGTGCGTGTGAAGTCCGCGAGGGCAGCCTAATCATAAATTCCCCACGTCCAGGCGATACAGGTTACATAGACAGTCACGTGAAGCTATGACAAGCTGCTGATAATCAAAGACAGGGAGAGCGAATGTAGTTAATGTGCGAGCAGGCAGAGCAAGAAAGTTCCAAGGAGACTATCAGTGCCATCTGTTGCATAAACCATTAAGTAACGAAAGCAACCACCGTGTTCTTGTGGGAATATTTGCAGGGACAGCAAACCAATACCACCCAGCGCCATTTGATATGTAAAAGTGCTACCGACTGTGGCATGCAGCCTCGTCAAAATCAAACTAGTGGTGTGAGGGTGGCTAGATGTTTTAACGCAATAGGGTGTGTCCAGATAAGATCGAACACGAGGTCCCAGTCACCATTCTCAATTTTGATGAAATTTACTGTAGGCCTAGGCATTAGACCCAGAACAATGGTTTCGAAGTTAGTTTAGCGCAAAAAAAGTTTTGTTCGCCTGAAAAAATATAATAAATTTCGGCCGCAAAAAACACTTTTTCGCCAATTTCGCGATTTCTGAGTTTTGAGTGCACCTGAGAAAAAACGGTGCCGTTTTTGGTCACAATACAGTAAAACCTCGGCGATACGATCACGGCGCGTACGAATTTCGGGGTGATACGAATTTTTCTGTGGTCCCGGCCAGGGCCCATTAGCCTGCAATGTATTCGAATACGGTTGTTGCGAACTGATTTTCACCCGCGACGTTTGATATGAATGTATGCTAGCGCACAGGTACGAAAAGGTGCGGCCCGCGCTGTCGCGGAAGACGCGGCAGTCACGCGCGGGCGCGGGCATGCACGCTGCGCAACCATCAACGGTACGTCGCTGCCTCCGAGATAGTGCGCGCGAATATTGGAGGCCTTTAGGCGCCTTCACGTTTAGCTTACGAATGACGTTGACGTCGCGCTTTTTTTTTTCGACGCGTTGATGCGTGCTCCTGTGCTCGAGGCAGCAGCGTCTCTCTCTGTACTGTGTTAACACGTGCCTGCCACGTCGATGCAAGCCATGTCTCCGCAATCAGACGTTCTATGAAACAAGACTAAAACTTGGGCTGCGGGTCTACCATGAAGCGGACGGTCTTGGCGAAGGAGCTTGGCCTCCATCTATTGTGTGCAAAGCGCTTCTTAAGTCACTTTCGCCGCAACACTTTGGTGTCATGCAAAAAAGCGTAGTAACATTAGGAAGGGGCTACTAGTGGTCACGGGGCACAACACATCTGGTTCATTAATTACACATGCGCGCATGCACCTTATATACGAGTACAAGTATGGTCGTTGTCGTTTAAAAACTTTACAGCCAATCATTCAGAGCTGTTCATGACGTCGCTGCGGCCCTGCGAAACGCTGAATCAAAACGTATGCCAACTCTTTGGTCGCATACTAATTTTCCATGTTTTCTGGTGATAAGAATTTCGGATGATACGAATATTTTTGGTAACCCCGCGAGATTCGTATCACCGAGATTTCACTGTATTTATTCCCCTCAAAGAACAAGTGAAATACAATATTACGAGTCTACTATTTTTCTTGCTTGTCGAAGCACTTTTGCACAAAAAAATCATAAACACAGCAAATTGCACAAAATACCCGTATTTCCGGAATTTATGGCTGCAAACTTGTTAATGTGAGGATAATAAAAATGGGTACACATTACATTTGATATTTGCGCTCTCTTTTAAATAATTTGTGGTTTTATCACGCTCCATTTTACTCGATAATTGGGCTGAAACAAATGTTGTTTACTAAAAACGCCGAAGTTTGAAAATAGTTTTCTCAAAAAGGCCATTTAACATTTTTTTTTAAATCCCTCTGATTGAAGCAAGGGACATCATCTATTATTCTGCATAACAAAACATCGCATTATTTTGGTTGCTAACAAGTTATAATGCGTCAAATGTGACCAAGTCAGCCTAGCGGCCGCGCTGTTCGTTATGTGCTGAATAACGGATATAAGTTGTTCAAAATAATTGCATGTGACATAATCACAAAGCAGCAGCTCCACGCCAACAAATACGCAGCCAGGTGTCATGGTTCAGCAAGCTTTGTCTTGCGATCAGCCGCTTGACAAACCCGCAGCAGCAGCCGCTCGATGCAGCGGGTGCTCACATTACACGAGTGCCGCTTCGACTGCAGATGAGCTCTGCTTGCGCGCAAAGCTATGCTCAGAGGATGAACGAGAGAAGGAGTGCATCACTGTGAAAGTTAAAGGCTGTTAAGTGCCAACAAAATCCATATTATAAAACGAAAACTGCTGGCAATTTTTCAGTGAGCTCCTTCAGTACAGCACGCATGTATTTCGTTCCTTGTTGTTTTGCCCGAAGCCGCGAAATATCGTGATAAACGCGTGGATTGTGTTGCATATTACATCTGCGGATGCACAAGAATACAGTACTGCAATAGAGGTGCTTTAATAAAAGAAAGCACTTCGACACACTTCTGTTCACAGCCGGCTTACACAAGTGTTGCACGAGATGGAGAACAACTGCAGTTTGAGCTGTTCGACCATCGGAAGCACGTATGATAGCTTTCTTTAGATGTCAATGACTTGCTTTTATGTCATGTGTTGCTGATGTGAACCTAGTTATCTTTAGGCCATCAGAAGAGAGAAAGCAACACATGAGCGCACTACTGGAGGCGCTCACTGCAAAGTTGCCGGTAGAGTTCTCATTGTATAATATGGCTTTCAATATGGATTTCAAATTTTCAAACTTCGGCGTTTTGGTGAATCACATACGAAACGGAGCGCGATAAAACCACGGAAATTATTTTAGAAGAGATCGCTAATATCAAAGTTAATATGCACCAATTTTTATTATCCTCACTTTAACCTGTCTGCAGCAAGAAATTCCTGAAATACAGGTATTTTGTGCGATTTGCCACGTTTGTGATTTTTTTTCTTCAAACGTTTTTTGACAAGCAAGAAAATTAATAGGCTCGTAAGATTGTATTTCACTTGTTCTTTGAAGGGAATAAATATTGTAACCAAGAAGTGCACTGTTTCTTCCCTAAGTGCGCTCAAAATTCAGAAATCGCGAAATTGGCGGAAAAGTGTTTTTTTTTTTTGCGGCCAACATTTATATTTTTTTTCAGGCGAACAAAATTTTTTTTTCGCAAAACTAACTTTGAAACCATTGTTCTGAGGCTAATGCCTAGGTCTACAGTAAATTTCATCAAAATCGGGAATGGTGACCGGGACCTCGTGTTCGATCTTATCTGGACACACCCATAGCGTTACACCGCACGTCTGAAGAAAAGCAGTCTGTGTGAAAATTGGAAAGAAATCGCTGCATTTTTGTTCATTTATTTCTGGAAAAACTTCATTAAATGGAGTTCAGTAACAAGGAAGCTTTATTAATTGGAGTTGATGACAACATTGAACCCTATGGGTGTCTGTTGGGGAACGAAAATTTCTTCGTTAGATCGGGAAATTCATAAAATTGGGTTTCGTTAGATCGAGTTTTAACTGTACTTTCCAATGGGTGTCACAGAGGGAACTCCTACGCTCTACATGTCTAAGTGCTGCACTTCTGCGACAGTGGGACGAACAGCAGAAATATCTACTATGCGTTCGCTGCATTTTCGTGCAGAGGAGTACAAAACCAACTGTAACATAAGCAAGTTGTGTAACGCGCCCTTCAAAGTATTGCATCCCCGCAGCGCTGTTCCGTTAGTCTTGTCAGGATGCTGCATGCCCATGTAAGGGAATGGAAGAATAAAGTTAAAGTTTTAAAGAAAATGGTTGGGTTGGTACACTCAAAGTTTCATGGCCTTTTTAATTTTACATAACGCCACACAAAAATAAGAAAACATACGTTTAACAGCGCAAGGTGGCGGCGCCCATGTGTCTTACGTAAAATAGTCTTTAGGAAGTGCTCCATACTGCAACGCATGTTTATTGCTTTATTTTGATGTATTTGGGTTTCACCCGGAAAGACTGTTAGCAACGCTCGGCGCAGACCATGCCGCAATGTTTTTGAGAAGCTTCGTGATTGTTTGAGATCATTCTGTTAAGATTACGCCCAGGACACAAATAGTAAAGTTTATTCGAGAGCTTACCCGCAGCACTAGCGTTATCACTGGAAGATTTGATGGAATCTATAAAAGATGATGCGTTCCACCGATGGACAGATTACTCGATGGCCGACGCTGTTGTCGCCAGTGTGCAGCTTGAATTGCTTGTACTTTGACTTTTCATTTTCCGGGCCCAAGTTCGCCCAAATAAAAAGAGTTCCATATTTCCTAGTGCTACGGGTGCCTTCTTCATCGTCACGGCCACATGACAATATCATTCTCATGGCTACATTTGTGAACTGTCCCTCTGTGTACATCAATGCCAGCTGAGTCGTCAGGCGACTTCTGCACAACTCCTCGGAGGGCCAAAGTGCGTTGGCCGGCTAGTTGGTTTATCATGCTAAGTTTGAGGAGGGGATGAACAATGATACAACATGGATCACGCAAGTGAAGGCTGCGCCCACAGATTTCATGGTTACATGGGTTGATTGTGTCACATTTCGGCGGCTCGGCAAAGCAGGTGTAAGATTTAGAGACAGCAAGAAACCAGAGTGGATCAGAGAACAGACCAGAGAAAATAAAGGTGTTTTATTTTAGCTCCTCTAGAATTTTATTCATGGTTTTATTATTTTAATTTTTTAGTTCACATGACTAGAAAATTGCCCCTTGTGCTGCAATCGCTGTCACACTACGCAAGGTTAAATATGGCACAATGTGACGTGTCATTTTGTTTTCTCTTGTGTACATGTTCGCACACCTTACATTCTGTCATAATGAATCCCTACCAACTAGCTCAATTTTCTGTCCTCCTAAGCTGTCATACTGGAACATCACATCAACATAATACAGATTGGATGGATCGTGATCCATGGAAAAGATAACTGCATGCTTCTTGAAAAGAATTGAAAAGATATGTTAAATTCGACGTTGAGCTCTATTCCTTCTTCATAAAAGAATGTAGTCATGCAATCATGGACACAAGAGAAGACGTCAAGACAACAACAAGCGGAGACTATTGACTGAAAAGGCATACTGCAGCGAAAAGAAAGAGACCAAAACTTATCTGTGCATGCACAGGTATGGAGCACCACCTGTCAATCCAGCACATGTGGGGGTCTGAGAGAGATACTAACTGCTCAGGCATTTCTCCTTTATGTAAGTTAATCGAAGGCTGGCTCAGACATGCGCTTCCACTGTTATCAATATGCCAGGCCTCAGTCATTAGATGTGCTTCTTCATCCATGTGCCTATATAAATCTGTGCATTCATTAAATTAGGGTGTGCATTTACACGCTCGAAAATGCAAACATATATTACATGTTCAGTGTTAATTTAGCGACCTCTTATGTTTCATTAATTTCTGGTTAACACAGTGGCCCATCTACCCCACTTCCTTGTGTTTCTTCCATGATTGGCATGATTACATATAAGCAAGGTATCCTCTGCCAGAGATGACACAGCAAGCAGTTAAAGTGCATATACCGTATTTTCCGGTGTATAAAATGCATCTTTTTTCCGATATTTTCGCTGGTGCGTCTTGTACAACAGCGCGTCTTATATACGCAAAGTCATGCGATTCTGCGAGACCAATTTGTTTATATTTAATTAATGAGTACGATAAACTAAGCACAAGAGCATTCGTAAAAATACATCTAATTTTGTTATAAAAATTAAGCGGCTGTGATCTTAGATGTCAGCTACTTGCTGTTCAAGCAGTGCGGCGACCACGGAGATTGCGGCCGCAATAAAAGCCACCACCGTCACGTGCCCCATTGTACTGTTTGAATTGTTTGTTCTTAAACGAAGCATTAAACCCACGGAACTGAGGCAATAAATAAAAAAGAGCACCACAACGGTTCACTGTAACGTTGTAGCGCCCACAATATCAGTTACAAAAGCGAAAGTACCACTTCGTTATCATCGTCATCAGTTTCCATGTGAGACGTCGCTGCAGTCCAGCAGTAGTCGCAGCTTCCGGCTTCCGGTCGCCATTTACATTTTGCATGCGTGTGTGTAGGTGGTAACCGTGCGGCGCGTTAGTTGTTTATGTGTTCCTGCCAAGTCTCATAATGCCGTAGAGGCATGCCACCAATAGTAGAGGCAACGCCAACAATGTGCTTCAAGGTGTTTACAACGCTGCGTGAAAGTTACTCAGAGGCCGACGATGGCAACCCAGCGATGCTGCCAACCGAGGCGGAAGAACTTTTGACAGTGCGCCGGAGGATGTGGCTTTGAATCCAGTAGAATAAATAGTGGTTTTCTGCCCCTTAATAAAACTGCTGCTTACAGATACTCAGTGCCATGCGTGACTACGCATTTCGCAATGAGTGTACTCTGCGTGAGTACATGCTGACAGAGTTAAAACTAGATGAGTCTTATACAAAGGTGAGACTTATACACCGGAAAATACGGTATATTAGAGGAATGGCTATTTGATTAACATTCTGCACAAATAGAAACGCTCCGCAGCTTTGTGACCCATGCCCAAATTACAGACACTTGAAGCATCGGTACAGAGTTGGGATGCACGTATAAGAACCTCACAATATTCCATTTAAGTAGATTGAGGAATGTTGGTCCTTCTAAGTGTAACGATCAGGTGATCAGCTTATTTATTTGCCTACATATTGCTTAACGCATATTACAAAGGGGGAGGGGGGGTGAGGGGAAGAGTGGGAGGGCTATGTGCCCTGTGTACATCAGTGATTCATATACACATTAAAGGTAGTAGGAGTAGTTTACCAACGTAAACATTGCCACAAGAAAGGGAAATCTCGTAGACTACATCCAGGGCACACTGTACGTATGGTGTTGTGTGTTTCCACAACCTGCCATGCTTAGTTCTTTAAGAAAATAGTCAATAAAGCTGTGCCTCTGCGAGCAACAAGCACATCGCAACAGCCCGCCATCACTCATGGCTACAAGCAATAGGCCTAGCAAGGCAGACTCTGGCCATCACCTATGCCCTTCGCGATCAAGTGCGAACTTGTCATAGAGCACTTCTTTTTGCCAACACAATAAGGCTTTGTACTTTTATGTCATGCGTTTATATATGCAAATGGTTTTCTCGATGCCCTTGATGTGAAGAGCAAAGGTAGGAGCGAAGTGAGCCGGCCGTTGTCGCTGTTTACCTGCGAAAAGGCCTTGCATTGCTGCTCGCAATCTTGCTAGTGGTTTGGAAACGGGCGCTGTCTTGCAGAAATGGAACACGTCAAACATAGCTTTATCAATCAGGAATTATTCTGCGTCACACATTGTAGCCAATCTTTATCATGCCACTGTGAGCAGCGATGCTGGCAAATGCCTCGAGCTTTGATTCGCCCTGGCCATGGACCAGCGCCACAGGAGCCACCAGTGCCGGGGATAAAGTTGAGAGTATGACGGAAACCCGTCTGGCCGGTACGAAACATACTAGTTCAAGGGATCCGGACACCGACCACATGATTTAAAAACGAATGTATTGACGTTTCGCAGTGATGCTACCGAGGACTTCTGATTTGGAGCAATTTTTGGAGCAGCAAAATTTCCGTTTTGGAGCACTTTGGAGCAGCAAAATTTTCATCTTGGAGCACTTTGGAGCAGATAAGTTTGCATCTGGGAGCACTCTGGAGCAGCAAATTTTACATCCTGGAGTGCACTACAGAAGCATATTGCAATAAATTCAAGCACCGGAATATTACTATGGGGCTCTTATGAAGGCTAGAAATATTTCGATTCATTGCAAATCTCATGGAAAAAATCATCTCAGGAGAACACCATACTTCACTCGCTAATGAAAAAATAAGGGCTCATGCAGTTGAGTGTTCTGAATTAACCTCTTCGGCGATTATTTTCGACACTAGCAAATAAGCAGAATACCAGATCAATAAAATTGCACTTCAAGAAATAACACTCTAAATACATCTATGTGGTTATCAGCAGACATTGTAGGCGAACGCCGTGACGTACAGCAGTGCCTCAATGCCAAAGAGCCACACTGTCCCTAATGCATTCCCCTAAAAAAACTCCAAGGCGAAAGCCAGGTTCTTTTTCTTCTCGATCGACGGGTTGATCCTCCCCCTCCTTCTCTGCAAGCTTTCTGCAGCTCACCTGGTTTTGCGCTAGCTCCATGATCGGCGCACCGATTACGGAAGCAGTGTAAAGCGACGATGTCGTGATGGCGTCATCACGTGACATCACGATATATGACGCCATGATGACGTCACAAGTTTCGACGATCTATGACGTCGTGATGGCGTCATCATATGATTATTTTTGCATCGATCGATTGACGCCGCCGACGGTCAACTTTCGTGTTTGATAAAGCATCTGATGCTTTCGCATTAATATTGCGTATTGAACGTTAACAACCTGGACTTACATACCAAACTGCCCTCCACCATGTCACCTCCTTGCCATGCGCGAAACAGCTTCGCTTATCATCCACTTCACTGAGTGAAATGGCTCAACTTTTTTAAAATGTTTATTGTGATAACAATTATATGGACGCTCTCCGCGGATTTTTGTCGTCGCCATTGCCGTAATTTTCTGTACAAAGACCAAATTAATAACATCACCGCGCGCATTCTAGCCGCGGGTAACAGCTCGCGAGCGCTGGCTGGGACCGCTGGGACCGCATCGTTCAAAGGGAGCAGTCGCTTGCGCGCGCGCCATCTCGAGGCATCAAGAGACGGCTCGTAAACTTGCTGTGCTCTCAACGCTTACTTCGTGTTTAGAGAACTCAGAGCAAGAAAACGCTTCGGTTCCTGGAGCGGCCATATTCCCTTAAACTAGTGTTTTGTTGAGTTACGCGAGATCGAATCCAAGAGAGTTAGCTGCTAGCCTTACTTCGTTTAACAATACAATTTGTTGGTATCGCATTCATTGTTTCGCCCTTAAGCGAAACTGAGTTTTTTACCCGCCAGCTATTGACCCCCGAAAGCGAGGGGCGGACGTGTAACATGGGGTAGCCGCTTCACTGTGGGCCGTCAGTGACGGGCTCGCTACTGACAGCTGCGTATTTGCGGCTGCTCCGACCGGGATATATGCTTTTATTAATGAGATGACATTTTTAAAAAGCAAGCAACAAATTCGAATTGGAACCCTAGCACGTGAGCTCGAAAGGGCAGGGCCTTTTAGGGGGTATTCACCACAGAGTGATTAAACTCAGACGTGCTCGTATAAGCAATTACGAAAAAGCACTTCCTAATGAAGATCCATGGATAAAGTACATCCTAGGAAAAGTGTGAACGTGTTTCCACCGTTCGCGTGCTCTTCCATAAACGCGAAGCAAGGAAAATTCGATATTGTTCCATATATATACTGCTAGCGATCCCAGATTTCATTCCGCGATGTCCGGAAACAGAAGTGACAGACATTTTAGCAGCACACATGTAGTTATTACTGAACGTTGCTTTCCTTACGTGCCGTGCGACGCTTGAAACGAGCTATCAGCAGCGTTTCTAGAACAGACGACGTCCGCCAATGAATCGCCTTCGCACTTTCTCGCTACCGAGAGGCCTAGACGTCACGAGTCTCTGCGGAGAGCGCGTTTTGCTGTCGAGCCGACTTGCAGAACAGAAGCTGCGTCGGCACCGTGCTTGGCATCGTGGCTTATGCGGGACGCACGCGCGAGCGCTATTTATTCAGCGGAATAATTCTTGATCCATGGTTGCGACTTCGGCAGCCTCAAGATCAAGCTGCACATGTTCTGACGCGCCGTCCGTGCGATTGCCGGTTTATAGACGACCCCAAACCTAAGACTTTGGCGCAGTTTGGCGCAATTTTCGTCGATATTATCAGGATGGCGCAGTAAATACAATTTGGCGCACTTTGGCGCAGTTGGCGCACGAGTGGAATCACTGCGTTTCGGCTCCCCCACGGGAACCATGTTCACAATAAAAGATCGGCACAGCAGTTCGCCTTCTTTAAGCGCGGCGCATCACGTGACCAAGACACCTGGCGTACATCGGAGGAAGGTTACCCTCGTTGCGATTAAGGGTGTGCAGCGTAGTTTGGATTGACACAGAGTGACACAACGTCGAAGGAAACCAAGACTTCGTCCGGATCGACTATTGTGTCTTTGACCTTTTCGATGAAGTCATACGTGTTGCGTATATAAGTAGCACCCTTGCCTACCAGGGGCGAGATGACCCTATGAAGAAAACCTGATAGCCTGTGGAGTGGGGAGCGAGTGAAGTCCACTATAGGCCGCAGGGGGATATCGGTCTTGTGTACCTTCGGTAGGCCGTATATAGCTGGAGCTGATCCATTGTGGCAAAGCAATTTAAAATACAGCTGCTTGTGTTGAGGCAGCACCATGCGGAAGATGTCGGACAGAAGTTTTTGCAAGTCCCTTTGTAGCTTAGGTGTAGGGTCTCTTGCAGCCGGGGCGTATGTTTGTTCATCACTCAGTAGCAAGTGCATTTTTTCGATGTACTTGCTTTTGTCGAGAAGGGCCGTAGCATTACCCTTGTCGGCAGGAAGTATCACAATGTCATGATTCTCATGTAGCCTCTTGACAGCATCACGCTCCTGCTGGGACAAGGGGGCCACAGGGGGTTGAGTACGCAGCTTCGACAAGACGTTTACAACGCGTGTGCAAGCCTCATCACGACGAGACTGGTCGACCAAACAGACAGCACGCTCAGGAGCACATACCAACTTCTTCGTGTCTGTTGCGGGACCCATATTGAAGTTGAGACCGAGGTTCAGGACTGCCATCTCAGGGCTGTCGGGCTGGTACGAGGACAGGTTGTACACCACCTTCTTTTGGGAGCCTGGTAACCGCGGTGTGAGGCGTTGCTTCAATCTTTCCAGCTTTTTGGCGTGGCATTGCTCGTCTTTACAAGTGCGTAGGTTGGCTTGAAAGTTGGCGTGCATTTGTATTCGTGCTACTTCGTCCGGGCATTGAGCTTCAAGGTGCCGTCGGGAAAAGAATGCATCATTTTTAAGTATTCGTGCTTGGTCCTTGCAATCCATGATTCTTGCTTGGAGCAAGTGCCGTTCCGCCTTGGAAACAACGCTTAGTCCAAATCTCGTCGACACAGGCCTTTGAAGACGCAACGAGGGTGGGATCAGTCCCTGGGACTTGCAGGCAAGGTTAAACTTCAGATGCCCGTTGAATGCCAGATGCCCGTTGAATGCCAGGACCAAGCACTAATACTTAAGAATGACGCATTCTTTTCCCGACGGCGCCTTGAAGCTCAATGCCCGGACGAAGTAGCACGCATACAAATGCACGCCAACTTTCAAGCCAACCTACGAGCTCGTAAAGACAAGCAATGCCACGCCAAAAAGCTGGAAAGATTGAAGCAACACCTCACACCGCGTTTACCAGGCTCCCAAAAGAAGGTGGTGTACAACCTGTCCTCGTACCAGCCCGACGGCCCCGAGATGGCAGTCCTGAACCTCAGTCTCACCTTCAATATGGGTCCCGCAACAGACACGAAAAAGTTGGTATGTGCTGCTGAGTGTGCTGTCTGTTTGGTCGACCAGTCTCGTCGTGATGAGGCTTGCACACGCGTTGTAAACGTCTTGTCGAAGCTGCGTACTCAACCCCCGGTGGCCCCCTTGTCCCAGCAGGAGCGTGATGCTGTCAAGAGGCTACATGAGAATCATGACACTGTGATACTTCCTGCCGACAAGGGTAACGCTACGGTCCTTCTCGACAAAAGTAAGTACATCGAAAAAATGCACTTGCTTCTGAGTGATGAACAAACATACGCCCCGGCTGCAAGAGACCCTACACCTAAGCTACAAAGGGACTTGCAAAAACTTCTGTCCGACATCTTCCGCATGGTGCCGCCTCAACACAAGCAGCTGTATTTTAAATTGCTTTGCCACAATGGATCAGCTCCAGCTATATACGGCCTACCGAAGGTACACAAGACCGATATCCCCCTGCGGCCTATAGTGGACTTCACTCGCTCCCAGCTCCACAGGCTGTCAGCTTTTCTTCATAGGGTCATCTCGCCCCTGGTAGGAAAGGGTGCTACTTATATACGCAACACGTATGACTTCATCGAAAAGGTCAAAGACACAATAGTTGATTCAGACGAAGTCTTGGTTTCCTTCGACGTTGTGTCACTCTTCACGAGTGTACCCATAGACATGGCCGTGGATGTGTGCGTTGCCGTCCTCGACAAGGACCCGACATTGCCTGAGCAATCTCCCCTCGAAGTGCACGAACTAGGCAGGCTACTCAAGTTTTGCCTTTCGAACACCTATTTCACCTTTCAGAAGAAGTATTACCGGCAGTTACACGGTGCGGCGATGGGGGCGTCGATTTCGGTGACGGTTGCTAACCTAACAATGGAGGCTATTGAAGCTCGGGCACTTTCCTCGTTTACGCCGAAACCGAAGTGCTTTCTGAGGTATGTCGACGACTGCTTCAGTGTTTTGCAGCGGCAGAACCTCGACCTATTCACGGTTCACTTCAACAGTATGCATGCAGCAATTCAGTTCACAGTCGAAGCGGAGTCTGAGGGTCAGCTACCATTCTTGGACGCCCTGGTGAAACGCGATGGCTCAAGCTTGTCTTTCAAGGTGTTTAGGAAGCCCACTCACACTGGCCGCTACCTGAACTACAGATCGGTGCACCCGGCTTCGCAAAAGAGGTCCGTCGTCGGCTCTCTTCTTCGTCGGGCGGAAAGGGTATGCACGACAGGGGAAGGCCGTGCGGGTGACAATGCACTGGTGCGGCAGGAGCTGATGGCGTGTGGTTAACCTGAGTACCTAATTGACTCAGTAGGGCGCCAGTTGGCTCGTGTAGTGCCCGCCCAATTTGGACCCACACAGAAACGGGCCGCAATTCCGTACGTTCCGGGAGTAAGCGAGCCCCTTGCACGGGTTCTGAGGTCTTATGACGTGCAGGCTGCGCACGTCCCGTCCAGGAAGCTCCGGCACGAACTCGTACGTGTGAAGGACCTTCTTGAAAAGGAAAGGTACTCGGGTGTTGTGTACGTCATCCCCTGTTCGGACTGCCCTTACGTCTACGTGGGGGAAACCGGCAACTTCAAGACGAGACTTCAACAGCACAAGAATGACGTCAAGAATAAACATGTTGCGTCCAATGCCGTGGCCAAACACTGCCCAACTACGTCACACGCTATCAGCTGGAAAGAAGCCCGTGTGTTTGCCAGGGAAAAAAATCGTGCTACATGCCTTTATCTGGAGTCCCTGATCATCCAAACCACGCCGCACACCCTTAATTGCAACGAGGGTAATCTTCCTCCCATGTACGCCAGGTGTCTTGGTCACGTGATGCGCCGCGCTTAAAAAAGGCGAACTGCTGTGCCAATCTTTTATTGTGAACATGGTTCCCGTGGGGGAGCCAAAACGTCAATACATTCGTTTTTAAATCATTTGGTCAGTGCCGGGGAATCTCACGTCTCCCATGCTGTCATTGGCTTTGGCCATCTGACAGTCTGATCCGGTGGTCCCGTATGATAAAACGCCCCCATTCCGGCTGCGGCACCGCCGCATCGAATTGGATGCAAAATCGGACTGTCTGTCTTGCCCTTGTCACATTATTACCAATGTGGCAAGGATTTACACAGGTTTGCGCAAAGCTTACCCTAAGAGCGCAGTCAGGAAAGAATGCAACGCTTCACCACAGTGCAAATCACTAAGGGTTTTACAGCCTGATTTATTGACTCGCCAATGTTGTGTCGCGCGACCCCTGGTCACATGCTAAGGCACCAGTGCTGTTGAGCTCTCTATTCATACTACTGGGTGGAGCTGGGTCTCTTCCATGCCTCTTTGCTACCACAAATCTGGCGTGGCCATGTCGGTCATGTGACCCGTGCCTCGCTGACCAATAGCCCTTCTTCCCCCTCCTTAAAACCACCTGCAATAAACGCAGGAGAGCAGTCTCCCGTCAGCCTCACCGAAGCTTGGTCTACGCGTCGTCACTTTACGCGCCCTCCCGTCGTTCGGCTTCTCCGTCGGCCTGCTGCGGGTTACGCCGCGCTCCTGCCCTACACAACACATGGCGACGAGGTAGCTGAACCACTACGCTACTACGACAGGCGACGCATGAAAGAGCACGACGTATGTGACACTTACATGCACGTCACATTTCTCCTGCACGTCGTTGCTTTGTCCTTCCTGCTTGCTTAATTGGCGTCGACCTGACTTTTCTTTGTTCCCGCTCCGGCTTCCTCTACGACGCCACTTTCCTGCTTGAGCCTTCTGCCTACCTCCTGCACACATGGCAGCCCTTTTCGCCAACCTTCCTCCATTCCTCGACGTGCCCGGCACGCCTCCTATTCTGTGAAATAAATGGAAAAAAAAATTTTCCAGGTACACCTGAAGGCGGCCGGCGGAAGCGGCTGGGAGGACGCGCGTCAGCACTTATCAGCGCGCTCAGTGTCGAGGGCCAGCGCAAATACTTCGCCGTGCAGGAGCAGCTCGAAGCGCAAGGCATCCAAAATGCACCATGCACAACCAGCACGCCGGCGGCGTTGGGCACGGGTGCGGTGTTGACGACGGAAGCGGCCGCGACGATGGAGTACGACACGTTGCTACAATTCCTGGACGGGCTCTTTGCCGAGACGACGAACCTGCTAGCCGAGTGGCACCTGTTCACGAGCCGCAAACAACTGCCCGGCGAAACGTTTCTCGACTTCGTCGCCGCGCTCAAAGAAAAGGCCCTGTCATGCAAGTTCGGAGCTACCTACGACGACAGAACGCGTGACCAGATAATTCATGGGGTCGTCAACGCACATGTACGGGCCAAACTTCTGTCCTACGGGGAAGCCCTTACGCTGCAAAAGGCAGAAGAAGTTGGATGCGACTTGGAGGCGCTCAACAAAGCCAACGTTCGGAGAAAATGAGCGGCTACTTGGCTAGCACTTCGGTTACGGCGGCAGCATCCAGTGCGTCGCAGTGGCTCAAAATGGCGGGTCGGCTGCTTCACTGGCCCCGCATGTGACTCAACATGGCGGCGGCTTCCCCCCCAAGTCGGGCGGCCGCATCTAAGATGGCTGCGCGGGCTCGATGGCGGGTAGACAAGACTGTGTTCGCTGCCACCAAGTGCAACAGCTTGCGCCCAAGCCTCAAGTTGGCCCCTGTTTTCACTGCGGCAAGTTAGGGCATTCGGCTACTTCAAGAAATTGTCCGGCCAAAAACAAAACTTGCCAATCTTGCCGCATCAAAGGGCATTTCGCGGCACTGTGCGGTAAACGACAAGCGTCGGTGCAGGAAGTTACCCCCGTCTGAGACGCTGACTCCGGCACTGCCACAGTACTATCCGTCCAAGCTGTGCCGACTGGCCCAAGGGACTTGCGTATCCCTGTCGTCGTAGGAGGACATATCCACATGTCATTTGGTGGACACCGGAGCCACATCATCGTTGATGGCGAAGAGGGACTTCGACGCGCTTTTCGCTTCGAAGCATCGCCTGCTGCGAGCGCCAGTTCACTTGAAAAATTTTTCGAAGCACCGCATACCCGTCCTGGGCTATTTTCGCACAGACTTGCAGCATCATGGCAAACGGGCCTTTGTCACCTTCTACGTGACAGCACACGGCACTTCACTGCTGGGGCTTGACGCCATCCAGCAGTTGGGACTCTTGATCGATGGCGCAACATTGATGTGTCGTCTGGCTACACCAGTTTCTTCGCAGCTTCCTGCAGGTGTACCTCCGGGGTTCGAGCATCTGCCTGGCGGAGCCCTGGGACGTGTCAAGGACCACGTCCACCGGGCCAAGAGGCGGCAGCACATTGTGCCAGTGCCCACCAAGCTGCGTCGGCTGCCTCTGGCGCTACGGCAGCAGGACGCCAGCGAGCTGCGCCAGCTCCAGGACGACGTCATCGTCAACGGACGCGGTCGACGGCTGCATTCAATATTGTGCACCAGCAACCAAGTGTTCTCTGCACAGGCCATTCGCGGTGGCCCTGCTGTCCAGTGCGACTCTACATCTGCTGAAGCGCAGCTTCAATTGCCTGCGACCCAGTATCACCCGCTAGGACTTCAGGAGGAAAGTCCTGAATATTCCTCCTCACCTACAGTCAATGCACCGAAGTCCAACACGGGGGAGGGAAGTGATGAGAATGGGTCTTCGAAGTCGGCTCCCGATAGCCGCAGCACGCAAAGTTTTCCTGCAGGGCCTGGGTCACGTCGCCCACAGCGGACACGTAAGCCCCCAGCCCACTGCGCGTGTGTGAATGTTCAGTGAACAGTGCAAGCTGGCACTTGTGTTAGGTGTTGGTGAAATGAATTTTCTGTAACCTAGGTTGTGTTTGTGCTCTCCTAGGACTGAACTTCTGCGTTATTGCAGGTCCCATCTCAATAGGAACTTGAATGTGAATTTTTTTAGTGTTTGCTGATGTACACCAGTTATACTTCAAGGACTGTATAAGGATGCAATTCTTCCCAGGGCGGGACGATGTTGTTTCGCGCGACCCCTGGTGACATGCTAAGACACCAGTGCTGTTGAGCTCTCTATTCATGCTACTGGGTGGAGCTGGGTCTCTTCCATGCCTCTTTGCTACCACCAATCCGGCGTGGCCATTTCAGTCATGTGACCCGTGCCTCGCTGACCAATAGCCCTTCTTCCCCCTCCTTAAAACCACCTGCAATAAACGTGGGAGAGCAGTCTCCCGTCAGTCTCGCCGAAGCTTGGTCTACGCATCGTCACTTTACGTGCCCTCCCGTCGTTCGGCCTCTCCGTCGGCCCGCCGCGGGTTACGCCGCGCTCCTGCCCTACACAACAGCCAACACAGTAAGAAAAAGAGCCGCAATCTCACCATTTATGTCATGTATATGTTTTTGCCAAGCACCAATCTTGCTGAAATGCTGTGTGCTTGCATGCTCGCCTCGTTTGAGTGCAGCACAGGCACTCATTGTACCTGCTCAATAGCAACAATTGTCTTGGTGAAAGTTGATACAACTCACAGTGCAATTAGTAAGAATGGGAACAAAGCAAAAAAAGGGAGAGAGAGAAGAAAGGTCGACCTCCAGATTATTGCTGCTGCGCGAGACCACAACAAAGTGGCTGCGAGCAATCCAAAACGAAGGGCAAAGATGGGGAGTGCAGCCCTGTGTATGACTTTGCAGTCTCAATTGCACCCTCTTTCCACCAAATCGCTCACAGAGTGAAAACACAGTGCAAACAATGCTTCCCCTATTGGCTAAGGGATATATGCAAGTAGGAAGAAGGTAAAAGAGTTTTGTTTCTTCCCCCCCCACACACACAAACACATTTTGATGTTACAGCTTTTTTGACTGAACACACAAATAAGCATGTGTGGACCTGACCATTCCTCCTGGTCACACCGTGCAATAGCGGAGTGGCAGTCACTCTCGCTGGAACTCCTGCAGCAGCCCTAACACTTAGAGCTGGACCTTCTATCCCGTGGTTAGGCTGGAGATGAGAGTCCGTGCTAATGGGGATTTAATGCAAATAAACCAACCAAGCTTTTGTCACATTACTGCAAGCCCCTTAAAATCTTTTGATGAAAAACAGCATGTTATTTGTATTGCCTTAGCAGAAAGCCTCTAATGAGTTTGTTGGTGCCAACGTCACTAGATCCTTATTAATAAGATTCACTGACACTATTCATAAAGTGTGAAATGTCAGCAAATATTTGTCAAGATTTTAGAGTAAGGCAAACACATCTAACAAAACCATCCTATTGCAGACACTATCATTGTAGTGGGCAAGTTTGAGCCGAGGCGGCTGAGCATGCAGGCCGAAGCCCAAAGACCGCGGAATCAATATGCAAGCTCCATGTCCCCAGCAGAAGTGATCCAGTTTTATCAATACACCGTTTTTGTACTCCATCCTAGAGGGCGCCCCAAAACCAACTTGGCTAGAGTTACATATGCACTTGGCACTCACGCATCCTCTACACCCCCCCTTTTGGGAAAATAAAAGAAAGCAACACCGCGCTATCAGGTATGCAACGTAATCACAGATGTCTCATGGCCTCTCTACTAGTTCAGCTGCACCGGTGGCCTAACGCGACCAAGTGCGCATAACCGACACAGGCGGTCTTGAGGGAGTAGAAAGGGAAACCGGTGGCGATGCGACTGGTGGGGGAGCGACCACCCTAGGAGCTGGACTGCTGCATACAGGTTCTGGGTGAGTTGGAGTCTGTGGTGGGCTTTGGGATCCTTAAGACAGTAGACTGGAGCTGCCGAGGTCACAACCACCTGATGACGGAGACTGCTGCGGAACCAGGTGTCTCCAGTTGCGAACGAGAGCATCTGCATCTGTCTGGACCACGTAGGAGTGCGGAGGCTGCGCTGGGCTAGGAATTGTGCCAGCACATTCCGCGTCGCGAATCTAGGCTCTCTCCCCCTCTCCCAGGGGACGCAACTCCTGCGCAGCATGCTGACGGTCAAAATCTTGACACTGGCGACGTCGTTGGGCAGTGTCCCCCCTGTGGAAGTCGGCAGCATGAGGGGATCCTGGAAGATACATGGCTGGTGGGACCGGAAGGCAAGTCCTGAGGCTGCGCCCCATGAGCAGCTGAGCGGAGCTGTACCTGGACACGCCAGGTGCATTACAGCACGACAAGCGGGCCAAGGGCCACTCTGGAGACTTCCTGAAAAGTTCCTTTACAGTCTGCACCATCCACTCGACTTCGCCATTGGACTGCGGGTACCTGAGACTGCTGGTGATGTGAGAGAAGCCGTAACTCTGGGAGAAGACGCAGAACTCTGCCGACGAAAATTGAGGTCTATTCTCGCTGACGAACTCTCTGGGACCCCATGCCTTGCAAAGACACTTTTGATGATAGAAATCACCACTGTGGACGTTGTCGTGCGGAGGGACAGCACTTCCGGGTATGTTGAGTGGTAATCGACAAGAAGGTAGTCGGCTCCTTCGTGATGAAAAACGTCCACCCCGATTCGCTCCCAGGAGTGGCTAGGCGTCACTGTAGGAAGCAGTGGCTCTGCTCGCTAGACCTGCGGGGTGGCACAGTTGGGACAGTTCTCCACTATGGTCTTTATCTGGCTCCCCACGGTCGGCCACCAGACAGCCCCCCTGGCGATGGCACAGCAACGGTTGACTCCGAGGTGTCCATCGTGGATGAGGGACAGGACGTGCTTCTGTAGAGAAGCGGGCACCAGTAGGTGTCCCCTGCAGAGGAGGAGGCCGTCACCAATAATGAATTCTGCACGATGAGCCCAAAACTGAGCCATGCTGACAGGCAGATTCTCTTTCCGAGGACACCCTTGCTCGAAGTACGACTTGAGCTGAGCGCACTCTCAATCTGCAGCCTGGTGAGCTCGGAAGTCGTCGAGGAGGACCGCAAAATTGGGAGGGATAGCGCGGAGTGCTTCTTGGATGTACAACTCCACCTTGTCGACGGCTAGAGTCACTGGCAGCTTGGCGACCGGGTCTCGCGAAAGTGCATCTGCCGTAGCCAACTGTTTATCAGGCACATACTACTTGATGTTGGACTGGTACTGGAGGAGGTGAATGCGAAAGCGCTGGATGCGGGGTGGCATGAAGTCGAGGTCCGCAGTTCCAAGACTCTTGAACAACAGCTTATGGTCGGTCTCCAGGTTGAAACGAAAGCCCGGAAGGAACTCGTCGAACCCGTTGATGGCCCAGGCGGCAGCCAGTGCCTCTTTTCCGATCTGGCTCTATCTTCGTTCCATATCTGTCAGTGCACGAGAGGCGTATGCAACTGGTTGGCAATCCCCTGATGGCTGGTCTTGAAGTAGCACTGCACCCAGCCTGAAAGAACTGGCATCTGCGGAGACAGTTGTCAGGAGTGCAGGGTTGTACCTTTGGAGGCAGATGTCTGAGGACAGCATGGTCTTGAGCTTGTTAAATGCTGAGGCTTGCGCTGCCCCATGTCCAGACTGCAGTCTTGTTCAGGAGACTTTGGATCGGTGCAGTCATCTGAGAGAGAGCCGGGAGGAAGCGACCCACATGGATGAGCATACCAAGAAAACATTGGACCCCCTGAACGTCCTGAGGAGCTGGCATGTGCTGAATGGCCACCACCTTGACTGTATCGGGAGCGATGCCATTGGCACCACCGCTGCCGCCAAGGAATCGTACACTGAACACGCCGAAACTGCACTTGGCAGCGTTGAGGGCGACCCCCGCTTGTTGAAGGCGACCGAGGACTTCTTGGAGGCATTGGTCGTGCTCTTCTGTGGTGGGGCCCAACGCAAGGATGTTGTCCATGAGGTTAACCACACAGGCCAACCCTTCCAGCACGCGAGACATCTGACGTTGAAAGTATTCTGAGGCCGACGTTATGCCAAATGGGAGGCAGCAATAGCAGTACAGTGTAGCCCGGTTATAATGAAGTTGGCAGGAATCTGAAATTACTTCGCTATAACCGCTTTTTCGCTATATCGGGACTAAAAAAAAAAATCAAACATTATGCAGACCAAGAAAAATATTTTATTTACACTTTCTGAAAAAAGCGATCAAGGGTCCCTTGCACGTGTTTCGCGAGCATGCGTTTCAGGACACGTTGCTCAACGTTGTCCATCAGATCGAAACTGCCCGGTTCGGTGCACAAGTACATACGGAGCGTGTCGACAGCTGCGAGAGCTGCTCCGGCGGTCCCAGGCTGAGGCGCACCAACGTCGTCTCCTTCGCCGTCCGAGGAACTGCTATCTGCGGCCGTTCCCTTTTCGGAGACGCTAGCGGCGAGTTCATCGGTGGTGAGCTCCTCCATTGCGACGAGGTCTTGATCCGCCAGGGCAAAGTCCAGATAATCCAACCCGTTTGGGACAAGGCTTGCATTGTCCGCGGCCTCCCACAGCTACCCCAAGCTTGTCACTGCCGCGGCACCATCCGCTGCAACAGCATCGATGTCTGCTTCTGCTGTTATTTCTTCGGCAGCGCTGCTTCCCCGCGAAAAACCTGCTTTCTCGAAGCAGTGAAGAATGGTCTCAGACTTCACATCCCGCCAGGCTCCGCTTGCGAAAAATACCGCCTTTACTAGCGGCACCTTCAGGTCGGCAGCGTTGTCGGCTGTACAGATGTCAATGAGCAGACGCACGATGACACGGCGGCGATAATGCACTTTGAAGTTTGCTATCACTCCCTGGTCCATCGGCTGCATCTTGGCGGTTGTGTTTGGAGGCAGAAAAAGTGCCTCGACAGCGCTCAGATGTGCGTTCACATGGTGTGCGCTGCAATTGCCCAGGAAGAGCAGCACTTTGCGCTTCTTCGCAGACATCTCCTTATCAAAGTCTGTCAGCCACTTCCGGAATATCTCCCCCGTCATCCACGCCTTTGTGTTGTGTGTGCACGCGACAGGCACTGACAGCACCTTGGCGAAGCCCCGCGGTTTCTTGGGCTTGCCGATGACAGGGTTGCCAGGTTTGGCTACTTTGCTCCAATTTGGCTACTTTTTTAGGCCGGTGGCGGCATAAAAAGTGTGTTGGCTACTTGGCTACTTTTTGGCTAGTTTCTTGTTGCCTCAATTTGAACCAAATTATCAATATCTTGTGACGTCGCAGCCGCTGGCGTTCGAGTATGCGGTGTCAAAACATGGTTATCAAGGCGTGTTACAAGCTCCCGAAATTGAATTTGGCGCTCGCATTATACAAAAGAAAAGTCTTATGCATAAGTGGCTAGGACTTGGGAGAAAACTGTTGCATGGCATCTCATTTCGCAGACCACCATTTCGCTGAACGCGACTTTAAACTAATTGAAAGTGAACAGGACAACCGAAAGCGCTCCGCATCCAAGGTGCTATGCACTTGTCGACATGAGAAATCGGATATCTGACGAACTGCTTGTGTCGTTTCCAAGAATTAGGGGCGGACTGCGACTCGAGAATATTAATTACTCGAACTTCTTCATCACGCGAGAAACGATTGCTGAAGTGAGTACAATTTATGCTTCAATCACGGAAACTGACTTTGTGCACACCTATGCAGCACTAATTTTTATTGTCGGTGCTACTTGCAGCCCTTTCAAGAAAAGTCACGCAACGCGCGCGAAGAGGACATCATTTCTGCAACAGCGTCAGAAACTTCATCATCCGGCACGAAATGATTGCTAAAGTCAACAATTTATGCTTTATTCTCAAAGATTATGATTTTGAAGGGTTTCTGGTGTACTTTACGTTTCCACCAAAAGGCTACTGAATTTAGTCATTTGAATAACAAGGTCGCAGTCGTTTTCACACACGTGTGGCTACTTTTGGCTACTTTTAGTGCCCTTGGCTCAAGTTGGCTACTTTCTGGCTAGTTTTTCCAATTTATTGGCTATTTTTTGCCTTTTCGACCTGGGAACCCTGCATGCAATTGATGCAAGCGCAGCAAGCAGCAAGCGCGCGGGGTCAGAGTCAGTCAGTGAGGAGTTAGTCGGCGATGAAGTTATGTCGTTCTAGTGATAGCATCGTTTGCTTGACCGCAGAAGACGTGTTGTTTGATGATCTAGTGCTGTGAGTGAAGTATCAAGAGATGACAGTGACAAGTTTTGAAGAGGGTCGCCGAAAAGACATGTGATGACCGACTGCGGAGGAGAACGAACGTCCGCGTGGAGTGAATCGTCATGCCGGTGAATTCGCAATGCCCATAGACTGTCGCGCCACCGAGCGGAATTCAGGAGCGTCCTCTCGAGGAGGGTTAGTAGACGATAAAATGGCGGCACTATGCAGTCGCTCTCTTGTTCGGCTGTGCTAGCCTCAGTGTTAACGCGTTGGCAAGAAAGGAACACTACGACTTTGCATGTTCCCTGCATCAGTAACCAAACCGGGCCCTCCGTGACACGAGAAATCTGATTCGTTCTTGCGAGACGCGAAGTTTTCGTGAAAATACGTGGCAACTCGCGGTTTCAAGGCTAGCCCACAGTGTACACATACTATCAGCTTCGCGAGGCTTTCTGTAGCCACGTAGGTAAGTTAAATGTTATCGTCTGACATATTCAGTTGAAGCTCACCCTGTTTTACTTGCATATATAATTGGTCAGTGTTTCTTGTAGTGCATGAGTCCCATAACACTGCACGCGGGAGGGAGGTCGCGCGGGTTCGCGATGTGCTCATGTATAACTGAGCGATCTCAAGTTGGCGATACATTAAAATAGGGCCTCTATCCTTTGTCAGCAAAGCGCTGTTACGAATCGTGCGAGCGACGTTTCAATCATTCGAGGACGCGTCTGCTCGACGCCTTTCGTGGAGCGAACGCTTTCCATCCACGCCGTCCTTCGCCAGTGTGTTGGGTTTCATAGCCACCGCTGCGCCGCTTGTTTTTGTACGTTTGTTGATAGGTGGCAGCACACTGCAAGCACTGCAAGCGATTTGCTTGTTGACCGGTCTGAGAGCAAAACGTTCTCCGCGCCCAGACGCAGGGTTGCCAGGTTTGGCTACTTTGCGCCAATTTGGCTACTTTTTTAGGCCGGTGGCGGCAGAAAAAGTGTGTTGGCTACTTGGCTACTTTTTGGCTAGTTTCTTGTTGCCTCAATTTGAACCAAATTATCAATCGCTTGTGACATCGCAGCCGCTGGCGTTCGAGTATGCGATGTCAAAGCATGGTTATCAAGGCGTGTTACAAGCTCCCGAAATTAAATTTGGCGCTCGCATTATACAACAGAAAAGTCTTATGCATAAGTGGCTGGGACTTGGGAGAAAACTGTTGCATGGCGTCTCATTTCGCAGACCACCTATTGCTGAACGTGACTTTAAACTAATTGAAAGTGAACAGGACAATCGAAAGCGCTCCACATCCAAGGTGCTATGCACTTGCCGACATTAGAAATCGGATATCTGACGAACTGCTTGTGTCGTTTCCAAGAATGAGGGGCGGACTGCGATTCGAGAATATTAATTACTCGAACTTCGTCATCACGCGAGGAACGATTGCCGAAGTGAGTACAATTTATGCTTCAATCACGGAAACTGACTTTGTGCACACTTATGCAGCACTAATTTTTATTATCGGTGGTACTTGTAGCCCTTTCAAGAAAAGCCACGCAAGGCGCGCGAAGAGGACATGACAGACCAACAAGTCCGCATCGCTACCCTCGTCATTTATGCAACAGCGTAAGAAACTTCATCATCCGGCACGAAATGATTGCTAAAGTCAACAATTTATGCTTTATTCTCAAAAAATGATGGTTTTGAAGGGTTTCTGGTGTACTTCTTTACGTTTCCACCAAAAGGCTACTGAATTTAGTCATTTGAATAACAAGGTCGCAGTCGTTTTCACGCACGTGTGGCTACTTTTGGCTACTTTTAGTGCCCTTGGCTCAAGTTGGCTACTTTCTGGCTATTTTTTCCGATTTATTGGCTATTTTTTGTCTTTTCGACCTGGCAACCCTGGCCGATGACCAATAGCGGCCGCTTGTCGGAGCCGTCCATTTTTGCGCACACCAACACTGTAATGCGATTTTTGCTGTACCCCCCCCCCCCCCCCCCACGCACTTATCAGTCTTCGTTGCGAGAGTTTTTGCAGGCAACAGCTGAAAGAACAGACCCGTTTCATCAGCGTTGTAAATATCTCTTTCTGTGTAAGTCTCAAGAATGCGGCTCCTGTGCTTCACCATCCAACGCTGGAGACCGTCCTTGTCAACGGATGCAGCTTCACCGACAATGCTCTTGCATGTGATCCCATGGCGGTCTTTAAATCTCTGCAACCATCCGTTGCCTAGGTTGAAGTTCTCGTGGTCGAGAGCAAACCCCAGACGTTTGGCCTGCGCTAGCAGGATCGGCCCATTGAGCGGGACGTTCTTGGCACGAGCGTCGACAAACCATTTGTAGAGCGCCGCTTCGACATCTCAGTAAGTGGCAGCGCGGATCCGCTTCCGTTCACCGCTGCCAACGTCGTCGTCCAAGACGGCATCAATTTTGCTCGCATTTTTTATGATTGTCGCCAAAGTCGACTGTGCTATGCCGTACTTCTGTGCAATGTTGGTCTTCTTAATTTTCTGCCGAACTTCGTCCAAAATGGCACGTTTCACTTTTAGAGAGAGCACTTTTCGTTTGGTCGTCGATGAGGCAGTCGTTCCGGGTATCGCTTGACTCGAAATTGTCGTAAAGTTCGCCAATTCACATGGGCAGGCCTAGCTGCAACCGTGGCAAGTCCAAGCGCGCTGCGATAATCCGCTTTTCACCAGTGAAACAGCACGAGCGAACGAATGCTTCTGCTGCTCAACTGTGTTCAAGTCCAAGCGCGCTGCGATAATCCGCTTTTCACCTGTGAACAAAGACACAGCACAACATGCGCGAACGGAACGGCTGCTTCTGCTGACTGAGCTGACTGAACACCACGAAAGAAAGAACGGCTTTGCGTGTGACAGGTTTGCGCGGAGCCGTTGGCGAAGCGCCGCAGCCAGGCTTAGGCAGGCCATCGCCTCCTATATTAAAGATGCCTGAGGAATGGCTCAAGCTCCCAGCGGAGCCGGCCTGCCTTCAGTTTTGGACAAGCGCCGAGCGGTGGCGCTCGCAACCGACACTATTATCACGGCGGCGGGCTTAGTGTGTGCTTCGTTATCCATCCTTCTTGGTCTTTTTTTTTCTTTTTTTCTCTTCCTTTCTTGTTTTTTTTTTACCCGGCTTCAGAGAGAACAGCCACCTATCATCATCATCATCATCTTCGAGATCGGCAACTTTGCACGGTTGTTTCGGAGGCTATGCCAAATGTCAAAACTACGGGAGCGGCCGCCACATGCGGCGCTAGCGACCGACACTAGTGGAAAGGAGGAAAAGGAGAGGGTTTGGCAGTTGGTTTTTTGGTGATGCGGCAGGCATCTTTAATATAGGAGGCGATGGGCAGGCCTAGCTGGTGGCGCCATGCCGTGGAAGAAAAGCAATTTAGGAGCGCACCAACTTGCTTCGCTTTTTCACCAAAATGAGGCGCCAAAAGCGGAACCGGTCTAAAGCTGTCACAAAGTTTCTGAAGCTGCCCCCACGACCTCCTCTCTGAAGGGAGGAGTACGCCGTGAAATCAGATAAGATCGCGGCGGTCGGCCCGCCTGGCACTGGAAAAAAGAATGGGAAGCGTTCACGAGGCGGCTACCGGGCGACCGTGTGGTGCGGTGAAGCAAGCATTCGAGCCGAGTGGGGCGACGCGGTTGCCGGGAGCCAAGAACTGGCGGTTTTTCGGCCTAGTTGATTCACGCGAAAACTCGAAAGGTGGTATGGATTTTTTTTTTGTTGTTCTCGACAAAAAACCTCGCTATATCCGCTGAGTCACATTTTTTTACTTCGTTAAAAGTGGACTTAAAAGTAGGGGTGTGCGAATATTCGAAATTTCGAATATTTTTCGAATAGTGTTTGCTATTCGATTCGATTCGCACTGAAATTTTACTATTCAAACTATTCGAACTTCCCAAAGACAAATGCAGTCAACGTCCGGTTGAAAGTGACCCCTTCAGATTTTCAATATGCTTCACCTCATTACACTCCCGTATTGCGGCAAAGCTGCCTTTCAAGCTCCGTTGCGGTCGAACTTAGCCAAGAGACAAAGTTTGGTTGGAAGTGGTCCCTAGATTTTCAATATGCTTCACCTCATCACACCCCCGTATTGCGGCAAAGCTGCCTTTCAAGGTCCGTTACGGTTGAACTTAGCCAAGAGACAGTCAACGTCCGTTTGGAAGTGGTCCCTAGATTTTCAATATGCTTCACCTCATCACACCCCCGTATTGCGGCAAAGCTGCCTTTCAAGCTCCGCTACGGTCGCAAATGTATTAACTCAAGAAAACGCTGGTTCCAATATGGAGATGAAAGATGTGGCAGAGTTGGGGGCTCAATTAATGCTGTTTTGGACCTGAAATTTGGGCAGGAAGTCCGAACAATCGGACGCAGAAGCTTTTTAGCATCCAAAATTTCAGATGTTCTTATATATCGACGTTTACGAGGCAGATTTGGAACTCCGGACTTGAAGGGAGCACACCCTTGTCTGCCACATCAGTTAGCCTTCCACAGAAGTTGAAAGAGGAGGAGAGGCTGAGGAAATGGCATCTCTGCCTATCACGTGTAAGTGTTGTCGGCAACACTTTGGTTGCATCAAATCATGTACATAAATACAATTCGGCCTCTACATTGCCTCATTCTTGATAAGAAAGACAACTATGAAATATGACCCCACCAGCGCCTCATTAACCTAGTGAAAAGAAACACTTTCATGTTGCTATCTCCCAAGAACATACTTAGGGATTCTCTGCAACTTTTTCTGTAATTTCACTTCGAATTATTCGAAAAATGTTTGAGGAATATTAGAAAATTATTCGAAATTATTCGATTCGATTCGCACTCAATCTTTATTATTCGAATTCGCTTCGCACCCAAAATTTTGCTATTTGCACAGCTCTACTTAAAAGGCATTGAAAATGTGGAAATTGGGACGGGAAATCAAGATCACTTCGTTATAACCGCTATTTCGCAGTAAGTGGGTTTGTTATAAATGGGCTACACTGTACCTGCCAAACGAAGTGATAAAGGTCGTATACTTCTGGGAGTCGCGCGCCAGATGTACTTGGTGGAAGCCTGAAGTTGTGTTCAACTTCGAAAAAACGCAGGCATCGGCTAGCAGTCCTAGGGTTTGGTCGACGGTCGGGAGTACGTGGCGTTCCAGCAGAACGACTTGGTTGAGCTTGGTCAAATCTATGCACAGGCGGTAACCCCCCGTAGGCTTCGGGACGACGACATGGCCCACGCACCAGTCCATCGGTTCATCAATGCGCCGGATCACGCCCTCCTGCTCCATCTTGACAAGCTCCTTTTTGACTATGTCTCTTATGGGTATTGGCATATGCTGGGCTGTGCTTAGAGAATACAGCACCGCATCAGGCTTGATATGGGTCATACACTCTTCTGGGAACGTGCCCAAGCGGGTGAAAAGGGCTGGAGGGACATCCCGAGGTGGTGTGTCCGGCAGAGCTGGTGTGACGGCGCCGACAAACTTGACAACACCAAGGGCAACTATGGCGGGATAGCCGAGAAGGGGCTGCTCTTGTCCCACAATGACGTAGAGGCGCTCAGTGACTTGCCTGCCTCACAACGACAGCACCGCGGAGAAGGTGCCGAGAAGCTTCAGGGATTGTTTCCCGAGTCCGAAAAGTTCCTCGCCGCGTGGCTTATCGAGGATGGCTGGGCAGCCAGGAAATGTATGCGGAACCACCGAAACGTCGGCACCAGAGTCCACCTCGAAGGGGAGAGGGCGCCCGTAGACCCGAACTTCAACGTACTGCCCGTTCCAAGCCACCGCCGTGACGGAGTGCAGCTCCGTAGATCAGAGGTGCTTTTTTGAGCAACGTATCGACGCAAAGTGGCCTCGCTTCTTGCAGTGGTTACAGACCACTTTAGCAGCTGGGCAGTCGGACCGTCAGTGAACTTCGTGACCGCAGAAGTGGCACTGCCCACCCTGGCCACTTTTCGCCAACGTTGCTGTTGCTGGTTTGTGAACCATCGGGCTGGTCACGTGACGCAAAGTTGCCAGAGTTCTGTCTGTGGTTTCGTCCACGTGCAAGCTGCGTGGGTTTACGCGAAGTAGCCCCGTCCACGTGCGCTGCCGTCAGTGGTTGCCCAGCGGTGAATGACAGGCGTCACTTTTCGCGCTCGGCATCTTTGTGCTGATGGGCTTGCACAAGTGCGTCGTCCAGGGAGAGGCTCGGGGTGCGGCGCAGCTTGTCTGAGAGGTGAGAATGTGACAAACCCACGACGAAACGGTCGCGAACAAGACGCTCTTCAATGGCAGGTGACAGGTAGTTACACTTGCGTACCATGTTCCAAAGCGCTGTGAAGAAACTGTCGACGGTTTCGCCTGGTTGTTGCATCTCCACTTGTGGAACTGAGAGCTCTCGTACACCTCGTTTACGGGGTGCACGAAGTAGCTTATAAGCCGCCGGGTGACTTCCATGCAAGACTTGTACACGTCTTCGTTGGACATGAGCGAATTGAAAACGATGAGTGTCCGTGGACCCATGCAGTAGAGGAGGGTCCTAACCCTTGTCTCGTCCGGCGCAGCGTGTATGCCGGTGGCGAAGGCATAGTCTTTGAATTCCTGTAATTCAGGGGTGCAACAGCCGAAATATGATTTGGAGCAATTTTTGGAGCAGCAAAATGTTGCTTTTGGAGCACAAAAATCCAAATTTGGAGCAGGTTGCGAAAAAAAAAACCTGAATTTTTTAACCCGAAATCCCAAATTTGGAGCAGTATAACAAAGAAGGCTTACATTTAGAAAAGAAAACAAAAATACGTAAAC
The DNA here is from genome assembly GCF_013339695.2 of Rhipicephalus sanguineus. NCBI lineage: Eukaryota > Metazoa > Arthropoda > Arachnida > Ixodida > Ixodidae > Rhipicephalus > Rhipicephalus sanguineus. The sequence goes on along the minus strand of NC_051176.1, from coordinate 304,845,777 downwards.
ACCATTCAACATCAGCTAATTCGTGCACAGTGCACGTGAACACTCCTATTTCAATAAAACCAGGGTGTTGAGCCAACCCACAGTGCAAACAATGTCTAAGTCCACATTAGCATTTGCAGGACCTGTCAAATAATTCGACAGGCACTGGAAATGCTAGTAATGTGGACCTGCGAACCTGGCAACCTGGACATTTGGGAAATTCATAAAGCAGGAGCAAGTGGGGGTAGCGAAAAAAGAAAACTGGCATACGCTTTTGTCTATTGTTTCTCAAGGCCGCAGAAACGCCATACACAGCAGCTCCAAATGATTGCCAATAATTTTTTAGACGTCAGCGATCCCACTAGTACATGTAATTACACGGCGCGTGCACGAATGAGTAATTAAGGAACAAAATGTGCTGTGTCCCTGACAGCTAGTACTAATAGCCCCTTCTAAATCTCAGTATGCTTTTTCCGCAGGCAGTGTACTGCGGCAAAAGTGGCTTAAAAGGCGTTCTGCACGCAATGAAACAAGCATCAGGAAATTTTAGAACTACTGTAGTTTTCTATTGCGATAGCAACGATATGGACACCTCGACGAGTTTTTGCCGTCATCTCCCGTATAAAGTCCAAATTGATAACATACCCCTGTGCATAGTATGTTCTACAGTGGTTATAAAAGCGCGCGAGTGCGTGCGACGAACGCAACTGAAGCAGATATCAAACGAGCCAGCCCATCTCCGTTGCTCGAAGGGCGCATGCGATAACACCACTCCGCTGGGGAAGCTGTCGCTCGAGCACGAACTTTTGAACTTTGATTCTAAGGGCGCGGTCACTATCTCGGCAGCCATCAGCGAGCGGCTCGTATATCCTGCTACGTGCTGCGCTCTCAATGCGAAGACACTATGCAGAGAGCACCTTTCCCTGGAAACGCCGTATTCTCTTACACCAACATTTTGTAGAGTTACGCGAGATCGGATACAAAAAATTTGCTGCCAGCCTCACTTCGTATAGCATTACAATTTGTTGCTATCGCATTCATTGCTTCGTCCTTCCGGTGAAACTGACTTTTTTTTTCTTTCACGGGGGGTTATGGTTAGGGTCTGCACGTCTGTATTGTATGACGACACCCACACTGCAGATGACCAACTCGGCCTCCATTTCTCGCTCAAGTCTGCGCAACTGAGAAAAATTTTAAGCTGGTCGGGCATTTTGGCGCAGCGTGGTGCAATTTTAACAAATTTCACAGTTTTGGCTCAGCTTGGCGCAAAAATATGTAATTGTTTCAAATTCGTGCACTTGGCGCAGCTGTTGCATCCCTGGTAATTAGAAAAGCCACTCGCCGGCATCGTCGAAGGAGAATGGGGATGGGCTCCGGAGACTGGCGGCAGCAAGGGCAGGAACTGAAGCGTCCTTATTAGCCATGTTGAATGGCACGAACCTGGCATCCAACTTCCGACACAATGTGGTGGGCGGGTTCGAGTCGAGGCAGCCGAGGATGTAGGCCGAAGCCCGAGGGCCGCGGAATCAATACGCAAGCTCCAAGTCCCCAGCAGAAGTGACCCAGTTTATTACCCATGCAGCCTTTTTGTACTCCATCCAAGAGGGCGCCCCATAACCAACTTGGCTAGAGTTCCATATGCACTTGGCACTCACGCGCCCTCTACAATCATCAGTGATTTTGTGCTTAATTCAAGATGCTGCGCCAACAAAGCAGTTTTGTGCATGGTTTATGTGCTCCCTTATTTTTCTTTTTAGGGTGAAAGCCTTAAGTGCCTCGTGAGAAGTGGAATGTGACCATTGAGCGGTAGCGACAACACGCGAGTAAAAAAATTGAAACACGCAATAAACGTAATCATCGTCGTCGTCATCATCATCACGTAGAGTCACATGGACACAGATAAAGACATATAAAGAGGACATAAATAAGACTGATAAGAACTGATAAGAGCTTACAAGGTTGATATACCAAATAATAGTAATACATATATGAAAGGAAGAGAACAATTGCAAACGAAATGAAGTCAAAACATAAAGGCTTCCGTCGTCAAAGTCGTCTTAACAATTGATAAGGGACCAAGGAGTTTTTCTTTTGGTTTCACCGACACAGTTAATGGTTTTTGTTGTGCAGTGTGTTCGGTGACATTCTTTTTCAATTGTAGCCATGCTCCTACTACCGCACCAGTGCACAGGAAAAGTCTAAACTCAGTTGTGGGCACATCTGTTTGCAGCTTACCTAGCCCTACCCTCCATGGGTTGCCGCACAAGAATCTGGACAGGACCTCGGGCTCGAGAATGGATCTTGTCGTCCACCATATGCTTCAGCCGCTGATAGTAAGTAGGCCCCAAGAATATCTGGGCGTTCACTTTTCGGCCTGTGTGTCCATTGAACATCACCTGGGTTAGCAAAAAAGGCACATGCGTAACTCTGGACTCGTAAAATAAAATGAGCAACAGAAAAGACTACAGTACAGACCACTTATAACATAACTGGTTATGGTGCAGGACTGGCTATAACACGGCCTTTTCTGACTCCCATTTGCCCTCCCATAGAACTCCATGTACACGCAAGCCACTTACTGTGTAGTACCCCACCAAGATGACAGACCGGTTTATAACGCGACTGCCGGGAAATCCCGCCATGAAACGAGGTAGCAAGCACGCTTCACAACATAGGAGCACTGGCTAGGGGGAAAGTGATGAGGGCAAACCGAAGGAGGAGGAGACGCAGAATGAATGAACGAGGAGCCGAGGGAGAGAAAAGTTTGCAGCAGCAGCACGTCGTGGGCTCACGAAAGGAACAACGCTTCCCAAAAATTTTCAAGGCCTGTGCCCTCTCTGGTGACATCAGCTACCACAGTCCTACTTGGCCATTCACCTACCCTGCCACCCCCACAGTGTCCTCGTACCAGCAATTTCTGTCCTGTCGTCTCCCAGCAGCACTTTGCAGCGTGGCTAGTTCATTGTGCTTGTCGTTTCTGTGCTCATTTTTCTAATGCCCGTTTTGCGTCATGCAGGCTTCCACGTGCCAAATAAATGCTGTGTGCCTATGTGTTCAAGCTAGTACAAGAGAGGAAACAAGATGCAAGTGTTTTCATTTCCAAAGGATGAAGCCCTCTACAAGAAGTGGCTGAGTGCGATTACTCCCTTGAAAGGATTTAGTGTTACTAACAAAAAGGTATGAAGTCATTTTTCTCTACTGTCCCCACAAATGTACGGCTTATGAGGAAGCCATGACAAGCAATGTGATCGACCTGGTTATTAGATTGTATCGTGTGGGTGAGTCATACATTTGTTGTTGTAATGCAGGTACGCACCTTACATTTGCACATGTCGTGCCTCTAGTGTACATCATCGTACACCAATTTTGGACAAGAAAGATGTGCCAAGAAAATGCGCTTGGAGGCAAAAGGTAGAAAACAGCTCGTTGTTTTCAAAGATCTTTGTATCACTGCGTTTTTTCATGGTTACTCGGTGAAACACATAGGAGACTGTGTCAGTGATGTGATTGGCTCAAGCCATTTGATTGGCTCAAGCAGCCGAAAGCGTGTTTTGGAGCAGGAAAAAATGACTTTGGAGCAGCCAAAAGTGCATTTTATAGCAGGGAAAAATGCTTGTGCAGAAGTTAAAGGCTCATTGCCAAGTGGAAAAATTGAATTTCTGAGAACTAAAACAGCTAAATACGGCAGAACTCAGCAGCATTCTGTAACGTTCCATGCATGTACAGCTCAGGCCACTTGCAATGTACACTCAAACCTCGATATAACGAACATGGATATAACGAATTATTGGTTATAACGAAGTAAATGAAGAATAGTCTTGTCATAGATACAGTGTCACAAATAAATGTTTATAACGAATTTTCGTATATAACGAAGTTATTTTCGTGGCAGATGTGACTGTTATAATGAGGTTTGAGTGTAAGCGCTTACAGTTCAGGACCGGCTTTATTGCGTCTTTTCTTGCTCCTGCTTATAGAACTCCACGTATACGCATATCGCTTATTGCACAGCCCCTGAGATGAAAGACCAGTTATAATGCAACTCAAAGAGCGAGGTAGCGAGCGTGTTTCTCAACGGAGGTGCGCCGGCCGAAGAGAGAGAGTGACGAAGGAGTTACGAAGGAGGAGGGGACGGGGAGCAAACTAACGAGGAGCTTAGGGGAGAGAAAAGGAAGAAAAAGGCTGCGTCACGGGCACGCGGGCGCTCTGTGTGAGGAAGGGTTGTTTAGGCGATAGAGAAGCCTTTGCTCCGGCCACTTATCGTGCATTTTGTAAGCACAACGCACCAAATAGGGGACCGTGTCAAGTGCACAGTACTGCTCTTTGGCTTTTCGGTTTTTCTTGTCTGGAAAATAGTCACGTCATCATACACCGTGGTTGTCGTAGAGTGCAGATATCGAGCGTGCGACCTGAATTCCACCGTCAGTGTAGGCGGTGTTCCGCTAATGCATATGCTTTTTTTGCCTTTGCCACCAGCAAGCGGACTTGCAAACTTGGAAGTATAGTGTACTAGAATAATATCCTAGTGGTGCGCCTGGGAACGAGCGCGCCTGCCCGCTTGTGTTGACGCCACCATGTGCCGCCACTGCACCTTTTTCTAGCAGACCGGCCGCTGTCTCCACCACTGTGTCTGAGATTGTCCATTTTTCTAGGCGCTTATGCACAGGATTCTTTGATGACTGCAGAAAAATATTGCACTTAGTATAGTACAGTGCAAAGAAAGTTTGTGAAAACGACATCAACACACTAGTATTGACGTTGTCGTCTGCTAGCGTAAATGCCGCAGACCGGTGGATTTATTGCGCTTGCAGTTCTTGACATCACCTGCAGCAGCATCTATTCGCAGTTTTTTTTTTTACCCTCCATTGCACAAACCCAGCCTATCTGTGCCTGTTTTGCTTCTATGGCATAATATTTAGCACAACATTTAGATCACGTGCTTATCACAAACAACACAGAAGTACGCAGCAGCGTATGCATGGCGTTGCTATGCCAGAAGACGTAAAATTAAACAACAGCCTCGACGGATGCATTATGATGGCGGTAAAATTCCTGTACATTTTTTTAGAATAATGTATGCACAGATGGTGTTCGTTGTGGTCGCCTGCTATTTCCGTAACTTAGTGGGGCCCCTCAAGAGGATAGCGTAAGATGCATGCGCAGTGGCAACAAACACTAAAGCAAAGCTTTGTGTATGCTATTCTAAAACTACCTACTTCGCGTACAGTATCTTTGATTACAGAACCACAGCTAAACAAAATTATTCAGGCATTCCCTTACCCCATTTCACGACACGCAATGAGACTCTGTTTTTCTTTTGGCATCCTACATGAAAATGTCTGAGAAAAAAAGGAAAAAAAAAAGAAGTCTTCCACCGTTTTTCAAAGAACTACCCCGCTGAAAGTAGTGTCGCAAGGGATACACACGAGGCAAGCAGCTGCAAAGCGCGTCGAAACCAGCCCGAACCGGCTCGGCGACTAGAAAAATGCGCAGCAATGCCACCAGTGGAGTTTGCTTAAGCCGGCCTATTGTCCCTCCCTCCTAGATGTGCCACTAGGATATTATTCTAGTAAACTATACTTGGAAGGCTTATGCAGGGTAGTTGCCGCGGCTGCCCTAGGTTCAGCTCGTGAGTGCGATCTTTTTTGCGCCCGATCTCATGCTATCTAGGGCAAGCTTCCCACGACATTACGTCAAGTTGCCAACCCGCAGCAAGGCCTAACCAGCGCTAACCGCCTCATATGTAAGGGCCGCAGATGTGCAGTTTGGTGCTGAGTCAATGAAATGCTTTGCAGTGGTTACATTCTGAGAGGGGTGACTCGTATCATCAATGAAAATCAGGGCGTACACGTGCAACACTTGAGTCGTGGTTTGCAGTCGCCACTGCTTTGGACGTAGTGCCTGGGAAATCATAAGCATGTGAAACTTTGATTGCCATTCCGCGAGGAAGTCCGGGGCATAAACGAGGAGCTCAGATAAATTAGTCCACGACTTTATGCTGCAGTGCTTCTCCCTCTCTTTTTTTTTGCGTTCGTTTTATCGGCACTGCAGGTCTGCGTACATTAACCTTTCAACATTTGCAAATTTCAGTGAATGCAAATTTAATCCCAGTCGTACGACTCGGTTCTCGGAATGGCACGACTGCCTGTTAGACACATCTTGTACATGTGCAACCTTTGAAAAATGGTATTTTGGTTATAGTGCGGACATTCACTCCTCTGGCAACTTACGTTATAAGCGGTCTATGGTGTAATAGAATGGTAGTCCAACCAGCACGGCACAAGCCTGCATTTTCTTTTATCTGCGCGTGGTTATAGCCACTGCAGCGTAATGTGTGCCCATGAGGATAGAAGTATAGATGTCACTCGCATGATTGCGCATTTCGACTCTGTTTCGTTTTCGAAATATGAAAACACCATGTTTGGCGCAGCTTTGGTGCAGAATAGCGAAAATGTAGCAGGATTTGTCTTTTGGAGCAGTTTGGCCCAATTAGCGCAGCTATCACATCACTGCTGTGCAAATGTCACCGGATGTCCAGCTCATGACATCATTCAGAAGTGCATGCCCATTAGTGCAAGCTTGCGTGCATACACGTTTGAGGAAGAAATGCTGCCGACTTCTAGAGTAGTACCCTACTACAAGTATACACACTCTCGTATAGACTACAAGACTTGCTTGCCAAGCGTGAACACTTTTTCTATTTCCAGGCTATTAATCATAACCTTTGCCTTCAGCATATTCATTTTTAGCTCCACTTTTATACTTTCACGGTTTACGTCACCATTTTTTGCAATGCATCACCATAATCACTGAAGGGCACTACGTCATCTGCAAATCGTAGGTTGATGAGATATTCTCTGTTAACCTTCATTCCCATTTCTGCCCTGCCCCATTGTTCAAATACTTCATCTACCAGGCACTGAACAACATTGGAGAGATTGCATCGCTTTGTCTCGCTCCTTTCTCTATTGCAATTTTATTGCTTCTGTTGTGGAGAAGCAAAGTAGCTGTGGTGTGGAGTATCTGTAGATGTCATCTAAGGTATTTATTGCTTCAAGTACTCCTTGGTGATGCAATCGTTTTGGAAGACTGCTGATATCTCTTTTGAGTTGAATGCCTTTTCGTAGTCTACGAAAGCTACATATAGAGGTTTGCTGTACTCAGCAGATTTTTCAAATATCTGATCGATCCCGTGGCTGTGATCCATTGTAGGGTATCCCTTCCTGAAACCCACTTGCTCTCTAGGTTGACTGAAGTCTAGTGTTTCTCTTATCCTGTTAAAAATTACCTTCATAAATATTTTCTATAATATCAAAAGTAGGCTGATGGGTCTGTAGAGTATAGAGTGACAAAGTTACTGTAATTTAAAATCCGCTCCACACTGTCTTCTCCAGCCGCTTTTCCACAGAGCATACTTCAAATGGCCTTTCTAACTTCAGTGTCTTGTTCTATACTTTGGTTTCATTTAAGCATGGATGAATTATCTGTGAACTGCGCAGTTCCGAGCAGAACTTTTCTGCTACTTCCAATATTTCATTGAAATTGCTAATAACACTGCCCTGCTTATCTTCTAGAGCATGCATTTTCGTCCTTCCTAAACAGAGTTCCCTTTTACCTGTTTTGATACTGCTGCCTCCATCTCTTTATAATTCCTTATGTCACTGACTTTCATTGTGTTGATCATGTTTCTCAGCTCAGCTAATTAAATATTACATCTCAAGTTGATAACTTTCATTTGTTGTTGTTTCTTGATTGGGTCTTCCGTGGTTTGGGAGAGTTTCCTTACTTCTTGTCTTAGTGCTTTACCTCAAAGTTTAATAGGGGATATTCATAACGCTTGGTGCTCCGGCAACACCGGGCTTTTTCGCAATTTTTTGTCGGGCGTTGTCACGGAATCTTCTGTTAGCGGCTCCTTAAGGAAAGGCCCCGGAGAGGTTGAGCAGCAGTCGTTGGCGGAGCTTTAGGGCCAAGAAAATGTGGCCGTTTTCTTCGACACCCAAAGCTAAATGGTCCGAGGACCTCACTGTCCTGCCACAAATCGACGAGAACACAATATTGGAGTTCTGTGTGCTTAAAAACTCATCCGGATGGCAGCACAGAGGCGCACTGCTTCACAAAGCCGAACAGCTGTTCTCTAGTGGCATGAGCTTCCGATCTCAAGTAGACGTTCAAAAAAAGTGTTCGTTGTAGAGGAGATGTGACTGTCAAACGTCCAAGGTAACCTTGCACTCCAATGGATCTCCACTGTATTTCCCACTGCGATTATATACACGCATCATAAGCACTCGTCAGATATCGACACCACGTTGTTTATGCGCGACCTGTGCAACGCTGCGCTGCTTTCCTTGACTCATTTCTTTAGCCACAAGTATCTTTACACCCTTCGCAATACCATGTCATAGTTTTTTCGAAATAAACAAGGCATGGATGGACATGTGCATGAGCGGTGTGCCACAAACCAAACAAAAATACTGATCGCGCGTTTCAACTGTATACAAAGAGAGCAGTGATGCTACCAAGGACTTCTGATTTGGAGCAATTTTTGGAGCAGCAAAATTTCCGTTTTGGAGCACTATGGAGCAGCAAAAATTTTCATCTTGGAGCACTTCGGAGCAGATAATTTTGCATCTGGGAGCACTCTGGAGCAGCAAATTTTACATCCTGGAGTGCACTACAGAAGCATATTGCATTAACATTCAAGCCCCTGAATATTGTTATGGGGCTCTTATGAAGGCTCGAAATATTTCGATTCATTGAAAATCTCATGGAAAGAATCATCTCAGGAGAACTCCATACTTCACTCGCTAATGAAAAAATAAGGGCTCATGCAGTTGAGTGTTCTCTTCGGTGATTATTTTGGACACTAACAAATAAACAGAATACCGAATCAATAAAATTGCATTTTATGAAATAACACTCTAAATACATCTATGTGGTTATCAGCAGACGTGGTAGACAGACAAACGCCGCAATGTACAGCAGTGCCTCAATGCCAAAGAGCCACACTGTCCCTAATGCATTCCCCTAAGAAAACTCTAAGACGAAAGCCAGGTTCTTTTTCTTCTCGATCGACGGGTAGATCCTCCCCCTCCCTCTTTGCAAGCTTTCTGCACCTCACCTGGTTTTGCGCTAGCTCCATGATCGGCGCACCGATCACGGAAGCAGTGTAAAGCGACGATGTCATGTGATCACGTCATCACGTGACGTCACGATATATGACGCCATGATGACGTCACAAGTTTTGACGATCTATGACATGATGATGACGCCATCACATGATGATTATTTTTTGCATCAATCGACTGACGCCACCGACGGTCAATTTTCGTGTTTCATAAAGCATCTAAGGCTTTTGCATTAATATTGCGTATTGAACGTTAACAGCCTGGCCGTTAACAACCTGGCCTTACATACCAAACTGTCCTCCACCATGTCACCTTTGTGCCATGCGCGAAACAGCTTCGCTTATCATCCACTTCACAGAGTGAAATGGCTCCTCAATTTAAAAAAAAATTTATTGTGACAGCAATGATATGAACACTCTCGGCGGATTTTTGCCGTCGCCGTTGCCGTAATTTTCCGTATCAAGTCCAAATTAATAACATCGCCACGCGCATTCTAGCCGCGGGTAAAAGCTCGCGAACGCTGGCGACGAACGGGGCTGAAGCGGAGATTAAACTAGCCGGCCGTCTGTCTCCGTCGCACGGACAGCGCATCAGATAACATCTTCCCGCGTGCGGGCCTGCCGTCGATTGCTCATCAAACAGAGAGGAAACGCCCCGCCCGTCTTTCGTAACGAGCAAGAAGGGACGCCAGGGGAGCGGGGGGGTGGGGGGACCGCATCGTTCGAAGGGCGCAGTCGCTTGCGCGCGCGCTATCTCGAGGCATCAGGAGACGGCTCGTAAACTTGCTGTGCTCTCAACGCTTACTTCGCGTTTAGAGAACTCAGAGCACGAAAACGCTTCGTTTCCTGGAGCGGCCATATTCCCTTAAAAAAACGTTTTGTTGAGTTACGCGAGATCGGATCCAAAAGAGTTAGCAGCTAGCCTTACCTCGTTTAACAATGCAATTTGTTGGTATCGCATTCATAACTGAGTTTATTTAACCGTCAGCTACTGACCCTCGAAAGCGAGGGGCGGACGTGTAACATGGCGTAGCCGCTTCACTGTGGGCCGCGAGCGACGGGCCCGCTACTGACAGCTGCGCATTTGCGGCTGCTCCGACCATGAGATATGCTTTTATTAATGAGATTACATTTTTAAAAAAGCAAGCAAAAATTCGAATTGGAACCCTAGCACGTGAGCTCGAAAGAGCCGGGCCTTTTAGGGGGTATTTACCGCAGAGTGATTACAAACTCGGATGTGCTGGTGGAAGGAATTACGAAAAGGCTCTTCTGGATGAAGATCCATGGATAAAGTATATCTGAGGAAAAGTGTCAACGCGTTCCCACCGTTCGCGTGCTCTTCCATAAACGCAAAGCAAGGAAAATTCTATTGTCCCATATATGATCTACTGCGAGCGATCCCAGATTTCATTCCGCGATGTCCGGGAACAGAAGTGACAGACATTTTAGCGGCACGCATGTAGTTATTACTGAACATTGCTTTCCTTAACGTGCCGTGCGACGCTTGAAACGAGCTATCAGCAGCGTTTCTGGAACAGCGACGTCCGCCGATGAATAGCCGTCGCACTTTCTCGCTACCGATAGGTCTAGACGTCACGAGCCTCTGCGGAGAGCGCGTTTTGCTGTCGAGCCGACTTGCAGAACAGAAGCTACGTCGGCACCGTGCATGGCATTGCGGCTTACTCGGGACGCACGCGCGAGCGCTCTTTATTCAGCGGAATAATTCTTGATCCATGGTTGCGACTTCGGCAGCCTCAAGATCAAGCTGCACATGTTCTGACGCGCCGGCAGTGCGATTGCCGATGATAGACGCCCCCAAAAGCGAGACTTTGGCGCAGTTTGGCGCAATTTTCGTCGATATTATCAGGATGGCGCAGTAAATACAATTTGGCGCACTTTGGCCCAGTTGGCGCAGGAGTGGAATCACTGAAAGAGAGCAGCCTGAGTAATGCTCTTTTACTGCAGAATGGTTGTTTATAATGCCTTGTGATCCTAATCAATTGCGCAGATTTAGTATTGTCATTCTGGTTTTTTTTTTTTAACACTATACATGTATGTTCATTGACATATCTTTTAAAATATTACGCTCTTTGCTTTCGCATCCCACGGTGGCGTGGGCCCACGATCAGTGGAAAGACAAGTGCGATGATCTACCGGACAAACAGCTCCACCTACTGTATGGCTACGTAACTCTTAGCTCCGTGTTCGCAGCACACGCTGACGAAGAAAGCAAAAGAAAAATAAAAGGGGAGGGATAAGGAGTGCAAAGCGAAGAGACGCGGCATGTGGACTTTGTACTTCGGCGCACACTGCCTTGCGAAGCTCGCAAAGAGGTGCCTGTTGGGATCTTTGCGCCCATCGAGTCTCGTGTGGCGGCAGTGATTTTTCATGGACGTGTGCAGCAGCGTCTGTGGCACTGCCTACACATGTTTATATACTTAAATCATTGCTTTCATTGATCTGCAACACCGACAAGCTAATGTTAATCAATTATGCTCTCTCACGTCTGTGTAGCATCAGCTGTCTGTTTTAAAATGCGTATATCGTAATACTGTTCTGCAGTCTAGCTTATGTTGCAGGCGAGTAACTAAACTGCACGGAGAAATAAAAACTGAGTTAAATAGTCAACTTCGCGCCAAATTCACATTCACACAGAAGAAGAAACACAAGACAGGACGGGCGCTTCTTCTGTGTGAATGTGAATTTGGCGCGAAGTTGACTATTTAATTTAGACATGTACCAACTAGCCCGACAGCGAGTTCTACTACAAACTGAGGTTGAAGAGCGCTTCTGCACGTGCCGGTCATTTCCAAACCAAAGCACAGTGCCGATCTTGTTGACGAAACAAGTTTGCATCGTAATTTTTTTTTTCTTGGCTCAGGTAACTGATAAATTCAATTAAAATTGGTGCTACCTTGTTCCCGGCATTGTCAAGGCTCCCTCGTTGCCTGAACAGCACATGAAGCATTGGGAAGTCATCGCAGAACAAAGATAGATACGTAAACTGAAAGGCTACGATTGCGAGTGGTTTCGTTTTCGTATCCAACAAAACATGGTGGATCGAGCTTATGGGCTTTTCGACAGATGGCGCTGTACATGCTGAATATCTCCTATAACTGCTTCCGATATCGATCTAGTTATGGTTTCATTCATTCACTCTGTGTCGGTATTTTCTTCATGTTCTGAAGCATCGCATTAGTTCTTGAGGGTAATTATAAACTTGTCTGTTTTTATTCTGACAAGCACTTCTAGGTTGGCCTGTTTTTCAGTGGTTAATTTTGCTCGTACTCTTCTCAGGTTGAGGGGTATTCCTGCCCTCACTAGCCTATGATCACTACCTTTTACTTTGCTTATCACGTCTATGTCCAGTACTATGCCTAGATCTCTGCATAAAGCCAGAAAACTAGACAACAAAAGAAAAAGAACACCCAAGCGAACAAATTTCCCATTTTACGAATAAAATTCTACTTGTCTCTCTCTGTTTTTCTCATTGTCAACATAGGGGCATGTCATGATTTAATTTTTAATACCTGATAATAAATTCAGCAGCATTTTTATATTGAAACCACGCAAATTTGGTGACCGCTATATTCTAGTAAATACGGAGTATGTATGCATATACAGGGTGTGTTTTCTTTAGATAATACAGAATTTTTAATAAAAAAACCTATCACAGTCAGGCTCCTATCATTCTTGAACACAAACTCTACACTGAGGTGGAAATACTTAGCCGCAGCTAAAATGACAAGAAAGCAACTAACAAAAGCTGGTTATTTAACTTTTTAATTATTGACCTGAATGCAGTTGTTTATATGGGAAAACTGTAGTCCGTGACAAGTTATGGCATTTCTGCCTCGACACAGAGTTCATATAAGCAAATGGCAGGACCTCGACGGTCATAGTATTTTTATTTAAAAATCTGTATTGTCTAAAAAAAAAAACATGTATATATACACAGTGCAATCAACTTCCAATAATATTGGAAAAAAAAAAACAGAAAATTATATAACCGACTATAGTTATATCTGGACCAGCACGTTGAAAACAGTAGAAAATTTCCGAAAAAGTCGGAATTCTTAAGGGCATCTTCAGCCTTGAGGACTGTTGAAATGGTCGACTTCGAAAGCCTATATTTTTTCCGTGAGGCTTCCAACTTTGAGACCCTGCCGGAAATCCCATTGTTTGACCTCAAGAGATATCTACTTGAACTTAGTCAACGACATCTTTCCTGAACACACAAACGGGCAGAAACTCGTGTTAGAAACCGTTGCCAGGCGTTGCACAGCTGTGACCAAGCAAGCTCTTCCACTCCTAGCTCCAGCCATTGTGATAATAGCACGACACTGGCAACAGTGGCTGTTTGGGGCACTTGTAACGAGTTTTCATGTCATTCTCTTCAGAGTGTTTGATGTTCATTAAACTTTCAGACAAATTACTGTAGTAAGCACTTTCCTGGTCAGACTTCTATTGTATCCAACACACCACCTATAACTGTGGCATTATATAAGGTTTGCTTTTACATGAAGGCAATGGCAAAAATGAGAAATCTGAAGAATTTGATCTTTATAAGTGATATATCGTTATATCTGGCATCGCTATAAGTGATTACACTGTATGTATGTGCATGTATGTACGTGTCTTAAGTTTTTCTTTAGTTGCAACACGTTCTTAACACACATTTAAAATTTGCATGAAAACATAAGCAACACAGTCACTAATTATGTCAATTATATTTTATCCACTTTGGGGCACATGTTTACATAAAAAAAAGTTGTAGAAAACTGGCGTTAAACCACATACAGGAGAACAACAAAAGTTGAATATTGAATCAAACATAGAAAATAAAGATGCATCAACTGAAATACAGTACTTCCATTGGGATAACAGTTGTCATTTGGTTTCAAAGTTTGTGCAGTTTCCTGAAGAAAAAGCGACTCCACATAAGAGCAATGGCTCAAATTGCTTTCAACTATGAGGTCAGCTGTGCTGTCCCAGCATATCCCAGCTTGCTTTTACCAACAACTTCGGCCCGTATCTGTATCGATGGATGTGCAGCTAAAAATGTCAGAGGAGGGCAAGTGCCCCAAATGCCCTCACTGCTCCCTGGTACAAAGTGCTTAGAGCTAGACACCTATGCGATGCCGGCATGAAATCATCGCATAAGGAACTCTCACTGCAGAGAACCTACCATGCATCATGGTTGCACATGACAATCTTTGCTGTAGAATCAAGGAATATGTACTAATAAAAACCCATTCATTACATAACTGTTACACTAAAAGAAAAGTTCAGCTCAGTTATTGGATTTGTTAGTGTAGTGCTGACACTGAGCTACTGCTACTCCACAAACTCACATGCTGTTCCAACCACTTGGGTGATTCTTGCTTCTCAAATTTTAGGCAACTAACTGACTCAAGAAATTGAAAGATAACAGTCATTACCTCATTTCCTCTTAGATGGTAACCATACTCTTGAAGGAGGTTGGAGATCTTCTGCACGTTGACAGAGTCATTAAAAGGAGTAGCGTCTCCAATTTCACCCTTGTTGGCCGAGACCTTGCCTTGCAGGCACTCAATAAGATGGCCAATGGTCATACGAGAAGGGATGGCGTGGGGATTAATGATGATATCTGGTGTTAGTCCTTCTGCTGTAAAAGGCATGTCCTGAAAACAGAAAGCCAACCATTAGTCATTACAAGCATGTCTCGATTTTATGCCCCATTTTGCAGATTGAGTTGCGTTATCATACACCAATTATGCCCTAAAAAAGAAAGTGGATCACTGCTCCTGCTTCAACTTTACCGATTACATAGTGAAAAACAGCTCGACGTAGACACAGACTAGGAAGTACACAGGACCAGCGCTGAGAAGCGCTAGGAAGTACACAGGCAGTGCTGGTCCTGTGTACTTCCTAGTTTGTGTCTACATCGAGCTGTTTTTCACTACGGATATGTACCAACTAGCTCGCATAATTTCGCTCATAATTTACCGATTAGCACTGTCTTTTCTGTTTTGGCACCCAAACAATGTTCTGTGGTGCAGCTAAAACTCAATTTAAGGGGGGGACACGGGGATCGTTTGTAACTTTTTAGTTTCTTGGCCTAGTTTGATGAAATTTGGCACACATACTACAAATCTTAAAAAGACAAATGTAAATTTTCGAACATATCTTCACTAGTTTTCATTTTATAAAAATTCACAAGTTCCTTGCTCGTGGAAAGCCTGGCACAGTGATGAAACATGCTAGGAAGCTGGAACTACTTTGTATCTTTGCTCACATACTGTTTGTACTTAAAGACACTTTTAAACTTTTTTTACAGCCCTAATAATTTCCTGCTGAACATTACATGCAAATGCTTGTGTCTCAGCTAATTGTGCCAAGCAGGAATTATGAAATAAAAGAATGAAAGCCTAAACAAAAATTCCAAGACTGTGTTGAAGTACAGTACAGTCTATGGATTACAATAAAATAAACAGCATAAAAATCGGTCCAGCCACAGTTGTGCTTTGCTTTCCTCAAGTGAAGTGGCAGGCACAAACACTCTTTTGAGAAAATGGACAACAAAGTTTTGGTTGCAGTTGACCCTATGCTAAAGTGTGCAAGGACAGTAATAATTGGTGTACTTGCCAGGAGGCAATCTTTTGGGCCTCTACTTCTTAATTTGGCCTGATTTAGAAAGTTTATTACCCTTTATCATTTACCGCAGACGCTTTTGTGCAGCCCCCTGGAACGCAAGTGCACCAAGCTGCATGTAAACATTGGACATGTTGGACTGTATCGCTACTTTTGTGCCTGCGGAACGTGTCGTCAGGCGGCCTAAATAGTGGTGCATTAGTTTGGTGTAGGTTTGAGATCACCCCTGTCCACTACTAATGCCTAAAGATTCATTTTCTTGTACGATAAACCACACCCACGCCGTAAAGCCGACGCCTTCTCGGCAGTCGGAAGCTGATGGCAACTTCGCACTGAACTATATACCAGAACACAGCGAATTCCATGCGCATCGCCATATTTGCATCGCGCGTCGCGCCATCTATCGCACACGCGACGAAACAACACGCGCGGGCTGCCACGCCAGCAGACGCTACACAGAGCAAACGTGAAACTTCCGAAACTCAGCCCGTCGGAGAGCGTGTTTCGCGTCTTTTCTAGCCTGGACATTTTCGCTGATTTTATTGGAACACCAAGAACATCTTCCTCCTGCAAGTCCACAACGTATACAGTACGTGCTGAGTGTGCTGCGGAAGCAACCTCATCAGATACGTACGCTGTTACATTTGTAAAAAAACGTTCTCGCTTTAGTACGCGTGAATCGTAATTGCAGTGCAGCTCGCGAAAGAGTGAAACGATGTTTTGTTGCGCTATATTACAAGTTGTGCACACAGTTTTGTGAAATGTGATCATTTCAGCATGCATCGCGTAATAATTAGAGTACGCTTTACGGGTAGTTTCGCGGAACGAAATTTTTGTTTCACGAGCGCTCTTACAATAATGCGTCTTGCTCACAAAAGCGTGCTATCAGAGAGTATAACCTGAAGTATCGTTCAGCGATCCCTTTTGGAAGCTACCTGCGCTATTTTATTCTTGTAACGATGGTGCTTTACAAGCGAAACTGTGCTACTCTTAGTTAAGCCGGTTAGCTACGCCTGCGACGTAAAGGACACTGGCGCGAGTACTGTTTACTTACGTGCCAATATATGTATTATGTGCAGCTGGATGCCTCGTGTCCAAATAAATTTGGGGACATCAAACACTGAAATGAAAGCACGAAATTCTGGCCAGCTGTTGAGGAGCACCGTGGCATTTATTACCTTTTGAAGACGAAATCTCGAAGGCGTGGATGCCATCAAAAGCACTAAAGCTTAATACTACGTTGAAAGTGGCAAAGCATGCTGATTGCTTGTGCTTGAAAGCACTACCTTGCACTAGATTTTCGTCAAAGGAAACGCTCAAAGAGTGCACCGCCACACAAAGCTCACGCCTGCCTTCAACGCAGCTGCATGTCACGCAAATTAGGTTCGCAAAATGAAATAGGTGGGCATCACACTGCAGAATACACGCTGTTAGTGTACTTACTTGCGCATTTTCACTCGGCTCCTAGTTTTTTTGCTTGAATCACAGTTATCCACTCGCGGCGAAGCTGAAAACACCGCACCGGCACTATTTCCGTGGCGCGTCGTAATCGTCGCAGACAACGCTAATATCCTCTTGTTGCACAGCTTGTTTTGGCATCCAAAGACGACGCAGTAGTGCCCAGACGAGCTCTTATACGCTGAAGCGGCATGAACGGGCACTTTTTCGCACTTTAAAGCCTCAGAACTGCAGCTTGCCCTGTTTACTTGGTGCAGCCCGTGCGCGCCTTGGCAGCCCCGGTCAGTCCGGCGTCTGGGTGCGAGAGTATCCGCTCGGCTCGCCAGCAGCCTGGGTGCGAGACAGGCGTGCTCTGGTGTATACCGCAGACGCATTTTCTCACATTATTAACTTTTCTAAGTGAAACGAGAACGCTCTTCCGAAAGTGGGGACATTAGACGCCCGTTTTATCGAAACGGGACCAGGAATGCGTGCGCACGAAGCTCGGGGCTCAGCGGAGCGGCGCGAGAGCAAGCGTCGGCAGATCATCTCCGAAGTAAAGCCGGTGAAGCGGCACTCGCGCGTCATCTCATAAGTAGGCAGCGTTTTGATGATAAAGCGCTATGATTTACATCGCTGTCGCCTTATTACCGTCCCAGCAAGGGATTGGGGCGTACCGACAACCCAGTCGGTACGCCCCAATCTAATCACTGGCTTGCCCGATCCATGAGATACCGTCCCCCGTTTTCCTCCGTACGAAACTAAAGGGGTTTGCACTGTGCCTCCCGTACACGTGTCACCTTTCGAACAGTGGCGATTCATGTGCTTACACTCTAAGAAAAACTCGAGCATTTGGGGAGTATTTCTGCCACACAGCAATAATCGTCATCTGGTTTGCTCGCGTTTCCCTTCTTGAAAACCCTGCTCTCGTCACTTTCCTATTGAGAATGCTATGTCACGCTGATAACGCGCGCGCCGTTCGTGACCGGGAAGTTCCGGGACCGCGTTGATAACGCGAGGAAAGTACGCGCGGTGGATGACAATTATTGTTGTGTGGCAGAAATACTCCCCAAATACTCGATTTTTTCTTAGAGTATACGGCCACGGAGTAATCAAGCAGCGAGCACTCCGCTTGTAAACGCAGCGACCATCGCCATGGCAACAACCAATAGAAAAGCGCCTCTCAACGGTGTCGCGCACTCCGCCAATACGAGCGCCGCGCATTGGCGGAGCGCTGAGCACATTGCAAGGTTCGCGAGAAGGCCCACTGATTTTTTTTGCTTGCGCTTTTTCTATGCGGTGATAGTAAGCGAGAAGGGCAGGAACGGAAAGGCGGAACTTTGAGCTTTGAAACGACGCCAAGATGGCGGTGCTCGGTGGCAGGAAACACGACACACGATGTCGTGAATTGCGCTGCGTTTTAACGCAATTTCGGGCTTCTTTTTCACCGACCTCACTTGCAAAATTATTTTTTTCGGGCACTTAGAGTGCGTTTTCAGCGTAATCCTTTAGATAATGTGTAAACAAGAGACCACAGATGCCAAAACCGATGTTTTCAAGTTATTTTTTGGGCTATTTTCACGATTTGATCCCTGCCTCCCCCTTAATGAAACCAGATTTTATGAAGTTTCCAATCTAATGAAATTTTCATTCTCCAGCAGGTGGGCCATTGGTTTCAATTTTGTCATAAACCCATATTAACAAAACCAACTTAGCACCAAACCCAATTTAATGAAGAGTTTCGAGAAATAACTCAGTGAAAAAGTGATGCTTCTCTTCCAATTTTGACGCAGATGGGCTTTTCTTTGAGTGTGCGCTCTATAATGCTATCTCGTTAAAACATCTTGGCGCCCTTGTCACAGCCCTAGGTTCATTTTGATGAGACTGCATGCAGCACCCATGCACAGAACAGACTCGGCAGTCGTAGGGCACTTTCGTACCAGATCGTGCTGGGGACGGTGGTAGTTGCTTTCGTTATTGAATGGTTTACGAGACGGATAGCACTAATCATCTCCTCACAACTTTCTTGCTTGGCCTGTTCGCTGAATCAGTGTTCGTTATCCGCGTCTTAGCACATCAGCGGCCTGAGCTGCACGTGACCGTCTACATGGCCCGCATTGCGCGGACATGGAGCTACCAATGTCTGGGCAGCCCTCAGAAGCCGACCTCGCGGACTTTTCCCATGTGCAGGCGTGGCTGGCGACAAAAACAATGACGCAATAGCTTTCAAGTGTCACCACGTTACATTAGATTTCAAAGGACCGAAAAACCTTTCTTGAATTTACGAACTTCCCGATTTAACAAAAAAATTTGAGCTTGGCCATCACTTCGTTTCATTGAGTTTCAATTGTTTTACATATAAAACACAATTTTTATTTCTTCTAAACCTAGGAAAATATGCATTCATTTTGATGCCTATAAACATGCCTGTTCAAAATTTGTAAGGATAGACAGAACTTTATAAACAATGTAAAGCATCTGTATACCCCAGTAATTATGCAATGGCATGCCCAGCTCCAAAGACCACCTCACAGAATGTATTAAACTAGAACTTCAATTTAATAGGTTCTCTTGCAACCCAAGGAGGTGTCAGTGTAGTGACTGAAATGCTTCCCCACAAGACACTGAATGCTGGCCCGCAAAGCAGCAGCTAGACAGTCACATCAGACCGTCCAGCAGAATTTCGAAGACCGTCCCCAGACAGCTGAAGCAGAAAAAACAGTCTAAAACAAAAGTGCTTCGGCACCGCGCGTCTGGTATGGAATGGGTGAAACACGGAAATTCCGCACCCCGGGCCGGTGTCGGATGACGGCAGAGCCAAGAGCGGCAGCGGGAGGAGAGCCTCGCTCAAGCTCGGTGCCCACAGAGACGAAGCGGCCCGCAACTTTGCGCGAGGCCAAGCGTCGACATCACCAACTCCGCCGGTCACAGCCGTCGTCGCCATTAATTGGGAGCATCAGACCACCACTCGAAAACCACGGAGCAATGGACATCGAACATCGCTGCATTGTGTCGGATGATGGACAATAAGCTGTGAGCTATTGTTTTTTGATGTGCTGTCCTATTCTTTAAATTTACAAGTTTCATTTTCCGTAAATTGAGTTGCTTTATTTTTTCCTGTCATTTGCTGTCTGTATGAATTGTCATATGTTCATTATCAATGGTCAATTATACGCTTGAATTGTGTATTTGCATATGGTGTCTCGTGTCCATTCTCTTCGCGTAGCACACCTGCAGGCGTGACACAAAAGTACCTCACAAAAACTGGCGTCCGTGACAGGACTTCGCTCTCCTCAAGACCTTATAGAGCATTAACTTGCGGATGTGTGTCGGCTGAGAATGCACCTCGAGAGATTACTGGAACTTGGCAAGGAATTAGGCATATCGAGCCCAGGCCTAAGGACCTGGGCAGATGAGGAGCGGGCGAAAGCAAGAGGCCAGTGTACAGCCGATCGCGCTGCAGCTAATGAGGCAGAGGAGATTGCTAAAGCTCGCTTACAAGAAGAAAAGACAGTTCTTGAACTTAAGCTAAAGTTGCATGAACAGCAGGCAAGATTAGCTCCCGCAACTGTTAGTGATCCGTCAGCAAGCACTATTTCGAGTTCTAGTCGGTGCAGGGTTACCAAAGCCCACACAAGCTCATTCACCCGTTCAATGAGGGAAGAGACGAGTTGTATGCGTATATCCAGCGATTTGAGAGAGTAGCCAATAGTCAAGGATGGCCAACTGATAAATGGGCGTTATCTCTCAGTTTGTGCTTAGGAGTACACTGAGTTTAATGGCGGCTGACGACGCCATTCAACAAGTAAACCCTACTACAGCGTTTTCGTTATACCGAGGAAGGGTACAGGGCGAAGTTCCGAAATTCGAGAGCTGAGAACTCCAAAACAGGGAGACAGTTTGCTGCTCGGCTTGCCGGATACTTCGACCACCGGCCGCAAATGACAAAGACTGAGTGTACCTACGAGGACCTCCGAGATATTATCATATCGGAACAGTTTCGTCGGCGATGTCACGAGAAGCTGGCAGTATTTTTGAAAGAAAGAGGCTGCAGAGGCCTGCATAAGCTTGCGGAGACTGCGGACCATTACCTCGAAGCACAGGGTCTGATCAACCTTGGAAAAAGCAAAGAGGATAGGAAACCGGGAAAGTTTTCAGTGCAATCGAGAGTACCAGACGGACAGAATGCAAAGGGAAAGGTTCACTGTTTTCTTTGCAACAAGTTGGGGCATAGAGCGGCCAATTGTTGGTCAAAAACGAGACCAAATAATTCAAAGGGGCCTATGTGCTCGAAATATCGCAAGGGTGGTCACAAAGAGGACACCTGTCCTTATGACGCGGGCAGAGGTGGCCAGGCCTCGTGCAGTAAAACTGCCGAGAGCAGCTTGAGAGCTTTTGAGACAGGGGGCACCTCCCCCAGTGGCACTTCCATTGAGAAGAGCGATGAAAAGAGCACCAAATTGCAAGTGAGCGTGCTTGAGGGACAAGGTGTAACCATGGTCTCTCAATACTTTTACTGGTCATGAAACTCCAGTGTAACTCAATGGGAGAGTTTCATATACTGCCCACACTTTCCGTGCCGCGGCGCTGGCATAGCTAGAAGGGGGACGAGGAAGCCGGCTGCTGCTGGCCGCCATTAGCAGAGTGTGGGCGCAGAGTGGTGTTGTTTGTGCTGGTTGCACCCCCCCCCTTTTTTTTCGCAGTCACCTCGTCGTGAAAGCGATGCCTAACACCTGCTGTGTGCCGGGCTGTTGCTTGGGATACAAGGGCACCGTCGAAAAAGTCTTCCTGTTCTGTTTACCAGCCGAAGCAGAACAACGCGAGAGGTGGAAACGTGCAATCCCGCGACAGGAGACTGTCACATTTTCACTCGACTCCAAGTATGCACGCGTGTGCGAAAAACATTTCGATGTAAGTGACATTGTATGTGCGGACGTGTGCACAGTGAATGGAAACATCGTTTCACTGCCTCGAGATTGACCAAGACTGGTGGAAGACATCGTGCCTAGAATTGTGTGTGTAGTGTATGCGAGTGTGTTTGGAGTTTTATGTGAAGTGCGGTGTTCGGAGCGTGTGCGTTTGCTTTCTGGATAATGATAGAACCTAAATAGTGATGCCGTGGGCCAAAATGCAATATTTTGTTTTTCTTTTATAGTGCTGTTTGCTGGTGCTGTCGCTGAATCGAGAAAATTTATAAGAAGGTTCAAAAAGAGTAATGCAGTTTCATGTGTAAATGATCAGTTTAAGCTGAATAACTGGGTTGGTGGAAGCTCCGGGTTGATTTCGATTTGCGCTGTTGCTTACATAGAAGGAACAGGGTGGCTAACTGGAATGCTAACTTAGAACTTGTGAAAAAAAAGAGCCGCATATATTAGAACTTGGCAGTGTTATGAAATCTGCATGCGTAAAATCAAAACCTTTCGCTTGAAAATCGCATAGTGCTTATATCTAATAAAAGCAGCTCACAGCAGTTTCACCTCATTATTTTTTTAATCTTGAAAACGAAAAGCGCAAATTATGACACCAAAGAAAAAAAAGGAAAACAACACGAGCATCTCTCTTCGTTCTGTGGTATCTCAATCTGCGCTTTTGATTTTTAAAGCTACGTTTCACTAACGATATCCCTCAAGAGGTACTTCAAAGCTATTAATGCTAAGTTAGCCTGATGTTCATGCTTGTTTATTGGCACGCAAACTTCTATTTGCAGCTTCGTGATGCCCTATAAAGTGACAATTAGTCCGAAAATGAGCGTTACGTGCAGCCAGAGCACAGCTACTCCACAACCTGTAGTGCAAGATATCTTAACCTGTCAGTCATCTAGAACCAGTCACAGTGTTCGGTTTAAGCCCGAAAGCGGCTATGCAGGAATCGAGAAATGTAGGAACTTCATGAACACATGCGTCACTTGACAGACACCCTCAGTCAAAACATTGCCAGCAATCAATGACTTGGGCAATTTGACAATGCTCATCATGTACCATATTGACAATACTAATCACTGTGAGAATGGCAGACTGGGCTTGTTGGTTACACATATTTGAAGTTTTAAGGCGCGAATAGGACACGGACGAAGAATAGGAACACACACACGGAGCGCCACTTCCAACATAGATTTATTTCGAAAGAGCACAGAACATATATATCCACCACGCGCGCCGTCAACGTGCCTCAATGCGCAGTCGCATTCAAGTAGCGTAACTCTTTTGGTGATAATGAAATGGAGGCAACGCTGACGCATAGGTCACCTGATTCGATTATTTTCTTGGCTTCAATAATTAGTCGCACTGATTTATCTGGACTTCGGCCGACTACCGCGCAAGCGCTAAAGTTCGGAACGCAATGACAATCCCGGCAGTGTATCGCGAGGTGGCCCTCTCTGCCATTTCTGACGTTATTATTATGCTGTCTTAGCCTGTCATTCAGGCACTGTTCGGTCTGGCCAACGTAAGTTCTACCACACGACAAGGGGATCTCGTAGACCACGCCCTTCTGACAGCTTACATACTTGTTCTTGTGGTTGATAATGCAGGCCGGAGCTTTCCTGAGGAAAGGGTTAGTCATCTTGCAGAGCCTAGAGAGTTTTAACGGGGCAGAGAAGACCACCTTTACATCAACATGATCGGCAATCTTTTTCAAATTGTGGGATACGCGGTGTACATAGGGAATCACAGCAAGTTTGACATTGCTCTGGGGCGGCTCCTCACTTTCGTGGCGGTTCCGCGACTTCCTCAACATCTTCTCCGCCACAGACACCAGAATGTGCTGTGGGTAGCCTGCCTCCTCAAGACGGTCAACCTGCTTGAGGAAACTGTCAGCTGCTCTGTGTGGGCAGGATTTTTTGAAAGCATTCAGCAGGCACATGTTGGCGATGCTACGTTTAACAAGCTTAGAATGGGACGAGCTAAAAGGCAGCAGTGGTTTGTTTGCACGAGGCTCATATTGCCAACATGCATGGTCAGTTGCTAAAAACAGTCTTAGGTCTAAAAATCTTATAGTCGAATCTACCGAAAGTTCGTGTGTCACTATTAAGGGAGATAAAACATGTCTAAAAGTTGTCAAGGTGTTAGTGACGACTTGGTCGGTGTCCGTCAATGTTTTGTCAATGAGGACTAAAAAATCATCTACGAATCTAAACACCTTGATAACACCGCTACCTTCGAGAAGGCTGGAAATGGTCCTGCCAGCGCGAGCTAAAAACAGGTCGCTTAGAAAAGGTGCTAAACAGGACCCTATACAGACGCCGCTCTTTTGCAGGTATAGGCTACCGTCCCACTCCACATAGGTCGAACTCAGATACAGTTCTAGCATTGCCATGAATTTTCCTTCTGGGATACCTGCGTCGTTTTGAAAAGACAGGGGACCGTATCGGTCTATGCTGTCCTGGACGCACTGAAGCAACGCATCTTTCGGCATTGAATAGTACAAGTCTTTCAGGTCAATAGAAAAAGCATCCAGGGCTACCCCTGCTTGACCGGAAAGAAAGTCAACTACTTCACTGGAATCTTTCACCCGATAGGGATCGTCAACCGTAAGAAGCCGGAGCTTATCGAGCAGGAAGACGGCGAGACCTTTCTGCCAGGTGTTACGTTCTGACACGATTACTCTGAGGGGGCAACTCTCCTTGTGGGTCTTTGCACTGAAGAAGACCTCGAGAGTATCTGATTTGCTACTTTTGATGTCTCTAACCAACTTTGATAAGTTCATACTCTCGCCGAGCTTCTTAGCTTCACTTTTTAGCTTTTTGATCTGGACGTTCTCGCGGCACTGAAACACAGAACTCAACGCTTCAAGCGCTTTCACCTTGTAAAGGTCCCGTGGAAAGACGGGACCTTTCCACGGGACCCTTACAAGGTGAAAGCGCTTGAAGCGTTGAGTTCTGTGTTTCAGTGCCGCGAGAACGTCCAGATCAAAAAGCTAAAAAGTGAAGCTAAGAAGCTCGGCGAGAGTATGAACTTATCAAAGTTGGTTAGAGACATCAAAAGTAGCAAATCAGATACTCTCGAGGTCTTCTTCAGTGCAAAGACCCACAAGGAGAGTTGCCCCCTCAGAGTAATCGTGTCAGAACGTAACACCTGGCAGAAAGGTCTCGCCGTCTTCCTGCTCGATAAGCTCCGGCTTCTTACGGTTGACGATCCCTATCGGGTGAAAGATTCCAGTGAAGTAGTTGACTTTCTTTCCGGTCAAGCAGGGGTAGCCCTGGATGCTTTTTCTATTGACCTGAAAGACTTGTACTATTCAATGCCGAAAGATGCGTTGCTTCAGTGCGTCCAGGACAGCATAGACCGATACGGTCCCCTGTCTTTTCAAAACGACGCAGGTATCCCAGAAGGAAAATTCATGGCAATGCTAGAACTGTATCTGAGTTCGACCTATGTGGAGTGGGACGGTAGCCTATACCTGCAAAAGAGCGGCGTCTGTATAGGGTCCTGTTTAGCACCTTTTTTAAGCGACCTGTTTTTAGCTCGCGCTGGCAGGACCATTTCCAGCCTTCTCGAAGGTAGCGGTGTTATCAAGGTGTTTAGATTCGTAGATTTTTTAGTCCTCATTGACAAAACATTGACGGACACCGACCAAGTCGTCACTAACACCTTGACAACTTTTAGACATGTTTTATCTCCCTTAATAGTGACACACGAACTTTCGGTAGATTCGACTATAAGATTTTTAGACCTAAGACTGTTTTTAGCAACTGACCATGCATGTTGGCAATATGAGCCTCGTGCAAACAAACCACTGCTGCCTTTTAGCTCGTCCCATTCTAAGCTTGTTAAACGTAGCATCGCCAACATGTGCCTGCTGAATGCTTTCAAAAAATCCTGCCCACACAGAGCAGCTGACAGTTTCCTCAAGCAGGTTGACCGTCTTGAGGAGGCAGGCTACCCACAGCACATTCTGGTGTCTGTGGCGGAGAAGATGTTGAGGAAGTCGCGGAACCGCCACGAAAGTGAGGAGCCGCCCCAGAGCAATGTCAAACTTGCTGTGATTCCCTATGTACACCGCGTATCCCACAATTTGAAAAAGATTGCCGATCATGTTGATGTAAAGGTGGTCTTCTCTGCCCCGTTAAAACTCTCTAGGCTCTGCAAGATGACTAACCCTTTCCTCAGGAAAGCTCCGGCCTGCATTATCAACCACAAGAACAAGTATGTAAGCTGTCAGAAGGGCGTGGTCTACGAGATCCCCTTGTCGTGTGGTAGAACTTACGTTGGCCAGACCGAACAGTGCCTGAATGACAGGCTAAGACAGCATAATAATAACGTCAGAAATGGCAGAGAGGGCCACCTCGCGATACACTGCCGGGATTGTCATTGCGTTCCGAACTTTAGCGCTTGCGCGGTAGTCGGCCGAAGTCCAGATAAATCAGTGCGACTAATTATTGAAGCCAAGAAAATAATCGAATCAGGTGACCTATGCGTCAGCGTTGCCTCCATTTCATTATCACCAAAAGAGTTACGCTACTTGAATGCGACTGCGCATTGAGGCACGTTGACGGCGCGCGTGGTGGATATATATGTTCTGTGCTCTTTCGAAATAAATCTATGTTGGAAGTGGCGCTCCGTGTGTGTGTTCCTATTCTTCGTCCGTGTCTTATTCGCGCCTTAAAACTTCAAATACTAATCACTGCTATGATTTGTTAGCGAGAACACAGAGAAGGAAAATATCTCAAGAAGTGTATTTGACGGCAAACGCTTCCGCGAAGATGCAACTGTCCTACCAATTGCGGCATATCAATGCCCTTCTGCTTACGGTGGCGCCTCTGGTGGCCACTTTTGTCCCTATATGAAACTTTCGCGGGAGTTTCATGACCAGTAAAAAGTATTGAGGGACCATGGTGTAACCGTGCTGCGGGACACTGGATGTGATTCAGTTATAGTTAGGCAATCGTTGGTGCCGGGAGAGAAACTAACTGGAAAGAGCCATGTCATTACTTTACTAGACCGGTCGGTCATGCATCTGCCTGAGGCTGAAGTAAACCTCAGCTCCCCATTTCTTGCCGGCAGAGAGAAGGTGACATGCATGGAGAATCCACCTTATGATGTGGCTGTGGGAAATGCCAAGGGCGCGAGATGCTTCTGCTCCTGACCCTGACTGGAAGAGGCCGCATAATTCTTTGGAGATAAAGTGCACACTCCAGAGAAACGAGGTGGCTGGGCGCCACAACCAACCGAACTCGAGGTTGGTGGGCACCTGCGATGTCGCTGCCAAGAAAAGCAGCAACGAAACACCAGTTGCTGTCGTCACAGGAACAGCTTCGCAGACATCGAATCCGTTGCTCGTGGCACCAATCAGTCACTGGCAACTAACCCTGTCCGATCTGAAAGATCAGACTTTGAAGATCATCCGCACTGCTTTGAAGATCAGCCGAAATTGAGTTCGTTCTGGTGAAGGGTATTCTCTTCAGGAGATATAAACTGCCATCGAAAAAGAGATGGAACAGCTTGTTGTGCCCGCCCCACTGCGCGAGTTTGTTTTGAAGATGGCACATGAGGGAATTCTGGCTGGTCATCAGGGGACCAAGAGGACGGCCAACCGAGTGCTTGAGGAATTTTATTGGCCTGGTGTACAATCCAACATCACTCATTTTGTAAAATCCTGTGACATCTGCCAGAGGAGTGTCCCGAAACATTTGGTTGGTCGTGTGTGACTTGGAAGCATGCCGATAGTAGAGACTCCTTTCCACCGAGTTGCTATTGACACTGTCGGTCCGTTGTCGCCAACTTCCGAAAAAGGAAACCGATACGTCCTTACCTTGGTTGATTACGCGACCCGTTACCCGGATGCCGTCGCTTTGCATTGACAGCATTGAGACAGAGAAGGTCGCCGAGGCCCTTCTTGAGACGTTCTCTCGCGTGGGGATTCCCAGAGAAATCATCAGTGACCGGGGAACCTCATTCATGTCACGGGTTATGAAGGAACTGAGCCGGCTGCTCTCTTTCGAGCAAATCCTGACTACCCCTTACCACCCCATGGCTAATGGACTTGTGGAGCAATTTAACAGGACACTGAAGCAGATGATCCGCCGAATGTGCCAAGAAAGCCTGAAGAATTGGGACCGATATCTGGCCCCATTGCTGCTTGCATACCGGGAGGTACCGCAGAGCAGCATGGGGTTTGCGCCGTTCAACTTGCAGTATGGCCGTTATGTCCAAGGACCAATGGCCATTTAAAAGGAACTGTGGACAAGGAATCACGCAGACAGTGAAGCTATGACCTCGTATGGCTACGTGATGCTATTACGCCAGCGTCTGGAAGACACCTGCCGAACTGCAGAGGAAGAGCTAAAGAAGGCGAAGATCGCACAAAAGCAGTACTACGACAGGAAGGCCAAACCACGCCAGCTGTCTGTAAAGAGACAAAGTTCTCCTCCTGCTGCAATCTGACGCAAACAAGCTTATTCTGATGTGGAAGGGTCCGTTCAAAGTTCTCGAAAGGCGCAACTGGGTGGATTACATCACTGACCTTGGAACGCGTACCAGCCTGTTCCACATCAATATGCTCAAGAAATATGAGGAAAGGTCCACGGGAGCTCCCAAGCACAGCCAGTCTTCAGTGGCACTGGAAGGTGAATCTTGCAAAGACTGTAATCTTTTTCTTTTTTTTTTGCAGCTTCAGCAGCAAGAAACATTTAGAGATGTCCAACTACCGGAGGAGATGACTGAACAGCAAAAGTCGCAGGTCACCGATCTGCTAGAGGCTTACCGGGGTGCACTGAATGACGTTCCCGGAAAGATGCACCTTGTACAGTGCAGGCTCCGGACTACGACCGAGGCACCACTTCAAGCGAAACAATATCCAATACCCTTCGCTATTCAGGAAACAGTGCAAAAAGAAGTAGAAGAGATGCTCCAACAAGAAATAATTGAGCGCTCAGATTCACCTTACCAGTCGCCTGTGGTGGTCATAAAGAAAAAGGATGGGGCCATGCGCCTTTAAAATGACTTCCACCAACTAAACCAAGTCCTCATTTCCGACAATGAACCGATTCCCTGGGTGGACATGATCTTCGCAAAACTTTGAAGTTGCCACTACTTTTCAGAATTTGATTTCTTCAAAGGGTACTGGCAGGTGCCAATGGACGACTCAAAGGGAATAACAGCTATTGCTTGCACTTGCGTACTTTACCATTTTCGATTTATGCCCTTCGGCATTAAGACAGCACCAGCCATCTTCACAAGGCTGATGAGAAAGCTTGTGGAAGACCTACCCAACATATACCACTATTTCGATGATGTCCTCATCGCAATAGAGACTTGGAAGGGACATGTGATTGTTCTACAGTCATTTCTTGAATGCATGGAACACGCCGGTTTGATGGTACGACCAACAAACAGCCAAGTTGGCTTCACTTCTGTAAAGTTCCTCGGAAACATCTTCGGGCATGACCTCCTGCAACCGCAAGCCGAGACGCTGGAACAGATTCAAGCAGCAAAGCTTCCAGAGACCAAGAAAGCGGTGCGACCATTTCTGGGCCTTAACAGCTATTATAGAGATTTCGCCCCCAACTTCTCAGAAATGGCCCACCCATTGACCAAGCTGACACAAAAGAAGGCTCCAAACAATGTGGTCTGGGGCAAGAAAGAGCAGGAGGCATTCGAACAGCTAAAGCGGATGCTTTCCAGCCAGCCGATCATGAAGGCCCCCAACTTCATGAAGCCATTCTTCATGAAGCCTCTTCGAAAAGCGTGGAAGCTGTCCTCATGCAGCGCCATGATGGAGTTCTCCATCCGGTGGCATATGCAAGTGGCCAACTGCTGGAATGTGAGAAAAACTATTCCACCATCGAATGAGAGGGTCTGGCGCTCGTGTGGGCGGTTAAAAAGTTTCACGTCTTCTTGTTGGGCAAATCGTTCATTCTGCAATGCGACCATGAGCATCTTGCCTATATAAACTCCACGAGGCATGTGAACAATCAAGTGTTGCGCTGAGGCTTGACTCTCATGGAATATGAATTCACCATGCAATATATAAAGGGCAACGACAACGTGGGAGCCGACTACGTGAGCCGGCTGTAATCGCTATAACATTTTTTTTTGTGTGTGTGTGTTCTTGTATCATGTTGTCTAGCGGGTGGAACTTAAATCTCATTGCATGAAATACCAGTTATATTGTCTTGGTGCGCGAGATTTTTTTTTTCCAGTATATGTGCATGTGCTTCCATGTTAATCAGTTAGCGTTGTTTTATACTCGCATTTTATACCTGTCGTGATGCAAGTGAAGTGAAGAATGAACAGCTGTGTCTATGTTTTTGTGTGTCCGCGTATGTGACCTTGGCAGTGCAATAGTGAAAAGTTGTGCCCCCGACAACTTTCTTAAGTGGGGGGTAATTGTAGTGACTGAAATGCTTTCCCACAAGACACTGAATGCTGGCCCGCAAAGCAGCAACTCGATGCGTCAGTCAGGCATCATTGTCACTGACAGAAAAGGAGTTTTCTTTTCTGCTGTGCACGTGTTCTTTGAAGTAATGCTGATGTTGGTGACTAGATGACCCACTTTTTTTTGTTTTTTGCTTTTGCACACGGTTTTATTTGTCTTTCTTTGTTTTTCTTGTTCTCTTGGATGATCTTTTCAAATAAAATTTTCAGTTGTGAGTCAGCGTTCATCCTGTGTGAATGCTCCTTCTTAGTCTCTGTCTTTTAGCACTGCATCAAGAATGCATTTGTACCAACTAGCCCAACCTTATATCCTGTTGTATCGAAGAGGTGGCGTCCCCGAAGAGGTTTTTGCGTGGTGGCAGAGGACGCGAACGGAGAAAGAAACTCGACGATTCTGACTTGAGTGTGCTGCGACAAGTAGTGCATGATCACTTCAAGAGGAATGAAATCCCCACGGTGCAAAAGCTTTCCTCTCACTTCAACGAGGATGAAACTCTGCCTTCACTTTCACCTGCAACAATGCATTGCATGCTGAGGAAGATAGGTTTTTGGTTTAAGAAGTGGTCCCGCAACACCCTCCTTATTGAGGCAACTCGCGTAGTTCAATGCCGACGCAAGTACTTACAGCAAATAGCAGAATTGTGGCAGCAAGGACGGCACATTTTCTACACTGATGAAACATGGGTTAACGCAGGGCACACGACAGATAAGGCGTCGGTCAACGAGTGTCAAAACTGCGGAACAAGCAAAAAAGGCCAGACGGTCAGTTGGCCAGCAGAACCCGAGCGGCAAGGGGGCCCGATTGATCGTGACGCACTGCGAAACGAGTATGGCCTTGTGCAAGGCGCCGGAGATATATTTCAAGCGAAAAAGGGCACAGGATACTATCACGAAGAGATGGATGGCCCCCCACTATGAAAAATGGCTCGAAAAAACTCTACTACCACGCCTTCCTCCGAACAGCGTGATTGTCCTCGACAACGCGCTGTATCACTCCTTGAGGCAAGAAAAGGTCCCCCGCATGAGTAATTTAAAAAGGGAAATGCAGGTGTGGCTTTCAGAAAAGGGGATTCCGTGGAGTGATGATATGGTAAAGGCAGAGCTGATGAAGCTTATTCAGACTGTGAAAGTAGATGGCAACTCATATCGTATTGACCGTATTGCTGCTGCAGCCGGACACCTCGTTTTAAGGCTACAGCCGGGTCACTGCCCGCTCAATCCCATAGAGCTGGTGTGGAGCGACATGAAGTGTTTTGTGGCTTCTGCAAACTGGGCATTTAAAATGGAAGAGCTGAAGAAACATGTTGCAGAGGCCATAGCACAAGTCTGCAGAAGTGGAAGAACTATGTTAAACATGTGGTTGAGGAAGAAGAGAAGATGAAGCAAACGGACCACATCACTGACGATGTAGTAGACAACCAACAAGCAGTAGTAGTTAGTCAATTAAGGGGAGGACACAACTTCTGACGAGGAGGACAGTATGGACGATGAACACTTTGAATAGCACTGACTTCTAAAAGTAGAAAAAACTTTCCCATAACATTTTCTTTACCAGTTACGCAATAAATATTGCAGCACGATTTTACATTGAAAAGCATGTTTTGTTTATTCACTTACTGCTCAACTGGGGGCCCGCACACTGTACTTCCGAACCTTCCAGAACACTGCTCTCTGCCGTCGCTCGACAGTTCCGGCACCAAAATTTGCATCACCCGCCGCTACGCAGAAAAGTGTTTGGAACATCACAATTTTGGCCCATTGGGCACAGTAGATTTTGACTGGGGAATTTCACGAATTAGTATCAGCTGGTTTCGTATTGCCAAGGTTCTACTGTACATATACATCAACGTCTCCTAAATTGGTTTACATAATTCTATACGCGATGCGTTTGCAAAAAACCTGGATTGAATTGGGTTGGATTTTTATCAAAATGGCCAGATCCCACCTAAAAATCTCTGATTTCCGGGAGATTTTCCTGCCAACCGTAAAAACGCAGGAAATTGTCGAAATCCGGGAGTCTCCCGGAAAATTCGGGAGACTTGGCAGGTATGTATATTGCTTGAAGTTCGATATCGGAGTGGTCACTGCAATTTCTGCTATATATTCTCACTGTAACATTACCGTCTTCAGAAATTGTTTGACATAAGGGATAATTATATGTAAATGGGTTCGGTATTGCTGGGTATGGCTCTATCTTTGAAGTGATCTCTGCGAGAAGGGGATGTCACGTGTGTCATGGTATCACAGAGATTGCTCTACCCCACTCCCAAACTGAAAAAACCTACTCTGAACTTTCTGAATAGGATAAATTCTAGGGGTGTGCGAATATTCGAAATTTCGAATATTTTTCGAATAGTGTTTGCTATTCGATTCGATTCACACTGGAATTTCACTATTCGAACTATTCGAACTTCCCAAGGACAAATACAGTCAACGTCCGATTGAAAGTGACCCCTTCAAATTTTCAGTATGCTTCACCTCATTACACTCTCGTATTGCGGCAAAGCTGCCTTACAAGCTCCGTTACGGTCGAACAGCCTAGACACAACGTCCAATTAGAAGTGGTCCCTAGATATTCAATATGCTTCACCCCATCACACCACCACATTGCGGCAAAGCTGCCTTTCAAGCTCCGCTACAGTCGCAAGTGTATTACCTCAAGGAAACGCTGGTTCCAACACAGATGAAAGATGTGGCAGAGGTGGGGGCTCAATTAATGCTGTTTTGGGCCTGAAATTTGGGCAGGAAGTTCGAAAAATCGGACGTCAAAGCTTTTTAGCATCCAAAATTTCAGATGCTATTATATATCGATGTCTACGAGGCAGATTTGCAACTGGGTGATTCCACGTAAGATCGAACAATCGATGGCTGGTCGACCTCTCAAATTTATTTCAAAATTTTATATATTATTGCCTGATGAGTGGAAAGAAGAGATCCGCAATTTGTTTTGCCGCCAAAATTTTTTTCGAAGCACAGGAAATCAATAATGACGAAGAGGTGGAGTGAAGCGCTCATCCGCTCTGCCGTTTTGGCCAACTTTCGTTCTGAATTGCACAAAATATATTAAAGTTAGGTAACTGAAATTTCTTTAACTAAATATATGCATGTTTTTGCTTCTGCTGAGGTATTTTTAGTTTTGATGTGTAGTGCAGATGTTTTTACAAAAAACCTCAAAATTGGCCCAGGGAACGTTATTTTCTTTACTTTGAAGGTCTTTATCTCAAAAATTCCTTGTAGCAGAGCGACAAAAATTGCGCATTACGTTCTTCGCATGCTTATCTACCATACTGCGGAATCTTACATTTATGTAACGTTTCAGTAAGGAGATATGATCGAGCTAAGTTAACAAAAACACCGGACAATGGAAACTTCTGACGACATTTAAAAAAAAAACACATTTTTTATATTTCTTCAACATTGTCCACTTATTCTCCTCCACATCAGCTTTCGTAATCATTGAAAACATGTTGCATAATGTCGTTGCACTAAAAGTTACGACCCCTCCAATGAGACCCTTAGGCAAGCATTGGCAATTCCGACTTCTTGCCCAGCAAGTGTATAAAATGCAGGCAGGATTGAATTTCTTTTTATTAGAAGGCCAGCGGGGGGTACCGAAAAAGGTGTCGCGGGCACTGAACACGTTAATTTTGAAATTATTTCGTCACTGCAGCAGCCACGAGCGCGGGGCTACCGAGCAGGCGTGCGCGCGCACCCGAGATGCTCGTTGTAAGAGACGGCGCAGTGAGAGCTCGTTTTCGCGTCCTCAGACCGATTGAGTTCGAAACAGCAACACCTCTCGGGTGACTTGAACGCACGTGCACCGGCAGTCGCAGCGATCTGGTTAATGACGTCGATTTCTTTTTCAGGGGGCATAAGAATGTCATCGTTAAACTGTGCGTTCCGTGAAGATCTTTCATTGTAGTGGTAGCAAAAGCACGCGTAGCACAAGTAGTCCATCACTCTGGCAGTCACTGATCTTTCGGGCGTTAAACGTTCCCTCAAAGCGTATATGCCTAGGTCGGTAACTCTGCGAAATTTTGGCTTCTTTGCAATAATTAAAGAAGCAGGGTTCATACAGGTTTCAAAGGAGAAAATTCAAGGATATATTCAAGAACTTTCAAGACCCTATAGGAGAATTTTCAAGGGTCTCTTCAAGAGGTAATTTTTTTTTTCCATGTTGAAGATCTTGAAACAGTGCTCTCAAAAGGTCTGACATTTATTGCACAAAGAAAAATACATGTCGCAATACAAATCTGCTTGTATTGCACGCAGTAAAAAATAAATAAAGATATGTTTACCAAATATCACAATGTAAATTCGTCAGTGACAAGCTCGTGCGTTTTAGAAGCATCATTTAACTCCTTGAGGGTTTTCGTCGTACATGTACGGCAGAAGCTTCCTGGTACCAAAGGGTTTTCGTCGTACATGTACGGCATAGCGTTTATTTTTAAAACGCGCGCCTTTTTCGATGAGTTCTCTTGTTTGGCCTGTGCGTCCACACTTCGGGAATACGTGGAATTTTTTTCATGCGCCGATGTCTCTCCGTTGTAATTTATTTTCGCTTCCCAAAACGGCGCACCGCCTATCGCTTGCCCATCCGAGCGCGTTCGTGGTGCAGCCGGTTTAAAGTGCGCGCCTTTTTCGATGATTTCTCTTCCTTGGCATGTGCTGCCACGCTTCGGGAATACGTGGAATTTTTTTCATGCGCCGATGTCTCTCCGTTGTTGCTTTTTTTATGCTTCGCAAAATGGCGCGCCGCGCGCCGGCTATCGCTTGCGCAACCGAGAGCGCCCGCGGCGCGGTTTGGTTTCAAACGCGCGCCTTCTCCCATTTCTCTTGCTTGGAATGTGCTGCCACGCTTCGGGAATACGTGGAATTTTTTTAATGCGCCAATGTCTCTCCGTCTTTTTTTTTCTTTCCAAAGAGGCGCGGCGGCTTGTAGTCTCGCATCAGAACGCGCGCACGCGGTCCGGCTCGTTTCGGTTTCGTCCTTCAGGTGGTTTTCGCTTCTTGCGCCCGTAAAACTGATGGCTGTTTGGTTTGTAATCTCTCAAAGGGTGACCGCTTGTTACTCTCTCATTTATTGCACCCCGGCGCGCGATTACATCTGTTTCCGTGCGGCGCTAAATTACACAAACGATGCCGCCGTGATTGCGTTTCCTGTTTTGGGGTCTCGGAAAAACTAACTACGTCTTGTTGGCGGTAAGACGAAGTATTACTGTAGCTTTTTCACTCGTTTTGCTTTCCGGACGGGCGCATAGCCATAGTTTTCTTACGTGTGCTCACTAACGCAGTTCGCTTACGCTATGGAAGCGCGCGCCGGTTGCGCTGCTGCCGGTGAGTCGAGCAGCGATTCTTCCGATGCGGACTATTCCCCAATTGCCGAATCAGAATCTGATTCATTGGATTTCAGTTCGTCAGAAGAGGATTTTTTGACGAGTTCAGACTCCGATGACGATCAAAGAGCGACATCTGAAAAGCGTGCACGGCGAGCCATGCTTCAAAGAATATCACACGCTGAAAAGTTTTTAGTGTTAGAGCACGAGCGTTTTTAACCGGAAACGTACTATGGTGCGCTTATTTTCGTATGTTTGTGAGCTATGTTTAATACAATGCATAATTTTTATTCATAAAAAACTGTGAAGCTTTTTTTTTAGGATTCTGCTTGATTTTACTACGAATAAACCATATGTATGTAACAACAAAACTGGTCACTTTACGGTCACGAAAAAAAATTTTAGACAATTTTTTTCTTAAATAGAATCGTCTAAAGAATTTATTTCAGCAATAAAAAAATTACACATTTTTGGACTGGATTTCGCGAAAAAATTCGACCCTCAAAGGGTTAAGCTTGGCGACTGCAACGGAGACGCTGTAGTGCACTGCACTGTCGCAACAGGTGTCAGGTAGCTTTTCAACGCACTCCCTTGCCCCATCTTGATTGCGCCAGTATGCTTGGCACTTTTCATGTGTTTAAAGCGGATTCACCCATGGCAGTCACATCAAAAGTTTTGCCGCAAAGCTCGCACTTAGCCCAATGCGGATTCGTCGTGTCAGGTGCAATCCAGTGCTTGTAGTCATGGTGGGGCCACGTAGTCTGAAATTTCCTTCTTGTAGGCATTGTTTCACTTATCAACACATCACTTGCACCCCTTGCACTAACACGTAGAAGGCAGGCTCATTCCAAAAAGCGCTGGTAGCACAAGGACACGACTAGGTTAAAGCCCGCGCACAAATGCGGACGCCGCGTTGGACTAGTTGCACAGAGACAATAGACATGCGATAGCGATGGGGCGACTGCGCTAGTACCGGTGGTGATGTTTTAAGTCACTGACACGATGTCTACGGTGAACGCTACCTCCGAGACTCGCACCAAGTCTAACGTTGCCAGCTGCCTAACGAGAGTCGGCTAAATAGGTATAAAAATTGGTACGGTTTCTTGGCCGCATTTCAGAACTCCGAACAAAAGACAAAAGTTCAGCATCGAAAACCGTTTCCATGAAGACAAATACCAATTCAAATTTAGCATTCAGCAAATTCAAGGTTTTTCAAGGACTGGTCTGAAATTCAAGGTTTTTAAAGGCCTTGAAAACAGGCTTTCGATTTTCAAGGGTATTCAAGGGTTTCAAGGACCTGTGCGCACCCTGATCTGAAGTACTCACACAATTTTGAGACATCGCAAAAGGGACATATTTTGCTTCGTTGGTATGCAGTGTCAACGCTGTCCACACGCTGGAGTCGGAGAACGCGTATAAAACATTTTAATTTGACTTTGAAGTTTTCGTCGCTGAGCATCTGCAAGCCAGCCTCACGTGTGATGAGTAAAGGAGGGGCACGAGGCGCGTGCCGAACGTGGAAGCGCGGCGACGGTGCGCGAGAAGCAAAGTCACCCGATGGCACGCGCACCAGCCACGTCGACGCAGAGGATTGGCCAGATGGGGGCTCGTGGCATGCGACCCGAGCCGTGATGGTGAACGACGAAGGATGATCGTGGCACTGTGCTGTGGGACGCCGGACGGAGAAGATCGAGGAAGGAGCAAGCGTCGCACCCGCGGCGAAAGCGGCTGGTACTCGGTTCTGGAGGTGGCGGAACGCAAGGCCCGGGGAGTGGCCGTCGACCTTGGAAGGCTCCAAGCGAGGCTGCCCGGACACGTCGCCCCTCACTACGGCAGTTCCGGGATCGCCAGCAGCCCTTCTCTTCTCGGCAGGACGGCTGCAGACCACAGTGCAGTCAAGGAGACGCCCGTCACCCGTGGAGTCCTGAAGCAAGGGACCCAGGCCCAGTTAGGCCTAACCTCGACGCACCGAGGACGGAGAACACTACTGGGGACGCTCGCGACGAGAGCAAGCAGCGGGCTGAACGAAGGCGATCGACGATAAACTCGGAGGAACACTGAGGACGTCGGCGACGGTCTCGACGAGAGATTGACGCGACGGGAACGTCGAGTCATCGCGACGAACTGTAAGAACGTTCCATTCCCGCAAGGCCCATAGTGGCCAGACTGAGTTGGAACCTTAGCTAAGCCTAGCTAGTTGCAGTTCTAGATATGAACTGAGACTTTTGGAAAATGTAAATAGGCTTTTGTTTGTATTATTCAGTGTTTGTAACGCGTTTTCCTGTGATCCCTTTGCTCATTATAAACTTTGTTGTTTTTGCCCATCCTACAAAAAAAATTTTTTTTTTGTAGGATGGGCAAAAACAACAAAGTTTATAATGAGCAAAGGGATCACAGGAAAACGCGTTACAAACACTGAATAATACAAACAAAAGCCTATTTACATTTTCCAAAAGTCTCAGTTCATATCTAGAACTGCAACTAGCTAGGCTTAGCTAAGGTTCCAACTCAGTCTGGCCACTATGGGCCTTGCGGGAATGGAACGTTCTTACAGTTCGTCGCGATGACTCGACGTTCCCGTCGCGTCAATCTCTCGTCGAGACCGTCGCCGACGTCCTCAGTGGTCCTCCGAGTTTATCGTCGATCGCCTTCGTTCAGCCCGCTGCTTGCTCTCGTCGCGAGCGTCCCCAGTAGTCTCCTCCGTCCTCGGTGCGTCGAGGTTAGGCCTAACTGGGCCTGGGTCCCTTGCTTCAGGACTCCACGGGTGACGGGCGTCTCCTTGACTGCACTGTGGTCTGCAGCCGTCCTGCCGAGAAGAGAAGGGCTGCTGGCGATCCCGGAACTGCCGTAGTGAGGGGCGACGTGTCCGGGCAGCCTCGCTTGGAGCCTTCCAAGGTCGACGGCCACTCCCCGGGCCTTGCGTTCCGCCACCTCCAGAACCGAGTACCAGCCGCTTTCGCCGCGGGTGCGACGCTTGCTCCTTCCTCGATCTTCTCCGTCCGGCGTCCCACAGCACAGTGCCACGATCATCCTTCGTCGTTCACCATCACGGCTCGGGTGGCATGCCACGAGCCCCCACCTGGCCAATCCTCTGCGTCGACGTGGCTGGTGCGCGTGCCATCGGGTGACTTTGCTTCTCGCGCACCGTCGCCGCGCTTCCACGTTCGGCACGCGCCTCGTGCCCCTCCTTTACTCATCACACCACTGCAAGGACATTACCCCGACGAGTCAAGACAGTTCCCCCGAGTTTGAGAGTTCTGCGTCCTGCATGCAGCCTAAATCGCAGAAATCACTGTCAGGGTCACAGGACGACAATTCACTCATCGTTGTTTATGTGCACCACGAGCAGATGACGAATTTGCTGCTAGTACGTCGCGAGTCTCTGTATCTCCGTGACATCAAACTGCTATGAAACGACACTGAGAAGCCACCCCCTCGATATCTAAACCGAAAGTGTCTTTTTAAGTTGATCGCTAATTAAAATATATACCATGCATTCCCAGGCACCACAATAGTCGTTTTAGGTTTCTCGACACCAGTATTTTTATTCAGAGCAACAATCCGAAATTTTTTAAAATTCGTGTCAGTACTCCTTTAAAGGGGCCCTGCGACACTTTTTCCACTGCCTTATTTAGCACCGCTGATGCGTGTAGTTAATGAATGCCGAGACGAACGCAA
Organism: Rhipicephalus sanguineus; assembly: GCF_013339695.2. NCBI lineage: Eukaryota > Metazoa > Arthropoda > Arachnida > Ixodida > Ixodidae > Rhipicephalus > Rhipicephalus sanguineus. The sequence continues at coordinate 304,806,217 of NC_051176.1, read as the reverse complement.
AAAGATTTATGCAAATTGGTGCACGAAAAGTGAAGTTATTAGTCCTCAAAGTTCAAAACTCAAGCAGACGACGACGAGAAACGTTTTTTTCGAATTTCACTCTCCCGCTGACGTCAAAGACCGGTTCCAATCACCGCGCGCGTCTTATAAAGACATACCGGAAATGTCACCTCATGGTGGCCTTCACACAGTACATTGCTACCCCTCTTTTTGACGGTGTTGTTACCATGCCTACGACAAACCACGTGTGTCAGCTAGCAGACGCTCCCATGATTTGTTGTGCAGTGCACAAAATGAGTGTGGAAGACCTAACAGACCTCGAGCGCGAGCTCTTGCGACGCAGCGATTGCTTGCATGTCGTGCACGCCATTGAAAATTGAAAGTGCGTCGTTGAGCCCCGCGCAACGCGAAGATGGCTCCATGTGCCCAGACGAAACGCTACGCCCGATGACGCGGAAGGCGTCGGCCGGTAAGCGTTTAGAATTTTTTTTTTTCGTTGACAGCATCGTGCCGAACTGAGCGTTGCGTGTTTCGCAGGTGCCGGTGTGGCCGGTGTCGCTCGATGCCGCAAAAGACAAAACGCGGCAGAGTATCGTATGATTAACATTCCACAGCGCACCTAGCGTCGTGTTCGTTGTTTTGAAAATATATCACATAGAAACAGGAATCATTTGTTTCTGAGAAAGCATAAAAAAGGGTTTTGTTCCTCTTAGGCCTCCGTAATATGGCCTAGCTTCCACCATATGAATATTGCACGTCACGCGTCGCGTCAAGCCAATCAAAAACGAACGGTCTTTGTCGTCACTGTCACATGACATCACGTCACTTCCTGTAACAGAAATAGCCGATGTGTGTCGTCATAGTGCTAAATGAAGGTAGTTTATCCAGTGAATTAAAATTATAACCGCTTCGATTTCGGCGTTGCCACGTGCGCAACAATATCGGTGCATTCCACAGTACCAGAAGAACCGATGAAAAAGACATGCTCAAATTGTGTCGCAGGGCCCCTTTAAGCTTCTTGTGCTTCAAAACGTAGTCTCCACAATACACTCAATCCGAGCTACAGTCGAGCCCGACTATATCGAACCCGTTTATATCAAACTATCCCGTATATCGAACAATTTCTAAACACGGTAAATTTACATTGAGAATATATAGCAAAAGTTACTGTTACATCGAACGAAAATAGCAACGACAACCGATATATCAAACTCCATGTAGGTAGGTAGGTGTGGTTTGTAGAAGAAAAGGCGCCTAATTTCTGCAGCCCGGTCGGGAGCGAAACTCCATGTGCCTCAAAAGTGCCCCAGCAAGTTGGCTTTCCCTCGCGGTGGCGGGGAAAACTGCCGGCGCCACCCTAGAAAAAGTGGTTTAGACCCGGTTGTGCACGGGCGAACACCCCCCTGCAAGAAATGATCCTGGCCCGCTCGCAGCGCTTACAGCCAATCAGAGGCCGTCGTGCTTTCTCCGAGGTACAGAGGCGGTAGAAGTGAGCGCCATTTTTTCTTTCTTTATGCTAATTGTGTGCCTGCTGCTGCCTGTTTTCCTCGAGTCCTCATTCAGCGTGGTCCGTGCTGGTGGTGTTGCCTGTTGGTGCTCTGTGAACCTTCGTGTCGGCAGGGAGCTTAAGATCGACTTGCTCGGAGCTCTTTCTATGTTGAGTAGATCGTGGGCAGATGTCACGAAGGAGACGATCCAGAACTGCTTTAAGCGTGCCGGCTTCCGCATGCCTGGTGATGACACTCCAAATTCCGATGACAGCACTGAAAACACCGCAGGTGTTTCCGCCGAAGTTTGGAGCGAGCTGGCAGAGTTCCCGGGAGCTATCGACGGATCGACATTCGACGAGTTCGTCAGTGCGGACGATGATGTCGCCATCATGGGTGAGCTACAAGATGAGGACTACGTTGCAGACGTCGTGCCGACCACGAGCCAAAGCGACAACAATAAGGAAAATTGCCTACATCCTCCGAAGTGATTAGTGCACTTGCGTTGGTCCGGCGCTATTGCGTGAATGTGGAAGCTTGCAGCCTCAGCTGCTCCGACTCGTTGGACAACGTGGAGGCGTGTGTGCTGTCGCAGGCAGCGAAGTCGTTGGCACAGAAGGAAATCCAGTACTATTTTGTTCCAAAGTAGGGCACGCAAGTAAGCCACCATATTAATAAAGTACTTTTCTTATTGTTATGTGCCTTTGTGTCAAAATCCTGTAGCGGGCCTATATCGAATTATGCCATATATCGAACTAATAAACGTTTTTTGGCGAGTTCGATATACCCCGGTTCGACTGTATACTTCTCGCCATGAGAAGCACAGGAGGAGTAGAGTAAGAGCAAAGCACAAGAACTATCCGCGCCGAATGAAGTGCGAACAGCGCTCTGAAGTTCAGGCCGTCTGCTGCCGACATCTAAGATAGGCAAGCGCATCCGGTTACCGATAGTTTTGCTTTTCTTTCCTTTGACATTCCAGATTTTGCTTTGCCACTGGAGCGCCACGTTAATGCTTTCCACTGATCGCAACTGGCGCAGCGCAGTTTCTCTGGCAGCAGCGTGTGTGAAGCGAGCGCTCATTGCTCCCTTATAGAGTTTTCATCTTGCTTCCACCTCTGCCGTGTTATCAGCGCCTAGCCGCGGTGCGATCACAGGGTGGATAAAATAGCGAAGCTCCAGTGCACGTGCGTTCAAGTCACCCGAGAGGTGTTGCTGTTTAAAACTCAATCAGTCTGAGGACGCGAAAACGAGCTCTCACTGCGCCGTCTCTTACAACGAGCATCTCGGGTGCGCGCGCGCCTGCTCGGTAGCCCCGCGCTCGTGGCTGCTGCAGTGACGAAATAATTTCAAAATTAACGTGTTCAGTGCCCGCGACACCTTTTTCGGTACCCCCCGCTGGCCTTCTAATAAAAAGAAATTCAATCCTGCCTGCATTTTATACACTTGCTGGGCAAGAAGTCGGAATTGCCAATGCTTGCCTAAGGGTCTCATTGGAGGGGTCGTAACTTTTAGTGCAACGACATTATGCAACATGTTTTCAATGATTACGAAAGCTGATGTGGAGGAGAATAAGTGGACAATGTTGAAGAAATATAAAAAATTCGGTTTTTTTTTTAAATGTCGTTAACTTAGCTCGATCATATCTCCTTACTGAAACGTTACATAAATGTAAGATTCCGCAGTGTGGTAGATAAGCACGCGAAGAACGTAATGCGCAATTTTTGTCGCTCTGCTACAAGGAATTTTTGAGATAAAGACCTTCAAAGTAAAGAAAATAACGTTCTCTGGGCCAATTTTGAGGTTTTTTGTAAAAACATCTGCACTACACATCAAAACTAAAAATACCTGAGCAGAAGCAAAAACATGCATATATTTAGTTAAAGAAATTTCAGCTACCTAACTTTAATATGTTTTGTGCAATTCAGAACGAAAGTTGGCCAAAACGGCAGAGCGGATGAGCGCTTCACTCCACCTCTTCGTCATTATTGATTTCCTGTGCTTCGAAAAAAATTTTGGCGGCAAAACAAATTGCGGATCTCTTCTTTCCACTCATCAGGCAATAATATATAAAATTTTGAAATAAATTTGAGAGGTCGACCAGCCATCGATTGTTCAATCTTACGTGGAATCACCCAACTCTGGACTTTAAAGGGGTCATGAAGCACCCCTTGGGCTGATTGAAAAAACACATCCTGCGGAAAGCTGACACGGCTATGAACTGCTCTGCCAAATATTACAGTCGTGCGCGCCGCGTAAAGCGCTAGACACATGGTGCGATTCGGCATCCGATCCGACGTGCGACGCCGCACGCGGTATACGGCGATTCAGGACACATGGGGGCGAACGAGCAATCAGCGCGCAGGCTCCGCCCACACACGGCACCCCGGCTTGCACGCTCGGAAGACATCGCATCCTCTTCGTTGACTGCAAAACAAACAACCTTACGCTGCCACGCTTCGTTCTGTAAGAACATTGCCAATAAAGCTACGCCTTCGCAAGCGACAAACATCTCAACAGCCCGCATTCACTCGCGACTCCGAGAGTAGGCCTGCCACGACACCGAGCGTAGGCCTAGCAAGGCGGACGCTGTCGCTAGCGCCGTTCGCGATCAAGCGCGAGCTGATCGTCGAGCACTTATTTTTACCAACACGATTAAAACTTTTACGCTGATGACACGCGTTTACATGCGCAATTGGTTTTCTCGTAGGCCTCGATTTGACGAGCAACGGTGGAAGCGAAGCCGGCCGGTGCGGCTGTTACCTGCGAAGTGGCCTTCCATCACGGCTCGATATCTCGCTAGTGGTTCGGAAACGGGCGCCGCCTTGCACAAATGACACACTTCAAACGTCATGGGTTATTTGATGTCAGAAAGAAAGTTTATCCAACGTTTTTCATGATCGGAGCCGTCCGAACGTAGTGCAACAAACGCGCAAACAAACAAACAAGCAACAAACGCGCCACCAGAGACGTGACGTCAGGCGTCTCCCGCGCTACCATTGGCTGCGGCCGTCAGACCGACGCGGCAGCCGCGCGGCTACATTCAGCAAGTTGGATGCCCGTGCGGCGTGCGAATCGTCTCCGCACGCTGATGGAACCTGTTGGACGTCTGTCGGATGCGGCTGTTGGCACGAACAGCCGTACGACGAATCGCATCCGAATTCGCACCATGTGTCCAGCGCTTAATGGCCACAAGCGGAGCGCGAAGTTGCTGTTTCCCCAGGCACCCTCTTTTCAAATAGAGGCCGGTTCTCACTCTCGTCGGTGGGCGGGGCGTCTGTCCGCTGTACGTCGCAAGAGACATAGCATGCTTATTGGCCGATAGCCGACGTAAATCGAGAGCGGCGTTCGGATCAGATGCGCTTTTTGCCGCGGGGTGCCGCCACTTGCCGGCGCCGCACTCCTCAGTACACGGTAGCCGCACTCGCGCAAGCGAATCACAGCGGGAGAGCGATCGCGTTTCATGACGCGCGCTGACGTAACTTCTTTCCCCCATGCCATCCCTCCCTGTCTAGCTTCCAGTGCGCTCGTCGGCACGAGAAAAGAGAAAGCGCTGGGAGCGTGCGCCAAACCCCCGTAACTCCGCTGATTCTTGACGGATTCGAGAAATTTTTGCGGCAATCGATTCGGGAGGCAGTACATTCCGATACTGAGGTCATTAGATCATTACTTGGAAAAGTGGTTCATGACCCCTTTAAGGGAGCACACCCTTATCCGCCACATCAGTTGGGCTTCCACAGAAGTTGAAAGAGGAGGAGAGGCTGAGGAAATGGCAACTTTGCCTACCACGTGTAAAGTGTTATTGGCAACACTTTGGTTGCACCAAATCATGTCCATAAATACAATTCGACCTCTACATTGCACTTCAACCTAGCGAAAAGAAACACTTTCATGTTGCTATCTTATAAGAATATGCTTAGGAATCCTCTCCAACTTTTTTTCCTGCAATTTCGCTTCGAAGTATTCGAAAAATATTCTAGAAATATTCGATTCGCACTCACACTTCAATATTCGAATTCGCTTCGCACCCAAAATTTTGCTATTCACACAGCTCTAATAAATTCCTAATGAAAGCAATTCGAAACAACAGGCACTTTGACCACAGATAAGATTTTTTCAATGAGTGCACAGCTGCAGCAAGTTTCAAGTACTAGTCTAGAAGCTGCTCACATGCACCCACCACAATGCAACCAACTGGATAAAATTATATGACTGTTCTGCGACAAAACTGAATTACACGCACGCAACACCACAAACAAGGAAACGTGGCCACCATGAACAAAGATGTAATTCAGCTTGTCACCTAACCTTGCCACACGATATTTGCAGATGCTACCGAGGACTTCTGGTTTGGAGAAATTTTTGGAGCAGTAAAATTTCCATTTTGGAGCACTTTGGAGCAGCGAAAAGTTCCATCTTGGATCACTTTGGAGCAGCTTTTCTTTTTCACAATGTAAATTTAATTTTTTTTAATTATGAGTACCTTACAGCGCCCTCGTGGGGCATTGTGAAAGGGGGGCATTACAGCATGTACAAAATAGAGATAAATATACATAGGTGAAATACTGATTATTACAGATGTAACTGAACACACGAACATAGAAATGCAGAATATACTAAAACAGCAAAATATAGTGTCTAAAGGCATTACACAAAAGATAATATAAAGTAACTATTTAAACACTAACAGTTTAACAACATATGGTAACTGCCGAAAGAGTTTTTCGCAAATAACTGAACACAGAGGATAAAATAAAAACTGGGAAAAAAAGAAGAAAAACATACCGGTAACAGCATTGCAACGCCATACATCAAATTTCGGTGCATAAATATTTTTTGAGGTTGTTTAAGGACTTTGCCTGATCTCGCTGTGATGCGAGATCATCTGGAAGGTCCTTGCACAAACGAATCGCTCGTGGAAGAGCCGAAAGGTTGAAAGCGTCAGTTTCAGATCCTGGAGTACACTGGAGAAGCAAGTTGCATTTACATTCAAGCACCTGAATAATTATTGCGGGGCTTTATGAAGAGCTAGAAATATTTTGGTTCATTGCAAATCTCATGGAGAAAATCACCCCAGGAGCACTCCATATTTCACTCGATAACGTCAAAATAAGGGCGCCATGCGCTTGAGTGTCCTTAAATAACCTATTCAGCGATTTGTTTTTCGAAACTAGCAAACAAACAAAATACTGCATACTGAAAATTGTACTTTACGACGAACACTATGAATACATCTACGTAATTATCAGCAGAAGTGGTAGACAAACGCCATGACATACAACAGTGCCTCAATGCTAACGATTACCACTGTTGCATTCCCCTAAGACGACTAATAGGCAAAGGCTAGGTTCTTTTTCCCCTCAATCAATTGCATTGCTGGGCACCACATGGCATCACTTAGCTGAGCTCAGAAAGCGAACTTCTTTCTACAATCCCTTCGCTCTCTCTGAGGCCTCTCTGTGCGGAAGCAAGAGCATTCTCGCAGTGCTTCAGACTATCGCCTGCATAGGCCAGGTTGTCTGGAAGATGGAGACCTGCTTTAAGCCAAGCATCCGCGAAAGTGTCCGAAAGTGCATTCAACGGGGGACTACATGATATCACAAACTTCGTTTTCCTTTTACAGTGAAGCTGTGTACAGCTAGGGCATTCCCTAGTGTCCTCTAGAGAGAAGGGCAAAAAATAATGCGTACTGAACGTTAACAGCCTAGCCTAACATACCAAACTGGCGTCCACCATTTCGTATCTGTGCTGTGCGCTAAACAGCTTCGCTGGTCGCGTCCAGCTTACAGGGTGGAATGGCTCCTCATTTTTGAACAGTGAAGCTGATTAAGCTATCGGTAACGTGCGCTCCGTCGTGCAAAACTCCTCAGGTTGGTATGCGTGACAGGAATTGGGCAAGCCCCACTACCATGTACAGCAGGTGTGAGCATTAAACCAAAACTCTGCTCGGCGAAGTGGAGCACGTGAAACACGTGGAAGAGAGAGAGAGAAACAAAGAAGCAGAAAGAAAGAGAAAGATAAAGGGAATGAAGACATAAAAAGATAGAAAGACAGAAACGGACATAGAAAGAGAGAGAAGAAAACAACAAGACACGAAAAAGAGAAAAACACAGCGAGCAAGACTGAAAGAAAGAAAAACAGAAATCGAGAGAAAGAAGCAGAAAGAAAGAGGAAGCGATAAATAGAAAGAGAGAGAAAGGCAAGAGAAAGAACAGGGTGTCTACCGAGTTGACTTTTCTAAATTCCCTGAGTTTTCCAGGTTTTCCCTGAGTGTTTTTGCTAAATTCCCTGAGTGAAGCAGAACTTTGTTTTATGTCAAGATGGGTAGAGACCATATCGCTCGGTGATGTCACTCCCTAATACACACGTTAGAAAATGAAAACGACTTAATCCCATTTGAATAGTACATAGAACAGTTAAACCGCAATATAGAGAAGTTCGTAAAAGCGGCAACTCACTTCGTTATACCGAAACTTCGCTAAACTGAAATTCGACCTTTCATGCAAGGCATAGTTACTGAAGGATTAATATTAAACTGAAAATACCACAAGAATGCTCGACTAATATGGCAACACAGGGTGTCTACCGAGTTGACATTTCTAAATTCCCTGAGTTTTCCAGGTTTTCCCTGAGTGTTTTTGCTAAAATTCCCTGAAACAGAATTTTTCTTTTTGTCAAGATGGGCAGACACCATGTGGCTCGATGATGTCACTCTCTAGTACGCACGTTTAAAAATAAAAATGACTTAATCCCATTTGAATAGTACAAAGAACAGTTAAACCTCAATATAGCGAAGTTGGCAAAAGCGGCAACTCACTTTGTTATATCGAAACTTCGTTAAACTGAAATTCGACCTTTCATGCAAGGCATAGTTACCGAAGGATTATTTGGGCAGTGGCAGGCAAAGCAACCTGAAAAAGGGGGCAAACTCAACAGGCAGCCTGACAAAGGAGGTGAACGACAGGCACTGAAGGGAGGGGGCGATCGCTGCTACGCCCCCCCCCCCCCTTTGGATCCGCCATTGCTATGGCTTCAACGGAAGTTTTGCAATTAGAGCACAACACCTACAAAGGTGTGAACCGTCTAGTGATCCCCACTAAAGATACCGCGGCACACGCGACCACGCCCGCTGGTACAAAGTACACACTTCCTGTCGAAATCAAGCAGCCCCCCCCCCCCCCCACCTCCCCAACCCGTCGGCTGCTATCTCCATGTGTCCATCGCGCGAACGAGACGGTCGGCTCGTTTCATCTCTGCTTAAGCCCTGTTCGTTGGCAGCACTCGCGCACTTTCACTCGCACATAGAGCATACGACGCGCTGGGTAAGGTAATCGCAAATTGGACTTGATAAGGAAGATCATGGCGAAGGCAAAAAATTCGCGTTGGAGTGTCTATATAATTGCTATCGCAAAAAAAAGCAATATAGCTGCGGGCTAAGATCGCATGAAAGCACGGCAACAGCCTGAATTACGGCACATCCGATTATGGTGGAAACGTTACTGTTTTCCCGACATCGCGCGCCGAATCGAGCAAATGGGACCCGTGCTGGTGTCGCGAATTTCGGTCGCCGCTATGCCTTGGCTCTGAAAAGTTTTGTAATTCGGCTTTGTAGCAAACATCCACGTGGTGTGGCTGGTAATTGCGAGCTGCAGCCCCCAAAAATATCGGTCGACTGCCTAAAACTTGTTTCAGCAGTGCCCTCATCGGGAAAAAAAGAAAGAAAAAAGCTTTCACTTGCTGTGAATGGGCCCGTTAGTTACGCTAGCTCTCGCCTGGAAATTTATTCTATTCTTCATGGAGTCCTAAACAGCATCTTTGAAGCTCGGGATCAGAGCAAGTGAGCTCTCCGATACCAGCCAACAAGCGACGTCTTTTTTCTCGCCGGTCGGGATGGCTTGCCAGATACCAGCCTTCTCGAAGACATCCGCTTCCTGAATGATCGCGATCGCTTGCAAGATAACTCAAGCACGTTACATCTACTGCTACCGCTTCTACAACTAATCATGCTTGTTACTTCACACGCGGCGATAACAAAAACACCATATCGGGCGCTAACGCAGAGCACGCGCGAGAAAGAATACAGCACTTCACCGCGTAGTCACAGAACACCCTGACAACATTGCGCGATACGATGTGCCGTGGTTCATGGTTCCCGCATGCCACGCATTAGCCGGATTCTCTCCCACTTCACCGCTCCAAAGGCGATGACAGCATCGAGGTGTGCCCCTTCCCCGCAGCCGCAGCGGCCGTTTGATTTGAAAAATGCGTTCACAAAATGTCGAGCCAGTGCTACCGCGACTTCCATTGCAATTTCCTTGAGATTTCCCTGAGAACTTCCAGACTACCCAAAATCCCTGAGAATTACCGGTTTTCCCGGTCGGTAGACACCCTGAAAAAAGATAGAAAGAGCACGAAAGAGGAAAAAATAGAGGGAGAAAGAAACTGATACAAAAAGGAGAAACAGGAAGCAGAAATACAGAAAAAGAAAGAGCAGGAAAAAAAAAAGAGAGAAACAAGGAAGCTCCGCCCTTCCTTCAGGCTTGGCACTACTAGTGTGAAGCTGCCATAATTATTTTTTTTTCATTGCGATAGCAATTATATGCGCACTCTCAACGGATTTTTGCCGTCGCCATTATTCCCGTCATTTTCAGTATAAAGTCCAAATTGATAACATCACCCCGCGCATGGTAACATCTACCCCCGCGCATCGTATGTTCTAACTGCGTGTAAAAGCTCGTAGGCGCTGGCGATGAACGCGGCTGAAGCGGAGATGAAAGGAGCCGGTCGTCTCCGTTAAACAGAGGACATTGCGATAACATCCCCCTAAAGCCCCTTGATTTTGGGAAAGTACCGCTATTCATTGTACTTGCCGTCGCGCGCGCGCCCTCCTCTCTCCCTCCTCCCCCCGTTCTCCGCCGCTTTTTCTGCGCGACGACTGGTCTCCTTCGCAGTTGCCCTTAGAGGCGCGTGGATCTTGTGTTTTGCTGGTATATTTTTCTTTTTCACTCGCGCCATTTTTCGCCGCGGCAGCGCGTAACGAACGTTGCGCGCGCTTTGTTTTTTGTGCTGTCTGTCGTGCTATGCCGTGCTGTTGCATCTATAACCGCAAAAACCAGCCTACAAATGGTTATGCACTTTTTATGATACCACAAGGTAAGGGTGATGGTGTGGACAAGAAGCACTGGCTGCACAACATCGGTCAAAAGAAGTTTGTTTCTACAAAGAACAGTGCTCTTGCGGCGTCGCTCGAAGGGCGCAGTCACCGGCGCGTGCGCTATCTTGACAAGCATCAGGAGAAGGGTCGTAAACTTGCTGTGCTCGCAACACTTATTTCACGTATAGACAACTGAACGCTCGAAATTCACTTCGGTCCATGAAGCAGCCGTATTCTCTTAAATCTGCCTTCTGTTGAGTTATGCGAGATCAGATCCAAAAGAGTTAGCTGCTGGCCTTACTTCGTATAACAATGCAATTTGTTGCTATCGCATTCACTGCTTCGCCTTTAAGCGAAACTCATTTTCTTAACTGAAAGCGAGGGGCGGACGTATAACATAGCGTAACCGCTTCACAGTAGGAGTTCAGACACCAGGGCCGTCAGCGACGGGCCCACTAAGTAGAACCCCGCTGTTACATTCCTCACTGCTGCGTTTTCTCGGCTGTTACGTCGTTTTCCGCCGGTCCCGGCATAGCTCCCATAGGATACAATGTATTGGGAACCCCGATGTTACGTCGTAACTGTCGGACCGTTCCCGTATGATATGTCGCGAAGTGCGCTCGAAGCCGACCGAGTGACTACCGAAGAGAGCGGTCATTGGTGCATTTTCATGCAGCTTGGCCTGGTTTGACCATAACATTAGCCGCATGAGAGGTGCAAGCAACAGGATCTTTCGATTGATGCAAACAAATGCATCGCCTTCGAGATTCGTATTGCGAAGATGGCGTCTATGATGTAATTGCTCGCAAAAGCGAGGCCTTCAAGATTGGCATTTACTGATGACAAAAGCATTGCCTTTGAGATTTGTATTTCACAAACATGGCGTCTATGACGTAATTGCTTGCGAAAGCAAGGCCTTTGAAATTGGTATTCACTTCTGCCATCACGTTGGCGTAGACTCATCATCATTGTTATTTGTCGGAGGACAGGAGTAAAGTCCCTAGATTTTTCCTATTTACTTAGAAAGAACAGGGAAAAATCTAGGGACTTTAGACGGGAGGAGTTCGAGCTTGTTGGAGCTCGCATGGTCGTGTGCGCGGTTCGCGGTCGGACTCGCCGCGCTGGTCGTGATTGCGTGTGCTTAGTTCTTTCATGCCTACAGCTGTTGGTGTTAAAAAAATCACACACGTTGATTACATTTCTGTGGATGAGGCCATCCCCAGCTCCGCCTTTCTATCCGTCGACTAGATCGTGGCTGAGCGCGCCAATTTTCGTGCTGCTCGTAAGCATTGAAATAAAATTCTGTACCACTAAATATTTTGTAGTTTTTCCTGTTTTTCGGCTCTTACGTTTCCCGTCTCTTACGTTTATTTCCTACGGTCCCTTCAAAAACTTATCAGCGGGGTTCTACTTACTGACTGCTGCGCAAATGAAAACAGAATTGCGGCTTCTCCGGCCAGGAGGCGTTCTTTTATTAATGTGATGACATTTGAAAAAAGAACAAGCAAAATATTCAAATTGGGTCCTAACACTCACAAGCTCAAAAGGGCAGGGTCTTTCAGGGGATATTACCGCAAGAACGATTACCAACCATGGAAGAAAATTACGAAAAAGCTCCTCTGAATGAAGATCCATAGATAAAGTATATTTGATGAAAAGTTTCAATGCGTTCCCACCGTTCACGTGATATACCATGGACGCGAAGCACGGAAAATTCGACATTGCTCCATATATCTATGGCTAGTTTGCCCAAACATCATTCCGCGATGTCCAAAAACAGAAGGGACAGACATTCTAGCGGCACGCGTGTGGTTATTACTGAACATTGCTTCAATTACAAGCCGTGCGACTCCTGAAACGAGCTATCAGCAGTGTTTCTGGAACAGATGACGCCCGCCGATGAATCGCCGCCTCACTTTCACGGTACCGATTGTCCTACGCATCACGAGCTTCTGCGGAGGATGCATCTTGCCGTCGAGTCCGCTTGCACAACAGAAGCTGCGTCGGCACCGATCATGGCGTCATGGATCGGGACGCTCGTGCAAGCACTGTTTATTCGGCGGAATTATTCTTGGTCCGTGGTTGTGACTTTGGTGGCCCCAAGATCAAGCTGCACATGTTCTGATGCGCCGGCGGTGCGATTGCCGGTGACAGACACACCCTAACCCGAGACTCTGGCGCAGTTTGGCGCAATTTACGTTGATTTTATCAGAATGGCGCAGTAAATTCAATTTGGCACACTTTGGTGCAGGAGTGGAATCACTGAATTTGACCGAAGCTCTTGTTTTTGTGGGGTGCGATGATTTTGGATGCTGTGCATTCATCAAAATAAGCGGAGAATAAGTGGTTCGGTTTAATGAACATATCGCATCAGTGTCACACAACCGTAGACAACACTCGAGGTTTTGATGACAAGCTGTGTTGGCAGATCAAATAAGTGCAATAACTTTGCTTACACCAATTACCACAATGTATTAGACCTGCATTTTTTTCCCTTCAGTTTTAAGTACGATGTAAGGCCATTGTGAAAACTTTGCTGGCACGGCATCAAGTCTTGGTCGGCATTTTCTTTTTCATACTGCCCTGTTCTACGAACATTTTTGTGGCACCCTCCACGTAAAAGAAGAATCCATTGGCAACTAGTACATAGTTTGCACTCAATTCAATACACCAAAGTAAACTGCCAATTTTACCGACTTTTGTTATATCTAGATGAATGCCAGCGTGCTACAAACTTCAAAAAGGCCTTGTGTGAACTTACCTCTTGCCGATAGGTGATACCACAAGTGCCTTTCTGGCCGTGCCGGCTGGCAAACTTGTCACCAATCTGTGGGATGCGCACAGAGCGCACACGAATTTTGCAGAACTTGTAGCCTTCTGCATTCACAGTCAGCATCACCTGGTCCACAATGCCCGTCTCACTGTTCCTCAAGAATGTGCTGGCATCGCGCTTGGTGAATCGCCTGTTGGTACTCTCCAGCTAAAAATGACAGAGTCATGTCATCTGCTACAGTAATTATTACTAGATGCCAGGCATGCAGTACAGCAAGATTGCAACGGTTAAAATTTTGAAGTTTAGAAACTGCTACACGCACATTTTTCATCCTCTCAAGAGCTAAAATTATTGAAACTTCACTGTACTATTTTCATGACATCAATTATTTGTCATTGTGTATTTGGAACATGGCACAAAGGTTTTCATCCCAGACGAAATGCACACACAGAAGGAAGGAACCCTTTTGCTATCTACAATTACGATGAAGTTTGCACAATGCATACACAGTGCACAATAACCTTCCAGATCTTATAATCCTTCTGCATTGTGATCCACCTAACCATAGGTACTACGATAACTCAGGCACTGCTTTCCTTGAACAAATTTTAATCACCTTGAAATACAAATTAATTGTGTGGCATTGCATTAATTACAGAGTGTATGAAGGCACGTACAGCAGTACGAAGGCAATTTTTTCGCATTGACTAATGCTGCCATTGATGCTAAACCATTGAGAAAGGGATACTGTGCTGGAACCAAATCTCTCTGAGTGCTTGTAGAGGTAATCTGCACAAACTGACCCTAGTACAATGGCAGTTACCGTGACAACTAGAGGTCAAACTATACGCAAATTTTTCTTTGTTCCCATGCTCCAGAGCCCCACCATATGGGCGTATTAGCACGAATTCAGGTTAAAGATGTTATTTAGCATTAGCATTATTGTGCATATAAATGCCAGTTTCTGTTATTTGTGTCTATATATAAACGTCTAGTTTTGTTTTATTAATAATAATTAGTGGGGTTTTACGTGCGAAAACCATGATAAGATTATGATGAATGCCATAGTGGAGGGATCTGCAAATTTCGTCCACCTGGGGTTCTTTAACGTGCTCATTAAAGGGAAGCTTAAGCACTTCTTTTTTAAAAATGACTTTGGAGTGTGTGACCATAGTTTGATCCCTGCTGAATTCAAAAACCAATGTAAGAGTTCACAGTAGTGACCACAAATAGCATATCTTGGCAAAAAATGGCGGCTGCAGCTGCAGGGCTTCTTGAGATGCTGAGCGAACGCGGTGACGTCATCTTCGGAGGGCCGTGTCATCGGCAACATCAGCACTGTTAAAACATGGCCTTCGCAATCAGTTCCACCAACACGCGCAGCGAGAACTAGTCACGGAGGCCATGACTGAAGATATGACAGTGCTGCACGCCTTCGCCAAAGCTACCGACGATGACGTAGTTCCGGTTAGTTCGTTTCCACGCCCACACTTTCAGCGCATTTGCGCGGGCACAGGAAGACGAACTTTTCTTTCGCGTATTTTAAAGCTCCTGCCGGCACAACAGCGGAAAAAATTACGCCATTGTCGACAATAATGTTGGCCCTTGTTAACAACGAAGTTTTACCGAATTCTAAAACCACTTCAGCTTCCCTTCAATGTCAGTACATGGGCCTCCAGTATCTCGCTTCCCTCGAAATGCGACTGCCACGGCCGGGATCAAACCAGCAACTTTCGGCTCCACAGCCAAGCCCCGTAACCACTGTACCACTGGGGAAGACGTCTAGTTTTGTTTTAAGCACTTCAAAATACCCTTTCAGGTTTACTGTACCATCATGTTATTGGAAACATTCGTGCCAACAAAACAGCACTATTTTTGCAAATGTTGCCAATCAAGGCATTGAATCTGAAGGGAATTCCATGCCATGGAGGATAAATGAGCAAAGTGTATGTATCAAAACATAAAGTAAGGGTCTTACTTGCACTCATAACGATGAAATTGCTTTAATATAATTCACTGCAACACAGGTGTGCAGCGTAAAGAAGCATACTACCGGTATATTGAATTAGCAATACACCAAGCTATTTTGTGATCCCCTCCACATGCGATAAATCAGAGTTCAATCACATCATTGTTTCCATAATTGGGAGCACACAAGGTTCACACTGAACCACCCGAGGTGGTGGTTGAGCTAATAGTTAAACCCATTCATGAGGTATTACTCATGAAATTCAAGGGTTTTCAAGGAGGAATAATATTCCAGTACCTTCAAGGGCACTGAAAGCAGGCACTGAAAGCATACTTTCCCATTTGAAAGGTTTTCACGGGTTTCAAGGAGCTGCACACTACCCTGTAACAAGAACGCCTCAGGGCAGGCTTAAGTATGAGAATAAATAAAAGACGGCAATGACCTCAGCGGCACAAGCTGGCAGTGGTACCCTCAACACACATGCTAGTGCATGTGCGTTGAGCCTACTGTAGCCACTGCTGACCATCTAACTGAACACTAGGCATAATGAAAAAAACTTTTTTTTTTTTTTGCAAACAGCCTACTGTTAGGACAAGTTTTCTGTTGTTCTTGTCTATAAGCTGCACATGCTTCATACCCCTTTGGAACTGTAAAGGAGAGTGGATATGTCCCCCCTTTGAAGATGTAGATATTCCTTTGTCATGTGTGACACCACTTTTCAGTAGACGCCGTTTTGTTTGGAGGCCTCGAAGTGCCTATGAGTCATGGGTATTAAGGTAGAACATGCACGGTACCGTCGGAGGAAAATTCCAGCACGGTCAGCCTGAACAAGAAGGCACTGAGGCCATTGGTCTAAAGTCATTTTTACATTGGTCAGTGACTTGCTTATTAATAATAAAGTCACACACAGACCATAAAATGGCTGCTGTACCTTTGCGTATTCTGTGAACTTCACAGTTGATAAAAGAATTCATGCAAAATTCTAATACCTGTACCATTATGTATTAGTTCGTTATTAATATGTATGTGTCAACAATTATTTTTTGAAACTGACATCAGCACTTTTTGGTGACACCAACATAATCACTAAAAGTTCTGCAAAACTGCTTTTCAAGGGAAGCAATTAAAGGCGCCTATTGAAATACATCCAGTGTTCGCAGCAATGAACTCATCCTCACAGTTGAACAAAGTGCCCTTACATCATCATCATTTTCTGGCAGGGTGATGGTCTTCCCAATAATGACATCGTCTCCAGACACTCTGGTACCTGGTGCTATGATGCCATCATCATCTAGCTTGTCATAAATGGCATTTCGCATGCCTAAAAGAAAAAAAAGATACATTGCAGGTTACATTACGAGCCTAATGACTCACATAAGCACTGTCGCTTTCACTTGAACACCCACCCTGGCAGGTCTCCCGTGTTGGCTTCTCGAACTGTTCTTCCTGGTCACCGACCCTCTTGCATTCAGAATCCTTGTATGACCGATAAAACACTGACCTGAAAAATAGTAAGTACATTCTGTTACAATGGCCCCATTACAAGCATGCATACATACGGGCTCTACTTATGCAATCAAGATATGAGCAAGCTCATACTTTGTTTCCTTAATCCCAGCAAAATACATAACAGTGCCTAGGGCCACATTTCCCAAACCTTTCTTACGCCCAAAACATCATCATCATCATCACCAGCTAGCTCATAAGTTTATTTTATGTCCACTGCACAACAGAGGACCCTTCCAGCCATCCTAACAGTTAGCTTACATCAGCAAACTTTGTTATATATCCGTCACACAGCCGCTACATAATAAAAAGCAAAAATATGGAGAGAGGTGTGGCCTGGTACAGGGGCAATGGAAAGACATGCAAACAGCACGGTGCTTCGCTGTTCTCATTGGTTTTCATCACGCTCTTACCTTGGTGGCAATGAAGAAACACTAGTGTCGTCCATGAATGTATCATGGATGACTCTACTGTCATTTTATTACCAGCCAGGCTACAACCGATTGAAAAGAGATGCGAACAGCAGAGCATGCAGATGCCGCACTGTTCGTGTTTCTTTTCCATCGCGATAGGACATCACATTGCTGTTGATGCAAGCGCATTGATGAAAGCATTGATGCAAGCGCATCTCAGCTGAGTTTACAGTGGTGACCACCGTTCTTGGTGAGGATGCCACTGTTCGGGCACACAAGGTACGCGTTTGCCTCCCTATTTATGCATTCGCCTCACACTTTTTTGTGTGCGTGTGTGTGTGTGAGCAAGTTTGCCTCGTGTCTCCCGTGCTTGGCTAGGACTCTTTGGTGTGCACTTGTATGGCAGCCATGCTCTACTTGCAGTGTGATGTAGGAAAAGTGGTGTGTGCCAGTCTGTGACACAAATGCCAGAAGAGCCGTGACTTTGAGATATCATGTGTTCCCCTGTGACCTACAGTGTCGAGAAGTATGGTTGAATATCTCTCACCAAGTACTGTTGGAAACAGGAAGCAAATGGAAGCCAAGCAACAGGTCTCTGGTATGTCATGATGGCAGATGAGATAGGAAAAAGCACCAAGCCGTGCCCTCTCTTGATGTCAGCACTGCTTCCATAATTCACACAGCGCCGACAACTGATGTGTGGAAGAATCAACCATGCTCAATTTGAGGAGCTTTGCAAATATTATTGAAGTTGCGGCAGCCTCTTCTAGCCAAGTGGGCTGTGAAAGTAAATTCAACTGTGGAGCAACATTGTCGCATCAACCTTGCTAAAAGAAGGTTTTCCATCTGCAAATAAATACTTCCTTGCTTTTCATGACACTAGGATGAAAGCGTAAAAAGTGAATCACCTCACACTTTTGTCGGTTGCAGTTAGCACTTATAAACTTTCCACGTTTGCCTTGCGTGTGTGTGCGTGGGCGGTGTCGAGCAATATGGCGTTGGCCATGCCAAGTGCGGGGGTGGGGGGACCTGTTGGGAGAGACATGCAAACCAGAAACACTGGCAAGACTGTGGAAGGAAAGAGGAAATGATGGATTTCGGGAGAAAAAGGGCCTGGGTACCTCGGGCGCCCTCTTCAGATATGTGCCTGCATTACTCAATGCTTCGTCTTGATGAGAAACCTATATCTACTGACGATAATTTGCAATAATGAGCAGTTCTGACTTCAGGTGAGTTGTATTACTTGGGAAACTGGATACAAGTATTTTCTGCAGTTTTCAATTAGCGGATGCACGTGTTCACTTGGAATAAATAATATTACAGTCAATATTTCATGCAGAATCCTTCGAGGAAAGTGCATAGCATGAATGAGTCATGCACACAACCATCCCAAAGAGGATTGAGGCCCACTCTATAAAATGTTTCCACACCTGTGGCATAACTGGCACTTCTAATAACAACATAAATATTCCATCAGTAATGTGCAACTACAACACGCATTATTTACAGGATGACTCGTGTCAGTGTCAAGCGTACCCCCACACTTTAGAAGCGCTTCTTTGTCATCAGCTTTCCCAGGGCAGTGGTGCCATAGCGGGCGCAAAGAGAACTAGCTTTGAGATGCCATTTCAGCGAAACGACCATGCCTGTTATTTATCCTATGACCTATGCCTTTCTAGGGTGGTTGCTCTACCAACTGAGCTAACCAGGACGCTAGCAATTGGCAGCGCGAGGGCGAATTAGTTGATAACTAAAGCACATGGACACTAGTGGGATCGAATCCCGGCCGCCGTGGCTGCATTTTCAATGGAGGCGAAAATGTTTGAGGCCCGTGTACTTAGATTTAGGTGCACATTAAAGAACCCCAGGTGGTCCAAATTTCCAGAACCCTCCACTACAGCGTCTCTCATAATCATATCGTGGTTTTGAGACGCTAAACCTCAGATATTATATTAAAACACACGGACATTAAACATTGAAAAACAGTTCTCCAAAACCTTGCAAGGTGGCGGTAAGGTTATGAAAGAGAAAATTGAGAACTTCAAGCAGCGCCGTTGTCTGTCGTTCCTTTGCTTGTTTTTTTTCGTGCTGTTTATTTGTTCAAGATGGAAGCACACCAACTTGTCCAGTTAACCGTTCTGATGCAGACCGGATGTTTGGCTCAGTGTGCTGCTTCCTATTGTGTGTAGAACATTGCATAGGCGGAGAGTACGGGGGGGCTGGGGGGCTTGGGCCCCCCCCCGGACTGCCTCATGGGGGGGCTGAGCCCCCCCTGGCGCCGGCCCAGGGTAATTTTTAAGAGCTTGGCTTAGGTCCCCGGGTCGTCCTGTCTGGCAGCTATTTCACAGGAGGCTCTTTATGCCCGCTTCTTTTTCATTTCAGCCATTTAAAGTTCGGCACATGGGCCAGTGACAAGTCAAACATTCAGTGGAAAAATGCCCCTCAAACGGATTTTTACGTGCAGAATATGTTGTGCTAATGAACAACTGAAGCGACAATTTAACCTACGACAAATTAAAAAATTCACCGGCGATTACGATACTGCCTAATTCGCTGAGTGCAGACTCGAGTTCGGGCAACGCCAGCTGTGTTTGAAGTTTTGACTATCCGCAGTTGTAGCAATGTAACATTCATTACATATTGCCACAGAAACTGCCAGCGCTCGAGTGCTGCGCACACTATGTACTCTGTGCATTGCAAATGTCGCGAACCAAGTGAATCGCCCAAGCCCCGTTACGACAAGCGAGGCCAGTCGCAGTGCACGTGCCAGCCCTGCATGCGCACGAGCTCCGACGGAGGGGCCAGCGCGCGTGACAGAGGAAGAAAGCAAGGATAGAGGCCAGTATCTCGTGATATCGACAGACTCCGCGTTCGCTCTCTTTCGTCGTCGTTCGCCCTATCGGTTACGCAGCCGACGCCAACGGCGATGACGCTCAATGCAGGAACGGACGTCTAAGAGCTGCGCTCTAATTGTCTTGAACTCCGTAGTGAATGGTTCTGAGAACACAAAAATGATACTGAGAATACAAAGCAATCACGACACAGCCAGTCAGTGAATGCTTTGGCACAAGCTTACTCGCCAATAAAAAAAAACGGGTAATTTCTTGGTTGCCTACATATTGGTACCCTTCGACATGCCTGCTTATAAAAGTGCCGAGAAAAGATTGTACGCACTTTTGATTTATCAGTAAAGGGTTTTACTAAATGTTCGGCCACCAATGAGCAACTCCATTACTCGTCCAGATTCATAACCGCAGCTTCGCACCAGGCGTAGTGGTAGCAAATGGTATTTGCTACCATCTCAGAATTACTTTCGGACATCTTGAATTGAACTCACTGGCATATAATTAAAGCTTCCCGTGATAGCGTTAGCCTACTGTCTCCTGTGTGGCGCATGTTTTAACAAAGTAAAGCCTAACCCCACGCATTGCGTGAATCGATTTTACTAGACGCAGTCAACGAAGGCGACCTTTTTCGCTTCGAGCCAAGAGTTACGAGGTGGATCGATGTCTTTGTGTAAATTGAAAAATAAATCTAGGGTCTTCCACTTACAGATCTTCATTATGATATCGCGGGCACCTAAGAGAGTAAAGTTACATTAAATTCTTCAGTTTGGAAGTTGGACTCCTCTCTCTCTCTCTCTCTATATATATATATATATATATATATATATATATATATATATATATATATATGGGGAGAGTAAGAGAGAAATGTGGAAGAGCAAGTCGGGCCCCCGCCCCCTCCGGTAAAATGAAAACTCTCCGCCTATGGAACATTGACACAGTTAACTAAACTGGCTCTAACAGTAAAAACATGTGCATTTTAATTTTAAGGGCACAGGGTAGGCCCTATACCTCCCATGTATTTTCGGGTTTGTTACATTTTATTCGTCGACGTCTCTTCTTGCAATGGAACTAGAATTATAATTATACTTAAAGTGTTGACATTTTTGCAATTTTTTTTTAGCAAAGCAGGTAGTTTTTGTCATTACTTTTTAAACAAAACTGCCAAAGCCAAAAAAATGAAAACTATTCCGCATATGTACACCATTCCAGTTCAGTAGCTTCGTAGTATGTTTCATTTATTCTGGTTAAAAATCATCCTTCTGCTTTTTCAAGCTGCTTCGATAATGGGGCAAGTGTAACAAAAAAGATGATTTCGAGATATTGTGAGTTAAAGAGGAAAAACAAGGTTGTTCAAAAAGATGTGCTGAACAATTTAATTAATAACAACGTCCCATATAGTCATCACACGAATTAGCTTTTTGCTTTTCTTGTTTTCTTGGTTTCCTGGCTTGTTTTGCCATACCTTCTGTGTCTCTATATTGGCCAGATACTGTCAATGGCGGTCGATCTCACCCCTATAATACTGCTGCGCTTTGGTGATGTGCCAAATGGCCTTGAGAATGTTTACTCGGGCCATGCAGGCCTTTTTTAAAGTTAGAACAGTTTCAAAGGTGGTAGTTCTGGGGGTTTCCACTCCAAGGAACATTTTTTACTGTGTTCTCTACGAGTGGTGCGGTTCCTCTGCATTCTGTGCAGACACAGTTACTCGTAATCACGGTTTGTAGAAAATCCACATAAAGCGTAGTCATTGTCACAACAGATAACATTTTGTTCAAGAAGGATCCGTTGATGGGCGAGTTGGTACATGTCTTGAAATATACTGAGTATGTGCAGCGCAATGGTACGAAGACAAGAGAAGACACACAAACGACATAGACTGGCGCTGACTTCCAACTGATTTATTGAAAAGCACGAAGCCCGCTTTTATGCATGCGCACCTGTTAGCAACAACTCAAACGCATCATCAGGGAC
Source organism: Rhipicephalus sanguineus (assembly GCF_013339695.2). Lineage (NCBI taxonomy): Eukaryota > Metazoa > Arthropoda > Arachnida > Ixodida > Ixodidae > Rhipicephalus > Rhipicephalus sanguineus. Next base: position 304,784,098 of record NC_051176.1, on the reverse strand, counting down.
CATACAAAACCTGCATCTCTTTGTCACTTAGATAAACACTTGGCGTACTTACACACCTGCAAAGCATGCAAAAGCGAAAACAGAAAGAGAAATAATCGAGGCAGCTCACATTAAGAAATCTGGTATCAGGTGTGTAAGTACGCCAAGTGTTCTTTTGGCTCAATGAAAACGCGTAAAAATGTGTGGGACAGTGGATATTGTTAAGGAAGGCCTTATCATTCCAAACAAGCAAAAAACAAAATTCCGATTTTTTAAAAATTTTACCCTACCCTGTGTCCTTAAAACAATTCCACACCTCTGAGAGAAACAACTGTCATTTGCGTATTGTCAGCTGCATCCTGTACACTAGGAATGACATACAATGCAGCAGGGGGACAACTATCAGGTGTCCCAGTTATCATCCAGTCTGATGGAAAAATAGGACGACACATGAAACCGGAAAGACGAGACAGTGCCCACACTTGTATATACATCCCGTTTAATTTTTTTTTAACACGAAAGTGTTTTATGCCGGGGTCCACCACGGCTCCACTGACGTATTTCCGTCACGGATATTGCAAAATATAAAAAATATAAAGACTAACAGTTGGCAAAGAAAAAAACCAGAAGAAAAAGTTCCGTCACCGGGAGTCGAACTTACGACCCCTCGCTCCGCAGTGCGGGGCGTGAAACGATTCGGCCACAAACTGCACGTTCTTTGCCATGCTAACGGCAAGCAATTTATATACACCATTTGCCGGTGGCGGTACTCGGAGATTGGTGGTACAGCGCGTTTTTGTTATCACTACAGAGATGGCGCGAAGGGCTCGAAGAGTGCGCTTTAAAGGTCGTCGCCCCACACGGATGAGCGCGCACTTCTACAGGGCTTGGTCGCCCATGTGCGACTTATCTCATGATGGCGGTGGTTTGTACGGCTCGTGTTCTCACCGCAAGCTATTTATATACAACATTTACCGTTCGCGGTACTCAGAGCTCGGTGTCTCCAGCGTGTTCTTATCACTAGCGAGATGGCGCGATGAGCGCGCAAGGCGCGCTTTAAAGGTCGTCGCCCCGCGCATCGCAATGCGAGCGTGCTTCTACAGGGGGTGTCTCTCGAGCGCGCGCTTGTCTCGTGATGGGGGTGAGTTGTACGTCTTGTCCTTTCACCGCAAGTTTCTGTTGAGGATTCAGAGTGCGAAGGTCGCTTCGCTCACTGCAGCGGCCGCTTTTGCGAAAGGAGCGAGCTGCTCACACAGAAATAAGTTACAACTGTGACAGTTAGTTTGCGCTCATCCTGTGTATGCTCGTTCCGTGCGCACTTTCTGCTTGAGTAGCGCACTGCAAGTTTCGAGCTGCTTGCCGTTCTTCACGTGACATTACAATTTGTTGCCGTAGCATTCATTCCTTCGCGCTTTGGGCGGAAGAATGCACAACAAACGCTCAACTACGTCTGTGAAGACACGTTTCACTCTCGTGTTATACCGATTCCTATGACAGAGGGATCAGCCATGTTTTTTCATGAAGCTGTACCTACAAGCTCAAGTTCAGACCAACTTTTTAAAAAGAGCAAAGCTTCCTTATGAATAAAGTCAAATGTTATGCTGTTAGCAGAAACATGAACAAGCACAAAATATTTCTGAATTGTTCATACTTAATCATAGTTAATAATGATTAACTAACTTACATCAGGTATCCCATTACAACAACATGTTCAAAAATATTAATTTCAATTGTTTGCAGCACAGTATCTCATGTGTCACCTTCTTCATGTTGAAAACAAGCAGGCAAATATTTACAAAAAAAATTATGCCCCACCGGTATGCTGCCGTAGGACTGCTTGCAAACATCATAAAATAAACTAATCTCGCTTCATGCTTGACCTGGTCGCTGCCCAACTTGGGAAAGGGTGTTTATCATGGCATGGGCACAATGTTTCTGCTGTCAGCAACATTCACATCTCAGTACAAAGTCATCTACAACAGCAAAATGCCACGATAGCAACAAGCTGGAATGTTATACCAGGTAAGGCTAGCAGCTCACTCCTTTAGCACCTGACCAGGCGTAACTCAACAAAACACTGGCGTAAGGAAACGCGGCCACTGCAGCAAGCGAAGCATCCTTCGTGCTGTCCATCACTTCAACACACTCAGTGTCTTTGAGAACACAGCATGCACAAAGGTGCAAGCTGTCTGCTGATCTCTGTCAAGATATCCCCTTCAGATGCAAATTGAAGCTGCCATAATAAACACATGCATCATTTTCAGCTCACTATGCTTCTATAGAAGAGTCATTAAAAGATGGAAACACTAATTTTATTTTTTCATTGTTTTTCGTGGTGTCCACATGTGTGGATAGGACGCCTTAACCTGGAAAAATATTTCACTCTACTGACAACTAGTTCGCTAACCCAGGCATCTTTTTTTCCACAGATTCTTCTTCCTTGATTATGTAACACCAACAATCCACGTTGTGTGTCAAAGGTGAAAGCAATAATTCTGAACCCGCAACCTATGAACTCCAAGTTGTGGGTCAGATACCATAGACAGAAAGGGCGTTTTCATGTCCAATTCATTTCAATTTACCATAAACATCTAAGCAAGCAACCCTACTTGAACAACACGAAATTACTGGCAAAGCAGAGGGGGAGGAGGGTGCGCTCTCCTGGAACAGCACCAATATTCACAATGGCCGCAACAGAGTCTTCCCGCCAGAAGAAAACAGTGTACATGGACTTCCTCAGAAGTCTTCCGGCTCTCGTTCATGGCAAGGGGCATTGCAATGATTCGTAAATACAAGAAACAAAAAGGCAACGCGATCAGACCGAAGGAAACATGGCATGGAAGCACCTCCGATCATGAACTCACTAATGCAACAGCTCTGGTCAACAGACACAGATCTCTGAGGCCTTACTTTTGATAACTAGCATGTCACAGACACCATCTTCAAACTGCAAATACAGATCTCGAAGGCCATGCTTTTGCTCGTGGGAACCTGAAAATCGTCATGGGTGTCACGTGCCCAGTTCTGGGTGTGATCACCATGTGAGAATGAAAAAAAAAATTTAATAATGACGACAAATTTTATGTGCAGGCGCTTAGCAATCGAGCCTGGACGAGCACAAGGGAGAGGGGGGGGGGGGGCTTTTTTGGAACAGTGCGGAAATTTAAAATTAGCAGTGAAATTACAGAGGGCACTTGCTCGGGTGGGGACACTTTCTCGGTTCCTTGCATTATCGTGAATCCGTGCACCACACAGGCCTTTTTCAAGCACACGTGCACCATCAATGGGCGACACCAACGGGCGCGCTAGCGCTCATGGGAAAAGTGTGTACACCGCAGCAACGAGCGCGTGGGCCTTGCTTTAGCTCTTCGCCTGTGCCGTGCCAGCACTTCTCAGATCAAGTGAATTTTGCAAAGGGCAACATATTACTACATGATGGAATCATGAGCTTCTGTGTTAAGCTACGATGGCCTCTCTACAATTTCCATTTGTGTAGTGATTCCGCATGCCACTGTTGTATTAGCTGAGCATCTGCAAAGCTTCATTTTTCAAAAAAAAATTTTTTTAATTAAAAAAGTTGGTGCCAGTATGCCCGCATAAATTAAATAAAAAGACACAACTCAGCTTCTTAGATGAAGTCTAAGAGCGGTCTATGAAATTCGCAGATGCACTTGGAATCAACATCCACAGACACTGACGACGAGCACAAAGTGAGCCTCTGATATTTAAAGAGTACACAAGAGAGTATAGTCTGCATTTAGTAAAACAAGATATACATTTATTAGATAGCGTGGGCATCACTCACAACATAGGTAACAGACAATAAGCTTCCATCACCCTTCACTAACTGCAGGTGTTGCATTTTACAAACGTCAGCTGTGCTTTCGCGTGTTGGCTCGCAAGTGACTGTGCCATAGATATGTATGGTCAGGTCATGAGCAGTGGCATAGCCAGAAATTTTTTGCAGGGGGGGGGGCATGTCAACACACACATGTGCGTGTGTGTAAAAGCTCGAATTCACAATTCGTTAACAGTTCAAAAGCATATGCTTAACAGTGGCTAATTTTAACAAAACTTCAAAAGTAAACAAAAGCTGGCATACGAATGACCAGGCGACGGTGGTACGTCCTGAGAGCCAAGGAGTCGAGCAGTCCCGCAGTGCTGGCGAAATTTTGCCGCTCCAAAAATTTCTCCAAATCAGATGTCCTCGGTAGCATCACTGATGATGAAAAGCCCACCCGCACCTCAAAAGTCAATGTCCAGTTGATGAAATAGCGCTTAGAGGTTGAAGATTGACGTCTCGGATACCCTTTTTGAGGAATCGGCGGTCCGTTGACCCCACTTAGTCGCACCTGGACAGGATAAGGCCAGAATGGTGAGAGGGTCTGCGCGGCGTCTGAGAAGCAACACCGCAGGTGCATGGAATGCTACTGCTTCTCTCCTCTGTCCCGCTCAGAAATGTTCTCAGTCGCTGAGAAGCGTGGGACAACAGCGACTGGCATCGGCGGTCGAGGCCACCAACGCAATGGCCCAACAGTGCATACATAGGTGGCGAAACGTCCATGTCATTTTGTTAATAATTGTTTTGTTAAATCGGAGTAAACCTTTTACAATAATTAATTCAGATGTCTTTTGGAACATTTTTGCGTCTAAAGAGATGTATGCATCCTGCATCTGCGATTTTTTCATGGAAACAGAGCGATGTCTTCGCTCCCAGCCCGCACGGCACACAGTCATTTCATCACTTTATAGCCCCGACACAAGAGCACTCCAAAGTCCTTTACGTAAGGGGACATCTTCCGGAAAGGCGTTCATGAGACACACGACAAAGGAGTACCTCCCTGCCGGCAATGTTCCTTTTCCGGAAAGCAGATCCCGCATCGCCTATTCGAACGTAAAGTGTGCTTGGCTCTCGCACACAGTGTGCACAACTCAACAATGCAGCCTTTCAACGAAGGCTCTGTGGGTGCCGCCTAATCCCCTCTGTGATGTAATTATGCCTGACCCCCCGAAAATGCACTGCCGAGGCAGTGACGTCACCCTTTGTGCAACCGCCTGAAATTGCTACCGCCAACATGTTGAATTCCGGCAGTGTCATTTTCTTTGTAAATAGTGTGGTGTATAGTAGTCTGCACAGTGGGCGCCGTCAACAAAAGCCGCAACAACAACAGCGTGGTTTTTTAAAATATTTTCTCTCCTGCTAATTTAACGAGCAGCGCCTCTTTTTTTTCCCCCTCACTTTCTTTTTTTGTGGCGCTCATTTGAGAAAATGCCGCTAATTGCGGAGGCCACGAACCACCTAAAGAACTTAGTGTGGTGCTGTGTGCTATCGGCATTACTTTTCTGCAAGTTGTCCTTCAGAGCAATGAAACGGGCTCGCTGTGGAGTATTGTACTTTTGCCCGCGCGTGAGGTGTATTAGGTAAAAAGACAAAGATACTATATGTCGAAAACAACTCCCCGCTGTCCGTACAGGGGCAAGAGAACGAAACATCTCTGGCCACCTGTCAAAGATGACCACCCCGTTTTTGGAGCCTCCGCTAGCTCGCTATGTTCCTTTCATGTTCAAGACGTCCCCACCACAACAGTGTATGGGTAGCCAGCGCTGCCCAGGTGGCGCGCCTAAAATGTACAAGCTGCGCCGCCCTGGCGAGCTAGCTGAGAAACATCTAGTAATACAGAGCCGCCGCGAGGCGTATAGGCCTCGTGCGCTGCTGTTTCAAATCGGATATGCAGCGCCACTGCGGTGGCTGCTGGCAAAATGTCCCTGTTCCCTCCGTACCGCCGCGCTTGGCCGCAGCAGGTTGGCAATGACGCCTAGCAGCGCAAGCGTGTGTACGCGGCGAAAAAAGTCGACTTCTATCTGCTCTTGCGAGTTCGCATGTCATAAGAGCTACAAGAACACGGCCGGGAAACTACCGAATGTGCAATTTTATCATTTTCCATGGAATTCGTACGAGGCTGATCGGCGAAAACGTTGGATCGCAGCCGTTCGGCGCGCCAGATAAGCAAACTGGTCATGTCTTCGCACAGTTTCTTTCGATTTCTAAACAAGTCACTGGCTATTGACACCCTTCCTCGCCCTTACTCCCGAATTTTTTTTTTTAATTTTGCATGTGTATGTATCATAGGTCGGCAAACTCACTCATGAGTCGACTGACTCAGATCGGGTCGTGAGTCTGAGTGAGTAATATTTTGGCGAGTTTGAGTTCGAGTGAGTCCGGTTTGAAGAAAATTTTAGCGAGTCTGAGTCCGACTGAGTCCAGTTGAGGGAAATATTGGTGAGTCTGAGTTCGAGTGAGCCCTAAGCGCAATATATATTTCTTGAGTGAGCCCGGGTGAGCTCCACCTTTTGCTGCCGACTTGTGGTCCTATCTACTCATCTTCAGCATTACTATCAGCCTTATATCGGCTTAAGTTCATACTCAAGTCTATTCACACATATCTCAGCACACTAGGATTCACGTGCCACCTTAATATTTATTGATCAGAGGTATGAGTTAGAGGAAGGGGTGCTGTGACCTCCCCCAGCAAACTCTTTAATGGGAAGCTCTTGATAAAAATATCTCTTGTGAGTTGCATATTTCATAAAAATGTCCTTACTGGATTGATATACGATAATGATGATATATGATAACTCGTATTTGAAGGTGCTAGATCGAAAGGCGTATCGTAGAGCACCGATTATGTGAGATATTGGCGTTAAAAAGGATTGACACTATGATCCAAAAAGCTAATTTTACGGCAACGGACTAATGAGTCAACTCACTCAGGCTCACTCAGACTAAGGTGAAGCCATGAGTGAGTCCGGCTGAGTAATGTATAGGTGAGTTTGAGTCTGAGTGAGCCCGGTTGAGAAAAAGTTGAGTGAGTCTGAGTCCGAGTGAGCCCTCAGAGCAAAATATATTGCTTGAGTGAGTCTGAGTGAGCTCCATTTTTTTTGCCGACCTATGATATGTATACACACACACATTGAAACGCGCACGGACGAAGATACATAAAGTATGATTTAACCCCCACCAAAAAAAAAAAGTTCTGGCTGCGCTACTGCCCCAGGTAATATTGACACATTGTTGGTTCCCTTGATCCTCTTATTTACTGTTCGCCCGAACGGAGATTTGTGGCAACGATTGCGGCGCAAGACACTCCTCTGCAGTGCCCAATTGGTCGGCTGTGCACGACTGTAGGACTGAGGGGCCTCAGGATCGGCTTCATGATCGCACGACCTAGACAAAAAACACAGTTGCACATGTTCAAAAATATAATTTAGCAAAGTGTTTGACGTACCAACAACGCTAGAAAACTAAAAGACGGGAACTTCATGCGGTCTCTATCTTTTTATCGTTGCTAATATGTCATTTCAACTACCCCGCTTTCTGCTAATGCGCGCCGGTCACAGGACAAGCGACGCGCGAGGCTGCCGATAAAAAATATTGTACGCCAAGAAAAAAGTTTACTCGCTTCTAAACGCTCGTCGTACTCCAGGCTTTTTATTTGTGCGACGCATTTTCCGAATATTTTCGACGGACCGACGGCACTTGGAGTTCTTCTCTCACGCAGTAAACGTGATTAGCGGCGTACAAGCCGCCACGCCAAAGCGAACTACTTCGTTTCAAGTATTCCTGAACGTTTGCTATCCGTCCGTAGCCGCAAAAAAGCAAGCATGGCTTGTTTTGCGTCCACATTTTCACGCATCGACGTTCGCCACACACAACTTCGAGGTACGCGCCGGGAGGAGAACAGGGACAAAATGCGCGAAGTGGCCGCATTGGCGCTGCGCACTCGGGAGAGCGGTGGCGCCATCAACTGAGCGCACGAGGACTATACGACGGCACGTTTCAACGTGCCCTCACATACCTCATGGCACATTCAAACGCATGCTGAACGTCGTTCAACACTGCAGCGGCTTTTGCTCGATGTGCGTCGTTTCGTAGGTACTTCGGAACGCGCAAGACTAGCGGAGTTCAGGACACTTCGCTGCACTGTGGCGCAGCGGGCGAGCAGCGATGCCACCGATTATTCTCCGCTGCGGTTTCAGTGATGTGATGTGCGCGGACGGGTACCTTCGCGAGAGTGTGCTGTCGAGAGGACGGAAGCTGTCCAATGCGATGTATGTCTATGACGTGGAAGAAGCTGTTTTTCGAAGAGACAGCGCTTGTGACCTTTCGGCGAAGTGTCAAGCACCGCACGACGTAAACTTACAGGTAAGTGTGTTCAAATTGCGCTAGCAAGATCGACGGTGTATGCAGTGTGCTCGTTGTGCGCCCGCTTTGAAATAAAATGGGTGCCTCAGGCAGCACTGAGAACATTCAGCCCAGTGAGTGACAGCTGTTTTGAGGGAGCATATCACATTTACGTAATCTGTAGTTACAGCTCTCGTACTATATTACAGAAGCTGTTTCGCTACAGGCTTTGCTTTACGGTGTTTTTAACGGCTTTCATGTGCCCACTAAATGCTCGTATCGCAGTCTTAAAAAAAAAAAAAAAAAAGACGTTTTTGAAGCTGACGGTGAAGCATGAAGTAAATGTAAAAAGGCCGGTGTAAAGGGGAGATCAGTGGTGTTAGCGGAAATACAAACATGTCGCAGGTCTCGTGCTTTAGCGACGTCGTCTGAGCCCGATTCTTAAAAAAATGCCTTTGAGGAACCTAGTGGTAACTGACTTCGTGGTGGTTCCGAGTTTGACATGCAGTGTGATCAGCAATAGAACATGCGTAGACAACACGGTTTTTCTAGCGGTCATGAATTTGTAACCGGTCTAGAGCTGTGCACGTGACAGTGACGTATAATACCGTTTTACTCAAATGTAACGCGAGTTTTTTTTTCTAGATTTTTGCAACCTAAAGCCGACCCTCGCGTTACAGTCGAATACCGAAATTCTATTTTTTCTTCCTGGACGTAATGAAATGTCACCCCTGGCGTTACAATCGAGTAAATACGGTATGTGTAATGTACGGCGCGATGCTTACGCAACCTAAGCTGTCATGTGCTTTCTTTAACTTTTTCAAGGCCAGTTTCAAACAAAAGATTCGTGATGTTTTCCAGAGCGCCAACCCGTGTCCATCGGTGGGAAGCAAGGCCGAAGGGAGTCAACTATGCTCTGGACTATTTTTTTTTTCAGTTATTAGACATTTTTGATTGTGCCATTTGTGAATACAACAATACCGCCGGTCTCGACGCTTCTTTTTCCTCGTTTGATGATCGCGCACGGCGGCACGGTTCACGTTAGCAGCCACTCGTATTTGTTTGTATGCCCGAGTGTTTCCGGCCGTGCCCGGCAGGGCGGCGCACCCTGTCCGCGGAAACTCCAGCGCTGGTTCCCCATTCACAATACCGTCTCTATAGCTTAAAGGGGTCATGAACCACTTTTCCAAGTACCTCAGTATCGGAGTTTACTGCCTCCCGAATCGATTGCCGCAAAAATTTCTCAAATCCGTCAAGAATGAGCGGAGTTACAGGGTTTTGGCACACGCTCTCAGCGCTTCCTCTTTTCTCGTGCCGACGAGCGCACTGGAAGCTAGACAGGGAGGGATGGCACGGGGGAAAGAAGCTATGTCAGCGCACGTCATGAAACGCGATCGCTCGCCCGCTGTGATTCGTGTGCGCGAGTGCGGCTACCGTGTAAATTTAGCAGACTGAGGAGTGCGGCGCGGGCAAGTGGCGGCACCCCGTGGCAAGAAGCTCATCTCATCCGGCTATCGGCCAATAAGCATCCTATATATCTTGCAACGTAAACTGGCAGATCCACGACGTCAACGTGCAGACGCCCCGCCCACCGACGAGAGTGAGAACCGGCCTCTGTTTGAAAAGAGGGCACCTGAGGAAACGGCAACTTCGCGCTCCGCTTGTGGCCTTTACGCGGCGCGCACGACTGTAATATTTTGCAGAGCAGTCCATAGCCGTGTCAGCTTTCCGCAGGATGTGTTTTTTCAACAAGCCCAAGGGGTGCTTCATGAGCCCTTTAATCCTGAGGGTCCGGCTAGTCAACAATACAATGGCTACGGCTCAGCGTAGGAGAGCGGAGCCCGTTAATGAGCGTGTCGCTGCGTCGCAAAATGGCAACCCATGGCGCTATGCCTCTGCTAGCAGGGCATTTTTGACGGTCATGCACTGCGCAGCCAGTTACAGGGCCGCCATGGGCGCAGCGAGAACAGCCAGTCAAATCAGCAATGTTTGCACCAAAATGTCTTTTCGACCGTGAAAAGCAATTCTAGAAAAAATCCAGGATGACTTCAGGCGCAGGTGGTTGTTTTTAAACTGAGCACGACAGCATTAGTAAAGATATATCCAATCTTGTAATAACAATGAAGCGGCTGTGGTCTTAGGTGTCAGCTACTCGCTGTTCAAGCAGTGCGGCAACCATGGAGATTACGGCCGTAATAAAAGCCACCACCGTCACGCACCCTATTGTACTGTTCGAATTGTTTGTTCTTAAACGAAGCATTAAACTTACAGAACTGAGGCAATAAATAAAAAAGGGCACCACAACAGTTCATTGTAACATTGTAGCGTCGACAATATCAGTTATAAAAGTGAAAGTATCACTGTTATCATCATCATCAGTTTCCGTGTGAGATGTCGCTGCAGTCCAGCTGTAGTCACAGCTTCTGGCTTCCGGTTGTCATTTACGTTTTGTATGCGTGTGTGCAGGTGGTAACCATGCAGCGCGTTCATTGTTTATGTGTTTCTGCCAAGCCTTGTAATGCCGTAGAGATATGGTAGCCACCTAGTAGAGGCAATGCCAACAATGTGCTTCAAGGTGCTTACAACGCTGCATAAGTGTTACTCAGAGGCCAACAACAGCAACCCAGCGATGCTGCCAACCGAGGCGGAAGAACTTTTGACAGTGCACTGGAGGATGTGGCTTCGAATCCAGTGGAATAAATAGTGACTTTTTGCACCTTAAGACAGCGTTATATACAAGTTTTATACTGCTGCTTACAGATATTCAGTGCCATGCGTGACTACGCATTTTGCAATGAATGTACTCTGCGTGCGTTGTTGTGTTTTATCATATTGACAGAGTTAAAAATAGATGAGCCTTACACAAAAGTAAGGTCGCGGGATCGAATCCCGGCCACCGCGACCAACAATTGCATGACTAAGAAAAAAAAAAGAAAAAAAAAGGCGGCCTGGCCTTGGCCTATCCAGTGCCGAACGCTTCGTAAAGTCACTTTCACCTCAGTACTTGTTGTCATGTGAGAAAGTGTCATAAGAATGGGAAGGAGCTACAAGCTGTCGCGGGACACAACACATTTTGTCCCTTATTAACATTCGCGCGCATGCATTGTATAACGAGTACCAGTGTGATCACTTTTGCCTAAAAACTTCACTGGCAATCATGCAGAGCTGTCTATGACATTGCTGTGGCACACAACTCTAGTTGGTATGTTGCCCTGAGTCATATTTGTGAGAACTGATAATTCAAACAAAATGCTGAGGTCCCCTAGAGTTTCAATTATCGAGAGCCTACTGTATCGTTTCGTGTTCTGACGGCGCCAACAAGCAGCAGGCGACCAACAAGCCGGCTCGCGCGACATACACACTTTTCCCATAGTGATCCGCGTGCCCGTGGGGCATTTTGGGATCGCTTGAAAAAGGTCTATTCGCGTATAACCTGCACCCTCACTCTAGCTCTAAATTTCTGCATATTTTATGTGGGTTATACGTGAGAAAATACAGCAGTTCCACCTGCAAAAAACAGCTGTAAGAAAGATGTGGCACATAATGCACACAGTTGATGTGCTGGCACATCGGCCATGCACAATGATGTGACAAAGCTACAAGACAGGCCTACCTGAAAAATCCCCGGTCAACTGCTGAGGCATTGACAATTATGGAGTCCTCCTGGTTGTATCCTGTGTATGACATAATGGCTACGATGGAGTTGATGCCAGCTGGCAATTCACGAAAACGGAGGTACTCCATTGAACGTGTTGTGGTCAGTGGCTTGTGAGGATAGTAGAGCACATGGGCAAGGGTGTCCATGCGCACATGGAAGTTTGTGATGTAGATGCCCATGGCTTGCTTTCCCATGGCAGACTGGTATGTGTTACGGGGTGACTGGTTGTGGTCAGGAAAGGGGATGATGGAGGCACACACACCAAGAATCATGGATGGGTGGATTTCACAGTGTGTGTAGGTAGAACAATATGCGAGTCCTTTGTCCTGCAGGTCATCGGGGGTCATTGACAGCATAACCGTCTCTTCCTCAAGTGTGTCAATGTACTCGACCACTCCACTGGCCACCAAGTCTTGCCAACTGTAGTTATTGTATTCACGATCCTTGAGGTTGTCAATATGGCGTCGCTTGAGCAGAAGTTTCTGGTCTTCAACAATGAGGAGAGGCCGGCAGATGCGACCTGCATCTGTATAGATCCGAATTTCCCGATCTCTAATGTCTCGCACCATTGACACTTCTGACACAATGATGTCCATTTGTCGACGCAGCTTGCGGAGGGTGTTCATCAATTGGTCAGGGTCCCTGTGAATGCCCACCCAGCAGCCATTGACAAATATTTTCGTAGCCTCTGCAATGGCTGAGGGTGCAATCTCCTCTAAGTTCTCCATGCTCCATTCTTCCAAGAACTCAAGGATAGGTGAAGGCTGTGAGCCCACAGAAATGTAGGACATCAGAGCTAGGTTCTTCACCAGACCAACAGCATGGCCTTCAGGTGTTTCAGCTGGGCAGATCATACCCCACAGTGTGTTATGGAGTTGGCGGGGCTTGGCAAGTTTCCCATCTCGACCAATGGGAGAGTTGACACGCCGAAGATGTGACAGTGTTGAAGCATAGGTTAGACGATTGAGCACCTGAGACACTCCAGCACGTGCTTGATGTGCCTTTTTCTGGTCACCCCAGTTTCCTGTTGCCAAAGAGTAGCGCAGTCCATCAGTTATGATACGGGTCTTGATGGCCAATTCAAGATTAAAGTCCTTGCCTCGATCAATGAACTTCTGAGCATACATGCGTACCTCCTTAGTGAGATTGCGAAAGAGACCCCGAAACAAAAAAGCCATTAGGGGACCAGCTAAATCTAGGCGCTTGTTGCCGTAGTGATCCCGGTCATCTAGCTCTCTTCGTCCAAGAGCAGCAAGCAGCAGCCGGTGAACCATGTAACTGCAAGGCCATAGAAAGACGACATGTATCCATGTAACTAGTGCAATGACTCTGTTGTTGTGCTAGCACAGTCACTCCGAATTGTTTACTAAAACTTGAGCGTGATAAGAAAATTCATTAAATGAAAAGACACAAAGACTACAAAGCAACAAAGTAGAGCTCTTGCAAAAAAGAAGTTATCGGTCACACATGAAATTATCACGAAACCCTTTGCAGTCAAGTTGTCAGGCCCCTCCTGACAACGCAACACGGCCGCAGCAGTCCGTTGTCGGGCACTGCCCAACAAGCTCTTTCGTGGTTGAATCACACGCATGGGTTTTCTCACTAACTGCCATCTCTGAAAGAGTAAATAAACTTCTTTTACTTGAGCTTAGCTTCTTTTACAATAGATGGCAGTACTAATGCAATTCGAAGACTTCAATTCTTTGAGTGCTTAGGCAGGCTCAGTGGATTTCTTTCCATGTCGCTTGCAGTGCAGCATGGCCGACTTCTCGCCAAGGGCCTTTTACAGCGATTATTCCAAAGCTTTTAGCAAAAGTGAAGATGTTAGTGAGGGAGAGAACAATGCGTCTCCACACGATGGAGATAGTGATTTTACAGAAGCCAGCAACAAAGATGCCGACTCTGATAACACAGGACTAACTGCAACAGGCTGGCAAGCGTACACGGATGATTTCCCAGAATTTCCAGTTTTCACACACTGCCCAAATATTGCCGAGACTTAGGCACAAGATCAACTGCAAATATAAACATCTGATGAGTTTTTCTTACACAGCTGTTTTCTTTCGCAGTGCCCAAAACTGGCAAAATAGTTTCAGACTGCAAAGGTTCAAAACAGGAATCATAAGAGCCAGAAGGATAAAGGAAATAAAGCACACCAGTGTGCAGGCTGCCCATCCAGCAGTCAAAGGAACAAGGCACTTTCATTTCATGTGAACACCACTGGCTCATGACAATATGCAACAGTTTCACTTCACTTCATTTCGTGACTCACCATAAATGTACTGTAGGAACTGCCAAATGGTTTTGGTATAGGATGCTAGCAGTGGGCTTTTTAGTATTAACAAGTAAACATGTAACAGGTGGGCTACATATAAATACATGTCTTACCATGCTTACAGCATAGGTACAGTACTGACGTATTCAAACGCATCAAACTTTTTAGTATAACGACTTGTATGCGCAATTGCTCGAGATAACCACGTCATGTTGCGACAAATCTTGTCTCCAAAGATACTGTTGGCTCTGATCTACGCGTTTGAGCCAAAATTACACCGATATGACCCGAACTGAAGGCGGTGGGAAATATGTGCATTACTTATCCCTAAATCGTCCCGTTTCAATCCGTGAGTACTGTACATCTTCTGCTGACATCATAATAAATGTACTCTTCACACTTTCAAGACTGTATCTAGATATGGGGAAGCATGAATAGCAGGAGCAGTACAAAGGTTGCGAGCACTGAAAGTTTCGCACGGGATAGTTTCGAAATGCACCATTGCATGTGCTTTGAAGTGCACCCGAGGATAGCTATGAGCTGCATCTAGAGATTTCTTGCAGTCCTATATGAACCCAGAAAGGAAAGAAAAGAAAAGCCACAATTGTTGCTTGACATATGTCCTCAGTGAGTTGACCACGCTTTAAAACTACAGTCGAGCCCGACTATATCGAACCCGTTTATATCAAATTATCCCGTATATCGAACAATTTCTAAACACGTTAAATTTACATTGAGAATATATAGCAAAAGTTACTGTTACATCGAACGAAAATAGCAACGACAACCGATATATCAAACTCCATGTGCCTCAAAAGTGCCCCAGCAAGTTGGCTTTCCCTCGCGGTTGCGGGGAAAACTGCCGGCGCCACCCTAGAAAAAGTGGTTTAGACCCGGCTGTGCACGGGCGAACACCCCCCTGCACAAAATGATCCTGGCCTGCTCGCAGCGCCTACAGCCAATCAGGGGCCGCCGTGCTTTCTCCGAGGCGCGGAGGTGGTACAAGTGAGCGCCATTTTTTCTTTGTTTATGCTTGCGTGCCTACTGCTGCCTCTTTTCCTCGAGTCCTCATTCAGCGTGGTCCGTGCTGGAGGTGTTGCCTGTTGGTGCTCTGTGAACTTGCTTGGCGCGCTGTCGTCATGGCTTGTGCAAAGAGGCAGAATTTGCCGTTCGTCGCGAAACTCGGAATCATAAATCGAGTCGAGCGCGGTGAGAAGTCCGACGTCGCCGCCGCGTACGGATCGACATTCGACGAGTTCGTCAGTGCGGACGATGATGTCGCCATCATGGGCCAGCTACAAGATGAGGACTACGTTGCAGATGTCGTGCCGACCACGAGCCAAAGCGACAGCAATAAGGAAATTGACGATGGCCCGTTGCCTACACCCTCCAAAGTGATTAGTGCACTTGCGTTGGTCCGGTGCTATTGCGTGAATATGAAAGGCTGCTCCGACTCGTTGGACAATGTGGAGGCGTGCGTGCTGTCGCAGGCAGCGAAGTCGTTCAAACAGAAGAAAATTCAGGACTATTTTGTTCCAAAGTAGGGCACGCAAGTAAGCCACCATATTAATAAAGTACTTTTCTTATTGGTATGTGCCTTTGTGTCATCAAATCCTATAGCGAGCCTATATCAAATTATGCCATATCGAAGACGTTGAAACAGAAGAAAATCCAGGATTCTTTTTTTTTTCAAAGTAGGGCACGCAAGTAAGCCACCATATTAATAAAGTACTTTTCTTATTGGTATGTGCATTTGTGTCATCAAATCCTATAGCAGGCATATATTGAATTATCCCATATATCGAACTAATAAACGTTTTTTGGCGAGTTCGATATACCCGGGTTCGACTGTATTGACACCTTTTGCAGCAACTGAAAATAACTGGGAAATCTATCCTGCCACCCGATGACAGTCCACGGTTCTAGATTGCCTAATTGAAACACGATGTTATCATTTTTCACCCTGACCCATTTTTTCGGTATATATTTCCATGCGGGCTGTTTCACCTTTTGCAAATGACCACTTTTCCAGAACGGTTGTCGTTATCGTGCCAACATTCTAGCACAAGACACACTTTGAGCATCAAATTTGGTGAGCATTGTTATCTCTTTGATAAGAGAAATGGGCGCATCATAATCATATTGTACACATATTCCAAAAGCCTCAATGCCATACAACTGGCTATACAGCCGTGAAACAGGAACAAAACAGCAAACTGCCATTTCTCAACACACTTGTGCGCTGCTACAACGGGCGGAATGCCCTTCTCCATTTACCTCCATTTATCAAATTCATGACTGTTACCTCCGTGTTTTAAGTGATATAACTGCGTTGCCCTTTCTACAACAGAACACTTATCCGACTCACCCAAGGTAGTAAGCCTTTTTGGTTTCACAAAAGTCGCTCACACCAACATGAGGAAGCATTTCTTTCTGCAGAATTTCCTTGGAATATTTGATGCGCTTCTCCTTGGTGACACCTGGGCGAGCTCCACGTGAACCAATGAAGTTCAGAGCTACATTTTGCTCCTGAATCACAAAGGCTTCATCTAAAGAAGGCTTGACCATCTCCATCATCTCAGGATCTTCAAAGTCATAGATGATGTGTTCTAGGATGTCACGATCAGCCACAAAGCCCAGTGCTCGAAACACTATCATTATGGGAATTTCTTGCTTGATGTAGGGCAATATGGCTATAATCCTTTGGCCAATGGCACTCTTGCGAACTCCCTGCATAAATGCAAAACACAAATGTTGAAGCACCATAGGCATTTACTTGAACAACAATTTGTCGAATGTGTGCATGTATTTAAAGTTCATTGAGCGTCTCTGGCAATCAGGCCATCCTGAACCATAACGTGCCAGGAACAAGTGGTATGAATGCTACCTACAGGTTGTTTTCAGTATTGAATGTTTATAACCATAGATTAGCACTGCCAGATCACTTACACCTTTGAATACCCACAAAGTATTTTTCAGTTATTAAGCATTTGGCTAGATAAAAAAAAAAGGTTTTGAGTCACTAACTCTGCATAAAAGCGTGCTAGCAGAAAGTTATATGATTTTTAACACTTCAAAACCTTCCGCTTCTCTGTTATGTTCTCAAAAAGCCCTAATCTGCATTGAACCATGAACCAAGTAGCCCAAAAGTCTGTTGAAGAGAGCCACTGCCAAATAATTTGTATGTGTTAGAAACCAAAAAGCCCCACACATATAAGCTACACAAAGTGTGCACGTTTAATTAACACTTTGAGCGTAAGTAATATCAGATTGCAGCTATGAATTATGTACTCTTGCAGCCATCGTCAATTTCAGACGTCACATTTCATTATGACGCCCCCTTGCCATGTACTGTAAAATGGGAGCAACCTAATCGTCCTCCTTCCCTTTAAGAACCTCACTTCCCTAGGGTCATTCTGCTAGAGGCTCTATAATCTCAAACAGCTCAATAACTTCTCTTGTGCCTTCCCATCCTGCCTTCTTGATATACAACAGTTTTGGTGACGAGGATGGGACCTCAAGATGAGTGCTAACACTATCTCACTGTGGTGAAATTGGAGTGATCCATCGTTGCAACATCGGCAGACCTCATAGTAACATTGGTAGACCGCACAGCAACATCGGTAGACCACATAGCAACAACGGCAGAGCGCACCGTGGCTGTGCCTGGACAGTGGCAGCATCAAAGTCTACATAAAAAAATTCCAGGCCTTCACAAGCGTTAACAACAGCAATCAGCCAAAGGAGGCACAAGTGTTCTTGACAGTCCTAGGTGAGAAAGCATACGTGACACTAGGAAGCCTTTTGCTGCCTAAGAGTCCAGCCAACAGCAAGTATGCCAATATCACCAAAGTGCTACGTGGGCATTACGCACCACAGAGGTCTAAGTCATGAAATGGTACAGGCTCTACCACAGGAATCAAGGTAAAATTTAAACAATCGGAGATTTCGTTGTTGAGCTCTACAAACTAGCGGCCACTTAAGAGTTCAGCAGCTTCCTTGGAGAAAGTCTCACAGATTGGCTAATTCTGGGTCCGTGCAGCCAGGACATTCAATGCCATCCCCTGTCACTAGAGAACAAAGAGGCTAGCTGGAAACGAGACCCAAACATCACTACCGTCATGGAAACGGCCAAGAATGACACCACGGAAGTTCTCCTAGCTCCTTCAGGCGTCAACTGGCAGAACAAGTTGGCGCCTAAACAGACGACAATGAGCAAGAGCAGAACAGTGTACACAATAGGGGCGGCTGCCTATAAACTACGGAAGCCGCCGAAAAAGGACTTTCACGCGAGAGACAAGGCAAATTTTTCGGGTGTGGTGATGAGCATTTTGCTAGGGCATGTCCATTTTTGAACAGTCAATGTTTCAAATGTTCGATGCAGGGTCATCTTGCAAAAATGTGCCAAATGAAACAAATGCACTGCATTGACCAAAGCACTACAGAAGAACTTTTGGCAATAGGGCATAACAAAAGAGGTGGCTTCAGACATCTCCTTTCGTAATAAAGTTAGATTTCAATGGCAAAAAGATTCCAATAAAACTTGACATAAGTTCAGCAGTGTTTCTAATGTTCGCAAGTGAAACTGGAACGTTGAAAAAATTGGAGGAATCTTGGACTGAGGTGTCTGGTAGTGGCAATCACACATCAGCATTCGTGTGCCTTGGTGTATTCCGTGGGATAACTAATAACACTGACAGACCATTAAGCCATAGGGGACATTATTTGTGCTTTCTTAACTGTATTTTAATGATTCTCACTTAAACTGACAGAAATTGAAGTGGAAGAAAAATCACCCTTTCCGTCAATGGGATCCGAACCCACAACCTTCGAACTACATGTCCGATGCTCTACCATTTGAGCTACAAAAGAGGGGATCTCCCGTCCACTTTTTTGTAGTGTATTTATGTGTGCTTAATACCTTGGAATGTTAGTCAGCGCCACCCGTAGCCAAGGCATCGAGTGTGGAACACTTTTTTTGCCAGAGGGCGCCACGGGGCACGTGATCTTCGCACAAGGTAGCGGCTGACCAATAAACCCTCGCATGCTACCTAAGGCATCAAGTCTGCTGGAACAAAGCCCTCGCTATGAAAGTACGAAAGTAGGGGAATTGTCTAAGGGGCTCGTTTTCTGTATTATACACAACTAATGAAACCAACAGACAATTAGGCCAAGGAAAGCAGAGGGGACATTATTTGCGGTTTCTTAAGTGTATTGTAATAATTCTCACTTGCCCCGCCACGGTGGTCTAGTGGTTATGGCGCTCGACTGCTGACTCGAATGTCGCAGGATCGAATCCCGGCCGCGGCGGCTGCATTTTCGGTGGAGGCAAAAATGTTTGAGGCCCGTGTACTCAGATTTAGGTGCATGTTAAAGAACCCAAGTTGGTCGAAATTTCCGGAGCCCTCCACTACGGCGTCTCTCATAATCATATTGTGGTTTTGGGACGTTAAACCCTAGATATTAATAATTCTCACTTAAATTGAAAGAAATTAAAGTGGAAGAAAAGTCGCCCTCTCCGTTGGTGGGATCTGTACTCACAACCTTCGAATTACGCGCTTGATTGCGTTTGTCTGTGTCTTCTGTGTTTCGTCACGCTGCCGAAGTAGATCTCGGGGACCATGTAGAAAGAAGCGCACGGTTGAGATCTGTTCCGCAAGATGCCACAACAATCCCAGCTGCTTACAAAAAAAAACCGTCTGCTCATTCTAGGAACCCATTCAATTAATTTTCATTAATTATCCTGACAGATAATTGGCCCTTAGTAAGTAAACACAGGTGCTCGATGAGAAGTGGTTGATAAAATATTTCTGGCGCAACTGAGGCAAGCACAGAACAAAAAAAAAAAAGAAGACAGGATAGGGCGCCTTGCTTGTCTCAGTTGTGCCACAAATATTTTATTAAGCTATGCACCAACTCGCCCAATGTCACATTCTGCAGAAGTGGTTGGAAGAGGAACAAGAGTGTCACTCGCTGCTCGTGCCACTAAAAAAAAAGTTTTATGGATGCTCAGTCTTCCACAAATGAGGTGCACTTGGTCACACAGAGCAGAACATCAGTAAACATTAAGGGTTTTGCATAAGTTTATGCGAGTTATGGCACACAGCTTGTAGTAGACTTCATGAATTAGGCTTAAGGATGCCAACACTTCTGGTGCATAACTGGTAGACAAAAAAGAAAAAAAAGTCTGGACTGGAAATAAACTCAAACCTCATTATTACAAAGTCACATCTGCCACAAAAATAACTTCATTATATCCGAAAATTCGTTATAAAGGTTTATTTTTAACACTGTGTCTATGACAACACTATTCTTCAATTACTTCGTTATAACCGATAATTCGTTATATCCGTGTTCGTTATACCGAGGTTTGTAGTACCAGTGTACAGTGTTCAGATAGAAGATTCACTCAAGAAGAAGTACCGCGAAGTGCTTACAAAGGCTATGGTACAATCAAGAGCTTCAGTCGGAGCACTGTTCCCGAAAATAACAGGTGTGTCACCTCTTTTTATGCAAGGTTAGCCCAGTTCTGTACATTGTGTTAATAATAACAACTGTTAGGGTTCTTTAACATGCACCTAAATCTATAGTTGGATACAACTTTAAGGGAAGCTGAAGCGCTTTAAAAAAAAAATGACTTTGGAGTGAGTAATCATAATTTGATCCCTGCTGAATTCGAAAACCAATGTAAGAGTTCACAGAAGTGAACGAAAATAGCATTTCTTGGCAAAAAACAGCGGCTGCAGCCGCAGGGCTTCTTGAGATGCTGAGCAAATGCGGTGACATCATCTTCGACATGCGCGTCAACGGCAACATCAAAGCATGGCCTTTGCAATCAGTTTCGCCAACGCACGCAGCCGAAACTAGTCATGGAGGCCACAGTTGGAGATACGACAGTGCTTGCCCAGGCAGCTCCCCGATGATGACGTAGTTCCAGTTAGTTCGTTTCCATGCCCACACTTTCGACGGGTTCATGTGGGCGGAGCAAGACGAACTTTTCTTTCGTCTCCTGCTGACACAACAGCAGAAAAAATTACGCCATCGTCGACAATAATGTTGGTCCTAGTTAACAACAAAGTTTTAACGAATTCTAAAACCACTTCAGCTTCCTTTTAAGAAGTCCAGAGACAGGGGCCCCACCCAGACGACCAAAGTGCGGCAGCCGATCGATTCTGCGACTAAAGAAATAGTCATGCCCATGCACTCGGCTATCGGGGCGACGCATGGCTTGCACCAGACAAAAAGGCCTGGCACCGTAGCCAAGGTCGCCATGTTGCCATTGAACGACGGTTCCCAGCGCTTGAGCCACTGGGGAATGAGGCGCCAAAGGGGAGGGTGCTCTCGATTCCCACAAACCCCACCGCGAAAAGAAAATAATACAGTACAGCGGTTCTAAAATTTTCTGGCCTTGGTGTATTGCGTGCAGAACGCTCATGTCATTTTTGCCGCTGTACAATGGTGTCAAACAGAAAAGCACACCAAAATTAGGAAAGGGCTATCAGCTGTTGTGGGTCCTGGCACCTTTTATTCCTTAATAGCATGCGCGTGCATGTGCCATATATTTACGAGTACCTATGATCACCGACGTGTAGAAACTACAGGCAACCATGCAGAGCAGTTTATGACATTGCTACAGCCCTCAGAAGCAATAAATAAATACGCACACCAGTTTTCTTTACTCACACACAAGGCATACTAGTGTTGCTTACTAATTTGGCATATAAATTTCCATGCGTTTCTGTGATATGAATTTTGGCGGATATGAATATTTTCCATATCAGCCATATCATCGAGATTCTACTGTACAGTAAACTCACTAAACGGAACCTGAAGGGACCAGGAAAATATGTTCCTTTAATGGGATTTTTATTTACGGAGAGACGAACAGGAGTGCCAAATTCAAGTACAAAAGCATCACACTAGAGGTGGCAGTTCCATTTAGGCAGCAATTAAGAGATTTCCATTTACTCAGAGCCTACTGTATGCAGTTCCTGCCGGAGCCACAAAGACCCCTCCCCATGGGCCTTCCCATGGCCTGACTGGAGAGACTGACTGATGAACTTTTCACTGCACTAAAAAAGCAATGCATAATAAAATCTGTGGTTTTATTTGTTAAAATGACTAGGTCGATCACAAACTTGCATGTCCCATTTGAACAGTAACAACATTTAAAGCTACAAAACGAAGCTGTATTAACGACGATATCAAACAAAAAAAATATGCGGGTTCAATTCGGGTTCAGGTTCATTGTGCACCGTTTCAGTTCAAGCTCAGATAACTAAATATCTATAACAGTTTGTGAACTGGTTTCTGCAAGCGTGAACCAGTTCATAGACCAGTTCAGTACATTAAGCTCACATTTTCAACATGTTCTGCAGTGCTACTGACAACTATTTAGCGTGCAAAGCTGAAACACTCCAGGCAGCACTGTACAAGTGCAGTGCAGAAAGTTCACCGGGACTTGTATTTTGTAACCTTTCCATTTAATTTGCCTCTGATTTCCAATCGTGTGTTGTGCTGAGCACATGGCATATGCACAAGTTTTGTCAAGAGGTAGAAGAGACCAGCCTGTTTGCAGAGTAGAAACAGTAGTCGATGATTTATATAAATAATAGCAACAGCTACACAGGCATACTCATAAACACAACCATTTATGAGCACAGCACCGCATGGAAAGCCTGCGCTGCCTTTCGATGTGCCCAACCCTGAGCTCTCTCTTTCCCATGTTTTTACTGCTAATCTTACTGAGAACGAGTAAAATAGGAGAATTTCATATGGATGTTCGAAGCCCGGAATTTTTGAGCAGAGTTGAATAGGAATGTTACAGAAATTAGACCATCAAAAATCGACTGAAATAAATGGAAAAGGTCTGTGTGGCCACAAAACTCTTTACATAATTGGGTACACCACATGTGAGATCTACTTTGCCTTTTTTGTAGTGAACTACTTGAAATTTTACATGCCGTTTGTTAACTGTCTCCAATTAACAGTATTCGAAATTTGGAAAAAAATGCCAAATATTGAACATATTTAAAAACATTTTTCTTTGTTAAAGGAACCTTTTTTTTTTAATGTTTACAAAGTACCGGTCTCAGATCCGATCTCCGTGTCAAAAATGCATAGGGTGTTCCCCTGAAGCAAAATAATACCCATAGCTCTGACCACTGTATAGGAAAGAAAAGGGTATTCAAAAGACTTAAATTGGCCTTATCATAACAAAAGCATTATTAAGGACTTAGTTCCGGTGGCAAAACATTTTTTACTTTAGAAGGTGCCAACATAATTTGGTAATAGTTTGCCAAGTAACTCTGCTTGGAAGAAATTTAGCGGCTGTGGCAAAACTGTTCCTTTTGCGAGCAAAAGTAATGTTTTTGAGAAAACCAGCATTTGTTGTGAGGCGAGTAGGTGGATTCAAGGAGAGGTAGACACATTTGGTGCTATTTTTTAGATTTTTTTCCAGTTCACATATGAGGATGCCCCTTGGTTGAAACATTTGTTAATGATGCTCGCATATTTTAGTGTAAATATGAAAAAGTTCCATTGCCCTCAATTCTGCACTCCATCCCTTCTTAAAGGCTACAGAATTGTGCATAACTTCTAAGGAATGCAAGCGTGCTGATGTTGAGATTGGCGACATAATAAATTACTCCATGTCGAAGCGAAGCGCGAGGAAAACAGACACAGTGAAGAACACACAGGACAGGCGCTAACTGGGAACTAAAGTTTAATGGAAAGAAAATCCGCATCCTATAGTTGGCAATGACAACACCGATCTGACATCATGTGAACGTCCTTGAAAAAAAAAATCAAAACAGAATTAAACAATCTGTAACCACTTGCGTAAAACCAGAAAACATGGGTTATCTACAGAACTACGAACCAAAGTTATCTCACATGTTTTTTTGAAGATAAGCGTACTCCGCTTCTAGTAGATGTCTAGTTCTAGTTCTGTAGATAACACATGTTTTCTGGTTTTACGCAAGTGGTTACAGATTGTTGAATTCTGTTTTGGTTTTGTTTTTGTTTTTTTGGTTTTTCAAGGACGTTCACCTGATGTCAGATCGGTGTTGTCATTGTTAACTATAGGATGCGGATTTTCTTTCCATTAAACTTTAGTTCCCAGTTAGCGCCTGTCCTGTGTGTTCTTTACTGTGTCCTGGTTTCCTCGCGCTTCGATTCAACATGAATCTACACTAACTCGCCCAGTACTCTACGTTACTTCAGTTCATAATAAATTACTTTATTTAAATCAAGACAACGAATTGAAAGGCCGCATAAAGGCAAGACTTGCTTACTCAACGGTGGGTAACTATTTTGTGTAAGTTATGTGATTTGTGCATTTGACCAGGAACATGATCATCTGTGCAACAACAGCAATACACCGGAATTACTTATACGAGTCTCCACTTGAATCACCTAGGCATAGGCGGAGAGTTTTCATTTTACCGGAGGGGGCAGGGGCCCGACTTGCTCTTCCACCTTTCTCTCTCACACTATATATATATATATATATATATATATATATATATATATATATATATATATATATATATATATATATATATATATATAGGAAGAGAGAGAGAGGAGTCCAACTTCCAAATTAAAGAATTTAATGTAACTTTAGTCTCTTAGGTGCCCACAATATCATAATGAAGATCTGTAAGTGGAAGACCCTAGATTTATTTTTCAATTTACACAAAGACATCGATCCACCTCGTAACTCTTGACTCGAAGCGAAAAAGGTCGCCTTCGTTGACTGCATCGCGTAAAATCGATTCACGCAATGCGTGGGGTTAGGCTTTACTTTGTTAAAACATGCGCCACACAGGAGACAGTAGGCTAACGCTATCACGGGAAGCTTTAATTATATGCCAGTGAATTCAATTCAAGATGGCCAAAAGTAATTCTGAGATGGTAGCAAATACCATTTGCTACCACTACACCTTGTGCGAAGCTGCGGTTATGAATCTGGACGAATAATGGAGTTTCTCATTGGTGGCTGAACTTTTAGTAAAACCCTTAAATGATAAATCAAAACTGCGTACAATCTTTTTTCGGCACATTTATAAGCAGGCATGTCGAAGGGTACCAATATGTAGGCAACCAAGAAATTACCCGTTTTTTTTATTGGCGAGTAAGTTTGTGCGAAAGCGTTCACTGACTGACTGTGTCGGGATTGCTTTGTATTCTCAGTATCATTTTTGTGTTCTCAAAACTATACACTACGGGGTTCAAGACAATTAGAGCGCGGACGTCCGTTCCTGCGTTGAGCGGCATCGCCGTTGGCATCGGCGGCGTAACCGATACCGCGAACGACGACGAAAGAGAGCGAACGCGGAGTCTGTCGATATCGCGAGATACTGGCCTCTAACCTAGCTTTCTTCCTCTGTCGCTCGTGCGCATGCAGGGCTGGCACGTGCACTGCGACTGGCCTCGCTTGTCGTAACGGGGCTTGGGCGATTCACTTGGTTCGCGACATTTGCAATGCACAGAGTACATAGTGTGCGCAGCACTCGAGCGCTGGCAGTTTCTGTGGCAATATGTAATGAATGTTACATTGCTACAACTGCGGATAGTCAAAACTTCAAACACAGCTGGCGTTGCCCGAACTCGAGTCTGCACTCAGCGAATTAGGCAGTATCGTAATCGCCGGTGAATTTTTTAATTTGTCGTAGGTTAAATTGTCGCTTCAGTTGTTCATCAGCACAACATATTCTGCACGTAAAAATCCTTTTGAGGGGCACTTTTCCATTGAATGTTTGACTTGTAACTGGCCCACGTGCCGAACTTTAAATAGCTGAAATGAAAAAGAAGCGGGCATAAACAGCCTCCTGTGAAATAGCTGCCAGACAGGACGACCCGGGTACCTAAGCCAAGCTCTTAAAAAATGCCCTGTGCCGGCGCCAGGCAGTCCGAGGCAGTCCGGGGGGGGGGGCCCAAGCCCCCCAGCCCCCCCGTACTCTCCGCCTATGCACCTAGGCCATGTAGACTGCAACAACTGCTGTTGCTTATACACTGAAATACTTTGTTCTGAACAGACATCCCATATTTTTTCGTTTCAGGTAAGTGCCAAGAATATCGGTTTCAGTCTGGGTTCAGGTTCAGTTTGACACCCTGGTATTTTGGCATGCGATGTGCTTACCTGGCCTCCTCTGGCCAGCATGTTGACCCAGAGGGTACTGGTGGGTCGGGACGAGTGCTCCAGGCAAGAGCGGCATTCAGCCTTATAAGCATACTTGGAATCTTTCATCTGAAATACATACACTGTGTTGGTTGCCATCTTCTCCTGTGCAATCAGGACCTGCAAAGACAAACCATAAAGCAAAAATGAGAAGAACCCAAAGTCAATGGAATTTGCTTACATTGGGAAGCACATACAGTCAATGTCCGATTTTTCAGACTCCCTAGGGATCACGAAGTCGTCCGAAAAAACGAATTCATGCTTTTTTATTCCACCCAAGTAATCAAATCACCACAGCAACATTCGAAATAGCTGCA
The DNA here is from genome assembly GCF_013339695.2 of Rhipicephalus sanguineus. Taxonomy (NCBI): domain Eukaryota; kingdom Metazoa; phylum Arthropoda; class Arachnida; order Ixodida; family Ixodidae; genus Rhipicephalus; species Rhipicephalus sanguineus. Next base: position 304,757,503 of record NC_051176.1, on the reverse strand, counting down.
ATGCCTCCCAGTACACTTATCAGGCATTTTGGTGCACACCCAAATTGCGTGATACAGGCACCGCATACAAAATACATGCGGTACCTGCTGCGAACCCCACTTAACTACGTGCCAACAGCCAACTGCAAATTTGCGTCTCATGATGAGTGCTGCTGATGCCAGCAAAACGCTGAAAAAATTATGGCTCTCTCGCATAGAACGTTTGGAAGCGATGACTCGGAACACAAAGGGTGTGGCAGAAGAACGGACGACTCATCCGGCTATTTCCCCGAGGCGTGTGCGCATGTAAACGATGCGCTACTGCACGAAAATCTTTGCTGACACGCAGTATCTGCTGCAGTGTGCAGCCGATCGTTTCTAGTTGTGTGCAGCACATCGCAAGCTACGCTGACGCCATCACTTCCGGTGCGCTTGCTGTACAGTACGCACGCGCTTGTCATGAAAGTGTTCGTGATGCTCACTTCGTTCCTGACTGCACACGAGCGCAGCGATGGTAAACTGCTTTCGTCGCTCAAAGCAACGTGTTTGTGCAGCACACTTGTCGGTATTGTACAAAGAGGCAGCATGAACGGTGGCACGGCGCCTTTGGGTTGTCGCCTATTAAAAGCGTGCAGTATGCTTACAACTGCGCCACATGCACCACCGAGCAGTTAGCTGAAGATGCTTATCATAAAGGGTTGTAAGCGATTAAGTCGTACTGGCGCGTTTACTGCCATCATACCACCGTGCATTTCCGGTGCTTATCTGTAAAGACATCACTGCACTGCGCCATGACAGTGGCCCCTTCGGATTTTTGATCTGTTTCACCTCATAATACTTAAGCATTGCGGCGAAGCTGACTTTCAAACACTGCTACGTCTGCAAACAGACTGACTCTGGAAAGAGCTGGTTCAAACACACGAGACGATATACACGGTAGATGTGGGGGCTTTAATAAATGCCGTGTAGAAAATACAAAAGTAAAGAAGGGGAGCACGACCGTCCTCAGCAGAAACATGTGAAGAAGCCCTGGAGGGAAGTGGGGTGCGAGAGACGAAAACCGCAAGCGAGGAGGAAACGCTCTCCCCAATCGGACGGAGGGCCGGCGGCTCAAAACGGGGACAGATGCGACCAAAAGACTGAGCAAGAAAGATGTTTCGTATTGAGTTTGTGATTATAGTGAGTTGTTTTTGTTACTAAAGCTTTCTTGTGTGACTTTCTGACGAGTTTCCATCAACAAAGTGTAATCAACAGAAAATAGGACATGCCATTTTGAGTTAGACATTAGGGCAGAAAGACATGACGTCTATGGGGCTTGTGACGTCCGAATTTTCAAGCATGTCCGAAAAATCGGCAGTTGACTGTATACAGTTGAATCTATTTGTAACAATACAGGTTTTAACACTATACCGTATTAACTCGAGCCTAAGCCAGCCCTAATTCAATGCCAACCCTCTAAAGTCTGAAGCCAAAAAAAAGATTACCTTAAAGGGACACTAAAGGCAAATAACAATTTATGTCAGAGTGAAAGTCCAATGTATGACAACTTCTAAAACGGCAATATTATCAACAGCAGTGCCCTACTTACCGAGAAATTAAGCTAAATGTATCACATGATGAGCGCCACGAGTGGGACATTTTCGAAGTGATCCCGATGACGTATGGAAGTCGGCCTACAATAAATCACTAGTAATCAAACTAGCAGCAGTAAAAAAAGAACATTCCGAGCATCAAAAGACGTAATAAAATGCTGTTTGTTCGTATCCGCTTGATTCATGGAAAACAAAACCTCCATAGCGTTGCCATGGGGAACGGCGCGCGTGGTTCAAAGGTTCCGTTTTCGCCGAACTGCGCCTCGCCCGTCTCAGTGGTAGTTTCGGGATCGCGTACTGCCGTGCGTGTTTTGCGCGCTCGTGAAAGTCGCTCTGACAGAAAGTTCGACAAAATGCCGCATGCGTGTGATATTGCCGGATGCCCGAATGGTGCACAACGCCAGTGCTGCAGCAAGAAAACCGATGCGACTTTTCACTGGGTGCCGCGGAATGAACCCTTACGCTCGAAGTGGCTTAGTGTCATGCCATTGCGCCAGTGTGCTAAACAGTCAAAACCTCTGCGTGTGTGCTCGCTGCACTTTCGTACTGAGGATTACGAGACCAACCGCAACTTGGTGAAGGCTTTGAATGTGCCCATCCGAGCAAGTCTTTGCCGCAGTGCCGTTGTTGCTACTGTGGGTCCCGCTACTTCCGCTCGGCTGCTACTAGTGTCGGCGGCCGTGCAGTAAAAGCGGGCAACGTTGGGCATGGCAGCAGTGACGTATGAAAGTCGTATTTTCAGGCGGGAGATTTGAAGCGCGCTAACGCGATGCGGACCACTAAAAACGTGATTTTATTTCAAAATAAGCACTTCCTTGGCACAAAAGCAGCACTACAAGGTTTATGGACCGCTATTTCAACAATCAACGTCGACTTAATATTTGCCTTTAGTGTCCCTTTAAATGTAGGCCTACAACATGCACAAAACTCAAAAAGCGCTTACAATAAATCCCAGATATAGATAGATAGATAGATAGATAGATAGATAGATAGATAGATAGATAGATAGATAGATAGATAGATAGATAGATAGATAGATAGATAGATACATACATACATACATAGAAACGGAACTGCTGCTTAAACGGAACAACTGCATCTAATATAATCGGTTTCGTACTTGGATTCTCCGCCCCTGTTGATCTCTGAGTGAACGGAACTATGTACTGTGTGGAGATAGGTTTGCGAGACGCTTACCCTACGAGGCGACCGGCAAGGGATGCGACGTTCTCCACCGCCGCAGCGAACAAAGACGCTACGGCCAGGTTTGTCGACTCCAGCACGGCGCAGAAAAGGCACTCGAGGCAGGATGTCAACAAACAACACGGGTTTATTAACCCAAGATGCAGCACAGTATGACAGTCACGGGCTTGCAGGCCGTAAAGGGAACTCCGCAAGACCGATCGAGTACGCTTGCCAGCGGCGCTACGACTATCACACAAAGGGCAGCAGTCGAGCACACGAACGAGAAGTCGCCTGCTAGAGCCGCGCGTCAACCTCTCGTGCTGACCTGAGAGCATCTGACGCGGGCAAGCCCGCGCCAGACAAAAGCGAGCTCAAGGGGGAAGGGGGTTGTCACTGGCGGCCAATGAGGACAGGCGTTGCGCAGTGACGTAAGCTAGCTTGGTGGCGTGAGCATGTGAGCATGTCCAGGCATGCCTGGACGTGTGCCCGCGGCGGGAAGCCGACGCATGGCTCGCACCAGACAAAGAGGCCTGGCACTGCCGCCGTGGTCGCCATACTGCCGATTAACGGCGGTCCCCGGCGCTCGGGCCGCACGGGGCCAACACGCGCGCTAGCTGGGGAACGAGGCGCCAAAGGGGAGGGCGCGCTCGATTCCCACAACTGTTAAATGGAACAAGTTTTCCTCATAGCCTCAGGTTCCGTTGATATAGTCTATTGTATGTATGTGTGTATGTATGTGTGTATGTAGGTATGTATGTATTGACATGATGAATAGCGGCGTTTCTCTGAATTACAATACATCAAGCTGCAAAGGGGATCACAAAATAGGTAGTTTGACAGGCCGGCAGAGCAAACGACTCATCCAGCCTTATCTGGTGTGTGTGTGTGCGTGCGCCATAGGTCAGCAAAAAAGGTGGAGCTCACTCAGACTCACTCATGAAATATATTTTGCCCTTACAGCCATAGGTCGGCAAATAAATTCGAGTTCACTCAGACTCACTCACGAAATATATTTTGTTCTAAGGGCTCACTCCGACTCAGACTCACCAAAATTGTCCTCAACCAGACTCACTCGGACTCAGACTCACTAAGCGTTTTTCAACCGGACTCACTCGGACTCAAACTCGCCACCATAAAACTCCGTCGGACTCACTCAGACTCAGACACACGGCTAGACTTGTGTCTGAGTGAGCCTGAGTGAGTCGAGTCACGAGTCCATTAGCGTAAATTTTGCCTTTTTGATCAAGATGTCAACGCTCTTTAACGCCAATATCTCACATAATCGGTGCTCTACGATATGCCTTTTGATCTTGTACCTTCAAATACGAGTTATCAGTGGTTTAAATTCAGTAAGAACATTTTTTTGAAATACGTGACTCACATGAAATATTTTTGTTAAAAACGTTTTGTGAAAGAGCTTGCGGGGGAGGTCATGGCACCCCGCCCCCCTAACTCACGCCTCTGATATATAAATATTGAGGTGGCGCATGAACGCAAGTGCGTTGAGATATGTGTGAACAGACTTGAGTATAAACGTAAGCCGATATAAGGCTGATAGCAATGCTGAAGATGAGTAGATAGGACCATAGGTCGGCAATAAAAGGTGGAGCTCACTCAGACTCACTCGAGAAATATATTTTGCGTTTAGGGCTCACTCGGACTCACACTGACCCATATTTTCCTCAGCCGGACTCACTCGGACTCAGACTCACCAAAGTTTTCGTCAACCGCACTCACTCGGACTCAAACTCACCAAACTATTATTCACCCAGACTCACTCAGACTCAGACTCACGGCCCGACCTGAGTATGAGTGAGCCTGAGTGAGTCGACTCATGAGTGAGTTTGCCGACCTATGCTTAAGGCTCACTTGGACTCAGACTAACTGAAATTGTTCTCAGCCGGACTCACTCTGACTCAAACTCGCCAAAATATTACTCACTCGGACTCACTCAAACTCAGACTCACAAGTATACATGAGTCTGAGTGAGTCGATTCATGAGTACATTAGCGTATAACTGGCTTTTTCGACGATGCTGTCAATGCTCTTTAACACCAATATCTCGCATAACTGGTGCTCTACTTGGTGCAGCATTTTGATCTCGCACCTTCAAATACAAGTTATCAATGGTTACAATCGAGTAAGGACATTTTTATTGAAAGAGATGATTCACACGAGATATTTTTATCAAGAACTCCCCATGAAAGATAGTGCCGAAAAGAAGAGAAACCCCCCTCCCCCACCCTAGTGCTTTCAAGTATGTGTAAGTAGATGTGAATGTAAACGTGAGCCGACAGAAGGCTGATAGTAATACTGAAGTTGAGTCTATAAAACCATAGGTCGGCAAAAAAATGTGGAGCTCACTTGGACTCAGACTCACCAAAATTTTCCTCACCCGGACTCAGACTCACGAAAATATTACTCAGCCTGAGTCACTCAGATTCAGACTCACGGCTCAATCTGAATCTGAGTGAATCGACTCATGAGTGAGTTCGCCGACCTATGGCGCGCGCGCATCTGCACAGCAATCTTTAATGAATGAAAAGCGACGCTGCTCCTCTAACACCCCGCACCTGCTGCAGCATAGCACCGATGGTCCCAAGTGAATCGTGTGCAGCGTGCCACCTACTATAAGCTCATGCCATCACTGCACTGAGACTCTTGTAGGTGTGTATTTGCCATGCGAGTGTCTTTATAGTGAAATTTCTTAATGCACAAGCCACTCGCTTCAAACAGTAGGCAGATGCTGCGTGTATCATGTTGCGCCAACATGGCAATGGCTATGCTTTTTTTACAGCAGTTTTGGCGGGTTTGACTGTTCCAGACAAGGCGGAAACAAACGGCAGCACGATGCGTATGGGTTGTCGCCTGTTAAAAGCATGCAGTAGGTTTACGACACGATGCCACATGTGCTGTTGCACAGTTGAAGATGCTTAGTGCAACAGGATTGTCGGCACTAGCAGTGCACCTTTTTTAGATGCGAAGCATCTTATGGCGGAGTTCAAACAGGTGGTGTGCGGCGTGACCACCCTTACTGCGCATGTGCGAACCCTCTCCACACACCTCCTCTCTACTCCCATCCCCCTCTCCACTCCCCCTCTGAAACGCAGGCTCAACATGCCGAAACGCTGCTTCGCATCGCCTCATAGTCCCCTTTAGCGGGAGATGACGTAATTTTTTTGCTCAATTTTGATTATAAACGGGCACGTTTTCTTTTGTTTTTTTTTTAAATCCTTGAATGTAAGCTGACCCTAGAGTTTGGTACATGGCTTTTTGAAAAAGCTATAGGCCTAAAACTGAACAGATATGCACTGGTCATAACAATGAGAAGCTAGTGCACAGTCAACTTTTGTATGTTTTTTATGATGAAATAAAGCCCGCTTACTAAAATGCCCCTATGCTGCACTATCAGCCATAACAAAGTCTGGCTGCTTGGTGTCCATGCCAAAGGGTTATAGAACGCGAAATCCTTAAAAATAAAAAAATTAAAAAATTCGGCAGATCCCACACATTGTGGGAATCAGTTTCATGTGAAGCAGTCAGCAAGTCGTTGTATGCTGCATTTTTTGGCTTTGAGCCAAGCATTACGATTGGATCAACGTGTTTTTGCAAGTGCAGTAGTTGTGTGCACATCGTGGGCTTACCAGGCACGTCAACAACCCTGGCATTTGAAGGGTAGCGCATGATCTGACGTAACGTCAGCCCTCATGTTAAAGCACATACGTCAGTATTATTGAAACGAAGAGGCGATGATGTAAATATTGTCACGTAGTAGAAACAGAACGCAGTCAAGCAGGCAGTAACAACGTAAAAGAAACTGAAGGAACTTCTTTATTGAGCGAACTTGTGCTCACACGAAAGGAAAACTTAACTGGGCCTCACACGGTCGCGGATAGCCAGCCGAAAGCAAACGCCGCCCAACAACAACTGGCGGACTCAGTCCGACACAAAACAAGAAGAACGCTCGCAGGCCCTCCTCGCCCACTCAGCTTGACATTGGCGGCTGCGCAGTGTTTATTTGCTTGTGCACCATTTATCGCACAAATGGGGGCGTCACCCTAAAACCGAGGCATTCGCTATCAATACATAAAAGACAGCATGTGGCGAAGATAGCCGGTTCGTACCGTACTAGCACGCGTGGCACTGCCCTCCCGTGAAGGAACATCGTCCCAATGTTGGAGAATAAAAAAATGGAAGGCAGCTAAGATGGTTACCAAGAGAAAAAAAATCTTTAGGCTGTTAACGGTCGTAGAACCTCTTGAGGCGTACAACGTGGACTGTTTCCGGACGTGCTTGACATCCTTGAAGTTGTGTCATTCCGTCAGGGACAACCTCGTGCACAAGTGAACTCAGTTGTCAAGTGACCTTGTAGGGTCCAAAGTAGCGCTGAAGCAGCTTCTCGCTCAGGCCACGGCGGCGGATGGGTGTCCATACCATTACACGGTCACTAGGCGCGTACTGCTGGTGGCGATGTTTTCGGTTGTAATGACGGGCGTCGATGTGTTGTTGTCGCTTGATGTGAATGCGGGCCAGCTGGTGGGCCTCTTCGGCGCATAAGAGAAATCCAGCAACGTCCATGTCAACATCGTTGTCGTCAACGTGAGGCAGCATGGCATTGAGCATGGTGGTAACTTGTCGGCCGTAGACAAGCTCGAAGGGAGTCATCCACCTTGTCTCCTGGTGTGCCGTATTGCACGCGAATGTTACGTGTGGCAAAATCTCATCCCAGGTCTTGTGCTCGACGTCTACATACATTGAGAGCATATTGGCGAGCGTCCTGTTCAAACGTTCCGTGACGCCATTAGTTTGGGGGTGATAAGCGGTCGTTCGGCGATGGCTGGTGTGGATGAAGTGCAGTATCTGCTGCATCAGCTGCACCGTAAATGCCGTGCCCCGATCGGTAATTAGGATCTCAGGTGCGCCATGTCAGAGAACGATGTTCTCAAGAAAAAATCTGGCCACTTCGAGGGCACACCCCAACTGCAGTGCTTTTGCTTCGGCAAACAGTGTCAGATAATTGGTCGCTACCACTATCCACTTGTTCCCGGAATTTGAAGTCTGAAAGGGGCCAAGCAGGTCCATGTCTATTTGCTGGAAGGGTCTGGATGGTGGATCAATGGGTTAAAGAAGTCCGGCCGGCCTTTTCGATGGAGTTTTCCTATGCTGACAGTCTCGACAGGTTTTCACGTAGTGCACGACATCGTTGTTCAGACGTGGCCAGTAATATTTTTCTTGTATTCTTTTCAAAGTACGCATAAAGCCAAGATGTCCGGCCGTAAGTGCATCGTGGGCCGCGTCTACGATTTCTTGTCGCAGGCTTGTCAGCACGACGAGGAGGTACGTTGATCTATTTGGCAAAAAGCTTTTCTTAACGAGAAAATTGTTTTGGAGACATAGCGATGAAAGAGCCCGCCTGAATAACTGTGGCGGCGAGTCATTCTTGTCTTCCAGGTATTCGATGACGTGACGTAGGTCTGGATCGTCGCGTTGGTCCTGTGCAATGGTGCTGGCACTTGTAAGCCCAAGGAAAGCATCGTCGTCATCTGCATTAGCCGGAGGTGAGTCAACGGGTGCTCTCGACAGGCAGTCAGCATCACAGTGTTTCCGCCCTGCTACAGGAGTTCGACGGTGACGTCGAACTCCTGTAGGCATAGACTCCGGCGGGCTAGGCGGCCAGAAGGGTCTTTCAGGTTGGCCAGCCAGCAAAGTGCATGATGGTCGGTCACAACTCTGAATGGCTTGCCATACATGATGGGCGAAATTTAGTTAATGCCCAAACGACACCAAGGCACTCCTTTTTGGTCGTCCAATAGTTCCTTTCAGCATTAGATAGCGCCCTGCTGGCGTAGGCGATAACACGTTCGAAGCCACACTCTTTCTGAATGAGAACGGCGCCTAGTCCTACACCGTTTGCGTCCGTATGTATTTCTGTCCCTGCATTCTCGTCGAAGTGGCCAAGAATGGGCGGCGCCTGCAGACGCCGTTGAAGTTCCCTGAATGCATTTTCCTCAGGCTCACTCCACGTGAATTGCGTGTCTGCTCTAGTGAGGCGTAAGAGAGGCTCGGCTAAGTGTGAAAAGTTCCTCACAAAACGCCTGTAGTACGTGCACAGGCCCAGAAACCTGCGAACGGCTTTCTTGTCTGTGGGCCGCGGGAACTTTGCAACTGCGGCAGTCTTCTCGGGGTCCGGGAGCACGCCATGATGATTAATTACGTGACCGAGGAACAAGAGCTTATCGTAGGCGAAGTGGCACTTCTTAGGATGCAAGGTCAGTCCTGAAGACTTAATCGCTTCAAGCACAGTTTGGAGCCTCTGAAGGTGCTCATCGAAGGTCGGCGCGAAGACGACCACATCGTCCAGGTAGACATGTTTGCCATTTCAGGCCTGCAAGCACGGTGTCCATTACACGCTGGAATGTTGCGGGCGCGGAACAAAGTCCGAATGGCATGACCTTAAATTCGAAGAGGCCGTCCGGTGTGATGAAAGCAGTTTTCTCACGGTCTCTTTCATCGACCTTGATTTGCCAGTAGCCACTCCTCATGTCCATCGAAGAAAAATACTTCACGCTGCTGAGTCTATCCAGCGTATCGTCGATGAGCGGGTAGACGTCTTTTTTTGTGGCGCGATTAAGCAGTCGATAATCGACGCAAAACCGTAGCGTGCCGTCTCTCTTCACGAGCACGACGGGGGATGACCATGGACTTCTAGACGGCTGGAAGATACCATCACGAAGCATTTCTTCGACTTGTTCCTTGATTGCATCACATTCTCGGGCTGAAACGCGGTACGGACTCCTGCGGATGGGGCATGCCGATTTGTCCGTGATTATGCGATGTTTCGCAAGCGGCGTTTGCTGGATTTTCGTAGACTTAGAAAAGCATTCGGCGTATTGGTGAAGAAGGCCGCGTAGCTCCTCTTGTCTTTGTTGCGGAAGGGCGGGGTTGACGTCGAATTTAATGTCATCGTCCTCCACCGGTGTTTGTCGATGTTCCGATAATGCGAATGAATAGCTTGCTTCCACGGCAACTTGCAAGAATGCGACCGCCATGCCCATGGTAAAGTACTTGTGCTCCAAGCTGAAGTTGGTTATGAGCGCTTCTGTACGGCCTTGACAAAGGTTAACCATCCCACGTGCGACGGCTACTTGACGACTCAGCAGGAGCTGCATGTTTGTTTCGACGAGAGCTTCTCTACTTGAGCTTCCGTCTGCTGTCACGGAGACGAAGATGCTGGCATGAGGTGGGATGGTGACCTGCTCATCAATGATGGCAAGCGTGGCATACGGTTGGTCTTCCTCCGCTGATGATGATCGCTCCGTAGACAGGGTCACAGATCGAGATTGCAAGTTGTTCACCGCATCGTTCTCGCTGAGGAAGTCCATACCGAGGATAACGTCTCGAGAGCACTGCTGCAGTATCACGAAGATGGCCAGGTAAATGTTACGACGGACAGTCACCCACGCTGTACACCTTCCTAACGGCGTTATGAGATGGCCTCCCGCTGTACAAATTTGCGGGCCGTCCCACGTTGTTGTCACTTTCTTGAGCTGCGCTACAAAATGTGCGCTCATTACTGAATAATCAGCTCCAGTGTCCACGAGGGCAGTAACTGGACGTTGGTCGATGATCACGTGCAAGTCAGCGCTCGGCGTCCTGGTTCGTCGTTGTTCGGCCATCAACTGCATGGTGTGTCGCCTCGTACGATCACAGCTACGTCGGGTGCTAGCTGCACTCAGTGGCGGCGATGCATGATTGAGTTGAACACTCGTCGGCGTCTCGCACTGCGCTGTCGTGTCTTGCGGAACAGTGATTTGAGCTTCAGTTTTTGTATCTTGTCTTGGGGTCATCGTTGGAGAGTATCTTGAGTTTAGCTCTGAAGTGGCGTCACCTCCAGACGTCGCTGCCCTCAGTTTCCCCTACGAAGGCTGGGCGACCTTTGCTCCGCGTTAGCGTATCTTGGGTGTGGCGAAGGGGAGCGTTGTCTATATGGTGAAGGGGACCTCGAGTGTCCAGGGGTCGCTTCTTGCATGTCTCGGAGGTACTGCTCTATGTCTTGAGGTCTTTCGCCTGCGCTGGGGCGTGGCGCGTCAATGGAGAATCCACGAAGGCCTAAACGGCGGTAGGGGCATTCTCGGAGAAGGTGCCCAGCTTCACCGCAGTGGAAGCAGAGCGGTCTGTGGTCTAGTGTGCGCCACACGTCGCTTTTCCGTGGCACAGTAGGCGGGAGCATGCGCTGGCGAAAAGGTGGCTGCGGTAGAGGCGCCGGCATGTACTGCTGCGGGCGTTGCAGCGGCCGGTAGTGTTGTGGGCGGGCCGGGGGCGTGTAGGGTTCCCATTGCGAGCTGGTCGGATGTGTTTGGCTGCGTAGTGCAGCGGCATAGGTCATCACTTCGGGTATCAGACATTCCGGCTGTGATGCTTGTGGCTCCCATTGAGTTGATGCAAGAGCGTGTTGTAGCTCTGCTCGGATGACGTCGGACAGAGAGGACACTTGTGGTTCTACTGTCGGGCAAAGTTCTGTAGTTCCTCGCGAACAATTGTTGCGGATTAGCTGTCGAAGGCTAGTTCTATCTATGCTGTTCAAGTCTGTGTCTGCGGCTTGGACAGTTTCTAGGCGGAGGTCGTACTGTCGCCCTCGAATAGTGAGCGCCCTCTCAATCGCTGCCGCCTCACTGAAGAACTCCTCGACGGTGGTTGGCGGGTTTCGCACGAGGCCTGCAAAGAGTTCTTTCACGCCTCGCATGAGATGACGGACTTGCTTGTCCTCAGGCATCTCTGGATTGGCGCGGCGGAAGAGACCTTTCATTTCTTCAGCGTAAACTGTAACGCTCTCGGTCAGCCGTTGTATCCTTGTCTCAAGCAGGAGTTCAGCACGTTCTTTGCGAATGGTATTCGTGAAAGTTTGGGTGATTTTCGTTCGGAACACCATCCATGAGGTGAGGGCCATTTCATGATTTTCGTACCACGTCCTTGCAGGCTCGTCCAATGCGAAGTACACGTTGAGCAGCTTTTCGGCGTCGGACCAGTTGTTGAAAGTCGCAACCCATTCAAATTTTTCGAGCCACTCATCAGGGTCTTCAGAGGCGGTTCCCCGAAAGATGGTGGTTGCCGCGGTTGGTGCAGGATGACTTGGCTGGTTGACGTGTTAGCCAGGGGCCGGTCGTTGCTTTGGTTGCCTGGCGTACCGGAGCGGGCGTCTCCTTCGAAGTTCTTCACTGCCCGCCTCTGTGCTGGGGTCGTCGTCGGTGGCTGGAGAGGGGTTCGAGTTGCTGCGGCTCCTTCCTGGGGGTGTTCTTGGGAGCATAAGCACCTCCACCAGAAATGTCACGTAGTAGAAACAGAACGCAGTCAAGCAGGCAGTAACAACATAAAAGAACTGAAGGAACTTCTTTATTGAGCGAACTTGTGCTCACACGAAAGGAAAACTCAACTGGGCCTCACACAGCCGCGGATAGCCAGCCAAAAGCAAACGCCGCCCAGCAACAACTGGCTGACTCAGTCCGACAGTCCGACTCAGTGTTGGCTGGAACCACTACTGACTCAGTCAGTAGTAGTTCCAGCCAACACTGGAACCACTACTGACGTTAACCTGACGTGACGCCTGTATTGTAGGAGTACATATGTAGTGTTTATTGCTTTGTTATAAAACTAGATAGCCAGCACTACAACCAAACTGACGTTGCACCGACATTACGCCTGCATAGGGTGTTTTTCCAAAGCAGTTTCTACACCTGGTGTGGCTCTATGATAGAATACCTGACTGCCACGCTGAATGCCCCGGTCTGATTCCTGCTGGGATCCTAATTTTTATTCTTTGCATTCATCGGGTCAACGCTGCCGATGTCAGTTTTAGGGACGAACCACCTTAAGACCTCACAATGTCCGTCCGTCCGCCATAGTCTACAGTTGAAGCGCAGGTGCAAAACAGCTGTGCATAAACCGTCTACAGAGCAAGCATAGCGCGCATATGGTTTAAAAATCGACATATTCGGCGCGGCGCAGTTTGAAAGCTGCTCGAAAACAAGCACATCAATTAACAGGTGACAACATGTGCAAAACAATCTGAGCAGGTGTAGCGCACACATGATCCTAAAATAGACCGTTCTCAGGCGCGGTGCCGCGTAACCTCGTCTTTGCCAACTTCAGGCTAGATCCGATCGAAGAACCATTGGCTCTACATTTCATGGACCCCAAAGCAGTAATAAATGAAGGCAAAATGGAATCCACAACTGAACACGACATACGATCGTTATGACCAATAAAACACATTGTACATAACTGTACCCACACGTTGTCACTTATTTACATGTGCGAGTGGGCAATGCCACGGGAGATTCACGGTTACCGAACGATCCTCAGTGCTTCGCCCCCTCATCATCATTCACTTCGTGGATATCTGTGGATTTTTCTTAACGCTCTTGCATGGAAATTACTAATGTCTGTTCTCGTCATTCCTGGGTAGGTATAAACTGTCAATCACCTGTGGCGCATACCCGAATAATGCGACCCGTGGTAACTGGGTATGTGCCACACGTGGGTTTGACGATGTACGCAACAGGATTTTCACGTTATCCGTGTCATGACCAGAGAGTCATAATCGTTGAACTTTCTTACCCTCCCATACCAATTTTGGTCTACACCAAATTAAGGAGGCGAGACGTAGGCGGGCAGGCGGGGGCGAAGAGAGAGAGAGAGAGAGAAAGAGAGATAGAGATAGAGATAGAGATAGAGATAGATAGATAGATAGATAGATAGATAGATAGATAGATAGATAGATAGATAGATAGATAGATAGATAGATAGATAGATAGATAGATAGATAGATAGATAGATAGAGTGAGTGAGTGAGTGAGTGAGTGAGTGAGTGAGTGAGTGAGTGAGTGAGTGAGTGAGTGAGTGAGTGAGTGAGTGAGTGAGTGATGGTCGGTCGGTCGGTCGGTCGGTCGATGGACGGACGGACGGACGGACAGACAGATAGAAACACTTAAAGTGCCTTGGGTTCGCTAAGAAATGCTTGCATTTAAAAGAAATTTGAGCCACTGTACCCTCACCCACCATCTCACTGGCCACCACGAGCCCATACTATGGAACCCGTTTTCCAGCCGCATCACCAGCCCCGCATGCCTCTCTCCCGTCACCCTTTCGGCCCTCCGAACACGAATGGGCTGCTGCACCCATTAGGACAGAATAAACATTTTTATTGGGTGACCAGAGGATGGTCTTGGTCTTGATGCTCGGGCATGCATCCTAAGTCCAAGATGCCTTGAGCGTGGGTGGTCTCAATAGACCATTCAATTAAAAGAAGCTGATCGAAGCAGGCCAGAGATCACCAAGGCTTCCTTGCAAAGCTCGTTTGTAGAAACATGGAGGTTAGTGACCGACCATGTGACTCAGCGTCTCGGATTCCCCACAAAAGCATCGAGCAGGGAGTGCTGGTCAAGACAGAACAAGCGGAGCCAAGTAGGATGAGGAAAGGAGTGGGTCTGGGGTGCGTGTAAATGTCCTTCATGCCCTCTAGGTGGGGATTAGTGTGGGATGAGTAGCGTTTATACAGTCTATAATGCTGTGTGACTTCCTTGAACATGGTCAAGAGCCGTATGCGCTCAGATTGGGCTACGCTGTTTTCAGTGCCCTCTCGGTGGGTCATTTTGTTGAGTGATGCCATCAGCCACCTCGTTTCCAGGAATTCTGTGGTGGGCAGGAGCCCATAAAATTCTGAGAGCTCTTCAGGCGGTGCTGTTGGATGATGCAAAGTGTAGTGCTGTGCAGGCATCCACTAAAAAAAAATTTCAACAGGCCTGTTTGCGAGCCGGTAACAATTATTGATGTGTTTGTGCAACAGTGCAAGCGATGGCCACTTTTTTGGCTTGAATAGGATTTGCACCGGCAAGAGAGAAATCGCATTGGTGCCCATCCTTGACTATCACAGTGGATATACTAGTAGTGTGCCTACTCGGATAGCATGCCACATTTATATACGCCATAGTTCCTCCTTTTCCATATTTTTTGTGTTTGACTTTTGTCTGGCTTCCCTGCAGTGGACATGGTACACGGGGTGCATATTATGCAGCAGGGGTAGGAACGTGATTTTCTCAGACTTCATGAGGGAAGCTTTCTGTGAGTGAAGTAATAAAGCAAGGCTGAGAAGCAAAGGTATGAAGGATTGCTCTTCCCCCTTCAGTGACCCCCAACCTCGCTTCCTGATCACTCGGTGAGAAGAACCTCGATTAGCTCTAAGGGCGTGTTATGAATGCCCAGCCTTGGGACCCTTTCGGTGAAGGTGGCAGGTGGAAGTCCAAGTACCTGTTCATAGTATAGGCCTTACAGATGTTTACTGGAACCAGCACTGGATAGGTGGCGTACTTAAAAATGCCATGTCGTGCGCTGCCTGGGGTGTAAACGTGGCATATCCCAGTCTCTTGACAAGACAACCGGCTGCCTTGTAGCTTGCATTTTACCATGTTCGTGTCGTTTCGAGTAACAAGCTTCTATAAAGAAGCATTCAGCCAGCGTATAAAGCGAAAACACAGAAGGAAGCTTTTGAACCTTCATATGTTTTTGTGTGCTGTGGCAAAAGCATACGTCTACCAGTCGTGGTACTCATGTGCTTATCACATGGTAGTTGCTGGTCATTCCACACAGGGTTTTGGGAGGATAGCTAAGCCTGAAAACTCCCCTCTCCCCTCAAGTGTATGGAGGTAGCTACGATGTTAAAAGTTTAAGCGAGAGAGGTAACTTTAAGCAAAATATGAAGACAACATAAAAAGGTAACGACGACAAGTGCTTGTCTTTGTCTCCTTTCTTGTGACATGGTCATTCTTTGCACTAATTTACCTCTACCATAATAAAAGATCGACTAGCTCAATTTAATTAATTCTTCTAGGAAAGCAAGCACCTTTTGCTTTCTATATACGTAGGCTACCGTCATGTGTTTCTCTTGTGTTCATTAACGGTGCATTTGGCGAATTGAGACGTAAAATAAGTGCAAAACTGCATACAGTAAATCATGGCGTTGGTTGAGTCGTACAGCTGAGGAACAACACGAACGTCAACAACAGCTTGTGGACGTCCACTCAGATATACAGCTAAAACCTGGTCTAAAGACACCTGACTTTACGAAGTTCCCAATCTAACGAAGAAATTTCCATTTCCCAGCAGGTACCCATAGGGTTCAATGTTGCCATCAACCTAAATTAACGAACGAAGTTGGCCACCAAACCCGAGATGACGAAGTCTTTCCTAAAATAAACTAGTAAAGAAACGGTGACATCCTTCTAATTTTGGCACAGACCGGTTTTTCTTCAAGTGTCGAGGCTGCACTCCACGCCACTGCATGGCAGTCGCTATACTAAATGGCGCTAGGGACGCCAGTGGTTGCTTTCATTATTCCAGTATATGCGACAGATAGCACTGATCGTCCCCTCGCAACTTTCTCGCTCAGCCTACTCGCACAATCACTACATTCATTTACCATGTCTTTGCATATTGGTAGCCTGTCATAGCTTACCTGGCCTGCATCGCCCAGTCATGGAACCCCCTCTGTCCAGGTGACATGGGAGGCTCCATTTCCGGGCTGTCCTCGGGCGCCCCTGGCAGGTTTTTCACATGCGCAGGCATGGGTTGGTGGCAAAAACAATGTTGTGGTAGCTTTTGAGTGCAGCTATGTTACAATTTTAGATATACAAGCCCTGAAAAATCCCTTTCTCGATTTGATGAATTTTCCGATTTAATGAAATAATTCAAGCGTGGTCATCACTTCGTTAAATCAAGTTTAAAAAGCATTTCTTAGTAAACCAGCCTGCCCGCCTGCTTGCCCGCCCGCCTGCCTGTTGGGAAATAAAAATATCCCTACTGCTTCCACATTGCTGCCAGGACATCGCTACGCTACTGCCACACCCACAAGGCATGGATGACGAAACTTTTTCGTGAGTGGCTACTAGAGTTCATCCTAGATAAATGCAGTGCCCACCACTCCATGCCTTAGCTCTCAAGCATGTAAGTTCCTTTCCTGCTGCCGTCTTCAGAGTCGACGGTCAAGCGCCGACAGAGTGAGGCAAGTTATGCGACACATTACAGCATACTTAATGAGAACTAAGAGACAATAAACCCAGGGAAAGTATAGGGGATGTTATTTGTAGTAATTAGGAAGTAAATGTGAAGAAAGTAAAGTGGACGAAAAGATAACTTGCCGCCGGCAGGGACCGAACCTGCAACCTTCGAATAACACGTCCGATGCTCTACCAATTGAGCTACGGCGGCAGCCATCCTCCTCTCCACTTTATTCGGTATATAGTACGTGCATTTAAACCTGGGAGTGTTAGTCAGCGCCACCAGCAGCCATGACGGCGAGTGTGGAACTCACTTTTTCTGCCTGCTGGCGTCACGTAGCACATGATCTTTTTACGAGCTGGGAGCTGACCAATAATCCCTTGCATACTACCTGAAGACCTCAAGTCTGCCAAAACGAGACCCTCACTATAAATAATGCGTCCTAACACGTTATTCAAAGGCTGCAGGTTTGGTCCCTGCTGGCAGCAAGTTATCTTTTCGTCCACTTTACTTTCTTCACATTTCAATCATAATTACTACAAAAAACATCCCCTATACTTTCCTTGGCTTTATTGTCTGTTAGTTATCATTAACATTGTGTCGAACAAAGAAAAACGAGCCCTTAAAATTTTCTTTCCTTCGTTCATTACAGCACGCTGTTAGATATATCTGCCTATCATCCCGAGCCTGCGACCATCTTGTCAGATTGCAAGCAGAGATACACAAGTGACATAATTCGGGACTTATCTATACGTACGTCTCTGTCGTAATGCAACAGCAATCACTATTTCAGAAAAATGTTTTTCAGAATAAAAAAGTGAAAGTTTCGCCGCAACGGCGAAGCAATGAATGTGACAGCAATAAATTGGAATGTAACGCGAAGAACGGAAAGCAGCTCGAAATTGCCAGCGCGTCACTCGAGCCCAAAGGACGCACGAAAAGAACGCACACAGGACGAGCGCGAACTAATGCGTCACAGCTCGACACTTGAAGCGCACTGCTCAAACATAAAGCAGGACGCACGAAACGAACGAACGGGCACACACAGGACGAGCGCGAACTAATTGTCACAGTTGTTACTTATTTCTGTTTGAACATCACACTCCTTTCTCAAACGTGGCCGCTGTAGCGAAAGCAGTGACGTTCGTACGCTCTGTGACTTCAGCGCGGACCTCGCGGGGCACAAGACATACAGCCCCCCGCTTCACCACCCCCTTCTTTCCTCGAGATAAGCGCATGTAGTCGACCATGCCCTGTAGGGCGAAGAGCAACGGCGTTCGCAGGAGTGGGGCGACAATCTTTAAAGCGCGCCACACGCGCGCACATCGCGCCTTCTATGTGGCAACTAAGAAAGCATGCTGAAGTACATGGTGTATATAAATAGCTCGCCGTTAGCAGGCTGAAAGACGGTGCTGTCGTAGCCTAACGTCTAACGGGGCGGGTGCAAAGCGAGAGGTCGCCCATTCGATTCCGCGCGTCAGAAAGTATTTCTGAATTATTTTTCTTTGTGGCTTTTCAATATATATACATACTTATACATATACGGTGAATGACAGCGACGGGGACGGACATTTTCCAGCCGAGACTGTCCATAGAATTGCTATCGCAATAAAAGCAGTTGTGATAAGCAGTGTTTACACTTTGTCTTGCTGCAACTGAATGCATTTAGCACATCAGATGCCTCGTATAGTGGTGGGTCAAAAACAAACGGCGATCTTTCAGCACTGAAATTCTCACCAAGATCGCCGCTGTCAATTTCTGAAAAGCTGGTGCAATTTGATGAATGATCAGATGTTATCGCCAGATTCTCTTCTCTGGCGCCGCCACCACATAAGTGTACAGTTGTGTTCACATTACGGTGGGATAGCTTGGGACCTCACTGTCGCTATCCATTTAAGTTTTGAAACACTGGAGTTATTTAAAATTATTGACGAGTTTCTGTGCAAATTAAACCACTTCAACTGTAACAGGTCTGTCAATACCATTTTCAGTGATGCTATCGAGAACTTCTGATTAGGAGCAATTTTTGGAGCAGCAACATTTCCATTTTGGAGCACTTGGAGGAGATAATTTTGCATCTGGGAGCACTCTGGAGCAGCTATTTTTACATCTTGGAGTGCACTAGAGAAGCCAATTGCATTAACCCCTTAACTGCTTTGGACGAGCAGAGCTCGTCTTGCCCAAACTGTCCCCAAACTGCTTTGGACGAGCAGAGCTCGTCCTAGCGGAATAGGTACTCCCCTCTGGCGTTCAGGACAAGAGGCGCTCTTCTACAGCTTAGATTGCGTGTAATCCACCAGATGGCAGCATTTACTTGGCAATTTATTTTTCTCCTGCGGAAAGAGCGCGGTTTTTGTATGAAAAGATGGCTTGCGGTGGCGGTCACCCATGCATAACTGGCTCGTCAACACGAAAAAGAGGCTTTTCATTTTCGTCATATTCTTCGAGTGATGATCATTCGGATACAGATGTTTATCTTGTATGCGGAAGTGAAGACAGCGAAGGCGGTGAATTGAGCATCTCCTCCGGTGATGATGAAAACAGCTCGGAAGCGAACATCGCGAGTGCTCGCCAGTGGATCCTGCTTGATGCGAACAATCCTCCTGTGAAGCCTCCTCGCTTTCCATTCTTGGCCATTCCAGGCATGACTTTCAACTTGTCATCGCCAGATGACCTTGTGGAATATATTCAGCAGTTTCTTCAAATGTGCTTCGTTTGCTCTCGGAAGCGAGGAGAAAACGGGAAAACATTGAGAAAGGAAACTCGATTTTGGTGCAGGAGCTGCAACAGGCCCCCTTGCGTTATTCCGTGTTTTGATTTGACTAAGTATGTGGTACAAATATTTTTTCAACATCGACAAGCTGCTTTTTAGTACAATCAGATTCGAAATCAGCAATAAAAAAAATAGGCACTTTTGGTTGGGAAATTTTCAAAAAAATAAAGCACTTAAGGGGTTAAAGGGACACTTAAAGAGAAACAATGAATTGGTTCAGATTGATAAAGTGTGCTCGGAGAACTCTCGTGTAGTTAATTTTACCACCATAGGTTTATTATTAAAGGAGAAAACCAAATTCAAAGTTTCATTTTTAAATTTCGCGCCGAACTTTGTAATTCGTGACGTAAAGGGTTTCAAGAGCATTTAATGTATTTTGGCGCCACTGGCTCGACGAAATTTCCACGAACTCGTTATGTCAAGTCTCTGGCCCCCCCCCTCAGAGGACAATTTACTTCGATTTAACTGATTAGGAACTATGTAGGCCCAAGCAGGCGCCGTCAAAAATATGTGACGTCACGGCAAATGGTGCAGGAATTCCAAGGTGGCGTCGCCACCTGTATTTTCTGTTTGCGCGTTTTCTCGCTTATTAAGTGTCTTCTCGCAGCAAGCGTGGTGTTTTTGGTATCGCAGAAGACTACTTTACTAATGTGAGAAAAATCGTTTTGCTCTTTCATGTCCCTTTAAAGGGGCCCTGCAACACTTTTCGAGCATGCTCAAAAAGCGCTGCCGATCGGTAGTCGAGGCTCCCTAGAACACGCAAGCCAAATATTATAGCGATGCGCACGGCCTGGAATTTACAATAAATTCTCAAAGTCAGCTGAAAATCGCTCCCTCTTCTCTCAACAAATGATGTATTAGTCCGCAAAATATGACGCGATTGTCGGCAGTTCCACCATTGGCTGATGTTATAATCACGATAACACCCTCATTATTACTTTCGTTGTTAATTTTGAGTTCAATAAGTAGATAATATGTATGTTTATATTATGTTATCGCGTTAAAAACACCGAACAAACATTAATATTAGCACTTCCGGTCTCACCGACAGCTCGTCTGCTCGTAGTTGCGTGGTTTTCTTCGCCATGCGCAGTGCCGAAAACGTGAATATTTCTGTGCTTTTGACCATCGCCGGTTGCCGTTGAGAGTGGCAGCCGTTCGAGTGTTGCCTCGTCAGCTGAGAACTGCATCGTCGGCACGTTCTCACGACCGACCGAGACACGGGCGCAGCGTGCCTCCTATAACAATGCTGGCGGCCGGTAATGGCGGCGCTTCGGGGTCGTCTGCCAGTGCCGTCTTACGAGGCGGTGTATCGGAGTATGGGCCGAAACCGATCTCAGCTGTCATTCGTTCCAAACGAGCCCGCAGGTTTGCTTCCATGGTTGGCAGAGCGATGAAAACACTACGGCGTTCGAGGTGCACACCCAACATTACCAAACCGACGCGCAGTTTTCAAGCACGCGCAATACACAGTGCGATCGACTCCGCTCAACGAGAACGACGCAAGCCGACCGGAAGTGGTGGCACAGACCACGTGGTTGCGCCCAGACGTCAGAGAGAAAAAAATGAAGAAAAAAACTCCGCCGGCGCTCTTGGGCGGAGCCTCGCTCCTCTGCGCTCCCTCCGTCGACTCGCTGCCTAGCTTTCTGCGCGCTCGCGGCGTTGAGTTGAGGGAGAAAGCTGCGGAACGTGATCTCTATAATTTGGTAACACCACTTAGACCTGACGGATTCGAAAAATTTTTGCGGCATATGACTCGTGAAGAGTCATACGTCAATAATGAGACTATTCCAATATAACTAAGAAAGGTGTTGCAGGGCCCCTTTAACATTTAAGCACCTGAATAATTATTATGGGGCTCTTATGAAGAGCTAATATTTTGATTCATTGCAAATCTCATGGAAAAAATCATCTCAGGAGAACTCCATATTTCACTCCATAATGCAAAAATAAGGGCTCATGCAGTTGAGTGTTCTGAATTAACCTCTTCGGTGATTATTTTCGACACTGGCAAATAAACAGAATACCGGATCAATAAAATTGTACTTTATGAAATAACACTCTAAATACATCTATGTGGTTATCAGCAGACGTGGTGACAAATGCCGTGATGTACAGCAGTGCCTCAATGCTAAAGAATCCCACTGTCCCTAATGCATTCCCCTAAGACGACTCCGAAAGCCAGGTTTTTCGTCTTCTCGATCGATGTGTTGATCCTCTCCCTCCCTCTCTGGAAGCTTAATGCATCTCACCTGATTTTGCACTACCTCCATGATCGGCGCACCGATCACGGAAGCAGTGCAAAGGGACGATGTCATGTGATGACATCATCACGTGACATCACGATATATAATGCCATGACGACGCCATCACGTGATGATTATTTTTTGCATCAATCGACTGACGCCACCAACGGTCAATTTTCGTGTTTGATGAAGCATCTAAGGCTTTCGCATTCATATTGCGTATTGAACGTTAACAACATGGCTGTTAACAACCTGGCCTTACATACCAAACTGTTCTCCAACATGTCACCACTGTGCCGTGCGCGAAACAGCTTCGCTTATCATCCCCTTCACAAAGTGGAATAGCTCAATTTTTTTTTAGTTTTACTGTGATAGCAATTACAGTCAACGTCCGATTTTTCGGACTCCCTAGGGACCGCGAAATCGTCCAAAAAATGGGGCAGTCCAAAAAAACGAATTCGTGCGCTTTTATTCCGCTCAAGCGGTCAAATCACCACAGCCATGTCCGAAATAGCTTTAATGCCTCCCAGTACAATTATCAGACATTTTGGTGCGCGCCCAGGCTCTCGCAAATACATTCGGTACCTGCCGCGAACCCCGCTTAACTACGTGCCGTCACTTGCAAGAATGCATCTCATGATGAGCGCCGCTGATACCAGCAAAGCACGGGATAGATTACGGCTTTCTCCCATGGAGCATTTGGAAACGATGATGCAGAAAACAGACTGTGGCGGAAGGGCGGACGACTCGTCCGGCTTTCCCCGATGCGTGTGCGCATGTAAACGATGCGTACGCACATCGCCGAATCTCCGCCGATAAGCAGCAGTTGCTGCCGTGTGAAGCCGATCGTTTCTAGTTGTGTGCAGCACATCGCCAACTAAGCTGACGCAGTCAATGTACTGTTGCTGTATTGTACGCACGCATTTATCATGAAAGGGTTTGTGATGCGCACTTTGTTCCTGATCGCACGCGGGTGCGGCAATGGTGAGCTGGTTTCGTCCATGAAGACAACGCGTCTGTGCGGCGCACTTAGCGGTCTTGCACAAAGAGGCAGCAAGAATGGCGGCGTGGCGCATTGGGGTTCTCGCCTATTAAATGCGTGCAGTATGCCTGCAACTGCGCTTGGCCCCATGCACTACCAAGCAGTTAACTGAAGACGCTTATCGTAAGGGTTGTCGGCGATGAAGCCATACTGGCGCATTTGCCAGCTGCCGCCATCACGCCTCCGCGCATTTCCGCTGCTTATCCGTAAAGACATCGTCGCACGGCGCCATGATAGAGGCCCCTTTGAATTTCTGGCTACTTCACCCTATAACGCTTGGGCATTGCGGCACAGCTGACTTTTGGACTGTGCTACTGTCACAAACAGATCGACTCGCGAAAGCGCTGGTTCGAACCTACGATATGATAGACGCGGCTGAGGTGGGGGCTTCAAATAATGCCTTTCGGACCTGCAATTTGGGCAGAAAGTCCGAAAAATCGGACGCAGAAGAGTTTCAGCGTCTGAAATTTCGGACGTTGTAATACATTCTACTTCTATGGGGCTGGTGATGGTGCCGCGAAAGCGTCCGAAAAATCGGTGACTGTACGTATATGGACACTCTCAACGGGTTTTTGTTGTCGCCATTGCCATACTTTTCCGCATAAAGTCCAAGTTGTTAACATCACCACGCGCATTCTACCCATGGGCAAAAGCTCGCGAGCGCTGGCAACAAACACGGCTGAAGCGGAAATTAAACAACCCAGCCGTCTCCATCGCACGGAGAGTGCATGCGATAACATGTTCCTGCATCAAACAGAGAGGAAACGCCCCAACTGTCTTTCGTAAGGAACATGAAGAGACGCCAGGGGAGGGGTGGGGGGACTGCATCGCTCGAAGGACGCAGTCGATGGCGTGCGGGTGGGGGGACTGCATCACTCGAAGGGTGCAGTCGCTGGCGCGCGCTATCTCGAGGCATCAGGCGACGGCTCGTAAACTTGCTGAGCTCTCAACACCTACATTGCATTTATAGAACTCACAGCAAGAAAACCGCTTCGGTTCATGGAGCGGCCATATTTCCTTAAACCAGCGTTTTGATGAGTTACGCGAGATGGGATCCAAAAGATTTAGCTGCTAGCCTTACTTCGTATAACAATATAATTTGTTGGTATCGCATTCATTGCTTCACCCTTAAGAGAAACTGAGTTTTTTTAATTGTCACCTATTGACCCTGGAAAGCAAGGGGCAGACATTTAACATGGCGTAGCCGCTTCACAGTGGGCCACCAGCGACGGGCCATTACTGATAGCTGCGTATATTAAAACGCAACTGCGGCTGCTCCGACCAGGAGGCATATTTTTATTAATGAGATCACATTTTATTGCAATAGCAATTATATGGACACTCTTGACGGGCTTTTGTCGTCATGTCCCGTATAAAGTTCAAACTGATAGCATCCCCCCGTGCATCGTATGTTCTACCGCGAGTAATAGCGTGCGAGCGGGGCCGAGGAACGCAGATGAAGCAGAGATCAAACAAGCCGGCCCCATTTCCGTCGCTCAGAGGGCGCATATGATAACATCACCCCGCTCAAAAGGCCTGCTGTCGAAGCAGAGAGGAAACGCTCCGCCCGTCCTGCACGAGCATGAAAAGACGCGAAGGGGGGGGGGGTCGCTCGAACAGCAACTTTGAACTTTGATTTTAAGGGCGTAGCGGCAATCGCTGGCCCGTGTGCTATCTCGGCAGCCATAGGCCAAACCCCATATGCGCGAAAATGCACGCAACAGCGACGAGCGATGCTATGAGCGACAAAATGTGCCGTTCGCGCGACATGTCGCGTGGTCGATATCGCGCGATCACTCGGTTTTTCAGATTTGGAATCAGTCACTCATCGCCTGGAAGTGCTGTGCTCAAGTAGCCAATAGCAAAACACCGGAACAAGATGCATCAGTGACGTACTACTGGTTGCCGCCACTTTCTTATCGACGCGCACCAACAACAACATTCATCAACATGGCCAACGGCGATGAGCGCAACGTTGACGTTCAACGCGGAAGTGCATTACGAGTCCTCAGGGACGGGAACTACAAGTCCTGCGCCGTCTGTGATGCTGCGTGGGGGCACGTAACAGCAGTAATAAGATCAAAAAAAAGAAAATCCTGCAAGACAATGATAAACATTTTATGTACCATTATGCAACAAAACGTCGTATTTTACACTGCATACCGCTGACAACGGGCCACTTTTGGTACAAGTAAACGCCCTCATGCCAGCAACAGTGGAGATCGCTCGCCGAAGCCGTCGCGTGAATGGGGTTTGCCCATCCAAGCGACCGCTTGCACGATGGCGATCTACGTTGCGACGCTCGTCGCTGTCGCGTGCATTTTCGCGTATATATGGTTTGGCCTTCAGCGGGCAGCTCGTACACCCTTCTACGCGCTGCGCTCTCAACGCGAAGACACACTGCGGAAAGAGCATCGCTCCCTGGAGCGGCCGTATTCTCTTACACCAGCGTTTTGTAGAGTTACGCAAAATCGGATCTTTGATATCGCATTCATTGCTTCACCCTTGCGGTGAAACTGACTTTCTTTAAAAAAAGCAAGCAAAAATTTCGAATCTGAACCCTAGCACTCACGAGCTCGAAAGGGCAGGGCCTATTACGAGGTATTTATCGCACAGTGACTACAAACCGGATGTGCTGCTGGAAGGAATTACGAAAAAGTTCTTCTGGATGAAGATCCATGGATAAAGTATATCTGAGGAAAAGTGTCAATGCGTTCTCACCGTTCACGTGCTCTTCCATAGATGCGAAGCACAGAAAATTCTATATTGTTCCATATATCTATTGCTAGTGATCCCAGGTTTCATTCCGCGATGTCCAGAAACAAAAGTGAGACATTTTAGTGGCACGTGTGTAGTTATCACTGAGCATTGCTTTCATTACGTGCCGTGCAATGCTTGAAATGAGCTATCAAGAGCGTTTCTGGAACAGGCGATATCTGCCGATCAATCGTCGCCACGCTTTCATGCTGCCGATTGGACTATAGACGTCACAAGAAAACGTGGAGAGCGCGTTTTGCTGTCGCGCCGACTTGCACAACAGTGCATGGCGTCATGGCTTACTCGGCACGGATGCGCGTGCGCTGTTTATTCAGCGGAATAATTCTTGGTCCATCGTTGTAACTTTGACGGCGCCAAGATCAAGTTACACATGTTCTGACGCGCCGGTGGTGCGATTGCCGGTGATAGACGACCCCAAACGCGAGACTCTGGCGCAGTTTGGGGCTATTTTCAGCGATATTATTGGGATGGCGCAGTAAATACAATTTGGCACACTTTGGCACAGTTGGCGCAGGAGTGGAATCACTGAATTTGAAAACGGCGATATTCAAAAGAGGTTTTAAAAAAATGCTAGTGTTCAGTTTTGAGGAGACACGCACACTCCCCCTCAACCTCTGGCATGCTCAGCGACTCCCCCTCCAACATGGACATAAAGGCAGAACACTCTCTCATATGCTTTCTGTTGATTCCACAGCATACCGCTGCATGGCATGATAGGATCTTACTGCAATTTTTTCCTTGTATGAATCATTACGGAGACGACGACAATGCCATTGGCAAATTTTCATTTGCACTATACCCATGATAGCTACCGCAATAAAACAGACAACAGCATAAGCATTTGCCACCGCACACTTCAAGAGAAAGTTTCACGCTACTACACAAAAAAATTCATACAATTCATGATCAAAGTGAATTTGGGCTCACCTTCTCAGAGCCATTGATGATGAAGTAGCCCCCGGGATCAAGAGGGCACTCATTTAGTTCACTCAAGTCACGGTCAGTAAGGTTGTTAAGAAGGCAATAGGTGGAGCGAAGCATAATTGGAATCTTGCCAATGAAGGTCTTCTGGTGCTGTGTCTCCACAGCTTCCTCGTTTTCTTTTAACACTGTTTTGGTGATATCCACGTAAAGTGGGGCCGAGTACCTGCAGATAAAGATATTTTTTACTTATTGAAAAATGACAAAAGTGAGGCCGTCATGACTAAAGGCAAGCCTTTCTCTAAGAGTTTTTATTCAAATGCTTCAAAAGGTACCAATGATAGCAAAAACTTTTAGAGCAGGTATAATTCACAAAAAGCTATGTTGCACCGTAACTTTGCCACTGAACATGAATATCGGGTGTGTGGTCCAATGGCTGCATGATTACATATGGACTAAATATTTTCACTTCTGGGAAGGATATATTATTAGTAGCAAAATTTTCTTATTATTCCATCAGTGATGACTTGCATGAACATGACAACAATGTAAGGTGAGGCATAGAAGGTCATTTGGGTATACACTGAGAAGTGTGGCTGCAGACCTGAATTTTGAAGGCTGGGTGGCTGCTGGCAGAAATGGCTCAAAAATAACCAGAGGAACAACCGAAGCTGCTGAGACAGCAAAATGCAGAAACGTGTTTGAACATGCCACAAATCACCCGAAACGATAAAGAGCTGGACTATTTGGATCATGCAGAACGTGTCCTTGACATCACACAAAACTAACTTTTGTGCAATTAGATGACAGTAGTTAATGTGTGTGCATACAATTTCATTGTAAAAAGCATATGAGTGTTTGCTATGCAATTAAAAATACAGTTGTCCATGTCTTCGTCTCTTCTTTCATCCACATGTGGCCCTGTGCTATAAACATGAACAGTGTTTACTCAATAACTGCTGCCATTTGCTATCGCAACACAGGCTACTGAGCAACGTCGGCAGTGGGAGGCATGCATGCTCGCCCCAAAGTAAATGTTCGATCCTCTTTCTTGTGTCAAGATTTGAACTGCTATTCTGCACTTGTAAAACTTGGCAGATGTGACATCAAGGTGCCCATTAAAGGGGGTACTGACACCAACTTTTGAAGCTGAGTTTACTCTGCCACACAAATCTCCTGTATACACAGACACCTCTGAGCAAGTGTGAAGCTCAGTAAATGCTGATACAGTCGAACCTACATATAACGAATTATTGTGTATATCGAACAATTCTGAAATTTCCTTGAAATATTTTTTATATATATGAAATATTTTATATATCGAATTACCCATACAGAGCTTGCACTGACGTCACCGTGGCCGACATCTTGGGTTAAGATGGTTTAGATGCTGCGTGAACTTTTGCTCGAACGCGCGGAGCAAGAAACGTTGACGGCTCACCGTCAGATTAGTGCTGGTGCCCCTAAACATCTTTCATATCCCCTCCCTTGTGTTCCTTTGTGTTCCCATTTGGCGCGGCTGGCAAAGAAAAGAAAGCAGGGAGAGCACAAAAGAAAGCGAGGACCGAACGACTGGGTGTCCTCCTCTGCGCAGACACTCTCTAACGAGATGAATAAGTCCCGGTGGCTGCCATGTTGGGGTACCAGCGCAGAGAACCTGTTTGTGACGTCATGTGAAAGCTATGTATATACAGGACTTTTTTGTGATCCCCGTCAAATTCAATATAGTCCGGGTTCAGCTGTACAAGATATTTTATTTTGACATTAAAGTCGATTTTTGCATGGCACACCTACTGACATGGACATTATCGTGACATCAGGCTACAGTGTCAATTCTGGTGACTTCACACACAAGCATGGCTCGCTGCGAAGATGTCAGGTACCAAAACATTAAAAACGGCCACTTGCGTCTCACCAACAGTGCCACGGAGCAAAGTGGCCATGAAAACATCACGATAAAGTAGGCTCTCGATAATTCAAACTCTAGGGGACCTCAGGATTTTGTTTGAATTATCGAAGTTCTCATATATATGACTCAGGGCAACATACAAACTAGCCTTCTGGCGTTTACTGTTTCTCGGTGTCGCAACATCAGACAGCTCTGCACAAGTACCAGTAAAGTTTTTAAGACGTCAGTGTTTATACCGATACTCGTTATTATACAACTCATGCATGCATGTGTAATTAAGGGACGAAATGCGTTGCGTCACGTGACAGTTGGTAGCCCCTTCCCATTCTTAGGACATTTTCCTGCATAACACCAGTGTACTGCGCCGAAAGTGACTAAGAAGCGTTCAGCACACGATAAACTAAGGCCAGACCATTCCGGCTTTTCTTTTTCTTCCTCGGTCAGCATGCAAATGTTGATGCGCACAGTTTGTCTAATAGGACCCTTTTGTAGGCAAGCAATCAGCTTTATTTGTGACTGTTAATGACATAAAAACGCGAATGTTCAGCTAGAAGCAACAAGGGCAGCAGATATTTCTAATAATAACAATAATAAATGTTGGGGTTTGACGTCCCAAAACCACGATATGATTACGAAGGACGCAGTAGGACTCCGGAAATTTCAACCACCTAGGGGTTCTTTAACATGCACCTAAATCCAAGTACACGGACCTCTAGCATTTCGCCTCCATCGAAATGCGGCCGCCACAGCCGGGATTCGATCCCTCAACTTTCAGATCAGCAGGTGAGCACCGTAACAGCTACACCACCATGGCATGTAGCAGATATTTTTAGGCATGGACAAGCAATAGGTTTGAATGAAGCAAATTTGTACAGTGGGTCAGTTTGAATTAAGCAGCTTTAAAATATATTGAGAACATAGCGGGCCCACCAAAAATTAGGATTTGTTTGAATTAACTGAAAGTCTGAATGATCAGAGTTTGAATTATTGAGAGTCTGCTGTATCTTGCGCGACCACGTGACGAGAAGCTCATACCGAGCTGTGACATCAGGGTACAGTAGGAACCGAAACTAGCTTTTAAAGGGACACTAAAGGCAAATATTAGGTCGACGTTGATTGTTGAAATAGTGGCCCCGAAACGTCATAGTGCTACTTTTGTGCCAAGGAAGTGCTTATTTTGAAATATAATCACGTTATAGTGGTCTGCATCGCGTTAGCACACTTCAACTCACTCGCATGAAAGCGGTCTTTCCCACGTCACTGTTGCTGTGCCCAACGTTGCCCGCCTTTACTGAGCGGCGGCGTGCACTGGCGGCATGCACCATTCGGGCATCCGGCAGCATCACATGCATGCGGCATTTTGTCAAACTTTCTGTCAGATCGACTTTCACGAGCATGCAAAACACACGCGGCAGTACGCGATACCGAAACTACCACTGAGATGCTACCGCGTGAGCGAAGCAGACGAAGCAGGGCGCCGGGCGCAGCACAGTTCGGCGAAAACGGAACCTTTGAACCACGCGCGCCGTTCCCCATGGCACCGCCAAAGAGGTTCCTTTTTCTATGAATCAAACAAACGAACAAGCAGCATTTTATTACGTCTCTTGATGCACGGAAGGTTCTTTCTTTATTGCAGCTAGTTTGATTACTAGTGATTAATTGTAGTCGGGCTCTCTCACGTCATCGGGATCACTTCCAAAATGTCCCACTCATGGTGCTCATCGTGTGATACAATTAGCTTAATTTCTCGGTAAGTAGGGCACTGCTGTTGATAATATTGCCGATTTAGACGTTGTCATGCATTGAGCTTTCACTCTGACGTGAATTCTTATTTGCCTTTAGTGTCCCTTTAACCCTTTCAGGCCCAGTGATTCCAATTGGAATCATCAATTTTCTAGGTCACTCAGCAAGCACCTGGTAAAGATAAAGCGTTGTTCTTTTTCAAGAGCTCATACTCAGCATCTGCTCTACGTATGGTGCCAACCTGGTACGTACAACAAAGCGAGGTCACCTGTGAACAAAGAAATTACAGAAGCGGTCATGCTGTTCGCGCATTTCGCTGAGGCAGCTTCTTCTTTTACCATGCAAAGATAGGGCATTTATTTTAGTTTTGCGTGGAAAATTGGAATGTTGGCTATTGGGCATTATGCTATCCCATCTAAATTATTGTTTGAGTAGTGAATTAAGTAAAAATAATGGAATTATTATTAAACACTAATTAATAACTAAATTAATTTTGACATTAATTACTCTTCATTCAAAAGTGTGAGCAAAGTTTTTTCATTTTTTAGTTACCATGATCATGCACATCTCAAAATTTAAAAACCGGTTGCTTACATTTAAAATAAATTAATTTGGGACTGAAAGGGTTAAAAAACATACTGTAATTACTTTTATTGCGATAGCAATTATATGGACAGTCTCGGCTGGATTTTGCCATCGCCGTCATGCACCGTATATGTATAAGTATGTATATATATATATAAAAGCCCCAAAGAAAAAATAATTCAGAAAAATGCTTCCGAAGCGCGGAATTGAACCAGCGACCTCTTGCTCCGCAGCGAGTGGCGCTAACCACTACGCCACGAAACGCAGATCCTCCACGTAGCTAACGGCGAGCGTTATATACACACCCTTTACCACTGGATGGACTCAGAGACGGCAGGCGCTTATAAGCGTTTCTTCATTACCAGCGAGATGGCGCTAGGAGCGTGACGGGCTCATTTAAAAGTCGTCGGCGAGCTCGCTCGCTTCTTCTTCTATTTGCACAGGGAGAACCTTACCCTTCCGCTGTCTGCTCGTGCGGTTTTCTCGTGGTGAGGGGAAGAGGGGTGTTTCAAGCTTTCACCGTGATGTTCGCGCTCATGATACGGAGCATACGAAAGTCACCCGAGCTCAAGGGACGCCGCTAAACAAACAAGCATAAGATGAGCGCGAACTATCAAGTGTCACAGCTCGACACTTGAAGCACGCTAGTTTTCTTCGCTGCTTCAGCCGCCTTTGCAACAGGAGCGCTGTTCAAACTGAAAGTATCCATTGACGAGCCTCACTTCGTATAGCATTAGTTTCTTGCTATCGCATTCATTGCTTCGCCCTTGCGGCGAAGCTGTGACTTTTTTTAGGGTGCACACATGCTTAACAGTACACTTCCTAGACTCTTGAGAGTTTGGCCATTCATTTGACACAAAAAAAGTGACGAATGAAAATTTTTGTGTCAGTACTGGGCACAGGTAGGGCGAAATTTGGGGAAAAAAATGAATTTTTTTTCTTTGTAATTTGGGAAGGTGAGTCCTTTTGTGTATACTTTCCATATTTGTGCTTTTCTTAGAAAGTTTTTTTGTGTCTGAAAAATAGTTTTTCTGAAAGCAAGTACAGTCAACTGCCTACTTTTCGGACGCCCAATTTTACGGACATGCTTGAAAAATTGGACTATTTCGCGGCACCATCACAAGCCCCATAGACTTGAATGTATAAGATTGTCCGAAATTTCGGACACTGAAACAATTCAGCGTCTGATTTTTTCGACTTTCTGCTCAAACTGAAGGCCCGAAACGGCAATAATTGAAGCCCCCACCCCTGCCACGACTATCATCTCATAGGTTCGAACCAACACTTTCGTGAGTCGATCCGTTTGCAGCCATAGCAGAGTCTGAACAGAGTCCGAAAGTAAGCTTTGCCGCAGTGCCTAAGTGATATGGGGTGAAGCAGACCGAAAATCCGAAGGGGCCACTATCACGGCGCAGTGCAGCCACGTCTTTACGGATAAGCACCGGAAAGGCACATAGGCATGCAGCGGCAGTCGGCAGACGTGCCAGTAGGACTCAATCGTTGACAACCCTTTATTATACGCGTCTTCAGCTAACTGCTCTAGTGATGTGGCCTAGAGCAGTTGTGAGCGTACTGGACGCTCCTAAAGGAGTGGCGACACAAAAATTCGGACACAATTTGACTGTTGCATCACACTAATGGGTGCATATAGATGCCATCTGTACAATATCAGTCACAAATACAGCCTAAAAAGTATTTTAATTGAGTTTTGAAGTTCGTGAAAGTGCCGAATTGGAAATAGAAGCAAAAAGCGATGATGTCATCGAGCGGGGCCGTTTTTTAAACAATGTACGTCATGAGTTCTGACTGGGTTGCCAGAGGCGTGTACGAGACAGACAACGCTGGTAGCGACAACTGATGATGCATAGCTTAACCAAAGACCTACAAACACGGCCGCCTGGATCATCGGCGCGTGGCGGTGTTGCTCTGGCCGTCCCATTCGACGCGCACCCCTTTGAAAAAATGTAACTGAGGTAGTTCAGCCGCGCGCCGCGATGCGGCGCTCTTCTCCCACCCCCTTGCGGATGATGCCGCGCTGGCCACAGCGTAGACAGCCGCAGATGTGTTTGGAAAAATGCACATTGGACATCGTGCATGTGGTGACTGGAATCAAGGTACGCTGTTATGCATTCTTAATCGGGCTTTACACAGCGAGTGTTATTCTCTGTAGCATATTACGATCGAGATAGAGCCAAGCAGCGTGCTTAGGAGACTTCGTGTGGCGTGGCGCGTTCATATGCCATGACCACGGCCACTACACAAGTGCCATGACACATGTATTGTGCCGAGTACGTGATTTGCCGTGTTTCTCATCGTTTGTTTTGGCGCTCATTTCTCCCACGGCTGCCTGGATTAGCGCACGCCATGCTTCTTTCTAAAGGAAATGCATTTGCTCGTCGTTGACACTGCATAGCTATGTTCTGCAGTCGAGCGCTGTCTTAAGAGCATCACGTTGCTGGAAAACTAAATTGCGGTAATGATAATGCTGTAGTTGTTTTCACCTTGCCGATGATAGGCAACATTTTGTTGTGGGCACGTCTCTTTGCACTCTGAAGTTCCCACGATATGACAGTGATGTGAATGCGATGTTCTTATTTAAGCGCAGACCGCATGTAGGCGAATTCGAACACGAAAGCAATGAGCGACGCTTGTCGCCTGCGAATTAGCTAAGGGTCGGTCGCACAATGGCCACTTTTTCTCGTTTTGGTATCGCTTGTCATTTTAACGCGACAGCATGAAAGAGCCCGTTTCACAGTAATTCCGGTGTCGGCGGCGGTGTGTGTGTGTGTACACGTGCGTGTGCGTGTGTGTATGCGCACAGATATCACTGTCGCATTTAAGTCTTAAAGGCGAAGCTTAAGGGTCCCCCAATTTCCGCCTCCATTATTGCGTGCATGCTGTTTGCCCTT
The DNA here is from genome assembly GCF_013339695.2 of Rhipicephalus sanguineus. Taxonomy (NCBI): domain Eukaryota; kingdom Metazoa; phylum Arthropoda; class Arachnida; order Ixodida; family Ixodidae; genus Rhipicephalus; species Rhipicephalus sanguineus. The sequence goes on along the minus strand of NC_051176.1, from coordinate 304,723,792 downwards.
TTTTTCGAACTAATATACCAGTTCGTTGGCTGAGCGGCTGCTGATATGGCTTTCTGCGACTAGCATATATGTTTTCATATGCATTTTCACATTGTCATACCACATTGACTTCAGGCAAGTAATTTGTTTTTTAGTCTGCGTTGGGATTCAATGTGTAATTTACCGTGTTTTTCAGAAACGTGCCGTACTGTAAGTCAAGCACCAAGAAAGATTACATTGCCTCGACGCCAAAGTGGCATTCCTTCCAGCATGTAAAGCTCGTGCACTCGAGGCCACAGCATCCCAAGAGAAATCCGCCAACCTCCTTTAAGCAGCGGAACCAACCTTCGGATTGTTTCCCCTATTCTGGAAGCACTCAGAAAAAAGGGAGTTTTTAATAAATCTCATGCTTTGCCTCGCATGCATACTTTTTACTGATATGCTGCACTTAAGAACACGAAAACAATTTTCTTGAAAAGTGACTGATGGGTGTTTTCGCTTCGGGCACCATCATCACGACAGGGACTGGCGCGCACACACAAAAAATAAAGAATATAGCGATAGCCGCCATCCATCCTTTTATGTGCGTTTTTGTGAGGGTGGGGGAGGTGCTATGCTAACCCACAGTTATATCTTCAAGGCGCCGCAAATCTTCCCGCATAGATAGCAAAGGAATGGAGGGGTAGAAGGCACGCGCCGCGGTGCGGCGAAAGGAGTGGTCACGCCCCTTTCTGCAATTACGCCTCTTCCGTCTGAATGGGACGGCCGGAGCAACGCCGCCGCGCACCCCGATCCAGGCGGCCGTGCTACAAAATACACTGTTACGTTACTGCGCACCACTTTGAGGACGAAGACTGAACCACACGAACACAAGCGCAAGGTTCTGTCTTCGTCCTCAAAGTGGTGCACAGTAACCTAATAATGAATAGATACCAACTAGCCCAAGTAAGTACCCTTACAAAATACACATTGCAGCGACTTACCCGCTTACTGACTCTGCGTAAAGCATTAGCAGCGAGATAATTAGCAACTCACAGTATTCTCATTGCTTTTTTTTTTCTACAAGAACAGCAATGTGACAAAGAAAAGAGGAAAAAAATTATTGTAGTTCAACAAAATGCCACTAGACGTTGCTACCGGCTTCACAGCTGCTGCTACTGCTGCATGGATGGATGGAAAAACTATTTCGTCAGAAAACAGAGGGGGACGATTCTGTGTTAGATGGCCATCAACCCAAGGTGAATGGAGCTTTTCTGACTGATTTTTACACTCCTCCCAGCTCTTTTGTCCATCACCGCACCAGACAAGCAACGTAGTTTACCGATTGAGGAAACAAGAAACCGCAACGCTCAACACAGCAGACGAAACACTGGCGCTGACAACTTAGCAGAAGCTGGCCAGTGACGTCACTGGCTCTCGCAGTCACCTTATTATTTGTTAACAAGTAGGCTGATTACTTCACAGCGCCACCGAGTGCTCTTCAAAATCGAAACTGCCTCTGGTCATAACATACGAGCATATAATTAGACATTCGTCTCACGCTGGGGCAAATGAGCTTCGTTGCCGCTATTAACGAGTCAGTAGCCACTGATTAAGAGCAAAACACAGAGGTTCAAAAATTTTCTGTCACCACTCCTTTAATAGGAGACAACCCAAACACGCCGCGCTGCCGTTCATGCTGCCTCTTTGTGTGAGACCGCTAAATGCGCCGCACACATGCGTTGCCTTCACGAACGAAAGCAGCTTGCCATCACCGCGCCTGTATGCTGTCAAGAACGGAATGGGTATAATGTACCCTTTCACGGCAAACACGTGCACACGGTACAGCAAATGCCCCTACAGTGACGGCGTCAGCTTAGCAAGTGACGTGCTGCACACAAGGAACGATCGGCTTCATGTGGCAACAAATTTTGCGTGTTGGCGGAGATTTTAGTACAGTAGTTACTTGCACACACGCATCGTGGAAAGCTGGACGAGTTGTCCACTCTCCCCCCACAGCCTTTGTGTTCCGCGTCAACGTTTCCAAACGCTCCATACGCCAGAGTGTCGCAGTTTTTCCTGCGCTTTGCTGTTATCGGCAGTGATCATCACGAGACGCAAGTTTGCAATTGGCGGTTGGCACATAGTTAAGCGACGTTCGTGGCAGGTACCGAATGATTCACGCGAGCCTGGGCGCACATCAAAATGCCTGGTAAGTGTAGTGGGAAGCATTAAAGCTATTTCGGACGTGGTTGTGGCGATTTAACCGCTTGAGGGGAATAAAAAAGCATGAATTAGATTTTTCGGACAATTTCGCGGTGCCTAGGGAGTCCGAAAAATCGGACGTTGACTGTAGTGGGTGACCAAGCCCCCTGAACACGCTTCCTCGAATGCACTCTATCCATTTTTCTAAAAAAAGACTTCCTGTTCGAAAACCAGAATGCTTTCCTAGAGTCAACTATATATAAGACATTGTCGAGTAACTTTTGAATACCTGATTTTGCAGCTAAGGCAATCCGAAAATGCTGTGCATGTTTTTTATTTGCGTCTGTTCGAACTCCTTTAGTTCGCAGCTCCACTGCACCTTGTGTCTGTCGTGCCTGTCAATAAGTTGAGATGCCGAAGGTAAAGAAGGTCTTCAGCAAGCGTAAATTTCACAGCAATCAATACAATTCCCTTGCAAATGCGAATGAATTCCAGTGATGTACTGAGGCGCCGAACACTGAACCAGCAATCTTTTCAACATCAAAACTTTCAGCCTTTTCAGCACCCTTCAAGGAGAATCGCGTGCAGGTTGACAACGGGTATGCTCTAATGAACATGGATATTATCTATGATACAATTAGACAGAATTGTGAATGCAAACTGTGCGGTGGAAGTGTTGAGCTCAGCAAAATTGTGTCACAGCGTCTTTGTTGTCTCTGTTTATGCTTCCGTCTTAAGGATTGAGACAGTGGGTGCTGTTCTTTCATTTAATGATGGCTGTACTACATGCACCAAAATATTGAAATCATTAGGACTGAAGCCTGGTCGCAACACAGAGAAATTACTGAAAGAAGTTGACCACAACTGACGACAGACAGAGCTGCACGACAGCTCACAAAGAAGCAAGGCAAAGACGACGACAGGCTCAAAACTGAAAAAAAAAAAGACATAATTACCAAGCTAGTGGCTGCTAAATATATTAGGTGAATGGTGTTTGTGGCAAAAAATGTTTGCTTTTCAGCTGTTTTCGTACTTCAAGCTCGATTATCTCAAAACCATGTTTTTTTATTGCTTAGGTACCATTATTTCCTACGTCTTCCAAGAGAACCAGTTGATTATTTTTGCTTGTATTCTGCATAAGTGTAGACAACTACTGTGCCAGAATTGAAATTATTCACTTCACAGTTTCTGTTACAAATTCTGAAATATGCAAATTAACTCAAAATTTAGGTCCTAGTGATACAAAATTCACAAAAAATAATATTGTTTGCCAGATTTTAATGAATCTACTACAGTTAAAAGAGCACAATATTTGGAAGAAAATGATACATGCATTATGTGGATATCTCTTTCAGTTATGGAGAAAACGATTCCTCAAATGACCAAAAATGCATGAGACGTATAGGGCTTATCCTGTGCCCCAAAGGGGCCCTGCAACACTTTTACAAGTAATCATCGAATGGCTCCATTAAAAGACCATACTGCCTCACGAATCAACTGCCGCAAAAATTTTTAGAATCCGTCAAGTACGTGCAGAGTTACAAGGATTTGTCGCATGCTTCAAGCGCTTTCTCTCTCCTTTCGTACTAGCGAGCATGCTGAAAGCTACCCAGGGAGGGGGATGACATGGGGGCAAGAAGGTGTGTCCCTTCATCAGTGCGTGTCATGACCTTATACACCTTCTTTTTTCCTTTGAATGCGCGGCTTAATTTCACTGTGATCGCGAGTGCGTGCACGGGCACGTGGCAGCATACTGTGGTGGCCACGCTAACTATGCAGCTCACGATGCTCAAATCAGTCAATGCCTGTGGACTTTGTGCTTGTCACAATGTGCTTATCATTCTGGGTACAAGGCATTATTTGTCGAGAGAAGAGGGAGCGATTTCTAGATGACTTTGAAAATTAATTGTATATTCTAGGTCACGTGCTGCACTATAATGTTTGGGTCACATGTTCTCAGAAGCTCGACTACCAATCGGCAGCATTTTTTGACCATGCTGAAAAAGTGTTGCAGGGCCCCATTAATGCTGCCAGTTTTCTAGGCTCTCCCATCCACAAGAGATCTCCAATAGAGGTCATGCGGGCTGCATGTGCGTGTGCTCGGTCATGCTACTGCCGGCATTTACCGACAAGAAAGACAGCACACGTCAAGGTATAGGCGATGCGCAAAGCGCCGACCACGCCATCTGCCGCCATGGCTCGGAAGCGCTTGCGGGGCCCGGCGAACAGTGTTTCAGCGAGCGTCTACGCGAGTGCACGGATGGATGTGTTTTTCAACGCGATTTAACGACTCTCTCGGGCTTCAGCGATGTCGAAAAATAACTGCTGCGTTGTCGGCTGCTCAAACACATACAAAAACTCGCCAGGAACGCACTTTTACAAGTTTCCGGTGCTATTTCATGAGCGAGAGCGACGGCGACGGTGGATTGCGGCTGTCCGACGCAAAAGGTAAGCAATCGCGCTTTGTTTAGGCAGTGTTAGAACGATTACCGTGTTTTTATTTCTCCATTTATGTCGCTACGTCTTCAGCGAACGCTACTACGTTAACATTTGGTCGCCTCGCCTGCATTGTATATGCTACAATGCACATGAGGTCGTTATCACTGATAAGACGCGATGCCTAGGCTCGCTTGAAAAACGAATGGCGCAAAGCGCTATGCCAGAGAATGTGGGGCAGGTGGCGGCTCCTTTACAAAAGCGCCGTGGAATCGCACGTGTTCTGCACGAAATGGGCTGCATTCTACCTAATGATGGCACTGGAATGCGATCACCGGTGCAGAATGTTCGCTGTGCGCTCGCCTGAACTGTATGCGTATTGGCTGTAAAACATGGCACCTGTTCACACTGAAGGCTTTTGACAGGACATTCAACCGATTCAACCTCCATTTGAATGCCTCGTAACATGACTTCATGCTAATAAAAAACACCCTTGATGTATCCCACTAATACTCATTCACTTTACACAAGCTGTGTTATGAGTGGGGCCATAGGCGTGCTCACGGGGCGTGGGGGCTTTCCTATTTGCATAAGAGGGGGGGGGGGGGCAGCGCAAAATCTGCCCCTTGCATTAACTTAGTGGGGCCTGGGGGCGCTGAGATAATCCTTTGCCCACCCTTTGATGGGGAACCCTGCGCACGCCTGAGTGGAGCCGATTATGGAACTTACGTGTTTTCTTTTCTTTATTCTTACTGGTGGTGCTAGCTACTGGCTGCTGTTTTCTTTAGCATGTAATTGGTGAGTATATGTTGGTGCTGCTTCATTGTAGTTATATCACACCTGAAAAAAATTTTGCATGCCCAATGCGTGGGGTCGATCCTCAAAGTTTCGTGTGTGTTTTTTTTTTTATTCTTGCTAGTGGTGCTAGCTACTGGTTGCTTTTTTTTGTGTGTGAAATTTCATGGACTTCAGTAAAGCACTTGGTTTTCAAGCAATATATATGACCACTTTTAGCATTTGCTTTCAAACTGTGAATATTGCAAATATGTATTCTTTTAATTAATTCCTTGCTTCTTCCACTTTTCTGTAACCTTATGAACATTTCAGAGAGGATGGGAGCCCTTGGGAACCCACAAAGAACTCCAGGATCTGCAGTCAGCATTTTATCAACGCCAGTCAGAGGCGCTATCAAGCGGCTTCAGCGCAGTGTCAGAAGGCGAAGAGCTGCGCGCGCGCCGGCGCCAGTGTGTCTGGCGAGGCTAGACGCCACTCCTCCCGAACTTGCAGACCAGCAGCGGCGAGCCGCGCACGACAGTGGCGGAGTCTGCGCGCGCGCCGGAGCGCCAGTCTGTCTGGCGCGGCTAAGACGCCACTCCTCCTGAAGGCGCACGCCAGAAGAAGCCTCATCCATCAGAGAAACCGACATTTTGTGCCAGAACTGTTTCAACCGCTTCAAACAGATCGCCGTAGAGTCTCTGGATGCATCTCATTCTGACAAAAATTTTGTTCCCGAACAAATTGCTGTCGAAGAGCTAAACGTATTCGTGAAGACAACAAAATATATTTTTTTCAGCGAAATTACAGGGGGTCGACGGACATGCACCGATGTTCTTCTCTGAAGATACCCAGCAAATACGTAGCCAAGCTGCTATGACAAACTAGGTGACCACCAGCTCCGCAGTGACTCAGTCCCGCGCCACTAGTGCAAGCTGCCGAGATATTTTTTCGCAAGTTTATCGTGCTGGTTTCAAAGTTTTACCAACACTGACCCTTCGCGTGGCCGCACCCGTGAAATCCATGCGCCGGCGCGACAGCGCTCCCTCAAAATCTACTATATAAACACATGGCACGGAAACGAAGCTACTGTGTCGAGAAAAAACGTTGGTTCATGCGTCAACGTATGCAGGCATTAGTGATCGGGACGTTGTAAAGAAAGCGGTGTACTTACGATGAGCTCCACTTCGTAAGGAAGCTTGTTGACGCTTGTCTGTGGCAAACACTTGGCGCGTATAGTGACATTGTCGTCCCACACAGATGTCCACTATTATAAAGCGCGGTTCCTTTGCACACACTATCGTCGCAAAAGTAATTATCAGGGACGCGCACAAGCGGCAAATCGCACGCGCGCACTTCCGTCATGCTTGCAGTGAAAGGAGGCGTGGGCGTCCGCTACGCGACCCGCATGCGGTTCCAACTGCCACCGCTACGCGGCTTTCAGTGGCGCCCCTATAGGCGCTGCACATCGCGGATATCAGCAGACCATTTGCCTTGCACTCACAGAAAATTGTGTGACCACGGACAGACCATGCATGCCGAACCAAAGTCCCTTGTCACAAGGGCAGTGCATGTTGATAATCTATGCTGGCAGTCCCAGCCTACTGGTGACGTCTATGCACTTTCTCTTTGGGTGCCATTCACCACAGGGTTGGCGGTGATCACCGTGAATGCCATGTGCAATGACCCCCAAGGCGATTTCCTGGCACAAGAAGAGAAAACTGAGTGTGTGCCAGCATTATCATAAGATTCAAATGGCCAAGTACTGCTCTTGAGTGTGCAAGCTTTTGGCCTTCTCGTGTCACTTGGGATCTAACAGTTGGAAAAAATATGATAGGATCAAAGTTTGGCAATGTACTGAATCTAAGTACTGGAAAATCGTGCTTTCTGGGAACGTATTAACCCAGAAAGAATAAAGTGCAACTACATAGGATCACCTTTTTGCATTCCAAATCGCACACATTGGCACTCGGAAATCAGACAAAGATGTTATATTGCATACTGTATGTAGATACAGCTACTGTATACAGATGCTATACTGTACTGAATATGTCAAAGAGTTCTGCAGGAATCCACAATGTGGAGGAAGTTTCAAGAAATGAAATGTTGGCATTTGCCTGGTAGCAGGCACGAAGCTATGGAAGAAGCCCACACTGATTTCCTGCCATTGTACTTGTCACCAAAGAGTGGACTATGCTCCACCACCAGCACACATTTGATGCACTGCAACATGTGCACATAGCACATCAAGTTGAAATGCTCAAAGCTCAGTGGTGTCACCAATGTGATAGCATAAATTGCTGTGACTATTAGCAAAGGTGGTTATAAAAAGTCCTATATTTCAACAAGATGTTACACTAATAAACTTGTATTAGACTATGTGCATTAGACTATGTCTTATACAATATGCTTAGAATTCCATACACCTAACTGCATTATTTCAAAGCTTTCAGTAGCAATTTAAGCTCTGGTACTCACGTAAGGTTACGCAGCCTAGCCTCATTTGGCATCATGGGACTGGGTGCTCCATCCTTTTCCCAGTGAGTTGGCTTGGAGAGGTAGATCTGTTCAAACTTCAATAAGTAACGAGGCTGCCAAGAAAAAAACATGAGCAGAGTTTTAAATACACTCAAGCTGGTCGCAAAAACTTCCATGTGCAGGCAGGGACAAAACAATACAAGATGTGTGAGCGCATGCCAAACTGCATTCTTGAGCCCTCTAACAAAGCAAATTCTTGGTCTGGAGATGCAGCATTGTGCAGGTGCATAATCTAATGCTCACGGGCCGGCTAATGCACATATGTTTAAGTTGTAGCAAAACGTTTTAGACAGGGTGTCTACTAAGTTGACATTTTCATATTCCCCGAGTTTTCCAGGTTTCAGAGATGCAACTGATCGAAGCCATTTTGGCACAGCTTCTGGATCAGATAAAACCCCATTTTGGAGCAGCAAATGAGCCTTATGGAGCCATTACCAGCCCCTCATTTTTGAACGCAAATATTTATGGCTCTAATATGAGTATTTGTACTGTTGTACCATGCTTAATGAAATGGATACGCACACACATGAATGCACGTTTATTAACAGAATTCCAGAAGATGAAATTAATTTACTGCTCTTTGTGTTCTTGTGCCCAACCCTCTGTTTCTTCAGTCCCATGACTGTCGATCACCACAAATTTGCCTGCAATACAGTTCACATTTGTAATTACAGTTAAACATGAATATAACGAACCTCCATACAACGAATTCGTCGATATTACAATGTTTTTCTATTCCCCGCCGTTACTCCATAGAAGCACATGTATTTGCGACCTCTATGTAACAAAGTGGCAGCAGGAGACACCCTTGTTATAATGAATTTTCGCCGCCGACAACCCAGGGATTTTGCCCCGAATTCTGTCATTTTGGCATGAGCAGGAGCCGCATGCATCTTTTGCAGTTGCCCCGTCAAGCAGAGCGCGAAGAGGCGGCGTCGTGCACAGCGCGCTCAAAGCCCCGGCAACTGCGAGGCGAGAGCGAGCACTCGTTTGTGCGTGCGGGTGTGTGCAAGGTGGGCAGGCAAGGCCTGCGCTCCTCGAGCCGGCTTTCTTGCCGACGCGGACGCATGAGCAGGCGTGCCCCTCCCCCCTCCCTTCAAACTTCATCCAGCTGCTCGCAGGTGCCCCCAGGCTAACCGTGCCGGCTTTCTTTAAAAAAAAAAAAGAAGAAAATCGGCTTTTGCGTTGGCAGCGTCACTCTTCAGTTATTGCAAGTCTCTGAACTGCACTTTGTTAACGTGACACCAGGTGATGCCACTAAAAAAAAATCCTTGCTTTGTGTCAAGAGTTTGTGCCATATATGGAGTTTGCTCTTCGTTTCTGACGCCGTGCACACGTGCGTGGTTTCTCTGTGTGCACATGGAGCAGCCCCTGACCACGTGCAGCTTTTGCGATTTTTTTAAATGCCGACAACTGTGTTGTCACTACCGAGGAGATCTCAGATTAGGCGCTGGTGGAAACTGGCTGTGACCACAGTTACAACAACGAATCTTCAGAGGTCGACTCACTGCTGTTTTCACGCACTTTGCCGTCTTGCGCCGCGGGTTCGCAGGCCATGGCCTCCGAGATCGGCTCCTGCAACGCGCCATCGCGGTGGTCTAGTGGTTATGGCGCTCAACTGCTGACCCAAAGGTCGCGGGATCGAGTCCCGGCCGCGGCGACTGCATTTTCGATGGAGGCGAAAATGTTTGAGGCCCGTGTACTTAGATTTAAGTGCACGTTAAAGAACCCCAGGTGGTCGGAATTTCCGAAGCCCTCCACGGCGTCTCTCATAATCATATCGTGGTTTTGGGACGTTAAACCCCAGATATTATTATTATCTTTTCAGAATTTTCGTGCTTAAACTGGATATGACTAGAACCTGTTTATAACGAACTTTTTTCGGGAATTTGTCAATTTCATTATATCCAGGTTTAACTGTAGTCGTAGAAAACATTTACGCAGTATGAGGTGCTTGGCATTGCTTGAAAGGGGCGCACCCCCCTTTCAGGAAGAAACATTAACATGTAGAATTACCGCTGAATTGATCCTATAGTCCTGTATGACTTTAGAAGGAAGAAGCCACGCAAAAAGCAGATGCAAACAAGCCGGCACCAATGAGCGTGCACTCTAAAGTGATGTCATGAGCCAGGACGGTGACCCCGACATTGGAGAGCACGGCCGAGAATGCCTGAGTGGGACTATTCCTTTAGTCACAGAGGCAATAGGCTGCCGTGCTTGAGTTACCTGGGCTGTGCGTCTCCTGTCTTAAGTTGTACCCAGCTTACAGTCACGTAGTAGACTGTTGGAAAAATCTTGCACACATAAATTTAAATTTTGATGAATTAGTTATATCGAGTGCCTGCCGTATTGTTTTCCTCCAAAAGGCCACAAAATAACGTCTTGGCACATGCTCGGTGCTAACTATGAGATTTTTGCCGAAATAACATAATAATTAGTAATTGTTGGGGTTTAACGTCCCAAAACCACGATATGATTATGAAGGACGTCATAGTGGAGGGCTCCGGAAATTTTGACCACCTGGGGTTCTTTAACGTGCACCTATATCTAAGTACACGTGCCTCAAGCATTTTCGGCTCCATCGAAAATGCTGCCGCCGCGGCCGGGACTCAATCCCGTGACCTCCGTGTCAGCATTTGAGCACCTTAACCGCTAGACCACCATGGCGGGTATTTTTGCCGAAATGTAGGATGATGTAGCAGGTTTGACTACTTAGCGTAGTTTGGCATAATTAGCACAGCTATCGCATCACTGAGGTTTTCCCTGAGTGCTTTTGTAAAATTGACGAGTGATGCAGAACTTTGTTTTATGTGAAGACGGGCCGACACCATGTCACCCGATGCTGTCACTCTCTATTAAAGATGTGAAAAAAATTTTAAAAAAAAAACCTACTTAATTCTGTCTGAATACTAACGAGTAGTGTTTATTTCATAAAAAAGAAAAAAGACTGGAGGTAGTTACCAAAATGCACATAGAATAAAATGTCTTCAAAATATTTAGAGATGCCTAAATTGGGAGCATGGGAGCAGTGTCAAAAATGAAGTTACAGAGGGTGTGCCAGTTCCGGTTGCAGCAAGTCGGTGCTTCTTATTTTTAGCACGACTTGCCATGCCAAAAGTAGTTCCTTTAGCAAAAAAGATCTAGTGTAACATACAGAAGACACCCATTTTGCCCGCAGTACGGAAAGAGTTAAAAGGGCCCTGCAACACTTTTTCGGCTGCTTTCTGCAGCACTGTGGTGGGTGTAGTACTCAATACTGAGGTGACCGCAAAAAGAATTATAAACCTTGGTGCACTGAAACTGAAGTTATTAGCCTTAAAATTTCAAAACCCAAGCAGATGACCAGAAAAAAACATTCCCTTACACATCTCACTCACCCACTTACTTCAAACCATCATATGCCTCTTATAGAGATATACTAGGGGGGCTATTTTGTAAGCATTCTGTAACAGAATGGAGGTGGTCTGTTCTATCGAGCCGCACGCGATTGGTGGAGGCTCGTTTGATGGTCAAGACGTGAGAATAGGCAAAAACGATCACAGAACCTCCGGCCCCATTCTATCAATAGAACGGATACAAAACGGTCTCCGGACGACTTGGATTGGATCAAAACATAAGCGCTGGGGCTGGAGAATCGAATTTCGGTCCAATCCAAGTCGTCCGGAGACCGTTTTGTATACGTTCTATCGATAGAACGGGGCCGGAGACCGTTCTATGACCGCTCTTGCCTATTCTCACGTCCTTGACCGTCAAACGCGCCTCCACCAATCGCGTGCGGTCCGATAAAACAGACCGCCTCCGTTCTATGACAACGCTTACAAAATAGCCCTCCACAGGTCAGACCTACTGGTGGCTGTTGCACAGCGCACCTAGTGCAGTGTGGCAATTGTTTTTAAAATATATTTAGAAACATAGTCCCTTTTGTAACTGATGAAACATAGAGAATGGTCTTATCTTTTAGCTCATAACAGTGTGGCCTTGAAGCATGTGAATTGTTACGTGCGACCTGGCATGTCAAGGCAACCAGAAATCACACAGCTACTGGCATCACTGCCACATGACCAGGCATCACTTCTGATACCAAAAATCGCCATTGTATGCAGGGTGTCGGAACGAAATGTTTTTCGTTTCGGTTTTAGTTTCGTTCCACCGCAAAAAGTTCCGTTCCATTTCTGTTCCGGAACGAAAAAAAAAAAATGTTCCGTAACGGTTCGTAACGTTTTTTTATTATGGAAAAATTCGAAGCTAAAGTAATCATAAAAAACATTTGATTTGTGATGTAGTTATTTGCCTTCCTCCTAAGAAAGCGGTACAAGGGTAAAACACGTTCTTCAGAGGAGCGGAAGTAACTGTACGATGAATTCCTACCAACTAGCACAAACCAGTATACCCTTCAAAGTCATAGTATTTATTTTTTCCAAATTCAATCACGATTTTTAGTGGGCTCAGTGCTTTGTGTCAGAAGCAGCACGTCATTGAATGCACTCTGTGATGTGCGAGACCGCTGTTTTGATAAAAAGATTGCCAGGCCTGTGTGGAATGCGCAGCACAGTCACAGCGAAAGTTGGAAAAGCGGACTTTGTACAGCCCGTTGTAGAGTCTCTTGGGGCAGCTGATACAAGTACACATGCACGGTACCCACTACGCCATAAATCATCGTAATTTTTCTGAAGTACTGAAGTTCCCACTATGTCATTTTTTGTGATTCTTCGGAGAATCGTGGTAGCCGCTACACATCTGTAAGGCATTATGTGCCCTTTGTGCTGTGGCTGATGACGATGAATTATGGCTGAGCACTTTGCAGTGGGTGGGAAGCATTAAACCACACACTGCGGAATTAGCATTGTGTGATGGCTGGTTGTCGTTTTACTCTTCTGCCACGCTGTATTACATATGTTAACACGATTCCTTGCCCGACATGACGCCTGTATAGAGTATTTTTGCGAAGGAGTTATAAGCACCAGCGTGGCACTGTGGTGGAAGACTCGACTGCCACGCAGGGGGCGCGGGTTAAAATCTTATCCGATCCTATAAATTTGTTTCTCATTTTATTTTTTCTTACTTCGCGCGATAGTGGTCACAGACACGGGCGGCGGCGGACAACTATGGTGCCAAAATCAGCTGTTGTGATCTCATAAGAGCCTTCGCTGTAACAAACTTCAGCGCCGACAATGCCCTCTCCACTTTGGCCTGCGTGACAGGCCCGCAAAAGTCCACTTGCGCTAATATCAACATCTCTGGTTGCCACTGTTTTCGTTTTTCGCACAATTTCAACATATCTTTGCTTTGGAATTGCTGCCTGAGGTACACGTTAATACTGTACCCTGAGATATGCTCACATTGCATGAGCTCAGTTGTTCCGGACTGCGAAGTTTTCTCGTGAACCGAAAAACGATTGAAAAAATTTCGGTTTCACTCCGGAACGAAATAATAGATAAAGTTTCGGTTAAGTTTTCGTTCCGGTCAAAAATATCGTTTTTTTCGTTTTTCGTTTTCGGTTTTCGTTCCGTTCCGACACCCTGATTGTATGTCACTGTTGCAAAGGTTGCTTGACCATTCAAATGAAATTATAACTACTTCGTTTTAGGTGTTCCTGCTTATGCTAAAGTATCGCCACATTCATTTGTGTAGCAGGGCCCCTTTAATATTCCTCAAAGTTCCCGCTGTCATGGCTGACACACTCAAGTATGATTGCATCTTTACAGACAACCAAAAGCATTGCAGTACCGGATTCTCTATTTCACCAGAAGTGTGCTGTGCTTCAGCTTGCAGGTCAATCTGTGGTGTGTCCTCCACAATGCGCTGGACTGACATCTGGATAAATTCATCAAATGAATCCAGCTGTTGTCGGACCAGGCCTTTTTCATCAAAGTAGGCACTGATGACAATCCAGCAAGCCTCCTGCCACAGGTCAGGTGTGATCTCCTCAGACTCATCCTCACCAAAGCCATCTGCAAACAAAAACAAAACAGGATCCAAGATACACAAATTAAGTTGCAAAAAAAAAAACCTACTGTAATAGCAGTTCCCTTCGCAACAAAGTGAGGTGTTAAAAAGCCAGTAAACAACCCCACAGTCCAAAATTTACGATGAACTGTGCACTAGTACGATGTGAACTTGCTGTCTCAATAATTTTGCAAATAAGTGGCATAATAATGAAGTTACAGGAGATAAAACAACCATTTCAGCTGGTTTCGGTTTCTCACTCAGCCTCACCAACCTTCTCCACCTCATAAGGAGGTAGGCATGGCCCACTGTCGTCACTACGCCCACATCAAGAATGTAACACGACATAAGCGATTACGTCCTCAGCACGCAGCCAACAACCGAGCAAGGCTTCCTCCTCATTTTGCTCGTGCCACACAGCGGCATGATGAGGAAGCGCGGTGCGAGGGACTGCTGAGGTAAACAAATGCACGATACGTGCAACAAGTGCATGGCCCAAATTTGCAGCACCAGAGCCAAAGTGCCATTTCGTAGTGCAAAGGACCAATCAACGAAGTCAGTACTATGTAATCTTGCCCATGGGCAACATTACGCCACTCTGCAGGTGAAGAGGACTGGACAGGCGCAGGTGAGGGGCGTGGGAGTTATTTTTCGAAATGGAGCGTCTGCACGTGCAGCGCTGTAATATTCGCAAAATGTGATCGCAAGGCCTTCTATACAAATCAGCGAGTTTGTTTGGGAGGGGTAAAAAAAAAGTGAGCCTGTTTACTAGCCTTTTAAAGCAATGAAGAAAGCAAAAAATAATATAACTAACCATGCGCTGGCACATTTATTCAAGCGCACTCTCCCCAACACATTACACACATACAAAGGTTCCTAGAGTTACTATTGGTCACTTGGATGAAAAATTGCTGACATTGCCTCAATTAATGCAATCCTTTGCTGCATGCATAAAAAATATAGGCAACTGCCTTCACATAACTTTCTCTAATCCCGTCTGCATTGTCAAAAGCTTTATTTCATGCAAGACCATGCTCTTAGGCATTCTCAGCCCCGGTAAGACTATTAAAAGAAACCACTTCTGCATCACCACACTACACCAAGCTCTGTTTCTTATAGGAGGATCATACCACCTATATAAAACTGCGAGTAAGATGACACACCGTTTTACAAAAGTGCATGTGCCACCAAATGCACATGCAGCCATGTGTAATAAAATTGCAGACTCATGGAAATGGCACCTAAATGGTTTCCTACCTCAAAGAAACTTGGTGCAGTAAAATGTGCAGTAAAATGTGCAACAGCCATTCATTTTGTATGCTCATGACATGATCAAAGTATATCTTTATAGCGGAAAAGGGGGAAAAGAGTTGCAAGGTTGCATGCAATATGAAATGTGCATTGCTGGCTGCATCATATTTGCTAAGTGTCCCTTCACTTTGTTCTATTTTTACCATCTATCACATCATGGCGCCGCAGTTTTACGCAGCAATCACAAAGGGCACAAAAAAAATTGTAGCCATGAAAAATGCTTTGTGAAGTGCATGCGGCAGAGAGAGATGGGAAATGCATTTGGTACAGGGACAGAAACTAAATAAATTCTGTTCTTTTCGTTATTACGTGGCCCACAGGACGCGCAAGCTTGAGCGCTCGTCATGGCTCATAACACGGCCTGTTCCCTCTTTGCCTCAAGCTTCAATTCCTGGTGCAGAAATCAGTCTAATTATGATTAAATTCATTCCCTCAATGACGTCATTTTCTTCTCGTTCAGTACTGTAGTGTGTGCATGTGCCACCAGCTGGCACCACTGTTGTCCTGTCTACATATTTCGTTGAAAATAAAGCCTGCTTGCTAGGCGGCCTGGTGTATGTGTCGTTCTTGTGTGGCTCGTGCTTGTGGAAGCATAACCCGCTCCATGGTGTCAGAAGTGGGATCACCATGAACGAGGCTACTGCCGTCACCACCGCTGCTCGGTCTTCACTCAGAGCCATGCTACGCCCACCACCGCCATTCGACTTTGACAGCATGAGTACCTGGCAGACATGGCTGCTACAGTTCGAGGACTTTTGCTATGCGACTGGACTTTCCGCAGCAGCTCAGGATGTTCAAGTCCAGTCCATGCTTTACTGCATGGAGCTGCAAGCGAGAACAGTTCTCGCATCGACAACGCTGTCACAAGCAGACTCAAAGAATGTAGCAGCTGTCGAGAAGGCGTTCACTGACCATTTCGTCCACCTGCTCAACGAGTTGTATGAGTCTGCGCATTTCCACCACCAGACACAGCAACCGGGTGAGATCACTGATGCATTTTTCACCGTGCTCCATACCATGGTAAAGCGTTGCAACTACGCATTGTTGACTACTGAAGATAGGCTTGTTTGAGATAGTTTTATCATTGGGTTGCTCGACCGCCAGCTTTCTGATCAAATTCTGCCAGAGCCTGAATTTAACACTGCAAGGGGTGTTGGCTCAAGCGCGGCAGCCTGAAGATGCCGATAACGAACGAAAGATTCGCGACTCGGAAGAATCAGCTTTGCTCGCCGTCAACACTGTGTGGATGCACAACTGAAAGCAAGCGTTGCTCGATGAGCCTGACCATCTTTGCCCGTTTTGTGGGCGTGCGTCGCATCTGCATTCAGAGTGCCCAGCTTGCTATGCGTCCAGCAACTTCTGCAGCAAGAGTGGCCACATTGAAGTCATCGGCATGAAGAAAAATGCAGGGCGGGCGGTCGAAACGGAAACCTACGGCCAGTTCGATGGAGCTTCACGCTGTTTCGGAGGGCCGCAGCCCGAAAGCAAATTTTATTGAGGTGCTCGTCGATGGACATGTCCTGTCTTTCAAAGTTGACTCTGGCGTCGAAGTCTTGGTTGTTCCAATTTTGTTAACAGCGAAGCGGATCTTAGTCGAGGTTTTCATGCCCGGGGTCATGGTAGCGGTGATCACGTGGCCTCGCAGTGTGGCAAGAGTGAGGCTCGGTAGGAAGGAGAGGGCTGCTTTGCTGCGAGAGGCGAGGGCGGAGGATGTCGAGGGGTGAACTTTCGAGAAATGCGCCAAAATAGGGTGACGGTGCGGCGCAGTGGAGTGTAAAATAGCAAGACTCCTTGATCTGGCTGCACTTTCTGCACACAGTTCCTGAAAGTGCCGTGCCGTGCCTGTGCCGCGTCAGTTCTTGCAGTGTGAGTGCGGCACGACACTAGCGCTTTCGGTGCGGCGGTCAAATCAAGGGCAAAAGCGCGGCAACACCATGTACCTTGCACGAGAAGAGAACTCGCGGGGAATCCAGTGCTGAAGTGCAGATTAACTCGTGAAGCACGATGTCAAATCGAGTGCAGAAGCGCAGGTGGCACACGCTGCACTCGCCAAATCGAATGCCGGAGCCCAGAGGACCAGAGTGCAGCATTCTTAAACTAGTGCAGAAAGTGCAGCCAAATCGAGGAGACCTAGAATGTCAGTGTCAGTGCTCAGGAGTTTGCGCTTTGAAGATGGCGAAGATTTCTCATTCTCCCGGTGAACAAGCCGCCCGACGTGAGCTTCAGCGAGAGCTAACGCGAGAACAGGCATGCAGTCTCCAAGCCAACCATCGCGATGCTGGCGCAAGAGAGGCCAAAGCTAAGCACCAATGAACGGAAGACTTAATAATATCTGGGGCTTAACGTCCCAAAACCAAGATATGATTATGAGAGACGCCGTAGTGACGGGCTCCGGAAATTTCGACCACCTGGGGTTCTTTAACGTGCACCTAAATCTAAGCACACGGGCCTCAAACATTTTCGCCTCCATCAAAAATGCAGCCGCCGCGGCCGGGATTCGATCTCGCGACCTTCGGGTCAGCAGTCGAACGCCACAACCACTAGACCACCGTGGCAGGGCGAACGGAAGACTTGAAAAAAACAGAAGTACGATATAGCCTGATGAAGGATGGGCATAAGCTTCGCTGTATCGACAGATTTCATGAAGTGGAGCTGGCTGGATTTTTTTTCCTGGTACTCCTGTAAAGCTAGAGGACCTGGAGGGTGAATTGAAAGGGCCGGGCAATGACGTCCTGCCAGTTTGGGAACATACACTGCTACTTTGTCTTGGCGTGACAAGTCGGTCCAGCAGCAGCTTTATGTCCTGGCAGTGCACACAGTTCCTCTACTCAGCTTTCTGGTGATTCAAGCCCTGGGTGTGTGCAAGTTTCCAGACAGCTTCTCGGAGGCTCGGAATCCCTCCAGTCAGCTGCGTCTCGAGCCGGGCCTTTTTCAAGGACTTTGAACGCCTCCTGATGCCTACACTATCCGGGTGAAACCGGATGAGACATCGTTCTTATTGAGTGTTCCCAGAAGCCTGCTGCTACCACTTCGGGACGTGGCCAAGGTGGAGTTAGAAAAGCCGAAAAAGGATAGCGTGATTCGTCGCATCGACACGCCCACGGACTGGTGTGGTGGACTGGTTGTGATCCCGACTGCTACCGGCGGCTACAGACTCTGTGTTGACCTGACCCGTCTCAACAAAGTCATTCTGCAGGAACGCCATATGTTGCCCACGGTTGAACAATGCCTTGGCCTACTGGGTGATACCACAGTGTTCTCCAAGTTTGATGCTGCGTTGAGCTTCCACCAGGGAAAGTTGTCCCCAGAGGCGCAAGAGTACACCATGTTCAAAACACGCTTCGGTCAGTATTGTTTCCTCCGGCTTTTGTTTGGGATTGCCACTGCTCAGGAGTACTTCCAGCGGCAGGTGCCCCTAATCCAGGAAAGCCAAGCCAGCGTTGTAAACATGATTGACGATATTCTTGTCTTCTGCAAGACTCCCACGAACACGACCGTCACTTGCAGGGAGTTCTCAATTGGCTGAAGAACGCAGGGGCCACGCTAAACCACAAGGAGTGCACCTTCGCAGCCAGCAGCGTCAAGTTTCTTGGGGTCATTGTCAGTGCGGATAGCATCTCTCCCAATTCAGACAAGCCCTCTGCGATCAAGGCCATGCTAGCGCCACAAGACATCACACCTGTCCGCTGTCTCCGGGGCCTCGTTAATCACACTGGACGCTTCCTGTCACACCAGATTTGACGGCACTGATCCAAGCTTTGCTACTGAAGGAGTCGAAATGGACGTGGGGCCATGCTCAAGATTCAGCCTTTTCGAAGCTCAAGAAACTGCTCTGCTATGATCTCTGCATAGCACGGTACAACGTGACATACAAGACTACAGTATCAGCTGATGCCAGCTCCTTTGGTCTTGGTGCCGTCCTGCTTCAAGAGCAACCTTCCAGGGAGTGTCGACCAGTTGCCTTTGCGTTGCGATCCCTCACACCCACGGAAGGTCGGTACAGTCAGACTGAGGAGGAGGCTCTGGCTGCAACCTGGGCCATGCTTCGTTTTGAAGAGCATGTCTGGGGCTTAAATTTCTTCCTTAAGACTCATCATCAGCCAATTGCTTGTACTCATGGGGACCTTGGATGCCTCCATAAATTCAGCGGTTCAGACTGAAGCTGATGCGCTTCAGTCTGAACCCAGCAAGCTGTTAGCCATGGCTGACACTCTCACATGTACCGCTGGCTGGTCCACCGTCAACGCAAGCTGATCAAGTTGAACTTTTTGTCAGAGCAATTATTCGCTCTCTCCCAAGTTTTTGCCGCCACACAACAAAACGAGCTCCGCCATGCCCAAGCCAACAATGGTGAATGCAACCTTCCGATGGAATACTGCACCAAAAGCTGGCGCGGGCAGTCAAGGATGCCACTTCACGTTATGAAGTACGCGCAGCATCGTGGTGACGTCAGTGTCTGCGAGGGGCTACTTCTGAAGGGAGTCCGCATTGTAGTGCCTTTGACTCTTCAGGGTTCCATACTCGGCCTCATTCCTGACGTGCATCAAGGTATCAACAGACGCAAAACCGTCGCTCAAGAGTCCTTGTGGTGGCCTGGAGTCAACAGCCACATCGAGATGTTGGTCTCAACTGCACCAAGTGTGCTGAAACACGCATCCAATGCACAGAGCCAATGGTGCCTTCTCATACACTAAGTCTTCCCTGGGAGGAAGTTGGAGTAGACCTTTTCCACCTCAAGGTGATGTGTTGCTGGCTGACAATTTGCACCTAAAACGAAATCTAGGGGGCGCTGCGAGGTTAGGCAGCATTGGCAAGATGGCACCTTCAAGACCTATGCGCGGATTGTTGCTGTTGGAAATACTGCGTGTTCTTGATTGCGATGTCAAAACACGGTGTTTTCTTGAAAGTGAGAGTGTCCTTGCTGCCAAGTACCTCATTTTGGTTGTCGCAAAGGGCAAGGTCAACGATGAAATAAATGTTGCACTGTTCGTGTAAGCGCCTGGCATGAATTTGGACACACAAGAAATCACAGTGCAACTGGAAAGTGTTTTACTGCGCCAGTGATCTCTGATGGCCAATTCTACTGCACTGCGGGTTTTTTAGCGAACTGCAAACACGTATCAGCATTTCTCGTCCCCTGACAGGTAAATGCTGCTGCGTTGTTCGGTAGTGTTTTGTAGGTAGGTGGGCTAACACAGTCGGCAGTTGCCACTGGGCATCGTTTATCAAATGCTGATTGTCTAGAGCATCATGGTGACACGTCAGTATTTTGCAGCAACTTAAAGGGGTACCGACACAAAATTTCGCGGCCGAGATAGCCTGCTGGATCGATTCCCGTGTACGTGCGTGTACCATCTGCAAAATATCGACAGCGAATAAAGCTTGGAAGGTATTTTATATGAATTTTGAAGTTCGCGAGCGCGATCCAGCATTATAGGCCGCACCTGGCGCATTGACACCCTCGGAGGTGACCTGAGGTGACCCCCCTACTTCCCCTACGTAACCGTTGCAGCCGGTACAAGTTATGATGAAGTCGTAGCCGCCATTTCTGTTTTGACTCGCTTCCTGACTAATCGCTCCTCGCCAGCGGGTCAAACCTGAAGTGATTCGCCACGTCGAAAATTCCTTCCATCCCCGCCGCAAGAAAATCGTCGCCATCAGACGCAATGAGCCCAACAACGACAGACCGTGCGGAAATGCGTCACTGTTCTGTGTGCTCACGTGACCGAGTGTTTCACTCGCTAAGTCATCATAGTTGCACCCGGCGGCTTGTCGTTTTTGGAGCTCTGTCAAACCGAAACTGAGGCTGTGTTGGTAATGAGGAGCTTGTAATTATCTATCGCGCGCTGCAGCAAACAATGTGCCATGTTATGAATAACAGGCCCCCAGCAACACATTGCAGCAAAAAAACGCGGGGCGAAAATTTTTGTGTCAGGACTCCTTTAATCTGCCAATTACTTCGTCTAGTCCTTGTGTACATTCCAACCCAAAGGATGAGGCAATGACGGTACACTGAGTGTAATAACAAGGTTTCATGTTCAATATTCGCCGTGGCTACAATAAGAGGTAGAGATAAACAATGACTACTAAATGCTAAAAAAATTATGGCAGGAAACTGTGCAGAACCTTACTGTGGAGAGTGATGCAGAGCCAGTGATCGCCTAACCGATTTGTCCGTGTGTGTGTGGGTGTCAGTTTATCAGCATATGTGAGCGGAATTGTGGTGCCCACAGATGCATCTGTTTACCTACTGTTACAGCAGTGCATCACTATGGGTAGGTGTAAATTGGCCCTTTCATAGCTCCCTGAACCTTACAATGGGACATCGGCAGTTATACCACGTACGCGTGCCCAGAAGTCAAGGAAATCGAGCACACTGAAGAGCAAGGCACAAAGCTACCGTACGGGTTAAAGATAACGTACTGGTTAAAATTATCAGAGAATTTTAGCGAGTGTTCAAAGCATCAGGACGGCTGCTCGCACGTGTGGGCGAGAGCTGACAATGCAGCACTGTGTGTGTCACGGCTTTGTGGGCCCACATAGTCATGTTCCCTAGACAGCGACATCACTGCCCAACTCGACGCCCACAAACCGAAACTGAAAATCGTTCACATAAATAATGCAATACTAAATTATTTACTGACAATATATGAATCTCAGAACATGTATCATGCTTCCTGGAGCAATAAGAGGCGTTTGAAACAAAGAAAGCACAAGCCGTAAATCAGGCCTGTAGCCGGGGGAGGGGGAGGAGCCCTAGGGCCCCTCCCTCCCCCTCACGAAATTTCGACAGAGTGGGGTATTTTACCGAAAATAAATAATGAAAGCACGTGTGTTTCTCAAAGAGGCCTTCAGCAAATGAGCCCCCCCACCCCCAGAATTCCTGGCTACGGGCCTGCCATAAATTTGATGTGGCAACCCCTTTAAAGGGGCTATGACACCCAATTTTCGCTCATAATCTGTGTTATGTGCAGGGGTGAGACGGCTGAAATCGATTTGGGAGCAGTTTTGGGAGCAGCAAAATTTCAATTTAGGAGCAGGAGAACCTTGTTTGGGAACAGTTAGTGGCATTTATTATGTCGTTTCTGGAGCTTGAAAAAAACAAATTTGTAGCAACTTGGAGGAAGAAACGCACATTTTAATCGGCTTAGAATACACATAACGTTCAAAGAGCTTTGGAGAAAGCTTTTTTTTAACAGATTATTGCCAGGTGTGAACTACACTACCTTTTTACAAACTACGCAATTTATATAACCTGGGTAACAACATATGAAATAGATGAAAAAAGTTTTTTTAACCAGTTTCACTTTACATTTGAAAATAAAAAAAATTTAAAACATCACATTTTTCAAATAATACAAAAACTGATTGCACAAGAATTGTAGTCACATAGCAATAGGTCTTTGAATGGTCAATGAACGATTCTTACTAGCACGCGATTGCGGCGATGCCTTCACGTGTAACATCAGGAAAGAACAAAAGCGGTATGGCGGCCACCGATGAACGCATGTAGGGTGGGGGGGGGGGGTCACATCAGTCAACTGCCAATTTTTCGGACGCCCGATTTTCCGGACATGCTCGAAAATTCGGACACTATCGCGGCACCGTCACCAGCCCCATAGACGTCAATCTATAAGAACGTCCGAAATTTCAGACGCTGAAACTCTTCGGTGTCCGATTTTTCGGACTTTCTGCCCGAATTGTGGGTCCGAAAGGCATTAATTGGAGTCCTCACCTCTGCCGCGTCAATCATCTCTTAGGTTTGAACCAGCGCGTACGCGAGTCGATCTGTGTGCGACAGTAGCAGAGTCCGAAAGTCAGCTTTGCCGCAATGCCGAAGCGTTATGTTGTGAAGCAGACCAGAAATTCAAAGGGCCGCTATCGCGGCGCCGTGCGGCGATGTTACGGATAAGCAGCAGAAATGCACGGAGGCGTGATGGCGGCAGCTGGCAAACGCTCCGGTACGACTTAATCGCTGACAACCCTTACGACAAGCATCTTCAGTTAACTGCTCGGTAGTGCACGTGGCCTAGCGCAGTTGCATGCGTACTGCACGCATTTAATAGGCGAGAGCCCAAATGCGCCGCGCCGCCATTCCTGCTGCCTCTTTGTGCGAGACCGCTAAGTGCGCCGCATAGACGCGTTGCCTTCGCGGACGAAACCAGCTCGCCATTGCCGCGCCCGTGTGCGGTCAAGAACTAAGTGCGCATCACGAACCCTTTCGTGATAAATGCGTGCGTACGATACAGCAACAGTAAAGTGACGGCGTCAGTTTAGTTGGCGATGTACTGCACACAACTAGAAACGATCGGCTTGATACGGCAGCAAATGCTGCGTATCAGCGGCGATTCCGCGATGCGTGTGCGCATATGCGCACACGCATCGGGGAATGCCGGACGAGTCGTCCGCTCTTCCGCCACAGTCTTTGTGTTCCGCATCATCGTTTAGAAACGCTTCATGCGAGATAGCCGTAATCTATTCCGCGCTTTGCTGTTATCAGCGGCGCTCATCACGAGATGTAAAAGTGGCGGTTGGCACGTACGTAGTTAAAGGGGTGGTGCCACCAAATTTGTGGCTTGCGCGTTCTTTGCTGTAAGCGTTTCCTATAGCTCCATGAAGCATGATGCACGCACCAAGATTCATGTATTCTCGCTAAATAATTTAATATCGTCTTTTGATGTGGACAACTTTCGGTTTCGGTTTCTGAGCGCCGAGGTTGGGCAGTGACGTAGAAGTGTAGGAGGCGTTGTCACGTGACCACACAAGGCTGTGACGCACTTAGCCAGGAAGCAATCGAAGCTCGGCGAGTGATGTAGCAACCGATGCTTTGCCGGTACTATAGTGAATTACAATATATTCTAGTTCACTACAGCCGGTACGGTACGTACGTTGCGGAAGTGGCGGAGTTCCGGCGGTCACTCACGTTACTACAGCAGATTTGGTGTGACGTCACTACAACTTTCGTTGCCAATCCTACAGATCTACGTCAGTGTTGGCGCGCTAGCGATGGGTTTTGATCGGGAGAATGGGCGTTTAGGTACACTTTGGAAGTAAATTAAAATATATATTCTAAACGTTTGCTGCGTCCGACTCTTCGTGCAGAATGTCCTTGCATACAGAGGAAACCCACAACAGGCTTGTGATAGCCTCGAAATTTAATGGCACCACCCCTTTAAGCGGGGTTCGCGGCAGGTACCGAATGTATTTGCGAGAGCCTGGGCGCGCACTAAAATGCCTGATAATTGTACTGGGAGGCATTAAAGCTATTTCGGACGTGGCTGTGGCGATTTGACCGCTTAAGCGGAATAAAAAAGCATGAATTTGTTTTTTCGGACTGCCCGATTTTTCGGACGATTTCGCGGTCCCTAGGGTGTCTGAAAAATCGGCAGTTGACTGTATTTACAACCAGTCAGAGGCGATTACCACAGCACTATGGAAGCCTCCATTACAAAGGCGCGTAGAAGGACACGCGTGGGCGCGTTAATTAACATGTTCTGCGAACGTATCCCTGGCGCTGCTTCTAAAGTTACGTTTTCCCATGCTGAAACTGATGCAGGCTTGCAAATTCTTGCTTGCGGGGTCGTTTCGGCGCAGTTCGGCGCAATTTTTGCAATTTTTATGCTTTCGGAGCAGCTTGGCGCAGGAAAACGGAATCGTATCAAAAATGCGCAATATGCGCAGCTGTCTCACCCCTGTATGTGGGTTAATCCTTGGGTGTTCACAATCTGGCGAAATTTCAGCGCATTTGGTCGAGAACTTAATTTATAAGGAGCATTTTTTATAAACACGTTCTTCAGTTCGGCATTGAAAATTTAACGGTTTGCAACGGCTGAAACTTAGGTAGAAGACGACGGCTCCACTCCATGAAGCACATGATGTCACACAAGCAATGGTAAAATGGCGGTCGCCGGCGGTGGGTGGGGTTTATAACCGGCGACTTCTAGGGATCATTTTGCGATGAAATATACTTTTACAGTCCATTTTTTATGCATGTACAGGCACAATAGGCCCTCTACTTCTATATTTCGCTGAAAACCGCAATTTGGTGGGCGACCTTGTCATGGCCCCTTTAAGCTATTCCAAATTGCCTTCATGAATATTTTGTATAATGTTGAAAGGAGGCCAATCAATTTGTACTTTTCCCAAGTCTTTCAAGTCTCCATTTTTGTGTATCAGTGAAATATTAGTGTCTTTCCAATTAGCTGGTAGTACATATAAAGTTTTCAGGCATGATGTAATAGAGCAGCACAAGCTTCTTAAATGTAAAATGTTTCCCATCATTGATCAAACTGCTTGTTATGCCGCCTTCTCTGGCAGCAAGACATGCCTTGTAGGGCCATTCTAAACTCGATGGGTACGCATGGAACTTTGGCGTTATGTTCAACTTTGATTCCACTCACAGTAGAGCAATTTATATTTTACCTGTACAAACCCCAAGTCGAAGTCCTCTACCACCTTCACTGTGTCACTAAATTGATAATGATAGTGCCCTGCTTATTTTCTACTGGATGCATCACAGTCTATCCCCATACAGAGTTTTCTTTTAGCTGCCTTGATGCTATCACCCTTTGTATACTGCTGCCTCTATCTCTTTGACAATGTTTCATATGTCATTGAGCTCACTTTTGTCGATAAGTTTTAACAGCTCAGCAAATTCAATTTTTTCTCTTGAGGTAGGTACTTTTATCTGTTGTCATTTATTTTTAATAAGTCTTTAGTGGTTTGAGAGTGCACGCTTATTTCTTCTCTGGATGCTTTGCCTCCAATTCCTGCTACAGAGATCATTCTTTAGTCAGACCTTGACTAAAGAAATAGTCCGGCTCACGCACTCGGCCAAGTTCTCCGAAGGCTGGCTCATGAAGTCAGCCTGAAGTGATCGCCCATTGGTGCAGGCATTGTGCGCATCCGCCTTTGAGGAGGAAATGCAGCGGACTTCTAAAGTTGTATCCAACTATAGTTACAGTTTCGTTCATACCCTCAATTTCTTCGTTATCTTTTTGTTCTAAAGCATTATATTGGTTTTCAAGTGCAATTCTAAATTTCACCCTTTTTACCCGATTACATCTATGTTGGCTCGTTCTTTAGCGATGGCTCGTCCTTTAGCATTCTTGAGGTTGAGTGTTATCTTTGCCCTCACCAACCTATGATCACTGCTTTTTATCTAGCTTACTATCACATGTATTATGCTTGAATCCCTGCACAGTATGAAATCTATCTGATTCTTTGTTTCCTGTTTTTATGCTTTTCAAAGAAGGTTATATGAAGTCAATCTCTTTCTGTGAATTCCTAGAGTCGATGCCATAGTTGCAAATTGCTTGTTCTCCTTCCTGCTTTCTTCATGAGAGAGTGCTGAACCAAGAATTGATATAAAAAATAATTCAGAGTTATCATAAGTAGTCAAAGCACAATGACCGGAAGCGAAAACCAGTAGCACCAGTTACGGTGGAGCAGCAAGTTGTACAAGGCAATGGGACAGGTGCAAACCGGGTGGCTTGAACAGTGGCGCCATGTGTTGCACGCTAAGTGGACTTTGCAAGCATTAGTGCATTACACTATATTCCAAAAATACCAGATACACACACTAAGTGCAATGCTGCTATTTTATTTTGATTACGCGCAATCCGACCCTAACATATTTTAGTGCGAAGCACGGTGCTTCACACTGGCGACTATAAAACACCACTCGCGAGGCAAAACAAGTTATTAAAACTGCAGATGAGGCCTTCGAAAAAGTCAGAAACCAGTGACGACAGCTTTAACGCTCGAAAAGAGAACTTACTTGTCAATCACAATGTTGTTTATTCTTTACTATTTTTTAGTAGAGAACAGAAGGTTATTCCATGCCACAAACCAAACCCTAGTCATTAACTTTGTAAAATTTCTATAGCTGAAATTGTGATATATTCCTACATAAAAGTGCAATACGAAATTCTTGCAGCAAAAAATAATAATTTGTCTACTTGAGCTTCACAATAAAAAGAAGACAGTGTACAAGAAATGGTAGAAAAAGAAGTTTAATCTCATAAGTATGAAATATTTTCATGGGCAATTTATAAAAACTGTGCTTTGACATACGCACCTTACTACAGGCGCACATTTTATCTAGGATTTAATGTCGAAGCAGCAAGCGCAGCTATGAGCTGGTTCTGAAGTTTCTTTATGTGATTTGGTAGCCATAAACGTAAAAAGAAATGTTAGCCTGGTGGTAGGCCTCCCATTCTGCAGCATACCACCAGAAACATAGCAGCAACTTGCAGCAGCTGAACAGAGAGAAAAAAAATTACGCGGGGGTTTCACGTGACACGTAGAGGGGAAACCCAGATGAATTGTGTCCAGCTGCGTTTCTTTAATGTGCTATCGATGAGAGGTTCACGTAAGTTCTTGCATTTCGCCCTCGTCGAAATGCGGCCACCGCGATCAAACCCGCGACCACGAGCTCTGCAGTGAAGAGTCATAACGCGGCGGCTTTCTAACATCACGTTAAGCACAGTTTTTGTTTTTCTATATTGCTAGTTATTTCAAGGCAAAAATGCGTGTGAATGTAACCTGCGTTTGGTCCCAGAAAGTACTAGAATGCAGTAGTCTAGAATACATTACTTTGGTACATTGTGAGAAATGTGAAAGCACATCGTGCGTGATCCCACATTTCAAAGCACACAATGAGCAACAGACTTGTCAGTGAGGCACATCGCCGATATCATCTTGTATCACATGTGTCCCCTTTCATACAACCCTCACAAAATAAATAAAAATCATGCTCTGCTTAAGCCAGCCTAGACGTCGCGCTTACGGCGTACTACATTCAAAGTGCGTAAATACATATTTTTTTCTGAAATGACACATAGTTGTAGATGGCCGCTGTCGCGGCCACGCGCTGCTTAGCCCGCGCAGCCTGCCCCTTCGGGGCAGGCGGAGGCGTACGTAACCCAAGAGCCGCGTCGCACTTCTCTGGAAACAAACTTCAGCAACACCTGAGACAAAAAAAAAAAAAAAGTTGCAGCAGCAGCAGCGAGGTTCGAACCAACGTCCGCGCAGTTCCGAGCACGACACGTTAGCCGCTGCGCCACTAAGGCCAATCGGTTCGGTAGGTCTAATGGGCTGTATTTGTATTGCCACGCTGGACGTAACGTTTTAAGACTCGTTATTCTTACGTCCAGACGTAACTGCAACGGCTCGTACTGTTACGTCTAGACGTAACGCTAGACACTCCCAAATGGCAAATGAGGCGATCCCTCACATTTCATCTAGATGAAAAGCGGCTGTTTGCAATTAAGATCCTTTGTTGTTGGCCCATAAGCGCAGTTCTACAGCAAAAATGATGAAACATTTAATTTAAAATATATATTACCTTCTTCGGCTTCGTACATCCCTGACGACGCTGGCTGCGAACGAAGGAATATGACGGAATCACAGAACACTTACACCGTTTCACCAGAGAACATCTGCCACCTACATGACCATCTACGACATTAAGAACGAACGGCAACCAGCGGCAACTGTAGTGACTGTAGTACGGAGCGCTTCTACCCGACCAACTCCAGCCGGCGACTGCAACGCCGCGGCGCGTCACGGCACAAACTATTATGAGCAGCGCAGAGCTAGGGGCTTTTTTGACGACCGCGCGTGGCCTAGGCACTAAAATGCGCGAACGTCCCTAGCCATTTTAGTCCCTAGCAGTGGCTGGAGCGGGGAGCGATTGTAAACGCCATGGTTGCGCTGTGTGTGTTGTGCGCCAGCGCGCCAGTTTGTATTTTTGTAATATTGGCGCCTCCTGCGAATGTGATGATACGTGAGTGTTGGCTGTTTCGTGCAAGTGGTAGTGAATGCGCAGTTTTTTTTTCTCAAAGGTTGCATTAGTAAAAGGACCGAGGCAGTTGCGCGGCCTTGGCACTTCTATCTTCTTGCTCTGGAATATTGCAACTTTGACCAGCAACATTAATGCTTGCTTAAAAGCCCTATCTAAATTATTGCGGCGCAGTACTAGTACTTCGTTTACGGTGCTTCAAAGCAAGTTATGTACAAATAGATAATTTTATTGAAATGTGCTGGTGTTCTCTTTTACCGTGTGCTGGAGCCTTCCGTAGTGGTTATAACTCATCTAAGTGCAATATTTACAATATTTAGCATCGATGTTCTACTTCATTATACATACACCCAGACTAACCATATCTATCCATTTTTGTGTGTCTGGGCATTCTGTTGGTTTAACCACTGTGGAGCATGTTGGTTTAACCACTGTGGAGGTCTGAATAAGGAGGTGCCATTGCAGCATCTAGTGCAGGATGCAATACAAACACTGAGCAAGACTGTGGCAATCGTGTTATTTTAGTCTGCCTTTGTGTTGTGTCCTGTGCTAGATTCTGAAGCATTAATAGGTCATGCTCCCAAATGCAATGTTTGTGAACTGTTGTTGAAGACAGAATGACCCACATTAGGATTGACCAGTCCAACATTTTTGCATTTTTTACTTGATAATGGGATACAATGCCAATGGTCACAATTGCACATTTTTCTCCAGGGTCTTTAAGGGCTATTGGATGAGAGATTAGCTGCTTTTTAAGCACTCCTCTCGCAGACGCTCACGAAAGTGCATGTCAGGTGGCCATGTAATATAATACACAGGGAAAGCTTTTGGGAATGCCATAGTGCACCATATTTCATCTAATGTCACTTCCTGTATCAAATATGTTTGCAACAGCCATTATTCAGACTGACTGCATTTTCTTTATCAAGTAGCCATATTCTGAGATGAGTACTTCAGTATGCCAGCTATACTGCATTGAATTTGCTTTCAGAGGGTGAGAAAATCATTTCCTAGGTGGCTTAATTGCCATATTTCACTGGACTCCCCCTTTTTCCCTAATCATTAAATAAGCTAAGCCACGACAGTTTTGTATTGTGGCACTGCCTGATGCTGTATGCGGGCGTATTGTTGATGCACTTTTATATTGCAACTGCATGACTCGTGCTCAAGTGACAGGGTAAATTTGCATGTAGTGGGTGAGGTGCCAAATTTCAATGAATGCTACATTCTGGTGCGGTAATAGTTCGCTCTGTGAGACTTGATAACTTTCCACAAGGCATGTGGCAAAATAGTCTGCAATGCACTTACTTTGCGGGCAACTGAACTTGTCCATTTATTGCTATACTAGTTGTAGGAACACTGACTCTATGCATAGACATGTAACCATTGAAACACACAATTGTGTCCAAGTGTGTGCAAACATTCACTTCTCAATGCTAGTACTGAACACAGGCTTGAATAAATGGCACACAGTGCAGCAGCTCCTGGAAGTACACACAGGTATACACAGAAAGCATATTTATTTACCAAAGTAATTCATGAAGCAAGAGTGCATATAGGACTGCCATTATGTTTGTATAACTTTATCTGCCTCCAAGAGATCCCTGTGACAATGGACAACATTCTGTTAGAATCACTATACTAACACATGGTTTAAAATTTCAGGCACACTGCATTTAGATAAAAAAAAAAAACAAATCTTATTTATCTATCGCTCATTCAACACAATTGTTTCTTTACAACACCTGTCATACAGAGTGGTGCTACATGGAAACTGTACGTGCAATTACGTAGTGGGTGCCAACTGCATAGCAACTCTCTCAGATGAGTTGGTGCTCTGTACTCGTGTAGCAACTACCAACTTCACCTACCCCTGTACAGTAGGTGAAGTTTCATCTGTTTTTAGCTCACAAGTACTTGGGTTGCATTTAACCCATGAACTTCGAGAACGTTCGGTTTTACGGTTTTTAGACCTTAAGATATTCTGCAAAGGACATGCTTGCTGTGGCTACTAACCGAGGGCCATGAAGGGATTGCTTCCCTTTGATTCAGCACGTTTTAAGACAAATAAGAGAGCTACAGCTTTGATGTGCCTGGAATCTGCTCTAAAAAAATTGTGCCCACATCAAATGGTGCCCAATTTTGAGAACCCCATATGCAGTCTTTCGGCTGCAGGGTTCCCCAACTCAGTCTTGACTGCTCTTCCTGAAACCCTCCGCTAAAAATTGAAACGTGGAACAGGATGCGCAACTGCGAAGGATCACCAGAAGACCCTTAGGCCACAGGTTGTACAATACGTTCATATAGTTGCCCACTACCTTAAGAAGATGGGAAGTAGGCACGGTGTCACAATTTGTTTTTCTACTCCCAATAAGGTGGGAAAGCTGTGGCCATGCATTTGCAACGCCAGTAAATGTGGATGCTGGAAGAACCACAAAACGCTTTTGGTCAAGTGTTCCACAGGAGTGGCATATTGCATTCCCATGTCATGTGGGATGTTCTACGTTGGCGGAACTGGGTGGGCGCTTTGTCAATCACCATTTGGGGGAACACGTATAAAAATTGCAAAAGGTAGATTACAAGTACGCACATTTAGTTGCTCATGTCAGCAAAATGTGTGGCCCGGTTTAAAGGGACGACGGTTTGCGATAGGAGTGAAGGCAGTACTCCACGTATCAGTTTAGAAGCCTATCATATTAAGACATTTGATAAGTGCACTAGCACCATCTCTTGCCCTCTTTAATGCTGAGTTTCATCTTCTGGATGCAGCTGTTACATCTTGGATCTCAAAGGAAAATAAAAATAATGTTTTTGTGTGTTAAACCTTGTATTGCATCCCTCTTTTTTTCCCCATGCTTCACTCTGGCATATATAAGGTGTGTCATTCTGCCATCAAAGGGGCCCTGCGACACAAATTAAGCGTGTAGTTTTCATTGCTTCTTCTCAAACTATGGAATGCACTGATTTCGATCATTCTTTTTGCATTCACCTCAGTATTCAGCATTACACACACTACAGCGCTGCAGTTTGCAGATGAAAAGGCGTTCCAGGGCCCCTTTAATCCAGTTGTAAATCAGCGCTAGTGTGTCCGTGTCGTCTCTAGTGCAGTGGTTCTCAGCCATGGATGATCTGGGAACCCCTTGCAGTGAGAGACAAAGGGTCGGAGTAATAAATTAACACAACATGCAGCTGAAACAGGTGGCTTTTATTTCTCCCTGGCAAAGCATGGTCAGAGTAATGTGCCACGCCGATTCGATGTTAACAGCTTGTTAACAAGCTGTGCTGTCTGCAGCCACCTTCAACGTCTTTTTTAACAATGTTTATTCTTCAAATATTGAAAGCCAGAGAAAGTGTGCTCGCGCACATATGCCGAAGACAACTGCAACAGAAGCTTTGAAGCCGTCTGATAGAGAAGTGGAATTATAGGTTAGCTTTGCCGCAGTGCACAAGTTTTACGCGGCGAAGCATACCACAAATGAAAAGGGGCCGCTGTCGCAGGGAATAGTCAGCCTCCAAAAAGTTTTTTTTTTTTTTTTGATGAGTGTCGCGGACCCGTTGGGGTCCGTGGTCATCCAGTTCAGAACCACTGCCCTAGTGGGTGTGTTCGCGCGATTACTCGTCAACAATGAACCAACCTGCCCAAAAGGAAGTATTGACTATGTCTCGTTTTGTCTTGGCGATTTGAACATTGCGCGCGTTTTTGCTGTTAAATGGGAAAGAGAAAACGATGAAAACAAGAATCTACACGGTGATTAAGGCACAGACCAGTTTGCTTTTAATGACGGGAGTTCAACAAAACGGCGCACAATGCATTCGCACTGGCTTTCCAGGCGAAATTAACCGACCAAGCACAAATGATTGGAAGCGGCGACGCAATAACCCGTCTGCGGCTACAGCCTGTTGCCACACTACAGCCTGCTGAACGGCAAGGAAACGATTGCGGATCGTGTTCGCCGCAGAACACTCTAACATAATTTACTTACATAATTGGCATGTATGTACAGTACGTACTCGTCCGTAAACAACTGGAAGCTGCCGATGCAGTCGCTTGCCGTTTGCAGTCGTTTACACGTTGCGAAAAGAAGCCCCAATACAGGGCATAGCGACACCGGCTGGTTATCTCATAGCAATGAGAGTTCACAAAAGGCTGTTGCTAGGGTTACGTCCAGACGTAACTGTAGTCACCGCTATCGTTACGTCCAGATTAAAGTCCCTAGATTTTCCCTGTTGAAGAGCAGGGAAAATCTAGGGACTCTAGTCAGATGTGGCTTTCCACAAACGTGAGTACATTATTTTCCTGTTGCTCAGGAAAGGCCCTCTGCGCCCTTCGGGCGCGGAAACCTAATCGTGGCTTCGCCCTCGCTTCGCGAGTGCGGCCATTTCGCTAACGCTCAATGGCCGATTGGCAGGGTCACGGTCACGCGCTACTGGCCGCCCCTTCGGGGCAGGCGGAGGCGTACGTAACCCAAGAGCCGCGTCGCGCTTCTCTGGCAACAGACTTCAGCAACACCTGAGACGACGGCGACAAATAAAAAAAAAAAAAAAGAAAAAAAACCGTAGCAGCAGCGAGGTTCGAACCAACGTCCTCGCAGTTCCGAGCACGACACGCTAGCCGCTGCGCCACAGAGGCCAATCGGTTCAGTTGGTCTAACGGGCTGTATTTGTATCGTCACGCTGGACGTAACTTTTAAGACTCATTATTCTTACGTCCAGACGTAACTGCAACGGCTCCTACCGTTACGTCTAGACGTAACGCTAGACACTCCCTTCACAAAACAAGAAGCACACATCGCGTTCATACCGACTTTGCCATCGAAATGACCGCATGCTCGTGTGCATGGCAGATGGACGCGTAACAAATGGCAAACACCTCCTCACACGCAACAACATCGAATGATGACGGGCCCGACAGCGACCGAGCTCTTTTCCGACGTTCGTATGTTCCACGGAGAAATGAATGTTGATATCCGAGGCTTTCTCTTCCACACAACACGGGACAACACCTAACGCGTGCTTTCGGTTTTCGCCCTGACTTGTCTCGCCTTCAAACGGGCTTCAGATGGAAAAACAAAAACAAAAAAAAAGCTGCCGTGACGTGTATAGTGACGTCAATGCAAAAGTCACGTGACCAGAAGAGGCACTTTAGGGACTAAAACGGCTAGGGACGTTCGTGCATTTTGGTGCCTAGGAGTCTAGAGGTGTGCGCCGAGACGTCGGCGCGCCGCCGCCGACACTTATCGCTGCGCCGCCGCCGCCGAGGCCAACTGATCGGCGCACCGCAGCCGCCGCCGCCGACGTATCCTCTCGGCGCGATCGGCGCGCCATTTAAGTACGATTAAATTTTTTTTCAGCAAATCTAACTTTGTTTGGCATCTTCTGCCACCAGTAAAGGCTCGGTTCTTTAATTCTGCCCACTAAGTGTACGAAACACACTTCAAATGATTCGCCTGCCGCTTCAAGTTAAATCACTGGACCACAAAAAGTTGTGAAGTATTCCCAATAATGCGGAAAGGTAGTGTTGCATTCAAGATCAACGGGAATGTCAAGTAAATTTAGTGACAGCGCCAACGGTGATTTTTGGCGAGGACTGTCGACATATTCTGGCTGACGATCTGCTCCCTCAAACAAAATGTGTTACATGAGGCGGGATTTGAAGGGTAATATAAGGCGGCGGAGAGTAAAAATAAATATGTGAAAGCGAGTCGAGGAACAGCGGCAGTTCAAGGGGGAAGGGCGGGGTGTAGGAATGGAGGCGGGCGGGGTTAACCTATTGTACAAGCTTGACTTTGATTCGATGCGGATGGAAGGAATTAGTCGCTTATATTGCTCAGCAGTCTAAATAAGCCATAGCTGTTTAGGGTATATATTTAGAAAAAAAATCTGTTAAGAAACTGGAATATATGGAGGATAAGCCTTTAATGAAGAAAGAAAGAGAAAAGGACAATAGACGAAATGCACAACATATTGTAACAGAACAGAAAGGATCCCCAAGGGTGGCAGGTTCAGCAAGGTCGATAGTTGGACGATATGGTGATCACCATATAGTTCGTGTGAAGTAACGCACAGAACAGGACAATGCGGACAAAACACTAAAGTGTGGGTACGGGTGTATAATGTCTTGTGTTTCCTCCGCTTTGTCCTGCATTCCGGGC
Source organism: Rhipicephalus sanguineus (assembly GCF_013339695.2). Taxonomy (NCBI): domain Eukaryota; kingdom Metazoa; phylum Arthropoda; class Arachnida; order Ixodida; family Ixodidae; genus Rhipicephalus; species Rhipicephalus sanguineus. The sequence goes on along the minus strand of NC_051176.1, from coordinate 304,688,668 downwards.
GATGCTCCACGCCAGGATATCAAACTGAGTTATCCTCTGCCTTTCCTTCGTCCGTTTCCTATCTCGGACTAAATTCAACTATCTAGATCTAGGTGCCGTTTTGTCACAACCGTGTTTGAAACAGGACATCACTAACGTAGCTTGCTGGGCGAGTTGGTTCAAACAACAACAACAAAAACAAAAAAAACACGAAGACAGCGAAGGAGAGCAACACAAGCGCGCGCTGGACTTGCAACTGAATGTTTATTGAAGAAAGTCCTCACACACATGAACCAGCAGCGCATACGTAAATAGGCTATCTGACTGATCACGTTGCGCAAAATTTTACACAGCTAGGACAGTTGAGAAGGGACGAACACGAGCGCTCGTACGTCTTCGTTCCTTCTCTTGTCATGTACGTGTCAAATTCTGCGCTACGTGATCAGTTATGCAATACCAACATGCCCAACTTCATACATCTTGTAGGCTACCTGAGACGTGTCACAGTTGCACAACTAATTACAAAGCCAAGAAACGTGTCAAAGTGGTACAAACAGCCCATTTCCACGAAATACCAAATTATCAACGTCCCGTGCACCCGCTATCTAGAAATGCGAATTGTTTATCTGTAAGGAAAACTGAGCGATCACTCGATCACAAAACACGTTGCCATGTTTTTTTTATTATTATTTCGAAGGCTTCACAAATGTCACGTTCAATCTCATTATTCCTTTGCCAATGACACTCACTGATTTGAAATCAGGGGCGCAGCCACAGCCTGTGCAGTGTAGAGGTAATTAGTTTCCACCAGTGCCCGTGGGGAGTAGATTTCGGCGTCCACGCGATCTGTCATTCAGGCATCTCCTTCGGCACGTCTGACCGATGTAGACGCGGCCGCATGACAAGGGAATTCGGTACTCTACTGAAATTTAACCTCTGCAGTCTGCACTGCAAAGGCTGTGGCTGCGCCCCTGATTTCAAATCAGTGATTGTCATTGGCAAAGGAAGAAATAAGATTGAACGTGAAATTTGTGAAGCCAAATATAAACATTTAGTCCAGCACTTATTGTCCTGTCTGGTTGTTATCCTTTTGTTGTCTTGTGCTGGTTCCCTCTTAGGGACATCACTAAATATCATCAAGATTATCGTCAATCGGCCGCATTACAACCCCCGCCCCCACTCTTCTCCCGCTATTTTCCCATCATGCACAGGCACGTGCGGAAGGTCTTCACCATCGCGCGAACTGAACGAAAGAAGTGTTACACCTTTCGCGCCCACAAATTCTGACAGAGCCTTCTTTCACCACGTAGAATTCAGATTTCAGGAAGATAATTTCGAATAGGTTAAGAGCCACACTTCACTACGCGCAGCCATCGCGGCACGTACCCTGCTCTGATGCTGACCCAACAGACGCGTGTTCGATCCTACCCGCGGTGCTCGCATTTTGACGGACGCTAAATGCAAGAGGCCCGTGTATGCATGCGATGCCAACAGTGCACGTCAAAGAACCCCAGGTGGTCGAAACTTCCGGAGCACTGTGGCTTGCCTCGATCATGTACATATCGTGGTCTCGGTACGTGAAACGCCAGAAACTACTGCTACACACTGTACGTGACTTGAGATAAATCCATATTGAACAGCGCAAAAAACGAGACACAAAGAAGAGACTGCACAACACGAGCGCTGACTGACAACTAAATGCTTTATTCAAGCACAAAGAAAAGAAAAAGAAAAGAAGGAAACAGAAATGCGCGCGCACCCTAAGCACATGACAAGCGATTGCAGGCATACAACAAATTTAAGTATTGTCCAAGTAAGCCATCTCACAATCGAGCAACGCAATCGATGGAGTGCTGACACACGTGTCACCATTTTTGCTGATAGCAAAAGCTTCAGCTATCTCTCTGATTCGCGCCTCATTGTGTCCAAAAACTTTTCTGCCCTAACCAAATCTTGTGTCCACAAAATGTCCTCTAGCCTCTTATCTCAAGTTCAGCGTCTGAAACACGCGGCCTTCCCTCTTGACGCCATTGTTTCTGCGTCATTAAAAATTATGAACAAAGTTAGAAAGGGTCCAGCAAAACCGCTAGATGACAAACGGGGAAAGGGTAATATTGACGTCCACTTTTCCGCTAAGAATAAGCTGAATACCCTGTGTGCCAGAATTGATAAATTGTCCTCAGCTGCGAGTAGGCACAGTATCAAGAATCAAGAAAATTTATTTCCAACATAAAGTTGGGGGTCACCCCAGGCGAAAAGCGGCGAAATGCAGCTTGAAGGCTTCTTTTCTTGCTTGAAGGGTTCATTTCTAGGCAACATAGGGTACTTAATGAAGAAAGGATATTTAAAGTAGTAAAAAAAAACAACTAAGGACATAGAATACTGGTAAACGTAAGACATACATGTATACACTGTATACACGTGCATACATAAACGGAAAGGTAAGTATACTAAAAATGACGTCGGATCATGATACGTACATTTAAAACGTGCTTGCTGTAAGCAGATTTATATCGAAACATTTTTTCCGCACAATTGCTTAAAAAAAATATATTACATTGTACGGTGAAAGAAGTGTGTGGTGGTAAGAACAGATACCACTGTTCAGTACAGTTCAGACATAAAATAATCACGCAACTTTTTTTTTTTTACAGACATTGTTAAAATCGATACCCTGCTTCTCATATTTGTTTAAAAGATACGGTACATTGAAAGCCAGTGATTGTTTGCCATAAGTTGTGCGCCATCGCGGTATGTTATGAAAGCTTCGATTACAATTAGAACAAGAAGTTTATTTACAGAATTTACAACTGCCTTGGGACGTGTTTCTTGGTTCGTGGCTCAAAAGTATCTGCCTCGTCTCCGAAGTTCCCCCGCACCGGCCACTCTCTCACCCTCGTGGTATTTCTTCTGTTTTGCTTCCATTTTCACTTGTTGAACGCCACGTGCGCAGTCCAGATGCCTTTCCAGGAAAGCCCCCCAACCCCGTCGCGGGGGGGGGGGGGGGGGGGCTGTTTCTGCCGTGCCTGAGAGGGCGGTGTGGTGTACAGTTACGTTGACAGGAGGGGAGGACTGCGTGCCTGCGTGGGGGGCTGTGAGAGACGACCTGCGTCCCAATGCTGAGATGTTTCGTCTTTTGGGACCCGGGGTGAGACTACTGGTGGTTGGGGTCCCCGCGTGAGGCTAGGGGAAATCCTTAACACGGTACTAACCATTTCTCGTGGCCTCTGGTTCTTGGATCGCTTATCTGTTTTTTTAACCCGCAGAGAAAGTTCATAGTACTTTTGTTTGAAAAGAAAAACGAATGCAATAGGCGGTACTGATACATGAGAGTGGCATTTATTACTTGATAACGGAGAAAAAATTCTTTAGTTGGATGAGCGTAGGAAACGTTAGCGATGCATCGTAATGCTTTCTTCTGTAACAAGAGGATTCTACGCAGATTTGTTTGCGTAGTTGTTCCCCACACAAGTGTACAAAAGTTTACGCGTGCGCTAAACAGAGCGTTATATATTTGCGTTTTGATCTTGCTAGGAAAGAAATGGCGGCACCGCGATAGCGCTCCCGTAGCTGAAGACAGTGATTTAGAAAGATATAGTCAAAGTGAGCCGTCCACGTCATATCAGCAGAAAGGACGACGCCAAGCGATTTATGCTTTTCCACAAGCTCGATTACACTCCCACCAAGACACAAGACTGCTGGTAGACGTGCATGTTTGTTTTTGGCCCTAAATAAGATGGCTTTAGTTTTGCCAGCGTTGATTTTAAGCAAATTCGACCACTCCCAAAGATCTGAAAGGGCTTTTGAGACTTAGTAAAAACTTCATTAATATCATGGCCGGTTACGAACAGACTTGTGTCATCCGCGTACGTTACAATGGAAGAGTCATTATTTAGTTCAGTCACATCGTTTACGCACACATTAAAAAGAAGTCTGTTATAAAATAGGAATGACGTCACATATGGCACGTGTCATTGGTGGAAGGCAATCGTTCGATTTAGTGCGGCGACGTACGCTAGGGGAGCGTTGTAATAAAACCCGCTCGCTCTTGCGCGCTTTCTCTTTCGCTCGGGAGCGGACACTTTCCCTGCATTTCACCGATCACAAAGTGGTGATGATGAAGGGAGCACGTAAACACCGCATGCAGTTCGTCCCTTGCAAAAGCAACGTACGTATAAATAAATAAATAAATAAATAAATACATCAGTTTTATTGTGTAACATACATATAATGACTGGTTATTATTATACAGGTAGGACCCCAGAGCCCAGTGAAAGGCAGTTGCAGTTGTAGTGTACTCAATTCCGATGTCGTGCGGTAAAGTGTACGTGGGGAAACGGGGCGCTGCCTCAACATTCGCCTGCGCGAGCCCTCCCCATTAGGGAGGGCAAAGGTTCGTCGCAGCGCCCCCCCCCCCCCGCCCACTCTACTAAGTCAACGTATGGGGCAGATTTTGCGCCCCCCCCCCCTCTTGGGTGACTAGATGGCTCAATGTATCGGGCAGATTTTACGCCCCCCCCCCCTCTTAGGTGATTAGGGGGGGCGTCCGCCCCCCCCCCCCCCCTGTGCGAACGCCTATGATCATAGCTCTCTCAAGTGTGCGCCGTATTCGCATTTGGCCGCCCACTGTGCCGCTTGTGGCTGCTCACCGGAGTTCTGCCGCACGACCACTGTTTTTGGGCATAATAAGGCACGAATCAGAGAGATAGCTGAAGCTTTTGCTATCAGCAAAAATGGTGACACGTGTGTCAGCACTCCATCGATTGCGTTGCTCGATTGTGAGATGGCTTACTTGGACAATATTGCTGTATGCCTGCAATCTCTTGTCATGTGCTTAGGGTGCGCGCGCATTTCTGTTTCCTTCTTTTCTTTTTCTTTTCTTTGTGCTTGCATAAAGCATTTAGTTGCAGTCAGCTCTCGTGTTGTGCAGCGCCTCTTCATTGTGTCTCGTTTTTTGCGCTGTTCAATATGAACCCCAACCAACTAGCCCAACTCTCCCTTTTGCTGAGATAAGTCCCCTTCTTTTTTTTATTTTCAATATCTAGGCTGAAAAACAAAACATTTACGAAACGTCTTCAAGTTCTCTGACTTTCAATACATCTCTCTGTGCGGTTTTCTCAGCCCTTAGTGTTAAAAGTCCTGAATTTCAGCCAGTTTGGCAAAGAGGATGCAGTGAAATATAGGTTTTAGGACTTGTGCTTTCGGTTTCCACGCCGCCGGCGCCGCCGCCGCCGGCGAAAAGTGGCCGTGCGCCGCCGCCGATGATGTACCCGGCAAGTACCCGGCGTGCGCCGACGACGCCGCCGCCGCCGACTCGGAACGACCCCCACGCCGCCGCCGGTCAAAACCGCCACGGCGCACACCTCTCCGCCGGTCGAAACCGCCACGGCGCACACCTCTACTCGCGCTCGTGATAGTTCACGCCGTGACCGCGCCGCGGCGCTGCAGTCGCCGGCTGTGCTGCTAGAGGACGGACGTGTTTTTCGTGGGCTCCGGAATGACAGCCTCAGATAAGTGTTTTTTTTTTTGCATGATTCGAGCTTGTTTTTTTAGTTAATCCACTAGATTGCAGCTTAACAGAGCTTACAACTTTGTACTGTTGGTACAAAGTGGTGTGACAGTCGCCTCGGGTGTTTTTTTTTTTAACTATTTGTTTGTTCGGCCACCACGTGGCTGAAAGGTGCACAGGTGCTTTGACGTGTAACGTACTTGCGGAGTTTTGTCATATCATTTGGCTTTAAGTGTATCTAATCCACCCTGAGAACGATCTATAGCCATGGTCAAAAAGACCGTAAAGTGTTCAGGATGCGGAATGGGGCGGAAAATAGAGGTTTGTGAGGATGAGACGACAGAGACAGCTGACGTCAAGTGTAAGCAATGCGAGTTAGAGGCGAAAATGGAAATAATGATGGCCGCCCAGAATGAGCTCATGGTGAGAATCTCCGAGCTGGAGAAAGCGGTAGCGACAGAGCGGGAAAAAACGATGGCTATGGCGGAAAGGCTTAAGTCAGCCGAGGAGGGATTAGCAAAGGTAGCCATGCCAGCAAAGGTAGCAAGCGACAGCGGCAACAATGGGGCATCGACCCCGACAGTGGTAGTGTGGTAGGCGCGAAGGGGGAAACAGGTTTGGAAAAGACAGGTGCAAGGGTCACAGGACCCACTTTCCGCGAAGTAGTCTTGGGAACGGGAGGGGACAAAACAACAGCAGTAGCACGCGCTAGTAACCGGGGCAGTGGCCAGGTGCGGGAGAGTCCAGCAGAAAAGTCGGATCACGTGATAATCGCCGGGGACTCGAATTTAGCTACATGCGCAGAAGCAATCGAGGAAAGGGTGAGAGGCGACAAACGAATTTTAATAGGGAAGTTCCCGGGACATAGGCTGGGATCAGTGATGAGACAAGCTAGCGCAGAACTCGCAACTAAGTCTAATGGACGTAACCTCGTGATAATCGCGGGAGGTCTAAACGACGTCTTGAGTAAAGAATCAGCCGAACTAGCGACCACATTGGCGAAAGGGGTCGATGACATGCGCGCCATTTCCCCTCAGGTGCAGATAGTGGTATGCACAATACCGGAAGTACCAGTGCGAAATATCAGCTTGCAAAGAGCGGTTGTCGTCGCAAACAAAGAGATATGGCGAATTAGTCGAGAGAAAGGCATCGAGGTAGTGGAAATAAACAGAGAGGTGCACAGGTGGGGTGGTTTTCGAAGAGACGGAATACACTTCGATAGGAGGCTTGGCCATGAGGTGGGTTGGCGTCTTGCAGGACGCGCAGTAGCTTTTTTGGGGGGCACGCGGGCCCTTCGGTGCCCAAGGTAGCTTGTAATGAGGAAAACAACCAGGGGGACTCTTTGACAGGTAGTATAGCGAAAAAACAGAGAAAAGGTAAAAGAAGGGAGAAGGCGCGTGTTGCAATTAGTTACATTAACATGCAGGGTGGAACAGATAGGTGTTTATGCGGTTACAGAAACACACCTTAGAGACTTGGAAGAGCCACCACATATTGAAAATTATGTTTGGGAAGGATGTAACAGGATCACATCAGAAAGGAGAGGTGGGGGGGTTGGAATGCTAATTCATAGCAGAACAAAATGGGAGAGAGTGAAACAAACGTGTTCAGAGCACATATGGGTTTCGGGCACAGTAGGTGGAAAGAAAACGTGGCTAGGTGTAGCTTACTTGTGGACGGGGAATAACTGCAGAGAAAAGAATCTGGAGATAGTGAAATGCATAAGCACCGATATTAAAGAATTTGGTCATGATGCCGAAATAATCCTTCTAGGGGACATGAACGCTCACATTCATGACCTTGACGGATATTCAGACACCAATGGCAAGTTATTGCTAGATCTCTGCGAGCAACATAGTCTTGAGATAGTTAACGTGGGGCCTAAGTGTGAGGGGCAGATCACGTGGGAAGTCGGAAACAGGCAATCGAGCATTGATTACTGTCTCATGACAGAAGGAATATATGACAAACTTAGAGACATGAGAATAGACGAAGAAGGCATTAACAGCTTGGGTAGTGATCATAAACGCATAATATTACAAATGGGATATAAAACTGAAAATAAGAACATAGAATCAAAGTTTGGCAGCTCGTATCTAAATGACAAACAAATAACAAATATAGCCGCAAGAGTCGAGGAAAAAGTAGACGAACTACCAGGCAAAGACTGGAAGTATAGTGAGCTGCTACATGTAATCACGAAAGAAATGGAAATAGAGAAGAAAACTATTTGTTGGAAAGGAAAGAAAAAGCCAAAAAGTTGGTGGAACAAAGAAATCCGGGAAGCGATCGAGATGCGACGTCAGGCATCACGGGAGCACAGACAGGCAAAAAAGGAGAAGCGGCCACAGGACGAAGTTAACCAAATATGGGAAATATATTTAGAGCAAAAATCCATTGTGCAGAAATTAGTCGAGGCAAAAATTAAAGGTGAAAGTGAACGCTGGATGACAGAGATTCGCGAAAAGAAGAAGGCCGCGCCTAGGATATTTTGGAGCCACCTAAAAGCGCTGGGTAGGAAGTCTGTCACAATGCAACAACATATGGTAGATGAAGGAGGAAATAAATTCGAAGGATATGAAGCGCTAGGTTACATTCGAAAGATAACAGCCGATTCGTTTAAAAAGGTCCCCCAGGGGATTCCCCCGGTGAGTAAAAAGTACGCAAAGGAGAGCAACCGACGAAGATGTAGTACTAGAGAATTTCAATTGGAAGAAGGCCGAAGGAAAAATTCCTAAGCGCACTACTCCGGGCTTAGATGGCGTTCCCGTCAGCCTCATTAACGAACTCGGACATAACACTAAAGAAGCACTGCTGAAAGCCGTAGAAAAGTGCTTACAGGAGAGGGAAATACCAGACAGTTGGCGAAAAAGTAGAATGAACTTAATCTATAAAGGCAAGGGAGAAAAAGATAACATTCGCTCGTATAGACCCCTAACAATTACATCGGTGCTATACAGGTTGGCGATGCAGGCAGTAAAATTAAAAATAGAAGCGTGGGTAGAACAAAATGATATTTTGGGAGAACTTCAGAATGGATTTCGAATCGACAGGCGGTTAGACGATAATCTGTTTGTTCTTACCCAGTGTATAGAAATATCGAAAATAGAAAACAGGCCCTTATACGTAGCTTATCTAGATATCACCGGGGCGTATGACAACGTTAATCAGGAAATTTTGTGGGATATATTGAAGGAAGTGGGCATAGGTGACGACTGTGTACAGCTTTTGAGAGAAATATACCGAGAAAATACAGTTTGTATAGAATGGGAAGGAATAAGTAGCAAGGACAGCGTTGAAATTAGCAAGGGGCTGAGACAGGGATGCCCTTTGTCCCCGCTGTTGTTCATGCTGTACATGGCGAGGATGGAAAAAGCGCTAGAAGGTAGCAACATTGGATTTAATTTGTCACACAAACAGGTCGGAGCGATGGTTGAGCAGAAGCTTCCAGGTCTATTTTATGCTGATGATATTGTCTTATTTGCGGACAGTCAAGATGATATACAGCGACTGGCAGATATATGCGGAAGGGAGTGTGAGGCTCTAGGACTAGGATTTAGTGCAACAAAATGTGGATTGATGATATTCAATGATCACGGAGACCATACGGTCTTAATACAGGGCCAAAAAATACCGAGGGTAAGCGAGTACAAGTACCTCGGAGTATGGGTAAATGAGGGGGATAGATATATGGAGGTACAAGAGAAAGCATCGGTAGCAAAGGGAAAGAGGAATGCTGCAATTATGAAGCACAGAGCTTTATGGGGATACAATAGGTACGAGGTGCTACGAGGGCTGTGGAAGGGTGTGATGGTTCCGGGGCTTACATTTGGGAACTCAGTGGTGTGCATGAAGTCAGAGGTGCAATCAGGAATGGATGTAAATCAAAGGACGGTGGGCCGCCTCGCCTTGGGCGCTCACGGGAAGACGACAAATGAGGCGGTGAAGGGTGATATGGGATGGACAGGCTTTGAAGTGAGGGAAGCGCAGAGCAAAATGAGATTCGAAGAGAGGCTGAGGAAAATGAAGAAGAGTAGATGGGCAGAGAAGGTTTTCAGGTATTTGTATAGAAAAAGCGTTGACACGCAGTGGAGAAAAAGAACTAGGAGGCTCACCAGTAAATATACGGCTGGCAGTGCGGGCGATATGGCAACAAGGAGCATTAAGCGGAAGGTCAGAGAGGCGGAGAAGACTTATTGGATGACAGCGATGGAAAAGAAGCCGGCTCTGAGTAACTACCGAAAAGGAAAAAACGAAATAAGGAGGGAAAGGTTTTATGAGAATTCAAGGGGAAGCGCTTTACTGTTTGAAGCAAGGTCGGGCTGCCTGAGAACGCGTAGTTATAAAGCGAGATTCAGGAACGAAGAAGAACTATGTACATGCTGCGGGGGAACTAAGGAAACGATGGAACATGTACTGATTGAATGTGGCGATATTCACCCAGGTATACGTGTGGGCACGAGTCTACATGAAGCCTTGGGTTTTAGGGACAACAATGGAAAGCTGAACACGCCCGCGATAGAGATAAGTAAGAGACGGTTAGAGTATTGGTGGCAGAAAAGTAGAGATAAAGTACAAAAATAAATAATTGGGGGGAAAAAGGTTATTCTGCCTTAAGAGGCAGAGAGATGGACTGTGAATTTATATTTTTTGTTATAATAACATAGCTTTAATCAATGTAGATAAGGCATTAGGACAACATGAAACAAGGAAGTTTTTTTCTTTTTTTATTCTTTTTTATCCTTCGAGCCTGGTGGCAGACATGTCACCGCCCCGTTATAAAGGGGACGCTCATAGCATCCATCCATCCATCGGAGTTGGTCGGGATTGTAAAAGCGCTAGTACGGAAATAAGGGTAGCGGCGGCGTACTAAACTGCAATAAAACAAGGCAAGATGGCGCTGCAAGCACTATCATCATCGTTAGAAAACGCATTTTTTTTTTGCACTTAATAAAGTTTTAGCAGTTTCGGTTTCGGATTTCCCACATGATCGAAAAAGGTACCGCATTCTCTCTCTCTTCACCGCCGCGCCCTTCCGGGCGACATTTGTTTTCGTGGCCGCTACAGGGATAGAGTGCCTCGATGCGCGCGCCCCCGCTTAGAGTGGTGTCAGCTTTTGAAAGGGCAGTTGCCGCCTCCTCGGCCTTGGCGGAAGCGTGGCCGCCATTTTGAATCCCCCGCCCGGTCACTTGTGCGTGGCGCGCGTGCTGTTATTAGGTCGGTGGTCGTTTCCCACCAGTTTTATGCGCTCTCTACCGTCACCATAGCCGGGTGTTGCGTGCCGCAGTGCACCAATCATTCTAGGAACGTTGGGAGCTGTATCGTTTTAGAAGATACGAGGTTTCTTTGGACAGTAAAAATCAAACGTGACAAGCGGCATCCGAAGGACACATTATGCACTTGCAGCGTAAGTTTCCGGCCGGTATTTCGAATGCACATGCAAGGATAACTTCTGCCGGTGTTAACCTTGCGTAATAAATGGACACACTGATATCAGCTACATGCTTGATATGCTTTGGTTCACGTGTGCATGAATCCTGCATTTTTATTCGCAAACATTATTTACTGCACTTGGTTGGTCCTGTATCTGCTTTGATTTTTGCTTTCGCTATTTTTGTGATTTGAAATGTATCATGGAATATATTATGCGTGTTTGTCTGCAGATCAGATCCTTCTTTTTTCCTAATAATAATTATTTGTGAGAATTTACGTCCGAAGAACCCCGATATGATTATGAGAGGCGCCGTATATAGCGGAAGGCTCCCGAAATTTTGACCATCTGTTGTTCTTTAACGTACACCTAAATCTAAGTACGCGGGCCTCTGTCATTTCACCTCCATTGAAATGGGGCCGCTGCGGCCGGGATTCGATCCCGCAACCTTCGCGTCACCAGTCAAGCACCATAACTAAAACCACGGCGGGTTCTTGTTTATTATATTCCTTTCCGTGTTTCAAGTACGCCTTCTGTGCTGGTCCGATGCCCACGTATGTATGTGTGCAGTTATATGTTTTCTATCCTTCCCTGTTTCTGTGTTTCAAGGTTACATTTTCATCCTGTCTTAAATAATTACGCAGTTCCTGTTTTTTTAATCATTTACGATCACTGTGAAGCGACTAGTGGCAGTTGTGTTTTATTGTATAATTTGCGTTTTATTTGTGTAATTGCTTCTGTCAGCGAAGCATTAATGCGCACAAATAAATGGACTGTAAGCTGGATATAAACGCACACACAAACACACAGATCCAGTATTTTATTTCTTTGAGCAAGAATAATTTATTTGTTCATTATTAATGTAAGCCCTGAAGGTTCATACAGGAATGCGCATACAAACAGTTTTCGCGAAGCGTCTATACAAAGAGGACGCATGAAAACAACAAGAAGACGGGGAAGCATTGTGTACAGTAGACACGCTATGCCAGTAAAAAAATACAAGAAACAAAGTCAAGTTGTACAATGAGTATGTCATGGAAAACCACTTAATGAAGTTAAGACGACTCGAAGGCGAAAGCCACCTTCTTCTTCTCAGTTTTTTGCGCACCTAACGCGGTTTTGCATTGCCTCCAAGATCGGAGGCACGTCACCTGGTTTTGCACTGCCACCGTGATCTGCCCACTTTTGACCAAGCTACCATGTCATGTGATAACGGCATCATATGATGTCACGCCAAAATTTGTGAAGTCATGATGACGTCATATGGTGACGTCCTTACGTGACGATTATTTTTTGCATCTCTCGTCCCTCACGTCGTGTTACGCTGACGCCGTAGACGCAGGACGCCGACGGTCAAATTTCGCGTTTGATGAGGCATTTAAGGCTTTCGCCTTAAAAATGCGTCCGCCACGGTGGTATAGTGGTGACGGAGCTAGGTTGCTGACCCGAAAGTCACGGGTTCGATCCCGGCCGCGGCGGTCGCATTTAGGTGGAGGCGAAATGCTAGAGGCCCATGTACTATGCGATGTCAGTGCAGGTTAAAGAACACCAGAGGGTCAAAATTCATGGAGCCCTCCACTACGGCGTGCCTCATAATCATATCATGGTTCTGGCAAGTAAAACCTCAAGATTATTATTAATAAAAGAGACAAATAAATAATGCCGTGCATCTGCCGCACAAAGTATAAAACAGTATTGGAAACACTCAATAATATGTGCATGCAATGGGGCATGCAAGAAAACCTGCAGGTACAAAAAGAAGGAAAAAAACTGACACCATCTCCCGCTAAAGGGGACCATGAGGCGATGCGAAGCAGCGTTTCGGCATGGCGAGCCCGCGCTTCAGAGGGGGGAGAGGGTGAGTGGAGAGGAGGGGAATGGGAAATGAGTGGAGAGGGAGAAAGGGGAGAGGAGGTGTGGGGAGAGGGTCTGCGCATGCGCAGTAAGGGTGGTCACGCCGCACACCACCACCACCGGATTGAACTCCGCTATAAGATGCTTCACATCTAAAACGCACTTGTACTGCGTGCATGCAAAGTTTTACGGCATACTACTCAACAACGTATTCATCGTTTTGATAAGAACTTAAGGTGCAACTCGAGTGCCGATACAGTAGCGGCTAGACTGTGAGCAAGAAATGGCAGCAATAATAATGATAAAGAAGCTTTCATTTCATTTTAGCACAATATTGGCACCATACTTCCCCTCGGCCCTCTATATACAATATATATGATGCCATTTATAATAAACGAGTAAATTGTTTGCAAACTTAGCAAAATGAGCCACCTTAATCGCGCTTAGGTAGCTTCGCAACACTAAATTGTGTGTGTTAAGATACATATACTGCTGCTGCTGCTTACATGTATACAAATACTTTAAACGATTATTTGTGTATTTGGAATGCAGAGCTTACGAGAAAATTAAGTAAGGCTTTAGAGTTTGTCGTTTCCGGCGTAAGGAAGAGGATTCGTTTTCAACATCACAGAGTCTACGTCTACCTCTAGCGCATAACACATGCACAGGCCGTCAGCTTACATGAATTACATGCTAACATTTAGGCAACAACAGTAATAAAAGCTGCCCAAGCTTCAAAAAAGAAAAGAAAAAGAGAAAGATCACTAGCGTGCACTTATTTCCGGACGTATCCGCGCACCGCAAGCGCTTTGTGTAGCGCGTTTCGCATGCTGCCGAGCTGCGGTGGGATTCGCAATGGCGGCTTTTGTAGCAGACGACGCGCCTGTCCTCACCCTCAGCGGAGCGCGCGGGCATCAAGGCACCCTATACAGGGAGCGACCGCAGCGCCGCCATTCGGTAGAGCCTGAAACGCTCGTTTTAGGCACTTTTTCTCCCTGAAGATGGCCACTGGCCTAGGTACTGAGGAAAAGAACGCCCCTAGCTCCACTTGTCCCTAGCTTGATCGGCAGCCATAGACCATGTGCGCTTCACGCCGGTGTCAACCCACGCCAGGCCCCGGAAAGTCTCAAGTTCTAGCGATCGCCGCAGAGGGCGAAAAAATCGACCGCGGCGAGTTCCATCGATATGCGCGCAGAGTGGAGCTACTGACTCCTCTTTTAGCGGTCGGCTATCTTAGTTTGCATTTTCCCTGCTAGGGGCGCTAAACCACCCAAATTTACAACTTTAAGAAATTGTTTTGCGCAAGCCAATCAATCATTCAAACATGTTATTTTGCTTTGAATAGCTAGAGGGTTACTTATGTTTAGACCTAATTTGTATAGCTGCTTTTTAATTGAAGTGTCAACGTTTTAAGACTTCAGTGATGACTAACTAGACCAAAATCCAATTTGTATCCATCTTTTCCGTGGCCGTTGGCGTTCAAATTGTTCGGCGGCAACGTAAACAACGTAAATGCGGAAGCACCTTTCGCTTCAGTTCGCAGACGCCCTTTTATCTTTACAGCAATAGTAGCTGACTCAGTTTACCGGCGAATTTAGGAATGCCGCGACGATCGAGATCGAGGGGTACGTTTGACGCTTTCATGGAGTCGATCTGTTGATTCCGCACCGTAAACAGGTAAGCCGGAGCGTCAGTTATGCTCTTGTTCAATGGTCCGTCGTCGTTTCTTTGACATTGTTTTTACATCAACTAATATATTGCTATAATGACGAATACATAAACCACATATTGTTCAGTGTCAGCTTTGCATTGCCGTGTAACTTGCACACGCGACACGTCTGGTTTGTGATTTCGGTGTACTGTACCTAAAGGGATTGCGCGTGATTTTTCAATAGGACGCCTAGGCAATTTGACGTGGCTATGCGTGCAGCGTTTCTAATAATCGAGTACAAGTTTTTTAAAAGAGATTTTATATCCGCGAGGGGCGCGAACAGCGGTGATTATTGAACGTAATGGTAATCGCATTAGGTGAAAGAGAATGTTTAAGTGCTTTGGGGTTCTTCATGAATGATTACATTGTGTTAAACATTAAGATTATTATCAGTAGTCCTTAAAGTCAAGGGAGCTTAAAGTTAATGCGGTCTCTAGGGGTCTCATACCCCTCCACCGATATTGAGACCTAAGACCCATCTCGCCAGAATGTAGGGGTGTGTGTGTGTGTTGGGACTGTCGAGATTGTTCAGAAACTCTTATCATTTTCCTTGGTTTCACGATTACTATAAAATCTAAATTTTTAACGAATTTTGCCTGATGAGTATTTTGTACCTTCCACCCTGTAACGGCAGTGGTTTCGCGAATAATATTTCTTATGTGACAAGTGTCGAAGCTTTGGTTCGCTGCTTCCATAGATGGTAATTTTGATTGTTTACTTGATTGAAAGTGTGTATTTCATCTGATGTGGTTTTTTTCTAAAGCGGATATAGAATTAATGTAATGATGTGTACTTTCAGAATACCAAGATTTCCCCGACTTCTCTCCAGAGCTCTCAGCATCAAGGCGTGAGACCAGTAAGTGGGAGCTTTCCAAAAATAAAGCACAATGCCACTGCTCCTGCTTAAATTTATATAGTGATATACAGCATTCTTTTCCAGTGCCCCTCAATATCTCTCCACCAATACAAGAGCCAGCATCCTAGGGGGCACAGGAGCCATTGCCAACAGCACCAACTACACAGAGTAGGTATTGTTCCTCTTATTAAAGCAAGATTAATGCAAGATTACATAGTAATTCCAGTAAGTGTGTCTTCATTCTACAAAACAAAAAGGAATTATTCCCACATGCGTCCCCAATATATATTGGCACTACAACTGGTTAATGATACAGCTCATTACATTAAATAGATGCTTTCATTAAATAAATGCCCTTTTGTTTTAACGTTTTACTATCTGCCACTGGGTGTGTGCCTACTTTTGGCCAGTCATATACGTGGCTGTGTGACAAAAAATACATTTTGCCTGTGTATATTTTGTTCTCATAACATGCAAAAATACCAAATTAGCCTTTTACACTAGCCTGACCTGGTATTTCAATTTGGGCATAGCTTGCAAATTTTGTAAAGGATGCACACAAACTTCCAGGTAATAATACGTTGCATTAAAATACAAATGTACGTGTTTCTAGTGTACCAAACTTAGCAAACCATTTAACTAAAGTGTAAGTTTTAAAGCCTCTTGCTTAGACTTAACATTAGTGATGTGGCTTTTTGATTTTCCAGGAACCCCAAGAGCCAGGACCAGGACCCGGAAGGTGCTCACTCCACGTTCTATGAAGAGGCTTCAGCACTACTGCGACGAGAACTCCCACCTCCATCAAATTGTTGCAAGACTTAAAAAGTCCAAGAAACCAATTGCATCTCATGCGCAGCTTCTTCTTGAAGCAGGCAGGTACCTAAAGAAGGACTTTTTCGAAATTCTAATGCATCTGCAACCACTGAAAAAACATGGGAGACGATCGCCGATGCAACTTAGACAGTTTGCTCTCAGTCTTTACTTTACAAGCCCTGAGGCATATAAATATCTATCAAAGGTACTAAGTAGGGGTGTGCGAATAGTGAAATTTCATCTCGAATCGAATAGTGCCGCATAGTGGCCGAAAATATCGAATAGTATCGAAACGTGCACTGTCAGTAACGGCAAGAGAAAGGAAAAATCAAGAAAGCTACGGCGTGGTGACAGGTTTGTTACGTGCTTGTTCGGGAGGTTTTTTTTTTTTTTTTTCAGGTTTTATGGGCTCGAAACCATGTTGATAGAAGAGCTTCCATTCCAGTTAGCCGTGCCACTCTTAACCTCTTGGGCAACAGAGGGTGGTGGTACGCTAGCTAGTTTTTTTTTTCGTATAATTGTACAATACGGCTCATCTGGCAACGGTCACATTATTGTGCTCCATGGCCATGCTCTGGGCCCAAAAATCTTCAGGCGCCCGTTCACAGCAGCGTTTTGTTTGAGCACCGGAACGATGGGAGTCTCTGAACGAGTGATGCAGTACGGCAGTGGCGAATGTGCAGCGTGGTCAAATTTTTACATGTGAAGCCAATCCTCGAGGGTTTCGCATGCCAAATTCGGGACGTTCTACAGCACTTGCGGCATACGCGACCGAACTATTCAAAAGTCCATACCTTCGTTTCGGAAGTGAAGTTGAGAAGGGCTTGCCACTTTTCTTGTCTTTCTTTTTTTTTTACGTTCTGAAATAACATAACCTCCTCTAAAGTAAACATGCGCTCATTTTCGAACCAGGAAATCGGTGAAAGTTTTAACAAAGGCCTATTGTAATGACGTTAGCGTTAGTTTTAGCCACCCCACCTTCACCAAGTTGCACCATTGGCCTTTGTTGCGTTTTAGATATTCGTACTGTCGAATTATTCGAAAGTTTGAATACTAGCTATTCGAAAGTCGAATCTAATTATTCGATTAGTTAGTATTCGATTTGAATTCGAAACTCGAATATTCGCACACCCCTAGTACTGAGCCTTCCCACAGTAAAGTCCTGAAGGACGTGGCTGTCGGCCGTAAATATAAAGACAGGAGTTCTGCCTCAGATTCTCGAGTTATTCAAAGAAAATGAAAAAAAAATTGGGAAATTCAAGACAGAGCTTGCTGCCTAATTTTTGACAAAATTTCATTAAAAAGAAATCTGCAGTATGACCCTAAGGAAGACATCATACATGGATATGTTGATAATGCCAGAGAAAGAACAAATGGCACAGCGCACACTGCAGCACTTGTGGTTTCTGGGATAGCGAAGAAATGGATACAGCCAGTAGCCTTTTTGAGAAGCGAGGGGACAGTTCGTGCAGGGCCCCTTTTAATGTCATTGAAAAAGCTAATCATTGAGCTAAAGGCATGTGGCCTCTTCGTCAAAGCATTGATTTGTGACCAGGGTAGCAGCAATTGCGTTATTGCAAGGACACTGGGTGTCAGCCCTGACAGGCCTTTCTTTATTGCTGATAAATAGATTTCTTTCATATTTGACGTCCCCCACCTGTTGAAATGTATGAGGAATAATCTGAGGAAGCATGATATTCCTGTTGGTGATATTGTTGCTTCCTGGGGGCATATTAAGATTTGTATGAATCAACTCATCACCTGAAACTAAAATGCCTACCTAAACTCACTGAGGGCACATCTATGAAAGTGCATTTGGTAACATGAAAGTAAAGTGGGTGCTCAGCAACAGTGTCTATCTAGCAATAGAACCATTCATAGCATTTAATGTTCTCCACCAGGAGCCACAAGCACAGTTGAGTTTGTTGTGAAAATAGATCACTTGTTTGATTCATTTAACAATTCTTGTGTAAAGATCGCTGAGAGAAAAATGAGGTATACAATTAATACTTCTACAGGGCACATTGAATTCTTGCATTCTTGGAAATTCAAAGAACCTAGGCAACCAAGAACCATTTAGGGCTGGCAGGTGACAATTAAAGCGGTTTGTATGCTGTGGGCAGATCTGCAGGAATCCTATAACTTCCAAGTTTTTGCTTGCTCGTCGTCTGAATCAGGATCCCTTGGAGAACTTGTTTGGGATCATTCGGAAGCAGCACAGCTGTAACGAGACTGCAAACACATTTCAGTTCACTGCCGGTCTCAGGCATATCATTGTCAGGAAGCTCTTCAAGCTTTCAGATGGCAGCAACTGCCAAGCAGATAAGGCTGTTCTTCTAACTGAGCTAAAGAAATCAAGACTCGATCAAGAAAGTCCTACTGTGGCCGACACCTTCAGCTCAAACCTTTCAGACACCGAAGAACCAGCAGATGTACTTGAATCAAACATAGTTTGTTACGTGTCAGGATACCTAGTACAAGCATTTCTGAAAAAAGCACCATGCTTACAGTGCAAGGGTCTCTTGAAAGACAAAAGCCAAGATTTGTCTTCACCAAACCAAATCTCCATGATGTTCAAAGCAGTGGAGATGCAGGACAAGACTCTAGGTAATTTAACAGTGCCCACAGAAGCAGCTTTCAATTTTGTCAGAAAATTGGAAGAAGCACTCTCTGTTCAAATAGGTGCTGTAGAACACTTGAGAGGGGTGTCAGAGAAACTGCTTCGTATTATGATGGAGGTGACTAATGGCCCATTTTGCAGTGCTCACTGTCGCAAATTGTTTCTGCAAATGTTTGTACTAGGGGTGTGCGAATTGTGAAATTTCACCTCAAATCGAATCGAATAGTGGCCAAAAATATCGAATAGTATACTTACACAAAATGTGTACCGCCAGTTACGGCAAGACAAAGGACAAATCAGGGATGCTACGGCGTGCCGACAGTTTCATTACGCACTTGTTCGAGAGTGGCTTTTGTTTCAGTTTCTATGGGCGCGCAAGCTTGTTGATAGAAGAGCCGCCATTCCAGTCAGCAGCGCCACTCCAAACCTCCTAAAGACTAACAGAGGGGGGTACGGTGGCTAGTTTTTTCCCCATGGTCGCGCAATACGGCTCATCTGACAACGGTAATGCTGTGCTTCATCGCCATGGGTGCTCCGTGCCCAAAAATCTTCGGGCGCCCATTCACAGCAGCGTTTCAACTGCGTGCCGCAACGATGGAAGTTTCTGAACGAGTGGTTCAGTGTGGCAGTGGCGACTGCCCAGCGTGATTTTACAAGCAAAGCCAATGACCGAGGGTTTCGCAGGTCAAAGTCGGGACGTTTTACGGCGCTTGCAGCATACGCAACCGAACTGCGCAAGAAGTCCGTGCCTTCGTTTTGGGAACGAAGTTGTGAAGGGCTTGACAGTATTCTCATGTGTTTTCCTACGTGCGGAAATGACAATCTCTTTTAAGATGAGCGTGCGCTCGCTTTTGAACCAGAATGTCAGTGAAAGTTTTAACGGAAGGCCTAGTGTAACGACATTAGCGTTAGTTTTTGCCACCCCACCCTAACCAAGTTGCACCATCGGCCTTTGTTGCGCTTTAGATATTTGTCCTGTCGAATTATTCGAAACTTCGAATACTAGCTATTCGAAAGTCGAATCGAATTATTCGATTAGGTACTATTCGATTCGAATTCGACACTCGAATATTCGCACACCCCTAGTTTGTACATATTAGGATTCTTTGGTACTTGGGATTCAAAAACAGAGAATTAAGCCAGGCAAAGACTTGGAAGTCAGCTCCAGAAATTGACTTAGCAGTTCAAGACTATTGTTTTGTGCTCATACACTGCTGTGTTATAATTGTTCTAAGGAAAAAGGATAAGCAATCCAAGGAGCTCATGACTTGGTTGTACAATTTTACTTGTTGTCCATGTGTTTACAAGCAATGTACTGATATTTCCTACAGTATTGTTGTGACCATGAAGTGTTTGTTATGTATCTGTGTTGTGAATTAAGCTGGTTACTTACAATGTGGGAATGCACAGAATGATTAGACCATACCTATTAATTTCTGGGCACTTGCCGTGCTGTCAAGTGGGCTCTTTACCAAGAAAGGTTGGAATTTTCCCAGCCCACTTGTCTGCGGTCAGCTGCAAGCTGAAACAAATTTTGTGCTACTCCGTGCCATTACTTGCCTCTTTGGACACAACGTAGCCGATTGCCTCTGCAGAGAGAAACTAGACGTTAAGATAATTTTTCATCCAGGGCGAATTTATTATAGGTTCGCTCCACCAGTTAAAATAGATTTGAATCCATAGAAATTTAATATATGAATTGTTTTTGGAGAATTACGTGCTGAAACCACGATGCGATTACGACGCGCATCATAGTGGGCACTCCGCATCAGTTTTGACCACCTGGGGCTCTTTAATGTGCACCTTAATCTAAGTACACGTGTTTTCGGTTTTCGCACCCCACCGAAATGCCCGTCACGGCGGCCGCATCCATTTTGTCGCCTAGTTTTCCTAAGCGATAAAACAAAACAAATGCGGCCGTCGTGGAGGGAATTCACACCCACGTCCTTGCATTTACCAGCGCGGCACCTTACCTGCTATGCTAAACTTGTCAAGAAACAAGCCAGTAGTAAGGAAAATACGGATTCGGGTGGTTTGAAGTCAAAAGGTCGAGAGAAGTGAGTTTTGCGCTGCAAGCTATCGTATTCTCTCCGCAAGGCTACCGGCCAGGTGATGTCCCAAAGAGGCTACATAAAATTGGCACGAGGAAATATGGAAATAATTATAGTGTACACGAGCGTATACATACGTTTCGTAGCTCTTCTTGCTCGTGCGTTCGCGCTTTATGAGCCACTACTTCACGATGTAACCGCGTTGTTTGCTTGTGTGAACATTCAGTGGTGTACTTTGTCTTGTAATGATTTATGAATATGTAATAAAACATTATCAGGCTTACACATCGCCGGTGTTGTGTGCGTTAATGCCAGTTGAGGCATTGGCGTCTCCTGGCACCTTCGTAGCATTTCACACAGTTGGGGCACGGAATACACACGAAAGACAGTTCAGAAGATTCATTACGACACTCGCAGGGCTCGGTAAGTGAACAAAACGTGGCATATACATTTATTTCTTTTGTACGAGCACGGGCGACCGGAGCGCACTGCACAGTTGCTGCTCAGCAACCAAAAACGAGCGGTGGCAGCCATATTGCATAAAACTCATTTCCGTTTCCTGTTGTACAACGGCATCTGTTGGTCGGCTACTTTAGTTCACAACGCCACCGCTACCCTTATTTCCGTTGCACTGTCAAAGGTACAGTTTCCCTTCTCTAAGTGTATGGGTGTTCTCTGCCCACGCCAAGGTAAGTTTTTGGCTTTTTGCATTCGCTGTCCTGTGGTGTTTTCTACCGCGCGACGGAGCAAATGAGTTGAACGGGCCAGGCCTTCTGCCTGGTGTGCTGTGTTTGTGTGCCGTTCGCCTTCGAACTCTACCTTTGTGGGGGGGGGGGGGGGGGGGCACTTGCTGAAAGCCTTGACTATTTGAGAAAAAACCCCGCATTTCCCCGAAGGGGAGTATGAGGAAGTGCGAAGCACGGGGTGATGCTATGAGGGGGCGCGCGCGACTAAACTGCAGAGCCGAGCGATGGAGACGGCAGCGAGAGAGCACGCGCCAGCCGACCCACGGAGGTCTGGCCGTTTTTAAGTGCAAAGCACTTTTACTGATGATGATGATCTGTCTTCCGAACTCGTTCCAAAGAACCCGCAACGCGTTCAACTTGTTGGCGGCGTTGCGCACGCCCGAGATGGGGCTCAGGTTGTTGTCGAACCACAGTCGATCGCACACCGCGCAGCTATATCCGAAGCTGCGGTCCAGGAAGTCTCGCTTGAAGCGCGCGTCCGGCCGATCGAATTCGAGGGCCCGCACTCGCTCACGCATCGCGCGTCCCCGCGCCAGATCGGCTTCGGGGTGCCCGGCTCGCTTCGCACGCTTTCGTTCGGCGTCTCGCCGCCGGCCTTCATCACCACAGGCAATGCGCGGGGCGCGCGCAGCCACGGAGCGGAGGGCGGAGCGCGCGCAGTCACGTGGGGCGTGACGTCGCTGCGCCGTTGCTACAGACGCTCCTCTCCGCTCCTCGCGCCGTTGCTATGGGACGGCGGATTCAGGGTCGCTTATAAAGTGCATTCGCACTTAAAAGGGAGTGTCTAGCGTTACGTATACGGCCTGTATTTGTATTGCCTCGCTGGACGTAACTTTTAAGACTCGTTATTCTTACGTCCAGACGTAACGGTACGAGCCGTTGCAGTTACGTCTGGACGTAAGAATAACGAGTCTTAAAAGTTACGTCCAGCGTGGCAATACAAATACAGCCCGTTATACCTACCGAACCAATTGACCTCAGTGGCGCAGCGGCTAGCGTGTCGAGGGGGGGCCCGGGCCCCCCAGGCCCTTCCCCTGGCTACGGGCCTGGCTTAGCTCGAGCTCGGTTGTAGTCGAGGTGGAAGTGCATTCAACAATTCATTATTTACGTGACGCTACGGCCTCAGTCCCGAAACTTGATTTGGTGCAATTATGTTACTGTTACTGCAACTTCTGATCGGTGCAGCTATTTTGCTGGAGGGAGGCTTCAATGTAATAGAGTTACTGTTTTGTACTACATGTCCGTGTCGTTCTCTGCCATTTGATATGTCATGATACACTTCACGTGTAGATGGTCGAGAGAGAGAGAGAGAGACTCTTTATTGGAAAAACAGAGATTTTTGCCGGCGTCAGTATATAACCGCTGGCATGCTACTCTGTGTAGGGATGGGGAAGGGGGTTGACAGACTAAAGAAGAGAGAGAAGGAAATAATACGCTACCATCTGTCCAATACATTACATGGTTCTCAGTGCAACTGTCTAGCGCTAATTGTACCATTTTTATTACGTACCTCACTTCGCTGCAAGTGTGCTTCTTCACAGCCCTGTGCTTTGTCGCAGCACGGGGCACAGGCACAACAATTGCAGCACGTTTGGTGT
Source organism: Rhipicephalus sanguineus (assembly GCF_013339695.2). Taxonomy (NCBI): domain Eukaryota; kingdom Metazoa; phylum Arthropoda; class Arachnida; order Ixodida; family Ixodidae; genus Rhipicephalus; species Rhipicephalus sanguineus. The sequence continues at coordinate 304,665,500 of NC_051176.1, read as the reverse complement.
AATGCAGTCCTACCATCAATTTGTATAGGCAAGACAACACATAGGACAGTGCACATTGGAACTTTGTGCAAAGGTTAGGTATTCCCTGTGACCTTGGGCGCTGCTGACAAATGTCCCATTTGTCTGGTTTGCGTAGAATGCTAAAATAATTTGCTGCATCAGCCAAGGCAAAGCAGAAAATTAAGCTGGAAATGGCCGCTTCTCTGCATTACAAGCTCTGTGGAGTGGTGCTGTAAATTCTGCATTGCCAGATATTGTTGCGTTAGAATCTGACTACCTGCAAAATTTTGACTGGCACAAGCACCCAGTTGCTGTATTTCTGGTAGACCAGCTGCACTATTATTACAGCTGTAGTTTCCCTTGATTTTGTCCTAGCAAAGACGCCACCTGGTTCAAACAGCCCACGTACAACTGTGAATAACATGCACACATACACACTTTAATCGCTATGGTTTACCTTTAGATGCAACAGATTTCAAAGAACACTGACTGCAACGGTTGATATCACTTCCTTTAGAAACTTGCTCAAAGCACATATCATTCTGATGTAAAGCAGCTTGCACAGTTGTAAGAAAGCGGGCAGTTACTATTACAATTTGCAGTGTTCCACTACTTCATTCTTTGAGGGGCTCCTGAACCACTTTTCCAAGTAATCATTGAATGACCTCAGTATTGGGCCTCACGAATCGATTGCCGCAAAAATTTCTTGAATTCGTCAAGAATGAATAGAGTTACAGGGATTTGTCACACGCTTTCAGTGCTTCCCCTCTTCTCTCAGCTTGCTTGAAGGTACGCGGAGGGATGGCATAGAGGAAAGAATTCACGTCATGAGCTTGAGCATGCATGATGAAACACGATTGCTCTCTGTTCTCATTATTCCTGTGCATGAGTGTGGCTACTATAGAGCACAGGGCCAGCGTGTGGCAGCACCTTGGCGGCAAGAAACGCATCTTATCCAAATGCCGCTCTTTATTTATGTGGGATATTGGCCTGCCATGTGTTGTTCAATGTCAAACAGCAGGTGCCGACAGCTGCAAAGAGAGTGAGCACAGCCCCCTGTATGAAAAGAGGGTGCCTGTGAAAATGGCAACTTCACGCTCTACTTCTAATCTCTCCTTGTTGCGCATGACTGCAAGGCTTGGCTGAGCTTTTCATAGTGGTGTCTGCTTTCCACAGGATGTGGTTTCTGAGCAAAGAAACAACTGCTTGCAGCGCGAACTCAACACAAGGACAAAAGAAGACGCGGTGCTTGTTCGTGCCTTTTGTTTTTGTGTCAAGTTCACACTGCAACCAGTTGTTTCTAATGATCTACCAACTTTCCAACTCTCGTTGACTATGTTTACTCACCAAGACTACATTTTTCACCAAGCCTGACGGGTGGTTCATGACCTCTTATAACAACTTTTTCATGAGCAGAGTATCCTTTAAAGCTTCATGCAACATTTAAAAAAAATCATAGAATCAGCCCACATTAGTAAACACAAAACAGTGAAAAATTACATTTATTTAAATTCTACATCTGTCTTTCCACTACATTCTTTTTCTATGTGCGATTTTAAACTTTAGAAGGCATCTGATTATTTATTTGAGAATACCTCATAGGCCCCGTAAGAGGCATAGGGTGAGGGGGGCATACAGTACAATTCAATACATTGTATGGTTGTATACACACTCTACATTTCAGAATTCTAAATGTGCATGGTGTGGCTGCACTATAACATGCATAAAATATACAGCTGTATCCTTACCAGGAAATGGCTATATTTTCACATTAAGCTGAGGCATCTGCATATTTAAATAAGTGTTGCAATACTTTATTGGATGGCTGTGCATTTGGGCACATGTGGTTGGCGGTTATCACAATCTTTGTATACAGGGCAATCTTGAGCGGTCATGCTTTATATCCTATAGATCAGGGGCGTAGCCAGAAATTTTTTTCGGTGGGGGTTCAACCATACTTTAGGTATGTTCGTGCGTGTGTTTGTATGTGTGCGTGTATGTATACACATGCAAAATTCAAAATTTTCGGGGGGGGGGGGGTTTGAACCCCCCCAACCCCCCTCCCCCCCCTTGGCTACGCCCCTGCTATAGATCTTCGACTAAGATTTTCTTGCTTGTCACTTTTATCAGTATCGAAACTTTGCAGTATTCATGCACCTTACAGTAGCTTTTTTTTTTTTTTTGGCGGACACAAGAAAGAAGTCAAGACACCACAAATGCCAACTATCAACTGCAAAGGCACACAATGGCGGGAAAAAAAAGAAGACATGAAAACTTATCTGCGCATGCTGATGCAATAGACAAACTTATCAATCCAGCACGCGTGGGGGTATACGTGAAAGATAACTGTTAAGGCAGTTGATTTATTGTTCATGCAAGTTAATAGACGGTTAGCTCACGCATGCGCATGAGCTAATAGTGCGCATGCATGCGCACTATTATCGATATGCCATGGCTCGATTATTAGACGAGTTTGTTCATTCATATGCCTGTAAAAAACTGCGTATTTATCGAATTTTGGCGTGGACTTACACTCTCGACAATGTAAAGATAGATTAGAAGGTGAGCCTCCGCTTCACAGTATTTTATGTTCCAATAATCTCTGGTTAACACAGCGGCTCGTCTGTCCTATGTAGAAGCAACCGTAGCTAAAGGGAATCTTATAAACCACACCTGTACAGCAATCAGTGAATTTGTTGGCATGTTTTATGAAACAAATGTTATTCCGCATCTTGTCTACTATTACTCGCTCATTCTTTCTCTGCACAGTGCACAAATCTTACCTAGATAATTGGCAGCCGTAAAGACAGCATTAACGCTGTATCTACTTCCCACTTTCTTTAGCCTGTGAGACATGCAATGAATGTAAGGAATACCTGCGACATGTTTTTTTCTCATTGCTTTCTGCAACCATGCTCGGACTTAGCATAACGGACTTCTTTAAACATTCCGCGATAGTGGCCGCCCTGTCTTTGCACGCCCTGTCCTTTAGAATGAATACTTACCAGCTAGCTCAGCTCTCTGTTATTCTAAACATGGTTTTATTCCACAGCCCTGGGGAATGTCTTGGAATGCTTGTTCTGATTACAGACTGAAATGTTGCTAATCTTGTGGGTCCTTATTTCTTCTTGGGCACCTTGTGCACTTGTTTCAGTACATGTGCTAGGTCAATACAAATTTAAGTGAGTCAGGATATGCACTTTACATGATGTCTTCAAGTAAACAACAAAAGCGAGCTTTCCACATTGTAACTGTTATTGGCATTTCAGAAGCAACACAGCAAGATGACCAAAGGATGTACCACTTCAAGATGGAAATGGCTATGTTCAAAGATATTTTAGCGATGTACAACAAGGAAGATATTGGGATCCTCGTTGCATCGATATATGTGATCTGCAATAGCAATGTCCAAAGCTTAACGGGCACTTTCACGTAGAGAGCCTTCCTTATTACAGCACTTATTCGCAAAATTCTTGCAGCAACATGTTCACATCGTACAAGTGCGCATTTATCTCTCCATCAGAAATTTTGGACCGCAAGGTTGTTTACTGCCACTTGAAGAAACACCGAAGCATGAAAGCCTCCAACCCGATAAACAGTAAACAAGAGTAAGGTAGCCAACATAGGAAGGTGCAATATGGAGAGAATTGAACATGCTCTAAAGAACAGAAGAAGCCTAAAAGCAGTGAAGAGAAAATTGGGCACAAGCAAAAACCATATTTATGCACTAAGAGAAAGGCAAGGCAGTTTCACTACTAATATGTATAAGGTTGTCAAAGCAGCTATGATTTTCTACAGAGATCAGCTAGGACAACACTGGTAGTAATAATAGTAGTAGTAGTAGTAGTCCAGACGAATCGCACCAGCAATGGCAGGTGAAGGAATGAAAACTTCTTGTTAGAAGAATTGGTATCTGTTCATCTTAAAACCGCTTCATGCACAAAAAAACACACCCCTAGAGAAGATTCTGCCAGAAGCAAAGACACAAAAGCAAGAGAATTAATGGAAGCTTTTTACATAAGAAAGCAAGAAAGTTTGTGTGTTAGTGATACATAAGTAGTTTTATATAAGACTGAGAAACAGTTTATTGAGTGTGTGTTATTGTATTACCCCTGATGTTCAAATGGATGTTTGTTGCGCAGGCGCGAATTGATGGTACATGTGTGTGTGTGGTTTCTGGGAATTAAAGATGTGAGTGGCGCCCTGTCCAGTCATCTTCTCTCGTGGTGTGCGTCTTCTTTTTTTTTTTGTGTCTAAAGCAGCTTTAACATGAAGGAAAGAAAGCCTTAGAGGGAAGCAGCCGGTTATGATCAGGGGTGTTGCTGTGCAGTGATGCTATTAGTTTTCTTGTGCCCTTTGCCGCCATCAGCCATCTGCCACTGGTCAAAAAACGCAGCCCAGGAATTTTTCAGCAGTGCCAGACTGCTATGGCGAGGAAAAGCATTAAAAAAAGTAACAGCATTGCTCTGCGATAACACGCCAGGTAACAGCAGGTCTGTTTAAAGACGGGGGCACACTGTTCTTGAAAAACTGGCCAGTTTGTATATGCAATGCCTCTTTACTGTGAGCGTACTGAAATCTTTGAAGAATGTGAACATTGCCCTAATTAATTATGTATGACATTACTATACAGTTTTATGTACTTATAAGCTTTGTTTATCAATGTCTTGTATTAATGTATTTTTTTTGTTTTCGGTACAGTTAACTTATGTACCTATTTGTAATTTGTATCCAATAATCATGTGCAGGGGGTCATCGTATGGTCTCATAACCAAGGGACCCTTTTCTGTATGTCCCTTTTTGTTGTAATCATGCTTTGCAAAATAAATGTTTGAATGAAAAGGGGCATCAAGAAATTGAAAAATTAGAAGCCGATCAGCTTACTCATAACTGCTAACAAGGCATTTGCAAAAGTAATAGCTAGTAGAATTAGGACCACCTTAGAATCCAATCAACCAAATGAGTAAGCAGGATTTCATACAGGCTACTCAACAATAGACCTTATTAGCACTGTTGATGTTATGGATAAATGCATGGAATATAACCAACCCCTATATATAACCTTCACAAATCACGAGAAAGCATTTTAGTCAGTTGAAACCTCACCAGTCATGCAGGCATTGCAGAAATGGTGTGTACACAAATTGTATACAAAAATACTGGCTAAACTCTAGCTTGCTGAGCCGTAGGAGTACATATGTAAATTTTATTACATTGTTATAAAACGGACAGTCAACGCTGCCACGCCAACTGTTAGACAACCGTTGATTAAAACATTTATTCACGATCTACACGGTGTGGCTGCAGCATGGTGGTCATTGCAGCACATTTGCTACAGTAAAATCACCAACTATAAATGGTATGTCTTTCTCTTGTCTAACCCACACAAGATGTCTTATAAAACTTCCAGTGTCTATTTTCCATGTTCCAGGGGTCTTAAACACGCGGGCTGGACCATTCGTAGCGGCATACCCACGAATGACTGTCTTTGTCCCGCACTTTTTTTTCTTAATAGTCTTTTAGCAAGCTACGGAAATATGGTACAGAAATACAGTAAGGCAGTACCGTAGTGCTCCTCCTTTCCTGCTCGTTGTGCTTAAGCCGCTCCCAGTTCAGGTGACAGTTCAGGAAACTGTGCATCCTCAAACGACAGGTTCCTCGTTTGACAGGCAACAATGATGCATGGCAACCGCACGACGAGCAGGAAAGGAGGAGCGCTACCATACAGCCTTACCGTATTTGTGTACTATATTTCCGTAACTTGCTAAAAGACTAATAAGTATGTTTATGAGCTACAGAGACGCGACTGGTTTTAAGCATTTTTTTCATGTGGCACCCCCATGTGAGGTTGCAGTGCGGTGAAACATAACCATGGAACAAAAGCTGTATATTTCAGAATCAACGTCCAGATTTCAGTCATTATGGAGATCTCTCGAGTCCTGCTGTCAAATCCCTCGAGAAATTACCCACATATGACATTTTGTTCAAGCTAATGTTGAAACTAACTATATGGCAGATACAAGAATGAAGGATCAAATTGCCGATTGCAAGTATGCAACATAGTGTTTAACTGCATACACAATAAACTGTCAGTGCGTGGATGTTGTCAAGGCTTTTCAAAGATAATTTAAACTTTAGGCAAATTGACATCTATGGTGACTTGTGCGTGCTGTCGGGAAGAGCCTTTTTTTTCTTATAATTATTATTAATCAAGTGGTGTCGTATCTACAGTTATAAGTCTCGTCAGTGAGCAATTTCCAGCTGCTTCTTTTTCATAATTCAAAACATTCTTTGGATGGCACTAAAACAAACAAGAGCCTTCTTTTTTAAAATGATTCCTATTGCTCCCTCTCCATTATATCTACAGGAGGCCTGCACTGAGCTCACTGCACTAAGCACACCGAGCCTGCACCAAGCGCATTGAGCTCGGCCTGCCAGGCGGCGCTAGCAAGTGCCTACATCTGGTCACTGTAGCCGTAGTCGTACAGCGATCAGGCGTACAAGTCTGATGTCACGCGAAAAAATATCGAAACAATACGCACGACCAACAACCTTGGTTGTAGTCCTAGAATGAGGACCACGTGGATGACCACGGCTATGGCAGTTGCCGCCCTAGTGTTTCTTTGCTCATGACATCATGTGATTACCTCCTATAGCATCAGAGCTTTCATAAGCCAAAGCTTAAGACGGCAGACTACGCAACTGCTGTTAGAAGCAGAAGCAGTCTACGAGGCAAAACATGTGGTATTGTGCAACGTGGAGGTGAACAAATATCACATAGCAACGTTCGCTGGACTAGTTCTCCAAACAACGCCGGCAGACAAAGACATGCATGAGCTAGGAATCGCAGAAACTGAGAAGTTACTGCAGCAACGAGCTTGCAGCTACAAAGCAGGGTAAAAACAAGGTGTAGAGACTGCAACAGAAATTTTTAACGTGCAAAAGTCTATGGCAAGTTTTCCAGCAATTTCGGTGCCAATATTGTGTCTATAACGCAAAAGGTGTGGCACTTTTCCAACACGAATACATATGGCTTTGTAGAAAACAAATGGATTTGGGACAGGTCAACTTAATTGAAATTAGCTTGAGTGCATCAACCTAATTTTGGGGGTGATATGGAGGTAAGAAACATAAGGGCCACCTTGAGGAAGAAAAGCATCATTAGCTGGGCAGCGTTCACAGGCGAGTCTCGGTGAGTGCTTCCTGCTACTTACCGAACATCGCAGCCCCACGTCAAAGCAGAAATCTTCCTTGCGGAAGTGCTAGCCAATAGCTGTTTACAATTTCTAAGTTCTGCATTTGCAGATTCATGCACCTTCTTACCCTACGGACACATGTGAAAGCTGGCAGCAGGCTCCATAGCGTACGCCCTGCATTGAGCACTGGCCTACCATACAAAACTCCTCCAAAGACAGTGGCTACATAATGTAGTAATTTCTTCCAAGTGTTGTCGAGCGCACAGCAACAGCAGGAAAACCTCCCCAGTCACTCAGAATTACAGCGCAGGTGGCATTCTAAAGTTTTGTTTTCAGCTCGCTCTGGTGCTCCCAAAGTAGACTAAGCAGCCACTATGACCACATGAGCCTGTCTAGCACATTGCACCAAAGGTGGCGTCTGCTCTTCCAGTGGTATGCCTTACGCCCAATACCATTTACGGAAGTGGCCATGAGGGCACCCAGATAAGGGCAGCTAGAAGATAGATGGAGTAGATAATAAGATAAGGAAATAATTTTAAATGCCTCAAGTTAAAGGCACGCTGAAAGCATAGACAGCTCTGTACAAATGCACAATGTTGGTAGGTCCTTATGATAACAGGTTGTCTAAACCATGTCACTTAGTAGGCTTTAAATAGTTTCATATATGAAGACTGCACTTACACCTATGTCTTCGGTCACCTTCGCTTGGCGGGGAATGCCATTCATGCAAACAGTGCGACTGGTTCCCAATGTGGTGATGATGTAAATAGATGAGCCATGCCGCCCTATTTAACGCCTTGTTTGTTTGCATGCACGAATCGTATTTTATGTAAGTGTAAAAATAAAACAATTTCAATGTACGCAGCTTGCAGCATTCAATGTAAGCATCGTAGACAGTCTGCCACATCTGTACCGGCGCACTCGCGCTAGGAGTGGAACGGATTTAAAGGCTGGGATAGTAGCTGCAGCAGCCCGTGGAGGGTCCCCTGTAGCGCCAAACACGTGACTGGCTTCTTGCGATGCAGAAAATAACCTAGCCCTTTCAGACTTCAGGAAGCATGTCAATTTCTTTTTGACGGATTTTATGCCTTCACGGGCCCCTCCGATGGCGTGGTATTGACTATCTTCTTTTGCGAACAAGGCAAAGGCAACATTCTGCACGTTGCGTCAGTTGACGAACGAATGCGACCTCGTTTCAAAGTCCGGTGAAAAGGGCAGAATATAAACACAAAGAACGACAGAAAGTTTCTAGAGGTAGGAATCAGTCTTTAATGGGACGAAAAGCGTCAAAAGCCGACACATGAGAAGACACGATGTCTGGTTCTCTAGTGTCCGTATTGGCGCGGCTCACTTTTTTCTACGATAAACATGGGAGGAATCGATCCCGCCTACGTCGTGCCAAGATGCAAGGACAGCGGTCGCCGTAAAGACGATACATATTTGCTTCAATACGCAGACAGCAGGAACGTCGTGCAGCATGCAGTGGTGTTTTGCTTACCTTCTAGTGGCAAAGCGCAAGTGTCGCACATCAGATTTCGATGCTTGATATCCCGGATGGTGCCTAATATAACCATAACGTACACAGGCGCATATATATTCCACAATATCAAGTACAACAGTGCAAGTGGAGTTTCAAAAAGTTAAACAGGAAGTCTCCATGACACCAGTTGCAGGAAGCAGGTGGCGCTTCGCGCAGTCAAAAACCGAAACCGAAAGCTATCCTTGAGCGCCTCCCGTCATTTACGGCCGCCCACCCACTCACTTCAATGAAAAGAAATCGAGAGAACTTTGCTCCACGGGAGATATGGGGATTTTTGCTGTATTTTAAAACACTTATGCGCCATTTGGCTAAAATAAAGGTGTCGAATAGTGGTTTCTGCATCGAATTCTTTCAATCAGCAGCAATATTTACCCTTGAAGAAGACAAGACTGCTTGTCGAAACGCTGACACCAGCGACACTCCGTGTCCAAGAATTTTTCACCTTTTCAAGCCTCCATCTTCCCCTGAACTTCTGCCGTTTTTGGATTATCATACTGGCAGGGTTTTGCAGCGCGCGAACATAGGAAAAAAGGACAGAGTAAACAGAAAGAGTTTTCAATTTGCTGGCTAGAGAAGCTCCAGAAATTAATCCGATGCCATATTATGCAGACTTCCCTTTAGTTATCACTTTTGATAGAAATTATGTTGAGGCATAAAGAAAGACATTGTGCCACCGGGGTGTAACAGGCTAACAGTGAACAGCTAAAACTTTTCATTGTGAAATGCTGGCATGGTACAACGCTTTGACTAGGGTGTCACTGGAGCCAACATTTCGACAAGACTTGTCTCAAAGTTGCAGCCACGAAGACGACAAGTACGCTTGTCAAAACAGCTCCAGCATCACCCCGTGTACAATAATTTTTCATATCAGCAAAATCGGTGTTCTTTTGTCCAAAGAATTAGTTAATGCTGTTTATTCCGACATGGCACTTGCTTAATCCATTGCGCTCCAGACAACATAAGCATTTTAAGTCGACTCATTTTCATTAGTAATGTTGCATGGAATGCGTTATACTGCGCTTCCAAAAGTAAATGCAAAATTTCAACAAATGTTGTTGATCATAACCTTTATTGTAGCAATTTCAACCATTATCCTGGCCACTTGGCATAGGAAGAGCAATGGAATTGATGACTTTGTCCAAAAACCTGCACGCAAAAGGCACAATAAGTACAAGGTGTCTCCATCGAGCAGGCATGTATCACCATTCACCACAACAAAAATCGGAAGGCTGACTTGGCAAACGCACAAGCACAGCAGCAATACTTTGTCGTTTGGTCAAAAGACAACAGACGATGCAGCACAGGGTGACAAGAGGTTTAGGGAAAAATTCAGCCTAGTTGGCAACATACTAAGAATTTTTTGCACATAAGCAACACGAGGAGAAAAATAGAGAGACACAACACATGCGCTAACTTTAAACAAAATCGTTTATTGCACACGAGGCAAACATTTATACAGTGTTGGCGCCCTCGCACTGCACCAAGAAGCCATGCACAGAGATTTGTATTTTTCCGCTTCATTTTTACAAGACGTACGTAACACTAATCAACTAACGAACTATTGCACAATCAAGAAAGCAGATTCTTTATCCAACAAGGACAGGGACAGAGTGCTAACACGATTGGTACCCAATTTTTGCAATTCCTGCAGCTAATAGTATTATAAATCTCGTTAGTTCAGCTCTGTTGGTTGACAAAACCTTTGTGTTCTGCAAGAAAGGTTCACACATTACAATGCTATCTTAACCCATCATTCATGCAGCTGCTTGTTTGCCCAGCATACTGCTTACTGCAGAAAAGAGGTATCAGATAAGCAACAGCTTGTCTACATTCCGCAAACCACATCCTATATCGTTTTCTTACAAACAGTTTTCTTCCGTGCTTGACTGCAAATTCTGCAAATTGATTTCAGCTTTCATAGAGCTGGAAAACTATTTGCACATTTGTATGTGACACATACCTTATTATGTAATGCTAAATTTTGTGCCAGTATGGCACATCAGCTATTCTTTTCTGAGCGACATCACTGTTGGAACAGCCAACTAGAGCAATGGAGCGGTACTTCCTAATTTAAGCCTTTTACGACTTACACTTCTGTATGTGCGACGCGTTGTGTGTGGACCTTTCCCATGTGCTGTGTGTCCTGTTGAGTTGTTACGCTATCCAAATACAGTTATGGAAAGGATGGCATCACGTGCTAATGTACAAGTAGTTTTTCAGCTCCATGCAAGCTGAAATCGATTTGCAGAATTAGTTAAGCACCAAAGAAGACAATTTCTTGCACAAAACGGCATAGGACATGCCGAGAAGCTGTCGTTTATCAGATACCTCTTTCATGTGGTAAGTGGTATGTCAGGAAATGGGCCACTGCATGAATGATAGGTTAAGAGAGCACTGTAATCTTGTGAACAAATGCAACGATGGATGGCTGGCGTCACAGTGTAGGGCATGAGAGTATGAAGCTTTCTTTCAGGACACAAAGGTTTCATCAGCTAATAGAGTTGAACTAACGAGACTGATGATAGAAGCTGCAAAAATTGTAAAAGTGGGTACCAATTGTGTTAGCACTCCGCAACTATCCTTCTCGAATAAAGAATTGACTGTATTGATTGTGTAGTAGTTCGCGAAGTGATTATAGTGTGCCATATATTTTGTCAAAATAAAACAGAAAACGACATACCTCTCTGCATGGCATCTTGGTGAAGTGCTAGGGCACCACCACTGTGTCTATTAGTGCCTTGTGTGCAATAAACTATTTCGTTGAAAGTTAGTGCAGACGTCCCTCCCTTTTCATCCTTGTGTTGCTTATGTGCTAAAGATTCTTACCAAGTGAGTTGAGGTTACTTATGAGTACAGTCAGGAAAAAAGATATGTTAAAGGAGTACTGACATGAATTTTAAAAATTTTCGGATTGATGCTCTAAATAAAAATACTGGTGTCGAAAAACCTAAAACGAGTATTGTGGTGCCTGGGAATGCATCGTATATATTTTTTTTATCGCTACCTTAAAAAGACACTTTTGGTTTTGATATCGAGGGGGCGGCTTCTCGGTGATGTTTCATAGCAGTGTGATGTCACGGGGATACACAAACTCGCGACATACTAGCGGCAAATCCATCATCTGCCCGTGGTGCACAAAACAACGATAAGTTATGGCAAATTCCACTGGTCGAGCCAGAGCAAGTTTTCTTGCTCTGCGTTCGATAATCTGCGTTCCACTGGTCGATCGGAGCAAGTTCGCGTTTTCCACTGGCAGATTCGGAGCAATCCACTCCGCGACGGAGCGTTCCAAGTTGCTCCGTCTTGCAGAGGTGGATTTCGCCGGAACTCCGGCAACGCGGTGACGTCATTTCCGGTACAGTCGGGCAGCTCAGTTGTCTTCAGCATGTTTAAGGCGGGGTCTGATCACCCTGTGCACTTGTTTACATTCCTAAAATGGTGTTGTGTGACTCTGCTGGGCGAGCTTCTGGTTTGCTTCTTGCTCTGAGCGATAGCGAGAGCACGAGTCCTGACAGTAGTAGCAGCATCGATTACGACGAACCGTCGTAAGCTCTACGAAATGATGTTTAAAGAAATGTTCCCTGACCCACTGTGCGCACGCCCGAAGATTATCGGCTACATCGAAGAAGAGATTTCCATGCGCTCGCCCATATTTGTCAGCGCAACACGAGAAAATGGCACGCCTGCTTTAAGCCACTGCGGGGTCGAAATGTGCGCTTTGCAGCGGTGACCCATGGAAACACACAGAGCGGAAGCAGAAATAGTTCCCGGAGCCAATTTGCGTGACGTATGCATGAACAACTTCCGGAGCGACCTCACGCAGTGCATTCACGTGTTCCACTGGCAGATTTGGCTTGGTGCAATCAGAGTGCTCGCTCCAGGATTTCGGCGGCCGCTCCGGATCTCCCAGTGGAATTCGCCATTAATTGTCGTCCAGTGACCCTGACAGTGATTTCTACGATATAGGCTGCATGCAGGATGCAGAACTTGCAAACTCGGGGGAACTGTCTTGACTCGTCAGGATAATGTCCATTGCACTGTGGCTGGCTTGCAGATGCTCAGCGACGAAAACTTCAAAGTCAAATTAAAATATTTGATACGTGTTCTCTGACTCTGGTGTGTGGAAATCGTTGACACTGCATACCAAGGAAACCAAAAATGTCCCTTTTGCGATGTCTCAAAATCGTGTCAGTACTCCTTTAAAATTAAAGCAATTTCAACCACAAAATACACGTAAGCGCAGCAGCGAAACATTGGTAAACAGCAATAAACTTGTAACAGCCAAAAGCAGGTGCAACTGAACAGTTGATGTTGTCCCACACAGTGCAATCAAATTTAGGTGTTTTATGGAATCCCGGGTAGGCAAAATCAACGAGTTCCTCCACAACAGTATGTCTCACAATTGTGACCTGGTTATGAAATTACCAGAATGCTAATTTCGTCCTGCATGCAAAACGCACAATGAAGTCAGTCAAACATATGCATGCAGCAGCTTATCCTATGTTTCAGAAATTACGACAAATCGGAACATTTTCCAAGCATGTTTTTGACACTTTCTGCGATGCCGCAATGGTTATTTATACCACCTGCACAAATCCTTATAAGTGAAACACAAGGTGTCTTTAGAAACGTTCACGCATCCGAGGGCAAGCTTGTGAAGCATTTGCGCGTTTTCAAAACCTTTAGTACCGATAAAGTGCCATCTGCATTATACGTTTCGTAGCAAGCCCACTTTTGTAGCTGCCGAGCCATTTGTTCAAGAAAGTCTACATCGTTATCAGTGCCACGGTGCAGTTAATAGGTCCCCAACTCAGTCTTGGGCAGTAACTAGTTACTAGTAACGCGTTACCGGTAACTAGTTACTTTTTTCAGTAACTTGTAACTGTAACTAGTTACTTATAGGTTAGAGGAACTTGTAACTGTAACACTGTTACTTTTTTCGCAGTAACTGTAACGGAAAATACCGTTACAGTTACTTCTGTCTTTATGAAAAATTATCCAACAGCAACACTTTTTCGAACTTTCTTCTTTACCATATATCCTCTCCCCCCCTCAGCTTTCCAGAATAGGGCTCCCCTCGCAGTTTAGGAGAGGAGGTGACTAAGCGTATTATCTTCCCTGCAGAAGACCGAGGTTGGAGGTCTGTCATTAAAGCAACATGTAAATCATTCGTGATTCAACTGAACAGCTTGCTAAGTTCGCGTCTGTTTTTTTTTTCAGCATATATATCCTTTTCGTCACTTGAGCATCTAGCTATGTTCTTGGTGTACAGGTGGAGGAGCATTAGGATGCCATGTTTATATCTCCCTCGTCGGAGGCTCCGAGCTATTTGTGTTTGACAGGTGGCTAGAAAACAGCAGGACGCGAAACGGCTAAGGCCAGAAATTCCGTGAACTAGCGAAGCGATATTTTAAAACTTCTTTGTAACTGGTTGTAAAATATTTACTCCGACTTAATGCAACAGTTATTAACAAAATGACAGACGTTTCACCCCCAATGCAGGTGGCATCCTAAAAAGGAAAAAAAATGAGCCGAGGTCAACCAGTCCACTAGTCACACATGTCCTTGTAAATGTCCAGTGGGGGGCCGCGGCTGTTTTTGCAAGCCGCGGCGAATGAACCACGATTCCAGGAGTTGCTTTTCCCCCACCTTCGTTCACAAACCGGCATCGTCGCATTGTTCAGGTCAAAGCTATGACCTGTCATCCAGCAGTGCTCAACAAGCTCGGTCTTAGAACGCGTTGCATGGGTTGCTTTAACGACATTCCGCTTGAGTTCTTTAGGCCTCGTTGATCATTTCCTGCCCGTTTCGCCGATCCCCGCATTGCACTTTTAGATACCGCCATGATCATCCGCAGGTGTGCAGTCTTAGGATTTCGTGAACACACGTTTCATGTTCCAAGGTATAATAACGGGACTTAAAAACGGTTTGTATGCCCAGCGGACCGGAAGCTCTCCGAACAGAGTCTGACACACCTTAAACATATGGAGCAGACACAATGGACGTCGTAACCACTCGTGATGCACTCCCCGCTGCTCTTTGCATGCGCTTCTGGGTATAGTTAATAAACGTCTTAGGATATACTGCCGTCGTTCCATTACATCAACCACGTTTTCCACTTCAAGTAAGAGGCGTTCAAAGTGATTGCTGGTGTTGGGCCCCCTTTTATGTTTCCTTCGTCTAGAGTTTAACGACGTGCAACCCTTATTAAATAAATTCTATAATTTGATTTGTGATCTATTATTTTATACAGTAACGGAAAAGTAACGACGTTACTTTTGCAGAGTAACTGTAACTGTAACAAGTTACTTTCGGAAATTCTGTAACTGTAACTGTAACAGAGTTACTTTTTTGGCTTAGGTAACTGTAACTGTAACACTGTTACTTTTTACTGGTAACGTGCCCATGACTGCCCCAACTGCTGCAAGTTCATAGGTAGAAGGGTACGGCACACCAGCAGGCGTTTCTTGTGTGAGGCGGTATCGGACATAATACACCTATCAGGGGCGTAGCCAGGGGGGGGGGTTTCAACCCCCCCCCCCCCGAAATTTTTCAATTTTGCTTGCGTATACAGGCACACACACATACAAACACGCGCACGAACATGCATAAAGTATGGTTGAACCCCCCCCCCCCGAAAAAAATTTCTGGCTACGCCCCTGACACCTATGCTATTTAAAACTCGGCATGCCTTAGTTGGTTACTTGTTTTGTACTGAGCGCACTACGACAGTATGTACTTACAAATGCACATTATCATTTTCATAACCACTGCTGTGTTTGTTAGAGCAAGCTTACTCTCTCTTTGCACTTTGAAAGCTCGACACCTTGGCAGACATCGCTTGGTGTTTAGTCAATGAACTTTTTTCCAGACATGCAGCACTGCACTTTCCCCTGATGTTGGACTTTGGCAAGAGGATGCGCCAGCCAGCAAATGTCCACTGGAATGTGAATGCACCATGCAGAATTTGCACATTTTCTCCAAACTTGTTGACTATCTTCTGTCCTGATCGGTTGGGACATGTTAGTGTGCACACCGTTGAACCTTTGGCAAACATTTCACAAGGATTTAATTGGCTTCAGCCCGTGGCAGGAGCACCAGAAAGATGGTAGACAAGTCTGCTATCTGAAAGGCTATGCCTTACCACCCTGCAACTGCCAAATTATGCATAGCACACAAACTCGGTGCACCGATTCCAGACAAGGTAATGAGCAGCCTTTCCCTATACAAATAAACTAGTTAACAACATGAAAAGTAATGCCGAAGGATTCCAACAAAAATATGCAGATCTTATGCAAATTCTTTTTTTTTTCGAACGTCGATGAATTTGCATGGAGGTAAAGCATCACCTTCGAGATTGGAGTCCAGGAACTCACTTTCCAGTTTTTTTCTTCCTTCAGAAACTAGGCAACTAACAACGCCAAATGAAACTTTCTGCAGTATTTGAGCACATATGGATCTGCGGTATGTACAAAATCTATCTCATACAGAAACGTACCCATCCCTACAACATGCTTTCAATAACAAACAACGGAAGAAACTGTTGATGTACTTGATGTCTTGAGCCTCTAATTCATGACAGAATATCGCATGCAATGGAAGAATTTAGGAAGCTTGTACATTAACTGCTGACCTAAAACAGCCAGAAAATATTCCGGTATGTCGGTGTTTGTCATAAGAGCCATGCTAATACATGGCAATAACAGATTGTAATGAAACTGGCATGCTTTCATCTGGGCTCTTTGGCTCGCTCTCGCTAGTAATCTTAGCACTGTTAACGATTACAAGAATCTAAAAAGGAAATTTCCTTTTCCTGGAGGGCTACTGAAGAGTGAATGACACAGTTATGCCCTGCCTTCTGTATTTTGCGGGCCTCGAAGATTTCGCGTGTCAACTGGTCGTGGTGGCGGAAAAGAATCCTCATTCTAGAAAATTCTGTGGTGTACCCGCAATGTTGGCAGTGCATTGCCAAGTGCGTAGAGCAAACATTACCTCTCAAGGAATTTTGATGCTCCCTCAGTTGCGAGTTTACACGTCGCCCCGATTGCCCAATGTAAACACTTCCACACGTGAAGGGTATGCTGTACACAATGCCAATGGCACAAAAACATTCGTGTGCTTAATGGAATATGAATCCTTCACCACTGGGCCTTTTTCCGCACTGCTGTGCAGATATCACCAACTTTATTCTTGGCTGCGAACACCACTTCAATGCCATGACGTCGTCATGAGTTTCTTGCCTTGTAAGAGCATGCGCAGTAAGAGTATATTATGATGTTTCTTCAAAAAACTTTTCAGTTAAAAGTCAGCACTCATGTCGTGTCTACTCGTCCTTGGTCTCTGTTATTTCGCACTGTTTTGCCTCTACCAGCTATGAATTGTTACCAACTCGCCCAATTTTCAATCATACAAACCTGTAAACCTTCGGCCTAGATTTCTTTTACTTTGAGCGGTAGTCCTGCCCACGGTTTTTGAACCACGAGAGCCCTATTGTATGTGTTAGCCTCCTGTAAAGCTTCGAACAACGGCTTGAAAATAAAATTTTGAATCACAGCGCAAGTTGTCCTCATTCAAGCCAGACCGATGCAAAAGCTGTGTCCCCTTGAACTTCATGTCTGGCTTCCTGGCAGAGCAGTGGCTGTGCCCATTAAGCTAATGGGAAAAAGCCCATGAGCAGTGAAGTGGGGACACTACGGCTCATTAGTTTTATTACAGGGTGTGTCCAGATAAGATCGAACACGAGGTCCCGGTCGCCATTCCCGATTGTGATGAAATTTACTGTAGGTCTAGGCATTACACCCAGAACAATGGTTTCGCAGTTAGTTTTGCGAAAAAAATTTTTGTTCGCCTGAAAAAAAAAATATAAATTTTGGCCACAAAAAACGCTTTTCCGCCAATTTTGCGATTTCTGTATTTTGAGCGCACCTAGGAAAAAAACGGTGCACTTCTTCGTCACAATATTTATTCTCGTTAAAGAACAAGTGAAATACAATCTTATGAGTCTATTATTTCCCTTGCTTGTCGAAGCACTTTTGAAGAAAAAAATCACAAACTTGGCAAATCGCACAAAATACATCTATTTCAGGAATTTATCGCTGCAAGCAAGTTAAAGTGAGGATAACGAAAATCGGTACACATTAACTTTGATACTTTCGCTCTCTTTTAAAATAATTCGAGTGGTTTTATCGCGCTCGGTTTTACTCGATAATTGGGCTGAAACGTAAGTGATTTACCAAAAACGCCGAACTTTGAAAATGATTTTCTCAAAAAGGCCATTTTTAATTTTTTTTAAAATCCCTCTGATTGAAGTCAAGGACGTCA
The DNA here is from genome assembly GCF_013339695.2 of Rhipicephalus sanguineus. NCBI lineage: Eukaryota > Metazoa > Arthropoda > Arachnida > Ixodida > Ixodidae > Rhipicephalus > Rhipicephalus sanguineus. The sequence continues at coordinate 304,647,443 of NC_051176.1, read as the reverse complement.
TCTACGATTGTGCAGAAAAAAACGTTGCATTATTTTGGTTGCTAACAAGTTATAGTGCGTCAAATGTGACCATGCCAGCCTAGCGGCCGCGTCGTTCGTTATGGGCTGAAACTCGGATATAAGTTGCTAAAAATACTTGTACGTGACATAATCACAAATCAGCAGCTCCACACCAACAAATGCGCAGCCCGGTGTCATGGTTAAGCAAGCTTTTTCTTGGGATCAGCCGCTTGACAAACCCGCAGCAGCGGCCGCTCGATGCTGCGGGCACTCACATTACATGGGTGCCGCTTCGACTGCGGATGAGCTCCGCTTGCGCGCCAAACTACGCTCAGAGGACAAACGAGAGAAGGAATGGATCACTGTGAAAGGTAAAGGCCGTTAAGTGCCAACAAATGTCATAATATGCAAAGAAAACTCTCCCGGCAATTTCCCAGTGAGCTCCTTCAATACAGCACGGATGTATTTTTTTCCCCTGCTGTTATGCCCGAAGCCGCATAATATCGTGATAAACGCTCGACTTGCGTTGAATATTCTATCTGCGGACGCCCAACAATACAGTATTGTAAAAGCGGTTCTTTAATGAAGTAATGGACTTAGACACACTTCTTTTCACAGCCGGCTGACACAAGTGTTCTGGCACGAGATGCATAACTGCAGTTTGAGTTGCTCGACCATCGGAAGCACGTATGACAGCTTTCTTTAGACGTCAATGGCTTTCTTTTGTGCCATATGTCGCTCATAGAATGTACCTAATTATATTTAGGCCACCCGAAGAAAAAGCAACACATGAGCGCACTACTGGAGGCGCTCACTGGGAAATCGCCGGCAGAGTTTTCGTTGCATATTATGACATTTGTTGGCACTTAACGGCCTTTAACTTTCACAGTGATGCATTCCTTCTCTCGTTTGTCCTCTCAGCGTATAGTTTGGCGCGCAAGCGGAGCTCATCCGCAGTCGAAGCGGTACTCATGTAATGTGAGTGCCCGCAGCATCGAGCGGCCGCTGCTGCGGGTTTGTCAAGCGGCTGATCCCAAGACAAAGCTTGCTTAACCATGACACCGGGCTGCGCATTAGTTGGTGTAGAGCTGCTGATTTGTGATTATGTCACGTACAAGCATTTTTAGCAACTTATATCCGAGTTTCAGCCCATAACGAACGACGCGGCCGCTAGGCTGGCATGGTCACATTTGACGCACTATAACTTGTTAGCAACCAAAATAATGCAACGTTTTTTTCTGCACAATCGTAGATGACGTCCTTGACTTCAATCAGAGGGATTTTAAAAAAAATTAAAAATGGCCTTTTTGAGAAAATCATTTTCAAAGTTCGGCGTTTTTGGTAAATTACTTACGTTTCAGCCCAATTATCAAGTAAAACCGAGCGCGATAAAACCACGCGAATTATTTTAAAAGAGAGCGAAAGTATCAAAGTTAATATGTACCGATTTTGATTATCCTCACTTTAACTTGCTTGCAGCAATAAATTCCTGAAATAGAGGTATTTTGTGCGATTTGCCAAGTTTGTGATTTTTTTCTTCAAAAGTGCTTCGACAAGCAAGGAAAATAATAGACTCATAAGATTGTATTTCACTTGTTCTTTAAGGGGAATAAATATTGTGACGAAGAAGTGCACCGATTTTTTCCTAGGTGCGCTCAAATTTCAGAAATCGCGAAATTGGCGAAAAAGCGTTTTTTTGTGGCCAAAATTTATATATTTTTTTTTTCAGGCGAACAAAATTTTTTTTCGCAAAACTAACTGCGAAACCATTGTTCTGGGTGTAATGCCTAGACCTACAGTAAATTTCATCACAATCGGGAATGGTGACCGGGACCTCGTGTTCGATCTTGGGAGTGTCTAGCGTTACGTCTAGACGTAACGGTACGAGCCGTTGCAGTTACGTCTGGACGTAAGAATAACGAGTCTTAAAAGTTACGTCCAGCGTGGAAATACAAATGGCTGTTGCTAGGGTTACGTCCAGACGTAACTGTAGTAACCGCTATCGTTACGTCCAGACTAAAGTCCCTAGATTTTTCCCTGTTGAAGAGCAGGGAAAATCTAGGGACTCTAGTCATGTGGCTTTCCACAAACGTGAGTACAATATTTTCCTGTTGCTCAGTGAAGGCCCTCTGCGCCCTTCGGGCGCGGCAACCTAATCGTGGCTTCGCCCTCGCTTCGCGAGTGCGGCCATTTCGCTAACGCTCAATGGCCGGTTGGCAGGGTCACGGTCACGCGCTACTGGCCGCTGTCGCGGCCACGCGCTGTTTAGCCCGCGCAGCCTGCCCCTTCGGGGCAGGCGGAGGCGTACGTAACCCAAGAGCCGCGTCGCGCTTCTCTGGCAACAGACTTCAGCAACACCCGAAACAAAAAAAAAAAAATGCACCAGCAGCGAGGTTCGAACCAACGTCCTCGCAGTTCCGAGCACGACACGCTAGCTGCTGCGCCACTGAGGCCAATCGGTTCGGTAGGTCTAACGGGCTGTATTTGTATTGCCAACAAACTTCAGCAACACCCGAAACAAAAAAAAAAATGCACCAGCAGCGAGGTTCGAACCAACGCCCTCGCAGTTCCGAGCACGACACGCTAGCCACTGCGCCACTGAGGCCAATCGGTTCGGTAGGTCTAACGGGCTGTATTTGTATTGCCACGCTGGACGTAACTTTTAAGACTCGTTATTCTTACGTCCAGACGTAACTGCAACGGCTCGTACCGTTACGTCTAGACGTAACGCTAGACACTCCCAATTCCCGTTAAACCTGCCGAACCGATTGGCCTCAGTGGCGCAGTGGCTAGCGCGTCGTGCTCGGAACTGCGAGGACGTTGGTTCGAACCTCGCTGCTGGTGCATTTTTTTTTTTTTTTTGTTTCGGGTGTTGCTGAAGTCTGTTGCCAGAGAAGCGCGACGCGGCTCTTGGGTTACGTACGCCTGCCCCGAAGGGGCAGGCTGCGCGAGCTAAACAGCGCGTGGCCGCGACAGCGGCCAGTAGCGCGTGACCGTGACCCTGCCAACCGGCCATTGAGCGTTAGCGAAATGGCCGCACTCGCGAAGCGAGGGCGAAGCCACGATTAGGTTGCCGCGCCCGAAGGGCGCAGAGGGCCTTCACTGAGCAACAGGAAAATAATGTACTCACGTTTGTGGAAAGCCACATGACTAGAGTCCCTAGATTTTCCCTGCTCTTCAACAGGGAAAAATCTAGGGACTTTAGTCTGGACGTAACGATAGCGGTGACTACAGTTACGTCTGGACGTAACCCTAGCAACAGCCTTCGATCTTATCTGGACACACCCTAAATGCTTTTTGTTTAACGTTGGCAGATCAATTTTTGTGCACTGATTAGTACACCACTTCTGACATATTTCGCAATGGTCAAACGAATAATATGCACGCACAAAGTTTACTTACATACAGCTCTACAGCTCCAACTTTCTCCATGGGCTCGGATCCAACGACAAAGCGTTACGACTGCACTCGCAACATGGGCACCTGCGCAAATAAAAGCTTTTTTTGCACACTAATGTACAAGCGAAGACCTAGCTTATTGCATTCGTTCTCATAAACGTGTGCCACAAACCTTTTACTAGTTCAACTCTAGGGCAAGAAAGTAACTACAAGCGGTATTCAACCGTTTCCATACAATAGCGTGAGACGGAAGCTATAAGTTTCTGTCGCACAAATTGAACGGTGTTCCCAGGCTACAAGAAGATACAAAAACTGTCACGATGAAAATAGTTCTAAGTGAGATGCGTACTGCGTGGAGAAATTTCATCGTCGCGCGTAGAAAACATCGCAGAACAAGGAATGCAAGAACTTACCTTGACGTGAGTTGACACCGGCTCGAAGCGCTTTTAGGGACAAGTGGAGCTAGGGGCGTTCTCCTCCTCAGTACCTAGGCCAGCGGCCGTCTTCAGGGAGAAGAAGCACGACCTACTGTACTCCTGACCTGCCCAGAGAGCGGGGGTCCTATGGGGCGCGCGTCCCCGCTGTCGTTCAACCGCTCGCCGTAGGTGGCGCCTCCTATAACCTGTTCGTCTGCTACTCTGCAACCGTTTGGGCGGCGCTGGAGTAAAAACGCCTGTATTATGTGACAAACTGCCGGCATTATGTGACTGTTTCTGCAAACTTAGACTGAGGGTCAAGTAAGCTATTCACTGTGGTTAAGTATTTACTGCGCACTGGTTGACTAACGTGAGAAGCCGTAGACTTGCATAGTGTATATAGGACGGCTGTGTCTTTTTAATTACAAAAAAAAAGTTCTAATTCACTTTCGGTATTTTTATTTCCGAAGTATTTTGCATTTATGCATAATAATTACATGATATCAACGCTCTGCGCTGGCGAAACATCACCACGAGCGTTAAAGCTGACGTTAGCGAACAGGTGCTGACTAGCGCCACAACGCTCATAGGTTACGTCCCTAGCGGCAGGAGGTATGAACTAGAACGTGGGCGCTGGAGAGGGGACATCTGGGCAGGTCAGGAGTATAGTAGGTCATGAGAAGAAGTGCCCAGAAGCGCGTTTCAGGCGCTATTGGATGGCGGCGCGGCGGTCGCTCCCTGTAGTGGCCACGAAAACAAATGTCGCCCCTTCCGGTGGCTTCGCCACATGAAAGGGCGCTCGCCTCGCTAGTGTCTCGCGGCTGCCGACGCACAGCGCTTTGGAGGACGATTGTTTTTATAACTTCAGAAAAGCGTGCAGGAACATGACATCCCGTATCGTTTTGACACTTCATCGCAAGCCTGTCGAGGCATCGAAGAATGCATGTGTGCTGAATTCGCGAATGTTGTTTCGGGGAATGTTTGCGTAGCTCCCCTGCACTAGTGCAGCTTGTTTCGCGTGGTTGCCGCAGCAGGTTGATGCACAATAACATTGCCGGGCAGCTCTTAATTATGTTTGGCGTGAAATTTTTGGCTCACATATAACGATCAGCGCGCCATGAAAACTGACTGCTACAGATTGGTACTGCGTGACGTGACTGTATGACGAACATAAATAACAGGTGGTAATTCATGAAAATCACTCATGTCATATATAAAAAGCCATGATTTACATATGCCATGCACTCGCGACCGGTTCGCTCGCTTAATATGAACCAAAATCGGGATTGGGTGACGTGAATGTACGACAAACATAACAGGTGGTAACATCAAAATATTGGCACGTATGTCACGTAATGCATGATCTACATTGCCATGCTCATGGTGCGCTCGCGGCCGGTTCGCTCAGTTCGCTGGCTTGATATGCACCAAAACCGGTGTTGCGTGACGTGATCTGTATGGCGAACATAGATAACAGCAGCTGGTAACATGAAAATAATGGCACGCATGTCATACGTATACTGAATTACATGCCATGCTCAAGGTGCTCTCGCGGCCGGTTAGCTAGATTGAAATACACACATAAATACTAACACCAAAATAATGGCACGCATGTCATGTAAGGCATGATTCACATTTCTAGCTCATGGTGCACTCGCGGCCAGTCCGCTGGCAATTGATATATGTACCAAAATCGGTATTGCGTGACGTGACTGTATGACGAACATAAATACGAGGTGGTAACATAAAAATAATGGCACGCATGTGATGTAAGGCATAGTGCATGTTACCATCTCTCACTAACGTTCGTCAAACAGAATAAATACCTCGTCATATCAATTTTGGTATATATATGCATTTCATTAAACGACCTCGAGCGCCCCGAGACCATGTGGTGTAAACCATGTTTTACATGGCATGCCTCCAAAGATTTGCACGTTATAACCAGTAAATTATGTTCGTCATACACTCTTGTCTAGCCATGCCAATTTCGGTGTGTATCAAGCTAGTGAAGCGTCCGCGAGTGCACCATGAGCGTGGTATGCCGTTCATTTTCATGTTATCCCCTGTAATATATATATTCGTCATACAGTCATGTTATGCCATACCAAATTTGGTGTACATCCCATTAACGAAATGGCCAGGAAACCACAAAGTCGTGGGCGGCTAGATAGATAGATAGATAGATAGATCAAACTCTATGAGATAGATAGATACGTTAAAGGCCGAAGTTCGCTAAGAAATGCTTCGCATTTATTAAATGCTGACTGCCGAGCGCGTAAATGCCGCGCAGTTCGCATTTCTTTATCGCATTAGTACACGCAAGTGCGCGTGTAGGCAAGTGAAAACTTGCGCTATTTCTTTCCTAATGAGTTAGAAATCAACGGTAGGCTTCAATCGAGGCTGCAAAAGCGCATGCAATGCGTAAAACATGCGTTACTTCGCGTGAAATCAACACCACGCCGCCGCAGGTTCGGCCGCGCTGGACCAAATATGGCGGCGGGCAGGACGGTCAGGACCATTTTAACCTCCTGGGTACAGTGTACTATCCTGGGTCAGGACGGTCGCGGTACTTTTCCCGTTCCAGCGATTTCAACGATCGCAGCGCCAGAGTCCCCATAAGGAAACTATGGTTGAAGCTCAAGGAGCCCGACACAGGTTGTTGAAAGCGCAAAAGACGAAGACAGAGAAGAGGCTTGACACACGCAGCGCTCGTGTGTGTCAAGCCCAAACAGCTACCCTAGTAGGAAACTCTATGCCTGAAACAACTCTATCCTAGCGCAAACTCTATGCCCGCCATTTACCTCGAAGCCCGATCTTGGAGGCTATGCAAAACCAATGCATTTGCGTACCGTTTTTCACGTTTTTCATTAATGACCAATGCTATGAAAAACATGTGGTACTGAACCTTGTAATTTATTGAAAGTAATTTCTATTAATTCCTATTTCTTTTGTTGATGCAGTGACCCTAATAACGTCCAGCGTAGATAAATTTTCACTTAATGTTTCTCTCTCTCATTCATTTCATTCTGCTGTGCCAGGCGGGGTGGTGGCAATGGGCAATGGGGTGCCGTGGTGGTCTCGGCTGGTGTTTTCACTCCCCGCTGCTCCATGCGGCGAACAATTGGTGTTAATCACCAAGAAGATTGTATGCTAGGATAAAGTAACAACTACTCCCTGCCCCAGTAGCAGCGGCGGTTTTTCCTGGCGCTATGGAAATTCTGATGACTCCCGATTATTACGTGATCGTCGATGGTGAAGAAACCCTGTGGTGCAGCCGCATTGATGGGAAGCTGGAAGCACGAAAACGTACGTATGTCATCGCGTTCGGTTCGCGATTAACAGACCGAACGACGCATCTTCTTCCTGCCAGGCGAAGGCGGTAACCATCGTAGTCCACATCAAGTCTATCGATCGCGCTCAGTCTTGCATTTGACTTTCGTTTAGAACATCCCACCTTACTTTCAGAACGTAGTACATCGGCTACAGCTTTGAGAGGTAATCCGCGTAACAAAACTTTCTCTTTTCATTCACCTTGTATATGCACGTTTGTCATTTCATGTTTGTGACATCGCTAGTGATGGAGTAATTCATTCTTCCACGCGCGACTCTCTCTCGGCAAAAAGTGACGTTTCGTCTGGTGGCAAACGTTTGACTTGTGTACAACTGGCATTTAGTATGCCAGCTAAAGAGGTTATGCGCCGACCTATGTGTCTTTTTTTATGAGCTATTGGTTCATGCTGGGTTTGTTGCTTTTGTTTCTTAGTTATATTGTATTCGCTTTGCAGGATCCCAACTGCATCAACTGACAGATCCTGTCTGCTTGGGCACAGTCTGTGGAATAATAGGAAAATTCCAGCCGCATCCAGGTTTGCTCCTTGGCTTTTTGTTTTGTCACAGACTGCATTTCTCTGCGGCCATTGTACTTGCAGTTAGGCGGTGGGTGATAATTTGCTGTCAAAACCCCCATGCACAATTTCGTTATTTTGCAACTTCTAGATTAACCAATGCAATGTGGTTGACAAGTATTCAGAAAATTAGCCATATGAAAAGTCACAGTGGTATCAAACTTTTACTTGGTGCCCAAAGCCACATATCATTTTGTACTAATTGCTGGGTATAAAAGTCCATGCTTAATTTCCATTTCTTTGTTTGTTAGTCATGATTCATGGCCACCTCATTCTAGGTTCTCGGTCTGGCCCACAGTTTATTTGATTATGTGTTTACATGTACCTCAGTAATACCTGCTCACAATTATACTTAAAAGTTACATGGGTTTTTCCACGTAAGATCGAACAAACGATGGCTGGTCGACCTCTCAAATTTATTTCAAAATTTTATATATTATTGTCTGATGAGTGGAAAGAAGAGATCCGCAATTTGTTTTGCCGCCAAAAATTTTTTCGAACCACAGGAAATCAATAATGACGAAGAGGTGGAGTGGAGCGCTCATCCGCTCTGCTGTTTTGGCCAACTTTCATTATGAATTGCACAAAATATATTAAAGTTAGGTAGCTGAAATTTATTTACCTAAATATATGCATGCTTTTGCTTCTGCTCAGGTATTTTTAGTTTTTATGTGTAGTGTAGATGTTTTTATAAAAAACCTCAAAAATGGCCCAATCGGCAAAATTTTCTTTACTTTGAAGGTCTTTATCTCAAAAAAGCCTTGTAGCAGAGCGACAAAAATTCTGCATTACGTTCTTCGCATGCTTATCTACCAAACTGCCAAATCTTGTATTTATATAACTTTTCAGTAAAGAGACATGATCGGGCTAAGTTCAAGAAAACACCGAACAATGAAAACTTCTGACGACAATTAAAAAAAAACCCCATTTTTTAAATTTCTGAAACTTTGTCCACTTATTCTCCTCCACATCAGCTTTCACAATCATTAAAAACATGTTGCATAATATCGTTGCACTAATAGTTACGGCCCCTCCAATGAGACCCTTAGGCAAGGATGGGCAATTCCGACTTCTTGCCCAGCAAGTGTATAAAATGCAGGCACGATTGAATTTCTTTTTATTAAAAGGTCAGCAGGTACCTAAAAAGGTGTCGCCGGTACTGAAGACGTTAATTTTGAAATTATTTGGTCACTGCAGCGGCCACGGGCGCGGAGCTACCGAGTAGGCGCGCGCGCACCCGAGATGCTCGTTGTAAGAGACGGCGCAGTGAGAGCTCGTTCTCGCGTCCTCAGACCGATTGCGTTCGAAACAGCAACACCTCTCGGGTGACTTGAACGCAGGTGCACTAGAGCTTCGCTATTCTATCCGCCCTCTGTTCGCATCGCAGCTAGGCGCTGATAACACGGCGGAGATGGAAGCAAGATGAAAACTCTATAAGGGAGCTATGAGCGCTCACTTCACGCATGCTGCTGCCACAGAAACTGCGCTGCGCCAGTTGCGATCAGTGGAAAGCATGAACGTGGTGCTCCAGTGGCAAAGCAAAATATGGATTGTCAAAGGGAACAAAAGCAAAACTATCGGTAACCGGATGCACTTGTCTATATTAGATGTCGGCAGCAGACGGCGTGAACTGGCCGTGCGTTCGTTGCGCTGTTCACACTTCATTCGGCGCGGATAGTTCTTGTGCTTTGCTCTTACTCTACTCCTCCTGTGCGTCTCATGACGAGAAAGTATAGCTCTGAATGAGTCTATTGTGGAGACTACATTTCGAAGCACAAGAAGCAAAAAGGAGTACTGACACGAATTTTAAAAAATTTTGGATTGTTGCTCTAAATAAAAATACTGGTGTCGAGAAACCTAAAACGACTATTGTGGTGCCTGGAAATGCATCCTATATATTTTAATTAACGCCACCTTAAAAAGACACTTTCGGTTTCGATATCGAGGGGGTGGCTTCTCAGTGTCGTTTCATAGCAGTGTGACGTCACGGAGATACAGAAATTCGCGACGTTCTAGCGGGAAATCTGTAATATGCTTGGGTGCAATAGACAACGATGAGTGAATTGTCGTCCAGTGACCCTGACAGTGATTTCTACGATTTAGGCTGCATGCAGGAAGCAGAACTTGCGAACTCGGAGGAACTGTCTTGACTTGTCGGTATAATGTCCTTGCAGTGTGGCTGGCTTGCAAATGCTCAGCGACCTAAACTTCAAAGTCAAATTAAAATATTTTATACGTGTTCTCCGACTCCAGTGTGCGGACAGCGTGGACACTGCATACCAACGAAGCAAAAAATGTCTTTTTTGCGATGTCTCAAAATCGTGTCAGTACTCCTTTAATTATTGCAAAGAAGCCAAAATTTCGCAGAGTTACCGACCTAGACATAAATGCTTTGAAGGAACGTTTAACGCCCGAAAGATCAGTGACTGTCAGTGAGACGGACTACTTGTGCTACGCGTGCTTTGCTACCACTGCAATGAAAGATCTTCACGGAACGCACAGTTTAACGATGACATTCTTATGCCCCCTGAAAAAGAAATCGACGCAATTAACCAGATCACTGCGACTACCGGTGCACGTGCGTTCAAGTCACCCGAGAGGTGTTGCTGTTTCGAACTCAATCGGTCTGAGGACGCGAGAACGAGCTCTCACTGCGCCGTCTCTTACAACGAGCATCTCGGGTGTGCGCGCGCCTACTCGGTAGCTCCGCACTCGTGGCCGCTGCAGTGACCAAATAATTTCAAAATTAACGTCTTCAGTGCCGGCGACACCTTTTTAGGTACCTGCTGGCCTTTTAATAAAAAGAAATTCAATCCTGCCTGCATTTTATACACTTGCTGGGCAAGAAGTCGGAATTGCCCATCCTTGCCTAAGGGTCTCTTTGGAGGGGCCGTAACTATTAGTGCAACAACATTATGCAACATGTTTTTAATGATTGTGAAAGCTGATGTGGAGGAGAATAAGTGGACAAAGTTTAAGAAATTTAAAAAATGGGTTTTTTTTTTAATTGTCGTCAGAAGTTTCCATTGTTCGGTGTTTTCTTGAACTTAGCCCGATCATATCTCTTTACTGAAAAGTTATATAATTACAAGATTTGGCAGTTTGGTAGATAAGCATGCGAAGAACGTAATGCAGAATTTTTCTCGCTCTGCTACAAGGCTTTCTTGAGATAAAGACCTTCAAAGTAAAGAAAATTTTGCCAATTGGGCCATTTTTGAGGTTTTTTATAAAAACATCTACACTACACATAAAAACTAAAAATACCTGAGCAGAAGCAAAAACATGCATATATTTAGGTAAATAAATTTCAGCTACCTAACTTTAATATATTTTGTGCAATTCATAACGAAAGTTGGCCAAAACAGCAGAGCGGATGAGCGCTCCACTCCACCTCTTCGTCATTATTGATTTCCTGTGGTTCGAAAAAATTTTTTTCATCAAAACAACTTGCGGATCTCTTCTTTCCACTCATCAGGCAATAATATATAGAATTTTGAAATAAATTTGAGAGGTCGACCAGCCATCGTTTGTTCGATCTTACGTGGAATCACCCACATATGTCTAAGGGATTTCCATTTTCTATTGCGGTTATTTATTCATAATAATTGACAAACTCTAGGTGCAAAGTATTTGATTTTTCCTGCCTAAATATTAAGTGCAGTACATTTGTGGAATAGAATAAATCTCTCTCTCGTGCACACACCTGCACCCACATGCATGCATGCGTGTGCTTACATATAAACTAGGGAAGGAAAAATATTCAATATCAGTGTTACTTATTCCTTGAACAGGGAGGCGATGCTCTTTGTAGCTTTTCATATATCCTTCAGTGCATATGTTCATCTGTTTACCCTCTGGGTATTAGTAAAATGATCAAGACATCAGCCCATAGATGTTGGTTTCTTTCTGCACAAGTTCAGAACATGTCCAATAGTTACAAACTTCTGATGTGTACTGCAAGGCTTCTTATTTGCATATGTTCCCAGCCGATAGAGTACTGCTGATAGTGAAATCCAAAGGCCACAGTTGCCATACTGCATTGCTGCCCTCTGAAGGATTTAAAACCCGAGTACTGTGCCATCCTTTATCTGCCCGTGTGCTTGCTTGAGCAATTAAACTGCATGAGCAAACAAAGCATGGTTATAGTGCAATTTTTTCTTTGCACCCATCACTCAGTGCTATCAAGGCATGGGCTTGCATCAGGATTTTTCAAAGATGTATAATTCGTGGTTTCTTTGCACATCATTTTTTTTCTCTAGTTTTCCTCTGAAAATTTTCTTTTTCTGGGTTTAGCATGTGTGTCGAATACATGATACAGTGGAATCTCGTTGATACAAGTCTGCATAATACGTTTTTCTTTCTATTCCCGGCCAACGTCCCTTGGAAATACATAATGCATTTTCGTGAGTTTAATATGATCACCTCTTTAATATGATCACATCTTTGCCCAAAATCTGATAATGTGCCTGTGAAAGTGGATCTTGACCGATATATCTGGAAATCCTACGTTTATTCTTCGGTATACTAGCTCAAACTGCGTTCCAACAAGCCATGATCTGCATGTTGCAGAGCCACTGACGCCGCAGCAGTGTTGAAAAGGAGAAAGTGCCGCGCAAATTGACCAGCTACATCAATGTTGCTCAATAAAAGTGAGTTGCTGACAGAGTATGCATAGTTTCCTCCTTTTCTTTAACCTGTTTGGTTAATACAATTTCCCCATAATACGTTTTGTTTTCCAGTTCCCTTAAAAAACGTATCAACGAGATTCCACTGTATTAAGAATAAGCATCACGAGTTACTGGCTTTTATCCAAGTCTGTGCATTTGCACGCATGAGCCTTCTTGGCTGGGCATCACCATCATGATTGCGAAAGACTTTCAGGACGCTTAACACTACTGTTTTGCATGCCAGCAAAGCAGTAGTGGGTGTTCTTTTTGTTTTTTTTTACATTACAGATTTTTATAATAATGCTATAATAATCAAGCACCTGTTGTCTTCACGCACAAAATCTACGTTGAGGCGGAACTACCTTGCCTCACGTGAAGTTACATGGAAATGAGTAATTGACAAAAACTTCTGAATTAATTTTTTAGTAATTAACTTGAGTGCAGTTGTTTACATGGGAAAGTTGTAGGACATCACAATTTATGGCACACCCATTTTTTAGAAATTCCAGAAAACAAACATAATTTAATATATTAATTAGGGGCGTGTGAATATTCGAGTTTCAAATTTGAATCGAATAATTCGATTCGACTTTTGAATAGCTAGTACTGTATTCGACAGGACGAATATCTAACACGTGAGGAAGGCCAATGATGCAACTTGGTTAGGGTCGGGTGGCTAAAACTAGTGCTAACATCATTACAGTAGGCCTTTCGTTAAAATTTTCATTGATATCCTGCACTGTTCAAAAGTGAGCGCATGTTTATTTTAAAGAAGATTATGTCATTTCCGCATGTAAAAAAAAAAAACACGAGAAAACCGTCAAGCCCTTCACAACTTCGCTTCTGAAACGAAGGCACGGACATCTTGCGTAGTTCGGTCGCGTATGCCGCAAGCGCCGTAAAGCGTCTCGCCTTTGGCCCGCGAAACCCGGTGATTGGCTTCACTTGTGAATACCTGTTCACGCTGTGCAGTCGCCACTGCCGCTCGGCACCACTCGTTCAGAAGCTCCCATCATTCTGGCACACACTTAAAGGGGCACTAAAGAGCAAAACGATTTTTCACCCATTAGTAAAGTAGTCTTCCACGATACCAAAAACACCACGCTTGCTGGGAGAAGACGCTTAATAAGTGAGAAAACGTGCAAAAAGAAAATCGACGCCACCTTGGAATTCCCGCATCATTTGCCGTGACATCACATATTTCTGACGGCGCCTGCTTGGGCCTACGTAGTTCCTAATCGGTTAAATCGAAGTACATTGTCCTCTGAGGGGGCCAGAGGCTTGACATAACGAGTTTGTGGAAATTTCGTCGAGCCAGTAGCGCCAAAATACGTTAAATGCTCTTTGAAATCTTTTACGTCACGAATTACAAAGTTTGGTGCGAAATTTAAAAATGAAACTTTGAACTTGGTTTTCTCCTCTAATAATAAACCTATGGTGGTGAAATAAACTACACAAGAGTTCTCCGAGCACACGTTATCAATCTAAACCAATTCATTGTTTCTCTTTAGTGTCCCTTTAAAACGCTACTGTTAATGGGCACCCGCAGATTTTTGGGCCCGGTGCACCCATGACGATGAAGCACAAGATTACCATTGTCACATAAGCCGTAAACACCGTGGCATCACGGCAAGAGAGCCTGAAGCCAGGCCACGTGGAACAGCTTGTGCTTCTGCATGACAATTTGTAGTCTTTCGGTAGCAGTCACTCAATGCCGTAATGTGCTTGAGAACATGAACAGATTTCATTTCTTGTTTATTTCTTTCACTTTTCAGTAACATCTTGTGTATTTGATATTCGATTCATTATACAATATTTTTGGCCACTATTCAGCACTATTTGATTCGAGATAAAACTTCACTATTCGCACACCCCTAATATTAATCATTGAAATTAAAGGTCCCAGTCCAGGCAATATCGAAACCGAGTGCGCTGGTGCACGGGAAATGTGGCTGTTGTGTTACTTTGACCAGATATTCCCGTGACGAAATTTGACTGAAAATGCGTTACAGCAGAATGTGGCCAGGAAAATAGGCACGATGTCTGAAATACACAAGTGAACCGTTTTTTCTTTGCACGTGATGTTTCATGCTTATCTGTTTCTTTCGTGTTGGGCCCAAGAAGACTGCAATTTCAACCTTTTCTTTCACTGCACAGCTTAAAATTTTGAGGGCAGCCACTGCAGCGCTTCTCACAGACAGGCGAGAATACAGTTGTCGCTCACTCACTCACTCACAGACAGGTGAGACAGTTCTTTGAGCCGAATTAAGAGTTTTAAGAAACAGGTAAGCACGAAACATCACATGCCAAGAATAAGGGGTCCACTAGTGTATTTCAGACGACTTGCTGTTTTAACAGTGGAGCTGTTTCAGCTCGGAGAAGCCCCGTTAGTCGCGAACAGAAATTGTCTTCATCGGGAACCGGCACGCACTAACTTCGTCCTCTTCTTCATCTCTTGCTTTGCTCCCTGAACACGTGTACCTATTTGTCCATCATGGGATCCAATAACTCTGATGGGTGAGAGAACGAGTACAGAGAGAAATTCTTGGCGAGGCGGGATTCGAACCCATGATCCGAAGGCGAGCATCGTACCACTCGGCAGCCACCGTTGGCATTTCAAAATATGAAATCAAACTTATTCGCTAAAGTTCCTGCTTGTCACAAAGCATACACTTTACATAAACGGTTGCTACTCTCAGGATCCATTTCTCACTGTTCTCCGTGTCTTATTCACGACTACTCATCTGCACTTGCACCTGTCATTCTGTGAAATGTGAAAAATGTTCTATCCATTCGCAGAAGCATTGAAGAATGTGATCACTGGACAAACAGTAACAACTGCGTTGCAGAAGTGTACGTGTATCTTCCCCTATTACACTAAATGGCATGGACCTTGAAGCAGTGAAGAGCTAGGCCTTGAACCGGAAGTGGCGTAGCAGAGGATGCGCAATTTTGCTGTCCACCTATTGTGAAAATGTGTAGGTCAGCACGTAAAAAAAAAGAATCATACACAGTATTCAGGTCTTGAATCCAGACACACTTCCATCAGAGAGTGCAGCAGGGTGGTTCGGTCGCATGCTTTTGACAGCGCAAGTACCCCAATTGAAAACGATAGGCAAGGGATAATGAAATTGCGAAAGAAAACACACAGTACATGGCAGGCACCAGGCCGAAGGTTGTAACAGCAACATTGGGGGCACGATTCAAGCTTGTGAGAAGTTGCTTGAGAATCTCAACACCTTTTTAGGGACTCAGTGTTTTTTTGCACATCTAAAAGCTCTTTCACTTTGTGTTTATATATGTAGCAGTTACTTTCAAAAGCACATAAAAATTTTGTATGCAGAACTTTCTGATCTGAGCAAGATATGAGAAACTGGGGAGTTCATATAACAGCCACACTTGAGAGCGATGCCATACGTTACTTACGAATGTGGAAAGCCGAACAGTAGATGGATTTCGGTGTATTCACATTTAGATAGCTGAGCGATTCGCAATTGGCAAATCTAGCTGGCCCGTTAAAGCAGAACCTGCACCCATAGAAGCAAGTACCTAACCACAGTGTTTACACAGACGACGACAATGTACATTGCCATTGCAGTAAGGCTTATGGGGACTGATCATGAGGGCAGTTTAATTGCATCATGTGAAGGATTTGCCAAACTCAACAATCCAAGATTTAGCTGCACATTGTAAGTTATGAAAAGCAATCTGCATTGCAATGTTTTTATCATAGGTCTGCGGGCCACATACACAAATGAAAGGCCACATATTGGGGCATACTATCTGTTGGGATGGGTTGCCATGTGGGGTTCTGAACATCATTTTTTGCAACTGGTTGAGCAGAATAGAAAGTATTATACCTTGTTTAGTCAAGGCAGAGTGAGCAGTTGGGCTTTTTGGTTCACCATTAGGGAGAGCAACAGGTCAGAAACTGACAGGGACTAAGATGGGCACACAAAGTAGACAAACGCAGCACTAACTTTCAACAAAACAACCGGTAAGACTGCGACCAGCTAAGAGAAGAACCCTACAATGCCAACAGTGCAATTCAAGGTGGTACCATTCAACAATACAATTCAATGGCTTGGAGCACTCCTACACTCTTGCCAATGCACGGTTTTGCTCCTCAAAGTGTGTATTATTTTTTAGTAATGAAATCAAAAAATCGCTTTTTTGGTCAATCTACCCTACCATACCCCTTTAATAATGCCAAATTATTGCGTAATAAAAAATATATATAAATATTATTTAACTATAGTAATTAAGCAGACAGCCAAAGCATCTGCTATGGGATTCAAAATGATGACTGCCATTATACGTATACTTTTTGGACAATGCTTCCCCGAGGAAAAATAATGTACAACAGTTTTCAGCTGTATTTTGGCCTTTACTGAGGAAGCTGCCATCATTGTTTTTGCTTGGTGATGTTGCTCAATGCATGGGATTATGCTAGAAAAAACTGCAGAATGTCAGCTGCACTGTGAAGTGATATCAGTCGCAATGGGTTGATAATCAGTTACTTCTGCACCCAGGTGTATGCCAGAGGCGTAGCCAGGAAGGGGGGGTTGGGGGGTTCAACCCCTCCCCCCCCCCGAAATTTTTCAGTTTTGCTAGCGTATATATACATGTGCACATACAAATGCACGCACAAACATACATAAAGTATGGTTGAACACTCCCCTGAAAAAATT
This sequence comes from Rhipicephalus sanguineus, assembly GCF_013339695.2. Lineage (NCBI taxonomy): Eukaryota > Metazoa > Arthropoda > Arachnida > Ixodida > Ixodidae > Rhipicephalus > Rhipicephalus sanguineus. Next base: position 304,630,362 of record NC_051176.1, on the reverse strand, counting down.
TCTGGCTATGCCCCAGGTGTATGCACACCCATTTCTGCTCATGTGTACAGAAATATAGGCAAACATCTCTTCCACATACAGTCCTTGGCTGGCTGAATAAGGGGATAACTCCAGAAATAAAAACTGAGGCATCATATTTAAAGTCTTGCAGTGCTGCATCCACTCTTTTCTGTGCAGCATTCTTTACGCATTCAAGAGAGAAAACTCCACTCATCCCACTCACACCACCATGTATAGTAAATGGTCCTTGACAAAGCTGTCCGATTATTTTTAGTTTGTCACTGTAATTTAGAGTATGTGAGCCAATATAAGAAAACTGGGGAGTTGGTACACATTATAACCTGAAATCAGTGCCTCCAAGCCCTTCTAACCTACGTTGTGTGAGAAAGTTGGACTGTTTCAGCATGGCCTGAAACAGTCCAAAATTCAAATGGATACCTTGCGCTACACTATTCAGCACTTAATGCAGCATGAAGGGCGTTCCTTTATGCCCACAGTCCTTCCCCCTTCACTTATGCAATAATAAAAGCTGCACAAACCAGACTGGCCACTGCCAAAGCTTGGCGACTATGGCTTATTTCCAGCTCGTGCAATCACTTCCAGCGCTTGTACACTGTAGCCTTTGAGATTGGCTATCATTATTACAAAGAAGCTGTTGGTGGTGGCTCAGCTTCAGTCATCAGCAATTGGTGTTGCAGGACAGTTCAAATGTGACATTCACCCTTTGAGGGTCGAATTTTTTCGCAAAATATTTTTATTGCTGAAATAAATTCTTCAGACGATTCTATTTAAGGAAAAAATTGTCTAAATTTTTTTTGCGTGACCGTAAAGTGACAAAAATATGATTTTTGTTGTTACATACACATGGTTTATTCTTGAAGGAAAGAAGTGTTAATTTCAAGGGCTCGTTTTCTTTGTTATACACAATATTAATGAGAACTAACAGACAATAATGCCAAGGAAAGTATAGGGGATGTTTTTAGTAATAAATGTAAGGTAATTGTGAAGAAAGAAAAGTGGACGAAAAAATAGCTTGCCGCGGGCAGGGACCGAACCTGCGACCTTCGAATTACGCGTCCGATGCTCTACCAACTGAGCTACCGCGGCGGCCATTCCCCCGTCCGCTTTAAGGGGTATATGTGTGCATTTAAACGTGGGAGCGTCAGTCAGCGCCGCCAGTAGCCATGACGGCGAGTGTGGAACACTCTTTTTCTGCCTTGTTGGCGTCACGTAGCACGTGAACTTATTACGAACTGGCAGCTGACCAATAATCCCTCGCATACTACCTGAAAGCATCAAGTCTGCCAGAACGAGACCCTCGCTATGAATGAAGTAAAGAAGTGTTAATTTCAAGGGCTCGTTTTCTTTATTATACACAATATTAATGAGAACTAACAGACAATAATGCCAAGGAAAGTATAGGTTAGTTCTCATTAATATTGTGTATAACAAAGAAAACGAGCCCTTGAAATTAACACTTCTTTACTTCATTCATAGCGAGGGTCTCGTTCTGGCAGACTTGATGCTTTCAGGTAGTATGCGAGGGATTATTGGTCAGCTGCCAGCTCGTAATAAGTTCACGTGCTACGTGACGCCAACAAGGCAGAAAAAGAGTGTTCCACACTCGCCGTCATGGCTACTGGCGGCGCTGACTGACGCTCCCACGTTTAAATGCACACATATACCCCATAAAGTGGACGGGGGGGATGGCCGCCGCGGTAGCTCAGTTGGTAGAGCATCGGACGCGTAATTCGAAGGTCGCAGGTTCGGTCCCTGCCCGCGGCAAGCTATCTTTTCGTCCACTTTTCTTTCTTCACAATTACCTTACATTTATTACTAAAAACATCCCCTATACTTTCCTTGGCAATATTGTCTGTTAGTTCTCATTAATATGGTTTATTCTTAGTAACATCAAGCAAAATCCTAAAAAGCAAACACTTATACCGTTTTTTATAAATAAAAATTATGCATTGTATTAAATATAGCTCACAGACATTCAAAAATAAACACACCAGAGTACTTTTCCGGTAAAAAATGTTCGTGCTTCCCAAAACAGGAAGCACAACCTTGGCAGCGTCATTTGTATACTTTAGCGCCGCATGGAAACAGATGTAATCGCGCCCCGGGGAGCAGTAAATGAGAGTGACAAGCGGTCAGCCTTTGAGAGATCAGAAACCAGACAGCCATCAGCATTGCGGGCGCAAGAAGCGATAACCACCCGAAGGACGAAACCGAAACCTGCCGCACCCTGTGCGCACGTTCTAATGCGCAAGTGAAAGCAACTGCACCGCTTATGGAAAGAAAAAGAAAAAAAAGAAAAAAACCAGCGTAGAGACATCGGCGCATGAAAAAATTTCCATGTATTCCCGAAGCATGGCAGCACATTGCAAGCAAGAGAAATGGTTGAAAAAGGCGCACGTTTTAAACCAGCCGCACCGTGGGTGCGCTGAATTGCGAAGCAAGAAAACGACAACAACGGAGAGACATCGGCGCATGAAAACAATTCCACGTACTCCCGAAGTGTGGCAGCACATGCCAAGCAGGAGAAATGTTCGAAAAAGGCGCGCGTTTTAAACATACAGGCTATGCCGTACATGTACGACGAAAACCCTTTGGTGCCTGTTAGGTGATGCCGTACATGTACAGCGAAAACCCTCAAAGGGTTAAAAATTGAAATACAGCTTTCTTACCACTTGTAGTATGCTAAAATTTTCTAGCTTGTTATGAAGCATAAATGTTTTAAACATGCTTCAAGCTCCAGAATTTCATGTGACCCTTTTAACAAGGCTCCCCATGTCATGGGGCTTGATGGAGTTTCATTGTGAGGCATGAGGTTCGATTCCCGACTGTGGCAGCACATCTTTATACAGTATAACCTCGTTACAACGGATCTCTTTACAACAGACATTCGGATATTACATACCAATTTGCGGCGTTATGCCGACCTCCGTATTAGTTCCATTGATTGATCTTGTATTCTGGTACAACGGACATTCGGATATAATTGACTAAAATTTCAGGCCAGCAAGGTGGTCAGGACTCCTGTAGAGCGGACTTTTCTACCACAGTCATTAACTTCCGACTTCAAACATCGCTTAGCATACTTTCGGGACGGGAGCAGCGCACCGCGGATATCGACGTACCGATTTAAGAAAGAAGGCCGCTGATCCCCGGTCTGTCAATGATCAGCTATGCCTAGCTGTAGCGACAAAAAAAAAAAAAAAAAAAAAAAAACGGCGCGCAGCGTGCTTGGTGTTGCGTTTGGGACGCTGACACGCGAAATTGCGAGCCGCTGCCACCGCTTCTCCGCGCGGTCGCTGCGCGGCGAGCTTGGCCGGGGGGGTCCGCTGCCGATGCGCAAAATGCCCATCCGCGGTTCTGAGGAGCCAGCGGGCAATGCGATTCGTTGCTTGAGACGAAGGACATTACGGCTTCTTCGCTTTCGCATGTCCGCTAGCGCGATGTTCTTGCCCGCAAAGTTCGGATTTGGCTCGTACGTCGGCACCGTGAACGGAGTTAGGCCTAACCACAACATCTAGTAGAAAGCTCGGTTGCGATGTGCGTGGCCGCGGTGCCCGATGTTTCAAAGTACGTCATGCTCGATTGCGAGTACAAGGAGTTGTCCCGCGGTGGTCTTCGTCATAAGCTTCGAAGTGCTGATAAGAAGAACCTCGAACAGCGGGTCCAACGAGTCAACGCTCTTAGTCGCACGTCTGCGATGTTCGCGACGAGTGCGGCGATGATTGAGCTTCCGCTTGCAGCTGCCCAACTAAAGCGTTCCAAATTATCGTCGACCCGTAAACACAGAACGAGTGCGAACGCGTCACGAAGTTGCGCAATTTTCGACAGCCACGACCTCGCGACGCACAAGCAGCAGACGACGATCCCGAAGCGAGCATTAACACGTTTTGGCTGCTTCTGCGGTAATACCGCAGAAGCAGCCAAAACGTGTTTTTCGTACGCTTGTTACTGAATGGAGGAGCCAGCTGAAACGGAGAACTTGAACGCGGAGAAATGCTCTTTACGACGAGCCCAAAATGGTGGCGCCCAGTTGCGCCGTTGCCGAGCTATAATTTTGAAAGACGCTTTTTTTTATATTTCCGCAACTTTCGCCAAGTCGGCAGACGCAAAACAAATTTTTATAGCACTTCTACGTAGTTTTCATTGAAGATATTTTAGAATCAGATAGAAATGGGCTACAGAAACTGAAAATGCGATTTTCCAAAAATCGCATTTTTTTTTGGTCCCCCGTTAAAAATAAGACCATGTTTGTGACTCGTAATTCTCTCTGGTTATAACAGACCCATTCAGTGTTTACATGAAAGTCTGTTGTAACAGTACTTGGATTTTACATACTCCCTTTACAACAGACCATAATCCTCTTCACTATGAAGGTCTGTTGTAATGAGGTTATACTGTACGTGCGAAATGAAAGAATGCCTGTGTGCTTACATTTAGGTGCACATTAAAAAATCTCAGGTGGTCAAAGGTGCTCATTGAACCCCAAAATTAAGTTTCTTTTGCTCCAACCTATGAACTGTGGGAAGCCAACTTTTCTAATACACGTACCTTGTGGTGGTGTCCCATTGCCTACACTTACCAAAAAATTATGCTGATACAGTTTATTTATTTACTGTCTCACCTGCAGCACATAAGTGCATTATGATGGAGAAAGGGTTACTCACAGCAAAGTGAACATGTATAGCGGTGCTTACAAAAGAAAAAAAGAAAGGAACATACATATACTAATATTTCCAACGTAAAACGTTAAGGAAGTGCTTAAGAGCCTTGGTAAAATCAAAGTGCCATCAGACAACAATACCAAGATGCTGTTCAAGTGTAAACACCAGTCCACACATATTGAAACAAAGACGTCCACACTCAAGTCAAAATCGAAAATTTAGTCACTGCTAAAGTTTCATTATCAAGTATGGTAACGACTCCAAGAGGCAGTCTATTCAACTCACAAATCGTGTTGGGGAGAAAAACACTTTTGAAAAGATTTTTTCTGCAAAATATATTCCCTCTCCTTGAGCTCATCATCTGTCTGCCTGTCCATCTGTCCATCCATTTGTCCGTTCATCTAAACCTGTCTATCAATCAATCACTCAATCATCGATTGATCGATCGGTTGATTGCTTGTACCCTCAGGGCACGGAGGCATTTCAGAGGGAAGTGGGAATGTCTAAAGAATACAATATAAACAGCAAGACAAAATGAGAAAAAAGTACAAATATATAGTAATAGTTGCAGACACACAGAAAGACAATCACTCTTAGAAATGCAGCTGGGATACATTAAAAACAACTTTCAAGCAGTAAAAGGCATATTTATACAGTGACAAGCATATATACATTCAGAGAGAAAGAACAGTTGTATGGAATACGTTATCTGTTATATAAGTGATGATGGGGAAGGTGATTCCAGCTGACACAGGTTCTGGGTATGAGTGAGTCATGAAAACATTATGCCTGACACGATGGAATCCCAACTTTATGGCTGTGATATAACCATGCTGATACATAAGATGGTCTTGTTAGCAGTTTTTTTTTTTTTTTCATAGATGTTGTAGTAAATTTTATAAAAAAGGCATACTGAAGCTAATGACCTACGATGAGAAACCAGAGAAAGGGATAAACTTAAAAGGGCCCCTCACCAGGTTTAACAATTTTGAGCTGACGAGCGCAATGCATACATTAGGCGTTCACGATCACGTCTGCCAAAATTTGCAATAATGCTACGCGCCGCGGAAATGGGTCAAATTTCAAGCTGAACGCTGCTTGCCCTTCCTCTTGTGGGCTCGCACACAGAGAATGAGGGGATGACGTACGCGAGGGAATGGCCCTACGTAGATGGTAGTGCTGTGACGTCACTCCTCTACGTAGACTGTGCTCTGACGTCGCCAGCAGTAACACGTGACACTGCAATAATTATTTGACACGACGTGTAGTTTGTGTAATTTGTTCCTTGAATAGATTAATAAAACTTAGAGCAATAATAAAACACACAAACGGAATCTGTGCGTTTTCTTTTTTAAATTTTTACTGTGAATTGCAGCGAGATGCGAGACTAATCTACCTCCGTTACGCATGTGTTCGTGTTCTCGCGCTTTGCACATCGTGCAGACGCCACCCCTTACAACAAAACTAACTTTCTACCGCGTTCCAGCGCTCATTAGGCTCATTTTTCCTCCCGCGTCTAACTAGATGTTCATGCGGCACACCGCTAGTCTCGAGTCCGTACAAATGTTGCAGCTGTCGTGCTGAGTCATAGGTTGAAAGCCAAGTGATCGGCGAGGGCGCATTCGGCATAACTTGCAGAGATGAAGCGCAAAGAACGCCGCCACAACACCGCTCGCGTCTCGGGGGTTCGGGCTGGTTCGGGTCATGCGCTCGCGTCATTGTGTGGGCATGACGTGGTCATGCGTATGCGTCATGTGATCCTCCTACTTGCGTGCCGAAGTGGGTAGGGAAGGGATTTAGCTTGCGAAGGCTACACAGGGCGAGCGGCAAGGGTTTCAAGCTAGCCTCCTCGCATCATGGTTTCGTGCCGCTTCAAAACAAACAAACAAACAGACGCTCAAAGTGCCAAAGGCTGCTAAGAAATGCTTCGGATTTAATAAAGGAAAACAGAAAACATCTCTTTCAAAGAAGCCCGTAAAAGGTGCTCACCTTTCTGTGGCACAACCTATGCCCACGCACATTGAGCCATTGGCTGTGGCACCTGCCCCTACGGTGGGAGCAGCCAAGGCAGCCCTGCCCTCTCTGAACACAGCCACACCAATGGCCTCTGCTATCTCTGGCAGCAGCCAGTGCAGCTCCGAGGTCAAGAAGGTTTTGTCGACTTCGGGGCTGGTAAGGTGAAGGACTTTGTCTGTCAAAATGAAGTTCACGCGACGTACACATCGCTTGCTAGAGCAAGTGACCAACGGCTTGTTAGAGGAAATGGACACAACCCTTTGTCAGATGGTGCACCTAAGGAGCAGCGAAGAAACACCCTTGACCGCTTAAAAAAAAAAAAATCGAAACCCCAATTACAGGGCCTGAAAAAGGCTCTGTAAAATTAACCAACCTGCATTTTTGAGACACACAGCACCAATTTATTTTTAACATGGGTACTATACGATACTATACTACAATGGAATGTCAGTGGACAGCTCCACAATCTCGACAATATCCAAGAACTTTTGAGAGAATTTAGTCCAAAGGTGGTGTGTGTGCAAGAAACATGCCTAAATTCTAGAAACACCACCTTATTCCTTCAGTATATTATTTTTCGTAAAGATCGCAAAGATGCTGTCGTATCTTCTGGTGGTGTAGCCATTGTACTGGACAAAAGTACAGCATGTCAGCATTTTCAGCTCCCAACGGCACTTAAGGCAGTGGCCGTTTGAGCTGTACTTCTAAATAAACTGATTACAGTGAACTCCCGTTAAGACGAACTCGGTTAAGACGAATTCTCGCTTATACCGAACAACACGGGACCATTTGTTTGGTTTCCCATAGACTCAATGCAAAAAAAAAAAAATTCGCTTAAGACGAACCGCCCAACTGTACTCTTCTGTTAAGACGAACTTTCGCGGTGATAAACAACGCTAGCGATTCTGCGAAACGAACACTGCAGTCTTGGTGGGGCATTCAGGCGACCGAGAAAAAGCAAAAAAGATTAAAAAAAGCGCTTCCTGGAGCAAAGACGCGAAACAAATCGCGACGCGGAGGGCGCGAGATAAACGAAGACCGGTCAGCGGATAAAGCCGGTATCCCCTCTCACCCCCTGCCTGTGGGTGGGGGAGGTGTGGGCTTTAGCAAAGAAAGCAACAAAAAAAGTGGGGGATTTACAACTTAGACCCCGAAGCCATTGCGTCCTTTTGTATTTGCCCCCGTTCGTTCTTCGGTTTCCCAGCTGGAGTACAAAGGAGAACAGAAAAACACAAGAGCTTGGGGCCAGAGGGGCCCAAGCTCTTGTGGTCAGAGGGGCAAACACAAGTGGTCAGAGGGGCAAACACAAGGGGAGTGGGAAAAAAAAAAGAAAGCGACAACAGGAACAAAAATGGTCTGTGCATTACAATCGAGTGCGAAACCGAAACCAGATCGCGGCTCACTCCCGTCAGAGGGGTCAGGTGCATTGTCATCACCATCACACAATGACGGCCGAGCACATGTATTTTGTGGTCAATTCGCGTTGGCAGCGTTGGTTCGCGTAGGACCTGTGCGCGTTGTATCTGTTCCCAGTGAAGTGCAAATTGTGACGAGCCATTTTGATTATGGAAGCGCACGAAAAAGGAAAGCTGTTTTGCACAGTGCATATATCTGCGTTGTGTCTTTTTCGTGGCGAGGCTTGTGACCGTGAGTAGCCCGAGGGGATATCTTCAGCTGCATGTCGATCAGGAAAAGTTACTACGGGCCGAAAACGGGAAAATATCCGAAAATCGAAGAAAACCTTGCATACTTTCTTAAGCAAGTCAGCGTATTCGCAACTTCCAGCAACTATAGGGGGCGCCACAAGAAATCCAACATGGCTGTCGATGCGGTGATCATAGAGTTTCTTACAAAAATATCTAGAGGGAAATCTGGCGCCACCGTCTATGCGAATTTCTTAAGGGGTGCCGCTGGAGCGCTGGGAATGACGGTATATGTGTCTGCGAGGCTTGTGTTGGCTGGTGTTGAGCGAGGCTTCGGCTCAAAGGCGGATACGACTGCGCAAATAAAGCTTCTCTAAAACAAAACTTTTATAAGCTGATGTCATTTACGCGTATTATATTTTAAAATAAACGTCCACTCACCTTGACGACATAACCAAACGGCGAAAGAAAGAAACAGACGACGAACAGTGGCAAAGGGAACACTGCCTTCGTCGTCTGCCTGCCAAGTTTAGCGGCCGTTTTACTTTTTACGCTTCGTAAAACTATACATCGACGAAGAAGTTTCCAATCATAAATAAAACTTGTTTTTATGCAATAATAAAAAACAAATAGCTCACTACGTGCTCTTTCAGTAAGAAATCAACCATTTCGACGCAAGGAACGCGTTTAAGCCAGACGCGTCTTCGAGGTGTCTGGGCTCTACGTGAAGGATACGAATCCGAGTCATGTTCGAAGCTCACATATCCCGGCATTCCCATGCGTCCAACAGCTCGCAGCGCCACTTTTCCCTCTAGGTAGGGTGGCTAGAATGGGGAGGTGTGAAAAGCGAGCCGTGTTTCCCTTGCCCGAAGGTGCCGCGTTGCGCGATCCCTCCGCTAGGTCGAGATATAGCGCGACAGTCGGAGGCGCTGCCTGCTCGCATGGGGGATGGGGGAGACGGCAGTGTAAGCCGCTTGCGGCCGAAGCTTGTCAGCTTCGTTGGTGTGCACGTGCTTTTACGAGTTCCCTGTGTTAGTGTTCCTTTGGAGGAATGACGTGTACAAAAAAAGAAGAAACTCAGCGACCATCTTAACGGATTCGTGCAAACGCACGGAGACAAAGAAGATATACACAAGGACCGTGTTTTGTGCCAGGCGCTGCAATTCGGTGTGCAGAACATGTGCGGAAAAAGTGTCACTTTTCCGTGCGCCGGCATGCAGACAGATTAGCAGTTTGGAAGAGGGCAATCCCAAAGGCCGACAGAGCGATACAGCGAGAATTCGGCCATCTGTGAAAAAACATTTTGGCACAAGGTAAATGTACTGAACCCGTTCAAGTGCTGAAAAGGTTTTTTGCGTGCGTCTGTGACAAGCACGGGCAATTGATAAATGAAATAACCTGAACATTTTATTTTCTTTTTGTTTTATTTTATTTATTATACTTTCATCGACTATAAAGAGCAACGCAGCGATGCTCACCTTGTGTATTTAAAGGGACACTAAAGGCAAATATTAAGTCGACGTTGATTGTTGAAATAGCGGTCCAGAAACCTCGTAGTGCTGCTTTTGTGCCAAGGAAGTGCTTATTTTGAAATAAAATCACGTTTTTAGTGGTCCGCATCGCGTTAGCGCGCTTCAAATCTCCCGCCTGAAAATACGACTCTCATACGTCACTGCTGCCGTGCCCAACGTTTCCCGCTTTTACTGCGCGGCCGCCGACACAAGTAGCAGCCGAGCGGAAGTAGCGGGACCCAGAGTAGCAACAACGGTGCTGCGGCAAAGACTTGCTCGGATGGGCACATTCAAAGCCGTCACCAAGTTGCGGTTGGTCTCGTAATCCTCAGTACGAAAGTGCAGCGAGCACACACGCAGAGGTTTTGACTGTTTAGCACACTGGCGCAATGGCATGACACTAAGCCACTTCGAGCGTAAGGGTTCATTCCGCGGCACCCAGTGAAAAGACACACCGGTTTCCTTGCTGCAGCACTGGCGTTGTGCACCATTCGGGCATCCGGCAATATCCCACGCATGCGGCATTTTGTCGAACTTTCTGTCAGAGCGACTCTCACGAGCGCGCAAAACACGCACGGCAGTACGCGATCCCGAAACTAACACTGAGACGGGCGAGGCACAGTTCGGCGAAAACGGAACCTTTGAACCATGTTTGAACCACGCGCGCCGTTCCCCATGGCAACGCCACGGAGGTTTTGTTTTCCATGAATCAAGCGGAAACGAACAAACAGCATTTTATTACTTCTTTTGATGCTCGGAATGTTCCTTTTTTACTGCTGCTAGTTTGATTACTAGTGATTTATTGTAGGCCGACTTCCCTACGTCATCGGGATCACTTCGAAAATGTCCCACTCGTGGCGCTCATCATGTGATACATTTAGCTTAATTTCTCGGTAAGTAGGGCACTGCTGTTGATAATATTGCCGTTTTAGAAGTTGTCATACATTGGGCTTTCACTCTGACATAAATTGTTATTTGCCTTTAGTGTCCCTTTAATAACGGGCTACGCAGTTACAAAGCGCGTTCTGCTATCGGGCTGCACAAACTGCAAAAATGCGTGCAACGTGCTAATAGAAAGCACTGCATGACAGCTGCAAAGTCAGATAACTAGCAAATGGGATATTTGAGGGCTGCTGTATCCATCAAAGCTACTATACAACTTGACACAGATATTATATGTAAAGCAGGCTGACACTAATTGTGTTCAGCACAGTGCACTTGCATTCAAAGATAGTAGGCAGCTTGTTGCAGCTCTGTAAAGAGCGTGTTGCAGAAATTGGCTACGTCGAACATGTGAAGAATGGACAATATCAGTGGTCAAATTCTTTTGCATCACTATCGAGGGTTCATTTTCCTTTGAAGGGGCTCAACCAGGCATAAAGCGAGGACAAATTAAAAAAAAAATTGAATACATGCGCATCACCTACAAGAGTATACCCACCGGTGTATTGCTCAGAAAATGATGCTAATTAAATTTTGTTGAAGCCATGAAACTAATTGCTGTCTCAATTTCTATTCAACTTTGAGCATACTGGCTCCGTGACGGCGCGACCTCGAGTGTAATGCAAATTCAGCATTGAGTAAATGGCAAGGAACAAATGGACAAGGCAAGGCGCACTCTCGAGGTATATTTAGTAGTACGAGTAACTATAATGTATCAAAGGTTATCGCGTGATAATGTTAGAAAACGTCGTCAAAGATATAACGCTCCTGCAGGAAGAAGCTTTCTCTTTTACTCCGTAAATGTCATCTTATGAAGATGAAGATAATTTTGCCTTCATCAAACATGTAAACATTCGTTCATTCGAAATAACACTTCATCGAAGAATGGTTTGATTATGGAGGCTCGAATTATGCCTGGTTGTTGGCGGCCGAAAGCTTCGCACTAATGCCGTGATCCTTGAGTGAGTAAAAATGTTTATGTTGATAAAGCTCTTTCACTGGCGAAAATCTAGCACCGACACGAGTGCATGGTCGTTGGCAGGGGGCATTTCTCCCGCCTCCCTGGAGCAACACCAGCGTTCCCCCACTCCACCATACGCGATGCAGCACGGGTTTGCACCCCCGAAGACAAAATCCTGCCGACGCCGACGCGCGAGTGCATTACAACAGCGCAAGCTGGCAGCGCCTCCGACTACAGCGCCACCGCTGCGGGATCGCGAATGGGGGCCAACTTAGAGCGGCCGGTTTTCACACCCAATTCTAGCCACCCTACTCTAGGTAAGTGTAGGAAACTCTATGGCGGTGATCACACGGAGCGATCACCGCATGTGTTGTCGCTGGTTGCTGCCGCTTGCCGGCTAGGATAATTTTCCACCGCATTGAACTTCCCATGCATGGAGTGGCTCACGCTTGAGAGCATAAACTGCGAGACACACGGCACGATTTTGCATCCGATTCGACGTCCTACGCGCTTGTGTAGCAGCCGGAATGGTGATGTTTTGCCATACAGGGTCGCCGGATCGGGCGTCCGGCGTGCGTTAAACTCAGCAGATTTTTCTCATCCGCCCGGTCCGGCGATTGCACGGGCATATAGCCATAGTGGCAGCAGCACGGGAGACAGGCAACGTCGTGCCGCTGCTCGGTTTCTTACCGCTCCTATCATCATGTCCGAGGATGCCGAAGTATTTGCCAGTATCGCCGCTACCGGCGGCATGAAAAAGATGTGCTACAATTATTTTATCATGCAAACTAATTCCTAATTCAATAATGCGGTACTTCCAGTGTGGCACTAATAAAAAAAAGCACCGGCGTCCACACCACTTGCGAGATCGGGAACCACGATGCGAAAGCACCTGCGATGCATTCGCAGATAAGCAGTGACACTGCAGGCCGTCTTACCTAACCGGCTTGCTTCGCTTCCACCTTTGCTCTTAATATTGAGGGTGTCGAGAAAACGGATTGCGTATGTCGACGCCTGACATAAGAGTACAATATCAATCGTGTTAGCAAAATTTGCTCACTCTACGGCGTGCTCGCGCTCGATCACGGACGGCAGCGGCGTCTGCCTAGCCGCCGCTCGCCGGTGTCAGTTGCGGCAGGCTGTTTTGATGTGGCTTTCGCTCGCGACGGCATATTTTTATTGACCGTCGTCTTCTAAATTAAGCAAAAAAAAAAGAGCTCTCGCCTGCTGTCTGCCAGGACCGTGGTAGCGCAGTGCGTAAGGTGTTGCGATGCATGTTCATGCGGGTTCGATTCCCGGCTACAGCGGCCACATTTCGATGGAGGAAAAATGCAAAAGATGACCTGCGTGCTTAGATTTAGGAGCACATTAAAGAACCCCAGGTGGTCGAAATTCATCCGGTGCTCCTCACTACAGCGCGTCCCATAATCGCATCGTGTTATTGGCACGTAATATCCGAGGAATTCAGTTGTGTCCCAAAATTCAGCCGATTTGAGAAGCACGATGGAAACCATAATTTTCTCGTGTGACAAGCTTCCCGATGCGCACGTGGATATCCCATTGTCTTTTCTGCCACCGGTCCAAGAGAAAACCAGCCACGTTTACGCCTTTCACAGTATACGGTCTGAGCATTTTGGCATGCAGTACACGCGATTTCTCTTGTGCTCTTTACCCATTACTGAACCGCAAAGCTTCCAAAATGTTGCACCAACAAAATCCGTCGTAATTCACTGGCCACACGCACAACAAGTCGCAGGACACACCGACGACGAAGCACAGCTACAGAGTTCACTGTAGCACAGCCCGCACGTTGTCGCCAGGCAAGTTTTCGTTCTATCACCGGAACGCGGCTTTCACCGGTTGCCGCGTGGCGGCGCCAGCAGTGGTGGGAAACCGTTGCTGGCGAAATGTGATCAGGAAAGAAATGGAAAAAGAGAAGAAAACTATTTGTTGGAAAGGAAAGAGAAAGCCAAAAAGTTGGTGGAACAAAGAAATCCGGGAGGCGATCGAGAAGCGACGTGAGGCATCACGGGAGCACAGACAAGCAAAAAGGGAGAAGCGGCCACAGGACGAAGTCAACCAAATATGGGAAATATATTTAGAGCAAAAATCCATTGTGCAGAAATTAGTCGAGGCAAAAATTAAAGGTGAAAGTGAACGCTGGATGACAGAGATTCGCGAAAAGAAGAAGGCCGCGCCTAGGATATTTTGGAGCCACCTAAAAGCGCTGGGTAGGAAGTCTGGCACAATGCAACAACATATGGTAGATGAAGGAGGAAATCAATTGGAAGGGTATGAAGCGCTAGGTTACATCCGAAAGATAACAGCTGATTCGTTTAAAAAGGTCGCCCCGGGGATTCCCCCAGTGAGTAAAAGTACGCAAAGGAGTGCAACCGACGAAGATGTAGTACTAGAGAATTTCAATTGGAAGAAGGCCGAAGGAAAAATTCCTAAGCGCACTACTCCGGGCTTAGATGGGGTTCCCGTCAGCCTCATTAACGAACTCGGACATAAAACTAAAGAAGCACTGCTGAAAGCCGTAGAAAGGTGCTTACAGGAGAGGGAAATACCAGACAGTTGGCGAAAAAGTAGAATGAACTTAATCTATAAAGGCAAGGGAGAAAAGGATAACATTCGCTCGTATAGACCGCTAACCATTACATCGGTGCTATACAGGCTGGCGATGCAGGCAGTAAAATTAAAAATAGAAGCGTGGGTAGAACAAAATGATATTTTGGGAGAACTTCAGAATGGATTTCGAATTGACAGGCGGTGAGACGATAATCTGTTTGTTCTTACCCAGTGTATAGAAATATCGAAAATAGAAAACAGGCCCTTATACGTAGCTTATCTAGATATTACCGGGGCGTATGACAACGTTAATCAGGAAATTTTGTGGGATATACTGAAAGAAGTGGGCATAGGTGACGACTGTATACAGCTTTTGAGGGAAATATACCGAGAAAATACAGTTTGTATAGAATGGGAAGGAATAAGTAGCAAGGACAGCGTTGAAATTAGCAAGGGGCTGAGACAGGGATGTCCTTTGTCCCCGCTGTTATTCATGCTGTACATGGTGAGGATGGAAAAAGCGCTAGAAGGTAGCAACATTGGATTTAATTTGTCACACAAGCAGGTCGGCACGATGGTTGAGCAGAAGCTTCCAGGTCTATTTTATGCTGATGATATTGTCTTATTTGCGGACAGTCAAGATGATATACAGCGACTGGCAGATATATGCGGAAGGGAATGTGAGGCTCTAGGACTAGGATTTAGTGCAACAAAATGTGGATTGATGGTATTCAATGATCACGAAGACCATGTGGTCTTTATACAGGGCCAAAAAATACCGAGGGTAAGCGAGTACAGGTACCTCGGAGTATGGGTAAATGAGGGGGATAGATATATGGAGGTACAAGAGAAAGCATCGGTAGCAAAGGGAAAGAGGAATGCTGCAATTATGAAGCACAGAGCTTTATGGGGATACAATAGGTACGAGGTGCTTCGAGGGCTGTGGAAGGGTGTGATGGTCCCGGGGCTTACATTTGGGAACTCAGTAGTGTGCATGAAGTCAGAGGTACAATCCGGAATGGATGTAAATCAAAGGACGGTGGGCCGCCTCGCGTTGGGCGCTCACGGGAAGACGACAAATGAGGCTGTAAAGGGTGATATGGGATGGACAGGCTTTGAAGTGAGGGAAGCTCAGAGCAAAATGAGATTCGAAGAGAGGCTGAGGAAAATGAAGAACAGTAGATGGGCAGAGAAGGTTTTCAGGTATTTGTATAGAAAAAGCGTTGACACGCAGTGGAGAAAAAGAACTAGGAGGCTCACCAGTAAATATACGGCTAGCAGTGCGGGCGATATGGCAACAAGGAGCATTAAGCGGAAGGTCAAAGAGGCGGAGAGCATAGAGTTTCCTAAAATTAACTAGAGGGGACTCTGGCGCTGCGATCGTTCAGCTACCATGGGAATGATGGGTAGTACACAAATTTGCCTAGTCTTCGTGCTTGCGGCTTCAAACGTACTTGTGGCTTTGTTTATTGCTGTGTTTTGGCGTTCGTTTCGGATAAAAGAATAGACCGTTGTGAACTTCGTGACCAGATTTGAATTGCTGAGCCTAAAGAAGTTAAAGTGGCGAAGTGAAACTGCTGACTTTTGCTGAACTTTGTTTTTCGACAAAGCGGATGCAGCCGACGCGGAGCCAAACGGAGCCAAAAGTACGAAGTTTAGACAAATTTGTGTACTACCCATCATTCCCATGCTGGCTGAAGCGTCATGCGTTGCAGCTCCCATAGACACTAGCGCCAGAGTTCCCTCTAGTAAGTATTGTAGGAAACTCTATGGCGGAGAGGACTTATTGGATGGCAGCGATGGAAAAGAAGCCGGCTCTGAGTAACTACCTAAAGGGAAAAAACGAAATAAGGAGGGAAAGGTTTTATGATAATTCAAGGGGAAGCGCTTTACTGTTTGAAGCAAGGTCGGGCTGCCTTAGAACGCGTAGTTATAAAGCGAGATTCAGTAACGAAGAAGAACAATGTACATGCTGCGGGGGAACTAAGGAAACGATGGAACATGTACTGATTGAATGTGGCGATATTCACCCAGGTATACGTGTGGGCACGAGTCTACATGAAGCCTTGGGTTTTAGGGACAACAATGGAAAGCTGAACACGTCCGCGATAGAAATAAGTAAGAGACGGTTAGAGTATTGGTGGCAGAAAAGTAAAGATAAAGAACAAAAATAAATAATGGGGGAAAAATAAGGTCATTCTGCCTTAAGAGGCAGAGAGATGGACCGTGAATTTATATTGTTTTGGTATAATAACATAGATTTAATCAATATAGATAAGGTATTAGGCCAACATGAAACAAGGACGTTTTTTTTTTTTTTTCTTCGAGCCTGGTGGCAGACATGTCACCGCCCCGTTTTAAAGGGGACGCTCATAGCATCCATCCATCCATCCACCTGCGCCAATTGCGCCAATCTGCGCCAACTGGCAATTGCTGCTCCACACTGCTCCAAAAGGGTCTTTTTTGCCCAATTTGCGCCATTGCTGCGCCACAACGTGGTTTTAGGAACCGAAACTAATGTTTCGTGGACAGCGCGCTTCGTGAGTGGACGTATGTCGTGGTCGCCATCTTGAGCTGCTGCATTTGTTAACGGCGCCACTAGCGTCCCAGCCGTCGTGACAGCTGACGCAATCCAATTCAATACCAGTGGCAACGGTACAGCAGCACAGCAGCACTACCCTAGCCCTAGCTACCCTAGCAGCACTGCAACCGCGCCGCAACCTTCGCTTTCTGCAAGCGATGCGCACTCCTCGATGCTGATGCTCTAGCGGTCCTGACAGCGGACGGAGGTGCGTTTGTGTTGTCGCCTAATAAAAGCGTGCAGTATGGTTACGACAGAGCTACGCTTGCTGTGCCGTACGCGTGCGTTTATCGTAATGGCGTGAGTGTAGCGTGGTTTCTGTGTGCACGATCCGCAACGATCAACTCCGCAACAGCGACCTGCTTTCGTTTCTACAAAGCGGTGCGCGTGTGAACGCGGTCCGGCACAACGAGCAGCAACGATCGGCGGCTAAATGCGTGCAGTAGGCTTAAAGCAGCGCGACGTGACAGGCATGCCAGAGAAGTTAGGTGAATATATTTATTGCGACAGGGTTGTGAGCGATACGTCATACTGGCGCGGCCGTCGGTGGCCGCCACATCACATTCGTTCTTTCCCTGTGCTTGCATCGCTGCAATCGCGCGGAAGTAGGAATCATTTATCGACCTATTTCCGCACTTCTCGAAAAGGCGGGAGACACTGTGGCGTCAGCAAGTTCAGCGGCGCAGTAAACTTTTATTGCGTAAAACGTTATCGCGGTACGCAGTGTAACTGTGTGTGTGTGTGTGTGTGTGTGTGTGTGTGTGTGTGCGTGCGTGTGCGTGCGTGCGTGCGTGCGTGTGTGTGTGTGTGTGTGTGTGTGCGCGTGTGTGTGTGTGTCGGGTGTCCCAGCTAACTTGTGCCAAGGGCTAAAAATGCCATATTAGAGGCAGTTGAGTGAAATCATTTACATATTGCTGAAAGCCACCTTACGCACTACGGATATTTTTTTTTGTTTTGTAAATAATTTGTTAATTAGGATTATTTAACTCAATTGCTGAATATTGACTTTAGGCAAGAAGTGGGATTTGCAAAGTTCGAGAGCGTCTTCCTAAACCCCCAGTGCATAATTTGCGAGAAAGAAAGTCTCACGTGTACCATTTCTTCCGAGCTGCAAAGAAGCCTGAGAAATACGAAAAAAAAAAAAAAAAACACGTGACTAGCGCTTTCACGCGCCGCGATTGTACTGCTCTCAGCCGTGGTTTGAGCGAACGAAATCAGCTGCGGCCGCGACTCGCCGACTTCGTCACAGCTAGTTGCAGCGGTAGGCCGATAAGTTCGCGGTCGTTTCTTGGCCTGTGTCAGCCAGTTGGCGCGCGTGAGGGTGCAAGTTTTAGCGAGCGCGGGCCAAGCAACAACCGCCAACTTATCGGCCTACCGCTTCAAAGGAGCCGGCGAGTCGCGGCCGCAAGCTGATTTCGTTCGGTCAAACCACGGCTATGGTGGCTACCACGGCTGGAAGCAGCACGATCACGGCGCGCGAGTGCGCTAGTCACGTGGATTTTTTTTTGTATTTCGCGGGCTTTCCTTGCAGCTTGGCTGAATTTCTAGGCTAAATTGGCTAATTCTAGACAGCTTGGCTAAATTTTCTTCCTCTGTGTGTTTCATGAAATGTCCGTGCCTGCTCCAAACACAGGGGTAGCTGCTCCAAAAGCAGATTTTGCCTGCTCCAATGGCTGCTCCAAAATGCTGGAAGGCATTCCCACCACTGCGTAGCTGAAAGTTGCGAATAATGACTTTGTCAAGGCAACAGCACGCGACCGAGGCGTATCCAGAAGTGATCTTAGAGCCAGCAAAACAGGCTCACTCACAGAAGAAAACGAACTGCCAGGACAGTAAATGTTACATTTTTTGAAGGAAAATTGTGCTTGTCTCTTAATTTTTTCTAATCGTCAACATAGGAGCGTGTTACAGTTTTATCATTAAAATGTGGTAGCAAATATCTTCACGAGCATTTTTATTTTTGAACACGTGAAATCGGGTGCTCGTAAGATTCGCGTAAACCCTCTGCTTGAAGGCATAGTTTTTATCTAGATGAGCCAAATAACTACTTTTTCTTGTCTTTTTGCCCCCATTGTAAGTCTACTCCATTCAGTGTTTTCAAGTAACATATTTGGATGCACTTGGCCAGTTAGCATCTCTTTTGGGGGCACTTCTGATAAGCCGAACTCCTGATACCCCGGTCACACTGGCAAATTTAGTGTCATTTTGAGCGAGTGCACTTACGCTCAAAGAGTGTCACTTTAGCGGCGTACTGCTACACGAGAAAGATAAGTGTGCTTTGGAAATGATGGCAGTGGCAATTGGTGGTTTAGTAGCGCAACATATATTTGTTATCTTTGGCAATGCTCGCTGTTTAATAGCGTATTATAGGCATGAATATAATTTACAATAAACTTTGCATGCAAATGAAGTAAATACTGCAACCGCATAACATCACTGGTCATCGCGAGCCGAGACAAGACAGTGTCATATCAAAGACGAATCGAAAAAAAAAAGGCGGATTCCGGTGCAGAAGGGACGCGTAGTGGTGACGGGCATTTGGAGCGTGTTTTGGCAGCACTCATTTGCTCCTCCCAAAGGCGTATGAGCGCCCGCGTCTCTGCGTCGGACCATGTTGTCTTCGTGGAAGTGGCACCCGTGGCACACGCCATCGCAAATGACTAAAGAATGACTGACCTACACATGTGCAAAGAAGTAAACAACGAGACGGACGCGCGGCCATTGCACGGCATTAGGGAGCCTACATGAACGGCCGTTTTTAGGGTGGAGACATCTTAATGCCTTCAAGAAACTCAGCCAAAACCAGCGGGCAATGGGGCACGCTGTTGCCAGCTTCCACCGAATTCAGCATAGTTTTCCGTGCGCCGCCATATTGGGGCCAGCCGCCGCTCCCTCCAGCTACGCGAAGCACTCTTGCTCTCCACAAGGGTTGCCATGAATGGATTTACTTGTGATCTGCACGGTTAGCAGTGACTTGCTGTGTATTCAAAGGCCTTTTTTCAGGCGAAAGCCTTATTAAGGTGAAAGCCTTAGATGCACCCAACGCGAGATGTAACCGTCGTTAGCGTCCATAGAGTTTCCTACAATACTTACTAGAGGGAACTCTGGCGCTAGTGTCTATGGGAGCTGCAACGCATGACGCTTCAGCCAGCATGGGAATGATGGGTAGTACACAAATTTGTCTAAACTTCGTACTTTCGGCTCCGTTTGGCTCCGCGTCGGCTACATCCGCTTTGTTGAAAAACAAAGTTCAGCAAAAGTCAGCAGTTTCACTTCGCCACTTTAACTTCTTTAGGCTCAGCAAATCAAATCTGGTCACGAAGTTCACAACGGTCTATTCTTTTTATCCGAAACGAACGCCAAAACACAGCAATAAACAAAGCCACAAGTACGTTTGAAGCCGCAAGCACGAAGACTAGGCAAATTTGTGTACTACCCATCATTCCCATGGTAGCTGAACGATCGCAGCGCCAGAGTCCCCTCTAGTTAATTTTAGGAAACTCTATGTTAGCGTCCAGCGTCGGCGTCAACACGAGCGATGCATCAATTAGCAATACCATGGTATGACACCAAAGTATGACGTCATCATGAGAATCACTATGACGTAACACGTATGATGATATCGCCACACACTGTCGGTCAACGTTTCTAGAACCAGGTCAGTTTCACAGCTCCCCGTAGACGCTTGCTCTCCAAAATGGACACGGCGGCCGACGCAAGAACTAGCGGCGCTGCAGTTCCATCTTGCATAGGGAGCCTACATGACCGGCCGTTTTAGGGGGATGTCAGCCTTTGACCTAGGGTGGCTAGAAGGGGAGGTGTGATGACCGGGCGGCAAAAGTTGGCCGCCATTCGCGTGAATGCCGTGGGGCGGCGCTGTCGTCGGGGGCGCCGTCAGCGAACGTAGCCGTTCTCCGTTCTCGGCAGGGAGAACGCTTCAGTGGAAATGCGCGCGTTACCAAATTATATAAAACTTTAGCTGATAATGCAGTTGATAATGCAGTTGCATGCACAATACTTAAACATGTTCTATATACCAATGTTATGACTCATATGAACACGCATTCCTTACTTAATCCTCAGCAGCACGACTTTCGTAATCGTTTTTCCTGTACAACACAATTACTTGAATTACACCTATCCTGTGCTTTAGATAAAGGTTTCTCTGTTGACTGCTTGTTTCTAGATTAAAAAAAAAGCCTTTGGTGTTTTACCCCACTCTTTATTAATTGAAAAAATAAAAATGTATAATGTGAACGATACAGTTAATTGTGAACTGGTTAAACGAGTATTTAAATTTGAGAAGGCAAAATGTCATTATCAATGGTAAGACATCCCGGGAAGTTGATGTGTCCTCTGGCATGCCCCAAGGGTCAGTCTTGGGTCCGCTATTGTTCCTCATCTACATAAATGACATTTGTTCCGGTATTTCATCACATATCAAATTATTTGCCGATGACTGTGTTTTGTACAGAATTATACATAGCTCCCATGATTGCACTACTCTCCAAAACGACCTCGACAGGGTCTTAGAATGGTGTGATAGGTGGCGTATGTTTATTAATGAAAAAAAAACAGTGCATATGTGTTTCACTAGGAAAAAGGCCCCCCATGACTCTTTTTATGTTGTAAATTCAACCAGGCTGCTATCAGTTCGCGAACACAAGCATCTTCGTGTATATTTCACACCGGACCTTTCCTGGAGCTGTCACATCCATCACGTCACAAAGCCGGGAGTGTGCTAGGTTTCCTGTGCAGAAATGCAAAATTTAACCATTTGAGGCCAAGACTCAACTGTACATGTCTACTGTTCGATCTATCTTAGATTACGCTTGTGCTATGTGGGATCCGTGGAAGGCAATTGTGACGTGTCCAATTTAGAAAGAATTCAGAACTTGGCTGTTTGGTTTGTCTGCTCTGACTATACCAGGAATTTCAGTGTTTCAAAAGCAAAAGAAAGGCTTGGTTGGGAACTTCTACACAAACGAAGGGAATATCTGCGGTTGAAACTATTTCATAATGTATTTCATGACCTAACGGGTCTGGACTCCTCGCGATACTTGCACAAACCGGATTACGTTTCGCAGCGATTACATCATGCCAATAAGATAAAGGAAATAAGCTGCCCGACTGACGCATTTAAAATGTCATTTTTTCCGAGGACGATAAGCAAGTGGAATAGATTGTCTCCTGAAGTAGCAGAAATTACTTCACATGAAGTATTTTCAAGTTCACTTCTGGGTCTCCAGTAGTGTACTCGCGCGGTTATGTAAGGACAAAACTGTACTATGAACCCGATTTATATTGTGTATATCCCATGTATCACTACGTAAGTTGACAGTGAATTGCATTTATTGTAATGTTGAAGTGTTGGAATCTGTATTCTGTATCGAAATATTGTATTCTCGCCGCCCCCCCCCCCCCAACTGTAATATATGCCCTTGGGCGCTGTGGGTACTATGATAAATAAAGAAATAAATAAAGCAAGAAAAAATTTCGGGGGGTGTCAGAACCCCCTCAACCTCCCCCCCCCCCTCAATTACGGCCCTGGGGGCTTAATTATGCTCTAATGCACTCTGATCATTTTATTCGTGCGCCTCATTACGTGCGAAAGCAGATAACTTGATCTACGCCAACCAAATCAGGATTAAATCATGGCATACATGGTAATACAACATTCGGTAGTCTTTTGAGGCTCAATTCAGAAACCAAATAAATTAATGCAACATGTTACTAGGTAAGGAACCTTTATTGTGTACAACAGAATGCACTTGATTGTTTCCACAGCTTGCCTCACATCACACAAGGCTTTCTCCTTTTGATTTATTTGTCATTCATTTCTTTGACATTTTGCCATTCATTCCGCTGTTTGCGCAAATGCTTTGCGCAAACAGCAGAATTCACTTAAAGCGGTTTGTCAGCCCTCGGAATGGAGCGTGCCCACTTCAAGAACAGTTCTTGGCAAGTCGGTGCACGGAAAAGGGACACTTTTTCCCAACAAGATCTGTAGCCGGAATCACACCCTGGCACGAAGCACCAACGTTGAGTTTTTTTCTTTGAGGTAGACGGCATCTCTGCTAGCACACAGCACTCATGAATCAACAGCACACGCCAACAGTTCGCAGCAAACTACACAACCACAAACCGCCGGCCAGCCTCTCTCCGCGGAAACGCTGACGGCGCCCCAGATGGCAGCGCTACGTTGTGCCCTAGCGGCGATCACGCGAAAGAGGACCACCCTCTCCTATGGCTGGCCGCCGCGCTCAGCACACCTCCCCTTCTAGCCACCCTACTTTGACCCACTACATGCCGCCAACGCACCGCCGCCCGCCGAAACAGTGTTGCCAGACAGCAACGCTGCGCTGGGAGCGGCGGCTGGCCCCAATATGGCGGCGCACAGAAAACTATGCATCTTGGTGCCCGCCCTGCGTCTACTCCCGGTTGCGTTTAGGTCTCGACAATACGGCGTCGAGCGTTGCGGTAGCATGTTAAACGCTGCTGGTGAAGCCCTGGATGCTGCGTACCGCTCTGCACTAACCACAACAGAAAGGGCGCGCGAATGTTCCGCTTCCCAGCAAGCCCTGGCCGATGACAACTCTGGCTGGCTCAATTGAAGCGAGACGGCTGGGAGAGTGCGTCTCGTATTCGCTGTCTGAATACTGCGTATTTCGTTCACTGTTTTTTGCTGCAGCACACGTTATATGTTTTTCACGGTGTTCGCGAATGCGTAGATAACCAAAGTTGTCGCTGCTGCTTCCACGCATTGCGAGTAGGAAGCCTACAAACGGGACGCGTCCGCGTGTCCGTACGGAGACGCGCTCGCTAGTCTGAGCTGTTGCCTCCCTTGCGTGAGTTCGCGTCAGCGTAACCTCAGTATTATGTCACCATTGGGCCCCTTATACCTTTGCCTAAAATGACAAGAAACAGAAAGCCTTCTCATTTCGCTCGATTATATTTATCCTTACCCCAGAAGCTTTCTGCACCTAACGTGCTTTTGCATTTCCTCCGCGATCATAGGCATTGCAACTTTTTATTTTCCACACTCGTAGGTAAGCATTGCCTCCGAGATGGGCACACGTTTCACCAAGCGACGATGGCGTGTGATGACGTCATCATGTGAGGTCATGTGATGAACTCATCGTGAAACGTTATGATCACGTCACAAATTTCGGAGCTCTATGACTTGGCATGACTATGACTAGGCATAAGGGGGCAAAGGCATAAGGCAAAGGCATGGAGGACGGTAACATAGGCCCAAAATCACCTCCTAAAAACGTGCGCAAAGTTCCACCCAAACCAGTTCCAGGTTACTTGGACAATTAATAGGCAATGCAACAAAATGACCCGCAACAGCTATAAAACACTGCCGCCACATCTCTGATGTCTATCAAATCGAAACACTTCGATTGAACAGTCAAACAGTTCCATGTTTGTTACCTAAGAAGAAAGTCATGTTTCAGTTATTAAAACATCAGCATCATAGGAATCAATTAGAGAATTAGGTTCATTGTACTTTGGTAATGGGCTTCTTATATTGGTCAAAGAATAGAAAAAGAGTTTGCAGTACCAGGCGCTGGCCCACTGCCCCTCGTGCATCCGTACTACGCGGGTAGTGGCAGAGTCACCCGCCATGGTGGGCTAGTGGTTATGGTGCTTGTGGAGATAGGTTTGCGAGACACTTACCCTACGAGGCGACCGGCAAGGGACGCGACGTTCTCCACTGCCGCAGCGAACAGAGACGCTACAGCCGGGTTCGTCGACTCTCCAGCACGTCGCAGAAAAGGCACTCGAGGCAGGATGTCAACAAACAACACGGGTTTATTAACCCAAGATTATAGAGGAGGTCGTGCCCAAGATGCAGCACAGTACGACAGTCACGGGCTTGCAGGCCGTAAGGGGAACTCTGCAAGACCGATCGAGTACGCTTGCCAGCGGCGCTACGACTATCACACAAAGGGCAGCAGTCGAGCACACGAACGAGAAGCCGCCTGCTAGAGCAGCGCGTCAACCTCTAGTGCCAGCCTGAGAGCATCTCACGCGGCGAGCCAGCGCCAGACAGAATTGAGCTCAAGGGGGAAAAGGGTTGTCACTGGCGGCCAATGAGGACAGGCGCAGCGCAGTGACATAGGCTAGCGGGGTGGCGTGAGCATGTCGAGACATGTGCGGACGCATGCCCGCGTGCCGGGAAGCTGACACATGGCTCGCACCAGACAAAGAGGCCTGGCGCTGCCGCCGTGGTCGCCATACTGCCGATTAACGGCGCTTCCCGGCGCTCGAGCCACGCGGGGCCAACACACACGCTAGCTGGGGAACGAGGTGCCAAAGGGGAGGGCGCGCTCGATTCCCACATTCCCCCCTCCTAAAGACCGAGGCCAGCCTGTGAAAGAGGCTGTGCGAGGCCAAGTGGCAAGGTCAGCTCAGCCGCAAGGGGGCTGGCCAACATGGCAATGTCCAAAAGGGTGGTGTCATCTTCCCAAAGGTACAAGTCCATAAGTCGGCCATGGTCACACCAATGTCCCACCAAAAGTTCCACCACCGGGGAGAGCCCATTGCCGGGAGAAGGTCTGCAGCCCATGAGGAACGGGGCAAGACTGCACAAGGGCGGGCAGCCAGCCCACTTGAAGTTCGCCAGTCAGGAGCGGTTGGCAGCCGGGAACGTACGAGGCGTGGCTACAAGTTGCGTGCGGCAGCCTACCGCCGGAAGTCACTGGGACGGGGGCCTCATTGCAGGAACGGCAGACCGGAACAGCAGGCAGCCAGGAACGGAGGCCAGAGCGACCACGCTCGGGCCTGGGCCAAAGCTTGAGTGGGCAGGCCTAAAGTCCCTAGATTTTTCCCTGTAGGCGGGCCAGCCCCCGAGGCGGCTGTCGAGGCTGCCAGGGGGCAAGGCAGGGTGGAGGTGGCTAGGGCAGAAGGCAGGAACCAGGCCACAGCTGGGAGGACCAGGGAACAGCAGGCCACAGGTTCAGTAACAGGTTGGTGGCAGGCGCAGGGAGACGACAGGTCCCGAAACGTCGGGTCAGTTTATAGTTTTTAAAGTTTAACTTTAGCAACTTTGGACTATAAGTGGCTGGAGAGTTTATTATTTTTCGTATGAATTTTCACCCAGCCAGACAGATCTCTGTCGAATATGTTCACATTTAAATCGTTACGCTCTGACGGCGGCCAAGAAGCAACCCTGCTAGCGAAGCAGTACGTCAACCTAACCCGGGATGTGTCAACCTACAAGAACCACCTCTCCTTCATGAAGATGTGCCAGGACCTGAACGTGATACCACGCAGCCTGCGCCTCAAGCGCCTGGTCCACACGGCGGAAGGAAACAACGTCGTGGCACAAGCTGAACGCCACCTCGTGAAAGCCCGAGTACACGAATGCCACAACACCATCAGGAATAAGGAACTGGACTTATACTTCCTCCATAGGCAACTGGAATACCAGATGCCCAACGTATTCGGGTCCCTGGACACATTCGCAAGAAACGTCGTCGCAACCACAGACCAAATCAAACAAACAGCCTTAAAGAGTAAACTCGCGGCACTGAAGAACAGCAAAGAGCCCTGAAACGACAGCAAAGCCAGCAAAAGCGTCGTCAATCTCTCATCAAGACAACTATCGGAGCACGAGGCAAGCGTTCTGTCTAAAGGACACAATTTCAATACAACAACTCCGCCACCTCTTCCACAGATCATCGCAGCTGTTGAAGATGGCATACAACACATAGACAACGATTCAAGAGACAACGTAAGATTCAAAAGCCATTGGAATCCTCTCGAAGCTACCAGCTCGACCACGGGAACCTTACAAAACCTGAAAAAGAAGCACTTCAAGAACTCCGAAAAGACTCAACCATAACCATCCTACCAGCAGACAAAGGTAATTCGACCGTTATACTTGATCGAAAATTCTATGAGGACAAGATAAAAAACCTGCTAAACAACCCTGAATACGTGAAACTCACGAAAGGCCCCACGCCCAGGACTCAAGGAGAGCTAAATGAGCTATTGGCTGACATTTTCAAAGACCACCCAGAATAAAGAACGCTGTACTTACGCCTCATATGCAGAAACGGTTCTGTGCCGGGATTATATGGCCTTCCAAAGATCCACAATTCGGGCATACCGCTATGCCCGATAGTTGACTTCAGAACATCCCCACTTCGCATGCTGTCTGAACATCTGCACAGGACCCTGTCACCACTAGTGGGGGAGACAGCCACACATGTAAAGAACGCCACCCATTTTGTTCAGCGTATGTCGGAGGTGACAATCGACAGTGACGAAAGCCTCGTGTCATTCAATGTAGTTTCGCTGTTCACGAGCGTGCCCGTACCCCTCGCCGTCTCAGCTGCCCGAACCGCCCTGGAGAGGGATGAGAACCTCAGCGAAAGGACGAACCTCAGCACGGACGAACTGGGCCGTCTGATAGAGTTCTGCCTCAATGCAACATATTTTTCTGTCGGAGGTGAATTCTATCAACAAACAAGTGGAACCGCCATGGGAGCTGCCATTTCAGCCACAGCGGCAAACTTGACGATGGAACACATCGAAACACAAGCTTTGGACACGTTCGCTGAACCACCAAAAATATTTTAGGGGCGAAGCTCCTTAGGGTGTGGGTCATTCCCTCCTCTGTAGTAGTAGTAGAATGTAACCAGCTCTAGTTTAATGAATTGCTCACTAGATGAGCAATTCACTAGATATCATAATTTACAAGACAACGTAGTGTTCTTTGATTGAATCACACTAAAAGACATACTTTGCGGGCGATATACTCTAGTGAGCTTTCAACTTTTCGTCTTAATGTACATGATAAAGAAATTATTTCTACGAAAAACGCAAAGCACACCTTGAGCAAGATGTTTGGCTAAATGGGACCATGAGGCGATGCGAAGCCGGAGCACCTGCACGATTGCGTTCCATTGGCTTTCGTTGCGCATGCTACCGACCTCGCGTCGTGGAATGCGAAGAGGAACGCTACGCGCGTCGTGTCTTCCCTCTAGCCTTGCCGTTAATTCTCACAGGGCGAGCGGGGAACGCGGTCGCTCTTGGCGCGCTTTCTCTTTCGCTCGGAGTCGCGCTCGCTCATGGCACGCTTTCTCTTTCGCTCGGGAGCAGACACTTTCCCTGCATTTCACCGATCACAAAGTGGTGATAATGAAGGGACCACGTAAACCAACAGTTCAATAAAAGTTTGATGTTTAATATATACACGGTGTTTCACACTCTTTATATGATGTACTGGGCGAATTTCACGGTTTACCGATGATTCCCTCCGGAGCTTCACCCCACTCATCATCATTCACCCCGTGGATATGCTGTGATTTTTTCTTTGTTTGAGGTATGTGGATGACGTCTTTTGCGTGATCAAGGAGTCTAACATCGAGTTTCCCGGCACACCTAAATTCGACGGAACCGGCGATTCAATTCACCATGGAACGTGAAAAGAACAACATTCTTCCTTTTCTGGATGTGCCAGTGAAACGGAAAAAAACGGGGCTGAGAGGACGTTTGAGCTTCTCGGTGTACTGAAAACCTACACACACCGGATGATATCTGCAGTTCAGTTCTAACCACCCGACCGCCCACAAAACATCAGTGGTCAACACACTCCTGAATCGCACAGAGGCCGTCTGCAGCTCCAAAGAAATACGGAGAAAAGAAGAAAAAGCAATCGCCACCGACCTCCTGGACAATGGATACCCGAAGAGCTTTATTCGCCGAGTACGCCAGCGATGCCGGGAAAGCGTCCCCCACCTGCATTCTTCTGCAATGGGTGACACTAACAATGATGCCTCCCCCAAACGTGAGAGATAGTTCACTCCGAAAAGATGCAAAGTTCAGTCTCACCACGTGCGCTGGGGAGTCGGGCGACGAAGTTGATCGCTCGCAGGTCTGTTCAGGTGATTGAGAAAGATGCCACATGAGAGAGAACATCTTCTCATTTGGCAGCCCTTTCTGTTCTGTGAGGAAGGGCTGCCTCCGTCGCAGGGAGATAAATATGGTGCCAAGCAGCATGACAGAAGGGGTAGCTAGCGGAGGGGCAGGGGCTCGCTTCCCACATAGGCCGTTGCCGCTGGTCCGCGATTGTGCCAGCGTTAAGGGAAGAAAATGGGGCGCACAGGCTCCCTCACAACAACTGCATTGGGATCAAGAAAAGTAGGTGCAGGTATGAGCACAAGTGAAGTTCCATCACTTGATGGGCAGCCTTGGTCGAAGCAGCGCTACCGATTAATCACTTGAGCTAGTAAACACCTCACGTGCTATATTCTTTGATCAACACTCGTCAGTGCTATGTTCAATTTTATCCGACAGAGTAAAGGGAGTGGGGGCAAAACGTCTTTCTTTTTTTAAAAGAAACACCCACGCAAATGCGCGGCTGCCCTTCCAAGCACAGCAGATCAGTTGCCTTCTACTCACAGTGGCGCCTCTGGCCTTTGTCACTATATGAAACTTTGGCAGGAGTTTCCTGCACCGAAGGAAAATATTGAAAGACCCTGCCTGTAGTGTTGACCATTAATGTACAGTTTCATCTGCCTAAGGTTGTCAAGCAAGTCCCGATTCTTTGCGAATTGCAGCAACATTTTCCTGGCCTGGCATGTTTCTAAGGAATCATTTTCCCTTACGGTGATACTTTTATCTTTGAGTTTGGCTGACTGGGATAGAATTTGTTGCTTTGTTTTAAAGGAATGAAGAATGAAAGTGATAACTGGACAGCATTTTCCTTCTGAGAATGCGCTAATCCTATGAGCATGTTCAAACACATCCTTCGTAAGCACTGGAATGAAACAGCTAGAAATCATGATCAACAGCTTTTCTTTTGTTAGCCCCCATGCTTGCGATGAACTGTCACGCAGTTTGAGAAACAACAGATTGTTGAGAAACAATAGATTGTCTCTTTGCTGCCTGTATTCCAGCTGAGATTGACCAAGCCACAAGTTGTCATTTTCTTGAGGCAGGTTATCTGAGAGTTCACGCAGGGCTAGCAGGTCTTGTAGAGCCACATCAGTGGCAGACGTTTTAGTTTCAACAGCTTGACAGCCTTGCAGCAATATCAGAGATGTTCTTCGTCATAGTTTCCTGGTTTTCTTTTACTTAATTAATGGATATAATTAAATGTGGTTGTTTTGTTTACATTCTAGCTGTGCCTGAGTTAACGCTTTGTAGTGAAGTTTAAATATCGTTGAGCTTTTTCTGTCTTTTATTTATTTGTTTATTCATTGTACCGTCAGGGCCCGAAGGCATTACAGAGGGGAGTGGGGATACATAAAGAATACAATAAACAGCAAGACATAAAGATACTGGATATACTGTATAACAATGCTAGAACCACGAGAATCAGTGCCAGGGTTAAAGGGACACTAAAGGCAAATAACAATTTATGTCATAGTGAGAGGTCAATGTGTGAAACGTCTAAAACATCAATATTATCAACAGCAGTGCTCTAATAATCGAGAAATTAAGGTAAATGTAGGACACGACGTGCGCCACGAGTGGGACATTTCGGAAATGATCCTGATGACCCGGAAATGATCCTGATGATCCTGATCCCGAGCACAATTAACCACTAGTAATAAAACTAGTTGCGATAAAAAAAGAACCTTCCGTGCATCACAAGACGTAATAAAATGCTGCCAGTTCACTTCCGTCTGATTCATGGAAAAAAAGAACCTCTTGACGTTACCATGGGGAACGACATGAGTGGTTCTAAAGTTTCATTTTCGCCGAGCTGCACGTCTCAGTGGTAGTTTCGGTATCGCGTACTACTGCTTGTGCTTGGCTCTCGCTATTTTCGCCCTGTTGATACTCTACTGCTGCTGCTGGCCAAGCTAAGCTCCGTTACAGTGAACTATACAGTTTCGGAGTGGCCCGTGCCTGCATCTTGGCGAGGTTGATGGCCGCTGTTGTGCAAGAAACCGTAGTGTTGGCGGCCGGGCAGTAAAGGCGGGCAACGTTGGGCACGGCAACTGCTACGTCGGAAGACCCATTCAGGCAGGTGAATTGAAGTGTACTAACGCCGTGCCGGCCACTAAAACCTGATTTTCTTTCAAAATAAGCATTTCCTTGGCACGAAACAAGCACTACAAGGTTTCTGGAACGCTATTTCTAGAATCAACCTCGACTTAATATTTGCCTTTAGTGCCCCTTGAAGCTCTACATCCCCTGACTGCAAAAGCAGCTGACCGCACACATCAAGTGATCACACTAGCAAAACAAGTAGCACTCGTGGGCGTGGGAACAGCAGAAGACAGACTTTGCTAGATTTCTTAGCAAACATGGAAGTGTCATTACTGACCTGCGTGAACAAACGCATGCTGTGAAGCAATTGTAGAACAATGCTGTTCATTCGCCCACTGGAAAGCATGGGCTGCTGGCGTTCATTTAGATCCAGAGGAAATGGTGATGTAGGCAATGAGCTGAACTTGTGCGAGGGAGCCATGGTCCAGGAGGGTTGCCAAAACAGGTCTTAACCAGCACAGTCACCATGACGGCCATAATCCCTAGGCGTAAATGGAGCGATGATGGCTGGACCTATCTGTTTAAGCATTCGGAAAATCTCGTGGCCTTTTTTTTAAAGAGAAAAAAAAAAGAAAAGAAGAAAGCATGGTGCATACAACTGAAGCTTGCATTTTAGTACCAAATCGTAGTAGATAAATTTTCAGTAGGTGCATCAATTTAAATAAATATTACAAATCGATTAAACAGTGGTGATAACAGAAATACTGACACTTCATGTTGCTCTTGACAGCACATTATTCATTTCACCTGCATAGAAGGCTTCACTTGTCATTCCATCTATCCTACTGTAAACATTCACTTTAACCAGATTTTCAGTGTATAGTACAACCAATTTACAGAAGTTTCACATTAACAAATTATCTTTGGCACAGTTGAAGGCATCCATTGGTGGCCATATGAAACTGGAGGATGTTTAAACACTGAAACGCACTGCTTTGACCAACAGCATGAAGCAAGAATATAAGGAGGTGAAACTCCCATCACCGCACGTGACCAGATAATGTCATAAAAATAGTATGCGCCTGTGGAGGTGCATGCCACCAAAAATGTGGACAGCCGGATTCTACTGTGGTATGCGGCCAAATGGGAGCGGGAAGTGTGACCGGTTTCCTTGGCAACTGAAACAGCAGCAATTTTCTTGTCAGCCGCCAGATGCTGCTAGCATGATAGTTGCTCCGCGGGATCATGACGTTATCTGGTCACCACAATTAGTGGAGTTTCAACTCCTCTCTATTTCTTGCTCCATGATCAACAGTAAGAAAGAGGTGAAGTGAAAAAAAAAAAAAGAAAGCGGTAGGAAAGAAACTTGAGCCATAAATTTTGTAAAGTGGAGCATACACTTGCATTTTATGGCATTAAATTTTCGTGGTGACTCGCAAAATTTCTTTGCCTGATAAACAGGCTGTTCACCTTTTCATTTTTCAGACTCAGACCAGCGGCTGGTCCTTATACGACAAACAAGTCTCATAGGATCCCTGCCTGGAAATCACCAAGTCTTTAAGGTTAACAAGGTTGTTCTGGTGCCACTCTCAGTCCACGAAGCCCCAGAACTGGAGATGGAGGTAAGGTTAACCAACCTTAGGGAAACACTGCAAACGAGTTTTGTACAGCTTTTACTTTTGATGTGTACCAGTCCGCCTTTTTTTGTGATGTGTTGGCACATGCTCCCTTCCCCTAGTGAAATAGACGCGATATGTTTTCCCCGCAACGTTCTTGATCTTGGAGGCTTTCGTTCTTGTGATTCTAGATTAACGTTTTATACGTGCTGTTGAGAAGTGTGGTGTGGAGCATATCGATGTGATACCAACGTGCACATGTGTACACCTGCAACATTTCGTATGTTTTAACTGAAAGGCGGCGTGGAGGTAGGTTAGATTAGTGGGATTGATATCATTTGTGACTAGGTTTATTGGTGCTGACAGGGTTTTCTGAATTGTCAAAGCTTTTTCTTGGGTCTGGCAGGGCATGCCTGACTTAACGTACCTGTTCAAGGTACGGTATGTGGACGTGGCCTAACTCTGAGCCGATAGCAACTCTGTGAAGAAGCGGATGACAATAAACGACTGAGTGTAGTCTGCAGACTGTGTTGCTTGGAGGACATTTCATCAGCCTACGCCGACAATGATGCAACAGACAGCTGCGATTTGTCGAGGTGTAGCAGTGTTTTAGATTTTGCTGCCGACTGTCATTCGGCTGGTCCCAGTGCGATCGGCTACTGAGCAAACCAACAGCGCGATAACCTGAAAATATGCTTTTGAATATGCACAAAGAATTAAGCCAATGTTGATCTCGTCTAGCAAGGATGAGACCTGTATGCGAGTTGATGTGCTCGTGTGGCCGGTTCTGATGTTGGGATGAAGAAAACTGCTTTTAAAGTTAAGCTCTACCCTTAGAGGTTTGCAATCAGCCGTTTCTTCACATCATACGATGAACAATAGGGAGGTGCCTTCACAGCGAAATGCCAGCACAGTTCCTGAAGGTCGTCACTGTCATGATGTCGCTGTTCCCATAGGTTGCCCGTTGCAGTCACATCCCCTGAAAAAAATCCGATTGTACATGAGTGGGTCTGTGCGTGTTATGCAGACACATTTCTGAATTTCTAATATCCACTGTTTACTTATGTCAAATGGGAAGCAAATGATGGTGTATTCTGTGCAGCCACCCAAAACAACCACCTCGCTCTGTTACCATCGTTGTCAGCACTTGCAGCCGCGTTTTCACAAGAGAATCAAACGAGTGAATCATATCTACAAACAAACGATTATGCATGTCGAGCTTGCTCTAACGATGCCTTATAGAAGGCATAAAATGCAAGCATGACAGCTTTTAAAGGGGTCCTGAACCACGCTTTGTGCTTGGTGAAAAAATACACACAGCAGAAACCAGACACTGCTGTGAACACCTCAGCCAAATCTTGCAGTCATGCGCGGCAAGGAGAGTTTACAAGCGGAGCGTGAACTTGTTACTTTCTCAGGCGCCCACTCTTCATACAGTTGCCCCCTGAGGCCTTACTCTCTTTGGAGCTTTAGGCGGCTTCTGTATGGCGTCATAAGCAGATTGCTGCTGTTGGCTGACTGCTGACATAAACCAAGATCATCGTTTGGATCAAATGTGCTTCTTGCCACAGGATGCTGCCACGTGCCAGTGTGTGGTAAAATTACACAGTAGCAGCCTTTGTACAAGGTCTTTAACGAATTGTCCAGCTTGACTGCCCCCAAACTCTCTCTTTCTTCTGCTCCATGCATGTTTGAATTTCCAACAGAAAGAAGTCACCACGCTTATGCTGGTCACCCTTGGAATCTGCCTGAAACCACGATGCTTCCCCTCCTGTCCTAGCATCTCCTTTTTATTTGTCATCGGCTTCCACTGCTGCCACTTCAGTGGTAACCGCTTTGTGACTATCACTGATGTGTCCATCACTGCTATTTGGCGTGGCAATTTTGGCTCTTTGCAGTGCTTGCACCGAAGCATGCACCATTGTTTGATTCTACTTCAGCTAATTTCGGTCTTCTATCGCCTTCCTCTGCTTCTACTCATTCTTGAGTTTGTTTCCTAGCTTGCCTACCTGCTTAATTAGATCATCCTTCTCATGCTCTAGTTGGTCTAAATGCGACCCTAGCACTGACATCCTACAGAAAAAAATAGTCTGCCCCCTTTCTTCTGCTGTAAAACCAAACAGCATTTCTTCCAGTAGGTAGAAGCTTGCAGTTTGTACACACATCCTTCTTGTATGTGTGACATTACTTGTAGAAAAAAGATTCCACAGTTTAGATATAACAGAAAAAGGAAATAAATGAAATGGTTTTGACAGTTTTGTACAAATGCTTATAAGCCGGTAAAGCAAGTCCTAAGGATCGTTTGCAGACCGATTTAAGCTCGCTGCATTGAGTGTGTAATGTATTACGAGCCTTTAAAGGTGCGAATTGCTATAGATCGTAGCAGTGCAGTAGAACAAGTTTTCAACTTCCAGCGTAGCATTGGTTCATCATACTTAGCACCGGCGACCGATCTGATCGGATGTGTCCAGTCTGTGTCACTGATTCTTCCGTGGACAGCGAGCATTGTCTGCTTGTGGTACAACATGCTCCGTGCTGACGCGAGCTGCATGCCAGGGTTTATCTCTAGGTTTCTCTTCTCAGACAGCATGAATAGTCTTAGCTGCATTGTGTGCTGCAAATCTAGCGACTGGTGACTTGTAAAGCTACGACATCATGTAAGGCATGTAAGGCAACTGGCGAGCGTAGTTGCTTCAGCCCATCAGTGCAGTCAGCATTGGGCTCTCGCTGTCCAATCAGTGCCAGGATCCATGCGCGTGCGGCTGTAACTTCATCCCTGAAGACAACCACATTGCCTCGGATCATTCTCAAATACTTTTTGTTGGTCCGTATGCCTCTTGGTGTTCGCAGATTGTCAGCATACATTAGAATAAAATAAGAATGGCTCGCAGTGTTGTGGCACCTGGTGGAGCAGATCTCAGCCACTCCGCGATCGGCTTCTTCCCCAATGCCCGACGACACACTGCAGGCCATGGAGAGTGTAGTGCAGCTCAACCCGTCGAGTGCGCAAGCCGTTGCCGGCGACGGCTGGGTGTTGGACGAGTTAAGGAGGAAAAGCGGTGCTGAGGAGGAGGGTAACATATAATTGCCCGTAGCTGCCTTGATACAAGGTGTGTCGCTTATTTTGTTGTGTGAATGATTTGATGATGCTGTAGCCTAAACGTTGACAAAATTTCAAAAAAACCGTTTCAGGGTCCCTGTAACCTGACTCTTCGAAGATCCAAATTTATTAAAAACCAGCTGCATAAGAAAGAAGCAAGTTGTTTTGGTACACTGCTCCTGCTGCACTGAGAAGATAGAACACGACGTTTTCCAGCATGAGAAGAAAGACATAGATGTAGTAGAGAAGAATAAACTACAGTGCAATGAATGACAGGTCCCTCCTTGCAGGATGGGGTTTTAAAGGAGTCTTGACACGATTTGATTGTTCTTGCACTGAATCAGAAAGTGAAGCACCTAGCGATCCCTGGACCAGGACGAATTTTTCAGCAATTAAGAAGCTTTCTCAGAAATCCATATGGATTTCCTTGTGGCTTCGTGCTACAAACAGATGGTTGTCACTTTCCCTTTCTTAACCCTTCCGCCACCTTGTGGGATTCTGCAGAACTAATCTGCATCACAGGGCAGTAAGAATTTCTTCCTCTCGTGTCTTCTTCTCTGCTACATTTTTAAGTTTTTCTTCTCGCACTGGAAAATGTTGTGCTCAAAGTTAACTAGCCCAACGTTCTGCTTTAAGTACTGAGAAGACAGTTTCATGTAAAACTTTCATCTGCATACTTTGGCATCAAAGTAATGCTGATTGACTACATCATCATCTGTAGCATCACTGTATCGCCACACCAAGCCTACAAGAATGTAGAAAAAAAAGGAGAGAGGGGAATGCAGCGTATGTTTCGACTATTTATTTGTGGGATTATTACATGATTGTGCAATCATTACTGACTACTTAATAACTTCAGTGACAGTTCATTGAGGCCTGATGAATAGGATTTGGTGACTTCACTTTGATCAACTTAAGAGCATGCCAGTTTCCCAATAGCCTCTCCATAGAGAGATTTTGTCTTTTCTAGTCAGGTCCCTTCTTGCAAGATGTGGTTTTAAAGGAGTCCTTACCCAAAAATTTGAAAACGATTTGATTGTCCTTGCTCTGAATCAGAAAGTGAAGCACCTAGCAATGTAGTCATCACACTTGTACCCTATGTAAATAACATATGTCACGGGTTTTCGCCGGTCTACCGGAGACATGTAGGGGGTGGACAACGCTGGTATCAACACCTGATGATGCAGAGCCTAACCAGAGACCCACAAACCTAACATTGCAGTGACTTACCTGCTTACCAACTTTGTGTAAAGCATTGACAATGACGTAATAATCAACTCACGGTATTCTCATTATTTTCTTTCGAGAATAATATTGACGCAACTGAAAAAAAATTTTCTGATATATTTTAGTTAGATAAATCACTACACGATGTTGCTGCTGACTCTGCTGCTGTATGCTGCTGCCGTCAATGGCTCCGATAACTGGGTATCCACAGACGTTAGAAGTCTACAGACAGGCTAAAGTTCTCTACTGCCGGGACTGTATGGTGTAGTAGACGGATAACTGCTTTGGCACTCTCCATCCATGCTGCATCATCTGCATTCACATGTGTGATCAGCGCACTTCCACATCCCGCTGAATGAACGCATATGTGGGATCTGTATTGGGGGCGTGATGAGTGACGGAGTCACCCTCCATCAGGTGCGCCTCTCTGGATAATGCCTCCGCGCTCCTCATAGGTTTTGCTGTGGTTGCTCTACGAAAACCCCACGCTGAAGCCCTCCTGGGTATTTC
Source organism: Rhipicephalus sanguineus (assembly GCF_013339695.2). Classification (NCBI taxonomy): domain Eukaryota; kingdom Metazoa; phylum Arthropoda; class Arachnida; order Ixodida; family Ixodidae; genus Rhipicephalus; species Rhipicephalus sanguineus. The sequence continues at coordinate 304,593,046 of NC_051176.1, read as the reverse complement.
TGTGAATGCTTTCGAAACGAGGGATGTTTATACAGTCAAAATAATAATTTTTGGCAAAAAAGCACAGAATTGTTTACCAGTGCTATTCGTTAACAGAATTTGTACAGTGAGCGCACATTGCGCGCGCGCGCCGTGATGGGGTATGCCCAAACAAGCTATTTGTGGGAAAGGCAGGCAATCCCTGAGGACGGATTATGTGACATACACCTTTAGTTGGTCTGTCTGTATAAATAAATGGGGCATACCAGAATGAAGCCTCAATTAAGCTATCGCACGGCCGCAGCATTACACAAGTAGCCACTGTTGTGTGGGTGTTATCAAAGCTTTTTGAAATAAATTTCTTAGAAACTTTAAGGAAATTGGTGCTTATGGCACCGAGTGCATGCTGTCAGCAAGATTCCCTTTTTTTTTAAGTTCTTCGACGTTTCATTATCATAATTACTCAAGTGGCATCATATTCTACATTTATCAGTCTTCTCAGCGAGCAATTTCGCACTGCTTTCTTTTTTTTTAATCTAGTACATTGGCTGGTGCTAAGAGAAACACGAACATATGCCATGCGACGTGCATTCTTTTTTAACATGATTCGTACTGTTCCCTTTTCATTCCAGTGAACTTGCCAGTATCTATAGAATCAAAACGTGCATAGACCAAAGCCTAAGACCTTACGCTTTGTGACTGCTGTTAGACGGAGACACAATCTACGAGGTGAAACATGTGGCATCGTGCAACGCGAAGGTGAACAAATGTCACACAACGTTCACTGGGCTAGTTCTATAAACAACGGCGGTACACAAGGACCTGCATGAGCTAGGAATCACGGTAAAAAAGAGAGAAGTTACTGAACTGAGTAGCTGAGAAGTGGGGTAAAAACAAGGTTTAGAGACCGCAATGTAAAGTTTTAATGCAGAACAAATTTTGGTATATTCTCCAGCAATTTTAATGGCAAAATCATGTCTATAACACAAAAGGCGTGGCACCTTAGCGACAGGAATATCGGCATAAGGCTCAGTAGGAAACAAATAAAGTTGAGATAGGCCAACTTGAATTTGGGAGTGAACCTAATTTTGGGGTGGGCAACAGATAGGCCAGCTTGCAGGAGAGAGGCGTCATCAGCTGGCCAGCGTCTCAGTGAGCGTTTTCTGCTACTCACCGAACATCGCAGCCCCCCACCGAAGCAGAAATCTTCCTCGCGCAAGTGCTGGCTGCATGCGTGTGTCGTAGCCGGTGGCTGTTTACAATTTCTAAGTTTCAAAATCCACGCTTCACATAGCTTCTTACCCCGACAACACATGTGATGGTGGACACCGGGCTCCGTTGCATATGTCCTGCACTGCGTCAAAGAGTACTGGCCTACCATATAAGACACCTTCAAAAACAGCGACTGCATATTGTAGGGCTTTCAAGTGTTGTCAAGCGCACGCCGGAAGCGGAAAAAACCTCCTCATTTAATCAGAAGTACAGCGCAGGCGGCATTCTAAAATTTCGCTTTCAGTGCGTGCCGGTGCCTTGGGATGCAGACGACGCTGCCACTGATCCTGCCAAGCATGTCACGCTGACGATGGCGCCAGCTTTTCCAGTGGTGGGCCTCGCACCCAATACCTTTAGAACTCAGTGTTGCCTGATCTAAGTACGAATCAGTGAAACGTTACATCATGCTACTTGCATGTTACACATACAGACTTTTACAGAGTGTACAAAAGCATGGAAATGTATACCAGCAAACTGCCATGAAGTGCAACTTGAGTCTGTCCAATCCAAAGGTTGTGCCAATGTTGTGATGCCACTGCATAGTTTCATACTACAATACCTAGAGGGGAATCTGGTGCTAGTGTCAATGCGGGCTCCTTGAGCAGTGTGTCAACCACCATGGGAATGATGAGAAGTACAGGCTTCGGATCTGCTTCGGGTGGATTAGATTTTTGACATTCGCGACGCTTGTTTGCCGGATGTAAAACAAAGTGATATGTAGTTTTTTCCAATTACAACTTGCTGGATTCCTTTGTATGTAAAACATATTGCAAAAAGTTTGCGTGACCGTCAGATGGAAGTGGAACCTGGACAAATTCAAACACCAGGGTATGCATTTCACTGCTATTGGGTTCTAGATCCGGCATCACGATATAATGAATTATTTTTTTTACTACACTTAAAACAAACACGCTTGTTTTTACCTCGAATATATGCATGATCTATTTATGGAAATAACGGCACTGTATTGAGTGAGAAACACTTAACGTATCATCTGCTGTGATGCCAGGTGCGTCTGTCCAAGTGGTCTGCCCCCAATGCACCCCTCGTTTTGCTGTGAAGTCAGAGGAGCGTGACGATGCGTCTACTTAGCTTCGCCGTCATTTTGAAGCTGATTTGAACGAGTTTTGGCAAGACGCGCTTATAAAAAAAACGTGAACTCTATGCAATTTCCTGCACTGGCATGGGATGCTACATCTGTGCACAGCGGTGAGTGCACGATGCTTTGCTAAAACTGTCAAATACAACCTACAAAGCTGCAACGTCGCAGCAAACCAAGAGATCTAGCGGTCCTCCTCAGCCTCATCCAACAACAAAGGCATTGCTTGAGTGCATTGCAACGCACCCCACTACCCACGCCTTGTGAAGAACAAAACTGAAACTGTGAAAAAGAGATCCGTAGACAGTTCGCTAGCTAACGCAATCCAATCCGAAGCCTGTACTTCCCACCATTCCCATGGTGGTTGAACGATCACAGCACCAGTTTCCTCTTTAGGTTATTGTATGAAACTCTATGTACCACTTCCATCGTCACTTCTCGACATACTGTTTGACAAATGATCAAAGTGAAAATGGTTCAGCACGTGTAATACTGCGGCTGCCCTGAGGCTCACAGAAACTGTCACATCAGTTAGATGACGACAAGAACAAAATCGCAGCCACTGGCAGGATTTGCACACTGAACCAAACTTTTCTAACTGATATTTTTTTCCCGGCTCCCTCACCAATCACGACACTAGATAAGCACTGTGGCTTGATGATCAAAGAAACAATTAAGCACTCGCAGAGCTCACCATTGCAGATGAAACAGCAGCTGACAACATGATAGATAGTGGCCTGTGATGTCACTGGTATTTGTATTCACGTGATAGTATTTGTTCACGAGCAGGCCGAGTATGTCGCGGGCTGCCATGTAGTCTGTGAAATCGGAACTGCTACCGGTCATAATGTACAAGTATATAGTTAAACATTTGTCTTGCGCTGGGGTAAGGGAGTTTCTTTGCTGCAATTAACGAGCAAGTAGCCACTGATTAAGAGCAGAAAACAGAGGCTTACAAATTTTGTGTCAGCACTCCTTTAAAACATGTATATGTGTATATTTGTACTTACATTGCTTTTAACCCTTTGCTGTTCGAAACCCTTTCCCACCTTCTGTCCGTTCTGGTCTGAAACTAAAAGACTCAAAGCTCAAGCAAAAGAAGTTTACCTACTCTTTTACAGAGGGCGCATAATGTAGTGAGAAAACGCGCGCATGAATCAACTGTGAAAGAGCTTGTCCAGCAGTGCCCAACCACGGACCGCAAAGGGATAAGCAGACATATCAAAAGCAGCGGGATTGTAACAAAGCTTAAGGTGTGAAAGATGGCCTTATAAATAGTGGACCAAATGCATTGACTGCTAGCATTCATATTGACAGCCATGCAGCAAGCACCCATCAAGCTGGAGAAGGCCTGACCGAAGCCCTGCCTCAGAGTTACAGCAGCGAGCTTTCCAGAAAACATGGCAAACCATTAAAACTGCCACAGCTCAAGTCAAGCCACGCAAGGTTTGTGTACTTTGTCTGGTGCAATAGTATTAAGAACGTACCAGCATAATAATAATATGCTGGTACGTTCGTCTGTTTTCAAATGTGGTATGCATTGTGTAAACAATTCTGTATCATTCTGTCGCTGTTGACCTTGTAAGCAATTTATAGTCATTAAAGCACTTGTTAACTCGAACTCTCATATTTCGAAATTTTAGTTAAGTTAAAACATTTTTTCCCTCCGTGGTGTCGCCTCTTATTTTTCGCCCCTTTCCCCGAAAAGTTTTTTTTATATATTGAATGTGAAAATAACCCCTCAGACTGTCGTTTATGGGACACCTAATCTGGGCCCTTCTTCACCAGAGCCAAGTAAACCTCAGCACTTTGCACTGTGATGTCCAAGATCATGTCAGATAAAGGTGGACGGCTAAATTGACAGCGAAGTGGACAACGGCCTTCTTGAGTATAATTCCAATTCTCACGTAGCCGGCAAAATTGCTTTGCAAAGAGCATCGGAGACATGATGCAGGCTACTTTTCTGTCCAAACAAGATGGTGGCTGAGCGGATCTTGGATAGCTTGGATCTTGCTGGTACGTTCGTCTGCCCACAAGTAGACGCTTCTTTATGCGCTTAATGTAAGCCACATTCAGTTTTTCGTAGATTCGAACACGACAGAAGTTCAAATCTATGAAATAGCACTTCTGTTTGTTTTCCTTAGCTTACTCTTGCCGACTGTAGTGTCATGTCATACAGATGACTCGGAAGGCTGGGACTCGATGCTGTCTTTTAAGTTGTCAGCATAGACTGCCTACAATGCTGTCCAGAATTGGAACATGGCCATAGTCGGAGAGTGCAGCCAGTGCCCAAGTGTGGTGTCCAAATTCACACCTAGTGGTCGCTCTCTGTGTGCAGACTTCACTGCAAAGAAAAAAGAAAAAAAAAACATCTATTGGAGCCCTCATTGCAGCCTTTGTGAAGGTAGAGTTAGTCCATAGTGAGCTTCCTTCCGCTACACTCTTACGAAAAAAAAAAATGGTAGCCAGTTCCACGTCGTAAAAACTGTCGTACAGTGAAGCTGTCATCCCTTTCGTCAGACATTGCACATTGCTCCTAAGTTTCAGCAAAGTTTTCACTAAGGATTTCTTTGAATATCGCCTGACGATATGCTCATTCACGGCTGCACTGAAGCGTTCCAGTGCAGCCGTTGCCCATTTGTCCCATCAAAAGATGCATGCCTCTCGAATGGCTCCTCGTGATTGTAAATGAAACACCAAGCGCATGCTGCAAGCCACACAAGATGATGCATGTCTTGAAATGAAGAATGCAGCAAAAAGATGCATGCCGCTCGAATGGCTCCTTGAGATTGTAAACGAAACACCAAGCGCATGCTGCAAGCCAGACAAAATGACACGTGTCTCAAAACGGAGAATGTGGCAAAAAGGTGCGTATCGCTCAAAAGGAAAACTTTAAAGGAGCATGTGCAAAATTCAAAAGGGACTTGCTGGAGAGACATTTCGGATTTAGTTGTAGGATGTGTGATTGGCTAAGGTTCAAAATTCTTTGTCACCTCTGTGTCAGGTGCTAAACAGCTTTGCTGGTTATTCACTTTTGAGGAGTGTAATGGCTCCTCAGTTTTCTTTTTTTTTTTCCAGCAAGCTTGATACATGTGGCCAGTTTGTTTGTATGTGTGTACCGACGGCTTTAGTCTTCCTTTCTTTTTCCCTATAGCTTTGTGTGTGCAAAGTAACACAGCGAAAGCCTCTTCATGGCCATACTGACAGGCTCTCGTAGGCAACCAGAGTAGGTTATGGCTTTTGAACGTGCATCTTATATCCCCATTTTGACAAGATGCTTATAGTGGCCCCCTATACCATACCTCAACTTATAGATATTCTTGTTTGGTGCAAGAGAGAGAAAGTAAAAGGAAATAAATTCACTTGCAGTTGGTCTCTGTTCATAGGCGGGGCTTTCACACCATTAGACAGCGCACTTAAAAACACGTAGACCAGGTTACTGAGGCATAGTTGTGGCTCATGGAGATCATGAAGCGCTCATGAAGCGCTCAAGTGAAAACAAAAGCCCAGCATTGCATTGGTTATTTAGTTAGTTAAATTGGGTTAAATGGTGCAAGAGCAACTGAGGCTAAGCTGTGCCATGCACTAGTAATAACCAGCAAGTAATATGTAATATTAAAGTTTATGTAAAAAGCCGCTTTCTTTTGAGAAATTGATAACATTAGACAGGGCAACAAGTGGATCATCTAGAATTAGACTCGGGTGCATAGGTATCTGATGTTTGTGTAGTTCTCCGTAATATATTTGCCTTTAGAATAACTGCTTTTTGGGCGTGTTGGTATACATTCATGATGGTGAAGCGCTAAAAGAAATGGAGACGGAGACGGACGGAGCGTCCTGTGTTCTTCATAAGTCTCCGTTTCTTGTAGCGTTTCACTATCGTGAATATTTGCCTTTCTGTTTCAATGTATGGACACGTGATCATATGTACAACTGTTAATGGCTGTTGTCATTTTTCACATTCCGACATGTCTTCCTTTCCAAGTATAAGATTATGTGTGAGGCGCGTGTGCCCAATTTGAAGTCGGCACAGAAAAACCTCCATGAACCGTTCTTGACGATGGCACGTCTTCCATTCGCCCACTATGGGCTTACCAGATGGAGCTGATTGCTTGTGCAGGAGTCCCACTGTTGCTGCCATTTTGATAACAGCGCTAGGCGAATAGTACACTGGCTGTCTTTAATGGGATATTTATTTGCTTAACAGATTTCCGTGCTGCTAGAGATGCACATTCGTCTGCCTTTTTGTTGCCTTGTGTCCCTGTGTGGCTGGGGACCCAGCAGAAACGGACAGTCACACCCTCACTATTTGAAACAGTCATGTTTAAGATATCACTGAGTAGAGGTTTACTCTCAGATTTTAAGTGTAACTCTTTTAATGAACTTAGTGAGTCAGTGTATATGACTGCTTTTTGTGTTATTTTTTGTATTGATTTTCATAAGGCATACACTTCAGCACTGAAAATGGACATGAACTGAGGCATTCTAACACCAACAGCGCTTTCCTCTGTCACAATCCCGATGCCCACATGTTTTTGTTTTCGAGCCATCTTTGTTAACGTCGGTGTAATCTTTATATATTTATCCTGAGGTGTGCGGAATTCCTGAATTATATGCTCTGGTGCGGTGTCTTTTTTTTTCTGATGGGTCAGTGAAAAATTGCAAAGCTGTATCAGGTCAGACCATGGCGGCAGTCTCAGTGGTTTCTTGGTGACATTGAGTGCATCATTAGAAATATTGTGTGCATGGCAGTGTTCTTCAAAATGTAAAATCAGTGGTTTGATGGAGTGTGGCTTGTCAGAGTAGTGTAAGCGTGAATGACAGGGCATGGTAATGTTGTGGCATATGTGCTGAGGTAGTGACCTAATTCTTAAGACATAGAAGAGGGTTAAAAGTACTCAACGCTGGCATAGTGGATGTTCATTACAATCTACGTATAAACTCTGCTCTGGGGATTGTATAAACACAGGCCGAGATTGTGTACGGGGTCAAGACGCTGAATGTAGGACTTTTGTGCTGAGCCATAAACAACACACCTATAGTTTATTCAAATACTATGTACAACAGAACGATAAACCTTCAGTAGGCATAGTCGATCGGAGCCCCAGTGCTTATGTGATAAAACCTTTAATATATTAATTGCTTTATTTGCCTTGATTTTTAGTGCATTTATGTGAGCTAAAAAGTTCATTTTTTTTTTCGAATGTGACGCCTAGAAATTTGTGTTTATGCTTTGTCATCATCATAATGTTTTATGTCAGAATTGGGTCAGGGTGTAAGCCTCGTTTAAGCGTAAATAGAACAGCAACAGTTTTTTGTGTTGAGAAATGGAAACCATTTTTGTCAGCCCAATGCATTAGTTTATTTACAGGAACTTGAAGTTGCCCTTCACAGGTGGATAGGTTCGAGGCGTGGGAAGGGATTTGGAGAGTGCATAACTGTAGGTGGTATGGCCTTATTAACAGAATTCATTTTTACTGTGAACAGAGTAGTGCTAAGGATGCAGCCTTGCGGTACGCCATTTTCCTGGACAAATGTACGTGAAAGTACAGTGCCCGAGCCATTGCATTTGGCTGACATGTGTTTTGTAAAGCTTACTATTGAGCTTACTGAATGCCATACAGGTACTGTGTATGAAGTTACTTTTAGCTGGCATTGCTTCTGTGTAGGGCAGGTAAATTATTGTGTTAATAAGAGATTAATTTAGCATAAAAAATCATTAACCATAGGATCCTTTGGCACAGTGTCGTTATTGTAAATGCACACTGAAATTTAATGACTGCATGTTTTTACACGGGCCTAAGAATGAAGATGTATATCCTATGGTTGAGGCCTGTTGTATCAATATTAGGGGAAGTGCATGCATAAGCTAGCCTTTGACGACATAAAAAGAAAATGACATGCGTAGACAGTTATCTTTCACGTAGGCCAGAGCATGCACAGATAAGTTTTGTGTCTAGTTTCTTTCCCCCCATAGTGTAATCTTTCTGTTAATAGTTGGAACTTGTGTTGTTCATTCCCCTTCTCTTGTGTGTGTGCCTGCACATTAACTTATTCTATGAAAGAATCCCTAGTAAAGTTCATCCCACAAATGAAAGAAAGACAAAATGACCACTGAACAAACCACCTAGGGCCGTGTTTCATGGTCCTTCTTCTCTGCGTTCACTGTGTGGTCTGTGCTGCCATTCACATATGCATTTCAACCAACCAGCCCAAGTATCAGCACTACTCTACTGGAGTGCTCAGAAATTTAGAATATAAATTGTAGTTGGTCAAACACTAGTTTGATATGGTTTGCATGAATGGAATGACCCATTAAAAGGCTGAACTATTTAATCATAGCTAGTGCAAATTAAATTGAGAACAGCGCAGTGAGCCATGGAAAGGAAAATGATAGACAAGAACAGAGCAGAGTGGCTCAGTGAACAAGTGCTTCTTATGGACATCTTAGAAAAATCAAGAAGAAAAAATGGGCATGGGCAGGGCATGTAGTCAGAAGGCAAGATAGCCGCTGGTCATCAAGAGTAACAGACTGGATTCCAAGAGAATGCAAGCGCCTCAGGGGGAGGCAGAGAGTCAGGTGGGCAGATGAGAGGAAGAAGTTTGTGGGCATAACGAGGCCACAGCAAGCACAGGACCGGGTTGATTGGAGAAACATGAGAGAGGCCATTGCCTTCCAGCGGGGGTAGTCAGGTTGGCGATGATGAGTGCGAATGTGTTGAGAGATGGAGCCTATATATTTATGGATTTTTCTTTATGCCTAGACTGTGCAGAATCGAGAGCGGGACAAATATGAGCGGAGGCTGCTGGATGTGAGTTTTTTTTTTCTGAATGCTCTACAATATCCCTTTTTGCTCATGCTCTCAGGAGAACTAAATCATTGAGCACACTATAAAAACCTCTTTTATAGGAACTCTTGAAGATGTTCAATGACACAGACTCATTTTACTTCTCTCCGACTGGTGACCTGACCAACACAATGCAACGCCAAGTGGAGCAGCCACAACACCCTGCAGATATGCCCCATTGGAAAAGGCTGGATGATAGATTTTTTTGGAACCGTGAAATGCTTCATGATTTGACAGAAATTGAGGTCAGTTTTACTAACCTCTAATGTCTTGCTTCATCCTTTTAGTTTTTAACGTTTTGGACTGGCCAATAGTAGCAACAGCCTTTCATGTGCCATATTAGCATGATTTTAATGTGGCCCCAATTGTACACACAAGAAATTTTACATTCGGAAAATTCTAAAAATAATTTGGCTCTGATTCTAATGTGTGAATGGAAAAAATTGGGGCAGTTACGCACTAGTGGTGCGAAAACTGAGGAAATAGCGGAGCTGATGACCCAGCCCTCCTCCTTTCCTTCCTCCTCACCCTCACTTCTCTTTCCCATCCTTGCTATAGGATACTATGTTTGGCTATGCTATGCCTTGCTGTCTCCCTTCCTTTCCCTCCTCACCCACACATAATTTCTCCTCGCCCACACTTCCCTTTCACACCCACTTGTATACTATACAAGACTGTGCTATGCTTTACCCTCTCCCCTCCTCACCATTTCCCACCCATCTGCTATGTTGTACTATATATGGCTATGCTAAGCTTAACCCTCTCCCATTCCTCCTTTCCCTCCTCACCCTCACAGCACTCCTTACCCTCACCTCTCTTTCCCACCTTGCTATACTCTACCATACATGGCTATGCTATCCCATGAAACACAAAACCTCTACAAAATGCCTTTAAAACGTTTAAAACCTCTATAAAACGTTTTATAGAGGCTTTGTGTTTCATGGGATGCTATACGCTATACCTTTCCCACCTCACCCTCGTATCACTCCTCACCCTCACTTCTATTTCCCAACCCCTTCCTAACTATGCTATACATGGCTATGCTATGCTTTACTCTCTCCCCTCCTTTCGCTCCTCACCCTCACATCACTCCTCATCCTCACTTCCCTTTCCCACGCCTTGCTATGCCATACATGGCTACACTATGCTTTAGCCTCTCCCCCTCCTCCTTTCCATCCTTCTCACCCTCACTTTCCTTTTCCACCCCTTGCTATGCTATGCTACACTATACTTGGTTGTGCTATGCTTCCGCTTCGCTTTGCACAGCTGCGCCAAGTTTTGAGCGGTCGCCAGCCATGGAAAGAACTCGAGCTTAAACAGCTCCGTTGTTAAAGGGCCCCTCACCAGATTTGACAATATTGAGCTAACGAGCGCAATGCATACACTGGGCGTTCACGATCACGTCTGCCAAAATTTGCAACGCTATGCGCCGCGGAAATGGGTCAAATTTCAAGGTGAACGCTGCTTGCCCTTGCTCTTGCGGGCGCGCGCTTTAGAGAATGAGGGGATGACGTACATGAGAAAATGGCCCTACGTAGATGGTAGTGGTGTGACGTCGCTCCTCTACGTAGACGACTGTGCTCTGACGTCGCCAACAGTAGCACATGACACTGCGATAATTATTTGTCACGACATGTGTAGTTTGTGTAATTTGTTGCTTGAATAGAATAATAAAACATGAGAGAAAAAAAGTCACAGTTCCACCGCAACGGCGAAGCAATGATTGCGATAGCAATAAATTGTAATGTAACGCGAAGAACGGAAAGCAGCTCGAAATTGCCAGCGCGTCGCTCGAGCCCAAAGGACGCACGAAAAGAATGCACACAGGACGAGCGCGAACTAATGCGTCACAGCTCGACACTTGAAGCGCACTGCTCAAACATAAAGCAGGACGCACGAAACAAACGAACAGGTACACACAAGACGAGCGCGAACTAATTGTCACAGTTGTTACTTATTTCTGTTTGAACAGCGCGCTCCCTTCGCAAACGCGGCCGCTGCAGTGAGCGAAGCGAAGGACCTCACCGGCCGCCCCTTCTTTCCTTGAGATAAGCGCATAAAAGCGACGACACCCTGTAGAGCGAACAGCAACGGCGTTCGCAGGGGCGGGGCGGCGATCTTTAAAGCGCGCAACACGCGCGCCCGTCGCGCCATCTATGTGGCCACTAAGAAAGCATGCTGAATTACATGGTGTATATAAATAGCTCGCCGTTAGCAGGCTGAGAGACGGTGCTGTCGTGGCCTAACGTCTAACGCGGTGGGCTGCAAAGCGAGAGGTTGCCCGTTCGATTCCGCGCGTGGGAAAGAATTTCTTAATTATTTTTCTTTGTGGCCTTTCTATATATATACATACTTATACATATACGGTGAATGACGGCGACGGGGACGGACATTTTCCGGCCGAGACTGTCCATATAATTGCTATCGCAATAATATTGAGACATACAAAAGGAACGTGTGTGTCTTTTTCATTTTTTTTCGTGAATTGCAGCGAGATGCGGGGCTAATGCGCCTCCCTTTCCCATGCGTTCGTGTACCCGCGGTTAGCGCATCGAGCAGACGCCAGCCCTGGAAACGAAAGTAATGTTCTGGCGCGTTCGAGCACTCATTATGCTCGTTTATTCTACCGCGTCCAAGTAAAGGTTAATGCGGCACTGGCTCATAATACCGCCACTCTCGTGCCCGTACAAATGTCTCAACTTTCATGCCCGTCCCGCAGAAACAGGCAGTACACACCAGAGAACGCCGACAAAACGCCCATGGCCGCTACATAAAAAAAAAAAAGTTAGCGGCCGTGCAACGCCGCTCGTGTGTTCGGGCTGGCTCGGGCACGTCATGCGCACGTGACCATGCATGCGCATGACGTGTTCATGCGTATGTGTCAAGTGAAGAGGGCAGGGAAGGGAATTGGCTTGCGAAGGCTACACGGGGCGAGTGGCAAGGGTTTGAAACTCGCCTCCTCGCATCATGGTTTCGCGCCGCTACAAATTATTGTTTTTCTCAGCTCGTAATGAACCGATTTGAAAAATTCTTGCGGCATACTGCTCTTCATTCGGCATACAACAACTTCAAGCGTCCAACTAAAATTTGCTATGTGGCCTGGTGAGGGGCCCTTTAAAAAACGAAGTCTGGGCACCATGTAGCTGACCAATGACTCCTTTCACTATATGCCTGGCTCTCTTTTCCATAAAGAGCCTCCTGCTGGAACTATTCGTGGAGGACATGCTTCCTGCCACGTGTTGTGACAGAACGCCTTGGAGAGCGCTCGCCACTGTACCTCTTAGCCATGTGACATGACGTTGGCAGCTGCTCGGAGGCAGCTGTGAGAGCTGTGCGTGTTTACAAGGAGAAGCTGCGAGAAGTGCTCGCCACTGTGTACCAAAAAGGAGGAGAGGAGTGAACAGGCAAGGGAAGGGCAGCGCAGCTCACATTCCAGGCAGGCCCGTAGCCAGGAATTTTTTTTGGGGGGGGGGGGGGGGCAGGAGCCCTGCTAAGAAAGCCCTCCCCCCCCCATTAAAATTTCATTGAGGTGAGGGGGGAAGTAGGGTTGGCGTAGGGCCCCACCCTGGCTACGGGCCTGGTTCCAGGCATTGTGTTACAAGAGGCTTTGACATGACAGAACACATTTTCTAGCACTGCACAGAACTTTTTCAGCTGTGAAACATTACTCACCAGCCAGCAATGCTGGTCTTTGTCAGAGTTCAGTGGATATTGTCACATGGTCGTGACGGTGAAGAAGACTCCAGCAGAACTCGGAAATACGTAACTCTTTGTTTGGCGGAACTTGGGAACGGAAAGTCAAACTGCAAGCAATGCACGCAATATACTGATAGCAGCGAACAGAGTCGGCCGTCGATAATCTGCTCTGTGGTAAGGCACATTGGCATTTATATATGCGGCACCGAACATTCAAGCCTTATCACTGGTGGCCGCTTAGTTTGAGAATAATCTGAACTGTTCGCTTTTGTGCGCTCAAGCCTATAAGAAGATTCTAAGACAATCTGAAAGGTTCCCAGACATTAGGGCGCGGCTTGCGCTAGGCGGCGGCTATGCGTGCAGTGGACTAGTTGCATAAAAATGACAAGAAGAAGTGCACGTGGCAATGTTCTTTATTGCTCTCTGTTGTCGTAAGTGCAATTCAGGGCATTTGAGATACAGCACTCATGGGAGTACCTTCCAAGCACAGGAAATGTCTATTTCACAAGATGCCAGCCTGGCCTTTTCACTTGTTGTGTTAGTGTGTATATACATATATCATTAATTAAACTCGAACACTTACATCAGAGCCAATATTAGCTTTAGCAGTCAGATGAAGTGACGCGGTTATTTTGAGCAATGGCGCATATTTATGTTATGCTAAATGTTTTGATGGCGCATTTCAATCCATGAGCATTGTATTTTTAGCCACATTGTGTCATATTTGAGTTGAGCAGTGGTGATTCTGTGTGTGTGTGTGCGTGTGGGGAGGAGGGGGGGATGTTGCATGTATCAACAAACTGCTTGGTAGAGTTTTGGCGAGGTAATTCATCTACGTGATTGCACAGCGCAGGTTGACGAAGACAGAAGAATTTATCGGCTTTGTTGTGTCCTCTCTTTTGTCCTCATTCAGTTTGCGCTTTTCAGTCATGTTGATAAAAAGTCTCCTGAAGCAGACTTTTTGAGGGAGTTCCCAGAGCTCTTGAATGAATAGGGGGTCACATTTGTGCGACTCAAACAAGGATTTCTTAGTAGTAGCACTACAGAGGGCCTATGTGGTACATCACACTCCACTCTCAACATCGCTAAACATCCAAGCTCAAAGTGCATATAGGTGTCTCCTAACCTATAAGCTAAGCTAAGAAAAGTTTGGAAACTTGTTTTGGATCATTCGACAATATAACAGCAGTAATGATCATCCAACGCCTTCCATTTTTTAGTGACTGTAAGTGCACAAGTAAAATTTTATGTGCTACTGCTCAGTTTGCACATCTACAGCAGGTTTTTGAAACAGGAGTGCTGCTCCAAGCGAGATGAAAAGGTGTGACTAAGCAGTTCTTAATAGTGTTGTACATTTGATTTTCTCATAACTTCTTCAGCTTAACTGCATAGTGTGTCCTTTCATCTGTCCCAGCTTTGGCCATAACTTGTAAAAATAATTCCAAATGCTAATGACACAATGGATTGCCCACTTACTAGACCCATTTATGCATGATTTGTGACAAAAAGGTCTCTTAGAAAAATTGATTGGAAAATAACTCCCCTTTAGTTTTTGGCAATGAGAGTGCAGCATCACATAGATAACCTTCTCTGTTTTTTTGTCAGGGCCTTATTCAGTGACGTGTTTTGATAAGGGAAGGGTATTCCAGACGTGACATAGTACACTTCACTCACTCTGCAAATATTTTAACACAAATGTGTTTTATGCCTGGGTTGAGTGATGTATTTCCGTCACGGATATGACATTGATAAAATGGACGCTAACGGATGAGAAAGAAAAAACTATAAGAAAAAGTTCTGCCACCGGGAATCGAACCTACAACCTTGGCCCGCGACAATAAGCGCCCGGCGCTGCCGACTAAGCTACTGAGGCAGATGCACGACACTCCACAAACGCGCCTTAAAGGGGTACTGACACAAAATTTTGTGGCCAAGATAGCCTGCGTGATTGATTTCCGTGAACATGCGTGAACATTTGCAAAATATCAAAAGCGAATATAGCTTGGAAGGTATTTTAAATTAATTTTGAAGTTTGCGTGAGTGGTCGACACCCTCGGGCTATTGACACCCTCAAAGTTGACCCTCGGTGACCCCCTTACTTCCCTCACGTGACCACGCTGCAACAAGTTATGACGACGCCATAGCCGCTTTTTTTTTTTTTTTTTTTTTGCCGTGTTCGCTTCAGCAGCCTACTTCTGGGCGGCTGCTCGCGAACCGCGCAGAAGTGTGTCACAGTTCTGTGTAATGACGTGATCAAGCGCTGCACCTGCTAGGTGGTGATAGTTGCACCCAGAGGCTTGTCGTTTTTGAAACCGAAACTGACACTGGTCGGTAATGAGGAGCCTGTAATTAATTATCTGTCGCGTGCTGCAGCAAATGATGTGCCGTGTTATGACTAACAGGCCCCCAGTAACACACTGCAGAAAAAAAACGCGAGGCCAGAATTTTTGTCTCAGTATCCCTTTAATCTCTCTCACATTCTCTCTCGCACGTTGCTCTCTGTTGGCGGGGCTAGGTGGGGCGGGGCGTTGACGCTACACTGTAGTTGACGCCGTCTGTGAGCGGTGAAGCGCCGATCGAGAACGATTTGGCGACGATGCAGTTAAAACATAGCCTCCGAGGTTGCACGCCGGCAGGTTTCCTGCCGGCTCGGAGACCATAGTTGAAGCGTCTCGATACCAGCGAGAAACACTGGCCGTGCTAGCATTGGGGAGTTGCCCTAGACGCAGTTACATTCTTTGCCTTTCGCTTCGTATTAGTGTGTGACTGCTCGTTGTTGCAGTAATGCAGCTTCCACATGCACCAATGGTGTTTCTCCGCCGCCAACTGCTTAGAGTGCGATAGCACCGACTAATAAAACTGCTGCAATAAGCAGTTTTCCATAACCTGCTCCAAATTTGGATTTTTGTGCTCCCATAGCAACATTTTGCTGCTCCAAAAATTGCTCCAAATACTATTTCGGTTGTTGCACTCCTGGAGACGGGAACACTTGGTATACAATGATTCAATACCCTCCCATCTGGTGTGCATTATCGAAGGTAAAGAGAACGCTCATAGTAATCAAGCCAGGCCATTTCTTCCCAAGTGTGCTATGCACATGGTCATCCACTCCTAAAGGGACTGTCTACCTTTTGTCCAATAAAAAAGGAATTTTATTTTTAATTTGGCTCTGAAAGTCATGAAAGTATGACTGCTAGCGTCACCAAACAGCAATGTGGTTCAATCTATTGGTAGGAGCAGAAAACTTGCAGATAGGCTTATTTTGCTTGAAAACAAATAAGTATACCTCAAAAGTGCATTTCATGCACTTTTAGCAGCCTTTCTTTGCATCAGAGATTAATTTTTGCTTTTTTTCTCGCGTGTTCAAAGAGGCACAGGCTGGCGTTGCCAGCGATGCGTTCACCTGCCTGCCTACGGCGGAGAAACACAAGCCATGCGAGCATGGCGTCCATGTTGGCTGTCATGTCGCATATGCAACATAGAACACCTAAACATAACTGGAAAACAGTAGGGACCTTCTCTTCTCTCAAGCACGTCTCATGTTCATTTAAGTTGCACATTTGGCATGAGTGGAACCACTACAGTAAACTACAGTTCGTGTCACAATGCTGGCGGGCCATTGTTGCTAGAACAGACCAAGTTTTTCCGCTCGACTGTGGTGGTTTTTCAGGCTAACTAAACAAAGCTGGAGAGATCATGGTAATAATACTTTATTTGACAATTGTCAAGCTCTAAACAACCATTATGGTAATCATTTTATTATTAAACAAAACCTAATGAAGCCTGCAAACACTGCATGTGGTTTCAGTTTTCGAATTTCATCGGCACGATGATTGTCATCGCGTGCAGTAACCAGTGTTGCGGGCATCTCTACACCAATTGACGATGACTGAACGTAGATCGAAAAATTCTGTTTTAAATATTTCTGTTCGCTTTCCCGAGAAACCGCACCAAGGTTGGACACTTCAGACGGTATGCTTTCTAATGCGACACAAAACAGAAAGGTGAGGAAGGACGGTAAACAGTCCCTTTAACCCTTCGCGGTCCGTTGTCAGGCCCCTCCCAACAATGCAACATGCCCGCAGCAGTCTGCTGTCAGGCACCACATGCTGCCAAAATATTACTGAAAGACTTAGGCACAAGATCAAATGCAACAGTAAGCATCTGATAAGTTTTTCTTGCGCAGTTGTTGTTTTTCTTTCATGGTACTCATAACTGGTGAGGTATTTTTGGACTGGAACGACTGGAAAGAAAGTGGGCAGAAGTTTCGAACCGCAAAGGGTTAAAGGGGCCCTGCAACACTTTTCGAGCATGCTCAAAAAGCGCTGCCGATCGGTAGTCGAGGCTCCCGAGAACACGCCAGCCAAATATTATAGCGATGCGCACGGCCTGGAATTTACAATAAATTCTCAAAGTCAGCTGAAAATCGCTCCCTCTTCTCTCGACAAATGATGTATTAGTCCGCAAAATATGACGCGATTGTCGCCAGTTCCACCATTGGCTGATGTTATAATCACGATAACACCCTCATTATTACTTTCGTTGTTAATTTTGAGTTCAATAAGTAGATAATATGTACGTTTATATTATGTTATCGCGTTAAAAACACCGAACAAACATTAATATTAGCACTTCCGGTCTCACCGACAGCTCGTCTGCTCGTAGTTGCGTGGTTCCGTTTTCTTCGCCATGCGCAGTGCCGAAAACGTGAATATTTCTGTGCTTTTGACCATCGCCGGTTGCCGTTGAGAGTGGCAGCCGTTCGAGTGTTGCCTCGTCAGCTGAGAACTGCATCGTCGGCACGTTCTCACGACCGACCGAGGCACGGGCGCAGCGTGTCTCCGATAACAATGCTGGCGTCCGGTAATGGCGGCGCTTCGGGGTCGTCTGCCAGTGCCGTCTTACGAGGCGGTGTATCGGAGTATGGGCCGAAACCGATCTCAGCTGTCATTCGTTCCAAACGAGCGCGCACGTTTGCTTCCATGGTTGGCAGAGCGATGAAAACACTACGGCGTTCGAGGTGCACACCCAACATTACCAAACCGACGCGCAGTTTTCAGGCACGCGCGATACACAGCGCGATCGACTCCGCTCGACGAGAACGACGCAAGCCGACCGGAAGTGGCGGCACAGACCACGTGGTTGCGCCGAGACGCCAGACAGAAAAAAATGCCGCCGGCGCTGACGTCGCCTCCTCGCACCTCCGCCCTCCCTCCCTCCCCTCACGCCGCGCGCAGCTTTCCGCGCGCTCGCTGCGTTGAGTTGAGAGAGAAAGCTGCGGAACGTGATCTCTATAATTTGGTAACACCACTTAGACTTGACGGATTCGAAAAATTTTTGCGGCATATGGCTCGTGAAGAGTCATACGTCAATAATGGGACTATTCCAATATAACAAAGAAAGGTGTTGCAGGGCCCCTTTAAGGTGAACACGGCCCAGTACGGACGCGCTCCGTGGAGTGCGGCCATGCTGAGTCATGTTCACTCTAAGAGTGGACGACCCTGTACACATGAAACCTCATAGTAGTATTCACCATGTATGTGCTCCACAGTTGGAAGGAAAGGAGCGTAAAAGATGCAGCATTCATTCTTGATAATTATTCACGAAGTTGCACTGTCAAGAAGGTGCTTTGACTGGGATTCTGTTCCACTGACT
Organism: Rhipicephalus sanguineus; assembly: GCF_013339695.2. Taxonomy (NCBI): domain Eukaryota; kingdom Metazoa; phylum Arthropoda; class Arachnida; order Ixodida; family Ixodidae; genus Rhipicephalus; species Rhipicephalus sanguineus. Next base: position 304,574,497 of record NC_051176.1, on the reverse strand, counting down.
TCTGGTTGTCTTGAAACCATTCGCACCACTCGTACACTGTGCCCACCATCTCATCATCATGCTAGGTGTGAAGTCTAGCATAAGTTTCTGTTGGTTTTAGGCCTTCATTTGGGGGTAAAACTATGGGCATTTGTTTTGCCAGAAGTGTGTTCACAGACTCTATCACCTTTTTGTTTCCAGTGTGAAGCGACATCAGCAAACCATGATGTGATCTCATGAAAGGATGGCAAACACTAGTGGGCATTTGTATGTGTATACTACTAGAAACACGGATTTAAGCAACGCTGAGGAGTGCAAAGAGAAGGAAAACAAGATTAGAGTGGTGAAGGATTAAATGGCGTTAGATTAAGAAATTTGCAGGATGAAATCGACTGATAGGTAAGGTTGGGAGAGACAACCAGTGGGATTCACTGCTGTCTTCCAAAGATGCAGGTTGATTGATTCTCTCTTTCAGGGTGGTGACCACTGGATTTTACCTGTTATTCAAGGCTTTGTGCAAGTTGAGCACTGCCAGCTTGACCCCACTGACGACAACCAAACTGAAGCAGCACTTGGACAAGACAGTTCAGGGGCCTGGTTTGATGTGCAAAGTGCTGCGCGACCATTGGCCAAGGAATTCACTATGACCTTAGTGTCGCGACGAAGTCGTTACCGGGCAGGAACACGTTACAAGCGGCGAGGGGTGGATGAAATGGGCAAGTGCGCCAACTATGTGGAGACTGAGCAAATTTTTGAGCATGCTGCCCATGTGGTGTCATTCGTGCAAGTGCGTGGCTCGGTGCCCGTCTTCTGGAGTCAACCTGGCTATAAGTATCGTCCACCTCCACGCCTTGACAGGGGTGAGCTCCTTGTTTTGAGGCATTTTGAGCTTTTGTATATATTTTCCTCGTTCATTTTAATCATTCATGCAAGTGTTTATGAATTTGTCTGACTTCACAGTGTACATTAAAAAATATACACGTAAAGGAGAGAAAGCATGCCGGTTTGAACAGGCATTCTATGTAACAATGCTGTGCTTGTGAAAAGTTAGGCTGCTAGATGACGTAACATCTCGGTGATACAGCTCTCATTTAGTTGTGTGAATTTTTTGTGGGGAGCTAATTTGTATAGGGACAAAATATGCATGGGGAAGTGCCAGAAGTAAGCTTAATTTATATATTCATGGCTGTAAAAATCTGATACAGCCCATCATGTCGCACAGGATTGTCCGGGACCGCAGAAACATTAAAAATAATGTGGCACTCTGGAAAAGATAATTTTAAGGCAGAATAGTAATTTTATAGCCCTTTAGAGCTCTAGCAGTATAAAAAGCCTTGTGATTATTGTTACTCTTAGTGCAATAAGATTTATTTGACAGTTCAAAAGAATTGTGTGTTATGCATTTAGCTGACATGTAGTTGATTTGTGCTGTCCATTGTCACAAGGGGTGGATGCCACGGGGACATTGACTGCATGTAAGCTGGCAGCTCAGGTCTTGGCAGTTCATTTGGCAACCTATATGTGTTTTCTCTGTATTGCATAGTAAGCGCATAAATGAACATAATAAATGATACACGCTCTTAGCGATTGCCGGCCTGTCACTTAGCAATAGACCTTTTTTCGAGCAATCCCAGAATGCCCCACAGCTACACGGAACACCATGGGAAAAGTGTGTACGTCGAGCGAGCCAGCTTTTCAGTAGCCTGATGCTCGTTGGCGCCGTGGGAGCACAAAACGAAAAAATTACAGCATATCCACGGGTGAATGATGAAGAGCCTGGGCGAAGCTCCTGAAGCAATCATGTGTACACCGTGAAATGTTCAGTGGTATCGCCCAGCAGTAATCAAAGTGATACGCCGCTTTGATTATTTTTCCTTTTTCCGTTTTTCCTTCTTTTTTTATTTTTCATTTTTTCAATTTTTAAATATTTTTATATTGTTTTTATTTTTTATTTTTTATTTTTATTTATTTATTTTTTATTTATTTATTTTTTCTATCTCTATGGGACAGCGCCATCTAGTATATCGTCACCCAACTGCAGTTTGCATGCATCTCTATGGGACAGCGCCATCTATTATACTGTTCAGGAGATACTGCCGCGGTTACGCCTGACATGGGACAAGGTTAGACTAAGAGGAGCTACGCCCCTAAAAAAACACGTCGCCACTTCTCGACTATTCTTACATTGTAAAAGCTCCACATATCCGAACACATGTGAATGTACCTCTACGCATGAAATGTGAAAGGAATATCGCAGTCAGCGTAGTTATTACCATATGTATGTATATTGGATGTAGCAGTTTAGTGGCATGGTATGCTAGAACGTCTTGACATTATCGGCACGTGTTATCCCGTCGTATATGACGTACTATCGTGAGCAGCATGAGCTGGAACACCGAATTCATGTTGATTTAATGATTACTTGTAATGTACTGATATAAATGGGATGTATTGAATTGCAAGAGATAGGTTTCCGCTTGAGCATTTGATGTCACGAACACTTTTGCGTTTACCAACTGCATTTAGCCTCTGTGGCCTTTCATAGGTAATTTCGGTGTTCCATCTCATATTGCTCACTACTATACATATCTACGGCATGGTCACTTGTGAGTCAACATGTGGAAACACAACCGGCGTTTTTAAAATGCAACATCTGCAGTTAGTTTCAATGAAGGGTGATAGAAGCTTGTCGTGTGTTACCTATGGAGCGAGCGAGTGCACGCGCTCTGGTCAATTTATGCCTTATTTTACTAAATGCCAGCTATTCTTTGTTAAGGGAGCACTGACATCAAATTTACGCATGCTAATATTTTTCAATCCTAGAGTAGTTATCGACCCCCTGGTAGTGATTCACGACTCAAAATGCAACGGAGGGACAAATAACTACCTGTTATAAGAATAATATGACCAGTGTCGAGCACGATTCAAAACGGGTGGAAAGCCTGCCAATTTGTAGCGCTGGCAACGTTGCCTCACGGCCACCTCCTGACCACGCCCCAGCTGATTGCGTTAAACAGAAAGAAGTGACGTCAGGTTCTGGTGACATTTCGCTTGCTAGTTGTCACCAGCATCACAGTCATTGCCATCAACAGTGTTGACAAGTGACAATATTCTGTAATTGGGAATTGTTTCAGTTTAACACTTTGCAAAGCAATGATTGAGAAATGGACATCGTTCCAAGCAGTGACGAGAAGGTGCATGGGTATGCACGCTTAGGTCATATTTAGCTATATATTGCTCCAGATAATTTTAGCGTGTACAGTATTCCGGTATACGTAAAGGGGTTTACCAATGCAAAGGGGTTACCGTACGATGATATCGACATGTTGTGACACTTTGGACAACCACAATGATCAATACGTACATTTCTTTTCTTTGTTTTTGCCTAATGTCCGTGATGAAGAAAAGTTCTGACAAGGCAATGCATTCAGAATTATGCCGCTACCCGGAATGTACACCAGAAGAGAAGTAGATTACTAGGTTTCTGCAATAAAAATTCTGTGCTTGACAGGTTCTTCTTTGCGCCGCCAGATGGGCCCACCTATCCAGCCTCTCACGTTTACGGTGATCTGGTATTTCGCCAATGCAAAGAAGTCTAGGGACGAACTAAAATTCTCTACTAATGCTATCTGCATGTTCCTTGTTGGCGATTATATTTCTCTATACACTTTGATAGCTTGTGGTCGTGTTAGCGTGTACCGTATGTGTAATGAAACTAAGCACTCTTTCTGCTTTTCCGTGCTTTGAAGAACACGACTGCAGCGTACAATGGTTCCCCGACATGCTGACTGACGAGCACATGACAAACCATCCAAAACAGTGTGACGAAGATCAGGCATGAGGAGTGGGGATAGCCACTGGGAGCGAGAGTGCTTTCAGGTGTTGGTGCCACAATAAGAACACTGAGATCGTCGATGTCATCGCTACTGACGCATCGTTACTCAGGATTGTATGGGCCACACCGAACACATCAAAGCAATGTCTATGTCGCAGGGTGCAGAACGCCCCGTTGAGCTTTCGTACACTGTTTGCCCTCGAAATAAAATAACTTCCAGGAGACGGACACCGTTCAAATTTGACCAAGAAGACCTATGCATACCGAGCAGTGGAATGAAAGGCACATCTCGATTTGGAAATTTTATGTCAGTGCCCCTTTAAATCTCAGAACCTCACCTTGTGCTCGTTGACAGCATCGGTGGATATTGGTTCCAAGTGCATCTTCGAATTGCATAGAGCGCTCCTCGACTTCATCTAGGAAACCGAGTTATATCTTTTTATTTAATTTATGCCATAGGGCAGGGGTTCTCAAGCATGTCGGTCCCAGGGAATCCTGCTAAGCTCCATAAAGTGCCAAGAAACCCCCCCCCCCTCGCTTTCATGCAAGCATTTTCCATTCGGTTCACGCTACATTCACGCACAATAAATTCAAAAGCAAGGGTATATAAACAATTTATTTACTGACATACAACTGAACTCACTTTCCTGGAGGTTCCTTAGATCAATCACACCTTGGGTTCGCCACCTGAGTGAATTGGTGAGGGTGGAATTTATCAGTGGCTAGCGTAACCCCGAGGAGGGGCCTGCGGAACCCATTTTGAGAAACCATGCCATAGGGCATACTGGCGACAAAAAAGGGAGAAATGTGCTTCATAGCCACTCAGCTAGTCTAACAGTGGTGCGCGGAAACACTGGACAGGGAAATCGTAGAGAGGCCATCGCAACTAAACACAAAAAAGAAGTTCATGATTGAATTACGCAGTAATATGTTGCACCTTGCAAAATTCACTTGATCTAAGAAGTGCTGGCACGGCGCAAGCGGAAAGCTAAAGCGTGAGGCCCGCACGTTCGTCACGGCAGCTACTGCAGCGTACACACTTTTTCCACGAGTGCTTGCGCATCCATTGGTGGCGCTCGTGTGCTTGAAAAAGGTCTACTGCCAGCCTCTCACCTGTCGACCTGTGCAACTCTTCTGAATAGCTACCAGTACAACCACGTCTCCGATTTGTTTGTCTGATTGATTATCACGAGGCCAAAAGCATATAATGGTGACAGCTAGCAAACTCACCCTAACAAAACTTGCCTTCACTCAACGGGGTTGAATGCACTCTCCATGACCTGCAGCATGAAATATGACACATCATATTTAGAATGATGCAGCATATACAGTTAAACCTCATTAAAATGAAATCACAACTGACACAAAAATAGCTTTCTTATATCCTCTAAACACATACCTGTTGACCTGTACAGTGGTTAGACAACTTATCGCCTAGTTTGTTATATCCGGTAATTTGCTATATGTTCATTACTCGATATGACTATAATTACAGTTTGGTTGTGACATTCGTGCTACACTGTTAGTCTACGCTTACATTGTAATAAGCTCAGGAATAACAGTATATTGATATATTGACAGTTTTTTGTAGTATTGCCATTGCTCTGTTATGTGATGGTGGTGATGTAAAGCATGCTGTTGTGCAGGTGAATACAAGGTCACAAGAAAAATGTTTTTTTTCCTGGTCCTCTAATAGAAACAGCTTGGTGGATTGACAAAACTTAATATTGGCTTTTAATATGTACATTAGAACTTCATTGATATGATACTATTTAGTGTGATTTTTTTGTTGCCAATGTTCACTCACGACCGAGAACACAAAAAATGACTGAATACAGTTATGTTTCCTCTTTTACCCATTAACCCTTTCAGACGCCACCTATGAAGAACTGCATGCAAATGCGTCAAATTTACGCAACATCATCGCACGCCACTCGATATTTCATTGCAACAAAAATATTGTCAATGCGTCGATTCATGTGTTTTATAGAAATTAATCTGAATTAAACTGTAATTAAATGTTTATTTACTTTAAAAACATGCATCATCCGTTTTTGCATGAATAAAATCAAATCTCAGTCTAGAAATGCAGTGCAAATTTGTTTACAATTATGTTCATTTCAAGCAAAGAAAAATAATACTTGTGACATTGCTCACGGAAAGCGGCACTTCGAACGACCAGTCGAACATGGTAGTGCCTTCAAGGAAAGTGATAATATGCAATAGTACACTGCAAAATGAAGTTAAATGGCGACAGAGTTATTGCTCAGGCGGTTCAATTCATCCAAACCTCCATGTATCTTGCTCTTTCTTAGCCACTAGCCGACACAAATAGTAAACACAAGTGATGTACACAATTGTGCAGAAAGCGTCTCAAAGGGTTAATATGTTCCCAGAAAATGCAATGTCGTGGTGCTAGTGTTCAGTGCATTGCTAAACCACAATCGTATGGTGCGCTTTCCTGCCACTATATCCAATGTGAGCAAGCAAAAGGTGCACATGATCTAGAGCACACCTGCCACAGTAGCTTCCCCACAATACTTGTCCACTGTTGTCATGTGAACACATAAGAATGTACACATGCAGTGAGTTTAATTGAGAACTTGCCCACTGTGGCTGCATCTCCACAGTACTCACGTGCCCATTTCACATGAAAATGCCAGCGTGCACACAGGTACTCATATTTTTTTCCGGTACCATCAAATCGGTCCACAGTCACCACATTGGCTGAACTAGTTACATTTTGCCCTCATTGGTTGCTTGCACAACCAGGATAGTGCAGGCATGAAGATGGTAGTCACTGAGCACAATCTTTGGAGAAAGTGCGTAGGCATTTTCAAGAGCTTCACTGTCAAGCATGCATGGCTTGCTGCTCATAGTGTAGTTCCTGGCAAAATAGAAAGGCACCTTTTTCCTGAACCCCACTGGATTCATCACTCAGCACAATGCCTCCCCCTCCCCCCTCGACCCTGCGGATGGGAACAAGGCCCATATACAACCTGGGTAACCCCCCCCCCCCCCCCCAATTGGACAAGTTAGTAAGAAAACAAGCTTCACAATGGATGCAAAAATGAAAATGAAGTGATGACTTACTGCTCACAATCACCTGCATTTGGTTCCCAGCTTTCTCGGGGTAACGGTGGTAAGTAAACCATTCTTGAAATACGACATCAGGACTAGGGTACCGATATGGGCTTGTTGGTACATCTTGAACAGGCTAGTAGCATAGCGCGGGAAGACACACGGACAAAGAAGAGGTACGATACGAACACAAGCGCTACGAACGAACATAGCGCTTGTGTTCGTATCGTACCTCTTCTTTGTCCGTGTGTCTTCCCGCGCTATGCTACTAGCCTGTTCACGACATCAGGAGTCCTCAGCTAGTATTATCATCAAAAACCTGCATGGCCCTTCACATTAAACAATGACGAAGAGGGCTGATTGAGTGAAGATATGGAGCTGCATTGGCACTGCCCTTAAATGGTTAGAGGGAGTGTGCCCCACCTCCCTCCCCTCCCCCAGCCTGCCTTCTTTTCTTTTTTCCCTTACTCCCCCATTTTGCATGCCAGCCAATCTCAGTAGTCTTTCCCTTCCCCTCCTTTGCACAGCTGCTTTCTCTTCTCCTCCTCAACTTTTGAGGTTGGGGAAAGTGAGCAAAACGTGCATGCACGCACTGCTAAGGAAGGCAGTTGCTGCCTTGACTAAGACTTGTCGAAACTTTGGCTCCAGCAACATTTTCTGTTCAAGGATGTTTTTCATCTTTTCAAGCAATATTTAGTACTTTTCACCTCATATTAGTATTCTTTTATTTCACCTATAGTGTACTAAGGTCCATAGGCTTGCCATTATATTGTGACGTGCTTCGACAGCGTCCAGAGGGGACACTCGCTTAAGGGGAGATGCTACTCGAAGACACTTTTTCTTTAATATTCACCCTAGAGCAATGAAACTTGAGCTGCTTATAGAACTTTTTATGCTGATTTCAAATATATAATTAGTTTTCTAGCAAGTTGCATACTTTTAGTTCTACAACATGACAAAGTGAAAAACTTAAGCCTTTTGCCCTCCCTCTTTTCAGACCTAAACTTCAATAATTTTTTACAATTGGTAGTTCATAATGTTTCAAATAAAGTGTGGAATGCAAATAACTAATTAGGAAGTCCATACAAAATATGTACTAGACGTGAAAAATTTTAACGTGGGAAGTTCATATTTCTCCTACCCTAGTAAAAGTTTACATAACTTTTTTTTATTATATAATGAGAATATTGAAACTTAAACAAGATAATTGCATTTCTCGTACTTTGGAAAAAATGTGGGAGAAATTTCATGCAGATCTGAGCACCAGAAATACCCGAAAAAGGAGGGGCACATTGACAAAAATGGCAAAATTTGTGTTTTGAGAAAAACGAGTTTTAAAGTCAAAATTGCAGGTTTATTTATCAAAGATGTCATTGAATGCGACGAAATTTGTACACAAGAAAGAACAATCCTCCTTGTAGTGGCCACTGCCATTAAAATGCGCCAGCACCATAGGTTTGTCCCTCACGGCTCTTTCGAGCTGACTCCTCGACAAGAGATTTTTTTCTTCAGCGCACGCCGACGAGCCCTTGCTTCTCCTGTTAGTTTTCGAGACATTTTTTTCTGGCGTGTGCTGTCCCATGATGTGCCAAGAGCAACCATATCATGAGGCGGGAGCGCGCCAAGCTCTTCCAGAACACGTTCAAAACTGGAGTGCCCTCGATTAAACCACATGTTCAATGCTGTCATATCAGCAATCAACGAAGACTCGTCGTCCTGTGATTTTTCTTCGTCTTCGAAGAGTCCGATCTTTTTCTGGGAGGCACTCACATATTCGAATGCCGCGGCAAACTCGGCAGACGCATCGGCGTCACTGCCACTACGCCTTGCGGCAGCAGACGATCTTTTCGTGGTTTGAGTGTTCGGCTTTGATTTGCGCCGGCGTCCTCGAAATTTGTGCGTCGCGTGAAACTTCACAGACCGGTGACCGCGCTTCCTACGGCTTTCTTCATCCATAACGGATAAGCAGTCGAGAAAAGCGTTGTTCAGCTGCGCTGCTGGACGAGACACGGCTCCTGCAAGTAGGCTTCACAGCACACACAGGCGCGCAGCGGCCAATGGCGGCTCCCGATCCGTACCACGTGATTTAAAGCCAGTCGCGGCGCTCGAAAAAGGCGGCAAAAGCGTGCTTCTCTTTATTATTTCTTGCGCTGCAGCAGCGCGGGAAACTGTCGTTATTTGAACAGTGAGGCTCGGTTCTTCGCCTCATGTGGTCGACAATGGCGAGCGGCGGCGCATTATCGGCGGCAAGGTGCTCGAAGATGACACTTTCGGCCTTTTGACAGCCACCTTGTGCTCTTTAGACGCAATTTTAAAGCATTTCCAGTTGAGTCTCGACATTGATATTTTTTTTCAGAACAGTAGAGGTACTAATCTTAACAAAACAGGTGAAAACAAAAAATTGATAATTTTTTAGAAAACTCGCGTTTTTCGACCCGCATCTCCCCTTAAGCTACGCAAAATGTGAAGCTGTGACTTGTTCTGGCTCATGTAGATTTTCCTAGACTTGGCCAAGATGCCTTTATGCTAGATATTATCAGTGACATTGGTTGATGTTCTGTTAATACTTGTTAGTGGGCTAGTTGGTTTGGAAGCATTGTAATGAAAAAACACTGCGAGAAGACAGGGACAGAAGGGGCACACACATGAGCTTTGTTAGTGGATGATGTTCTCGTGAATGATATGAGAGGTGCATTGATTTATATTTTAAAAGCAGCACAGGTAAACAGAGATATCCTACAGCATGGTAATCATAGCAGGGTAGAAAAGAAACTGCATTATTGCTGTAAAGTGGTGAATTCATGAGAAAAGGATCATTATTTTTATGTTAGAGAGAGTGTGTAGTCTTTATTTCTTAAAACGACATAAGTTTAGTCGTGTTGGTATTCTATTTCATGATCTACCACACAACATGAGGACCGAGTGACCAAAAAAAAACAAAAAAAAAACTATGAAGATAGCACCTCTCTTCGTCGGTTGTGTCACTTGGTCCTTGTCTTGTGTTGTGCACTAAATGCTGGAACTTCATTTCTCACGCTATGGCATGCAGGGGTGCATGTGCCGCATGTCCTGTGACAAGTGGTGCTGCATAATTTGGCAGATACCATTAAAACATAGCTCTTTAGATGCGAATCACGTTTTTCCCCCGAGATCAATTCTGTTTACTGCCCCTTGAAGAGTTTTTACTTTCTGATGAGCTGCCTTACACCTGCACAAAGTTACTATGCCCAAGAGCTGTTGGACATGACTTTCTTTTTTCCTCTATTTACATTTGCAGATGAAGAAGAAACAAAACAAGCCTTTGAAAAACACTTCGCTGAGCAGATAGCACTTTATGGCAGCCAGGTTATAATCAGCCTTGTAGAACAAAGTGGAAAAGAAAAACTCCTTGCAGATGCATACCTGAATCATGTTCTTCACCTGGACTGCCCCGAACTGACTTACGTCAGCTTTGACTTTCATGAATATTGGTATGTCAAGGAGGGTGGTTACATGGTGTAAAAGGCTATTCTGAAAATGTGTTATTTGTTGCAGCAGAGGTATGCGTTTTGAGAATGTTTCAGTTCTCATCGACGGTATCAAGGACTTGATACGTGACATGCGATACTGCTGGTAAGTGTACATGGTTATTATCTGGCCTTAGTTTCCTGAATAGATTACTTTTTGTTTGCTCGTGTGTGTTCATGCATATGTACGTCTGTAAAATTAAGCCATGCCATATCTGGGTTGTGTTTTCCTGTTCGTAGTTGAAAAGGCTTATAGGTAATTAATATATGGATGCTACTTTTAATGAAAGATGCAAAGCGTAAACTCAACCAAGTTAAAAAATTTTTTCTGTCCAATTTATCTTGCACTGGTACGCTAGGACATCCTGATTTCACGTGTCAGATTGAAAATATAGCCTATAAAAAAGCATGTAATGTAATCGGGGTGGCTCATTTTGCACTTCTCTCAGATACAGAAGGTAAAAGCTGGCAGAATGAAATGGAGTTGAGGGTAGTAAAGAGGAAGAACCAAAAGCGATGGTGAGTGCCGAAAAAATAATGGCTCCATCATTTCATAGACTGCCTTTAGGATGCATAGCAAATTCAATAACTAGCAGAAAGCCAGTAGCTGTTCGCTCACTCAAGTGTTTCCTAGAATGCCCTACAACTTCCTCATTAGAAGCTTTGCCCATAAGTTAATACTCCTCATTGGAAATTTTGCCTCATTGAAAGTTAATACTTATGACACTGGTTAGGTAATCTTGACTATTAATAAAATTAAACAGAATACAAAAGGTAGCATGTTCCAATCAATAGCCAGCAATATGCCCTTTATTGCATCATATTGAAGTGCTTCCTCATATTTTTAAACATTTGCTAAATTCAGCTGGAACACTCTGCATAGCTACACATTTAAATGTCTTGTATTTCTAAAGGGATACAAAAAATTTAGGTTTAATTCGTGCAGTCTTTATACGTTTAAATTGTCTTGTGGCAATCACTTTGAATGTCTCTGAAATAGGATTACCTACTTGGTATTGCAGAAAAAGAGTTCCCTTCAGAGGCTCCAGCATATAAGCATTCAGAGTATTTCAACTTTTTCAAAACTACTGCACTTTTAGAAACATTTTAGCCGCTTATTGTGCTTTACAGTGATTAAGCAAGATAAGGTTTCTGCCTCTACATAAGGATGTATACAGTCACTGTCCAGTTTTTTTATACTCCTTAAGGAATGCAGTATCGTTAGAAAAAAAAACAATTACCTTTTTACCATCTCCGAGGGCTTAGATCACTGCAGACACATCCAAGATAGCTCTGAAGGCCTGCCATTATACATATTAGGTGCCTCAATGCTTGCACTGTGACAAAGATGGTGGGTGCATGTGTATAATTAGGGAACACTTATAATTAGCCCCGTAACAGTGGCTCCTTTTCACTCTTGGCATGCTTCCTCACGGTATGTTGCATATGCTTTACTGTGTAACACTGTTTTATTGTGGAGAAGCTGACTTTTGGCGACCGACATTACGCAGCATTTCTTGTACCCTTACCCTGCTTTCCGCACTTTGAAGCCATGTGTGAGGAAAAAAGGCAGAGTTCGCTTCATTGCTGACAGGAGCAAAAGGGGCATATTGAGGCTTGGGACATGTGAGGCGGTCGTGAGAGTGGCCTGATCCTGGAAGCAGTTTTTTTTATCTTTATTGTTTGGATGCATGTTTTTTCTTAAATGATGTTTTATATGGCATTTTTTGATGTCATGCTTTACATCCATATAAGTGGCTTTCCCCATTTTAGCTAGAAAAATTGCAGTTCTGGTGATTATGAGAAATCCAGGTCTGCTTCCTAATGTAAAGCTTTTCTTTAGTGAATAGTGCCTGCATCACACAAATAGTCAGCAGCAGTGTAAACACGGAGATTCTTGTGACACACTTGGTGGGTAATCATGTTAAAGAGACAGGGCGTGCAAACACGGACACAAGAGAAAAGTCAAGACACCACAAACGCCGACTAACAACTAGAAAGGCTCACAACAGCAGAGAAGAAAGAAGGCATGAAAACTTATCTGCGCATGCCCAAGCAATAGGCGAACCTATCAATCCGGCACGCGTGGTGGTCTACGTGAGAGGTAACTATTCAGACACCTGAATGCAGGGGTTTCTTCTTTGTGCAGGTTAATCGATGGTTAGCTCACACATGCGCTACCACTATTATCGATATGCCAGGCCTCAGCCATTAAACGCGTTTCTTAATTCTTATGCCGGTACAGGATCGCACATTCATCGAATTTTGGTGTGCACTTACAGTCACGACAATGTGAAGATCGGGGGTGAGACAGCTGCGCAATTGCGCATTTTTGATACGATTCCGTTTTCCTGCACCAAGCTGCTCCAGAAGCATAAAAATTGCAGAAATTACGCTGAACTGCTCCAAAACAGCCTCAAGAGCTAGAATTTTGATTTCCATGTCAGCTTCAGTGGGGAAAAAAGGCTGAGTTTCCAAGCAGCACCAGGAATACCAAGAAGATGAGGCGTTCGCAGAACACATTAGACGTGCCTAAGCATTGTGGGAGAGCACGCGCGCCCATTTCCTTTCCTAAAGGCTGGCGCGATCGCGAACTGACGGCGGGAGCCAAGGGACCGCTAGGAGAGGAGCACCGTCGCCCTTTCCGGACAAGCCCTTCTTTCCCGCCGCTCCTCGCGCCAATCCTCGCATCCCGGCTCGCGGAAAAGGGAACTCGCCCTGCGAGGGAAACAACCCTCGTGGTGGGGAGGGACACGGGAGGTGAATAAAACAACCGAGCAGACGGGGATACGGCCTCTCTTGCTCTGCTGACCTGCGAGGTACCACCTCACCGCCCCAAGTTCCGCGAGCCGAACATCGATCGAAGGTGTAAGCGTTACCCTTTGTTTTCTACTAGAGCGGACTATCCTTCTACGCGACATTTACGCGTTATTGCTAGCGCAGCAATAAAGTGTTGTTTGTTGTTCTAGCCTGTCGCCTTATTCGCCCGAACCCGTCGTAGCTGCGATGACTCGCGCTACGGGAAGGGGACGTTGACACGTGCACGGTACGACTATTTGCGGCTGGGACCGGAGCTAGGCTTCTGCACCAGCCGTGCATAGAGCAGACCCCTTCAGCATGTTTCTTCTATGCACCTTTCTAATGAAGGCTACGATAGCGCCGTCATAATCTCCTCTGGACTGTTGTAAATATGCATGACGCCGCAAAAATGTCCTGCCGTGCCCCGAGCGTGCTGCCTCTACTCGCTAGGTGTGTTCTGGCGCTACTCTCACTTAGCAAAAACAATACCCAGTGGCATGCGTAGCGAGGTTGACTTTCAGGTCCTTTGTTGTGCGTGGCGTGTTCATCCGGTAGCTGCGTTTTTTTGTGTCGACACTGCTGCGTGTGGTCACCTATGCGTGCGTTTGCCGTGGGTTAGTACCTTGTTGCGTCAACGCGGCGTTAGTTAGCTTCCTTCTTGCATGTGACGTGTCTCTGCGAGGCTCTAGCGCATGGGTTCTCAGACTGGGTTTTGCGGAACCGAGGGTTTCCGTGAAAGACATAATAGGGTTCCGCGAGCTGGCCGGCCAGAATGAATGCAACCCGCTCCCGTTTTACCCCCATCAGCAACTAGGTCATTTACTTAGACTAGCAAGTTTGCATTGCATTTTGCATTTAACGAAGCCATCGCACACCACATCCACGTGGTAGCAGTACTAAAGACTTGACGTCTAGTGCGCGCCATGGAACTTGCACAATTTACGGACCCATGGTGACAGAACGCTCAGAGCGCTGGTAGTTCATGCTCGTGAGTGTTCAAACCAGTTCAAACGAGATTAACGGGCACTTCGGCGCTTTATTCATGGCTCATGGCACGTCGGCAATCACGTGGCAGCTTTCATACGCTGTGATATTTCGGTTTTGTAATCAAAAAGCACAATGAGCGCTTTGATACGCGTAAGAGGCGTCACTTCGGGCCGGCTGTGGGCTACACGAGCATTTAGGCTTCCTTTACGACCGGTGTAGCGGTCGACGGCCGTTTCGCTGTGCGACTGGCATGCCTCCTTTTTTGTTTGGCAAAAAATAAAACAGGCCTCTGTATGTCCGGTGCTTCGTTTGTGTGAACACATTGCTTACGCTGTGCGGTGCCTGAAGAATGTAGTGTATAGTCGGCGGGCGCTTCACATGACTCGCGGCTTAGGGATGGGGGGGAGGGGGAATCACAAGTCTATGTATTATCGGGAGTTCACATCAACGGCGATGACCTTCGATATTAAAGAAGAGAGAACAGGCCAATGCGGGCAGTGTTGATACCGTGGTTGTGCGCGTCGAGAGGTGTTATAACCTACCTTCCCCACCTCCACGCTGCTTTCGATTGTCTCCATGCTGCAGAAAAAGTTAGGGGTTCCGTGGCACTGTAGAAAAGCCGTTGGGGTTCCCCAAGGCCAGAAAGTTTGAGAACCCCTGCTCTAGCGGTTTCGCACGAGAAGGCGGCAGCGGACTCATGCAAAGCGCATTTGTGTTGTCCCCCAATAAAAGCGTACACTACACTTACAACGGTGCTACTTTTGCAGTGTCATACTCGCGCGTTTGACAAGATAGTCAATGTGGTGAGGTTTCTTGGCACCCGCACCGCACTCTTGAAGGTGGTCCCGCACGAGGTGGCAGCGAACAGTGGTGCAACATGCTTTTGTTGTCTGTTAAAAGCGTGCAGTACAGATGACGCTATGTCAACCGTGCGGCCGAGCAGATAGCTGAAGGCGCTTACTGTGATGTTCTCCTGAGAGAGAGTAACACTGACCTACAGGAAGCCCTTGGGAAGCTTGAAGAGCTAAATAAGCAGATGTACAAAAAGCCAAAGCAGTAATCTGCTAAATCATATCACTGATCTTAAGCAAAGGTCTACCGCTATGTAACTACAGTTCCTGTGCAATGACAATTCTTTTATTGTTGATAAGTGTGAAGCTTTTTCGTTTATTTCTTTTTTCTTTTTTAAATGTTTGAAGTGAACGTAGTTTCCAGAACCTTTCTTTAATTATTTCATATGTTTGTTACATGGGCTAGATAGGTCGCATGGTATGGAAAAAGGTAGTGCAGTTCATACCTGGCGATAATCTGCTAAAAAAACTTTCTCAAAGGCTGCTTCAGTGTTATGTGTATTCTAAGCCAATTAAAATATGTACTTGTCCCCCCAAGTTGCTACAAATTTGTTTTTTCAAGCTCCTAGGACGACATATTAAATGCCGCTAACCGCTCCAAATCAAGGTTCTTCTGCTCCAGAATCGAAATATTGCTGCTCCAAAAACTGCTCCCAATTCAGTTTCAGCCATCTTACCCCTAAAAGGTAGATTAGGTAATGAGCCTCCAGTTAGCGATCTCTTATGTTCCATTAATCTCTGGTTAACTCAGCGACCCATTTGCCCTACGTAAAAGCGGCCGCAGCTAAACGGAATCTTATACACCGCACATGTACGGCAATCAGTAAATTTGTTGGTATGTTTCATAAAACAAATATCAGTCCGCTTGTTGTCACCCGCTCATTCTTCCTCTGTACTGCGGCACATATCTTACCTAGCTTATTGGCAGCCGTAGAAACAACATTAACGCCGTATCTACCCCCTACTTTCTTTAGCCTATGAGATACGCAATGAATATAAGGAATACTGACGACATGCTTTTTGCTATTGCTTTCTGCAACCATGCTCGGACTTAACAAAATGGATTTCTTTAAACGTTCAGCGACAGTGGCCACTGCCACACGAGGATAACCTACACCTACAAGACGCGTAATCTGTGCGTTAAAGCTGGCACTAATTTTGTGTTCACATGACTTAGGGAGAGAAGACTTGAGGCTTGACATGGCTATACTGTTTTTTACAATCTTACAGTGTTTCGACGAGAAGTTTAACAGTGGTTTAGAAGATCTAGGACAGTGCTGGGCAGTATCGAAGATACATGTATCTTCGATACTATCTCAGATACTTTTTGGGTATCTTGTATCTGTATCGCGATACGTTTCGCAAAACAAGTATCTGTACCTGTATTTCTGATACATTGAAGAATGTATCGTGTATCTTAAGATACAAGATATTGCGATCGCACCACCACCGTGCGAAGCAATAAACTTTGGCTGAGCTCGAGCTTCTCAAGCTGATACTGCTGCCACTGAGTCACCGGAATAAAACTAAAGACAGTGACATTATTTTATCTTTCCACGAGTGTTTTCCAGCGAGGATAGGCGATGAGGTCTGAACGTCCCTATATATTGGTTGAGCAGAGTTATGAGGTGGCGCTCGCGTCGTCTCGACAGACAAGCGCGCGAACGTCGGCGCCCAGCCAAAGTTTTGTTTAATCGTTTTTTTTTTTAGTTTTGTCAGTGCCATGACACTTGGCACTTAGCCACTCTCCTGTGCTGCTTACTACAATGCATACGGCATCTTTTGCACACATGCTGATGCCGCTGTAAAGTCATTATCGAAGTTCCTCTTGTGTGGTGCTTCGTTACGAAGTCTGAAGAATGCAAGAATGGCGGGTTGCTTTGCCTCTCGTGGCTTTCATACTTCGGCGATTTGAAGGATCTCGTGAATGTAAATTTGCATTACATGCAATGAGATTAACTTATATGCAAATAAGATTATAACAGCTATAGCACCAGCGGTACCGATGCTGGATTTAACAGAACAAGCATTCACCTAACAGGCACTATCTTGGCGTACGTCTGTTTTTCTTTTATTCAAAGAGTTTTTAAAATCATAATTTGATTGTTAGCAGAAGTTATTTCTTAGCTGTCCTTCTTTTCCATGCCGTACATTACCTATGTCCCTATATTGTTTTTTTTCTGCCGGTCTGCTTACTGCAATATGCCTTTAACGTGCTGCCAATGTAAACTCTCTGCTTTATGCCTAGTTTTAACTGTCCGCGTCATTTCTGCTGCTGTTCTTCTTCAAGTGGAATATAAGTTTATATACTTATATTCCACTTCAGTTTACTGTTATGCAAAGGTGATGTTGAGAACAAATATATAGTCATCCGGGCGCGCCTGGAGTATACAGTAACGATAATTCTGCTTACTGCTAAGTAAATTAGCAAATTTCAGTTTGCATTGTAACGTAAATTATTAGGTGCCATCTTAAATATGTTGGCAAAGATATTCGAGAAACACTGTTATACCACATGCCCCGTTTTTCTCATGAGCGTCCCAAAGAGTCGTTTTACGGCCGTTTTCCATAGGCACTGAATTTAATTGTCGTAGCTAGTAGGGGTTGCCCGCCACGGTGGTCCAGTGCTTTATGGCGCTTGACTGCTGGCCCGAAGGTCGCGGTAGCCGGATTTTGATGGAGGGAAAATGGTAGAGGCCCGTGTGCTTATATGTAGCTTTTAGAACCCCAGGTGGTCAAAACTTCCGGAGCCCTCTATAGAGCGTCTTTCATAATCATGTCGTGGTTTTTCGACGCAAAACGCAGTGCCTAAGCTAGCACTTAGGGGTGCCTCCTATAGCGTGTTTCTATACTTATTCGCTGTTTTTGATACGGAACCGCTTTTCTATTTTACTTAGATATATTTGTTTTCGTTGTTTAGGCTTCCCTGAATTCTTTTACTGTTGTTAATCACCAGGTAATCGGATCTATAAGCGCCAATAACGTGAATAGCAGCGGTGTCCTGCAGCGTTTTGTGTAACTGTACAATACGTCTGAAACGTTACAGGGCTGCACATGTTCTTGGTGACGTACACCTGTCCGGTGATCCGTCATTGCTAAAACCGTGATATGTTTACCGGCAAGATAGAACTCCACAGTGGTATTTGCACCATCGTGCAGAGGCTTTTTATTGAAGTTCATATGGTCACTTGCCAACCCGCTTGCTGGTCGGCAAGCAGAGCAGCGACTAGCTCCCATCAGTTACAAAAGCTACAAGCGAGAACCGCTATCGGCGAAGTGTATAAAGAGCTATCATGTTAAGTAGCTAAAACAGCGCCAATAAGTTGTTTCGGAATGAAACAGATATAGCTTGAACAAGAAGTACAAAAATTTTTGAGATACTAACAGAGTTTTCATCCAAATGAAATGCAATTGGTCGCAGTTAATAAATTTCCAAGCGAACATTTATGTGCATAGGCGTTTAATGCTGCCTTATATATATATATATATATATATATATATATATATATATATATATATATATATATATATATATATATATATATATTGACAAATTTGAGAATGTATCGAAGTATCTTAAGATACAATTTCAAAGTATCTTTGCCCAGCCCTGATCTAGGAGAATATTGCCAGGAAATATTGCTCCTAAAACGTTAAGGAACACTTATGTTTGCACACCCTGTCTTATGTTTGCATGCCCTGCACACCCTTTCTCTTTAAAATGAATACATACCAACTAGCTCAGCTCTCTGTTATTTTGGTGGGTAAAATTGCATCAACGAGAAAAGGAGGGAGCAAAGGATTGTGCTGTGTAGGCTCTTGGCTTGGTAGAGGATTGGACAGCCCTAGTTTGGGCTATGAGAGATCGTGCAAAGAAGGTAGCTGTCTTCACCATGGCTTTGCAGAGGTTTCTTAGTTTCAATTTGAATTGATACTTAACCTTTTGGTAAAAATTACTGTGTTAGAACACTCCTGGATGCTCTTCTGGTGTACAAACAAGATTTTTGAAGGGGCCCGCTAAACCAAGATAAGAAAAAGCGCCTGGTATAAACATAAACACCAGGTCGAACCTGTATGTCCCTCAACTTGCAGATCAAGTTGCCATGAAGGCAGATAGCTATTAGCTTGTTTTTAGGGTATTTTGTCTAGCTTTTGCTTAGTAACATCATTTAGCAACGTAATGTTAATTTGCTGCACTGTGAAAAAAAGTTACTTGCCTTACAACATTTTTGGAACTTGAGGTGCATAGGTTTCTGTGAATTTTCATACAGGATTGAGATATTTTTGATGCAGTGTTGGCAAACAGTGCAAGTGCTGCAAAGCAGTATCACCATTCTTTGGCATTTTCGGCAGTTTGGATACGAAATTGATGGATACACCTATTGTGACCTCTTCCTTTCTAAGGTTGGACCAACAGGGACTTATATGTGGTCAGAGAGGTGTATTTCGAGTGAACTGCATTGACTGCTTGGATAGAACAAATATTGTGCAAACAGCCATTGCCAAGACTGCCATGGACACTCAGGTTGGTACTAAGGACTCTTATCGGTCCACAAGCTTCATTTCTACTGCAGTGCACATTATTCATATGGAGTACTCATCAGAATTACCTGTCTAATCATGCTGCCACTATCATAATGTGGCAGTTACAATCTAAGCAACATGAAATAATCTCTGGAACCCCAGCCTTTAGCCCTCCTAACAGTAAAACTCGCTACTTGGTATCTTTCACAAAATGCACTTTCCACATTTGTATGGCTCATTGGCGCAATACTTATTACACTCGCGTGCCCATCTCATCACATGCTCAGCTCAATGAGCCTTTAACATGTTTGCAGTAAAACCCACGCATTTAACAAATAATTCCTCTCTAATTTCATTGAAGCCTGGAACAGTCTACCAGAACCACCTGTCTTTGAGCATGATGCTAAATAATTTTGGAAATTACTAGCTGTACACATTTGTTGCTAGTTGCATCTAATATTATTTCTTGCTGAGCTTGAGGTCATGGGTCCAATACCAGCTGCTGTAGGCCAACTTTGATGCAAGTACCAAAGGGACCAAAATGTAAGAATGCTCAGGTACTTAGATTTAAGTGCACATCAAAGAACTCCAGGTGGTCAAAATTAATCTGGGATTACAGTATGCCTTCAAATCAGATTGTTGTTTTGGTATGCAGAACCGCATAAATAGAAAAATATATTATTTATTTTATGTTGTTTATTTACATACAGTGTCATCTTGCATAGTGTGACGTTGAAGGAGTGCATATTGTCAATCAACTGAATACATGCTAGATGCAAAGAAAAGAGAAAAACGACATCAGAGGAAGATGGTTGATTAATGAACATAATTAGGCAACTGGTCTGCAAATTCATCATTTGGTAACTCCCTCAAGGATACCCAAAGGCCGTTCCAAATTCCAGTATTATGCTGTAAAAAGGAAAACCCAAAACAATCAATCGATGAATTCAATGGAACAATGTTAAGATGATGGCTTTTTCTGGTGGGCCACGAAAAAGGGATTTTGAAAACGACAGGTGCATCGATGATGGCTTTCCTGTGAGCAGTTCTATGCATCAGAACAGTGCGGTCACAAGTACGTCTATGGGTGTTTTCATACAAAAAGAAGTGTTCCACTATCCCGATGGTTGTAACCGCTACAGCTATGCTGGCTGCTACCCAGTCCTTGGGCCCTGATACTGCTGTCTGCCAAATTCCCACAAGCTTTCATTTTGCTTGGTTTTTGGCAGTTTCATGGTTAGGCACCTACTCATGTGTTCATTGCCACACTTCATGTTAAAATCTTCCCTCTTGGTCATTTCCAAGCTTCTCGGTGTTCAGTCACAGTGATTCATCTGCCACAAAAATTTATGGTTTTAATGAAAACTAGAGCTGTGCGAATAGCAAAATTTTGGGTGCGAAGCGAATTCGAATAATAAAGATTGAGTGCGAATTGAATCGAATAATTTCGAATAATTTTCGAATATTTCTCAAACATTTTTCGAATAATTTGAAGTGAAATTACAGAAAAAGTTGCGGAGAATCCCTAAGTATGTTCTTGTGAGATCGCAACATGAAAGTTTCTTTTCGCTAGGTTGATGAAGCGCTGGTGGGGTCATATTTCATAGTTGTCGTTCTTATCAAGAGTGAGGCAATGTAGAGGCCGAATTGTATTTATGTACATGATATGGTGCAACCAAAGTGTTGCCGACAACACTTTACACGTGATAGGCAGAGATGCCATTTCCTCAGCCTCTCCTCCTCTTTTAACTTCTCTGGAAGCCCAACTGATGTGGCGGACAAGGGTGTACTCCCTTCAAGTCCGGAGTCCCAAATCTGCCTCGTAGACGTCGATATATAAGAACATCTGAAATTTTGGATGCTAAAAAACTTCGGCGTCCGATTTTTCGGACTTCCTGCCCAAATTTCAGGTCCAAAACAGCATTAATTGAGCCCCCAACTCTGCCACATCTTTCACCTCCATGTTGGAAGCAGCGTTTTCTTGAGTTAATACATTTGCGACCGTAGCGGAACTCTAAAGGTAGCTTTGCCGCAATACGGGGGTGTGATGAGGTGAAGCATATTGAAAATCTAGGGACCACTTCCAAACGGACGTTGACTGTCTTTTGGCTAAGTTCGACCGTAACGGACCTTGAAAGGCAGCTTTGCCGCAATACGGGGGTGTGAGGAGGTGAAGCATATTGAAAATCTAGGGACCACTTCCAAATGGACGTTGACTGTCTTTTGGCTAAGTTCGACCGTAACGGACCTTGAAAGGCAGCTTTGCCGCAATACGGGGGTGTGAGGAGGTGAAGCATATTGAAAATCTAGGGACCACTTCCAAACGGACGTTGACTGTCTTTTGGCTAAGTTCGACCGTAACGGACCTTGAAAGGCAGCTTTGCCGCAATACGGGGGTGTAATGAGGTGAAGCATATTAACCACGTTCATACTGCAGTACGAAAGTTGTTCCCTAAGCACTGCGTTTTCTTTTTCCAGTGTCTTGGCATTATATCATTTATTTTATTAAACCTGTCTATTGTTCGTATATGATGTAGATATGCATTTATACGTTTTGCTTTGCCTGATTTTCCCTTCATTGTACTTTGTGTGATTGTCCTTCCTTACTTGTTCTTTAATGGACCTGCAGGGTTAAATTAATAAATTGACAAAGTGAGTAAATGAAGTGGAGTGGTGAATACAATTTGGCCTCTTACATAACCCAAAAGTGCTACCGATGAAAACCCTGAACTCTTGAGCCATATATTACATTTATGCTGTGTTCAACACAGCATTCCCATGCACCACACCCTAAAAGTGTTGTTTTGCATTGACTCATTCTGAATCAACATATGTTTTCCAGTTTGTTCGACTGGGCTTGCTGCCACCTGAGGGAGTGCTGCCTACAGCTTGCCGGCGCATTTTCCAAATGTTATGGGCCAACAATGGGGACATTATCAGCCGCCAGTATGCAGGCACAGTAGCTCTCAAGGTATGTGGTCGCAGTAATGTGCTTTTTGATTTTATTGGCACCTTGATTGAAGATACGCCAGGAATTAGTTTGAATTACCAGAAGTTCTCGTGCTAACATACCATCTTGTGCTGCAATGAAACATTCACACATGCATACTCCTCAAAATAAATTCAGGAGATTCGTAAAGCGAGTGGGATGAGAGGGGCTCAAAAGGAAAGTGATGTGCACTTTTATTTATTGTTTCCAAGGGCTGCAGCAATCTCATAGACAGTTCTGAATGATTGCCAGTAAGGTTCTTACTTGTCAACGAGCATACGCATAATTAAGGGACAAAATGTGCTCTGTCCCGGGACAGCTGGTAGCCCCTTCCCAATCTCAGTACGCTTCTTTGGATGGCACCAGTGTACAGCAGCGAAAGCGACTTGAGAAACATTCCGCATGCGATATTCAGTAATAATTGTTAGGGTTTAACGTCTCAAAACCTAAGATTATGAGAGACGCCGTAGTGGAGGGCTCCGGAAATTTCGATCGCATGGGGTTCTTTATTGTGCACCTAAATCTAAGTACACGGGCCTCAGGCATTTTCGCATCTATCGTCATGTGATATTGAAGGCCAGGCCATCTTGGTTCCTTTTTTTATTATTTGTTTCTTTCTTTCTAGTTCAACACACGATTGTTGGTGCACGAGGTTTTACTAGTTTTGCCACTTTGGCCACATTGTAGGCAGGCAGTCAGCTTTAGTTGCAACTGTCAGTGATATAAGAATGCAAGTTTTCAGCTGAAGTAACAAGGGAAGCAGATATTTTTGGGCATGGACAAGCAGAAAGTATCAATTGACCGAATTTATGCAGTGAAACAGTTTGGATCAAGTGACTTTAAAATGCATTGAAAATGTAGCAAGCCAACCAAAAATTTGAAGTTAGTTTGAATTGACCCATAGTTACTGCAAGTCTTCTGTACCTGCAATACCCATTGTGGTTTGAAATATGCAGCACTGTTGCCAGTAATCACATTGTTGCTCGAGCCTAAACTCTGGCTTGTAACAGAGGCAGTGTTATCGCTCTCATGGTGAATATAGTTTGGTGTTTACGCTGCCTCTGTGTGATCAGCTATGTATAAACCCTTCAGTTTGGAACCAAAGTGCTCTACACATTGGTGAAACCCGTGAGGCTGACACTCAGCAGCACTTCTGCTTAGACTGGGCATCAGCTTTACGACAGATGCATATGCAATGCTACAACCTCGACAGTACAAAACACACACAGCCAAAATACATTTATTAAGCATCCTGTGAGTAAAGACCAGTGCTGTAGGCAGCCTTAGTTACCTGTGCCCTTTGGTACTGCTTGAAGTGAAGGCAGATCGTACATTAAAATTTCAAACAACACTAGCACAGCAATGACAATAAACATGTGCTTTCTAATTGATTTGCTCCATGTTCAAATATTTGCCTGGGGTGAAAATTATAGGATTTTCAAAAAACTTGTGTAGGTACTGGTGGCAATCATTGATAAAAAATTCATTAAAAAATTAGAAGCCAGTATCTATTTGAGGGTCGAATTTTTTTGCAAAATCCAGTCCAAAAATGTGTAATTTTTTTGTTGCTGAAATAAATTTTTCAGACGATTCTATTTCATTAAAAATTTGTCTAAATTTTTTTTTCGTGACCGTAATGTGACAAAAAAAATAATTTTTGTTGTTACATAACATGCTTTATTCGTAGTAAAATCAAGCAAAATCCTAAAAAAAAACTTTCCTAAAAAACCTAAAAAATCCTAAAAAACAGTTTTTTATAAATAAAAATTATGCAGTCTGTTAAACATAGCTCACAGACATACAAAAATACCGTAAAATGCCCAGCAAGCCCCCCACCCGAGCAAGCGCCCCCCTCCCTTTTCCGGAAGATCTGAGAGATCTGAAATAAACGCCAGTAACCGAGCAAGCGCCTCCCCCCCCCCTTCCCCCTCCTCCGCTGCGGCCACTTTTTTTCAAGACGAGCATCGCCTGTGTAAAAAGAACCACAAGAATGAGTACACTGAATGCGTATCTAATGTTGCTTATGAAACTCCGTTGTCATGTGGCCGGTCGTGTATTGGTCAAACCGGTCGCTGCTTCAATGGTTTGACAGGGACGAGAGGGAATAAAAACAGTTAATAAATAAAGCATTTCATTGGAAACATGGATGTGAATTTTTTTTTATTTTTAGCTGCTTTCCCACCGCCATCTTGAATTTCGGTCCGGAACATGGCAAGCGCCCCCCTCCAAATCTGGTCGGATTATCCTTCACTGTGGGGGGGGGGGGCTTGCTCGGCATTTTACGGTAAGCGCACCACAGTACTTTTCCGGTTAAAGATGTTCGTGCTCTAACACTAAAAACTTTTCAGCGTGTGATATTCTTTGAAGCATGGCTCGCCGTGCACGCTTTTCAGATGTCACTCCTTGATCGTCATCGGAGTCTGAACTCGTCAAAAAATCCTCGTCTGACAAACTGCAATCCAATGAATCAGATTTTTATTCGGCACTTGGGGAATAGTCCGCAACGGAGGAATCGCTGCTCTACTCATCGGCAGCAGAGCAACCGGCGCGCGCTTCCATAGCGTGCGAACTGCGTCAGTGAGCGCACAGAAGAAAACTCTATGGTTGTGCGCCCGTTCGGAAAGGAAAACGAGTGAAAAAGCTACAGTAATCCTTCGTCTTATCACCAACACGTCTTATCACCTTCGTCTTATCACGGCGGCATCGTTTGTGTAATTTAGCACCGCACGGAAACAGATGTAATCGCGCCCCGGGGAGCAATAAACGAGAGAGTAACAAGCGGTCACCCTTTGAGAGATTAGAAACCAAACAGCCATCAGCTTCGCGGGCGCAAGAAGCGAAAACCATCCGAAGGATGAAACCGAAACCAGCCGGACCGCGGGCGCGCGTTTTGATGCGCAAATGAAAGCCACCGCGCCTCTTTGGAAAGCAAAAAAAAAAAAAGACGGAGAGACATCGGCGCATTACAAAAATTTCATGTATTCCCGAAGCGCGGCAGAACATTCCAAGCTAGAGAAATGATCGAAGAAGGCGCGTGTTTGAAACCAGCTGCACCACGAACGCGCTCGAGTGGGCAAGCGATAGCAGGCGCGCCGTTTTGGGAAGCAAAAAAGAAATACAACGGAGAGACATCGGCGCATGAAAAAAATTCCACGTATTCCCGAAGTGTGGCAGCACATGCAAAGCAAGAGAAATGATCGAAAAAGGCTCGCACTTTAAACCAGCTGCACCACGAACGTGCTTGAGTGGGCAAGCGATAGCCGGCGCGCCGTTTTGGGAAGCAAAAAAGAAATACAGCGGAGACATCGGCGCATGAAAAAAATTCCACATATTCCCGAAGTGTGGCAGCACATGCAAAGCAAGAGAAATGATCGAAAAAGGCGCGCACTTTAAACCAGCTGCATCATGAACGCGCTTGAGTGGGCAAGCGATAGCCGGCGCGCCGTTTTGGGAAGCAAAAAAGAAATACAACGGAGACATCGGCGCATGAAAAAAATTCCACATATTCCCGAAGTGTGGCAGCACATGCAAAGCAAGAGAAATGATCGAAAAAGGCGCGCACTTTAAACCAGCTGCATCATGAACGCGCTTGAGTGGGCAAGCGATAGCCGGCGCGCCGTTATGGGAAGCAAAAAAGAAATACAACGGAGAGACATCGGCGCATGAAAAAAATTCCACGTATTCCTGAAGCACCGGCTATCGCTTGTCCACTCGAGCGCGTTCGTGGTGCAGCTGGTTTAAAGTGCGCGCCTTTTTCAATCATTTCTCTTGCTTTGCATGTGCTGCCACACTTCGGGAATACGTGGAATTTTTTTCATGCGCCGATGTCTCCGCGAGGCGCGCGTGCGCCATGAGGCGCAGACAACTTTACAGGGGCTGATAGCACCCCCACAATATACACACAAGTTACAGGTGGTGCCACTTTCTGGTGGCAGCCTAACACAGAGGCTAACTGTGGCGGCTTCTATATCTCACCCTTTGAAGATCAAGCAGAAGATGGAGGAAGCCAAACACTTTGCAAGTTTAGACAGTCTGGCCGAACAACACACCGGCTGTAACATGTTCGTATGACACCATCACTCCGGTCCTTGACTGCAGGGGGCTGTCCAAGGGTTTCATCGGGTTAGCAGGCTGGGGTTCCTGCAGCAGTGGTTGTTGCTCATCTGATGGCAGTGGTACCTCTCTGGAAGCAGGGGCTGCAAAAGGCACTGGGTGACGCCGATTGTGTTGTAGGATACCACCTCGCTCCGTTTCAATCACATAGCATCTTGGTGTTTGTGCCGGGCTCAGGATCGTAGCCTTAACTTGGTGGGGTTGCACCCAGACGCCCTGGCCTGTTTGGAGTGATGGCAGGTCTTGAGCTCCATGATGTCTGTTGTAGTTGCCTGTCTGCTGCCACTTGTAGACCTCATCCTTGGTGACGACATCTCTCCTTGGTGGCCAGTTGGGACACAGCTGGGAGTCTTGCTGGGGCACTCTGGTTCTTAGTTGTCATCCCATCAACAGCTGAGCCGGACTGAAGCGTTCGACTCCTGGAGTATCCCAGTAGCGGAGGAGGGCCAGATGAGGATCCTTTGATTTGCTCAATAGTTCCTTGATTGTCTGAGCTATTCCCTCCACCTCTCTGTTTGAGTGAGCATAGTGTGGATTGCTGCTTGCACGGTTTAAGGTGTATGACACTGCGACTGCCGCAAACTCTTGCGATGAGAATGGTGGGTCATTGTCTGACCTGACCTCTTGCCATGGTTGGCAAAGATACACTTCAGAGCGTCAATGACTGCTTGAGCCATCATGCTTCTTAGGGTCGCCACCTCTGGGCACCTTGAGTGATAGTCTACCATCAAGATGATTGTCTGGCCATTGAGATGGAACAAGTCCATTCCGAGAAATTTCCAAGGACATCCAGGTAGTACCACGGAGACCAGGGGCACTTGAAGGGGTCCGCTCTATGCACGGCTGGTGCAGAAGCCTAGCTCCGGTCCCAGCCGCAAATAGTCGTACCGTGTCAACGTCCCCTTCCCGTAGCGCGCGTCATCGCAGCTACGACGGGTCCGGGCGAATAAGGCAACAGGCTAGAACAACAAACAACACTTTATTGCTACGCTAGCAATAACGCGTAAATGTCGCGTAGAGGGATAGTCCGCTCTCGTAGAAAACAAAGGGTATGGCTTACACCTTCGGTCGATGTTCGGCTGGCGGGTCTCGGGGCGGTGAGGTGTTACTTCGCAGGTCAGCAGGGCATGAGAGACCGTCTCTCTGCCTGGTCGGCAGTTTTGTTCACCTCCCGTGTCCCTCCCCACCGCGAGGGTTGATTACCTCGCAGGGCGACTTCCCTTTCCCGCGAGCCGGGAAGCGAGGATTGGCGCGCGGAGTGGCGGGAAAGAAGGGGTTGTCCGGAAAGGCGACGGTGCTCCTCTCCTAGTGGTCCCCCGGCTCCCGCCGTCAGTTCGCGATCGCGCCAGCCTTAAAAAAAGGAAATGGGCGCGCGTGCTCCCCCACATCCTCCTCCCCTTAAGAAAGCCCTCGGACGACAGAGACTGAACCATGAGGTAATATTTTGTTATTCCTCATCGAGGAAGGCTTGGACAGATCGGTCCAGGTCCGTGCCCTCCTGCGGTTGGCCCTCTGCCGTGGGTGTCGCCGGTGCCCCCACTGGCGTCGCCGCTGCCTCCGAAGTAGCCACCACCGGCCTTGTTGCGGTCTTCGCTGCCGTGCCCACTTGCGTCATGGCTTGCCCAGTCGTCGCCTCCGCCGTCACTGCTGCAGTAGGTCTGGCCTGCACCTGCAGCCCCGTGGTCCGGACCGCGCCTCCTTGGGCCCCGCCTCGCTGGTCGTTGTTGGTGATTGAGAGGAGCGAGTCAACGAAGTGTTTCGTTCCAGGCGGCCTCTACAGCATGGTTCGGGCTCCTCCGGTCTGGTGGGGCTCGGGGTTTTCGGCGTGCTGCGCCGTGGCCTTGAGGGAGCATAGGCCATCGGGGTGTCCACACAACCCTGGCACGTCCCGGTGGCTGCGGCCCCGAGGCAGCTGGCTCTCCCAGTTGGATTGGCATTGGTCTTCGGGCCTCTTGTGTGGAGGCCGGGTGGTGGTGCGATGGGGTAGCGTGGAAGTGGCGGTGGGATGTACCAGTCGACCTCCAGTCAGGCGTCCATGCCGATGCTTGCTGGTGGTGGTGGGGCTGCGACGACGACGACGTAATGTGGGTGCGGGCTCGCCGTGAGGAGGCGGTCTCCTCTCCAAGCCGTCCCGGCGGCACCTATTTCCCTTTTGCTTATCCAACATGCAGAGTTGTCTCCGCCTGTTTCGCAAGAAGTACCGCGGCTCAGGGCTTTTCACTCGGTTTCGAGCGTTCTCAGCCGCCGCCTGTGGCTCGGAGGGGGACTGATAGTCGTCCCCATGCTCCTCCCGTGACACGTAGCGTTTCAAGTCGCATACGTGCACTGGTCCGCCGCTCGGTTTGCCTTTCATGTTCGCAAGCCGATAAACAAGCGAGGAAACCTTCTCTCGCACTCGGTACGGCCCGGACCATTTCGGTGCCAGCGAGGCTGCAAACTGTTTGCTAGCGTCGCTAAGAACATGATGGCGTCGCAGCACCAGATCGCCCACTTCGTAGTGTACGTTCCGATGCGAGTGGTCGTACTGCGCCTTCTGTTGTGCCCTAGCAGTGCCGAGATTACTGCGTGCTTTACGTAAAACTTCCGCTAGTTTCTCGCGCAACTGCGCTGCGTATTCAGCTCGTGCTGATGACGCCACTGGCACTCCACTGCGATCCGCGAGTACCGTCTCCATCGGATTCGGCAGTTCTCTCCCCAGGTTTAGAAAAGAAGGTGCATACCCAGTCGAGCGGTTCACAGTCGATCGCAACGCAAACGCGATCTCTGGAAGGTAGGTATCCCAGTCCTTGTGCCTTTCAGAGAACGCGACAAGCATGTGCTTGATGTTGCGATTGACTCGTTCCGTGGGGTTCGACTGAGCATGGTAGGTGGTTGTTTTCTTGTACTTAATGCCATGCGCGGCGCACGTGTCAACAAACACCTTCGCAGTAAAATAAGACACGT
The DNA here is from genome assembly GCF_013339695.2 of Rhipicephalus sanguineus. Lineage (NCBI taxonomy): Eukaryota > Metazoa > Arthropoda > Arachnida > Ixodida > Ixodidae > Rhipicephalus > Rhipicephalus sanguineus. The sequence continues at coordinate 304,544,890 of NC_051176.1, read as the reverse complement.
TGTCTGTTATCAACTGCTCAGGGAAACCAAACCTGGTGAAAACCTCCATCAACTTATCCAAGATCACTCGAGCCGTTAGCTTTCTAAGGGGGAAAAGTTCTACCCACTTAGTGAAGTGATCCGTGACCACCAGCAAGAATTTGTTTCTGCTAGGAGTTGTGGGGTACGGTCCCATTACGTCACATGCCGCGATTTGCCAGGGAGTCTGGCTGTTGATCGGCTGCATGAGGCCGGGCGGTCGTCCGCCTCGGGGCTTGACGCTTTGGCACACGTGGCAGGAACGGGCGTAACGAATCACATCCCGCTTCATGCCTGGCCAGGTAGCGAGGCGACACAACTTAGCATAAGTCTTAGGGCCGCTCGCATGCCCAGCAATGCACGAGTCATGAAAGTAGCGAAGCAGTGCTCCTCTCAACTTGCGCGGTATCACGACCTTGAATGACTCACTTGTGTCATCGTCGGATGGGATGTACCTCAGCAGGACGCCATCAGAATCCAGCAGATAAGAATCCAGCGCGCTCACAGCATTACCAGCTGTTGCCGAGCGCTCCGCACCGACAGCAATACCAGCTGCCCCCGTGTGCGCGGTGGCCTCGCCACCCGGCTCCCGGAGCCCGTCGAACACCTTTCGACAAAACGGATCTTTCTGCTGAGCTTCTAACAGCTCCCTTCTGCTGAAAACAATCCCCGCGCTAACGACAGCCTCTACGTGGTTCACGCTTGTGCCTTGAACTGACGTTTGTTCTACTGTTTCCGTTAGCGCTACCTCGAGTGTCTCGCTCTCAGTCCGTTCCGGGTCAGTCTCGTGACGGACTGGAGCACGCGATAGTGCGTCGGCCGCGGCATTGTTCTTGCCCTTGCGGTAGCGTACGGTGAAGTCGTAACGCTGCAGAAGCAATGCCCAACGAGCCAGGTGGCCACTTGGTTCGTTCAAGCGCCTCAACCACGTGAGCACCATGTGGTCCGTCTCAATAACAAACGCCACTCCGTCGATGTAATAGTCAAACTTACCGAGAGTGAAAACTATCGCGAGACACTCTTTCTCTGTTACCGAGTAGTTCCTCTCCGCCGGCGTTAACGAACGGCTCGCGAACGCAATCGGTCGGAGGGCACCTCCATGCTCCTGAAGCAAAATTGCTCCTAAACCCAGGTCGCTTGCGTCTGTTTGAATCACAAACTCCCTGTTCAAATCGGGTAGCTGCAGTTCAGCTGTGTTAGCCAGCAACTTAGTGAGGCGACGCAGTGCGGCCTCCTGCTCTTGACCCCAAACCCAACGCTCGCCGTTCCGCAAGAGCTTTGTCAAAGGCGCCTGCACTGCTGCACAGTCTGGAATGAATTGGCGATAGAAGTTCGCCATCCCCAGAAAGCGCCTCAGCTCGCCGATGTCTTTCGGCGACGGAGAGCTGACTATCGCTTCGAGCTTACCCTTAGTCGGCAAAATGCGACCCTCGTCAAGCGTGAATCCCAACAATGTTATTCGGGTTGCCGCTATCTGAGCTTTGTTCGGGTTCAGAGTGATGCCCACAGACCTCAGCCTTTCTAGAACGTCTCTTAAGTGGCGCAAGTGCTCATCGAACGTTTTCGAGTAAACCACTATGTCGTCTAGATATGCGAGGGCGTGCTGCCACTTTGCATCTCCCAGAACTTGGTCCATTAGCCTCTGATAAGTAGCGGGAGCCCCCACCAAGCCAAAAGACATTCTCCTGAATTGGAAAAGTCCCCTGTGGCATGTGAAAGCTGACTTCTCTCGGTCCCGCTCGTCCATTTCGACCTGAAAAAATCCACGACTAGCATCGAGCGTCGTAAAGTACTTCGCCCCGCCTAGGTTGGATACTAACGATGAAATGGATGGAAGAGGGTATGCGTCCTTCTTCGTAACCTCATTCAGCCTGCGGCACACAAAGGCGATATGTATCATCCATCTTTGGAACTAGAGCAACCAGGAAACCCCATGGGCTGTTTGACCTTTCGACCACGCCTGTGTCGATGAGTTCGTCCAAGGTGGCGTCAAGTGCTTTCCGCTTGGTCAAGCTAATTGGTCGGGGATTGCATTTCCAAGGTCGTGCGTCACCCGTATCAATTGTGTGCTTGACCAGCGTAGTGCGGCCCGGGCGGTCAGTGAAAATCGTGTCGTACTCGTACAACAGCGACGACAGCTGCACCTTTTCCCTTTCTGGCATGCTGTGTGCTTCTGCCAAAAGCGGGTGCACTGACCTTCCCTGTACCGCGGCACATTGTTCTGGCGGCGTTACTCGCTTACTCCGCGCGCTTTCCTGCTCTCTCACTCGCGCTGCTCCCTGCGATTGGCATGCCGTTGTCAATGCGGGTGCTTTCGAGAAAAGCTTTAGCGCGTCTCCGTCGCGCTCTCGGTAACCTCCTCTTGCAATGTCAATGACAATCCCTGACTTGGCGAGAAAGTCTCGACCCAGGATTAGAGGCATTGACAACCCGGGAAGATGGACGAAGCGTTGTCGCCTCACGCGTCTTTCCCAGCGGATCACAAGTCTAGCCGCACCGCTCGATTGCGCTGTGCCCGAAGCAAGGCGGAAGGTGGTGTTGCTTTGTCTCAAGCAGATATTGTTCTCGCAGAGATGGTGCAACACCTCGTCCCCAAATAATGAAGCGCTTGCCCCAGTATCCAAAAGTGCTACAAACTTCTATCGAGCTATCGTTAACTCGATTAACGGTGCGGGCGAGTCTACGGCATCACCTGCGCGACAGACTGAAGGTGCTAGTGATCCGAGCGCACCGGTAGGACTACTGATCGCCGCGCGGTGTCCGACGTGGTTCACTGGCGGCGTCGTCCGTTTCCCGAACCGCGTGTTCGCTCCTGACCCGGCGTGCGGCCGCATTCGCGGGCGATGTGCCCCGGTGCGCCGCACCGGTAGCAAGGACCGCGGAAACCACGCCGGGCCGGGCACTCGTCGCCACGATCCGGCGGGCCTCGCTCCGCGTTGTCCTACGTTGCCTACGTTGTCCCGTTGACCTACGTTGACGGAGCGTCGGTAGTCGCTCGCATCCACAAAACTAGCCGCGTTGCCAAATTCGTTAACGTTGGGCGCCAGATGAGGGGGTCCGCTCTACGCACGGCTGGTGCAGAAGCCTAGCTCCGGTCCCAGCCGCAAATAGTCGTACCGTGTCAACGTCCCCTTCCCGTAGCGCACGTCATCGCAGCTACGACGGGTCCGGGCGAATAAGGCAACAGGCTAGAACAACAAACAACACTTTATTGCTACGCTAGCAATAACGCGTAAATGTCGCCTAGAGGGATAGTCCGCTCTCGTAGAAAACAAAGGGTATGGCTTACACCTTTGGTCGATGTTCGGCTGGCGGGTCTCGGGGCGGTGAGGTGTTACTTCGCAGGTCAGCAGGGCACGAGAGACCGTCTCTCTGCCTGGTCGGCAGTTTTGTTCACCTCCCGTGTCCCTCCCCACCGCGAGGGTTGATTCCCTCGCAGGGCGAGTTCCCTTTCCCGCGAGCCGGGAAGCGAGGATTGGCGCGCGGAGTGGCGGGAAAGAAGGGGTTGTCCGGAAAGGGCGACGGTGCTCCTCTCCTAGTGGTCCCCCAGCTCCCACCGTCAGTTCGCGATCGCGCCAGCCTTAAGGAAAGGAAATGGGCGCGCGTGCTCCCCCACACACTGCAAGGTTCACACGGATGGAGGTTAGTGACGAGAGAGGCGATGTCTGCTAATATGCCTGGCCACCAAACTGACACCCGTGCTAGGGCTTTTCTCTTGGTCCTTTTGACGGCCTGATGACCTTCATGCAACAGCGTTGAGACCGCCAGCTGAAGGGATGATGGGATAACTATCTGAGTGCCTTTCAGCAGAGCACTGTCGCAGACAGAAAGCTCGTCTGCCACCAAGGCTGACTTTGAGAGGTGCAGCGGCAGCTTAGACTTCCATCGCCAACCATACTGGCAGAAAGAGGTGAGGGCCTTGCACTCTCCATCAGACTCTTGTGCCGGTCGCACGTCTTTTGGACTGGGCAGCACAACTTCAGATATGCAGCTGACCACTTATGCTGCAAAGAGTTCCACTGTTTCTTGGGGATGGGATACCATCTGGGTGATGCGGGACAAGGTACCTGCTGTGACGAGCAGCTTTCCTGGCATGTGCACCATCCGGAACTGGTATCGCATAGTCTTCAGCCAGAGTCTCTGTACACGAGGTGGCAACATGTCCAGCTCCATCTTGCCAAGGAGGGAAACGAGTGGCAGGTGCTCTGTCTTGGCCTCAAAGGTGATGCCACAGACAAACTCGTTGAACCGTTAGATAGCCTGCGTTGTTGCCAAAGGTTCTTTTTGGGTGGCTGTTACGCTGTTTGGTCTCGTTCATTGACCGCGAAGTGAATGCGACTGGATGGCGCTCTCCGGAGGGTTGCATCTGTAGCAAGACTGTGCAGAGTCCGAACGAGCTCACGTCTGCAGGAACTGCAGTGGCGTACAATGGATGGTACAAGGCCATGCACTTGTCTGACGTCAAGAGTTCCTTGATTTTATCAAATGCTGCACTTTGTTCATGCTGTCACACCCAACTTGTGGACTTGTTCAGTGGGATATTGATGGGCGCTGTGACGTCCAAGATGTGTGGCAAGAATCTGGTAAGGTGATTCACCATTTTAAGCAGTCACATGACGCTGGCTATGTCCATTGGAGTTCCATGACCTTGACTGCTTTGACCTTGCTTGGATCTGGCCTGATGCCCTGCGATGAAACGACTCCGAGAAAGGAGAGCTCTGATACCCCAAAAAGACGCTTGTATCGGTTCAAAGCGATGCGTGCTTTTGCAAGATGAGACAGCACCTGGTTCAGTCTAGAGTCATGACCCTGGTGGGCGCATCTGAAAACCAGAATATCATCCGTGACATTGGTGACTCCTTCTTGGCCTTCCAGGATTCTGACCTGTTTTTGGAAGTACTCCGGCCCTGAGGTGACACCAAAGGGGATCCAGCAAAAGCAGTACCAGCTCTATGGGGTGATGAACATCGTAAGCTCTTGGGAGTCTGCAGAGAGCTTCACCTGGTAGATGCTTGTGGTCACATCCAGCTTTGAGAAAGCTGTTGCATTGTCGAGGAGCCCGAGAACTTACTCAACCGCTCGTAGAATGTGGCGTTCCCGGAGGGCAACTTATTTTAGTGGAGTCAACACATGGCTGGTAGGAACCATCGTCTTTCCAGATGATGACAAGACCGGAGTGCCACAGTGTTGGCTTGCTGACTCTGTGGATCACGCCAGTGCTTTTCTCTTTGTCTAGCTCATGGTGAACAATCTAGAGCAGTGGGATGGACACCCTGCGAGGAACCCTTAGTGAGAAAGGCACAGCATCAGGTTTCAGCCGCATGATGTCCTCGTCCTTGAAAGTGCTGGATTCCCAGAAGAGCTTGGTGTGTGGCGTTGCTATTGGAGTCTTCAGTTCATCAAGAAATCTCACTACTTGGAGAGCTTGTAGCACTGGCAGTCCCAGAAGGGGCACGGTGAGAGACTAGATCAGGTACAGGTGCTGAGAGCTTGTTTTCCCCTGCCACCAAAGTCGTGCCAAATGCAAGCGTAGCACGCGCATTGGCTGTCCTCCAGTGCCAGTGAGCAGTGTCAACTTGGTTGCACTTGGCAGGCAGCGTAGGGAATGACAGATACCTCAGCTCTGTTGTCGACCTTGAACTGTTCGGTGTAGATGTCAGTGGTGACATGAATGAACTTTGCCGCGGCAGGTGTGCTGACAGTGTGCAGGTGAATGTAGCTGAGCTTTTTCTGCTTATACTTCCTCGAGTGGCATACTTTGGCAAAGTGGCCTTTCTTTTTGTGGGCATTCCGGGTGGAGTGTCGTGCCGAGCAATTCGAATGAGGGTGAGCCGCACAGCTGCAGAATTCACATGTAGACGACTCGTGTGAGCACTCTGCTTTTGGCTGTGATGAACGAGGCTTAGCGTCAGGGCGGCAACGCGAGGCGAATTTGTTGGCTTTTGTGGCGCCGAGGTGGAGCTCACAGGAGTGCTTGATGCGGTTTTTGGACAATGTTTTTTCCTTATCTTAGGATGGATGGGCTTGTGTCCATGCCTCCTTGAGTGTCAACGTTGCGTTTCAGCACAGCTGATCAAAGAGATGGGAGTTGCGGAGGCCAACAACAAACCGGTCGTGTAGGAGTCTTGGCTCCATTCAGCTGAGAGATAGTTACAGTGCTTCACCATCCTGGACAGTTCTGCGTAGTATGTGTCGACACTTTAGTCGGTCAGCTGAACACCTATAGAACCACGATGACTCATAGAACTGGTTTGCAGGGTGCACAAAGTGGCCGGTGTAAGATGCTGCAACCACTTGGTACAAGGAAAGAGATGGAGCATTGAGCGAGAAGGCCTTGAGAAGCAGGCGGGCCTTCTTTTGTAGCCCAGCGTCCGGCTTTCATAGCCCTGCGTCCGCTAGCACTGCGGCACTAGAGAGGTGGTGACAGCAGCTCCCTCCAATCCGGTGTCTTGCCATCTCAGCGCTCTGCCCACCAGAAAGGGTGAGAGACCACTTGAAACATTCGATGGGGAGCATGGTCAAGATTGATGTCCAATGGTGGCCGCAACTGCACCACATAATGCCAACGTACGAGTCCCACGCTTTAGCGACATGATCCTGAGAACCCCCAGTAAAGAGGTTGAGTCCTGAGGGGGAGGGGGGGGGTCGTTGACTTTTGAGGAGATGACGGCCACTGTCTTGAGCACCTGAAAACCTTTATGTTTGCGTTCAGGTGAAGACAGGCCCTGGTTTGATGGGAACCTCTCCAGCAATGCCGTCTCACGGTGAGGCCCCCTCGCAGGAAGGGGTGATTGCGACTCCCCTGTCGAGCTTCTGCGTAAAGCACGACGAAAGGCCACCTCACTTGCTCGGCCACAGGTGCATAAGCTCCTTCCAAGAAAATGCGGAGCCCAGCGCCCCTGTTCAAATGCCGATCCCAGGGAGAAAGCTTTCTGGCCGACAGGTGCATGCACTATGGTGTCTGCCATGATGAATTCCATGGCCAAACATAACAGTTCCCTGTCATTGTTTTGGAGTCATCCTTCTTATCACTACCACGTTATATCACGCAGTCATTTAAGAAAGCTGCAATTTCTTCGGCACTTTAGTAAAAAGAAAGAAAAGGCCTTCTGGTGGGTATATTATGTAACATTGACTATCTCATTGCATTAATTTATTTATTTATTTATTTATTTATTTATTTGTTTATTTAGTGTTAGCAGTGGTGCACATCAGGAGACACATATTTGTATTTGGTTGTTAATGCATACTGCCGTCTAACGTGTAGTTAAGTTGCGTTTCCAGAAGTTCTTTATTTATTTACATAATACCTACATTAGGTATTATGTAGGGGGGCGGGGCACAAAAACATAACCATTAAAAAATGTTGCAGTGGCTTAGCTCGGCTATGCCAGGATAACGTAGCGTTAGCAAAGGTTCAGCTGATTGTTCTTAGCTTTCCTGATTGTCTAGGATTAGCTTGATTATCATGCTTACTGCTGCTCCAATGACACACACATGGTATACATATTATGTGGCACATGTATATTTATTTTGCCAGGCAACTACTTTGGGATCTGATGAGTTAAGCTTCTCCGCTCTCCTGCGCCGTTGAGCAGCATTTGCGCTCTCCTTCTCCATGGCTAAACCACACTGGCAAATGCCAGTCAGAGGCACTATCAAGCGGCTCCAGCGCAGTGTCAGACGGCAACTGCACAGCGAAAGCAAATAGCTGCGCGCGTGCCGGCGCCAGTACGTCTACCTCGGCTACGACGTCACTCCTCTGGAAAGCGCGGACCAGCGGCAGCGAGTCGCGCGCGGCAGCGGCGGAGTGCACGGGAGGTGCCGGCTCCGATGCGCCAGCTGTGTGACATCACTGATCCTCACACATGCGCAGCACGGCTCTTGAGCAGCCACACGAAACTGGCTCGGCTAGGCCAGTGTAGCTAACGCTACAAAACAGATGTAGCGGAGAGGTAGAAGAAGAACAATGCTGCTACATTGACATACAAAAACCAACTGCTTTATTCGAGGGCCCACGCGCTCGCCTTTCACGCGCCTCTGCTGACTTCGTCGTCGTCGGTGCCTCGGCACGCCAGCGCGGGACAGGGCTCCCCGCCGTATAGACGGAGTCTTAGCCAAAGAATGTCCATAATACAGTCCTGGTCGGTAAAACGAAGTGGCGAAGGGGTGCTCAATTTTCTTTTCAGAGGGTCGGGGCTGAGAGTGGCACAGAGGGCGGGTGGTGAAACCTAGTGGATTTTGCGAGCCGTTCCGCTGACGGGGGCGGTGCTGCGGAGAGACGCTCCAGGAGGGCCGAGTGGGTCTGCGAGAGAGCGGTCGCACCAGGCACGCTCGTCTACGTGGGCATGACCGTCGTGGCCACCAGTCCCGGGGAGGGGGCCAGCGCAGTCATGGAGTACAGGATGCTTCCGTGAGGGTGCAGTACGACGCTGCCATCGTGCACCAGTGAAAACTGTATGCGCTGCTGGGAAGTCACTGCCGGAGTCTGTGGAGCCTTGCTCACCACGACCTACGCGCTCTCTGTGACTGGTGCGGGCGCGACGGGCGCAGAGGACGCCATACTGCCGCCCGTCGAGATGAGGGGCGCCGACAGGGTGCCATGATGGTGGTGATGGTGGTGGTCCTGTGCCAGTATCTGCGGCTGGGTGAATGTCGGTATCTACACCAGGGACTGGTGCTGGTCTGTCTGGAACACACCCAGCATGGACTGGGCCAGCATGGTCTGCACGTGCAGCATGGCCTGCGGCTGTTGTAGTGTCAGGGGCTGTCCCGGGACTATGGCAAACGAGGGGGGCAGCATCATGCGGGGCGGCGCCAGAATGATTTTGGGCCTTGGCCCCATATTCTGCGGGATGACCAGGGTTGGGGTGCCAGGTGTGGCCTTGTGCTGGGCCGCCCGGGGAGACTGGGACCGGGTGGTCGCGGTTGGTGCGGGCTTCGTCATGTTTGCACTGCCGCTCGACAGCTTGGGCAGGATCTGCGGTCAGGACAGTTTGATGTTCGAAACCAACCAGCGTGGTCGGGACAGTCTGAGGTGGCTCGGTTATGGTGACACCCGTGGTGTCAGCGAACACGTGACAGGCAGCGCTGGTTTGGGTGTCACAGACACTATCAGTAGGCGCTGATGCCGTCATGCTCACCGAGGTGTCCACAGGCGTTGACCATTCTACCAAAGGCTGTTGGCGATGGCAGGAGTGGCAGGCAAAACAGTTGGCGGCAGGCGATACTCAGTCGTGGCACGTGACGTGCACAGTGTCGTCTTGGGCGCCGCGTTGAAAGCGATGTCTTGCAGTGGCTCTGTGGCTACGTTTAGCGCAGCAGGGAGTATGTGATGTGGCGCTGCCAGTTGTGGTAGGGCTAGCACGAACCCTCGAAGTTGGTCGTATGCCTGCGGCCCAGGAGGAGGCACAACACATCGCAGAGCAGGAGGAAGCATAGCTACCGTGATGGCGTACTTGTCCTGCTGTGAGATGATGTTACGCAGGTAGAAACCAGCCTCCATCTTGATAAGCCAGATGGCTGGATTGCGGCCAGAATTTGGGAAACTCCGGCGGTAGCAAGATGTAATGTGCCGTGTTTTCATCTGGTCGCAGCGCCATAGTGACAGGCGTGTCAGAGGTCGGTTGACTCGGTGAGAACGTCTGGCGGAATCTTCTGAAAGGTCACTCTAAGATCCGGGTCACCACTGTAGCGGAGAGGGAGAAGAAGAACGATGCTGCTACATTGATGTACGAAAACCAACTGCTTTATTCGAGGGCCCACGCACTCGCCTTGCACGCACCTCTGCTGACTTCGTCGTCGTCGGCGCCTCGGCACGCCAGCACGTGACACAGAAAAGCATTTTGCATGTATATACGAGGGAGCAGCCAAAAGTAGCCAGAATAGCACTGCGCTGGGCGGAGCAACCGTAGTATGCAGTTCTATCTACTAGGCGACTGTCCGTTCGAGTACATTGCATCTGGTGGCTTCTCCCAAAAAGGTTTTCTCTGGATGTAGTAATTTTTTTTTTGTGAAATCAGTTTCGCGCACTTGTTTTTTTTTTTTGTAATGGCCAATTGAAGTGAACAGCGGGTGGCTGTGAAATATTGTTTCTTGCTCCGGAGAAATGCCCCATAAACTAAGATATTAAACACTTTTTACAAAGGTGCTGCTATGGGAAAAACTAAGTACATCAGTGGTTTTCTCTTTTTAAAAATGGGGAAATATTTGATTCAAGACAAACCTTGTTCTAGACATCCGTCAACTTCACGAACAGATGAAAATGTCAAAATCTTTGTGCACTTGTGCTTAAAGACCGACGAACCCTTAAAGAGTTGGAGAAGTTACCTGAGATAGCTTGGAGCTCAGTTTAGCAAATTTTAACAGAAGATTTGAGAATGAGAAGGGTCACCGAGAAGCTTCTGCCACAATTTTTGACAAACAAGCATAGAGCTGGTCTAGTGACAGCATGCCGTGCTTTGAAAAAACAGCTCCAAAGCGACCCATACTGCATTTCCAAGGTTGTTACTCATGACCAGACATAAAACTGTTCTTACCATCCCGACACAAAATATTACATCCACACATTGTTCACTTAAATTGGCCATCACAAAAAACGAGGCGCACGTGCAGCTGATTTCCCCCAAAAAATCACTGTACTCAGATAAAAGCTTCCTAGGAGAAGCCAACAGATGCTATGAACTCGAAAGGAGCTGCACGACGCTTTCCTAGCGGTACTAAGGTAGCTCTGCCCAGCACAGTGCTATTTCGGTTAGCTTTGGGTACCACCTCAAATATACTGAATTACAAGAAGCACTGTAATGTTATTTGAAGAAAACTTAGGTATGGTTTAACAAATAGACTTTCAAAACATTTAGCACATACAGTTCTTACTCGGGAGCAACTTCACAACATAAAAAAAAATAAATCATTATCTTATACACTTGAAACTCGATTTAAAGAAGCTATGGCCACGCTCGAATTACAGTTAAACCTTGATACATATAACGAAATTAACAATTTGCCCCAAAAATTCGCTACAAACAGGTTTTCGTTATATGCAGTTTCAGCACGAAAGTTCGGAAAAAAAATGCACAGATTAAACAAAAGGGAAATTAAAGGCAGAGCTCAGCCAAAACCTTTATTTAGCGGCAAAAATCTGCGTTATTTTGCTCTATTGCTTGTTCGTGAGGGATGGCAATACTGGACGTTCATAGGACATCTATACAATGCTGCTCCGTCATCGTCTAGCCGTGGCCTCCGAGATTGCCTCCGGCAACGCGCCATCGTGTTGCCAGAGCTAATTGCGGAGGCCACGGTCTAGCGAACCCGTGGTGCGGCGCAAGACGGCAAAGTGTATGACGAGTCGACCTCCGAAGATCCGTCGTCGTCTCAGACAGTTTCCACCAGCGCCTAATCTGACATCTCCTCGGAAGTGATGGTGCAGTCCTCTGCAAAAAGAAAACATATAAGTGCGCCCGCGGCGCAAAGAATACCATCTCGAGGGGCACAAGCCCGCCTGCCCGCCTCACACACACCCGCATGCATGAACGAGCGCTCGCTGTCACATCGCAGTCGCCAGGGCTTCAAGCGCACGTCGCCGCCGCTTCATGCTCCGTCGTAAGCGGGGCAACCGCAGAAGATGCCTATGGCTCCTGCTCGTGCCAAAATGACAAAATTCAGAGAAAAATTCCTAGGTTATTGGCAACGAAAATTTGTTATATGAAGGGGTTCTCCCGGTTGCCACTTTGTTAGAGGTCGCAAATACATGTGCTTCTATGGAGTAACGGCGAGGAATAGAAAAAAAGTCACAGTTTCGCTGCAACGGCAAAGCAATGAATGCAATAGCAACAAATTGGAATGTAACACGAAGAATGGAAAGCAGCTCGTAATTTCCAGCGCATTGCTCAAGCGCAGAGGACTCACAAAAAGAACACGCACAGGATGAGCGTGAACTATCAAGTGTCACAGCTCAACACTTAGAGCACGCTGCTCAAACATAAAGAAGGACGCACGAAACGAACGCGCAGGTGTACACAAGACGAGCGCGAACTAACAACTGTCACAGTTGTTACTTCTTTCTGTTTGAACAGCACGCTCATTTTGCAAACGCGCCCGCTGCAGCGAGCGAAGTGACCTTTGTACACTCTGTAACTTCAGCGCGGACATCGCGGTGAAAGCACAAGACATACAAACCACCCCCCCCCTCACGAGATAAGTGAGCGCGCAGGCGACCACGCCCTGTAGGGCAAAGTGTGCCTGGTGACGCAGGAGCCGCGAGCGCATCGCAACAAGCGGGACAACGACCTTTAACACTTTCGTGACCGCGGAAAAAACGGTTGTTTTTGGCTAGTCCAGGAAACATTTTTTTCCTGCCACAGAAAATAATTGATGCTAAGTGCAGGGTATCAAATGATAGAGGAAGAATTGGTCTTTCCAACAGTATTAATTCCGAACAACGGATTTATTTCGAATATAATAAAAAAATTATCAAACAAAGAAAAATGCATCAAAAAGAAAAAAAGATTCATAAAAACATCAATACTACTCTGCAAAGGGTAAATATTTAAAAAAAATCGAAATATATGTTTTGAACGCAAAGACCTCGTAGAATAATAGTGGAAATATAAGCTCTGTAAGTACAAAGATTATTTACATAATTACAAGAATATAGGCACTAGTGCCTATCCTGCCACTGCGCGATGCAGTTTCTCGACGCGGTGAAACAAAGACTGGCTGCACATGTTTCGGCAAAAAAAATTTTTTTCTGTTCAACTTTCCTAGCATAGTTTGCAGTTCTGGTATTTTTCGATTTCCCTGTGTATTCATTGAAATGAACAGTGTAGCGTGTTCCAAATCTGCAAACATCCATAATTGAACCCTCATTCGACTACTTCCTCCCTCATATACTGCCGAATATCATACCGACTGTCAGATTTCACCATTTTCTCAACCACTGAAAGGTTCCGAAGGGGTTAAAAATAGCGTAGAAGAATCGTTCACGTGTTGCAATAGAGAAGACACGTGGTGAAGCTTCTCGTGGGATGTGACGGTCGTCGTCTTCAGATCAGAGACGCTCAAGAAGCCTTGAACCTTTTCCGTGGCATCACTGACTGTGGACGAAGGCCTGGATATATGTGTCGTCGACACCAACACCAATGCAAGTGTGGGACTTCAACGATTACCATGTACACATGGAGTGCGACGAACTTGCTCATCTTCTCTTCAGTCACCTCCCTCCATGGATCCGTCCCTCTCACTGTATGTTGGCTTTTCGAGAGTACGCATTCACGCATACTTACATGTGTAGTTGCATATACCTCTGACGACTTCTGCGGTGAAAAACAGCACGAAGACGCCGCCGCGCAGCACACCGGAATGTTGGGTGAAAGTCCACTCCGCGCTGTCTTTGTGGAGAGAACTGCGTTCTTTCTGCAGCCAGCACCAAATGCTCCCGCCCGAATGAAGTTAACACCTTGCAGATAAGAGCTGTTATTTTTAGTACGCACCAGATACGTTTACATAGACGCGCGGCAGCGATAAAACGACCCGAGGAGAAGACGAAACTTACCGGCGGATAGCTGCTGATGTTCAGGGGAGGTTTGACGCACATTCGCCGTCCGTACTGGATCCTGGCGAATCGAAGTCCTCTTTTGTGTCTGTGCTGCTACCATCATCAAGAGATTCTTGCTCAGATTAATTGGAATCCGTCGAAATTCGCAGTTTCTGTGGAGCACCCGCGAGCGACGTCAACGCGAAGTCTGAAACAACGAGCTCTCACCTACCCGACTGTGAACGAGCTTTAAAAATCTCCCCGTGGTGGAAAAAAGAAACTCACAAACAAAACTGATAAAAGACATGTTATTTAACCTTTTGTATTGGGTTAGCTGTCCAGAACCACTCAGAGAGTGCCAAAACTTGAACTTGAAGTCATCGATAACATACTATCGATGGGAATAGATGCAGTCACGAAAGTGTTAAAGCACACCCTTCACGCTTTTCGTGCCACCTCGCTAGTGACCAAAAAAGCACGCTGAAGTAAATGGTGTATATAAATAGCTCGCCGTTAGCATGCTGAAAGACGTACGCCTGTGGCCTATTCGTCTAACACCGCACACTGCGGAGCGAGAGGTCGCCCGTTCAATTCCGTGCTTCGGAAAAAGTTTTCTGAACTATCTTTCTTTGTAGCTTTTACACACACACACACGCACACACACACACACACACACACACACACACACACACACACACATATATATACATACACATACATACATACATACATACATACATACATACATACATACATATACGGGCCCTGACGGCGATCGCAAAAACCAGCCGAGAGTGTCCATATAATTGCTATCGCAATAAAACTTCGTAATATCGAGGAATTCGTTGTATGGAGGTTCATTTAGGCAGGCTTAACTGTATTTCGTTAAATCGGGAAGTTCGTAAAATCGAGGAAGGGATTTTTTTGTGCTTTGATATCTAAAATTGTAACATAGCAACACCCTAAAGCTACCATCGCATTGTTTTGGCTGCCAACTCACGCCTGCACGTGTAAAAAACCATGCAGGCCAGTTAGACAGTCACGTAAAGCTATGACAGGTTAGTGGTATGCAAAGATGCGGTGAACGAATGTAGCAATTGTGCCAGCAGGCCTAGCGAAAAAGTTGCGAGGGGATGATCCTGTTATCTGTCGCATAAACCATAAACTAACGAAAGCAACCACTGTCACCCCTAGCGCCATCTGGTACATAAGAGTGCTACCAACTGCTTATTCAGTTGTTTCATGCACGGGTGTGGCATGCAACCTCATCAGAATAAAGCTTTGTTAATGCTTGTTGGCGGGCTAGTTGGTTTTGAAACATTGTAATGAAAAACAGTGCAAGAAGAGAGGGACGGAAAAGGGCACACACATGAGCACTGACTTGCAACTGATTTCATTTCCAGCAGTGCATGAAATATATAACATACACAAGAAAATAAAGAAATGTTCGACAACCACGTGCACTTGTTGTCAGCTCATTAAAACCGCTAGCTCATCTAACTACAATACATATCAAGAAACTGTTTTTCTTTCTTGATCAGCGTTAGTGACGCCATGCTTACACGTGCGCCATCCTGTTTTTCTATTTTTGTAGCCTTGATTATTAATCTGGCCATCTTGTCAGATTAGTGGCTAAGCACTGTTATACTTTCAAAGCTTGGAACGCATCCACAATTTCTACAGTGTAATCCAAAATTGCCAGAAACAGCTGTGTTGACATCATAATAGTGCTCCTTGAGTCTTTCATTCAAGCATGTGCCAGTCTGGCCGATATACGCTTGACTGCATGACAAGGGTATTATAGACCCAGGTAGCACAAAAGAGATAAACGACATTTTATAAACGTTTATCCGAGACTATAAAAACGTTTAGAAAACATCACGGAATAGAAGCTAAAGGTCTAGAAAACGTCTTATATCTTGTCTGATGTCCGGCTAGAATCCGTTTTTAAGACCATCTAGAAAACGTTTTAAAAACGTCACAAAAAATCCCACCTTATAAAACGGATTAAAATATCCCATTGCATTGTCTTTGAAAAGACGTTTTCTAAACGTTTTTATGACGTCGTGCAGGATCTCTTTTCTTTTAGCTGTTTAGTTTTTCTGCATGCAGTCATAATAGTGCACGTTTTAGGAAGCCCTCCCTGTTATTAGTAATTACAGTTACTTTATTCTGTAATTACTATTGCAGAGTGAGAGCTCAGTAGATTCACAGGCAAAAGTGGTCATGTTATAATTTATTATGTAAAACAGCAACGATTCCTGTACAGCACAGAAACGTAAAAACCATGAAATGAGATATAGCATGCGACTAGATAACATTATTCGGAAGCGGCAAAAGAACGCAAAACATTGCGGTAATTAAAATGCAGCTATATAGTATCCAACCTTCAAGAACACTTTGTTGCACGATTCATCATTAGCAAAATTGTTGTCAAACAACTAACGATGCAATATGACAAAATTTAGGATCTGGCACAGCCATTCTGCAATATGTAAGCGTTGTCTCAATTAGCTTTAACTGAATGAAACGCAAGGATGAAGTGAAGAGAAATTGTCGAAAAGGGAATGTCGCTGAAGCCAACGACTCGGCAAGGGGACTAGTTTCTGTCAGGACCCTGATGAAGACAAGCGTCCATGATGAAACGTTTCCTCAACGCTTCATCTTCCGCTGAACTTTTAGATGCGAAGCGTCTTATGGCGGAGTTCAATTCGGTGGTGGTAGTGTGCGGCGTGACCACCCTACTGCGCATGCGCAAACCCTCTCCACACCCCCTCTCCCCCTCTCCTCTCCCCCTCTCGCGTGCTTCATTCTCTCCTGCGCAACGCCGCAATGAGCGCCAGCGCACATGCGTCCCCTCCCCCTCTCTCTCCTCTCCTACGCTCCCCCCTCTCGCGCGCCTGTCGACTGCGTTCCCAGCTCGCCCTCAGGCTAGAGGGAAGACGCGACGGTGTAGTGTTCCTCTTCGCGTTCCACGACGCGAGGTCGGTAGCATGCCCAACGAACACCAACGGAACGCGATCGTGCAAGTGCTCCGGCTTTGCATCGCCTCATGGTCCCCTTTAGCGGGAGATGGTGTAATCTTTTTCTTGTAGGAAGGAGAGAGAGAAGGAATAGAGAATAAGCAGGGAGGTTGACTGGCGTCCAGTTTGCCACCCTATTCATGGGAGGAGAATGAGGGAGTAAAAATAGAGAGACACATTTCACAACACACACACAGAGGAGTGTGTCACAGGTGGTCACTCAATTTTGTTGTCTGAAGTACTGCAGGAGGGCTGGTGTGGTTTTTGGGCTGATGTGTTCATTATGAAGACAGACTCCCAAGATCTTTCCTTCAGTAAAAGGCCAACCATCAAGACTCCTGAAGGCACAATGGAGAGTCCGGTGATGTGTTTGAAATTGCGGACAGCGGAACAAATGACCGATAGTCTCTACACAGTTGCGGTTATCGCACATTGATGAATCTGCCCTACCAATCTGATAGGTGAATGAGTTATAAGACGCTACGCCGAGCCACAGCCAACACAGCAACACAACAAAAAGACGTGGACAGTCGAAGTGAACAGGACAGTGCTTACTCCTGTCCACTTCTACTGTCCACGTTTTTTGTTTTTTTTTTTGCAGTGTGCTTCAACCTAATTTTCCAAACATGAACGTAAACCAACAGGCCCAACTCGCCATCTTGCTCCAACACTGCATTCTAAGCAGGAAAGGAGGCATGCATCAAGCACCTGGTGTGTGACTCCCTTCGTTTCAAAACAATCTTTCAGTAGCGCTACTTATGACGACAGTTAGTGGCAATCGACTCTATTGTGTGTTGAAATCACTAATAACAAAACAAAACTGCAAAATAATATATTTGGCCCACGCAGCCAAGAATACGTAATAAAAAAAGAACGTAAATTGCTTATGAAATCACTGTTGCTGAAGTGTATTGCTCACAAACTGGAACTTTTAGAAACTTCCTTTTGAACATATGCCTCTGTTGGAACATTTCTCACTGAAAAGATGTTGGCAAAGAACTCTGGCATCATTACAGAAGTAAGACTAGATGTTTGGAACAAAATGCGCCATTTTAGACGTTAGCTAAAAATATTTGTGGATGCAGCATCCATGTTTCAAACTGCGCCCACTAAAGAAGTAACGGTCTCAGGCTTCAAATGCAGCGTACAAAACTTATCACAGGAATTATGGTCTGACAGCCCTAGAGAGCACACACTTAACTTTAAATGTGCCATGGCTAGCAGAAAATATGAACACTGTAAATTACAGCAACATATAACAAAAAGTACAACTAATCCAACAGTGTAGCACGAAAACAAAATGTATGAACAGAAAACTAATGGAAACGACCACGAAAATTACAATGAATGGGCCACTTACTAAAATGAATAAATAAATTTAGGAATATAAAAATACCAGCCTGAAAAAAAAAACAAATTTCTTTTATGATGCCCAGCATTAAAAAATGCCAGGCTAAAAGAACAAATCTAACGATAAGACACATCAGCTAAAGAAATTGTGACTCTTCCCCATTTTTTACTCAATAAGCACACAGCTATAAACTCAGGATTGTCAGAGGCAAGTCAGGGTATTGCACTTCGTACATCACATTGCTCAGTGTCAAAATATCACAATGAGTGGCAAGTCAGTCTGAACACATGGCTTCATAACAGGTACTTGATAGAAGTCACTAGGCACTTCTGGAAGCCTGCTAAGAACACTACAAATGGCATACACACGAAAGTTGTTGTGCCATTAGCAGTATGGGGCAGCATTCAACGTCAAACATATTTTAGCACAATAGCCCTAGTGCGGTTTCTTGAAGATGCCGACAAACACAGACGCTCAAAAAAAGTTAACTGCTTTACAAACTGTGACCTTTTGTTTTTTAAAGTTCCCAAGGAAAAGAGAAAAATATCAATCTCTTGACATACATCTTTTTTCATACTAAAACCTGTCAGTCAGCCCATCAAAAAGAAGAAAGTAATAATTTAGCTGGTGTAGCCTTTGTTTCTAAACATCTAGGGCAAGTGCCACCTGCAATAAATAGGAGAAAAGACAAATTCATTATTTGCTATTATACCTAAATAGGACGGTGTGAAAAGTTTGAAAACTCGATAACACCGTACGGCGACTGAGAGTGAGCCTGCTATACTTAACCAGGCAGAAGAGACGGGCAAAAGAACCTTTTTGTTCTGCTAAGAGCTGCCGGCTTTACCGAGAAAGGAGGAGGTTAACAGAGTAGGGGAGACATAATCACAAGTCCGAAAGCGCATCGAGATAGTCAAGGGAGCACTGAGAAATCACAGCACTGAGAAAAAATGCCGAACTCCTCCTCGTGAAATGCCTCTTTGACTCTCATGCCTTCAGAAATTCGCAACTAACTGAAAACCATGCCCAGCCTCTCGTTACATGCAGATAGTGCTGTGGAAGAAACCATGAACCAGTACGCTGTCACTGCAAAGATTCTCTCATCCACAAACTTCAGTGACACAATAAAACAGATGACACATGCCGTAACTTCCAACAATGCAGTTTTAAAATTGGGTGCGCAAAGCTTTGCGTGAGCGTTCATCGCCATTGCGCATGCGTTATACGCTACGTATGCAACAACGCACTATCTTTGCGTATCCCATTGTAAAACTGGCTACTGCGTGTGCGTTGTACGCCATCCTCTTGCGTACTCACGTTAAGTGGCGGAAATAGCATATGCGCCCAACGAACGCTATCTTTGAGTACCCCATTCTACAACTGCTTCTTACGCAGCACACGTAGCTTAAGCTAATGTATAGCTTGAAATTACCTCATCAAGCGACCAAGAAAAAAACATAGTCATGCTACTGAAATTAGGTTAACAAATATAAATACGGTTTTCACTCATGTTCGTTCTAAGATGAATGGAAACCATGAGCTGCATTTATGTTTCGACAGATTTATCATGTATGCTGAATAAATTCCGCAATCACGTACTGCTGAACATGTTGCACATGCAGCTCGTGATGCAATGGAACAAGCTTTTCATTTGTCATAGTTCTCGAATACTGAGTGCAAATGCAATAAAAATGAACTTACCTTCAAAAATGACAGAACCCCGTGGTTTACAGTAACCGCAAATCCACAGAAAACTAATCGCACATCAAAGTAACCACGCCCGTCCCTCGAGCATAGAAGAAAGGAAGTTGCGAGAGCGTCTCGCGCGCAAGCTGATGAGTGACATTTTCCACAGAGAATCTTACGCGACTCTAACCGTCAGTCGGTGTAACATTCGCTCCACAGAGACACACTTGCATTTGGGTCCACAAGTTTAACACGCAGCGAAGTATAGTTTCTTCATAGCTGCGTTTATAGCCTCCATGAATCACGGACACAAGCACAAAATATAGCAAAAGAGTGCATGACCGGTGAGCTCGACCGCCCATGCGAAATGGCAAGCTCAACTGACATTGCAGAAGCAACAGCCGCGCGGATGGCCTTCATGAGGAGTTAGAGGGTTATCGCTGCGAGTAAACTATAGTAATTGCGTAAAGCTTACTGGTTAACGAACTTTGAAGTCTTCATTATTGCTGATGCAATGTAGACACCACATGCATTTATCCTTTTGCGTGTTACTTTTTTTATCGCAATGAGAGATGGTGTGCGCAGGCTCGAGTTCAAATTTCAATTCGCGGTGGTTCATGCATGCTCACGCATGCATGGGCCAAGTGGCACGCGATCCGCTGCTGGGCGAGAAACGTCTTATAAAGTGCGTCTTCTAGACGTCACAAACAAGGCGTTCTTAAAACGTCGAAGTTGGTTTAGAATCGAACAATGTCTTGAAATATACGTTAAATGCGTTTACTAGACGTTATCAAAAACGGATATGCTATGGATTTTCTGTGACGTTTTTAAAACGTCGAAATTGGTGTGGAATTGAACAAACGTCTTGAAATATACGTTCCAGACCAAAATGGTCTTAAAAAATACGTTTTCTAGACGTTATCAAAAACAGGTATAATAAGGATTTTCTGTGACGTTTTTAAAACGTCGAAATTGGTTTAGAACCGAACAAATGTCTTGAAATATACGTTCCAGGCCAAAATGGTCTTAAAAAATGCGTTTTCTAGACGTTATCAAACCCCTCATGTAATGTCCCGTGGGACCCTTGAGGTATCAATAACTAAATAAAAAATATAATACGGATTTTCTGTGACGTTTTTAAAACGTTGAAATTGGTTTAGAATCAGTTTTATCCCATCTATTCCTAAAAAAATGTTTTCTAGACCATGTGTGCTACCTGGGGAGTAGACTACATTGCGCGTGAAAATAAAGCTAGGGCTGTGACTAGGACACTTAGAGATTCTTTAAGGCGATAGCGCTAAAGCGGACGCCCCTAAGGAAAACCTGTCTGTGCCAAAATTAGATGGAAATAACTGCTTTTTTACTAATTTGTTTCAGGAAATTCTTCCTTACATCAGGTTTGGTGTCCAAGTTAGTTGTTCAGGTTGACGACAACATTGAACCCTCTAGATACTAACAGGGACAGCTGGACGAGTGGGTGTATATTCATATTTGAATAAAGCGTGAAAAAACCACAGGTACCTGCTGGGGAATGAAAATTTGTTCGTTAGATCGGGAACTTCGTCAAATCAGGTTTTGTTAGATTAAGTTTTAACTTAGAAGAACTTAAGTTTTAACTGTATATTACATATATATTAAGTACATAGTATTAACAAAAGCTTTTTTTAAATATTGAGTGTTGAAATATTGAGTATGAAGTGTTAGATCCTACTCATACTAATTGAAGGGAGCCTGAAAATAAGGCAATTGCACTTTATGTGGCATTTGTGCATAGTTTACTACACCTTGTGTATGATATCAGTCTGTTTTTCGGTGATACTTATGTGACTACGAAATTGGATCCATGCAGGTTTCCTGCCTAGCTTTCACTACATGTTTTTTTTGTGACCAATTTTTCGTGTGTTCCTTTGTCATGCAGGGAGACTTCACAAGGACGGGTTCCAGACGCCTGGCAGGGATGATGAAAGATGGCTACAACTCCGCCAACAGGTGCATACCTTATTCCTTACCAATACACTAGCAGTGCAAGACATGCAGAGAGAACAGTGTTCAGTAGTTGCATCAATTCCTGAGCAGCTTAACTGAAGCCTACTGTCAGTGCTGACTCTGGTGCAGGTTCACCTGCCCTCCCAGTATATCTGAATGTTGGAGCAGAAATATATTTGTGCAATGATAGAGCCACTGCCTTAAAGGGACACTAAGAAGAAAGAACACTTTTTCTTGTATTAGTAAAAATTACCCTTTCACAGTAGTACCAAGAGCAGTGCCAAATTGTGCCAAATGAAATTTTCAGTGCCATCCTTATAAAAAGCACGATTTTGCGCCTAAATGTGCCAAAATGTTGCCTCCGAGACGTCATGTGCAGCCCGATCTCGGAGGTCATGGCGAAAATTAGCAACAGCACGAAATGTGTGCCCTCGCAGGGGCGTCTGCGCAAGCAGGCATTTGGTGAGCGGCGTGACCACAGACCCGAGCCAATGGGGGGGGGGGGGGGTTTCGACCCCCTCCCATGCCTAGTCGTGCGTGGCTTTGCCAGGTCCGGGGAAAAGGGGATCCCTGGGGTTGAGTTAACGCCGGGTGTTTGGACCTTTAAGGCCTCCCGGCCAAAGCAACACACCCCTTTGGCCCTGGCTTCACGTAGACGACACCCCTGGGCTCACATACCCTTGGTAAATCTGCAATCACCTTTTCCTATCCCCCCCTCCGATCTTTTTCTTTCCTGTCTTCTTTTTCTTTTGTCCTGTCTTCTAATCCCTTCTGTTACTTCCACGTTTTCGTAGTCGGCTCGGGTTAACTGTGTATATGTGTCCTCCCTTGGACATGGTGTAATAAGTTATAGTGGCATTGATTGTACAGCTGGCGTCTGCAGCCTTATACGTTTTAAGTGCTGCAGCGTCCCCTAGTTGGACTCCATGGTGGGTGGCTGCCATTGCTGCTGAAACAAACAAAACTGTCATGAGAACACCTGCATTTCCCCGTCTACATGACCGTCTCCCTCATAAAAGGGTGCGCACCGAAGAACTTGCATGTTTCAGCCGACCCAGACTATCCCTTCCGAAATTTCATGTCATCCACAGTGAAAATCCAGACAACTAAGCCAGATCGATTTCCTCATTTGTTCTGGAAAAGTCTCTGACCAAAGTCTTAGGGCCGAGTTTCAAGGTAACTAAGATGGTTAACTGTGACCTTCTGCTTGAGCTACCTGAAAAACACCACCATGAAAAACTTGGCAGTCTAGTAACATTTGGCAGCATTCCAATATCTGTTTCACCTCATCGATCAATGAATACTTCATGCGGAGTCGTCTCAGAAGCAGACCTCCTTGATTTGTCCGAACATGAGCTTCTAGAAGGGTGGAAAAAGCAAAGTGTCACAGATGTGAAACAAATCATCATCAGACGCGACAACAAAGAAATGCCTACCAAGCATCTCATATTAACTTTCGCATTCAGCATGTTGCCTTCAACTATAGAAACAGGTTACATCAAACTTGCTGTCTGTCCATACATCCCCAATCTAAGACGATGCTACACATGTCAGTGATTTGGCCAGAGCTCGCAGAACTGCCATGGTGAAGAAACTTGCGCAAGATGTGGAGGTCATGGCCACCCATCCGACAGCTGTGTTGCTACGCCTCACTGCGTCAGCTTTAACGGCGACCACGCTGCGTACTCGCGTTCCTGTGCCAACTGGAAGAAAGAGAAAGAAGAGAAAGATATAATCAGCCTAAAGTGAGAGAAAACATTTCATTCAAGGAAGCCCGGAAGAGGTGCTCTCCTTTTCCCAACCCACCTTATGCTGATGCAGCACGTTGGGGGGCAGCATCACAGCAGCCATTGCAACCTGCACAGCCTGCGCACAGCGAGCTGTCGCTAGTGGCACCACCCCTGGGGTGGCAGTACATTAAGTCTGCTGAACCCAAACAGCAACCAAGCCTGGTTACCCCAGGGTTGCCGGCAGCAAGCCAGTCATCGACGGCAGCCTGTGCTATGCACAGCGAATGCGCAGGACCGCCAAAAGTCCCCGCGGTGGGTGCAGTCAAAACTGCCTCAGCCTTTTCAGCCCCTGCTAGCGCTGGCAACAGCCGGCAGAGTCTGGACCCAAAGGCAGCGCCATCGGCCACCAGACTGGTGGGCGCAAAAGGCTCGTCCTCTGAGGCATCACTTTCGCATCAACTTTCTTGCTCGCAAGAGCACGTGTCCGGCACCTCACAAGAAGCAATGCACACTTCACCTATCTTGACAGCGCATCAAGCTCCTAAGGAGCAGCGAGACTCCCTCGGCCACTCCAGAAAGGACAATTTGCATGTTACAGGGCCTGGAAAAGGCTCTGTAACTTAAGAAAATACCTTCCTTTTTTGTACACACAGCACTACTTTGTCTTCAATATGGATACAAAAATTATGCAATGGAACGTCAGGGGCCTTCTTAGGAGCCTTGGTGACGTCCAGGAACTTCTTCACAAACACTCAGCACAGGAAACACACCTAAACTCAATGCATACTAACTTTCTTCGACACTGTGTCATCTTCCGCAAAGACTGTCATGATGCCCTCGCATCCTCTGGCGGCATTGCCGTCATAATGGATAAAAATGTACCATGTCAGTGTTTGTAGCTGCAAATGCCCCTGGAGGCAGTGGCCGTTCGAGCTGTGCTTTTTA
Source organism: Rhipicephalus sanguineus (assembly GCF_013339695.2). NCBI lineage: Eukaryota > Metazoa > Arthropoda > Arachnida > Ixodida > Ixodidae > Rhipicephalus > Rhipicephalus sanguineus. The sequence continues at coordinate 304,520,617 of NC_051176.1, read as the reverse complement.
ACAAGTTCATAACCATTTGTTCACTTTATATACCTCCCCACTACCAGTCACACAGACACGCATTTCAGTCCTTTATTGATGGATTGCCAGAACCATACCTCGTCCTTGGCGATCTGAATGTGTACAACGGCTTGTGGGGCGACTCTCGCAGCGACGCACGAGGCTGTCTGATTGAGCACTTTCTGTTTTCCTCTGGTGCATGTTTACTTATAAGAAGGAACCCACATTTTTTAGCATTGCAAACAAAAGTTATTCATCTAAGACCCACCCACGCTTTTACCTGATTTTAACTGGAACGTTATTAAAAACCCCTATGGGAGCGACCATTTTCCCATATTACTAAGCACGACAAAAGAAAGCGAATCTCCACCACAGGCTCCCTAGTGGAAGGCTGATGCCGCAGATTGGGAGAGGTTTGTAACTCTTACCAGTATCTCGTGGGCTGAAATTTCTTCCTTAGAAATTGGTGCTGCTGTTCAGTATTTTACTGCTTTTATTATTGATGCCACCTCGAAAGTATTCCTCAATCAAGTGGCGTTGCTTGCAAGTGTCATGTCCCGTGTTGGAACGATTGTCGTAACGCTCTTAAAAAGCAAAACAAAGAATGGGGGCTATTTTTTAACTCCCCCACTGCAGAGAATCTTATCAATTTTAAATAGATAAAGTCCCAAGGCAGGAGAACGCGCCGACAGGCAAGAATAGAGAGCTGGCACAAGTTTTTATTGGGTATTAACTCCTACACAGACGAGGCCAAGGCCTGGAACAGGGTAAATATGATAAGAGGCCGACAAACACATTCACTTCTATTAGTAAACATAGAAGGAAACAGCCTGGAAGACCAAGCAAACTTTCTGGGCGCACATTTGGAATGTGTGTACAGCTCTACGCACTACTCCGACACGTTCAAAGGACACAAAATAAGTATAGAAAGACAGAAACTAGAAAGAAGATATGCGAAAAATGAGGCATGCAACGAACCATTCCACTTAGCTGAGCTACAGGCAGCGCTAAACTGCTGCAACAAATCTGCCTCAGGCGCTGACCGAGTTATACCTATACCAAACGCTAGAACACTTACCCTATGAAACACAGAAGACCCTCCTTTGCCTCTATAATGCTGTATGGACTTCCAGCGAGATCCCCTCTGCTTTGAAAGAGGCCATTGTAATCCCCATTCTGAAACAGGGTAAAGATCCATCCTTTGCTTCAAGCTGCCTCTGCAAACTATTCGAAAAAATGATAAACCGCCGGCTATTACATTTCCTGGAATCAAACAAACTCCTTGACCGATATCAGTGCGGGTTCCGAGAAGGTCGGTCCACCACAGACCGTCACATGTGTGTCGAGGCAGAAATCCGTGAAGCCTTTATTCACTAGCAGTTTCTCCCATCTGTTTTCTTAGACGTGGAGAAGGCCTATGATATCACATGGCAGTTTGGAATATTGAGAGGCCTCTCACACTTAGGTATACGTGGTAATATTCAAAATGTGATCGAAAGTTATCTGTCCAATCGTACATTCCATGTTCGAATGGGCAGTGTTTTGTCATGGCCATTTGTGCAAGAAACTGGAGTACCACAGGGTGGTGTCCTCACTTTTCATCATAAAAATGAATATCTTGCGTATATGCATCCCAAGAAGTATATTTTATTCAACATATGTTGATGATTTACAGATAGGTTTTCGAATCCTGCAATCTCTCAATTTGCGAACGACAGGTTTAGCTTTGTGTTAACAAGGTGTGCAAATGGGCAGACGAGAACGGTTTCAGTCTGTATCCACAAAAAAAGCATGTGCGTTCTGTTCTTTAGGAAGAGAGGGCTCCACCCAGTCCTCATATTGAGTTACAGGGTGAGTGTGTACCTGTTAAAAGAGAACAAAAATTCTTAGGCATAATCCTAGACAAGAAGCTAACCTTTGTGCCACACATCCAATATCTTAAAGAGAAATGCTTAAAGACAATGATTATCCTAAAGGTGCTGTCCCGCACAACCTCGGGCAGCGATAAGAAATGTTTTATGTACCTCTATAAAAGCCTTACACGCACGCGTCTAGACTATGAAGCGATAGCGTACCAGTCTGCAACGCCAGCCGCTCTGAAAATGCTGAACCCTGTCCACCATTTAGGCATTCGCCTTTCTATGGGTGCCTTTTGAACAAGCCTCGTGAAAAGTCTTTATGTGGAATCAGAGGAGTGGTCGCTTCATATGCAGTGATCGCACCTATCTTTTATGTATTTCTTGAAGATAACCGGAAGCACTGACCCTCCAACGTATCCTGCCGTAAGGGACTTGTCCAGCTGCCAGCTCTTTCACAACCGACCCACAGTGAAACAGCCCTTTTCGCTACGTGTGTGAACACTGGCTGAGGAAACAGGTGTCCCACTGCTCGAACACTGCTTAATGGCTCCCGCTTTAGACGCCCCGCCATGAAAATGGCAGGTGATAGACTGTGATACATGTTTCGTAGATATCGCAAAGCATGCCCCACCTCTACACATTTCGATATACTTCCGTGAACTGCTGCACAAATACACTTATCCCCAATTTTTCAGTGATGCGCTGAAGTCTGATGCTGGCGTGTTTTATGCGGTGGTCGGCCCATCTTTTTCAGATGCCGGTGCTCTCCACCTAAACACAAGCATTTTCACAGCAGAGGCTTACGCGATACTGGCGGCAGCAAAACACATAAAAAAATTAGGAATAAGAAATGCAGTCATATACACGGATTCTTTAAGCGTTGTAAAAACTTTAAAAACTATCAGAAAATACAAAAATCCTGTCATTGTCTCGCTATACTCAGTTCTGTGCACCATTTATACATCCAAACAGCATGTAGTAGTATGCTGGGTGCCAGGGCACTGCGATATAGAGGGCAACATACTTGCTGACCAGCTTTGCCACATCTCTTCATGCAGACGCTCCCGAAACTTCTATAGCTGTGCCCGTAATGGACTTGAAATCCTTCCTGAGGAAAAATATGAGGAAGTACTGGCAGCTTATATGAGACCGACAAGTGCACAATAAATTACACGTAATCAAGTGGTAACTGGCCACCCACATCAAAAGCACGCCGTATAGATGTAACACTCTGTCGGCTCCGTATAGGACACACACACACACACAGCACACATGCACGCCTTTTGTTCAGCAGCGATCCACCCAGCTGTGATAGATGTGGTGAGCCACTTACGGTTCTCCATATCCTGTTACAATGTCCTAAACTGGAAGACATTAGGAAGCAGCAGTTTTTATTACCTTACCGGCAGCAGGAAAGAAAAAAATCCTCACTAATGTTGTTCTTGTCAGGGCTGGGCAGAGATACTCAGAAAAGTATTCCGGAATACAGATATCGAAATACATGAACTGGAAGCCTAAAATACAGATACTGAGATACATTTGCCTTTAACGTAGCGGGATATTTCGAAGATACTTTTGCAATCAGACGAAGAAAGTATTCCGGAATACAGTTACAGCGATACAGATACTGGAATACTTTTAAATGCGAAGCATTTCTTAGCGAACCTCTGCCACTTTGAGCGTTTCTATCTATCTATCTATCTATCTATCTATCTATCTATCTATCTATCTATCTATCTATCTATCTATCTATCTGTCTGTCTGTCTGTCTGTCTGTCTGTCTGTCTGTCTGTCTGTCTGTCTGTCTGTCCGTCCGTCCGTCCGTCCGTCCGTCCGTCCGTCCGTCCGTCCGATTACGTCTGGGTGCTCTCGTGATCGCCTCCTTAACTTGGTGTAGACCAAAATTAACATGGGAGGGTAAAAGGACTTGACGAATATGACTGTGTGGTCATAACATGAATAACGTGAAAATCCTGTCACGTAATCCTTTCCTCCAGACACGTGTGGCACATACCCGTTTACCACCGGCCGCGGTGTACGGGTATGCGCCACAGGTGATTGACAGTTTATATCTACCCAGGAACGGCGAGAACAGACATTGGTAATTTAAATGCGAGAGCGTTAAGAAAAACCGACATCGGCAGCGTTGACCCGACGAGTGGAAAGAATAAAAATCAGGATCCCAGCAGGAATCGAACCTGAGCATTCTGCGTGCCAATCAGGTATTCTACCACAAAGCCACGCCAGGTCTACAAACTGGTTTGGAAAAACAGCCTATGCAGGCGTAATGTCGGTGCAACGTCAGTTGTGGTTGTGGTGCTGGGTATTTAATTTTACAAGAAAGCAATAATTACATATGTAGTCCTACAATACAGGCGTCATATCAGATTAACGTCCGTGATTCCAGTGTTGGCTCCGCTTTTATAGCAGTCTAATAAGCATTACATTAGTATTCCTATGATTGAACAAGCTATATTGAAGCATTGCTCGACCCCGGAGGAATACAACGAAAGTTACGTATGATATTCACATCATCCCAGCGTAAAGTGCACTTAGTCCGCCAGAACTACGCAGTGTCCACTTCATTTCTTACGAGACTGGGCGATGGCCTCATGCTGACTGAGGATGATGACAGATTGATTGACAGCCGCTTTGTAGACTATAGGCTATGTAGGTCACAGATGCCCAGGTAGTCTACGAATACGACAAGCGCCATCCACTGATGTTGGTGTACGTAGCCCTATCCAGGCCTACCCGCCTCAACCGCCTAAACCTCACCAACGCAATGAGTGACTTCAGATTCCCACATATCGCCTGCTCTATAGACAGACAGTTTGTCGACGAAATGAGCGAGGCGTCCACAATTTCTAACACCTGTACTATAACTCATACTTTACTAATGGTAATACCCATGTTGGTAATACCCATGTTGCCGTTGGCAGCGTTACCCAACTGTTAACAACTGGTTTATAACACACGTGCAGCTCTTCAACATATATGTGTGCGTAGAATATTTATACAAATATTTAGCATCATTTGGTAACGCTTCGCTGAGTAAAAAAATTACGCCACAGTCGCCTTCGCGCGGCATGCTTCGCATAACATCGACTCCCATGTTACGTGGGATATGCCGAATTTTTTTTTCAATGATGCTCATACTACGCAAAGACACTTATTAGTGCAGCATAATGTTGTAATTAAAGTTACAGCGCATAGAAACGTTCAGTTCATTCATTTATTTATCACAGTACCCAAAGCGCCATTAAGACATTGCAGGGGAGGGGGGTGGACAAAGTACATAATTAGTAATAATGAAATAATTACATGTATCAATATCAATAAAAATACACTATTTCACAGCAACAGTAACAAGGATTGGACACCGAAATCGACATACTTTGCGAACAAACTAAGCTATGCTAGAAATATCAAATCAAATCATCAAATAGCACACTTCAAGCAAGTCACTCGAATCACTAATGAACACCAGTGAATTGAGGAAAAGCCCACATTTATTTTGAAGATCTGCTTTGCTGAGAAGGTTGCTGTGTAGGCTTCTCAAATAGGCTGTCTTCTAATAGCGTCGGTTCAGCCTCAGCACAAGACTTACGAATAAAAAAAAGGTCTGTCTACCGCTGAAGGCGAGCACAAATTCGTGTTATAGTGAATAAATATCGCCGCCATAGCCGGATTGCCCTGCAGCGTGGCGATATCTCTTCTCGGGTCATCTAGATACCGAAACACTTCCGCCCTCTCTTGGGTTGTTCTGACCGTTCAGTATCCGAAGTCTGTCCCCACCTTCGGAATCCTCAACCGTCTGACCCTGTCGGCTTCAAGGAAGCTGTCACCACCACCGACGCTACCAGCATCCATTTCAGAAAGCCGCAACAGGCGAAGTCTGCTCCGGCGGTGGGGGAGCCTGCTACCACAAAAGACCGTTTCACGCATGTAATCAATTAGGAACGCACCCTGACATTGGAGAGGTGGCTGAAAGCGCGTCACTTCCACCTCTTAGCCACCTTCTAGTTCTAGTCGTCTTAGCCACCTTCTAGTCACTTCCGCCGCGACTACGGGAACTGCTTTTGGAAGTGCCGCCGCTTTCATAAGTGAACGCACGCGAAGCATTGCAAAGCCTGTTCCAAGGCGGTATCCGCGCGGGGGGTCGCGAAGTAATGGCTTGCCACCCGAAAAAAATTAGGCGTGCTGCACTGACCTTGAGAGACAGCGACTTTCGTCAGCAGAAGCCGACAACACTGCCCCCGCGATTCTGCCGTCTGCGGTGTCGCGCGCTTTACCACATGGACCATTCTGTGCTTGAGGGGAAACCATCGCCGCCCTATCTGTCGGCGACCGGCGGCGCGCCTTTGCTTGTCTTGGCACAAAAAAAAAAACGCCATTCCCCCATTGGAAACACGCTTCAAGTCATTTCCGACACAAAAAGCAATGTAACGAGATACTCGTGTCCTGCATAGTATCGCGATACAGGCGATACATCGTAACTGTATTTCACTACTGAGATACAAATACAATTTTTAAATGTATCTCGATGCAGAAATACAGATACTCGAAAGTATCTCTGAAATACTATCGCGATACTCTTGTATCGCGATACTGCCCAGCCCTGGTTCTTGTGTAGGCCTTGCTGTAGTTCTAAATCTTGCGCTTAATGCAGCTCCTCCACTGTGAAACTGGAGGAAGTGCGTAGCACGGGCAACCTGGTGATTTCCTTGGACATTGCGCGCTTGCCAAGGCAGTGGTGCCCTCTCTTGCTCAGTGCAGGTATCAGCTGGGTCTTTCAGCTGGATCTTTCGAAGCATTTTTCACAATTTTAGGTAAATTATTGCGATTAATTCTTGGTTATTTCTGAAGTCTATATTATTTTAGACCTTGTTAGTTTCTTTTGCACTGGTTTTGAGCATTGTTAGCCTTGTTTTAGGCCTGTTACTTCAGACGTTTTTGGACTGCATGGCCTTTGTGCCTGCTTGCCTGCTGGCAGTCCATCGTGTGCAGTCATGAAAAAAGAAAAACTTCGGAGGGAGTGCGCCTATTGTCCACAAAGCCAAACACCTCCAAACCTGCTTCATGGGTGCAACAGCTGTGCCATAGCTTTAGTATAGCGCTTCTGGTGCCACCTAGTGGCTAAACAGAAGTACGGGACGGAGGCACTGGCTATTACACACATTTTTTCTTAGCATTGTTAGTTGTCATACTGGCCGTGCTTGTCTTGCCATGCCTTCGTCATTTGCTTTGTGCCACTTTTTTTGCGTGTGACAATTCTTGCCGAGTGCGGACTACTTCTAAGAGGACAGTTTGCACCTATGCAATGAAGAAAAATAAGCTTTCATGCGGATACTCACATGTTCCTTGCATGTGCTCGTTTGTAGTGTACGCATGACATCGAGGGGTACCTTTGGCCTTGTTAACTCTTTGAGGGTCGAATTTTTTCGCGAAATGCAGTCCAAAAATGTGTAATTTTTTATTGCTGAAATAAATTCTTCAGACGATTCTATTTAAGAAAAAAATTGTCTAAATTTTTTTTTGTGACGGTAAAGTAACAAAACGGCATTTTTGTTGTTACATACACATGGTTTATTCGTAGTAACATCAAGCAAAATCCTAAAAAAAAACACTTATACGATTTTTTATAAATAAAAATTATGCATTGTATAAACATAGCTCACAGACGTACAAAAATAAGCGCACAAGAGTATTTTTCCGGTAAAAAATGTTTGTGCTCCCCAAAACAGGAAATGCAACAATGGCGGCATCGTTTGTGTAATTTAGTGCCGCATGGAAACGGATGTAATCGCGCCCCGGGGAGCAATAAACGAAATATTCACAAGCGATCGCCCTTTGAGAGATTAGAAACCAGACAGCCACCAGCTTTGCAGGCGCGAGAAGCGATAACCACCCGAAGGACCAAACCGAAACCAGCCACACCACGTGCACGCGTTCTGATACGCAAGTGAAAGTCGCTGCACCGCTTTGAAAAGCATAAAAGAAAAAAGAAAAAAAAAACCAAGGAAGAGACATCGGCGCATGGAAAAAATTCCACGTATATATTCCCGAAGCGTGGCAGCACATTCCAAGCAAGAGAAATGATCAAAAAAGGCGCGTTTTAAACCTGCCGCACCGTGGGCGCTTTGGGAAGCAAAAAAAAAAAAAAAAACAACGGAGAGACATTGGCGCATGAAAAAAATTCCACATATTCCCGAAGCATGGCAGCACATGCCAAGCCAGAGAAATCATCGAAAAAGGCGCACGTTTTAAACATAGAACATAGAGGCAATGCCATACATTTACGGCGAAAACCCTCAAAGGGTTAAAAACGTTGTATAACAGATTCTGTATGGAAACGCAATTTGTTTGTTTGTTTTTTTTTGAGTCTAAATGGTCTACCACCACCAGTATTTGTGGGAACTTGCATCGCAGTAACCTATTTTTTCGTTTTGCGGGTGTGACCGATGCGGTGCATACTATGTATTTGTGGCGCAGTTATTAGCCTGCACTTTGCTAAAATGTTGTGCAGAGATTCCATTCAAGAATGTAATTTCTATCTTTTAAACAAAACGGGCTTGCAGTTGTAGGAATTTATGGAAGATGACACCACCGTGATGTCGTAGCAGTTCGTTTTATGTGTCGATCGATCCCACGCATGTGATGTATTTGCGCAGTGTACGATACAAATGGTTAACATTCAAGAGTGGGTATTTTCTTGCATGAAACATATTTAGAGTCGCCAGTGTAGCTAATTCCTCACTCTTGTGAAGCATTGTGTTCTGCTGCGATTACTTTTTATTGGGGGTGTGCGAATACTCAAATGGTGAGTGCACGAATCATTCGAATCGCGAATGGTATATCCAGTATTCAATTGTCAGGATATTCGATGTGGAGACATGCACAGTGCCATAGGTCGTGTACATCATGGATACCCTCGTGCTTGAGGTCGCCTAGCAAGTGTTTCACTTCACTGCAGCGCAAAAGAAGTGCTGAGCCCACTGGCGACGGGCCGCCCCGGCTGAGGTGGTGAACTTTATCACGTGGTGCGCAGGCTTTTGTCGGTCGTGCAGATTGACCTTACGATAACCCACATGTTGTCAACTTGGGATATCCCTTCTGTATTCTGAAGAAAAACAGGAAAGTAAACTTCAGGAGATGTAGAAGCCAAGGTCTCGCAACTTCCTCAATTTCAAATAAATGTTCAGGCTCTGTGAACAGGTTGTTTGTTCTCATGTCAACTGAGAAGATACAAATTTAGTTACTGCTTTTGTATTTAGAGGCACAGCAGTATTGCTTCAGAGCATGCCAGTACTACTTGGAATGGTGAATCTAAGTGTTCGAAATCTATTAGAAGTTTTCAGGAGTGTGCATGTAGTTGCTCCAAAGTGCTCCAAAAGGCATATTTAGGTGCTCCAAACTGCTCCAAAATTAAGATTTTGCTGCTTGCTCCGAAAATTGCTCCAAATCTCACTTCGTGAGTGGCACCACTACAAAAGCAGCACCATGGCCGTGGCAAGTTATTAATGCGCAATGCAGACGCAGATGGCAACACCACCTTGAACTATGCAGATGGCAGCACCACCTTGAAGTTCCCACACCAACTCGCCATGATGTTGTAGACTTTGATGGCGTCTGCTAGAGCGTACGCAGTTCTTAATCGATTAAAGTGAACCACACTGTTTCTCTACGGGGGCGAATGAGTTTGCCTACTAAATTCGAGGTAAATTTGAGGCTAAATGGGAAAAAACACTTTCAAGTTTGGGACATCGTGTTGACATGTGTGTGCGTGTGTGTGTGTGTGTGTGTGTGTGTGTGTGTGTGTGTGTGTGTGTGTGTGTGTGTGCGCGCGCGCGCGCGCACGTGCATAGAATTCGATGTGAAATTTTGAAACAAAAATAATCTTCATTTTATCTTTTATTAATAAACATATGATTGCAAAAATAATGTCAGTGAAGTTCCCAATGAATAATTTATCAATCTAAACTGATTCGTTCTTTTACTTTAGTGTCCCTTTGATGGGCCTCTCAGACCCCCTTGGAAATTTTGGTAATAACACACTGGAAGCTGTAAGGTACTATCTGACGAACATTTTACGGAAAGAATTTTGTAATTGGTTCAATATTGGAAGAGTTAGAAGAAATTAAACTGTCCTCTTCCCATGCTGCTAGGAGGTAAATGTTGCCGTCAACAACCGAAGCCAAAAGACAATGTCATATTCGTGCGACAAGCTCTGCCACTCTTTTTTTTCTTTTCTTTGTATTTTGTTTAGCCTTTCAAGGGTCAAATGCAACCCCCCCCCCCCCCCAGGGTCTTTTTTTTTTCTTAATTGCAGATTTAAAATCTTCAGGGTGACCTGTTTGGGAAAAAGAATTGCCCTAACATTTTTAGAACTACCATAAAATGACAAATAGATATTTTCCATAGGTATAGATTCATTGCTTATTCATTAATAACATAAATAAACATGACAAGCCTACATGAACAATTAAAAAGATGCTAATTGAAAGGGAACAAAACAGTGCTTTGGTCAGGACGAAGTGAAGATGACAGACATGGCGCTTTCGTGTTGTCTTCACTTCGTCTCTGTCGCCTTCATTCTGTCCAAAGTGCTGTTTTGTTCCCTTTCACAATGGACCAACCAGCTCAGTCAAGCACACTGCTGCACTTTACATTCATTGAAATATATCTCGCAGGCTTAGAAAAATGGGCACACAAGATTACTTTCACATTTTATACCAGTCAGAATCGCCGTGCCACACAGTCTTCTTAAAAGAGATTTCTCGTCTCAGTGGCTGACATTCAATGAATTTAATTTTGATTTCGGATTTAGGCAGTAATTCATACTGAGGGAATCACTGCTTGGCTCACTCATAGCAGAGAATCTATTGCGCATACCCACAATATCACTGTACATGTGAGCACGTGAAAGGAAACTGTGGTTGTGCACCCATCAAAAAATCTACATGAGCACCCATCATAAGAACTAAAATTTTCACCAAGAGACAATCAGCTTTCTTGATTCTCGAGAAAGAAAAACACACAAGCACGGTAGCATCATTCGTATATGGCGACGTCATTTGTGAATACCAGCACTTGCCGCAAACAGCTGAACTCGCACCCCTGTAGGCAATAAATGAGCTACTATTATGAACTGGTCACCCTTTGAGTAGACATCACTTTTTGCAAACCGTGTGCAAGATAAAACCAATCTTAACACCACATGTGGATGCCGATGCATCAGTCTAAACAAACCTCGGAATGGAAACCTTGGTGCAAGAAAAAAAAATTCCTTGCATTCCCACAGTGATGGCACTTGCTGGGCAAAAAAAAAAATGTTGAAAAATTGGTGTGTTTTTCAAAGTTATAGATGGTGCCGTAAACGTACAACATCAACCATTTCGGACATTTTTGTGGCTCTGTATATTTGCGTCATTGACCCTCAAAGGGTTAATGGCCCACTTCCCATCGTGGCATTGTGCATTCCATATTGGATGACCAACCAAAGTTGTGCTATGTTCACTGACAGCGCAGGCAGTGCATGTAGCATAGGCCGTTTGTGAATATGACATGAGCTCTCTCTTGAGGTGCAGCTTGCTTGGAAAGAGAGGTGCTTGAAAATTCTGACCATTTTTGGAGAACGCAGTTATTCCATAATTTGTAGGCACGATTGCCGCCGCATGATTCCCGAAATGTTTGTTTGCGTGCAGTTCCCAAACCTGGTCAGGGGCTTTTTTAAAATGTTATTTTTTACATCCGTGAAAAAGAAGAAATAAGTTTGAAAATGTCTGTTTTTGGCTGCAAAGGGAAATTTACATTAAAATCTAGTTTTGAGACTGCCTTTTGTTTTCCTTAATTTCTAGATTTTTTTAGTGGCAGCAGAATTATCTTATGCTGTGGGATTATGAATTAGTGGGAATACCTGACTCTTTGTGGTGATGCCTATGTAACTAAAAAGTGTGCGTGTATGTGTGTAGAACGAGGATCAAAATAAATACTGTGCAGAGGTGTATTGCAAAGCAGCAGTAGTGCAGTAACACCTTTTCATTCTTGTTTCAACCTGCATGACATGTGAGGAGATAAAATATTACCAACAAAGTGTTAAATGGCAGACTAAGGCAATGTGTAGGTGGTAGAGTATTAAGGATGAGCAGCTGAAATGGAATTTTGTGCTGAAATTGCCAAGGTTTGGGCTGCTATGTACAAATTCTTTTAGGGAGCCCTTAATAAAGTTTATAATGAAGAAGGTGATCATTAACCTCAGTTTATCCACACAATCTCATCAGTGCACAAGAAGAAAATGTGTGCATTAGTATGCATGCACACGCATTCTATTGTATCACGATGTTACGTAATACTTCTAGGGTAATGTTTTTCAAGGAAAATATGTTACCCTTGTTCACTGGTTGTACAAGTTAATTTCATGCCTTCAGTCACTTTGTTCATTTTAGAAATATGGACTTTTTGGATCATTATATATAAAAAAATTGTGGCTTTGCTTGCATTATGACATGCATTGTGCTGCTAGACAAGTAAAAAAACTGGTGATGATCGATAGTAACAGCAGAATTAGAAGAGTGTCATGAATATTCCCTACCCTAGGTTGATAATATCGGGGAATGCTTGCTCACCCTAATTTTCTTCAGGTTTTGCACTCAGTCATGTTCATACTCTTGTCTACTCACACTGACAGGCACTCACTTGCATTCATACTCGCTTATAGTCATGCTCCTAGTTACTCACTCATGTTCATACTCGCATCTACTCAGGCTCATAGGTACTCACTGGAGTTCATAATAACGTCTACTCACACTCTGAAGCCCACTCACCTTCCCTGTTTCTCATTCACGTTTGTACTCGCATTAATTCACACTGGCAGGTGCTCTCTTGCATTCACACACACCCGTTGCTTCTCACTCACGTCCCCTTTGACCACAAATGTTCGTTAAACATCTTCGTTCGATCTAGGCGTCCATACCCGTAATGGATTGTCCTAAGGACAATGCATGGATGTTAAGGCTCGGTAAATAGAAATGTCCTATAATCTTTATCTGTGGTACGTCCGGTGGATTTTTGCCGTAGGTTATCCAAGAATGGATGTTCAACGGGTGTCCCGAAACTGACGTGAGATTCTGCTGGGGCAGAATTTGTGGAGCATAAACTTTACTACGTACATTACTCTTTTTTTGATGGAACTACCATAAAATGAAATAAATAGCTAAATAGCAATTGCACAGCGCTGTTATCATAAACAGCACACTCAATGTTTGTACTCGATACATGCTCGTCAGCACATTCCAGATAAATAACGCAAAGTAAACGATATTTCGAGAGCTAGCGGTCAGTTTTGTAAAGGTTGCATTTGAAGGGATACTGAACGAAAATACAAAAAAAATTATTGAAGCATCGAAATTCGACTTGATAGACGCAACTGTTTCGATACACAGTGTTTATTTCACATATTTTTAAATTTTTAAACAGCTGGCTGTATTTTTGGAGGATGGTGAGCGTGCAGCAGCTGCACATCAATGGCTGTAGCGTAATGAGCAGGGCCCTTGTACTGCGGGCATGCAGTACAAGGTGTGGCGTGCAGAGCTGCCATAGAGGCTTCTGCTTGTGCCGCATAAGGCACACGCCATGCATAACCATGCCGTGAGGGTATGCAAGAAGAAATTTTCTATCCCCACCTTAATAGAGTACACTGAGCCTTCGTGCCGCTCAACCTTTCAAGTGTGCTTTCAAGTGACTGTTCTTCAGCTTGCCCTTTCCAGCCTTTTTCCTTTCTCTATTAGTGACTGTGCCAGTGTCTACTGGGTTGTTTGGTGGTCAGTTGGAGCCTTTCTTTGCTGCTTTATTGCAATAGCAATTATCTCGGCTGGTTTTTGCCGTCGCCGTCATGGCCCGTATATGTATATGTATGTATATATATATAAAAGCTACAAAGAAAAATAATTCAGAAAAATTTTTTCTGAAGCACAGAAGCGAACGGCCGACCTCTCGTTCCGCAGCGCACGGCATTAGATGACTACGCCACGAGCCGTACGTCTCTCAGCACGCTAACGGCGAGCTCTTTATATACACCATTTACTTCAGCGTGCTTTCTTGGTCACCAGCGAGATGGCATGAAGGGCGCGAGGGGCACGCTTTAAAAGTCGTCATCCCGCTCGTTGTGATGCGCACGCGGCTCTTGCGTCGCCAGGCGCACTTTGCCTTACAGGGCGTGGTCGCCTGCGTGCGCGCTTATCTCGTGAGGGGGTTGGTTTGTATGTCTTGTGCTTTCCCCGCGATGTCCGCACTGAAGTTACAGAGCATACGAAGTTCACTTCACTCGCTGCAGTGCCCGCGTTTGCGAAAGGAGCGCGCTGCTCAAACAGAAAGAAGTAACAACTGTGACAGTGCTTGTCCTGTGTATACCTGTGCGTTCGTTTCGTGGGTCCTTCTTTGTGTTTGAGCAGCGCGCTTTAAGTGTCGAGCTGTGACACTTGATAGTTTGCGCTCGTCCTGTGTGTGTTTTTTCGTGCGTCCTTTGCGCTTGAGCAATGCGCTGGAAATTTCGAGCTGCTTTCCGTTCTTCACGTTACATTCCAATTTGTTGCTATCACATTCATTGCTTCGCCGTTGCAGCAAAACTGTGACTTTTTTGTACGAAAACAAAATTTGCCTAGCATGCATCTCCACACACTTGGATACCAACTCACGTTTAGTCACACTTAAAAGTACTTACTCGCAGCATTCATACATCTACTCACACTCATAGGTGCTCATTCATGTTCATTATTTGCACAAACTCAGAGGCACCATGTCCATGTTCATACTTGTATCTACTCGACATTTTTTCTGCTAAAAAAAATTGTTCGAGGAGCTTGTTGAACGATCCCATCCCTGATTGTGGTCATTGCAAGTTGTAGGGCTACAGGGCTACTGCATGGCATGTGGCTGCTCTTTCTGCTTTTTATTATGACAGCTATTATATATGGACACTGCAGGCGCATTTTTGCTGTCGCCATCGCTGTGAGGTTACAGATAAAGTCCACATTGATAACATCGCTCTGCATGCTGTACGTGCTCTGTGTGAGTGAAAGTGTGCGAGGTCAGTTGACAAAAATGCACCGGCCATCTCTCTTCGCATGAAAGGCCCATGTGGTGTACTGGAAAGGGGGGCTGCATCGCTCCGGCAGGAACTGCACACTTTGATCGGTCAGGCATGCCCAATCTTGACAGGGATCCGTGGATGACTCGCACCTTTATGCGTGCTCTACTGTCACCGTTGTTCGCATTGAAGGAATAGACAGCATGACAGTCGCTTCGCTCACTGCAGTGGCCACATTTCCTGCAGTGGCCACCATTTTGTTGGGTTATGCTAGATCAGATGTGAAAGAAGTTAGCTGCTAGCCCTACTTTGTATGACATTCCAATTTGTTACTATCGCTTTCATTGCTTTGCCCTTGCGGTGAAACTGTGACTTTTTTCCTGCACTGAACATGTTCGCAGCTTGATGACCTCTAGGTCACATTGATGACTTTTAGGATCTGAAGGTCATCTGTTGTATGAAGGAGATTAAGTTCAGCTAAAAACAGGCAGTTTTAGCTAATCCTATTTCATTGCAGGTACTATGTGAACCGGTTCAAGGACGCCTACCGACAGGCCACCATTGACCTAATGCTGGGCAATCCAATCACGGAGGACTTTATGGCAGTCAGCCCAGAGCAGGAGGATGAGCCTGTACTGGAAATGCAGGATCAGGAGCACCAAGAGCATGTTAAGCAGTTGATAGAGCACTGCAAGAAGATGCTGATTCCTGAGAGTGAGGTGGTGTTAGGAGGATGGGCTCTTATTGATGCAGACCCTGTGTAAGTGGCCACACCTTTTCTTGTGTCTTCTCTCGTCTGATAGCCATTGTTCACAAGGTCCCCACAGCCTTGCAAAGCAGTGACTGAATTGTGACTGAAAAGATGATGAAAGCAAATTATTGCCTATCGAAGAATAGAAATTTCTTCATGCTTAAGTTTATCGTCACCACTCTTGGAAAGTATATTGTCAGACTGTCTATAGAGCACAGCATGTCACCCTTTGTACAGTCCGTTTTACATGCGATATAAGAAAGTAAAAAATAAGTAGTGTCATGAGTATTCGGCATTCCGGAGAATCCCATGTATCTCACAACAAACTAGCGAAGTGGTTCACTGTGTGATATGTGCAATATTCTGGAAAGCCATAAAACATGGCACGACTTATTGCTACTTGCTTAGCATGTAAAATAACATCCTTTTTGAGTGTTTTTGTGTGACATCGCTGCATGAAAATTGTGATCACAAGAACTGTGATGGGTGTTGCAGTACCCCTTTTCATCTTTTTGTGTGTTTTCATTTTTCATCACGCACTGATCTTAATATCTCATTGCACTTATTCTTGTCAGAATACACGGTGTGTAATTCATGCTCGGTAATAGTGAGAGTGCACATGCACATTAAATCATTTTCTTCTTGGGATCTAGCCCATAAGTTATTGAATGTTTTGCCTGAATTAATTTTATGTCATTAAATGCCTCTGACAACCAGGGCGGCGCCAGGATTTTTTTTACTGGGGGTGCACCCGCAACAAGCGAGTTCCTTCAAGGGGGCAGAGAGTCGGGGAACTTATACATTATGTTTTGATTATGTTTGCTCTTGGTTGGGGCAAAGGGGGGGGGGGGGGGGGGCAGGCGAAAATTTTGGGGGCGCTCCAGCCCCGCCGTGGCCCCTGGTAGCACCGTCCCTGCTGACAACTTAAATTGTAGCTTATTTATCACTTGAAATAAAAAAAATCCTGTATAAAGATAACGTATCTCAAGACAGCTCTGCATCTGCGAAGTAACTTTTCCTCACATCTTGTTGTGCAAAAATACAGTCAAATGCACTTATAACAATATTCAAGTGTCATGAAAATTGAGCTGTTATTACCGGGTCGTATCGAAAAAATAAAGAAAAGGGGCAGGGTGCTGGCAGAACTGCTCCTGTTATAATCACATCATGGGTGAGGCCTCTCCCCTCCTCCTTCTAACTGCAAATGGTGTTAGCTTGTTTAAAGGGACACTGAAGGCAAATAACTAGAGCTGTGCGAAAAGCAAAATTTTGAGTGCGAAGCGAATTCGAAGAATAAAGTGTCAGTGCGAATTGAATAGAATAATTTTCTAATATTTCTGGAATATCTTTCGAATACATTGAAGTGAAATTACAGGAAGAATGTTGCAGAGGATTCCTATGCATATTCTAAATTACATTCTAAAAACATTATAGCTCCACAATGGTAGGGTGCCTAGAATGGGCTTCTAGCTGCCCTAGCAGTGGCGCAACCGGGCGCCACCATTTTGGGTTCGTCAGAAAGAGCATTTCTCCGTCTTCAAATTTCCCGCCTCACCTAGGTCCTCCATTCTGAAACAAGCGCACAAAAAGCAAATGTTTAAAGTTCGTTTGAGGTCTCCCATTGGCTGCATCCGCGATGTTGCTCGAGCATGCCTCACCATTGGTCCAGTGCTTGCTCCGGGAGAGCATCGTCTGCTGCTTGCGCGTCACGAGGTCACGGTTGTCGACAATCACGCTACTTAGTGACGCATTCGCTCGTTCTGTGTTCACGGGTCGATGATCACTTAGAATATAATTATGCTTTAGTTTGACAGCTGCAAGCGGAACGTCAATCATCAGATTACGATAGTGCGCCGCGCTCATCGCGAACATCGCAGACGCGCGTCTCGGACCGACTCGTGGGACCCGCGGTTACAGGTTCTGCTTGTCAGCACTTCTGACCTCATGACGAAGACCATCGCTGGACGACTCTTTGAACTCACGATCGCACATCACATACTTTGAAACATCAGGCACTGTGGCCACGCACACCACAACCGATCTTGCTGCACGAAGTCATGGCTAGGCCTAACTCGCGCTAGTTGCGGCTTTTTCGCGAAAGCGAGGAAGCTACAATGTGGTTCGTCGCAAGCAACAAATCGCATCGCCCGCTGGCTCCTCGGAATCATGGATGGGCACTTGATGCATCGGCAGCGGACCTCGGCCAAGCTCGTTGCACGTCGACTGCTCAGAGCACTGGTGGAAACGGCTAGCAGCTTTGCACGTCGGCGCCCCAAAACGCAAGACCAAGCACACTGCACGCCGATTTATCGTCGTTATATTTATTTTCCGTTATTATAAACCGTTACATTTATTTTCCGGAAGTTTGAATAGTTCGAATAGTAAAATTCCGGTGCGAAGTGAATTGAATAGCAAACACACGAAAAGTATTCGAAAGTTCAAATATTCACACACCCCTACAAATATAACAATTTTTGCCAGAGTGAAAGGTGAATGTTTGAGAATGTCTAAAACGTCAGTATTATGAACAGCAGTGCTCTACTAATCAAGAAATTAATGTAAATGTGGGACACAATGTGCGCCACTAGTGGGACATTTTGGAATGAGCCCGATGACGTCAAGAGTCTCAAGTACAATTAATGACTAGTACTCAAACTACTTGTAATAAAAAAAAAATAACATTCTGTACATTACAAGACATAAAATGCTGCTTGTGCGTTTCTGTTTCGTTCATGGAAAAAAGAACTTGACGTTACCAAGGAGAACGGTGCAGGTGGTTTAAAAGTTCCGTTTTCGCCGGGCTGCTCTTGGCTCGTGCATTCGCATCTCAGTAGTAGTTTCGTTATCGCGTACTGTTGTATGTGCTTTGCACGCTCATGAAAGTCACTCTAGCGAAAAGTTCGACAAAATGCCACGTCCCTGTTATGTTCCCAGGTGCCTGAATGGTGTATGCTGCTTGAGCAACAGCAGCTGCAGCAAAGAAACTAACGTGACTTTCCAATGGGTGCCGCAAATAAACCCCTATGGCGAAGTGGCCGAGTGCCATGCCTCTGCGACAGTGTGCCAAACAACCAAGAAATCTGCGTGTGTGCTCGCTGCACTTTCGTGCAGAGGATTACGAGATCAAACCGCAACTTGGGCAAGGCTTGTAATGTGCCCTTCAGAGCAGAAACCGCACCGTCGGCTGCTGGGCAGTAAAGGCGGGCAAGGCAAACGCTGCGTCAGGAGACCCTTTCCAGGCGGGCGATAGGAAGTGCGCTAACGCTGTGCGGACCACTAAAATGTGATTTTCTTTAAAAATAAGCATTTCCTTGGCACGAAACCAGCACTACGAGGTTTCTGGAACGCTATTTCAGCAATCAACATCGACTTAACATTTGCCTTTAGTGCCCTTTAACTCGAAAAGTGGATCTTGCTTCATGTGTGACATTGGACGTACCTACTACATTGGCTGCTGCAGCAGTCTTATCAAAACCTGAAATGTACTGCTATCTTTGCTCGTCCAGCCTTTGCACCCATAGCAGGTTACCTACAAGACAGAGCCTGGCTGCACTATCTCCCCTCCTGCCAATCAGTTCTGTGGAATCCCGCAAGGTAGCGTAAGGGTTATGAGAGGGAGAATTGACAACCGCCCATTTGTAGGACAAAGCTACAAGGAAATCCATACTTATGTCTCAGAAAGAGAAAGAAAAGCTTCTTAGTTGACGAGAAATATCGTCCTGGTCCAGGGTTCAGAGCCGGGGCCAGTGCCTTTCCAGGGTGGTTGCTCTACCAATTGAACTAACCAGGACGCTAGAAATTGGCACCATGAGGGTGAATATCTATCTATATGGTTTTCTTTGTAGCTTCGTGCTACAAATGGGTGGTTAAAATAGACGCTTGGGCAAGTTGGTTCATACTAAGGAAGGAAAAACAGCGCAAGACATGGAACACAAGAAAGATAGGAAGGAAGGTTGTTTACTTTTTGGTCAGATGCGTGCTATAGAAAGGATTGCACTGGAAGAACAAATTACCGTATTTATTCGAATGTAAGCCGATGTTTTTTTCGAAAAAACGATGTGCGAAAGTGGGGGAGTCGGCTTAGATTCGAGTACAATGATTAAGTTTTTTCTTTTTTCTGGCCTTGCAAATTTCAGGGATCGGCTTAGAATCGGTGCCGGCCTAGATTCGAGTAAATACGGTAGTTGTGAGTCAGTGCTGTATTCGTGCGTCTTGTCTTCCTTATCTTCCGTCTTGTTGCGCTGTTTTTCTTTCCTTAATAAAATTGGTGGTTGTCAATTTTCTCTTTCATATCTCTCCTCCTACAGCACAATCACTGCTACCCATACTCCCCCCCCCCCTTTATACCATGTGCATTCAGCATCCCTTTGTCCTGCCGTTACTCCCAGAAGATGGTACACATCTCTTGTCACATCACCAGCATCCTTCCCTGCTCACCCTCACATTCCATGGATCACACGACGTCGTATGACCTTTCTGATCTTAAACACAAAACGTTAAAGGTGCGGAGAAGGCTGCGTGAGTCATTCACCAGCTACAACGAAGACGTGGACTTGTTCAAGAGATTCAACGTGACGATTTTCAGAGTCAGACCGGATCAGACGCATAATAAAGAGATTGAGGATGACGCCTTCAGTATGATGCTAGCAAAGAATCCCCTCTCAGTAGCGAAAATTGTTACACTGCGCCAAAGCTACCATGAGCTACGCAGGCAGTGATCATTGATCCCTTGCCCTTCATCGCGTGATGAACATCTTGCTGGTTTAGCTGCCATTCCTGACCTGTCGACACTGCTCGCAGACATGAGGCACTTGTCCATGAGGAACGAAAGAAGGGAAATTTAAGGGCTCGTTTTTTTTTGTTAGATACAACCTTAATGAGAACTAACAGACATTTGAGCCAAGGAAAGTATAGGGGACGTATTTTGTAGTAATCGTGATATAAATGGGAAGAAAGTAAAGTGGACGAAAAGATAACTTGCCGCCAGCAGGGACCAAACCTGCAACCTTCGAATAATGCGTCTGATGCTCTACCAGTTGAGCTACGGCAGTGGTCATCCTCCCGTCCACTTTATCGGCTATATGCCTTTAAACCTGGGAGTGCTAATCAGCACCGCTCGTAGGCATGATGGCGACTCTGGAACTCTTTTTTTTTTTTTCTGCCTGCTGGTATCACGTAGCACGTGATCTTTTTACGAGCTGTCTGTTAGTTTGTTAGATTGTCTTTTTTTCTGTTAGCTCTATGTTAGATTGTCTGTCTGTTCTCATTAAGGTTGTGTCTAACAAAGAAAAACGAGCCCTTACAATTCCCCTTCTTTCGTTCATTCATTTCAAGGGCCTCGTTCTGGCAGGCTTCATGCCTTCAGGTAGTATGCGAGGGATTGAAGTAAGGTGGCAAATTGGGCTAGTTGGAACGTACTCGCCATGTTCAGTGCAAAACAGGAACACGAAAACACAAGGAAGTGCGCGAGGGATTATTGGTCAGCTAAAGAGTATAGATCTTACACCATTGTCACCCCTCTGCTGTGCGATTAAACAAGATTGCTGAGGTTGTGCCTGTGCACCAGTGACATCTTGCGGCGTCTGCACTACTGAGCTATGCAGAAGTTGTTGTCAGAACCCCACCGATCCCATCGAATGCTCCACTCAGCTACGCTGAAGTCGTCACTAGGACCCGACTGCACTTGCCATGCAATCATTGTATCAGCCGCTCTGTACAGTGCATTTTGTGACATGGATGGGACCTGCCACAGAAAATTGGTGGCATACATCGGACAATATTTGATTCACTTTGGCTTTCCGACCCATCAGCACAACCAACCACTTACACGTTGCGCCATCAAGCTCACCATTTCACCATTCGCTGTGACCTGCTTCACCGACGCATTTACACTTCTGATGGCTGCCAGTGGTTGTTAGTAGTACCAGAGTCCTTCAATGCTTTTCAGGTCACAGCGCTGGGAGCGCGCGGGGGGCATTGAGGAGAGCTTCGCTGCGTAGGGAGAGCTGGGGGTCCCGAGGAATCCCAGCGGCATCGGCGTTCGGTTTTCCTCGTTTCTTAATTTGTGTGACAGACGGGTGAGAGAAATTTGTGGCGAGGACACGGATGGTGTACGTGAGTGGTGATGCCAAAGACTTGCTGTGTACCAAGTGTCGCTCCAGCTGCAGAGGTACGAGCGGAAAGGTGTCGTCGTTTAGTTTGCCGAGGGACGGCGATGAGAGGGATGAATAGAAACATGCAATACCGCGACAGGAAGCTGGCGGATTTCTGAACACGTTAGTGTGTGCAAGAAACATTTTGACGCCAACGACGTTATTCGAACGGACGACTTCATAGTGAATGAAAAAAAAAATGTGTCTGTGCAGCGCGACAAGGCAAAGTTGCGGGCTGGTGCTGTTTCTTTCGCAGCTTGCTAGTTTTTTAGAGTAACAGAGAGCTGAGCTAGTCGGTAAGTATTCGTTCTAAAAAGACACGGGTGCAAACACGGACACAAGAAAGAAGTCACGACACCACATTCGCCGTTTGTGGTGGCGTTTGTGGTGTCGTGACTTCTTTCTTGTGTCCGTGTTTGCACGCCCTGTCTCTTTAGAATAGTTTTTTTAGGTTCTTTCCAGCTTATTAAATGCTTTGCATTGTTTCCTTGTTTGGCGTTCTTAAAAAAAGCATATTTTTATTTTTATTGACTGAATGTCAACTAAGCTAATTTTTAAAAATTTTTATATTGTTCGTAAGAGTTTTCCTTGTTTTTTGCATTAGCTTGCTCCCTCCATGTACTGGCCGTGCAGAGAGTTTCCCTACGCTAGGAAACTGTCGCTCGTAGCTTTCTGTTTTCTGTGGTATTTTACCAATAAAAGTTTCTCTTTCAATCGTAGCATTCTTGCTTTGTTTACTGTAAATTAGTGGCTCAGCAGTGTGATGTTCTCAAACATGTGCATTGAAATAAGCAATAATAGTGAAGTATGGACGCAAAGGGCGTTATTGTCTCCTCACCTTGACACGTTTTTGGTTATTTTGCCCCGTGTTAAGTTTTCCACGTTCTGAATAATTCGAAAGCGCAACAGAGCTCTGCTTGTGAACACGTGCTTATTTTATCTTGATTAATGAAACGCGGTTTTGTTTTAGTTTCTTCATTAAGTCTTCATTAAGAAAATCATTGCATCACGCGCTGCAGATGTAGTCCATCTAAGCAGTTGAAGTAACGCATGTTGTGATTTGTGAAGGTGCCACGAGCTTGAAGATTGGAGATACCCGAGTGCCTTTGCGATGCTGCACAATGTAAAGTGTGATACACTTTCGTCTATGCAATGTCCACGTAACATGAAATTGTCAAAGTTACTCGTAGAAAATGGACAAAACGTGGTTACAAACTCGGAGTTAGGGCTAGGTTAGGTCCTAGTGATCAGCTGGTGTTCACGCGGCACACAAACGTTATACCTTGCGAAAGCGTTTTCACTCCCGATCTCAAGTGTTGCCGAAGCCCTGTGAGGTAGGCTGCAGTGGAGTGAAGTTAGCTTTTATAAACAGTAAACACAGGAATGTAGAGCTTTTCTTTTTTGTAATGCGGCCGTGTTAAACTCCCACGGCATAGACGGCCTGATTGTAAACAGCGCGACCGGCGCTGGCTCAACTCCCGCTATGAGACTTCAGTTTGCGAGTTGGTGGGTTTGTAAGGCTTGTGCAGTGTCACAAGTCTAGGTAAATATCCCGTGCCTGAATAAATACTCTCGTGCTCCATTGCCTGAGCTAACGAACCTCGCTGGAACAACATATGCAGCTAATATCGCTGCGTCGGCACGACTGTATTCATCGCAGCCTTGATATTTAAAAAAAAAAGAAACACGAAAGTAAGTTTTTTACACACGTATGCGACTAACACATCGTATGTCACGTGAAGTATGAGTGGTAGTTGAAATATTGTGGTTTGGTGCAGGTTAAACGATTGCCTCAAACCGGCACAGCATTCAGCCGAGCGCAGCGTGCGCGGACGAATGCCCCCGCGTTGACCGCGGTGACACTAGCGGCCGCCTCTGTCCCTGTATGAAACTGCGGCCGGAGCTTCGTGACCAGAAAAGCATTGAAGGACTCTGGTAGTACCTTGCAGTCTGCGTTCTGAAATATGTGCATCCTTTCACTCTGTTCCCAGTGTGCACACTCGGGAGCATTCAAAACTTAGCACCTTCAACAGTGGTACCAATGGCAAGGGATGTACAGCGATCTTCAGAAATTGTTCGTTCTTGCTCCAAGTGCCATGCTGTAAATCATCGCCCCACACCACGCCAGGTGATCTGTAGCCTCTACCTAGCGCTACCCGGCCATTTGAGTGCGTTGGCATTGATTTGTATGGCCCATTTCTCCTGACATCAGCTGGCAACTGCTGGGCGATCGTGTAATTTGACCACTTCACACGATACACCAAAACCACCGCTGTTTAGCAGCTGCGGTGCATGATGTTGCCTCCTTCCTACTTCGCCGATTCATCCTACATCATGGTACACTCCAGGAACTGCTCAGTGATTGCAGACATGTCTTCTTGTCCAAAGTCGTTGAAGCATGTTGTTCATCGCACTACTACTGCGTGCCATCCTCAAACCACTGGCCTTACTAAATGCTTTAACAGTACGCCCAGTGACATGCTTTCCATGTACATCCCCTTCAGCCACACAAATAGAGATGCCATTCTGCCCTTTGTAACTTACGCGTACGACACAGCCACTCAGAGTACCACTGGTTTTTTGCCCTTCTTATTGCACGGTTGCCTCTTATTGCACGGTTGCCATTTATCGCACACAATCAACACAATTCTGCTGTACCACCCGGATGCCTCTTAGTCTTCGCCTATTTCTACCACTTCAAGACATGCTGAAGAGTGCTGCAATCTCACACGTGCATTGACTTCAACTGACCAAGAGCACCAGAAAAACACTTGCGCGGACACCACTTCTGCGCCCACTTTCCTTCCTGGGGCGCTTGTGTGACTGCTGATTCCAGCCTATGCTCCCATCCGTCTCTTTCAAATGACTTAAGTATGAAGGCCCGTACCGCATCATCGAACGTACATCACCTGTCAACTGTAACATTGAGCCCGTCACGCCGTCATCGGACCTGCGCCGTCGTGGAAGAGACATTGTACACGTTCAGCGCCTCAAGAAGTACTACAATTCAATCGTAGTGATGAGCTGTTAGCTCGCCGGATGGCTTCCTTTTCAATCCCAAGGATAATTATAGATTTGAGGGATGCTAGTAGGTTCACATCAACACTTGGTTCGGGAGTGCCGCTCGTGCTCTGCCCTGGTGCTTGGCTCTAGCACTGCTGCTGAGCAATAAACGTCTTTACATTCTTCATTTCGACTAAGATATTATTAACATGTGTTTGTTCCCTGACCCATTCTGCCCTTTTCTTGTTTCTTAACATTACACCTATCATTTCCTTTCCGTGGCTCATTGCGTCATCCTCAATTAAGGAAACCCTTTTCATAAGTCTCGAGGTTTCTACCCTGGAAGTTTTTTTCCTCGCATTAACTTACTTGTTATAACTAGGCTTGTGCGAATATTCGAGCACTTCGAATATTCAAACGAATATTACAGTATTCGAATTCGCTTCGAAACCAAATTAAATTCTAGGAAATTTCGAAGTATTCGAAATGAACGAATAGACATTTATAAACAGCATGTAACCTCCTGTAAAGGTGGTTTCACTGCAGTGGAGATGTGCTGTACCGTGAATACACCTTTCCAGGAGCAATTCGCACTGCCGCGAAGCCCCACTTCAAGGTTAAATGAACGTACAGTAGAACCTGGTTAATTCAGTCACTGGTACTGTAAAAAATCTAATTAAGCGGGTTTTCGAATTAACCAAACATACAAAAAGCGGGATGCAAAGAACTTTGAATTACTGGTACTGGAAGTAATCAGAGGTGGTCGTTTGCTGTGCCTGTTAGTTTGCAGCTACAAAGGTTATGTTTTCCAGCAATACCTGGCCACAATTTTGCCGCTAAACCGAGGAAACGGTGGGCCTCGCTGCTGCCAGCGCAAGGAAATAAAATTAAAAAAAAAAACGGTCTCATTGTCAACTGTAATGCGCACCTGTGGAAAAAAAAAAGACATGCTTCGCTGCAACACAGTGCTGACACGCAGGCAGCGTGTCACCTGCTCCTCGCAGCATCAGCGCGTCATAATGCGACCATTCGCCAAATCTTTCTGTTAAAATAAATAATTTATAAATGACCAGTGTGACGGAATTCGCGATGTTTTCTGGGTGGGAAAGATGATCATTGAAGTTTAACTGAGTTTTCGAAGTAGGCGTTGCAAGCAAGTACTCTGCTAGCAAGGAACCGCCAATCAGAGGTTTGCAGACATCGCGAATTCTGTCAGACCGCCCTTTATTAATTTTTCTATTTTCCCAGAAAGAATGGGTAAATCATGACGCACTGACGTTGAGAGAAGCATGCGTCATGCTGCCCGTGTGTCACCGCTGTGTTGCAGTGAAGCACGTCTTTTCCGCAGGCGTACATTTCAGCTGACCACGAGACCGCCTTTTGTTTTGTTTTTTTTTTCTTGCACTGGCAGCAGCGAGGCTGGGATGCTTCACTTGTCACCCATTAGTATTGCTACATTGCATTGCCTTGTGGCTCCTAAGGGCCATTGTTTCTGCGGATTTGCGGCTAAATCGGGATCGGGAATTGGCACATGGCACCTAAAGTTTTCAAATTAACTGGGCTGGTACTGACCGCCGTTTCAAATTATCCACTGAAATTTACATTGCAAAATACGGGGCCGCAAAAATCCTTCTAATTATGTGGGATTTCAACATAACAGAGTTCGAATTAATGAGGTTTTGCTGTATTACCCTCACATCGATTCATCATTTTTAAAATTTTAAAAGCTTGTTATACCGGCTTATATGCTATAAGTATAGTAAATTTTAAAACGTAGCATATTTTACAGGTTATCACTTGCATTCTACCGAAAGTCAAATCCTGCTACTACAGTAAAACCTCGGCGATACGATCACGGCTCATACGAATTGTGGGGTGATACGAATTTTTCTGTGGTCCCGGCCAAGGCCCATTAGCCTGCAATGTATTGGAGTACGGTTGTTGCGAACCGATTTGCACTCCTCACGTTTGATACGAACGTACGGTAGCGTACAGGTACGAACAGGTACTGCCCGCGCTGTCGCGGAAGACGCGGCAGTCACGCGCGGGCGCGGGCATGCGCGCTGCGCGACCATCAACGGTGCGTGGTTGCCTCCGAGATAGTGCGCACGAATCTTGGAGGCCTTTATGCGCCTTCGCGTTTATATTAGAGATGACGTTGACGTCGCGCTTTTTTTCGACGTGTTGTCGCGTGCTCCTGTGCTCGATGCAGCAGCGTCCTTGTAGTGTGTTAACACGTGCCTGCCACGTCGATGCAAGCCATGTCCCCGCAATCAGACGTTCTATGAAGCGAGACTGAAACTTGGGCTGCGGGTCCGTCATGAAGTCCCATGAAACGTGGACGAAGACCCCAAGAGACGAAGCGGGCGGTCTTGGCGAAGGAGCTTGGCCTCTATCTATCGTGTGCAAAGCGCTTCTTAAGTCACTTTCGCCGCAGTACTCTGGTGTCATGCAAGCGGCCACGAGGCACAACACACCTGGTACAAGTATGATTACGAGTACAAGTAAGATAGTTGACGTCTAAAAACTTTATTGGGACTCATTCAGAGCTGTTCATGACGTCGCTGCGACCCTGAGAAACACTAAATCAAAGCGCATGCCAACCTTCTTTTGTCACATAATAATTTTCCATGTTTTCTGGTGATTCGAATTTCGGATGATGCGAATATTTTTGGCAACCCCGTGAGATTCGTATCACCGAGGTTTTACGGTACTCAGAGTTGCTTCCACTTCCCTTAAACCAAAAAGGAATGACATATGCATATGCCTGTTTCAACTTAAAAATATTGCACTGGTTATTTGGGTCATGACAAATGTGCTCATTTTTCTTTATAATATGTGATATGAACTATTCTAATTCACTTCAAGAGTCACTTCGACCAAATCACTATTCGCTTCGAATTCGCTTCGGACCTAAAATTTACTATGCGCACAAGCCTAGTTTATAACCAATAATGTGGTATGGGCAACATTGGTGGTAAGCAGTTTCTTTCACCATAGAAACAATCAAAACTTCACGGTGCAGTGGCTGCTCATTGTTACCAGTCCAGTATATATTGTTAAAATTGGTATCGATGCTGTGGGTGCAAATGTAATTGCAGCCACTTTTTTCGTTGCATTGTCTTGATGAGTTTGAAATTTTGGCCCAGACGACATTAAATTTTAGTGCTCTTGCAGCACTGGTGATCCTGGACAGGCCGACATGGACTCCATTCTGGTGCTGACCAAAGACTCATATTATGTGGCTGAGTGAGTATTGTGTCTGTTTGTTGGTGGTATCTAGTTAGCATAGTCACAAAAATTACGTAGTGGCCATGGCGGCGTTCTTCTGCTGAACACATTTTTGCAGGCTCATTTTTTTCGTTATGAAAGCTGTTGTTCTAAAGGCACTGAAATAACATACTTCTCAGATAATTATATGATGGCCAGCAGGCTAAAGTCACTTTGTTAGTTTGGTGGACCCACCCATAAGCTCAATTATTCAAAGCAGACAGTAACTGGTGAGCACTCAAAATAAGCAAGAAGCATTTACAGTGCAGGTAAAAAAAAATCTGTTAAGTAATCATAACATATAGTGATATAGCTTTTAATGAAGAAATAAAGGAACAAGGGCGATAGGCGTAATGTTACATTGTAATATGCTCACAGCAAGGTCGACATTTGGGCGAGTTGGGGACTAATAATGTGTGTGAAGCAGTGCATAGAACAGGACAAAGCGCGGAGAAAACAAAATCCAGTGCAAGTGTCTTGTTTGCTCGTTTCTTCTCCGCTTAGTACTGTTTCATGTGCTGCTTCACACACGTGTCGTAATGATAGGGTAACAAACCAGGCACAGCCTGGTTAACCTCCTCTATTTCCTTTACCTTTTCTCTATGTTTGTTTCGATCCTACTGACTACGTGAAATAGGATGTCATTGAAGGTCATCATGATTATTGTCATGCAGGCGTACCCCCCTCCCCCACCTCCCGTCCCTCTCCCATCACGCACATACAAGAAACGTCTGCATCGTCACGCAACAGCAAATGGGTGAAAGGTGCGTCATGCATGCGCGGTGGCTACAGGCATTCATGTCAGGTCATATTGTGAAAAAAGCTACTGTGTTTATCATTCTTTTGAGAAATTATCAGGGTAATTCTGCTGGCGACACCAATACACACAATAGCCAGATGAATGGTACACTGCAAAACAATGCATAGCGATGCAACTTACTGCTTGTGCGAATGGACAGTCTTCTTGCCCGCAGCACTCAGTGTGTGATGAAGGAAAACGTTGGGCATTCATTAATTTAGAGATGTAAGGTCCAGGAAAAAGCTGAAGGATCACAAAATAAATAAATTTTATTTTTTTTCCTTTGGGCACTGTGAAAGCTAGTAAAAAAACCTTTACAATCCAAACATGCATACTTGTTGCTGTCTTTGTCTGGAAGCATATAACAGTGTGAAAGAGTGGAGGCACAGCTAATTTAGAGTATCTTCATGACCAATGGTGCGTATTTGACAAGAGACAATAGCTTGTCAAATAGGCCACATTGGTCATGAGGCATATTAGTATTGCCATAAAATTCTGCTAATACTAATACAGTCGCCGACCGATAAATCGGACACCGATAATTCGGGCATGCTTGGTAATTCGGACATGCTTGGTAATTTGGACAGTCGCGCGGCACCACCGATGATCCCATAGAAGTAATGTATAAAGACAACCGATATTTCGGACAGCTGCGAGATCTACATTCGATAATCCGGACCCTGTCCGAGACTGTTACGCATGCCGAATTGCCAGCCATTATCTCCTCCGGCACTCGTACCATACAAAGTATGGCCTCAGAGATCAAAACGAAAGCTAATTGGTGATCTATGAGGCTTTATTTCGATCGCTACTTTATGCCTCAGATATTTGTGATTGGAAATGCCGATCTCGGAGGCACTGGTCAACTGTGGGAAATCGTATCGACGTCGCAAACATCCTACATTCCGGTTCCTGTATCCCCAGCGCTGTGCTGCTCAACGTTTCTAGAACTACTTCAGTTTGAAAACTCGGCTCTGTTGCGCGGCTCCACCTCAAGCGGATGCGGCGAGTGGCGCTGTAGTCGCGTCAGGCTTCAGCGAGGTTAGCCGGTGCGGGCGCTGCTACGGCTGCTACTGTATCGGCGCACCGGATCAGATGCGTGACTGCGTTCTGTTGACGAACAGAGATTCCGGATTTTGTAATAAGCAACAAAAGAGATTACACGTGTTACGCGTCCACAATGCCAACATGTTTTGTGCCGGGCTGCACAGCGGCAATAGGAGAAACAAATGACTGCGGCACTCTTGGGCTCAGCATGATCAATGAACGAATGTGCTGTAGAAGTGCTGCTTGCTTGGGCCAGTTCTTCATACTAACTTGAGAAAACCCACGAAAACAGACACAAACATATATCGGGGCAAATTTGATGTTTCATTCTTTTTTTTTCTTTGTACTTTGCTGAGAGCATGGTGCATGTGTTGACTATTTGGTTGTTTGAGGTGAGTGTGGTTTTCAAGTATATGTCAGTTGTAAGTCCAGCGTGGTGTTGCGATTCCTTCTTTTGTGTGCACGATTTTTTCGCTGGTTTTCCCCAAGTATCATTAATGAGAATTCATGAAAGCCGGGATCGAAATGGCTCCTTTTTCCTGAAATCTTCAGAGGTTTGGTTGTGTAGTTGTAGTAAATACTGAAGTAACCCGCAAGCATTTCAATGAAACAAGTGATTTATGCGCATTTTCAATTGACATGCACTGTTGTGCTCCATAAATGTACCGCGTACTTATCGCTTTCATTAATTGAATTTTTATGATAGTTTTCAGCGAATTCCAAAGCATCGAGTTCGAGAAAGCCTATTTATGGACAACAGGGGCTTGGCCAGAAGTTTAATTCTTGGGGGGGGCGGGGGGTAAAAACACCGAACACACTCGTGGCTGCGCCACTGACTTAGTCATGTACATGTGAGTAATTAATATTGGTTTATGGGTTTCACGTCCCAAAGCTATCCAGGCTATATGAGAGACGCCGCTGTGGAGGGCTCCTGATAATTTAATTTGACAACCTCAGGTTGCTTAACGGGCACCGGAATAGCACAGTAGACAGGCAACTAGCATTTCACCTCTATCAAAATGCGAAGGCCGTGACCAGGATCAAACCTGCGTCTTTCGGGTCAGTAGCCGACAGCTTTAACCACCAGGATCATAGCATGGCATGGCAAGAACTTTATTATTGTTTAGAGAAACTACGGCCCAAGGGCAAAGCCCCCAGCTAAGTCGTGGCTCCGCCCACGCACTGGTAGGCCAGAGGCTTTCCCGATGGCGTGAGCTCTCCAGACGGCCAGGAGTTGATCTTGGAGGACTGCACTGGTTATAAGCTGACTCCAGTCCTCCTCACTAGCCAAAATTTTATTTCCGGAGGAGGTGGGGGGGGGTGCCCAATTATACTTTATGTATGTTCGTGTGCGTGTATATAGTACACACAAGTAAACTGAAAAATTTCGGGGGTCTAAAATGCCCCCGCCCCCGCTGGCCACCCCAGTGTTAACCACTGTTATCGCGGCGACATTATTAAAAGGAAAGGTGAACAATTGTTGGTCATAAACGAACAATGTGCTTCACGATGCAGTTAGGTATACTATGACAAGGAAAAAATAACAAAATTAGTTGAAATGGTGTCGTTTCAAAACAGTAAAAATGCAATTAAGCTGGAACATGACGGGTGCAATTTTAATGTTTAATGCTTTAAACAGAATAAAATTGTTTAAAAAAGAATAACAGTTAGTGAACTGAAATTTCAAAAGCATTTTATGAAAGATTAAATTATACGCAACATTCGGCACTTAAGTGCGAATTATGTCGTGTGAGCTGAGGGCAGAATCGTACATGTTAAGGCCATTTTCGATTTCAGCTAGTCGCGGCAGGTCTGAACGTAGTTCATACTGAGCGCGACTGGCTCCTTTCTGCAACTTGCACGAGTGAGTCAGTCATGACCGAAAGATTTTATTCTGGTCACGCTTTATCATGATCAAATTTCATCGAGTGGCACATCATTAACTTTCTGTATCATGTGCTTGCGAGACTGAAATTCTACAAGCGTGCCCTACAATTACGGTGGCTACTGCATTGCTTTATATTGATATGAATAACGACAATGTACAGCGGCGTTTCCCGGTATTCTTGCCAGGCACTTCACATAAGCACTATTCCAAATATCAATAAAACATTTAATTGGGCAAAGTGAAGGCTCTCAGAGGAAGGACAGCACGAAGGAATTCCGTCGCGAGCCTCCGACGAAATTATGCAATGACCTATTTATTTCCAGATACCTATGAGAACATTTACAGACCCTTCTCCTACCCAGACAAAAAAGGTTTATGAAATCAGCTCTACTGGTATTTCAATATTGCACTTAGCCAGTGGGCAACGCTAATAATGTCTGTAGCAGGCCCGTAGCCATGGGGGGGGGGGGGGCTAGCCCCCCCCCCCCCTCGAAATTTTGGTGAAGTATGTGTTTTTACCAAAAACAAATAATATAAATAGGTGTTTTTTTCTCAAAAAGTCAAGGCTTTCAGCGAGTGCCCCCCCCCCCTCGAAAAAAATTCCTGGCTACGGGCCTGGTTTGTAGTAATAAACAGCAGCGACGGCCGTGCTCACGGTGCCTGCTGTTATTCGCGTAACACAGAACACGTGCAGACCCGGTCTCAAATATTGTTGCGACAATCGTGCTATTTATTACGATTACCTAGCCGGAAAAATAAGTTGTTTTTGCAACTTTGTTGGTAAGCAATTAAATATTTGTGCGGCCAATTGCAGCTGTCCGCCGCCTTCGCTCGCGCTTCGCCGTCTGCTACGCAGAGCCTGTTGCTGCAGTAGCGCCACCTGTACCGGAAGTCGGTTTGCGCGTCGCTTTCAGAGCACGGTGGAGGCGGGGAGTTTGGCAACTGAAACAAGTTCTACAAACGTTGGCGCTGCTATCGCCGCCATTCTGTCGAATGCGTCTGCGGTAAAGCGTTTTGCGCGCGCATTCATTTTTATCTTGAGACTTGCTTTATTTTACGCTCTGCTGTCTCAGAAGACCTGAATTAAATGGCGCCAATGGTGCCCTCACAGTCAGCGCCAAAGGCCGCGCCGACGACAACGAAACGCGGCAGATACAGTCAACTGCCGAGTTTTCGGACGCCCGATTTTCCGGACATGCTCGAAAATTGGACACTTTCGCAGCACCGTCACCAGCCCCATAGACGTCAATGGTCAAGAACGTCGGAAATTTCGGACGCTAAAACTCTTCGGCGTCCGATTTTTCGGACTCTCTGCCCAAATTGCAGGTCCGAAAAGCAATAATTGAAGCCCCCACCTCTGCCACGTCTATCACCTCGTAGGTTCGAACCAGCGCTTTAGCGAGTCGACGGTGTGCGACACTAGCAGAGTCCGAAAGTCAGCTTTGTCGTGATGCCGAAGTGTTATGGGGTGAAGCGGACCGGAAATTCAAAGGGGCCGCTATCACGGGCACGGTGCGGCGATGTCTTTACGGTATAAGCAGTGGAAATGCACGGAGGCATGATGGCGGCAGGTGGCAAACTGCGCCAGTACGGCTCAGTCGCTGACAAGCCTTACAATAAGCATCTTCAGTAAACTGCTCGATAGTGAATGTGGCCTGGTGCAGTTGCATGCGTAGTGCACACATTTAATAGGCGAAAAACCCAAACGCGCCGCGCCGCCATTCATGCTGCCTCTTTGTGCGACCACTAAGTGCGCTGCACAGACGCGTTGCCTTCACGAACGAAACCAGCTCGTCATCGTACAGCGATCACATCACACTGGCGGAGATACAGGCGACCTTGGTTGCACGTAAGCGAAGTGCGGGCAGCAACGCCATTGACAACTTTTTTCGGCCACCAGGACCCTGAAGTGTCAATAAAATTATTTTTTTTCTGATGCATTCGTTTTTTCAGACATTCGATAATTCGGACTTATTTACGTTGTGGAGTCCGAATTATCGGTCGTCAACTGTATTCCTCATGCCATGCTGGTTACTTCGAAATGGTGTATGCATAAAAGCCATGCAAGAGACACTCAAGGGACCAGGAATGCGTCTCTTGTAACCAAGAATTCTAAAAACACTGAGAAATTGGACTAGAGCACTTTATTATGCATCAGTATCAAGAGTCTGTTTGAACACATCCACAGAAAATTGCTTCGGGTGGCTTTAGTAGTTTGTTTTTTAGGGATTGCAGGTTGTATTAGCTTCCTTCCCAACTTCAGGAGGTAAAGCACTTCATTTTGCAAGGCTTCCTGTTGCTCGCAATACCTTTGAAGTGCTCGGAGATTTTCATCAGCCTCAACTGCCAACACTTTCTGCCCTGCAATGTCCTCGTCGCCATCCTTGTCTGGTTGACCCTCTAGGGCACATGCACAGTTACTTGCGCGACGATTCCATGATCTGTGACCTTGTCAGAGCACACAAGTTCCATATCTGCAGATACAAGCCCCTCAAAAAGTTATGGAGCTCTGCGGTGTTTTGGATGAAAGATCTTCGAGGCAGTTTTTCGTAGGATCTTCCATACAAGGCCCCTCTTCCATCAGTCACCACATTTAAAGCTTGTTTTTCCATTACAGTTTTTCACAACTTTGAGCCAAAGGAATAAAACTGCAGCACATATTGGTTAACACAACATTGGCCACAATGCTTGGGCGTGTCTTGATTGTGCCTCTACTAAATCGTGAAGAATTTACCCTAGGGACCTAAAAAAATTGTCCTTTGTAACAGAGTGTGTCTTGTAACCATGTCCTCTTGCATGCATGTTGTTTACATGGCAAACATAGGAAAACCAACCAAACCATTTTCAAATGTCTCTCATAACCAAATGCCTCTTGTAAACATGTCTCTTCTGATGAGATTTTACTGTACCACCACTGTATATATCGGAAGCCACGGAACCGGTATATGCACTGTATTTCTTGACGATTTATAAACATCAATGCAAATCTGCTTGCCTGGATAAGTTTTCTGACAGCCATTGGCATAAGCTATGGCAGTTTTCACAAGGAAAGTTTTTTTCAATGTGAAATGGCCAGTCAAAAGGAGATATACATGCACTACTTGAGGGGCCAAGGTGCAGCGGTATGAGTGAAATACTTTTTTGAAGTTGCCGGATGGCTGTAAGCTCAGGCATGTCTGCATGACAAGGGCTGTAATTCGGGTTATACTTGCGGACAACTTTTCTTGTCCATGAAGCAAAGGCTACAGAGCCAAATTGAACGTGTCTTACCGCTAATGTACGTAGTCCCACAATGGACTTTCAACATAAAAAAATCAGCTATCCTATCAATAACGAGAAAAAGTGCACACCTGATTTCAACTACACTGTAGACAGCGCTACACTCAGCACTGTGAAAGATACCTTGGCTTAACAATAATCCACGACTTTAGATGGGAGTGCCATGTAAACAACGTTAGCTCGTCCGCCCTAAAAAAGCTTTTATTTTAGGAGTGAAGCTCCTTAGGCCTGCACCCCACCGTCGCCGTCGAAGTGCCCTGCAATATAGATGCGGCACGGCGCAAAAAAAAATAAAATAAATAAATAAGAGGGCGTGCACGGCGTTCGGCACGCGTTGTGCAAAAAAACAAGGCGCGCAGAGCATTAAACAGTTTCAAAACGTACATAGTCATTTGTGTCCCATTTCTAAGGAGCTTCGCTCATTGGTTGTATTCGTACACGGAACAACTGCTGATTTTTTAAAAATAGATGTCTTAAACTAGCACCCCCAAGCACAAAGCTATTGTCACATCAAACTTTCGTCAGATCGACTTTGGAATACGCTAACATTGTTTGGTTTACTTTTACTTAACAACTCGTTAACAAACTGGAAGCAGTCCAAAGGAAAGCACTAAGATGCATTTACAATAAATATAGGTTAACAGACTCACCCACACAATTACTAAAACAGGCCGGTATTCTCACCTTACAATACCGAGCCAAGCCTGCACAATTAAAATTATGTGCCATTTAATCCACAGTGACATAAAGATAGAGAGTTCCAAATACTTATCTATAACACAAACCAGATGAACCTGACACACACACGCATTATCATTACACGAGCATACAGTACATACAGAAAGTCATAAGCATTCATTTTTTCCTTTAATGGCGCTTGAATGGAACAAGCTAGGTCCTGCTGAAACAAACAGTGCTACCTTATCTCCTTTTTAACGTTGCTCGAAAACGAATTACATGCTACCCACTTATGAACTGCCTGTATCACCATTATTTCTGTATAATTTATTTTTTATTTATTTTATTTTTATTATACTGTGTTCATAATTCTATATCTACCAAAGCTGGAAAGGTACTGCTATCTCTTGTAAAATCGTAACCTAGATGCCTTACAGTGCATGCAGTTTCTCATTTATGATAATTGTCTACCTTTTTACCTCATGCTTATCCTTCAGTCTGTTACATTGTTTTGTTTCAACATTTTTATCTCATGTTACATGTGGTTTTCTTTTTTCAGCTTTGCCATTTGAGTACCTCTTTGATCACCCGTTATTTTTCCATAACATTATTATGATGAATTAATATGTTTAATTGCTTGCCTTTGTTAACTGCCTATGTCTTTTTGTGTAATCTAATTTTTGCTCTTTGTATTGTTATATTGTTGAAAGTGAACATGCCCTTCCTGTAATGATCCCTGGTGGGATTGACAGTATAAATAATAGTAATAATAATAATAATAATAATAATAATAATAATAATATAATAATAATAATAATAATAATAATAATTGTGTCCGTATTTTCTGCGTGAGATATAAAAATACCCTTTTTAATTCCTGCATGTAGCTCTTTGAGACAGGACGCAGCTCACGCCAGTGAGATTGTATTTGTTTTACTTTATACATTGTTACTTTGCGTTTTGGCTCACGTGAAAAAGTCACGCCATTTACGTGTACAGTATAGACCGCTTATAACGTAAGTCGCCGGAGTCGCGAATATCCGCACTATAAGCGGTACCGCACTATAACCAAAACAACCTTTTTCAAAGTCTGCACTTGCGCAAAAACGTGTTGAGCATGTAGCCTCGCGTGTCCGATAATCGACATATGCGATTTGGGGCGCTTACAACCACTTAAATCTCCGAATGTTCAAAAATTAACCGCCAAATACCCGCATTGCCAACGAAATGAACACGGGGAAAAAAAGCAAACAAACAAAGTGCCATCGCGGAAATTCGCCAACTACCTCGAGGTATGCGCATTACACCGAAACCATGTCGAATCGCGACCGAAATTTCACGTGCTGAGCGGTACCGATCGTTCGATTTCACGGGCGCGCACGCGATGTCCAAGACATTGCAATCGAATCCGGAACCACCATTCGAGAGCTGCATGTGCCAACCATGCCCTCGTTTTCATTAACGATATGATTCCCTTCCCTTCAAGTGCAGCCATCGCAAGAAGTTTCGTTGATTCCGCACCAAACCGCAACTTTTATCGCCCGCGACCGCTACCGAAAAGCAACCAACGCTGATTAGGCCTAGCCTGCTGTTCAGCATGTAGTCGCGGGAAGTTGTCCAAGACAAGATCGGAGGTCGAAAGATCGCATTCAAGCACTAACCAAAGAACAGCGCGCGTGATACGAAGTTAGTGTTCGCGGCCGGGAGATCAACGGCGACAAAAGCCCGCCAAGGTTTAAGTCCGCGCACTCGCAGAAAAGGCGAAAGCCCGCGTCATGAAGCCGCAAAACTTTTCAATTTGCGGACGAGGTAGCAAACGCGATATCTGTAGCAAGTGTGATAACGACGACGCTTTTCCCGACAGGAAACTTGCTTTAAAGCGCGCTTGATGAGGACGCGATCGTACGTTGCACGCGGAACGCACTTTTGGCAAGCGGCCGCGGAGCCTTGCCGCCGCCGGTGCAAAGGCTACTCCGTCGCCTAGGCAACCACCATCCTTCCCCACTCGGCGAGCCCGCACAGCGCTGCCGCGGTCTTTTTCCTCCCTCCGCCCCTCGTTCGTTCACTGTGCGTGCCCTCGCCCTTTGTAACGACCTCGTCGCTCCCTCCCCAGCGGCGTACCTCCTTTGAGAACCGCACTCGCTACCGCGTTTGTCGGAAATATTTTCCCGCAACCGCATTATAAACGGTATTTCATCTTGGGGGACTGCACAATAAGCGGTATGCGTATACATGCGGTTCTATGGGAGGGTAAACGGGAGTCGAAAAAGACCGCATTATAACCGGTCCTGCACTATATGCGGTTACGTTATAAGTGGTCTGCACTGTACCTCAAACGCTTAACAGCGATATGAAACCCTTATTGCGCGCAGCCATCACTTTTCGCAGTGGTGTGAAACGCACGCCTTACTGGACTTCTTCACGTACATGGGCAGAAGCTCCGCCCCCGTAGCTTTCCCTTCGTTGCCAAGAAAAGTTGTCTGCGAGTATGATTTTGGTTGCTCATGATCGTAAAAAACAGCGCAGAAACAACGGACAAACACATAGACACAGACGAGTGCTGCTCGTTTGTGCCTGTGTGTTTGTCCATTGTTTTTGCACTGTTTTTTACAGTCTGCATGATCTTATGAGATCTTTGGTTTGTTTCAAAAAACATCTGCAGTGCACCTTGATGAAACTGGAGGCATAAATTGTTTTCGTTAGTTTCAAGTAACATTCACCACACATTTGTGCATGTGCGTTGGCCATCACAATAAATTGAATGGGTGCATAAGATGACTCTCACACACTCTGGTGTATGGCACCACTTTTCTGTGTGTGAAAAAGCCAGGTGGAGGTAAGAACCGAGCATTGTGGAAGTACAGCAGTGCTGAGTAGGCTTGAATAAAGGTACGAGCTCCATTCACTGGGGTTGTAATTTTCCCTATGTTTGCTGAAAGCAATAAACAAAGAAAAAAAGCAGGGTTTTCTCTGCTGCTCAAAATTTCCAGAAATTTTGCATCTCTAGTTGGAGAAATGGTGCATTATGCTATGAAGAATTGCATGATAAAATGTCTCTTCTTGCTTAGGAAACGAACCTCGAATGTGGTGGATTGAATGACCGGCAATGGTGATTTCATTTCATCTCATTTGTTGAAATATGGGAGCATGTTGTGTGTTCAAGATCACTTGCGGTGATTTTGATCACGCAGTACTGATAAAAAACACTTATTAAGGTCATAGTAACCCAATTTTTATGCATGAACATTAATGAGAGACAATGTATAGCAAGCACATGTGTTGGCATGAGTGAGGGAAGATGTATAGGGACGTTGCACTCGCCAGGAGCCTCCATCATCGTGCTGCCTCCCCAGCGCCAATGTGGCCGCTTTCTCGTTAGTGTCGGGAGAGCTTCTAGCCACCCTACCCTCGGTACGCCAAGGAAAGCGACGGCCCCGTCGAGTGCCAGGTTACAAAAGCAGGTTGTGCATGAGATTAAGTTTTTCTAGAAGGCTGGACGATGTTGGCAAAGCTTAGTGAAAAATGTTTAGCACCAACAATGAACAATTTAGAAGGCAGACACAACACGGCTCATGTGTCATTCTTCATTCTTTCAGACGTCTGTCACTTTTTCTTAGCTTGCTTCATACAGCGGTTAACCTTTCCTGATATCTTCAAGTCTATGTGCACGATACTAGAGGTGAAATCACAGATTCTGGCGTCGCAATCAAAGGCCGATGAATGAGCCAATGCACATAAGAACTCCCTTGAAGAATGTCCATATTTGACTGCAAGTTGGCCCTTTTTTGTTATTGTAATGCGCCACTTGTTCCACTGCTGGTGTCATAAGAGCATCTTTGTTGTGCAGCACGACGGTGAAGTAACAAGCGAGGTCAACTAAAAAAAAAAAAAAAAGAAGAAGCTCCAAGTTGGCAAACAGCTTGCGTTTGAGAGACCATTCCGTCATTCGACGATTTAGTCTCACATGGCTACATTATTTGATTAAGTTCAAGTTGGTCATTCTTGAATGCGTACGCACTTATCCTCGGCAATTAGACAATTAGCAGGAGCCATAAATGATGGCCAAGCTGGCGTCACTGGCAAATGCAAACAAAAATATGCAGCCACGGTCACTGTGTGTTCTTTTTTTTTAAAATATATGCGTGACAAGTTCGTCCCAGGCTTCGGTCGTAACAAACCAAGAAAAAAAACTGAGTGTTTCGGCAGTATAAATATCCTAAGATATTAGAAAAAACGAGTAGAGACTTTTTAGTCGAGGGGAAGAACAAACCTACTTTTCCTACAATTGCTCTGATTGAGTCGTGATATTGATGCAAATTAATAAATGTTAACATTCTTTCCTGAACGAATTACAGCCATTGACAGAAACACTATTCTTGTACTTGCACGTCGATCGCACCGAAACAACCTTCAAATGTATGTACACATTTACCCCCTAAATTCTGCCAAAAGCATATAAATTTTCCCGAAATGGTTCCACGTTGGTAAGACTGCAGGTGTGTTCAATTCTTTTAAAGCCCAGAAAGTGCAATGTGACAGATTATCTTTCAAAAGGAAGCTAGCGCCATTCGTAGCTTGCAGCGATGAAACTCTCCATGGCGCGTTATCGAGATGTAAAAATTATCCGTGCCGAGTTGCTGTAAGTGCTTGACCTATGGACAAAGTAAGCATCAAAAGGCGGGCCAGTTTTTCAAAGAA
This sequence comes from Rhipicephalus sanguineus, assembly GCF_013339695.2. Lineage (NCBI taxonomy): Eukaryota > Metazoa > Arthropoda > Arachnida > Ixodida > Ixodidae > Rhipicephalus > Rhipicephalus sanguineus. The sequence continues at coordinate 304,480,106 of NC_051176.1, read as the reverse complement.
GGGATTATCCACACAAACATGGTACGAAGAAAAGAAAGCAGCGCCTGTCCCCGTGTTTGTTCGTCGTCCGGTGTTTATGCTGTTAATCCCTTCTCCGAGACATATTACAGCATCCAGCAACGTAAGAGGACTAAAAACCATTCTGATGCACTACATTAAGAGTTTGTTCTTTGACAGCGATGCAGAGCGATGCTAACAGCGTTTAACTTCCGTAGTTAACAAGGCCAAGCAGACGCGACAGGTTCCCGCTCTCCTGATGAGGACGCGCCCGCTGCCGCCAGAGGCACTCGTGGCGGCGCGGAGTTAGATGTGCAGCGTGCCTATAGAAAGAGATTGGTTCCTGTTTTTACCAAAAGGGAGTATGCTTCACCACAGCAAATGTACGTAAGGGGACTCACCCAAGTTTTCAAGGAATGTTGTCATTATTATGGGTGTTAAACTGTTTTGCTAGCTGCTTTATTATTGATTTGTGGTATGGCAAAAAGGTTGGCAGCTTCTCTCAAAGGGATGCATTGATAACGATAGCATTGTTGAGCATAGCACTTGGCCTCATCAGGTGATATTTTATAAAATTGCGCCACATTCGCACAACACCACGCGTAATGCAACTTCTGCCATAGGTAAAAGCAAGCAGCTCTGGCAGCTTCCAGCCATATCATAACGCTGGTGTAATGAGTAGCATTGCCAGTGACGTTGTAGCTCAATCCTCAATGGTGCTGTAGCGTTAGGGGCCATGGCGTAAGCTTCCTACTGGGCTTTCATTAGCCATTGCAAGGTCGTATGGTTGCTTTCTGCAGTGAGCCTCATTCTCTCTACGTACACATAAATTTTCAAAGGGTGCAGATCTGTTGTGGCTGAGCATTGTCTCTTTATGCTCTTGAAAGCTGCCAGTCCAGTTTTGTCCACCACGCTTGGTGTCTCACAGTCATCTCGTCTCCCTGGAATGCTCTCCAGGCATGGGTGGTCCCAATCAAAAACCTCCTTTCCCCAAGAACAGGGTGGTGTCACTCATGAGGGAGTTTAGAAAGGCTGTATAAGTGTACCTCCCAAAATGAGATGCAGCACAATCCCACCACTTCCTAAAATATCTTAGTTCACTGCAGCAAAGGCTTGTTGATTAAACCCTCATAAACTCATCAAACCGGATATTTTACTGATCCTCTGGCCCTGGCAAGCATGTGCATAATTTTGTGGCATCAACCCTTCCAAACTTTCATTAACCCTTTGACTGTCAGAGATTTCTGAGAAAAACTTTCCCAGATGGTCAAATTACTTTAATGCATTTTTTTAATGTACGAAATGTGTAGTCTGGAAAAAATTGTAAAAAAAATGAACAGTTTTTTCGTGTTAGCATTACTGAGAACTGCAAAACGTTCAATAGTATTTCAGAGCGTGGTATTCCTTGAAACACGGGTCTACGCACAGCGCCTTATCGTCGTCTGCACACTGTTAAGAATTGGGGGTTGCGTGTCGATGAAAAGCCGGGAGGCTGGCGGACCGATGTAGCCGAAGACCGGACTTATCGCTGAGGAGCAGAGCAGGGAGGCAAAACGTTTACAAAACAGTAACAACGCTTATAGCAGGTTATAGCAGGTTATAGCAGGACAGAGCCTGCCAGCTCAACCAAGTCGGCTGGGGCGTCTCTCTAACAACGGACCAGGCCGGTCTTAAATAAGGTCCCAGTCCATTGTGATGTGCCCCTCCTTTAGGCCGCAGGTGTTGACGCACTTTTGGCCACTGATGTTGATACTCCTTCGGGTCGCTCATGTTGATACTCCTTCGGGTCGCACGTGTTGACGCACTTTTGGCCGCTCATGTTGATACTCCTTCGGGTCGCACGTGTTGACGCACTTTTGGCCGCTCATGTTGATACTCCTTCGGGTCGCACGTGTTGACGCTCCTTTTGGTCGCACGTGTTGATACTCCTTACACCGCAGGAGTTGAGCAGCCTTTCCATAGCTGGGCAGCTTCGAAGAACGACTGGCGTCAGTTGATGGGGCCGGCTGGGCGAAGACGCCGTTTTCCCGGGATTGCAGACAAAACAAGCAGGGGTTGATCCCTGCTTCCACGTTCGGTCAGGTGCTCTGGCACAACAGCACCCCCGCCGCAAGACAATGCATCCAGAGTTCAAGCTGTCAAACGCAGCTCGGATGATGCGATGCTGGTTGACCGTTGTCAACTGTGGTTGTACCACTCTTTCCTCGAGGAGTGACCTCCACGGCTCAGCAGCGGTTTACTGGAACTGCCAAGAAGCAACACAAAGCCAAACCACTCCGGCCAAAGCAAGTGCCCTCCAAATGCTGATCAAATCGCCAGACCAGCATAAAAGAACAAAACATTTCCTAGAGACTACGCTAAGCTAAAATTAAAACATCACGAGCAACGTGTCTCAGGAAGAATACCAAAGTGAGGACGTGCCTCTACAGCTAAGTGTCATTACGTGACACTGCTAAAATCAATCAGAATGTCTTCGCGAGCGATTCTCAATGGTGACATCGGCAGATTGGGGACGACCGAAGCAGCTGGGGAAGACTCAATTTTGCCCCAAAACTACAAACACCTCACTAAGTGCTCCCTAAATCGTGCGCCTTGGCACCACTCGCAAGCGTTCTAAATGTTTGTCAACAAACATTTCAAGATAAACAACACTAGCCTTTTGCTAAAACGCTATCCTCATTGCACTTGGCAAATGAGTATTACATAAAGAAAACAAAGCGCTTCAAACTCAATACGAAGTAAAACTGAAAATCAAACTCACGCGTTTAACACAAATCAAGGAGAAACTAAAATTATACGGACGCGCATACTAACACGTACTGCAAAACACGTAAGAAGGCATGTTAAGCAGAGGCTTTTCACATTCAGCCTTCATTTCTGTAAACACAACGAACAGCACTTCTCACACGTCCTAACGGTCGCGCTTCTAAATGCCAAAACAAAGGTATCTTAATCGGAGGCTCTTAACGCTCAGCCTACATCGTCGTTAAAACAATTCACAGCTCTCTACACGAGCGCTAACGGTTATGTTTCTAGCTATAAAAAAAAGACAAACAAAGTATCTAAAACAGAGGCTTCTAACTCAGCCTACATCTTTAAAACCATTCTCAGCTCTTTACACTAGCGCTGACGGTCATGGCTCTAAATATTAAAAGAAACAAATAACCAAACAAATCTCTCAATGTCCGCTACAATGAGGAGGAAAGTGACAAATTACAAAATTTCACTCCTCAATTCGTTAGCAAACATTAACACACTAAGTTCTTTCAAGATGTCAATCCATCTTTATGCTGCGGTTATCCCGGGGTGTCTCCAAACGCACCCTTTTAGACGAACTCTGGGGAGCCGCGCATTCCACACTTTTCAAGGGGTCCGACCTCGACAAAGGGACAGGGAACACACCTGTCCGAAACACTGAGTAGCGGCTACCTTTGTACCGTGGTCGCCGAACTCAGACAAAGGGCATCGCTTTCCCATTGTACCTCTCTGGGCTAAGCCGTTACCCTTTCGCCACTGTGGGGAACAGCCTTTGTCGCTCTCTCGGTGTACGCGACACCTCGCTGCGCTCCTGCCCCGACTAGGCCGTGAAAAGGATGAGACCAGGTGAAGACTTCGACATCTGAATTTCATTGAAATTCTTTTCTTCGCGACGCGCTTCACGCCTAATCTCGGTTTCCGCAGGAGTCTCAACTTGAGACCTTTTCTAGCGGGCATTTTCGGAATCCCCTGCCTGACCTTTCTCTTGGTGGGCCTTTTCGTGATCTGAGGCCTTGCCTTTAGCTTGGCGTCTCGAGAGATGACGTCATCGCGCCTAGCCACCTTAGTGCGCTTAACGCCACTCGTCGCTCTCGCGTTCGCCTTCACGCGTTTTCGCCGACGCCTTTTCTTTTTGGTACTGCTCGGAATGCTCGCAGCATCGGCCCTCGTACTCGCAAGTACACTGCCTTTGACTTGCTTTGCCAAGGCTTGAGACGGCTCAACTAACTGGTTCTCGGGGCTGCGGCTAGGAGTCTGTGCGTCTGACCTAACGGTAGTCCCGACACGCTCTAAGTCAGCTAGCTCGCCCTGAGCTGTCTCTCTAGTTTGGGGTGATCTATCACTGTCGCAGATAGCCCCTTTTCTCTGGCCTTTGAAGTCGGCCTTCTGATCATTATGACGCACAGCGGCATCCTGCGCTTCGCGACGAGCTTCAGCCTCTAGCGCGTCGCGACGTTTCTCGACCTCTTGGTCTTCGCGGCGCGCCTCGGCCTGTAGCGCTTCGCGATGGGCCTCAGCCTCTAGCGCTTTACTACGCGCTTCCGCGCTGTTTTTACTGTCACGACTTTCGCAGTCAGCAGGACCTGGAGCTGCGAAGTGGCGCAAGAAGGCTTCTTTGCCCTTATCAAAGTCTTGCGCTTCTCCAGCGGATAAGCGCTCCAAAAGAGATGCGACCTTGCACGGGAGCAACGCGAGAAGCCTCTCCAGAAGGTCTTGGCCAGCACCAACATCTTCGCAGATCTTTTCAAACTTAACAAGAAAAGGTACAATGTTCTCGCTTATCTCGAAGATCTTGAGCTGGCATTGTGCTCGCTGGCACTTAATCGCCTGAATATCACGATCAAGCTTTTTCATTTCGAGAGCATTTTCTCGCTCCTCGCGACGCTCCCGAGCCTGCCTCTCTTCGCGTCTTTCGCGTTCCTCCAACTCCCTCTCTTCGCGACGCCTAACTGCATCCTGCTCTTCGCGCCTTTGACGCTCTTCAGTCTTCCGCTCCTCGTCCTGCAGCGCCTTGGCACTGTACTTATCGTCTTGACTTTCACAGTCGGCCTGCTTCACAGCAGCAATGTGGCCTAACAACGCTTTCTTAGCTGCATCGAAGTCTCGATTATCCAAGTCAAACATGCGCTCCAAAACGCATCCTATATTCTGCGGGAGCAACTGGATCAATCTTTGTAGCCAAAAGTCTCGGCTGATCTCATGTTTTCCACAAGTTTCTTCAAAATCAGCGAGGAAAGCAACAATGTCCTCACCTGTCTGGAAAACGCGGAGCTTGATTCGTGCTTTCCCCCATTTACGCGATTCCTCTTTACGGTCGAGCTCCCTCTTATTTAGTTCGCGCTCTAAGCATTCCCATAGCTCTGTGCGCTCATGCAGCTTTGCCCCCCACTTGCGCTGCTCAATGTCTCGCTCGAACATTGCGCGCTCTTTTGCCTCCAGCCTTATGTCGGTAACCAACTCCCAAAGCTCCTCAGCTTCACTGATGGTCACCTCTTCTTCCTCCATCACCTTGAGAATTGCTGCCCTTGTTTTTGCGGAGCCGGCGTAAATGCCCAACTCCTCACAAATCTGGAGGTGGTACTTCTCCATCGCGATCGCGTTTCTCGTGATGTTTTCCTACTGCTATTCACCCGTACTTTAAAACTAATCTCATGGTTTAAAGTTAGTAAAATGAATCAAACAAAACACGAAACTCTCTCCTAGCATCTGCCTGTGCTAGAGAGGTCTGGCGAAATGACCAGTAAACGTTGGGCACTCACCCAACCAAAGTAGCTGACTCCGGTCAAACTCGTGGCTGCCGTCGAGCGGTGTCGTGAGCGTCCTCGCTCCTCGGGCCTGCAGGGATCCGATCCGGCTCTCCAAACGTAGGGATCAGGATATCCCCGTGCAGCCAAACGTTGAGGTCGCATATCCCAGCTTGTCCAACGATGAGATGAGGGTGGCGTATCCCAGCGAAGCCAAACGTTGAGATAAGGGTAGCGTATCCCACCTTGTCCAAAGATGAGATGAGGGTAGCGTATCCCAGCGCTGCCAAGCACTGTTACGAAATGGGGTTTGCGTGTCGATAAAAAGCCGGGAGGCTGGCGGACCGATGTAGCCGAAGACCGGACTTATCACTGAGGAGCAGAGCAGGGAGGCAAAACGTTTACAAAACAGTAACAACGTTTGTAGCAGGTTATAGCAGGACAGAGCCTGCCAGCTCGACCAAGTCGGCTGGGGCGTCTCTCTAACAACGGACCAGGCCGGTCTTAAATAAGGTCCCAGTCCATTGTGATGTGACTCTCCTTTAGGCCGCAGGTGTTGACGCACTTTTGGCCGCTCATGTTGATACTCCTTCGGGTCGCTCATGTTGATACTCCTTCGGGTCGCATGTATTGACGCACTTTTGGCCGCTCATGTTGATACTCCTTCGGGTCGCACGTGTTGACGCACTTTTGGCCGCTCATGTTGGTACTCCTTCGGGTCGCACGTGTTGACGCTCCTTTTGGTCGCACGTGTTGATACTCCTTTACACCGCAGGAGTTGAGCAGCCTTTCCATAGCTGGGCAGCTTCGAAGAACGACTGGCGCCAGTTGATGGGGCCGGCTGGGCGAAGACGCCGTTTTCCCGGGATTGCAGACAAAGCAAGCAGGGGTTGATCCCTGCTTCCACGTTCGGTCAGGTGCTCTGGCACAACAACACATAACACACGTCTCTGTCCTCTTCTTGGAGCGGCGAGTTGTGCTGGCAAACACCTGGCATCTTCTCTGCGTGTGGCTGCCTTGGGCAGAGTAAACTCGGTAATCAAGTAGAACAAGAATACCCCATGAGTGTCGGTGATAAACAAGCTAAGAGCAGCGCCAATAAAGATGGAAATCAACTTCCACCGCCACTGCAAGGGAGTGCCGATAAAGTTAAAAGATGTCGCCCGCATCTTCCCACGGGGGGAACTCGAGTAAATGCGTTGCAGAGCGGTGGGGGTATCGCGTGAATATTGCGTAATTGGGTTTCGCAGAAGCGTCGCGCTGCCCGAGTGATGGATCCGCTGCTCGACGTTCACGAACGGTTGCTGCTTCTCGAGCACGACGTTCAGGATCCACAGCCCGTCGTTGCCGTTTCGCAGCTGCTTCTCGTTCCCTGAGTGAAGGATCCGCAGCCCGTCGTTGCCTCCTCGCAGCAGCTTCTCGTGCGCGAAGTTCCAGGCCCGCAGCTCGCTTCAAACGCTTGCGTTCAGCGTCGTATGCTCATCTCTTCGCAGCCTTGTCTTCTGCGTTGCTTGCTGTTGTTGACGCCGACGACGGTGAGGGTGGGGTAACGTTGCCTTGAACGAGTGGTGGGACGCTGATTGAAGGTACTGTTGCTTCCATCGCATCTACTCGAGTCAAGCAAAGCATCAAGTCAAGCGAAAGCCAAGTAAAGACGCCCTTGACTGAATTCCGAACGCGCGCTCCGCCACTTATATACACACCAACGCGTTCGATCGAGAGGAGGGAGGGACGGAGAGGAGGGAGAAAGGGAGGGAGGGAGAAGGGAGGCCTGCTGCCAGCACGAGACAAGCTGAGCATGCGAGGGAGGGAGAGGAGAGGCTTGCTGCCGGCACGAGACGAGCCGAGCATGCACAGTGGGGGTGTGGACGGCGGCCGACGCCACAGGTGCGACTAAGAAATGCTCTGCATTTAAAATAAAGTTTTATGCGCCACTGTTGGACACGCTGATGCTAGAAGTCAGTTCTGTTTATTTCCGCAAGAAGGTAGCACAGTCATTTCGAAGATTTCTTGTAAGTCCTAAGAGGTGGCAGCACCTCCCAGTGAGCATGCATGATCATTACGGTGCGAAATTTCAAGCGGAGGGTCGAAAACGTACCCGTACAGCAAGGACACTACGGGACAGAAAGCTGCCGCCATACATTGATGGCAAAAACACTCAAAGGGTTCATTCAGAAATGTCTGGGTGCACTTCGGTTGTTTTGGACAGTCCTTGGTGTGTGCTGAGCGCAAAATGTTGTAAAAGAGGGAAAACGGTGCTACCGTCCGACTGAAACAAAGTGGTGCAGTGTGCATAGCTATATTCATAGTTGGTCGAGGTAAACAGCGCAAAAACGAAGACAGAGTAAAGGAGGGACACAACACGAGCGCTATATTCAACAGCGGAAACCATATGATAAGTTCACTTCTTGCTCATTTGTGTTTACCACCACGTTCGTTGCGTGCCTTCAGAACTGCATGGTCACCCTCCATAATCGCATTGTTCGCGACCTAGGTTTCATCCCCAGCAGTTGTGGCAAACAACAGTTTTATTTTGACTCGGTGTACATAGGCTGCACATGTACCTTAAGATGTGTGTGTGGATACTGTCTATGATCGCATCACATGGCAACCACCGTTTCTTCCACAGTGGGTGCAATGAGTGTACCATGTCACAAGCATGGTGGAAGCAGATCAAGAGCAATTCTGCTGTACTCCACAGCACAAGCAAACTCACCAGCTGTATTGCGGTAAACGGGCTATCTGTTGTTGGCCAACTCGCTGAAAATACTGCAATACTGCTATGTAAATTACTTTGTTATGGTATAAGAGGAACACCATTGTTACTATTCAGTAGTCACTTTACCTCAAGATTTCAATGCACACAACTAAATGGTATTCATTCAGGTTAAAAATCAATAGACAGTGTATCACAAGGCTTAGTATCGGATCCCACATTGTGTGTTCTGTGCATCAGCGATATACTAAACCCTCCACAAGCGCCTGAAATCATTTTGTATGCAGACGACGCAAACAATTTTTACAGCGAAAGCTGTTAAGAGATCACAACAACGGCTGTTTTTTGGGGGCTGTAATTCTCCACCACTGCCGTTGGTGTCCGTAACCGCTATCACGCTAAATAAGAAAAAAAAACGAAATAGAAAAAAATTCCAGGATGGAACGGGGTTCAAACCTGGGCCGTCTGTATGGGACCCCAGTATTCTGCCTCAGAGCCATGCCGGTGCTCTAAACTGCTTTGCAAAAAGACCCTGTACGGGAAGGAACCACATTAACATATGTAATATATAGCTTGCTAGAAGAGTAAAATAACAACCTGGCATCACACAACACGAATTCTGTAACCAGGCGTCACACAATGCGAACTGCGGAATGAGTGGGTCGTTTAAAGCTTCCAACACATTACAAAGGGCTCTGCCATAATTCTTCATCGTCATCAGGCACAGCATCAACAAAGTGCACATAATGCGATACAGGTGTTTAGCGGCTACCACGGTCTACGCAGAATGACGATAATGGCATAGTGGCTGCTTCCCTACTTCACAAAAATTGTGATGATTTATAGCGTAGTGGGTTCCTCGCAAGTGCACTTCTATTGGTTGCCAAGGAAGCCCATAAGGCCCCCATGATCCATTTCCTCAGGGTCTCAATAAAGTTCTTTCCCTCTCTCTCTTTCTCATGTTACCGTATGTTATATAGCGCGCTGGGAGAGTGAAATAACGACCGGGCGTTGCACAATGCGAATTACATAACTAGTGGGTCGTTTAAAGCTTCCAACCCATTACAAAGCGCTCAGCCATAATTCTTCATCGTCATCAGCCATCGCATCAACAAAGTGTACATAATGCCTTACAGATGTGTAGCTGGTACGTCGCTTCTCGACAGAATGACGAATAATGGCGTAGTGGGTGCTTCCCAACTTCACAAAAATTATATAATATTTATGGCGTAGTGGGTACCTTGCTAGTGTTCTTGTATTAGTAGCCCCAAGGGAGTTTATAACGGGCTCTAGAAATGCCGCCCTTTGAGCTTTCGCTGTGAATTGGCAAGGTAGCTCAGCACTAATGGGCTTCAACTAAGCACTGAGACAAAAATACTTGTTTCTCAAACACAAAAACAAAAATTTTGCAATAATCTTGACATTAGTACCAGCCAGCCCCAATGAACATGTTATTGAATGTGTTGAATTGGCTAAAATCTTCGGTGTTATTTTCATTGAACAGGTTTCATGAACAGAGCACGTTAAAGATATCTGCTCAAATATTTCCCAGTCTGTCAATCTAATTAAAAAATTTAGCGATGTCCTGCTTTTATGGCTAAGGAAACTGGTCTACGTTTTGCTCGTTCAGTTGTGTCTGTGTTACTGTCTGTTAGTCTGGGCTCACAGAAGTTATACGAACTTCAGTTCACTCGTGATTCTCCAAAAGAAGTCAACAGGAACTGTCACCAATTTACCATACTCCATAAGGATAGTTCCACATTTCATTTCTCCGAGTACTGAATGTAAAACAGTTAATAGGCTACAGGTATAATGTAGACTTCCATCAAGCAGCTATTAATGAAAGTAAACTTATATCTACCAGGGGCAGATCCAGGTGTCTACTTTGGGGGGGGGGGGCGATGAGGAGAGAGGTAGAGGGCAGGGACAAGATTTTCGTTCTCCATTTTGGACAGTGGTAGCCGAAGCAGCCTGACAAAGGAGGTGAACGACAGGCACTGGCGGGAGGAGGGGGGAGGGTGATCACCCCCCCTTTGGATCCGGCACTGATATCTACCCTAAATTGCATCCACAAAGCAGTTATGAGCGGAGGCTCATCTCTCGTAGAGTGCTGCAGACAATATAAGTTATAATGCAAAAACTAATGATTTCCAATAGATACATGGAACACATGGAAAACGTTCCTATAACAATATGTAACTGTTACAGAGTGGTTACTGCTTACTAGAAGATAAGATGTATAGAGTGTAAGTGCAGTTAAATGAGTTCCAGTTCCCATTAGATTTCGTTCATTATGTTATGAAGTGGCATTGCTGCTGACTGTCAGATGCTTTAGCTATTGTTAAGGGGACGGCCATCATCAGGTATTTTGTTTTTTGCCCTCCTTATAACGTGTACCTGTCTTCTTACACTTTCAGTAAACTTCATATCATTTCACTTAGTACTCTCTGCCTATTCCTACGTAGAGAAGAACATGAGAGCTCTGTTTTGTGTGTATAAACTTATTTGGCTCAGAACATGTAAATTGCCCTTGCTAATCATATAATTACATATCATTGTGTTATTTTTTTTTCCTGCCTACTAGTTGGCAGTAGCTATTATTTCATGAGTTATATTTCGCTAAAAATGGTTCTATACACAGGCCTTTTGTTTGTGTGAAGAATCAAGGCAGTGCAACATTTTTTTAAAAGAAACAGGGCCTTTATAATATGCTTTCAGGAATTTTAGAAATGTAAGTGTCCAACGTGCAAAGTATTATTTACAGTGAAAGCTATTGTATTTAAATATGCTCTTCAAATGACATTTTAACGTTTTCAAAAACCTATTGCTACAAACATTTATTCAATCTTTCATAATATACAAGAATTTCTACATGCCATTTGAAGAAGTTTTCTAGAAATGTTATGTTTCATGGGAGGCCTCTTCTTTTGGTATTCTATAAAGGTAATTCACTAATACAGTTGGACAAAAATGATTTCAGGGACCCTTTACTAATGAATCCTTGCATGAAGCCTTGTAATACATACGGTGTATTGCAGTATATTTGCCTCAATTTCTACAGGTATGATGACCAAACAGACCGTATTACCAAATACCAAAGAGTGTTCCTAGAGGACCTTGAGAAAATGGAACTAGGTGAGCAGTACTGACTTTTTTCTCATTTATGTGATACCCAGCACCATATTTTGCAATGTACGGGTTTTTCATGCCTCTGAAACGTGCTTGTCTTTGCAGGTCCTGAACCGTCTCTCTTCAAGTCAAGACACTATTGTATTCGTTTCCATTATCTGGTTAACGGACAGAGTGGCTATTTTCACATGTTTAGGTCAACAGGAACTCGCTTCTTCAATAATGTGGCTGTTCCCATCAGTGGAGAAGAAGAAACCATTGGTATGAAATGGATACACTTTTTAGTTTCCTGTAACATCATTACCTTTTCTACATCATGTGGCCCTAATGCCCACCATGTCATTCAAGGAACTGAGGAAAGCTATGTACTGAATGCAGCCAGGGCACGTGCAAAAGTATGTAGCTTCTTTCAGCAAGAGCTAAACAAAAATAAATGGAGCAGGACCCCATGCACGCAAGTCAGCTACGTGAACACATTTTTCAAACTGCATGCCAGGGCAGCTGCCAAAATGGAGCACCGACATTCCCGTTAGTAAAGCCACTGAAAAAAAAAAAAACTAGCCCAACTCTCATCTCTAATACTGTTCTTGAACAAACACGCATGTTGCGCAGATTCAGCTATCAGAAAAACTGGGAAATTACTGAAGCCTTTTGTATCGCCAATGAAAAAGATTTCCGAGTCAGTGCTCCATCTGTTGTGCTCAGGAAACATGAATTCAATTATCTTAAGGCAAATGTGTTTGTTGCGTCAACTAGATGGGAGGCAGGTGCAAGCTTGTACATGAGCTGTAAATCTGCCTACGTGAGGTTTTGCCACATTTGATAATTGTGGCCTGGTGCAAGTTCTTTGGGATTATATTGGCATTAGTGGCTCCTGCATGCGTACATAAAGCCTGTTCTTGAGGAATAAAATTCACGTGAAGATGGCAGTGTCCTTTTCTACTCTGTCAGTATGCACTTTTTGTGCACTGGAAGATGCATCATTATACATGAACCATGCAGTTTTCAACAGTGCCATGTTGTTACTATTTTTATTGGTGGTTGTTGCTCAAACGAGCAATAAGAAATTTACATTTGGTGAAAATACGTTGTAAAGAAGCATGTTGATAGATTTGGGGCCAAGGAAAGAAATTTTACATAGCATACCAATCGTTTTAGAGAGTTTATTAATATAATACTGGTGATGTGGTCATCACATCATATGCCATGTGCTTTTCAATCTAGATTCCTAGTGTCTTCATTAATGGTGCTAGCTCTTACTCTACATAATTTAGGGCTATTGGCTCAGAAGTGTTTTGTTGTGGTCAAAATCACAGTGCCTTAGTTTTATAATAATTTTAATTTTGTGTGATGTTATTTAACACAATAATTTATACCAGTTGGGGCCTCATCAATTATTGTTACTATGTCAGTACCTAAATTTCTTAGAAAAATAAACTGGTGTCATCTGCATAGATTATAAATTTAGCTTTTCTATCAATGTTTGGGATATAGTTAATTTAAAGGAAACATCCTGAAGCGCTCCCAACCAGTTTTGAATTTTTCAAGTGAGAATTTACCTGCAATCATTGCAATCTGAGTTGAATGGGATGAGATTAAGATACTTGCTGTGCTTCCGGTACCATGAAATTTCATTTTTCTTAACAAAACGTTGCAGTTTACAAGGTTAAAAACAATAGATAAGTCTAAAATTTATCCCTTGTCTGACATTCAGAATTTTCTGATATAAAGTGCTTCTGAACAAGAAGAGCAAGTTTAGTCAACAACATTTTATGGAAATGGTATTAAACGGGATGTTCAAGATTGCAAAGGTCTACAAATGGTATCTTCAGCATCATACTTAAGCCTCCACTTTTGACGGAGGGAAAAGAGGGCAAGTGCGTCCTTGCCATCCTCCCCAGTAAATATTGTCACGCGCTAGGGCAAGAGCAGCAAGACACAAATGTCAGACCCGAGCAGACTGCTTGCGCAGATCATTTTCGTCTTTTTCGCCTTTTCTGGCTGGCCTCGGTTTGCTGGCTCAAAGGGCCAGGTGGCATTATTCCCTCTCCCAGTGGTGCATCCACTCAATGCTCAAACACAAGAGGTACACCCAAGGGGTGCATAATGAAAAGTTATAACACATAGCGAATATGCACGCGAAAGAAAATGCATTTTGTGGTCGGTAATAAGAAAAAAAGGCAGTCCACAGTTATTTGGAGAACGAACCGACAACAGCAAAGGGAAAAAAAGAAGTTTGCTGCACCAGCACAATAAGAATAGTAGCATCACCATGTAAAATGTGGTTTTAGGTGGATGACATGTACAATCTCTGTGTGCGGTATTCAGCACTGGGATGATGGAGAGCCTCCATCTGGAATAACTTCGTAGTTCACCTCGCTCACACACCTTATACCCCTGTCACACAGGGCAACTTAAGTGCACTTTGAGCGAGTGCACTTCGCCGGTAGTGTCGTTTGCACGCTGTCACACAGGAACGCTTAGTGACACTCGCTGCAAAGTACACTTGCCGGCAAGTGCGTTCGCCAAACTCACTTCGCTGCGACGGAGTGTCTATCCTCGGCAGCAGTGGCTTGCAAATAAATAAGCTAATGCAAAACGCGACGATCATGGTATTTTTAAACCATCGTTCTCGTTATTAGGAATACTGCTATGTATTCAAACAAATAATACTACAACAAAAAACCTCGCTACTCTCGCCCTCGGGCAGTTTGCGGTCACGTCCGCTAGGGGTATGCGGGAGCACATGCATGCATGCCGTGCAATGGGCGCGTCCGTCACGTTGTTTACTTCCTTGCACATGGGCAGGTCAGTCATTCTTTAATCATTTGCGATGGCGTGTGCCACGGGTGCCACTTCCGCGAAGACAACGTGGTCCGACGCAGAGACGCGGGCGTTCATACGCCTTTGGGAGGAGCAAATGATTGCTGCCAAAACACGCTCCAAACGTCCGTCACTACTACGCGTCCCTTCTGCACCGGAGTCCGCCATTTTTGTTTTCGATTCGTCTTGGGTATGATACTGTCTTGTCTTGGCTCGCGATGACCAATGACGTTATGCGGTTGTAACATTTACTTCATTTACGCGCAAAGTCAATTGTAAATTATGTTCATGCCTATAATAAGCAATTAAACTGCGAGCATTGCCAAAAATAACAAATATATGTTGCGCTACTGAACCACCAATTGCCACTGCCATCATTTCCAAAGCACACTTCTCTTTCTCGTGTTGCAGCGTGCCGCCAAAGTGACACTCAGTGAGCGTAAGTTCACTCGCTCAAAATAGCACTAAATTTGCCAGTGTGACTGGGGTATTAGTACTTTGTAGGGTGAAGAACTTGCTCAGGAGTTTCTCGCTGAGACCTCGCCGTCTAATGGGACTCCAAACCCAAACCTGGTCACCAGGTTCATAGGTAACTTGTCGATCGTGGATGTCGTACCTTCATGCATCTGCACACTGCTCTGTTCTTATGTGCACGTGGGCCAGTTGACACGCTTCGTCTGCACGCTGAATGTAATCCTCGACGTCAGGAGCTAACTGGTCACGCTGGTTGATGTCGTCATAAGGAATCATGGCGTCTAGCATGGTTTGAACATCTCGACCATAAACGAGGCGGAATGGTGCGAATCGTGCTGTTTCCTGGGTTGCGGTGTTTCCTGTCAAATGTTACTTATGGCAGGATTTCGTCCCACGTTTTAGGCTGAACATCCACATACATAGAGGTCATGTCTGCCAACGTTTTGTTTAGTCTCTCTGTTCAGGCCTTGAGTCTGAGATGGTATGCAGTGGTCTTCCGGTTCATGTAACTGTGCTGAATGATGGCACCGTGACGAAGCACACTGTGGTGCATAAAAACTGGGCAACCTCAGATGCTGTCCTTCGTCTCAGCATAACGCGTCAAGTAATCAGTCACGAGAATGGTCCACTTGTTTCCGGAGGAAGACAAAGGAAACAGTCCAAGGAGGTCCCTCCCAACCTTATCAAACGGCATACGTGGTAGGTCGATGGGTTGTAGGAGGCCTGCAGGCTTTAAGGGTTGTGACTTGCAGCACTGACATTCATGGAATCCTTTCACGTAACGCTTGACGCAAGCAGTCCAAGAGTCCTTGAGTAGCCCAGATGGCCAGATGTCAGCTCATCGTGGTAAGTTAACAGGATGTCATCGCGAAGGCCTTGAAATACAATTAGAAGATGGGATCTGTTGCTGACACCGGTGTTTCTTTTGTATAATATGCCCTCTCGTAAGCGAAATGACGGCAATGTTCACAAAATAGGAGGAGGAATTGACGTCATGGCCACCTTCTAAATGATCGATTATGGGCCTTGACTCAGTGCTGGTGCTGTCATCTTCTTCAGCTGCGCTGTCAGGTTTGAGAGGTGCTTGTAATAGTGTATTGGCATCTTCATTCTTTCTACCCAACTTGTATAGGGTGTGTTCAGATAAGAACGTCGGTGCATGTCCGTCGACCCCCTGTAATTTCGCCGAAAAAAATATATTTCGTTGTCCGCGTCCCCAAGACGACAAAACTACTTTTAGTCTCGCGAAAAAAAATTTCACCTTCCTTAAAAAAATTTAGAAGTCTCCACTGAGCCGCAACGGCCTTTTTCGAATTTCGCGGAAATGGGATTTCGATGAGATGCCACAAAAAAAACTATTGCAGCTGTAGGTCTGACAAATTTTCTCTACATACTACATATTGTTTAAGTTGACGAAACATTATTACTTTGCAGTTTTGATGCTGTTCTTTTAAGAAAAATATTCGCAAAATCGGCACAATGTTCAATAATGCTCAAATTTAGGATTTTTTTTCTCCGCGCGTATAAACGCCAGACTTGCCAAAATTTTTGAGAACATTGCCATATGTTAGCTTAACAAATGGGCTGAACGAAATCGCTGAGAGTGACTTCAAACGTTAACCAGAAATGTTCAACTGAGGACAAGTCTCTAAAAATGCGATATTTCGAAGGTCATTTAAAAAAAAACACCATCTTCGATTTTCTTTAAACTCTTCATAACTAAAGCCAAGCACGTGTTCTAACTTAATCTGTAAAAACATGTTGCATTATTTTTGTGAGGTAGGAGTTATGAAGCACGAAAAGTGGCCAAATTGACGTAAACTGAGTAAGCACAACATTGAGCGAGCATGGAGCAATAATTTCCATTATCATTGTTTTTAGGTCGTGAATGTGTTCTGTGGATTGACGGATTGACAGAAAAAAAGAGGAACAGTTGGTTCTGAAGAGGAAATTATTACTACATTTTACGCAAATAAAAAAAAAAAACTTCAACATGGGTCCCAGCCACTGAGCATGCCGCGATGCTGAGTCACGCGCTTCGCAGGAATCGCTTTCAAAATCTTTCGCGCATGCGAGCCTGCCTACGGCTCACAAAGGAGGTGGCTGGAGAGGATCCACGGCTGGATGTTTATCGCTTCCCATGGCACGTTTGGTAATGTGATAACGCAGACGGTGCGTGGCGGCACAAGCGGCGCTTCTGGAGCCCGACCGCGCTCCCTAACAAAAAAGAAAAAAGAAAGAGCATAAACAAGAAACAGCTCAACTCGCTTTACAAAGGTCGAAGTAGTAAGAGAACGTCGGCTTTCACTTACGCTCGTCGTCGACAACCCGGCAGTCCTCTGCTGGTCGACGAACGTGAGTAAAACGTGCGCGTATTGCAGTCCCCTGATATTGATGGCCACGTTGTGGAGCTCAGAGCGAGCGTTTTGCGCTGACTACCTAAAGAGGCATAAGAAGAAGATTGCCTACAAGCGGAACTTTCGATGTGTGAAAGACTTGAATGTCGCCTTACTAAGGAAGCGCATGCCAGAAGAAGCCTCAACGATCAGAGAAACCGACATTTTGTGTCAGAACTGTTTCAACCGCTTCAAACAGATTGCTGTAGTGTCTCCGGATGCATCTCATTCTGACGAAAATTTTGTTTCCGAACAAAGTGCTGTCGAAGAGCTAAACGTATTCGTTAAGACAACCGACGTAACACCCCTGAAAATTCCGGCGAAATTGAAAGCACATTGCCGAGTGTCCTACGCCAAGCGTAAGAAAGCGGAGATCGAGGCTGCTGTGTCGAGGACAATTTCTGCTGGCCTTACATCAGCGTACGGCACTACAGAGGAACCTGGTCCTTCAGCGGAAACCTGCAACACGTGTCGCGAGTGGCTGCGCAACCTAAAGGACGCGTTCGACACCTGCGAATCATATCATGAACGCTGCCGCCTCCTGACATTGCTCCCTGTGAACCTTTCTCATCAATAGATTCGAGAAATGATTCCATCCGCAACTCGGCACCTCATTCGGAAATCCAGAAAGTACAGAGACACCCATGGGGTGTGGTCAAGTCCGGACCTCTACACCAGATCGAAACTGAACCCAGAAGACATACAGGCAGCAATGAAATACTATACTGAAGATGAGCTCAACTGCACCCAACAAAGCCCAAACAAGAAAGATGTCATTGCAATTACATCTAATGGACAAAAAGAGTACATTTCAAAACGGCTGATGACCAGGTCCATTCGGGAAACATTTCGTCTATTTAAAGCTGCTCACCCTGACACAGGTATCGGGCTCACGAAGTTCTCCTCCTTGAAGCCGAAATGGGTTGTGTGCACTGCGCCTCACGAAGTTTGCGTCTGCACATACTGTGCAAACGCTAAGCTAAGTGCACGGGCCTTAGAAATAGCCACTGGTCAGAAGAAAAGCGTCGAAGACCTTCGTGATTTGACCGTTTGTAAACCGCCGTCCAGACGGTGTTTTCTATCCTTGTGTGACTCGTGCCCCACACCTCAAGTTATTACAGCGCCTGATCTAGGGATCCCAGAAGAAGAGGAAGTTGTGTTCGCAACCTGGCAGAAAGGAGATTTGGTCAAAAAAGAAGTAAGTCCGGACGATTTTGTGCAACATCTTCAACAGTGCTTAAAAAAATGGGTGCCGCATGAGTACATTCGGCGCGTCCAGGGCAGAGCCATTAGCGAATCAAAACAATCCCTCGAGAAAGGCTGCGTCCTCTTGCATTTTGACTTCGCAGAAAACTGGACCGTAGTTCTGCCGGGAGAAGTTCAGTCATATCACTGGCAAAAAACCCAAGTCTCCATCTTCACATGCGTCGTCACGACTAGAAAAGGAACCCGCAGCTGCGCTCTTATAAGCGATGACACTAGCCACGACTCCGCCCACGCATGCTACGCTCTCGCAAAGGTGCACGAGTGGCTCGAGGGTGTTGCTCCTTTATATGCACATGTTACATACGTCAGTGATGGTGCCCCGAGCCATTTCAAGAACAGGTACCAGCTTCACGAACTTACAGCTACCAAATACGCCTCGGTGCAGTGGCTATTTTCCGCAGCGGGGCACGGCAAGAATGCTTGCGATGGAATTGGGGGCGTCGTCAAGCTTCACGCAACCTTACACAACCTCCGCAGCTCCGCCACATCAGTTATTAAGTGCGCGAAAGACATGGTGGATGTTCTCAACACAAAGCTACAGAATGTGACGCTGATTCACCTTCCAAGTGCTGACTTGAAAGCATTCAGGGAATCGAAAACAAAGGAGTGGCAGAGCATCCGTCCAGTGCATGGTATTCAGTCGTGGCACATGTGGCAGTGGACGCGCGTCAGCCAAGAGCGCAACGAATTGCTTGTTGCAAGAACAGCCGAATGTCCAAAGAAGAAAGTGCCGGATTAGACGCTGCTTTTCAGCTCATGAAACAAGAATAACTCCACAGCGGAGCTTCTTCAGCTAAAAATGATTCTCTACAAAATGAAAAATGTTCATTACGAAATCAGGTCAATTTTATTGAGTGACAACCATGCCTCGTGTAAAGAAGCAAAAAGTATCGTTCCGAAGAACGCAGTGATACAGGCGTAACAAAGAAAACATGACACTGAACGTCACCAACAATAATGCACCTGCTAAGTGTAAAAAGTGTTGTGAACTCTTGTGGGTGGTACTCGCATGACCACGGCTTTCCACCACGGTCACCCTGGGTGCCACTAACACTTAGCGCAAGGCGCCCCCCTTGCCGCATGTAATCAAGATCACAAGGTTGCTTCACCAGGAGCAAAAAGCACAACTGCTTCAGGGACGTGAGTGACTGTCTAACTTGTCTGACTATGACTTGTGACTCTGACGCCCTGTGTATACATCATGGGTAATGTTCCTTCCGAGAGCACGACTCGACTACATTTCTAGAAATCTCGCGGTTAGTCCTTACGTATGGACCAAAACTTCGACGCGTGCACGCACGCACATCAACAAATTTGCACTTTAAGGCAACTCATTGGTTTTCTCTGTCAAGCTCTTGTCCCTCGAGCACAACAGAACACATTGAGGACCAAAAATTAATGATAACGGAAACTATTGCTCCATGCTCGCTTATCTTGTGGTTACTCTGTTTACGTCAATTTGGCCACTTTTCGTGCTTCCTAACTCCTACCTCACAAAAACAATGCAACATGTTTTTACAGATTAAGTTAGAACACGTGCTTGGCTTTAGTTATGAAGAGTTTATGTTGTTTATGCTCTTTTTTTTTCTTTTTTGTTAGGGAGCGCGGTGGGGCTCCAGAAGCGCCGCTTGTGCCGCCACGCACCGTCTGCGTTATCACATTACCGACGTGCCATGGGAAGCGATAAACATCCAGCCGTGGATCCTCTCCAGCCACCTCCTTTGTGAGCCGTAGGCAGGCTCGCATGCGCGAAAGATTTTGAAAGCGATTCCTGCGAAGCGCGTGGCTCAGCATCGCGGCATGCTCAGTGGCTGGGACCCATGTTGAAGTTTTTTTTTTATTTGCGTAAAATGTAGTAATAATTTGCTCTTCAGAACCAACTGTTCCTCTTTTTTTCTGTCAGTCCGTCAATCCACAGAACACATTCACGACCTAAAAACAATGATAATGGAAATTATTGCTCCATGCTCGCTCAATGTTGTGCTTACTCAGTTTACGTCAATTTGGCCACTTTTCGTGCTTCATAACTCCTACCTCACAAAAATAATGCAACATGTTTTTACAGATTAAGTTAGAACACGTGCTTGGCTTTAGTTATGAAGAGTTTAAAGAAAATCGAAGATGGTGTTTTTTTTTAAATGACCTTCGAAATATTGCATTTTTAGAGACTTGTCCTCAGTTGAACATTTCTGGTTAACGTTTGAAGTCACTCTCAGCGATTTCGTTCAGCCCATTTGTTAAGCTAACATATGGCAATGTTCTCAAAAATTTTGGCAAGTCTGGCATTTATACGCGCGGAGAAAAAAAATCCTAAATTTGAGCATTATTGAACATTGTGCCGATTTTGCGAATATTTTTCTTAAAAGAACAGCATCAAAACTGCAAAGTAATAATGTTTCGTCAACTTAAACAATATGTAGTATGTAGAGAAAATTTGTCAGACCTACAGCTGCAATAGTTTTTTTGTGGCATCTCATCGAAATCCCATTTCCGCGAAATTCGAAAAAGGCCGTTGCGGCTCAGTGGAGACTTCTAAATTTTTTTAAGGAAGGTGAAATTTTTTTTCGCGAGACTAAAAGTAGTTTTGTGGTCTTGGGGACGCGGACAACGAAATATATTTTTTTCGGCGAAATTACAGGGGGTCGACGGACATGCACCGACGTTCTTATCTGAACACACCCTATATGATGGTGACATCAAGTTCCTCAAGTTGCAGACTCCATCATGCTAATCGCCCAGAAGGGTTTCGGAGGTAAGCCAACCAGCACAAAGCATGATGATAAGTGACAACTTTAAATGGACACCCGTACATATACGACCTAAACTTTGTAGTAGCCTGTATTACCGTGAGGCACTCCTTTTCTGACGTGGAATAGTTCATCTCAGTGCGACAGAGTGCAGTTCGTATAGGCTATAACTAGGGCTCCGTGTTTTCAGAGTTCATTTTTCTTTAAATTCGGAGGGTGTTTTTCGGAGTTTATTTTTTTAGGCGGAAAACCGGCATTTATCAGAGTTTATTTCTCGTAAATCACGAATACTCCGAAATTCAGAGTTTATTTTGCATCATTCTCAGTACTCCAAAACCTTAGATGAAACGATATCTGAACACGAAAACATCACAACACACGAAGTGTATTTTCGATGTCTGGGAGGTTTGAATGCACAAATACTTGAATACAAGATGCTTATGTTTGTGCATATTACAACCTTAAAGCTTGTTGTAATGGATGCAAGCATACTTTACGAGGTTGCTGTCACTGATGGAAGCGTGCTCCTTTCGATTGATGATTCTCAGATTTGAATCATAGCACAACACATCTACATCGGCTAAGGCCTTTCTAACCTTTTGAAAAGTGGTTTCTATCAATATGCCAAGTGATACTTCATTACACTTCTGAACTACTTGAAAGTCTACCATGAGGGTCCTACGTCCAGGAAGCTCGTCATCGCAGAAGGTTGCAAGCACCGCGATTGTCGGTCGTCTGTGAAGTTTCGGTGACTCGTTTGTGGTGATGGAAATGGGGCAGTCTTTAATCAAAGAGCATATGTCGTCGCAGTGTCTTTCACACCGACCTCATGAAGGTGTTTCTGATATAGTTGATCACTACCGGGCATCGTGCGTGCGACCAGACACTTGCTTCGAAAGAGGCTGCCGAGAGGTCCATCACCCTGATGCAGTGTAATCCCAGCATGAAAGAGTGCACAGCAAAACTGGTGTGTGAGGTAATGTTTATACTGGCCAAACTGGCCGATGTACCAGTGGCCACTTAGAACATGTCCTTTCGATAAAGAACAGAACAGGGTCATATTGACCGTTAAAACCCGAGTTTATCGGATAAATCTGAATTGTCAAAAATTTTACTGGCGAGTGTTTATCAAACTCGAAGCCCTGGCTATAACTCGTTTGGTCCCATCTTGAGTCTGCACAAGATAGCTCCGAGGCCGATGTTGCTGGCGTCAGTGCGTACCTCCGTGTCAGCATCCTCATCAAAATGGCTGAGTACAGGAGGAGAAGACAATCGATGTTGCAGTTCCGCAAAGGCTGTCGCTTGTTCGTCAGCCCATAGAAATGGTGTGTTGCAACGCGGAAGTCGGAATAGTGGCTCCACAACCTTAGAGAAGGTTTCAATAGAGCGCAATAATATGCACACAGACCCAGAAATCGTCAAAGACTTTCCTTGTCCATTTGGGCTCGAAAAGTGGCCACGGCAGCAGTCTTGTTGGGATTGGGCCGAATTCCAGCAGCACTCACAACGTGGCCGAGGAACTTTAGTGCTTTCTAGCTGAAATGACAATTTTCGGGCTTTAGTGTGAGGTGAGCCGATCGAATGGCTTCGAGAACACTCCGAAGGCAACGAAGGTGCTCGTCAAACGTTTCCGAAAAGACAACGACATCATCAAGATAGACGAGGCAACTTTTCCATTTGTGGTCAGCGAGAACGTTATCCATCATTTGTTGGAATGTGGCTGGAGTGGAACATATGCCAAAAGGGAGCACTCGAAATTCGTAGAGGCAATCTAGAGTTACAAAAGCAGTTTTTTCGTGATCCTGCTCATCGACTTCTGTTTGCCAATAGCCACTTTTGAGGTAGATGGAGAAGTACTTTGTGCGCTTCAGCCTGTTTAGGGAATCGTTGACTCGAGGCAACGGGTACACGTCTTTCTTTGTGAGGTTGTTCAGCTTCTTATAATCGACACAAAACTGAAGTGTGTCACCATTCTTTTTCACAAGGATGACTGGCATTGACCAGGTGCTGCTGGAGGGCTGTATTACACCGTCTTGAAGCATTTCCTTCACCTGCGTTTGAATCGCTCGTCATTTGGTTGGTGAAACACGGTAAGGCTGCTGCCGTATAGCATGCGCGTCGTCGTAGGTGATGATACGGTGTTTCGTAATTAATGTCTGGTGTATCTTTGACGAATGTGCAAAGCAAGTGTGGAACTCGAGCAGCAGTTCAGCAACAAAGTACAACACACAAAAATTGATTTTATACACATTTTTCTATTAGGCACAGTTTAACCAAAACAAGCGAACTTCGAGGGGTGCCATGATCGTCAAAAGTTTTTTCGAGCACAAATGTTTTGCCACAATACTCCATGTGGCATAGGAAAAAGGCACAAATTTTATCAGCAAAATCTGCTATGTGCGAGCGCCACGTCTGGGACACTTGGCATGGAATGACCCATATGTTTGTGTGTGTGTGTGTGTGTGTGTGTGTGTGTGTGTGTGTGCGCGCGCGCGCGCGTGTGCGTGCGTGTTGCCGCCTTATGAGGGCCCCCCCTCCAATGAAAGGAGACTTTAAGCCCTGGAAGAGTGTGATATTTTTAGTGGTCTATAGTGACACTTTGTGACGTTCTCCCAAAATTCTTGATCACTCCGTTGTATGCTCGAAGTACTGAATTTGCGGGCTTCAAGTGACATCTTGTTGCCATCTTTCGGTAAACAGCAAAGGGTAGGAGATTAGCCTGGGAGCCAGTATCAACCTTAAACAGTACTTCTTGATTGGCAACATGTGCCGTCACTTTCCAATCCTTGCCTCTTCTGCTTTCATTGCCTATTTCAAGGATTTCGAAGGTATTGTAATAATAATATCTGGGGCTTAATGTCCCAAAACCATGATATGATTATCAGAGACGCCGTAGTGGAGTGCTCTGGAAATTTTGACCACCTGGGGTTCTTTAATGTGCACCTATATCTAAGTACACGGGCCTCAAACATTTTTCTCTGAAGGTATTGTCAACACCTTGTTCGGTTACTTCCCTTACTTCGTCCTTGCCGATATGTGTTGGGCAGCACCCTACAAAATGATGAAGCCCATTGCAAACGTTGCATCAATTACCATAGGCGAAACATTGGCATGGTTTATGCTAGCGGTTAGACTTCTTGAACCAATAATCGCTGCCTTTACACTGATTGTCTATTCTACATTTCGTTGCTCTCCGCTTTGAGATAGCGTCTATCATATCGTTGCCTTCGCACCAGGCCACCTTCCTTTGCACCAAAGCTTCAGCAACTTTGCACATTTCTTCTGCTTTCTGCAGCATTAGGTTCTTTTCCTGAAGTAATTTTTTGCATAGTTTTGCATCGTCAGGGCCAAATATTATCTGGCCTCTCACCATTGAATCTTTTGAATCCCCAAAGTTGCACTGCTCTGCCTGCTTCTTAAGGTCGCAAAGAAATTTTTCAAACTGCTCTCTCTGAGCTTGGTTCCTCAAGCAAAACAAATGTCATCAATGAACTTCATTTCCCACCTCAGAGCAGTAGGCGTCAAACTTTCACACGACAGTCCCTTAGTCTTCCCGGCTTTCTCTGTCCGCGAAATGCAAGGGCGTCGTCTCCAGCAACACTGAGCAGGAGAGCTGCTTTTGATGATACAGTTCTGGGGTGTTTTTTTTTCAACGCAGTCGCCTGGAGAAACAAATCACATTTTTGCTTCAAGTGTCTCCAGTTTGAATCCAGGTTACCTGTCAGCTGCAGGGGTTCCAGGGACCTTGTTCCATCGTCACTTCTTCGCTGGTGGCGCGGCTGCCAATTCTTACACCATGTATTGTGCTGTTAAATGACTGAGGCAACAGCAGGGTGCAGAACAAGAATGAACGTTTTAATGCATGTGCCGTATTTATGCCTTGGTAGATGTACACTGCGCATGTGCATTGCCGTATCAGCTGTAGGGGAAGAGCACATGCCCAATACAGACATAGTCTTGCGTGGACTGTGCACAAGCCCCACTGAACAGCTGCTCTTTCACCCCGTGCATGTGGGACCGCACCTTCTTCTCTTCCGACATGTTGGGGTCAGCTCGATAGAAAAGACGCGTCATGTCCTCAACATACATTGCAACACCTTCGTTCGGCATTTGTCTGTGGGACTGGAAATTGCGCTCAGCTCGCTCCTGATGTTCAGGGCTGGCATAAGTCTCAAGAAGTCAGCACTTGAAGTCATCCCATGATGTTAAAATACATGCATGGTTCTCATACCAAACATGTGCGCCATCCATGAGACTGAAATAGATGTGCTGTAGTTTGCGTCGTCCCACTAGTTGTGCATGGCTACAAACTCATAGTGAACGAGCCAATCTTCTGCATCCTCATGTGCAGCGGCACAAAAGGGATTCAGCGTTCGTGGATTGAGCAGAGTACAGTGAATTGGCATTGTGCCTTCCATGCTGGTTGTGTTGGTGCCAGTTTGGATGCTCGGAGCCCCCATGTTGCTTAAAGGGACCGACAACTGCCCAGAATATGAAATGAGTTGACTCCACTGATGTAAAGATTGTCCGTTGCACTGACTCAAACCAACCCTGTTTTTTTCGTGCGAGATGGATTTATATTTTTAATTCTTAATTGAAAGTCGCGAGAAATGACTTGTGGCGCCTCTGGCGGCAAAAACATGGACGATCCGATGAAGACGGCCACATGACCGTTGATTGCTGTACGCGGTCGACGATTTTTTTGTTAGTATTGAAATATTGTTCGTTTCTTTATATTAAAAGGTATTAGTCCATAATAATGTACATATAGGCCTGCGTTAGTAGTATGCATTAAAGGGGTACTGACACAAAATTTCGCGGCCGAGATAGCCTGCTGGATCGATTTCCGTGTACGTGCGTGTACCATCTGCGAAATATCGACAGCGAATAAAGCTTGGAAGGTATTTTATATGAATATTGAAGTTCGCGTGCGCGATCCAGCATTATAGGGCGCACCTATTGCATTGACACCCTCGGAGGTGACCCGAGGTGACCCCCCTACTTCCCATACGTAACCGTTGTAGCCGGTACAACAAGTTGTGATGACGTCGTAGCCGCCATTTTTGTTTTGACGCGCTCGCCGCTGCGCTGTTGGTGTCTCAAGGAAATCGTCGCCAACAGACGACGATGAGGAGGACGACGACAACGAGGACGATGATGGCGACGTCATCGCGCAGCACGTGCGGCAAGCGTGCGAATGCGAGGAGACGACGCGAACAGCGCGGAAGTGCGTCACACTTCTGTGTGCTGACGTGATCGAGCGCTGCAGCCGCTAGGTGGTGATAGTTGCACCCGGAGGCTTGTCGTTTTTGAAACCGAAACTGACACAGGTCGGTAATGAGGAGCCTGTAATTAATTATCTGTCGCGCGCTGCAGCAAACGATGTGCCGTGTTATGACTAACAGGCCCCCAGCAACACATTGCAGCAAAAAAACGCGAGGCCAAAGTTTTTGTGTCAGTACCCCTTTAAAGTGGCGCTTCCTTCGCGTGACGTAATGATCCCATGCTCGTCAGCGCGTCTTGAGCAACTTTTCAGCGTGCTCATGCAACCGTGCACGCAGTTAGCAGGTCGCTAAGATTTTGGAGCGACAGAGTTTTGCTGCCTACACTTCGTCTCAGAAATGACGCGCGCTGCTACTCGGTGCGGCCGTGCATATGCACAGTTACGTTTTCGATTACTTGGCTTGGCTCGTGTATCGAGAGAGTAACGACACCGGGAGAAGCAATCCATGAAACAGGCGCAGGCAACCTTGGGCGCAGGCGCACACAACGCTGTGCAAATACCGGGAAGGTGCATAAAGCCACACATCTCATTGTGACAGCTTGCTATTTTCAAAAATGGTTGGAAAGCTCAAAATAAAGGTGGTTAAGCATAGTTACAGTAACTCCTGCGAAAGCAGAACAACGACAGCTTTCACAAGGGCTAGCGGCATCGCTATCAATTCTCAGCGTTGCTGGAGCAAGCCTTCATGCGTGTTTGGAGCCTTTCAGATCGAAAAATACTGCTTATAAAATAACTACGGGCTTTTCGGATAAACCACTGCAGCTACAAACGCTACGAAGGGTGAGCTTCCTGTCGCGCCGTAAAAAACTGGGTCGAGAAAAATCAGTTGTCGGTCCCTTTAAGAGCAGTCCAAGCTCAGGGGCTTGCCCTTGGATCCTTCTGTTGGCGCGGTGCACAGCCGTAACCACCAGTACGGGGCTTGCGCTCTTGCTACTCGGTGGGGTATGGGGCATAGATTACCCAGCACCTCCCCCAGTTTGTCATATGTTAGGGCAAGAACAGCGGAACAGCAAGACGCGAATGTCAGGCATGCATGAATGGCTTGCACTCCTCGTCTTAGTCTTCAGAAATCAGAAATGCTTTTATTTTCCAACGAAATTGTTGGGGGTCCTTCAGGCGAAAAGCTGCACAATACAGCTTGAATGTGCCTGAAGGCCCTCACATGGCAACAGTAGCACTAAAACCAGCACATATATACATGTTTAGCATATATCCAAATATGGTCTTCTTGGCCATTTCCAGCTGGCCACGGTTTGCTGGCTCAAAACACCAGCTTGCATTATGCGTATGCAAGCGGCAGAAGCTCCAATTTGTTTTGAGGAGATCCAGGCTGGCATAACAAAAAAATACTCCATTTCGTTTCTGTCCCATATCAGCCATTACCTGTTTATGATTCAACATGCGCTGTGGGTATAACCCAGATTTCGACCTGGCCGAAATCTTATGGCTCATTTCTACAGCTCCTATTCGTAATGTGATGTAACAAAAGGGACAAAATTGTCCCATTGTGTAATGATTACTTATGTATGGTTAGGTAGAATCTAATAAAGGTAATAAATTATTTCTGATACTGCCTCTTTCTCGTCATTATAGTCCTTTGCTCTTGGTCAGAAATTTGCACTCTGCACTGAAATATCCTGCCTGCAACGCGATGTCACAAAACTGTGAAAATTTGGGTCGTCAAAATGAAGTACGCACTAAACAGCGCATTATTTTTAACATGCCAAACAATGGCTGTTTTTTTTTTATCTTGTTCTGAACGGAATAGAACACGGCTTTGAGCCGATGATTTGGCAACGGCTTGTCATAGCAGCTAGCGACAATGGATTTATTCGCGTATAATAAATCGTTTCAGGGTTGTTATAATGCTGCTGTGCCATTCGTGCGTGTATACAACGTCGCTCTGGGAACTCTCCTTTCCTGATGTTCCGTTTCTTTTAACACACTGATCCAAGCCACCGTGGTCATTGCAAGCTCCACCATGATAAGACACGCGAATCAAATTAATCGGAGACAAAGGTGGAACTCTCATCTCCTGCTGTTCCGCTTCAGCTCAGCCCAATTAAAACACTCAGCACTTATGCGCACTCATCAATCACAGCAGCAGAGATAGAGCAGTCAATGCAGTATGTTTTTCAAGAAAAAAAAAAGGATTTTGTGTAAATTGCAGTAACAGTAATTGATTGACATCACAAAATTTGCTGGTTTCCGCCCTCGTTTGCATCGCTCATGATGCAAGTTCAACGTCAGGTAGAACGGAATAAAAATCGGACGGAATAGTTTGACGTCAGAGAGTTTCTGCTCAGTCTTTGCCGCCTCTGCA
Source organism: Rhipicephalus sanguineus (assembly GCF_013339695.2). NCBI lineage: Eukaryota > Metazoa > Arthropoda > Arachnida > Ixodida > Ixodidae > Rhipicephalus > Rhipicephalus sanguineus. The sequence continues at coordinate 304,451,450 of NC_051176.1, read as the reverse complement.
ATGCCAGAGTGCAAGGTGGGAAAGTGTTGCATAAGGGACTAGCACTGCAGAAAACCCACCATGTGTCGTGGTGGGGTACGAAGACAATCTTCACTGTAGAAGCAGGGTGCAGAAGCCCGAGTTGTTAGTTTGCCATTGTGCTCTCGATAGTGACTGGTCTCAAAACTGGGGCAGCTCTGCCCCCTCTGCCCCCGTGCCCCTCCAGTAGATGCACTTGTCATCTGCAGTTACTGTCATAGCACAATATTTCGGTATATTTAGATTATTTTTATGTGCATGCACTAGAATATTCAACAAGTTACTTGTTTTTTTTATTATAGTTTAAATGTTGCTTATTTTTAAAAGAGTGGTCTGTTATATTCATACTTTGTGCAACGTTCCATCAACAATGTGTTTTTCATCTGTGTCACTTGATGCAAAGCACTGTCTCGCCTTTTGCAGACCGAATGTTATCGTTGTACTCTGACTACAATGATAGTGGTGAGCACTGATCACTGGTACTTCTAGTGAAAGCACCACAAATGATGTCAATGCTTTCCTTAAGTAAAAAAAAATGAATCTTGTTTATGCATGGGTATTCTGCTATGTCTAATAATGTATACACTAAATGATGCTGTTTTATGTGTCGCAATTGTGAGGCTACCTTACTGCCAAGCAGGAGCAGGACCCTGTCAGGAGGCATGTAACCTCCTTTTGTCCTGGCTCATGGGAATTTATGTTTTATCTGAAAGAATGAATAAATGAATTTAAAAATTTACAAGATCTATATGAATGATAATGACAGCAATCAAGAGGTCAAGCTGTCTGAGCAGCACTTGTTATCATTATTAATATAAATAATTAGCACAGGTAATGACCCAAGCTGTGAGACTATGCACGGCGTTCAGAAACAGAAGTCAGGGTATTTCATTTGAATGTGAAGTCTAATAATGTATTACTAGACGCGGTTTGGGAAAACCTGTGTCACATGGTAGGCAAAAGCACCTGAAACACCTGGCACCTAAAGGGTGGGCAAGAAAGGAAACTGTTTTATTCATGACATACAAATGCATCAAATTAGTACCATTTTGTACTGGACACACATTCAGGTGGCTGTTCATCCCAGCTCCCATCATTTGAGCATGTCTTTGTCAATACCAGCACAGGATAGGCTTTGTTTCTGTAGAGGGATCTTCTCTGTGGAACATTGAAGTTTCATGGAGGTGCTTTTTGTGTGGCATAGTGAGTGGCAACTTTGTTCCTCAAGGAAGCACAGTCAATAACAAAACTGTAGTGTGGTGCATCGGGAGTAGAAAAAGGCCTCCATCACAGAGGCACCAAACATAAAGGAGAAACTCAAGTATATTGACACTGAATGTGTGCACTTGCTTTCAGAGTCACTGAAGGCCATCTGTGAGTCCTTCAAGGTGGCACTGAGTGTTAAGTCACTGAGTGTACCACTGTTTGAGGGTAAACTGGAGCGGCGCCGCAGCAAGCTGCCCTTCGTCCAGGGCGAGCGACCAGGGAGCCTGGGCTTGGCTCCTCTGGGGGTCATGACACGCAACATGTCTGAAGGTCAGCTGATGGCCTTTGTGAGTGTGGGCTCACGCGCCCTCAGCAATGTGACTTCACAGTTCGCCCGGCTTAACCCCATGCGCAGTGTGCGTGGTCTGGCCAAACGCCCTGCTGCTGCACTAGGGGCACTCACCGAGGGCTCCTTTCAGGTGGGCCCATTCTTTTTGTGAATAATAAGTGCTGCACTACACAGTATTTTGCTGCAGTGAGATAACCAGCAAAGGCAGACTCCAGAAAACTGTGCAACCTGCCGATTTGTTAACTGAGAAAGAAGTGACTGCTTTTACGCTAATCCATGCGCACATGTAATGCAGTGCTCAGACAATCTAAAGAGAAAATTTTTGTGTGCATATACAGGAAAGCAAGTAAAGATGTCACATGTACAAAGTTATTGTGCACGTTATACTGCACCTTGTCCGCAAGCATTGTTATATATCATCATGTCATGGTTGACTTGCTGAAAAATGGTAGCTGTCCTTAAATATCGCTTAAAGGGACACTAAAGGCAAATAACAATTTATGTCAGAGTGAAAGCTCAATGTATGACAACGTCTAAAACAGCAATATTATCAACAGCAGTGCCCTACTTGCCGAGAAATTAAGCTAAATGTGTCACACGATGAGTGCCACGAGCGGGACATTTTGGAAATGATCCCGATGACGTGAGAGAGTCTGACTACAATTAATCACTCGTAATAAAACTAGCTGCAATAAAAAAAAGAACCTTCCATACATCAAGAGAAGTAATAAAATGCTGCTTGTTCGTTTCTGTTTGATTCATGGAAAAAAAGAACCTTTTAGGCGTTGCCATCAGGAACGGCGCGCGGGGTTCAAAGGTTCCGTTTTCGCCGAACTGCGCTGCGCCCAGCGCCTTGCCGCACTCACACGGTCGCGTCTCAGCGGTAGTTTCGGTATCGCGTACTGCCGCGTGTGTTTTGCGTGCTCGTGAGGTCGCTCTGACAGAAAGTTCGACAAAATGCCGCATGCATGTGACGTTGCTGGATGCCCGAATGGTGCTCGCCGCCAGTGCACGCCGCCGCGCAGTAAAGGTGGGCAACGTTGGGCACGGCAACAGTGACGTGAGAAAAACCACTTTCAGGCGGGTGAATTGAAGTGTGCTAACGTGATGTGGACCACTAAAATGCTATTTTATTTCAAAATAAGCACTTCCTTGGCACAAAAGTAGCACTACGAGGTTTCTGGACCACTATTTCAACAATCAACGTCGACTTAATATTTGCCTTTAGTGTCCCTTTAAGGGATCTTACGGCAATAACAGTGTTTTAGTATGTGTTAGCTAAAGACACTTTCGACAATTTCATGTCTTGCAACATGATTTTATTTGGGCTACACGCACACAGTTTTGTTTTGGGCTACAGATACCTTTTTGGGGGGTACACACACGTTTTTGCTTTATGCACAACAGACCATGCACACAGTTCTTCGTAGTTGACGGGCAAGTTGGAGCGATTAAAGTTCAGATGTCTTTCTGTAATCGCAGTTTCATCATGTGAGGGGTAAGGATCTTCACTCCAGACTCTGTTCACAAGCTGCACGACAGGGAAGTCACGTGACTTTTTCGACGGTCGTGAATGTACTGTTACAAACCTGCAGGGGTCATTTGACGTCGAGCGCATTCATAGACACTTATGGCTAGCACCGTAACAGTTCTCATTGGCACTGTAGCTGTACATGTATGTTGCATAAACATGTGCAGCTCTTTATATTTGTTATAATCTCATGGGAGCATCGACCAACACATCAGTCAGCATGGTGTCATGGAGCGCATCTACATAGAGTAGGTGCATGCACACCAAGCATCCTCCCATCCAACCATCACCTGCTAGACTTTTCATTGCACTCAGAGTAGCCCCTGCTAGTAGTTACCCACTTTTAATGCAAGTACAAATGCACCCACATGTGCATGCCTTTATGCAAGCACTGCATACTTGCTGTGCTTGACCATCATTTTCCATGGCTCTTGCGTACATGAGGTGGCTTCAATAAGCGTTGTAAGGGATTGTTGTTGTCCTGTAGCGTTCAGTCACTTTCAACTCGTGAAGAGACCATGAGCATATGAATGCCAATGAGATGTGCTTAGCAAAAGTTCTTTAAGCTCACCAGCATGCTTCCCTGTGGCGTGAAAAATACCATCTGACCACCTTGAGCCTGGTAATTCTGTATTCTTTTACTTTTCACTTATATTAAGCTATGTTGCACTGAATTTGCAGCCCACGTGACATGACCAAAATAAGGAAGTTTTAGTTTCTGGATGTTTGCTTCAAAATAACATTTGGGTTTAATCTCACTAGTGACTGAAAGAGTAATCATCATCTATTTTGCATGCCTTTTCACTTTTAAAGTGCAACTCTCAGGTGGCCGTTCCTGCATTGAGCGACTTCGCCGTTGTTAGCTGGCATCGGCGTAACTGATAGAGTGAACAAGGATGAAAGAGAGTGAACGCGGAGTCTGTCGATATCACGAGCCACTGGCCTCTAAACTCACTTTCTTCCTCCGTCACGCGTGCTGGCCCCTCGGTCGGAGCTCGTGCACAAGCAGGGCTGGCACGTGCACTGCGGCTGGCTTCACTTGTCGTAATGCGGCTGTCGGCGTTTCGCTTGGTTCACGACGCCTGCAATGCACAGAGTGGTGTGCGTAGCTCTCGAGCGCTGTCGGCGTTTCACTTGGTTCGCAACGCCTGCAGTGTACAGAGTGGTGTGTGTAGAACTCGAGAGCTGGTGGTTCCTGTGGCAGTATTTAAGGAATGTTACACTGCTACAACTGCGGATAGCCAAAACTTTAAACGCAGTTGGCGTTGGCCCAACACGAAGCTGCGCTCAGAATTCGCATGAGGCAGTATGGTAATAATCAGCAAATTTTTAATGCTAAACGTCCAGTGAATTGTGGTCCCAAAATCAGCGTGTCATAGCATTTTCTACAAGAAAGTATCAATCACAGTGTGTTAAAAATTAACTCAAGACAAATAACAATGACAATTATTGTTTGGGGAAAAGATGATACTCAGTGGGTTAAGGAAAGAAGGTGACTTTTAAGGGCCCGTTTTTCTTTGTTAGACACAATATTAATGAGAACTAACAGACAGTAATGCCAAGGGTTAAGCATTTTCCAGAATTTGAGATGCACAGTCTACTACTAAAAGCATCCATGCTGGTGCACACACCTAGGTGGCACCTTGACCGCAGAGACTACGGTAACAAATCACGCATCATAATTATTGTCTACTGTACAATCAATCCTATTCCGCCAACCTCACCCCTCTGCTGACTGATTTACCATGGAATCCTCTGACATCCTTTCCTTTGAACGCACTGTAGGGGACTTACCTGCTTCCACATCATCCTTTCTGATCCCTAGGTTTCATGCATAACATTTCCCACAGCACTGCTTGTTCTGTAGTTCTTAGCTTCAAGTTTATGCCTTCAAGCTTCAAGTCCAGGCTATCTTCCTTTCTGATCCATACATGTTGTGCATAACATTTTCTACTGCATTGCTCATTCTGTAGTCCTTAGCTTCAAGTTTGTTACTGTCCACGTTATCTTCTGATCCATACGTGTCGTGCGTAACATTTTCCACTGCATTGCTTGTTTGTAGTTTTTAGCTTCAAGTTTAGTGTGAACCCGCTGTAACCTTGATTATCTCTGCTACAAATTGAGGATGTGACTTGTGTAAGGAGCTAGCCTTGTTATTTATTTATTAGAGCTGTGCGAATAGCAAAATTTTGGGTGCGAAGCGAATTCGAATAATAAAGATTGAGTGCGAATCGAATCGAATATTTTCGAATAATTTTTGAATATTTCTCAAACATTTTTCGAATAATTCGAAGTGAAATTACAGAAAAAGTTGCAGAGAATCCCTAAATATGTTCTTGTGAGATAGCAACATGAAAGTGTTTCTTTTCGCTAGGTTGATGAAGCGCTGATGGGGTCATCTTTCATAGTTGTCTTTCTTATCAAGAGTGAGGCAATGTAGAGGCCGAATTGCATTTATGTACATGATTTGGTGCAACGAAAGTGTTGCCTACAACACTTTACACGTGATAGGCAGGGATGCCATTTCCTCAGCCTCTCTTCCTCTTTCAACTGCTGTGGAAGGCCAACTGATGTGGCGGACAAGGGTGTGCTCCCTTCAAGTCCGGAGTTCCAAATCTGCCTCGTAGACGTCGATATACATGAACATCTGAAATTTTGGATGCTAGAAAGCTCCGGCGCCCGATTTTTCGGACTTCCTGCCCAAATTTCAGGTCCAAAACAGCATTAATTGAGCCCCCAACTCTGCCACATCTTTCATCTCCATATTGGAACCAGCGTTTTCTTGAGTTAATACATTTGCGACCGTAGCGGAGCTTGAAAGGCAGCTTTGCCGCAATAAGGGGGTGTGATGAGGTGAAGCATATTGAAAATCTAGGGACCATTTCCAAACGGACGTTGACTGTCTCTTGGCCCCAAGTTCGTAACGGACCTTGAAAGGCAGCTTTGCCGCTATACGGGGGTGTCATGAGGTGAAGCATATTGAAAATCTAGGGACCACTTCCAAATCAGACGTTGACTGTCTCTTGCCCAAGTTCAACCGTAACGGAGCTTGAAAGGCAGCTTTGCCGCAATACGGGGGTGTGATGAGGTGAAGCATATTGAAAATCTAGGGACCACTTCCAACCGGACTGTCTCTTGGCTAAGTTCGACCGTAACGGAGCTTGAAAGGCAGCTTTGCCGCAATACGAGAGTGTAATGAGGTGAAGCATATTGAAAATCTGAAGGGGTCACTTTCAACCGGACGTTGACTGCATTTGTCTTTGGGAAGTTCGAATAGTTCGAATAGTAAAATTTCAGTGCGAATCGAATCGAATAGCAAACACTATTAGAAAAATATTCGAAATTTCGAATATTCGCACACCCCTATTATTTATTTTATTTTATTATCTTTAATTCCTACCGTCATCACACATCCGTAAGTGCTCTTTTACAGGACGCGAACCTCGAAACTCTAAAGATACGATCGTTCTTCCCCCGTACAATCCACGAATGGAACGCATTGCCAGAAAATGTACTGCAGAGCCCAACCATGTCGTCGTTCATGCACGCTCTCGCTCATCTATGACCGGAGGTGTTTCCCATAGCTTTCCAGATGGCGTGCGATATTGAAAGAAAAGCCATTACACCCCTCTTTTCGTTGTCGAGCAGACTACTGTGTGAACATGTGCTCTTTTGCACATTCTTGTCTTTTTTTCCTTGTAGTTTTTTTTATTTGCCCTAAACTGTCAAAATTTGACTCTGTGATCTCTCCAATTTCTTGCCAGTATTTTCACCTGTATTATCGTGTGTTTTTTGCTGGGTTCTATTGTTTCCTGCGTTTTACATACTGTAAAGATTGTTCAACACTGTTTTAAGTTTTATTTCACAGATTCGTTTCGAATTGTTCTCGCAGATTTCTCAACATTTTCTTTTGTACGATCCACTCCTGCCTATGGCTTGTAAAACAAGTTGGCAGTATTAAATAAATAAATAAATAAAGTTTATTACTGTCCGAGGTATCTTCCTTTCTGATCCCTACATGTCGTGCATAACATTTTCTACTGCATTGCTTGTTCTGTTGTTCTTAGCGTCAAGTTTATTACTGTCCAAGTTATCTTCCGTTCCAATCCCTACATGTCGTGCGTAACATTTTCCACTTCATTGCTTGTTCTGTAGTTCTTAGTTCCAAGTTTATTACTGTCCAAGGTATCTTCCTTTCCGATCCCCACATGTCATGCGTGACGTTTTCTACTGCATTGCTTGTTCTGTAGTTCTTAGCTTCAAGTTTATTACTGTCCAAGGTATCTTCCTTTCTGATCCCTACATGTCGTGTGTAACATATTCCACTGCAATGCTTGTTCTGTAGTTCTTAATAATAATATCTGGGGTTTAACGTCCCAAAACCACGATATGATTATGAGAGACGCCGTGTGGAGAGCTCCGGAAATTTCGACCACCTGGGGTTCTTTAACGTGCACCTAAATCTAAGTACACGGGCCTCAGACATTTTCGCCTCCATCAAAAATGCAGCCGCCATGGCCGGGATTCGATCCCACGACCTTCGGGTCAGCAGTTGAGTGCCATAACCACTAGACCACCATGGCGGGGCAAGTGTTCTGTATTTCTTAGCTTCAAGTTTATTACTGACCAAGTTATCTTCCTTTCCGATCCCTACATGTCGTGTGTAACATTTTCCACTGCATTGCTTGTTTTGTAGTTCTTAGCTTCAAGTTTATTAATGTCCAAGGTATCTTCCCTTCTGATCCCTACATGTCGTGCGTAACATTTTTCACTGCATTGCTTGTTCTGTAGGTCTTAGCTTCAAGTTTATTACTGTCCAAGTTATCTTCCTTTCCGTTCCCTACATGTCGTGTGTAACAATTTCTACTGCATTGCTTGTTCTGTAGTTCTTAGCTTCAAGTTCATTAATGTCCAAGTTATCTTCCTTTCTGATCCCTACATGTCATGCATAAAATTTTCCATTGCTTTGCTTGTTCTGTACATCTCAAAAGCAAAACAAGGGGGCGCAATACAAAACAAGGACTTAAAGACTGGGACATAACAGCCGAATGGCTGTTTTGCATGTTCTGTAGTTCTTAGCTTCAAATTTATCACTGTCCAAGTTCTGCCTACGATCAGTAGTGTCGTGTTGAGAGAACTCGCAGCGCACTTCGGAGAGGTTTGGAGAGTCGAACATTTCTTATTGCTCTAGGAAACATGATACACACTCCAAGATTCATGTATTCTCGCTAAATAATCTGATACCGCCTTACTTATATGAACGACTTTCGGTTTCGGCTATTGGGTGCCAAGTTGGATGGTGATGTCACTGTGTAACACGTGGGCCCATAAAGCTGTGACATACGCAATGCTGCATCGTCTGCTCTTGCACACACTAGTGATGCAGAACTATTGATGGTACTATCGATACTATCGATAGCTGAGTCACTATCGAACTATCAATGGTAAAAATACTATCGATAGCGCTATCGATGGTAAATTCGATGGTACTATCGATAGCATAAAATCAACAGCGCGGACTCATTGCAGAATAAAATTGGTTCCCCGTGTGCATGGTACATAGTGGAGAGCTGGAGGAGCAGGCTGAAGGGCAAGAAAGTTGACATGCTTGTGTTCTTCACCATGTGGTGGAAATGTATGGCTTCAAATTTATATTGCATTTTATGATTTCAAAATAAGAGAAATATCAAGAACTAAGTTTGTTAATTGTAAGGTGTAACTGGTAGCTTTTGGATATGAATTTCTTGATGGACATATTTGGCCATTTTCACTGCAGAAATAATTTATTTCTCTCGCCAAAAATTGCTCATAAATTAAGCGAAGCTGATAGTAGGCTATTTCAAATATTTTGGCAATTGGCCGGCCGGCAACAGCATCATTATTCACGCCACTGTTGATAGTATGAGGTAGTGTGAGGTATAACGTGGCAACAGAAAGCACAGGACCGGGTTGATTGGCGGAACATGGGAGAGGCCTTTGCCCTGCAGTGGGCGTAGACAGGCTGATGATGATAGTATTGTCACGTGTTTGTGACGGTGAATAATGCTGCAGCAAGACTAAGAAATACGGAGCTCTTTATTTGGGGGAACTTGTGCCCAGAAAATCAAAACTCAAAATACAAGTGATACATTGTGCACACTGATAGCAGCGAGAACAGTCGTCGGCCGTCGAGTAATCTGATCGTCGGTGGAACGTGTCGTCTTTTATACATCAGTCATCGATCCTTCCAGCGTTATCGCTGGTGCTCGCGTAAGCTCTCAAATACACTTGACTATTCGCGTCCAGCACGTAATCTTAACAGAATGATCTCAAACAATCGTGAAGCTTCTCAAACATTACGGCGCGGTCTGCGTCAAATGTTGCTAACAGGCATTGTGGGTGAAACCTGAATCCATCAAAACAAAGCAATAAACACGCGTGGCAGTAATATTGCTAGTAATATTAACGATGGTACTACCGATTGCACTATCAATAGTTTGTTTACACTATCGGTAGTTTAAAAAAACTAATCGATGCTATCGATAGTCACTTTACCGATAGTTCTGCTTCACTAACAAACACGCGAGCAACCGTCCGGATGCCTTCAAAGCTCGCTAAAATTCTCTAATAGAGAATATTAGCGTGTGCGGAATTCCTGTATACGCAGATGTCTGGGTTACCGGACGATTGTATCGACATCTTGTGCGCTTCGTGCAACCACAATTATAGGTGGATTTCTTTGTTTTTGCTGAGTGACCATGGCAAAAATATGTTAAAAAAGGCAACACATTCAGAACTACGTCGCTACCGAGAATTAACACCAGCGGAGAAGTAGAATACATTCTGCAAGCTAGAACAATTTGGTGCTTGCCTGGTTCGCCTTAGCACCACCAGGTGGCCCCACCTATCCGGTCACACATTTACAGCTACGGTAACCTGGTATCCTAAAGCAAAGAAGTGTGCAGACAAACTAAAATTCTCTAAAGTCGCCTTCGCAAGTTCGCGTGATGATGTGAAGCACTTTGCAAAATGTGAGCAAGTTTGGCTACTTCAGCAACACGCTCAGAAAAAATTAGTGTAGGTTCGCAGCTGATGCTCTCTTGGCTTGCCTGGTGCAGCGGAGCTGTGGGTCACCACTCACTTCATGTCACTCTGATATGGTCCGACATCACTAAAACTTTCGTTACACTTCCTACACAGTGACGTTGGTGTCAGTCGCATTGGCGATGGGTCTTGATCATCAGAATGAGCATTTAGGCACACTTTGGAAGTGAATTAAAATATATTCTAAACGTTTGCTGTGTTCAACACTTTGTGCTGAGTGTCCTTGCATACAGAGGAAGCCTACAGCCGGCTTTTTATAGCCTCAAAATTTGGGGTCACCACCCCTTTAACATTCAATGGCAGTGGGCCAACAGAATGGTGCAAATTTTTTTTCAATTCGTTCACCATCACACTGCCAGAGAAGCTGGACTTCCGAGACCCAAATGACTGTAAACGTTTAACCGCAAACCGGGTACTCTGTCGTATTGTGTCAGCACTGCACCTTCGAGACATGGAAACACAGGTGAACTTGTTCGTGTATGCGATAGCGAAGGAAGCCAAAAACGCACTAACGTCACTGAGCCTGACAGCTGCAGACCTCGCACACTACACAACCCAAGTTTGAGGGACATTTCATACCCTTCACAAGTGTCATCTTCAAGCATGCAAAGTTTAATCTTCAAAAGCAGGAAGGGAATGAGGCAGTTGCAGCTTTCATAAAAGACCTGCACAAACTCACTGAAAGATGTGAATACGGTTCACTAAAGGCCTAGATATAGTCTTGCGTAGCGTGCACGCACGACCACGCGCGATGCGGTTAAGCTACAGCAGCAAAAAGTGGAGAACTTATAGCCTGGCATCATGGTGTAGCCGGCGCGCCCGGCTGCATTTGGCGTGCTTGGCGTCGCCGGCGCAGAGGTAGAACATGACCTATTTCATTCACCCCACGCGGCCGGTGTTAGACCACAATGCACGGTGCTGCAGTGGCGATCGGCAAAATGGCAGCATGTGGCCCACATTCGGAAAGTGCGGCCATGGTTTACTCGACATTGATTGACGATGACATGATTGTGCACCTGCTCGAAAGGATTAAAATCACATGTGCATGCAGACCAGCAATAGCATGGACTGCTGCGATACGGAGAGAAAAAGGAACGCCTGGGAAGCCTGCGGAATGCGCTCTCGTATGTACATACATGATCCGCTTTCATTTCAATGCAACCCTTATAGCTGTTTTCTGGCTCCCAGATCGTTGAACACAATGCTTGTGAGGAAAGTCGTTTCCGATGCAAACTCAAACAGTGCGCATAGTGAAAAAAAGCATGTGCGTCAACCAAAAAGCACGGGTAGAGAAGCAGAGAGAGAGAAAAGTGTGTACGCGTCAACCGAAGAACAGTGAGCTGCAGACACGTTCGACAAAGAGAGTGCGCATGTGCCACTCCAAAGCTGATCACCGCAGCATGGTGCGCGTGCTGGACTTTAGATTGAGAAATTGGCCACCGTTGCTGGCTGCGCGTAGCCAGCGTATCCGACCTTGGCGCGCGCGACCTGATGCACCGTACACGTCGGACTATATCTAGGCCTTAAAAGATGACCTCATTCATGACTGCTTGGTTGCGGTACTCTTGGACCTCGGACTAAGTGAAAAGCTGCAACTAGACCCCACACACGTTCCCGTCTGCAACGAAAATTGCACGGAACTCTGAAATCGTCAAAAAGCAACAGAACGAACTATATGACAGAACAGAGCATGGTGCCACAGTTGAAGAGCTGCAAAGGTCAAACGAACGCTGGAACCAAGCAGCCGCACCTTGGAAACCAGGCAAACCTCCAGCTGTGCACTCCATGGGACGACATTTGGCCAAGTGGTGTGGCAGTACCGAGGAGCATTTCAAGAAACATTGTCCAGCCCTGGGAACACTGTGCAACAACTGTGGAAAAACTGGTCACTATGCAACAGTGTGCAACACTATGCAACAGGATGCCAGAAACTGGCAGGGCAAAGGTTGTATGGACCCAGCACCAATAATAATTATAACAATTAATAATATCTAGAGTTTTATGTGCCAAAACCATGATATGATTATGAGGCACGCCTTATTGGAGGGCTCTGCAAATTTCGACCATCTGGTGTTCTTTTAAAACTCATCGTTGGGCTAGTTGGTGCATATTTAACCTTTTGTTGGACAGCGGGACATATATGTCCCACTTTTTATTCCTTGTTTTCGGTGCTGTAGCTCCTTAAGAGAGCTCGCGCTACCACATCCAAGCCACTAAATCTAGCTACTGAGCATACTACAACATTATTTACGCAGTTTTGTGGCATTTCCCTTAGGTGGAAACACGCAAGTCAAGGAGCACTTTTTCTTTTTTCGTGTCCGCATTTCAGCTTTTGTGTGTTTTTGTGGCCTAATTTAGACCAAGACAAAGATGTCGGGTGAATAAATCTTGTCTTTCTTGCACTACAGTAACCACTTAGCAAAAGCTGTCAGCTGTTTTTTGTGATGTTTAGGCATAAATACATAAACCCTACGTGTTTTACGAAAAGCAGTGTGATTCACATGCTCCATGTTAGGCTTCGTGTGCATAGTGATAGCGTGGGGGCTGTTCGGTCCATACTGATTGCATCGTTTTACAGCGGAGCTGTTCAGCTTTTCGCTATGCCGTGTGGCGACACCAGAAAACGTTCAGCATCATGAACCGGCACGCTCTCTCTTCATGCTCTTCTTCGTATTCTACTTCGCTCCCAGAACATATGCGCTGATTTTTTCTGCGTGGGATGCATTAGCTCCAATAGGCACCGGGCGGCCGTCGTAAGGCGCCAGCTACGCCTCTCCCGAAAAGCGCCCCAAGCGGCGGCAGGGACAGCACTGGCATGTGAAGCAGACGACGCGGAGCAGGCTCTGCTACTTTCGGCACGTATTCGAAGAGAAGCGCGGCGTTTCTTTTTGAGCAATTCGAAGCTGTATGCTGTTACATTTGTTCCCGAGAGGCAAAGAGAAGCGGCAGCAACAGTGTTCTTTTGAACAATGCACGAAGCGTTCGGCTCTCGTACATGTGTTCAGACAACGGGGCCCGTTGTCGCGCTCCAGGCAGACTCCCGCGCAGTCATTTGCGGTCGTGGACGCGTTTAATGGCCGCCAAGTCATCTAGAAAGAATGACACGGTGTCCCTCATGTCCACACCGATGAGCGCTGTCGGAACATCAAACGAGTCAGCTTCTTTGCGTGGTGCTGTGCTTGTAGGCGTTTGTTTTCGTTCGGAGACGGACCAGAGGGGGCACGATGCCTCCTCCCTTTCGGAACTGCAAATGAGGCAGGCCCGATTGGCGACTCGATGTAAAATAAGCATCTTTGCATTTTAACTGCCGAACTCGCTGTTCCTCATTCTTGTCTGGAGGGCCCCTGGCGCGAAGGCGAGTCCTGACAATGCAAGTGCAGCCATGGCGCTGCCAGTTGTTTTGCGCTGCAGTTACAAAGACTTGACCAGCTGGCGTACGCGTTTTCGTGCGTCTGCTCTAGAGAAGGGTCTCCGCTTTCACGAAGCAGGTCACGTGCACGACATCACGGAATATAAAGGCGACAACGAGTGCAAATAGCGTTGCAAGTGCGCCCCGCAGACGACGCTTAACGCGATAAGCTACGATGTGGAGCTTGACGTAAGTAGCACCATTTCTATTTTTAAATGCGAAGCATTTCTTAGCGAACCCTAGGCACTTTGAGCGTTTCTATTTAGGTATCTGTTTATCTAGCCGCCTACGTCTGGGTGCTCTCGTGATCGCCTTCTTAACTTGGTGTAGACGAAAATTGGCATATGGGAGGGTAAGCGGATTTGACGAATATGACTGGCTGCTCATGACATGAATAAAGTGAAAATCCTGTCGCGTATGTCGTCAAACCCTTTCCTCCATACACGTGTAGCACATACCCATTTACCACGGGCATCGGTGTACGGGTATGCGCCACAGGTGATTGACAGTTTATATCTACCCAGGAACGGCGAGAACAGACATTGGTAATTAAAATGCAAGAGCGTTAAGAAAAACCGGCAACGGCAGCGTTGACCCAACGAATGCACTGTGAGAATAAAAATTAGGATCCCAGCAGGAATCGAACCCAATGGTTCTGCGTGGCAGTCAGGTATTCTACCACAGAGCCACGCCAGGTCTAGAACCTGCTTTGGAAAAACACCCTATGCAGGCGTAATGTCGGTGCAAGGTCAGTTGTGGTTGTGGTGCTGGCTATCTAATTTTATAACAAAGCAATGAAAACTACGTATGTACGTACTCCTATGATACAGGCATCATGTCAGGTTAACGTCTGTGGTTCCAGTGTTTGCTTTTATAGCAGTGTAATAAACGTTACATTTGTATTCCTATATGATTCAGCAAGCTATATTCAAGCGTTTCTCGACCCCGGAGGAATACGCAAACGAAAGTTACGTATGATGTTCACATAATCGCACCGTAAAGTGAACTTCACTGTGAAAATACTGACGTATGTGCTGTAACGTGGGTGCTGACGTTACGTCAGACCATAAGTTGCCCTTTGAACGCCAGTGTAGTCGACGTGCCTGGTAAGACATCGATGTGTACACAACTACTGCACTTACAAAAACACGTCGATCCACCTCGTAACGCTTGGCTCAACACACACAAAAGAAAATGCTGCATAGAACTACTCGCTGACTGCTTCGCATGAAACCGATTCCCACAAGGCATGGGTTCTGACGAATATTTAATACCTTGTTATTCTGTCTACACGTTAACGTTGTCTCCCAACATTTGAAAAGGATACACTACGTCTCCTATTCGATTTTCGGCTTTCTTTACGCAATGCTTGGCCGATTGCACATGTTGTTCCGTTGTACATCTTGCAAACTCCTGTTCCCGTTTTGCTTTCCTTTTCGATGCGTCGCCGATTCTAATATTTCAACAGCTATCTTCAGTCTATGTATTTCATGTGGCTTGACGCAACGAGGGCCGTCGATGGGGGCCGGTGCGCGAACAAGGCCGTCGGCGACGGCGATTACAGACGGGAACCGATGGAACTGGATCTACTCCCCAGATTTATCCATGTTTGCATAGCTGTTTGTGCAGCCTACAGCGCAGCGTGTCTGCTCGGGCTTGGTTCCCGGGGCCTTTCGGCAGCACAGGACACAAGCGACGAGAGCACAATAAGCGCAGCCAACATCCAGCACTGCGTCCCCGCAGCAAGCGCCTGCTCCTTTCAGGCACTCACATGCCAGTAGTTCCGCGCCTCCACCGAAAGAGGCGCCACCAGTCCAAATTCACCCCGCGCCCGGTGCCTATAGGCGAGAGAACGAGTACAGAGAGAGAGGAACAAATGGAGAGAAAAAGATAGAAAGAAACAGACACAAAATGAGATAGAAAAAAAGATAGAGTAAGCATAGCCGTGTATAGTATAGCATAGCAAGGGGTGCGAAAGGAAAGATAGGGTGAGGAGGAGGTGAAAGGGTAAGGCATAATGTAGCCTTCTATAGTATACCGTAAAATGCCGAGCAAGCACCCCCCCTACTGTGAAGGATAATGCGACCAGATTTGGGAGGGGGGCGCTTGCTCGGTCCCGAGCCGAAATTCAAGATGGCGGCGGGAGAACCACTAAAGATAAAAAATGCCCATCCATGTTTTTAATGAAATGCTTTATTTAGTTACTGCTTTTATTCCCCCTCGTCACTATCAAACTCGTCAAACGACTCCTCAGAGCCGGATGCAAAGGTTAAGTCCACGCACTCGGCCTGCAGAGACGTGCACTGGTACGTGGCCGACACCGGAGAGCCTGGTGTGCAGCACACCATCCTCTGAACCACCTGGCGCATTAGCTATGCCACACCCGGTGAACGATGACCGATATACGACCGGCCACATGACAACGGAGTTTCATAAACAACGTTAGATACACATTCAGTGTACTCATTCTTGTGGTTCTTTTTACACAAGCGATGCTCGTCTTGAAAAAAATGTGGCCGCAGGGGAGGAGGGTTGAGGGTGGGGGGGGCGCTTGCTCGGTCATTGGCACTTATTTCAAATATCCCAAGAAAGGGAGGGGGACGCTTGCTCAGCATTTTACGGTAGTATAGCAAGGGTGGGAAAGGGAAGTGAGGGAAAGAAGGAGGGCCACGCCACCAGCTCTGCTGCTTCCTCAGTCTTCGCACCACTACTGCGTTGCTGCCCTAATTTTTTTTTTTTCTCAAGATGAGAACAGGTATCTCACGGCTGAGGAAGCACTTGAGCTGTTCTGGAGCTTGCCAGAGAACTCGTAACAATAGTCATGACGCAATGACTGGTGTTCCGAATGAGCATCAGTTCTCTGGAAACACTCACGACCTGAACTTGACTGGCACGCGACAACGGTGCCGCTGGTGCTCAACTAGCAAAAAAAGAAGTCCTCACGAAGTACATGTGCATTGTATGTTACGTTCTACTACGTGCGAATTGCTTCGCACCATTTCACAAGAAAATGTGAACTTTAGAATAACAGAGAGCTGAGCTAGTTGGTAAGTATTCATTCTAAAAAGACAGGGCGTGCAAACACAGTGATGGAAGTGCTGCTCCATGCTGCTCCAAACTGTAATTTTTGTTAGTAACTGCTCCGGACCTGCTCCGAGATGGCACTGGTAAACTGAAAACAATGAACTTTAAGCACATGATCATCTAGCGAGCTTAAACGTAAGAAAAAACAAGCTGTCTACTATTATCCTATATTTTGCGGACATTTTCCTTGGCAATGAAGAGAAGGCTGAAGAGACAAACTATGCGCGTGCTACCGCTGAAGAAAAAAGGCCCACAATTGTGTCCATGTTTTCTGCGTGAGAATTAAGCAAAACAACATTGCCCTATTTTCTATGGGACACTGTTTGAAAAGAGGCGCAGCACGCACCAAGGAGATATAAAATTTATATTTGTTTTACTATATGCAGTGTCATTTCACGTTTTTGCACATGTGAAAACGTCGCAACTTTTACGTGCTCCTCGCAATCAAAATGGTGCCTTCCGTCTTCAGGTTGGCGCTCGTCGCCCTCCAGCTTTTCCGATGACTCGCCGCAAGAACTTGTGACGGATTTCAACAAATGGCTGTCTAAGCAGACGAAGCAAATAGTATGCAATGTTATTATTTGACCATGGCCGCTGGAATAATCCAACAGCCGCCACAAGAGATATGGAAGGTTCACAAACTGAAACTAAATTCGAAACGCTCGCCAAACCGGACTACTTCGCGGAGCAGTAATGTGCAGTAGCTCCGCCCCTGTAGCCTTTTCTTCATTTCCAAGAAAAGTTGTCCGCGAGTATAGTATGTACTATAGTATACTAGTATGGAGTTTCTATACTAGCTCCATACTAGCATATCAACAATGCCACAAGTAGTGACATTGTTGATATGTCTTCGATTTAGCTGTATGTAGCTGTACGTGACAGGCAGACTATTTTGGTAAAATGTGTGAGATTAGTTCGATATCTTACTGATTACTAACTGCTGGTAGGAGGAATGTGATGTGTGACTGATCACACTTATCACTTTGTCAGCTCCGGCCTCATTTCTGCCACAAGAAATGGCAAGGCTGTTTTTTCAACCTATCCGAACTTGGTTTCTTGTCTTTTTTCTCTTTTTTTTTTTTGAAATTTCAAATGCAAGCAATTTTGGTGAAATATGAAAATAACAGATTTCTTTGCTCTGTTACCCATTATAAGCTGCTCTATGTGATTCTAGTTTCTTTTATAATTTGGGGCTCAGCTTCATCGGTTTTATATCATTTTTGCCACAAGTACCCGATATTTTAAATATATAGCTAATCTTACTTAGTGTTCAGTGACCACCCATCTGCTTAATTATTTGTTGCAATTTGCAGTGGTAATTGTATGTGCAATATCTTTAATAATAAGTAATAATGCTGATGAGATGCTTAAATAATGCTTTAAACTCCAGGAGTCGTTTGGAATATTTTGCCATCTGCTCCGAAAATGTCAATAGCTGCTCCAAACTAGCATTTTTTCTGCTCCAGAGTGTGCTCCAAAAAGCAAAATGTCGCTTCCATCACTGCAAACAAGGACACAAGAAAGAAGTCAGGACACCACAAACGCCGGCGTTTGTGGTGTCCTGACTTCTTTCTTGTGTCCTTGTTTGCACGCCCTGTCTTTTTAGAATGAAATGTGAACTGTTTCAAATGGGCAGTGGGACATATAGGTCGTACTTTTTTCTTCGCAGTAAAACACTTCTTGACTTCCAAATTGGCTTTCTCGGCAACAAGAAGTGATCAATACCTCACAAGAAATGTTTTTAGCACGATAACATTTGTTCCCTCATTGTGTTCACCAAAGGGTTAAAAGAGGTTTCTCTTCAATTTAACTATTCTCATTCATATTTTATGCTTCCATTGAAAGACTGAAACAATTTGCCAGAGCGTGTTGCACGAGTTATATTGCACGAACGTGTTGCACGAGAGCAAGGAGTTTACTGCATGCGTCACGACTACGCGCAAAAGGTGCTTATGGTGCTCGAAAACGTCGCAGGAAAAACGCACAAAGCTTATTTGTAGTGCCTGGCAAGTGCCTCTTAGCGTTGCATGCGTTCAGTCCCTTTGTGTGCAACTATAATCATGTCACAGACTGACAAGCTGAAGCCCTATATGGGCAGAGGGACAGCGTGTGTCCCACCATGGCTCATGCCTCAAGTGGTCTGTGGGACAGGTGTTGTCCCACTCGTTTTTCAGACAACATTCTTTTGCAAGGAATAATAATTGTTTGGGGGGTTCCCACACGTAGCACAAATTGTTTGGGAAAAAGTAGAGCAGAAATCATCGCTAGATTTCTTGTGCCTGGTAAAGGGTTAAATGTATAGGAAAGTGGTGTTCTTTAACACGTACTGACATTGCACAGTACACGGGCTTCTAGCATTTTGTCTCCGTCAAAATGCAACCACTGTGGCCGGGATCAGGCTTGCAACCTTCAGGTCAGCAGCCAAACACCGTAACCACTGTACCACCGAGGCGGACGGACCCAACATCAGGAGTATAGAGACAGCAAACACGGAGGAAGTATTTCTTGAAGAGTTCAGCAAGGCAGACACCCTGAAACCTTGGCAGATGCCCTGAAACCTTGGCAGACACCCTGGAACCTTGGTTCATCACTGCACTTGTAAACAGTCATCCTGTTCATGTCAAAGTCGGCACAGGAGCAGACGTGAGTGTAATCCTGCTTCGCATAATGGCAGCAGCCACATGAAGACACTGAAAACTCCAGGCAAAAGACTTTGCAGACCTGTCGGAACACCAGTCAAAACAAAGGGAATGTTGAGCACAACAATTGCACGGCGAGGCAAGTCTGTTCAACAACAGGTTTTTGTTGCAGAAAGCACTATTGAGACGACCAGCCATATGTGCTCTTGACACAATGTCACACCTGGAAGCAGTTGAAGCCAACAAATAAAGTGCAGCAAGAAACGTAGTGTCTCCTTAGGCAGGACCAGAGTTCCGCCAACTCTTCACAGGACTTGGTAAAATGAAAACTGTCTAAAACGTGACACTCAAAGAAAATGCTATGCCTTATGCATTGACAACACCTCGACAAGTGGCTGTCCCACTTCAGCCTAAAGTTTAACGATAACTATGAAGAATGAAGGATCTAGGAGTGATCCAGCAGGTTTACCATGCGACATCCTGGTGTGCACCTATGGTCATTGCGTTGAAACAGAACAGGGAGATCAGGATCTGCACTGACTGCACTATTGAACTGGCAGCTCATTCGGGAAAGGGTCATCGTGCCTACAGTCGAAGAAAACTTGAAGCCGGCCAGTGCAAAAGTTTTTAGTGAGCTCAGTGCAAATTCTGGCTACTGGCAAATGCCCCTTGCACCAGAGTTCCAGGACTTCACCATATTCATCACACTGTTTGGGAGATTGCAATTCCCTCAGTTACCTTCTGGCATTGCAACAGTGCCAGAGTTGTTTCACAGAGAAATGCTATGCATTCTTGAGAAACTAGCATGCCACCAGGACGACATCAGCATTTTTGGGAAAGACCTAGCTGAACATAACGCAAACCTCACAGCAGTGCTTCAGCAGCTGTGAGGTTTGTTGGTCAAGTGCAGCGCCAAAGTAACCAGTAATATTGTAGTCCTTGGCACGTGTGCAATCCTTAGCATAAGCAAGTTTATTAGTATAGTAGCATAGTAGAATAAGCGGCTCAACAAAATGAAACTAAACTGTGATCTGAAACGGTGTTCTGCTCTTATTACTCCAGATGGAAAGTGCTGTCCAATAAACAATAAATCCAAAGTAGCATTTGCATGTGTGCCCTCATTAATTAAGAACTTGTTCTGGATTTAATGCCAACATAATGTCTATTACAGCGTATCACTGTGATCACATGTCCATACAATTTAGTGATAACAGTTTGTCATACAACTTAAGAAGAAAAGACAGCTTGTAATCAAGGGCCCGAAACACAGCACACAGTATATACAGCAGAATCTCGGTGATACGAATCTCAAGGGGAGTGAAAATATTTGTATCACTGAAAACTAGCAAAATTCATGTTAAACCATGATATACGCCCAAAACATTTATTTCCGTCCTAAGAACTAGCGTATGTCTTTCTACGACACATGCGAACAAACCAATAAGGGACGGCACAGCTGGCTGCTGCGAACACGCGCGTCGAATCTTTGCTTGAGGCCAATAGAAAACTAAGTGCCGGAATCCACTCCACCATAGTCATAAGCAAACGACAGCAATACCAAAACGTTTCGTGCCTTTTTACGACTTTATTGCCTTTAATCTACCGCTGCATTAGTTATGCACCTTCGCAGCTGCGTAGTAGTCGCTATCGATGATCGCGTAGTTAGCGACCGTGATTTCATGCGCAGCAGTTGCGGCGAATCTGCATGCGCTGGCCGAGCACGTGCCTTCAGAACTACGTCGTTGCTATCTACGAACACGTCTTTCGCGGTTTTGTCCACAGCTTGCGGCAAACAGCATCGCTTCGATTTAGTGAACGTTGGATGCACATGTATTTTCGGAGTTTCATCGTCGCCATACATGATCGCGTCGATAGCGATTGCGGTTTTCTCCACAGCGGTTGTGGCAAATGATAACCGCAGTTTGGCAGTGTGTGCACTGGTCACACGTGTACTTCCGAAGCTTCCGGAGCATGCTGCTCTCGGCTGTCGCTCAACGGTTTCGGTTACAAAGTTCGTATCACCCGTTGTGACGCGGAAAAGTGTTCAGAACATTCAAATTTTTCCCCATTGGACACAACGAAATTCGGTCGGGGAATATTACAAATTAATATCAGACCGAAATTCGTATCAACAGGGTTCATATCACCAAGATTCTCCTGTAAATGAAAAACCGTTAAGAGAAACAATTGCAAACAAACTTTTGTGTTTATCGATTTGGCATAATACTTTAACCTGAATGTCTGATTTGACCTTTGTAGCTGCTGCACTGCTACATGATACACAAGTGCACCTATATATCTTAAATCCTGGTGGAATGATTTCATCACCTCTGCCTTAAACATCTCTACCAAATCATGCAATCGTACGCAGCAAAGAAAGTTTAGCAGTGGAGGGCAAAGTTGCCATTTTCTCAGGTGCCCTTTTTTGATACAGAGGCATGTGCTCACTCTCTTCAGAGCTGCAGGCACCTGCTGTTTGATGTTGAACAGCAGATAGCATGCTGTTGGCCAATAGCCGACATAAATCGAGAACGATGTTTGGATCAGATGCGCTTCTTGCCATGGGGTGCCGGCGCAACGTTCCATAGTCTGTTAAAGGGGTCATGAACCAGTCCTCGGGCTTGGCGTGAAAAACACCCTGGAATGATTCGGACCCTTCCCAGAAATATATAGCCGAAAGCATTTTTCAAAAAGCTAAAGAAGGACCGGAGATATAGCGATCGCAATATTTACCCTCTCAACTCCCTCTCAACTCGCTTCATTCCGGAGGAGAGAGGGAGCACCATTCAAGGAGCCCCGCCCTGTGCCTTACGCAGGCCTTACGTCACCTCGCTTCAATGTTGTGTGGTTTCCTTTCCGCGTAACTTGGCGGTGTTGACGGCTGCTGCTGGAAACTAATAGTTCCGGTCGTCTGCTTCTCGAGGCGCGGTGCGGTCTATCGCGTCTGGGTTGTAAGCACTGACGCGATCTATTTGCATTGATACTGTCGTTACTTCGCTTATGTCGCATTGATATTGATACTTCGCATTGGTACTGTTGTTACTTCGCTTCGTGACTTCGCTTATGTCGTTTTTTCATCAAATCAAAATTAATCTGAAAGGAAAAGCCGGCAAGCCCTTGATGCAGCCGATTGGCACGGCATGTACATACACTCAGTATACGCTTTTAGATAACGAACTGGCCAAGGCGGCCTGCCTCAACGCACGGAATAAAATCCCGTGCAGAGAAAACGCGACGCAAAAGCAAAAAAAAAAAAAACGCGACCGCTGTGAACGGAAGGAAACGAGATAAAATGCCCTTCGACCTTCGGATGGCTGCAAGAAAATCGGACAATCAGACGCGTGGGAATACAGGCGAGGTTTGAAAAAGCGTCGCGACGTATGCGCGCGTGAAGGGGAAAAAAAGCAAAAAAGAAAGAAACGCGAGAAGAGAGTCGTTTTGGGCTGGCCCCAGCAGCGTGCTGGGTGCCCAAGCAAAGCCGTCATGGGATTGCCTTGGCCTTGTGAATGCCGCTTCTGAACTGCCCAGCTGTGTCGGCCGTGTGTGCGCGTTTTGTGCCTGCTCTTTGCCACTGGACGTGAAATGCGTGGTTTGACGACAGTGCAATATGCCTTACTGCGGGTCTTACTGCGGGTGGGATATGGTGTGACACTGTCCCGGCGACTCGAGCGTGCCTGCCGCTGTGTATATTACCAAGCAGATGATGGGCACGCTGCGTTCGCGGTACCATCGGGAACACAATGGTAAGTAATACTAATGTTTCCTCTGTTTGCACGTCCTTATCGTTGCTCGGGCAGCTGAAGGTATCCTCCTGTACATTGCGTCGAGTGAAAAGTGCAATGAAAAATCAAAAAAAGAAAGAAAGAACAGTCATTAAGCTCACATAGCGATGATGTGTAATGTGTGAAAGTCCTGTGAATATAGCACGTGCTTCGATGCACGAGTGCGCCTGGAAAAAAGATGTTTGTACAAAAGGGATAACTGCGTCAACGAAGGGCTCGACCGTGACCAGGTTGAGTGTATGTATCGTTATGTTGACGATTTCCTTGTGCTTCTAAAAAAGCGTGACACTTCCAATTATGACTATGCCATTGCGGATGTACTTCACCTTTTTCAGCGCCATGGCAAAGAGTTATCATTCACTCATGAACTAACAAAAGATCACCAAATTCAATTTTTAGACATCGCTCTAACCTTCTTTGACGACCATGTTTGCTGGAAATATAATCCGAGGTCACAAAAGAGTTTGTTGCCCTATGATTCCAGTCATTCCAAAACAGTGAAGCGGGCCATGGCGTCCCAGTGTGTCGTGTCGGCCTTGAAGAAGTCATGCATACACTCCGTACAGCAAAGCTTTGCAGCACAGATGGTTAGGTTGCAAGAGGCTGGTTTCCCGCAATATGTGCTAACTGCAGTAGCGGAGGCAGTGCTGAAGAAAATCAAGGCCGAAAACTCAGATGTTCCTTCTCAAAGGACGAAGGTCGATAGGAGGTGCGTAGTTGTGCCCTATGTGCACAAAACGTCGCACCACCTAAAGAAGGTTGGGAAGCGACATGGAGTTCAAGTCGTGTTTTCGGCTCCTAAGAAGCTTAAAGGGTTATGGGCGCGCATAGGCGACCACCATAGCAGGTTACAAGGATGCGGGAAAAAGCACGCAAATTCATATGCAGAGTGCAATGTTGGCGTTGTCTATGAAATCCCCTTGTCATGTGGAAAAAGTTATGTAGGACAGACCGGAAGATGTGTGAACGTGCGCATGCGTGAACATGATTTGTCAGTCAAAAACAATACAAACGGACACCTACCCACCCACTGCGCTGAGTGCAAGTGCGAACCGATGCTGAAAGATGTGAAGATTTTGAGCCGCTGCCGAGATAATAGAGCAAGGGAAATTTGCGAAGCATACCACATTAGGAAGAAGGGAAATGAATGCGTCAGTGAGTCATTGGTGTTCTTACATAGCACAGAAATGAGATTTATGGGTGATAGGATTTTTGTGATGACACCTTTCGGAAAAGCGCATGCTCGGTATCGAATTCTGCGAAGTGTACTTATAGGAGGAATGTGTGTAATAAAATTCAGTTGCAAGTCTGCGCCTGTGTGTGTCTATGGTTGTTACGTGTGTGTCAGGTAGCGCAGTTATCCCTTTTGTATTAAGATGCACCAACTCGCCCACCAACAAGTTCTTCTAAACTACATATGTTTGTACAGCATAATGTCTTCCTTGCGATAAAGCGCAAATGACGCAGAGTGCTTTCAAGGAGTATACACGAAAGCAAAAAAAACAAAAAAAGCCACTATTATCACGCTGTTATGTAATGAAATGTGCATTGAGGCCAAATTTGTTTTCTGTTTATGTTGTTTTCATGCTTGATTTGCGTGTCTTGATCCTCCGTCTCGATGTCAATTTGTGCGCGTTGACATGTGGCATAATCGTCACATAATTATGACCATATGATGAAACATAATTATGGCCATATGATGTGACAGACATCTGCTAAGTGACAGTGTGTGTTGTGAAGAACATGCATTTTATGGTATTGTCACTTCATTAGTCACATATCAGCACTGGAACTTAATTGCCAGGGTTACATATGCATATTTATAGCCTTTAGGAGATGTATTAGTTATGCAAGGCTATTTTAATCACATTGATATAAGCCAGTTGAACCTGTTGAACCACCTTGTTGAATCACCTTGTTTCTTCCCTCTCGTTATTTTGTTTTGAATTATGTTGCCATAGTGTTTATTATCTGTACACAGTATTCTCATTGTTGACACAATTTCTGACAAGGTGAAAACGCTGGCATTGTGTCCGGGTCTTTTGTCCTCATTACAAGTATGCTGTTAATTTTTGCCATGAATCAATACCAAAGTTGCCAAATATTCAGTCCTAAACAGAGCAGCTGTGGTTGATCAAGAACCTAGTGTCCAACGTGTTTCAGTACGAAGTGAACCTCCCTAACATTCACACCCCTTTGCACTATAATGCTAACTTGACTGACATCGAAATCTACCCGAATGGTGGTACACAGGACAAGAATAACACTTCTGGTGTTGTTTCGCATTTCTTTACCTTCGTGTATTTTTCGCCCTGTGTACTTGAAAAGCTGACAAGGAACTACTTAGCAGCCTCACAATTTTGAATTTGTTTCACATTTTGTTAAAAGGTCTGCAATAAGTATAGTGAAGTGTGAGTCCTTGGCGAGAAATTCATTTTTATGGACACAGAAAGCTTAATGAACTTCTTTTTTGTATCATTTTCAGGAAGACATTTCTGGCAAAGCAGCAAGAGTTGCTCGCCCACTGCTTTTGTACGAGACAGTGTATTGTGGGAACACTCCACTGTGCCTCATTGTACACTATCTCGAACATTTCTTACATGTTACAGCATTTGGGCAAATACTGGGATTGATGCAGAGTGTTATGCATGATACTGCATGCAACCTTTCCAGTAGCATGTGCATTTGAAAATTTCGCATTGTTCAAAATGACACTTAGTGGAACTGGCTTTATTCACCTAACTTTATCCTAAAATGGACAGCTGGGCGAGTTGATGTCTATTCATAGTTAAAGAAAGTGGAAAAAAAACCCACAACACAGAGAAATGAGAATGAAAGGCACAGGATGATGCGCTACTAGCAACTGAAGCTTAATGCAAACCGCAGAAAAGATATACACACAGAGTATGAAAAACTACAAAATTAAAGAATCACGCAGTTGCAGGAAGAGTAAAAACATGTCTAAAAAAACATGGTTGATCCCTCTGTCATAGGAATCGGAATAACACGAAAGTAAAACGTGTCCTTATAGAAGTAACTGAATGCTTACTGTACATTGATGTAAGCGAGTTTGCACAATGTATATTGATGTCTGGCAGCTATAGCACCGTTTAACGTGGATGCACCCACTTTGATGCTTGGTGGTACATCTCCATGCCGACGACTAACGTCCATATGTTCAATGATTAAACAAACCCTTGTGGTAGCTGCAGTAGTTAGCGGTGAAAGCGTAATCAGAGAACGAGTTGTGATAGCCAGAAGAGCGTCGCATATTGGATGCAGAACTTGGTCGCCATCCTGTGGCATGTTAAAATGTGATTGAACACCACGGCCGCACTAGAGGGAAACGCAGAGCGCGTCGATCCGTCCCGGTAACACGGCTACAGTTTAGCCCGGCCGCAATTTTTCTCGGGGCGAGCGCGTAGGCGAGGAACGCGGTGTTACAGCCAGGTGAGGCAGGCGCGCGTCGCAGAGCTATTTTTGGCTTGATTAGTGTGATGCTATGAGCGGGGCCGACGCTTTTACCACGCTTGCGTTGAGGTCGCCACCTCGCGGTGTGTTAAGGCATTGACAAAATTGCACTTCTATTGAAAACCCGCCGAATGGAACGAACGTGTAACGCGTTGCAGGTACTAATCGCGGAAGCCACACTTTACTTTGCCTTTACTTTACTTTGCCCTCTCCCAGAGGGCAACACCACCCAGCCGACCGGAAGAGTGGTAGATATAAAAGGCGCGTTTGTAAGACCTCTAGAGTCTGTGACCATGGCGCAGTGGATAGCGCGCCCGGCATCTGTTGTTGCGGACCGAGCGGTCGTGGGTTCGATGCCCGTTGACGGTACTTTTTTTCTTTGCCATCTGATCGTGTACATTTTTGCGACGTCACTTCCGTGACGGAAATACGTCACTGAGGTCTTGGTGGACCCCGGCATAAAACACTTTCGTGTTAAAAAGCCAAGCACGTGTTAAACTTCACTTGCTAGTACTGCGTCATCCTGTCCCCTTCATTTCTACGTGTGTTGTGGTTTTGTTTTCCCACTTTCTTTTACTATGAACTTAAGTCCTGACTGCTTTACAGTCTCTATAAGTGTGTGGTCAAATTTTATTCAACCTCATGGCATATCAAGTACTAGGATCCAATGTGCCAAGCCATCAGCCACTATTTATAAGAAATTTTTAATTTTGGGCACATTATTGCCTAATTTTAAGTTCATCTTGAAGCCATAATGCTGGGCTTAATTTTCAATGTGGTAATTATGCATAAGCCATGAAGTGAGGAATTAAATATGAAGAACTTTAAGCTGCAGATGGCACTAGCTGGCGTGGATATATTGTAAACATATATGTGCTAATTATGCATAATAGAAGTATTGGTACATTGAAGTCATGTGATAATGCCGACAACTTCCCAAGCATAATTTCAGAAATTTACGTTAGTTTGCAGATATCTGTGAGTAAATATGTGCAGCAATATATGAAGGCAGCGTTGTCATTTTGTGGGCATTGCTGAATGCTTTTATAAATTGTGATAAGTGGATCTACAATCAAATTCAGATTTTTCTGCAGGAAACTCGATTGTATGATCATGTGTGACATGTTTTGATGCCATAGTGCAAACTAATGTAATAAAGAAAACTAGAACATGCCTACCTGCATGTACAAATTGTACTAATTTAGTTGCCTTCATGTGTAGGCTGACACCAAGTTCCTTGTGCATCCCATTTCTTTGGATTGTGCTTAGATACTGGCACTGTGAAGTGCACATATCAATATGCATTATGAGGAGGTTTTACACAGTACTTTCGTGTTGCTTTACTGCTGTGAATTATATATAGTGCTTGGGCTATACTGTATATGTTGTTCCGTCAGTATTGGGTGCAGGTTCTGTGCACAAAAATGGAAATATACATATGCTTACACTGACATGAGGACTGCTTCTGTTTTTATTCCAATAAAATAGTGCAAACACTGTTTCTTGTATCAGTATAAGTATGACTATTTGTCGTGCATGCAAATGGAAGCAGTGAACTTCTGCATGCAATACAAATTGGTGAAACACTGCTCACTCAATGTAACCGCCTGTGTTTTATTACCAAACAAGTAGAACAGATGATTTACACATTAGAACACATTGTGTCTGGGCTGTCCATCGGGCCCGCGACGCGGCGGAGGGGCAAGGCCTCTCTGTCCCGACGTGGGAGCGGCCCGCTGCGCGCTAATCGCGCGTACCGAAGGACTAAAATAAAGTAGTTCATCCATCCATCCATCGAACACATTGTGGAAGAGAAATAGGTGACAGGCAGTTAGGCAACAAGTCATCACTGTGTTCTAACGTAGGTTGGGTGATATTTCATTAATCGTAGCATAATTGAAGGTGCCTGTTGTATAAGTGTGGCGTCTGCGTGTGTAACTTTTATATGCTATGGGAGCGGCAGCCGCGAGTGCGCCGATGGTAAAGAGAACGATGGACACGGACACGCTCGCGGCTTGCGTTCAGTGGCCGTTGACAGTGAGTCGCGGCCGAGTCTTGGAATGATAAAGACGTGTTGCTCAGTGCACGGGGAGATCGAGCGGCCGTGTTCAGCATCTCGTCCTCGTCTCTGAGGGGTCCTGCGCGGCAGCTGGCCCTGACCCCTACAATGCAAACACAGGCGGTCTTAGAACAGCTCAGAACATGCTGCTGCCACTGGATGTGTGCAGCTCGCGGCAGAAATTACTAAAATTGCCCCACAGAATACGCCCACGAAATGCAGATACGTTCGGCCAACTGAAGATACCTTTGTCACGCTGGTATCCACGAATTTCGGGCGAGCAAAGCATTGTCGATATATGGAGAAATTCTCAAGAGGGCACACGTTTATCAATTTTATAACGGCACGACACGACAAGCTGAAGAATTCGGAGCCGAAGGTGTTCACTTCGGCTTGCATGACGCCCCACAAATTATGTAGCTTAAACACAAGCTGATGGTTGTTCTTTGAAGATGACTGGAAGCAAAAGTACTCTCAGTGAGTTGACAGTGGAATTCAGGTTGTATTATATTTCGGCCTTACCGCTGAATCCATCTTCGGGATATCTTCGACGTGAAGTGTATTATCCAAAGGTCAAAGGATCATGTGCATTCTCTGTCAACAAAATAATAGTGTTAAAACCCTCAGCTATGATCCAACCCTCATGGTTCATGAGAGGCCGCTCTGCAGTCTGTTAATTAATAACCTGCTTGCAACTTGATCTGTGCACGCACTGATCAAGTCAGCATGAGATCCGTGTCGTTAGAACTCAACGCCACACACAAGTTTTGTAAGGTTTGAGGCCAGTTATGACGTACAAGACTAATCGAAACAAGCGAAGCACAAGAAACTGCGATACCGAAAAGGTCCTGCGGCCAAATTTAAGTTACACTCGAACGTGTGCAGGCGCACCGAGTTCAGCAGACGACAGTTGGCTTCTACCGGAAGTGAGTCATCTTTTCGAAAACTCGCAACGAAGTTTGTCCATATTTCAGCTTGTTTATTTAACTACAACAACTATTATACACAGTGTCAACGGGAACAAGCGCATCTAATCCAAACACCGCTCTTGATTTATGTCGGCTATTGGCCACTAAGCATGCTATGTCTCTTGTGACGTAAACAGGCAGATCCTCGATGTCAACGTGCAGACGCCCTGCCCACTGACGAGAGTGAGAACCGGCCTCTGTTTGAAAAGAGGGCGCCTGAGGAAACGGCGCTCCGCTTGTGGCCTTTATGCGGCGTGCACGACTGTAATATTTGGCAGAGCAGTTCATAGCCGTGTCAGGTTTCCGCAGGATGTGTTTTTTCAACAAGCCCAAGGGGTGCTTCATGACTCCTTTAACGTTACACAGTGAGTCATACTGTCGTGGGGTCGTGATGGTGATGAAGGCAGTCGGCGTGTTCAAGATGAAACTCTTTATTTGGCCGAACTTGTGGCCGGGAAATTAAAACTCAAACTTCAGCAATACACGCTGTACACTCATAGCAGCGAAAAGGGCATCGGCCGTCGATAAACTGAACCGCGGCAAGGCACGCCGGCGTTTTATGCATGCGGCATCGAACATTCAAGCCTTATCGCTGGTGGCCGCGTTAGTTCTAGAATAATCTCAGCTGTTCGCGTTTGTGCGCTCAAGCCTATAAGAAGATTCTAACATGATCTAGAAGGTTCCCAGACATTAGGGCGCGGTTTGCGCAAGGCAGCTGCTACGCGTGTAACGGACTTGTTAGATAAAAATAATAAAAGAAACGCACATGGCAATACCCGCACTGACGTAACTTCTTTCCCCCATGCTATCCCTCCCTGCTTAGCTTCCAGCGCGCTCGTCAGAACGAGAGAAGAGAGAAAGTGCATAAAGCGTGCCACAAATCCTCGTAACTCCGCTCATTCTTGACGGATTCGAGAAATTTTTGCGGCAGTCGATTCATGAGGCAATACCATATATACTCGTGGAATGGCCACAGGATTTTTTCCAGAGATTTTGGGTGAAATCGTGGGTGCAGCCATTACACGGAGAAAAAAAATGCTTCTTTTTTTTGTACATGTTTTGAGCGCTACTTGCCTTTATTGAACTGCAGTACTCGCTTGTACTGGGAGAAGCGAATAAGAACCTTTATCATTTTTACGCGGTTGCAAGAATGTTATTCCTCGCCCTCGTAATCTTTACTCGTCACATCCTCAAACTCGCCTCTTCCCCAGATGAGGTCGTCCTGTGTTCCATCGAATTTTTGTTCAAAATTCCCATGACCTTGAAGCTTTTCTCCACCGTCTTGAAGGAAACCCTAGCCCATGCTTTGAAAGTCCAGTGGCACACATCCCCAAGGGATGCCCTCTTCAGCCGTCCAGAGGCAGCCACTAAATATTGGAGGCTGTGCTTCTACTACCTGGAGGTGCCGACAGTTCAGCACGGCTGCCTTGTCTTGTGCCCTAAAAAAAAAAAAAGCTTTGAAACTCTTGCACCGCACAACGTATAATACTGTTAACCTTCTAAAAAATTAAGGGTGTGGCTAATGCACGGGTAATTTTTAAATATATTTTTTGAGCGGATTCTTTAACAAAGTTCTGGGTGCGGCTATTACATGGGTGCGGCCATTACACACGTATATACAGTTAACTCCGATACTGACGTCGTTCGATGATTATTTGCAAAAGTAGTTCATGACCCCTTTAAGCAAGAGCATGCACTATATATTCATGTTCTGATGTTATCTTCAGCTGTGTATCATTTGTTGCTGTAATACAATCCTTGCAGAGAATGCACATATTAGTCACATTGTGTCACTCGTAGTACTGGTTATCGATATGCAACTTTTGATTTACCAGTGACCCCTTCTTTCCTGATAGCTTCTACACCTTTGCACAATGCAAAAGTTCTTTTCATTGTCTTACAGTGTGAGCAGAATAATCCTGCTGCAGAAATATGTGCACACTTTTCAGTTTTCCTCAGTTATGCAACACTGCCTGCTTTTCAAAGTAATTTTGAAAATAAAGTGCAACTGGACAATCCTTAGAAGCCTTACTGAGGCAATGTATTCTGGCTACTGAAGAGCAACTTACACCAAGAATTTCCTTGGTGTGAGTTGCGGGACACTAAAGAGAAAAACGATTTTTCTCGTATTAGTAAAGCACTCTTTCACGATACCAAAAACACCATGCTTGGTAAGCGAGAAAACGCGTAAAACGAGAATGCGGGTGGCGATGCCACCTTGACATTCCCACACCAGTCGCCATGACGTCATAGATTTTGATGTCTACTCGGGCCTGTGTAGTTCCTAATCAGTAAAACTGATGTGCATTCTGTTCTGAGGGAGTCGGAGACTTAAAACACCAAGTTTCAGGAAATTCTGTTGCCCCACTGGAGCGAAAATACGAAACAACACTTTGAAATCCGTTACGTCAGCATCGAAGATTTTGGCGGGAAATTTAATAGTGAAACTTTCGACATTGATTTTCTCATCTATTAATAAACCTGTGGCAATGAAATTAACAACACTAAAGTTTTCAGAGTATAGGTGATCATTCTAAACTAATTTATTATTTCACTTTTGTGTCACTTTAAGAAGCTTATGGTGCATCTCAGCCTGTTTCACTTTCGCAATCTTTGATGCTAAATGTAACATAATTATTACTTGCATTAAAAATGCAAGAGACTGATGCAGACACAGATGGCCCATTCTAACCACATTTTATTCTTTTCTCTACGAGCCCCCATCCTTTATTAGAGCACTTCTTTTTCTACATTCTCCCGGCCTGCCGAAAGAGATGGTATCTCTAGTGGGTACAGTTCTTGCACAGGCCTGGTAATCTTCCTGCCCTGAGTCTGAACTCGGCAGGCTCATACCAGTCCGTCGTATCCAGGATATACCTCCATTATTCTTCCGAGTGGCAAAACACATCGTGAAGCACTCGGTTCCTCAACGATCATTATGTTGTCCACCTTTAAGCCTTTATCTGTCGCTGTTGGGTAGTGATGAAGCGAACGAAGCTCAAGTAGATACTCTTTCTTCCAACGAAGCCACAGGTGCTTGAGAAGCTTGTTCCTTTGTCGTAGTCTTTTAATTAAGTCTTCTTGGCTTGTCTGCAATATTCGGCTCTGGTATCCCTCGCTGCCGTCCACTAGTTCAGCCAATAGAGATTTTCCAACTAAAAAATTGTGTGGACAGATCGGAGCAGGTTCTCTTGTGTAGGTATACGTATAGGTCATTGGCCTCGAATTAATTACAGCCTCCCACCAGCAGTGTTATTAGCTGTTCGCTGTCGAGCATTTGTTTCCAGAGTGTCTTGTGGAGCGCCGACTTCTCTGACCATGTCAATCTCTCCCACCATCCTCCCCACCATGGTGCACTAGGCACAGTGAACTTCCATTTGATGCGATGGGAAACAAGGAAAGTGGCAAAGGGTGATCCATTCATGACGCTCCAGATGTCTCGTAAGGCTCATGATGCCCTCTTGAATGCCAAGGCGTTGTCAGAATAAATAGTTGGAGAAACTCCTCTGCGCGATAGAAATCTGCAAAATGGAAGGAGGAAAACCGTTGATAACAGGCCACTTGTCAGTTCAAGGTGTACCGCTCTGGTACTCGGCACAAGTGAAAAGCAATGCAAAAGACTTTGTGATGCCATACTCAAGCTCCCTTTGCTTGACGTAAAGCGGGCCTGCAAAATCTACACCCGCCACTTCGAACAGTCGAGACATTCTGATTCTGTCTACAAGTGTAGGCGCATACTTAACATCAGCAGGTATTGTACTGTATCTTTTGTACAAAAAACAGGCATTTATGACTTTTCTGGCCTCTTGCCTAGCTTGTATCACCAAAAATCTCTGTTGTACTTGCATCGTTGTGCTTGACACATTACCATGTACTAAAACACGGCAGTGTGCATCTGTCACAATTAATCTCGTAAACGCATATATTTACATGGCAGAATGACAGGATTTTTCTCTTGGTAAGTACCGTCCATTTCTTGCAGTCTTCCGCCAAGGCGAAGTTCTCCTTTGGAACCAAAGAAAGGATGTACATGTCTCCGCGCAGAATCCTTGTTAGTCGCATTTCCGCGCAACAGTTGGCAAATATTGCCTTTGAACACTTCTTTCTGCACTCAAAGAATCCATAATTCTTCAGTGTTCCTAATTTCTGCTGCGTAAATTCTGCCTTGACAGGTTTTTTGTGCATATTTGCAGTTCTCAACAAAGTGTAATACCAGCGCAGTGACGCGTAGTAATTTCTGTAAGTCACTGAATCTCGTTAAATCGATGAACGTGTCATCTTTCCTTTTGTCCTGAATGAGTATACTGAACACTGTGGGCTCAGATTCTTGGTCCAAAATTTCCTCTGAGACTATGATCGACTCTCTAGGCCATTCCGAACTCAGCCACGTGAACCATTCTGGACCGCTCCACCAGACGCAGCTTTCCAAAAGAGACTTTGCAGAAATACCGCGTGTAATCAGGTCTGTGGGATTCTCTTGTCCTGGACAGTAACACTATTCTTGTGGGACTGTTACACTTGAAATTTCCTTTACTCTGTTTTTGGTGAACTGGTTCAGTTTGTCCCCGCTTCCTCGGATCAAGCTGAGCACAATAGTGGAATCGGTCCACATAGTACAAGGAAACTGTCAGAAATCCCACGCATATCAGATGTACTTGAGTAACCTTACTCCGATAACTGCGCCCATGAACTCCAACTTCGGCAACGTGAGTGATTTCATCAGTGCAGCTCGACATTTCGCTGCTGTGAGCATAGTAATAGACTCGCCTTGCAGGTTGGTTGCCTTCAGATATGCACATGCACCATATGCTTTGAAACTAGCATCCACAAAAATGTGAAGTTCCGCTGTATCCGTGACTCCTTGGAGACCGGTTCCTGCGCAGCGCAGAATTCTAATCGAGCCAAGCTGCAGGAGGTTCGTGCACCATTTATTCCAAGGCGTACTGATTTCCTTGGGCAATTCTACGCAACAATCCGGACCCACAATTGTTGAAATAGAAGCTTGGCTGTCACTGTGAAGGGTGAGAGCACTCCAAGAAGGTTACAGATCCTGGATGCCGTCTTCAGTAGATGCCGTTTTGTATTTTTTTTTTGTTGACGTTAAGTATTCAATTACCGACTTCAGAGTAAACTCAAAACTGTCACGATTTGTATTCCACTGCATTCCCAATACAGCCGTAGTATCGTTAGTGCCTCCATCTATCGGGTTTTCTTTCGTCAGAAAAACTTCTTGCAGTGTCTTG
This sequence comes from Rhipicephalus sanguineus, assembly GCF_013339695.2. Classification (NCBI taxonomy): domain Eukaryota; kingdom Metazoa; phylum Arthropoda; class Arachnida; order Ixodida; family Ixodidae; genus Rhipicephalus; species Rhipicephalus sanguineus. The sequence goes on along the minus strand of NC_051176.1, from coordinate 304,416,608 downwards.
TCATTAGTTCTCCACTTTCGGAGATTCCTCCCGGCGTCATTCATGATTGCCTTCGTTCTTCCTTAAACTTCAAGGGCTTCTTTGAACGTATCTGCTCCATTAAGCAAGCCATCAACATAAAATGACTTCTTCAGACTCGCCGCCAGCTTCTCGCCTTCAGAACCAGTTTTGTCTAGGTGGTTATGGATAGTAGCCATCAGCAGAAATGGGCTTGACGTCGACCCAAAAGGCACGTGCATCGTGCGCCATTCGACAACATTAGCTTTTTTTCCTTTGGGTGTCGTATCAACTCAAAGAAATCAAAAGGCGCCTCTGTCTGGCTCTTGTATTTCAATCTGCAGGAACGCTTTTTTGAGTTCAGGGCAATTAAGTGACATCGAAAACGAAGTAGATTAGCTCCCTTTTCCAGACAGTCGTTCAGAGAGAGTAGTCCTAGGGCATGGGATGATGCATCAAACACAACCATGAATTTGGTGGTCAATGAATCTTCTTTGATGACCTCCCGCTGTGGCATGTAGTAAACTGGATGGCAATCGCGGACATTCTTGGGCACAATTTCTGCGTGACCATGCAACATATACTGTTGTCTGACTGTGTCATAGCACTCAAGCAAGCTTTCTTGCCGTGATAGTCTGCTCACCAGCTTCTGTAGACAGTTGATGGCAATGTCGCAATTGTCACCAATGAGGTGCTCGCACTCTTCTTTCCACGGCAAAACAACAGCGTATCTGCCATTGGACTTTCGGCTGGTCTTTCGAAACTGATCCAGGGACTTCGTTGTAGATGATTCATAAACGTCCTCAATGCCCATTGTTTACAGTTCCCAGAATGATCATAGAATTTGTGAAGTCCTTTGATCTTCATCTTCGCTGATGTCCACTCGCATAACATAAACCATCAAGTTAGTGCTGTGATCAAGAAAACCTCTGACGAACCGTCGTCTTCTTCTTTACGGCAGTCTTCAACTTCTGCCAGTGTAGTTTCATCTAATTTTAATGATTGCTTGATGTTTAAAATTCACATAGATACATTATCAATGGAGATAGCTTTTTGAGGATATGTCATTCAGCATTTTTTTTTCTGCTGTGGTCGTCCTCTCAAAATATGTATTCTCAATTTTTTCAGTTTCTTCAAACCTTTTCTTTACCTCTGCTGATTCACCTTAAAGGTAGACTTATGCGAATATCACTTTTTTTGTTTCGTAGTGAAGCTGAAGTTTCTAATAATTGAAGTTTCTAATAACTGCACCAAAGTCGAAGCATGTGGTAATTAGTATCAAATAATTTTGAAGCGAATTCAAATATAGTAGCAGGCTTTCAATAGAAGCAGGATGCTAGTTATAAATGACAAAATACGTTTTAAAATTTGTCACACTTAGCCCATATAAGCCCGTATATGAAACTTTAAAAAATAATTAATGGGGTTTAACTATAAAGTGTGGCTTCACGGAAGTGCAGATTTCCTCTGAATTTCACGGCATAGTGGCCCCACGCTGCACTGAAACCGCCTTTTCAGGCGGGTTACACGCTGTGATAATGAACTACGATATGATTATGGGGGGCTTTGGATTAAAGGGGTACTGACACCTTTTTTCGAAGGCGAGTTTACTCTGCCGTACATATCTCCTATATGCAAAGACGGCTCTGAGCAAGTGTGAAGCTCAGCAAATGCTGATAAGATATTTTAATTTGATATTAAAGTCAATTTTTCCATGGCGCACCTACTGACATCGACACTAGCTTGACGTCAGGCTACAGTACAAATTCTGGTGACTTCACGCAGCAGTCTGGCTTGTTGTGATGACGTTAGGTACCGAAACTTCCAAGATGGCCGCTTGTACGTCATCAAAACTTCCAAAATGGCTGCTTGTGCGTGGAAACGTCACTCCATATTGTGCAAGCACGTGACGAGAAGCTCATGCCGTGTTGTGACGTCAGGGTACAGTAGGAACCGAAACTAGCTTTTAAAAACATACTGTAATTACTTTTTCAGGGCGCACTCGCGCTTAGCACTACCTTTTCTAGGCTCTTGAGGAATTGACCTTTCATTTTGACGCAAAAAAACGACAACCGAAAATATTCGTGTCAGTACTCCTTTAAACTTGGCCACATGGGGTTCTTTGACGTGCACCAAAATCTGAGCAAAAAAAAAAAACCCAGGTGACTGAAACTTCTGAAGCCCTCCACTATGGCGTGCCTCTTAATCATATCATGGTTTTGCATGAAACACCCCAGATGTTATTATTAAATCTAAGCACGCGGCTGTACTTTGCCTTTCTCTGCCACTGAAATGCGGTCACTGTGGCCAGATATCATACCCGCGCCCTCGAGCTTAGCAGCACTACACGCAATCAAATACTTCTATTTGTTCATTCAAATACTTCCAAAGTATTGAAATTTTTATTCCTGCCGAAGCAACCTCAAATAGTGTAATATTTGTTTGTATATTTGAAGCACTCAAAATATCCAGAAAGGTTTGCATAATAGTCCTCTGACTTTGCTAATGCTTTTCATCTCGTATACAGACAAGCCTTGGTTTTCTTTATTAGCTCTGCACAACAGTAACTTAGGAACATCAAAGCAGTCAATCATAATAAGCAACAGCTGCCGTGGGCATGGCAGTACAATAAGAAAATAGTTATCCCTTCTAAGATGTGTTGTAAATAACCTGAAAGAGAAAAATACATCTTTCAGGTTAACGGGGAAATTTATTTATTTATTTATTTCATAATGAAGGAACGAACACAATGGCAGGGGCTCAGCGATTACATCACGAGCGGAGGCACCACGAGATCTGCGTTCGAACACCACCATCTTCTTCGCCCTGTGTTCCACCGCCTGTTTCTTAGGCTTGCCCAATAAACCTCATTACATTTGGTGGATCGTGCCGGGTAACCGCATCACCTACGCCTTGGAACTCCGATCCCGCACGTTGCCGTCGACCATGCTAGCTCACGCTGCGCAGCAGACGCCACCGCTCGCAGCCGCTGTCTGCCCCGGGCCGGTTCACCAACGAGACCCCCTGATATTTGCGGGAACAGAAGACCAGGACGTTGAGGACTAGCTGTCGTCCTACGAAAAAGTGAGTAGACCCAACCGGTCGGATGACGCTGTGAAGTTGAGCACTGTCAACTTTTACCTCACCAGTGTGGCGAAGCTGTGGTACACGAATCACGAGTCTGAGTTCGAGAACTGGGCCGCTTTCAAGGAGGCAATATCAGCCGTTTTCGGTCACCCTGCCGTACGGAAGTTACGCGCCGAACAACGTCTGCGCACACGGGCACAGGAACCAGGTGAAACTTTCACCGCCTATATCGAGGACATCATCGATCTCTGCAGGCGCATCGATGCCTCGAAAGTGCCAAGATACAGCACATCATGAAGGGTGTCGACGACAATGTTTTCCAGATGCTCCTTGCGAAGTCTCCTAGCACTGTTTCCGAAGTTGTAACTCTGTGCCAGAGCTATGACGAATTGAGGAGGCAACGAGCTCTCACGCGACGTTCGTCCCAGACGATCCAACCAGTCACTGCACTGGACGTCATGCCTGACCAGTCCTACCTTCTCACACAAATGAAAGACTTCATGCATGAGGAAGTGGCTCGTCCGCTTTCTCCCCTGCCTTTTGCTCAACGTCAAGAGCTCTCACAGCAGCAGCCGCTGCGGCACCCAACCCCGTTGGCTCCCGTGCTCCAACATGTACTTCAGGAACAGATTTCCGAGGCCATGCCGGTGCCCTTTCCGCAACACCCTGTCGCCGCCCTACGCTGAGGCAGTAAGTGGCAGCAGCTACACCAGCCCTCGCCGTTCCATGGTGTGCCGCATACCTCAGTTCCGGCTCAGCCATCCGCCACGTGGGCTGCTCCCATCGCTGCAAGTGCCTGGCGAACGCGTGATAACCGGCCGATCTGCTTCGCATGCGGCGGACCTGGCCATATTGCCCGATACTGCCATTGTCGCGTGCCAGGATACACCGACGCCCATTCACAGAACAAGTCAGCGTCCGAAATTTCGGACGTTCTTATAGATTGACGTCTATGGGGCTGGTGACGGTGCCGCGATAGTGTCCGAATTTTCGAGCATGTCCGGAAAATCGGGCGTCCGAAAAATTGGCAGTTGACTGATGTGACCCCCCCCCCCCACCCTACATGCGTTCATCGGTGGCCGCCATACCGCTTTTGTGCCCCGCGGGCGCGCGGAGCACTATGGGAAAAGTGTGTACGCCGAACGAGCCGGCTGTTCGCTCGCCTGCTGCTCGTTGGCAGCGTGATATCGGTGGGACCACGAAACGAAAAGAACATGTCGACGCTTCTTGACTATTCTTACGCCGCAAATACTGCACACATCCGGACGCATCTGCATGTATTTCTACGCATGAAATGTGACACAGTGCAGTGTCGGTATTACCGAGTGGATATGCATTGGATGTAGCAGCATGCGTATTATCACGTGCCGATATCATCAAGATGTATGGAACCCCGAATTCATTCTAAAAGACAGGGCGTGCAAACACGGGCTCAAGGAAGAAGTCAAGACACCACAGATGCCGACTAATAACTGCAAAGGCGCACAACGGCGAAAAAAAAAAAAAAAGAAACGAAATCTTATCTGCGCATGCCCGTGCAATAAGCGAACCTATCAATCCGGCATGCGTGGGGGTCTACATGACAGATAACTGTTAAGGCATTTGATTTCTTCTTTTGTAAGTTAATCGACGATTAACTCACACATGCGCTATCACTGCTATCGATATGCCATGTCTCAATCATTGAACGCGTTTCTTCATTCCTGTGCCGGTACAAAACAGCGCATTCATCGAACTTCGATGTGCACTTACGTTCTCGGCAATGTAAAGAAAGATTAGGAGCTTCCGGTTAGCGATCCAAGTTAACCCATGTCTCATGCAAATAAGTGGCTTAAACATGTTCTTAGAAAGTTAGTCTGAAGTCAAACAATATTCCAATGCTGTGTACAACTAGCTTTTTTCAGATGAATGTTTTCATGTGTATATGCAAAATGTATCATGGACATTTTCTATACATGCAGGGGTGAGACAGCTGCGCATATTGCGCATTTTTGATACGATTCCGTTTTCCTGCGCCAAGCTGCTCCGAAAGCATAAAAATTGCAAAAATTGCGCCGAACTGCGCCGAAACGACCCCGCAAGCAAGAATTTTCAAGCCTGCATCAGTTTCAGCATGGGAAAACGTAACTTTAGAAGCAGCGCCAGGGATACGTTCGCAGAACATGTTAACGCGCCCACGCGTGTCCTTCTACGCGCCTTTATAATGGAGGCTTCCATAGTGCTGTGGTAATCGCCTCTGACTGGTTGTAAATACAGTCAACTGCCGATTTTTCGGACACCCTAGGGACCGCGAAATCGTCCGAAAAATCGGGCAGTCCGAAAAAACAAATTCATGCTTTTTTATTCCGCTTAAGCGGTCAAATCGCCACAGCCACGTCCGAAATAGCTTTAATGCCTCCCAGTACAATTATCAGGCATTTTAGTGCGCGCCCAGGCTCTCGCAATACATTCGGTACCTGCCGCGAACCCCGCTTAACTACGTACAGTGGCGGTCAAAATTTTGCGGACCACGGGAGCGCGTGGCAGACAGCACCGAGGCGCCTTCTCACGGCTGCTTGCGAAGCTCTAGAGCGCGCACTGCGCACGCGCATCCTTGTTTACCTGCCGACCTGATCGTTCGCTCGCTTCAAGTGCGCGTGCACCAGAACGCCAGATAAAGTGCAAGGTGCCGCTACTGCAGTCACCGCGGAAGCCCCGAGCGATTTGCCTAAAAGAAAGCTTTTCTACTTGGCGAAAAGTTTGTCCTGGTCTGGACAAATTTTTCGTCAGCTTTCAAGATTTTTCTTCTTCATTTCTTAACCCATGTGGGTTTTCTTGTAGGTTCGTGCTACAAACCGGTCGATGCCAAGTTTTTTCTTTTATAGCGCATATCAACGGGCGCATGATAGTTGCACCGAGCACCACAAAAAAATATATATATATATTGCACATGCGTGAGTTCCGCGAATGGCAGCTGCTTATATGTCTTATCACACATGTCGACTTGAGACAAACTGACGCAAAGCGTATTTTCCACGCTGCGAAGCGTCTGGGAACCAAGCGCAAAGTGTAGCGCGCACCGAGCACTGCCAGTACAAGTTACATATTTTCGTCGCGATATCACGGCTCGGTGCTTCCGCGGCGACTGCAGAAGCGGCACCTTCCGATTTCTCTGGCTTTACGCCGCGCGCGCACTTGAAGCGAGCAAACGAGCAGGCCGACAGGTAAACAAGGATGTGCGTGCGCAGTGCGCGCTCTAGAGCTTCGCAAGCAGCCGTGAGAAGGCGCCTCGGTGCTGTCTGCCATGCGCTCCCGTGGTCCGCAAAATTTTGACCGCCACTGTACGTGCCAACCGCCACTTTTACATCTCGTGATGAGCGCCGCTGATAACAGCAAAGCGCGGAATAGATTACGGCTATCTCGCATGAAGCGTTTCTAAACGATGACGCGGAACACAAAGACTGTGGCGGAAGAGCGGACGACTCGTCCGGCATTCCCCGATGCGTGTGCGCATATGCGCACACGCATCGCGGAATCGCCGCTGATACGCAGCATTTGCTGCCGTATCAAGCCGATCGTTTCTAGTTGTGTGCAGTACATCGCCAACTAAACTGACGCCGTCACTTTACTGTTGCTGTATCGTACGCACGCATTTATCACGAAAGGGTTCGTGATGCGCACTTAGTTCTTGACCGCACACGGGCGCGGCAATGGCGAGCTGGTTTCGTCCGCGAAGGCAACGCGTCTATGCGGCGCACTTAGCGGTCTCGCACAAAGAGGCAGCAGGAATGGCGGCGCGGCGCATTTGGGCTCTCGCCTATTAAATGCGTGCCGTACGCATGCAACTGCGCTAGGCCACGTGCACTACCGAGCAGTTAACTGAAGATGCTTGTCGTAAGGGTTGTCAGCGATTAAGTCGTACCGGAGCGTTTGCCAGCTGCCGCCATCACGCCTCCGTGCATTTCCGCTGCTTATCCGTAACATCGCCGCACGGCGCCGCGATAGCGGCCCTTTGAATTTCTGGTCTGCTGCACAACATAACGCTTCGGCATTGCGGCAAAGCTGACTTTCGGACTCTGCTACTGTCGCACACAGATCGACTCGCGTACGCGCTGGTTCAAACCTAAGAGATGATTGACGCGGCAGAGGTGAGGGCTCCAATTAATGCCTTTCGGACCCACAATTCGGGCAGAAAGTCCGAAAAATCGGACACCGAAGAGTTTCAGCGTCCGAAATTTCGGACGTTCTTATAGATTGACGTCTATGGGGCTGGTGACGGTGCCGCGATAGTGTCCGAATTTTCGAGCATGTCCGGAAAATCGGGCGTCCGAAAAATTGGCAGTTGACTGATGTGACCCCCCCCCCCCCACCCTACATGCGTTCATCGGTGGCCGCCATACCGCTTTTGTTCTTTCCTGATGTTACACGTGAAGGCATCGCCGCAATCGCGTGCTAGTAAGAATCGTTCATTGACCATTCAAAGACCTATTGCTATGTGACTACAATTCTTGTGCAATCAATTTTTTAATTATTTGAAAAATGTGATGTTTTTAATTTTTTTTATTTTCAAATGTAAAGTGAAACTAGTTAAAAAAACTTTTTTCATCTATTTCATATGTTGTTACCCAGGTTATATAAATTGCGTAGTTTGTAAAAAGGTAGTGTAGTTCACACCTGGCAATGATCTGTTAAAAAAAAGCTTTCTCCAAAGCTCTTTGAACGTTATGTGTATTCTAAGCCGATTAAAATGTGCATTTCTTCCTCCAAGTTGCTACAAATTTGTTTTTTTCAAGCTCCAAAAACGACATAATAAATGCCACTAACTGCTCCCAAACAAGGTTCTCCTGCTCCTAAATTGAAATTTTGCTGCTCCCAAAACTGCTCCCAAATCGATTTCAGCCGTCTCACCCCTGTACATGTTTTAGTTTCACTGAATTTTCTTCATAGCATGTCTAAAAACGAATGGCAAGTAGAATTATGATAATTAACATACAGAAACCTAAGTAATTGGTGGCAGAAGCTTTGAAGTACAAGCAAAAAGGGTAGTTAAAGGAGTCTTCAATTTTCGCAGCTCTGAGTGCCACATTTGCTCTTAAGTGCCCAGTAGCTAAAGAGCTATAAAGTAAGATACATCATCGTCAAAGCTAGACACATGGTTGCCAGGTCTTCTCAGCTTGGTGGCAAACAATAGCCTTCATGATGGGGCAGTGTGCTATTCGATAACAACAGCTTCCACAAAGTGCCATTAGCCCAACTAATGCTTAGCATATTCATGCATTGTTTCCATATTTATGCAACCTTGCTCATGGTTGTGTGATAATTAGGCAATGATTAAAAAGGCTGTAAAACACAACCCTTTTCCTTTTTTTCTACCGAGTACCATGCAAACATTAATCACTCACTGCATTTTCAAATGATGGTCACAGTTCCAAATGTTGATGCCACATCTGTTGCACCGAGTGCACAAAATCACTGCATCATGATTAGGCTGTGTTGTGCTGCCCCAAAAGCTTTCTTGGGAGCACTGCAGGGGACCTTTAATGCTCTTTTGTTTCAGGAACAACTTACCACTGTTCCTTGTTCCACATAGCTACAGGCTTCTTTTTTTTACATTAAAGGCTTTGCAATGTGTAGATGAATGAATGGCTAGTAGTGTTAATTTGTGCTTGTATGAAGCTTAATGTAACATGAAGCAGGGAGATGCAACATGGAGCAAGAAGCTTTGTATGTGAAACAGTGGAGAAAAATAGCAGTATTACCTTGTTCCTAAGCAACCACAACTACTGCAAGCATGCCTTAGTGGCTTATGCTAGCCACTTTTTAGGCTATTTAGAGAGCTCGAAAAGACAGCAGTGAACAGCCTCACTACTTGTAGAGCTATTTGTAAGGGTGCCAGTGGCCGAGTACAATGGCCACCCAGTGTTCATACACTTTCTTTCTCAAGAAAATGACCTTGTAAATGATTAAATGTAGTTTGGTGCATTAATAGATGAAATTCTAGACTCAAGGAACAGTTAAAGGGGCCCTGCAACACTTTTTGAACATTAAAAAATGCTGTCAGTTATCAGTCAAGGCTCATATGAACATTTCAGCCAAATATTATAGCAGTGCATGCAGCAGGGAATCCACAATTCCTTTTCAAAGACTGCCAAAAATTGCTCGCTCTTCTCTCGGCAAACTACGCATTCAGCAGGACCACTACATAATTAGCTGGCCAAACACGGCCATTGACTGATTTCATGATTGAAAAAGCATTCTCGGTATGTAGTTGTATTGTTTGAGTTCAATAAATAAAAACTAGGTGTGTACGTCTCTCTATTTAGAAACACCAAAAAAGTATCTCATCTTTGCATTTCCGGTCTCATTCAGTGGTCGTCTGCTTTAATGTTTTGTTTTCTATGTTAATGCAAGGCGGAACTTGGCATACTACACCTGTGCTATTTGAAAACACTACATGTCCGTCATTTGTCTCCTACTGAGCCCACTACGACAGCCTGTGTGCACTAGGTTCTCATGGAGTTCAGCCAGACTTGACCACAACAGGAGCTTGATGTGAGCGAGCTAAAGAAAGGGCAGCTCATAAAAAACGAAGAGTGTCTATTGTAGTTGTCTTGTTCTCATTTTTTATGCGCTGCCTTTCAAGTACTTTAGCACAACAGTAGTGCTTCTTATGCTGCATAGGTGCTGTGGCCGCCATGTTCCAGTGTGATGCTCATTTGGACCCAAACTGTGTGAACATGTCCAAAGAAAAACTAAAAGAAAATGCTCAAGGCCATGATGTTCACTGACATAGCTTCATGCCCTCTCGTCATCTCTCCCTTGCAGTGTGCTCGTCAGGACAAAAGAAGAGAGAAAGCATGCAGGGCCTGTGACAGGTCCCTGTAATACAAAATTTTTGCAGCAAGAGATTCGTGAAGCGTTAAACTTGTACAGCAAGGTCATTTGATGATCACTTGCAAAGGTGTTGCAGGGCCCCTTTAAGATGGAGGGCTTCTTCCATCACGCATGTAATTTGTGGTGCCGGACCAGCCTGGGCCTCTCTTTCTTTACGGCAGATTTGGGCTAAGCTGAACAAGTACCTCTAAGCCATGCATAGCACTGTAGGACATATTGTAGCACAAAACTAGAAAAGAAAGACAGCACTTTTTGAGTTTTGCGCTGCAGTATCATATCCTTCAGTAAGTAACGACTCGCCCAAGAAAAAGTTATTGTGCATGCATAGCACTGCTTAGCCATTAAGCTGGAGCTGCCACGATTGTGAAGCTTGTATTGTTAGGGAGAATTGTGGTATTGTAATTTTTTGCACTTTGCAACACATTTTCTCTGCCCTCTACTTATACCCAGGTGGACAGCTCGTCAGACTCGGAGGAAGACTCAGCACGCTGGCTGCGACAGCCACTGCCAGCCACCGAGCGTGCACTGAGCTCTGATTACTCAAGCGATTCGGATGCGCCAGAGCCAGGACATGATGCACTGCTAGAGAGCTGTGGCATTCTGGCCACAAGCCCTGGTTTGGCCAACTGCGAGCAAAGATCACCTGCCCGTCAGGCTGTGGACATTGATGATTTTGTACTAGATGCCATGCGCCGTGCTTCACTACGCCAACCCAAGATCCAGTCAGCTGCTCTGGCACCACAAATTCAGGTGATTTTTTATGCGTAAACCTGAATGCAACCATATTTGAGAGCAAGTTGAGTGCTATGAAGTGCGTAACATTTATAAAAATGGTATATTACCAAATACAGCCACTGGCAAGTCAGATAAGAGTGCACCGCAATGTTTTCTCACTTTGGCACGCGAACTGCCTCCATTTTTTTACACATAATCTCATATGCACAGAATACTGTAACAATTTCTTTTGTCAAATGCAGCAGTGCAGCATGCTGTGGGTACGGCACAAATTTAAAAAAAAAGAATTCCGTGATTCTTTCCTGCCTTACCAAACCCACTGATGTGATTGCTGTGCCAATTTCACTAAAATGCCCCAAAAGGTGAAACCTGTTGCATCCAGCTACGGTTCAGCAAAAATTGCATAATTTGTGCTTAGTCTGTGCCAAGATGCTGTTTCTGCAATCTTTCGGCAAAAAAGAAGACTATGTTTAAGTTACCACTGGACGCATGGTCATGGGAGCAGAAGGGCAAGCGCTATGCATCTTGATGCATTTCCAGTGCATATGAGAAAGGAAAAAAAAAAGCGCAAACACAGAAAGGCAAAAAATTGTTTGCTTGTCTTTCTGTGTCTGTGTATTTTTTTTTTCTCATATACACTGGAAATGCATCAAGATTCAGTGTTCCAACTAGCCCAGCTAACCGTTTTAAGTGCTATGTATTTGAAAAGATCTCTAGAGGCCAATACGTACTCAGCAGAAAATTTTATTGCATTAAGCTAATGAAGATGACCAAGTATGTCACAGTTGTCACCTTTTAATGGATCCAGCTTAACATAATGTCCATGCATAACCACCATTCACGTCACAACGGCCATTGTGGCCACCTTGCCCAGCTGCGAAGACAGGCACACTGCGCCTTACACATTGCAACATCAGCATCCAAGTACATGCCCTGCCATAAACTGCAGCACTGTCATTTTGCGGAGCAGGTGTGCTCGTGGAACATTTGCTTTGTACAAATAGCTCAGAGTATATGAAAACATATAAGCTTGCAGCTTGAACGAGAGTTTGACGCACCACTGAGGACAGCAGTGCCTGGGAGGAGGGACATGAACACTGCTGAACTTGCCTTGTGTTGAGGGAAGCACAAAAGATAAATGATTGTGTTGATCAAAATTTAAAGTTTATATACGCAAGGTTTATTCCAGCAGTTTACTGTATGTCAAGAATCAATTCAGCCAGTAATGTTAAGGTTTCCGGCTGAGACAGACGGGGTACGCACCCTTGCCAAACAGCTCCAACTAACCTATACTGTGGGATTACATTATCAAATCAAGTAAAAATAGTTTCCAACTGTTGTGGAGTTATAAGAAAACTTATAACTTAGTGCAGTTTAGAAGTTCTTATAAGATGCCAGTCTTTTACTTATTGATTCCATTAATTATAGTCAGCAATACGTGTATGTACTTGAACAGACCATTTTATTTTAGTTTCTTTTGCAAAAATGTTTAGTACTGTTTGTTCTGATCGATTTCCAGAAAAGTTCAGGCAAGGCGCTTGTTCCATTACTAACAACATATGGTCAGGACTTGTCAACAATTCCACCCTCTGCAGTGACCTGTGGGATTTTGCTGAGAAAGTGCAGTCTTACAGTATCCCGGTATCTCGGTTCTGCTTTTCGACTGTGGCAAAAGTACATGTTAAAGAACTCGTCAAAATTGAATGCAAAGCCTTCCATTAATGCAAATTTCGTAGAACACAAGAGTAGGTTTCGGACACAAAGGACCAATTAATTATTGAACCCTATATTTTATATACCGCCCATGAACCAAGAGCCTCACGATCCTGTCCATAAAGCACAATACTAGCAGGTACTTTACCACACAACTTGGAACACCTACCTAAGTTGCACTGAAAACACAAACGTCATCATAATACCTAATAGCAAAAAGAATGCATGGAATACTTATGCAATGTGTGCTTTCATTACTGTAACTAAAGTATTCGGGAAAGCCTCATCGAATTATAAATATGAAATGTATCGCAGGGAAATAATAGGTGATCTGAGATCACGAAACTAAGGAAACTGAGGGCTGTAAGGTAATTTTACCTTTTGGGTACTGTAAATAGACATGCTTGCATATGTGAATATATTGGTTTCGTTAAACATGGTCGTTAAACATGCGCTGAACTGGCTTCCGTAACGAAATAAAGCAAATGTTATAGTTGCTGGAGATAACTCCATCTTGTCGCTATGAACGTGGCCACGAAAGGTAATGTTGGCTCTGATGCAAGTGTTTGAGTCGAAATTACGCTGACACGACGAACTGAAGACGGTGTAAATGAAAGTATGTGCCTTACTTAGCCTTAAATTATCACATTTCAATTTGTGAACACTATAAACTTACTTAAACAGAGGTTAAAATATGCTAACATGTAGGTTTCCGCATTATGAAAAGCTGAAGTTTGGCCTATAGCCAGTGATAATTCACTCCTGCGCCAACTGCGCCAAAGTGTCCCAAATTGAATTTACTGCGCCATCCTGATAAAATCAGCGTAAAGTGCGCCAAACTGCGCTAGAGTCTCGGGTTAGGGGGCGTCTATCACCGGCAATCGCACCGCCGGCGCGTCAGAGCATGTGCCGCTTCATCTTGGGGCCGCCAAAGTCACAACCACGGACCAAGAATTATTCCGCTGAATAAACAGTGCTCGCGCGAGCGTCCCGATCCATGACGCCATGATTGATGCCGACGCAGCTTCCGTTGTGCAAGTGGGCTCGACGGCAAGGTGCATCCTCCGCAGAAGCTCGTGACACAATCGGTAGCGTGAAAGTGAGGCGCCGATTCATCCGCGGGCGTCGTCTGTTCCAGAAATGCTGCTGATAGCTCGTTTCAGGAGTTGCAAGGCTCGTAATTGGAGCAGTGTTCAGTATTTACTCGCGTGCCGCTAGAATGTCTTTCCGTTCTGTTTCTGGACATCGCGGAATGATAATTGGGCAAACAATGTCTAATTTTGCGTGCTTCACGTCCACGGAATATCACGTGAACGGTGGGAAGGCGTTGAAACTTTTCATCAAATATACTTTATCTATGGATCTTCATCCAGAGGAGCTTTTTCGTAATTTTCTTCCGCGGTTTTTGGTAATCGTTCTTGCGGTAATACTCCCTGAAAGGCCCTGCCCTTTTGAGCTCGTGATCGTTTGGACCCCAATTCGAATATTTTGCTTGTTCTTTTTTCAAGTGTCATCTCATTAATAAAAGAATGCCTCCTGGTCGGAGAAGCCGAAATTATGTTTTAATTTGCGCAGCTGTCAGTAGTGGGCCCGCCGCTGACGGCCCCGGTGTCTGAAGTCCCACTGTGAAGCGGTTACTATGGTGGCATACGGTTACGCTATGTTATACCGCCCCTCGCTTTCGGAATTAAGAAAATGGGTTTCGCTTAAAGGCGAAGCAGTGAATACGATAGCAACAAATTGCATTGTTATACGAAGTAAGGCTAGCAGCTAACTCTTTTGGATTTGATCTCGCGTAACTCAACAGAAGGCAGATTTAAGAGAATACGGCCGCTTCAGGGACCGAAGTGATTTTCGAGCTTTCAGTTGTCTATACGTGAAGTAAGCGTTGCTAGCACAACAAGTTTACGACTCGTCTCCTGATTCTTGTCGAGATAGCGCGCGCGCCAGCGACCGCGTGCGACGCCGCAATCCGCTCCCTCCCCCCCCCCCCTCACTCCCGTACCTTCATGTTCTAATTACGAAAGACGGGCTGAGCGTTTCCTCTCTGCTTGAAGAGCAATCGACGGCAGGCGTCGCGCGCAGGGTGATGTTATCGCATGCGCCCTCTGTGCGACGGAGACGGCCGGCTCCTTTCATCTAGCTCCGCTTCAGCCGCGTTCGTCGCCAGCGCTCGCGAGCTTTTACACGCAGTCAGAACATACGATGCGCGGGTAGATGTTACCATGCGCGGGGTTATGTTATCAATTTGGATTTCATACTGAACATGACGGCAATAATGGCGATGCCAAAATCCCTCAAGAGTGCGCATATAATTGCTATCGCAATGAAAAAACATGATTATGGCAGCTTCGCACTAGTAGTGCCAAGCCTGAAGGAAGAGCGGAGCTTCCTTGTTTCTCTTTTTTTTTTTCTTCATTCTCTTTCTTTCTGCTTCTTGTTTCTCCTTTTTGTATCGGTTTGTTTCTCTTTTGTGCTCTTCCTATCTTTCTTTCTCTTGCCTTTCTCTCTCTTTCTATTTATCGCTTCCTCTTTCTTTCTGCTTCTTTCTCTCGATTTCTGTCTTTCAGTCTTGCTCTCTGTTTTTTTTTTCTCTTTTTCGCGTCTTGTTGTTTTCTTCTGTCTCTTTCTGTCTTTCTATCTTTTTATGTCTTCATTACCTTTATTTTTCTCTTTCTCTATTTTTCTTTCTTTCTCTCTCTCTCTCTTTCACATGCTCCACTTCGCTGAGCAGAGTTTTCGTTTAATGCTCGCACCTCCTGTACATGGTAATGAGGCTTGCCCAATTCCTGTCGCGCATACCCACCTGAGGAGTTTTGCACGACGGAGCACACGTTACCGATAGCTTAATCAGCTTCACTGTTCAAAAATGAGGAGCCATTCCACCCTGTAAGCTGGACGCGACCAGCGAAGCTGTTTAGCGCACAGCACAGATACGAAATGGTGGACGCCAGTTTGGTATTCTCTCTAGAGGGCACTAGGGAATGTCCTAGCTGTACACAGCTTCACTGTAAAAGGAAAACGAAGTTTGTGATATCATGTAGTCCCCCGTTGAATGCACTTTCGGACACTTTCGCGGATGCTTGGCTTAAAGCAGGTCTCCATCTTCCAGACAACCTGGCCCAACGTTTATAGAACCAGGTTCTATAAACCAGGTTCTATAACCGTTTATAGAACCAGGTTCTATAAACGTTGACCTGGCCTATGCAGGCGATAGTCTGGAAGCACTACGAGAATGCTCTTGCTTCAGCACAGAGAGGCCTCAGAGAGAGAAGGGATTGTCGGAAGAAGTTCGCTTTCTGAGCTCAGCTAAGTGATGCCATGTGGCACTCAGCAATGCAATCGATCGAGGAGAAAAAGAACCTAGCCTTTGCCTATGAGTCGTCTTAGGGGAATGCGACAGTGGTAATCTTTAGCATTGAGGCACTGTTGTATGTCACGGCGTTTGTCTACCACTTCTGCTGATAATTACGTAGATGTATTCATAGTGGTACGTCATAAAGTACAATTTTAAATGTGCGGTATTTTGTTTGTTTGCTAGTTTCGAAAAAAAAATCGCTCAACAGGTTATTCGAGAACACTTAAGTGCATGATG
Source organism: Rhipicephalus sanguineus (assembly GCF_013339695.2). Taxonomy (NCBI): domain Eukaryota; kingdom Metazoa; phylum Arthropoda; class Arachnida; order Ixodida; family Ixodidae; genus Rhipicephalus; species Rhipicephalus sanguineus. Next base: position 304,400,608 of record NC_051176.1, on the reverse strand, counting down.
TCCTTATTTTGGCATTATCGAGTGAAATATGGAGTGCTCCTGAGGTTATTTTCTCTATGAGATTTGCAATGAACCAAAATATTTCTAGCTCTTCATAAAGCCCCATAATTATTCAGGTGCTTGAATGTAAATGCAACTTGCTTCTCCAGTGTACTCCAGGATGTGAAATTTGCTGCTCCAGAGTGCTCCAAGATGCAAAATTAGCTGCTCCAAAGTGATCCAAGGTGAAACTTTTCGCTGCTCCAAAGTGCTCCAAAATGAAAATTTTGCTGCTCCAAATCAGAAGTCCTCGGTAGCATCACTGCCTATAGCTCTTCTGCTGGCATCAAGCAGCCATAGGTGCTGTAGCAGTTAAATCACACATTTAAAGGCACTCTTCAAAAATTGCAGTGTGAAACATGAATGTATCGGTCTTTTTGGCTACGCTGATAGCATATAAAAACAGCCACAGCCCCTTCCTTATTTTTCTAACCTAAATTTACGTTTTGCTTTTTTAAATGTGAGAGCATCTCTTTGGCTACCTCTGCCCACTTTTGGCTCAATACATTTACCACATAAAAGGAAATACATTCTAGCACCTACAAGGAATCAAATTGAAGCCTTCAGTGTGGAAAGCAAGTAGCTATCCTTTCTGCCATGCTTACGAGCGATTAACACTCCCAGGTTTGCGTGCACAGAAATGACTAGGGGTGGTGTGCGAATATTCGAACTTTCGAATTTTTTAAATGCGAAGCATTTCTTAGCGAACTTCTGCGACCTTGAACATATCTATCTATCTATCTATCTATCTATCTATCTATCTATCTATCTATCTATCTATCTATCTATCTATCTATCTATATCCATCCATCCATCCATCCATCCATCCATCCATCCATCCGTCCGTCCGTCCGTCCATCCATCCATCCATCCATCCAACCATCCAATCCAATCCAATCCAATCCCATTTCCATCCATCCATCCATCCATCCATCCATCCATCCATCCACCTACGACTACGTGCTCTCGTGGCCATTTCATTAAAAGGGCCCCGCAACACTTTTTCAGCATGGTCAGAAAACGCTGCGGATCGGTAGTCGAGGCTCCCGAGAACACGCGATGGCCTCGAGGCCCACCACTGGAAACGCCGGCGCCACCGTCGGCGTGACGTGCTTGGCAGGATCACGTGGTCTCAGCGGCCGCGTCGGCTGCTTGTGGAACACTGCCGCGTGCTTTGAAAACGAGTTTCAAGTGCCACGTGCGCTGCGGTCTGTTCAAATTCGGAAGTTTTCTCTCATTTTCTACTCAATTGAAACCCTTGTAATAGAGCGGCTGCCTCCGAAGGCGACGAACATGTGGCTCTACCGCTCGGTGCCGAAGTGCCAGGCTTACGCAACGGAGCCCAGTGTCAGCCTGCAGCGGTAACCGCGGGACAAGAAACTGCGTGAAGCATGGGTTGTAAGGCTAAGAACCGGCAAGTAGCCATCGGCTACAAGTCTTGTGTGCAACAAGCACTTCCGCGAGACTTTCGTTACTGCGTCGGGCCTGCGATGTTCGGTGAGTAGCAGACAGCGCGCACTGAGACGATGGCTCGCGCGCGCTTCCCGCCGGGAAATGATGCTTATCTGCCACAGGATGGAAAAGGTACTACCATAGAGTTTCATACAATACCCTAGAGAGGAAACTGGCGCTGCGATCGTTCAACCACCATGGGAATGATGGGAAGTACAGGCTTCGGATTGGATAGCGTTAGCTAGTGAACTGTCTACAGATCTTTTTTTACAGTTTCAGTTTCGTTTTTTGCGAGGCGTGGGTAGTGGGGTGCGTTTCAAAGCATTCAAGCAGCGCCTTTGTTGTTCAAAGAGGCTGAAGACCGCTAGACCTCTTGGTTAGCTGCGACGCTGCAGCTTTACAGGTTGTATTTGACAGTTTTAGCAAAGCGTCGTGCACTCACCGCTGCGCACAGAGGTAGCGTCCCATGTCAGTGCAGCAAACGAGTTCACGTTTTTTTGATAAGCGCGTCTTACCAAAACTCGTTCAAATCAGCTGCAAAACGACGGCGAAGCTAAGTAGACGCACCGTCGTGCTCCTCTGACTCGATTTCACAACAAAACGAGAGATGCGTTGGAGGCAGACCACTTGAACAGACGCACCTGGCATCGCAGCAGACGATACGTTAAGTGTTTCTCACTCAATAGAGTACTGTTATTTTCATAAATAGATAATGCGTACTTTCGAGGGAAAAACAAGCGTGTTTCTTTTCAAGTGTTGTACAAAAATAATTCATTATTTGGTGACGCCAAATCTGGCACACAATTGCAGAGCAATGCATACCCTGGTGGTTGAATTTGTCCAGGTTTCCGTTCCATCTCACGGTCACGCAAACTTTTTGCAATACGTTTTACGTACAAAAGAATGAAGCAAGTTTTGATTGGAATTAACTTCATATCACTTTGTTTTACACTCGGCAAACAAGCGTTGCGAATCTCAAGAACCTAATCCATCCGAAGCAAATCCGAAGCCTGTACTTCCCATCATTCCCATGGTGGTTGAAGCGCGTCTCAAGGAGCCCGCGTAGACACTAGCGCCAGATTCCCCTCTAGGTATTATTGTAAGAAACTCTATGGGTACTACCTTTTACCACGTGCGATGCCATCTCAGAACCCTCCCGTGCGACCTCTTGATCGTCGACCCCGTGCTCAGCGTCCACAAAATCGCGGCTGCAGATGCGCAAGTCATTGTTTAGATACTTTGAATTGAAAAACGCAAGGGTCCCTTATGCATTCGCCAAAGAGGACTAGAAGGCGAAAGCCATCTTCTTGTCAGTAGTTGTACTGATTCTCCCGCGCCCCCCTCCAAAAGCGTTCTGCACCTAACGCGGTTTTGCACGGCCTCCGTGACCGATGACGGAGGCAATGCAAAGCGACCATGACGTGTGAGTACGTCATCGTGTGACGTCATAATGACGCTACATATTTGGGCGATCTGTGACGTCATGAGGATGTCATATGGTGACACCATCACGTGACGATTATTTTTTGCATCACTCATGTTGACGCCGCCGACGCGGGACGCCCACGGGCAATCTTCCCATTTGATGAGGCAGCTAGGGCTTTCGCCTTCAAAAGCTACATAAGTTCTGCGTTGCTTCAAAAGCTGCATAAGTTTTGCATTGCTTCCGTGATCGGCCACCGATCACGGAGGCAATGCAAAGGGACCATGTCGTGTGAATACGTCATCATGTGACATCACGTTATGTCGCGTCATGGTGATGTCATAATGAAGTTACAAATTTAGGAGATGTGTGATGTCATGACGTCATATGGTGACGTCATCACGTGACGATTATCTTTTGCGTCACTCGTCTTGACGCCGCCGACGGTCAATCTTCCCGTTTGAAGAGGCATCTAAGGCTTTCGCCTTCATAAGGTACGCGACGTTTGCTGGTGGACTAGCGAGAGTCAAATGCTGCGGCTGTGTGCTGCATTTATGTTGGCAATAACATTTTTTCAGTCCAGCTTGCGTTCCCCTGACGCAAACACAATGTGCTAAAAAGCCCAAATTTATTTGTGCCACTCTCAAACTCACGTTCGGCCTCTCCAATTCCATGTATTTTCTTGGAGCCTCAATAATTTACGTGGGAAAGATGCCACCCTGTTGGCGTTAGACACGACAGTGCTGCCAAAATTGCTGGGGTACTCGCCAAATAATTACTATCCTGTTTTGCGGCTGCTGGTTGCTGCACTAAATTCTATTTTATTCACCGCTATTTCAAGTTCATGTGGGTCCTAGTTGACAGCCGACGTTTGCAGAACATGTCCGGAAAACGTTACCGTATTTTCTTTCTTTTCCTTGGCGTTGCATGCTACTACATGCTCGGTCTCGTAGACTGCTTCTCCTTCCACCTGCAATCTCGAAGTGGTGAAGCTTTGGTCTATGAATTTGTTGATGACAGAGAGCGGCAAGTTCACTGGAATGCAAAGGGATCTATAATTAAGGAGCATTAAAAAAAAAAGGCGTCGCACTTGCTCACGTTTTGTGTGAGCACCAAACGAAACGAATGCACTAAATAAAGAAACAGAAGCAGCGGCATTTTCCCGCAGAGAAGACCGATCAATACGCAGTGCGAGACAACTTGTCTAATGACATTGAAACGTACGCGAATGTACGCGAATTTAGACCGCAAAAAAAAAAAAAAAAAAACTGAATCGTCGGGACGGCACATCACAAAGTTGCCACGCGCACCGAAGCCTAGTTGTAACGAAATTGTTTTTGAACTGCTCCGATAGCGTTCGCGCAACAGTAGTTGTTTGTGTACTCACAAATTCTCATATTTTTCGGCGTAAAGTTCACAGCGCGGTGCCAAAACGCGCTCGTAGCAAAAGCGATACCATCAGTACGAACATACATGCAGACGCTCATACATGCAGAGGCACCGTCAGTCGTCGCGAACCCGTGCGATCGCTGGCTAGAGGCTTCTTTCTGTTATGCTCCGTTTGGTTATAGAGGCAGCCTACTATAACGAGATATTTCACATAGTTTGCACTCAGCGAGTGACTACCTTTCACGCAAGAGGCCGGTTCAGAGGTCTCCAACGCGGTGACCGCGTGAAGCGGGCGCTCGGTTTTCTGCAAAGAGACAGCCACTGTGAACTATCTTGTGCTTTCAGTTCGTCGAAAATAATTATTTTGACAGTAAAGAACACAGTTCCTTTCGCAAGTACTTACAGAAATGCCCTGGAGGACTTCCGCGAGGTGTTTTTGTAGAGCACCGACAGCCAAACATATGGGGAGCGCGCCGGCGGTATCCTACCTAGCACGCAATCGAGGCGCGTCCGATAGAGGGCGACTCCGTAACTCCTCGCGGCCAATAGCGCAGCACGCGGCCGGGGATTTACAATAGATTCTCAAAGTCAGCCAAAAATCGAAACCTTTACTCTCGACAAATGATGCTATTGACTCAAAATCACTGCGTCACTGACACATGTTCCACGCCATTGGCTGATTTGAACATGGCGCGCTTGGTAGTTACTGCGGCCGCCGCGGGAGGCCGACATTTGTCGTCGCGCACGCGCAATCGCACTGAAAGTACGTCGCACGTTCGAAGAAAAAAAGTGCTCAAGGTCACGAGGCGTGCGTGCGTGACGTACCTTCATCCCCCGTGCCACCCCTCTGTGCTTAGCTTCCAGCGCTTTCATCAGGACGAGAGAAGAAAGAAAGCAATTACAGCGTGCGACAAATCTCTGTAACTCCGCTCGTACTGGACGGATTTTAAAAATGTTTGCGGTGGTCGATTTGTAGGAAATAAGCTCCTTTAGTGAAGCCATTCCGTGGCTACTTGGAAAAGTGTTGTGGGGCCGCTTTCAAGGGACACTAAAGAGCAAAACGATTTCTCCTATATTAGTAAAGTACTCTTTCACGATACCAGAAACACCACGCTTGCTGCGAGAAAACGCCTAATAAGCGAGAAAACGCGCAAAAACAAAATGTGGGTGGCAACGCCACCTTGAGGTTTCCGCACCATTCGCCGTGACATCGCATGTTTTGACGGCGCCTACTAGGGACTACGTAGCTCCTAATTGGTAAAAATGAAGTGCATTGTCCTCTGAGGGGGCCATGACTTAGCATACCAAGTTTGGGGTAATTTTGTTGAGCCAGTGGCGCGTAAATACGATAAATGCACTTTGGAATTCTTGACGTCACGCGGGGAGATTTCGGCGCGAAATTTAAAAATGAAATTTTGAACTTGATTTTCTTCTCTATTAATAAACCTATGATGGCGAAATTAACGACGTTAGAGTTCTCGGAGCACAATTTATCGAAACCGATTCATTGTTTCTCTTTAGTGTCCCTTTAAGATTATATACACCAAAATTGGTATGGCGCGACAAGAGTGCATGAACATAAATGAGAGGTAACATGCAAATCACGACATGAATATCATGTACGGCTTGATTTACATGCCACACTCATGGTACACTCATGGCCGTTCGCTGGCTTGATAGATATCAAAATTGGCATGGCGTGACATGCCTGTATGGCGAACATAAATGACAGGTCGTAATATGAAAATGATGAAATGCATGTACGGTATGAGTTACGCACCCCGCTCATGGTGCACTCATGGCCGTTTCATTAACTTCATATGTGTAAAAATTGGTATGGCATATGACATGAGTGTATGAAGAACATAAATGACAAGTTATGCATTGTATATACCACGATATACGTTTCATTAGCATAGTATACACTAGATTGCACATGCATGTATGGATGAAAAACATGCGATAGTGAGCAAGATTTCATCACATGAATGATTTGATTGTCCTCAAAGACAAACAGCTTACCACACTTCAGCATTTTGGCGCAGGATACATAATGTCATGCCAAGTGCTAACGAACCAAAGTTTCGATGGCTGGATATCATTCATATAGAATCACTCTTGTAGATGCAGGGCAACCACTATGCAAAACTTGCATGAATTATGGGTGGGTGTCTGGAAGAAAATTTTGATATTGGGAGAACAAAATACTGCCATTACCACGACCTAGAAATTGATGTTAACGGGGTACTGACACGAATATTTTCAGTTGGTTTTTTTGCGTCAAATGAAAGGCCAAGCCCTCAAGAGCCTAGAAAAGCTAGTGCCAAGTGCGAGTGCAGCCTGAAAAAGTAATTACAGTACGTTTTTAAAAGCTAGTTTCGGTTCTTACTGTACCCTGACGTCACAACATGGTATGAGCTTCTGTTAACGTGCTCGCACAATATATAGTGACGTTTCCACGGCTGCTCCGCACCATGGCTCCGTTGGTAACGCATAAGCGGCCATTTTGGAAGTTCTGGTGACGCACAAGCGGCCATCTTGGCAGGTTTGGTACCTAACGTCATCACAACTAGCCAGACTACGAAGTCACCAGAATTTGTACTGTAGCCCGACGTCAAGCTAGTGTCGATGTCAGTAGGTGCGCCATGGAAAAATTTACTTTAATATCAAATTAAAATATCTTATCAGAAGTTGCTGAGCTTCACACTTGCTCAGAGCTGTCTCTGCATACAGGAGATTTGTATGGCAGAGTAAACTCTCCTTCGAAAAGAGGTGTCAGTACCCCTTTAAGGGCGAGCGAGGCTCCTTGTTACGATCTGCAAGATTAGCAGCACCAGCAGCGTGCTGAAAATTTCCCGGGAACATGGCCCTAGAATATCCTTCATAGCCACACATGTTGAACACCTTTATGCTGTTTAGAGACCGCTGAAAGAGTGATGCTGCAGTTGCCAGCCCTGCAACTGTACAAAGATTGTTTCATTAGTATGTATACTTTGTTATATTGAGGTTTCAGTACATAGTTTATTGTTAGTACAAATGAAGTTCATGCAACACTTGGGGTCTTCCAGGTGAGCGGAGAGAGTCCCGTAGAAGCACCTACTGGAGGCCGCTTGCGCCAGCTGTCGAAATCCTCAGAGGAGCTGGAAAGTCGGCCTGCCAGCACCTCACCGGGAAATCTGTCAAGACTGTTTGTGCTCGAGGAAGGCCCTCGTGAGCCAGCAAAAATGAAAATGTCGCACAGTGAGAGTGCCATTCAAGATTTTTCGCTTCCTGGTCCGAGTCCAGTGTCCTCGCCTATTGTCATCAAAAAAGATCTGGTGCTGTCGCCCTTGTCGCGCATTGCTAAGGGTGTGCAGACCTTGGGCTTAAACCTACGGCCGGCGGCTATTGTGGGACGTCGTGCGCAACTGCCCATGGAGAGCGAAGCTCTGCAACAGCGCAAGCGAGCCTGCCGCTCACAAATCATAGAGCTCTGATGCTACACATTAGGCCAGCTACTACTCTCCAAGGGCAGTGTGCACCAGTGTGCAAGTACCATTTCAGAGCTTGCAGTCACAAAAATTCCATTTCTGGTCATGTGGCAGCCTGGTCAGCTTCTGAGAACTGTCACAGCTAGCACCCATCATGCACCCTTGAAATCAATGACTCTTCTTGCACCTGTAGGCTTAGCAACAGGGATGGCCCATTCATGAAAACATCAGATATCTTTTTAAAAATGTCAATTACGAAATATGCAGTAGTGGCTATCCCGAGCCCTTTTTCTTAGCTCTGTCTAAAGCTCAAATCAGTGTCCAGCCTAGTCTGTCACCAACCTGCATATTCCTACTTACAAACCATTTCCCAGCCTAGGTGACAGCTGCTACTTCCTTGGGCCAGCCTTAGGCATGTTGCACACAGTGGAATGAATCCAACAGTCAGTACAGCATGCCTGACAGCTTTTACGGAGCACTTGCTGCAGTTGTGTACATAATTTGTTGCAGAAAGTTTGTATAATCATGTACTCAAATTTGTACCATGCATGTTTTCATCATATGAGGATGTGTGTTCATGTACCGTACAGTTGGTGTGCCCTGTGCCTGTAGTTTCCTTTCCCACCTGCTAATGCAGAAGTTTATTTAGTTACCAGCGTTTGTTTGGAGACATTTATGGGTGCATTTATCACTGAACACATTCCACGTCTTTGCCATCTTAAGCCACAGTAATTCTGGACCAAGCAAGCTGCAGCAACCGGGACTGCTGGCAAAAACGAATACTCAGCCACATAGGCATCACCTCTGTCACATAATCATGTTCTCATCTAGCTTGGTATAGGCCTTTCTTGCAATATCAAGCAGCATGGCAATTCCTCAAATTTTAACTCTTTCGTTACCACGCCTATTCAAATCGATCACCGGTGATCGACGAAAAAAGCTGCCGATTTTGACGCATTAAAAATTTTTCCCGTGCATGCTGCAGCATCTCGCGTTTAGTTCTGGGACTGCTCTTCTACAATCCGTTTAAATTTTCTCGCTCTGACGAGGTTGCGATTTTTGACGGAGTTTTTCGCGAACGAATGCGCATGTGTTACTGGAAAAAAGGCCGTGGCTGCCACACTCGCGAAAAAAATGCGCAGCTCATGTTTGTGCTCCGTTATTATCAACATTTTGGTATCAAACGATTCCTAAGAAGTCAATTATCAAATTGTGTCGTCAGTTTTGCGAGGTACTAAATTTTGGCTGTGATAATTACATGAAAACGACACCTGCTACTCACTAGCGAGCTTTGCTTCCGAGTTTGCGCAATATTATTCAAATACAGCTCGTTTCTGAAGGTCCGTCGCCTCTCAAACTTGTTGATCTGGCCTTTTTAGCCAGTTTGCAGCAGTTTTGGTTTCTTTTGTCTTTATCTACGCGAGAGGGGCGCATCGGGCGTTAGCGTCGGCGCGCGCGGCAATCTCTCGGTCGCTCCCATGGCGTCGTCAACCCGCGGGGCTGCGTCGCGGGAAAAACGTTCCGCTCGAAAGCGTGCTCAACCCGCTCACGAATTTAGTGAAGCTGAGTGGAGCTATGAGTCCGAAGACGACACCAGCTCATCTTCAAGCGCCGACAGCGACGATGCTTCGAGCCAGCCCGGGCCATCCTCAGCTGTGTACCGATAAGTTTCGTTTTCGGCCTTGAGCTGTCTCGTCCGTCGGAAGCGCTTATCTGCCGATCTTGGTGCACAACCTTTGAGATGTCCTGGTTATCTGCAGGATACGCACAGCGCTTGTATAGGATGTGCTGCCGCCGGCAGCCAGAAAGCTTCAAGTTTCACCAAGAAGGCCGCCCGGCGTGCATCTCGGCCCGGCACACCGGAGCAGCGCAAAACGTTTCACGACGGCGCGCGATTTTTTTTTCCCTGTTTTTCACAGCAGAGGTCATCAGGACCATCTGCGGAAATACCAAAAAATATGCTTGGATGCATATCTTGGGCCTCCTGACGTATGCCGAAAAAGATGCCGACGTATGCCAAAAAAAGTGCAGCACCACCCCAAAAAGATGCCGAAAAGGAAAAACTGCCGCAAGTGCTACGAGGAACGCAGTTGAAAAAAAAAAAAAAGAATGTTCTTTGTGAAACCTGTGGCGTCTACCTGTGCTTCACGAAAACCAGAAACTGCTTCACCGCATGGCACGAGCGGTGAAGCAGTTTTCGGTCTGCAGTATTTTTGATCTGTGTGAAAAGTGGCTTTATGCAGATTGTTTATTTTTCTTTTAGAATATTCCTAGATCAATTCCCTTCAAAATGTATATTTTGAATTTTGTTTGTTCGTAATATTTTTGTAGATATTGTGTTTTGTTTGTACTGTTTTTCTCAAGTTCCTGCAAAAGTGGTAGATTTCAGATTTTTTATAAGTTTTGTAACATCTTTTTTGTTTTGAAACTTGTCTTATCTATAAAGAGCAATTCATTATGCACAATTTGGTGTGCTGCAATGTTACCTAGAGCATTATTTATAGTAGCAATAAATTTCTTCCTCAGACCTATAAAAAATGGCCATTTTCATGCGGTAACGAAAGAGTTAAATCAATGCATGCTTGCTGGTGCGCTTCTTAGCGGGAACATGTAGACCCGACATTTTTTTTTTTTTGCATCTGCACAGACAGACTGTAACTTATGTGATACGAGGCACTTTTCAGCTTTTAACTGTCTGCAGCATTTCTGCATAGGTAGCTTGTGGTAATTGCTGCTTATGAAGCACCAAAGGATCAATGCCATTTCACCACAGAGACTAAGTACCTCTTAACCAAACAGTGTGTTGATGTCAGGCAGGCACTTAACTGGAAGCACTTCCACGTGTGTCTGAGCATCAGTAACACTACATGAAAGCTTTTTGTCTTGAAAGTCAACATCTAGGAAAATACCGAAAAAGAAAAGTGTATGTTGTTATAGTTAGGCCAATTATGTAGCAGAGAAGTCGCTTTCAGTGTGTACAGTGTCACATGTCCAGAAATATGTACTTTAGCAGACAGATCCAAGCACAATGATTGGTGTGCACAAGTGCTTCAACTTCACAAGTTGTGCCACTTAGTGTATTGGGATCGAATTCTCAGTTTACGGATCCAATTTGGGAGGCGCGAGTTAAGTTATTATTATAGTTAGTGGAAATTTCTCCGCACTTGCAAAGCTTGTGCTAATTGTTAGGCATCTAGCTTCTACATATACATTACAACTGTACAGCCAAAGCAAATTTGTGTTTGTTATTGAGTGCTCTCCTAAGCATGTCCCGTTTGCAAGACTGTAATGCTAGCACAATCTTTTTCAGTAGGCCAACTGCTTTAGAGCCCAAGCAACATGTTAGCACCATGTGCTTTGCGTCTTGGCACTGCAGTAGCCCAAACGCTTAGCCCATGTACTACGAATTGGTTCAGCCTCTAAATAAAATCGTGTGGCCTGTGCAAGTGACTCATGATGTGTCATGTAAAGAAGCTGGATGGCAAGCAGCCCTTCACACTGAATAACACAAGTGCGTTTTGTTTGTGAATTTATTCCAAACACAGTCAAATTATGTTGCACAACCAGATACGACAAACATTTCATCTGAACCTATTCTTGCTTCAGAGTAAATGGACAGGCTCCTACAAAATGCAACAAATCCTTGTACATTGTTCCATTAGCTCTTAAAACATAAGAGCAAGCAAGGGTCACAGTTGTCATACAGAAGAGGCCTTAGTTCAACAGAGAATGGATCAGTGCTTGAGAACTAAATGAAACCTGCAATATTTCCCCTAAAACGGGGGAGCATGGAGATGGGCAAAGACGTTCTTAATTTTGAACTCGTTTCACCTCTTAAAGCTAGACACCAGGCTGCTTATCGTATTCGTCAGTGGACAGTATCCCTCTGATGATGTGCATCAGATTTGTTTCCCAATGTTCAAATACACTACATCACTACCTTAAAAGTCAACAGCCCCCATGCAGTTCTCCCAACACAGAGTTCTCGTTGTTTCATGAAGCAGCCAGCACAGTAGTAAAATGAGACCACCCAAAAGCGATAACGAACTGTGTAGCAACCAGCCTATGTCGGCAAGAGTGAAAAAGTTGCATGATGCAAGAAATCTGCTGCACAGATTCAGTAGCAGTCTTGCTCTTGACAATAAAAAGCATTGAAGGGGGGGCAAAAAAAAAATAAACATTGGCTGCAAGCAACTTCAAAATGGATGCATTCCAGGCAGGTACTTAACCCAACTGGAAGCACTTCCACATGTGTCTGAGCATCAGTAACACTGCACGAAAGCTTTTTGTCTCCATACACTGTACCTTTTACACAAGGGCTGCTTAGAGCAGCATGCCAAATAAAGCAGTAAAAGGGGAAACTACAGCTGTCCAAGAGCACCACATAGTGACGTGCCTTGCAACCATTCCAGATAACAGAAGAGGCACTCCAAGTCTCTAAGGTGGCAGAGTGTGCACATATTGCCCAAGAAAGTCATGACAGTGCGCCTATTTAAACAGACTTCTCAAAACAAAGGTGGGATACGTCCAAATCGCAAGATGGCCTAGGGAGGGAACCTGGCAGCCCAAGTAGCAGTTTAAGTCCACTGAAGCGAGCTTTATTCTGTACAAACGTGCGAGCAAGAGCAGGCTTCTGGAGGCCCTCCCGATGACACGATTAACAGCAAGGGCTAGAACAGGCATGCCTACCTCAAGATCTACCAAGCCAGATGTGAAACTCAGCAAACTCCATTCGTGGCCATTTCACTGCCCACAAACCCTAGCGGCCTCCTGCAAAACCAAAAGAGAAAAGGAGTACACATTTGCTTTGTCAGTAACATGAACAAAACACAAACATCCAACAGTCTGGTAATAACTTTTTCAAAAGCTTTAACAAAAGTAAAATGAGTGCTATCCATAAACACTATGACAAGCTACACATGTTTTGGTTTTTTTATCCATTTGTGCATCACTTCCTTCTGCAGGTACGGTGCTACCTTGTTTTCCAAACAACTGCCTATGCTAAGCAAGTACTGAAAAGACACACTGCCCAAATTGCAGTTGTATCCAAGCAACACGTCCTTAGTCCTGCCGCCAACTCTTTCCAGGTGCAGTTTTGGTCCATAATGATTGTTTCAGAGAGCATCTAGGTGGTATTGACAACTGGAAAGATACGAGACAACCATGAATATTGTTGTGAAGGCCTACCTTTTTATACACAGGAAGTTAATTATGAGCTTTTTATTTACTTTATGTACTGCTAGCTGAAGTGAATGGAGAAATGCATCAAAATATAAAGTTTTAAGGGGAAACGTGGGTCTTGGAAAAGTGTTTTTTATTAGTTGGGCTAACTGAATGAAATTTAATACACTTATTCAATTTGTTCTGCAGATTCCAAATCTTCAAGTAGATTTTTATTATCTGCATTAGAACAAAAGATATGCAATTTCTGAGAGCACATTTTTTACGGTACTTTTTGGCAACATTGCTTTGTCAAACACAAAAACTAAATATGTGGCAAGACTGCCAGAGAGCTCGTCTAGCCGATGATGCTAATTTGATTGTTTTCATCGAACTTCGAACGAAGATAAATGGATGCAAACATGAGTGAAAAATTTTTTGCTTCGTACACTTCACGATTATAGAGAATTATCATTTGGTAAACAACATTATAAGAAAATAAATAGCATCATCGGCTAGACCAGCTTTCTGGCAATTATGCCGCATACTTTGCTTTTGTGTTTGAGGAAAAGAAGTTGCCAAGAATCCCCGTAAGAATTGTGCTAAAAAATGTCATAGAACTAGCATATCTTTTGTTCTAATGCAGCTATTAAAAATCTACTCAGAGATTTGGAATCTGCAGAAAAACCTGAGTATGTGTATTAAATTTCATCCGTTCACCCAACTATTAAAAACACTTTTCAAGAACCACGTCTCCCCTTAAAGCAATACATGGATGCAAAAAAAATTTTTTCACCTGATTTTTTTTTTAAACTCAAGTAGAACTCTCCACAGTTGCTCGGTGGCTATGGCATTGCATCACGGTTTCAAATACCAAATGCGTAAATGCTTGGGGTGCACAACTTCAGGATTTCATCGTAGAACTCTCCACAGTTGCTCGGTGGCTATGGCATTGCATCACGGCTTCAAATACCAAATGCGTAAATGCTTGGGGTGCACAACTTGAGGATTTCATCCAGTGTCCACCACAGCATCCATCATAACCCATAGTGAAATTTGAGCCCCCCAAGAAAGTAACTGCGTATTTGGCCAGAGTGCCAACATATTTCCCCTTTTGGTTCAGCTCCAAAATGAATCATGTGTCAAACTGAAAAGTTCTCGGGTCTGGTTCAGCCTTTATATATTTTCCTTCACTTAGCGTCCACTCTTAGGGTGAACACGACTCAGCATGGTCATGCAACGCTGAGTGCCAGTGCATCTGGTGTGGATACACATCAAAACGAAGCAACACAGGCACCTATCGAAGCGCACCGCCCTTACTTTGCTGTACAAACAACGGCACGCTCCAGCACTGTAGCAGACAACGCGAAGCACCTCCCATTGATTCCTGTGTGCCTGCGGCGCTTCGCTTTGAGGCATGGCCACACCGGATGCACTGGCACTTTCCGCAGAGTGCGGCCATGCTGAGCTGTGTTTACCCTAACAGCGGACGACCTTGTACACCTCTCGTGTCTTATTACATGTGAAATAAATATATATATAAAATATATATAAATACACTGCGATTGGAGGCATGCGGAAGTACCGAATTTTTTTTTTTTCAAAGGATACCAAAGTGTCCATTGTGTGGACATTTAATTTGGTTGCACCTGTATAAGCTGCCTTGCATTCATGCACACCTTGCCTCTAGTGGTTAAAGGGGCCCTCCAACACTATTCAACCCCCCATTTTTTACTTGCGGGTTGCGTAGACTGATGGCTGGGGATAATTTTAGCATAAGTTTAAGCACCGATATCAAATTATTTAGTATTTTAATCACGCGTTGAAGTCGCTACATCGCTGCTGACCGCATCAGCACGTAGTGGCGCTTGCCAGAACTATTGCGGGCGGAAATGACGAAGATGAGTGCTGGCCTATGATTGGATAAATGTATCGTTAGAAGTAATAACGGCGTTGCATCAAAGTTGAGATTACTATTGTGTTTCGTTTTTCTTTTCTGTGCTTTTTCAATGAACTCCAAATAGCCGCCGTCGCAACAAAAAAATATCACTACAACCACAAAGTACGACAGAGGCGCCGGCTGCCATTTCGCCTCTGGTTGCTATGGCTTTTTTTTTTTTTTTTTTTTTGCCTGCGCCGGTCGGATGTCCATATGAAACGCTTGCCCTTCTTCCTTCTTTTTGCGTCTGTACGTTTGCGAGCTGCCTCTTTCCGCATGTGCGGTAGGCTCATGATTGTTGTTGAAACGGTGCAAGTAATCCTCTTCGTTGAATTGTTGTCGCTGCACACTTGTAACTCGTCGGGCTGCTCACCGAACCCGCGTAGGGGCGACTGTGTTTAACCACCCATGCCGCTCCACAAATTCCCTTCTCAGAATGAGAAGAGGGAATGACACGGAATGTCGTTGTAAGGAACAGCAGACAAAGCCTCCCCAGCCTCGCTTTGAAGCAGTAGCGCCCGCTCACGTTCTGACAAGTCAGGTTTCAGGAACCACGTTTGTTACTATGGCAACGACGTCAACAATGCGTTGGAAAGGAGAAGCAACAATGGTGTGCGAGCTTCCCCTACGTAAGAGCTTTCAGCCCATTTCATTGGAGCGCCATCAGACGTCACAGCAGAGTGTGAAATGTCGTCACGTGACCCCGCGAAAATCGAGTTGAGGGTAGGCATTTTTTTTCTTGTATTTTGAATTTTCTAAATTGAATAACTTCGTACTGCGTGCCGCTATCGCTGCCGTTCTTGCTGCACTAGTTCGTCCGCACTTCAGTCTACGCAATCCACGAGTAAAAAATGGGGGGTTGAAGAGTGTTAGAGGGCCCCTTTAAGGGACTAAAGATTAGGCAACAACAGGCCTGTGCGACTGGTGTGGCCCTTACGATGCTTTCTTCTGGATAGTGTGACCAGGTTTCAACAATACACTCATGAAGGTTGTTTCAAATGGCTCAAACTTGTTTTTGTTTTTTTCTGCATAAGTGTATGAATTAACACACATGTTGTTACAGGTTGTTGCACCATTTTTATATTTTCCTGCATAGTTTATGGAGTTATTTTGCGGCCATGCGGTACTGCACCCAGGCTTGGTTGCGCAAAAATTAACGCAAGTGTCGGGAACAAAATTTGTGGCTACTTGAAGTCTTGCCTGTAGCATGGAGATCGTTTGTAAACTGCAGGAAGCTTTGAGCTTTTGTCCAGTGGCCTCCCTCTGATCTGCCCCAGCAGAGGGTCCATAGGGCTTTCTCAACAATTTGTTGAACAATTTAAAATCATGCGAAGCTTGTTGTATTTTGTTTCAACTGATGTTCACATTTTAGCACAAGATCTATTTTGCAACGTCTTCTGCGCCGCGCCATGAACGAGAGCGAGACTTCTGAGGGAGTCCACATGCACTCAGTTTTTTTCTGGCGGGAAAACTTTGCTGACGCCACCTTAAATTTTGTGCCGTTCCAGGAAAGTGCCCCCCTTCCATTTTTCCGGCAAATTTAACTTGCTAAAGGGGGGGCACTTGCTCAGAATTTTACGGTAGTGCATGAGCGCTGTCACATGATTTTAGCTCATATTTCATGGGCTACCTTAAAGGGGTATTCAGACGGGGGAGCATTACTCGGGAGATAAAGGCGGAGCCTAGTGACGTCAGCTCGCGAGGAGAAGTCTCCACAAATGCCCCCCACTCACACGGACGAGGCGAACGGGGGGGGAGACCAGTGTTACTAGACTACTCTGGTGGCTTGCACCACCCGTTTGACGAGCTGCAGACTGTACACCCGCTGCCGCTCTTTGCAGGGGCAAGTGCAACAATGTGTGCAGCCTAAAATATAGATACTGAGATAGTTGAATAAAAAGACGAAGACGCTGACCACAAGAGAACAAAAATGTAATAAGACGTTTCGGCACCCAGAACGGGAGCCTTGTTCACAATGAGAGCGAAAGGCGGAAGCTAAGCGTTTAAATAGTCTACAGCACGTGACCTAAACATCTTGCGTATGCGGGGGGCAGATTACCGTCCGTGCGGTTGAGCATGCTGTTTCTCGTTTGTATTGTCAAAGATTCCAGACACAATCTAGAAGTCCTTCTCGGTAGCGACAACACGTGCTCTGCCCCCGTCTATCTCATGATTTGAGACTTGCGCATGCTCGGCGAGGGCGTTTGATGACACCTTCTCGTTTTTCACATCATTACTGTACTGTTTCAGCCATCGCTCGAAGTTCCCAGATTCACCTATGCAGGGGTGCAACAGCCGAAATAGGATTTGGAGCAATTTTTGGAGCAGCAAAATGTTGCTTTTGGAGCACAAAAATCCAAATTAGGAGCAGGTTGCAAAAAAAACCTGAATTTTTTAGGGAGAAATCCCAAATTTGGAGCAGTATAACAAAGAAGGCTTACTTTTAGAAAAGAACGCAAAAATACGTAAAAACAATTCAACATTAACTAGTTCGTGCACAGTGCACGTGAACCACGGAGAAAGAAGTATTTGAGGAGGAGAATCTCCAGGCCGCGGCAGCGCGCGAGAGCGGAGCGATAGCATCACAGTGGAATGCGGTTTACGCCGAAGCACGACAGATGACGCTTTCGGCCTGTTGCCATCTTTTACATGCTCTCCTATGGACGCGACGCATAAAAATCGTGATAGCACCTCGCACATTGTAAAATTTCGAAGATTTCTGTCTTTAACATCAATCGGTAGATATGACAGATATTTTAGCTGCAGTTCCTAATCGATACTGCCAGAATTATAGGCCACACAGCGCTTGAAACGAAACTGCTAGTAGTGGCCTCTGAGCAGACGACGTCTGCCGCCGCATGTATGCACGCACCCCTCGCTCCTCGCTCGCATGTTGTGCGCGCGCATGCGTAGGTGGCCTTGGGACAGAAAGCTCCCTTCGCGAAGCGCTCTCAGTGGCTTCCGCGCGTTGCGCCGGCGGCGCCGACTCCTCGATGTTTGCGCGTGCTTTTCACGCCGCAACAAAGGAGAGTGCTTTGCAGATTTCGACCAGTGCTTCTTCAGGATGGGGCGGAAATGTGTCGTGCCGAACTGCAGCAGTGGGTACACGTCCTGCAAGGAGAAGGTATTTACTATCGAAGTTCCTAGTGACCCAGTGAGGTTGGAAGCGTGGGCTCGCGCCATACTAAGACCGAAAGTTGACGCCTCGTGACTACGTTTGCGAGAAGCACTTCTCAGACAGTGACATAGATAGGCAGCGCTATTATGGCGAACTTGGCGGCGAAGTTCTCATTGACAAACCGAAACAGCCAGTGTTACGAGACGCCGTGCCTTCAATCTTTCCACGCGCTGTCCCAGATACTCGTCTGCTGTTCTAAAAAGAAAGACAATGTGAAATTTCAACCACCTGAGGTTTTGTAACATGCACCAAAATGTAAGCACACGGGCCTTGAGCATGTCGCCTCCATCTAAATGCGGCCGCTGCAACAACCTAAATCCGAATTGATGGCATACAGATAAGTCCCATCATTCGTTGAAACTTCGCGAAGCGCTCTCAGTGGCTTCCGCGCGTTGCGCCGGCGGCGCCGACTCCTCGATGTTTGCGCGTGCTTTTCACGCCGCAACAAAGGAGAGTGCTTTGCAGATTTCGACCAGTGCTTCTTCAGGATGGGGCGGAAATGTGTCGTGCCGAACTGCAGCAGTGGGTACACGTCCTGCAAGGAGAAGGTATTTACTATCGAAGTTCCTAGTGACCCAGTGAGGTTGGAAGCGTGGGCTCGCGCCATACTAAGACCGAAAGTTGACGCCTCGTGACTACGTTTGCGAGAAGCACTTCTCAGACAGTGACATAGATAGGCAGCACTATTATGGCGAACTTGGCGGCGAAGTTCTCATTGACAAACCGAAACAGCCAGTGTTACGAGACGCCGTGCCTTCAATCTTTCCACGCGCTGTCCCAGATACTCGTCTGCTGTTCTAAAAAGAAAGACAATGTGAAATTTCAACCACCTGAGGTTTTGTAACATGCACCAAAATGTAAGCACACGGGCCTTGAGCATGTCGCCTCCATCTAAATGCGGCCGCTGCAAAAACCTAAATCTGAATTGATGGCATACAGATAAGTCCCATCATTCGTTGAAATAAATTATACCTAACTCATTGAGTTCACGTTATATAAAATTATAGATTTCACGTTGTACAAAAAATATCACGGTGGTAATTTTCCTGTATGTGACGCCATTTTTCTCGTTAATTTACCGAAAAAACTTGGAGTGCGCTTGAGCTTCGCCTTTAAGAGTAGAACGCGATAGCGTAATCGGGCCCCGTGCGCATCGCCTTCTCAATTTATAGCCTCACCGACACGGACGCCGACACCGGCATTTCTGCGAAACGGACTCTTTAATGCTGTCGCGTTAAATATGGTGCCGGCGAGGACGCACAAAAACACATCCATTCGGGCGAGAAGTGCGAACGGCGAATCGGCGACGAATGGCCTTGAACCGACGAGCTTCGTCGGAGAGCGCGGTGAGATGGACGCGCGCATTTTTCCTTCTCCGCTAGCGGACTCTCATGACAGAGGGCGCGTGAGCGCTGTGCCCGATTTCGTGACTTTATTAGGATGCCCGAGCGAGCGCAGTTTCACCTCCTCTAGAATTCTTGCTCCGTGACGTGAACACTGCTATTTCAATAAAAGCAGTGTGGTGAGCCACCCCATATAGTGCGAACAATGACTAAGTCCACATTAGCATTTGCAAGACCTGTCAAATAATTCGACAGGCACTGGAAATGCTAATGTGGACCTGCGAACCTGGCAACCTGGAAATTTGGGAGATTCGTAAAGCAGGAGCAAGTGGGGGTACCGAAAAAAGAAAACTGGCATACGCTTTTGTCTATTGTTTCTCAAGGCCACAGAAACGCCATACACAGCTGCTCCAAATGATTGCCAATAATTTTTTAGACGTCAGCGATCATACTAGTACTCGTAATTACACGGCGCGTGCACGAATGAGTAATTAAGGAACAAAATGTGCTGTGTCCCTGACAGCTAGTACAAATAGCCCCTTCTAAATCTTAGTATGCTTTTCCGCAAGACACCAATGTACTGCGGCAAAAGTGGCTTTTGAGAACTACTGTCCTTTTCTATTGCGATAGCAACTATATATATATGGGCACTCTCGACGAGTTTTTGCCGTCATCTCCCGTATAAAGTCCAAATTGATAACATATCCCTGTGCATAGTATGTTCTACCGTGGGTAAAAGCGTGCAAATGCGTGCGACGAACGCGGCTGAAGCAGATATGAAACAAGCCAGCCCATCTCCGTCGCTCGGAGGGCGCATGCGACACCACTCCGCTCGGGAAGCCTGCCATCGAAGCATAGAGGAAACGCCCCACCCATCTTGAACGAGTATGAAAAGACGCGAGAGAGGGGCGGGGGGTGAGGGAAGGGCTGTCACTAGAGCAGCAACTTTTTAACTTTGATTCTAAGGGCGCGGTCGCAGTCGCTGGCGTGCGCGCTATCTCGGCAACCATCATTGGGCGGCTGCTACGTGCTGCGCTCTCAATGCGAAGACACTGTGCAGAAAGAGCATCTT
Source organism: Rhipicephalus sanguineus (assembly GCF_013339695.2). Lineage (NCBI taxonomy): Eukaryota > Metazoa > Arthropoda > Arachnida > Ixodida > Ixodidae > Rhipicephalus > Rhipicephalus sanguineus. Next base: position 304,380,143 of record NC_051176.1, on the reverse strand, counting down.
TCCCTGGAAATGCCGTATTCTCTTACACTAACGTTTTCTAGAGTTACGCGAGATCGGATACAAAAGAGTTTGCTGCCAGCCTCACTTCGTATAGCATTACAATTTGTTGCTATCGCATTCATTGCTTCGTCCTTCCGGTGAAACTGACTTTTTTCTTTCTTTTTTTTTCGCGGGGGGGTTAAGGTTAGTGTCTGTGGGTCTGTATTGGATGACGATGCCCACACTGCAGACAACGCGGCCTCCATTTCTCGCTCAAATTTGTGCAAATGAGAAAATTTTAGGCTGGTCGGGCATTTTGGCGCAGCGTGGCGCAATTTTAAAAAATTGCACGGTTTTGGCTCAGCTTGGCGCAAAAATAAGGAATTGTATCAAATTGGCGCAATTGGCACAGCTGTTGCATCCCTGCCTATGTACACACTATCAGGGTTACCAGATGGTGCGAGCCTCAAACCGCCAAATTGGACTCCGAGGTAGCCCAAACATAGCCCAACGTGAAAATTTGAAGTAGCCCAAAAATAGCCAAAATCAGTAAATGTATGCGTGAATCCGTTGTATTGCGTAATATTTTTTTTGCTATTCAATCCAGAATGATTGAGCGATGGCTGCAGAATCTAGAAAAGTTTATTGCCACATGATAAATGAATGCAATCACAAAGAAATATAGAAGCATATTTACAAAAAGCAGAAATAGGTAGGGTTTACAAAAAGTAGAGATATACAAAAACTCAAATGAAATAGAGAAAACAACAAAAGAGATGAAAGTGGAAAAGCGAAAGAACTTAGACATGATCACTTGATGTGGAGGCCGAGGCACTGCAAAGAAAACAAGCCCCGCATTCAGTGGTGTATCCAAGGAAGTGTGTGTGTGTGTGTGTGTGTGTGTGTGTGGGGGGGGGGGGGTCCGTTCGCCCCCTCAGAGCCTCAGACCCAAAACGCAATTAAGTGGACAAAAGTGGCCAAATTTAAGTACATTTAAGTGGACGAAATGACAAACTGCCACCGCCAGGGTCACTGAACCTGCGACCTTCAGATGGGCGCTTCCCACGTGTCACGCGAACTAGTAGCTTTCACAATCATGTGCCCCCTTCCCCTTTTCGGGAGACTTGAAAATATGCGCCAATGACTGACCAAGCGCCACCCCCCCTCCTTCTCGACGTTTTCTTTTTTTCTACCTGTTCTCCGCCACATAATCCTGCAGCAGCGGTTCCCGAGTCTTTAGATATGTGCACGATTTCTTAGTACTTGTACAGTGTGATGTCTCGGGGTCGCATTCCGGGTTGTCGCAAATTGTTGGGGTATTTGAAGAACGTCTTTCCACTCTTGTCATAACACGTGAAATGTCAGACGGACACCCTCCGATTCAGTAAGAACTGTAAATGCATGCGTATTCAACAAAGCATTTCATAAGAAACACAGGTGTGCATTCTACTTAGAAGCACTTCCGCTGTTATCTTGGATTTTGGTCTGGGACTGAGCAAGAGGGCCCCCTCCACATCCTTCTTATTATTTTTCACTGTGTGGTGGGGGGAAGGAGGGGGAGGGGGGTGCTTGCTCGGCATTTTACAGTAGTAGAAGTAAAGAAAGTCTAGAGAAAACGTGAGCCATCAACAGTGCGGTTTCAAACTGACGACACGTGAAGCCCTTTCTTGGGCTACGTCTCTTTTTTTTATAGGTGCTGGGATCGTTCAACACACTGGAATGTTTTGATGGCGGGACCTATTAGCGGCATGTGCATGTAAGCCTTGGCATTTTTTGTATAGAGCTTTCTAACAGAGAGAACACCACCTTTCTTGGCTTCTGCACGGGAGTACAAAAGCTGACATCGCGCCTCGGTACTGCATTTTTGGGGGGTCAGGCATGCTAACAAGAGCCCAAAGGGGCTTATGGCGGGGCCTTCGTTGACAAGGTGCATTAGAGTTACTGGAGAGTGCCGGGGACGCTCGCTCCTGCTTTCCTTTGTATTCTCCGTGGGTGCAGCTGCTGGGGGGCACTTGTAAGGCTGGAGGTACAAACGAACGCAAGAGCGTGCATGCGCCGTTTGGGGTCCCCGATACCAAAATTATCTACATTTTGTAGCTTTTTGGAATTCTTGGCTAGTCGATAGCAATGTAGCCCAAAAATAGCCACATAGCCAAAGAGAAAAATTCGACGCCAACTCGAACAAAAAGTAGCCCAATTTGGCTATTAATAGCCCAATCTGGTAACACTGCACACTATCGCAGTTCGCGCACGGGATTTTGCACACAACACCAGGAAAGCACTCTTTTCATAATTTGTCTTTCACGTTCACGAGAGTGTGTTTCAGCTTGCGCGTGGGTACATGAGCTACGTGCACGTCGTACTTGCGCAGAACACGGGCCAAAGTCTTGCTCACGCCAGGCACGTAGGGTATACTGCATCGTTCCGAGCATTGTGACGGGGCTGTGGATGAGCGTTCCAACTTGCGTTCAACGGACAACACGAAGGAATCCGGGTAACCACTTCCCGACAGGTTACCCGGGTGCCAAAACGTCTTATTATATTTTTATTCTCTTGTGGTCGGCGTCTTCGTCTTTTTATTCAATGATTCTTCCCGACCAGACGGGCGTACGTCAACGGACAACACGAAGGTATCCGGGTAACCACTTCCCGACAGGTTACCCGGGTGCCGAAACGTCTTATTATATTTTTATTCTCTTGTGGTCGGCGTCTTCGTCTTTTTATTCAATGATTCTTCCCGACCAGACGGGCGTACGTCGAAGCCTTGATTTCAGATACTGAGATACATTTGTCTTTGACCTAACTCCATATTTCGGAGATATATTTGCAAAAATACGAAAAAAGTATCCTGAAATACAGATACCGGAATACTTTGTTTCCGGGATGTTAGCGGATGCTCCACAAAGACATTAATAAGTGCCGCATAATATCGTGAATAATGTTGCAGCACACAAACTTGCAAGTCAAGCATATCACTCGAATCATTACAGAACACTATTTAAGAAAAGGTATACATTTATTTTACAAACAAGATTTGTTTTGCTGAGGATGTTGTTGCATTAATTGTACTTAAGCAACAGCAGCTTCTCAATAGGCTGTCTTCCATGACAGCATCGGTTCGGCTTCAACACAACTTGCGAACTGAAAAAGTGGCTGGCCGCCCGAAAAAAATTAGGGGTGCTACACTACTAGCCTTGCAAGGCAGTCACTTTCGTCGCCAGAGGCCTACAACACTGCCTTCATGATCCTAACGTGAGCAGCATCCGGCACTTTACCACACGGACAATTCTGTGGGTATTGGAAACCAATCACCGCCCTGCTTGTGTCACCGCCCAACTTCGTGCATTTTTCGGCTTGCCTTAGCAAAAAAGTCTTCCTTTCTCCTTGAAAACATGTCAGCTCATTTCCAACAAAAAAAAGTAACGAGATACCCATGTCCTGCACAGTATCACAACATAATGGATACAACATAAAAGTATTTTACTAATGAGATACAAATACCTCTCTAAAATGTATCTCGATACAGAAATACAGGTACTCAAAAGTATCTCCAAGATACTACGCGATACTCTTTTTTGCGATACTGCCCAGCCCTGGTGGCGGATAACCACTTTTTCTTAAATCATTGGTTCTTGTCATTTGAAACACTATGTATACAAGATACCCAGCTCTCGATTGTTTTGTGTACTGAATCTCTTGCTGCGAAAGAGCTGCTGATAAAAATGAAAACCAAAGTACATTTTTCTGCCTATTATGGTTCTGCCGAAGCACAATAGTAGCATCCATAGCTTTGGTTATCAGAATAGGGTAATGAGAACGAAACCGAATATAACAAACACAAATATGTGTTTCCTCTTGTATCTGCAATGAAATTGAATGCCTCTTGATTCTACAGCAGAGCACAAGCAAGATGGTTCCTCCCCTCATGTGTCAATAATGCCGTGAAAGCATGCCCTCTTGCCCCTCCCCACAGTTTTTTTTTTTTTTTTTTTGTCACAGCAACTTGGCCTGCCAGGCAATAAATTGAGGGGAGGAGGGGGAGCTTGACACAATTCACACCTACTTTCTGGTATACCTGCCGACTATAGGTGCGTAGTGCTTTGTATGAGTTATATGTTCTTGTGCTTACCATCATACATAGAACGCTAAAGCTTAAATATACTCGTGTCCATTATACAGAATCTCGACTCCTTTATAGTATAATCTTGCAAGGTGTGCTTGGTAAACAAAGCACAAACTATGGATGTTACACACAACATCAACCCACACTGGGTACTTCTCAAGAAATTGGCCTAACGAGGAACAAATTAAATACCCATTCCTTCAAGTACATATAAGAAGCCTTTCTTCCTCTACAGCCGATTTACACGAAAAAGCAGGGTACTCACATGTTAAGATCAGTATACGGCCACATTGCTCTACTGGCAGAGCAAGTTTCGGATAAGGTGAAGAAATTTTCACAAAGGGCTGTAAGTTTAGGGGCTTTACCAACTTCACTTGGAACCAATTTCTGCAGCTTTTTTTTTTTAACTTGTTGCTGTGCATGCATTCATAGTGAAAAAAAAGGGAGTGGGCATTTCTCTTTCCAGTGGTAGGTAGCACTGGGAAAGTAATGGTCAATCCTGTTTGTAAGGCAAAAATGATGACATCCCAGCAGAAAACTGCTCACCTGCAGCAGCACCGGGCTGTCCGGCCATGGCGCCTGAAGCAGCAGCTGAGGCAGCTGCCTTCTGCTTGAGCATGGTCCAGTCAAAGACGTAATCATACTGGTGATTCAGCGTGCGGAAAAGAATGCGAAAGATCTGGCGCAGGTACTTGTAGTCTGGCATTTCCTCAAAGCGTAGGCCACGGCAGTAGTTGAGGTACATGGTGAACTCAGCTGGGAAACCTTTGCAGAGCACCTCGACAGGAGTGGACATCTTTTTCTCACTAATTTTTTCATACTTCTGCTTCTTGGTGGCTGCCTTCAGGCCTTGCCAGGGCAAGCTACCCCGGTTGAAATACATCAGCACATATCCCATGGACTCCATGTCATCCCGGCGACTCTGCTCAATGCCCAGGTGTGCGTTGATGGATGCGTACCGAGCCGTGCCCGTCAAGTTTTTGTCCTCCCGATATGGGATGTGCTGCTTGTTCCGGTTGTCTCGGTACTTCTTGGCCAGCCCAAAGTCAATCAGGAACAGCTGAAGAAACAAGAATGTCCACTCTAGTGAATTTCAAGTAAATTGTTAAAGACATGAGTACTTAAGGGCCAACTAAAATACAGCTGTTGCCATCACCTAACGAGGGCACCGATATCAGGAAACAGTGACAAGACGTTGCATGCAGTATGGTCATCACGTATTGTCGCTTTTCAGCAAAACCTGGCATATCCTAAGTATATCTTTTTCATTTATACATGTATGTGCTCTACCAATGCCCACCTCTTTCCAAATGTGCATGTCTGTGGGCTGTCATCAGGGGTGCAACAGCCAAAATGGGATTTGGAGCAATTTTTGGAGCAGCAAAATGTTGCTTTTGGAGCATGAAAATCCAAATTTGGAGCAGTATAACAAAAAAGGCTTACTTTTAGAAAAGAAAACAAAAATACGTACAAAGCATTAAAAGTCAGCTAACTCGTGCCCGGCGCACGTGAACACTGCTATCTCAATAAAAGCACTGTGTTGAGACACCCCACAGTGCGAACAATGACAAAGTCCACATTAGCATTTGCAGGGCCTGTCAAATAATTCAACAGGCACTGCAAATGCTAATGTGGACCTGCGAACCTGGCAACCTCGAAATTCGGAAAATTCATAAAGCAGGGCAAGTGGGGGTTGAGAAAAAAAGAAACTGGCAAACGTCTTTGTCTACTTGTTTCTCAAGGCCGCAGAAACTCCATACACAGCAGCTTCAAATGATTCCCAATAATTTTTTTAGATGTCGTCGATCATATTATACTCTTAATTACACGGCGCGTGCACAAATGAGTAATTAAGGAACAAAATGTGCTGTGTCCCTGACAGCTAGTACTAATAGCCCCTTCTAAATCTCAGTGTGCTTTCCCGCAGGGTCCCAGTGTACTCCGGCAAAAGTGGCTTTAAAGCGTTCTGCACACAATAAAACAAGCATCAGGAAATTTGAGAACCACTGTCCTTTTTTATTGTGATAGCAATTATATGGACACTCTCGACGGGTTTTTGCAGTCATGTCCCGTATAAAGTCCAAATTGATTACACCCCCCCACACAGAGTATGTTCTACCGCGGGTAAAAGTGCGCGAGTGCGGGCGACGAATGCGGCTGAAGCAGAAATCAAACGAGCCGGCCCATTCCGCTCGAGAGGCCTGCCGTAGAAGCAGAGAGGAAACGCCCCACCCGTCTTGAACGAGCAAGAAAAGACGCGAAAGAGGGGGGGGGGTGGAGTCACGTGAGCAGCAAGCTTGAACTTTGAGCGCGGTCGCGATCGCTGGTGCGTGCGCTATCTCGGCAGCCATCAGCGGGTGCCTTGTATACCCTTCTACGTGCTGCGCTCTCAATGCGAAGACACTATGCAGAAAGAGCATCTTTCCCTGGCTGGAGCGGCCGTATTCTCTTACAACGTTTTGTAGAGTTACGCGAGATCGGATACAAAAAAGTTTGCTGCCAGCCTCACTTCATATAACATTACAATTTGTTGCTATCGCATTCATTGCTTCGTCCTTGTGGTGAAACTGTGACTTTTTTTCTTTTCTTTCACGAACAAGGGGGGGGGGGGGTAAGGGTTAGGATCTGCGTGTCTGTATTGGATGATGATGCCCACACTGCAGATGACCAATGCGGCCTCCATTTTTCGCTAAAATCAGCGCAACTGAGAAAATTTTGAAGCTGGTCAGGCATTTCGGCGCAGCGTGGCGCAATTTTAACAGATTTCACGGTTTTGGCTCAGCTTGGCGCAAAAATAAGCAATTGTATCAAATTGGTGCAATTGGCGCAGCTGTTGCATCCCTGTGTCATCCACCAATCAATCACAAATGACACCAATAAAATGCACAAGACAATCTCAACAGAGGCTGATGATGATGTATGGGGTTTTATGGCGTAAGGGCCACTGATGGCCAAAGAGCACCATTACTAATGATGGGATGTTTAGACTTGTCAGTGATTTGCATTGTCATGATGTAGGATGGCTGTAAAGGGGCCTTAAAAAGACGCGCTCTGTGCAAGCGTAAAAAATACATACACAGTAAAATTATGGTGATGGTGTATGGAATGGTCTATGGTTATTTAATAAATGATGAGCAATCATAATTGCGGAAGGTGAGAAGCGGTGACTAGCACGTGTGCCTCCTCACTTCCTTTGCATCCAAAGGCATGGAGGCCAGTGCTTTTCTTTGAAAGAACTACCGCAGCAGCGGCCTCTCTGGAGAAGCTGTGCTGCGGTTCCCTGGGTAAATAACATTAAAACTATGTATATCTCTGAAATAATGGAAGAGTGAGTCATGGTTAAATATAGGTTCCCTGCCTATGAACATTGAAGGGGGAAGTGGAAGATGTTGGCAGTATGATGGGAAATGTTTTTCTCTATCTTCTAGATGCGTGCATTGAAGCAGGATGTGCAGGACAGTAAGTGGTGCACCGCATTTTTAACACATGGGTGGGTCACCATCGCACAAAAGGTGTGCGTGTGTACTATATGTATGTCCTATTCTAATGTGGAATGTGGTAGGGTGAACTCTGCCCCTAGCATAATTTAGCAATGCAGTTTTTGAATCACTTGAGGATGTAGGTAGCATTGGAACTGCAGAGCGCTAGCGCAATAGCGATCTCTTCCGCTTCTTCTGGTTTTGTTCCCTGTGGTAATTCTTTTATTAATGGAGGGGTGTCAGAGTTCACCCTACCACATTCCACATGCTAACCCAGAATCACCCTTCCTCACGCAGCGCTGAGCTCATCTGGGTGCCCGCGCATTCGGGAAACCCTGGCAATGAGGCCGCCGATTCTTTAGCCCAAGGGTCGAGAAACCAGGCACAGGTGGATCTCATGGAGGGTTTCTCGAAGGAGCGTGCATGTACTTTTGCTGAGCTCACTGCGAATGCTCGTGCTGAAAGGCAAATATACCCACCCCCCTACTCTTCCCTTACTACCAGGGAACAGCACCTATGGCGCCGTCTGCAAACGCGCACTTTACCTACCCCCTCCCTCCTCTCCCACTACCGACCCACCCCACCTTCCTGCCCTCTGTGCAATGCACCGAGGGCAAACCTAACCCACATTCTCCTGGACTGTCCATCTTCTCCTCCTCTCGGCGGGTCGGTGCCACTCAAAACCTGGGAGGACTGGAAGATCGCCGCCCGCCGGGCTGCCAACGTCATGGACTTATTAGACATAAAACATTTGAGTGTGGTGGGGTCGTGCGGGGACCCAGGGGGCCTGGGAGGTCCTGAATTCTCTTGCAATAAAGTTTTTTCAACTCCTATTCTAATTCTGCAAAGTGTGACTTCAGTGTGACGCGACTTTGATACCAGTGACCAGATGCCAAGACGTGGCTTGATGACGTGTAGCTTATTTTGTTTGTGCCTATCCCATGTGCTCTGCCAAAAGGCCCTGAGCTTTCTTTTGAGGAAGGGTTTTAAGTCTAGTGCAGGGATGGCTATGGATTTATTAGGACTGTTTTCGTGGGCGGATGCAGCTAGCTGGTCCGCCAACACGTTGCCTTGGATCTCGCGGTGCCCTGGCACCCAGCACACTACGACACGCTGTTTAAGAGCATAGACCGTGCATAGGAGTGTGTAGAGGGAGATGAGGACTGGGTTTTTGTTCTTTTTGAGAGTTTTGAGGGCTGTTACCACGCTTAGGGATTCAGTGTATATAACTGCCTTTTGTAGCTTTAATTGTTTAATGTGTATCCCTTTGTATCCCATGGCCAATCCAGCTGCGCAAATAAATATTTTTTTGCGTATATGCAATTACAATACATACGAAAGTGGGAATAAACCAAAACATGGGAAGTTTTAGCTTTAGTTCTAGAAGAAAACATGTGTCCACATATGTGGATGCTGGGAACACCAGTTACACTGGGTCCACCATCCTTCTTCATCATACATGGGAACTTTGCTTAATCACTATCATCATCACTACTTACTATAATCAACGCCATCATCAGTTCAATGTGTTCAGCACCATCATCATCACCAGCACCACCACCACCACCATCATCATCATCATTATTATTATTATTACTATGATCATCATCATCATCATAAAGGGTCACGTGGCCGATGGCTAACGGCTCTGATTCAGCGCCTTCATCATCACCATCATTATCACCATTCAAGGCCCATCTGCTTGCCCACCGCTCTACTTCAACGTGTTCGTCATCACCTTTATCGTGGTTGATCATCATTACTAGTGCGTTCATGGTTACTTTCAAACTGAATGCTTTCATCATCAGCAGTAGCATCTTTCGTAAGGCATTTGCTTGTTGATGGCTCTACTTCAACGTGCTAATTACCGGTGCCCTCCAAATTGGATCATTCGCTTCTGCTAGTCAGCTCGAAAATTATGGCATGTATGTCTTCATCACTTAATGCACGTCCAGAATAAAGCAAATTAATTCTAAATAACTTCTACAAGGCGTGTTTAGCTATATTACTGATAATGTTTTGGGTAGAGCCGCACGGCAACGAAGCGGGTCTTGCTACCATGCGGCGTTCTATCAGCTTTTTACACGATCTCGGTATGCCTGGTGTCCACAAACGTGGACGCCGCAGCGACAACTCAACTTGCAAATCTTTGGTCGCTCACAGTGCAACAAAAGTCACACAAAGACAAGATAAACCCTTCCTTTTCTCAAATAAATCTGAATAACATAAAAGATCTTACAACGTTAGAGCGAACCTATAAAAATTATGTAGGCATACACCTCTACAGGCGACTTGTGAAGAACGCCATTGTTCTGTGCGCACTTACCGCTGTTGGTGCACAGAGGTGGGCACATATAGATGTTTTTATGAAATTCTGAAGTAATGTCAACATTTCAAATCGATTTTTAAGGCAATGCGTTGGCTAGCCTGATCCCACTTCACTGATATGTTTTGTCCACATATGTGGACGCTGGGATACAAAGGGTTAACAGCCACAAGTATCGCGTAAGCTTCTGCCGTGAAGATACTTGAATCAGGGTGCAGAATACCGGAATCCGAAAAGGATGGACCAACGGCTGCATAAGACACGGAAATATCGGACTTTGAGGCGTCTGTAAAGAATTCTGGACAAGTGTATTCGTGTTGTAGTTCGAGGAAGTATGCACAGATATGTGCAATAGGCGCGTGTTTTGTAACAAACTAGTGTTTTGTAACTTCCACGAAAGATATATTGCAATCTATACGCTGCCACTGCCACGGCGGGAGTTATGCAGCGGGAGCCATTAGACAGTGTTCAAGAAGTGGCACACCCGCTTCCTGAGCTAGGCCCCTCACACGAAGTGAGTAGGGCTGTCTCACTGAAGGACGGTTGTCAAAAAGTGCAGAGCTGGACAAATCATTGACAGCAGAGTGTGAGGGGCGTTCGTTGTTTGCATGCACCTTGAGAAAATATGTGAACGATATGTAGGATCTCTGCAAGTGGAGCGACCACTCATTGGATTCAACGTAGAGGCTCTCTACAGGGCTCGTTCGAAAAGCGCCCGTAGAGAGACGGATACCCAAATGGTGGACAGGGTCAAGGATTTTCAAGGTGCTCTGTGTTGCAGACTGATAAACAACGGCCCCATAGTCTAGGCACGTTCGAATGAGGCTTTTATACGGGTTCATTAGGCATTTCCTGTCGCTGCCCCATGAAGTGCGCGACAACGCTTTTAGGATATTCATAGTCTTCATGCACTTATTTTTTATGTATTTGATGTGTGATATAAAGGTGAGTTTAAAGTCCAGAATGACGCATAGAAACTTGTGCTCTACCTCTACAGGTAACCGCTGGCCATGCAGGTCAATTTCGGGATTCTAGTGGAGGCCTCTCTTTCTAAAAGAGAGAACACAGGTGCTCTTTTGTGGATTTAACCGGAACCCATTCTCATCTGCCCATTAGGACACCTTGTTCAGGCCGAGCTGGACCTGCCGCTCACAAATCGCGAGACTGCACGATTTAAATGCTATTTGGATGTCGTCAACATACGTGCAATAAAACATAGTTTGTGGGATACAACGATGCAACGAGTTCATTTTTATAATGAAAAGTGTACAGCTGAGTACACCACCCTGTGACACGCCGGTTTCCTGCACGAACGATCATGACAAAGCATTTCCAACCCGAACACGGAATGTGCGGTCTGACAGACAACTTTCAATTATATTTAACATCCGGCCACGTATGCCTAAGTGTGTCAGATCTCTCAGTATGCCGAACCGCCACGTCGTATCATAGGCCTTTTCATATCTAGGAATACAGAGGAAGAATTGTCTGTGGACAAAAGCCTCGCGAATTTGTGCCTCAATACGTACGAGGTGGTCAGTGGTGGATCGACCTTCTCGGAAGCCGCACTGATATGGATCAAGCAGCTTGTTTGATTCTAGGAAATGTGTTAAGCGGCAGTTAATCATCTTCTCAAATACTTTACAAAGGCAACTTGTTAATGCTATGGGCCTGTAGCTGGAAACACTAGATGGATCCTTTCCCTGTTTCAGAACAGGGATCACAATGGCCTCTTTCCAGGCAGAGGGAATCTCGCCGAGGTCCATACAGCATTATAGAGGCAGAGGAGAGTTTTCTGTGTTTCGTAGGGTAAGTGTTTAAGCATTTGGTATATAACACAGTCAGATCCTGGGGCAGATTCTTTGCAGCAGTTAAGCGCTGCTTGCAGTTCAGCTAAGTTGAATGGTTCGTTGAATGATTCGTTTTTTGCACATTTTCTTTCTAGCTTTTGCCTTTCTATAGTTGTTTTGTGTCGTTTGAATGTGTCGGAGTAGTGCGTAGAGCTAGACACACGTTCAAAATGTGCACCAAGAGAGTTTGCTTGGTCTTCCAGACTGTTGCCATCTGTGTTTACTAAAAGGAAGTGAATGTGTTTGTTTGCCTCTTAACCTATTTACCCTGTTCCACGTCTTAGCCTCGTCTGTGTAGGAGTTAATACCTGATAAATACTTCTGCCAGCTTTCTCTTCTTGCCTGTCAGCGTGTTCGCCCGACTTGGGACTTGATCATTTTAAAATTGATAAGATTATCAGCAGTAGAGCAGTCGCGGAGTAACCCCCACGCTTTGTTTTGCTTTTTTCAAGCGTTCCGGCAATCGTCGTTCCACCATGGGACACGACGTTTGGGGGCAATGCCACTTGATTGGGGAATGTATTTCGAAGTGGCGTCAATAATAAAAGCGGTAAAAAACTGAACAGCAGCACCAATTTCAAAGGATGACATTGCAGCCTACGAGCTACGGGTGAGGGTTCCAAACTTCTCCCAATCTGCTGCATCAGCCTTCCACTGGGGAGCCTGTGGTGGAGATTCATTTTCTTCTGACGTGCTTAACAGTATGGGAAAATGGTCGCTCCCGTAGAGGTTTTTAATGACATCCCAGTTAAAATCAAGTAAGAGGGTGGGTGAAACAATACTAAGATCGATAGATGAGTAACTCCTGTTTGCAAGGCTAAAAAATGTTGGCTCCTTCTTATTGAGCAGGCATGCACCAGCGGAAAACAGAAACTTCTCAATGAGACGGCCTCGCGCATCAGCTGCGAGAGTCCCCCCACAAGCTGCTGTGTGCACTGAAATCGCCAAGGACAAGGTATGGTTCTGGCAATTCATCAATAAAGGCCTGAAATTCGTGTGTGTGTAACTGGTAGTGTGGGGGTATATAGAGTGAGCAAATAGTTATGAGCTTGTTGAAAATAACAGCGCGAACGGCCACTGCCTCCAGGGGCGTTTGCAACTGCAATAGCCGACATGCTACATTTCTATCTATTATTAGAGCAACACCGCCAGAGGATGTGAGAGCATCCTGGCGATCTTTGCGGAAGATGATGTACTGTCTGAGAAAGTCAGTATGTATTGGTTTTAAGTGTGTTTCCTGTACACATAGCACTTTTGGTTTGTGTTTGTGAAGTTCCTGAACATCGTCGAGGTTCCCGAGAAGGGCCCTCACGTTCCATTGGATAATTTGCGTGTTCATGATGAAACTAAAGTAGTGCTGTGTGTACGAAAAGGGAGTTTTGGTTGTTTAGGTGGGGAGTTGGAACTCAAGTAACAGGGCCGTCCTCCGGCCACGTTATCGGCTTCTTAGTTTTCTTAGCATGCTCCAGGAAGCTGCACCGATCTTTCGGCACCAGGGGTGCCGAAGTAGTGTCCATTACCTCCTGGGAGGCACTGGATGCCCGCACGTGCGAGCTGGTGGTTCGAGTTTCGGGCCTCGCCTGGCAAGACGAGGCCTTGAGAGCCGATGACCCTGGAGTCATATGAAGTGGGCATAGGTACAGCAGTCCGAAGTTGCATAATAAGATGTTCTTTGATGATGTACTTGAATCGTAAGTGACCAGCAATTAAAACAATGTGAGCAGGAAAGTCTTGTGCAGTACTTAAGGAAGAGCACTTCTGGTATGTTGTGGTGTGCAATCCAAACGTCAAATCAAATTGGCTTTCGTCAAAGAATAACTTGTGAAAATGCAGGGAGCATACTATCATATAACATGTGGAATGACTGACATAGCATGACTTTAGAATTAGAATGCAACACTGGTGTGGTAGTAAAAGTTGGAATAAATCTGGATGCACAGTTCTACAGTGATTCTAGCATGACAAAAAATAAAGCCATCATACTCAAGCTTAGGCAGTATAGCTGTTCTATAGCGGAACCGCAAGCAGTTGCTTGCAATGGCAAAAATTCAGTTCAGCTAAGGTGCAAGCATAAAAGGATGTACTCATAGGCCGAATCAGGACAATGGTCTGCTGTTTTCCTGGCCAACCTTGCTGGATATCGCCACAGCCAACAAAACAATAAAGGCAAACTGCCCACGTGTACAGGTAGCAGTGATGTTATTGACTGAAGCTATTTTGGAGCAGGTTTTTGGAGCAGCAAAAAGTGCATTTTGGAGCAGAAAAAGGGGCTTTTGGAGCAGCCAGAAATGCATTTTGGAGCAGAGAGAACAGCTTTTGGAGCAGCTAAAAGCTCACTGCCAAGTGGAAAAATGGACCGTGTGAAGCAAAACAGTTAAAACAGGCGCTCGTCTGTCTCTTTCGTTCCTTCCTTGTGTCCCGTCTGCTGCGCAGTTTGCTAGAAGATTAAACCTTACCAACTCACCCAGCTTTCGACGTTTGTCTTACGACACTCAAGCCAGTCATCTGTGCCAGCCTTTGGATAAATAATAGACTAGGCATAAGCTTGAGACAGAACATTCCCACTTGCTAAATCAAGACAATGGCCTGCTCCTCTGCTAGCCAGATGCAGATAGGCACTGCCAACAATACAGACAATGGCCTGCACATTCCAGCCCCTACAGCTGTATAGGCGAGTCATTTGATGGAAGGCGGTGTAACAACTAGATTTTTAGAATTAGTAATTTCATGTATGTGGTGTTATACTTTTAAGTTTTGTTGCAGAATTGCTAACACACCTATCAAAAGGGCTGAGGCATTCAAATATATGTGTCATCACTTTGAGCAATTTAAATTTAGGCTAGTACATGCAGTAAAACATAGTTTTTTGCCTGCTCCTAAAACTAAGGCTTTTGATGCTGCAACATGCAAGGTTACCTCATTAAACATTAGCAGTACAAGCTCCAGGGGCGCAGCCAGGTTTCTATTTCAGAAGTCTGACCTACCTACCTGTATCTGCATGTGTTTGTATGTGCACGTGTGGGCATACATATGAGTGGAGGACTCAAAAGTAACCGGAATCATACTCCTGCACATCGCGTACTTGTAGTACAAGGTTGTGCTGCTATGACGCTATGAGAGGACCTCTCCTGAGCCAGTATGCCAAGTCGCGTCAACCTGTGACGTGTTTGGTTTCTCTGGCATTTCTCTCTCTGTATCTGTAGTGCGCTTGTGACTATAGGTCGGCAAACTCATTCATGAGTCGACTCACTCGGACTCACTCAGACTCAGATTAAGCTGTCAGTCTGAGTCTGCATGAGTAACATTTTGGTGAGTTTGCCGAGTGAGTCCGGTTGAACAAAATTTTCGCGAGTGTGAGTCCGGTTCAGGAAAATTTCGATGAGTCCGAGTCCGAGTGAGCTTGTAAGAATCGAGCGCGCCCTCCCCTTTGGCGCCTCATTCCCCAGCTAGCGCGTGTGCTGGCCCCGCATGGCTCTAGCGCCGGGAACCGCCGTTAGTAGGCAATATGGCTACCGTGGCTATGCCGCCAGGCCTTTTTGCATGGTGCAAGCCATGCGTCGGTCTTCCCCACACAGCACCATGTGTCCGGTCATGTCTTAACACTGCTCGCGGCTTACTGCGCTGTGCCTGTCCTCATTGGCCGCCAGTGAGAACCCCCCTCTCCCATGAGCTTGGTTCTGTCTGGCGCTGGCTCGCCGCAGCAGATGCACTCAGGCCGGCACGAGGGGTCGACCCGCTGCTCTGGCAGGCGGTTTCTCGTCCGTGCGCTCGACAGATGCCCTTTGTGTGATGGTCGTAGCGCCGCCAGCAAGCTTACTCGATCAGTCTTGCGGAGTTACTCTGACGGCCCGCAAACCCGTGATTGTCGCACTGTGCTGCATCTTGGGTTAATAAACCCGTGTTTGTTGACAACCTGCCTCGAGTGCCTTTTCTCCGCCGTGTCGGAGAGTCGAGGAACCCGGCCATAACGTCTTTGTTCGCTGTGGCAGTGGAGAACGTCGCGTCCCTTCCCGGTCGCCTCGTAGGGTAAGCCTCGTGCAAACCTATCTCCACAAGCTCCACTTATTTTTGCCGACCTATGGTCCTATCTACTCATCTTGTGCATTACTATCAGCCTTATCTTAGCTCACGTCTACTCACGCATATTCCAAAGCAGTAGCATTCATACGCCATCTCAACATTTATTGATCAGAGGTGTGAATTACAATGGGGGGGGGGTGCCTTGACCCCCCCCACAAACTCTTCCACGGAGTTATTGTGCGAGTCAGGGGCATAGCCAGAAATTTTTTTCGGGGAGGGGTTCAACCATACTTTATATATGTTCGTGCGTGCGTTTGTGTGTGCGCGTGTATATATACGAAGCAAAGCTGAAAAATTTCGGGTGGGGGGGAGGGGAGTTGAACTCCCCCACCCCTACCCTCACTACGCCCCTGGTGCAAGTCATCCCTTTCAATACAAATGTCGTTACTGGATTGCAACCACTGATAACAAGTCATCGAAGGTATGATATCAAAAGGCACCAAAAAGAGCACCGATTACGTGAGATATCGGGTTTGAAGAGCATTGACACCATGGTCGAAAAAGCTAATTCTAGGCTAACAGACTTGTGAGTCGACCCACTCGGACTCACTCAAACTCAGATCGAGCCATGGGTTGAGTCTGAGCGAATCCAAGTGAGTGATAATTTGGTGAGTCCAAGTGAGTCCAGTTGAGAAACGTTCTAGTGAATCTGAGTCGGAGTGAGTCCGGCTGAGGAAACTTCTGGCGGGTTTGTGTCAGAGTGAGCCCTAAGCGCAAAATATATTTTATGAGTGAGTCTGAGTGAGCTCCACATTTTTTGCCGACCTATGCTAGTGACATGAAGAAATGGTAAATTCTCATGAACAAAGTGCAGCTGTGAGGTTTTGTTTTAGACTTGGAGAGAACCCAGCAGAAACTGTTGAAATAATGCAAACCGCTTACAAGGAACATGCTCTCAGTAAAATGCAAATGTTCAAATGGTTTGCTCGGTTCAAAAGGGGGAAAATGACAACTAAAGATCAGCCCCATTCCAGCCATCCTTCAAGTGCACAAACCGAGGATAACACCGCCAAAATGCATGATCTCTTCTGGGAAGTTGAAGCAGAACAATTAACCAACTGAAAAACTTATCTATTATCCTGGAGCTCTATTCAGCACAATTCGCACGACAACCTGGAATAGATTCCGAGAAAAAAGTGGTACATATATGTACCTCTATAATAATATCTGGAGTTTAACGTCCCAAAACCACGATATGATATGCACCACTGTCTTTATAGCGTGGCATACAAAGTGGTACATATATGTACCGCAGTCTTCAGGCGCTCCCAAACAAAAAAAATTTTTGAACAGGAACATTATAAATTTAATGGGGCTGTTTATTTTCCTTAGAACTTGGTATTTGCTGTACAGAGCGCTGCCATGCATTTATGTCGAGCAGACGCAAAGACGACTAGCAACAGGTATACATCGGCCGTTATTTCAAGACTACAGTAATTAGATGCAGCTAAAGCGGACTGCGATTGGTGCCTCTTGTTAAAATAAAAGCTTCGCTACAATAAAAATGGAAATGTTGCCTATGTGCAACGGTACCGGCGCAATAGCTGCCCTATTAGGGCTAGCACCACCAGCCAAAATCAAGCCCGAAAATAGTTCGTTGAAGAAAACTGAATAAGGGCAGCAAACAACTCTGTGTTGCAAGTGAATTGCTAGGTTCTGTTTACAGTGATGCTACCGAGGACATCTGATCTGGAGCAATTTTTGGAGCAGCAAAATTTGCACTTTGGAGCAACAAAAATTTCCATCTCGGAGCACTTTGGAGCAGGTAATTTTGCATCTTGGAGTACTCTGGAGCACCTAATTTCCCATCCTGAAGTACACTGGAGAAGCAAGTTGCATTTACATTCAAGCACCTGAATAATTATTTTTTATGAAGAGCTAGAAATATTTCGATTCGTTGCAAATCACGTGGAGAAAATTATCTCAGGAGTACTCTATATTTCACTCGATAATGCAAAAATAAGGGCGTCATGCACTTCAGTGTTTTCAAATAACCTCTTCAGCGATTTTTTTTTCAGAACTAGCAAATAAACAGAATACTGGATACTGAAAATTGTATTTCATGAAATAACACACTAAATACATATACGTAGTTATCAGCAGAAGTGGTAGACAAACACTGCGACATACAACAGTGCATCAACACTAAAGAGTCACACTGTCACTAATGCATTCCACTAAGACGACTCAAAGGCGACAGCCAGGTTCCTTGTATCGATTGTATTGCTCGGCGCGACATGACATCACTTAGCTAGGTCCAGAAAGCCAAGTTCTTCCGACACACCCTTCCCTCTCTGGGGTCTCTCTACGCTGTAGCAAGAGCATTCTCGCAGTGCTTCCAGACTATGGCTTGCGCATGCGCCGGGTTGCCTGGGAAATGGCGATGCGCGTTAAGCCGATCGAGCACCCTCGAAAGTATCTGAAAGTGCATTCGACGGGGAAAGGGGGGGGGGGAGTACATGATACAACAAACTTCCCTTTACAGCGAAGCTATATACGGCTAGGGCTTCCGTTTGTACGCCAAAAATCCCTGCTGCCCTCTAGGAAGCAGTGCAAAAAATAATGCGTATTCAACAGTAACAGCCCGGCCATTAGCAACCTTGATTTACATACCAAACTGGCTTTGACCATGTCATCTGTGTGCCGTGCGCTAAACAGCTTCGCTGGTCATCCACCTGACAGAGTGGAATGGCTCCTCATTTTTTAACGCAAAGCTGTTTAAAGCTGTCGAGAGCTTGTGCTCCGTCGTGCGAAACTCCTCAGGTGGATATGCGTCACAGGAATTGGGCAAGCCCCACAACCGAGTACAGCAGGTGCGAGCGTTAAACGAAAATTCTGCACGGCGAAGTGGAGCACGTAAAAGTCGCGAAAAAGAAAGAAAGAAATAAATAAAGGGACAAAAATATATTGACAGAAAAACACATAGAAAGAGCGAGAAAGAAACAAGATACAAAAAGAGAGAGAGAGAAAAAACAGAGAGCAAGACAGAAATAGGAAGAGAGAGAGAGAGAGATGAAGCAATAGAGAGAGGGAGAGCGAAAATGAAGAAAGAGAAAGAAAGGTAGAGCACGAAAGAGAACGAGAGAAAAAGAAATAGAAAGAAACCAATACAAAAAAAGAGCTACAAGAAACAGGGAGAAAGAGAGAACAAAGAAAAGAAATAAAGAGAAACGAGGAAGGCCTTCAGGCTTGGCACCACTAGTGCGAAGCTGCCATAATTTTTTTTTATTGCGATAGCAACTACATGGACACTCTCGACGGGTTTTTGGCGTCGCCGTTGCAGTCATTTTCAGTATAATGTCCCGACTGATACCATCTCCCCGCGCATCGTATGTTCTACCCGCAAGTAAAGGCTCGCGAGCGCTGGCGACGGACGTGGCTGAAGCGGAGATGAAACGAGCCGGCCGTCTCCGTCGCACGGAGGTCGCATGCGATAACCTCACCTCGCTCGCGAGGCCTGCAGTCCATTGCTTATCAAGCAGAGAGGAAACGCCCCACCAGTCTTTCTTAAGGAGCATGAGCGCATGCAAGGGATGGGAGGGAAGGGGGCTGCGTCGCTCAAAGAGCGCGGTGGCTGGCGTGCGCGTTATCTCGACAGTCAGCAGGAGTTTAAGCAGGAGACGGGTCGTAAGCTTGCTGCACTCTACACGCTTACTTCGCACTTAAGGTGGCGGTTCCACTACCACCATCTTGCCAATAGTTCGAAAAACGACAACAGACGACGCCACTCATCCACGTTTGCAGAAAGCGAGAAAATTGCACGCGCAAGTATGGTCAGCGTCGCCTCGCGCGTGTTTTATATGTTATATGTCGCGCTAGGTGACGGAAATCGGCCGACAAAAAGCAAGGAGCACAAACGCGGACGGCGTCTTTCACCTACAATCGGGGCCAACTGTTGGCGTCGTTTCAACGACATGACGATAAGTTCCCCAGTTTGTAAGGACAAACGCTCGCTTCCTATTGCAGCCCTTGAGAAAGGACAGCGCAGCGTCTAAATACAATCGCTTGAGAACAAAAGAAAAAAAAAAAACACGCACACGCACGCACACTGGTGCGTACACACACGCACACACCCACGCTCTCACCCACACGCACGCGCTACGCTCTCACTAACGCACTCACTCACATAATATAATGTGCCTCAGTGAAATAGTATTGAACAAAACATCAATCAAACGCTTCGCAGCGTTTCAGTGGAATTGCACGGCCGCTACTGAAACAATCATTTTGGTTCATTTTAGCGACCGTGCCAGTGACTTGACTTTTATAGCATCGCGCGAGCGCATGTCTTTTGTGTGTGTGTGTGTGTGTGTGTGTGTGTGTGTGTGTGTGTGGGGGGGGGGGGGGGGGGGGTGCTTTTGCTTATTACAATTGGAGGAGGAAAAAATGGACAGACTGATTTCAGCAAATTATAATTCGAGAGTTATCTGCGAAATTTCATCCTCTCAAACTGCAATAAACGGTTACCAAAATAAAGTACATCTTGATGATCAGTTGAACACATGACTACCACTAATTACCAGAGTTAGCACCTCCTAGAACACATGCTTCTGCCAGCGAGACGTCTGACAATGAATGCGTTTGCGTGAGGAAGAAGACAATGATTTTTCCATGTGAGGCATGATTTTTTTTCTCTTGGGAACAGTAATAAACCAAGATGGTTTGTGCGTTGGAGGGCAAGACACCCCGTTATTTTCGTCTCTTTGTTCTCATTTGTAACCTTTCGCGACGCTGTGCAGGCGCGTTCGTGGTCGTCTCGCACGAGCGTTTACAACGATGAAAGCCAGGCGCAAGACGCGCGTAGTCACACATACTGCTGACTGAACTTCTTGTATAGCTTCCACAGCGTTGCATATATTGTATGAAACTGAGTATAGGTACATCGGCCAGCGTAGGCGTGCACACGAGGGGGCTGGGCGCCCCCCCCCCCCCCTTGGGAGGGAGAGAATACAACATTTATTGGTAGAAATAAGTCGCTATTGGGGGTGGGCCTCCTAGTCCGGAAGACCATTGGCTCTTGCCGCCGCCCGGGCACGACGGTCGACCAGGGCTTGTTGCTGCACTGGGTCAGAGCTGGACAGGGTCGCCTTGGGGGCTTACATGACCGGTCATGTAGGCTTTTACAGAATCCGGTTTTTATTTATGCTTGTTCTATAAAAGCATGAATACACTTATTTGTTGTGGAAAGCTGTGGTTTTCCTTTATTTTGACTTACAGGCACCATCGACAAGTTTTCCATTTAGGTTGCCGCAAAAGTTTTTCAACAAAATGTTCGTCAGTAGCATATGTATCGGCACTATTTTGTTCATGTGGCCACTCTCACGTGCGTCTAAGTCAGGTTATTCTTCGTTGACCAGACATTGCACTGTCCGCCTTGTACTTTGCTACGAACTAGTTGTTATCCGATCATTAGTAGTAGTTCTGGCTACGCAGCAAGCCGCTTTACGACAAAGTAGCAGTGCGCAACAGCGTTATCCCCACTAGGTAGAGTAGTCCTCCTCAGTCGAACTGTTTCCTGACACCGTAGCGCTCATTAGTGGCAAAGACAGTGATCGTCTTATCCGAAGTGAGTGCGTCTTTTCACAAAGCACAATATAACTTTTCCAGGGTCCCGTACATTGAATATTCTGCCACGTTGACTAGAACGTTCTGCATCTTCAACAAAGTCTCGCTTCTGTCGCATCGTTGCAACTAGGATGTAATTACCTGATTGGGTACAACTTACCACTACTGGTCAGTGGAAGTTGTCGGCACAGTGCTCGACAGGCATACTTTGAAAATTCCGGCAATGACAAGCTTTCATACGTTCACCGTCGTGTCCCCTTTGAAGCGGCGCTACATACGTATCATTCACACGGCATGTCAGCGTCCTTCCTTTCACAATTTCGAACCTCACAGGCACGAAAACACTCAAAGGAACGCGCAAAACACGAGCAGCTCAACCACAAAGAGATGCACATTACTAAAAACGTGCCGGGGAACACTGGTTCTAAGAACGCGTGACGAACGCGCAATCTTCCTGCATACCGAAACCATTTGCCGCTTGGTGAGACCGCCCCACCTGCTGACGTGGGGCGAGTGGAAAGGGTTTATCACTAAGCCCTCCTCCTTTTACGGTTGGTGTTTGTTACGCGCGGCGACTAGACTTAGCTAGTGAAGCAAACTATGAGGCCTGGAGATATAATTCATGCCTGTTCTACCCGTTTTATTATATTTAATTGCGCCACTTTTGGCGAACGCTTGAACTCGCATAAAGCAACTTGATGTTTCATTTCATAGATGGAGCTACCACCAGAAAACGCCTGCGAGACTTACGATTCATTGAAAATATTTTGTTTGAAGCACTGAGTGGTCAAGTTAGTGAGCACAAGTAGATAAAAGACACAATATGCATCTACTAATGTGCAATACTCGTTGGCAATTAGCGTCTAAAAGAAAAAAAAAACGCGAGTTTCTACGGGACTGGTCAGCAGGAAAATTACGTAAATTCATTGCTGTCTTGCAGATTCCCTAATAAAGATAAAGGAATTTTCTCTTCATAGAATCATAGAAAGGGCCTTGCTTCTTCATTATGTAGAAGTTCACAGTATCAGCTTGTATAGTTTTGTCGCTTCATCGGTAATTCGTGACCAAGTACAGCCATAAACTGCCACATTGACACAATAATAATTCATCAAGTTTTCGTCAGAACACAAAGCAACTTCGCATGGAAAATAAGTGTAGTGTAGTCTACGTAGCCACTAAATATTATTGTTCTGCTTTGAAAAGTAAAAAAGATATTCTCACAAAAACTTTTAATATTTTGCCCATTTTCATTGGAGCGTAAATAAATTACTAATTATTTTATGGCTAATATCTCTTCATAGAAACCTTAAATAGCACTTCTTCTAAAGGCACGGTAAATTTGGTCTTGTTATGTTGAACAGTTTCGCCGTACTGGCAGTACAACGGAGGCTTGTACAACAAAAATGCCTTTTGTTGCTCACACTATTTTCATTGCTATTAGGTAACGCTTCCGAACAGGCATTAACACCAGGTGTCATTAGAAAGCGGAGATCATAAGCTTTCTGAATTATTACAATTAATATTTATTTGTCAAGCGCAGCGAGCGCAGTGCGTCCGCAAACAATGCGTAAAATGCGGAGGGGGGTTCGCCGGAGTGGGACCGCCACCTTAAAGAACTAATAGCACAAAAACCGCTTCGGTCGCTACAGCGGCCGTATTCCGTTAAACGAGCGTTCTGCTGAGTTAAGAGAAATCGGATCGAAAAGAGCTGCTAGCCTTACTTCGTATAACAATACAATTTGTTGCTATCGCATTCACTGCTTTGCCTATAAGTGAAACTAATTTTTTTTAACCGTCAGCTTTTTAACCGTCAAATGCGTTCCCACCGTTCACGTGCTCTTCCATGGACGTGAAGCACGTAAAATATGATATTGTTCGGAAAATTGCAAAACTATGGCTAGTTTTCGCAGATTTCATTCCGCTATGTCCAGAAACAGAGGCGACAGCCATTTTAGCGGCACGCGTGTGTAGTTATTACTGAACACTGCTTTAATTACGTGCCGTGCGACGCCTGAAACGCGCTATCAGCAGCGTTTCTGGAACAGGTGACGTCCGCCGATGAATCGCCAAAACACTTTCTCGCTACTGAATGGGTCAGGCGTCACGAGCCACTGCGGAGGATGCGTTTCACCGTCGAGCCCACTTGCACTACGGAAGCCGCGTCGGCACAGAGAATGGAGTCATGGCTTACACTAGAGTGTACTTACACGGGACGCACATGCGAACGCTGTTTTTTCAGTGGAATAATTTTCTTGGTCTGTGCTTGTGACTTGGCGGCCCCAAGATCAAGCTGCACATGTTTTGACGTGCCGGCGGTGGAATTGCCAGTGATAGACGCCCCCAAACCCGAGACTCTGGTGCAGTTTGGCGCAATTTAAGTTGATTTTATCAGAATGGCGCAGTAAACCCAATTTGGCGCATTTTGGCGCAGGAGTGGAATCACTGTGTTTAGTAAGCGGGTAAAATGGGACACATCACAGACATGTTGAAGCGGTGTTTTCAAGCCACTCGCTACTGCAGTGGATAGCGAGCAGTAATTAAGGCATGTGCAAAATCCAATTTGCTGTCCGTGCCACGTCATAGCAAATGAAAAACTTAAGTAGCCTTCTTCTATACCTCGTTAGACGATACCACCAGTAAGAACGGTGCCAATTTTGACCATTTTTGATTATGGGGTTTTGAAACGCAGTGAAAAAGTGGTACACATTTGTACCACTGCCCTTCAAAGGGTTCACCCAAGATGCAGCACAGTGCGACAATTACGGGATTGCAGGCCGTACAGGGTAACTCCACAGCACCGATCGAGTACGTTTTCCAATGGCGCTACAGCTATCGCACAAAGGGAGCAGCCAAGTGCATGGATGAGAAGTCGCCTGCTAAGGCAGTACGTGAGCCTCTCGTTGCAGGCCTGACAGCATCTCTCCCGTACCGACTAAGAGCCAGATAGAAGTGAGCTCCAATGGAAAGGGAGCCCAAGGGCAGTCACGGCCGGCCAATGAAAAAGGGTGCGACACGATGTATGCTAGCTTGAAGTGTAGCTTGTGGCACCTCGACGCCGGTGAAGGAGAAGCATGGCTTGCATGGGAAACAAAGTCCGGTGCCGTGCCTACAGCCGTGCTGCCGTTTAACGGCAGGTCCAGGTGATCGAGCCGCACAGGGCCGGCACAACGCACTAGCTGGGGGATGAGGCGCAAAGGGTAGACGCTCTCGATTCTCACATCAGAGAGAGCAGACAAATGCAGCACACATTAAATGTACTGAACAATATACCTAATGCAGAATGGCATCAATGGCTGAGCACAATAAGAGTATGAATGCTTTTAAATGAAGAAATCTGGCACCTTGGGTGATGCAGTATGCTTCATCATGGTCCACTACAATCAGCATGAAACTTGTTGCATTATTATTGCGATAGGAATTATATGGACAGTCTCAGCGGATTTTTGCTGTCGCTGCCATGTCCCAGATATGTATATGTATGTATGTATAAATAAATGCCACAAATAAAAATAATTCAGAAGAAAAAAATTCCGAAGCGCTAGACCAGGGTTTCGAACCTGCGACCCCCCGCTCTGCAGCTCGCTGCCTTAGACAATTACGCCATGCCTCATTCGTTCTCCATGATACTAACGGCAGAATACAAACGCACGCAGTGTTGGGTGAAACACACGGGATGCCACACGTGGTGAAATTAAAATTATGCGAGATGCGGGTCATGTTTCATTGTTGCCCGCGCTGCATTTGCGTCGTGTTGCTGGCGACCCACGCTAGTTTTCCATTTTGGGGTTGTAGCACCACGCCACTCGTGGCCAGCCGGCCAGGGAAAAGGAAGAGCATCCTGTGGCTCGTGGTGGCGTGAGCTAGTGGGAACGCTTTGGCTCTTGTAGACTTATGCCACAGGAGGGAAGAAACTAGACGGCTGAACCAGAATCACAGTATATATGCTACACTGCGACCAGAATCCTGAGGCTAAAATTAAAGCGCAAACGCACAAGGCACCCACGAAGAAAAGAAAGGTACAACACAAGCGCTGACTAACAACTGCTTTATTCTTTCATAGACCAATGCATATGTAAGCCCAAGGTAAACTTCCCGCACATGCACACACAACAATATTTCTAACCAAAATGTAAAACAAGGATGATAGTGTATTAGATACGCAAGGACATGAAATCATATTCAGATCAGTGCAGGGAAGTAAAGAAGAAGAAGGACAAAGAAGTGTATTTGCGCTGTAATTCTAGCCTCAAGAATATGTACCAACTCGAGCCAAATTAAGTTTTATCTTAGCGACCAGAATCGACGCCCACAGAGAACGAGAGTTGTGGCTTCACGTGCCACTGCCAAGCACAGTCTTTATTTTCTTCTCTCGAGGTCGCACGCTCTGCGGTTTTGTTTGCTGCCCAAAGGAAGGCGCTGCAGGGTCTTGGGACAACGCAAGCGCAAGAGACCGAGTGTGGCTTACGTTCTGCGCATGCGTCCTGGCGGCTCGCAATTTTCTTGTGTCCTCCATTCTAGAACTGTCTAGTGTTTCGCCGAAGTCTGGATATGCGCCTTCGACTTGTACTTTGACATACAGGGTGTGGTCGACCGTGCTCGCGCGATTATCTCTTGAGGGGGAGTTTTGTACATCTTGTGCTTTCACCGCAAAGTTTGCGTTGAAGCTATAGACTGCATGAAGGTCAGGTCACTTTGCTTGCTGCAGTGGCTGCGTTTGCGAAAGGAGTGATCTGCTAGCTAGAAAAGCCTAAGTAGGGGTTAGTTGAAGTAACAACAGGGACACTTCGCACTTGTCCTATGTATGCCTGTGCGTTCTTTTTGTGCGTCTTTTGTGTTTGAGCAGCACGCTGCAAGTGCCGAGCTGTGACAGTTTTTTGTTCACACTCGCCTTGTGTGTTTTCTTTTCCTGCGTCCTTTGTGCTAGGGCAGCGCGCAACAAGTTTCTAGCTACTTGCCGTTCTTCCTGTGGCATTCCAATTTCTTGCTATCACATTTATTGCTTCGCCATTGAGGTGAAACTGACTTTTTTTTTTGCTTCAGTTTTACGCTTCATCATGCACAGTTCACAATGTGAAGCAATATAAGACTGAAACAGTTCGCTTCATAAACTAAACTGATTAGTAATAGATTTTACCTTACCTTCAAATGCTTTGAGCAATCAAGCTCCTCTAAGAATTTCAAATGATGAAGGGCAAATGTAGCTTATGCATTACAGAACCACAACATACCTTGTTGCAGTGACCACCGATTCCCATAAGAAAGTTGTCGGGCTTGATGTCTCTGTGGATAAAATTTTTATTGTGCACATATTCAATGTGGGTAATCATCTGAAAAAGAAATGCAAAGGTGTCATAAAAGCTGCACATGGTAACTTATCCTATTTTGCAGCATGAGTGATACTTGCGACATTTTAGGATAAATCACAGTAATGCACACAAAATGTAAATTCTGTAATGGCAGCTCCCAGATGCAGTGATCTCCCCACACATGTTGGAAGGTCAAATGCAGGGACAAGCAGGCTTACACACATATCAAATGTTGCATAAATACCTGCCGCAGTGGTCTAGTGGTTATGGTGCTTGACTGCCAACCTGAAGGCTGCGGGATCGAATCTCAGCCGCAGCGGCCGCATTTTGATGCAGGCAAAATACTAGAGGCCCATGTGCTTAGATTTAGGTACATGTTAAAGAACCTCAGGTGATCAAAATTTCCAGAGCCCTCCATTGCGGTGTCTCTCATAATCATATCCTGGTTTAGGGACATAAAACCCTAACAATTATTATTATGAACAGCGAAGCTGTTTATGCTGGAAGTTAGGCCGCTCGGTGTGCGCAGAAAAACCTCGCCAAGTGATAGTGTCACCATGCGTCGCCTAGCAATGTGTTAGAGAAAGGAAAGGAGAAGTGAGAGGAGAATAAATAAATAAAACGAAATAAAATTTCTTGGCGGGGCGGGATTTGAACGCACGGTCCAGAGGCGAGCATCGTAATCAGTCCACTAACCAGACGCTAGCAGAACAAGCATTTATGCGAGCCATATGATTGCGTTGCTATGGGTGAGAGAATAAGAGAAGACAGAAAGAGCGAGAAAGAAAGTATTGTCTAGTACAGCAAGGGGGTGGGAAAGAGAAGCGAGGGTGAGGGAGTGGAGGAGGGGAAGGCCACCAGCTCCGCTATTTCCACAGTGCGTAGCTGTCCCAATTTTTATGTTGCATAAATAGCAGCAACCAGTAATAAATAACCTTTCGTGATAAAGAGTGATGGAAGCGACATTTTGATTTTTGGAGCAGAATAAATGCTAGTTTGGAGCAGCTATATTGTGTTTTCGGAGCAGATGGAAAAATATTCCAAACGACTCCTGGAGCATAAATCATCATTTAAGCATCTCATAAATATTAACATTTATTATTACACATATTGCACATGCAGTAATAACTCCTAATTGCAAGAAACAAATAATTCAGCAGAAGGATGGTTATTGAACACTAAGTTAGATAAGCTATATATTAAAAATACCAGTACTTGTGGCAGAAATGATAAAAAAGCGATAAAGCTAAGCACCAAATTACAAAAGTAACCGCAATCACATATAACTCACAAAGCAGCAGTTTGTAATCGGTACGAGATCAAAGCAATCTTATTTTCATAGTTCACAAAAATAGCCTGCCCATTGAAAGTTTCAAAAAAAAAAAAAAACAGCTGAATGAGCTATACACGTTAAGTGCCAGTTCTTGTGGCATAGACGAGGGGAAAAGCTGATAAAGCAACAAATGTAATCAGCCACACATCACAGTCACAATCAGTATGATATCGAACTAATCTCACACACATCTCACCAAAATAGTCGGTTTGTTAGGTACAAATACACAGCTAAATCAGATCTATATCGACAATGCCAGTACTTGTGGCATTGTCGACATGCTAGTATGCAGCAAGTATACAAGCTGCATACTAGCATATTAGGACGATAGTTTAGAGCTTGTTTTTGGTTTCGTTTAGGCTCGCTGGATGGTCACATCATCAAAGTTCATTGTTTTCAGTTTTCCAGCGCCATTTCAAAGCAGGTTTAGAGCAGTTACTAACAAAAGTGACAGTTTGGAGCAGCATGTAGCAGCATCTCTCTTTTGGAGCAGTTGGAGCAGCACTTCCATCACAGGATAAACAGCTCGCTCTTTAGTGTTCAAATCGACACCAGTACTCCACTTGAACATGTTATTGATATCTTGCCATCACTCTAATCTAACATGGCAAACTCTCACCAATGTAGTAATTATTAATCATAGGGATAATTACATCAAAATGTTAGTGAAGTCTTAACTGCACTGAAGTTGTGAAACCCTTGTCTGCACTTGGATTATGCTGTTGCTAATCTTTACTACATGAAAGACGTGGCGCAACAGTATGAACGAGAAGAAAGAAGGGACAGAGAGGGACAGACGTGGCGATCTTTCTGTCCTTTCTTTCATCTCGTTTGTACAGTGCACCATGTAGTTCATGCAGCTATGCACCAACTATCCTGACATAGTGTGCTGTTTACCACAATCTTCACTATGATCACCCAATTATGCACTTGAAAGAATTCAGAATTATGCCCCTCATTTTATCAAAGCCAGTTATATTATCACTCAGCTTGCATTACACTGATAAAAGTCACTGTCCCATTTATCACTACAGATGAACGTTTTTCATTTATGCATGCTTAATAATATCTGCTCTCACTGCTTCTTACATGAGGAACTTACCCAGCCATCTACGCATCATTCGTCACATGCTGACCATAATAATAAAGTTTGGTGTGCATACTATTGCACAAATACCTTCCTTCAGCATACTTCATCAGAATGGAACCACCAGCCACTAAACATTGCTTATCGCATCATTCGTCACATGCTGACCATAATAATAAAGTTTGATGTGCATACTATTGCACAAATACCTTCATTCAGCATACTTCATCAGAATGGAACCACCAGCCACTCAACATTGCTTCTATCAGATTACCATTCCTTAGGACAACATTTTGCCCATGTTTCTTCAATGCAAATAATTGTTTTACATGGCCAATTTTCCTTTCAATGTTACATGCTTTTTTTTATCCTCGTTGATTTACATATAGCGGTTACCACTGTCTGTAACAAAATAGAAGAAACTACATTTCTCTCACTCTGTCTTTCAATACTTTTTTTGTGGGGGGAGGGGCAGGCAGATCATCTTGCTCTCATTTATACTTCCATTGTGTAACCCATTCCCTCTATGATGCTTTTGCATATGAAAGTTATATTGAATATATACCTTGTGGACTTAAGTCATACAAAAAAAGCTCGTTCATTCAACCCCCGTTAATTTGGAAAATCGGATGTTTCGGACAAGTTCTCTGGTCCCAGCAAGCATATGCATTGTTTAATGGCATCAAACTCACTCTAATTTGGTCACAACCAGATTAATTCGGATGATCCGCAGAGCACATCAAGCACGAAGTGTCGCAAATGTGCGACGCAAAGGAGCGAAAACGGCATTCGCAAGCAAGCGAAACGGCCGTGGACCTTCAGAAAGGCGGGGTCGCCATCCGCAATCTTACCACAATCGCACTGTTGGCAAAGTAGACTTCAGCAGCTGGGGAAAACTTGTTCATTTTCTATTTTACTCGGCGCACGTGAAGTGCGCGGGCACTATCTATGATCGTGTCGATAGCAACTGGGGTCAAAGCTGCGATAAACAGTAGTTTTGTTTTCGCCGCGGGCCTTCAGAACTGCGTAGTCGCCATCCATGACTGCACATTAGCGAGTCAGGTTTATTTGGCAGCGGATGCGGTGCTTAGCAGTTTCATTCCGACTCTATACTTAGGCCGCCCACATGCCTTCATACTTGCGTAGAAGCTATGATTGTGTCTTCAGCGACCACGGTTTCGTCCAGAGAGGATGTGGCACTCAGTAGCTTCGTTTTGACTTCGGGCAATGCACGCGCAGCGTCACAAAACTCAAACATGGTGGAAGCTGTTGAAGATCACATTTCGGCTTAAGACATGGGGGTTTTGAGCCACGGTCAGATTGTGAATGGATTCACGAATTACAAAAATTACGGATTTTACACTGCTCTTATGCAAAATAAGTAATGGATTTACAAATTCATCAAGAAAATAAAATGCACTGCTTTAACACACACTTGTTTATTGCTTTCTTGATACTTTTGATAACTCGGCATTCGGACGTCTTTTCTGGTCTCGTGAAACCTAAATTAATGAGCTTTTACTGTATTTCATGGTGTCTAGTTTAACCTACCAACACATTTCCCCAATTATGTCCCACCAATCACCAACACACACATTGTACTATATTTCTGAAGCATATTTGTTCTCTTCTCCCTGGGTTTCCTGTCTAGGAATTTTGATGAGCCTGGTTGCACTGCAAAGAGCACGTGTCCACAAACTGGAAGGCTGGCTCCACTGCTAGCCATTTTCCATTCAAATATCTACGCCCTAGTGCACAATCACCACTCGCGTGTTTCTTCGGCCTGTTTTAGAAGGCTGTTTTTTTGTCTCTTACTGTCTTTGCTATGGTTCGCCTCTTTTTTAGAGAACTGTTGACGTTCCTTCTCAAGCGTAACCTCTGTCGAATAAATGAAAGGACTCCTTCCTTAAGGGCGCTTTCTCTGCTTTTCCCACTGAATACGAGCCAAACTTAGATTAAGAAAATGACAACTGGTCATCTGAGGACTGGATCACATTAGATTCTGACCTTGATAAGCCGGCACAAATGCAGAAGTGTGTGTGTGACCAGAACAATACTGTCTTTTAATGTAATGCTTATTCTATTTTTATTTATTTTTCTTGGTTATATACAAATACGAGGACCACACCAAGAGTGCATTTGCCATCATTCTAGTTTTCTTTTTCTGCATAAACCCAACAAAAACCAACACTTCAATAATTAATACAATTGAGCGCATTTCTGTCCATAATAAATTGCAAATGCACCTCATCTGCTACAATGTCATACAAAGGGTGTATACATTGAACAGAATATTGGCACAGCTTGTCATTAGTATGGCATGCCCCATCACTACTGTATTAGAGCACTGTCATTTCATTCTCGCACGATATATGTCATATGGTATCGCAGCAGATGTGCACATGCTTTTACACTCATTCTGAACTCCGAAATGGGCATGTGTTTTAGAGCCGCTGATAGCCACAGCAGCTGCTTGTTAATAGTCTGACGGACAGGGTATACACAAATATATTACAATCACAGCACGTTTTAATTCCCAGAAGCAAGCAGGGTTATGCCCTTTGCATTATTAAGAGCATTAAAATTAACGGCTCTGCACACAAATTCATGCCCCAATACATGTTATCTCTTTGCCCTACATACACTGTTCTCATGCTGGTTCACAACAGCTCCCCAGCAAAATACCCCATGGCATTTTCAACAGTTTTGCCAGCAATGATGCCAACTGTGCAAATGGCTATGCAATAAATACTGCCTAATAATTACAATTTCCGAGCGCCATATGTAGGCGTGCCAGAAAAACTTTCCTTGCCTGATCAAACAGCATTAACACTGTCTTCATGGTAAAACGTCTGGAGCAGAAGTTGAACAGGTCTTCCAAGCTTGGGCCCAGCAGGTCCATCACAAGCACATTATAATCTCTTTCAGTGCCAAACCACCTGAAAAGTGTAGGTGTGGTTCAAATACCTGTGTTATTCTATGTAATGCCAACACTGCTAGCCACGCGTCTTTTTTTTTTTTTTTTCCTCAGCGGGTTGTGTGAAAGGCACAACCAGGTGAGAAAAACGAAAACTCTTTTTCGCAGTCTGCATTGCTCGTCAAGTATCATAGAAGAGGACTAAAAAAAAACGGGTAAAGAGTCGCTCATGTTAGACCGTGTACGCAACGGCACTTGGAAAAGCGTACGAGGATATCATGCAACGTCACAGGTTGTGACCTCAATCCGAAGAAGCGTTGTACAGTCCCTGACAAATTGTGGTCCTTTGAACAAACATTAAGAACTTTACTAGGAAAGTTATTGTGTTTCGTGATGTTCTTGTCAACTGGTGTTAGCTGCGCAAAACGAAGAAACTTCGCGCAGCACAAAAAAAAATTAATAACTTACCTTGTGTGGGGAATCCCTTCGTGGCCTTGCAATATCTTGTACAGTTTACTCTCATAAAGCAGCTGTGGATGCCTAGCCTTGGTAGATTCCATTTTGACTGCAACCTCCTGAAATTTGCGCACTCGATTATTTACGTACTATGAAACGCTGCGCCCCATCAGCGACCGATAACACAAGCACGGAAGCACCTAGAACTAACTCCCGCGTTCCAAGACACAACGCTACCAGCACACAGACACACACAAAAAAGTAAGACAGAAGAGCAGAAACCAATTAAGACAACTCACAGTCTTAACCCTAATTGTGTACGAGCATACAAACCTCGCCGTTCACCATGTTGATTCCCAGGTAGATGTCCCCAAAGGAACCGCTTCCAACTTTGCGAACCAATTTGAATTTTCCACCGACAACAAACTCGGCCCTCGATGAGCCAGCCGCGCTAGCCATTGCCATCTATTTCACGCTCACTGGATCTACGGGAAAACAATTAATCGAGCATAGAACAGTTGGACTCCAAAAACCACAGCGCTACACACAGATCGCCGTCATCTTCACGGGATGACGTCAGGACAAGATGGACGGAAGCGACGGAACGAACAAAACACAAGTGTGCTGAGCTTCAAACTGTCAACAATTAGCGGCGCTACAGTCGAAATGAAGCGGTTTAAACAAGCTCGAACGCATAAAAATAGTGCGATGTTTCTGGTCCTTCGATTCGTTGACGTTGGCAACGAGCATAGAAATATCAGCAGTCCACAGAACGGCCGCCGTTGCTGCCGCCCGGGGAACCGAGCTGACCGAGGACCGAGCGCTAGGGGCACGAACTGCCCAGCTGCGCGAATACATGGGTACATGGGAGGAGCGAGGGCCTTTAGCGGTGAACTGCCACGCCGCGGCGCTGCCAGGCCGGACCCGTTAGGACCCGTTAATATGCTACCTTTAGGTAAAGATAGCATTTACAGACCCGTTAGTAGGCAGTTTTAGAACAGCGTACGCAAAGCTTTAACTCTATGGCGTACGCAAATTTGCGTTGGCTTTTCGCGCAACTGCGCATGCGTCGTACGCTCACCGCTTGCGGGCTCCCGTTAAGTGACGGAAATAGCGGGCCGCTAACGCTAACTTAGCGTACGCTATTCTAAAACAGCCTAGTGACTCTAGGAGCGAGGGCCTTTTGCGGTGAGCTGCCGCGCTGCCGTGCCGAACCCGCGGACTTTCTCCGCGGCGGAAGCCGCGCCAAAGCGGTGAGGGTCTGCTACGCGCCTGATATTTTGGCCGCTATTAGCCAAAATTGCGGGAATTTGGGCAATACTCAATACTGCGTCACTGCAACATAATACTGCAGCGATTCATCGCACGGAGAACGCGTTTGTGCGTTGTGAAACGGTGATTTTGTATATTTCAGCTGCTCCCAATGGACCACACTTATCCACTGGATGTCCGATTTAGAGCCGAACGTCCACCTTCGGGAAATAACATCCGTCGTACAAACGGAGGACGTACATTTTCGGATGTAAAAAAACGTCCGCACTCTAAAATACGGTAGAAGTCCAGTGGATGCTTGATTTTGGATTTACCAGCAGCGAGCGTCCCGCGGTTGTCCTCCCACGGACAATAATTGGTTTATGCTTTTGTCGGCACATTAAAGACAAAAAGGCCTGTCGAAGTGCAAATAAACTCAGTTGTAAGTCGGCGCTCGTCTGTGTTTTATGTGTCTCCTGTCTTCGTCCAAGTCGCGCTGCATATAGGGAACCAGCGCTGGAGTTTCCGCGGTGTGGGCAGTGCCGCCCTGGCGGTCAAAGCGCGCATACTCCAGCCGCTCCCGCGGACGAGAGAGGCGACTGGTTGAGGCGATGCGGGCGCGTATCGCCGAAACAAAACAAAACTGCTGGCGGTACTGCTGCGCGTTGAAGTGCCACAAAACGTAGAAATGAGGGAGGACATATCCTTCTATGTTTTTCCTTCTAAAACATGAATAGGAACGGATGCGGCGTTGCATCCCGGTAGTCAGGCGAGCACAGTATGCCTTGTGGCGTCGGGCTGGCTTCTAAACCGAATTGCGCGTGTCTGCTAGATTCATTCGATAGTAAGGGCCACCAGTGGAAACCACGGCCAACGAGCAGAATTTAATTGGCGTTTTGTCGTAAATAAAACATACGTATTATGCAGCATGCGGCATATGTAACAATCTTTTCATCTGACCACAACCAATTGAGCTCCTTCTGATGCCACCGCGTGCAGTGAATATGATACGATAGGCAAGTAGTCTACATTATTTGCAAACAGTTACGCAGAAGGAAAGCTGTCTGTCTACGAGATGCTTACGGGTGGCAGGTTCGCCGAAGCCGCTGGACTGTTATAAGAAATACGTACGCGATGGATGCCTCCGTTGAACTTCACTTGTTCTACAGACAGAGTTCTTGTCACGAACAAAGCAGCGGACTGCTCGAAGCTTAGCTTTCTGGAGTCAGCCGATGCGGTAAAGCTTCTTTGTGCATTGGCTGCCACGGCGAAGAGACATCGCAATTTATGCCTCGCTAGAAAAGGGTGAAATGTCTTGGATTTTTACTCGCCGTTTAATTTGCCTAACGTACTGTGTTAGTTTTTTCGCTTGCCTGTGTCTGCTTAGAATAAACGGGTTTGATCGACATCAACATTTGTTGGCGTTTTACGTGCCAAACAAGGTATGATTATGAGGCACGCCGTAGTGGGGGAATCCGGATTAATTTTGACCACTTGGGGTTCTTTAATGTGCACATATAATTCTCAGTACGCGGGTGTTCTTTGTATTTCAACCCCATCGAAATGCGGCCACCGTGGCCGGGAATCTATTCCGCGCCCACGAGCATAACAGCGCGACACCATACAT
Organism: Rhipicephalus sanguineus; assembly: GCF_013339695.2. NCBI lineage: Eukaryota > Metazoa > Arthropoda > Arachnida > Ixodida > Ixodidae > Rhipicephalus > Rhipicephalus sanguineus. Next base: position 304,344,764 of record NC_051176.1, on the reverse strand, counting down.
GCTATGCTAGCACGGTGGTTTGCTTGATCAACGTCCGCGTGCATACATACCGCGGGCTGGGCATACATACCATGGCAGAAAAACGTTGACGCAGCTACTCCTTGCCTCTTACTTTTTTTTTTTTTACTGCAGTAGTGTGCTGCTGGTATCGGCGCAGCACGTACTTATCAATCGAGGCTTGTGAGCCTGCAGTAGCTTGACACAAATCTCAGGACGCAAACAGAAAATGGTGACGACAGAGTCGCCACCACGGCACAGCACTGTCTCTTCGATGCCGTATGCACAGACGTAGTCTGCTTTGCAGAGCTTCTCTCCGTTTTCCAGTGCTTTCCTGAGAAAGTAGCCGTCAGACAAAGTTATTTTTTTCGAAACCATAGAGCAGTATTACTGGCGCAATGGCTGCTCGAGCTGTTCGCGCCAAAATGAAGCACGGAAGCAGCGCACGCGCGTGCGCTCACCGCGGTACAGTGCGGCCGCTCGTCCGAGCGCGAGTGGCATGGCCTCCGAGATTAGCCGGCGGCGCGGAGGCCATGCGAGCGGCTGAGTTATGTCGCGACTCCCCGCCAGGCGCCCTTTTTCGGCGCGCCACCTATCCAGCGCTGGTCTCCCATATCCGAGTATGTACCAATTCGCCCAAGTCAAAGTTTTATTAAAGACCAACTCCGGCGATTTTTTGGCCATGTCAAAGTAATGGTGCTTTTATGTTCCTGAGACGCTCCTGTTACGGGCCCGATAGCAGAAATACTCGGCAAATTGGAGAATAACTTTAAATAGGCAAAAAAGCGCAACACCGAAACCGAAACCCAGCCGAGTGTACTGTCTACGTATGACGTAGACGTTGTTACGAACGAACCGGAAGTCGTGCAAGGCATGCCGGTCATGCCGGTGCGGAGTATGAAAACTGTGACAGCCGGGACGACCAGCGAAGCGCCGGCCAAACCAACGCTGTCTGTCGCCTTGTGCACAGCAGACGCTCGCTGTAGCGGCCGAAGCGCCGAATTTAGCGGTGGCCTTGGCTGCGTCACTTCCGCCGCCTTCCCAATACTGACGTCACAGACGCAATGTTGCCAATAATTATGGGAAGCCAGGAGCAGCGTTTCTAGAACTACTTCAGTTTGAAAACTCGGCCCTGTTGCGCGGCTCCGCCGCAAGCGGAGGCGGCGAGTGGCGCTGTAGTCGCGTCAGGCTTCAGCGACGTGCACCGACCGCCGCTACGGCTGCTACCGTATCGGTGCACCGGATCATATGGGTCACTGCTTTGTATTGACGAACAGATTCTGGGTCTTGTAATACGCACCAAAAGAGATTACACGTGTTACGCGTCCGCAATACCGACATGGTTTATGCCGGGCTGCCCAGCGGCAAAAGGACAAACAAATGACCGCGGCACTTTTGGGCTCAGCATGATCAGGCGGGATAAAAGGCTGCCAGACAAATCACAAGTTAATGACACAAGTTAATCACAAGTGCTGGGCCATACTAAACTTGAGAAAACCCGCGAAAACAGACGCAAACATTAAGTTAGGGCAATTATGATGTTTTATCCTTTTTTCTTTCTACTTTACTGAGAGCTTGGTGCATGTGTTGGCTCTTTTGGTTGTTTCAGGCCAGTGTGGTTTTCAAGTATATGTAAGTTGTAAGTTCAGCGTGGTGTTGTGATTCCTTCCTTCGTGTGTGCGTGTTTTTCGCTGGTTTTCTCAAGTATCATTAATGAGCGATTTACGAATGCCAGGATCGCAATGCCTCGTTTTTCTGAAAATCTTCAGAGGTTGATGTATAGTTATTGTAAATACTGAAGTAACCCGCAAACATTTCAATTAAACACGTGATTTATGCGCATTTTTGACATGCACTATTGTGCTCTATAAATGTGCATGTACCACTTATCACTTTCGCTAATTGATTTTAATGACAGTTTTCATCTAATTACGAAGCACCGCTGATTTATTGACAGCAACCCAGGTGAAAATGATTTCCATTCCCAGCTGGGTTATGAAACAGGAAATTTTTCCAGGCTGGAAATTTTCCAGCTGGGAATGGGAACTTTCCCAGCTGGAAATGGTGGCTGGAAATGGAAAAATTTCCAGCTGGAAATAATTTCCAGGTTTCATAACCCAGCTGGGAATGGAAATCATTTCCAGCAGGAAATGATTTCCATTCCCAGCTGGAAATGGAAACCATTTCCTGCAGGGAATGGAAATCATTTCCAGCTGAAAATGCTTTCCTAATTGCACTAATTCCCAGCTACCACTTGACAAAATTGGAATAATGTATTGCAGCTAGTATGTCGAACTCAAAGTAAAGCACCCCAGGTTTCTTTGCTCAAGTAAAAAACAGCCTAAGCTGTACAGCTGTGAAAATACGTTCAGAGAAATTAATAAAAGCACTATTCGCATAAAAATGCAGACAAAGCTAACATCTACCTTATCTGTATGTTCGTTTAGCACCTTCACCGACATCTTTGGTCAGCTCCGGTATGCAGCAAGAGAAGTCACGTATGAAAACAGAACGCTTTTATTTGACTAGTCAGGCCTGGACGTGCGGCTGCCGGCCCTGAATACGCACACTACTTTTCGAAACGCAGCTTTTTCTTGACATCTTGGATTTTTTCACTTAGTGTGCGAAGCACCTTTTGTGACGCAGCAGCCGTGTCCACCTTGTTCAGTTGGCCCCAGTGGGATAAGCATGCTACAAAGAAAAAAAAATCTGTAAGCGCACTCCAAGCACAGAAGCCTCTCATGGGAAATACTGACCATATACCACGTCCAGCTTCTCAGGAGAAAGCTGTTTGCATGGCAGCCCACCTTCCCCTTGCTTCGTGGGGGCCATCTTTCCACTGATGGAGCGTTGGGCCAGAACTTCTATGCCCCAAATGAGCTGCGCCGCTTCTCTTACCAATATAGTTGGCTTCTTATTTGAAAAAAGCTTTGCAGCTTGTACTGATGTCGTGTACACCTCGTTGCAGAGGTGGAACTGAAGAAGAAAATATTAAAAAAATAGACACACATACAGGTATATGCAAACAGCAGTCTAAAGCACACTACATTTTCATCGTAGTCTTTGAAGGCTACTTACACGCCCATCAGAAGTTTCAGAGAATGGCGGTGGGGCAGCAGGCTTCACGCTTTCAGAATCTGTTAATAAAAATATTCATAACTTGTAATACAGAAATCTAAATCTGGAGATAAAGAGGAGGCAAGCAACTGCCTTAGGCCCAAAGTGAAAAGAAAGTTGGTATAAATATTTACCTGTGGCATGCTCAGGAGCTCTGTCCTGCCGCCCGAGTTCTGTGCATGGTGCAGCAATGGCAGTGTCTATGGCTGCGTACATTTGTGAAACACAAAGGTGCAAGAAGTTTAACAAAAAAAATGAGCTGTTTACAAGTGAACAATGTGGACTAGAATGGATTTTTCGTACTCAATGCATACGTTTGCAATCGACAAGAAAGGTGCCGATACATATCGTTTATGCAACAAAAGCAGCTATATTTATTCTCTGTCACCCCAACTCTGACACATTACATCCAAGGCAGTATAACAAGATCCACTTTAGATCATTTCGCAGTGCATATGGCCTGCTTTAAGACAAATGGAAATATCGCAATGCATCAAAAGTGTTTCCTCGAAATTATTGCACACTGTATTATGTGCAGAATGCTCTTTTAAGGCCATATAGAAAACCATTCACATTTACAGCTTCACCGTGGTATAAGACTTTTGTGAAGTCTGCTATTGCAAGAAAAGCACAATGCAATCCGTCTATTGACCAAGCAATGTTATACTTACATTTGCTGCTCTCTTCATCGCTACAATGAATGAGCCGTGGCACTGGAGAAAGTGCTGGTGAGCAGTTTGCTGCTCCTGAAAATATTGCAGCCACATTATTAGACATCAGTACATATGTGTCAATCAAGTATCTTTTTTGCTATATATTCTTCATCCAACAATTGGACATTGTAATACATGCTTACCTGGTTCATCCTTCTTTGCTTGCAGTGTTTCTTGGACTGTAAGGAGAAAGGTGCAACTGATTCAACTACACAAATGTTAAACCTATTTTATACATCTGCAAAAAGACATGCGGGGTAAAAATCAAAATATATGGATGTCGACTCACATTGTGTCAGCTGGTCCACAATTTTACTTCTTAAAAAATTTATCTCCTCCTTCAGTGATACAGTGAGCTTTCGCTCAGCCATGCATTGGCTTCGCCAGAAACATGCTTCCTGTTTGGCGCTCTTCAGTTTGCTGGCTGGTACAACGCTGTCGTCAGAGTCTGAGCTCGACTCTGTGTGCTTCCAGTTGCTAGATTTCTGTGCATTGAAAAGAGTACGAGCATACCAGGATAGAGTCCCTAAAAGCTCACATTTAAATTACTGATTTCACACATATGTAAATTAAATGGAGAAGGAAAAAGGTCCATAATGCACACACACACGAGTCACTTCACATTGTAGCACACAATTCAAAATGCAAAAGAACAAAATAGACAGAGCACACAGCAAAGGTAAAAACCAATTCACACCTTCTTGCCTGGAGCTGCCGCAGGCTTTCTGGAGCCTTCTCGCGGGAGCTTCTGGTCACGGGGCAAGTCTCCCTCAACTGGACCATTAATTTTGTGTTTGGGAATCTGCAAAGTTCACAACACTGCAGTACACAGAGGCACAGCTAGAATGCCAGGAAAAGGCTTGTACACTACCTTTGCAGCATCGGCAACATTTTGAGACATGTGTTCGGAGTACTTTGCCAATATTTTATTGTATTGCTCCTTTTTTGTTGCCGCTGCTGTCTGTTTTTGTTTATGCAGCTCCTGAAACAAAATATGCATAAGTACTTAGACCATGAAGTGTAATGTGAATCGTGTTATTACTCAAAAATTGAATTTTGAAGTTTTGCTTTATTTACCCGTCTTGCTGTTTTTGTTTTTGTCTGAGTCTGCTCCTCCTCCTCAGATTCTACATCTGAAGGATTCAACTTCGGAATCTGAGGCCGTTTGAGGGCCAATTGCTGCTGCATTTCTTTCTTTGATGCTGTAATGTAATTAATACGAATGCACTATTACACTGGTTTTGTGGAAATTTAATTTTGTCAAACTAACGAAAATAGCAGTAACATATAATGTGAACTTTCAGTTTGAAAAATAGCCGCTATTATCAAACACATTAAATAATGATGCTGAAGTGGGCTTCACTGCAGCCATTCCTCCAGAATGTTGCATTCAAACATCACTTAAAGCTAAACGCAAATTCAGAACCTTGAGGATGACACTAACCTTAGAGAAGTGAAGCACATACATTTTAACAAACTTTGATGAAACTCTCAATCCGAAGTACTGTCTAATTCACTGGTGCGTAATATACATCCTGACTAGATTTTTTTAAAATTGCACGTGTTCAAAGCAAAACACGTTTTTTACTTCAAATGAATCTATCAGCCAAGCTATAGCGCATATATTCTTAACAGAGAAAATTTTGTCGGTTCGGCAGGTCAATTTCACCAATTACTGTTGCGAAATAGCAATATGACCTAATTCCGAAGCGTACGTGACTACTGCGTGCACTCGGGACATCGACACTAGATTTCGAAAATCATGACGATATCATCATTAAACGGGTACGTCAGTTTTACTTCAGAACACGCTAAAAAATGAAAAACGTCAGTGTAAAACCGCGTGATTAAACTTCAAGAATGAAATAACTATGGGTCGCGTCAGCATGTGAATGTATCGGAAGATGAACTATATAAAACCCACATATAAAACCCACAACATCGATCGACTTCCAATATTCAACCACCCTTCTTAGCAAAGCCAAATCTGTAATTGTCAGAAAGCTGAACACTATATAATTTGCACTGTAGTGCTATGCCTATGAGCACTGAATTATAGTGCACTGAAAATCACGTGCAAGCCATCGTACCCAATTAGGCTAAAAAATATGCGTTCAACGTACTGAAAACTAACAAATCTTACATAACCACTCAATAACACAAGGTACTCACCGGCAAGCTTTAGAATTTGTATCACGTATTCACCACTGTTTTCCTCATTGGCCTCATCGTGCCAGCAGGCCGTATACGTCGTTCTGTTGTCGAAGTCATTTACGTCCTTAGGGTGAAAATTCAGGATGTCCTTTGCTGGTATTGTATACAATGAGCTGTTGCCGATTTCTTCCACAAAACGCACGTACGCGTACATGATTTCTTTAAATGTGTCGCGGCATCAACTGGGAAAATGCGGGCAGTCGCTTCCATCCACCGCACGAGCAACCACAGTGACCACAGGACAGAGACAGAGCCAACAAAGCAAATTTAAGCGACAAGTGACGACAGGGAGGACAGTTGGAAAACTCGCGCGAGGAGGCGGCCGCATATGGTCGCCCATTCCCGGTGTCGCTGGTATCGCTTTGCGATCACGTCACGTGACCCTCTTCACGGCTCGCCGGCGTCGCGAGGGCGCAAAACGATCGCAGCGCCCCCACCTTTTGGGAGACAGCGAGCGGCCACGTCGCTTCCGTGGCGATCTCGTGCAGTTTTCCAACTGCTTGGACAGGGCTGACCATGGAGGAATGGGGCTGACGACAGATACCACGTGCACGTGCCTCATGGCTGCTCATGTGCGCGTCAAAATATAGTTTGCTTATATTAACTATGTTACACTTGAACAAGAGCAAACAAGCGCATTAAAAAAAAACTTTTGGCTGCAGTATGCTTGAATAATTCTCCCGAGAATTAAGTAAATCTTTAAAAGCAGTATTTAAAACAGCGCGGCCGCGGAGTAATATTTTTTTGTTGCAGCACCAGCTGTTGTTGTTGAACACATACCATACATACCACTGGCCACTCTCGGACTCTCACTCGATCTCTTCGTCTCTGTTTGTGTGTGTGGCTCGTGCTATCGGTGCAGACATTGTGCAATGGGTCCACCTAAAAGGCGGAAAATGTATTTGGATCCTGGATCAAGCGATGAAATTCCAAGAACGACAAAGTGGCGTCTTCACAATTCAACATGCGATAGTTCGCAGATGTCTCGTCAAACAGTCGCGAACGATGCTACGCCGGCGCCTTCATCGGGAACTTCACAACGCGAATTGTCATCACCAGACTCATCCAGTGACGACGACTGCGACGCAGCGCGCATTCCTCAAGCGGAGGCATCTCCGGACGTGGACTGCGACGAAGATTCGCTCGAATATGTTTCCTTTGAAATGAACGATGATGAGCCACCGAATGGACCTCCTCCTGGCGCCTGTGCAGATGAGAATGTGCCCGACTCTGAAACAAATGGCATGTTTTTTGAAGAATTGTCCGAACCATTTAACGATGAGGGCACGCTGACCAAGGGCGATGCGTACATGATGATATTGGACCTCGCCGTAAAGTACGGCCTCTCTTGGACAGTAATTGAGGCCATCCAGAAAACGTACAACAGCTTGTCGGGGAAAAAAGCCTTTCCGGAAAGCAAATACCTGTTTAGGAAGCTTTGTGGTGTTGATGTAAAAGACATCACGTTTCACTTTTATTGTCCACGTTGCAAATCACTGCTTGCCGAGACGAACGGTGATTTAGAGGAGCGACGAAGAATTCAGGTTGAATGTCAGTCATGCCACTCGAAGTACGTTGGACGTGGCCTGATGCATTCGGGTAGCTTTTTTGTGAGCCTCCCCATCGAAAAACAGCTCGAGTCTGTTCTTTCTAGCCAGACGACCAGTGCTGCTGTGATGGCCAGCCTGTCAAGGAATTCGGAAAACACTTCCATGAGTGACATCACCGACGGCTCACAGTATCGGGCTTCGAGGAACAATGTTGGCATGGCTGCGCACGACTTGACAGTGACAGTAAATAGCGATGGCAGTCCCGTTTTCAAGTCGTCTAAGTACAGTATATGGCCAGTCCAGATAACCCTTGATCAATTGCCACCATTGCTGCGTTGGAAGAATGTCATGATGCCGCTACTGTGGTATGGGAATGAGCACCCCAACATGACGCTCTTGCTCGAAGCTTTTGTTGTTCAGCTGCAGAAACTCAACGCAAGGGGCATAAGTTGGACATTCAACAACAACCAGATATGCTCTAAAGTAAGTAAAGACGTCCACTGCAGGAATAACTGTTCTGTAGATATATTAGCTTGCCTATATATACATTTGTTCATCTTGCAGGTGTACTGCATCTGCTGCTGTGCAGACTCACCAGCAAGAGCGGCTATGCAGCACATGATACAGTTCAATGGCTATTACGGCTGCAGCTGGTGCTACCATCCGGGCAACAATATAGACGGTAAGTTTGCATACAGGTGCAGGTGTTCTCTAATGCCACATACATTAATTGTGCAGATCAGCATATTTTGTCTTGGTCATTATGTAGAAGTTCTATCTGTCCAAATGAGTATTTTGAACAGCGAATTCAATCATCACTTCTATTGAATGTGCATGTCACCTTATAATTTTCTTTTTTTTTATTCAATAGGCACCATAAAGTACTGTGTAAGCGAGCCATATTCTGACCGCACAGATCAAGAAGTTGTGGATGACATGGTAGCTGCCTGCCGCAGTGGTTCCACGGTTCACGGAGTTAAGGGCCCGTCTCCTTTAATTAACCTGCCTGGATTTAGCCCTGTATGGTCCTGGTGCCCAGACTATATGCACTGTGTATTGCTCGGTGTTAGCAGACAAATAACTGAGCTATGGTTTTCAGTGTGTGGTGCAGGCTATTATTGTGGGAGACCTTCTACCATGACTGTCATTAATGCTAGGCTTTGCTCCATCAAAATGCCCGAGTGCATCAGCCGTCAGCCAAGAGCACTGACCGTTCGTAAGTACTGGAAAGCCTCAGAGTGGCAGTATTGGTTGCTGTACTACAGTGTGCCATGCCTCACTGATGTACTGCCTAATGACTACCTGAAACATTGGGGACTTCTTGTAGAAGGTATATATCTGCTCTTAAATGACGTGGTGTCACCATCAGACATTGAACGCAGTGCTCAGCTTCTGACAGAGTTTGTGATTGGTGTTGAGTACCTCTACGGTAAAAAGAATATGACATATAACATGCACCAGTTACTTCACATCCCAAAGTCGGTAGTCCTCTTTGGCCCTCTGTGGGCACACTCTTGTTTCAGTTTTGAAACAAACATGGGCAAGCTGCTGCGACTTGTTACCTCTTCTAATGGAGTAGCCCTGCAAATTGCCACGCGGCTGCTTCTGCACAGCAGTCTGTTTGCTCTCAAGGCATTTGCAACCGACTATGCATTGTCATTGATGGAAGAGAAGCCTAAAAGAATCTTGGACAAAATTGTACCTCTGGGAAAGGGTGAAGCAGTACACAGCAGTATACTTCATGCACACTCACAGTTTCAGGGGCACGAAGCAATTGAATATAGGCGTGTAATTGTTAGTGGTGCCATCATCACTTCAGAAAAGTACTCGAGGCACACAAGGATCAATAGCACAGCCCTGATCTTGCCTGATGGTACTTATGCTAAAGCAAAAAGGATATTTTGCTCAAGAGGAGAGTCTAGCGAGCACTTCTACATTCTTTCAAATGTGTACTCAGTCACTGCTTTGACGCCGACTGAACACATAAAGATTGCAAGGCAAGGAGAGGAAAGATTGTTTGAAATTGATAAGCGTGCCCTCCCTTGTGTATATTTTGCTTTCGGCAGTCAGGAATTCTTTTGTAAATTCGTGAACAGCTATGAATGGTCGTAGTTAAACCGACATAGGAAGAGAAATTCTGCCTTGAGAGTTAACATGCAACGAAAGTTAGTGCTTAGTGCTTTTTAAATATTGTTTTCTGTTCTTCTCTGAATACGTACGCTGCCATACCATAAAAGATAAAAACAATTAAAGGTGTCTTTATGCTTCAATAATCCACACCTGAATCATTTGTAAATATAGGGATCTGGTATTGCAAATACATTGCACGGAATATATTAAAGCACCTAGAAAACCTTGGGTAAACTTTAGGCAGTGACAGAACCGAGCCAATTCTTAGGGCTCTTAAAAAGTGTGAGAGGGCTTCATTAAAAGGGGCTGCACTTTAATAATAGAAAAGGAATTTTGGCCATACACTGAAAGTTGTAAAGCTTTATCGAGGGATGGTATCATGATGATGATGATGATGCAGACTTTATTGGGGTCTAGAGAATACTGTGAGAATTATTCAATTTGGTTCATTATTGCTGGGAGGGTGGATAAACTGAAATGTTCTGTCTCTGGGCTGCCTGAAGACGAGTTTTACTGCTGACATCTGCAAGCTTTCACTTTGTTCTTCAGTTTGTTACATATACTGTTGGCACATTTTGAAGTGGTCATGGAATGATTTATATATTGTGTACTGGTATGAACACGAAGAGTAATTAGCAATAGAAAAATTTTGATTAGTACAGGATATTATGTACTTATATTTTCCACAAGGTTTCATTTTTATTGGTCCAGCAACCACTTGAAGTATTTTAAAGCACAACGAGTTTGTACTGCTAGTGTAATATATCTGTTTATATAGAATACTTTTTCAGATGTCATTTTCCTCATTGTGTGATTAAGTGCTTTTCTTATTTTGAATCATGTACTCACAGTCAGTTTCTTTGTTTCTTTTTTTTTTCATTTTTCAAGGAGAACACACTAACAGAACTGAGAAAAGACAACAGACAGGAAGGACGCTCTTTGACAATGTAAAGTCTGCCTTTGGTACTCCCAACTTTATCGTTTGCACAGGGCTGTCCAAATGGATGAATGTGAACGGGTCCTCTGTTGCGAGTGCCTTTAGGCGACGCGGAATTATTACACTGGTATTCCTCTTTCCCTTCGTGCAGCAATGGCTCGGACAAAGTGACTTGTGATTTATTGTGGTGAAAACGTTATACCCGTCACGTTTTCATGACTTGACTGCCTTGCAGAGAGCGCCCTTATTGAAGTTCTCTTCCACAGCTGAAGCAGCTGTTCCATAGCACGTCATCTTTGGGAGAACAGTGAACTTCTTTAGTGCTTACATTAGTACTAGGTCAGACTTGCTGGTGCGTTTATGCTTAAACGTTTGGACAGTCTAGTGCAAACTTATTTGGGAGCGCTGAGAGAAAACTCCGCATTGTTAGAGTTGCTTGTCTCCCTGCACCACTTATGCATTCCCCTTTGCAAGATTTCAGTGATACTTCCAACATTTTGCTACTCTGAAACAGTTTCTTCTTAGTATATATACTCATGCGAATGTTCCCAGGGTCTTTTACTATATATTTGTGCTTTGTACGTTAAAACATTTCTCCAATGTGTGTTGATTTTGTTCAAGAAATTTGTGCAACTCATTCTTCATGATTGCCATCAACCTGCAGAGCTGTAATTAGACTGGCCATTGTAACATACCCATTTGTCAGATGACGTAGATTGACAATGCTTTTATTCTGCTTGTAGGTAGGACAAAACAATGTGAAACTGAATAAAATGTTCTTCTCAAATCGCACATGCATTTTCTTAATCTCAAGGTATATAATCTGCATTTATATGGTAATTCTGCACTGAAATGCATGCACTTGATTAAATTAAATTTCATTGTCATTCCATTAAGTTTAATTTTCATATAGCCATGCACATAAGCAAAATGTCAAGCTTAAATTATGAATGCACCAAATGTTAAATACAATCTTACACTACGTGTATGCAGAGCTTTCCTTGTGGAACTGTGTGCACTATACATGTACTCCCTGCTGAAACAGGAAAATTTTCTGTTGATTGAGCTGATTATTTTGAAGCTGAAACAGAAATTTTCTAGCTGCAAATGAATTCCCAGCAGGAAATGATTTTCCAGTTGGGAATAATTTCCATTCCCAGCTGGAAACTTAATTTCCAGTTGGGAATAATTTCCATTCCCCGCTGGGAATGATTTTCCAGTTGGGAATCATTTCCATTCCCAGCCGGAAATATCATTCCCAGCTGGGAATCGTTTCCATTCCCAGCCGGAAATATCATTCCCCGCTGGGAATGGAAATAATTCCCAGCTGGAAATTAAGTTTCCAGCTGGGAATGGAAAATTCCCAGTCTGGAGAGCTATTTCCAGCTGAAAACCAGGCTGGAAAACCTATTTCCAGCTGGAAATTCAGATCCCATTTTCACGTGGGAAGGGCTTGGCGAGAAGTTTAGTTCCCGGGGGAGGGTGGGCATAGAAATACCGAACGCACCCATATGTCTACACCGCTGATTACAGTCAAGGTACATGTGAATAATAATTGCGGGAAATGTTTATTCATTGGTTTATGGGGTTTAACGTCCCGAAGCTACTCATATGAAAATGCCGTAGTAGAGGGACTCGATAATTTAATTCGACAACCTTGGGTTGCTTAGCGGGCACCGGAATAGCACAGTACACGGGCACCTAGCATTTCGCCTCTATCGAAATGCGAACGCCGCGACCAGAATCGATCCTGCGTCTTTCGGTACAGCAAACGAACAGCTTTAACCACCAGGAGCATAGCCAGAAATTTTTGTCGAGAGGAGGGGGCGGGGGGTGTTCAATCACTTTATGTATGTTTGTGCGTGTAGCGCAAGCAAAACTGAAAATTTTCGGGGTCCTGAACGCCCCCCCCCCCTTCCCCCCTGGCTACGCCAGTATTAACAACTGTTATCTTAGTGACTTCACTGAAGCGAAAGGTTAGTTGAAAGGGTGTCGTTTCAAAACAGTAAAAATACAATTCAGCTGGAACATGACGGTGCAATTTTGATGTTTAATGTTTTCGAGAGAATAAAATTGTTTAAAAAGAAAAGCAGGAAAGTGCACGAAAATTTCAAAAGCATTTTTATGAAGGATTAAATTATATGCAACATTCGGCACTTAAGTGCGAATTATGTCGTGTAAGATGAGGGCAGAATCGTACATGTTAAGGCCATTTTCGATCTCGGCTAGTCGCGGCCGGTGTAAACGTAGTTCATATCGAGTACGATTGGCTGCTTCCCGCAACTTGCACGAGTGAGTCAGTCATGACCGACGAATTTGATCCTGGTCACGCTTTATCATGATCAAATTTAATCGAGCGACACATTGATAACTTTCTGTATCACGAGCTTGCGAGACTGAAATTTTACTAGCGCGCCCTACAATTACGGTGGCTACTACATTGCTTTACATTGATATGAATAACGACAGCGGAATAATGTACAGCAGCCTTTCGCTGTATTCTTTCCGTTCATTGGGCACTACACATCATCGAAATCCGAGTTGCAATAAAACCTGTAATTGGGCAAGGCTAATGTCTGTAGCAATGAACATGACGAGCGCAGCAGCGATGGCCGTGGTCACGGTTGTCATTCGCGTAACACAGAACACGTGCAGATCCAGTCTCAAATATCATTGCTCACAATCATGCTATTTAACACTATTACATAAACGAAAAAAATAAGTCGTTTTCGCAACTCTGTTGATAAACAATTCAATATTTGCGCTGACAGCCGCAGCTGTCCGCCGCCCGTAATCGCGCTTCGCCGTCTGCTACGTAGAGCCTGTTGCTGCACTAGCGCCACCTGCACCGGAAGTCGGTTGCGCGCCGCTTTCAGAGTACGGCGCAGGCGGGGAGTTTGGCAACTGAAACAAGTTCTATAAACGTTGGCCAGGAGGGCGTTTGCAGACAATCTTTAAAATTCATTTGCAAACAATCTGCGCATGTCTCAAGCCTGTAATTTGGCATAAATGACGGAAACGTGCAAAGGAACGTACCCAGCGAATTTCATTGAGATCCATCGACCTCGAAAAATCGTCGGAGTTGGCCTTTAAGCACGTACGTGGAGCTAAATGCTACAATCACGATGATTTCAATAATATATGTAAAACATCAGCAAAAGTAATTTGATTTTACATTGAAAGTGATTGCCACCGCATGTCATACTGCAAGGTCACCTCCTGGCGTAGTGCTCAAGAAAAGATAAAATCGTCTAACAATTGTTTTTCGAAAACCGGAAGAATACGGCTAAAGAAAACCTCTGCTCGCTGAACCAGTGTTTTAGTCGGTCTTGTCGCCGTACGTTTTTGTGGCATTTCGGTTTCGCGTTGCCCATTCACCTCCAATCGTCATGGCCATATCAATAGTGCAGCTGGGCTAGGCTGGGCTTTTTCGCAAGCCTTCCCAGGTGAAAATGAGTAACTGGGAATCCAACTGGTTTCAACTGGTATCAACTGGGATCAAATGGTTCCAGTTGGGAAACAACTGGTCCCAGTTGATTCCAGTTGCAACTGGTCCCAGTTAGCAGCTGGTCCCAGTTACAACTCAACTGGTCCCAGTTGATTCCAGTTGCAACTGGTCCCAGTTAGCAGCTGGTTCCAGTTACAGCTCAACTGGCCACCAACGGGAACCATGACCAGTTGAACTGGAAGAAGCTGATCCCAGTTGGAAACCATAACCAGTTAAATTGGAAGCAAGTGGTCCCAGTTGCGCCCTAACTGGAAGTGCGACCAGTTGTCCTGGTTGTACGGTTCTTCAAAGTGAAAGAAGAAAGATAATTGAACTCGAACGCATACGCAGCATTGCTGCACTTGAGCGAATGGGTTTTATCTAAGAGCTTTTTGTGTCCTATTCGCAGAAGGGTACCATCACTGGCCTAGTAATATTCCTAGGACAATGAGAGAATAAGAAAATAGCATCTCATGGTTTGCGAATGAATTATCTTTTCTTGTTTAGACGTCATCCTCTTCGTGTTGTTTAAACCCCATTACATTAATATATACTGAATATACAGTCTTACCTCACCTGATATATATGTATTTTTCAAAATCATATTATCGTGGATTATTCCGTTGCGCAAATGCGCAACACAGTGCACACAAGCGTACGCTTGTTTTAGCATCAGTAAATTCAACTAACATTAAAAAGCTGTTGTCAATCTTTTTACGTCCATCACGGTGACAATACGCGCAACCGAGGCGGGCCCAATTGACGTTGGGGTGTTAATATTGCCGTCGTCTCGCTGGGAGCATATGCCATGCTTAATAGTCTTGTGTGCAGCACAGCGGTTACTTCCGTACGAGAACGAAAAATGGAGTAGTGCCAGTGCCGAGAGCTACCACAGCTGAGACTGCCACAGACTGCTGACATCCTGCCGACACAAACCCACAAACCGTTGCACAAACGCAGCCTCTCTACATCGACTGCCGTCACATTAGTCCCGTATCTCATAGGCTCAAACATTGAACGAAGCAGTAAAGTAATCAAGCATAAAGATTACATATAAAATAAACTGAAATGAATTATTTCGTGCCAATTCGGCAATATTTAATGGAAGAAAGAAACTGGATAACAAAGACATAAAATTTAGAAAAACAGCGATGCTAGTTTCGTACACCACATGGGACGAGGGCTAGCTACCGAGCGCTCGGTGGTCCGTGGTCGCGCTGCTTAGTTGTGCTGTTTTTCAAAAGGAACGTGCAGTCATGGCGTGCGTAAATTAGACTTTGTCGAATTAGTGTTCGGCAGCTTCATATCTGGAAGACTGACTTCAGGCGAACGCCGGACAAGTGTTTACGCCTGCGACAAGACGGATATATGGACCCATTGTGTGCGGAATGCTGCCTGCCAATTGTCAGCGATGCAGCCGTTTGAAGGTAATTATACCATTTATGCTTCGAGTGCTAGTTGTTCAGTATTATAGAGAAGATGTAGATATAATGCAGGCAGGGTGCTTTGAGTGTTGAGACGATGGAACGTTGCATTGTAAACAAATGCTTTCTATACTGCTCTAGCTAAGTTTGTTTATGGGTTTGTGCGGAGTGCTCGCAAACTTGCTGCCATTTGTTTGGGAGCATCACAGAAAACGAGTGCCGTGCAATACTTGTGCTTTGAACGGCGTGCTAAATAACTATGAAGTGTACTCGTAACTCTGTCCGCGACTTTCAAAGAAAGCGCTAAGGGCCCGTATTTGCACTCTAAATGAATATTCCTGAACCTGTTGCATGCGTAGGCATATGAATTCGAGTGAAAATAATGGTGTTTTTATTATTTTTGCTGCTGATATATAAACTCGACTTTAAAAATTCGGAATAGATGCAGCGCATGATCTCTGTAGACACTGTTTGTCGTGTGAATTGTTAGAAGGCAGGTCTGCTGTGTATATCTATAAATTTATATGACTGTTCTGAGACATGCATGAAACATGTTACCTCTTATTTTGCAGCAACGCTGTTTCATTGGTCACGGGTGAATGGCACAGATTCATCAGCTGCGCAGCCCGAAACTTCACCAGTATATTGGTTGAGAAAATACAGCACTGCATGAAAGCCGAGCGGAGGATATCTTTGCACTGAATGTGCAACCACAGTGCTGGTCCAAACCAGCCACAGCAGGGAATGCCTAGAGCTGTGTAATTTTCTGTGTAATAGCAATAAATCATGATCATCTTCTACACTTAACATGGAGTGTCAAGTGTTCCATTGGAGTGTTTGATGTGCTCAGAATGAACATTATTTGCACGTTGAAGATTGTTTGAGCTAGCTGGAGTACAAGCATGCCCATTTGGGCACCAACGGGGAATGGGACCTGTTCACAACTGGGAAAGCATTTCCAACTGGGAATGCATTCCCAATTGGTACCAGTCGCCAACTGGGAATGTATTCCCAACTGGTCCCAGTCGCCAACTGGGAATGCATTCCCAACTGGTCCCAGTTACCAACTGGAAATGTGTTCCTTAAACCAGTTGAAGTGGAACCAGTTGAAACCAGTTGGATTCCCAGTTACACATTTTCACTTCGAGACGCAAAAAGTCTATGTGCTAAAAGTGTTGCACCATATTGTGTGCGAGGCCCACCACTGGAGACGCGGGCGCTGCAATCGCTATGACGTGCAGTGGTTACCGATCCGAGTGGATCTACGAGACTACGACTGCGACTGCGTATATCTTGCCGTCCTTGTGCGCGGCCGCGTCGACGAAGCGTGCGGGTGCGCCGTTCTTGCCCAGTTGTTTCAATAGGGACTTGGCCCTCGACGTTCTTCGCCCTTCGTTGTGGACAGGATGGATGTTGCGTGGGATCGGGGCGACCGTGATTTCCTCCAGCGCCGCTTTCGGTATTCTATCCAACCAACTGCGCCAATGTCATAACCTCGAACATACAGGATGATGTTACAAGCATGGAGGAGGTCGCTATCGCCCTCGCGCTCAGAAACCCAGCGTCAACCTTCGTCCTTACGGACTCAATGACGGCTTATCGCAACTACCTTAAAGGCAAAATCAGTCCTCTAGCACGCAGAATACTTTCACAAGCAGCAGAAGGCCGTACTGAGGGAGACTGGAAACAAGTCATATGGATACCTGGCCACTGTGGAGTCAGAGGCAACGAGCTAGCTCATGCCTCCGCCCGAGCTCTCTTACCCCGGGACTCTAACTTCAGTGTAGGGACTCCAGCCCTTCCAGATCAGACGGCCCACCTGACCACATACGCTGAAATATTACAAAACCAAAGGCTTGCGCGGAGGAAATATCCTCCACCACATCCTCAACTCAGTAAAGCCGCACAGGTAGCCTGGCGCCGCTTACAAACGTTATCGTATCCCAACCCACACATACTTTCCAAAATCGACCCTGACAAGTACCCCTCACCAACATGCAAGCTATGCAACACTAATCTAGCTACACTTTATCACATGGCATGGGAGTGCCAGTGCAACACATCCAAAACAGATTTCTTTAAGGATTTCAGTAGAGATGGATGGGAGGCGGCACTGTCCAGCCCGGACCGGGGGGTCCAAGAGGCCCTGGTGGCCCGCGCAAGGACCGGGGGGCAAGCCAATGGGATCCCGGACTAGGGACTCCACCCATTCAGCAATATGTATAATAAAGTTTTTCATCATCATCAACCTCGAAAATAGAAATTGCAGAGCAAGTCGCCATAGCCCTCGCCCTGATCGACGATCGATGCGGGGAGGTGTACAGTGACTCGAAAACCGCCATCAAGGCATTTCAAAGAGGTCGCATCGCTAAGAAAGCGGCCCGTATTCTTAATCTTCGTGACAATAGCGTGTTTCACACCTGCACCATTTACTGGTTCCCCGCACACGTCGGCTCGATCGAGGGAGTTGCCCTGAATCCCAACGAGTCCGCCCACGAAGCGGCGCGCGCGTTAACTGACCGCACCGCTCACCTTACGGGCGACGACTCGACAACCGACTTCGACGGGGCACACAAAGATTCTCCAAGCACGTACAACGAGGTCACCAAATATTATTACATTGTCAGAAGAGAGTTTCCACCTCCTCACCCCAAACTCAATAGAGCTCAGGCGGTCTCGTTACGATTATTGCAGACACACTCGTACCCGTCACTCGCATACCTTAACAAAATCTAACCGCATAAGTACCCTGACGCTTCCTGCCATGCTGCACAGCCCGGGCTGTGCAGCATGGCTTCCCATCTGGGCTTGCTGTAGGTAGGGCCTAGCTGGCCTAGCCACACCCGCACTCCAACAGCATGTAAGCTAGGGTAGCGACCTCCGAAGCCGCAACCACAGGCTAGACCTGTCGGTCCCCACGTGGGAATAGCCGGGTGGGCGCGGGGCACGCTCTTCCCCAAGTCTGTGACGGACCACAATAAAGTTGTTCTGTCTCTCTCTGGATCACGTGACCTCGCCTCGCTCTGGCGAAGGGAAGCGGACGGTTGAATGCATGGAGGAAGTTGAATGCGGTGTTTCTAACCGGGATTTCGTGGCGTTTTCGCTTTTGAACAGCGTTGTTTTGCTCTCACTTCTTGTGTGTGGACCCCTATAGAGACTACACAGTCCTGAAAAGTGAAGTAAAAGTTATCGGCGGCATGGTACTTTTTTTCTGCTCCGTGCCCCAGTGCCAGGCGTGAGCTTTCACTTTTACCGCTACCCTGCTCATGATGCCGTTGTCACCTGTCTTTCTTTTATTGCTATTTCAAGCCTATGGTCTTAAAATTGATACCGACCACGAATATAAAAGCAAGACGTCCCGGCTCCCGCACGAGAGCCTTCTTCACAGTAAAAAATGAATGCACAAACAGTCCGGTTATGTGTGTTTTAAAATATGACGTAGGCAACGTGCGGACATGTGTGGAAAGTTGCCGTCATGACGATTAAGCGTGTGCGCCGTTATCTGGAGATTCAAGAAAGCCGATCGTCCAGTTCTTTTCTCTTTCCATTATCTTGTCCCAGTCTATTTCTGTGGCCAGTTGCTTCTGCGTGTTCGGCCAGCGCGTTCGATGAAAACTTTCTTACATCATACATGTGCTGCTTCAGGTTTTGCTAAAAGTTACCTGTCTCACCGACGTAACTTCCACCACAGTCTGCCCCGCCCCCCCTACCGTAATCATTTTCATTGTCCCCGTGTCTTTTCCCGACCTCACGAGTGTTTCGTTAGACTCTCGACTTCAGTTCATTGGGTTTCTTGCTTATAGATTATTTCTGTAAAACGAGCACATAGCCAGTGTCACGTGTTCTTCTCTATGTTGTTTTACGCTACAGGCGAAAACGTGGCCAGCTTCAAATACTGATTCACCTTCCAACAGCAGCCGCGAAGGGTCATACTGCTTTTCAATTAAGCTTTATAAATACTGGACGCTGGTATTTTCACTGCAACATAAAATTGTCATTTAGACCACGGTAAGTTACAACTTGCGGCATCGCCATTCATCAAGTGCGCAATATCGTCCGGCTGGTACGCAGTGCATTTGCTATCGCAACCGAGCCCGAGCGCGACCGTATTTTTCGATCGCGATTGGCCTCTTTGTGCAAGCTGGATAACGGAGTCAATCGTCGAAAATTTTCATCCCGATGTGGCTCGGTGGCGGTCGAAAATGCACCGTGTGACATAGAAAATTGCTTCTCATTGAGCGAAATTTACATTCCTGTTTAGTACACATAACCATGCATATGGTTATGTGTACTAGACAGGAATGTAGATTTGACATCCTTGTCGTGTCAAGCGCGGCCCGTTTTTATTGCAAACCTAATGAATGAAGCACGGTTGCACGCATATATATATATATCTTGCAGCAAAAATATGTTTCTTTGCCGAAAGTACGCGCTAAAGCCCATTCGACGCAAAACGATTCGTTACATTTTACAAAAGCAGCGTGCTCGGCCCCCCTGGTTTCCATATCGGTAGGGCGCTGTGTAAGACATTATGGGGAACGTAACATTTTTTTTTTCTGAGCAGTTATTTAGCATTTCCTACAGCCGCAGCAGTATTTTTACTGTCTTCGTGAAAGTGAAGTGCAGCAATAATAATAACAAAGCAGACGCAAAAGCGGCTGCGGGCTGAGCGGGAGAGGGCTGGCGGAGCAATCCAACCTTGCACGTCACAGGGATGCCTCCGCATGGCGGCGCCACGGTGCGCGCGCGACGGTGCAAGTTGTGGCGAGCGCGGGCCAAGAAACCACTGTCAACTTATCGGCCTACCGCTGCAGTGGAGCCGGCGAGTCCTGGCCGCAGCTGATTTCGTTCGCTTAAACCACAGCTGACAGCAGCATGTTTGCTGCGCGCGAATGCGCTGATCACGTGGTTCTTTTTGTAGCTTGGAAAAAATGGCATACGTGAGACTTTCTTTATCGCAAATAATGCAATGGGGGTTTCTGAAGACGCTCTCGAACTTTGCAAGTCGCATTTCTTGCTTAAAGTCAATATTTAGAAAATTAATTCATTAATCATAATTAACAAATTAATCAATTACGAAACAGAAAATTGCCTCTAATATTGTATTTTTCAACCCTTGGCTAAAGATAGCTGGGACACCCGGTATATTTGCTGCACCAAGAACATCTTCCTGCTACAGGAAAGGTGTGCCTTAGCGAAGTATCCCAATCAGTTTTCTACATTGTGTATACATTGCTGTATGTTGCATGCCGTAGTTCTACTTTATACAGATTAACTTTTCTGTGGAATTCTTGCTCTGGATATGCCTACAGATGACATGTCATTGCTGTCAGTCTATATTCATGACATCCAATGAAAGAGCCCATCTGTTTTTGCATTATGTATTACTGTTCATTGCTGGAAACATGCCATATTTCATGTCTGTACAAAATGTGTGTGTATTCCTAGCTTGTGCCCGATATTTGTTCACTTCTATTCTGTTCCTTTAGGTTGCGGTATTGTAGCTCAGGTGTAAGCGTGTAGTCAATTTATTCTAGTAATTTCGTTTTCCTTCAGAAAAAACATGCTAACATCACTGCTTTAGGTAGACAAGTAAAACAAATTAGGGCAGATTACTTTACTTAGTAAAGGAACACTAGGCTTTATGTTGTGTTAAGTGACTTCAAGGTGCATTTATTATTTCTCTTCTGTGCTACTCTAGTGATGCTGATATTAACATGGATACTCTTGTTATTTTCAATTCTTGTAGGTCCTTATCGGCTTTTAGTTAATGTGTTGATATGTTAGGGTCTGCTGTGCCAGGTGTTTTTATGCACACAAGTGATGTGTTTGCAGTACGCTTTTTAATAAAAATGCTGTTGATCTGCTTTATGTGCAAGTCTATGCCTCAGTCAGATCGTCACGAAAAGCTGCTCAAGTCTTATTAAAAGGCTTATATGCATTATTTGGTTTCACATGAATAAGCTTAATATCTTCGTTAACTGTGATATGCCCATTTGACTTAATACACAGTGACTTTTATATTGCATATTTCAGCTTATTTGATGCATTTGCAAGCTACATAATTTTCTGATGGTTGTGTACCAGTGTAGTTAACATTAAATATGTTGAACTTCCTGGGGATGCTATGGGTGTTGTTGAATGTGCTGCTGCTGTGGATCTTGTGCCCTGTGCTAATATGTTGTCACACATGCAACTGTTACCAGTGAGACTGTCCTATATTTGCCTTTGGGTACTTATTAGTGAACGCAACAGCACAGTAAAGCAAGTGAAGAATGGCGCATAAAATTGGTGCTCTGATTCTTGAATAGAGTACAACCTCTAAAGCATGGAAAAAGCTGAAGTATGAGAAGCGATACACCAACAAAAACCAACTCATATACTTCTCCATTTTTAATGCTTTAGAAGCCGTACTCCCAACAACCTATGCACCATGCTTCACTTTCTTTACTGTGCTGTTGCGTTCACAAATATGTGCCCTCAATTCTAAAACACCTTCTAACTGGTAAAGGTTGCATGGGTGACAACATATTACCTCAAGACACAACATCCTCAGCTAGAGCCCATTCAACATATTTAATGTAAGTTACATTGGTGTGCTGTCATCATAAATGTATAAGAACTGCTTCCACATGCACCAAATTAGCCGAAATATACCTGATAAAGGCACTGTGTATTAATTTGAATAGACATAACTGTTAATTTAGATATTAGGCATAAGTTAATGTGGAACTTAATGATGCATGTAAGTCTTTTATTGGGCTTCAGAAATTCCAGATTTATCATGGATGTCCGCATTTAAATTCCGACAAGTGTCCCCTGGACGTTCATGTCCAAATTATTGAGTCCGGCGGACGTCTGAATGTCCGTGAAAGACGTGTCCAGGACGTCTAGTTTAACGCCTTTTTGTTTGCGCGGGACGGTCCATCAGACGTCCGCCGTAAGTCATTGGGATGTGTACGGATGTCCACTGGACTCTCGAACATCCGGCGCTGAACATCCAATGGATGTACTGAGGATTGTTTGTGGTCTATTGGGTTTGTCTGGTCTAGACTTAGGCGGCTGTTTGAGGAACGCATTCTGCGCGCACTTCATCGTGAGAACTATACTTTCCTGTGGAATGACGAACGTAAACTTGCTGCAGGAGAGAATAAACTGGAGATAATTAACAAGGAGAACGTAGCAGATATGCACGTAGTAAATAATGGCTAGCTCATGCTAACACATTTGCACGTACCCTTCGTATACTTTCGTTTACTTCGTGCGTTCGATTTGCTTTACAAGGCTGCCTCCCGCGCTCTGCTGTTCCAAGCCTTTTCATGCGGAGCAGAATGCGTCCGTCGGCGTCCCAACTGAAATTGGCCGACGGCCGATGGTCGGTAACTGGGCAGCGCTCGGCAACCGGTATTGTCGGCCAACCAATAGCGGCCCGAAGTGGGACCCTGATCGGCAACCAATAACACTGGTTATTAGTTGGCCGAAGACGTTCAGACAACGGTCGGCAAATGACAGGGAAAGAGTCGGCACCCAATGCTCGGGCGACCAAACGTGGTCCTCCGTAGGGCCATCATGGCCCGTAACTAGGGGGGGGTTGAGGGGGTTCTGACCCCCCCCCCCCGAAATTTTTTTGATGCTTTAACTTTTCGGGTGATACTAAAATATTTACACGCCTTCACAGCGACCCCCAGCTGCCAAAGTTACACTGCAACTTTCCTGGCATTGCTTCCCTCTTCTTCCTTTCTTCAAACCTACCAGAACACCTCAGCGCTCCCTCCCCCGCACGCGCACCTGCCCTATTTGTACAGCTTTGCACTTCGCCCTCGCGTTCCTTCGAGTCTTTTCTTTTTCGTCTTTCACCCCGTAGCAGCTCCTTTATTGATTCCAGATGCTTTCCTTGTGCATTGCCGCTGGAGAAGTTATCCGTCTGTGCGGACCGCACGTGTCGGCTTTGGGTTTCTACGAAAAGTGCGTCTCCTTCTGTGAAAGTAAACAGTTCGACAGCAACGGCAACACCAACACGACGTGCGCAAATTTGCCAGGGAACGAAACCCCTAAGCGGAAAAACTCAGCGGCGCATTCCGAGGACGCAGGCTGCAGGGTAAACTTTTCTCAAACTGTAGTCTTCGCCACCGAAACGAATCATCGAAGATGACATCTACTGAAAGACTGGCATATCCGAGCAACTTCGAACAACCTTAACCGCACGCAAGGAAATCTACCTCTTCTGTACACACAAGGTATATGCGCCTCCCTACAAAGCACACAAAGCGAGGATACAGCCGGCACACAATCCGGCACCAGCGGTCAACTTTCACAGGAGAGAAAAAACGCCGCCAAGCTGGGCTGCGCGCGGGAGTACAGAGGCTGACGTCACAGCCTACAAAGTGCATTTTTGGGGGGTCACGGCTATTTAATTAGCGCAGCCCAGAGAGAATTATGCAGGCGCCCAGGGAGCCGTCTGTGAAAAGGTGACTTTTTCACAGGAACGGAGCAACACCTGCTTTCTGGACTGTACCACGGGAGTGCAAATGTCTCGGCAGTGCATTCTTGGGGGGTTCACGTATATTAAGGGGAGTATGGAGTGCCCATGGAGTCTTCTGTGAAAAGGTCTTTAAGTAGCGTTAATCCAGTTTGCTGCAGCGGGAGTACAATAATGGTCCTGCATGCACACCAGCTGTAGCGGCGTTCAGAAAACACATGCGCCACGCGGGAGCCGGCGCGTTCATCACACTTCTACATTCTAGCCACTGTAAAGTGGATAAGAGAGGAAGAAAACATCGCCCGCCGTTCACGCCAGGCAGTCGAAGCAGTCGCAAACGTCTTTTTGGAGCCACTGGCCACTTCTGTGTGCGTGCACAGGATTGCGGCAGCAAAATGAAAAGACACTCTGCAACAACGAAGCAAAGGAGTCTTGCGTCTTACTTCAAGAAAGTTCGAACCGATGAAGCGGACGGAGAAGAACCGCCTCCTTCGAAGGATAAAACTTCGCCCTCCTCAGCACTGGTGGAAAGCCAAGCGCGTCGGAACTTCTGTAGCGACTCAGGAGAATGCACCGGTTTATGTGAATCACCTGAGAACGAACACAAGCAGGACACCCATGCGCCGCCGGAAAATGATGGTGGCCGCAGTGCAACTCCAAGTGACTTTTGTTCTACAGTCAACGCTGGGCAAAGTGACGCCTTTACCACTGGGCAATGCCCAAGGAAGGTGAGTGGCATGGCACCTACACATTCTGGTTCGCCTCCCCTCTGTGCGACGAGTGCGAATATTTTGGACTTGGGACTGTTTGTCTCGAAAAGCAATAATGTAAATGATCCAGAGACGACGGAGAAGCTGCTGCTCAATCCGTGGACCCCTCCGGCTAACTATGATTATCCAGCCACAGGGAAAAGGAATCTGAAGTTCCAACCTCACTGGGTAGATCGTTACCCATGGCTTGTTTATTCAGAGAAGCTTCAAGGAGCATTATGCAAATATTGCGTAGTCTTCGCAAGCGAGTGTGCAAGAAAAGGGGAGCACCAGCGCTTGGGCTGTTTTGTAACTAAGGAGTTCACCAATTACAAGAAAGCCATGGACGCCTTTAAGAGCCACGCATCCAGCAGTTATCACGCCATGTCAACAACGCTATCGGAGAACTTTTTAGCAGTCCGGTCCCGCTCACAGCATGACATCTTAACACAACTTGACCACGGTCTTAAAAAGCAGGCGGAAGAAAACCGCAAGAACTTGCTGCCAATAATAGAAACAATCCTTTTCTGTGGCAGGCAAGAAGTACCGCTTCGCGGCACAGACGACTCTGGTCCGATAAATATGTCTGAAGTGCTGCCATTGAAAAATGATGGAAATTTCCGCGCACTGCTTAGGATGAGAGCAAAATGTGGAGATGCCGCCTTGAGAGCTCACATGGAAACATCTCCGGCGAATGCGCTTTACACGAGCCCAAAAATTCAAAATGAGTTGATCACCCTCTGTGGTAAAATCATACAAAGAAAGATAGTTCAAAACGTCAACTCAGGTTCGTGTTTTTCAGTTCTAGCTGACGAGGCCACTGATATATCTCGCACCGCCCACATTTCCCTATGTGTAAGGTACGTTGGACACGACACGTCGGGAGTGCCCATACTTAAAGAAGATTTTGTAGATTTCGTTCCCGTGTACGATCTCACTGGCAAGGCGCTGGCGAGCACAATCCTGAACAGCCTTAGAGGTCATGGCTTTGACCTGAACGTACTTTGCGGGCAAGGATACGACGGCGCGGCATCAATGAGCGGCCACCTTAACGGTGTTCAAGCCTTCATTCGTCAAACAGCGCCCAAAGCGTTGTACGTGCATTGTAGCGCCCACTCGTTGAACCTTGCTCTGCTTCACGCATGCAAACTCCCCAGCATCCGCAACTGTTTGGGAACTGTATCCTCAACCTGTACGTTTGTGAGAGCTTCGCCACAGAGGACGAACCAACTGCGAGACAAAGTAGAAGATTTAACACAAGAAAAAAGAAAATCAGTTCTCTCCTTTTGCCAAACAAGGTGGGTAGAGAGTCACGATGCACTTCAGCGTTTCCTTGAACTGTACGTGCCTATTGTACAATTCCTCGAATATTTGGAAGAAGAGGCCGCGTCATCTGATACTTCATCAAAAGCTTCTCAACTGCTCAATGCCATTACGAAGCCCGAGTTTGTCGTTTCGCTTCAGATCTGTAGCGACCTCTTCTCTTTGACACTGCCACTTTGCAAGTTTCTTCAAAAAATTGACTGTGACTTGGCTCAAGCGTGCGATCACGTAAAGAATGTTATAGACGTTCTTTCCACAAAAAGGGCTAGTGCGGAAACGGAATTTAATAAGATTTTTCTGAAGTCGCTCTCTTTGCTGAAGATCACAAATGTTGAGATGGCCCTACCACGCATCACTGGAAGGCAGATGCAAAGAAGCAACGTACCTTCTGCTACTCCCGAAGAGTACTACCGGAGGAATGTGTATTTGCCTTTGCTGGCTGACTTCGAAAATCAATTAAGAGACCGGTTCGATGCCCATAAGAAGGTCGTGGTTGGCCTTAACATGCTGCTGCCGAAATTCTGCGCATCGGCTAGCCTTTCTGATATTGATGATGCAGTGCAGTTTTACCTTGGCGACATTCCTTCCGCTAATGTCATCGAAGCAGAGTTCACACTGTGGGTGAACAAATGCTGCCAGATCGAAGAAAAGAATCGCCCAGCTTGTGCTTTACAGGCCTTAGAGATGTGCAACCGCGACTTTTTTCCGAACATCCACAGCCTACTTTCTATCCTGGCGACTTTACCCGTGTCGACGTCGACCCCGGAACGGACTTTTTCCACACTGAGAAGGCTGAAGAGCTACCTTCGAAATCATATGAACAACGACAGATTGACCGGACTAGCACTGCTCAGCATCCATCGAGAACTTCAAGTGACCCAGAACAAGTCCTCACAGAATTTTGCAAGTTGCCGAGAAGGAAAAACTTCCTCGTTTAAACTTCCCTCTATGTTTCAAGAGTCGATTAAAAGCTAAACCCAGCTAGCCCAAGCTTCAACCCTTCTATTCTTTCGCAATTACGAGGAAACTATCCAGCAAGCAGAATGTGCGAACGGTAACAAGAAGATCGGAATGTCGGGCGACTTGTTTGTTTGCTTGCATACATACTGTCACGGACTGCCATTTTTGCGACCCGGCGTAACGGCAAATTAACGGGCGCCGCACTCCCCCGCTGACCGGTGGAACCGTTCGCTCATGAAAAGACTGGTCTTTAGTGCAGGGAAGTACTGAATGGGGTGTTCTTCTTCAAACGTTAGTCGCCGATGTTTGATCCTTTGTACCTACGGCGGCGTCGGCAGGGTCGTCAAAGGCCGCGATGCACCCCGAACCAGCTGTAGACTGCAAGACGCACCGGCTGAAACCAAGGAAACTGACCATTCCCACGGGCAAAACTGCTTGTGGACAAGCCGTATGAGAGAACCCCAACAGGTTGTCACTCTCGCTCAGTTGAGGACCCTCTCCTAATTAAAAAGGGACGCGGTCAATATATTTTTAGGGTGGAGTTTCTAACAATGAAACGTGCATGATTGGACCCATGTAGAGGTCTCTTTTCCCCCAGGACGAGAATGAGGGGACACGGAGGTCGATTTAAGCGCAGGATTTCGCCTTGCTAAGCAGTCTAGTTGCTGACCAACATGGTGTAGAAGGAGATCAAGAAGTATCCCTTAAGTGGTTGTGGCTCCGTATCGGCTGGCCACCTAAACTTAGCCATTCGTCTAGTTGTGACGCGAAATTAACGTCTGTAACGTAGGCATCGGTACTTGAATCTCGAGTAAGTTCAACCTGCCCGAGATCGGCTTCAAGCACTAGCCTACCGGAAACACCAGCGCTGCAACACCGCCGACATCGCAGTTGTGCCAGAACTCTCTCTGACTTCTTGCATCCGATCGTCGTGGACTCGAAGCTGCCGGTCATCACAGGTATCCCTTCACCTGCTTATACCTTCGGACTTTCTCATCTGTAGTTTTATTGTTGGTTAGTTTTGTGTAGTTTGTAATACTTCTCTCTTGTAAGCTGATTTATTGATTTTATATGTATTTTGTTAGTTGGCATTAAGTGTTGTACTAGATTCCTCGTGCTGCAATATCACTAGAGTTTTGTTTTTCCCCACACACGTCTCTGATCTCTTCACTGTCTCTGCTTACGTACGGAACGACCTAACCTGCTGCCATTCCCGTCGCCGACTTCGCGCTGGCGACGCTAGAGTGGCAGCTTGTAACACATACATACCGTTTTTGTACCGTGGTTACATTGTGTTACTTCATCAGGAGCCGTTGGTCGCGGTGTCCCCGGCTTTGGTGGTGCTATTGTCCAAACTTATTTCTTGCTTTAACCAGAATTTGAGGTTGACATACCAATTTCTTTATTTGGGTACAAATAATTGAAAAGTACCATCGAATTATTACAAGTAAGCGATGTACTTGATTTATTCACAAAAATAAGCCAGTATAAATCTTAAAAAATGGCAGCCGTTCTACACGCAAACCCCCCCCCGAAAAAAATTCCTGGGTACGGCCCTGTGACATTAGTGAGACGATGACTGCAATCTCCGCCCCGTTCTGTCTTAGCTTTCCTGCGTTTCCATCTTTTTTCCTTTTTTTTTTTCTCTTTTTCTTCTCCGGCTAGGACGTGATCATGGGTCCACCCAATCTAAAGGGTACGGCCACAACTCATCATCATCATCATCATCTAGCGTTCCGATGCGTTCGCCTATAGTGGACTCACTATGCGTTGCTCTTTTTGTTGTCACCCCGCAGCAACGTTTTTAGATTATTTCAGTAGAGTGTACTAGAATGGGGGAGTGGGTCCACTCAAGGCTCCACGCTGAGGCGTTTTTTTCGGAAAATCCAGGTGGCGCTACCGTCGCCTTCACCTGAAGACCTGGCCGTGGTTGCCATGGTTACAAGCCCGCTTTGCCGTGCGGTTCGCGGCGGGCGGCAGTCTGGTAGTTCGCGCGGTTCGCGTGCTGCTCGCGCGTCGGGCGCAATCTCGCAGCGTTGTTGCTGCGTTCGTGCGTGCGTGGCCGTGAACGGCGTCGCACCGCGTTTCCGCGCCAGCTCAACGATATCGAAATGTTTATATCGCGAAACGCCCTGCTCGTACGCAAGTACCGTGACTTCCGCGGTAATTGCTTACATTCAAGAGCGTTCGTTGAATTTGGCTTTTGCGAAAACGCACGCATCGAAAGTGTAATATTAACTGCGATGCTTTTAAGAATGTTAAGATAACTGTGATATATGATAATTAAGGTTACATTTGGCGCAAATTTAGACTCGCTGCAGCAAATTAAATATGAGGCAAGACTAAAGTTACCAGCTGTTATCATGAGCATTAAAGCTAATATGCGAACCCTTCTGCAAATTTGCAGCTGTTCGTAAGGGACGCGTGATATTATTGAAAAACTAAACCAGTCCTGTTGCGCTTGGTATCAATACGTGCGTATAAGGGTGTAGGCAAATTAAGTTTAGTCACATCGGCCGGCAACTGTGCTATTCGTAAGAAATGACTTATAGCGGCGGACGCGCGTCCGTCGCAGTGGCTTTGTGATAGGTTTTCGTTCGGCATCTAGTGCTGGTATACGTTGTAGGTATTAATCAGTGCTGGGCAGTATCGAAGATACATGTATCTTAGATACTATCTTAGATACTCTTTGGGTATCTTGTATTTGTATCGCGATACGTCCCGCAAAACGAGTATCTGTATCTGTATTTCCGATACATTCAATAATGTATCGTGTATCTTAAGATACAAGATACTTCTATAGAAACACCCCCGAGCGAAACGATAAACGTGGCTGAACTCCGCTTCTCAAGCTGATACTGCTACCACTAAGCTACCAGAATAAAACTAGGCGACAGTGACATTCTTTTATTTTTTCCGCCAGAGTGCTTCAGCGAGCACACGCTATTAGGTCTACGCGTCCCCATTGGTGGAGCAGTGTCACGTGATGGCACTCGGGCCATCTCGACAAAAACTAGCGCGCGAAAGTCTACGCGCATCCGGCCTTTTGTTTTCTCGATGTTTACTTTCTTTGTAGTTGTGTCAGTGTTATGACATTTGTTCGTAGTCACGGCACTGTGTTGCGTACTCCATTGCGTGCGGCGCCTTCCGCTCAAATTATGATGTGTCATTATTGTTATCGATAGTGTCGTTATCGAAGTTTTTCTCACGTTGTGCTTCGTTTGCAGTCTCAGGAATGCAAGAATGGGGTTGCTTTGCGTCTCGCTGGTTTCACACATCAGCGATTAGTGATATATCGTGGATGTAAGCTTCACTTACGTACGACGAGATTCATTTATATAAAAATCAGGTAACAACAAACGTCGCAAATCTGTTGCCGATGCTGGATACAGTAGAAGGAGACGAGCATTTACGAAACAGAAGATATTTTGGCGCGCTCTTTCTTTGTACTTCCTGCTGAATTATCCAAGAAATCCTTTAATGATAATTTGACCGTTAGCACAGTGCTCTCTTTGCTGTCCTCCGTCTGCATTACCATGGGCTTCTGCATAGTTTTTGCTCGCTTGTTTACTGTAATATATCTTTTGTAACCTGTTCCTAAATTCGTTCTCTGCTTTATTTTTATTTTTTAACTACCTGCGTCATTGCTACTATTCCCACATATAAATTCCATGTGAGTTTACTGTTATGTAAAGGCGATGATGAAGACAAAAGTAGAATAATTTGAGCGTGCTTAGATGACACCGTAACAAAAATTCTGCTTACGATATAGTAAAATAGCGAAATTGAGTTTGCATTATAATAAATGAAATTATAAAACAAATCAAGAACGTTAGGAAGGGGATTTAAGAAACAAAGTAATAAGTACTCCGTTTTTCTCATGAGCGTCCCCACTAGCCGTTTCATGCTATTTTCTATAGGCAATGAGTCTCCTCCTGTCTCACCTTAAGATTTAAGTTGGCGATTCATCATGCTCTATTGTCATAATTTTTAGGGGTGCCGCCTTTATCGTATTTATACAGGGTTCTTCACGTAACTGGAACCAAATATTTACAAAGAAGTGGTTAACCTCAACTGAATAAAACCAACGACATGGTTGATCAAACCATGTCGTATTTTTATATATCGCTTAATTTGTTAATTCACTAAGATGAATTATGCAACATGTATAATATTCACTTTAGGGCCAAGTGCGTTTCGTTACTTTGTAGAGGGCATTCCAAAACGACCGATCAAACTTTTTGTGGAAACGTACAGGGGGGATGTAAAGAAACGAGAACGTGCGGCATCTACATTCTCCACTGTTTCGCATATATTTTCAAGCTATTGTACCCTGAATAATAATAAAAGCCAATGGAGTCTTCCATTATACAATCAAGCACCATTCTAGCATCTTTTTATTGTCACCAAGGTCGCAGCCTGAGGAAAACAGCGCGCAGCACTCTTCACATTTCTTTCCATCCCCACTGTACATGCTACGTAGTGACTTTTTCCGGCGTTTATAGAAAGCCGGAGAAATACTACCACGTACTGCCTTCGTGCGCTATCGTACTGCAGCGCCCTCAAACGTGCATCGATTGCAACGAACGGCGAGTGGACCGCGGCGAAATGAGCGGCCGCTGCTCCAAGCATCGGCTCCATAGTGCGTCCGCATTTCTGACTGCCGCACACGGCTGCTCTAAGCATCGGCTCCATAGTGCGTCCGCATTTCTGACTGCCGCACACGCCAAGTAGACGCCATCGTCCCTGAGAAGCGATAGGCTGACGGTTCGCGCGCCGGTTGTTTCGGTGGAAGCACGTTTCAGAGCGCTGCCGTACGGTAGTGCATGAGCGCAGTGACGAGGTTTGATTTCATTCACCACGCAGCATGTACGTCGCCAAAAAAGTTCTCTCGGTCGTTTTCAAATGCGCTCTATTACGCGACGAAGCGCACTTGGCCTAAAGGGATAATTGAAAATGTTGCATAATTGCCCTTAGTTAATTAACCAATTCAACGCTATACAAAAACACTACAACGAGCGCCACATGACGGTAGACCATATGCCGTCGGCTTCATTCAGTCGCGGTTAACCACTTCTTTTTTAATATTTGGTTCTGCTTACGTGAAACGTGTACACTTATTCAATTTGATTGTTTAATACCGAACCGCCCTGCTTTTCGCTTATATTCATTTTCCTTGTTTAGGTCACCGTATTTTTTGTTTTTTCACTTTTAGAAATCAGCAGGTAGCAGAGCTAGAAGTGGCAATAGTGTGAATAGCAGCGATATCCTGCGACGCTTTCTGCCGGTATACTATATGTCTGAGACGTCTCTGGGTGGTACAACTCCTCTCGGAGGAGAAATGGTGCAAGATTGCACGTTAGTGAATATGTTGCTAACGAACGCTTTACGCCAGCTGGTAAGTAGAATATGAAAACCCATTGCAGTTTTATGTCCTGAATGAATTTTGAGCACTGACTCTGTAGTTATCGTCTTCAAACGATGCAAGAAATATCGCTACCAGCGTTGCTGCTCTACAACTGTCGGGTGATGCGGTATTGCGAAAACGGTAATACGCTTACGGACAAGGTAAGACTGCACAGCAGCCATCGCGACATCGTGCCGAGGCTTCGTAATGGTGTTCTTGCAAATAGATGGCGACCCGCTAGCTGATCGCCAAGTAGAGCAGCGACACCCATCAATTACAGAAGTGTGAAGCAAAAACCACTGACAGCGCAGTGTATACACCAGAGCACGCCTGTCTCGCACCCAGGCTGCTGGCGAGCCGAGCGGATACTCACGCACCCAGACGCCGGGCTGACCGGGCTGCCAAGGCGCGCGCGGGCTGCACCAAGTAAACAGGGCAAGCGGCAGTTCTGAGACTTTAAAGTCCGAAAAAGTACCCGTTCACGCCGCTTCAGCGTATCAGAGCTCGTCTGGGCCCTACTGCGTTGTCTTTGGATGACAAAACAAGCAGCGCAACAAGGGAATATTAGCGTTGTCTGCGACGATTACGACGCGCCACGGAAATAGTGCCGGTGCGGTGTTTTCAGCTTCGCCGCGAGTGGATAACTGTGATTCAAGCAAAAAAACTAGGAGCCGAGTGAAAATGCGCCAGTAAGTACACTAACTGCGTGTATTCCGCATTGTGATGCCCACCTATTTCATTTTGCGAACCTAATTTGCGTGACACGCAGCTGGGTTAATTGAAGGCAGGCGCGGGCTTTGTGTGGGGGTGCACTTCATACCTTTGAGCGTTTCCTTTGACGACAATCTAGTGCAAGGTAGTGCTTTCAAGCGCAAGCAATCAGCATGCTTTGCCACGTTCAACGTAGTATTAAGCTTTAGTGCTTTTGATGGCATCCACGCCTTCGACATTTCGTCTTCAAAAGGTAATAAATGTCACGGTGCTCCTCCATATCTGGCCAGAATTTCGTGCTTTCATTTCAGTGTTTGATGTGCCCAAATTTATTTGGACACGAGGCATCCAGCTGCACAGAATACATATATTGGCACGTAAGTAAACAGTACTCGCGCCAGTGTCCTTTACGTCACAGGCGTAGCTAACCGGCTTGACTAAGAGTAGCACAGTTTCGCTTGTAAAGCACCGTCGTTACAAGACTAAAATCGCGCAGGTAGCTTCCAAAAGGGATCGCTGAACGATACTGCAGGCTATACTCTCTGATAGCACGCTTTTGTGAGCAAGACGCATTATTGTAAGAGCGCTCGTGAAACAAAAATTACGTTCCGCGAAACTACCCGTAAAGCGTCCTCTAATTATTACGCGATGCATGCTGAAATAATGAGTTTTCACAAAACTTTGTGCACAACTTGTAATATGGGGCAACAAAACATCGTTTCACTCTTTCGTGAGCTGCAATGCAATTAGGATTCACGCGTACTACAGCGAGAACGTTTTTTTTTTTACAATTGTAACAGCGTACGTATCTGACGAGGTTGCTTCCGCAGCCCACTCAGCACGTACTGTATACATTGTGGACTTGCATGAGCAAGATGTTCTTGATGTTCCAATAAAATTAGTGAAAATGTCCAGGCTAGAAAAGACGCGAAACACGCTCTCCGACGGGCTGAGTTTCGGGAGTTTCACGTTTGCTCTGCTTAGCGTCTGCTGGCGTGGCAGCCCGCGCATGTTGTTTCGTCGCGTGTGCGATAGATGGCGCGACGCGCGATGCAATTATGGCGATGCGCATGGAATTCGCTGTGTTTTGGTCTATAAAGAGCTGTCATATTAAACAGCCAAAGAAATCTGAATAATTTGTTTCAGAATGAAACGAGTGTACTTTCAGCAAGAAGGATGGAACTTTCGAGATACAAACAGGCATTTCAATAAAATTATACAGAGTTGGTCGCATTAAGAAATTTTCCAGTAAACACTTTTGTAAATAGGTCTTTGCTGCTTCACTATATCGATCTATAATAGTAAATTTGCAAATGTATCGAAGTATCTTAAGATACAATTGGGAAGTATCGTATCGGATACAATTATTGCGCTAGTATCTTGTATCTGTATCTCAAATACTTCTTGTCCGAGTATCTTGTATCGTATCGCGATACAATTTCAAAGTATCTTTGCCCAGCCCTGGTATTAATGAAATATGTTATATTTTACCTTTTATTTTCGTGTCTGCGGTACGTGTCCATGCAAACATTTGTTCGAAACATGCACGTGTTCTCACCTATGGATACATAGTAAGAGTCTGAGAGACACCAATAAGAGAAGTGAAATACGTAAAATATTTTATTTTAAATTGACTGCGCGAGCTCTTCGCAGAAATATAAAAAACATCGAAAATATCATGGAAAGACATCGACACCGTTGCTCGAGGAACGTCAGGCTCTATGTCGTCCTGCTAAGCTTTAAGTGTTTTGCTCTCGCTCGTTTCGAAGCGTTTTCCCTGTTCATTCCCTTCACTAAGAAGTGAAGGCGAGTGAGCACGTAGAACGAAACAAGCTTCGTGCTCACTGCATCTTTGTGATCTGGACAGCCGACAGCTTTCGAGTTCAGAAAATTAGTTTTCACCAATGAAAGAATGTCAGAGATGCTCTCTGTGTGCAACATCGAAACACTGAAACATTCAGTAAACAAGTTTTCAAGTGCGGCAATGAAATCGTACAGCTGTCGGGAGGGATACAGAAGTCCACCCCAGTCGCATATTGCTCCGTGAATTGCGAAGGGAGCTGTTCAGCAACCGCGACAGCTTTCTCAAACAGAAGCACTTCTTTGCATTGTACGCATGCCAACTTCAATACACACTTCCTAGCCACGTACCCTGCTGTGTAGTAAATGAGTCTCGAGTCACTCTTCTCCAAAGTCACATCGATGTGGTCAGCAAGCTTTTCTGGCATTGTGGCAATCGTGCTTTCGACCTCGTCTAGTTTCCCCTGTGATATAAGATCATCAATTTTTTTGTGCGTGACCTTTAGACCGTGTCTGTCATGCACGGTGACAAGAGCGTTTATCATGTCAGGGTTTGCGTTTGCACTGTCCACACTGTGCGCCAAGTTATAAAAGGACAAGCAGTTGACGGTTATTAGAAACTCATCCGGAGAGGGGTGCGCGTTGCAGCCACTTGACTGGCGAACGATGCCGAAGAAGTGTTCCACGGGATCGGTGCTAAGTCGAGATGTCATGAGATATTTGAAACCAACGTTTGGTACTTCAGCAATGAAAGGGTATTTGCTATAGTGACCCTAAAGCCTATGGCAGTGGACTCGCTGAGAAAGTGCCGCTCGTTGTCACTGAATGATTCCCATTCATTCAGGAAGTCCAGAAAATCGGACAGAAATGCCGCATCTGCGGAAGCTGGTCTCAGTGCTTCGGCACGAAACCTGGAAGTCATCACTGTGATCAGTCGCTGGATCTTCCTGCAAAATAAACGAAAGGAACGTATGTCAGAAGGGCGCTCATCATGCGTTTGAGATGTTTATACGATTATACTTAATTCATTTGGAACGCAAGCGCGACTCACGAGAAGAACAGCTGAGTTGCCTCGATGCTGCCACACCTTCTCTCGATGTCCTCCTTGTAGAAGGCCAGGCCCCGTAGGACATACGGACCGAATAGTTGGAAGGCGAAAGTGGTTCTCATCTTCTCAAAGGAGTTTGGTTCCAGATGCGTTTCGGTCAAATTGGGCATAACTTTCAGTGTCCGAACACTTCTGTCCCGTAGGTACGCCTCCCGAACTGGATGCACGGACACCTAGAAATATAAGTTGAGGTAATGCAATGTATGCGAGAAACACAATCTTTGTAAAATGTCAACCATGGATCTATACGTACCAATCCCTCTGGTGTTGCAAAGCCTTTCTGGAGAAGACCATTCCTGAGGCATTTTAGCAGATGCGGGAAATCGGAGATAAAGTGCAATTTCCGCATCTCGTCGACAGGATGCTGTATGGCGCCGTTTATTTCCTTCGATGACGCCGACACTCCAGCTTCCACATCTTTCGGTTCCAGGGGGCTCCGTCACAAGTGATGTGGTCGACGAACAAGCCCGCCTGTTCCACGAGGATGGTAGCTTCCATGAGAATTTTCAATAAAATGTCTCCTCTCACATTTCCTTTTGTCGCAAAAACGCCAACAATTTGGCTCCATCTCCCTGCGAAAGGCACAAACATGATGACCATGCCGTGATCACATTGCTGGTACTTGTCCTCGGGCTTCGTAAATTCTCCAAGGTCCACGAAGCCTTGAATCTGGCCAGACGCCGTCACACTGAAGTGTTCTGACAATTTCATTTCGTCCACCAATAATCCGCCATGTCTTTCGAGGTCTGACATGCTCGCGGTTTTTTTTCTTTAGAGTGTTCATTACTGCTGCATTAAAGCCGAATGCCGACTGGTATGACCTCAAGTATCTTTTCAAAGTAGTGTTGCTGGGCATCACGAGAATTTCGTTCTTTCTGATGTGCTGATATAGCCGGGGACTCTTTAGTTTCATGAGTAAACACTCGAGAATCCACTCCTGAGTGTAGCGCATGCCCTTCTTGCTGGTTTGTTTGGCAGCTTGAAAGCAAGCGCGAACACTTGCCTGCTGCTTTCGCGGTAGTGACGATATTTTTTCGTCTAGTGTTTCATCCGCGACATTCGCATTCTTTGCCCTCATCTCTTCGAGACGACCAGCAATGTCCAACAGCCTTGCCGCCATTCGCTTGTTCCTCTGGCTCAGGACCCGTAGTTTGGTGGAGACTGGGTTTCTTCGTTCCTTTCGTTTCAGGTAGCTTTTTCTTGTGAGTATTACCTTCCTCACGTACTTGCATGAAATGCATGAAGAACCTGGAAGTATACGAGAAAAAAAAAGAATGAAGAGCTTGTAGTTTTCTACCATGCATGCTTGAAACGCAATTCATGCACTTTCACTTTCTGTATAGGCAAACTATTCTTTAGTATATGTTAATGCGTACTGGAAAAATTAGGGGTCACATAAATTTTCTAGCATTAAACAGGTTACTGATTGATTAATTGTACAATATATAAGTGACGTCTCAATAAACGTTTGCGCGCACTCACCTTGTTGTTTAACCGTTCCTTTGCACGTGACACTGAAGACAAGGCCGTCGGAATGAGAGATTTGCTGCTCCAGTTTCTTCGTAAGAACGTCATAGGTGAAGTCTCTCGCACTACCTGCCCCTCTACAAGGGTGAAGAGATTCTGCGCAGTCGAGGACTTGTTTGGCATCTTCAAGGTTATAGGCGACCTTTTCGGAGACCAGTGTCTTCCGAACATATGTCCGACAAATCACTTCACTGCGATCGGTACCGTAATTCATGAGCACGGTCTTTTCGATGCTTACAAGTTCACGACTTAGGGAGGCCGAAACATAAGCGATTCCGTCGTAATGACAAAACTTGTGCATTGCCCAGTGGTCGTTTGGCCGGACAACGTCTCCAAGTTCAAATGCGTTGTCGCTTTGCCTCGCACTTTCGCAATCCTCAAATCTCAGTTGCGGTTCAACTGACAGCAGCACAGTTCTTTTTGACGGCTTGTCTTCACAGGTTGGTGGTGAAGCCGCTCTCTTCTTCGTTGACTGCTCCGGTGTGGGCTGCTCGTCAGGACACTCCAGGAGATGAGGTAAAATTGTGGGTACAGCATCACTGCGAAGCTCCGGCTTTCCACGCTCTATATATACTTCTCGGCCTTCGATAATATGTACATAATGCCTCAGTATGTATTTTTGCTCGAAGTGCAGCTCGCAAATGGCATCGATGACTTGCAAGGGCCGATCAGCGCGGTTGAGATTCTGGTCCCATAGCCGGCGTCTTTCTTCGTCTTGAGGTACTCCAAAGAGTGAGAGCTTGGGCCGGTTTTTAACTCTGCTGTATCCGGTATGGCAGCCCACGACACAACAGTAATTTCTACGCCTAGACGTGCTCATCCTCTCATCTTTTGAAGCAACTTGGAACACTCCGCCAAGCAACCAGCAGACACATATGTGCGCACGCAAACGTGCCGTCTGCCGCGTATTCTTTGTCCAGACGGCTTTGCTGAAAGGGAACTACAAACCTACGCGTTCACGGAAAAAACATACATTTTATTTCATTTCACTTCTTTTTGTCTCTAACAATGTGTAAAAAAAAGAACCAGAAGACAAATAGTGAAAACAGCGCACGAACGACGGTGCATCGAACAGACGACGGCGCGTCGAGCGGACGACAACATCGAGCGCTCAGCGTCCCCGCCAGCGCGTCGTGCGGCCCGAACCGCCACTCCCGCCGCAACTGACGTCAGCAGCTTCAGGAGAAGGCGACTGCAGCGCCACCAAATTTTCCGCCGTTTTTGCTTCACCCGCGCCGCTTGCCGCCGGCCCCAGTGGACCCACTCCCCCATTCTAGTACACTCTAATTTCAGTTTGCAAACTAGCTTCGAGAGGCGGCCAGGTTTTGTCGCCGTCCCGAGAGGTGGCGCTGGCGTAGCGTTGAGATCGGTTGAGATTAGAGGTGTGCGCCGTGGCGGTTTCGACCGGCGGCGGCGTGGGGGTCGTTCCGAGTCGGCGGCGGCGGCGTCGTCGGCGCACGCCGGGTACATCATCGGCGGCGGCGCACGGCCACTTTTCGTCGGCGGCGGCGGCGCCGGCGGCGTGGAAACCGAAACCACAAGTCCTAAAACCTATATTTCACTGCATCCTCTTAGCCAAACTGCCTGAAATTCAGGACATTTAACACTAAGGGCTGAGAAAACCGCACGGAGAGATGTATTGAAAGTCAGAGAACTGGAAAACGTTTCGTAAATGTTTTGTTTTTCAGCCTAGATATTGAAAAAAAAAAAAAAGAAGGGGACTTATCTCAGCAAAAGGGAGAGTTGGGCTAGTTGGTTGGGGTTCATATTGAACAGCGCAAAAAACGAGACACAATGAAGAGACTGCACAACACGAGAGCTGACGGCAACTAAATGCTTTATTCAAGCACAAAGAAAAGAAAAAGACAAGAAGGAAACAGAAATGCGCGCGCACCCGAAGCACACGACAAGAGATTGCAGCATACAGCAAATTTAAGTATTGTCCAAGTAAGCCATCTCAGAATCGAGCAACGCAATCGATGGAGTGCTGACACGTGTCACCATTTTTGCTGATAGCAAAAGCTTCAGCTATCTCTCTGATTCGCGCCTCATTGTGTCCAAAAACAGTGGTCGTGTGGCAGAACTCCGGTGAGCAGCCACAAGCGGCACAGTGGGCGGCCAAATGCGAATACGGCGCACACTTGAGAGAGCTATGATCATAGGCGTGCGCACAGGGGGGGGGGGTGCGGCCGCCCCCCCCTAATCACCTAAGAGGGGGGGGGGGAGCAAAATCTGCCCGGTACATTGACCCTTCTAGTCACCCAAGAGGGGGGGAGGGCGCAAAATCTGCCCCATACATTGACTTAGTAAAGTGGGGGGGAGGGGGCGCTGCGACGAACCTTTGCCCTCCCTAATGGGGAGATGCTCGCGCAGGCGAATGTTGAGGCAGCGCCCCGTTTGCCCCACGTACACTTTACCGCACGACATCAGAAATGAGTACACTACAACTACAACTGCAACTGCCTTTCACTGGGCTCTGGGGTCCTACCTGTATAATAATAACCAGTCATTATATGTATGTTACACAATAAAACTGATTGATTGATTGATTGATTGATTGATTGATACGTACGTTGCTTTTGCAAGAGACGAACTGCATGCGGCGTTACGTGCTCCCTTCATTATCACCACTTTGTGATCGGTGAAATGCAGGGAAAGTGACCGCTCCCGAGCGAAAGAGAAAGCGCGCAAGAGCGAGCGGGTTTTATTACAACGCTCCCCTAGCGTACGTCGCCGCACTAAATCGAACGATTGCCTTCCACCAATGACACGCGCCATATGTGACGTCATTCCTATTTTATGACAGACTTCTTTTTAATGTGTACGTAAACGATGTGACTGAACTAAATAATGACTCTTCCATTGTAACGTACGCGGATGGCACAAGTCTGTTCGTAACCGGCCATGATATTAATGAAGTTTTTGCTAAGTCTCAAAAAGCCCGGGTCTTTGGGAGTGGTCGAATACAAACTTGCTTAAAATCAACGCTGGCAAAACTAAA
The DNA here is from genome assembly GCF_013339695.2 of Rhipicephalus sanguineus. Lineage (NCBI taxonomy): Eukaryota > Metazoa > Arthropoda > Arachnida > Ixodida > Ixodidae > Rhipicephalus > Rhipicephalus sanguineus. The sequence goes on along the minus strand of NC_051176.1, from coordinate 304,304,130 downwards.
GCCATCTTATTTAGGGCCAAAAACAAACATGCACGTCTACCAGCAGACTTGTCTTGGTGGGAGTGTAATCGAGCTTGTGGAAAAGCATAAATCGCTTGGCGTCGTCCTTGCTGCTGATATGACGTGGACGGCTCACTTTGACTATCTTTCTAAATCACTGTCTTCAGCTACGGGAGCGCTATCGCGGTGCCGCCCTTTCTTTCCTAGCAAGATCAAAACGCAAATATATAACGCTCTGTTTAGCGCTCGTGTAAACTTTTGTACACTTGTGTGGGGAACAACTACGCAAACAAATCTGCGTAATCCTCTTGTTACAGAAGAAAGCATTACGATGCATCGCTAACGTTTCCTACGCTCATCCCACTAAAGAATTTTTTCTCCGTTATCAAGTAATAAATGCCACTCTCATGTATCAGTACCGCATATTGGATTCGTTTTTCTTTTCAAACAAAAGTACTATGAACTTTCTAAGTAATAACTGCGGGTTAAAAAAAAAAACAGATAAGCGATCCAAGAACCAGAGGCCACGAGAAATGGTTAGTACCGTGTTAAGGATTTCCCCTAGCCTCACGCGGGGACCCCAACCACCAGTAGCCTCACCCCGGGTCTCCAAAGACGAAACATCTCAGCATTGGGACGCAGGTCGTCTCTCACAGCCCCCCACGCAGGCACGCAGTCCTCCCCTCCTGTCAACGTAACTGTACACCACACTCTGCACGGCAGAAACAGCGCGACGGGGTTGGGGGGCTTTCCTGGAAAGGCATCTGGACTGCGCACGTGGCGTTCAACAAGTGAAAATGGAAGCAAAACAGAAGAAATACCACGAGGGTGAGAGAGTGGCCGGTGCGGGGGAACTTCGGAGACGACTCAGACGAGGCAGATACCTTTGAGCCACGAACCAAGAATCACGTCTCAAGGCAGTTGTAAATTCTGTAAATAAACTTCTTGTTCTAATTGTAATCGAAGCTTTCATAACATACCGCGATGGCGCACAACTTATGGCAAACAATCACTGGCTTTCAATGTACCGTATCTTTTAAACAAATATGAGAAGCAGGGTATCGATTTTAACAATGTTTGTAAAAAAAAGTTGCGTGATTATTTTATGTCTGAACTGTACTGAACAGTGGTATCTGTTCTTACCACCACACACTTCTTTCACCGTACGATGTAATATTCTTTTTAAACAATTGTGCGGAAAAAATGTTTCGATATAAATCTGCTTACAGCAAGCACGTTTTAAATGTACGTATCATGATCCGACGTCATTTTTAGTATACTTACCTTTCCGTTTATGTATGCACGTGTATACAATGTATATATGTATGTCTTACGTCTACCAGTATTCTATGTCCTTAGTTTTTTTTTTACTACTTTAAATATCCTTTCTTCATTAAGTACCCTATGTTGCCTAAAATGTATGTGTACGCTGCCTTGTGTATGGGCCCCCAGGCACCTTCAAGCTGCATTTCGCCGCTTTTCGCCTGGGGTGACCCCTAACTTTATGTCGGAAATAAATTTTCTTGATTCTTGATACTGTGCCCACTCGCAGCTGAGGACAATTTATCAATTCTGGCACACAGGGTATTCAGCTTATTCTTAGCGGAAAAGTGGACGTCAATATTAAACTTGTGTGCAATCTTTTTAATACGGTGAGAAAGGCCATGAATATACGGGATCACCGCCAGTTCGTTACCCTTTCCCCGTTTGTCATCTAGCGGTTTTGCTGGACCCTTTCTATTTCTAACTTTGTTCATAATTATTAATAACGCAGAAACAATGGCGTAAAGAGGGAAGGTCGCGTGTTTCAGACGCTGAACTTGAGATAAGAGGCTAGAGGACATTTTGTGGACACAAGATTTGGTTAGGGCAGAAAAGTTTTTGGACACAATGAGGCGCGAATCAGAGAGATAGCTGAAGCTTTTGCTATCAGCAAAAATGGTGACACGTGTGTCAGCACTCCATCGATTGCGTTGCTCGATTGTGAGATGGCTTACTTGGACAATACTTAAATTTGCTGTATGCCTGCAATCGCTTGTCATGTGCTTAGGGTGCGCGCGTATTTCTGTTTCCTTCTTTTCTTTTTCATTTCTTTGTGCTTGAATAAAGCATTTAGTTGCAGTCAGCGCTCGTGTTGTGCAGTCTCTTCTTTGTGTCTCGTTTTTTGCGCTGTTCAATATGGATTTATCTCAAGTCACGTACAATGTGTAGCAGTAGTTTCTGGCGTTTCACGTACCGAGACCACGATATGTACATGATCGAGGCAAGCCACAGTGCTCCGGAAGTTTCGACCACCTGGGGTTCTTTGACGTGCACTGTTGGCATCGCATGCATACACGGGCCTCTTGCATTTAGCGTCCGTCAAAATGCGAGCACCGCGGGTAGGATCGAACACGCGTCTGTTGGGTCAGCATCAGAGCAGGGTACGTGCCGCGATGGCTACGCGTAGTGAAGTGTGGCTCTTAACCTATTCGAAATTATCTTCCTGAAATCTGAATTCTACGTGGTGAAATAAGGCTCTGTCTGTAGAATTTGTGGGCGCGAAAGGTGTAACACTTCTTTCGTTCAGTTCGCGCGATGGTGAAAACCTTCCGCACGTGCCTGTGCATGATGGGAAAATAGCGGGAGAAGAGGGGGGCGGGGGTTGTAATGCGGCCGATTGACGATAATCTTGATGATATTTAGTGATGTCCTTAAGAGGGAACCAGCACAAGACAACAAAAGGATAACAACCAGACAGGACAATAAGTGCTGGACTTACAACTAAATGTTTATATTTGGCTTCACAAATTTCACGTTCAATCTTATTTCTTCCTTTGCCAATGACAATCACTGATTTGAAATCAGGGGCGCAGCCACAGCCTTTGCAGTGCAGACTGCAGAGGTTAAATTTCAGTAGAATACCGAATTCCCTTGTCATGCGGCCGCGTCTACATCGGTCAGACGGGCCGAAGGAGATGCCTGAATGACAGATTGCGTGGACGCCGAAATCTACTCCCCACAGCCACTGGTGGAAACTAATTACCTCTACACTGCAAAGGCTGTGGCTGCGCCCCTGATTTCAAATCAGTGAGTTTCATTGGCAAAGGAATAATGAGATTGAACGTGACATTTGTGAAGCCTTCGAAAAAAAACAACATGGCAACGTGTTTTGTGATCGAGTGATCGCTCAGTTTTCCTTACAGATAAACAATTCGCATTTCTAGATAGCGGGTGCACGGGACGTTGATATTTTGGTATTTCTTGGAAATGGGCTGTTTGTACCACTTTGACACGTTTCTTGGCTTTGTAATTAGTTGTGCAACTGTGGCACGTCTCAGGTAGCCTACAAGATGTATGAAGTTGGACATGTTGGTATTGCATAACTGATCACGTATCGCAGAATTTGACACGTACATGACAAGAGAAGGGACGAAGACGTACGAGCGCTCGTGTTCGTCCCTTCTCAACTGTCCTAGCTGTGTAAAATCTTGCGCAACGTGATCAGTCAGATAGCCTATTTACGCATGCGCTGCTGGTTCATGTGTGTGAGGACTTTCTTCAATAAACATTCAGTTGTAAGTCCAGCGCGCGCTTGTGTTGCTCTCCTTCGCTGTCTTCGTGTTTCTTTGTTGTTGTTGTTTCCTCTTAAGAATATTATGAACCAACTCGCCCAGCAAGCTACGTTATTGATGTCCTGTTTCAAACACAGTTGTGACAAAACGGCACCTAGATCTAGATAGTTGAATTTAGTCTGAGATAGGAAACGGACGAAGGAAAGGCAGAAGATAACTCAGTTTGATATCCTGGCGTGGAGCATCGCCCGGAATGCAGGACAAATGCAGGATATGGTGATCACCATATCGTCCAACTGTCGACCTTGCTGAACCTGCCACCCTTGGGGATCCTTTCTGTTCTGTTACAATATGTTGTGCATTTCGTCTATTGTCCTTTTCTCTTTTCTTTCTTCATTAAAGGCTTATCATCCATATATTCCAGTTTCTTAACTGATTTTTTTTCTAAATATATACCCTAAACAGCTATGGCTTATTTAGACTGCTGAGCAATATAAGCGATTAATTCCTTCCATCCGCATCGAATCAAAGTCAAGCTTGTACAATAGGTTAACCCCGCCCGCCTCCATCCTACACCCCGCCCTTCCCCCTTGAACTGCCGCTGTTCCTCGACTCGCTTTCACATATTTATTTTTACTCTCCGCCGCCTTATATTACCCTTCAAATCCCGCCTCATGTAACACATTTTGTTTGAGGGAGCAGATCGTCAGCCAGAATATGTCGACAGTCCTCGCCAAAAACCACCGTTGGCGCTGTCACTAAATTTACTTGACATTCCCGTTGATCTTGAATGCAACACTACCTTTCCGCATTATTGGGAATACTTCACAACTTTTTGTGGTCCAGTGATTTAACTTGAAGCGGCAGGCGAATCATTTGAGGTGTGTTTCGTACACCTAGTGGGCAGAATTAAAGAACCGAACCTTTACTGGGGGCAAAAGGTGCCAAACAAAGTTAGATTTGCTGAAAAAAAATTAATCGTACTTAAATGGCGCGCCGATCGCGCCGAGAGGATACGTCGGCGGCGGCGGCGGCGGCGCGCCGATCAGTTGGCCTCGGCGGCGGCGGCGCACCGATGAGTGTCGGCGGCGGCGCGCCGACGTCTCGGCGCACACCTCTAGTTGAGATGCAGTACGAAGGGCGACGCTTGTTTCAGCCGCGTGCTTTTGCTGCGTTGTTGGTGCTCGCGCGTTAATCACTCATGTATACTGAGGTCTGACATGTTTCACCAAGGCATGAGCTCTTTGCTGTGATCGTGCGTATGTAGAGTAGATACCGCGAAGTGTAAGCGTCGATTCTTGACACGCCGAGGTGCCGCGCGCCGTGTTGTTCGGGGTACGTTTCGGCTTCGGCAAGTCCCGTAGCGCGACGTTTCTTCATGGGAGCTTTTTTATGTTTAGAGGAATTGAAACCAAGTTGTTTTCAGTTTAGCTGCAAAGGAACTGGGTCTGCTTCGACACTTTTTGAACCCTTCTTGGCGCACTTCGGGACTGTGATGTGACAAAATACGCTTCGGTTGGCCCGTTCACAAGGACACCACTACTGCAATAATATCTGGGGTATTTACATGCCAAAACCACGATCGATATGATAATGAAGCACGTCGTTGTATTGCCTCCGGAAATTTAGACCATCAGGTGTTTAACGTGCAGTGACATCGCACATCACACGGTCCTCTAGCACATCCATCGAAATGCGATCGCAGCGGCTAGGATCGAACCCGCGACCTTCGGGTCAGCCGTCGAGCACCATAACCACTGCACCACCGAGGCGAACCACCACTGTGGCAGAGCATTTTGCTGCCAAAGACGCTTGCAAACGCCTAAGGTCTTCAGAAAAGGTCGCATCCGCAAAAAAGAAATTAAAGCTAATGTGAAGGCTTCCCGTACAGTTTCATCATCGTAACCAGCTTGAACCGAGGTAGCGGTTACGGGGTGTGCGAATAGTGATTTTTGAGGCCGAATGGAATAGCGACAGAAGCGAATAGAATTGAACAAAGTATACTTTTTGAATAAGCCACAAATTTATGAAACAGCCGTTCTTAATTAGAACAAATGTAAATTGATGTTCGCGTCCTCGTATTCATATCTTTATTTATTTATTTATTTATTTATTTATTTATTTATTTATTTATTTATTTAATTATTTATTTATTCATTCATTCATTCCGCGCTGTTTATTATCGGTATGAATATCCAACCAGCCAAGTCAGCTACCTTAGTAACTCGGCAAGTTTCGGGAAATTTTATTGAGGCAATCAGGTGAAAATTTATTTATTTATTTATTTATTTATTTATTTATTTATTTATTTATCTATCTATCTATATGTTATACTCAAAGGTCTCAAAACTAGATATTACATGACAAGTAATGCCAGAAAGAAAGGTCGGTTAGGACGATGGCAGATAGAAGGGCATTCCATATATTTTTTTTAAGTATACAGCAGGCCCTTCACGGCCCGTGTAAGTCGGTACATAAATACATGAAAGTATATACATTGCCGAAAATTCATGTTGAAATTTTAGGTTTCGCCCATACTCATACACAGCTTTGCTGTAAAAGAAGGTCGATACGTATTAGAATGGGCGCATGATATATATGTACACAGCATTTGTAGGCGTATGGCGGGAGGAACGCACTGGAATGAGTTACCGGGACGACAGTTACAGGGATGACAGCTATCGTACTTTTGCGCCAATTTTGGCCTTGCTTCATTGCAGTTGACATTTGGAATATTCATAAAATATTCGGGCTTACAAATGCTATTCGATTCGATGATAGAATCGAAAAAGGCACTGTTCCATTTGAATATCGAAATTTTCGAATACTCGCACACACTTGTAAATACATCGCTGCAAATAATGTACCTGTTGCATTCTGTTTCATGAAATCGAATGAAAATGACAAGACGTGTTTTGCTGGCTTTCTTGCTGGTTTTTGATTTGGTAGGCTTTTCAACAGCAGGCGTAATAAGCATTCAGGTGATTTTGGAATATGATTGAGCATTACGGGAGCCTAAGATGATTTGCGCATATACTGGCGAGAAATTAATGCCGGTTACAACGGGAAACGGAATGAAGGTAAGCGCACCGTGCAATGTTTGCCTTCACTTTTTTTTTTCATGTCCTGTCTTACATGCTGCTTGTTTCTTGTTATAATTCTCAGATACAACTAAAACGCGCGTTTCGCTCGAGCCAAGTGAAATAAGAGCGACTACCACATCGAGTTAATCGTTGTATCGTTGTGGTAGTAGCTTGTCGACCTCTTTCAATTAGTAGAGCAGTAGCAGACGACGCGCCGAGACCAATCCTAACGCGACCGCAGCGCCCCCGCCTGGTTGGCGATCGCGGCGAGCCGCTCCGCGCCACTGGAAAGCCGCGCTCTTTGCCAACTGAAGTAATCTAAAAACGTTGCCCCGCAGTTATTATTATTATTTTTTTTTTGACAAGCGTCTAGTGCTGACAGCACTGCTTGGCGCCACCGTTGAAGAACGGTGAGACGCCGTGAGCTGGTGTATCACTGGCGTCTGAAATATGGTCGCTGCGCCTTAGTCGAAGCAGCTGTAGTAAAATAAAAAAAACAAAAAACAAAAACATGAGTGTAATAATAAATTATAACGATTCCAGTTCACTACAGACGCCGCTGAGACACCGCAGTTGTACGTCCTCACCCGAAAGCGCTTTAATTTTTCTTTCTTCAAATGTGTTGACCTGCAAATAATAAGGACGAAAACTATCATCCCGAGCGTATGGTCCACCGTTCGATCTCAAGCACTCGCTGCGTGCAAGTTGCTTAAAATTAGAATTAAATTATTCTCAATCGCGGGTACAGTTACATGTGTAAGTTTAGAATAACAGAGAGCTGAGCTAGTTGGTACGTATTCATTCTAAATAAAGAGACAGGGTGGTGTCCTGACTTCTTTCTTGTGTCCGTGTTTGCACGCCCTGTCTCCTTTTTTTAGAATGTGTAAGTTGTTTCAACCTCCTGAAACAGCCGAGTTCGATATTCCTTGGAAGTTAGTGGAAGCGAACGGCATACGTGTTCTCTGTTAAACGCGTTACACACTTTTATTTGGGCATCCGCAGCAGCTCTGCGGACGCAGCCTGCCAGCCATTCCCTATGACAGGCTGCGTCCACATATATGTAGCGGGCGCTCAACTAAAACTGTCTATTAATGCACGGCACCGCTACAACGACGCGGAACGCGGAGAAATGCACGCAAGCAACGCGCGCAAGCGCCTACAACAGAAGGGGCGGGGCGACTAGAAAAAGTTGCACTGGCGCCACCTGGATTTTTCTTCGCCAAGAGGAACGCCTGAATCCTCCCGTTCGCGCCACTAGGAAGCTGGTTCTAGTTCACTATAATCGAAACTATAGTATAACTATAGTGAACTAGAACTAGAACCAACTTCCTAGTGGCGCGAACGGGAGGATTGAGGCGTTCCTCTTGGCGAAGAAAAATGCAGGTGGCGCCAGTGCAACTTTTTCTAGTCGCATCGCCCCTTCTGCTGTAGGCGCTTGCGCGCGTTTCTTGTTTGCATTTCTCCGCGTTCCGCATCGTTGTATCGGTGCCCCCGCCACGGTGGTCTAGTGGTTATGGCGCTCGACTGCTGACCCGAAGGTCGCGGGATCGAATCCCGGCCGCGGCGGCTGCATTTTCGATGGAGGCGAAAATGTTTGATGCCCGTGTACTTAGATCTAGGTGCCCGTTAAAGAACCCCAGGTGGTCGAAATTTCCGGAGCCCTCCACTGCGGCGTCTCTCATAATCATATCGTGGTTTTGGGACGTTAAACCCCAGATATTATTATTATCGTTGTATCGGTGACGTGCATTAATAGTCGCCGAAATACGCTAGTTAACTTCTGGAAAGCAGCGGACAAATTAAGGTGCCTTGATGCACGCATTCTCCGCTTTCGGGTGAGGACGTACAACTGCGATGTCTAAGCGGCGTCTGTGGTGAACTGGAATCGTTATAATTTATTATTATACTCCTATATTTTTCTTTATATTTCACTACAGCTGCTTCGACTAAGGCGCAGCTACCATATTTCAGACGCCAGTGATACACCAGCTCAAGGCGTCTCACCGTTCTTCAACGGCGGCGCCGAGCATTGCTGTCAGCACTGGACGCTTGTCAAAAAAAAATAATAATAACGGCGGGGTGGCAACATCGGAGCTCTAGAAAAAAGTGCAGCCGCGATCCTTGCGGCGAGGAGACGCGTTCGGTTCAGCCGCTGCATTGCCAGGCTCCTCTCTGTTCGCGCCACTAGGATACATAAGTTTTTCCATTGTTGCTTAAGGTTCTTGAAATTTCCCTTTTGTTGGTCAGTAAGGCGTGAGCCTGATTAGGGAAGAACGTTAATACCAATCGGTGATTTATTAAACGGCACAAAACTTGTGCCTAAAAATATATACATCTAAGCCCTAATTTTACGTTAGCTAGATTTTTATGTTTTGCCGGCTTGCGCGTGACGTCATCGAAGGCAGGAACGTCGTGTAGACGAAGTGCACCGAGGTGGTGTAGTGAACCTTTGGTAGAATGAGAAAGTTTGTTCGGCATATTTGTTAAAGGACATCCGCTGATGCTGGCATAGTGGATGTATATTTCCGCTGTAAGCTCGGAATTATTCGTGTCGCCTCGTCTCACGGGCCCTGTTTACTGCTTTATTTTGTTTCTAGGATGTCTCGGCATGAAGGTGAGTTAGCTAGGGTCACAAGGCTTAAAGCGCTCAACATATTCGTGAAACCCATGTAAAGTTTTGCTCTCACGCATTCGCGCTCCCTTATATATGCTGTGCGTTGTTTTTGTGGTGCATATGGTAACGCAGGTACTGGAAGCCTTCTGCTCCTCTACGATACTCTGTATTGCTTAAGCCTACGCATTTTCTTTATTGCAGAACCTGCTTCGATAGTTGTTCGCTTTCGAATTGACTGTGCTGTGTTGCATTCTAGCTCACTGGATAAATGCAAGTGTTCGTTTCCGCCTAGGTTCTCGCTTCCTAGTATCGCACTTTCAACGCTATCTCACTGCGCTTGTCGTAGTGACGTCTGCATGCAGCAGCTTAACGTCACACGAGCGTGGACTACTGTAATTGCAGCAGCAGCCGTTGGTGTTGAAACAGAAACTTGAGGCGTTGGCTCCGTAGCGGGGGCTATGAATGCATCGTAGTGTGATGCCACTCACCTACACGAACTAGAGCGTCTGACAGTGCGACAGTTTTATAACGTCCATGACGAGTCGCTCGTCTTTCGTCGTAGGGTGCCTTGTGGCGCCAAGTGCAATAATTAGCGCAGACTTTTCGTGGTAAATGTTACTGTGAAAAATAACGCTGCCAAACGTACCGAGGATGGAATAACTGCTCCGTAGAATCTTGACCATCAGTCAGCGGTTGCCATTCAAAGGTTTGCCATGGAAAATTGAGCCCGGTTTCCACGGTGCGCATTGAAACCGTCTTCGTGCTTGCCTTGGCGAGTTTCCTTCTTGCTGAGCATTTCAGTTGCTCAGAATTGCGTGATTTATGACATGTTTAACAAAATAAACAAGGTGGTTGTCAACTGCTGAAATTGTAAATGCCAGACACTGCTGTTCGAGGTGGCATTTGTAGAGCTTGTGCGCATTAAAACCTTTACAATAGTTTGTGTGCGAATCCAAAAAGCTCATCTCATTAGAGGAAACTATCATAAAGAAGTCATGGATTGACACCAGAATAACAGCTGCACATTTCAGTGAACATGGCATCTAACTTGAGATGATCATCCTCAGCATATTGTGCATATTTTCTGTTGGACACCACTATGGTGTTCTTCAGAGGAGCCATTGGGTTATGACGAAGAAAATAGATGCTTGAATTGTGCTTTTGCATCTGTTTTCTTTGTGCTTTTGAGTGTGTTATTCTCGTGTTCTATATCACCTTTGATGCAGAGTTGCCGAAATGAGCAGCTCACGTTTACATAAATGAATTTGGGTCGGAAGTGTTGAAGCCCACAGCTCTCTGTCTCATCTTTACCTTTTTTTAAAGTTTTTTGCTAACCTCACAACAAGCTGCATTTGTTCTGCCTTTATTAATGCTGTGAGCAAGGGAACCGAGGACCCGTAGCAACTTCTGAATCTTGGAATATTTAGCTGTTTGGGTGATTGACCTTGAAGGGCCCTAAACAACCTTCCAGTCTAAAATTTGTGATGGACTGCACACTTGTACGATGTGAACATGCTGCCACTAGAGTTTTGCAAATGAGTGCTGTAATAATGAAGGTACAGGCTGTTTCATACTCGGGGGAAATCTCGGAGCGCCTGGCATCGCGATGCGACTAGCGGTGCAATCGCGCGCTGGCAGCAGCTCTCGCGTGTGCAGACGCTGCAAGGGTGTAGAGTTGAACCGCGTCGTCTGCTACGGCAGCGCGCGTGCCACATTGTCGGCCAGCACACGGATATCATTGTTAATGCGGGAACTGGGCCGCTATTCTGCACTAATCTTTTTCAGAAAAATCTGCGCCGCAAGATGGGACACGAAGAAACAAGGAACGACAAACTCGCGTGTGCTTTCTTTCTTTGTGTCCCGTCTTGCTGCACAGTTTTTTCAGATGTGCCCGTACCAACTTGCCCAACTTTCAACGCTTGTCTGCACTAAACTTTGTGCAGCGCCAACCTCTCAGCCTTTATTCATGATAATGAGGCAATAGAAACAATATTTGACAGCATACCTTGCTCTGTCGAAACATCGTGGCACTGTGTGCATTCACGAATGTTTCTTCAGTGTGCGCGTGCCGCAGTAAACTTGGATGAGGAAGACACGATAATGAGCATGCACCGTGTGCGGTCTTTATTGACTAAATAAAACAAAGCACTCAGTGGTGACTGCCGAGCAGCTGAGCGGGTTTAACACAACAAAACAAACGGGAATGAATTAAGGAATGATTTAGGTAAGAACAACCGCCTGATCGTGCTTATTCTCGACGATACATCGCTCATCGAGTAACTGTACACCTCACTGCCGTCCAGAATGAGCGCCGTCATCACTGCCGCTGGTGACGTGACAAGGTACTAAGTTGGATGCGTCACTGGCGTATTTCGGAGCCGGCTAGCGAGTCTTGTGGTAATGAAATGTCGTGGTAAAGAGACACGTTCAGGCTTTGTCCTCACCTAAAGCATTCCTGAATTTGTTCCCATTTGTTTTATCGTGTTAAGCCAGCGCAACAGCACGACTCTTACTGTTGAGTGCTTTTTTTTATTTAAAGTTAAATAAAGACAATGCACATTGCGTGCTAATTGTCGTGTCTTCCTCGTCCCAGCGTATTGCGGTGCACACACAGTGAAGAAATATTCATGAACGCACACAGCACCACGGCTTTTCGAGAGAGCAAACAAGGTATGCTGTCAATTTCTGCTTGTAGCACCCCGTTATCACAAATAAAAGCTGACAGGTTGACGTCGCACAACGTTTAGTGCAGATTATCAGCCCAGTTTCTGCACTAACAATCATATCCGTGCGCTGGCCAGCAATGCGGCAAGCAAGAGCTGCCGTAGCAGACGACGCGGTTCAAAACTACACGCCTGAATCATTTGTGCACACGCGAGCTGCTGACGGCGCGTGGTTGCAGCGCTGGCCGCATCGCGATGCCACGCGCTCCGAGGTTTCCCCTAAGTGTGAAACAGCCTGTACAGTGTGTGGAACCTGTTTTGGCTAGTTTCGGTTTCCCGCTCGGCCTTCCCACCCTTCTCTGCAGCAAAAAGGGGCAGGCGTAGCCCTTTGTCGTGACTACGCCCACTTCGGGAATGTAACGACGTCTGCTATTGCGTCATCGGCATGCCGCCAACGACTGAGCAAGGCTTCCTCTGTGTTGCTCATGTCAGAGTGGCACAGTGTGAGGGGCCCTACCAAAACGGCAAAGGGCAGCACAGGAAAATGAAAATGTAGACTGCATGTCCAAAACTGTATCACTGCAGGGCCAAGGCGCTGTTACACAGTGCAAAGGACCAATCAAGAAAGTTGGTGCTAGGTAATTTTGCCCATGGGATCTTAAGATTGCATCACTACATGAATGAAGAGGACTGGTCAGGCGCAGGAGGGGGGCGCGGGAATTGTTTTTCGAAATGGAGCGCCTGCGCGGCAAGTAGCGCTGGGATATTAGCAAAATGTGATCGCCGCGGCCTTCTGCAAGAATTGGAAGGTGTAAAAAAAAAAAGTCAGAGCCTGTTTAATGGCCCTTTGAACTTCTTGGGGGTGCAAATGCCCATGCTTTGACGCATCCTTCTAGGGGATAGACCTCTGTAAGAATACTTTGACATGGTGACTCTTGAGAGCTGGAAAAACTTTTCACCATGCATCTTTTCTAAAGAAAAGAGCCCTTAGATGTTTTTGTAACATGTCACCTTTCTTCAGTTCCTGGTGATCATTTTTAACAGGTTTAATTAATGCATCCCATATTTTTTTCATGTATTCAAAGGGCCATCTTTTCCAACATGCTTTATTTATAACTTTTTCACAAAAGCCACGTTTGTTGAATGTTGTCCATTCTTCAATGTCTCCTCCAAGCTTTTGCTTTCCATCACTCAGATTTGCGAGTCTTCAGGGTCATCGTAAACATATGTGAGCAGTCAGTTGTTCATAGTTCATCAATACGCAGCAAACGTCGACCGATGACTTTCTCATGGAGACTACTTGAAGCTATAGATGAGCCTATAATACAGAACACGCCACCATATCTTTGCCAGAATGTGTTTCCACTTGACATGTTGATTAGCAATGGCATCTTGAGTTATCTCGTATTCTAATGTTGTGACTGCGTTCAATTCCTTGGCAGTTCTTGTCGTTGGTTCTGATGACTGAGCACATTCCTCTGTGTGCTACAAAGCATCGAAAAGCTTGCAGAAAAACTTTGAGCACAATCATCTTTTGTCATCTTGAGTTATTGTACAGGTTTGATAATGCTTCCTTTTGTTGTAGTTGCTCGCAGAGGACTGATGAAGCCTATGCCAACTATTTCAAATGGTGCAGTCTTTGTCACTCTCCCATCAATCAGGAAGAGGTATTTCTTGTCACAGTGGTTCTGAGGAATTATTTCTTCTGCATACAAAGACTGTTTAATTACTCTTTTCAAATTTTGTGTCCTCTGATCACTCAAAACCTGGTTCTTAAACCTTCCCCTACCGAAGACGAGCTGAGCTCATCCACACGGTTTGTACCGAAGACAAGCGGGGCTCATCCAACCTGAAACAAGCATTTGGGGGGTGCCGCAGTTTACCTACCCCGATTTATTTTGTTGTGTTCTTGTTGGTTCAACAAATGGTGCAGTAAAAAAATTGTAAAACGTGCTCAAAAACATGATTTTGGTTGAGAAATGACTTGATTCTGGTAACCGGAATTAGAAAATGGCATCTTCCTCTGTGCACGAGCGGTGCGTGTGCTGGCAAAAGCTCCATTCAGAATAAAAAGGACGAACGTTCACTTGTTTGCCGAATGAAGAACTTCAGTTCTGCGAGTGTGGCAGCGACTACACGTAGGAGCAGTTTCTCTCAGTCATCGGGTTGGGGCCACGACTGTGTCTCGACGTATCGGCAATGGACGCTGTTAGATGTAAGCAAACGCCCACTGGCTCGTCCAAGGGTTTGTTTTCATGGATTCGCTTGTCCCTCCTGTTTATTTTTTAAATTTCAAAGAGAAATTTTCCACACCGGAGACTGGAAAGGTTAGGGCACTTTCCATGGTGCAGTGCAGTGAAGCCAATCCTTTGCATATTAAAAAATATTTCGCGTGTCTCTTGCGAATAGGGCACCTTTCCATAATATTTTTAGTTGTTTCAAGATACGTAGAACCAAATAGGCAAATGAAAAAAAGATCTATTTTTTTATTGTTTTCAGCCAAAAACTCGGTAGGCAAAGGGTTAAACAAAGTGCATCATGCACTACATCGTGAAAAGTCTGCCCATATGAAACCCATTTGAGTCGTTAATCATTTCTTCCATGTTAGTATTATCGGATGCTTTTTCTCGTCTTGGAACATTTTGCATCCATGTATTCTCTGCATAATCTTTTGTTTGCCGACTTTCTTCAGTTCTTTTCTAAGCTCCACATTTCGTTCCAAACAAGACTCGTCTCGGCGGTATCAATCCCACCTGCCTTTAATGGACCTTGTCTTGTTGAATATTGTTGGCAAAGTGAAACATTCATACTGTTACTCTTCAAGCGACACTAAAGAGAAACAATGAATTGGTTTAGATCGATAAATTGTGCTCTGACAACTCTAATGTCGTTAATTTCGCCATCATAGGTTTATTAATAGAGGAGAAAATCAAGCTCAAAGTTTCATTTTTAAATTTCGCACCGAAATCTCCCCATGTGACGTCATGGATTTCAAGGTGTATTTATCGTATTTTGGCGCCATTGGCTCAACAAAATTACCGCAAACTTGGTATGTTAAGTCTATGGCCCCATCAGAGGACAATGTACTTCATTTTTACCGATTAGGAACTACGTAGTCCCTAGTAGGCGCCGTCAGAACATGTGACGTCACGGCGAATGGTGCTGAAACTTCAAGGTGGCGTCGCCAGCCACATTTTGTTTTTGCGCGTTTTCTTGCTTACTAAGCATCTTCTTGCAACAAGTGTGGTGTTTTTGGTATCGTGAAAGAGTACTTTACTAATATGAGAAAAATCTTTTTGCTCTTTAGTGTCCCTTTAAAGGGCTAGTAAACAGGCTCCAGCTTTTTTTTTACACCTCCCAAAAAAGTGCGCTCATTTGTACAGAAGGCCGTGGTGAGCACACGTTGCGAGTATCGCAGTGCTGTGCGTTGCACCGAAAACAATTTTCGCGGCCCTCTCCAGCGCCTGTCCATTCCTCTTCGCCCTCTGACTTAAGGTTGCCCATGGGCAATGTTATTTAGCTCTGAGCTCATCGATTGACCTTGCGCACTGCGAAACTGTGCCTTGGCCCTGCGGTGATACGGTTTTCGCCATGCAGTTGTCACAGGTGTTGCATGCTCATTTACCTTGCCAGTGCCACGTACCACGCTTTCTCACTGCGCCCCCTGCGAGTAACTTACACCAGTGACATGTGGAGGAAGCCTTGGTTGTCTTGCCAGCATGTTCAAAATGTACGAGTACGAAGTTACCCCAACAATTATTATTATTATCCATCACAAATTTTGTACCTCGTGGTTGTTTACTGGTCCTTTAATATCTGCAAGTAATTTCCAAAATTTTCAGTTTTATTCCTCGCTTTGTGATGTTTTTTGACGTGTATTCAGCCAGTACTTCAACTCCTCCTGCTTCATTACTTCCCAGGTCTTTGTAGCTTGGCTGGCCATTTGTTTGTACCCATTCAGGTCCCTTCCACCAAAGCTTTGCCAGTGAAAGCATCTCTACTGTGACTCTGGTTAGATAGCTGGGTTTTCATTACTTCTGGTGTATTCCCACTGCTTTTCCACTGATGAATCCCTTATTTCTTGCAGTCTGTGTTATATGTAAGCTTCACGCCTTTTCTCTTTTTTATACAGTGTTGCATCGGTTCAATACTTAATCTGGGCAGTTTTTTTAGTATACTTGATATAATACCACATTCTCTGAGATACGATTGTAGGGGCAGTGCCAAGGGAGCTATCTTGTACATGTACTGTGATAGAATGGAATGAAATGACACGAGAGGGAGCAAACATCCCACCGCACAGGATTGGTTGAGGCAAAAATTTTTGAGAGGCGGCCGCCCTCGCCCCCCTGCGGTGCCACCCCTACATTGTTGCTCTTAGAAATTCTAAGTTTGCTAGCTTGACTCTTCACTGGAGCCACCTTGTTCTTTTCAAGTATCAGAACTGTAGCTTTCTGCACTTTCATAGTGCACTACCATTTATGCTGCACTGCCATATGCTGCTGGGCTTGCATCAGAAACAAGTTGGTGCCTATGTGCAGTTTCAGGTCGTTGATGTACTGTCTAGGTACTTTTATTGTCTTCATAATATTAATTTCCTCTATCCACTATCTCCATAGCTTACCATCTTCAAGTGTCTGGTAGAGGGGCGTCGCAAGAAAGTTATATACTAATTTTTGCTCTTTCGGTGAAAGGTGTTGCAAATCAGTTGATGGGATATCTTCGCACTGGCTTGAAATGCTGTGTGTTTCATTAACCTTTCATTCATGTCAATAATGCACCTTTTGGTAAGATAGTGAAAAATATCATCTGCTCATGTCATTCTTAGAAAACTGGTGTCACTTGATAATATAGGCATCTTGGTTTGCTGTAAAGTATTGCCTAATCTATTCACTGATCGTTTCTCAAGATTTGCTCCAGCTCTGTGAAAAACTATCTTTGCATCCATGTATGTGCATTTTGCTTGATATTTGTCCGATGTTCTAGTTTAAATTGAACATTGAAGTTTATCCATGGTTTCTGGAAAGCTTTGCTCTTCCTAGTTCTGGTGACTCTGTGTTGTAACTGCTTATAAAAGCCTCACATGGGACTAAATCGTACTTGTGACATCCGCCAATTAGCAATCTTTTAAGTTGTAGTTTTTGTTCCACCACAGATGATGGTTTTCTGTCTTCCTTGTGTGTGTTTGCAAGAATGGCTTTTCCGCATCTACTGTCATTGCAACTGAGTGTTTTCGAAATTTCATTCAGTGTTGGGATACCTGGACTAAAATTTGCTCCGGCTTGAACGTTTTTTTCCCCAAAGATATTCTTGGTGTTGATGATGACAAATCAGCTAATACTATCCTCACTTCCTTCGGTCTTCTTGAATAGCTGCTTGACCTGGTATACAGGGTGTTTCGAGAAATCTGTAAAAAATCCTCACAAAGAAAAATGGAATATTTGCTTACTGCCTTCATAATTACTTTTGCTCAAGCAGCGGACGTCTTAATATGGCTAGACATCAATTAAGGCAGTAAATAAATTGAATTAACTTTTTATTTAGTGGAAAAGAGTGGCAGTCAGGTTGAATGGGAGAATTGGAGCCCTTTCTGTAGAGAACCCATTGCTGCTTTGAGATTTCCAAAAAGCAGCCACTGGTAATTTTAGCAGAGTGACGAAATCTGACCATTTATGCTGGCAAAACTGAAACCAAAACGAAGAGTGTAACTGCCATATTTTTCTGAGATGCCCAGAATGAGTGAGCATTGTTATATCAACCATTGATTGACTTCGCTTCGTGTGTGTGGGGGGGGCTGCGCTTGGGATTATAGCACGCATGGCACTCATATGTTAATGAATGTAGAGCTAACACCAATGTAATCATTTTCCTGAGCAGTGATGTCATTCTTGTCGTCTGCTGGTTGTGCCCATTGGCGCTTTGGTTTCGGTTTTGCCAGTGAATTTGGTCGAATTTGATTACTCTGCAATAATTACCAGAGGCTGTTTTTTCGAAATCTAAGAGTAACAATGGGCTCTTTGTAGGAAGGACTTCAATTCTCCCATTTGACTCTACCGCTTGTCTCCACTAATTAAAAAGTTAATTCAATTTCTTTAACACTTTGACACGCTATGTACACAATTGTATACACCACTTGTTTTTGTTAGTTGTATTGACTAGTGGCTAAGAAAGAGCCAGATACATTGAGCTTTGGATGAATTGAACCTCCTGCATAATAAATTTGTCTTCATTTAACTTCATTGTGCAGTGTACTGTGTTGTATACGATTACTTTGCTGAAGGCACTACCATGTTCGATGAGCCATTCGACGTGTCGTTCGACGTGCTGCTTCCCACGAGCCACCTCTGAAGTATAATTTTTCTTTGCTCAAAATTGACGTAACCGAAAACGAATTCGCACTGTATTTCTAGCCTGAGATTCGATTCTATTTATGCAAAGACAAGGCATGAATGAGTTCAAAATAAATATTTAATTACAGTTTAATTGGGAGTAGACACTATAAAACACACAAATTAACGTATTATGACATTAATTTGCTGCAATAGAATATAGCGTGCCTTGAAATAATGTATCAATTTGATGCATTTCCAGACAGTTCTAAATAGGTGGCATCTGAAAGAGTTAATTACTGCTATAAATGTCTCCAGCCATCTCAAGATGTCTGCCACTAGAGAAAAAGTAATTATGAAGGCAGGAGGCAAATACTCCATTTCCCTTATTTTTGAGGATTTTCAGACATTTCTTGGAACACCCTGTATGCTTCTTCACATGTTCAGATTCCTCCAATTATTGGCGCACCGACGGGCGGGGGGAGGGGGAGGTTATAACTTCCCCGTCACTGTCCTTTTCAACAGGAGTCCCTTCAAGGTGTTTCCTTCAGGTGTATCCCTTCAAGGTGTTTACACTCCTGAAGGCAGCCCTGGACCTCCTACCAAAAACACTTTCAAAAACAGATAAAAATTGTTCCCCATCGCTGGAGGGTATTGGTCGAGACCGAGACACCTGACAGAAAAGATCAGATTAACTAGTCACGTGACACCACATAGTTCCCCCGAAGCTGACTTGGCCTAAAGTGGCCGCTGCACTTAGCTGCACCTGCTCCGCAGCGCCTCCCTCCTGCCTTTTTTTTTCCAACTCCAGTAGTTCTTTTCAGTATAGCCATGAAACGAATCTGTACGATTCTTATTGGGGCACCTATGCGTGCTGTCCAACCCGCCCTGCTTTGTGAACTTGCAGCGAGAAGTAAGCATTCGTACCACTGTGGTAGCAGTTAGTCTCTGTGCGAACTTGAGGCTCAAGTATTCATTCACGCAAGGGTTCTGTTGAGGTCACTGCAATTCAGGAGGTAGTTTGAGGTCGAATTTTCCCAATTGCTTTGGAAATGTTTTGTATAAAGTGGCTTCTTGGACCTGTCAAGCTCTCTCAAGACCTTTCGATAAAACGCACAAGAGATTAACGTCATCATTCTTGCAAGTATTCTTGTATAGCACTGTTGTATTTTCGCTTTAGCGTCGAGTCTTTCTGGAGTCTTTGAGATACTTCAATCAGTCCTCTGATTGCTACTCATTTTCAGAAGGCAGCGTTATTGACATTGTCAGGTCAAATTTGGGCATGTAGCAGCTCCACCGAGAAAAATGTTATTCAGGAACTTAAGGCCCTAACTACTAAATGTCGCATCTTGTGCCCGTGTGGCATAGGTATTATTTCCTGCCATTTTAGGCATATGTGTTGCCATCTGCAGTGGTAACTTGGTGGCTATGTTGTTGTGCTGCATTCCTGGCCACATTTCGATGAGGGCAGTGATTCCACTCCTGCGCCAACTGCGCCGAAGTGCGCCAAATAGGATTTACTGCACCATCCTGATAATACCGACGGAAATTGTGCCAGAGTCTTGGGTTTAGGGTCGTCTATCACCGGCAGTTGCACTTCCAGCGTGTCAAAATATGTGCAGCTTGATCTTGGGGCCGCCAAAGTCACAACCACAGACCAAGAATTATTCCACTGAATAGCTCGCGCGTGCGTCCCGAGTGAGCCATGATGCCATGCTTGCTGCTGACGCAGCTTCTGTTAAGCATGTTGGCTCGACGGCAAAACGCGCTCTCTGCAGAGGCTCATGACGTCTAGGCCAATCAGTAGCGAGAAAGTGTGGCGGCGATTCATCGTCTGTTCCAGAAACACTGCTGATAGCTCGTTTCAAGCGTCGCACGGCCCGTAATTAAAGCAGTGTTCACTAATAACTATACGTGTGACGCTAAAATGTCTGTCACTTCTGTTTCTGGACGTGGCGGAATGAAAAATGTCTTTTATCCATGGATCTTCATCCAGAAGAGCTTTTTCGTTATTCCTTCTACCAGCACATCTGGGTTCATAATCGCTCTTGTGGTAAATGCCCCCGAAAAGGCCCTGCCCTTTCAACCTCGTGAGTGACAGGGTATGTTCCAAGTCGAATTTTTTGCTTCACTTTTTTTAAAAATGTAATTTCAATAATAAAAAACATGCCTTCTGGCCGGAGCAGCCGTAATTCAGTTTTAATATGCTCAGCAGCCTGTAGTAGGCCCGTCGCTAACGGCCCTGACGTCGGAATGCCCAATGTGAAGCTGCTACGCCATGTTACACGTCCTCCCCTCGCTTTCCAGGGTCAATAGCTGACTTATAAAAAAATCAGTTTCGCCTAAGGGCGAAGTAATGAACACGATACCAACAAATAGTATTGTTATACATAGTAAGGCTAGCAGCTGACTCTTTTGGATCCGATCTCGCGTAACTCAACAAAACACTGGTTTAATTGAATATGGCGGCTCCAGGGACCGAAGCGGTTTTTGTGTTGTCAATTCTTTAAAGGACCCCTGACACCAAAATTGAAACCTCGAGATGTTTGTGTTGCTTGACTTTCCTGTATACGGGGGCACTTCTGACCGATTATTAGTGGCGAACGTTGCCTTTAAGATATCTTAATTTAGTTTTAAAGTAAGCGTGAGTGCTCATTTGAGTTGGCTGCACCTCGTGACACCCTGGTATGACGTCGATCGAGGCCCCATGTGACGTTCCACGAGTAAAGCAAGTATTCTGGATGTCACAGAAGGTCTGCGGGGCGCACACAATACCACGACTGGCACCTGGCGAGGCCTATTGTTCCTTACCCCTCTCGCTCTGTTGTCGGGCTGCTCTCGAGGTAGTTTTCGTGAGGGGACAGGCGCTTAACAGGTTTAAGTCATACTGAGGCACCCACATGATTTGAGAGCTGCGCTTTAACGTCACCACAGCTTGTGTGCACGTGATCTTTGACGCTGCCCCGCATGGGGCGCTAGTTTCTTACAGTTTTTAGGCGGCCATTTTGAAGTGACGCTAAAATGGTCACAATTAACTACGCTAGAATTAGTTATACGATACTTTAGAGCATTCACGATTCAACTTGGGGATTACCAGACACAAAGCTACAAATTACAGTAAAAAGGTCAAAAACAAAAATTTTGCTGTCAGGGGTCCTTTAAATGCGAAGTGTTGAGAACACAGCAAGTTTACGAGCCGTCTCCTTAGCGACACCCCCCCCCTTCTCCTCCCCTGGCGTCCCTTTATGCTTCTTACGAGACGACCGGCTCGTTTCATCTCCGCTTCAACCGCGTTCGTTGCCATAGCTCGCGATCTTTTATTTGCGGGTAGAACATGCAATGTGTGGGATGATGTTATCAATTTGGGATTTATACGGAACATGACGGTGACAGCAAAAATCCATCGAGGGTGTCCGTATAATTGCTATCACAATAAAAAGAAGAAAAAATGAGGAGCCATTCCACTTTGTGAGGTGGACAATCAGCGAAGATGTTTAGTGCACGGCACCGTGGCGACATGGTGGAGGTCAGTTTGATATGCAAGGCCAGGTTGTTGAAGGCCAGGCTGTTAGCGCTCAATGCACAATATAAATGTGAAAGCCTTGGATGCCTCATGGAACACGAAAATTGACCGCCCGCGTCGGCGGCGTCAACAGGAGTAATGCGAAAAAAATCATCACGTGATGACATCATCATTACATCATCGATCGCTAAAACTTGTGACGTTATACGCTGTGAAGTCACATAATGATGTCATTGCACAATGATTGGTGCGCCGATCAGGGAGGCAGTGCAAAACCAGGCAAGGTGCAGAAAGCTTGCAATGCCTCCTATCCTGGTGGCGGTGCAAAACCACGTTAGGTGCGGAAAGCTTTGAGAGGGGGCAGGGGAGGATCAATACATCGAGTGAGAAGAAAAAGATGGGTTTTCACCTTTGAGTTGTCTTAGGCGAATGCATAAGGGACCCTGCGAGTTTTTTTTTTTTTCCTTTTTGCACTGCTCCCTAGAGGGCACTGTGGGTTTTTCGGCGCACAGCCTGAATGTCCTAGCTATATGCAGCTTCGCTGTAAAAAGAGAACGAAGGTTGTGATATCATGTAGTCCCCCGTTAAACGAACTTTGACACACTTTCGCGGAAGCGTGACATTGAAGCGGATCTCCATCTTCCAGGCAACCAGGTGCATGTGCAAACGATAGCCTGGAAGCATTGTGAGAATGCTCTTGCTACAGCACAGAGGCCTCAGAAAGAGGGAAGGGAGTGTTAGAGGAAGTTGGCTTATTGAGGCTAGCTAAGTGGGTCACGTTGCACCCAGCAATACAGTCGATTGAGAAGAAAAAGAATCTGGCTTTCGCCTTGTACAGTAAAAGCTCGCTAAGTCAAACTCTGTTAATTCGAACTTACAGTTAATTCGAACTGACGCCGTGGTCCCGGCACAGCCCTGTGTATTTCTATGGGAGAAAACTCTCAATAATTCGAACGTGTCAGTATCCACAACAGTTAATTCAAACTGGGAGCCCCTGGTTTTCATTGCTGCTCGCAGAAGTCGACCGATCACAAGGTGTTGAAAAACCAAACAAAACCAAATTTACCAGAGATGCAAAACAACGAAAAAGCGGCATTTTTTAGCCGCTTAGAATTTGGACGCTGCGCTAGCTTTTGGGCAAGCTGCGAACGATGCACATGGAGTCGCGACAGAAGGAATGCAAGCAAATGCAAATTACTGATTAGTTTTAATTTTGATTGCATTAACTCTGCCATGTAAATAAACGTGTTTTGGAGCATAAATAGCGTCATATATTTCAACAATAAGGCTCACTGCTCACATGAATGCGTGTGGTGCTTGTTTCTCGCTAATCACTGACTGATCAATTAATTTTGTTGGCTGTTAAGCGTTCCATGAACTTACGAAATCACCTGCCACAAACGTGCAATATCACCTCATTCGCAATAACGAGTCCAAAGGTGGCTTCTTCGGGTTCTGCCTGTGCAATGTGGCGCGATGTCAGTTCATTGTAGTGCCCGCCCGCTAATTCGAACTTCGCTTAATTCGAACAATTTTATAGTTCCCTTCGAGTTCGCATTAACGAGTTTTTACTGCATTCGTCTTAGGGGAATGCATTAGGGACATTGTAACTATTTAGCGTTGAGGCACTGTTGTACGTCGCAGCATTTGTCTACCACGTCTGCTGATAACTACATAGATGTATTTAGAATGTTAATTTTATTGATCCAGTATTCAGTTTATTTTATAGTTTTGAAAATAATTGCTGAATAGATTTTTCCAGGAGACTCAACTGCATGACGCCTGTATTTTTGTATTATCAAGTGAAATTGGAGTGCTCCTGAAATGATTTTCCCCATGAGGTTTGGAATGAATCGAAATATTTCTAGCTCTTCATAAGAGCCCCATTATAATTATTCAGGTGCTTGAATGTAAATGCAACTTGCTTCTCCAGTGTACTCCAGGATGTGAAACAGCTGCTCCAGAGTGCTCCCAGATGTAAAATTGCCTGCTCCAAAGTGCTCCAAGATAGAAATTTCTGCTGCTCCAAAGTGCTCCAATATGAAAATTTTACTGTTCCAAAAATTGCTCGAAATCGGAAGTCCTCAGTGGCTGTGTGATGGGGAAATGCAAGAACACCAATGTATTTATATTTAAGTGCCTGTTAACCCCCAGGTGGTTAAAACCAAACCAGTTTACTGCTACAGCATGCCTCGTAGTCATGCCATGGTTTCGGCACTTAAAGCACCAGAATGTAATTTCAATTTCAGCATAGCTGCTGCACTCTCAGTGTCATTCATAAAGTAGCTTCTGCTGGTTATAAGATGTCATTAGATAAACTTGAGTGTCATTGTTGATGTTCGGCTTTGTTGGTGCGACATAGTTACAATGCAGTGATTCCACTCCTGCGCCAACTGCGCCAAATTGTATTTACTGCGCCATCCTGATAATATCGACGAAAATTGCGCCAAACTGCGCCAAAGTCTCGCGTTTGGGGGCGTCTATCATCGGCAATCGCACCGCCGGCGCGTCAGAACATGCGCAGCTTGATCTTGAGGCTGCCGAAGTCGCAACCATGGATCAAAATTATTCCGCTGAATAAAGAGCGCTCGCGCGTGCGTCCCGAGTAAGCCGCAATGCCATGCACAGTGTTGACGTAGCTTCTGTTCTGCAAGTCGGCTCGACAGCAAAACGCGCTCTCCGCAGAGGCTCGTGACGTCTAGACCTATCGGTAGCGAGAAAGTGTGACGGCTATTCATCGGCGGACGTTGCTGTTCCAGAAACGCTGCTGATAGCTCGTTTCAAGCGTCGCACGGCACGTAAGGAAAGCAATGTTCAGTAATAACTACATGCGTGCCGCTAAAATGTCTGTCACTTCTGTTCACGGACATCGCGGAATGAAATCTGGGATCGCTCGCAGTAGATATATGGGACAATATCGAATTTTCCTGGCTTTGCGTTTATGGAAGAGCACGCGAACGGTGGGAACGCGTTGACACTTTTCCTCAGATATACTTTATCCATGGATCTTCATCCAGAAGAGCCTTTTCGTAATTCCTTCCACCAGCACATCCGAGTTTGTAATCACTCTGCGGTAAATACCCCCTAAAAGGCCCGGCCCTTTCGAGCTCACGTACTAGGGTTCCAATTCGAATTTTTGCTTGCTTTTTTAAAAATGTAATCTCATTAATAAAAGCATATCTCATGGTCGGAGCAGCCGCAAATGCGCAGCTGTCAGTAGCGGGCCCGTCGCTCGCGGCCCACAGTGAAGCGGCTACGCCATGTTACACGTCCGCCCCTCGCTTTCGAGGGTCAGTAGCTGACGGTTAAATAAACTCAGTTATGAATGCGATACCAACAAATCGCATTGTTAAACGAGGTAAGGTTAGCTGCTAACTCTTTTGGATCCGATCTCGTGTAACTCAACAAAACGCTGGTTTAAGGGAATATGGCCGCTCCAGGAACCGAAGCGTTTTCGTGCTCTGAGTTCTCTAAACGCGAAGTAAGCGTTGAGAGCACAGCAAGTTTACGAGCCGTCTCCTGATGCCTCGAGATAGCGCACGCGCAAGCGACTGCGCCCTTCGAACGGTGCGGTCCCCCCACCCCCCCGCTCCCCTGGCGTCCCTTCGTGCTCGTTACGAAAGACGGGCGGGGCGTTTCCTCTCTGTTTGATGAGCAATCGACGGCAGGCCCGCACGCGGGAAGATGTTATCTCATGCGCTCTCCGTGCGACGGAGACAGACGGCCGGCTAGTTTAATCTCCGCTTCAGCCGCGTTCGTCGCCAGCGCTCGCGAGCTTTTACCCGCGGCTAGAATGCGCGTGGCGATGTTATTAATTTGGACTTGATACGGAAAATTACGGCAACGGCGACGGCAAAAATCCGCCGAGAGTGTTCATATCATTGCTGTCACAATAAATTTTTTTTTAAAGTTGAGGAGCCATTTCACTCTGTGAAGTGGATGATAAGCGAAGCTGTTTCGCGCATGGCACAAAGGTGACATGGTGGAGGACAGTTTGGTATGTAAGGCCAGGTTGTTAACGGCCAGGCTGTTAACGTTCAATCTGCAATATTAATGCAAAAGCCTTAGATGCTTTATGAAACACGAAAATTGACCGTCGGCGGCGTCAGTCGATTGATGCAAAAAATAATCATCATGTGATGGCGTCATCATCACGTCATAGATCGTCAAAACTTGTGACGTCATGGCGTCATATGTCGTGACGTCACGTGATGACGTCATCACATGACATCGTTGCTTTACACTGCTTCCATGATCGGTGCGCCGATCATGGAGCTAGCGCAAAACCAGGTGAGGTGCAGAAAGCTTGCAAAGAGGGAGGGGGAGGATCTACCCATCGATCGAGAAGAAAAAGAACCTGGCTTTCGTCTTAGAGTTTTCTTAGGGGAATGCATTAGGGACAGTGTGGCTCTTTGGCATTCAGGCACTGCTGTACATTGCGGCGTTTGTCTACCACGTCTGCTGATAACCACATAGATGTATTTAGAGTGTTATTTCATAAAATGCAATTTTATTGATTCGGTATTCTGTTTATTTGTTAGTGTCCAAAATAATCACCGAAGAGAACACTCAACTGCATGAGCCCTTATTTTTGCATTAGCGAGTGAAGTATGGAGTTCTCCTGAGATGATTTTTTTCCATGAGATTTTCAATGAATTGAACTATTTCGAGCCTTCATAAGAGCCCCATAACAATATTCAGGGGCTTGAATGTTAATGCAATATGCTTCTGTAGTGCACTCCAGGATGTAAAATTTGCTGCTCCAGAGTGCTCCCAGATGCCAAATTATCTGCTCCGAAGTGCTCCAAGATGAAAATTTTTGCTGCTCCATAGTGCTCCAAAACGGAAATTTTGCTGCTCCAAAAATTGCTCCAGATCAGAAGTCCTCGGTAGCATCACTGACAATGTAAATCGCTTGAAAGGACAACGACAACACGGCGCTTGTGTTTTGTTCCCCTTTGTTGTCGTCGTTCTTTCAAGCACTTAACATTGTCCTTGTGCCAGTGGGATGCACATTTTTCAGTTTATGATGTAATAATGTTTATAGTGACTAGTACTTGTTCATGAAAGGGACACTAAAGAGAAACAATGAATCGGTTTAGATCGATAAGTTGTGCTCTGAGAACTTTAATTTCGTGAATTTCGCCATCATAGGTTTATTAATTAAGGATAAAATAAAGTTCAAAGTTTTATTTCTAAATTTCACGCCGAAATGTACCTGCGTGATGTCACAGATTTCAAAGTATTCATTGTATTTTGGCGCCATTGGCTCAACAAAATTACCCCAAACTTGGTATGCTAAGTCATGGCCCCCTCAGAGGACAATGCACTTCATTTTTACCAATTAGGAACTACGTAGTCCCTAGTAGGCGCTGTCAAAACATGCGATGTCACGGCGAATGGTGCGGAAACTTCAAGGTGGCGTTGCCACCCACATTTTGTTTTTGGGCGTTTTCTCGCTTATTAAGCATCTTCTCGCAGCAAGCGTGGTGTTTTTGGTATGGTAAAAGAGTACTTTACTAATATGAGAAAAATCATTTTGCTCTTTTGTGTCCCTTGAAGGTAGCTACAGTGATCCGATGGGGTTCCATGGAAACAGTAATGCTTTAGTTGATTAAGAAGTGGACTGTGATCAACTTATGGCCGAGAAGATGATTCCAATTTCGCAAAACACCATTATCTGAGTTAACATTACCACTGCTGATTCACCATTGTTGTTATGGGCACATAAGTTGATACTTATCAATAAATTTGGAGAATCGTTGGCTGAGAATCTTTAAGAATATTGTGTTTGTGATACTGAGATTAGATATTGCCCTGTAGTTATAAGGGTCAGTGCGATCTCCACCTTTGAAAATATAGAGAGATATCTAATGCATCTTAAGGGTAATCACACTTAAATGCGAAGCATTTCTTAGTGAACCTAAGCCACTTTGAGCATTTCTACCTACCTACCTACCTACCTACCTACCTACCTACCTACCTATCTACCTACCTCTACTAACTGACCCGACCCGACCCGACCAACCAGCCCACCCACCCACCCACTCACCTACATACGTCTGGGTGCTCTCGTGATAGCCTCCTTAACTTTGTGTAGAACAAAACTAACATGGGAGGGACCTACCTACCTACCTAGCCGCCTACATCCGGGTGCTCTTGTGATCACCTCCTTAACTTGGTGTAGACCAAAGTTAAGATGGGAGGGTAAGGGGATTTGACAGATATGACTGTCTGGTCATGACATCAATAAAGTGAAAATCCAGTCATGTAAGTCGTCAAACCCTTTCCTCCAGACACGTGTGGCACATACCCGTTTGACACGGTGTACGGGTATGCATCACAGGTGATTGACAGTTTATATCTACCCAGGAATGGCAAGAACAGACATTAGTAATTTAAATGCAAGAGCGGTAAGAGTAACCGACATCGGCATCATTGACCTGACGAATGCAAGAATGACAATTGGTATCCCAGCAGGAATTAAACCCAAAGATTCTGCGTGGCAGTCAGGTATTCTACCACAGAGCCACGCCAGGTCTAGAAACTGCTTTGGAAAAACACCCTATGCAGGCGTTATGCCGATGCAACGTCAATTGTGGTTGTGGTGCTGGCTATCTTATTTTATAACAAAGCGATGAACACTACATATGTACTCCTACGATACAGGCGTCATGTCAGGTTAACGTCAATTGTGGTTCCAGTGTTGGCTCTGCTTTTATAGCAGCCTACATTTCATTTGTATTCCTATCATTCAGCAAGCTATGTTCAAGCATTGCTTGACCCCGGTGGAATACGCTAACAAAA
The DNA here is from genome assembly GCF_013339695.2 of Rhipicephalus sanguineus. Classification (NCBI taxonomy): domain Eukaryota; kingdom Metazoa; phylum Arthropoda; class Arachnida; order Ixodida; family Ixodidae; genus Rhipicephalus; species Rhipicephalus sanguineus. Next base: position 304,275,557 of record NC_051176.1, on the reverse strand, counting down.
GTTACGTATGATATTCACATCATCGCACTGTAAAGTTCGCTTCGTTTTGATAATACTGACGTATGTGCTCTAACATTACATCAGACCATGTTACCCTGTAAACTCCAGTGTTGTTGATGTGCCTGGTAAGCCCATGATGTGTACACAACTACTACACTTACAAAAACACTTCAATCTACCTCGTAAAGCTAGGCTCACAGCCAAAAAATGCAGCACGAACTACTCGCTGACTACTTCGCATGAAGCTGATTCCCACAAGGCATGGGATCTGCTGAATTTTTTTAACGTACAGGGACTGACTGAATGCACCATAAACACAGAGCACAGTTTTGTATTCAGTCAGTCCCTCTACGTTAAAAAAGCGCGATTACCCCCAAGATGTACAACCAACTAGCCCCTATAGCTGCTCTTATTGCAATAATATTTAGTGCTGTTGAAAGAATGTTTAAGTGACATGAAAGGCGCATAAAAAACGGAGGCAAAAGACAGATGTAGGCAGCACAAGCGCTAAACTTCAAACCATGTTTATTTGGGAACATGACCTGCCACGGTGATCTAGTGGTTAAAGGGGTGGTGCCACCAAATTTGGGGCTTGCACGTTCTTTGCTGTAGGTGTTTCCTATAGCTTCAGGAAGCATAATGCACGCACCAAGATTCATATATTCTCGCTAAATAACTTAATATCGCCTTTTGATGTGGACAACTTTCGGTTTCGGTTTCTGGGCGCCGAGGTTGGGCAGTGACGTAGAAGTGTAGGAGGCGTGGTCACGTGACCACACAAGGCTGTGACGCACATAGCCAGGAAGCGATCGAAACTCGGCGAGTGATGTAGCAACCGATGCTTTGCCGGTACTATAGTGAACTAGAATGTATTCTAGTTCACTACAGCCGGTACATACGTTGCGGAAGTGGCGGAGGTCCGGAGGTCACTCACGTTAATACAGTAGATTTGGTGTGACGTCACTACAACTTTCGTTGCCTATCCTACAGATCTACGTCAGTGTTGGCGCGCTAGCGATGGGTTTCGATCGGGAGAATGGGCATTTAGGTACACTTTGGCAGCGAATTAAAATATATTCCAAACGTTTTCTGTGTTCGACCCTTCGTGTGGAATGTCCTTGCATACAGAGGAAACCCATAACAGGCTTGTTATAGCCTCGAAATTTGATGGCCCCACCCCTTTAAGGTGCTCGACTGCTGACCCGAAGGTCGCGGGATCAAATCCTGGTCACGGCGGCTGCATTTTTGATGGAGGCGAAAATGCTTGAGATCTGTGTACTTAGATTTAGGTGCATGTTAAATGTCAGCTCCGGCAGTTTTTTTGACGATGTTAACACTCCATTGCATAGCGTCCCATATTTGGCACATACCGATTAACATTTTTCATTGAGGGCGCAACAGACCCAGTTGAGAATGTGACACTGCCAGAGTAATTCCCATAGTTATGCGCACTTACCATAAAAAAAGTGCTGCTATCCATGGAGCAGTAAGAAAAACAGACGCGAAGTAGATTTCGCAGTGCACGTGCAAGTTCGGCATGCGAACAACAGCGATTGCGATTTTTTTATCGCATCCTTTTTTTCGCTGCAGAAGCATGAAAAAAATTATTCTGGGATATATTGTGACCTTTCGTGACCTTAAAAATTCATGCTCTTTATTACTTTTCTCAATTTCTTTTGCCACTACGGTATACAGCCGGAAACCGGTATGTGCTATATTTGGCACAGTATGAATATCAGTGACGAAATGCGCAATGTGCTGCCATCTCTGTTGCGCTCCACAATACAAATATGAATAAAGCACAGCCTCTGAGATCGTGTAGCACAGCTCTGTTGTGCAGGATTTAGGTTGTGGTGGTGTGTATTTTGCTCCTTCACGAAAGTCTGAGGTACCAGCAACAGTACCTGGCAATTTTTTTGTTACAATATTGGCGTGGATACATGAAAAATTATGCGAGTTCCGACCAGTTCAAGTCGATATTTAGCTTTTTCAATTTCCTCGGCAACTGACGCTCCCAACTGCAAATCAGTGGTTGGTAATTCAAGCAGGAAAGTATAACAAGGTGGCAACATCGAACAGACAAACGTGTAAGCGGCCATCTTGTACATAGATATCGGCGATCAGATGCACTAAGTGAAATGTTCAATTATGCCTCCAACACAGGAAGCAAAGCTTTGCTTCATTCCACTCATCACCTTAAAAAATCTCAGTGATATTTTGTTTTTCAGCAATGGCAGCAATATCGCTCGCCCATCTGCATGGTGTGCCATATTTAGCACAAACCAGTATCTTCATTATTACAGTCACAATAAATCTGAAAATTTTTGCATATGGTCTTCTTCGTCTATGTTATCATAAAAGGCGAGAAAATAATTTTTCAAATGACTTTATCGTAATTCATGCAATAGAGGGTTAAAATAATGGTGTTTTTATGTTCCTCAGACGCTCCTTCACGGACCCCTTAGTAGAAATACTAAGTAGAAATACTAATAGTAGAAATGAGTAAGAAAGTGCTACACCAAAACCCAGCCGAGCAGTATTGTCTTCGCATGACGTATAAGCTGGTAAAAATCTGAAATTGTGCAAGGCATGCCGGTCCCACCAGCATGAAGTATGAAAGCTGTGAAAGCTGTGAAGAGCAGGTACTCGGCGGAAAGGTTACCACGTTGCACTAGCCGTACCATGTCTGTGACTGACCGTGCTATGTGCACAAGCTCCAAGGAGCTGTTGGACCATGACAGCTGTGATTTGGACTCATTTGGAGATCATTAGAATCGCCATCGCTCTTCGATGAAGTAGAACACACTTATTGTAAGACACACTTATTTACATTATGTGCTTGTCTGGTTGTGCATAACACCGTTAGATGGCGCCACCTGTCCAGGCAGCCCAAGTTTGCGATTAATACTAATGCTAAGAAGTTTGCGGACAAACTAAAACTTTTTGATATTGTTATGGGAAGAGTGCATAAGTTTGTGGATAGCGGCATTTGACACGACATCGATAGGATCAATGAAACTTAAAGGACCCCTGACAGCAAAATTTTTGTTGGTGACTTTTTTACTGTAATTTGTAGCTTTGGGTCTGGTAATCCCTAAGTTAAATCGTAAATGCTCTAGCGTATCGTATAACTAATTCTAGCGTAGTTAATTGTGACCATTTTAGCGTCACTTCAAAACGCCCGCCTAAAAACCACAAGAAACTAGCGACCCATGCGGGGAGCGTCAAAGACCACGTGCACTCAAGCTGTGGTGATGTAGAAAGCGCGGTTTTCAAATCGGGGCCCCGCGCGCGGTAGAGATTGAAAGTATGTGGGTGCCTCGGTATGGGTTAAACCTGTTAAGCGCGTGACCCCTCACGAAAACTACCTCGACCCGACAACAAAGCGAGAGGGGTGCGGAACAATAGGCCTCGCCGGGTGCCAGTCGTCGTATTGTGCATGTGCGCCCCGCAAACGCACGCCGCACGCTTCGACACAGCAAAGAGAGTGAAAGCATGGCTGGCAGTCGGCTCCAAACACACTCAGAGATCGTCGACGTCATTGTTACTAGCGTATCGTCACTCAGGGTGATTTTTGTGCAATGTATCACACCGAACACGTAGCACTAGTGTCGATGTTGCAGGGCAGCCGATTTTTTGTTTTTTCTCCTACGCTGTTTGACATCGAATTAAAATAACTTCCACGCGACGGATGCCGTTCAAATTTGGCCAAGAAGACCTATGCATACCAAGCGATCGAATGATGGGCACATCTCGATCTTGAAATTTGATGTCAGTGCTCCTTTAATATAAGTCAAGTACTAGCCACCTTTCTCATGATGCGCAGCTTACTATATATGGATAGACCCGGTCATGGTATACCCGGTATATAATACAGACCAGTGTTACAGACCAGTTTTGCAGCCATGGCTGCAAAATCCACTGGTGGGCATTTATCAAAAGTTGCATTGACTTCTATTCGAAATAGTGTGTCAGCAACAGGGTTGTCTTTGCCACTGATGTGTTAGATATCACTCGTAAAATCAGAAATTTACGCAAGTTGGCGGACCTCACGAGGAGTGCGGGCAGAATTGGCATCTTAACACCTATAGCGCACCGAAGGGACGGGAACACAAAGAAACGACGTGGACGCAGTGCGTCCAAGTTGTTTTTGTCGTTTCTCCGGTTTGCTATAGGTGTTAAGATGGATTACCAACATGCCCAAGCTCACGTTCTTTCAAGTTACATTCAGAATTGGCAGTGGTCGAAGAGTACACGGGCGGCTTGTGGTCGGCTAGAATATAAAATTCCAGACCTTCGAAGAAGTGGCTGAAATGCTTTACACCCAAGTAGGCTGCAAGCAGTTCGCGGTGAAAGTACTGTAACAGCACTTGGATTTTGAGATCATCCATGAGAAGAAAGCGACTGGCTGCCAAACTCCATCTCTTAACTGCTGCAGTACTGCACTGACGGTGACGTCAGAGGCGTCCATGGTGGGTGACGTGAGGGCATCGCACTTCGGAGGTGTGAGGAGCATTGCATTGGCTAGAGCTTCCTTGATGGAGCTTAAAGCTGTCTCAGCATTGTCTGTCCAGGAAGATGGAAGAGTTAGGCTTTGTTTGACTGGACAGAAGTGCACGGATTGGTTGCGAGATGGCAGCGTAGTGGGCAATGAACCGCTGGTTATGGTTGGCAAGGCTGAGGAATTCTCGCAGTTTCTTCATTGTTGATGGCCATGGAAACTATTATGGCTTCCATGTGAGCTGCAGGAGGAAAGATCTTGTGGGAATCCATGCGATGGCCAAGGAAGTCTAGTGTGCAAACGCCAAGCTCACTCTTCGGTTCGTTGACGACTAGTCCATATTTCTGTAGTTATGCGAGAATCTGATGCATGTGAAGGTTGTGATTTTCGGCCAGTGTTGTTGTTATTATTATTAAGTGCATCTTGGAATCCAGGTGACTGCTATGTCATAGGTTAACCGCAAGCTTGAAGTGCTAAAGAAAATCCACACCAATAATTGGTGCACACATGTTGGCGATTAAAGGGAAACTAAAAAGAAAAACAATTTTTCTCATATTAGTGAATTACACTTTCAGAACTAAAACGCCATGCTTTCTATGAGAAGACACTTGGTAAGTGAGGTAATGCGGAAGAAAGAAAATGCTGTTAGTGACATGCCAACTTGAAGTTTCTGCACCAGTCGCCATGACATCATAGATTCGGACTGCATTTACAAGGGACCACGTAGTCCTTAATCAGTAAAAATGAAGTGCATTATTTCTTGAGTGAGTCAGAGATTTAACATGTGAAGTTTCAGGAAATTTCGCTGAGCCAATGTGGCCAAAATATGAAAAAAAAATCGCCTTGAATACAGTGTCGTCGCCAGCAGAGATTTCTGCAGAAAATTTAAACGCCAACTTTTGACATTGATTTTCTCATCTATTAAAAACCTATGGTGGCGACATTAAGGGCACTAAAGTATTGTTTCACTTTAGTGTCCCTTTAAGACAATTCATCAAAACGTGTGTCTCAAGCCAATTTCGAGCCTGACAGACTTCTGTTCGTTGGTCTGTATGGTAGAATTGTTAACAGCAGTGACTAGCAGCATGGTGTGGCATGGTCGGCAGTCTTCCAGTGTAAGAGGAGTAACATACACCTCAGCACCAGTGTCTGTGAGGTATTGGACCCTGGTGATGCGGTCCATGACGTTCAGTAGGCGGTTGGATATCGGGCCTGAAACATTGGCTTTGCTGCTTTCAGTGCATGGCCCATGTGTTTCCCGAACCTCTGACCACCTTTATCTGAACTTACTCAAGTTTAATTTACTGGTGATTTGTCACTGAAGTGTTGCTTCAACTTTAAATAAAAAAGCAAAATTATCATTAATGAGATGAAAACGTTGCTAGATTTGATAAGTTGCCTTATCGATTGCCTTCCCACAATTCACATACTGTGTGATGCCTCCGGTACGCAGGATATTCCTCATTATTCAGCATGGACGTAATTGCTGGCTAACACTTCCAGGATTTGTTCTAGCATGCATAAGTACCTAAGAGAATGGTCAAGAAAACGGTGGGTAGCTCACAAGTAAGAGCATTGGATCCATAGAAGTGCCTCATCAGACGCTGGCCTTGAAAAACGCGGCGTGTGGCACAATAACTCGTGTGAGCTTAATAAAAATCAAGGTTCGAGCTGGAATCGAATCCAGGTATTTTTCTTGGCAGTCAAATTCTCTTCTACCACAGAGGCATGCCAGTGCTTGAAACCGCTTTGGAAAAAGAGCCTATACAGTCATCTCGGGCAAGCAGTCGCGTTGACTGATGTAATATTGCGTGGCAGAACCACCCACTCGTTTATGTAAAGTGCATAAACGAGTGGGTGGTTGAAAGCTGCCACTCCATTACAAAGGGCTGAGCTATAATTTGTCATCAGCCAGAGAGCATCAACAAGGATGAAAACACAGGTTGCTCCACAAAAACTCGCATGACCTGTCAAGCTCCAATGACGATGACTGCTTTCACCATCGAGCGGTCTTAGGCAAATGCATGAGGACCCTGTGAGTTTTTTTTTTTTTCAGCCACATTCATCTCCTTCCATTATTGTTTCTAATTCAATTAAGTTAATTTCCCCATTACCATTTTTGGTTGTCATTGTTTGTTGGCTTCTTTATGATTGTGATTAACATATATTGAGTCCCTTGGTTTCTCTTATTCTCGTATGAAGCACACTTAAACGAGCATCTAAAAATAGTTAGACACAGTGAAGCTATGATCCTAACATCAGAGACATCCATAATACTAACATCATAACGTCCATAATCCAAGACGTTTTGGAACAGTGTATGGGTTCCTTGTTCACTGAGCTGTTGTACTGTGTCATGTACTGGCTGCATAAGCTCATAAAAAATCATTCACTTATGTAGCCAGCACATGACATAACAAGCATGTGTAAATGTCAGGCTAGTTCCTGCTGTCCGGTTCATCGTTGCTGTTGCTGGTGTCATTTGAGTGATTAGCAGTTCTAGCAGCCACCGGGATGACACATTCTTTGCCTTGGCGACAACAAGGAACCTGTACATGCTTCTGAAACTTCTCTGACAATTTCTTCAGACTTTGTCAGTGACCGTGTTTCATTCCATTCCATGCCTGACCAAGTGAACTTTTGTAAAATCCTTGATTATGTTCTCTTACAGGAGTGAGCTGTGATTCCTGTATGAAAGCGAACTTTCGGGGAAAACGTTACAAGTGTCTAATCTGCTACGACTACGACCTGTGTGGCACGTGTTACGAGGCAGGAGCAACCAACACGAGGCATACTCCAGACCACGCCATGCAGTGCATTTTGACACGGTCAGACTTTGGTGGGTGTGCTTGCCTTGACTACGCTGACCTCTTATTAATACTTTTTACACAGCCAATTTGTGTTTGTGCAGTCAAACCAGCATATATTGAACATATAATGAATTACAGTCCCCTTGAATGTTTTTTATACATAAAATATTTTATATATTGAATTACCTATATATAGAATTTTTTTGTGATCCCGTTCAGATGCGATATATCTGGGTTCGACTGTAGTTATGAGATACTTCGCATATTGCAGGTCGAAGTAATTGTCTTTCTTGGTGGGTTAAAAAATGCATGTTTTTCAGTGGTTTGTTGCAAGCTTCAAGTAACACATTTCAAAGCCTTTAATAGTGGATTTTGAAAGGCAGTAGAACAGTGCAGTGAAGAGAACCCTGTCCTGACATTTCCTAGAAGACTTCAGTTGACATGTTGCAGTGCTAATTTTTTTTAGGAAAGGAAGTTGGTCGGAATGTAGGGAAATTTTTTAAACTTTCTTGTGTCTGTGTGGAATTCCTGAGGGGATAATGCATATTGAGCCATACTGCCCTTTGTGCAAATAAATACTGTATGAGAATTTGTATTCAGATATAATTTCAGCTCAGCTGCAGTGACCACACAGTAAAATAATAAAGACTAGGAAGTGATAAACTACAAAATTTTGACTTTTGCATAATAATCATCAAAAGTTCTCAGGAATAAGAATCTGCATGTGGCTTGATAAAAAGCTGGAATGTTCTTTTGTAGGGGAAGAAAACGGATTTGTAGGTTTGCAGCACTGACAGGCTCTGCCCAATTGGTGCACAGGCTTTTTTTTTTTTTCATGAACATTGATGTAGACCGCCATATACTAAATTGGAGCACAGCAGGTATATTTGGAACTGCTCCTAATGTTCCCAGTTGCAATGACGTAGTGTCCCTTCATAGCGCATTATTGCGTTTTAGTTCTAGTGTCCAATGGTGGAACTTCGTTGTGTTTTTGGATTGCTTTGAAGCAATTTTGTTCACTTGTCAATGAAGTGAGCAAGTGAGGAGAAATTTATATATTTTATTTGTTGGATGTATGTTTCCCCTTGGAATTATTAATAGAACTTGGATTTATAAGCCAGCTCAGCAGATTACATACCTGCCAAGCCTCCTGGATTTTTCGGGAGACTCCCGTATTTTGATCATTTCATATGTTAGTACGGTTGGTAGGAAGATATCCTTGAAATCAAAATTTCTGTGTGTGATCTGGCCACATTGACAAAAATCCAATGCAATTCGATCCAGGCTTTTTGAGAACCCATCGCTAGGGTCGGGTGGCTAGAATGGGGAGGTGTGAAAAGCGGCCGCGAAAACTGGTCCCCAAATCGCGCCGATGCCGCAAGGGGCGCTGTACGCAGGGGCGCGGGGAGTCGAGCAGACGACGTGCCGCGTAGCGCTACTCATGTCCGGCAAACCTGTCTCGCACTATTAGCTTGCAACAGTTTGCTGCGTTAATCGTCTTTTTCCTTTTCCCTTTCAGTGGGTGCAGTATAAAAAGGCACACTGTAACATATTCCTCTCCTAGTAAAAAACAGCGCGAAAACTACAGAGACGAGACAGATGAAACAGCACTAGCGCTGTCTTGTCCTTGTCGTTTTCGCGCTGTTTTTTACTATGTGTACCAACAAGCTCAAGTTCGTATGCTTCTCATCTTCCTTTCCTTCTTTACTGATTTTCGTGAAGGAATGCATGCAAGACAGAATATATCGGAGTGAGATGTGGCGCGCACCAACCAGCAAATGTCTATTGGTGTTACTTCCTTGAAAGAAAAAAATTTGTTACATACAATATGGATAATTTAAGAAAACACAAATGAAGCCAAGGTTAACTAGAAAGTTAGATTAAAAAGTAAACATCGAGTAAATGAAAATGATAAATGAGCAAGCGGTCATACTGTCAGATGGAATTTATGAAAGAGAATATCTAGATGTGAAGTAATGCAAAGGATCGATCTAGACAAAATGGATTTGGAACAAAGAAAAGGGAAAGAAAAATAAACCATCGCGGTAATCTTTTCGTCATATTTATATAACCGAATACAGCATAACAGACATCCCTCTGAATATAAAAACAGTAACTTATTGTTAATCATATCTTCTGAAGTGGAGCTACGAGGTACCTTTTTTTCTAATTGTAATATTGGCGACAGAATAAAAGGAAGTGGTCTGTTCTTTCAATCGATTGCAAAATTTGCACAATGGCCGGGGACGCCATGAGACCAGCATTATATAAATAAAAATTCACTCGTTGAATTCGACAGCGTAATCTGCTGTAAGAAACTTCTAATTGTCAAGATGCACACCGCTGTTTATTCCAGCAATACCTTACATGTACGAAGTTTTTAAATTTATCCAGTGGGGGGGGGGGGGGGGGATAATTTGCCAGTGTCGCTTTGCAAACAAGCATTTCTATACCTTAAAGCTGTCGCATAAGCCGTATCTGGTAAATTAGGAATCAGAGGTCCACATAGAGATACTAAGGCTCATGAATCCAGCATTTCATTCAGATACAATCCGCGGTGGCCTGGTACCCTCGGCAACCAAATTTTTTGTAAGTTTGCAGGTATTAGATAACGAAACATGCTCAGGAGTGTTGAATTCGTTGCCGTATATAGGAAATCTGTAACTGCTGTTGATTCATTTGACGGGAGCTTGCTAAAACAACAGCCAATATTTCTGTAATTAATACTATAGGTGTATATGTACGATGATAAGAGGAAGGTAGAGAAAAAAATGCGCTAATTTCTGCAACCCAATAGGGAGCACGGCTAAGCGCCTTAGGTGTATGATTAAGAATTCGAATTGAAAAAGACCACTGAAAAGAGCGAGAGAAGATCCCTAACCCAACGTTACTAGACTAAGTTAGTAACCTAGTATAGTGATGTTGGCCTAACCTTGCCCTCTACCGATGCATAAGTCGCATTTTTTTTATTGACATAATGAGTTGTATTGCTAATTGTCATGTGAGCAAGGTAATCATGTACTGGTCATTTAAATATAGAAATGGCATTTGTTTAGCATTAGGAGAAAAAAAAATATTATGACATTGTGTGCGAAGGATTGAACTGAGCTTACTTGAAGAGCCAATATGTTATATTTTTACATCGAGTAGTTCTAGCAGCGCTTATGCGAATATAATCTGAGGGGTGTGCACTCACGACCAATGTGCTTCAAAGAATAAACTAGGTTTTATATGAAAACATATAATGATTGTCTCTGATGCGAACTGTATATCTTTAAAAATGTACGTTTGAACTGTTGGTATCTCTGATCTAATTAGAGACCATGGTAATCGCGCTTCCATATCTAACATGTTGTTCGCAACGAACATTAGAAGTCCAAGGCACAAGCGCAAATCATTCCTTCCTAATAGTATTAGAGGTTTCATTTTTTAAGCTTCGTTGCCAGAGAAAAAAAACAAGAAAACGACGCCATACATTTTGTTAATCATACATTCATTTTGTTAATCATTATCATTGTATTTCTTCGCAGTTCAGTTCTTTGGTTTCAGAGTTTTCGTAGCAGCCAGGAACGAAGCACCAGCGTTCAGTTTTCTTCGTTTTATGGGGCATTATCACCACAGCTCACTAATGCATGACCCGTGTACAATAAAGAATGCGTAAATGGTGAAAAGAAAAAATCATGCCGCGTTTCCTTGTGGTAGCCTTCCAACGGGCAATCTGCGACAGCGGCGGCTGTACCCGCGCACCCTGCAGCAGTGCCCCTGGCGGCATCGGCGCGCAGAGGGACCCTGTCTGGCAAGGGAAACGCGCTGCACTCAGCACACCTCCCCATTCTAGCCACCTTAGCTAGGGTGGCTAGAATGGGGAGGTGTGAAAAGCGGCCGCGGAAACCGTCCCCAAGTTGCACCGATGCCATAAGGGGCGCTGTACGCAGGGGCGCGTGGCGTTGTGCTGACAACGTACAGCGCAGCTCTGCTTACGTCCCAACGAATATGGCTCGCATTATTTTTTACGTACAACACTTCTCAGCGTCAGTCGTCGTCTTTTCCCCTCAGCGATTGCACTAATAGAGGGTAGACTTGCTATCCTCATTTTAAAAACGGGGTTCGTGTGCATTATTACGGTAGCAGGCTGCATACAGAGTAGCACTGCACGCGCCAGAGTAATATTGCTCGCAGCATTTCGCGCACGCCACTTTTAAAGGGACACTAAAGGCAAATATTAAGTCGACGTTGGTTGTTGAAATAGCTGTCCAGAAACCTCGTAGTGCTACTTTTGTGCCAAGGAAGTGCTTATATTGAAATAAAATCACTTTTTAGGGGTCCGCATCGCGTTAGCGCACTTCAAATCACCCGCCTGAAAGCGATCTTTCTCACGTCACTGTTGCAGTGCCCAACATTGCCCGCCTTTACTGCGCGGCGGCGTGCACTGATAGCGTGCATCATTCGGGCATCCGGCAACATCACATGCATGCGGCATTTTGTCGATCTTTGTCAGCGTGACTTTCACGATTCTTGGATTGGGCACAAAAAGACAAGGACGAAGGGAGGAAGGACACACACACTGGCACAAGCGCCAGTGTGTGTGACCTTCTTCCCTTCGTCCTTGTATTTTTGCGTCCACATCCAAGAACCATGACAGACCAACAAGCCCTCATCGCTACCCTCGACTATTACGAGCGTGCAAAACACACGCCGCAGTACGAGATACCGAAACTACCACTGAGACGCGACCGCGGGAACGAAGCAGGGCGCCGGGCGAAGCGCAGTCCGGCGAAAACTGAATTTCTGAACCACGCGCGCCGTTCCCCATCGCAACGCCAAAGAGGTTCTTTTTTCCATGAATCAAAGCAGCATTTCATTATACGTCTCTTGATGCATGGAAGGTTCTTTTTACGTCCCTTGATGCACGGATGTTATAAAAATGTACGGACATTCAGAATTGTGGTTCGCGAAAGATTACGCCTCTATTTGGTTCTGTTAGAAAGTTATGGTCCTTTTTTTGTGACTGCAGTCAAATTGAAAATGACATGTTTGTGAAATTTAATTCTTGTTTTTCTTGAAACTTGATTTTCAGTAGGTTTTTGTTGCGAAAAAGCTCTTAGCTATTGAACAGATCAGTATTTTCCCATGAAACTTTCCATGCTTGTTGCTTAGACTTTTACCTGTGCTAGAGCACTGCACGGGCCCGGGCCGGCCCGAAAGCCCGGGCCGGGTAAGGGGTTGTTGGATTGGGCCCGGGCCGGGCTCGGGCCCGTGATCTTTGGGCTCGGGTCGGGCTCGGGCCTGAGCCAGGCCCGTATTAGGCCCGGGTCTCATACGTATATGTATAATTGCGTGTGTACGTTGTGTGACTTTGTTTTTGTTGTTTTGTGGGGTTTAACTTCCCGAAGCGACTCAGGCTATATGAGACACCGTCGTTGAGGGCTCCGGGTAATTTAACCACCTGGAGTGCATTGGCGTGCACAGAAATTGCATAGTACAAGACGTCTACAATTTTGCTCCAACGGTATGCTACACGGGATTTCAAGACACGCCTAATATAAGTTTCCGCCATTATAGTGAGTGAAAGACGTTCTTGGGTACCGTGTAAGGAAAGCAACGGTAAATTGCCTAGATTAGTGTATATAAGATGTGCGCGTTTGTATCTAGGGAAATATTTCGAGTATGCAGCTACGCTCACATGCCCGTAGACTGGCCAATGCGACTTGTGAGTCATTAATATCTCAGGAGCTGTTTTTCGTGCATTTTAAGTGCAAGATGCAGAGCGACTCTTATCACAGGGCGAACGCCGTTGTTGATTTTCTCATTACTAGTGGGGAGGCGCCAGACCATAGAGACACTCGTTTCCCCGAGTGTGGCTCACAACTGGAGTGATGAGGCTAGAGAAGCGATCTGGGATTCTGGGAATGCCCAACACACAGACTGATTAGTTTTATTTAAACCACCCTTTATTCAACACACCATTACTGAACACACGTCTAACACGTCGCTTGTCCCGTGGTCTTCGTTCCTTTGTCGTCCTTGTTTCATTCACGCTGTTACTTTATTTGTTCTAATTATGAACCAACTAGCCCACATCAAGTTGTTACTAGGCTATAATATACCTAATAATAATGATAGTGCAAGGATCGTAGTTCATTGCACAGCCTACATACACACCTATAATGTTGCCAAGCCATTTTCTTTTTGTATGGTTGGATTGGTAGTTATGACTATTGGCGTGATGGCCGTAATATGGGTAATATTGGTAATTACATTATAATTACCTTCCGTTCTTTTTACTTAACACACTTGCAGAGTCCTTTTAAACTGTCCTCCCAAAGGCAAACACAAAACATTCAATTTTGGGTCAAAATCTAAAAAGATTTTTAAAAGGTGGCAACATACCTAAAAAATTGCCTGCTCTCGTTCTTGGACACATTACTATTCACTAGCTGCTGGTCAAAACATTGTGTGTACGTTTTTGTCGTCAGGTTGAAAGGTTTATAGTCAACGTCCGATTTTTTGGACCCCCTAGAGACCGCGAAATCGTCCGAAAAATCGGGCAGTCCGGAAAATCGGGCAGTCCGGAAAATCGAAATCATGCTTTTTTAGCTCAAGCGGTCAAATCGCCACAGCTAGGTTCAAAGTAGCTTTAATGCCTCCCAGTACACTTATCGGCATTTTGGAGTGCGCCCAGCCTCTCGCAAATACATTCGGTACCTGCCGCGAACCCCACTTAAAGGCCAACTGCAACGAAATCTGACTTGGACAGAATTAGCTGGGAATGCGTAGTATATGTTGGGTAAGTAAGGATAATCGCAGTGGGAAATCTTGCAGTCGCGTACTTCATTTATAATCGGTGCTCTAATTATCAGCTAGCAGACGACGCGGAGCCCTAGCGGTGTGCCCAGGCAAATCGGACACAAACGGCAATGACGCAAGTCTCAGCTTACGGCCGCTCGTGAGCAGAACCAGTAGAACTCCCTGCAGCCAAATCTCATCCTTTTCTGCGGGATGCTCCTCTACGAGCTAACTCTTTTGTAGGACGAAATGCGGGGCCGTAGGCTGCTGGAACGCGTATGTTACGGACGGGACCAGCTTTCCCACTTTTCCAAAAAACGTAAAGCTCCAACAGCTGCGGGTTATCGCAGTGAGGTGAAATGAAAGGGCGCTATCAAAGAGCGTGGTACTTTACGCGGCGCACTTCAAGGATGACGACTTTATGTACGACCGGTGTCTTTTCGCCCAAATACTGTTGAAACTGAAAAGAATGTTGATTTCTGACGCAGTGTCTTCAATATTCAGCCATTGCAAACCCAAGAGCGCGAAGCCCCGACCAGCGTTTGGATGAGCACCGGCAACAAGGGGTATTCCTATAAAATGCTTGCGTTAGCGTGTTTCGCACGCTAAAATTTAGCGTGATGCTATTCGAAAGACATTAGGCAGTTTTAGAATAGCGTACGCTATTCTAAAACTGCCTAACGCTAATGCTAACTTAGCGTACGCAAAGCTTTGCGTTGGCTTTTCGCGCAACTGCGCATGCGTCGTACGCTCACCGCTTGCGGGCTCCCGTTAAGTGACGGAAATAGCGGGCCGCTAACGCTAACTTAGCGTACGCTATTCTAAAACTGCCTATTAACGACGCCTTGCAAAGTGCTAGACTAGCTGCGCCATCTACGCGTGAGTAATAAAAGCTCCAAAAGCTGATCGGCTCGCTTCTAGTTGCGAGCAGCGTTTCTAGAACCAGGTCAGTTTCGCAGCTCCCCATAAACGCTTGCTCTCCGAAGTGGACGCGACGGCTGACGAAAGAACTAGCGGCGCTGCAGTTCCATCTTGCATCATGCCTCACGCGTCGTCTGCTACAGCACCCAAGTGACCTATCGTCGCTGCAGCTTTCGGCGGCCGTGACAGCAGAGATTCCGAGATTTAAACTTTTTCAATAACCTCAACTGTTTTAAAAAGCGATTATTTCACAAGCTAAGCTCCAGGAACATCAAAAGATAATTAAACGTGACCTATAATAATGGTACAATCTCACACGTCTAGCTGTCCTCTCGCATGAATATTCCATTGCCGTCAAGCTGTGTTTAGCAGCCACGGTGGAACAGTGGTTCGGTGCTCGGCTGCTGACGTTGCGGGATCGATCACGACTATGGCTGTCGCACTTTTTCTGTGGAGGCGAAAATGACACTGGCTCATGTACTTGGATTTCTCATACTAAGCAAGTCGTAAAACAGAGGACCGTTGTTAATTTTCGGGCAAATTAATTCTGATTTCTTGAGAAAGGCGTACAACGCGAACTATGGTTGATCAAGGTACCTGGTTTTATTCCCTGAGCTCGGTTAGGCGACCTGTAGCGAAGTTTGTCTTCACGATTCTGGTGGGATTGGCATTCGGAATATATTTCTTGCCCTGATTCGGAGAAGTAATGACCAGTGTTCGTTTCCGAGCCGCTCGTGCAACACACGCATCAAGATGACATTCTTCAGCTTTGTCCCTTTAACAGGTGCTAAATCGAAAGAACTGCTTCCCAAGCGATCACTGTTCGTAAACAATCACGCACGGAGTCCGGAGAAAGCGAGCACAGAGAAATGCGCAACGCGTCGCAAGCGGCTACTCATCGCGCATCCGAGACCGCTGCGGTACAGTGTACTAGAAGGGGAAGTGTGTCGTGCGGCGCCGGAAAGAGGGTCCTTCTTGTGATGACCGCTCCGCGCGCCACCAGAGGGCGCTACTGGCCACAGGAGCGCGACGCTCGCCGCGGTGATACCTCTGCGAGTGGTTTGCGTGGCTGATTTTTGTATCGTTCTGAGTTGTCGCCGCGCAAGTGCGACTGTTTATGCGATTAATAACCACTGCAACGCCACCTCATCAGGAAATCTAGCCCTTCCACACAGGCAGCAGCAGTTTTCTCGCTAAAACGAGCGTGTACAAAAAGCACCCGATCACAATTTAGTGCTGTCGTTCTCGCCAGTCGAGCCTGTCTTTTTTTTTTTTATTATTCAGGAATACTATCAAGTAGTGACAGACCTTCAAGTGGTATTGGATGAATTTTAACGCATTAACTCATAGAGCTTAAACATCTCTATTTAATGCATATGACTGTGTTCGGTCATGCATGTTTTATATCTTTTATATTGCTTTGCATGCTAAACAGCTGGGAAGCTTCAAGCGAATGCATCTGCGTGTTGCTTCTACTTTTGCGACTGGTCGCGCGCAAGGAAAGACACCGACAGACAAACATAATTCTGAACTTTATTTCTGATTCAAAATTTTTTTCAGCCCAGCTGCTCCTTTCGATTAAACCAAAATATCTTCACGAGACACAAACTTATCGAAAGAATAATATCGTGGTTTCCCACGTAGAAACCCAGAAATTATCAATTAGTAACCCCACCTGTCAAGAAAGCTGCTCAATTACATCGCCTCAGCTTCAGGTGTTTCGCCTGTTGTCTCTTAAAGCTGCGCTCCTTGTTCAATGACTTAGCATAGAATCGAAAACGAAGAAGTATATAAAATTTCGTTATACTTAGTGTCAGCTCTTTGTGATGTGTGTCACACTCTGGCTTTGTCAGGTCAACACTTTGGAGGAACATGGCAAAGTCTTGCATGCTTTCTGCGTTCATTTTCTTTGAACTGAAGAAAACGGTAAATGACTCTTCTAAAGCGCTTACAAGACCGGAAAGCCCAGAAGATGGGTATAGCAGACCGCCATAATCACAATGTCTAATGAAGTCATTATTGGTATTTGAATGGCCCTGCTCTTTGCTCATTGTCAAGAGCCCATTACATGTACTACAAGCAGTTTTTCTCGCAACTTTCCTAGCAACATAGCCTGCAACATAATGTATTAGGCGGCTTGAGCTGTGGTGAGTGACACACCTGCTATGATCTTCAGGTGGAAGAAAATCCAAAACAGCTTCAACGTCATCGAGCTTCCCATCATCAAGAAGGCAGTCAAGTGCATTTATGGGGTTTGGCTTATCCTGGCTTGACCTGGTATTGCAATGGCCAACTAGTGAATTGATCACTTCAGGGCTGCAGTTTCCTGTCTTTGGTGGCTGTGCTACACCATAAAAGGCCAGTGCATTCACAGTGACCAAAAATTGGGTAGGTGTCGGGTGATAGTTGCAGCCGTTGCATTGTCGCACAATCCCAAACAAGTTTTCCAACTTGTCCTGACTCAGCCTACAGGTTAGAAGATAACGGAAACTGCACTGTGAGCTAAGGTACTCTGCAATGTTCAGAGTTGAGTGATTGGTAACCCGTAGGCCTTCAGCAGTGCTGTTGCTCAAAAATCCATATTTTGAGCTATGAGAGTGAGACTCCCACTCATTAATAAGAAACGCTAGAAACTCCCTTAAAAAGTCGGCTTCAGGAGATTCTGGTCTGAACGCTGTTGCTGGCACACGCGACGTCATTATTTTGATTAATTTTGAAAACCTCAAAATGAAAGCTTCTGTCACATTTCCCGGGCCATAGAGTCTTTCAATTTGTTTTCGGTAGAAAAACATTCCTTTAAGTACCTCATCACTAAAAAGGAGGAGTGCTGGCCCTACTCTCTGTTTCTCAAAACCGTTGGGACAAAGATGTAGCCTGCTAACATGTGGCATGACTTTCAAGGTTACACTTTCATTATCGAATTTCCATGCTTCCTTGATGTAATCAGCATGGACTCGTCCCGCCGGGGTGTTAAACCCAGTGCCTAGAAAAGCATTTCTAACATTCTTAAGCAGGTGCGCGAGGTCCGAAAAAAAGTGCAGGGCACTGGTATCATCCACAGGATGAGTGCACTTGGACTTGGTGCTTGAGGAAGATCCTGTATTTAAAATAAAATTAGAATGAGTATGATTCATGGAGTTTATGTTTAAAAGGAGGGAATGTTTTAACTGTACAGTGGGGAATCAACCAGAAGTAGATAAGAAATATTTAGTAGTTTTCATGACAAGCAAGCACCCTACTCGAAAGTCAGCGAATCTTACCTTGTACGCCAAAAATCCTCCACATACTGCGGTTCCAACTTGCACCATCACAAGTCACTCCGTCAACATGCAGCCCCGAATTTTCAGAGTAACGTGGACTTGAGGACGATCTTTGCAAGAATGTTGGCTTTTATGTTGCCCTTGGCCGCAAATATGCCAAGAATTTGCATCCATTTACCTTAAAAAGAGAAGCATGATTGTTATACTATTATACATTTCGCAACATAATCCTCAAGAAGCATAACACTATGGCTCAATACGGCAAATTTTAAGAGAGCCCTCATGCTCGAACTTTTACCAACTCCATACCGGTGAAAGGCTGACATACTACGACTAGCCCATGATCTGCAAGCTCTTTTCCGAAGCCTTCAGTCTTGAATTGACCCAGATCAACAAATCCTTCTATGGAGCCTGAAAGAGGGAAAGATGCAAGTCAAGAAGAATGAACACGCAGAAACTAACAGCACATACGGTAAAACACAGGGACCATCCAATTACAAATAATGAAACAGTTTAACTGCTCGCACTTACCAGAAGGCTTGACATCAATGTGTTCAGACAGCTTCATTTCGTCGAATACTATCATGCCATGCCGACTGTGCTCGTCCATGTCCTTCGTTTTTTCTTGAAGACCTTTGAAAACACTTGGGTTAAAACCAAAGCCGCTCTGGAAGTGCTGTATTGCCCTTTTTAGACAAGTGCGGCCTGGTAAAGCCAGAATGTCGTGCTTTCTCATGTGTTCATACAGCTTAGGGCTTCGCATGCGCATCAGCACGCACTCAAGAAGCCATTCATTTTCATACCTCATTCCTTTTCTTGACTTTCTCTGTGCTGCTTTAAAACACGCCTTGACAGCTGCTTCTCAGGAAGGCCTCCAATCCTTTCAGCTACCGCTTCTTCAGATAACTGCTCATTTTTTGCTTTCATATGACTCAAACTAATTCTTGCGTTGCTAAGCTTGGCTTTCGTTCTCCGTAGATTACACCGTATATTACGAGGACTTTGTTTCGCAGGTACCTTCTGACGCCGTCTTCTGGAAAGCTGGTTGAGTATCAGCTTTCTGTGATATTTACAGTGAACACAAGCGCCGAGGTCATCTGCTACGACAAGCGTGCAGTTCTTCGAAAAGAACACCCCATTAAACGACGGGCATTTGCCAGCTAAAGGCTCCATTCCGACGCCAGGGCACAAAGTCAACTTGCTTACATTGTTGATCAGTAACTCTGCCTCCTCTCGTGCTACGAGTTCCTCTTGGTGCCACTTTTTTCCTCTGATAAGAACTTCGGCGGTTGCAGCACTTTCACCAGCTTGCTTCTTAATCTGAATGAGTCTCTTCAATTCTACCTTGCTATGCTCGACAGCGTCGGCTTCTAACTCAGCATAAAGAAATGAGTCCCCAACACAAGGCAGGAAAATTTCCGGCCACGCACTTGGAATGGTGAGCTTCGAAAATGACAGTCCTTGGCATTCATGTTCAGGAGCTTTATCAATTGCACTGTCTCGGCCAACATCGTTCGACAGTCTTTGACATTCCTGTTCAGGAATATTATCAACTGAACATTCTCGGTCAACGTCGTTAGACGCAACTTCTGACAACGTGTTACTCTTGTCTTCG
The DNA here is from genome assembly GCF_013339695.2 of Rhipicephalus sanguineus. NCBI lineage: Eukaryota > Metazoa > Arthropoda > Arachnida > Ixodida > Ixodidae > Rhipicephalus > Rhipicephalus sanguineus. Next base: position 304,255,664 of record NC_051176.1, on the reverse strand, counting down.
CTTCGGTTTGGGGAGAACATGATCGCTGAGGTTGCGATCCTTCCGTTTTTTTTCGGCAGCAAAATTGAAAAATACTTTGGAGCATCCGGGAAAATAGTTGGAATGGCATCCTTTGATAAGAGTGGTCGGTCTCGGGGCATCTCAATGATCTTACCGTTGATTGCCGTCTGAAACGTTCGCTGTATGAACCTTGTCTCGAAGTGTCGCTCACAAACAGCGCTGCTCTCGTCGAGGACTCGATCACCTCTCTTGATCTTCCGTGACCATTCTTCCCGGCGATCAGCTTCAAGTCACACCCGAAACAAGGAGCGCGCCTTCTTACACGAGCGATAGCTGCTGTTACAATTTGGCACAAAACGGAAGCCGTCTCGCTTGTCCCGCCGTCTCCTTGTCATTTTTTTTCATTCCCGTAGACAAGCACAGACACCACCGCCACTTCTTCACTCAACTACAGCACAATGTGGCGAGAAGTATGGGCGACGAGGCACTGGTCACGCGTAAACAGCACAAACTGGCAATGCAACACGTGCTAACACACACGGATGGATGGATGGATGCTATGAGCGTCCCCTTTATAACTGGGCGGTGACATGTCTGCCACCAGGCTCGAAGAAAAAAAAAAAACTTCCTTGTTTCAAGTTGGCTTAACACCTTATCTACACTGATTAAATCTATGTTATTATACCAAAAAAAATATAAATTCACGGTCCATCTCTCTGCCTCTTAAAGCAGAATGACCTTATTTTCCCCCATTATTTATTTTTTTTGTACTTTATCTCTACTTTTCTGCCACCAATACTCTAACCGTCTCTTACTTATTTCTATCGCGGACGTGTTCAGCTTTCCATTGTTGTCCCTAAAACCCAAGGCTTCATCTAGACTCGTGCCCACACGTATACCTGGGTGAATATTGCCACATTTAATCAGTACATGTTTCATCGTTTCCTTAGTTCCCCCGCAGCATGTACATTGTTGTTCTTCGTTACTGAATCTCACTTTATAACTACGCGTTCTAAGGCAGCCCGACCTTGCTTCAAACAGCAAAGCGCTTCCCCTTGAATTATCATAAAACATTTCCGTCCTTATTTCGTTTTTTCCCTTTCGGTAGTTACTCAGAGCCGGCTTCTTTTCCATCGCTGCCATCCAATGAGTCCTCTCCGCCTCTCTGACCTTCCGCTTAATGCTCCTTGTTGCCATATCGCCCGCACTGCTAGCCGTATATTTACTGGTGAGCCTCCTAGTTCTTTTTCTCCACTACGTGTCAACGCTTTTTCTCTACAAATACCTGAAAACCTTCTCTGCCATCTACTCTTCTTCATTTTCCTCAGCCTCTCTTCGAATCTCATTTTGCTCTGAGCTTCCCTCACTTCAAAGCCTGCCCATCCCATATCACCCTTTACAGCCTCATTTGTCGTCTTCCCGTGAGCGCCCAACGCGAGGCGGCCCACCGTCCTTTGATTTACATCCATTCCTGATTGTACCTCCGACTTCATGCACACCACTGAGTTCCCAAATGTAAGCCCCGGCACCATCACACCCTTCCATAGCCCTCGAAGCACCTCGTACCTATTGTATCCCCATAAAGCTCTGTGCTTCATAATTGCAGCATTCCTCTTTCCCTTTGTTACCGATGCTTTCTCTTGTACCTCCATATACCTGTCCCCCTGATTTACCCATACTCCGAGGTACTTGTACTCGCTTACCCTCTGTATTTTTTGGCCCTGTATTATGACCGCATGGTCTTCGTGATCATTGAATACCATCAATCCACATTTTGTTGCACTAAATCCTAGTCCTAGAGCCTCGCATTCCCTTCCGCATGTATCTGCCAGTCGCTGTATATCATCTTGACTGTCCGCAAATAAGACAATATCATCAGCATAAAATAGACCTGGAAGCTTCTGCTCAACCATCGTGCCGACCTGCTTGTGTGACAAATTAAGTCCAGTGTTGCTACCTTCTAGCGCTATTTCCATCCTCACCATGTACAGCATGAATAACAGCGGGGACAAAGGACATCCCTGTCTCAGCCCCTTGCTAATTTCAACGCTGTCCTTGCTACTTATTCCCTCCCATTCCATACAAACTGTGTTCTCTCGGTATATTTCCCTCAAAAGCTGTATACAGTCGTCCCCTATGCCCACTTCCTTCAATATGTCCCACAAAATTTCCTGATTAACGTCATATGCCCCGGTGATATCTAGATAAGCTACGTATAAGGGCCTGTTTTCTATTTTAGATATTTCTATACACTGGGTAAGAACAAACAGATTATCGTCTAACCGCCTGTCGATTCGAAATCCATTCTGAAGTTCTCCCAAAATATCATTTTGTTCTACCCACGCTTCTATTTTCATTTTTGCTGCCTGCATCGCCAACCTGTATAGCACCGATGTAATGGCCAGCAATCTATACGAGCGAATTTTATCCTTTTCTCCCCTGCCTTTATAGATTAAGTTCATTCTACTTTTTTGCCAACTGTCTTGTATTTCCCTCTCCTGTAAGCACTTTTCTACGGCTTTCAGCAGTGCTTCTTTAGTGTTATGTCCGAGTTCGTTAATGAGGCTGACGGGAACCCCATCTAAGCCCGGAGTAGTGCGCTTAGGAATTTTTCCTTCGGCCTTCTTCCAATTGAAATTCTCTAGTACTACATCTTCGTCGGTTTGCACTCCTTCGCGTACTTTTACTCACCGGGGGAATCCCCTGGGGACCTTTTTAAACGAATCGGCTGTTATCTTTCGGATGTAACCTAGCGCTTACATATTCTTCCAATTTATTTCTCCTTCATCTACCCATATGTTGTTGCATTGAGACAGACTTCCTACCCAGCGCTTTTAGGTGGCTCCAAAATATCCTAGGCGCGGCCTCCTTCTTTCCGCGAATCTCTGTCATCCAGCGTTCACTTTCACTTTAATTTTTGCCTCGACTAATTCCTGCACAATGGATTTTTGCTCTAAATATATTTCCCATATTTGGTTGACTTCGTCCTGTGGCCGCTTCTCCTTTTTTGCCTGTCTTGTCTCCCGTGATGCCTGACGTCGCATCCTCGATCGCTTCCCGGATTTCTTGTTCCACCAACTTTTTGGCTTTCTCTCTCCTTTCCAACGAATAGTTTTCTTCTCTTTTCCATTTCTTTCGTGATTATATGTAGCAGCTCACTATATTTCCAGTCTTTGCCTGGTAGTTCGTCTACTTTTCCTTGACTCTTGCGGCTATATTTATTGTTTGTCATTTAAATACAAGCTGCCTAGACTTTGATTCTATGTTCTTATTTTCAGTTTAGATCCCCTTTGTAATATTATGCGTTTATGATCACTACCCAAGCTGTTAATGCCTTCCTCGTCTATTCTCATCTCTCTAAGTTTGTCATATATTCCTTCTGTCATGAGACAGTAATCAATGCTCGATTGCCTGTTTCCGACTTCCCACATGATCTGCCCCTCACACTTAGGCCCCACGTTAACTATCTCAAGACTATGTTGCTCGCAGAGATCTACCAATAACTTGCCATTGGTGTCTGAATATCCGTCAAGGTCATGAATGTGATCGTTCATGTCCCCTAGAAGGATTATTTCGGCATCATGACCAAATTCTTTAATATCGGTGCTTATGCATTTCACTATCTCCCGATTCTTTTCTCTGCAGTTATTCCCCGTCCACAAGTAAGCTACACCTGGCCACGTTTTCTTTCCACCTACTGTGCCCGAAACCCATATGTGCTCTGAACACGTTTGTTTCACTCTATCCCATTTTGTTCTGCTATGAATTACCATTCCAACACCCCCCACCTCTCCTTTCTGATGTGATCCTGTTACATCCTTCCCAAATATAATTGTGAATATGTGGTGGCTCTTCCAAGTCTCTAAGGTGTGTTTCTGTAACCGCATAAACACCTATCTGTGCCTTGTTTAACTGTTCCTCAATCTCTAACCATTTTGCCTTTTTTCTGCCACCCTGCATGTTAATGTAACTAATTGCAACACGCGTCACACGCTCCTCTGGCTCGCAGCGCCCCTAGCGTCCCCAAGCTGTACCAAAGCTGCTTCATCGCTGCGAGGGCCCCCTCACCTCCATTGTAACGCGCCGCGCACGGCACACTTCCCCTTCTAGTACACTGTAGCTGCGGTAAGTGCGTCGCCTCCGTGAATAGCTTCGGCAACGGCGCCATTGAGAGCGATGGTGCGTTGCCGTATCTGATTCCGGGGGCTACGACAAGTCAAGCAAAGTGGAACAGCAGCGCCGTAAGTTCACGCGTCAGCCGTCTGTGCCGGCACGCAAGCGGAGCTGCGAAACTGTACTGGTTCTAAAACGTTGGTTGCGAGTGGTCAAAGCAGCAAATTTCGACAGAAATGTAGTCTTGCTCGGTTCAAGGAATTCGAGCACGTAAACGTATTTTAAGAAAACAAATTGTGCTACGTTAGGTTAATGTAAAATCTTTGGCCGCAGTCAGACGAGTGTTCAGAGAAATGCAGGGACGCTTTCGGTGGACATGGGAGTGTGCCAAACCGAGCATCGATATCAAAAACAACGATGTCTTACCGTCCGTAATCCATCAACGAAGCGAGAATACCCGATGTGTAAACCAGCAGCATCATTTATTATGAACCAGCGAGTTCTCCAACACAGTGTAGGGCGAGACGATAGGTGCGAAGCGGCCAGCCGTTGCTTAGAGAAACGCTTTACGGGCATGTATCCGTGTTTTCTTCACGGTGGGTGTATCCGTGTTTGTTGACTTATTGCGCGGCGGCGGCGGCGTGATCTCTTGCCATCTTCGACAAATCGCAACCGGTGCGCACCGGGGCACCCAGGCGCTACGACGATTGGACGAAACGGCGCACCCAGGGCGCCCCGGTGCGCACCAGTGCTACCAGTGCGATTTGTCGAAGATGGCCATCTCTTGGGACTAAAGCCCCTCCATGCGGCAGTAGACGCGATGGAGGGGCTTTACTTGGGACTTCGGCGGCGGCCGCGACCGGCGTGACCAAAAACGGGCGGCGGCGACGGCGCGGCGCACACCTCTAGGTCTGCGTCCACTTTCGGTCAGCTGTAATGGCGTCGTTTTTTTCTAGTTTCGGCATCAAAAATTGTGTTGGCGTGTTTTTTTCTTGGGTAACCACTTGCATTTCGAAGGTGAAATTTCGCAGGTAGCATTATCTCCAGCTAGACGCTTTTTGAGGCTTGCGAAATTTCGTTGCAGTTGGCCTTTTAAAGGGACACTAAGGCAAATAACAATTTATGTCAGAGTGAAAGCCCAATGTATGACAACTTCTAAAACGGCAATATTATAAACAGCAGTGCCCTACTTACTGAGAATTAAGGTAAATGTATCACATGATGAGCGCCACGAGTGGTACATTTTCGAAGTGATCCCGATGACGTAGGGAAGTCGGCCTACAATAAATCACTAGTAATCAAACTAGCAGCAGTAAAAAAAGAACATTCCGAGCGTCAAAAGACGTAATAAAATGCTGTTTGTTTCGTTTCCGCTTGATTCGTGGAAAACAAAAACCTCCGTGCGTTGCCATGGGGAACGGCGCGCGTGGTTCAAGGTTCCGTTTTCGCCGAGCTGTGCCTCGCCCGTCTCAGTGGTAGTTTCGGGATCGTGTACTGCCGTGCGTGTTTTGCGCGCTCGTGAAAGTCGCTCTGAAAGGAAGTTCGACAAAATGCCGCATGCGTGTGATATTGCCGGATGCCCGAATGGTGCACAACGCCAGCGCTGCAGCAAGGAAACCGGTGTGTCTTTTCACTGGGTGCCGCGGAATGAAACCCTTACGCTCGAAGTGGCTTAGTGTCATGCCATTGCGCCAGTGTGCTAAACAATCAAACCTCTGCGTGTGTGCTCGCTGCACTTTCGTACTGAGGATTACGAGACCAACCGCAACTTGTGACGGCTTTGAATGTGCCCATCCGAGCAAGTCTTTGCCGCAGCGCCCGTTGTTGCTACTGTGGGTCCCGCTACTTCCGCTCGGCTGCTACTAGTGTCGGCGGCCGCGCAGTAACAGCGGGCAACGTTGGGCACCGGCAGCAGTGACGTATGAGAGTCGTATTTTCAGGCGGGAGACTTGAAGCGCGCTAACGCGATGCGGACCACTAAAAACGTGATTTTATTTCAAAATAAGCACTTCCTTGGCACAAAATTCAGCGGTACGAGGTTTTCTGGACCGCTATTTCAACAATCAACGTAGACTTAATATTTGCCTTTAGTGTCCCTTTAACTACGTCGAACATCCACTTGCAAATTTGCGTCTCGTGATGAACGCCGCTGATACCAGCAAAGCGCTGTCGCATGGAGCGTTTGGAAGCGATCACGCGGAACACACACACACAAAGAAATACGGAGAAGCAGCTCACGGGATCCGGACCGGATCGCGGAACACAGACTGTGGCGGAAAAGCGGACGACTCCTCCGGCTTTTCCCCGATGCGTGTGCGCACGTAAACGATGCGCACACACATCGCCGAATCTCCGCTGATACGCAGCTGCCGTGTGAAGCCGATCGTTTCTAGTTGTGGGCAGCACATCGCCAACTAAGCTGACAACGTCACTACTGTGCTGTACCGTACGCACGCATTTGTCATGAAAGGGTTCGTGATGACGCGTCTGTGCGGCGCACTTTGCGGTTTCGCACAAAGCGGCAGCACGAATGGCGGCGCGGTGCGTTTATGTTCTCGTGTGGTTCTCGTGTGTGCACTACGCATGCACCTGCGCTAGGCCACATGCACTACCAAGCAGTTAACTGAAGATGCTTATCGTAAGGGGTTGTCAGCGATTAAGTTGTATGGCGCGTTTGCCACGTGGCGCCTCACGCCTCCGTGCATTTCCGCTGCTTATCCGTAAAGATATCGCCGCACGGCGCCGTGACAGCGGCCCCTTTGAATTTCTGGTCTGCCTCACCCCATAAACATTCGGCGTTGCGGCAAAGCTGACTTTTCGGACTCTGCTACTGTCGCACACAGATCGACTCGCGAAAGCGCTGGTTCGAACCTAAGAGATGATTGGCGCGGCAGAGTTGAGGGCTCCAATTAACCCTTTGTATCCCAGCGTCCACATATGTGGACAAAACATATCAGTGAAGTGGGATCAGGCTAGCCAATGCATTGCCTTAATAAATCGATTTGAATGTTGGCAATTACTTCAGAATTTCATAAAAACATCTATATGTGTCCACTTCTGTGCACAAAGAGCGGTAAGTGCGCACAGAACAATGGCGTTCTTCACAAGTCGCCTGTAGAGGTGTATGCTACATATTTTTATAGGTTCACTCTAAATTCGTAAGATTTTTATATTATTGAGATTTATTCGAGAAAAGGAAGGGTTTTATCTTGTCTTTGTGTGACTTTTTGTTGCACTGTGAGCGACCAAAGTTTTGCAAGTTGAGGTGTCGCTGCGGCGTCCACGTTTGTGGACACCAGCATACCGAGTTCGTGTAAAAAGCTGATAGAACGCCGCATGGTAGTGAGACCCGCTTCGTTGCCGTGCGGCTCTACCCAAAACATTATCAGTGATATAGCTAAACACGCCTTGTAGAAGTTATTTAGAATTTATTTGCTTATTCTGGACGTGGATTAAGTGCTGAAGACATACATGCCATAATTTTCGAGCTGACTAGCAGAAGCAATGATCCGATTTGGAGGGCACCGGTATTAGCACGTTGAAGTAGAGCCATCAACAAGCAATGCCTTATGAAAATGCTACTGCTGATGATGAAAGCATTCAGTTTGAACCTAACCATGAACGCAATGGTAATGGTGATCAACCACGATAAAGATGATGACGACACGTTGAAGTAGAGCGGTGGGCAAGCAGATGGGCCTTGAATAGTGATAATGATGGTGATGATGAAGGCGTTGAATCAGAGCCGTTAGCCATCGGCCACGTGACCCTTTATGATGATGATATGATAATAATTAATACTAATACTATAATAATAAATAATGATGATGATGATGAACACGTTGAACTGATGATGGCATTGATTATGGTAAGTAGTGATGATGAGTGATTATTGTGTTGGAACAGAGCCGTCGGCAAGCAAGTTCCCATGTACGATGAAGGATGATGGACCCAGTGTAACTGGTGTTCCCAGCGTCCACATATGTGGACACTTGTTTTCTTGTAGAACTAAAGCTAAAACTTCCCATGTTTTGGTTTATTCCCACTTTCGTATGTGTAATTGCATATACGCAAAAAAATATTCACTTGCGCAGCTGCATTGGCCATGGGATACAAAGGGTTAATGCCTTTCGGACCTGCAATTTGGGCAGAAAGTCTGAAAAATCGGACGCCGAAGAGTTTCAGCGTCTGAAATTTCGGATGTTCTTATACATTGTCTATGGGGCTGGTGACGGTGCCGCGATAGCGTCCAAATTTTCGAGCATGTCCGGAAAATCGGGCATCCGAAAAATCGGCAGTTGACTATTCGTTGAAAAGAAACACATTCGTACACGAAGCAAGTTTATTTGAGCTCTGCTAAAAACCGCTATCTACAGAACACAGGTCTTAGCCACTTGGCTTTCTTTTCTTCCTCCTTATGGTTGACCCCTTTTAAAAGAAATGCACCGAGTTGAGCAATAAAAGCGTACAGATCACCTTCCACGCGCTGTCGTTCACTTCAGACTATGCAATGCCAGCTAGCCCAACGTCGTTCCCTTCTACGTGCCGTGGGTCGAAATGCTTCTTCGACCCGAAAGCTGCCTTGCAGCTCTCGGTATTGCATGAGCTTTACTTCTGAAATCACTCTTTTCACGTCCAGTACTCAAAACAAAGATTCCTTTTCGGTCGACGACAGTACCCAGAGTTACAGCCAGGAACGACAGCAACAACGTCCAGTTTTCTTTTTATTTTTGCCGGCATATCCTCACACCTCAAAGTCCATGACCCTCGATATTAAGCACCACTTGAAACGAAGAAAAAAATTATGCCATCTCCCGCTGAAGGGAACCATGTGTGGATGGAAGCAGCGGGGAGATAGTTCGCTTGAGCGGGAGACCGTATGCGATTCCTAGCGTCCGTGCACGCGGTGCTTTGAAGATGACGGCGTTGTGGTCGGTGAATTGTGAGGGGGGGGAGCGTAGGAGGGCGCTCATCGTGGTGTTGCGCAGGAGAGAATGAGGCGCGGGGGAGGGGGGCGTAGGAGAGAGAGAGGGGGAGGGTACGCGCTGCGCAGGTGGGGTGTGGACGCCTCCCAGTGGCGGGCTTGTGCTGACGCTAACGCTGGATACTGGCAGCGGCGTTGACGCTGGCGCTCATCGAGGCGTTGTGCCGGAGAGAAGAGGCGCGCGAGAGGGGGGGCGTAGGAGAGGAATGCTGACCATGGCGGCGGCGTTGACGCTGGTGCTCATCACGGCGTTGCGCAGGAGAGAATGAGGCGCGCGAGTGGGGGAGCGTAGGAGAGGAGAGAGGGGGTGGGACACGCATGCACAGTGGGGGTGTGGATGCCGCGGGAGAGGTGGACATAAGCTGCTTCGCACCTAAATTCCGACAGCACGTTGCCGAATGCTAGGCTTTCTTTGGGTAATCTGCAACAGCGGCGGCTGTACGCAGCGCCCCTGGTGGCATCAGCGCGCAGAGGGACCCTCTCTGGCAAGGGAAATGCTGCGCTCAGCACACCTCTTCATTCTAGCCACCCTACATCGCTTATAGCATTATTTAAAACAGTTTAGGAGGCGTTTGTTGTAAACATACAGTAGAATTTTGGTTAATATAAATGTACAGTAGTATCTTGGTGATACAAACTGGCTGATGTTTGTGAAATTCCCCAGCCGAATTCCACTGTGTCCAATGGGCCAGAATGCGGCTGTTCCAAACACTTTTCTGCGCTGCGGTGGGTGATACAGTACGAACTTTGCTACCGAAACTGTAAAGCGACAGCCGAGAGCAGCATTCTAGAAGCTTCCGAAGTACGCACGCCGCCAGCACACACACTGTCAGAACTGTGGTTACACTCTAAGCCGCAAAGGACGAAAAAGGGTCTGTGGTTCGTCCTTTTGGGGGGTAACTGCACTGCCACAACCATTACTCCCCAAAGGATGAACGATTCGTCCTTTAGGGAGTAACTGCCAGGGGACGAACTGTTAGTCCTCAGTTTTTTGAGGGACGAAATGTCGGGGTGTAAAAGTTACCCCTTTAGGGAGTAACTGATTTATTGCATGGTAGCTGCGTAGGGACGAACTGTTACCCCTGATGGGACTAACAGTTGCTCCTTCTGAATAAAAAAATCAATTTATTACAGTTTCTGGTTGAATTACCGAGAATTTGGAGGTTGATAGACGCATTTGACGACATACACAATTAATATACAGAAATAAATTCAGAAGTAAACTACACAAAATTCACAACAAACACACAGGATTCGAACTCGTGACCATTGAATCAGCAGTCGCGTACGCTAACCACTATACCACATGCCAGTACGCAGCAGAGTGAATGTTACCGGGGCTATATATGTACAGGCACCGTCTGGAAGCTGCGCGTTCTGCCATGTTAGTCAAAGTAGCAAGATTCCTTATATTATTACTTCAGCCTTCAGTGTTTCGCAAGCAACCATTCGGTGATCACGTTCATGAAATTGTAAAATGCGTTGGATTGGTTTTTCTGCGCGCGTGTTTCGAGCGAATTTGGGCGCTTGATGAATGTATGTATATATAACAGTCTCATGTACGCTCCCGTCGACGTGCCAAGTTTGCTCGCTTCTCACTGTACAGAACACGGTTGGTTATATCGTTCAGTGAAAATGTCTTTAATGACAAAAAAACGAAAACGTCTAAAGAAACAACCAAGTTTATCAACGACTCGTGTCAATTCTGCAGCATCGTGTGTACACATAAATTGAGCAACTTTGTGAATGCAGAAGATAGGATGGCTTCTCTGCATTATAGAAGAGACAATGAAAAGTGCAATGTTTTCCGAATGGATGCTGTCCAGCCGACGTCAGGAAGTGCAACAGCACAATCGACAGCTGCTGAGAGCGTGTTCATAGCAGCAAGATGTTCAAGACGTTTCTCAGGAGGCGCAACGCTCTCATTCATCGATTTCCTGAAAAAGTAATTGCAGAAGCATTAATATTTGGGGGGAGTTTAACGTTTCACGCTTTCACAGCGACACGCTAGTGGGCCCACTTATTTATCAACGAAGCTTGCTCTTCATTTGAGAGATATAAAAATAAATTATTCCTAGCATCCCTACAAACGAGCGAAATCGCCGATGCCGTCGCCGACTGCCCGTGTTAGCGGTGCTAAGCCTTTAGCTAGACATACTATTTTAACAGCCAATCTTCCCAAATGACTTGTTTACATTGCTATAGAAGATATCGTGCGGAGTTTACGTGAATGTTCTTTTAAAAAGTCGCGAATATTTCTGATAGACAACGCTTTTTGGGCAGCACTGAAAACAAAGCTATTTTTGAACAGCTGTACTTGCTACAGCTCATGTTGAGCCTTCACCGAGGTTACCATGTTTCGATGGCCCAACCATCATGCTTGTAATTCTATAGCAGGCGGGCGCACTCGCGACGCTGTATCGCGCGAGCTCAATCATGCGTGTTTTGTTCGCGCAGAACGTGAATGTTTAACAAGCGGTGATCGTTACATATCAACTGCACACAGGTAAAATCACGCGGAGTGATGGCAGCCTTGTTTACACTCACCTCTCAGGCGATGTCCCAGTCGGCGCGTAGCATTTCGATAGGGTAGCACTTCATTCCAGTAGCAGATCACCTTTACCACAACGCGAAGATGATTCAGTGCACCACAAGTGACAGCAATCGCAACCACGAAACGAGAACACATCCACCACACCGCAAAACCGCCGAGTCCTAGCTTGCCGTGCATACGACGAGAACACCACGCAGCGCATTGATACAGCTTGGGCGCGAGCACATTTTTTTTGTGTGTGTGTGAAAGCTTTTTCACATTTATTATTATGCCATATGAACGATATTACTTGACTTCTGCCGCAGTTGCCGTAGTTGACAAGACCTTTTACACTTAAATAAACTGTTAACAGTTCATTTCTTTAGCGGACTCTTTGAATACGCGCATGCTGACCATTCGTTCGAGGTCGCCACTGCGCCGGAAAGTTTCATGGAGTAAACGTTGCTCCCTGTGGTCTAACAGTTCCTCCCTCACTTTGCACACGGCACCCTCGTCTTGCAGTTAATCCCTGCGGGGACGAACTACCGGTTGCGGGGACGAAATGCAGCACTTACTCCCATTTCGCACCTTTGCGGCTTAGAGTGTATAGTTTTGCCAAAACCTCTTTGGACGAAACCGTGGTCGCTCTTGACACAATAATGTATGGCAATGACGAAACTGATGGAACTCCGAAAGTGCACACGTGTCCAATGCTGACCCAGTCAGAGTGACACTGCTTTCCGCAAACGCTCCGGACAAAACCGCGGCAGATGTGATCATAGATAGCCACAAACGACCATAGGTGTATCTTCCGGGGGGGGGGGGGGCAAGGGGGGCCGCTAGCCCCCACCCCCCACTGCGGAAACATAGGGCGGCGCAGGGCGGGGCTTTCGACAATGGTCACTGTCGGCTGTAGATTGGGAAACCAACTACTGAGGCAAACTTTTCCTTCAGCACAACAATCGCGTAATTATATAATAAAATTTGTCCTACTCTTCTGCTGTGAAATTGTCCCCCATGTGTCACGACCACGCACTGTAGGCTTCTCTGCGGTGCTGGCCGCTTATGAGATGCTTCGTGTCTGCGCTCCAGCATTGCAGAGGAGGTTACCGCTGAGCAGGGGCTAACTTTAGAACACTCTGTAATGCGTTTTTTCTGCTCTGCCTGGCTTGAAATTTAAATCATCGACGACGCAAATATGGGCAGGAACCAGTAAATGTTGAACTGATCAAACCTTTTCCTGGTTCAGGAAATTAATTTCCTTTCATCGAAAAGAAATAACATCACTGCTGCTCTATATCCAAGCTGCTGTGAGTCGCTGCTGTGAGTCGATGAGAGTGCAATAGTGTTGAGTGTTTTAGTTGGGCAGAGCCAGGAGAGTTGAAAGAGACTTCCGCTTTAGTCTCCGAATAACATGCTTTGCCTTGCTTATCATATGGTAGCTTGCAACGATCGCGGCGGCTTGCAACACGGCGACGAATGAGGCAGTTGACTCGAGCACATTGGGAAGCCCAGATTTCAAACTTGCCCCGCAGCTTGATCTCCTGGACCAGCAGATGGTCAAGGTCTACAGTTTTTCTGGACTAAGGAGACTGAGTGACAGCCGGGCTAGTTGGTGGTTTTGATTCATCTTGAATTGACTGTACAACGCAGAATACAACTCGAACGGTAAAGAAGCGCACACTCTCAGCGCTGCTTATTTCTCTCAGCAAGGACTGACTTCACAGAGGTGTAAACGTGCTACGAACAGCTCAACATCGTTACACTGCAATTGAAAATATTTATACTCATATGAATCCACCTTGCCAGCTGCTCTAAGTACCTGCTGCTGATATGATCGGCGGGCAGCCTTCTTGAATTAAGCTCAGAATAAGACATTGTTCGGCTATTCCAAAACAAAGTTTAGGTAGTGTTCAGTATAGTAATAAGCTCGTTACGTGCACGCACATTTTTAACGCCGTGAGATTTCACAGATTTGCGATGTCGTGTACACGCAAACGATTTTTATGCCGCACCGAAAATTTTTGACGAATCGCAAAGAATTCATGGCCAACGATATGCTGTACTGAAAATAGTTTATTCTCTTGCTTTTTACGTAGTAGTGCATAGGTGACGCGATGGATCATTTACACGTCACTTATGCCACGAATATGATAGATGAGTATACAGAACGTACTATGCCTTTAATGCCACAAATTATAATTTTTTAAGGAAAACTTGTGGTTCACAAGTAAACAGATAGTTTACTTGTGTAAACTTATCAATAAGATAATAACAATAATAATGACGCACATGAAAATACCATTTGACTAGCACGCAAACAGGCATACTAGAAATAATATCCGCGAACCTGAATGTGTGCAAGGAAGTGTCAGTACACTGTAAACCATTTGCACCTTAAAGCGATTTCAATCGCACACAACAACCTTTTGTCTAACAGAATTGGCTAAAATGGGGGTGTATGGTGGTTTGCTTCCCCAAATAGCTGTAAGGGTTAATGTTTTACCTAAAACACCCAGGAGCTAAGGGTGTTATGGGTTATTTAAAACGCCTATGGCCACTACGACAGAGGGCAAGCTGATAATTAGGATTCGCTGACTAAAAAGTGTTATAAAATTAGATGAGTTTAGATTAACAAATCTGGTCCCTTTTAGGGCTATCTACAAGCACACCGTAATTTACGCGTATTCTTTGAATGTTTATTGTTTATTACGCGGAGCAGGAATATCCCCACCGGCACTGAACGGCGGCTCAAGATACCGTGGCTGTATATACCAGATGGTCTTGTAAGGCTGTGTAGCATGAGCGCTCCGTCCATGCGGTATGTTACAATATGCTGTGCTGTGTATATGGTTGGGCGCGTATATGCGCCTTCTATGCTGATGTCATTGTAATTGGATGTTCCCCGACTTCTAGTCCTTATTTTTAATTTTTAAGTAATAGGGGTTTAGACTATTGGCAACACCCCGTGATATGGGTGTTTTGATTCGTGAAAATGCCTTTTTCCTTGTGTGTAAGGGTGTTATAGACACAGTAAAACCCCCTTAGGGTGTAAACTGTAACTGTAACTTTACTGGTAGTCATTATAGAAAAGAAAAGCTGCAGTCATTGCTACCTACATTTAAAACACAATTATTAGTGAGCAGCTTTTAGACATTGATGAAATTTCATTAAACGGTACAAATCTATACTAATGTGAAGGCCGCTATCGATATAATTGCATTCATGCATAACTTGTTTGGTTAATGTATAAAGTGTTCCTTGTATACTGTACATGCCTAACATGTATTTGTATGGTTGTCCCAGTGTATGCTACGTCAACTGACTGTACTTTTTCTACAACATTATTAAACACTGCTAAGCAAATTCTCTTCTATAGTCGAAAAATGACATTAACCCTCTATGCATAGCGTCCCATATTTGGCACATACCGATTAAAATTTTATTGAGGGCGCAAGAGACCCAGTTGAGCAGTGATTCCACTCCTGCGCCAACTGCGCCAAAGTGCGCCAAATTGTATTTACTGCGCCATCCTGATAATATCGACGAAAATTGCGCCAAACTGCGCCAAAGTCTAGGGTTTGGGGGCGTCTATCACCGGCAATCGCACGGCCGCGCGTCATAACATGTGCAGCTTGATCTTGGGGCTGCCAAAGTCGCAACTATGGACCAAGAATTATTCCGCTGAATAAATAGCGCTCGGGCGTGCGTCCCGAATAAGCCACGATGCCAAGCACGGTGCCGACGCAGCTTCTGTTCTGCAAGTCGGCTCCGACAGCAAAACGCGCTCTCCGCAGAGGCTCGTGACGTCTAGGCCTATCGGTAGCGAGAAAGTGCGACGGCGATTCATCGGCGGACGTCGTCTGTTCCAGAAACGCTGCTGATAGCTCGTTTCAAGCGTCGCACGGCACGTAAGGAAAGCAATGTTCTATAACTACATGAGTGCCGCTAAAATGTCTGTCACTTCTGTTTCTGGACATCGCGGAATGAAATCTGGGATCGCTAGCAGTATATATATGGAACAATATCGAATGTTCCTTGCTTCGCGTTTATGGCAGAGCACGCGAACGGTGGAAACGCGTTCACACTTTCCTCGTATATACTTTATCCATGGATCTTCATTAGGAAGAGCTTTTTCGTAATTGCTTATACCGGCACGTCCAAGTTTAATCACTATGCGGTCAATAACCCCTAAAAGGCCCTGCCCTTTCGAGCTCACGTGCTAGGGTTCCAATTCGAATTTTTTGCTTGCTTTTTAAAAATGTCATCTCATTAATAAAAGCATATATCCTGGTCGGAGCAGCCGCAAATACGCAGCTGTCAGTAGCGGGCCCATCGCTGACGGCCCAGTGAAGCGGCTACCCCATGTTACACGTCCGTCCCTCGCTTTCAGGGTCAATAGCTGACGGGTAAAAAAACTCAGTTTTGCTTAAGGGCGAAGCAATGAATGCGATACCAACAAATTGTATTGTTAAACGAAGTAAGGCTAGCAGCTAACTCTTTTGGATTCGATCTCGCGTAACTCAACAAAACATTGGTTTAAGAGAATATGGCCGCTCCAGGAACTGAAGCGTTTTCTTGCTCTGAGTTCTCTAAACACGAAGTAAGCGTTGAGAGCACAGCAAGTTTACGAGCCGTCTCCTGATGCCTCGAGATGGCGCGTGCGCAAGCGACTGCGCCCTTCGAACGATGCGGTCCCCTCCCCCCCCCCGCCCCGCGCTCCTCTGGCGTCCTTTCATGCTCCTTATGAAAGACGGGCGGGCGTTTCCTCTCTGTTTGATGAGCAATCGACGGCAGGCCTGCACGCGGGAAGATGTTATCTCATGCGCTGTCCGTGCGACGGAGACAGACGGCCGGCTAGCTTAATCTCCGCTTCAGCGCGTTCGTCGCCAGCGCTCGCGAGTTTTTACCCGCGGCTAGAGTGCGCGTGGTGATGTCATTAATTTGGTCTTTATACAGAAAATTATGGCAATGGCGAAGACAAAAATCCGCGGAGAGCGTCCATATAATTGTTATCACAATAAACATTTTAAAAAAGTTGAGGAGCCATTTCACTCTGTGAAGTGGATCACAAGCGAAGCTGTTTCGCGCATGGCAAGGAGGTGACATGGTGGAGGACAGTTCGGTATGTAAGGCCAGGTTGTTAACGTTCAATGCGCAATATTAATGCTTTATCAAACACGAAGTTGACCGTCGGCGGCGTCGATCGATTGATGCAAAAAATAATCATGTGATGACGCCATCACGACGTCATAGATTGTCAAAACTTGTGACGTCATCATGGCGTCGTATATCGTGATGTCACGTGATGACGCCATCACGACATCGTCGCTTTACACTGCTTCCGTAATCGGTGCGCCGATCATGGAGCTAGCGCAAAACCAGGTGAGGTGCAGAAAGCTTGCAGAGAAGGAGGGGAAGGATCAACCCGTCAATCGAGAAGAAAAAGAACCTGGCTTTTGCCTTGGAGTTTTCATAGGGGAATGCATTAGGGACAGTGTGGCTCTTTGGCAATGAGGCACTGCTGTACATCACGGCGTTTGTCTACAATGTCTGCTGATAACCACATAGATGTATTTAGAGTGTTACTTCATAAAGTTCAATTTTATTGATCTGGTATTCTGCTTATTTGCTAGTGTCGAAATTAATTGCCGAAGAGGTTAATTCAGAACACTCAACTGCATGAGCCCTTATTTTTTCATTAGCGAGTGAAGTATGGAGTTCTCCTGAGATGATTTTTTCCATGAGATTTGCAATGAATCGAAATATTTCTAGCCTTCATAAGAGCCCCATAGTAATATTCCGGTGCTTGAATTTATTGCAATATGCTTCTGTAGTGCGTTCCAGGATGTAAAATTCGCTGCTCCAGAGTGCTCCCAGTTGCAAAATTAGCTGCTCCAAAGTGCTCCAAGGTGAAAATTTTGCTGCTCCAAAGTGCTCCAAAACGGAAATTTTGCTGCTCCAAAAATTGCTCCAAATCAGAAGTCCTCGGTAGCATCACTGAGTTGAGAATGTGACACTGCCAGAGTTATTCCCGTAGTTATGCGCACTTAACATAAAAAAAGTGCTGCCATCCATGGAGCAGTAAGAAAAACAGACGTGAAATAGATTTCGCAGTGCACGTGCAAGTTCGGCATGCGAACAACAGCGATTGCGATTTTTTATCGCATCCTTTTTTTCGCTGCAGAAGCATGAAAAAAATTATTCTGGGATATATTGTGACCTTTCGTGACCTTAAAAATTCATGCTCTTTATTACTTTTCTCAATTTCTTTGCCACTACGGTATACAGCCGGAAACCGGTATGTGCTATATTGGCACAGTATGAATATCAGTGACGAAATGCGCAATGTGCTGCCATCTCTGTTGCGCTCCACAATACAAATATGATAAAGCACAGCCTCTGAGATCGTGTAGCACAGCTCTGTTGTGCAGGATTTAGGTTGTGGTGGTGTATTTTGCTCCTTCACGAAAGTCTGAGGTACCAGCAACAGTACCTGGCAATTTTTTGTTACAATATTGGCGTGGATACATGAAAAATTATGCGAGTTCCGACCAGTTCAAGTCGATATTTAGCTTTTTCAATTTCCTCGGCAACTGACGCTCCCAACTGCAAATCAGTGGTTGGTAATTCAAGCAGGAAAGTATAACAAGGTGGCAACATCGAACAGACAAACGTGTAAGCGGCCATCTTGTACATAGATATCGGCGATCAGATGCACTAAGTGAAATGTTCAATTATGCCTCCAACACAGGAAGCAAAGCTTTGCTTCATTCCACTCATCACCTTAAAAAATCTCAGTGATATTTGTTTTTCAGCAATGGCAGCAATATCGCTCGCCCATCTGCATGGTGTGCCATATTTAGCACAAACCAGTATCTTCATTATTACAGTCACAATAAATCTGAAAATTTTTGCATATGGTCTTCTTCGTCTATGTTATCATAAAAGGCGAGAAAATAATTTTTCAAATGACTTTATCGTAATTCATGCAATAGAGGGTTAAATTGAGTGTAAATGAAGTTCTCTCTCGTAATATCTGGGGTTACGTCCCAGACCACCATATGATTTGAGAGACGCCGTAGTGGAGGGCTCCGGAAATTTCGACCACCTGGGGTTCTTTAACGTGCCCCTAAATCTAAGTAAACGGGCCTCAAACATTTTCGTCTCCATCGAAAATGCAGCCGCTGCGGCCGGGATTCGATCCCGCGACCGTCGGGTCAGCAGTCGAGCGCCATAACCACTAGACCACCGTGGCGGGCTTCTCTGTATGTGTGTGTGCGTGCGTAGTGCGTGTATTAGGATGGCGAATTTCGAGCATTTCGAATATTCGATCGAATATTAATGTATCGAATTCACTTCGATACGAATTTAGAGTATTCGAAATTTTGAAGTATTCAAAATGACGAATATATGTATACAGTCGCACACGGATATATTGAACTTAAAGGGGATCGCGAATTAGTTCGATATATGAAAAATTAGATATAAAAAAAATACAGGTCCTGAGACCTTACCAGTGGCGGACGATCACCTACAATCGGCGCATTCAAGAATGACAACTAATTCCGCACACACGATGAAACAGAATGTTTTATTTGCATGAAAAAAAATCGCTTATCTTGGCCTGCTTCTTTGTCTTTGAAATAAAGTTGAAGACGCTGGCCTCGATCTTATCGAGGCTGTCCAGGTGCGACAGCCCGGTTCCCTCCATGTCGGCGCAACAACGGCGAATCAAGCCGAACGCTGCCGTCACTTCAGCGCTGGAGTACGTGCGTGTAGCCGCCGCCTCGTCCGGACGATCTTCGTCACCACTTGAGCTGTCGGACTGGGCATCCTGGGTCCCTGCGACCGCCGCTACAATATCCTTGTCAGAGAGGCTTGCAACAGCCTGAACATTGCAGTCCGCTTCCACGAAATTGTCCGCAGATACTTCGGGTGGTACGGCAGCCGGGAAGAGGGACGACAACTCGCGAAACACGTCGTCTATGCACTCATCATCGCAGTCTTCACCGGTTTCCCGCAAGTTTCGCCGTCACGAAGCCTGCCTTCCAGAAGCAGTTGGCCACAGTATCAGTCGTCACGTCTCACCAGGCGCCCGTCATCATTTGAATGGCACCAAGCAGGTCAACCTTCAGCTCGGTGCCCATGCGGAGGTTGACCAGCAGCCTATCAAGGAGTCGCCTCCTGTAGCCCACCTTGAAGGACTTGATGATGCCCTGGTCGAGTGGTTGCAGCTTCGCTGTCGTGTTGGCCGGCAGAAACTTCAGGTTGAGGTTTTTGAGCTCGCAGATGGTGTGGTGGGCCGAGCAGTTGTCCACAAGAAGGCAAGCGCGACGCCCCGACTTGCCCAGCTCGACTTCCCATGCTTGCAACCATTCTGTGAAGAGCTGACGTGTCATCCACGCCTTCGATGCGTAGCGAACGGGCAGCTGCTTAAGTTCTTGAAACAGTGCGGTGCCCTTGCTTTCTCGATCACAAAGGGCCGGAGCTTCCGAGACCCATCCATGTTGGCTGCCAGCAGAACGCTCATGCGGACTTTACTCATTTTGCCGCCGTGACACGTGCTACCTAATATAGACCAATCCAAATAGACCAATCTCGTCGGCGTTGAAGATTTCCACAGGTGAAAACTTCGCAGAGGTTTGCGGCCACTCCTTCGTCATTCACTGCTGGATGTCCTGGCTGCTTACGGCTTCGCTTTCGCCAGAAATGGTTTTGCCGACAATGTTGTAGCTTTGCTTAAATCGGTGAAGCCACCCAGTGTTGTCGTCGAAATTGTCTTCACTGAGTGCAGCGGCAAACCATTTGGCCTTAGCCATCAACATTGGGCCATCCACAAGAATGTTCTTTGCGCGCACTTCTAAGAACCAGGCATAGAGTGCCTGTTTTACTTTCCCGTGGGCAGGAGTGCGCACACGACAGGCTCCTGACGTTCGCTGCTCTGCCGCCTTTTTCATGATATCTGCCTTGTTCTTCAACAAGGTGCTCAACGTGCTCCATGGTAACCCGATGTCGTCCGCCACCGCCGAACCAGGCGCCCGCCTCAACATGTACATATATTTTTAAGTTTAAAAGCATGTTATATGGGCTTATATGCGCTAAGTCTAGTAATTTTTAAATTGTAACCTATTGTACCACTTATAATTTGCACCCTGCTGCTATCCAAATTTTTATACTAGTCAAGGTTTCTTCCACTTCATTTCAAACCAAAAAAGTGACATTCACTCATACCTAGTTCCAATTCTTAAAAATATTGTGCAAGGTTCATGACGAAAATGCTCATTTTTCTTAACATGTGGTGAGTGCTATTCGAACTATTCGATTCGAAATTATTCGACCAAATCACTATTCGCTTCAAACCTCAAATTTACTATTCGCCCATCCCTAATATATATATATATATATATACGGCGACCAAGTGAGGGAGGCTTGGGGCGTTATGTTTTCGATTATTTGAAAATTTCCACTACACGGCTACTTCACTTTGTTGTTTAAGTTGTGCGCGTTTTCACTCAGCTGTATGTGCTTTTTCGTACACCACTTCGAGCTCTTGGGCTTAGTTGTGGCCTTTCAAGGAGAAAGGTATAGTACCCGATGAAATATGGCAAAGTATAGGACAAAAAAGAAGCATCAACGCAAGTTACGGAATCAATATACCAAGCGTGGACCCGCTGTGGCGCACATAGATGAGTCATCTGGAGACTCAAAATGAGCAAAAAAAAAAATTTATGTGCTTCAGCTCGCTGAAAAGGTGAATGCGTCGCTTCAGAGGAGGTCCCAAGCTATGATCCTGGAGAATTTCAGACGTATTGAATGTTTCTTTATTATATGTATATTCAACTTAAATTTTTAAAGCCATTTTTCTCAAAACATGATTTTTTGCATCCTACACTTACGCGAACAGTGATAACTTTCCTTCTGATAAACATTTTTGCATACAATTTTGCATACGATTTCTTTATAGGTTGAGTTGTGCATTCAAGCAGAATTATTTAAAGTGAGCTGTAACTTTTTGTAATATGGCCAATTGTGTGCAAAACAAACCTGTCAAACAACCTGTAAATTTTTCATTCTTTTTACGATAACGCGCCTTAGATTAGTGATGGGGTGATCGTGGAAGTTAGATGTACGGGATAGTGTCCTCACTAAGTACCTGCCAAGTGGCGTTTCAATCGCACCAACCATTTTGTAGTTACGACTGTTGGCGCAACATGCATATTTTGGCAGATTTTGATTTTTATAAATTTTGTGTTTTACATTTTTAGCAGTTTCATAATTCTAAAGTTTAAATTTACCTAAGCTCTTCAAGCCAAAACCATAATTATAACTTTTGGACTACAACTGAAAAATTTTTTCTCGAAGGTGGTGACCTACCTTAGCACTCTCCTGTCCGCTGAAAAATGGGTCGTTTTTGGGTACTCTAGTAAACAATTTTCCTGCTGCCACACAAAATTACTGATACTATAATATATAGTACGAACATGCAGAACAAGGAATATGCTTTCTAATGGTATTAAATTTAAATTAAACATCACTAAAATATTTTGCAAAAAAAAAACACTAATAGGAAACTTTTTTAACAAAAACGAGAACACTCTGTAAATACATCAATGCGGCTTTGCCCCAACTAAACACAAATTTCTAAATATACGTTTTGACCAAAAGTGTCATATCCAATATCCCTCATTATATAACCATTCTATTTGTCGTCGTTATTTAGATACAAAAGAAAACGTTAGCGCGAGCGGCTATTGTGCCACCACGCAATACAGTTATATTATGTGGTGAAGCGCCAGGTTTGCACTGCATGTCTTGCAGAAAACATTCGTTTTCTCTTTTATTTTTGGCTCAAGAGTGTGCATTCATGCATGTTCATTAGTTGTGTCTCACCTCCATGATTATTTCTCAGGTAAAGAACAGCACGAACAAATTGATGGGACGAAATGCCTCGTGACACTACGGAGCGCAATGCCGAAGTCCACTGAGAGTCATGTTCTCGCGCGAAACTCCACTCATTGAGCAGCCGCCGGTAAGCGGTCCAGCGCAAACGGTGTTCACACCCTGTGGACAGGAGCTGTGCCCTTTAGGACACGCCTTGTTTCTTTAGAACGTAGCGCGGCAGTGATGACTCTGTTCGGAGATAGAAACGAAAGTTACGGGCGGATACCTGTTGACGTTTCGCGGCTCTTTGACACACTTTCGCTCTCTGTTCTGATGTCCGATGAGTCAAAATCATCTTCCGAGTCTTTGCTGCTGCCTTAATAAAAAAAATTATGAATCAGACTCATTGGAATCCACCGAAATTTGCAGTCTCCGAGAGGCAGGTGCGTGCGATGTCGACGTCATCTTTGAAGCTACGAGCGTGCGACCGTCTCGATATAAAAGGCCCTTCAAAGTTCTCTCTGTGGCGGAAAAGGTAAATGGAGAAGCAAAACTACAAAAATAGTTCCTATTTTATACGATGGATAACGTTAGCTGTCCGTAAGCGCTCCTAGCGCGACAAAATTTGAAGTTGAAACCCGTCGATAGCGAGCTATCGATGGGTATAGGCGTGGACAGGAAAGTGTTAAGCCATTAAAGACTGCAACGCCGATGCTTACATTTACAGGGCTGGTCAGGATTCCCCCCCCTCCCCGTTTCAGAGATGCCTTTTAGAAAAAAAGGGAGGGAGGGTTGAGGTTACCCCCCCCCCCCCTCTTGTTTTGGAATTCTCACGGATTCAGGTTCCTTGAACTTGGCAGGTATGCAGTTATCAGGCACATACTGTGAAAAATATCCTTGCAGAGTAATTTGCTGATAGAGATGAAAGGACGATTTTTACAGAAAACTTTGTTAAAGACACTCAATGGCTTCATGAAAAACTTGTCTATACTACGATGCATTTTTGGAGTGCAGCTGTTATGCACCCGTTTGTGGCTTTTGTTGTCCTTGTTGTAACCGAGCGAATGATTAGCACAGATGAAACAGTGACTGCAGAGCGCAACAGAGATTGAATGACAGTGATAGCGAAGAGTTTAGGAGAGGAGGAGAGTAGAGACTGAGGAAACAGGGCTGGTGCAGACTTTGAACCCACTGTGCATGCCCTGCTTTGCCTGCACCACTGCTGTAACTATGGAATGGGCGCTTTAAGTTAACCCTTTCCTTACCGAAGACGAGCTGAGCTCGTCCACGTTGAAATAGGCATTCAGTTAAGCTACCTGATTAATTTCGCTGTGTTCTCTTTGGCTTCGCCAGATGGCACAGTAAAAAAATTTAAAAACTCACTCAAAGTATGCATTCTCATGAAAGGATTTGATTCTGGTAACCAGAATTGAAAAACGGCACCCTCCTCTACGTGCGAGCGGCGCACGCATGCCGGCAGCATCTTCGTTTAGAAAAAAAGAGAAAGGGAACAAAACTGCTGTGAAGAGGTTTATTGGTTGTTTAAGGACTCAGTGGTTGTCAGTGGCAAGGCAGCGAGAACCGTCCAGAGGCATAGCAGCGATCTGAAACACGGGCCGAGCATTGGCGATGCTTGCTGGATGGAGGCACATCTTCACAATCGCCCCCGCTGAAAAAGGAGACATCCTGGTGACCTAAGAAGTTTCAGGCAGAAGCTCATGGTACGGCTTGAGGCGGGAAACATGGATGATGCGGAGTGCCCATCGCGCTAGGTGGCCAGAAGGGTCTTTCAACGTGGTGAGCCACAAAAGCGCGTGGTGATCGGTTACTAGATCGAGCGAGGGGCCGTATAAGTAGGGCTGGAACTTTCCAAGCGCCCACACCAGAGCCAAACACTCTTTTTCAGTCACGCTGTAATTAGTTTCGGCTTTCGTCAGCGTGCGACTAGCATAGGCTACGATGTATTCTCAATAGACCCTTTTCATAATTGTAAAGCTAGCTTTCCTGCCATGCAGTTTGCCCAAGTAATGGCGGCTAGTCACTTACCCCCGAATGCAGAGATGTTACTTGGCTCGTGCCTTCAACTTGACTTGAGCAAGTCGGCCCGAAGCAAGCAGCGGACTTGAAAACGCCCAAGTCGGCCTTCGCGTTTCATAGACGCTCAGGCATTCTTACTTGGTCAAGTCAAGAACGAGCTTCAATGCAGAAACACGTTGCTCGCCTGGTACCGAGGTTAATAATGAAGTTGTTCGCGTAAGGCACGTGTTAAAGTAAGAAAAGTTCGTATATTTCAAAAGAACTATGAGATCGAAGTGCTACAAGCATATTTTTGTCATTTTACTGTTAACGAGCGGCACGTGGCTCCCGCCGCCGCAGCGATGTACAGTGTTGCTTGTGTAAAGCGTCCGTTGCCCACTGGTTTCAGTGGACGCCCAAGCGCGGCGCGTTACTCCAAGCTTGCTTGTTTTGGCCTGCGCGCTAATAGAACTTCCCATAAAGATGCGAAACAAGGCATGGTTTGCGTTGTGTTCTTTCGTCGTTTTTTTTTTTCTTATCGAACGCGGAGTGTATATGCGCTGCCCTGGCTCGCAAGTTTTAAACGAGGTATCGCGCATTTTCAAGGCACCAGCCTTTCTATTCCCCTATGGACATGCTTGTAGCGAGCTGGGTCGCAGTTATATATGAATAAATAAAAAATGCAACAACTTCTGGGAACAAGGTGTACAAAGCCCTTGTTCAGGCCCATGTGGGTGCTGCCACCCAACAAAAAAAGCTAAAGAATAGAACTGGAAATGCTAATTATTTGTCTACTTTCGTTGAACATTTGATTCTTGGTAAACAAGACAAGAAGCGGAGGTCGGGATCATGGGCCTCCGCGGAATTTTGCCTCGCGGGGTGCAGCAATGCCGCGCTGCATGTTGGTGAGGGTAGGGGGGGGGGGGGGCGCACATGGTCAAGATCAAACTGGTTCTATAAACGTTGGGTCAAGATATGTGATCTTCTGGAAGCTTTGTCGCGAACAACGAAAAAGACACAGGCCTGTCATGTGCGTCCTGCGAGGTGAACGAAGAGCTCATCCACCTGTTTGTACGAGAGCACCTGTTTGTAATACAAAGCTACGAGGAAGTCCCAAGGAAAGCTTCGCCTTGTCACCAAAAAAATTGTGCTGGTCCGTGGATTAAACCCGCACTAGGGGAAGCTCTTTTTTTCTGAGAAAAGCTTAAGGAATTTTTCGTATCGTGCTGCAAACTGATGCCTGTCAAGTTTCTCAATCCCACACAGCTGCACCGAACGAGACAAAAACGACGTAAAATGTTGTGTACTATGAAAACATTTTTCGGCTCATGCTACGTCCCCCACGTCACTTTGCAAAGCGAAGTCGTCGAATCAAGGAGAAAGTACCATTCGCTGAGTTGTCGCAGCAAGGCACGTTGTCGTCCAAAGAGACACCTCAGCGCAAGGCGGCCCCGCGCTTCACCGAGGACGAAAAAAGTGTGCTGATCGATCTTGTGAGGCAGTTCGAGCACATTATCGAGTGTAAAAAACTGATGTTGCGTCAGTGGCGAAAAAGATGAAACGTGGAAAGAAATAGCCAAGCGTTACAACGCCAACCACGGGATTACGAGGCGCCACCACCTGCAGCTCAAGAAATGCTGGAATAACCTCAAACAGAAATGAAAAGAGGAAGCTGCAAGAGAAAAGTGAGAGCGCCACAAAACTGGTAAGAACAACATTTTTTTGCATGACTGGTTCACTTGAGCTATTATTCTTGTGACCTTCCACATGTTTTGTATTCGGGAGATGAGTGATTGGTGAGCGTAAATACACCGGGGCTATTAATGCGCACGTGTGTGCAGTCGACACATCCTGTAACACCAGGGAATTCGGCCACTTCATAAAAGTCCCGCATAACTTTAGGAAATCCCGCCGGCTGCGGGAAGCGCACCAGCATCGAGTGAAAGTGCTTTGCGATGAGCAGGGTCGCTTTTCCGACTGCGCGGCACACTGTCGACTGTGGAATGCGGACGAGATCGCCGGTGATTGTCTGGAATGTGTCAGCGCCGTAAAACCTGAGCGCCATCAGTAGCCGCAACGTGGGAGGCACAGGCTCTATAAACGTTGGCACAGGCTGTCCTCGGTTGTCCCCGCTTTCTTGGAGCGGCAACATAGCCAGAAGCTGCCGCACGGCGTTCTTGGTGAACCTGTAGCGAGCGTGGAATCGTTCCTCGTCGTACAACTCCATCAGATTTCCTCGGTCACGTAAGGCGGGTCGCGGAATCTTCGGCAGGCAATTTACCTCAGGAAATATGCTACGTCCATAGCTTGGCAAGCAAACTCAAAAGCGGACAACCTCCGCGCGACGTCCATTCGAGAGGCGGCCATGTTGGAATAACGCATCAAGACTGTTTCAAGCTAGCCCCACAGCAGACTTGAAACTCGTCCTGACTTCGACCGAGCCAAGTCGCCCGCAAGTCGTCCGCAAGTTCGAGAACGATTTATGGCGAGCGGCAAAGCTGTCTTGAGTCAAGTACGAGTCAAGTACGAGACAAGTAACATCTCTGCATTCGGGGGTTACTGCAAACAGCGTGTTCTAGCGCATTTTGCTTACGCTATGACGTGGAAAATGTAGACTCGGCTCTCTTGACATAAATACGCATAATAGACAAGCCTTAGCACGTGCAACTAGGACCTCGTCTCCACTCTAAGCAGGAGAGGCGCCGCCATTAGTTGTTCAAATATGCAGCGCAGAGAAGCGCACTTGCGGATTATGAAAAGGGTCTATAGCCGGGCTTTCGTTGAGCGAGGACAACGCCAAGCCCGACCCTGCTGGCATCTGCGTGTACTTCGGTAGGAGCCGTCGAATTGAAGTGGCAAAAAATAGTTGGGTAGGTGAGCAGGTGGCGCAGTGTAGTGAAGGCGACGTCACATGCAGGGGACCAGGAGAAGAGGTTCACGTCGCCGCTCAGAAACTGGGTTAACGGTGACATGATGGATGCAAAATTGCAAACAAAGCGCCAGAAATATGAGCATAGGCTTACAAAACTTCTGAGTTCCTTCGTGGTTGTGGGCTGGGGAAATTCCGCGACTGCACGAAGTTTCGCAGGGTCAGGTAATACGCCGTGTTTGGACACGATGTGGCCTAAGATGATGAGCTCCCGGGCAGCGAAGCGGCATTTCTTGAGGTTAAGCTGAAGGCCAGCGTTGGTCAGACAAGTCAAAACGTGCCTGAGACGAAGGAGGTGCGTAGGGAAATCATGCGAGAAAACCACGACATCGTCGAGGTAACAGAGGCACATAGACCACTTTAGACCACGTAGCGTATTATCCATAAGTCGTTCAAACGTAGCAGGCGCGTTACAAAGTCCAAAGGGCATCACTTTAAACTCGTATAGTCCGTCAGGTGTAATAAGCACAGTCTTCTGGCGATCGGCTTCAGCCATTGGAACTTGCCAATAGCCAGACCGCAAGTCCAGCAATGAGAAGAATTCTGCTCCGTGAAGGGTGACAATGGCGTCGTCAATGCGTGGCAAAGGATAGACGTCCTTGCAGGTTATCTTATTCAAACGACGGTAGTCCACACAAAACCGGATAGATCCGTCTATGTTATGCACCAGAATGACAGGAGACGCCCAGGGACTGTGCGATGGTCGAATAACGTCTCTGCGAAGCATATCTTCGACTTGGTCGCAAATGACGCAGCGCTCTTCAGCAGAGACGCGGTATGGTCTTTGACACAGCAGCTGGTGTAAACCAATGTCAACGTAATGTAGTACTTGTGATGTGCGGCCCAGTTGAGGCTGTGACCCATTGAAAAAATTCTGGAACTCATGCAGAAGATCAAGTAGGTCGGCGTGTTCGGCAGGGGTGAGGGTATCGGCGATGGTACTGGAAAAGATATCCCTGGACGACTGCCCGAATGCCGACAGGGCATTTGGTTGGTCGTAGCAGTCATCCGGGACGTCAACCAGAGACGAAGAGTTGAGATCTTCCACGCGGCTGAGACATTCGCCTGCAAGCAGCATGACAGGTGCGGAGAGCGGATTCAAGACGAATATATTGCTGCTGCCGGCGGCGATGTCAATCGTTGCGAAAGGTAGCGGCTGAGCTCTGCGACTCGTGAAGACATCGGACGGCTTGAAAAAGACCGTAGCGTCGGTGTGGGTGTTGCAGGAAACGGGAAACAGTGCGAAAGTGCCAGGCGGAATGTCGGTATCCTCACAAATGAGCAACTTAGGCGGCTGATGAAGAGCGTCAAGTAATGGGGCGTCACACAATGGTGAAAACTCAACTTCGGCGCGTGCGCAGTCGATGACGGCTTTATGGCGGGATAGGAAGTCCCACCCGAGAATGACGTCATGCGAACAGGCAGAAAGGGCAATAAACTCCACTATGTACAGATTGCCTTCAATGAACACTCTTGCAGTGCAGGCTGCGAGAGGCGTCACTTGCTGCGCACTTGCGGTGTGGAGCGATAGTCCCTAAAGCGGCGTCGTTACCTTGCGTAATAAACGGCAGAGATCAGCGATTATGACAGAAACGGCTGCGCCAGTGTCCACAAGGGCAAATGTACGAACACCTTCAACAGTTACGGTGACCACGTAAGCAGGGCAGGAGTGAGGGCTTGGACAGTTCGAAAATGGTGCAGTTCTTGCCTCTTGAACTGCAGCGGTTAGTTTTCCTGGTCAGAGGGCGATCGCCACCGAGGAGATGGTGAGCGCTGTGGCTGGAAGTCAGGGCGGTGAGTAGGGGCATCGCGCGGTGATGGGCCAGGAACGTATTGGGGGAAGGGCTGGCTGCCGGATTGCGACGATCGGGCACGGTCGCAGAAAGTTTGGAGGCGATGGCGGCAATAGCGGGCGACGTGTCCGGGAGTGTAGCAGGCGTAGCAAAATCGGTCGATTATCAGGCGTTCTCCATGGATTGGCGATTGTCGGTGCTGTCCAAGATGCAGCATAGACAGGCGGTTGCGTGGGCTGTGAGTGCATGGTGTAAGGTGGTTGCGGAAGCCTACGCACAACGTCCGCATACGTGAGGGGCGCGGCTACAGGCTGCACGGCTTGCGCATAGGTGACGGGAGTGGCCAGAGGCTGCGCTGCATGCGCGTATTGAACAGGGCTGGATGGAGGTGGCTCGTGGCGCGCAAAGGTAACAGCGTGGGCAACCTTCTCTGAAATAATAGTGCAGAGCGGGTCGGGCAGACGGGTGGTGGGCTCGTGAGTAAATGGCATTAAGGAAATTTGGCGGGCAACTTCCGCGTGGATGAAGCCTCGGACCTGCTGAAGCAACGTCGAATGGTCAGGCATGGTGTCTAGACTGCACAGCGACTCGCCACCCCGTGGAGGCTGCCGAATCGGAGCGTGTTGCTTCTTCAACTCGTCGTAGCTCTAACACAAGCTGACGACTTCTGAAACTGTGCCCGGATTCCTAGCCAAGAGCATTTGGAATGCGCCATCGTCAGTGCCCTCAGGATTTGCTTGACCTTGTCAGCTTTGGTCATGGTGTCGACACGTCTACAAAGGTCGACGATGTCCTCAGTATAGCTTGTGAAGCTTTCTCCAGTCTGCTGTGAGCATACGCGCAAGTGCTGCTCTGCCCGCTGCTTGCGGGCAGCCGGTCGACTGAACAATTCAGAGGAGGACGTCTTGAAGATGGTCCATGTGGGGATGTTGTGTTTGTGGTTGTTGTACCACAATTCGGCGATGCCAGTCAGATAAAATATGACGTGGCCTAGCTTGTCGGGGTCATACTACTAATTATGCGTGCTGACCA
Organism: Rhipicephalus sanguineus; assembly: GCF_013339695.2. Lineage (NCBI taxonomy): Eukaryota > Metazoa > Arthropoda > Arachnida > Ixodida > Ixodidae > Rhipicephalus > Rhipicephalus sanguineus. Next base: position 304,225,380 of record NC_051176.1, on the reverse strand, counting down.
GTTTGTAGTGGTCAAGCTAGTCTTCCACATTGGTCTCATCTGCACCGCTGAAGACCTTTGGGTCTCGTAGCGGAGGAAGCCCGGTGCAGGTGATGGACAGGGGCGAAGGCACCAGCGGGTTGGCGTTGTCAGTCATGATAGGCGGAAGCGTCCGGCTTCGTAACTGCAGGGTGTAGTGACAGGGATGAACAGCACCCTCCACCAAATATGAAGAGGTTTATTGGTTGTTTAAGGACTTAATGGTTGTCAGCGGCAAGGCAGCGAGAACCGTCGAGAGGTACAGCAGCGATCCGAAACACGAGCCGAGCATTGGCGATGCTTGCTGGATGCATCTTCTTCTTCACACTGCGCTTTTTTGCTGAATGAAGAAGAGTTTCAGTACTCCTGCGAGTGGCACATAGCAGCATAGTTTCTTAAATCGTCTTCTTAAACTGTGTCTCGACATATCGGCAGTGGACGCCGTTAGATGTAAGCAAACCGCCACGGGTGTGTCCCAGGTTTGTTTTCGTGGACTATCTTGTCCCTGCACTTTATTTTTTAAATTTCAGAGACATTCCGTGCACCGAAAACTGGAGAGGTTAGGGCACTTTCTGTGGTGCAGTGAAACCAGCCCTCTGCATATTTCAAAAAGTATTTCGCATGTATCTTGTGAATAATAAAGTGCCTTTGAATAGTTTTTTTTAGTTGTTTCAAGGCACTTAGAATCAAATAGGCAAATAAAAAAAATCCCCATTTTTTATATTTTTTTCGGCCAGAAAACTCTGGGGAAAGGGTGAAGGAGCCAAGCGTACTCTAAATGGCAGATAGCTCTTAATAAACAGAACACCTAAAAGTGACTTTCTGGTTTGAAGTTTATTTATCATTAAATACAGATACAAAAGCATATAGATTTTATTACGGAAAAAGGTCTCATAGTGTAAACACTGTGGGAGACTTTTTATGTTAAAAAAATACCAACAGGCCAGAAAAGAAAAAAAAACAGCAAAAATTTTCAAATTAACCCTCTCTTGCATGAATTACAGAAAAGTCATTTGAAAAATTATTTTCTCGACTTTTATCATAAGATAGACGAAGAGAAACATATGCAAAAATTCAGATTTATTGTGGCTGTATTAATGAAGATACAGGTTTGTGCCAAATATGGCACACCATGCAGATGGGCGAGCGATATTGCTGCCATGGCTGAAAAACAAAGTATCGCTGATTGAGGTTTTTCATAGGTGATGTGTGGAATGAAGCAAAGCATTTGCTTCCTGTGTTGAGGCATAATTGAACATTTCACTTAGTGCATCTGACCGCCAATATCTATGTACAAGATGGCCGCTTACAAGTTTGTCTGTTCGCATGTTGCTGCCTTGTTATACTTTACTGCTCGAATTACCAACCACTGATTTGCGGTTGGGAGCGTCAGTTGCCGAGGAAATTGAAAAAGCTAAATATCAACTTGAACTGGTCGGAGCTCACATAGTTTTTTCATGTACCCACGCCAGTATTGTAACAAAAAATTGCCAGGTACTGTTGCTGGCACCTCAGACTTTCGTGAAGGAGCTAAATACCCACCACCACAACCTAAATATGCACAACAGAGCTTTGCTGCATGATCTCAGAGGCTGTGCTTTATTTGCATTTGTATTGGGGAGCGCAACATAGGTGGCAGCATATTGCGCATTTCGTCACTGATATTCATACTGTGCCAGATATGGCACAAACAGATTTCCGGCTGTATACCATAGTGGCAAAAGAAATTGAGAAAAGTAATAAAGAGCATGCATGAATTTTTAAGGTCACGAGATATCCCAGAATAATTTTTTCATGCTTCTGCAGCGAAAAATATCGCGATAAAAAAAATCACAATAGCTGTTGTTCGCATGCTGAACTTGCACATGCACTGCGAAATCTATTTCACGTCTGTTTTTCTTACTGCTCCATAGATGGCAGCACCTTTTTTCATGTTAAGTGTGCATAATTATGGGAATTACTCCGGCAGTGTCACTTTCTCAGCTGGGTCTCTTGCGCCCTCAATAAAAAAATTTTAATCGGTATGTGCCAAATATGGGACACTATGCAATAGATGGTTAATAATACAACAATAATTCCTTCTAGAGATAAGCGCGTGACCACAGGCGACAGTATAGCGGTGATTACTCCGAATCGCCGCTTGACTGGCGAATCAGAATCTGATTCATTGGATGCCATATAAAGAGTTACTTATGAGTTCAGGCACAAATGTTGATGAGCGAGCGACATCCCTAAAGTGTGCAGTGAGATGATGCTGACTTGATCAAAGGTGACTTTTCTTCCTCCGTGTTTCCACTTGACGCCACACCGTGCTGTTATTTTTGTACGTCTGTGAACTACACAGATGTTTATTGCAACGGATAATTTTTAAGTCATATAAGCGTTTTTTTTAGAATTCATCTTGCTGTAACTGATGAATAAACCATGTGTATGTAACAACACAAACGATTTCTTTATCACTTAATGGTCACCCCAAGAAAATTACGACAAATAGTAAATTCACCTGAAGAATTTTAATCTGCAATAAAAAAATCAACCCTGGTGGGTAACATTTGGCGAAAAAATTCAACCCTCAAAGGATTAATTTTGCCATTTCCGAGCTCTGTTGGCAAGGAAGAGACCATGAACACTGAGCCTGCGGTAAATTAAGCATTCATGTTACCTAAAGTTCCTTTATACCACCTCTGGGTAAAATATTTTACTACACACGATTACTTTGGTGAAGGCAGTACTGCATTTGAGACGCTGTACGTGGGGCGTTTTGACAGGAATTCCGATTTTTTTGGTACCTCTTTTTGGAATGCTAACCACCATCGAATAACTATCGCATGTGAGTGGGTCGTTGAATTTGTTTTATGGAGAAATATGGCATGATTGACTGTTCAATAAATTTACATATTGTAAAAAGGTCAGCGCAAACAATACGGAACACAAGAATGGGAAGACACAGTACGAGCACTTGAAAAGAGGGCCAGAGCAGTGGTTGTTGGTTGCATGGTGGAACATAGCAATCCCGCCGTTTCCTGTTCCGTTGGTGTGGTCTATAGGATCCCCCTCTCCTATGGAAAGGTGTAAATAGGCCAGTCCGGCAAATGCATCAACGAAAGACTTCGCCAGCACAATAATACTTTTAAGGGAACGCTGACATCGCACCTTTCGGCCCATTGCAGGTCATGTGGATGCAAACAGTTTTTCAGTAACACTGTTATTATGCTGAAACATAAAGACAAAAGGGCGTGTGAACTCGCTGGAGCGGTCTTTATCAGAAACAAGGGTAATGACTGTATATCTGAACCATCTGTTTGTCTACTAGATTGCGAGGTACGCAAGCTCAGCCATTTCTTTGACATCACCTAAATTTTCTGTGCAGGCTTGTGTTGGTTTTTGTCGTGTTCTTTGTTTCATTAAAACTTCAGTTGTTAGCGCTCGTACTGTGTCCTTGAAGGCATTCTTGTGTTCAGTCTTGTTTGCACTGACCTTTTTACAATATGCATCAATTCCAACTCGCCCACCTCTCTATTTTACTGCAGTAAATAGATAATTAATTTGTAATTACGAGTAAGTGCTATGAGATACAAAATAATTTATTTTTACACTTTCACTCGCTTTAAATTGGGTCTCTAGAACTATGGCATCAGATTATGTAAATTTCACGCATTTATAGACAGTTGGTCATAATGCTTGTTGCAAAGAGTTAAGGTGGTAGGCCACCTTCAAAAGTCCATTTCTTTTGAGAGATTCAAACATTCAAAAATATGTTGCAACAAAAATTATCCTCCTATCATCATTAGTTTTCGAGCTACAGCACGTTTTCCATACCCCATGCTCGTATAGTGAAACCGAAACCACATTGCGTTGGTTTCGAAAGTAAGCCTTGTTTCTTCTATATTAATGATAATCAAAATACTTAATAAATTTTATTTTGGCTGTTACATAAGGGGATGTCATTAAATATAACTTTGTGTTTCTAATTATCTTTAAATCTTAAAACGGCTACAAGGTGGACGCACACCTTTTGCAAGCTCTGAAATCTTTGTCTGCGTTTTTCTCAAAATAAGAATTCACTCCAAATCCAGTGACGCAAACTTTCATAACCTTTTTCTCAGTGTGTACATTGAACTGAAATTTTATATAATAATTTACAACATATGTATGTGTGCAGTGAACTATAATAAAAGAAATTCATGGAACATTCCGATTCACGCCTGATTTTGCAAACAGGTTCAGTCTAAATTGACTCATTTTCCCCGTCTTTTTGTTTTTTTTTTAAATATTACTTTCTTTACATTTACTGCATAATATTTTTCCTAGTTCAGTGCATAGCTCTAACCTTTAGTTACACAGGTGCCAAAGCTTTACTGAATTGAGCCATCCATTAGTCACTTATCACGGCTGGCGTGACTACCACTTTTAATGCAATTTTTGGCAAATATTACCTCCCAGTAAATGAATAATCAATATTTTGCACTATAAATGGCTGGGTAAATTGAATAAGACATGCTTGTTTCGAAGAAAAAATTATTTCAACGCTGCCTGCTCTTAAAAAAAACTTTTTTTTTAGTGGCCTACCACCTTAATGGGCACAGAATTAATAATAAGGCACAGAATTCCAAAGTTTGATTAAAATAAGCGTGGCTTTTTGAGAATCATAGTTTGGACCTTGGGAAGTAAAAAATTAAGGAAAAATGCGTAATATTTGAATTCGTAAGGTGTTGCTGTAGCTTGATTACGGAATGTGCTCTAAGTGCTGCTACATTGGAGATGACGCCTGCAATGCCTTATGTGTTAGTGATGTGCTTCTGATCATTTGCACTCCTGCAAATGCTGCCTCCTTGCCCTTCCACCGCTTTCATCTTTCCAACAGTTGGCAGAACATTGTGCATTGGCACAGTTTGATTGGGTGTGAACCAGGCAAAAGTTTGCACTGCCTGCACGAACTGACTGGTATGTTGCAGAATTATCATGCTTCAGTCACATGTGATCACTAAATTCGTACGTATACGTATGTGTGTGATGGCTCACGTTATCGTGGAAGCAGCCGACAGTGTCAGAGTTCCATCAAAACGTCTCTGCCAGCTGGTAAAAATGTTATGCGTGGTAGAGAACCACAGAAACAGTTCCTGTAGTACGGTGCCCTTTGTAGCAATGGGAACTGTTTGCATTACAGGGTTAATAGCTGTTGATGCCGTGCAGCAAGTTCCTTGATAATATAATAATTCTGAGTTTTATGTCCCAGAACCTGGATATGATTACGAGGTATGCTGTAGTGGAGGGTTCCAGAAATTTCGACCACCTGGAGTTCTTCAACGTGCACCTTGTGGAGATAGGTTTGCGTGAAGCTTACCCTACGAGGCGACCGGGAAGGGATGCAACGTTCTCCACTGTCACAGTGAACAAAGACGCTACGGCCGGGTTCGTCGACTCACTGACACGGCGCAGAAAAGGCACTCAAGGCAGGTTGTCAACAAATGGGTTTATTAACCCAAGATGCAGCACAGTGCGACAATCACGGGATTGCGGGTCGTCAGGGTAACTCCGCAAGATCGATCGAGTACACTTACCTGCGGCGCTACGGTTACCACACTAAAGGGGGAACCATCGAAGCGCGTGAACGAGAAGCTGCCTGCAATAACAGTGCGTGACTACCTCATTGCAGACGTGCGAGCATCTGGAGCAGCGAGACAGCACCAGGCAGAAACAAGCTCTTGAGAGAAGGGGGTTGCCACTGGAGGCCAATGAGAACAGCCGAAGCGCAGTGACGTGTGCAAGTGTGACATGTGGCGAGCTGTCCAGACATGTCCGGACGTGTGGCTTTGTGCGGGAAAGACTGATGCATTTCTCGCACCGGGCAAAAAGGCCTGGCGGCGTAGCCACGGTAGCCATGTCGCCAATTAATGGCGGTTCCTGGCGCTCGAGCCGCTTGGGGCCAGCACACGCGCTAGCTGGGGAACGAGGCGCCAGAGGGGAGGGCGCGCTCGATTCCCACATTCCCCCCTCCTAAAGACTGAGGCCAGCCTGTGAAAGAGGCTGTCCGAGGCCAAGTCCGCAAGGGGGCTGGCCAACGGGGCAATGTCCAAGGGGGGGGGAGTCATCTTCCCGAGGGCCATGACCAAAGAACGTTGCCATACAACACAAAGGCGAAGTTCACGCTCTCGTAGATACGAGTCCGTGGTCGCCTTAGGTGACACCAAATGTCCCACCAAAAGTTCCACCACCAGGGAGAGGCCACTGCCGAGAGGCGGCCTGCAGCCCAGGAGGAACGGTTCAAGACTGCACCAGGGCGGCCAGCCAGCCCGCTTGAAGTTCGCCGGTCTGGATAGGTTGGTGGCCGTGAACGTACGAGGCATGGCTGGAAGTTGCGTGTGGCAGCCAACCGCCGAAAGTCACTGGGATGGGGGCCTGACAGGAACGGCAGGCCGGAACAGCTGGCATCCAGGAAACGGGAGCCGGAGCGACCACGCTCGGGCATGGGCCAAAGCTTGAGTGGGCGGACCAGCCGCCAAGGGCGGCTGCCGAGGCTGCCAGGTGGATTAGACAGGGTGGAGGTGGCTGCAGGCAGAAGGCAGGAACCAGGCCACAGCAGGGAGAACTCTGGGAACGGCAGGCCACAGGTTCAGGAACAGGCTGGCGGCACGGTAGGGCCAGGTGCAGGGAGACGGCCGGGCGAAGTAGGAGTGGACAGGAGTGCCCCCGGCATAGCCGGATTGCCAAAAGGGGTTGCCTGCCTGACAGTGCTACCCAGCTAAAGGGGCATTTGCCAGGTTAGGGCTTGGACGACACATCAGAGGGCATTTTCGGCCAAGAGGGCCTTCTAACACTTCCGGATGTGTATCTGGGCACCTTGGCGGTCATTCTCCATTCACTATCATGGTATGGAATCAAGTCCAGCCACCAGTTAGTGGGAGAAAGGTTGCTTAAATGTGTTTCCGCAGGTTGTACCAGTGGCGTGACTTGGGGCCAGCCTTACGGTTTTCCTGCGATTGTGTGACCGCGTCCCCCTCTCCCAAGTCGCTGCTGCGGGAAATGAAAGGGTTTGAGGGTGGCTGCGTGAGGTCGGGGGGCTTGCCCGCACAAGACTTCACGCATACCACACGTGAAGTGAGGAGCGTCACGTTTAATGCCTGGCCAGGTAGCAGAGCGGCACAACTTTTCGAAAGTCTTAAGGCCTCACCGCGCTGCCACCGCACGTCCGTTTCCGCTCCGTTTTTCGTGTTCCGTTCCGCCTCTCGCGAAGTGCGGAGGCGGCGGCCGTTTTTCGTACCAGCCAAACTCGCCGGTCCCGCTCGCTTTCTCGGTCGCTGATTGGCAGAAAAAAAAAACGGTGACCTATGACGTCTTCACGCCGGCTCGTCGAGAAACATGGCGCCCGGGTGAAGCGACGAAGCGAGAACCGAGGCCTAGCAGCCGCGTAAAAAAAAGTTCATTTGGGTGTTATTGTGGTTAGTGCTAGAGTTAATCATCATCCACGGAGATATTCATCGAAAGGTAGCAAGCCGGCGCTACCTTCCTGCCCTCCTCGGTGCCTGCGATCGCCGATGGAAACCAACGGAGTGTGCTTGTGTTTACGCGAGGATCGGAGGCCACCGATTTCGTGTCTTTCGTGCCGTCGTTCGCTTTGCTTTGAGAACTAGAATGTCATCATATGGAGGCGTAATCTGTGTGTCACATGCTCATCGTACAAGAACGTCAAAAGTGTTCGATCGCCGCAAACAGCGTATGCGATTTGTACGTGCTCCGTGTTCGGGGTTCATTCCCGCGAAATGCGTACGTGTATTGCGTGTATGCTGGTGCTTTGGGTGAACGGCCAGTCCTGTGTGAAGTACGGAGTGATGATACACTCAATAGCGATAAGTTTTATTGCCGTCATTGCACATGTTCTGCTACGAGTGCGCTGCTTTGCCTCTTGCGATGCGCTGTGGTGAGCGCGTCGCGTCCGAAGTGCTCGATCGTGTCCTCAGTTGACGAAGTCTGCTCACAAGCAGCAGTATGAGCCAGCGATTTGCTGCAGCGGTGCTAGACGTAAAAGTGTTCTTTGCGGCGTGTGTGTGCTCTGAAGTGTGCCGTACATGTGCGCTGCCAGTACAGTTTTCTTGTGCCACCTCGATACAGAAGCTCCATCAAACTTGAATTTGCTGTTTAGCTCGCGTATTTAACCCTTTCGGCCCTGGCGGTGTCAATTGACACCATCACACAACATTTCCTCTAGCACCTCGGAAATGAAACCAAAACTGCCCATTCTTGGGGGAATACTTCTTCAATGATCCCCACTGCGATTGGCACCAAAATGGTGACATGCTTGCGGAGCTGGGAGCCACAAAGAAGAAGAAAATTGACCGAAGTCATGGGTGACGTCGAGGCGGGTCAGCTGAGGCGACCAAGCGCAATTTTCGGGTCGACGTACCGAAGCTGTTTGAATGAGTGTCACACTGAAAAATGAGACGTGGTTCACATTTTGTGTACTCTAGTGAACAGCAGGAAAAAAAATGCCATTTTTTTCATTTCACAACCGCTGAGCCCTGATGACCTAATTTGATGTCACGCCTGTAAATCGATTAATACTTGCACCACTGGCTCAATTTCTCATTTGTGGCCTTCTGAGGTCATAACTATTAGGAAAAGAAGCACAAAAAATGTCCCCGACCAAAATAAAAAATCCAGGGCTTAAAGGGTTAAAGTTCTTTGTGCACTTTGAACATTCTGCTTTCATAGAGTGCTGCGTTAGATACGCCCGAGAATGCTGAGTCATCAATGACAACTTCAGGTAGCCTTCATTTCTATCATGTGGAAATAATGCAAACAAAGTTTCAGATAAAGCAAGTCGTGATGCGAGCGACTTCTTGCTGGTGCCCAACCACAGAAACTGCTTACTGATGGTCATGTGAGGAGAAATGCTTTAATTATCTACTAATTTCAATTTTATAATCAAAACCCCTATGCATGTAAGAGAACGGTAAAGCAATACTCTAACCAAAATTGTGAGTTCGATGTAGAATCCGATGACATACAACTGGCACCCTAACTTGCTCGAAACTTTGCTGTCAGTTTGTCCTCACAGGCTAGCTGCGGTCATGTTACAAAAGCTGGCGGTTGCCCAAATCAAAGCTTTCCACTACCTTGCAGATCTGCCTTCGTTCATTCAATCGTTTGTGGCATACCTATTTTCCATGATCCTTCATTGTAATGCAAACAAAATTGACACGTATTACCCAATTAGTCTGCCTAGACGCTCCTTTAGGTACTCTTTGATGACCAATTCTGTCTGCAGCTGGTGCTGGATAATGTCTTAAAACGACTCGTACCAGCAAAACATTCACGTGAGCTATTTTGCTAGTGCTGTTACACGTATCTGTCACTGGTTGGCTGAAAAAAAGGCAGTGACAATTTGACGTCTTCATGTCTGTTCGATGTAAACATGACACCTGCATGAAGTGACAAAGTGGGAGCAGTGGCCTAGTCGCCAGCTGCATAAAAGGAGTTTATTTGGATGTTATTGTGATTAGTACCAGTGTTAATCAGCATCCGTCGAAATATTTATCGAAAGGCAACAAGGTGGGGCTAGCTTCCAGATCTAATCAACGTGTGCGATTGCCAATGAAAAAATGCGAAGTGTGCTGTGTACGTGAACGTTGGGTGCTGTCGATTGCTTGTGTTTCATGCTATCGTTCGCTTTGCAGGTAATTCCATGCAGGTGTAAATTGCATATGGCACATGCTCATCGTACACGAACATGAAAAAGTGTTCGCTCGCTGCATCCAGCACATGCCATTTGTGTGTGTCCTCTGTTCGCAGCCAAATGCTGTTGATACTTTCAGCGAACTGCAAGGGCGTGAGTGATGATACACTCAGTAGCTACAATTTTCATTGCCTCTTCATCGCCGTCGTACGGGGATGTTAGTTTGAACCACAAGATTTTTATGACTAAACAAAGTGTATGGTTTTATGTTCAGACCCGAAATGTGCAGGTGGTTAGTGCAGGCATTTGTGAGAGCAGATGGCAGATAAGCACTTATTTTGTGAGGACTGTGTAGTTAATTTTAACGTTTTACATATCTTCGTGTTCTCGTAGAAGGCTACATGTGTGTGTAAGCATCAAAATCAGTCATTCAAATTGCCGGGCGACTTGGTGCACTCTTATTTGTTTTGAGAACAGAGTAAGGGGTGTTCAGATAGTCACAGTCATAGGGGAGTGCCAGCTAGATTGTAGTTTCACGAAAATTTTATATCGTCATGAGGTTGTGACTGTGAACAATGCAGCAGCCAAACCGGTAAAGTATAGTCTAGAATAGATTTGAGCACCTAGGGAAGAGACACAAGAAGACAAGACGACTAAATGAGTTCGTAGTGGGCGCTCGTTTAGTCGTCTTGTCTTCTTGTGTCTCATCTCGCACTCAAATCTATTTTAGACTATATGAACCAACGCGCCAAGCAAAGCATTTTACTACGGTAAAGTATAAATGAAGTCTTTATTGGGTAAATGTGAGCATAGCAAAGCAAGATATCTTCTGAGACCTTACGTGCAAAAGCCACAATAATGATTATAACGCATACTGTTAGGGGTAGTCTGGATTAATTCTTTGGGGTTCTTTAACATTCACCTAAATTAAATATAAGCACTATATAACAGACTATCGTTAGACTATCGTTAGCGTGGCAAATAGCTTTGAACCCACTGTTGGGCGATTCATAGCGGCAGCTGACGGAAACAACGTGGAAAAGGCGCCATGGTTCCTCTAAACCATGGGTCTCAAATACGTGGCCTGCGGCCCGCAGACCTGGCCCGCACGTGACTGTCTTTGTCCCATATTTGTTATGACTTGTGACTGAATTTTTGTGACTTTGCTAAATTGCAATCGCATTGTTTTCTCATCTATTGCGATTAGTAACGCTTTGTTCGGGTATGGCAATGCAGACGTGACTGGCCTGTTGTTCGAATCCTCATGCCAAATCCCCTTCAGTAATTCGAAAATGACCCATATATGAGAAAGGCCTAGCCTCTTTCAAATATTTTGTTCTCATACTGCTCACGATAATACACTGGTGCTGCTGAACTCTGCCCCCATCGAAATGCAGCCACCATCACCGGCAATCAAACTAGTTTCCTCAAACTTAGCAGTGTGACACTTTGCCTGCTAAGCTACCAAGACGCGTTGCAGTGATAAGTACAGAGTACAGTTGTCAAGAGTATGATGTAGCAACCAATGTGCCAGGCTTTCATAATGAGTCGCACTACATTTCAGCACGATCGCTCGTGCTTCCGTATGTGTAACTGTACTATGCTATTTACATCGTGCTTTAATCTTTAACCCCTTTCCCTACCAAGCTTTTGGCCACAAACGATGCAAAAATACCGGACGCTTTATTTTGCCTCTTTGATTTACGTGTCTTATACAACAACCAAAGTATTTTTTGCGATATGCAGACGATTGGCTTCACTGCACTGCACCACAGAAAGTGCCCCAACTCTCACAGCCTTCGATGCAGAAAATGTCTTTTTGAAATAATAAAAAATATAGTACAGGGACAAGCGAGCCGTTGAAAAAGCCTTGGACGCGCCTATAGGTCGGCAAACTCACTCATGAGTCACTCACTCAGACTCATTCAGACCTCAGATCGGGCCGTGAGTCTGAGTAATCTTTTGGTGAGTTTGAGTCCGAGTGAGTCCGGTTGAAGAAAATTATAGTGAGTCTGAGTTCGAGTGAGTGCAGTTAAGGAAAATATTGGTGATCCTGTGTCCGAGTGAACCCTAAGCGCAAAATATAGATCTTGAGTGAGTCTGAGTGAGCTCCACCTTTGTTACCGACTTATGGTCCTATCTACTCATCTTCAGCCTTTACTATCAGCCGTATATCGGCTTACGTTATACTCAAGTCTATTCACACATATCTCGGCACACTAGCATTCATGGGCCACCTCACTATTTATGATCAGAGGGGTGAGTTGGGGAAGGGGTGCCATGACCTCCCTCCGCAACTCTTTCATGGGAAGTTGATAAAAATATCTCGTGTGAGTCGCATATTTTCTAAAAATGTCCTTACTGGATCAATATATGACAATGATGATATATGAATGATAACTCGTATTTGAAGGTACAAGATAAAAATGCGTATCATGAGCACTGATCATGCGAGATATTGGCGTTAGAGAGGATTGACGCCAGGATTGATAAAGCTAATTTTAGCCAACGGACTCATGAGACGACGTCTCAGGCTCACTCAGGACTGAGTAATATGTTGGTGAGTTTGAGTCTGAGTGAGTCCAGTTGAGGAAAATTTTGGTGAGTCTGAGCCCAAGTGAGCCCTCAGAACAAATATATTCTCTTGAGTGAGTCTGAGTGAGCTCCAGTTTTTTTGCTGACCTAATGGATGCGGCCTGTGGGGGTTTGTTTACATCTGTCGGTGTCCCACTGCCGATACATGTTGAGAAGCAGTTGTCGTCTGAATCTGATAATTTAGAAAAAAGTATGCGTTCTGTGTAGTCGTCGCCACACTCACAGAAGAACTGAAATTCTTTTCACAAAACTTAGGCAAACATGCGTTTTCTTCGTTTTTTTCTTAACAGAAGCTGGTGCCGGCATTGTGCGCGCTGCTTGCGCAAAGAGGAGGATGCCATTTTCTAATTGCGGTTCCAGAATCCAGTCCTTTCTTGATCAAAATGCATTCTATGAGCACATTTCTAATTTTTTACTGCACTATTTCGTCAAGCACAGAGAACTCAGCACAAATTAATCAGAGATCTTATTGCAGTGCCCCAAACGTATCTTTCAGTGTAGACGAGCCACGCTCGTTTTCGGTGGAGCAGTACCAAACCGTGTCAGAAGAGCTCGGCTCGTCTTTGGTAGGAAAAGGGTTTAAAATATGAAACCGTTCAAGAATTTCCAATACATGAAGGTAGTCGCTTGCGACGAAGTGAAAACATGTGCAACAGTTCCAAGTTAGTGAAACGCGGTCCCATCGAAAATGAAAAAAAGTACACATGTTAGTACTCCCCTCTGAAAAAGCATTGTCCCATTGCTGCTAACAGAACACGAAAGTGTGAATGCTGCAATCAAATAAACTTAGAAAGCAAGTTGGAAATAACGTCCCATAGTCCATGAGCAGACACTGTAAGGTTTAAGCCGCAATACATGGACGGATTTCAGGCACATGGTGCAAGTGCCGTTATGACTGCATCATGCATTTGGGCTAACGTCGTCATGAGTTCAGTGCACCACAATATAAGAAGTGATATATAGGGCCCGAAGTATCGTGCAGAAGGCTGCTCGGTAAGCTCATGTTGGTGTCCAGCATGGTGAACACGTCAAGCGCTATTAAGCCCGCATTGGGATCAAATTTTTGGGGTGTGCGGCATATTCGAGTTTTAATTCGAGGAACGATTAATTTGATTCAGCTTTCGAATAGGTAGTATCAAAGTTTTTGTAATGATTTCAACAGGACCGAATATCATCAACACAACAAAGGCCAATGGTGCAACACTGTAGGGTGGGGGTGGCTAAAAACTAACGCTAACGTCGTTACAGTAGGCCTTTCCTTAACACCTTTGCCGATATCCATGGTTCTAAGCGAAGAATCATGTTATTTTAAAGGAGATTATGTCATTTCCGCACGTAATGGCTCCAGCAAAAGAAGGCCAGGGAACAGTCTGTGAGACTGCGAACTGTTAATGTAAAAAAATAACCAGCACACTGAGCTCGGACCTTATAGTCAAGAGGTTGAAAAAATACTTCAATGAGTCCCTGATCACAAGAAAGGATGATCCTTCGAAATACTGGGAAGAGCTATCCAGGAATCTCCAAATTGCTTTGCGACACCTTCCCATCCCTCTTACTGAGGTGCCCCAGTGAGCGTGTGTTTTCAACTGCAGCATACACTGTAACAATCACAGTGAGAGAGCCTGAAGCCAGGTTACATGAACAGCTTGTGCTTCTGCAATGACAATTTGTACCCTTTGGGCTAGCAGTCACTCACTGCGTTAGGTCCTCGAGAACATCAGCACATTTCATTTCTTGGGTTTTTCTTGCAATTTCAATAAAATATTCTTTATTCGATTGGAGATTTTTGGCTACTATTCGGCACTATTCGATTTGAAGTCAATTCGAGATGAAATTTCACATGGCTGAGCAGGCCCCTATCAAATTTCTCAACATGTGTGGCTTCCTTTTACAGTTAGCGGTAAAGCAGCCACGGCGATAAGAAATTCGATCCAGATCAGGCCCGGACCGCGACCATTAAGTGACTGTGTGGGTGTGACACCTGTATTAGTGCTAACAATTGTGCTCATTGGATGTAAAAAATTTTACAACGACTGCATGTTCAACAAAATTTTCTAAAGGCATTTGAAAAGTTGTCCCATCTGCTTGTTCTGCACAACCTATTTTTCCTTGGTTGCTCACTGATGTTCTTATTCATCGCTATATGGTCTTACAATATTGTTTTCAAAAGTGACTGTTGATAGTGATGTGGGTCGCAGGGAAACGTCCAAAAGTATAATTTTTCTCTAGTTCAACATGGACATGGTACGAAAACAAATTTGCACTATACTTTCTAGCCTGAGATTTCATTCTATGCTATTGCAAAAACCAAAGCATGAATCGTTCAGAATAAACAGATATTTAATTACAAAGTAATTAGGAATGATTACTATAACACACATAAATGAACGTATTGCGACATTATTTTTGTTGCAATATAATATCGATTGCCTTGAAATAACATTGTATCGATTTGACACATTTACAGACAGTTCTTCATAGGTGGCGTCTGAAAGGGTTAAAAGAGATCAATAACTTCATACTCTGAGGCATGTCTCATCACCCTGCAATCATTAACAAAATAAGAATAGCTTTTGTTGCCGTCCGCTGTGTTAAACCAACAAACCCAGGTGGTCACGGCTTAGCCAAATTTATTGTGCTTTCATGCTATAAATCACCAGAATAAACTACTGATTGAAGTTGTACAAGCTATGTGTCACACAGATTTTGTTTACAGTGAATTATCTGCAGATAATGTTATGGCTGAATATTTCTGTATATTGTGTGCATCCACTACCATATCCAACAGTGTATCTGTGTGTATTTTGTGTTTGTTATCACTTGGATGCTACATATTTCTTTTTAAAGTGGTCAGTAACATTTAGACCATGTATTATGTTCCGCAAGCAACGTTTCGATTCGTAACACTGCGATTCCAAGCACTGTTTCACTTTGTGCAGTACAAATGTTGTTATTATTGCTGGAACCCTCTTTCTGCAGTGCCCTCGGGTGAAATGTAGCCACCGAATGAAGAAATAAATAAATAAATAGCGCATGAGTAACGTGGCTTCATAACATGCACTACATTGCATTTGTACTAATTAAGTGAAGCACATGTAGACAGTTGTGCTAGTTTGGATGGCACAGAGGGACCGACTAATTCTCCTTGAGGACATATGCATAGTACACCGAAGGGGGGGGGGGAGGTGGAAGCGAGATATAAACAAGGGAACCACCCAGGCCTATGAGTTCCTGCTGCTTAAATCCCCAAGAGTTCCCACAAGGATGGGCAACAGTGTGGCTGCAGACACTGCCAGATTCCACCATTACGAAATGTTAGTTGGAGCAACTTGTAGGAAATCTATGTAGCAACCACTCTATCCTATGTATGACTGCAACCACGGCAAAGGTCCACCTACCCTTAAGAATAGTCAGGCTGATGAACTTGAAGCAGTATTGCTAATGCCAGCAAACAGTTCTCAAAACCTGCTACTGCAAAAGGATATGTATTCACTTCCCGAGGCAACTTTATACTGCCTCTGTTCAAGTTGCTGTACAGTAGCAAGACAGAGACCTCAGCATGGCAATCTGCACTCTAAGTCACTACGAGCTCGTACAGTGACAGACAGGACAGAATTCAACGTGCCCTAGACGAGGTTGAATCATACACAGCAGAAGTTGTTATGAAGTGCGCTCCAAGAAATCAAAATAAAAATATATTTGACCACCAGAACCCTAAACCAACACAGCTCCACCACTACATTTACTACTGCTCGATGGAGAACTTATCCAAGGAGTCTGCACTTGCTAGTGCTTGCAATGCATGTGAAAAAAATTCAAAAATTCCTTTTCAAACTGAAGTACACAATGCATAATGTTACTAACTTTATTAAGAATTTCACACTCAACAGAGGAAATAATGGAGATAGACACTATGAAAGTAGGGCACGCCTTCGTCATGAGCAAAATAACTTGCACTCTCCCATTCCAAGATGCGCAACAAACTGAAATCCACCAAGCAAATTGAATAATTTTGATTGCCTGCGAGGTGGCACTCGGTCTGCCCAAAAACATGAGCACAGACTGCCTCATCGAACTAGGCATGACCAACACATTTGAGAAACTTGCTGGGGCCACACTTATGGCCCAGCACAAAGGACTCAATGCAACACACCAGGCATTCTGCGTTGATAAGACTTAGAGGCACAGAAAAAATGTTTCCATTGAATATAATATGACTGTGTTACCCCTCAATGCCTCAGGTATGTAAAAATGGAACCACACTTATGCCACCTGATGTAGGAGCAAGAATCCTCGTGCCATGTCACATGAACCCGTACTTCCAAATAAAACAGCCACAAGCCTGAGAAGCCACCCTGCACAGAAGGCAGTAGGATGCAAACATCTACTTTACTGATACAGTCTCATCCTCAGAAGGGAGACAGCGACTTCCAGTACCAGTGCACACAGCGTCCCGCAAATGCCGCCTTACGACTACTTAACAACGACCCAACAATGGGTCGTGGAAGGTGTGGCTTTTCAATCTGTCATGGAAACGAATTGGTAACCCTCGAACAGGCCCGTTGAGCTGCAATAGCCAGTGGGGCCATGGAGAACAGGCTCCACCCTCAGTAATCAAGCAGTCTTTATTTCAATTATGTTGTTTTCAATTCTATCTTATTTGTTGTGTCAAAACATGAGGTTAAGTTATTTTGTCTGAGTATTTCATAGATGGATGGGTGGGAAGCAAAAGAATAGTTATACTGGTGACATAACCTGATCATATAATTCCATGATTGCATCGTGTCATAGTCAGTTGCAAAATTGGTTTATTGACACCTACGTATAACTCAAGCAGTCAGTCCGTGTTTATTTTTCAGCAAATCAAGCACAATGGTGAAAAATGGGAGATGGAGTAAACGTTTACTTAGGCACCGCCCACTGTAGGAGCAATTACAGGGCATATGTACTAGCAAAAGCAAATAGTTATACATGCAAAAGACGAATAATAAATATCAACTTGTACAAAAGAGAGCATTACCGCATATAGCATCATATTCGTACATAACAAAGATAATAGAAGACAATGGCATAATGGCATCTTTGTTGTATGCTTGGTGAAAACATGACGATATACCTAATGCAGTACAATTTAAAGAATATGTACAGTTGTAAAAAGAATCTAATTACGGTGGTATTTTTTGAATATGTGAACTTCAATGTGTTACTTCTCATATGCATTAAGAGTTGTTGGACATGATAATTGTGGTTGGCTGTGATAATCATCAGGTTACTTTATTCAAACACAGTTCTGCAATAAGGTGTGTACAATATTAAACAATACAGGAACAAACGAGATTGTGCGTGCTGTGCGATTCAAGTGGTGTTGTGAAAGAATACCAAATTTGCCCTTATGCATGTTTTTTTTTGAAGCAATTTAAGGCTCTGCACTTCTTTGCTCACTCTCACAGTGCCCATGGGGATATCCTCATTTCATCAGGTAGTTATGTAGTGACTAGGTAATTATAAAAGAGGCCCAGCTTGCAGGTTCAAACAGAACATATAGTGCATTAGTCTCAAAGCGTCACTCGAGAAAGTACAGGTTTTGTTATGAAAATGACGAATTGCAAGAAATGTTTTCTCGATTTATCAGCCTACCTTGGCCTAGGTGATAATAGAAGAATGAACACAACATTTGGTGATTACAAGAATATTTAATGAACTAATGTTGATTATGCAAACATAGCACCCTATACGTAGAGACTAATATAAGTATACAAGATACAGAGATGCAATGACTATGCATTCACTGCATATATACAGTACTATGATCTGAATCTGGTGTGACAGGTGGTACTTAATGTTCTGTCTTGCTTCTTGTCCTGCATCATATGAGCCTACTCATGTCATTGTTCTCAGCTTTGCACTGTACTCAGTCCAAAGCTTAGTTGCTTGATTTGAGCGGGCTTTCAGATGATATGTAGGTACAACTCACCTATTTATGTTATCCAGGCCATGCTCTTTTCATTTTATAAAAACATAGCTCTATATAACTATCCAAGTTGTTAATACCTATATGACACATTCGGGTGTGCCAGTAGCTTAGGTAGAGCTTGCCATATATAATTCAGTAACATTGGTTGCCCTACACAAGCAAATCTTTGTAGTGAAAGTGATCAAATGAGAACACATACATGGGTGCTCTTAACAGCTACCACAGTCATTATTCAATCATTCTCGGATTTCATCATTGCTGAGAGCAGGATCATACACGCCATGGCACTGCTTATTGTTGTGCACTTTGATAATGTACTATGCATTGTTTAATTGTTGTGTGAAGTATGGCTAGGTATATTAAAGGGACAGCGGAAACCATTGAGACCTCAACAAGAAATGTGAATATTATGTTCACTGCAAACACTTTATGTTGGCATCAATATAAATATTCACTTTTATGTAAGTACTGTATTCTTGAAAATGTGTGACAAGCAGCTATGTATAACAATCATTAGATAAGTTATAAGAAATTTCATGCATACATTACTTTCACTTAAATGCTCCATCAAGCTTACCACTTAGGTATGTAGAACATTTTTATGCACAGTAAGAACTTGAGGCATGGGTGGACAGATTTTGTGTTTCTGGTAGAGTAGAACTATTGTGTTCAGAAAATTTACAAGTTGCAAGAATTAAATTTCCACAAGGTTGTTGTTTTGTGCTGCAGTTTCTCTGTGTGGTTTTATATGTGAAGAAAAAGATGACAGCAAGAGAAGAGAGAAAGAGATAACATTAGCTTGTGTGCAGCAGTTTCTGGTAAAATGGGCACCTAAATAGTGACTAGTAACCCATGGGCCCAGGGCCGTCTTTAGCCAATGGGATGGCCCAGAGTTGCTCTTTCCAGGCTGACATGAGGTTCAAGCCACCAGGTTCAAGTGTTATTGGTTTAGTGGAGGCACCGGGTCCCCACTTGCTGCATAGCAATTGTCGAATGCTTAGGGGTATACTGGGCTCTTCCCAGTCTGTAATGACTTTAGATCTCCCTGTAGTTAACTGTGCAGTTCCCTCTTGACCTTAGAAGGAGCACCTTGGTGGCTCGTTATGTAATTGCTCAAGCAATGGCATGAGCCGCCTCATTTATGGGAAGGTATAGTGTACAGGTGCCCGATCATTTGGACAGAATTTGCTGTTCGGTCAGCGAGATGCACCCCTGGTGAAGTTGCAGAGTGAGGCTTTGGAGTTTCTGATTACATATCTGACACAACCTTAATGAAAACCAGCAGATGATGAAGCCAAGCAAGGTATAAGAGACGTTAATTATACTGTTTTAAATGTATCACTGTACAAATTGTGATATAGATGTGAAGAAAGTAAAGTGGACGAAAAGACAACTTGCCGCCATCAGGGACCGAACCTGCAACCTTCGGATAACACGCTCAATGCTCTACCATAGCTCAATTGGTAGAGTATTTGGCGTGTTATCCGAAGGATTGCAGGTTCGGTCCCTGATGGCGGCAAGTTGTCATTTTGTCCACTTTACTTCCTTCACATCTATATCATAATTTGTTCAGTGATACACTTAAAACAGTATAATTAATGTCCCCTATACCCTTGGCTTCGTTATGTGCTGGTTTTCGTTAAGGTTGTGTGAAGCAAAGAAATGAGCCCTTAAAATTCCCTTCTTTCATTGATTACATATTTGGCTCACGTGGAAGCCATTGCCAATGCAATGGGCAATTCCTCGGCTCTTAGGCGTTTTCAGCACACATTTACCCTCCCACTTTGGGATCGCCATCTGTTACAATGGACACGTTGCAAAGAGCTATGAACATTGTCACATCATTCCTGTATTTTTATTCTGTGATTTGGGGTGAATCTTTCTAGGTAGGGGGAGTAATTAAAGATATCTGCGTACATTATGGGGAATATTCGCCCTTATGCTGTCTCATGCTGTGTAGTTCATTATGTCAATAAGTTCATTGAGTTGTGTGTGCCCATAGGACTGCGTGAGTCGTAATATTGCACTATCTTTAGTGACCACTATATATAGTCTTCCCTGGCATTTGGAGTTTGGTACGGTGTTGCACACAGCTCATGATAATGAAGGCCTGCACTATGCGTACCAAGTTGGCCTCTTTCATGGCAGAATGACAACTGGATATCCTTTAGATAATTAAGCCACATCATTTGTTTGGCGTATGGTTTAGCCTGTGTATGGTGTATTGCACAGTTTTTTTCTATCTGACCATTGCTGTCACCTACCCACAACATGATGCCATAAGCTTACAGGCCATGCTGTAATGCTTTCATGCTATTCAGTTCTTCCAGTAAGCGTATACATTCAGCACAAAGGAAGACGGAACCGATCCCCAAGGTGTTCGCCAGCTTTTGAATTCTATGTCACCTGATCTGATCTCCGTAAACAGGGGGTGGGTGCTCGAGCCGACGTTTCGACAAGTGGACTTGTCTTCTTCAAGGCTGGAACTGATTTCAGTTCCAGCCAAGTCCACTTTTCGAAACGTCGGCTCGAGCACCCACCCCCTGTTTACAGTTTTTCATCGCAAGCTTCCATCTTTCACTTCCTGCCGTTTTTTTTGGATCTGATCTGATCTCCCCTGTTACGATTACCATCACATGGTACACATGGTTGTCCTTACATACATGTATGTATATGTTTAGCTTCTGTAGCTTCTCTATAACAGCCTTGTGTGATGTTGTCAAAGGCCTTCGTGAGACTCATTCTAACGATTGCTTTGGTATGCAATATCTGCAATCACACGTCTATTATGTAGGGTTCAATTTGTAGCATAATGTTGTGTGCGGACGTTTTGGCCTGAACCTGATCACGGTATGCAGGAAAAGATCGCGGTCATCAATGCCCCAAGCTACGTACGTAGCTTCTGGCTTGGTATGACCATTTCAGCATGTCAAAATAACATTAATGCAATCTGAATGTACTTAGTCATATGAGCATTACATAATAGGCTTGCCTGTGTTCGATGTTATTGAAATAGGCCGGAGGTTATCTTGTTGCACCTCTTTTCTTGGCTTTGGGATAATTACCATCTGTGCAGTTTACCACTTATGTAGGTGGCTGTCTTGCTTGCCAGCATTCGATCAGATACTGGGTGGGAGCCATGATAGAATCATCACAAAGATTTTGCCACATCTTGTTAATGATTCTGGCGGGGCTGGGCATGGATTACATGCAGAACCTAATAAGTTTCACCCTGTCCTCCCCTCAATTATCGGGCTGTCTAGGTCCCAGTTTTTCTTCCCAGCTGTACGGGCAATTGTTCCTTGGTTGTACAACTTAAGCATCGCGACTATTTCTTTTGATGTCTTCCTCAGTATGTGATAACTGTTAACAAGAAAAAAGACATCGCATGTATCCATGTATTTTATCTGGGCACAGTAAGAAAAGAACACAGCTACTCAACAGGCTTGCACAGTATTAGAAAGGAGAGGATGCCAGTCTGATGCTGTAACTTCTAACAAAAGTTACAACTTCAAATAGAAACTCATATACGTAGGCATGCGCAGAAGGGGGGCAGGGGGGCACCCCCCCCCCTAGTCACCTAAGAAGAGCGGGGCGCAAAGTCTGCCCCCATACATTGACTTAATATGGAGGGGGGGGGGCGCCGCGATGAACCTTCGCCTCCCCCCCCCCCCCGAAGGGGAACCCTGAGCACGCCTATGCTCATATATCTATCAGTCAAAAGGACGGCCAAGAACAGTGACAATAATTTGAGCAGGCACTCGTGCTTTGCCATGGCCGCGGACTTATGACGCAAGGTTGAACGGCTTTGGTAGAAGTGAAAATTCTCCTACTTGCAGCGTTTTTTTTTTAGCACCGTGCCTTTGCGGCTAACTGCGTAGATTCCGCAGTGCTAGCTGGAAAGAAAACAGACAATTTGTGCAAGTGAGCGTTTGTTTTCATTGCATTCAGAACGGTGTCATCGGTGGCAGGGGTTGCCGTTAGTTTATAGCAGCACTGCATCCGCCCCCCCCCCCCCCCCCCGCCTCCCCATTGCCGGCACTGCGCACTTCTATGATATGAAGAGGAAGAAATTTTATTCATGACCTACACGTCTGCACGTCGCGATCGATGGCCTGATCGTCGTGAGCGTGCAGCGCTGTTGCCGCGACAGGTTCCCTACCTGAATCATCGCATTAGAGACGTGTGCGGGGACGCCGTGTTCTTGCAAGTTGACGCGCACACACCTTCAAACGCTGCGATGTCGCGCCGAACGCGACCTAGCGCAAATGGGCTGATTGTTGCTGAGAATGCCTGAGATGCGGCAGCAATAACTGAATTTCAACTATTGTACAGCGTAAAGCCCCTCTATACAGCGTTTCGGGCGTCCATGACCGCATGCCATGCAACTCGTGCCGCTGTAGAACAGAACGTAACCGCGCAAATGCTTTGTTTACGTCAAAATGCGGAAAAAAACCCACATAAGCAAAAGTATATGTTTGAGTCGTCTGCTGGTGATAGTCGCCGCCATCGAACACCGCTGCAGTGACGAACGGTTGCCAGCACTTCGCGAACATCGCGTCGGCCAATCAGCGCGCATGCTGTCCGCTCGTGCGGTCCCACCGAGGACTGTTGCGGAAGCCTCCCGCCTCGAAAAGCGGAACGGAGCAGAAAAACGGAGCGGAAACGGACGTGCGGTGGCAGCGCGGTGAGGCCTTACGGCCACTCGCATGACCGCCAACCGCAAATCTGGAAATAGTCAAGGGTTGGCTTTCCTTAGACTGCTGGGTACCCGCACCCTGAAAGACTCCTGGGGAGCTTCTTCTGGTGGATGTAGCGCGAGAAACTCTGCCGGCGACAAACAAATGCATCCAACTTGCCCGCACAATACCAGCCTGCGTAAACAGCACACGTGCCGACAGTAATACCACCTGTCAATACGCGGTTGCTTCTTGGGAGCGCGGCTCTTGGAGCCCGTCAACGTTGCATTGACAAAACGGATCGCACTGCTGTACCTTTGGTAGCTCTTCTCTGCTTAGACGATACCGCTGAATGACAGGCTCACCTGAGGCGGTCGACTCGAAAGTCACTTTGCCGTCAGGATTGCTCCTTTCAAACCCATCAGAGCCAGAGGCTCCGGTGTCTGCTGGTGCGATTGCTCCTCGGGAGTGGTGGACACAAGTGGCACATTCTGAAACGAAGGCACGAAACAGGCATGAGCCACAATGTTTGAACCCTTTGCCTTCGCGCACAACAAAGTTGCATCGCTGCAAAGTCAACGCCCAGCGTGCGAGTGCTCGAGGGCTCGCGCAAGCGCTTAAGCCAGATGAGCGCCATGGTGTCATTTTCCCTCCACCAATGGCACTTCGTTGACAGCAGTCAAGCTTCCGAGCACAAATCTCGGTGGCATCCGCGCCTTAAAGGCAGCGGTGCCCCTACGATGGTTGCGAATGATTTTAGGGCGCCTATGGGACGCCCTGTAGCCACCGCTTGGGAATTCAGTCACATACCCGACCGGGTCACGGGCACGGAACGACCAGGGTGCAAAAGCGCTGTCGGCGCCCGCGATTTCCCAGCGCACCACCACCGCAAAGCGCCGCACAAACAGCGTGTTGCTCGCGAGATGTAGGCAATGTTTTTTGCCTGGTGCTGTGCCACAGTTGTGTGCAGCGTCTCCGAGGCAGGCGCTGCCGGTTTGAGGTGACACGCCTGTTTCTCCGCCATGCACGCCACCCAAAGGGGCCAATAGACTGCACAGAAGAAGAGTAGGGTTTCGCACCGACGGATGCAATGCCTCATGCGAAGCAAGGAATGGACGACGAAGCACGGTGATCATGTTTTGCTGAAAGCGTTGCCCAAGCGCGCATGGGAAAATGATCGTCAGGAAACGTGCGCTCGGTGTCGCCTAGCGAGCTGTGCTCGCGGTGACACTGTCACCTTTACGCTCGTGAAATGATGATCCAGCAGCGTGTGAATGCCAGCACCATGTTCCTAGGTAGGGACGCTCCAGCGGCGGGTCTGGTTCCACTCAGCTGCGCTGCTAACAAGGAAGGCCGCGGCGAGATGATGCATTGGAGGGACCCTAAAGCACTGCTCTGCGTGTGTCTCGAACGCGAGAAAACCCGAAACTGTAGGCTAGGGCTATAGTCCACATTCGATCGGTTATCACCAAAGGAGGCTCCCAAAGACGGGGTCTCTCCCGTGGCCTAAAACCGAGGGCCGCTAAGGCGAGCCTACCTCGTGCTGCGGCTTCGTCCGCATCAAGGGGATCAAGTCCGTCGCCACAGGATCCAGAAAGAACAAAAGCCTCGAGAGGGTCTCCTCTGATGCCGTGCCGAAACCAAGTTGGGTGCCCGTTACCTGGAGAGTTGCAATTGTGTTAGCATCTAAGTGGTTCTTCAGGAAAAGGAATAAGGGCTAATTTCTGGTCTACCGATTGTGGAATGGCTAAGCACCTGTAGGTTAGGGGATGGGGCAAAAAAAGAAAAGTAGGAAATAGAAAATAAGTGATTGGAGGTCGACAGGCGCGACAGAAGAAGAGATAGGAAAGATAGGGGGGCAGTTAGAGCAGTTCGCGCATGGGGCCCTGATCGTGAGAGGCCCTCGGCGTTGGGACATCGCGGACCGCGGCGAAGTCCGCTATCGTGACGGTCTTCAGCGAGAGGACATCGCAGACGAAGCGACAGTCTGTCGTGAAATCCTCCGAGCTTCCGAACATCTGACTCGGCGAGCCAAAAGACAGGCCAGTAGAAGCAAGGTCATGGTAGAGGGGGTTGCCACGGCGGCCAATGAGAACAGGCGAAGCGCAGTGACGTGTGAAAGTGTGACTTGTGGGGAGCTGACCAGACATGTCCGCGCGTGGCTT